>NC_060119.1:145294384-150094384 GCF_021461395.2 Schistocerca americana
CACAGGGGCAGCAGAGCCAATCCGGCACACTTGTACTGGTCCATAGAAGGTGGTAACAAATTTGTGAATACCTCTCTTTTGTCCATGGCCCATGGTCCAGCTGATATATGACCAGCTGTACTTGCTCCAACGGCGGGGTAAAGAGGTATCCTTCTGCTGGGTGCCTGGTCATGTAGGAATATGGGGCAATGAACAGGCCGATCGGGCTGCCAAGGAGGCCTGCAGAGAGCAGGATGTGGTGCAGTGTCTTATTCCCTTGAAGTCTGTCATCTCTGCACTCCACAGGAAGTGCATGGGGTTGTGGGAGGAAGAATGGCTGGCGGTGACGGTCAATAAACTGCGGTCGGTAAAGTCAACCATTCGGCCGTGGCGTTCCTCCTGCCGGTTGCTCAGGCGGGAAGAGGTGGCCCTCACACGTCTTCGGATCGGGCACTGTCCTCTCACACGTAGCTTTTTATTACAGCGGGAGAATCCTCCGTTTTGTGATGCCTGTGGTGTGCACATCTGTGTCCGGCACATTTTAACAGACTGCATTTTATACCGTGATGCAAGGACAGAAGCACAAGTTCATGGGGATCTGCCTTCTGTTTTAGCTAACGATGAGACGTGTGTGTCTAGGGTTTTTAAGTTTTGTGATGTGTCTGGACTCTGGCCTAAACTTTTAGGCTGGAGGTTTTAGTGTATTGCAGAGTGGCTGACTCTTCCCTTTTTTCCTTGCGGTCAGCCAGCCACTTCCATCTGCTACATTGTTTTAGCTCCCTCTACCATTTTCTTCCTGTGTTGTCCATGTTTTACTGCTGACGCCCTGCTTCATCCCACGATTCGGTGTGGGTGAGCACATATTTTTCAATGATTGTTCCCCGTGTTTTATGTTCCGTTTTATACAAATGTTCTGAGTTTTTTTCTTGACACCCGTCTCACTATGTTACTGAACGGGCGCTGAAGACCTTGCTGTCGTGCGCCCAAAAACCCCTCTACTACTACTACTACTACTACCTCTACCTCTACCTCTCTTTTGCCCGTTTTATAAACGTTGGACTTCCACGAGGACTTTTTGTCCCACGTGATACTCTCACCGTTCTCGTCTTATAAGCTCTTTCTTTCCTTTCTTAGCCCATTACTCGGATGTTGTTAAGTCCTTGCTTCGCTATTTCTCTATGCTTCAGTCGTCCTCTAGGTGGGAAGTCCACTATGTTTCGCAGCGCTTCTTGGCGCAATAGACCCTGCGTAAGTTCCCTAACTCTTTTATTATGCGTTCACAAAGATTCGACTTATCTTAGAAGAAATATTAAGAAAAGGCAAACCTACGTTTCTAGCATTTGTAGACTTAGAGAAAGCTTTTGACAATGTTGACTGGAATACTCTCTTTCAAATTCTGAAGGTGGCAGGGGTAAAATACAGGGAGCGAAAGGCTATTTACAATTTGTACAGGAACCAGATGGCAGTTATAAGAGTCGAGGGGCATGAAGGGGAAGCAGTGGTTGGGAAAGGAGTGAGACAGGGTTGTAGCCTCTCCCCGATGTTATTCAATCTGTATATTGAGCAAGCAGTAAAGGAAACAAAAGAAAAATTCGGAGTAGGTATTAAAATCCATGGAGAAGAAATAAAAACTTTGAGGTTCGCCATTGGCATTGTAATTCTGTCAGGGACAGCAAAGGACTTGGAAGAGCAGTTGAACGGAATGGACAGTGTCTTGAAAGGAGGATATAAGATGAACATCAACATAAGCAAAACGAGGATAATGGAATGTAGTCAAATTAAATCGGGTGATGCTGAGGGGATTAGATTAATAAATGAGACACTTAAAGTAGTAAAGGAGTTTTGCTATTTAGGGAGTAAAATAACTGATGATGGTCGAAGTAGAGAGGATATAAAATGTAGACTGGCAATGGCAAGGAAATCGTTTCTGAAGAAGAGAAATTTGTTAACATCGAGTATAGATTTAAGTGTCAGGAAGTCGTTTCTGAAGTATGTGTATGGAGTGTAGCCATGTATGGAAGTGAAACATGGACGATAACCAGTTTGGACAAGAAGAGAATAGAAGCTTTCGAAATGTGGTGCTACAGAAGAATGCTGAAGATAAGGTGGGTAGATCACGTAACTAATGAGGAGGTATTGAATAGGATTGGGGAGAAGAGAAGTTTGTGGCACAACTTGACTAGAAGAAGGGATCGGTTGGTAGGACATGTTTTGAGGCATCAAGGGATCACAAATTTAGCATTGGAGGGCAGCGTGGAGGGTAAAAATCGTAGGGGGAGACCAAGAGATCAATACACTAAGCAGATTCGGAAGGATGTAGGATGTAACAAGTACTGGGAGATGAAGAAGCTTGCACAGGATAGAGTAGCATGGAGAGCTGCATCAAACCAGTCTCAGGACTGAAGACCACAACAACAACAACAAGGCTTCGAGCTTGGATATTACCAACTTATGTACATTCTTTCGATTTTATGTCTCCTCGCTGTGTCCTGCCACGTTTGTGAACGGTATTGGGGGCCGTTATCAGACACGCGTCCCACTTGCGCTAGGAAGTCTTTGCACAGAGCTCTGCTTATCAACCACCCTGTCGCCTTTTCTCAGTGTTGTGGCTGTCACATACTTCGAGGCTAACTCCACCACTAGCATAATATAATTAAAGCCACGTGATGAGCATGGTAGCAGGCCCATCAGACCCGATTCGGCCGTTTCCCTTAACTCCACTTGTACAATCGGATGCAACAGTACCTGCGGCCGAACTGTGGTTGTTTTTGTTTTCTGGCAGCCTTTTACAGATTGTCAGAACCTATCGTATCTGCTTCTCAGTGTTCCTGAAGTGGCACAGACTTTTCAGTTTCAGGAGACTTCTTGGCACGAAAATGTGTGTATCAAATTACTTTATTCTTCCGGAGCACACGCTATCCATAGGGGCTGCCCACATTCCATCTGAAGAATGACACACGTATTTTCAAAAGACAATGTTTCCAAAATTGCGCTTGATCTTGTCTGTCCGTTTAGTTTTAATCCTGAGAAGATGTAAGTATTTATCTTGTTCTGTTCGAATATTTTGCTTTGAAGCTGTTACAAAATTTTCAAACGCCACCTTTTGAGTATAATAAATTGAGAAGGGCTCATCCCCAAATGCCTTTCCCTCATAATTCGTGGCCTCCTCCTGGTAAGCGAGCGTGGGTATTCGTCGGCGATAATATTGGGGGACCTGGTACATAGTGTGCTGAAGTTATACTCCTGGAGTATCGAAACATAGCGCCCCCGTCCCCTGTACCTGAGTTTCTCTGTCATAGGAAACTTTGACGCTTTGTGATCTGTTTTCACCCTCGTTTTTCGTTCGTACAGAAAATACCGAAACTTTTGAAAACCCCAGACGATTACCACAGCTTCAGATTCAGTAGTAAGCAATTTCGTTCGCACTTCATGAGCACATGGCGTCCGAATGCAGTTGTCCAGTTGTCCTGTGAGTCAGTTGCCCATTCTCTTCATGTTCTTGTAATATTAATATGCGAAAACCTGTCTTCGAACTGTCTGTGGCTATACAAAAATCTCCAGCAACTTCTGGGTGGGGGCAATAATCGGGACTGTGAATAGCGCTGCCTTAGAACTGTGAAACTCCCCATCTGCAATGTCGTCTCACATGAACGGTATTGTTCTTTTCTGAAATGGCACATAATCTTGCAGCGGCGCAGTGAGGCGGCCGAAGGGGGGAGGGGGGGGGGGGCTTCGAGGCGGGGGTGCAGGGGGGTGCCAAATGGTATCCAAGACAAACAAGATTTTCCGTAAAATATATTATACTATATATATTTCTGTAAATAGGGGAGGCACCAGTAAAGTGTATTATTGTAGCCCTGGCTCCGAGGAGGGAGGGGGTTCATCAATAAAGTGTTGTGCCCAGGGGACAAATTATGTTTCCTACACCACTGTCCTGTGTGGCTGGTTCCTTCGCATAAATAAATCTTTTGTATAAATTTACAATACCTAGAAACCCGCGAAGTTGTATAAGTGTATGTGGTACTGCGAATTCAACTATGCCCTCTAATTTTTCCGGCCTGTCCCTTCTGCCGCGATCATGAGACCCTGGAAGTGGACTTGCTTTGTCCCAACACAGGATTTGTTAATGTTAACTGTTACTCCATGTGCTAGCATTTTGTCGAGTACGGCTCCTAACAGCTCGCTCTGTTGCCCGCACATTCTTTTCCCTATTGTTATGTCATGGACATAACATATTATTCTGTCCCTTAGATTCTCATCTAGTATAGTCCCCAAACCGCGAAAAAAGGCCGCAGACGACACATTCAGGCCGGAACGATAGTTTTCGGATTGTATGACCTTACCACACGCACTGAAGGCCGTGTACTTGCGACATTCATGTGCCAGTTCGATCTACCAGAATCTGTATCTGAGATCGATAGATGTAAATACGGACACTCCATGAAACTTCTGTACTACATTATCCAAATCTCCTGGTCTGTCTGTCTGTTCCACAATAATTCTGTTGATTTGTCTTGAATCGAGGACTAGGCGTATACAGCAGTCCTGTTTTTCAACAATTCGCAGTGGATTATTATATGTCGACGACGTTTGTTCTATCACCCAATTATCCATCATTTTATGGAGTTCGAGAAAGACCTTTCTCCGGTAAGCCAAGGGTATTGCATAAGGTGGAACGCGGAATGATTTGTGTGGTTATATGTTGAACATGTTTTGGAAATCTTTGATCGACCCCCTCTTTAGTAAGAATGCTTCTAGTACCGCTTTAATCATTTCTGTGATTCCGGTAAGCTGAAATAGCTTTACATCAATTGCTTGATAGATCTCGGCAATTGCCACCTTCTCTCTCGCATTGTTATCCCTTCTTCGATTACCTCAGGTGTTGCTTAGTTGTGTCACCAACCTAACTTTCTACTTGTAATTTTAGACAACTGGAGGGAATGTGTCCCTCCGTAACTTGTTCATCGAATCTAATGTTGATTTTTACCTTTGTTTGCTCGTGTCACGTTTCCTCGTCTCACGTCCATAATTGCCTTATCCTCAGCCAGGAAGTCCATTCTGATAATAATTCCTGTGACCAAATTAGGCACCAAGAATAAATTCGCTATCAACTTGTACCCTTGGCACAGAAATTCCATCTGATTTGTCCATTCATCTCAGTACTGTTTCCTAGTATCGTCCCTCATAGTTCCGTTTCCTAAACTTTTAATATTGGGACATATACGTATTTTGCACTCGTATAATTGCTCTGAGATAGCTGACAACTGACTGCCAATACCCATAACAGCTTCTACCTTGATCTCACCTTTTTACATTTAGACTATTAGATAGGAGTCATTCAAGGTTTGTGTGCGTGTCTTCAAACAGCAGTTCTCCTATGCCATCATAGTATTATATAATAACTTTACGTGACTGTTTCCGATCCTAGATGCGGGTTTCTCTGCAGCCTTTCCCACTTTGGTTCAAATGGCTCTGAGCACTATGGGACTTAACATCTTAGGTCATCAGTCCCCTAGAACTTAGAACTACTTAAACCTAACTAACCTAAGGACATCAAACACATCCATGTCCGAGGCAGGATTCGAACCTGCGACCGTAGCAGTCCCGCGGTTCCGGACGGCAGCGCCTAGAACCGCACGGCTACCGCGGCCGGCTTTCCCACTTTGGGTACTAGTCGATTTTGTACTCCTTCTTCCTCCCTTATTCATTTTGAGTTTGGTGAACTGCCTCCACAATCGCAACCTCCGGTAGACGTTCGTTTGGCGCTTTTAGATTCCGCTGAAAATGTGATCCGTTATTCCTATGGCCACCATTCCACTTTCGCCCGTTATTATTGTGGTTTCGGAACTGCTGACCGATATTCTGTGCCCTGCTTCCGTTACCATTCCAATTATTCGACTTCTTCAATTTCCCTTCATTATTAATATTATAATAGGGCTGCTCAGAATTTGCCTTACGACGACGTCCCTAGTTTTTGGCGTGATCTTCATTCATTACACAAGTCATTTCCGCAAGATACCTCGGAATGTCTCAGTATCATTTCGACATCCGCGTCAGTTCCTTAAAACATATGCGAATTATTTCACTGTCGCTACATGGTACATCGAGGTATTGATTTTTTTGCTCATCTGATCAAAGAATTTCACCGGACGCTTAAGACCGGGGGACTCCATATCTTGGAAAATCATTAATTCATGTTTTATTCGTTTTCGCGTGGCCCGCGACCAGTAGCGACTCAGGAACGCGTTTTTAAGCTGGTCATCTTATGCACTGTTTCTGCGGCTACATCTTGCAGGTGTGCGTAAACAAAATCATTCTTCTTTTCAGGCCAGTGCGGTGATATTACCTCTGTAGATTGTTCGATAAAAGTTCGGGGATGCATCATGTTCCCATTCTCTTTATAATGTTGGAATTTTCTGATGGGTAGATACCGTTCTTGGTCAAACGCCTCTTTAGATTCTCTTCTATTGCCCTCAGTCATAATATTTCGTACATAAGAACGTTTTCCATTTTTTCTGCCTCTTCAAAAATGGCTCTAAGCACTATGGGACTTAACATCTGAGGTCATCAGTCCCCTAGACTTACGAGGGTCACTCCAAAAGAAATGCACACTATTTTTTTTAATCCATCTTCTATTCTACATGTTTGAAAGTTTTACGGTGTGTAGATAAATCCTTTAGGAACAATATTTTCATTTCTCCACGTAATTTCCATCCCTCTCAAGTGCCTTACGCCATCTCGGAAGCAGCGCCTGTATAACCGCACGGTAAAATTCTGGACCAACCTGTTGGAACCACTGTTTGGCAGCGTGCACAAGGGAGTCATCTTCAAACCTTGTTCCACGAAGAGAGTCTTTCAGTTTCCCAAAGAGATGATAGTCACATGGAGCCAGGTCAGGACTGTAAGGCGGGTGTTTCAGTGTTGTCCATCCGAGTTTTGTGATCGCTTCCATGGTGTTTTGACTGACATGTGGCCGTGCATTGTCGTACAACAGCAAAACTTCCTGCTTTTGCCGATTTGGTCGAGCACGACTCAGTCGAGCTTGAAGTTTCTTCAGTGTCGTCACATATGCATCAGAATTTATGGTGGTTCCACTTGGCATGATGTACACAAGCAAGAGTCATTCGGAATCGAATCACACCGTAGCCATAACTTTTCCAACTGAAGGTGTGGTTTTGATTTTTTTTTTTTTTTCTTGGGTGAATTTGCATCATGCCACTCCACTGATTGCCTCTTCGTCTCTGGTGAAAAATGATGGAGCCATGTTTCATCACCTGTCACAATTCTTCCAAAAAATTCATCTCCACCATTCTCGTATTGTTCCAAAAGTTCGCTGCATACCGTTTTTCTTGTTTCTTTGTGAGCCACAGTCAACATCCTGAGAACCCACCTGGCACAAACCCTTTTTAACGCCAACACTTTCAGTATTTTGCAAACACTTCCTTCCCCTATCCCAACGTAGCGTGACAATTCGTTCACTGTGATGCGTCTGTCAGCAGTCACCAATTCGTTAACTCGTTGCACATTGTCTGGAGAGTGTTCAGTACGAGGCCTGCCGCTGCGAGGACAATCCTCAATATTGCCGTGCCCGCTTTCATCACGTAACCTGCTTGCCTACCGACTAACTGTATTGCGATCGACAGCAGCATCTCCATACACCATTTTCAACCTTTTGTGAATGTTTCCCACTGTCTCGTTTTCACAGTACAGGAATTCTGTGAGAGCACGTTGCTTCTGACGAACGTCAAGTGTAGCAGCCATCTTGAAGACAAGCTGTAACGGCGCCACTCACGGGAACAGATTGAACTAAGTTTGAAAACAAGCGGGAAGGATGTATCTACACACTGTAAAACTTTCACACATGCAGAATGAAAACTGTATTTTTACAAAAATAGTGTGCATTTCTTTTGGAGTGACCCTCGTAGAACTACTTAAACCTAACTAACCTAAGGGCAGCACACACATCCATGCCCGAGGTAGGATTCGAAGATGCGACCGTAGCAGCAGCGCGGCACCGGACCTAAGCGCCTAGAACCGCTCGGTCACAGCGGCCGGCTCTTGATGCCTCTGCTGACTGGTGTGACCCTCTCACATTCACGATATAGGTCCCTTTTCCTTAACGGAATGCAGTTATTGTACTGCTGAAATTCCTGATTTGCATTGATTTCACACACCAGTTCCGTTTCTTACTACCACAGTAAAATCTGAACTACGCCCTGTAAAACTGGTTCAGAGCAGAGCTGTGTCGCTGATGGTTAAATAGTGCTGTCATCATGCACAGCTGTTATTTTACGTACCCCATTTTGTGACCCTTCGCACTGTGGCGGGTTAACGCCCGGCGTCTCTATGTACGCGTGGCACTGCCCCTGCGTGTGTTGGTTTCCTATGCATTCGATACTCAATCGTTAGGGCTCTTTTTCCTCAAAACGTTGTAGAAAGCTTTGCTCTAAACCTTTCTCTATTTCTCCGAATTTTGCGTCGTGCTCTTCACTAGTTAAATTTTTTGAATGTTGCACTTTCTCCTCTTCTAGATTCTTTGTTCTACCGCGAATTTTGCTTTGAACAGTTTTTCTCGATTTTGTCGTACTTCGTGATTCCGCCTGTGTTTCTTGCGCAGTATGTTTTGCACCTCTGGCGATTATTCTCGCATCTTTCGCTTGTTTCTTTGTGCTTGAAATGTCTTGTTTTATTTCTGCGCAGAATACAAACGTCTGGTTGTCTGTCTGTACTGTCTTATTAATATCGGTCTGCAAACGTTTCATATTCGTTTCCCCATCTCGTTTTAACTCTTTCAGGCAATCGAGTATAAAACAGACCTCATATTCATTTTTCTGCCTCTGGTTCCTGTCCCCCCACGTTGACGGGCGAGGGTCTAGCTTCTCTTAAATCTGCTCTTTCCGTATGAAACATTTCTCGTGCCCATCGGACTACCCCTTGGCGTGCTAAAATCCCTTCTCTGTATTCTCAAACTGCCTGATTCGACGTCCTGATAGTCTCGAGCCGGCATTACAGCCCCTACGTGACTATTCGTCTGTTCTTCATTATCTGACTGATCTCCTATTATCTGATCATTGCTAGTATCTTCAAGATAAGGTACTTCAATGTGTGGTTTCTGTTGCTCAGCTGGAACGATGCTCTTATCGTCATCCAAGATACACTGAAGCGCCAAAAAACTGGTATAGACAAGTGTAGTCAAATACAGAGATACGTTAACAGGCAGAATACGGCACTGCATCGGCAACGCCTATATGACAAGTGTCTGGCGCAGTTGTTAGATCGGTTACTGCTGCTATAACGCCAAGTTATCAAGATTTAAGTGAGTTTGACCGTGTTATTGGCCTGCCGCTGTGACCGACCGGTTCTAGGCGCTTCAGTCCGGAAGCGCGCTGCTGTTACAGTCACAGTTTCGAATCGTGCCTCGGGCGTGGGTGTATGTGATGTCCTTAGGTTAAGTTAGGTTTACGTAGTTCTAAGGCTAGGGGACTGATGATCCGGATGTTAAGTCCCATAGTGCTTAGAGCCATATGAACCATTTGAACGTGTTATTAGAGGGCGCACGAGCGATGAGACGCAGTATCTCCGAGGTAGCGATGAAGTGGGGGTTTTCTCTTACGAACATTTCACAAGTGCATCATGGATATCAAGAAACGGGTAAAACATCAAATCACCGACATCTCTGCCACTGGAAAAAGATCCTGCAAGAACGGGACCAACGACGACTGAAGAGAATCGTTCAGCGTTACAGAAGTGCAACCCTTCTGCAAATTGCTGCAGATTTCAATGCTGGGCCATCAGCAAGGGCCAGCGTGCGAACCATTCGACAAAACATCATCGATATGGGCTTTCGGAGCCGAAGGCCCACTCGAGTACCCTTGATGACTCTACGACACACCTCGCCTGGGCCCGTCAACACCGACATTGGACAGTTGATGATTGGAAACATGTTGCCTGGTCGAACGAGTGTCGTCTGTATCGAGCAGATGGACGTGTACGGGTATGGCGAAAACCTCATGACTCCATGGACCCCTCGAATCATCTGGGGACTTTTCAAGCTGGTGGAGGCTCTGTAATGGTATGGAGTGTGTGCAGTTCGAGTGACATGGGATCATTGATATGTCTAGATACGACTGATAGGTGACACATACATAAGCATCCCGTCAGGTCACTTGCATCCATTAATGTCCATTTCGGATTCTGACGGACTTGGGCAATTCCAGCCGGACAATGCGACACCCCAAATGTCCATAATTGCTACAGAGTGGCTTCAGGAACACTCTTCTGAGTTTAAACACTTCCACTGCCCACCAAACTCCCCAGACTTTATTGAGCATATCTGGGATGCCTTGCAACGTGCAGTTCAGAAGTGATCTCCACCTCCTCGTACACTAACGGATTTATGGACGGTCCTGCAGCATTTGTGGTTTCAGTTCCCTCCAGCACTACTTCAGACGTTAGTCAAGTCTATGCCACGTCGTGTTGCAGCCTTTGTGCGTGGTCGTGGGGCCCTACATAGTATTAGGCAGGTGACCAGTTTCTTTGGCTCCTAAATGTATTTTCTCTTACCTGATGCCTTTCTGCCATTTCGTCATACTTACTCACTTTATGCGCCTTGCTACATGTGAACATGAACACCACAATCTACTCTAGATGAAAAATCAGTACAATAACACATGCAAATTCTTACATACTGACTTTGACATATACTGGATCGTGGCTATCGGTTCCAGACCTATCCTAACATACAGTACGAATTTGTGTCCATACCACACATACAGATGTAGCATAACAGGAAGACTGTTAAGGCTTCCTTTGCATGCTTTGTGGTTCTTTAGTCTATTCAGGAGCGAGGAACAGATGCTACTCATGAACGGACAATTCAGTTATTAATTAATTCTACATCTAATATAAAATAGTAAAAATAATAAAAAACTTTGATGTATAGTAGTAGAGTCACTTGCTATATCAGCTTTGAGTGTAGAAACACATACAGATACAAAAGACAGCAAACTACTTAAGATTCTATACAATTATTTTTAAATTTACTGAGACAATTATTGCCAGTCCTCCTATCTAGAAGTTTACACCCAATGTGCTGATAATATATTATCTGATTCTTCACAAAAGATCTTATTTGTGCAACATCCTGGTTCAAATGGCTCTGAGAACTATGAGACTTAACATCTGTGGTCATCAGTCCCCTAGAACTACTTAACCCTAACTAACCTAATGACATCACACACATTCATGCCCGAGGTAGGATTCGAACCTGCGACGGTAGCAGTCGCGCGGTTCCGGACTGAGCGCCTAGAACCGCTAGACCACCGCGGCCGGCGCAACATCCTGAGTAGGGTCGCCAAATCCAATGCTACCCCCATAAACTGCATGTGTGTCTGTCAATGTAATGTAAAAAAGGTGCGAATTAAATTAGTTCTGCCATTGACAACATGCAACAGGAAGCAATATGTGCGTTAATTCCCTGAGTTGTAACATTACTTCACTCTTAATCAGGATCGGCACTTGCAATCTAGTCATAGCAAAAGTAGAACAACTGGGTACCGAGTAATATATTTATTATAAAAACAACTCTGAAGAAAAATATGCAAATTGTGCAAGTACAGATATAAGATGTGAAAATGGCTGTGAGCACTATGGGACTTAACATCTGTGGTCATCAGTTCCCTAGAACTTAGAACTACTTAAAACCTAACTAACCTAAGGACATCACAGGATTCGAACCTGCGACCGTAGCGGTCACGCGGTTCCAGACTGCAGCGCCTAGAACTGCATGGCCACACCGGCCGGCCATATAAGATGTGAACTCCTGCTCATTAAGCTAAATCTGAGATTGGCAAAACGTCTATGATTTGATTCAAAATAGCATCCCCCTTTACAAGACAAAAACAGTAAGTGATTGATACTGATTAGCATCGAAGCTGCACCCTGACTGGTACTGTTGTAAAGGGCTGTGCGAGCAACCAAATGGAACTTAACATGTTTACTGTTAAACATTAACTCCCTATCTGCCAAGCAGTTGCATGTATCACCGAACTCAGTGCTGGAAAGTTATATTCTGCAGTGGCGATCTGCTCACTGCTGCCGGCTTTAATTTTTAGCTCGTTCGTACCTGGACAGAGAAAATACAATGAATTATAGTAGTGAATATTAAATTTCATACAAACTCTCGACGCTTGAGCATGGCCTTTTTTTATGTTAAAGATCCGTTCATGTATTTATTAACCGTGTTTCGGCTCTCTGTGTTTTACTATAATTGGACTTCGTAATAAGACAGCACCCAAAGACGACGTTGGATCGAGCTGGACGACTTTTTGCTTAGAAGTACGGAACATTTTGCCATGCCAAGAGAAGTACAGAACATTTTGCCATGCCAAGTCACCCAACAATCTTGCAATGACTAAAGATACAAAATAAAACATACAGACTAGTAATACAGTATGTTCTGAAATAAAACTCAATTAAATTACGACACGTACATTGAGACTTGAATTATGCAATTGCGAGAGCTGTTTGGTTGCAATTCGTAAATGTATTAATACAATAATGCAGTGTTAATGGCGGTGTGCCAAAGTACATCCGATCTGGACAAGACCTAGAAAACAAAAGATGCCTCTTATTCTGCCAATAATCTGACGATCAAAAATCTTCAAATGTTTCCTGCAGCTGCATACAATATTTATACAGCCGCGGACTATGTCTATGGCTCAGATTATTTCTTTATTTCATTATTTATAATTAAGTTTTCTGCTAATAAAAGCTCTGCATGCAAATGTGCCTTTAAACGGCGGTCCTGCAGACGACATACGTTGCGTAGCCGAAGATGCTGATAGAATAGAGAACGAGAAGCAGCATTCGCAAACTCCTAGGTTCGAAGATATTTCAGTGCAAAACCAGAGACGAAAAAAAAATTGTGCTTTCTCATAAGCCAGGAACATAGACTTGACTCAAACGTGTGGTAGTAAAGAAGCATTTTATAATGCTGCAGTCTCCACAAAGCACAGTTTCGTTTATGCACTCAGAAAGAAACGAATGATACCATCCTAGTGGCGAAATCAGTGGTTTCAAATAGCCAAGTGCACTTATCGACACTTCACAGAGAGTCCTATAACACACAGTCTAGTGATGTGTACCTATTGACACCCTGCCAGGGAGCCTGCTCACTTCCAAGTGCCTAATTTTCAGCAAACCTCGCCTCATTAACGTGAACCCTTCTTGCAGCTAGTCACCACCTCGTCTCAAATGGAATACCTCAAATTCACCAAGTCATGAAGCCATCAAACAATCTTCAACAAGTTGTGACCCCTCCTCTCTCTACAAATTCAGCCAACCAGATGCTTTTCTGTAACCTTTGGTGGAAATAAACCTGCGCGTCTGCCATTGGAACTATTGTGACAGTTAGTTCCCATCTGCAGCAGACATTCTACAGTACATTCCACCATGCTAAAAAGGCTGATTGTGGCGGTTGCAAGACGCTGTTTCAACACTCTTGTGGTTTCAGTATCGTCTTGGTCCCACCTCCTCAGTGACCGCAGGTCTGCTGTGAGAAGCCCCCTTTTCCACTGGCCACTTGACGGGGTTCCGCTCATAGGCTGTAAACACCCAGCATTCTCTTTTCAGAGTCATAAAAGTGCTCTCGCTGCAGAGCTTGTCCCATGTAGATCACAGGGACTAAGAGGGCCCATTTTTGTCCCACTGTCAAAGGCAGTGTGAAAGTACATTCTAAGCATGCACCTCTACAGAAATGTTAGTGTGGCTACACCATACCAACCAATAACTGATTAATAATGCAATTACCCCTCATAATGATGCAATCCCATGCTAGGTAAATGAAAAATGCATTGTCCAAATTATTCATGTATCTTAGCAACTTCTTGCTGCTGTACACTTTATTTTCTGTGATGTGCTCAAATCACAATATTTTGTTACAAAAACTGAGTTCTTACATAATCAACAGAGTAACTAACTGGTTAGTCTCATAATACTTAACGGATAGAATGCAGAAAGTTGTATTTCATAATTGAACAGCTACAGACAGGACAGTCAATGGAGATCAACAAGGTTCAATATTAGTTCCTCTGTTGTTTTTCGTGTGTGTTAATGGTCTTCCATTTAATATACATCCATTTAATAAGCATTATAGCTGTATTTGCAGATTACACAAGTACTATAATCAGCTGCAAACGACATCAGAACAAGGAAAATTTTAAATAATTTCTTTGTAAATATTATTGACTGATTTACTGCAAATGGTCTCTCTCTTAGTTTTAAGAAAGTGCATCATATTAAGCTCAGCATGCCAAAGAGTACATCACTAGTGATAAATCTGAAGCATACACAGTGGTTAATAAGCAAGGCTGGATATTTAAATTTTTGGGTACATATGATTATGAGAATTTAAATTGAAAAGAAACAAATTCTTGAGGTTGTAAGGAAGTCAGTCAGATTTGCCCTTTATTTTGTAGAGGGTCTTTGAACCAGATAAATCAGTAAGTTAACATGCTTAGCTTATTTATATTCAGTAAGAAGGAATAATGAAAGCCATGACCGCAAAATTAGAAAAAAATGATCCTCATTACTCTTTATTGAAACTGACTGTATTGCTGAAAGGAATGAATGGTGCTGCTAGTGAATTATTTTATCATGATATTAAATGTGATATTAAATGTCTGAAAGACAGCAAGGCTAAATTTCAAAGCAACGTGGAAAACTTCTTTCTGAGCAACTCCTTCAATAAAACAGAAGACTTTTTATGTAGAAAATTCTCACTTATTCAGTGGAGAAGTGTTAAATAGAGACTTCAGTGACTAAACTAAATATTATTTTGTGTTATGTGAACGCATCTGCAAATGGCCTGTCTTCAGCCACCATGCAATTTATATTCTGTAAACTGAACTACTCCACTTCAGAGTCAGCTTGTAGCAAACTAACTAACCAGAACTAAGAGTTCAGAACTAAAGTGTCACATAAGCAAATTGTGCATTTCAGCCAACTTCCATGATCACATTCAAGAAGACATAAGTAATCAATACAGGACATACAGTTAAATTTATACCGAATCATACCCTGTACAAGTGTTTCAATTATCTTCTTTATTTGATTTACCTTCATAACATTTACACACTTTACAGCTATGTTTACATAACACACCAATGTGTTTCATGGCTGAATCCTCTTGTTTAAGTGCTAGAAGTCTTTAACTTATCTCACCCAAATTACTAAATGTCGATATGTATTAGACATCCAAAAATGTGAAAACATCCCACAACATATTTCAAATGCCAGTGTTCACACATGTCATCAACAGAATGGAACAGGGTGCCAACATTAAGGTTGGGAAGAAGGTTTTGATGTTAACATAGGTGGTGGAACTGAGAACTGTAACATAATCTACTAACATTGGAAGTTAAATAATTCTTGTCATGGTCACTCACATTATTGTACTGGATTTTGTGTCTTTCTCTAAGTTTTTATTTATTGTTTGCTTTAATTTTTGTGATAGGTTGCAAAGATTCTAAGTAACTTGGATGTTTTACTTTCTAGCGTTCTTCGAACACAGATGAGATATCTCTAAGCAGTATTGTACCTAGACAAAGAAAGAGCCTACATTTATGAGTCATACGAATATGAATTATTTAAACAATTTTCATTCAACAGCTAATAACTCACCTCTAGTGAAAGAGAAAAATCGCTGTTAATTTTAACTTATTTGGTATATAGAAAGAAAAACAACAATAGGCGAGGAAAATATGTTGTTTGACGTGTTTGCATTTATTCTCTAGCAAATAAATGTCTATATGTTAAAATGTTTGGCTGAAACATTTCCAATTGTTTCATTTCTCAGCAGTTTATTATACACATTTTTGCAGAATGTTTGTTATGAATTATGCTTCAGCCTTTAATAAACTTTATATTTTTTAGTTCCTTAATTGTGATACTATATCCAGACCTTTTGTATCACTTAATGTACCATATCTCATAACCTCAATTATGCTGTTCAGTACTGGGATGAACCAATGAAGTGATACGTCGATGTTCCATGTAGTATGAACACATAATCATGTTCCAGCTTCATTTCCCAGTTTGCACACATTTCGCATCTAAAAAAATTATTGATCTACATGTCAGGATCTGTCTGCATGGATGTTATGTGCACAAACATTTCTGCAGATAGACTGTTGCATGTAGATCAACTTTAAGATTTTAGATGTCTGTTTTTCAATTGGTCAGAGAAAAGGAATTAATATTGAAAATGAAATTGAACCTTTATAAGTTAAAAAGAGAAAAGTACTTGGAGATTTTACTAAATAAAGTTAATTTTCCATTGCGCAAATGCACAATGTTTGAAATATTGCCTGAATTTAATCATGTGTTGCAGGTGGCATCACTGCTAAGGCTGCCAGCAATATATCGCCTATGTTTGGGAGGGTACCTTATGGTCACTTTTTTGGCACCATATTAAATAAAAATCTTTACTGTCTCTTCCATGCACTATTTTTATATATGTTTTAAAATTTTGTAGTTCATTACATTTAATGTAGAGTACCTTCTAAACAATTTGCACTATGTACAAAATTTTCTGAAATCGTTCTTAAAAATTCATGTTTCATTTAATTTCATAACAGACATGTGGAGGCAGCCAATTTGTACTACACATGATAATGTGATGACTAACATACTAGACCAATTTAATTCCACACATTATGTATATTAACCATAAAAATATTATATGTTACATTTTACTTTTTAGGACATGTTGCCAATTAAAAACTTTATTTTTCTGAAATTTAGTTGAAACTGCAATGATCTACGATATAGGTATAGACAATTTTGAAAATATGACCTGGACAAGATTACAAATGGAGATTTGTTTCATATTACATTGCACCAAAGACCATTCCTGAAGCATAGTTATCATTCTGCGGTATTTCTTTGTCTTCAAACTTCTTCTTGTCATTCCTTTCTGCATAGGTTGCTTCTTTGGTCAATGTATATTAATTATATTTATGTTCACCTAGTTCAACAGAAATAACTATTCAGCTTCTTTATGTACAATGATGTTGCTTAGGAGATAAATATACAGGGTGATTCAAAAAGAATACCACAACTTTAAAAATGTGTATTTAATGAAAGAAACATAATATAACCTTCCGTTATACATCATTACAAAGAGTATTTAAGAAGGTTTTTTTTCACTCAAAAACAAGTTCAGAGATGTTCAATATGGCCCCCTCCAGACACACGAGCAATGTCAACCCGATACTCCAACTCGTTCCACGCACTCTGTAGCATATCAGGCGTAACAGTTTGGATAGCTGCTGTTATTTCTCGTTTCAAATCATCAATGGTGGCTGGAAGAGGTGGCCGAAACACCATATCCTTAACATACCCCCATAAGAAAAAATCGCAGGGGGTAAGATCAGGGCTTCTTGGAGGCCAGTGATGAAGTGCTCTGTCACGGGCTGCCTGGCAGCCGATCCATCGCCTCGGGTAGTTGACGTTCAGGTTTCATAACTAGCCTTTTTCGTAGGACTCTCCTTACAGTTGATTGTGGAATTTGCAGCTCTCTGCTAGCTCTGCGAGTCGATTTTCCTGGGCTGCGAACAAATGCTTGCTGGATGCGTGCTACATTTTCATCACTCGTTCTCGGCCATCCAGAACTTTTCCCTTTGCACAAACACCCATTCTCTGTAAACTGTTTATACCAACGTTTAATACACCACCTATCAGGAGGTTTAATACCATACTTCGTTCGAAATGCACGCTGAACAACTGTCGTCGATTCACTTCTGCCGTACTCAATAACACAAAAAGCTTTCTGTTGAGCGGTCGCCATCTTAGCATCAACTTACGCTGACGCCTAGTCAACAGCGCCTCAAGCGAACAAATGTACAACTAAATGAAACTTTATAGCTCCCTTAATTCGCCGACAGATAGTGCTTAGCTCTGCCTTTTGTCGTTGCAGAGTTTTAAATTCCTAAAGTTGTGGTATTCTTTTTGAATCACCCTGTATTTTACATAGATGAATCGCTTAAAATAAATAATATTTGCCTAGCAATAGAACTTTGACTTAATTTACCATTATGCACATAATTCTGGCAAATATTGTTGTATAATTTCGTAAGTATCTTCTTTGATAAAGAAATTGTCGAAATGTAAACAATGTGATGGTGTAGATTGTCTGGAAGTAATTGAATAACAAAGTAGTAGGAAGGGTTTAGCATCTACTAGAAAAATCGTGACTGCTAATTTTATTTATTTATTTATTTCATTTTATATAGATCCTGAAGTGTGAGCATGTCACATGAGATGTGGAACGACTCATATATACAAAACAACAAAATTACAAAAAGATACGAAATATACAAAACAATCTTCTTTAAATACCTAAAAATTTTCTGTGTAATTACACATTCTAACACAAGATTTAAAAGAAAAGTATATATAAGAGCATATTTCTTTGATTATTACATAGCTGAAAAGCAGTACTACAGTTTTACATATTTTAAATTGGAAGATTGAAAGCCATTTCTTTGTTTATAAAATGGAGAGTTCTCTCTAAATGCAGTGTCCCCATTTGGTACATAAAACTTTTCTAATGAATAGATGGGCATATTTAACAAATGTTTCTGTAATTTAACTTTAAACAGAGGTCTCTTAGACATTTTATCTGTTCAGGGAGAGAGCTAAAAATTTTGGTGCCTGATCATTTGACATCTCTTTGAGTCACTGTCGTGTTCTTAAGTTGATAATAAGGATTCACGAAAAAATTTGAATCATTAGGAGGCAAGCCACATGGGAGCTTCTTACCCAATAATTGATACAGAGGTTTCTCTCAGTAGCACTGACTGCTCTGTTCGTACACTGATCACTCTTGATTTTTTCCTTTAATGAATTTATGGATGTATTGGGTTGTTAGTATTTACTGCATGCCAAAAAAATCTACACACACAGAACCTATTTATTTATTTGTCTATAGACCATTCAGTGCAACTGTATCAGACTGTCATATGTTACAGAAATAATATATACATATGTAAACAATAACAGTGTATGATAGGCTTAGGTGAGGATAGGGCAGGAGGTCAGCTTTGGCCTAATCAAAGGAACCACCCCAATATTTACTCTAGCAACTAGGGATAACTATGGAAAACCCAACTCAGGATGGCTGGATGATGAATAAGCCCCGTTCCTCCCAAGTGGAAGTGTGCAGAATTAAGACTGACATAATCATCTCACTCAGCATGTGACTGGAAGAGGAATCACAAATCCATAGTCTATATTGTGACTGTAACATGCACAAGAAGTAAATCAAAGGTATAACAAGAACAAGAAATTTTGAAAATAATGCTGCTGAAAAAGTGAAAACATATCAACACATTATGTAACACTATTGAAAAGTACAACATACACAATAAGTAAATCAATGGTATACTCTAACTAACACGTGAAATTTTGATATAAAACACCCTTGAAAAACTAAAACCACACAAAATACATGACGTACCTAACACTGCTGAAAAGTACAATGCACAAAGCCCACCAACACTACATCTGTCACAACTAGGCGAGAACCAGATCGCCCCTCAGAGGAGATGGTATTGCACTGTATCTGTACGAGCTTAGGCAACATTCTTTCAGTAGGATGTAAACAAAATACTTCACCAAAGTTAAAATAAACAGGTGCAAACATGATGATTTGCAAGTGCTGGAACACCATGACAGGAAATCACATAACATAAAGTCATTGAGCTCACTACTAACAAGTAAAGTCATTGAGCTCACTACTAACAAGGAGAGGTCCCTAGTAGTGGGACCGGCTTTTTAAAACCAAATGTACGGTGATGTAGGTTAAGACACAAAGTATCACATCCTGCATCCATTCACCCTGGTGGACCCTCGATTGTGGGTAGCTGACAAAAAAATTTCGGAATTTTAGTGATTCCCAATGGAGTTAAGAAATCTAATTATGTACTCTGGTTGCATGGTGTACTGGATAGGACAACAGCTTAATATGCAACAGGTTTTGAGTTCGATTCTTATCGGGTGCAGCAATTTGGTTTTTTTTTCTTTATCGAAATGACTTTGGTTATTGCTTTTAATTCAATTAATTGGTTTTAATGCAACTTTTTTATTTCTACTCCTTTACTTTATATTAATCACCATATGAACGTCTTACATTTGTTTCATTTTTTCTTTATATCTTTCTTTTTCCAATCGGAATTTTTATGAATATGAATTTAATTATATTTGTATATTATTATATTCAGTTATTCGAAAATTCCGATCTATCAGTTAGAAAACAAAAGACCAAATAATCTTTTTATTTATTTATTTATTTACACGTCAAGTTCCGTAGGACCAAATTGAGGAGCAAATCTCCAAGGTCATGGAACGTGTCAGCACACGAACTTACAACATAAAAGTAATAACACATAAAAATAAATGTTCATGAACCTGTAAAAAAGTCTGTGCGTGAGTTTAAGTAAGCGCTATCAGCAATCTAATAAGAATCAGCTTAATTTTTCAAGGGACTCCTCGACAGAACAGAAAGAGCGACCCATGAGAAAACTCTTCAGTTTCGATTTGAAATCTCGTGGATTACTGCTAAGATTTTTGAATTCGAGTGGCAGCAATATTGATTGTGCAGTGGTGTGAAAATGTATTTTTTGTTGCCAGATACGTAACTTTTTTGCATGGTAATCCTCATACAAACATTTAAAACATAACATAATAACTATTGCACTATGCACAAAATAACGAAGGTGAAGATTTAAATGAAAAAGGGGCTTTTAAGTACAGCAAAATTTAAACAAAATGAGAAATACACTCCTGGAAATTGAAATAAGAACACCGTGAATTCATTGTCCCAGGAAGGGGAAACTTTATTGACACATTCCTGGGGTCAGATACATCACATGATCACACTGACAGAACCACAGGCACATAGACACAGGCAACAGAGCATGCACAATGTCGGCACTAGTACAGTGTATATCCACCTTTCGCAGCAATGCAGGCTGCTATTCTCCCATAGAGACGATCGTAGAGATGCTGGATGTAGTCCTGTGGAACGGCTTGCCATGCCATTTCCACCTGGCGCCTCAGTTGGACCAGCGTTCGTGCTGGACGTGCAGACCGCGTGAGACGACGCTTCATCCAGTCCCAAACATGCTCAATGGGGGACAGATCCGGAGATCTTGCTGGCCAGGGTAGTTGACTTACACCTTCTAGAGCACGTTGGGTGGCACGGGATACATGCGGACGTGCATTGTCCTGTTGGAACAGCAAGTTCCCTTGCCGGTCTAGGAATGGTAGAACGATGGGTTCGATGACGGTTTGGATGTACCGTGCACTATTCAGTGTCCCCTCGACGATCACCAGTGGTGTACGGCCAGTGTAGGAGATCGCCCCCCACACCATGATGCCGGGTGTTGGCCCTGTGTGCCTCGGTCGTATGCAGTCCTGATTGTGGCGCTCACCTGCACGGCGCCAAACATGCATACGACCATCATTGGCACCAAGGCAGAAGCGACTCTCATCGCTGAAGACGACACGTCTCCATTCGTCCCTCCATTCACGCCTGTCGCGACACCACTGGAGGCGGGCTGCACGATGTTGGGGCGTGAGCAGAAGACGGCCTAACGGTGTGCGGGACCGTAGCCCAGCTTCATGGAGACGGTTGCGAATGGTCCTCGCCGATACCCCAGGAGCAACAGTGTCTCTAATTTGCTGGGAAGTGGCGGTGCGGTCCCCTACGGCACTGCGTAGGATCCTACGGTCTTGGCGTGCATCCGTGCGTCGCTGCGGTCTGGTCCCAGGTCGACGGGCATGTGCACCTTCCGCTGACCACTGGCGACAACATCGATGTACTGTGGAGACCTCACGCCCCACGTGTTGAGCAATTCGGCGGTACATCCACCCGGCCTCCCGCATGCCCACTATACGCCCTCGCTCAAAGTCCGTCAACTGCACATACGGTTCACGTCCACGCTGTCGCGGCATGCTACCAGTGTTAAAGACTGCGATGGAGCTCTGTATGCCACGGCAAACTGGCTGACACTGACGGCGGCGGTGCACAAATGCTGCGCAGCTAGCGCCATTCGACGGCCAACACTGCGGTTCCTGGTGTGTCCGCTGTGCCGTGCGTGTGATCATTGCTTGTACAGCCCTCTCGCAGTGTCCGGAGCAAGTATGGTGGGTCTGACACACCGGTGTCAATGTGTTCTTTTTTCCATTTCCAGGAGTGTAGATGCAATGAATGCAATAATATGAATGAAAAAAAAAAAAAAACAGGGTGATGAAACAAAATAAATTAAATCGAAATTAATACATAAAATTAACTAAAAGCACATGAACAAAGCTTCCAAGTGGAAAAAGAATGACAGGTGGAAAATGGGAGCAAATGAAGAAGTTGATATAATGATTGAAATGATGTGATGAAGGATTGGAAAAAAATTGAACCTTTAAATCAATTACTTGAATAAAAATGATGATCAAAGTTATTTAGATAAAGATTTAAAAATTTACAGCATGTAGCAAGATCCAAATCCAGAACCCCCTGCATGTGAAGCTGCTATCCTGTCCCTCACACCACACAACCAGACTATTTAACATTTTTAATGCCACACAAAATTTCGAAATTCCTTTCGTCAGTTACTAGCAAATGAGGGCCCACTAAGGTGAACAGCTGCATTGTGTGATACCGCGGATCTTAACCTACATAACCATATAGATGATTTCGAAAAGTCGATCCCACTGCTGGAGACCTATCCTTGTAAGTATGTATGTGGGGCCCACTGCATACAATGTATTCCAAACAGAATCGCTGAAAGAAAAAAAAATCCAGTTGCTTTCCAGAACTTGAATGGTTTACTGTTGTTGAAATAAGGTGTAGCAGCAGACACGATCTTCACTCTAACATTTTGTATCTTACGGTCATTTCTCATTCTGTACCCAGTAAAGTACGTCAATGTAATCAAGAAAGACTATAGAATTTAATAAAATCATAAAAAATTCTGTTTATCGATCATTCACAAATACATAGTAGCTTAACACTATTATAAAGGTATGCAAATCTGTTATGTCCAGTATTGATGCTAATTCTCCACATATCCTGAAGCTTTGTTCTTAACATACACATTTGAAGTTAATTAACACAAACTTCAAATGTTTCAAGAGGAGTTTGATTACTATCCTATAGTGCTCAAATCACTCTTCTAATGTTTACTATTGATGATAGCAGTATTTTTGCTAGCGATACTGACTAGTCTGCGAGAACCATAAACATGTGATAGTTAAATGAAAATCGCAATTTAGTAGTCTTCGTTGAAAACCATTAACTTTCTGTCATCATTGTTATTCTTCTCAAAATTAGTAATGATGTTATAAAGTGCGTACGTGATTAATCGCTAGCTGAGAGCTGATACGATAAAGGAAGACGCATCTACAACTACGGTAGCCAAATTTTGTAATGAAACTTTAGAGCAGATGCATAGCAGAGATATTATTTGAGTCGCAGCTTTTCATTTCATCATAAATTTTCTTCATAAAACTAGTACCAGTATATAAAATTTACATTTGACATTGTGATCCCTGTATTTATTCTTCAGATAGACCTAAATGTTTCTTGACTATTGTTTTAAGCTACTCTCTTATGCGCTGGATATAAGGCCTACATGAGAACTTTCTAAAACTATTTTACTCCACTATGGCTTTTTATAGGTGAAAAACCGTGTAGGAAAGGCCATTGGAAGTGATAGAAAAATCGAGTATCATTACGAAAATGTTTGATTGAACGCTGCGGTGTACTCTTGATGAATCAGCTGATGCAATTGAATTTTGCATAGAAACGTCCGCAGTATAATGTCTATTACAATTAAAATTTGCTTTTACTTGAACAACGAAAACAATTAAATGAAACTTCTGCGAAACTGAAAGCAACATACCACAATTTGTATCAGGGGCATTTAGGTCTGAGTATTTTGTTTTGACAAATGGCTGTACAGTTGGTAAGACTACTGTGCAGTGGATGCAGTGTTTGTGGCGATGGAGGACTACTCAGCTACGCTAGAAAATATTATACGTAAGTTGTTAATGCTATGTAGCTGGATGATATTAATTCAAAAGTAGAGTGCTCAAAGAAGATACCATTGTCAATATTGTTCGCCCAATGAAATGCGTCAGTCAGCAACGAAGATTTTAAAACGTCGCTTTCTATGTTGTTACCTTCTGTTTGACAAGCCCTGAGAACCGCTCGACATGAATTAGTTTAGCTTCTTGAGTATTCAGCTATTGTCAATAGCATAGAGTTACAATGCGTGGTACATCGTTAGTAGACGATGTACGAATGAGAAGTTTGTGTTTAGGCGCTACTTCTGACTATGAATAAAAATAAACTATCAATGACTACGAGAACCAAAATTTCATGGAACCTCGAACCTTTCGGAAGATAGCGAAATTCAGTTTTTTTGGCACGACTAGAATTTGGTTACTGCGATGGCATTTCCAACAAAAGAGCAGTGTGTGTTTCTGATTTTCATTACGTTCTATAGAATTGAAGTGAATTTTGGAAAGTAGGACGACACTATAGCGCTAAATAGAGTAAACAATGTCCTTGGTAAACAGTTTTCTTGTGCTTCAGTGATGTAAAAATAAAAAGTGGCCACAATAGTTTTTATCAGCAGTTGACTGGTAGGGGGTTGTAATGCTTACGGAAACTAAAACAAACGAAGTGAGCAACAGCTTCGTAACAAAATCCAATACTTGAGACTTGTCGACTGATGTGTTTTCATATTTCTAAGAAAACATTTTGTAATGACTTGTATTAAAAATCCGAAGCTTTCGACTGTTGTGAATATTTTGATGAAATGCGTACACACAGAATGTCAGCATTGTTCCTGTAACTGTGATGTGCAGGTGTCTGGCGTCAGATCTAATTGTGCTCTCGTAAAAGGTAACTGTGTGCCTGGTTAACCACTGCGTGTAGAAGGATTATGTTGAATATTTGCTTTTTTGTAGGCGAAAATTGTTTTTGTCTGCATCATCGTAATATTTTTTTCTTGACAAACTGTTACATTGGGATTGAAATAATTTGCTAGAGAACGCGTGTGGACAGGAATAGTCTTACGCCAGATCCCCAGTTTTGTGCAGTGCGTCCAGAACAAATGATACACATTCTAGATGTACGTATATTGCTCGTGGCCAAGCGACGTTAGGATATGAATCGCAAAGGATAAAACAAAGTTTCATGAAAAGTAGCTAGTTGAGTTAATTTCATGATTCCAAGAATTATGTACAACATCTTATTTAAAACATAAATTACACTATTGGCAGTGTGTTGCTTCACTTAGACTGGGATGCAGTTGTGTGTGTAACTTATATTGAGAGTAAACTACCCTTTCGACAAGTTTTGTGTTATTTCTGAGGATACGGTATTGGAAAATAGTTATTTTAATCTTAATTTGGTTGAGAGAGAGCATAAGCTAAGTATTTATAAAAATCACCACATATAATTGACCAAAGTTCAGAATTATCATTGCCTTCTAGTATGCTGGATTCCCTTCTGAGCAGGGTATCAAGAATTTGTTAGTTGTGGATCCTTTTTCAGTGGAATGGCTTTCGTAATTGGCAGGCCATTAGAAAATAAAAGGTATAATAAATAATGTTAGTACAGTAGGTCACAATATAAACAACTCAAATCGTATTATCCTCATTATGTAAATCAAAGAATTCTTCAGTGTTGTTAGTTGTTTAGAGCTACATGTTCCATGAATTATAAGTACATTTACTACTAATGCTATATCATTGACAAGGTAGGACCAAATAAGCCCCATTGGAATTTCATTAAGATACTATAATAAAATGGAGAAATGCACTTTGTTAATGTAAAATATGGCAACATGTTGACCATGACATTGATTTTATTATATGATAATGAAACTTAAATTATAATTCCATAAATACAAGTACTTTGAATGTGATACAAGTAGGATGACAGTGCTCCATTCATTTATATGGACAGTTCTTTGCATTTTTCGAATGGTGATGATATGAAGAAAATGATCAAATACAAGTAGGTTGTATGAATTATGTGAATGTAATAACCTACATTACATCACAAGAAGATAATTGCGCTTCTCAGTTTGCTTATTTTCAATGAGATGTATTTTGCACAAAGTAGCCTAACTTTTCATTGATGTTAAGATATGTCGCCATTTTCAGGAGATGATGGTTTAAATTTTCCTCCAGGTTTATTTTTGAACACATTGCCTTCTTTGATTAAGCTGAATGCTTCCTTAATCGGTGTATCCTCCACATAAGTGACCCAATGATGGATCCCTGATAACTCCACTGTTTATGCAGGCTTTGAAAACTTATGCTTCTTTTTGTATTCATTGTCTGGTAATAGGAATTGATTTTTGTGTTTGTGTGATCTTTTTACTATTCCACTATTTTCAAAATCTTTTACGTAGTATTTGAAGTAAATCTCCATTAATTGGTCAGATGCATCTTAAAAAACTTGGAGATATATCATATAGCTTTTCTTTGTATCGGTGTGAATTTTTTGAATGTTTTTGTTTTGGGAAAATCAGATGAAAGACACAGCAGTACTCTGTGCATTGTTCTAGTGTAAAAATTTCTTTTATAATTAATTGTCTAACTATTGTTCTCTACTCTTGTAAGAGTTCATTGAATCCTAAAATTTATTGCTCCATACAGAGTACTTGGTCTCTTTGTTTACAGTTCAGTAGGACTACATCAAAGCATTTTACAAGTAGTGTATGTAAAATTGTCATGTTTGTTCTGTACAGTGTGTTTGAGAAATTCCATGTCTGAATGTGTATTTATGTTTCACTAAATGTGGGTAACCTCATTTAAGTTTGCATTATTTTTCTCAGGTAAGGTGCCTGTCACGTAGAACATTTTTGTTTCAAAGAGAGAAGAAAAGAAAAGAACTTTGAAATATATAGTCTCTAAACAAGTGCAGAAAGCACCAAGTAGATGAAACTTCCTGGCAGATTAAAACTCTGTGCCGGACCGAGACTCAAACTCGTGACCTTTGCCTTTCGCGGCCACATGCTTGGTACAGCACTTGCCTGCGAAAGACAAAGGTCCCGAGTTTGAGTCTCGGTCCGTCACACAGTTTTAATCTGCCAGGAAGTTTCATATCAGCGCACACTATGCTGCAGAGTGAAAATCTCATTCTGGAAACCAAGTAGATGATTGTCAGATCTGAAAGAATGGTACCATGTTAATATGCTGAAGTCAGGGTCTCTGACACTTTAGCACAACAAACCTAAGTGTTGCAGATGAAAATCAGTGAAAGTGGTTTGGATGAGTTCTACTGTATCTTTTGTGAAAATCCCTCACAGAGAATAATTTTCCTGTTTGGGTGAAATTAAGCCAATAGCAAGTTTATGTTCAACAGCAAATATTTTCACATTCATTGTCATTAATAACTAGAAAGCAGTAACCTTTTTTTTTGCCCCCTCTCTGCGACAGCACAGGGTCAGTACGGTAATTAATAGATCTGGCAATATAAGGGATGGCCGAATGTCCTTCCTGTTGCCAACCTGTAACCCTCAGGATGAAATCTGTGTATTTTGACTATCTGTGTGTAGTGTTAGTCACGTGAAAATAAGGAAAAGTTTCTTAAATGTTTTGAATTGTGCAACTGATGCAGGACTTGGGTACCAGCTCAGTAGTCACTTAGTGGGATGTGGGAAACCACATCCAGGCTGATCAACGCACTGACCCTCATCATTAATCCTCTGGGCAGATTTCACCGAGCGAGGTGGCGCAGTGGTTAGACACTGGACTCGCATTCGGGAGGATGACTGTTCAATCCTGCGTCCGGCCATCCTGATTTAGGTTTTCCGTGATTTCCCTAAATCGCTCCATGCAAATGCTGGGATGTTTCCTTTGAAAGGGCACGGCCGACATCTTTCCCTGTCCTTCCCTAATCTGATGAGAATGATGACCTCGCTGTCTGGTCTCCTTCCCCAAACAACCCAACCCAAATCTGGGCAGATTTCATCTATGGTCGGTGCACTTCCTCATCCCACAAGTCCCAAACAAAAGTGGTTACTTCATTGTTTGCATCCGCAATGCTGTGAAGACATTGATATTGTAATTGCATATTTCTTTTGAATTAAGGCATCAGCTAGTTTTAATCATTGAAATAATCTTTCAGAAGGTATTTTATTTTGTATCATGAAATAGTATTCCACCTTACCCCTTTTCACATTATTGGGCTCCTATGATGTGTCAGATATCAGAAGTACAAGGAAAGAGAACTTTTCAAGCACAGAGTGAGTTATTGGCTGTGGCTATTGAATTGAACTCTCATATAAAATCTGTGAATAAAATTACTAGCCGCATAAAATTAGCTGTAGGATAGAGATGATGCTCTCTGGAACCGCGCGACCGCTACGGTCGCAGGTTCGAATCCTGCCTCGGGCATGGATGTGTGTGATGTCCTTAGGTTAGCTAGGTTTAAGTAGTTCTAAGTTCTAGGGGACTGATGACCTTAGAAGTTAAGTCCCATAGTGCTCAGAGCCATTTGAACCATTTTTAGAGATGATGCTCAAACAGAATTTGAATCTTGGCAGCCAGAGATACAATTAAAACACAATTTTCTTTTGATCTCAGAATCAAATAAGTAGAAGTTAACCACGTGAAGAAGCATTGCTTAGTGAAAATATGTTATTTGCTCACGGCAGATAAACCTGTTTACTTCTAACCAAGAGTATATCCATAACTTCATGGTAAAGCTGCCTGTCACCATAACTGAGATATATTTAGTATGAAAATATAAATACCTATTTCATCTTAACAAATGAATGCAGATGTGGAGTTTACCCAAAGTAACTTGTCCCTTACGTAGAAACACAGTCTCGTTCTCAGCGGTGACTGAGTCAAAAAGGGGTGGCTGTTTTATTTTGATTTCATCTGCTGGGTCATGCGTTTCTTTTGTTAACAGCAGCAGTTGCTTATGAGGTGACTTTTTTTTCGGTACTCTGCTTGGAGACTAGCGACTTGTCAAATTTTTGGTCGTGTTGTCATGTTAATACAATCATTTGCAGACTCACTAGCTGTAGCATTGAAGTTCTGCTTGTGAATAGCCTTCACTTATTGAACTACAGTACTACGCAATGCTGAATGCAACTGACAGTGTGGTAACATGATTTTCCGTTCCTCTACTCCTGTATCAACTGAAACACACTGTAATGTATTCCAGCATCTTTCTCTACATTCAGTGCCCATTTCAAATTGCTTAATGCCTTCTGCTATGTTTCATTAGCTTCCTGCCTCCTGGTAGTCAGTCTTGTTCCTAACACTTGGGCTGAACAGTAGTCATCTAAAGTTAAGGTTTCCACTTGTTATTATGGGACTTATCCACTGAGGTGATTTTATCGATGAAACTCGGTGTGGAAAGTTATCAGCTCACAAACAACAATGACTATTCCATCAATATTATGAAAAGAGTAGATACTACTCACCATATAGCAGAGATGCCATGTGCATATAGGCACAACAAAAGGACTGTCAAAAGATTAGCTTACAGCCAACAAGGCATTCTCTCTCTCTCTCTCTCTCTCTCTCGCTCTCTCTCTCTCTCTCTCTCTCTCTCTCTCTCTCTCTCTCTCTCACACACACACACACACACACACACACACACACACACACACACGCAATACAATTTCATACTCGCACGACCACACACACACACACACACACACACACACACACACACACACACAGAGAGAGAGAGAGAGAGAGAGAGAGAGAGAGAGAGAGAGAGAGAGAGAGAGAGAAGGGGGGGTTAGGGAGGGGGGGGTGCAAGTGTGTCTGAATGTTGTCATTGTGACAGTCCTTTTGTTCTGCGTATCTCCAACCCAGCATCTCCACTATATGGCAAGTAACAAGTATCCTTTTCATGATATTCTTGCGTTACATCCTAGATTTTCCATTGTTTGATTTCGTTTGATTGTTCTATGTTAGTTCAAAAAATGTGACAGTGAATGTCGGCAACTTTATTGGCAAAGTCATGAAACCTGGAGATTATTGAGTTACTATCGTTCTTTGTAGGAGGCTGGATAAATATAAAGAATTTTTCTCTCTCTTCTCAGTAATGACAAAGTGATGTAAAATTGTACCTCAAAAGAGTAATGGTTTGTCTCTAGAAAAGCAGAATGGAAGCTGTTGCTAGAGTGAGAGAGTACTTAGTACTGTATTAATAAAAAATGGTGTTCAAGACAATTAAATTTTCAGTTCTGTTGTACCTTAAACGCATGTCCCTAAATCTAGACAGTTTATTGTATAACACAGACATTTGCCTCCTCAGAAAGGTATTTTAATATGCAAAATGAATTATTTTTCAGATAAAGCAACAAACCCCAGTAAACTTGTACACGACACACAGGCCATATATGAAGCATGCAAGTTTCTTGAAAGAGAAACATTTTGTGCACACGAAGCAACACGCCTACTTGCAGCGAAAATTCAGTCACCTGATGAAAAGGAAGCCATGCGTGCTCTGGTGGTAGGGATATTACTGTTATTTCTAAATGTGTAGTATTTGCCTAAAATTGTTTTAATTTTGACAGTATGTTGTGTCACAGATGTGTTCTAAGTGTACTTCATTGTGGATCTAAATATTTTTGCTTGTATCTTTGTCAGTCATAAGTTATGTATTTGGTGTTGTGTTAGCATCGTTTCACTGCATGCAAATAAAACATTTTCCATTGTCTATAATTTGTTATCCATATCTTTCAAATCCTCATTAAAGTCATCATTGTGTATTGCATAATGTATGGAATATGAGAAATTGTTTGGGAACTATTGATCAGCATTGATAAGATTCAAATATTGACTCACTGAAATGGCAAAATGAACATGTTAGCCACCTTACAGAGGTACAAAAAATTTTAAGAGACCTCTCCCAGTCACTTTTGTGTAAACAAGCTAGAATTTGAAATAAAGTGTCATTATGTTTAAGACAGAAGACTTGTGTTCAGGAGTAGTGTTCAAGCTCTTTCTGGTTATTCAGTACACCTGTTAGATTTCTGCTGTTTCACCAAAATTGCTTGATGTTATCACTGGGGAGCGGACTTCAACAAGTTCACTGCCTGTTCTGTTCCCTTTGCTGAAATGAATTAGGTAGTGCAATGGTCAAGGTGGTATATTTGTGTTGAAGAAAGGTGAAACTTTGTTCAGCATCTTCAAATCAAATGGGCTAAATACCACTTAACATAAAATGTGGTATATGCTGGCAACGTCACGAAACCCACATAAGGCTTGTGCCTTTTTCCTTTTACATATGGGCCTCACATCTGGTATAGTTGTGCCTGTGTGTACTGTGGTTGTTTGAAAACTCTTATTAGGGACACAATCACTTGTTGCTTCCCGTATGTGGATGTGTGGAATATATTGTGTGATATACATAACAATTTTTACTGTGATGAGGCTTGATAATTAGTTAATTGTCAAGTTGTAGAACAAAGTGTTTACTTCAAAGTAAAATAGCAGCCTATGCAGGAAAATGATGTCCTTCAAGAAACAAGTGAAATAAATTTGCTTTACTCTTTCCCCCCCCCCCCCCCCCCCCCCCCCCCCCCCCCCCAGCACCAAGCAGTGATAGCACACAAAAAGTGTTAACGTGGGAGGGGCAAAAGAACGGTACCTATGTTTCCAGTTAGTTTTCATTTTGCCAAACAGTTTATTGTTTTCTTCTTTATTACACCAGTAGATAATCCTCAGTCTGCACAAAATAAAAATATACAGAAGGTATCTTTTTGTACGAAGGCCAGTGCAGTGACAGGCATTATTGAATGTAAAGAAAGTTATATTTTTAAGATGTATAAAATTCACTTTATTGTTTATTTCATGTTTTTAGGGCATTTATTGTGTCGCCATTAATGTCAGTGTCCTGAGACTAGTTTGTCATTGAAATTTGTTTGCCACTAACTGTTCCCGGCCATGTGTTGCTATGACTCAGTCTGGTTAAATGGAAAAGAAAGAAAAGAGAAATCGCATGTTTATAATACATATGAGAACTGGATATGTGTCTTCCCCCATCTCTGTCAATCTCCTCCTCCCCTCTCCCTCTATCCATCTCTTCCTAGCCCCTCTGCCTCCCCTCTCTCTGTCCATCACCAATTCCCCTCTTACCATCTACTCCTTTCTATGCTCATGTCCTCCCACTTCCATCACCCCCTCCTCGACAGTGAGTCTTATTTATTGTAATTGCAAATACAGATTCTGTAGTAATATGTATATTCATTGGAGTATAATAATGTGCATATTTGAATATTTGTTGTAAATAATCCACTACAGTTCAAAAGGAACAATGATGTAGGGCTACATAATTACAGTACCAGAAGAAAAACTGACATTCGTTATTCCACATCAAGGTTGTCTTTAGCACAAAAAGGGGTGTGGACAGTGGAACAACAAAAATTTTTGATCATTTACCCAGTGATATAAAATGCCTGACAGACAGCAAAGTAAAATTTGCAAAGAAACTGAGCAGGTTTCTGCACGACAGCCGGCCGGAGTGGCTGAGCGGTTCTAGGCGCTACAGTCTGGAACTGCGAGACTGCTACAGTTACAGGTTTGAATCCTGCCTCGGGCATGGATGTGTGTGATGTCCTTAGGTTAGTTAGGTTTAAGTAGTTCTAAGTTCTAGGGGACTGATGACCTCGGAAGGATGAGTCACACAGTGCTCAGAGCCATTTGAACCATTTTTCTGCTTGCACTACTTCTATTCTGTGGAAGAATTTCTATCTCTGTAATGTGCAAAAGGTGATGGGTAGGAATTACTAAATCACATCTATTTTCTTTTTGTACAAATTGAAATGTTCAGAATGTAACCATATGTACAAATTAATTTATGATGTGAATGTAAAATGGTATGTTCCAAATCATTACAATTTATTGTACAAAATGATCCATGGAACATGCAACTAACTAATGGAACATCATTCCAGATTTTCAGAGCAATCTGTGAAGGACTTTTGGAGATTTACTATGATTTTGTAGGAAACGGACATGCATTTTTATTTATATAGATTGTGTAATATGAATTTTTGTGAGATTGAAAGTATAACTATTTCAGCGACCACAAATTGGTAGACTCATCCGTTGTTTTCTTTTAGCTTGGCATGTTTAAAACTAGACTCATCATTATATGGTGATGATCAGGAGGATCAGTCCTTATTTGTCAGCCAGTTGGCAGGTAGTAATTGATTAAACTTTCATTTTATTCAGAACTGATTTACATTGTCAACATCAGTGTGATGTATGATCCCCACAGACACAAGTACTTTCTTATACCCATTGTGGATGGAAGTAAGTAGCCTCTGAATATCATTTTGGGGAATTGTGTGTCAGGCCTGGAGCACATGCTGTGTCAGTTATGGTTCGTGAACATTGCTGGCTGGTGGCTGGCGTGGAAGTGTATGTTTAGCCATTGCTTGCCAGACGTGCTCTGTGGGTAACAAGTCAGGGGATTAGGCAGGCCAATCAAGGATCCATAAATTCCTCAAGCAGCTTGTGGTGTGAACTACATAGTGAGGTCTTGCATTGTCGTACCGGAATATGCCTTTTGGAACCCTGCTCATGAAGGGTACAACAACAGGGTTTACTGTTCTTGCCACATGGTGGCAAAAGATTCGGCATGTGTTCAACAGTAACCAGATCAATCCAATAATTCCCACACACCATAATCCCAGATGTTGGAGAGATATGGGTCTTAATCATTTCTGCTACTTGTGTTCTGTGAGCAAGCTGTCTGTGGATGTGGTGGAGTTGATCTGACTGCCACAAACAGAAGCAAGAATCCTTTCCGAACACCACAGAATGCCATTCAATGTCCCAGTTGACTCTGGAACTACAATATGCAGCCCCCTGTTCGTGGTGTAGTGTCAGCTGAAAATAGCACATGGCAAACAAGATCTCAACCCAGATTTCAGTTATCTGTTCTCGACTGTTGTGGTGATACACTACCTGTAACCTCCGACCAAATTTCAACTGTTGCCTTGTGTTGTCTGTTCATCAGTTCTAAAATATTTTCATGGTGTAGTCATATTGAAAGGACTCGCAGCTTATCTTCAAACTAAAGTGTTATTGTGGGTCCATCTTGTCACCACTCGCTCTGCACCAATGCCAACTGTCTGTATGATAAGTTAGTATCATCATTGTCTATTCATAATGCTAATGACTCAGGCTTTTTTAAAACTCTGAAAGGTGGTGGAAAAACTGTGCATGCATTTTGTGTTGTAATTTCAAACTGAAAAGTTGCCGCAACATTACACACACCCAGTAGCAATCATGTACACGTAACATTCTTCTTCTGTGAGAATGGCTATATACCGTAATGAAAATAAGCTTGTGTGAGTAGTGTCTCCCACATTCAGGGAAATGAGTTTGACAACATTTTTTCAAAGTGTTCGTGATTAACATTGTCCATTTCCAATAGTGTGTTCCAAAAAGTCTAAATAGCTATCACCTTTAGAGTGCCTTTCTGTACTGGTCCTTTCCTTCTGTATTTATGCAGTAATCCAATCTCATTGTGTATTCATGTCTCTCATTGTGTATTCGTGTCTCTCATTGAATTCATTCCATTCCTCAATTTCCAAATAGCATCCTGATATAGAACGGTCATCAGCAGGTAAAGCATTTGGTTTTACTCATTCTTTCTTTCCATTTAAGACATAATCATACTCATTGGTGAAAGTTACTCAAAGAATATGATACAGATCGTAAGTTCTTTCATAGCAGCAATATTTAATTTATTCTTTGTTTCATTGTAGTTGTTCCTAATGTTCACTGTGTAAGAGATATATATTTCTGAATTTCGGGCCATATTCCATGCAGCAGAAGAAGAAAATAACTCTTAAACAACTATATACTTGCATTTTTTTTTTTTTTTTACCCCTCGTGGATTGTTGTACACTTCAAAATGCCTCTGATAGTATTAAATGGTTTCACAGAATTTCGTGACATTTTAGTGAAGTGACACTGTATTGGCAGTGTTTGCTGCATAAATCTACCGTTTCAGGTGGTTTAGTAAATGATGATCCAAAGCAACGATTTCAAGAATACATGCAGGCCATGGAACTGATTTTATTCTTCTGTCAACGTATTTATCTACCTTATGTGGTGGGTCTCATCCATTTTATCTTGAACACTGTTACTGAAAACACGTGCTTCCTACTATTCGCAGAGACACCTGTTGTAACAAGTCTGAAAGAGCAATCTGTTTTGGAGAACATATAAAGCCACCAGACAGTCCCCTACATTTTCAGCCCACAAGTTGATCTTAAATTGTTGCTGGTATCTTGGCACAATTGAACGATTCCAAACACTGCCACATCAATAAGCAACTCTGAATATACAACTGTTGGATTGACACAGCGTGTATCAAACCACCACAAAGTTTACTTCTCTGATCAGTGATAAGCATGTGAAAGACCCCACACATGATGATGATGATGATGATGATGATGAAATCAGCACAAGAACTGCATGTGAAATAATTTCCAAGCCGCACTATGAGCATATCACATGCTGTGGTGATGTGTATTGTATGTATGCATGGTATCTTTGAATCTGAAGATAGGAAAGGGAAATCAAATGGTCTGAGATATAATCCTCAGCTAGTTAGGATTTTTTTTGTCACATTGCGGGTTTTTTGCTCCTGACAATGATTTGTTAATCTGAAAATGCCAAGTTGCACTAAGGTTCAATATCTGTTAAACTGCAGATCACCCTATCACTGGCTGGTTAAGTCACTTCAAAGGCTGAAGGAAGCAAGGAGTATACCATCCCTAATAGGACAATGTCTAGTAAGACATAGTGGTTTTCAAACTTACCTTTAGGTTGAAGGCGGGCTTCACGTTTACAGTAGAGTACACACAGTTTATAAAACTGTGATGGATTAAAATGGTGTGCTGGACCAAGACTCAAGTCTGAAGCGCACACAATAATTACAATCAAGGTATTTTGCAGGGGTTGTGTCAACATTTGAAAGAAGCTACAGCTGCCTGTTGCATGATCTTCATAGTACAGCAGCAGTGTGTCAATCCTGAAGTGTACTACATTAAGCTGCAAGTTGCTTTCACCCTCATAAAGAGAGGAATCATTTACGCAATGGTTTATCTCATCAGTGAGGTTTAAAATACTTTCCACACATTAGTTAAAGAGTCCTGGTCTAGCACATAGTTTTAATGTGCAAGGAAGCTTCAGAGAGTTGAGTATGATGCTGCTGACTGCAAGAACACTCTTTATTTTTGCTGTGCTATAACTGTCAACAGAATTTGAAGAGGGAAAAATATTAATCCTGGCCCATGAGTGCAGTTTAGGAAAGGGGTTAAGCTTGGGAGTAGATTAACATAGCAGTTTACAAAGCTGCCCCCCATCCCCCCTCGGGAGAAATCCGCGCACCTCTTCTGCCTGTGTCTAATTTAATCATATGTTTAAATGTGACATTTAACTGACAGCAGATAGTGCAATACTCGAATGGCGCTGTCTTTGAGTCATCTGCAACGTTATCATGAGGAGGAACACGGCTTTTTGACGTGTATTGTCACCGCTGACGAAACATGGTCTCACCATTTTGAACTGGAAAACAAGTGTCGGAGCAAGCAGTGGAAACATGTGACTTCATCACCTCCAAAGAAGCAAAAGGCTGTGCACACCAGTTCTGGTAAGATTATGATGTCCTTTTTTTTTACCACAAGGGCCCACTGCTTGTTGAGTTCCTGGTATGGGGAACCACTATCAATGCCCAGCGTTATCATGCCACTTTACAGGACCTTAGACGAACCGTCATGTCAAAATGCTAAGGCATGTTGTGCAATGGCGTTATCCTCCTGCATGATAATGCCCACCCAAACACGGTCAATGTGGTGAAAATAACATTGCAGCAGTTTCGGTGGGAAACACTGGAACATCTACCGTACAGTCCTGACCTTTCACTGTGTGAATTGCGTGTGTTTGGACCTCTAAAACAAGCTATTCACGGACATCGATTCACAACGGATGACGAAGTGTGTGGCTGGGTCCAGGCTTGGATCTGATAGCAGCCTACTACCTTTTTCAAGAATGGAATTGGATGGCTGGTATCGGAATGGGATAAATGTGCCAACAGTTTTGGCAACTCTTTTTGAGTATGTGTACTGGGTATAACTACATTTTTGAGTTAATGAAATCGTTACTGTTACTTTACACTAGTAACCATGACAGATGACTCAAAAATTGTTTTCTTGTAGATGACACCACAAGCGTAACTGTGGAGGAAGTGGAATGTAATATAAACAGTGAAGCTAATAGCTGATAGAGTAGTAATATCAGCACGTGGCTTTCAGAGGACAGATCAACCCTTAACATTAATAAATTGCTATGCACGTAGGTTCAGACATGGAACTCCAGTAAAAATAGAATTTTACTGTCCATTGCTGTTCCGACAGTCAGTGAAGTTGCATTTTAAATTCTTAGGGCTGAGTGCAGATGGTAGACTTTCTGGAAGGATCACTTTCAAAATCTTGGGCCGAAATTAAATGCTAGTGTCTTCACCATAAGAATGATCTCCACTTTCTCAGACAGTGCTTTTGCATACTCTTCTTACCTTCACATTGTTATCTCACATAGTGTTATATTTTGGGGCAACTCTGTGCACCCACGAAGAATATTCTTAGCTTAGAAAAGGGTGGTTAGAGTGATAGCAGTTTCAGTTCACGAAGTTTGTGGTAGGTCACTGTCTAGGTGTCTTGGAATTCTGACTCTGCTGTCCCTGTACAAATATTCCACTGTGGGATTTGTTGTTGACAATATGGACTCATTCACGAGAAACTGCAACTTTCATTCACCAATTACTAGGTGAAAATACAATTTGCTCTTGGATAATGCTTGCTGTACAGAAAGGCATATACCATTCAGCAAGTTTCATTTTGAATAGTCTTCCACCAGAACTGAAAAAAATTGAGTGATAAACCCCAAGTATTCAAATCCAAGTTGAAAGGTTTCCCTGTTGGTTTTGCCTTTTATTTTGTACAAGAATTCCTTGCAATGGTTGAGAACTTTTCTCTGTAATGTGTTATTTATTCGTATACTTCCGTACAACTTTTTCTTTGTTTTATTTATTCTTTCATTCATTCATTTTCTTATAAGCATTCTGTATGCTATGTGCTGACTCATTCTGTGACCAAGTAGCTTAATTAGTTAGTTAATTAACAAGTGATGCCTAAACCATTATCATATATAAAAACAAAGATGAGGTGACTTACCGAACGAAAGCGCTGGCAGGTCGATAGACACACAAACAAAAACAAACATACACACAAAATTCAAGCTTTCGCAACAAACTGTTGCCTCATCAGGAAAGAGGGAAGGAGAGGGAAAGACGAAAGGATGTGGGTTTTAAGGGAGAGGGTAAGGAGTCATTCCAATCCCGGGAGAGGAAAGACTTACCTTAGGGGGAAAAAAGGACGGGTATACACTCGCGCACACACACACACACACACATCCATCCACTCATATACAGGCACAAGCAGACATATTTAAAGACAAAGAGTTTGAGCAGAGATGTCAGTCGAGGCAGAAGTGCAGAGGCAAATATATTATTGAATGACAGGTGAGGTATGAGTGGCGGCAACTTGAAATTAGCGGAGATTGAGGCCTGGTGGATAACGGGAAGAGAGGATATATTGAAGAGCAAGTTCCCATCTCCGGAGTTCGGATAGGTTGGTGTTAGTGGGAAGTATCCAGATAACCCGGACGGTGTAACACTGTGCCAAGATGTGCTGGCCGTGCACCAAGGCATGTTTAGCCACAGGGTGATCCTCATTGCCAACAAACACTGTCTGCCTGTGTCCATTCATGCGAATTATCAGTTATTTTTCAGTCTTTGTTACACAATGGCTTGTCTTCAGATCTGAAACAGAATAAAACTAAGTATGTACCACCTGATATTTTACAGTAAGTAGAAAAGAATCGTACATAAAAGTAGAAAATGTTGTTCAACAGCAATAGTACAGTGGCTGCTCCTGTGCTACACCGTTCAAGCACACTATTTATGCAGTGTCTTCCGCTTTGCGGCAGTTCAGAACTTGGCTGCCAAGAGGAAAAGGAAAATTGTGCTGTTAGTATTTGTGTGACCTTTTTAACATCTATGTTATTTAAATATTTGTTGATTGCATGATAATACAAAGAATATACCTGGGATAGGTTTTCAGTATGATTTACAAAAGTTCCTCCCAGTTGCAAACTAACTGGAGGTTTTCTGTGATGGTAACAGGTGGAAAAATAACTGAACAATGTTGCGCACTGCTTACAGCTTATGCCAGGCAGGTGCAGATTAAAAGAGAATACTATAACACACTCTCACATTTTAAAATCTCATTCGGTACAGTCCCCAACACTCAATCAATCCTTCTCAACCTGTCCGGTAAGTCTCCCCTGACTCGGGGTTGTGGACCAATTTTCCAAACTCTACCCATTTTGTAAACCTCACCAGTACATTTTCTTCATCCCTCTTCCTTTCCCTCTAATTCTTCTGCCAGATGAAGGAGCCACTGGCTCTGAAAGCTTCCAAGACTCATTACCTACATATGTGTGTTCTCCTGCTGCTGCTTGGAAATGAGATTTTTTAATCTATCTAATTACATTATATTTTCAAAAATTGACTGTGTTCATTAATATAATCTCTTATAAGAGTTACTTGTATAAATCACATAGTAGAAAATCTTTTGACAAAGTTGTGGTGTGTTAGTGGACATTTTAAAGAGGGCAGTGCTACTATTTTACCAGTGGGCCTAGTTATGGCAATTATTTTTGTACTCCTGAATAACTGTAGTCATCAGGATGAATTTTCCCTGTGCACCGGAGTGTGTACTAATAAGAAACTTCCTGGCTGATTAAAACGGGGTGCTGAACAGGGACTTGAAGCTGAGACCTTTTAGTCCCGTAAGTTTCGCAGGAGAACTTCTGTGATCGTTGGAAGGAAGATGAGATGAGCTACTGGCAGAAGTAGAGCTGTGAGGATGTGTTGTGAATTGATTTTCAGTAGCTCAGTTGGTAGAGCACTTGTCCATGGAAGGCATAGGTCTAGGATTCAATTCCCAGCCCAGTGCACAGTTTTAATCTGCCAGGAAGTTTCAACTATAGACATACTTCTAAGAATTTTTGGAGAAACAGAAAAGGACAACTTGGACAGCAAAAGACGTAATAATCAAAATACATTTTGAGTTTCCCATAAAAACATGAGAAACCTGTTAAATAGGAAAAATGTTGTTCGCATATTGCTATAGTGTACTGAAGAATCAGAATGTATTGCTACAGATCTGTTATGCATAACAGAATATCATTTAGATGTCACAGAAATTGCACAGATGCGCCTATGCGGATACAATTTAGTATCACATTGCCATAGTTATAATAAAAGGAAAGGGGAGAAGTGGCTTCATAGAGGGTTTGTCTGGAAAGTAATGTATCACTCTTTTTTTCTTTAATTTATTGCTCAGATAGGTTCCACAACTTAAAATTCTCTGACGTATGGTCCTGCATCAATAGATTTTTGCCGCTGTGATTTCCATGCATCATAAGGTTTCTGGAAATTCTCTATCAGGATGCTTTTCAAGAAAGCTGTTTAAGTAACTTGCACAGTGCCCACTGACATGATGTTTTCCTTTGAGTTTGCTTTTCAGTCAAGGAAACAGATAAAGTGCACTGGGGCCAGGTCAGAGCTGTAGGGTGGCTGTGGCACCCTCGTCACACCGATATGGGTCAGATAGGCCGATACAACAAAGGCAATGTCAGCCAGCACACTGTCGGTGCATAGTTTCCGTGATGCAAGGAACTCCTATGAATACAGGCGACCCTGTGAGTCAATCTCTGGAGCACTGTCATGTCCACCTGCGGACACGGGGGTTAGAATAGGCCCGAGGTATTCCTGCCTGTTGTAAGAGTCGACTAAAAGGAGTCTCACACCTTTCGGCCTTTGTGATGTTCTGCTGTAGGGTTTGACCTACATTTTTCAAAATTTTCCCGAAGAGTGACCCAATTGGTGAAGGGCGCCTTACATGGTGCATCATTTCCGTCATGCATTAAGATCTTTAGCCCACTTTCTCATCATGGTATTGCAGTCCCGCTCATCCTCCATCCCATGAGCGAGGACACCTTCCTGGGTGCATTTTCCTCCACCCACTATGCAGTGTCATTTTCTGCACCGACGAGGACCGTGGAATTCTTTGAACCTCATATCCAGCATGGTAGCCAGTCCATTGTGGTGGTGGGGCCACCATGTACCCTGTTGGTTGTAGCCCCCTGACAATACAGGGTCGATCTGTTGATGCCCGTGCTGTTAATTCCCCATGTATGCCATGGAGTAGATGCCAATCACCCTGGGGCGTGGGGACTCCCAGCAATGGCCATCCTGCCAGGTGGCCCTTGCTGAGGCTGGGTGGCACTCGTGGGGAGGGCCCCTGGTCGGAGTAGTTGGCATCAGGGCGGATGACACACCATGAAGCGTAATATATCATCTATTGCTGGTGGTCTGTCGCCAGCAGTCTCTAAGCAGGCAAAGTCTAACTTCAGTGCTAAGAAATATGACCCCAAGTTGTTCCCCTCCCTGGCCACACCATGGGAGGAACTCCAGGCTAAGGATGGCAGTGACGCTTATTCATCCCGGTACCTCATATGTATGAGAGTTGATGGGTAATCTTTCATATCCATGAAGCCTCAGTTTTTTGTGGAGCATTTGGAGGACAAGTTTGGGGAGGTGGAAGGCTTGTCAAACTGTGCTCTGGGTCGGTCTTGATAAAAACAGCATCCTCTGCCCAGTAATGGGCATTATTCGCTTGTGACAAGTTGGGGGGGATGTTTGCTACCATCACGCCCCATAAAATCTTAAATATGGCCCAGGGTATTATATTCCACAGGGCTTTCTTTTTGAGTCTGACAACGAGCTGCATGAAAATTTAGAGTGGCGAGGTGTTCATTTTGTCTGGTGTGTACATCGGGAACTGAGGCATAATCAGATTGCCAATGGTGGCTTTATCTTGGTCTTCGAGGGTGACACATTACCCGAGAAGGTCAAGGTGATGGTCTGCCGCTGTGATTTCAAGCCATATATCCCTCCCCCAATGCGGTGCTTTAAGTGCTGGAAGTTTGGCCATACATCTTCCCGCTGTACTTCCAGCGTCACATATCAAGGTTGTGGACATCCGTCACATCCCATTACTCCATGTGCCCTGCCTCCCATCTGCATCAAATGCAGAGAATATCATTCAGTTTGCTCGCCAGACTGCAGGATTTTACAGTAAGAGAGGGAAATAATGGAATACAAGCCACTGGACTGACTGACCTACACTGAGGCTAAGAGGAAATTTGGGTGCCTTCATCCTGTGGCTATGACCACCACCTACTCTGCCACTGCGAGAACAGGTGTCGCCCCGTCATTTCCTTACATTCCAGTCTCCTCTCAGAACCAGAAGCCTACACCTGCCCCCTTGATGGTGGGGGGGGGGGGGGGGGGTCCACTTCCCTCCCTGTTGCTTCCACACCACCTATTTCGGGAGCAAACCCCCCCCCCCCCCAACCATTGGGGATATCAGTCCCCACTTCTGAGCTGGAGAAGTGTAAGTCTTCTTTGGCTCTTCAGGTCCCTTGGGTCACTCCCTTCCCAGGTTTCTGCTAGAGGGAAAGATGACACCCACCAGTGGCTGAAGAGCCCAAATGCAGCTGGTCGTAGGGCTTCACGATCATCGTCAGTCCTGGAGACTGAATCAGTTAAGTCCTCCCAGCCAGGGAAACCCAAGGAGCAGTGAGAGAGAAATCCAAAAAGAAGGTTCCCAAGACCAAGGGAATTGCAGTAGCACCCACACGACCTCTACCTGCAAGCTCTGCATCTGTGGATGAGGTGGAGATTCTGGCGTTTGCTGAGGACCTATATCTCACCGGTCCCTCAGACACAGTGGATATAGACTGCTCAGGCAAAAAGTCGGTGGCAGCAGGTGACCCTGAGACATAAACTGCCTCACTGAATGTTCCATGCCTTCCCAGTCTCACGATGGTGTCATCCTCCAGTGGAATCGCGGTGGTTTTTTCCACTGCTTGACTGAGCTATGGCAACTGTTCAGCTTTACACCTGCTTTCTGCATTGCCCTCCAGGAAACCTGGTTCCCGGAAATGCGGACCCCTGCGCTCTGCTGCCATAAGGAACTGTAGCGACTATAATAGAGTGTCAGGTGGAGTTGTGTTTATGTATTAAACTCGGTCTGTAGTGAAACTTTGCCTCTTCAAACTCCTCTTGAAGCTGTGGCTGTCAGAATAAGGACGATGCAGGAAATAACTATCCGCAATGTATATCTTCCTCTAGATGGTGCAGTATCCCTGAATGTATTAACTACACTGATTGATCAGCTCCCTAGGCCTTTCCTACTTTTGGGAGATTTTAATGCCCAAAACCCCTTGTGGGGTGGCACTGTTCTTACTGGTCGAGGCAGAGATGACGAAACTTGACTGTCTCAGTACGACCTTTGCCTCTTAAATACTGGGGTTGCTTACACATTTCAGTGTGGCTCATGGTAGCTACTTGGCCATTGATTTATCAATTTGCAGCACAGGACTTCTCCCATCTATCCATACATGGCGACCTGTGTGGTAGTGACCTCTTCCCCATCTTCTTGTCATTGCCTTGGCATCAGGTCCACGGACGCCTGCCCAGATGGGCTTTAAAGAAGATGGACTGGGGAACTTTCACCTCTGCTGTCAATTTAATCTCCCCCACATGGTAACATCGATGTGATTGTTGAGCAGGTGACAACAACAATCATTTCTGTGGCAGAAAACAAGATCCCTCGCTCTTTAGTGTGCCCTTGGCGAAAGGCAGTCCCTTGGTGGTCACCAGAAGTCGCTGAAGCAATTAAGGAGCATTGACGAGCTCTACAGCGGCACCCTTCATTGGAGCACTTCGTAGCCTTTAAACGGCTCCGTGCCCTTGTTTGCCAACGTATCAGACGTCACCTTCCCAAGTCTGAGGAAAGATCAAATGTGTTTTTGAGTACCAGACTCCAACAGGTGTTCCCGGTGTTGACATAAATGGTATGTTATCTACCAACGCAAACGCGATTGCTGAGCACTTTGCAGAGCACTATGCTCGAGTGTCTGCATTGGAGAATTATCCCTCAGCCTTTCACGCTCTCAAACTGCAGCTGGAAGGGAAAGTCCTCTCATTTACTATACACCACAGTGAAGCCTATAACGCCCCATTTACAGAGTGGGAGCTCCTCAGTGCCCTTGCACATTGCCCCGACACAGCTCCTGGGCCAGATCGGATCCACAATCAGATGATTAAACACCTGTCATCTGACTAAAAGCAACATCTCCTCATCATCTTCAACCGGATCTGGTGCAATAGTGTTTTTCCATCACAATGGCGGGAGAGCGCCATCATTCTGGTGCTCAAACCCGGTAAAACCCCACTTGATGTGGATAGCTGTCAGCCTATCAGCTTCACCAATGTTCTTTGTAAGCTGCTGGAATGTATGGTGTGTCGGCGGTTGGGTTGGGTCCTGGAGTCACGTGGCCTACTGGCTCCATGTCAGGGCAGCTACCACCAGGGTTGCTCTACCACTGATAATATTAGGTACCTCGAATCTTCCATCCGAACAGCCTTTTCCAGACGCCAACACCTGGTTGCAGTATTTTTTGATTTACGAAAAGTGTATGACACCACCTGGCGACATCACATCCATGCTACATTATACAAGTGGGGTCTCCGAGGCCCGCTCCAGATTTTTATCCAAAATTTCCTGTCGCTTCGTACTTTCCGTGTCCAAGTTGGTGCTTCCCATAGTCCCCCCCCCCCCCCCCCCCCCCTCCGTGTCCAGGAGAATAGGGTCCCGCAGGACTCTGTATTGAGTGACTCTCTGTTTTTAGTGGCCATTAATGGTTAAGCAGCAGCTGTAGGGCCATCCATCTCACCTTCTCTGTATGCAGACGTCTTCTGCATTTCGTACTGCTCCACCAGTACTGGTGTTGCTGAGCGGCGCCTACAGGGAGCCATCCACAGGGCAAAGTCATGGGCTCTAGTCCACGGTCTTCAGTTTTCGGCCGCAAAGTCATGTCTTATGCACTTCTGTCGGCATCGTACGGTTTATCCAGAACCATGACTTTGCTGCAACAATGATCCACTCACTGTAGTGGAGACATGTCAAATTTTAGGACTGGTTTTCGATGCCCGATTGACTTGGCTTCCTCACCTTCGTCAGCTTAAGCGGAAGTGCTGGCAGCACCTCAATGCACCCTGCTGCCTGAGCAACACCAACTGGGGTCACGCTCTACGCTGCTGCAGCTCTACAGAGCCCTGGTTCAATCCTGCCTTGACTATGGGAGTCTGGTTTATGGTTTGGCGGTGCCCTCAGCATTGTGTTTACTCGACCCACTGCACCACTGTGGCATTTGCCTAGTGACAGGAGCTTTTAGGACAAGTCCGGTGACTAGTGTGCTGGCGGAGGTTGGAGTCCCTCCATTTCAGGTTAGGCATGTAGGCATTCACAACTGCTGCCCAGTTACATTGCACACGTTTGTAGTTCTTCTGCACATCCGATTCACCGTCTTCTTTTCCTACCCACAACAGTTCATCTCCCGCATTGGTGGCCCAAGTCAGGGCTTCCAATTGCAGTTCGTGTCCGATCCCTTCTTTCTAAACTGGAGTTCTTGCCTTTACCACCTATACTTGAGGTCCATTCACATACATTTCTGTGGTGTACACCTAGGCCGCGGATTTGCCTGGACCTTTCACATGACCCTAAGGACTCAGTTAACCCTGCAGCTCTCCGCTGCCACTTCCTATCGATTCTTGACGTGTACCGAGGCCACAAAGTGGTTTACACCAACGGCTCGATGGCTGATGTTCACGTTAGTTTTGCGTATGTCCATGGAGGACATATTGACAGCATTCCCTGGCCAATGGCTGCAGTGTTTTCACTGCCGAGCTGGTGGCTATATCTCTTGCTCTTGAGCACATCCATTCATGCCCTTGGGAGTCGTTTCTTCTGTGTGCTGACTTGTTGAGTAGCCTACAAGCTATTGACCAGTGCTATTCTCGTCATCCTTTGGTAGCGACCATCCAGGAGTCCATCTATGCACTGGAATGGTCTAGTCGTTCAGTGGTGTTTGTCCCAGGTCATGTCGGAATCCCAGGCAAAGAACTTGCCGACAGGCTGGCGAAGCAGGCTACGCGAAAACTGCTAATGGAGATTGGCTTCTCTGCAACTGACGTTCGTTCAGTACTACACCGCAAGGTTTTGTGGCTTTGGGAGACAAATTAGCATAACCTCACCATGCACAACAAACTGCATGTCATTAAGGAGACTACGAATGTGTGGCAGTCCTCCATGCGGGCCTCTCGCCGGCTCCGCATTGGCTACGCTTGGGTGACACATGGCTACCTCCTGCATCGTGATGACCCAGTGTCGGTGCGGCTCCCGGCTGACAGTGGCCCATATCTTGGTGAGCTGTCCTTCTTTGGTTGACCTGCGACGGACTCTTCATTTACCAGACTCGTTGCCATTAATTTTAGCTGACAATGCCTTGTTGGCTAATTTAGTTTTACATTTTATACATGACGGTGGGTTGTATCGTTCTATATAAGCTTTAGCGCATTTCCTTTGTCCCTTAGTGTTCTGCACTCTAATGCTTTGAGGATGGATGTTTCAGTGTGTGTCACAGAGTGGGTGGCTTTTCTTTTTTATTCTCGTGGTTGGCCAGCCACGGTCATCTAATCTTTTGATTTTACCCCTTCTACCTGTTTCTTGCTTCTCTCTGTGGTTTTCTTTTTCTGTTTTGTCCATAGTAGTGTTGGTTGTCCTACTGTCATTTTTCTGGTTCTTCTTTTCTCCTGTTATTGTGCTGTACATCTCCTTCCTTTTCTTCTTTCTATTGTGTAATTATTTTATCGGGAACAAGGGACTGATGATTTTGCAGTTTGGTTGCTTCCCCCGATCTTTTAACCAACCAACCAACCAACCAATCACTGTCATGTAAAACTGAGCATTGATGGTCTGGTCTGGGGGATATAAACTCATGATGCATTATCCCCATTGGAAAGAAAAGAAAAGAAAAGAAAAGAGCATGGACTTCACCCATGTCTTACTCACGTGAGCCTTCTTCTGGCGTGAGAATGACTTTGTGTGCCATTCTGTACTTTGCCTCTTTGACTCTGAATTGTGCTGAAAGATGCATGACTTATCCCCAGTGATCACATTGTCTAGAAAATTGGGATCATCTTCGCAGAGTTTCTTAAGTTCTTCACACACGTCCACTCAGTGTTCTTTTGCACACCAATCAATAGTCTGGGTACAAGTTTCATGCAAATATTCTGCATGGCCAAGTCTTCAGGTATAGTCTCATAAACATCCATTTTCAGCAAGTCAAATATTTCCAACATCGAGCGAACACTCATTTGACAGCCTGAATTCAGTAACTGGCACACGAGTTGCCTGATTGTCTGTTTGCAGTGTTGATGGGCATTCTGCGAAAGCCTCATTGGCGACATCCTCCCGATCTCCTCTAAACAGCTTATGACGCCTTTTTGATTTGATCTGGAAAGGCAAACATCCCCGAAAGTTTCCGTGGCAACTTCAACAACTTCTTGAGTCCATGCATGTTGAGTTGCTGCACTACGCCGGCCAAAAGGACTTCCAACAGGTCTTTTTGTCACGAGATTTACTTTGGAGAGCTGTCTTTTGGGAAACCACTAAGAAGCAGTCGTGTTCAAATTGCCCTTCATGCTGCAAGGTCATTTTACATTCATCTTCTTTCAGTCTGGATCTGAGCCAAGGAAGTGATCAGGAACGGATGAGCGCTAACTTTTTGAGGCAATGTGATTGTTACTGACAGGGCTCTTGGAGTAAAGAGATCTCTACAAAACTGTTAAGCCTCCTGTGGCCACTTGCAGCTAACTACCTGTTGGCTTCTGTCTTGGGTTCTTTGCCCAACGTTTGTTTGATGATTTTTCTGATGTTTTGACAGCACAAAAGGCTGGCATTGCCAAAGCTTCACCCCCCCCCCCCCCCCCCAATTGCTGGTGGTGGATTGAAGTTGAACTCACAGCCACAGATTATATATCCCTGGCACACAAACGTCCAAAGGCTTTTCCATGGTCATTTTTGGTGCAGTTCTCTTCTTGCTACCTGCAATGGTCGTTTGCTACAGGATGGAAATCCAGGATCTGTTCACCTTGAGGCTTTCTCTGTTCCTGTTGAAGCTATTCTCAAGTTTGTGTGTTTCTATAGCTTATCTGAACAAGCGGGTGCAATAGCTCTTCTTGATAGCCAGAACTTCTGTCTCATCGAATTTTACTATATGATAGGCCTCACACAGCACGCGCCGTGCCACGGCCAATTTGTCCACCTGCACCAACCTGCAAAGCTGCTTATGTTCTATGATGCTGGTGTCAATTGATTGTCCGGTCATTCCAACATAAACTTTCCCACATGTGCATGGTATGTGGTATATTCCCGACATTACAAGTTAGTCTCTTTTCTCCTTTGCCAATCTGACACTCTTTAATCTACTTTGTTGGATTATAAATAGGCTTTATGCTGTGTTTGCACAATATAGATAAAGGACTCAAGACATTTCTTTGAGAGCTGAAGAAACTAAAACTAGGACCAAACAACATTTCTGGTTCGCTTTGATGTTGTTGCTTTGTTTACCAGAGTACCACTTAGTGACACTCTGGAGAATATTGGTTCCATTTGCCTGCAAGACGTCACCACACTCTTTCATGCATGTCTCACCACTAAGTATTTCACATGGAATGGCAACTTCTATGAGCAGCTGGAATATGTTGCAATGGGCAGTCCTCCTAGTCTAGTGGTGACCAACTCCTTCATAGAACGTTTCGAAGCACAGACACTGGACTTGGCACCTTATGTATCTGAGGTTTGGTACAGATATGTTGATGATACCTTCGTTGTGTGGAGCCACAGTAACAGCTCGGTGACCTCCTGAGATACTTGAATAGCCTCTATGCCAACATAAAATTTGTCATGTAAGTAGAAAAAGACAAACAGCTACCCTTTCTAGATGTGCTGTTTACAAGGGATGGTGAAAACCTGGGACACAATGCGTGTGTCGAAATCCGACACACAAGGACTGACACATACACCAACTGTCAAATCACCACATGAGCCAGAAAAGAGGCATGATTAATACGTTCTTAGAGCAAGATGAATATGTGAGCTGCAGCACCTCAGATGTGAGATGCAACACCTGGAAAGTGCTCTGAGGAGCAATGGGTTCTCCACCAGTTAAAAAGAAGTGTAACAGTGTCAAACACTCAGTGAATTGACACATCGGAAAAAGAAATGTTGGATAGGCCTTTCTGCCATATATTCCTAGAGTCAGACAGAATTGGTTGTGTAGTGTGCTAAAAATGGTGTAAAGACCATTTATAAACTAACAAAGAAAAGCAGAGTGCCTGAGATTGGCAAAGGAGAAAAGGGACCCACTTACAATATTGGGAATACGCCACATACCACATACCATGCACATGCGGAAAAGTTTATGTGGGAATGACTGGATGATCAATCAACAACTGGAATACAGAATATAAGCGGCATTGCTGGTTAGGGCTGGTGGAGAATTCAGACGTGGCGGAGCACGCGCTATGTGAAGCCTATCACATAGTAAAATTCGCCGAGACAGAGTTTCTAGCTGTAGAGAAGAGCTGTTGCATCTGCTTGTTCAGAGAAGCTTTAGAAATGCACAACGTGAGAATAGATTCAACAAGAAAGAAGAAGTCAACAAAGTGAACGGATCTTGGATTCCTGTGCTGCAGCGAATGACTGTTGCAGGTTGCAAGAAGAGAGCCGTACCAGAAAGGCCCTTGATGTTTGCACTCCAGGTACATATAATCTGTGGCTACAAGCTCGACTTCAGTCCATCACCAGTAAAGGAGGGTGAAGCTTTGACAATGGCAGCCACACATGCTGGTGAAACATCAGAAAAATCATCAAACAAACGTCAACCAAAGAACTAGAGGCAGACGCCAACAGGCAGTTTGTCAAAGAGATCTATGTTTGACAGAGAAGCTAGAACAATTTTTGGCGGTGAAAATGCGAAGGATCTGGAGAATTATTCAGCCATACACATTCCCAAATTTCCTCATTTAAGTATGCATCTGCCACTTCTTGCGTTGTAAGAAAGATCATTTCCTGCATTGAAGAATCTCCCAGTAAATAAATTCTTGAGCCTAAATCATGAGAATTTGTATGATTGTTTATTTATTTATTTATCTATTTATCATACGGCTTCTAGTGCTGGGAGTTCCCGAAGAGGTGAATGGCTCACATTTGATGCAGCTCTTTTTTATTTAATCAGAGGAGCTGCATCTTTAAGGAAATTGAAATCTTTCAGGAAAGAAAGGTATTTGGAAAGGTTTGGCTGTGGCCTACAGTAAGCAACCAAACCCGACCTTTGCCTAAATTGGAAGTGGAACCCTCACAGAAAACCATTTTCAAGGTTACCAGCAGATGGATTCAAACCATCACTGCTCCCGATCCAGGGATTGCTACCTCAGCCCCTCGACATGCAGAGCCACCTGAAGCTGGTGGAAAATTTGAAAAGCATGGTTGTTGTACACTTTGTTTTAAAATAAAATAAAATGCACCACAACAAAAGATATTTTCCCATTAATTGTGCATATTTTAGTCATTTTGATTATGCATGCGTGCATGCATATTTTAGGATTTAATTGTGCATGGAATAACTGGCTTCAGTTATTATAGTATTACAAGAGCATAAATAGATTTTGGATGAAAAGGTGTTGCAGGGCACAGTCAGCTGTGATGAAGTCAAGAAGCCAGATGAAAAAATCTTTTAGAAACTAACAAACTATGGAATTTGCTGTCAGCACGTATCTATTCCACTCTCCACAAACCCCTCCCCATCTTTCCTTTCCGTATTGGAACTAGTTTTCTTAAATGAGTTTGTCCCAGGTGACCAGACTGGATGATATTTTGCCATTTTGGCTAGCAATGATAAAATAATCAGCAAATTTTTATAAAGGAAATGTAACCATAGCCATTTGGGCAGTACTTTTATTGATCAATGCAATTTTTAGACTGCATAGGCAAATTCATGTGTGTTATATGCACTGAATTGAATTTAGTGTTGTTTGAAATGATATTGACCGCCCCACTGCCATGTGAAATACTAAAATATTACTACCCCAAAGTTCTTCCAGCCTCCAGATAATGAATCCAGTGCTAAAATTAAAGTGCTATAGCAGGTAATTACACTGTTACAGTAGTACATATTTTTAACTTACCATAACTCTAGCAGACAGATCAAAACCAGTTTTCTTCCTCTTTCTTGTCACAGACTTACCCATAGATAGAAACTAACACAACAGCACACAACACAAAAACAATAAGTGGTAGCACTTACATTAAATTCAACTGCAAGTAAGAACTGAACTTATTAACAAAACAACTGAGCTCAAGCAAGGCCAACACTTGGTCTTCACTAAAACCGGGTAGTACTATGGATAAATAGATAGTTTAAATCTGTTGTTGGGCTTGCTGACTATAGATAGTGCGTAACTATTTTTAATCGTATTACTGAAAATCGAAATATCATTTAATTTCTTAACACAGCAACTAGGTCGTGTGTAATTTTGCGGATGTCTGCATGCCTTGGGACGTGCCCCCCCTTCTGGGCTATATATATATTGTGTGTGTGTGTGTGTGTGTGTGTGTGTGTGTGTTTGACAGAAGGATTTCCGTGTCAGTGGACGAGTACAACAAACTGAAGGGTGTAGTGCAGAAGCAGAAAGATGTCCAGATTGCTGATCGTGAGCACATTCAGGAGGCTGCTGCTCGGAACTGAGAAGTGCCAGGCAGTGGTTGTGCCTATGTGGTGGCAGCCTCTCATGGTATTTGTTGTGTACCTCTTGTTTTGTCCACATAATGCGAAGTAATCATTTGTGTGGCAGCAAAAAATCATCCCTATCAATCAGATTTGATTAAGAAGGGAAAAAAGTAATTTTGTAGAAACATAAATGTTGACTCCTCACATTATTCGGTGACAATTTACTGGAAAAACAATATGAAGTAGTTTACTGAGGACACATGGTAGATGAGAAATTTAATTCCATCTTAAAATATTTGTCAAATACTCCGAATCCAGCTCTCCTTTATGTCAAGTCAGGGGCATATACAGTGGTGTGTGTGTGTGGGGGGGGGGGGGGGGGAGAGGGGGGGGGGAGGGGGGGTTATGGGATCTGAAGTGAACTTTGGACTAGCTTTAATCAAGACTTAGCTACGCTACACTACAAACAAAAAATCTGCAGCATTCTACATTGTGTAATGAAGCAGAATGAACAGAAAATCAAAACTCCAAGAACAAAGCAAAGATAATTTGGCGTGTTATTAGGTGCAGAATTAATAAACTCGGTAAGATAGTCTCTGCAGTTGCAAGACAGATGGTTTTAAATTGTAAACATTAGCCATGCAACTGAGAGGATTATGTGGAGAAGAAGGGAAGTATTAAGCTGTGTTTGGTCATTTATGATTATATCAGGACTGTGGGCTAGATGTTTGTTGATAATCATGGCATCCAACAGATTTAGTTTTCGGCCTCTGTATGCTAAGTGAAGGGGGCTGGTAGTTGTGGCCCTCACGCAGTACATGCTAAGCAATTGTGGAGTCCTAATTCTGCAACCTCCTCAGCCAGCCTAGTTGCTACACTAGATAAAACTTATCACAATCAGGAAAAGTTATTTTGAGTACCCTATGGTTAGTTAGTAATTAGTTCTTATCTTTGTTATTGAAGAAAGGAAAAAAAAATTGGGCTGTGAAGTTCTTCATATAGTAGGAAATTCTGTAGCTGAAGGATGTCATTGTTTCTGCTATAGTCTGTGATACCTATCCTAGGTATGGTATTGTATACCGCTTCTTGCAGACAGTGGAGGAGGCAGCAGATGGAGTGAAGAGGAAGTGTATAATTTTCAATTTTTATTTCTTTTGCAAGATGTTGTCAATGAGAACAGGACTGTAGCCATTGGTTGTGTCAATAATTTTCCTTTTTTTCTAATTCTGCTGTGAAATCTTTGGACATGGGAACATATATGGGACAGTGTACCATTGAGTGGAAAGCTGCATGTTTGTATGTTACTAGGTGTTGTGAGTTAGAAAGTATTACTATGTCTGCAGTTGTAGTTATCCTAGGGTGTCCATTTCATTTTCATTGAAAAAGGGGACATTTAAAATAAATTAGAGAAAAAACCTGGGACAATGAAGAAAAAAAAACGGGACATAAATATTGTATTGACTAAATTTAATACACATACAAGTGTGCCTTTACAACGTGCACTCAAATGATCCGAAATCACTTTTTACAATTATTCTGCCACACTATCACCGTACTTTTCACTTTGATGTACTTTATCAAGAATGCATTTTCGTTTGAAATTGTATCATAAAAGTCAGTACACGATACACCATTAAAGTGTGTTTTGACAATGAGCAAGGCCCTCACTGTTTCAACTTTCATTCTGTTTTTTTCATCTGACCACAAGGAGTTCACTAACGGAAACACACGTTCCACAGCAGCGTCTAACCCAGGAATTGCCAGACAAAACTCCACCAAATGAATAATGTTTTTACTTTTGAAATAAGCAAATATTTTACACCACATTGCACTAACACTTTCTTTGTCTCCTTCTTCATTTTTTATGAAGTTCTGTGCACATGAAAATTCATCGAACAGTTAGTCTTCATCAACAGGAAAATTTGGTACAATACTTTTAACAAAAACACAACAGTCCTGAATATCCTTCCACTGTAGCTGCTCCTTTTCAGTATTAACCCAGTCAAATGCTTTAAAAGTTGTGAGAAATGGTAAACACCATTCTTTAATATACTCAATGCAAGAGTCATTGAAGATGTCAGCATAAATATGAAATTATTCTACAATAATTTCACCCTCTTCTTCCAGCTTTCTTAGAGTCTCATCTACAAAGGATGTGAGAATTCTTTCAGATTTTCTACATTGTAATTTGCCCAATAATTTGTTTATTTCTTGACAAACTTCCACTATTGTGATTTCTTGTTTCTCAATACATTTAATTGTTGTGGAGAAAGGTTTTAGCTGGCTAACTAGAAAATGTAGAAGAACAATGGACACAGGGTTATCAAAGAATTGTTTAAGGATAACAGTACCCTTATCAAGGGAAATGAAATATGATTTCAAAGCAGGAAATATCTCTACAATTCTTTCCAATGCTGGTAGCAGAGATAGCCACCTTGTCTTGCTGTGCCCAAGTACAGTTTTGAATTCAGTTTCAGTAAACTTACAGAATGACTTCAGATATTCAACCCTTACTGTATACAGGGTGTTACAAAAAGGTACGGCCAAACTTTCAGGAAACATTCCTCACACCCAAAGAAAGAAAATATGTTATGTGGACATGTGTCCGGAAACGCTTACTTTCCATGTTAGAGCTCATTTTATTACTTCTTTTCAAATCACATTAATCATGGAATGGAAACACACAGCAACAGAACGTACCAGCGTGACTTCAAACACTTTGTTATGGGAAATGTTCAAAATGTCCTCCGTTAGCGAGGATACATGCATCCACCCTCTGTCGCATGGAATCCCTGATGCGCTGATGCAGCCCTGGAGAATGGCGTATTATGTCACAGCCGTCCACAATACGAGCACGAAGAGTCTCTGCATTTGGTACCGGGGTTGCGTAGACAACAGCTTTCAAATGCCCCCATAAATGAAAGTCGAGAGGGTTGAGGTCAGGAGAGCGTGGAGGCCATGGAATTTGTCCGCCTCTACTAATCCATCGGTCACCGAATCTGTTGTTGAGAAGCGTATGAACACTTCGACTGAAATGTGCAGGAGCTCCATCGTGCATGAACCACATGTTGTGTCGTACTTGTAAAGGCACATGTTCTAGCAGCACAGGTAGAGTATCCCGTATGAAATCATGATAATGTGCTCCATTGAGCGTAGGTGGAAGAACATGGGGCCCAATCAAGACATCACCAACAATGCCTGCCCAAATGTTCACAGAAAATCTGTGTTGATGATGTGATTGCACAATTGCATGCGGATTCTTGTCAGCCCACACATGTTGATTGTGAAAATTTACAATTTGATCACGTTGGAATGAAGCCTCATCCGTAAAGAGAACATTTGCACTGAAATGAGGATTGACACATTGTTGGATGAACCATTCGCAGAAGTGTACACGTGGAGCCAATCAGCTGCTGATAGTGCCTGCACACGCAACTGGTTCTCCCGTAGCACTCTCCATACAGTGACATGGTCAACGTTACCTTGTACAGCAGCAACTCCTCTGACGCTGACATTAGGGTTATTGTCAACTGCACGAAGAATTGCCTCGTTCATTGCAGGTGTCCTCGTCGTTCTAGGTCTTCCCCAGTTGCAAGTCATAGGCTGGAATGTTCCATGCTCCCTAAGACGCCGATCAATTGCTTCGAACGTCTTCCTGTCGGGACACCTTCGTTCTGGAAATCTGTCTCGATACAAACGTACCGCGCCACGGCTGTTGCCCCGTGCTAATCCATACATCAAATGGGCATCTGCCAACTCCGCATTTGTAGACATTACAGTGACTGCAAAACCACGTTCGTGATGAACACTAACCTGTTGATGCTACGTACTGATGTCCTTGATGCTAGTACTGTAGAGCAATGAGTCGCATGTCAACCCGAGCACCGAAGTCACCATTACCTTCCTTCAATTGGGCAAACTGGCGTGAATCGAGGAAGTACAGTACATACTGACGAAACTAAAATGAGCTCTAACATGGGAATTAAGCATTTCCGAACACGTGTCCACATAACATCTTTTCTTTATTTGTGTGTGAGGAATGTTTCCTGAAAGTTTGGCCGTATCTTTTTGTAACACCTTGTATATGTGGAAATGCTGGCAGATTTTGTTTGCAATCAATTGGCAGTCGATGGGTAGGCAATCTGAGCCAGTTTGTAAAACTGCAATCACCTTTTCCTCAAGATCATATTTCTTTAAAACCTCCAGCACATAATTCTGAAGTAAATCTAAAGTTTCTCCAGCTAAATTAACGAATTTGAGCACTTTCACCGTGATGCCATTTTCAGGGTTAAAATAGTTGATAAGGAGAGGAACCAACTTCAAATCCAGATGATTCGGTGTATCATTCATTACAGAAATGACTCGAGCACTTTTCAGTTCATTTAATACCTGCTGAGCTGCATATGGTGCAATAACATTTGAAATGATTGCATTACATTTTGTGTGTCCACATGTGAATTTAGGATTGAAAAGTTTTTTAACAACTGCTGTAGTACAGTCCATTGACTTAAAGCTATGGTTATGCATTGCACTGTGGTATGCAAACGTAGCTTCTTGTGATGCCAACTGCCTATCAATTTCTGTTACTGATTTTAAGTTTACGTAGTAGTCACTCACGCATTTATTTGCTCTTTTCATTTGATAACTCATGGGATGTGATTCACAGTGTCGGACTTTCCACCATGACCAATAGTAAATTTTGATCTGCACAACGTACATTCTATAGTTTCTCCACTACCTGTGATAAAAGGAAACTGGTATTTTATATTGCTGTTAAAATTACACTTTCGTTTTGGCGTAATGAAACAGTGATTGCACAGTGCAAAACATTAACAGTGTGGTGACGAAAGCCAGAGAGCAAGTATCAGTGGTATAGAGTATCTCTGGACTGAAAGGACGGATTCAGTGGATCGATTTAGAAGAGAAGAATCTTTGTTGCTATTCGTAACCTATAGTGCGCTTAAAATTACTTGTGATTTTTGACAGTTCAGTAAATGTTTGGGGTATGCTGAAAGTCATCACACGCTTCCTAGCGTAAATAATTGCGCAGTTAATAGCAAGTCAAACAACCAGTAGTGTAAAATACTCTAGCCAAGCGGAATCATAAAAAAACGGGACATTTGAGCATCCCCAAAAAAACTTTCGGGACAGCGGGACTTTTTGGTAAAAAACGGGACTGTCCCGGGAAAAACAGGACGAATGGACACCCTAAGTTATCCTATAAATTTTGAAACAATGTGTCTGTGTACTAATGTCAGTGATGAAATCTAGGAAGTTTATGGATTTGTTGCCAATCTACAGGCACAGTAATATCTTCTTGTTCACAACTCCCACTAACACACAAACATGCAGATTTCCACACAAATGCAGCTGGAGGTTGCAGAATTATGACCACATGTGCTGAGTATGTACTGAGTGAAGGCCACAACTACCAGCCATGGTCCCATGTCCTTCATTTAGCATACAAAGGCTGGAAACTCAGTCTGTTGGAAGCCTAGGAAATCAGTGAGCATCTAGCCCACAGTCCTTATTTAATCTTAAACGACTTCCCCTCTTCCAAACTTCTCGTAATCCTCTGTTTTCCATTACTTTCCACACTGGCTGTTCCTTGCTATTCCTCCATTTTCCGTCTGTAATCATTTCTTTTTATTTTATTGTGATTGCCTGTGTACTTCATGTATTGAGTTGTTACAATTGTTAATTCTTTCTTTTAATTGGTTTCTGTATTACTTTCCATGTGTAACACCTCTTGAAGTAGTCCTGTCAAGTACTAACTTTACTTTATTTATTTGGTTTGTTTATTTAATATAAAATGTTATATAGGCATGAGTTTAAAGTATAGTGTCTATTTTTCCTGTTTACTCCCTTTATATTATATTTATTTATTTTACAATGTTTTGCCTTTTAAACTGCATTATGACCGCACTGTGAAAAAAGAGATTTATTGTGTGTTTGTGCCTCAATCTATATGAGTAACATCTTTCCTAATGTCGTTTACAAACACAGTAACTTCTTGGGTGACGAAAGTCAGCTAAAGTGTGATGATGGCGTTATAAGCCAAAAACCAGCTAACTCAATAATTTAATACTGCAGAACATAGAACATTTAGCAACAGACATCACTTTCACCAGCTCAGCTATGAGAGTAAGATTAACAAAAATTTAAAAAACAGTAACTCTTCCGTACATGATGGCGTATTAAGCAGAGTACTGAAATCTTGTGCTGACTTGGTTGTGCACCCTTGAGTTACTTTTGAAATCAGTTGATGAGCAAAGTTGTAGTTCCTGAATGATTGAACTATACAATAGTAACACCTATTTATAGAAGTGAAGATAACAATGACCTCTATTTGTAGACCTATATTCCATCTTCCTAAGTTTTTTGAGAATGTAGGTTATGGCAATATTGAACCACTTTTCTGGGAATAACGTTCTGGCCACTGCTTGGTTTGGCCTGCACAGAGAATTCTCTGCGGTCAAAGTAATATGCAATATCGTGCACTAGTTTGTAGAACTAGGCAACTGTTAGCTTTTTCTGTGAACTTGACAAGGCCTCTGATTGTGTACGGAGTCCATATATATTACGTAAATTAATTTTATCAGGTGTATGTGCATGTTATGGAGCTGTGATGAGCTCTTGTACCAACAAGATGGGGCACCACTACACTACTACCTGTGAGCATTCCTGAATCATGACAGTCTGCAGGGACAATGGACTGGAAGAACGGGGCCCATTGAGTGATTCCCCCCCCTCCCCCTTGTTCCACAGATCTAACCGCTATGAACTTTTACTTGTGAGGGACTGTAACATATCAAACCAGTTGACTTAAGCCACACCCATTGGAGGACCTCTGCCAAGAGATTACAACAGCATGTAGCTGTGGTGACCACTTGCCATTCCACTGTGTGTCTAGCTGCCAACAGTAGACATTTTGAACATCTTACCTGACCAACTGTTAACTGGAGACAGTACTTGATTTGCCAAAGATTTTGAAGGTCTTTTCAAATACTGTTACATTTGCAGGTGATACAAGTATGTGGATAAAGTAACAAAATGCATTTGCATGGGCCTCAGCCAGGAGAAAGATGCAGCTGGTTTACAGCTTGTTCATTGTAAACAGCTTAACTTTTTATCTTACAAAGCCTCATATTATGCCATTCCTAACAAATAAAAATGACTTTAAGGTATCAGAAATAGAGGTCAATGGGCACACAGTGAGTGGCACATATGTGTAAAATTCCTAGGTACTTTGGAAGATAACAAACTGAGTAGGCCCATTTCCACCTTCTTTCCATTTAAAAATTTACCTCATTGCATTGATCTGTGGATAAGATTGTTAGCATACTTTACATATTTGCAGTAGATGCTGTCCTATGGCATCACCTTCTGGAGCAAAGCAGTAAGTTCAAAAAGTATTTTTTCTACAGAAGTGTATAGTAAGAATATTATATAAATCTGATAATGAGCTGTCTTCAGAAGCCTCAGTTCTGTTCCACTTTCCAGTGCAGTTTTTCTATATTTGTATTACTGCTGGATAGTAAGAATGACAGTAGTATGAACTGTGGAATTCACAACCACAGTACTGAAAGAAAAAGTAATTTCCATGTGGACCATTCATCTCTGTCTAGTTTTCAAAAAAAGTCATATATTTTGGTGCAAAAGGCCTTATCAGGTTGCTACCAGGCATCGGTCAGCTGGTTGGAAACATTCAGTATGCCATACTAAAGTAGCTAGCTTATTATTCGCTACTGTAATTTGTCATAATATTGGGGCTCTGGGACGAAAATCCTGGCATTGTGCTTTGTATGATGAGATTTATAACCATTAAAAAAGCCCTTGCCCCATGAAATAAACTGGTATTGCCTAACACAGTGCTTCTGCAGCAATAGTATCTATATAAGTAATGGAAGAACTGTTTGTTAAAGTACTGATTTCATTTAATTGCTTATGTGCAATGTGTACTCGAGTTGGCTGTCATAACAATTATGAAACTCCATCACAGATTGCTAGCATATAAAACTCTTTTGTTCTAAACTGTCTGAAATAGATATCTTAATGCTCCATTAGTAACTTTAATTTGTATCACCAACATTCAGAAACTCTCTCTTTAATTTGCTGTAGGCCTACATGACAGTTAACAGAGTTCCTGTGCTCTGTTTCCTTCTCATCAAGCACTTTCAATTCTTAGCACTTTCAATTCTTAGCATTTTCAATTCGCACTTTCAATTTTTAGCACGTTCAATTCTTTCTTCCCTTTTCGACCACTGATAATGTTCCTCTGTTATTTACTTCTGTTTCTGTCTTACTAAGGAACTTTATATGTTTTGTTTTCTATTTATTTAAAAAAGTGCTTTTTTTGTTTTATTTAGCTTCCATTCCTACCTACAGTTTGATTTACATCTCATATACATTCTGGAGACCACTTGCATCTCATAACCTGGAATTCAGAGTGATAATTTGTTCTACATAATTTATGGTATCACATTTGATCTTCTTTTCTCCTTTTCATACCGCATGTTCAGCTTTTAAAAAAGCTGCCTCTCACTTTTTCTGAAAGATTGAGGTTCATCTCCTTGACTATTGAATGCCAATCATATTGGCCTAGATGTTCCAAGTTCGGTCATTAAATGTTTAGAGAAAATCGTTAAAAAGAGGTTTTGTATGCAATGTATACATATGCAGATAGGTTGCAGCCACTCTAACATATCTGTCCACTGCAAATGTAAACAATTGAATATTTAGACCACCTGAGGGAAGAGGAGCGGAAGGGGGGACCAGTCTCACCTCCCTCTCACGGGGCTGGCAGCCTATGTCTGTGTTTTGTACTTCTGTGAAGGCTGAACTGACATATAACAGTCACAGGGATCACTGATCAGGTTTGGTATTGCGAAGGTCATATTCAAACCCCATCATGAACCAGGATTACTCTCTTCACTCATTTCACTGTAAAAGAAAACAATGAACATTACACAGCACAAACTAGATTGGAGTGCACGAAGCATTTGGCAACGGCTACAATACAGTTTTTTGCTGCTTTGGCAGTGTCATAAAACATTGTAGTTCAGGTCCAGTCTTCACCACTGTCCTATGCAACCATGATTCAAACCACTTCCTATTTAACCTGTATCATTAAAGTGCCTGCATAATGATACATCACATTGTTGCACATTTATTAAAACCTTAAATGAACTGCTTCCATTTCCAGGATACTTTTGTACTTTAGAGTAAACACTATTTTTAAGGCGCAGTGTTAGTTGATGTCAATGAAATATTGTTTTTGCAGCATCTGAAACATACATTTTTATTTTAAGAAGAATGAAATAAATGAAAACGGCTTTGTAAATTAAAAAAAAAACACCTGTTGTCCTCTGTACATGTAGGGTTTTTTGTGCATGATAATAGTGGAAAAGACTTGTGTGCTGCAATACAATAAGAGTCTTTAAATGTGTTCCAGGTTGTAGATACGTGTATGAGGCATAGTGGACCAACATTTCAAGCGGAAGTTGGGAAGTTCAGGTTCCTGAATGAAATGATTAAATTAGTATCCCCAAAGTATCTTGGGGCTCACACATCTCCTGTAGTGAAGAAGAGAGTGCTGCAGCTAATGTATATGTGGACAAAAGAGTTTCCCCATGAGACAAAAATACGTGAAGCTTATGAAATGCTGAAGAAACAAGGTGTGATAAAGGTAATCTTCCCAGTAATGTGTAAGTGAGCAAGTGATCATATAATACAACATAAACTTAAAATTTTCATGAGTTACAACATTTTTTAAATATACAGTACTGTGTGTATTTAAATGCATGTTATTTTTGTTAATCAGCTGTTCTGATATTCTTTGTGTCATTTCTTCCTAAATAAAAGTTAAGATGGATTATTCTGAAGAAAATCATTTAATTTTTAGGAAGATCCTCCTCTTCCTATTTACCAAACTGACAGTGCAGTAAGTCCAACACCAGCTCCAGCACCACCACCACCACCAAGAACAAAAAAGTCTATTTTTGATGATGATGAACAGTCACGGCTATTGCAAAGGTTGCTGCAGAGCAAGAACCCTGATGATTTGCAGGCAGCTAACAGACTTATCAAAAACATGGTGAAAGAGGTAAATGATCTCATTTTTGGTTGTTATTAGTTAATTGTGGTTAGTCAACGAGTCACCTACTGATAATTGACATGTGGCACATGGTTGACTTTTCTGAGATATTCTGTGGAACTAAGTTTAGAGATGTCAGCCTTTTTTGGCGTAACAGGAAACACCTATCAGCAGCTCACTCTTTGAGAATAATAATAAATAAAACTATTCAATTTATGATTAACATCTAAGTCCATCATGTATTGTGGGCTGGTAAATATTCAAACCAGAAAACCAGGAGGAAAAAAATCATACATGGTCAATACAAGGTACTTGCAGTGGTGTGTTTATATATTTAATAGTGCCATTTAGTGCATTAACTCTTTTTCTAGTTTGAGTACACACACTTGCAATCATTCACCCAGAATCCCAAACAACCAGCCCTTTGCTGTATTGACACTGTTGATGGACTGGGAAAGAGATGAAAAATGTGGTATGGCTTGAAAAAGGATGTGTGAGTAAAGGGTGAGGGCAGGCTTTTGGAAATAGGATGTAGGAGATGGAGACTGCTTGAGATTTATGCCAGGGAGATTGTTGGAATGAAGGGTATGGTCGAACAACAGTTTTCAGCTACACATTTTAGAGGAGCTGTTACTTTGGGGCAGGATGGAAATAGCACAGGCGTTGAAATAGCTGTTGAAGTAATTGGTGTTGTCATGTTCACCATTGCTGTGCTGGAGTTTGCTACTAGACACATTTAAGTTGCGGTCGCTTATGGGAGGAGCCAGTGGATTAGCTGTCATACTCACATAGAACACTGCACATTTATTACAGTATAGAGTTATAATGTGGAGCTGTCATATGTGCCCCTGTCATTTGTAGCACATTAAATGGCCACGGCCCTCTGTTTTGTAGCATATTAAGTGTCTGTTACTGAGCTGCAGTAGGAGATGGTGGATGGGTATTTGACAAATCTTGCAGCTAGGTCACCTACTGGGAATTGTGTGTGGAGCACAGTTGGCTTATGGATAGGTGAGAGTATAGCTAAGGTTGGTGTGTGACAGAAAACTACTTAGAGGGGTGAGGGTAAGATTTTGCATAGAATATGCCTTGTCTCCAACACAGGGAGATATAGACAAAACACATTAAAGATATGTTTGAGATTTTCAAGGTGTGCCTGATAAGGCAAGTACTGGTTGTTGGCCAGGCAATGTGTTGAGACATTTGCTGGTGTCATGGTAAAAAATGGTGTAGGAAATTTCTGTAATAGCTGGGCAAATTATTTTTTCTCTCCCCCTTTTTTCTCCTTATGCTCCACCCATCAGTTTTGTGTTCATTGCCTTGTTACCAGAGTTCATAATCATTGTTGTGCTCCTAGTTGGTACTGAGGGCAGTGGCAACCAGTCCTGAATGTCAGTGACCTTGTCAGTGCTGAGTTGAACGTGATAATGTGTGCTTAGGCTAGAAATAAGCTGAAAGCTCAAATGCAGGTGTGATTTTCAGAACAATTACTTGTATTTTTGTGCCATCCAGCTATTATCTGCTGTTGAGTAAGTATTGTTCCTAATTTTAGTTTGCTGTTTCTGTCATGAAATTTCCATTCTTGTGTTGTTAAGTACATTGTGAATTAGGCAGACATGTATACCAAAACATAATTCTACATGACTCCAACAAGTACATATGGAACATAAGTATATATTGTGGTTTATGGTAAGGCTATATTTTCGTTAATGGTAGTGGGATGCTTATACATGCATTGTCTTTGTACCTTCAATTCCGAGTTAGTGTTAGTGATTTATTCTTTTCTTGTGTTTGCTGGTAGAATTATTGATTTACTCTTTTCTTATTTTTCCTTTAAATTACACCTTCATTATTTCTCGCATATGGCATTACAGAACATACACATATATGTGGGGTGGGCACTCCGAGCAGGGTAGCGCCGTGGTTAGCACTTGGACTCGCATTCGGGAAGATAATGGTTCATGCATCCGGCCATCCTGATTTAGGTTTTCCACGATTTTCCTAAATCGCTTACGGCAAATGCTGGGACGGTTCCTTTGAAGGACACAGCTGCTTTCCTTCTGCATCCTTCCTTAATCTGAGCTTGTGCTCTGCCAGTAATGACCTTGTTGTAAATGGGGTGTTAAACACTAATCTCCCCTTTCTCCCCTTCCTCTTCCTTCTCCTCCTCCAGCATTTATAGTGCCATAACCGTGTTGCTCTTGAATCAAAGGGGAAAATTGGAAATGTTTACATACAAAATTTGCAGTATTCATAAGGGGGGATGAGAGAGTGACTGTTAAAATCCCTTTCTCAACATTTTTTTCAGGGTCACATTACTTACTTTAAATGTGATTGTGTATTTTCTTCTACAGAAATAGGAAGGTCATTAAATTTTTAGTATAAAAGTTGTACTACATTTGTTGTTTTGTAGTGATAGGTGATGTGATATTTGACAAATAAGACAGCAAATGGTTTTCATGCATTTTGACTTTACTGGCATCAATTTACATAATATACATACAGTACTTTTACACTGCATAACCATAATTCATTTTCACATTACAAACAATTTCAGTTTCACAGATGCTCAAAATTACGACCATTAACATCAATGCATTTCTGAAAACGTGCTTCAAAAGACATTTCTTTGTTGATTCCAGCGTGGACATTCCTTTTGATGTACATTTTCAGGTGTGGCTGGCATTTCGTGATAAACTTTGTCCTTAGTGTATCCAGTGGCCTATGGGCAGGCTCTCAGCATCCTATCCGTCGATCATGATAATCGCTGCTTAGTATTTCTTGAGCTGTAGCTGGGTAATGAGATGGACAACAGCTGAGTAATGAGATGGACAACCACAGTGTTGATACCGCATGGCACCCTGTTCCATAAGGGGCACAGCAATGCTGGACGTTCTTTGTCCAAAAACTTTCTATACCTCCAGCCATTCAGTTTACCTTTAGTGAAGTATGGTCTGTTGATATGTAATCCCAGAATTGTACATCAACCATTCATGCTCCACTACCTGTAATGCTCAGCTTCACATAACTATCTTGGGTTTTCCTCTGACCAACAATGCATATTATGTTGGTTCACTTGACCAACATTGGCAAATGTTGCCTCATCAGAAAATAAAATGTTTGAAAATGTACTATGTTCACATTGTACTACAACCCTTTGGCAAAATGAAACATGCTTCTGGACTAATGTGATATGGATGGAATTTATTACACTTAAGTATTCGAAGAACACTCCTTTGAGAAATTCGCGAATCACATTTCAGTTGATGGGAACTTACGTGAGGATTAGTGGCAGTTGCAGCTAATACAGCGACTTCCAAATTTTTATCAGTTGCAGTTCTTTGTCGACTGTGTTTTTTTTGGGTAACACCTCTCAGTTTGGTGAATAAGTTGGCAAGTCATTGAAACTTTCTTGCAGATGATTGTCTCCTTTCAGGATATCATTCTCTGTATAAGTCTCAAGTTGCTCCAGCGTTCTTATGAGCTTCACCATAATGTAAATCATATCGATTCTATCATTAATTGTGCATCAAACATCCATGATTACGAAACAAGGTGGATCTCATTGAGAATAGTAGGTAATGTTCTTAAGAGGTTCACCTTGGCTCTGGATAAGCTTGTACCGATGCCGACAAACCTGTAAACAAATGAGTATCGTTATGGGAATACAAGTAAAAGCCAGTGTGGTCTGACATGTAGCAGTTTTGCCTCTCTTCAAATTATGAAAGCTTTGAGTGTGCTGATTGCCCAGAGGGGCATTATACCCACACTATGTGGAGGGTGTAACTCTACCTGGAGGTTGGGGATGTATAATGACTTGGACACACTCATTCATGTTACTGTGAATGTGAACAAGGCTATTAATTTCAGCATTCTCATAAATTGGGTGTTGCCCTTTCTTCTGCATCTTCATAATGAGTAAGCTGAGGGCACTTCCATATTATTAGATAACAGCCAACTTCACAGGGCTGGTGCGCATATGTTTCCATTTTGGCGAATGCGTGGCTTGACTGGCGTGCTGAATCAGTCGATCTTCATCTGGATAAGGCATACCTAGGAAGACTTGAGGACTCCTTTCACCACCAAATTGTTGGTATTATAAAGGGTAAAGGCGGTGTTGCATGGTATTTGAGCGATGTCCCCTAGGGTAATAATAAAATCTGACAGCCAGATCACAAAACTTGGTATGCAAGTCTTTTAGGCCATCTTTCAAAGCATGTACGGGGCAGTTATCTGTAACATCACTTACAGTTTCTTTCTGCTCACCAGAGTCAAATGCAGCACTTTTCACAGGTATTCCCCTTCTTCAAGATGTAGCACCATACTCATGCTCTTGTTCAGACACGATTGAATCTTGACATTTCATGATGGGGGACATCAAACCATGCAGCCTTATTTGTTGTGTTTTGATTTAAATGGGCATTCTGAAGTGGATGTTGGTTCCAGCTTTTGTCCCATTTCTCAGTGACATCGAAAACGTATGTGATCCGAAGATAAAAACTTCACGTGTATAGCTGGTGGATTCTGAAAAGTGAGTTCTTTTGGGACTTCGTATTTTTAAGACTTTGCCCCTTCAACATTTTTCTCCTGAGATCTGGAGGAACAGGGCACTACTGAATGGGAATTTATCTGCCAGTGCCAGTGATGGTCCTCATAGCCTCATTCAGACCTGCATCTATGGTATTTGTATGTAATTGCACAATGTGGTTGCCGGAATTAATTTGACTTACCTATCTTCATTGTGAATTAGTCCGGTTGAAATTGTGTTCCTTTATTAAAGGTGTCGATTTCCACAGAACGTTATTAAGGACTTTCTTTTCTTCTATTTTGAACTAGATATTGCTGTCATTTTATCATTAGTGATACCAGTGATAACAAATTTTGAAATGTAGAACTATCATTGTTTTTATAGAACAGTGGAAAATAATGTTACAGGTACTGAAATAATCACTTTTGAGGGATGGATATTGCAACCAGAAGTGATATGCTACACTTCAAACTTAACAGTATTGTAACATTTTGTTCTGTTGAGGCTATACTAATCTTTCATAATTCTGTTGTTAACAGTTTAATGTTGTGGTTTTCAGAATGTGTATGGTAGTGTTAGTGTATTTATTGTTCCAGGATGAAAGAAGACTTGAAATGACCAACCGTTGTAATAATGAAATAGAGTCTGTACACAGCAGTGTTCGATTACTATCGGAAATGCTGGACTCTTACAAGCCTGGCGAGACTTCAGAAGAGGAACTTGAACTTATCAAGGAGTTGCATCAAAGCTGTAATAATCTACGAACAAACTTATTTCGCTTTGCAACAGAGATACACAACAATGAACATCTTCTCAACAAAGTACTTCAAGCAAGTGATGCTCTGGGTCATGTGTCGGACAAATACAATGCCATAATTGTTCAAGGTGAACTGCCTGAAACCAAAAGTACGTCTTTGCTGGATCTCAGCACACCAAGTGAAGAAAAGCTCCCACCAGTACCAACGGAACTTCTTGGCAAACAGCTTGCTGATTTGGGTAACACTTTAATGTCTTGTAACTGCAAGTCTTAAGGTCCCAGTAAAGCACATCACAAATTAGAAATATGAATTGCCTTACCAAAAAGGATATATTTAATTGGTGAACCACAATTAATGTTATATTCTCTATTGTTAGGTCTTGATGTAGAGCCTCCAAAACAGTCCGCAAATACACCAAACGCATCAGTTACACAATCAAACATAGAAGTACTCGGAGATATATTTGGTGGTGCAGATATTGCACCTAAACCTCTTCCTGTTCTGCAGCCTGTCACACTCCAACAGCAGACGCATAAAAGTAGGTATTCATTTAGTACTATCTTTGTTTAAAATAATAGCAATGTGTGTAGTATTCTTTCCACATTGTTATTAAAAATAAACACCCAATAAAATTAAATGTGTTCCAAAATGTAACAGACAAATCTATTGTTGCCAAATACTGGATTTATTATTCATGGCAGAGATAATTAAAACTTAGAGTTTTCTTGTAAGCCACACTGTGTTGATTGTTGATAAGTGGGTTGTCATTGGTTTATGTAATAATGAAATTTAGGAGAACTCAACTAGCCATCACCTATTTAGTAGAATTTATAGTTAACATTTTGTTTTAGAGAAGTAGATCATGAAAGAAACAAAGCAATATATTTATTTGATTTGGAAGGATGAATGAAAAACGCTGGCTGTGTACTTCTCAAAGAGATGATCCTGACATTTGCGACATCAGCATTATTGGATGGGGATGCAAACCACTATTCTTCCAAATGTGAGGCCTATGCACTGTGTTAGTTATTAAGTTGAAAGAAGAGATAGATATTGGAGGACACTGGGCATTATACACTGATGGAAAAAAATCACAACATCAAAAGTAATTAATTTAGAGTAATGAAATTTCAGAAACACATTTGTCTAGGCAACATATTTAAATGACTAACATTGCAAGATCATAGGTTAATGTAAATGCGAGATAAACCATTGCAAATCTGAAATGCTGGAATATTAAAGTTCGCGTATTAGAATACTGGGTTAAAATGTTACCAGCTTTTAATCAGGTTTAGAACACGATGGCGACATTCAGATGAAACAAGAAGAAAAATCGATCTAGATTGAAATAAATTATTTTAAACTGATTGTAGTTGTTTTCATGAGAATAAATTACATTGTCAAGACCTGTCTTGTTGATGGTCCCAACAGACCTCAACAGATTGCATGGAGCGTGAAAGTTTGAGAACATGACTTACCATGATTGGGATCTTTTACTTATGTATTAGTTAATGTTGTAACATATTACTTGCTCCCCAGAAGGTATTGCAGTCCATGTTTCACAGTTGCTCAAGAACAGCACCAATGGAAGGGTTGTAGGGGGAAAAGTGATAACAGCTTGGTTGAGAACATGAGTGTGTGGAGGAGAGTAGTGAGTGGGCAGCAATTACACTATGTTGCCAACCATGGGTATCTAGGCACATACTGTGGAATTTTAGAAACATCTACTATGTTTAAACTGCAGTTGTCTGATTCCATATGAGGTCGGAATTTAATTGACTATAGGGACCAATGGTATACTTAAGTGTTTTGCGCTGCAATGTTGTCAGTGCTCACTGTGACTTACGATGGGAACGAAAGGGGGTGTGACAGCTGCTGGTTCTATGCAGCCAATGAGAGAGCAGCAGGCAAATGACAATTTTGAAAGCAAGAAACATTGTAACATTCTCGTGTAAGTGTTGTTGTTGTTGTTGTTGTTGTTGTTGTTGTTGTGGTCTTCAGTCCTGAGACTGGTTTGATGCAGCTCTCCATGCTACTCTATCCTGTGCAAGCTTTTTCATCTCCCAGTACCTACTGCAACCTACATCCTTCTGAATCTGCTTAGTGTATTCATCTCTTGGTCTCCCCCTACGATTTTTACCCTCCACGCTGCCCTCCAATACTAAATTGGTGATCCCTTGATGCCTCAGAACATGTCCTACCAACCGATCCCTTCTTCTGGTCAAGTTGTGCCACAAACTTCTCTTCTCCCCAATCCTATTCAATACTTCCTCATTAGTTATGTGATCTACCCATCTAATCTTCAGCATTCTTCTGTAGCACCACATTTCGAAAGCTTCTATTCTCTTCTTGTCCAAACTATTTATCGTCCATGTTTCACTTCCATACATGGCTACACTCCATACGAATACTTTCAGAAATGACTTCCTGACACTTAAATCAATACTGGATGTTAACAAATTTCTCTTCTTCAGAAACGCTTTCCTTGCCATTGCCAGCCTACATTTTATATCCTCTCTACTTCGACCATCATAAGTTATTTTGCTCCCCAAATAGCAAAACTCCTTTACTACTTTAAGTGCCTCATTTCCTAATCTAATTCCCTCAGCATCACCCGACTTAATTAGACTACATTCCATTATCCTTGTTTTGCTTTTGTTGATGTTCATCTTCCTTTCAAGACACTGTCCATTCCATTCAACTGCTCTTCCAAGTCCTTTGCTGTCTCTGACAGAATTACAATGTCATCGGCGAACCTCAAAGTTTTTATTTCTTCTCCATGAATTTTAATACCTACTCCGAATTTTTCTTTTGTTTCCTTTACTGCTTGCTCAATATACAGATTGAACAACATCGGGGACAGGCTACAACCCTGTCTTACTCCCTTCCCAACCACTGCTTCCCTTTTATGTCCCTCGACTCTTTTAACTGCCATCTGGTTTCTGTACAAATTGTAAATAGCCTTTCGCTCCCTGTATTTTACCCCTGCCACCTTTAGAATTTGAAAGAGAGTATTCCAGTCAACATTGTCAAAAGCTTTCTCTAAGTCTACAAGTGCTAGAAACGTAGGTTTGCCTTTCCTTAATCTTTCTTCTAAGTTAAGTCGTAAGGTCAGTATTGCCTCACGTGTTCCAGTGTTTCTACTGAATCCAAACTGATCTTCCCCGAGGTTGGCTTCTACTAGTTTTTCCATTCGTCTGTAAAGAATTCGTGTTAGTATTTTGCAGCTGTGACTTATTAAGCTGATAGTTCGGTAATTTTCACATCTGTCAACACCTGCTTTCTTTGGGATTGGAATTATTATATTCTTCTTGAAGTCTGAGGGTATTTCGCCTGTTTCATACATCTTGCTCACCAGATGGTAGAGTTTTGTCAGGAGTGGCTCTCCCACGGCCGTCAGTAGTTCCAATGGAATATTATCTACTCCGGGGGCCTTGTTTCGACTCAGGTCTTTCAGTGCTCTGTCAAACTCTTCACGCAGTATCGTATCTCCCATTTCATCTTCATCTACATCCTCTTCCATTTCCATAATATTGTCCTCAAGTACATCGCCCTTGTATAGACCCTCTATATACTCCTTCCACCTTTCTGCTTTCCCTTCTTTGCTTAGAACTGGGTTTCCATCTGAGCTCTTGATATTCATACAAGTCGTTCTCTTATCTCCAAAGGTCTCTTTAATTTTCCTGTAGGCGATATCTATCTTACCCCTAGTGAGATAGGCCTCTACATCCTTACATTTGTCCTCTAGCCATCCCTGCTTAGCCATTTTGCACTTCCTGTCGATCTCATTTTTGAGACGTTTGTATTCCTTTTTGCCTGTTTCACTTACTGCATTTTTATATTTTCTCTTTTCATCAATTAAATTCAATATTTCTTCTGTTACCCAAGGATTTCTACTAGCCCTCGTCTTTTTACCTACTTGATCCTCTGCTGCCTTCACTACTTCATCCCTCAAAGCTACCCATTCTTCTTCTACTGTATTTATTTCCCCCATTCCTGTCAATTGCTCCCTTATGCTCTCCCTGAATCTCTGTACAACCTCTGGTTGTTTTAGTTTATCCAGGTCCCATCTCCTTAAATTCCCACCTTTTTGCAGTTTCTTCAGTTTTAATCTACAGGTCATAACCAATAGATTGTGGTCAGAGTCCACATCTGCCCCTGGGAATGTCTTACAATTTAAAACCTGGTTCCTAAATCTCTGTCTTACCATTATATAATCTATCTGATACCTTTTAGTATCTCCAGGGTTCTTCCATGTATACAACCTTCTTTCATGATTCTTAAACCAAGTGTTAGTTATGATTATGTTGTACTCTGTGCAAAATTCTACCAAGCGGCTTCCTCTTTCATTTCTGTCCCCCAATCCATATTCACCTACTATGTTTCCTTCTCTCCCTTTTCCTACACTCGAATTCCTGTCACCCATGACTATTAAATTTTCGTGTAAGTATCAAATTAAAATCTGATATCAATATAATGGAAGGAAACATTCCACGTGGGAAAAAAATATATAAAAATATATAAAGATGAGGTGACTTACCGAACAAAAGCTTTAAATATGTCTGCTTGTGTCTGTATGTGTGGATGGATATGTGCGTGTGTGCGAGTGTATACCTGTCCTTTTTTCCCCCTAAGGTAAGTCTTTCCGCTCCCGGGATTGGAATGACTCCTTACCCTCTCCCTTAAAACCCACTTCCTTTCGTCTTCCCCTCTCCTTCCCTCTTTCCTGATGAGGCAACAGTTTGTTGCGAAAGCTTGAATTTTGTGTGTGTGTTTGTGTTTGTTTGTGTGTCTATCGACCTGCCAGCGCTTTTGTTCGGTAAGTCACCTCATCTATATAAATTAAAATCTGATATTTATTTGGAAGGAAACAGCTGTGTTCTCGGGTCCCATGGTAAGCAGAACCTCAGAAATCACAACATGTTTGGAAAAAACAGTCAGATATTAGTGACAACAAGGTATAAATTTCACAGCTGTACTATTAGGATGATGGTTTAAAAAATGATTATTTTTTAATTTTAAAATTTAAAAAATGATACCATAGATGATAGGGTTATTAAGTGATAAATGTAGAAAATGATCAGCCTGAAAATTAATGTAAACCATTTCCTTTCATTTATTTTATTTCCTTTTATATTATCAGAATGTAGAAAATCAATAACTGTCATAAATTTGGAATAGGTATAAAGTTAACTTTTTAGGGAGACACTTTGTTAGTAAAACAGTGAAATTTTGATTAATCAGAATATGTTAAAAATAAATTTTTCTCAAGAAGCCCCATGAAAAGAAGGGTGTTGTCTTATAGTCAGGTAAATATGTTATATGTATAGCATTTTGTATCAGCCTTATAAAGGATCAAAAGAAACCCTTCTTGGTATTTTCAACCACATATCGTCATAGGAGCTATACACGGATTTGCGAAGTGAATCCATTATCAAATACTCCTCCAAAAACTGGAAAATGGTAGAACCATCATGAGAAATGACCATAGTGGTGCTCTTGCAAGTTAAGTTGAAAAGATGCATCTCGTTTGGATGTTGCATAGGAAGAAGCTTGTTACCCACCTCCAGTGTGGATTCAGGAAGTATCATTGTGCCCTAGATAATTTGACTTCACTGGAGGCAGCTTTACAGGAATCCCTCCAATGCAGAAAGTACTTATAGGGGTACCCTCTGATACTGGAAAAGTACAAGGTTGTCTTTCTGTTATTGTTATACACACTGTCAAGGAATTTTATACAAGAGAAAGATGTCCCTTAAGGCATTGTTTTAAGTGCCACACTCTTTGTCATTGTTATAAACAATGTAACTGACCCTGTGAACAGTCCAGTGAGTTCTTATTTGTTTATTGACTGTTATATGATATACTTTTCCTCCCACTGTCTTTCATCCACAAATCATCAGTTATGTTAACACTTCAGAGGACATGACAGAAGACAGATTGCAAGGTTTCAACAGATAAAACAATGTCTGTTCATAGTGATTGTATCCATCACAGTTTCGGTGAAAGAAAACTGTGTTTTAATGGCACCATTTTCAGTTTCAACAAGTATACTTGTTGTTTCAAGAAGGAAATGGTAATTGGTTTGAAGAAACTCATGATAATTTCTGTATGTGATTACTGATGGCAGAATGCTCATGTGGTTAGAACTAAATAATACCTCAGTTTAATTGGGGAATGGGTGGTTCTCACTAAGCCCATGTCCATGCCCCCATTATGATGGTGTGCTATATGACGTTTTACTATTGAGACTGAAATGTGTGTAATGCTGACTGGAAGCATGACATTGTGTAGTTCTTTGGTGGTTTATAAATGGTGTCAGCTATGTACTGTGGGCTCATAGGTGTAGCTCCATGAATATGGATTCTGCTTACATTTCATCTCTGACATTCAACATTTTTACAACTTTAATTTTGATGTGAGATCTGACATATGCACTACCACTGCTACCATGCTTGTTTAGCTTGTCAGCTCTGAGCACATTGTATCTTGAGAGACTCACAGACTTTAGGACATATGTTGCTTCAACTCTGTTTCAGGCAAGAGGAAAGTGTAAAAGTTTAGTTCTTCATTGTGTGAAACCAGGTGCTGGACATTGGAATGGATGACTTAACAAGTTTGAAGTGTACCTGTGTGTTTATGTCTAGTGTTACTGGAGATATAGAGTTGCAAGGGTATGGAAAGTGAAAAACATATTATACTGTCAAAGAGCTTTGATAAATCTTTTACCAAGCGAGGTGGCGCAGTGGTTAGCACACTGGACTTACATTTGGGAGGATGACGGTTCAAACCTGCATCCGACCATCCAGATTTAAGTTGTCCGTTATTTCACTAAATTGCCAGAATAGTTTCTTTGGAAAGTCATGACCGATTTCCTCCCACACCCTTCCCCTGCCCAAGCTTGTGCTCTGTCACTAATTACCGCATTGTCAATGGGATGTTAAACACAAATCTTGTATAATAATTAGTACCATAGCTCAACTTTTGGGGGAAGGATGTAAAAGATACACTATCAAAGATTTTATAAGAGGTCTTTTGTACATGATACTTGGAAGAGCTCTTTTATTGTACAGTTTTAAACATGGCTGTTACTCAGCAACCACATACAAGTTTCAACATAGGATTATACAGCCAGCCGGTTGCAAAATCAATGTTTGGTACGTTGACCTAGGTTTCGACATCTACTAAGAGTGTCTTCGTCAGAATGAAATTTTAATAAACCTTATAAAAAAATATGGAAAATTTAGTATGACGAAAAACACATTAACCAAGATGTCAATTGTCATGAGGTACAAAGGTTACTTATGTAAAATTACGTTGTGAAAACAGAGTGGTCCAATTTTAGAGCAGCTGTGCTCAAGCTAAAAATAAAGTAAAATGTTCCAGCCTTTGCCACGTGTGCCTCACTAGGAACATCATCAGACCTACCAGCCCAGCGGCGTACAGTGCCACCACGAAAACAATATAAATTGCACCGCCCATTGCACACGGACTGTGACATGTGCCCATTTGAAATATTGTAACAGAAATAATTGGGAAAAAAAAACAACAGTTAATTTTAAAAACAAATGTAAAGGAAGACAGCTTAATGTATTATTGAAAATATACAGTAGTCAAGCAGATGAAGTACAAATAAGAGCCATTTATTACGCTTTACAGAAATTACTATTACATAAAGGACAGAATAATATAGATGTTTCTTTTTTTTTTTTTTTTTTGCAAACAGGTGTACAATCCAGAAAAAATTTTTCATGAAGGTAACTTCAGTACCACATGTCTATGAGTGTCAAAAGAAATGGCATTTTGGAACCAGTCAGGAAAATGCAGTAAAAATAAAGGATTCAAAATTCAATGAGCAGTGGATTGAAACCATTGAAAAAATTTTTGTTACGTAGTTGTAACTGTTCATTGAGGATGAGGCCATTGTTCTTAGAAATATGCTTGAAAATCTCCAGCTCTTTGAGTACATCGAGCCTGTGACCTTTCTTTTCTCTATGTAAAATGGAAATTTCTTCGATGCTTTTCAGCTTGTGCCCGAAAATAACCAGATGATCAGCAGAAGTGGAAGTGCTTCTTTTTCCCAATAAATGTTCCTTGTACCTGGCATTAAAGGGCCTTCCAGTTTGTCCTATACAACAAACGGGAAACGTATCACAAGTGATTTTATATTCTCCCGAACTGTTTATAGGAACAGCTGTGTACGGGAGGTTATGAATGAGATTTTTCATGGGAAAGGTAACTTTGAATCCATATTTTTTATCAGAAGACGATGAATTTTATACTAAATAGGGCCTAAAAATGGAATCGAGGAAACATTATGGTACTTGTGACTCCCAGAATCATCACTACTGCCTAAAGTGGTCACTTTAGCATCAGTTTTAACTTTGAAAATCTTGTCAACTAACATTGGATCATAGCCGTTATTAACTGCAATAATTTTTATGATATTCATCTCTTCATGAAACTTGTCGGGTGACAAAGGTACAGAAACGGCTTGATGAATGGCTGAATGGAAAAATGCTTTCTCATAAGAATGAGGATGCACTGAACTAGCGGGCACAATTTTATCTGTGTTAGTGGCTTTTCGAAAAATAGCGAAAGTAAGTCTGTCGTCGTCAGTAGCAATACTTAGGTCCAAGTAATTAAGCTGACAGTCATCATTTTCTAATTTACAAGGGAAGCTGATTTTTTCATGAAGACTATTAAAAATTTCAAATAAATGCTGAAATCCTCCTCAGGAACCACTGTATATATCAAAATGTCGTCTACGTGTCGAGCACTGAAAAATTATTGAAGAATTTCTCTTCTAGCAAATTAATGAAAAGGTATTTCTGATGAGCAAATCACTGACGTAATTTGTTTGCTATTAATGGTAGTGAAATGTAACTACTTTGTTTTCAATGGCAAATTTACCACCAGCAAGACGGCCAGGCAATGGGTGACCCACTTGCAGGCATCTTGGCTGATATTTTCATTAATACACTAGAAAAAAATTCTTCAATAGTTTTTCAGCTGCTGATATGGCCATTTTGTCATATGCTTGGTACGTAGACGATGTTTTGATCATATATTGTGGTTCCCGGGGAGGAATTCAGCATTTGCTTGAAATTTTTAATAGTCCTCATGAAAAAAATCAGCTTCATTTGTGAATTAGAAAGTAACGGTCGTCAGCTTAATAACTTGGACCTTGGTATTGCTACTGACAGTAACAAACTTTCTTTGGTATTTTTCGAAAAACCATAATACAGATCAAGTTGTTCCTGCTAGTTCAGTGCATCCTCATTCCCACATGAAAACATTTTTCCATTCAGCCATTCATCGTGCAGTTTACCTTTGTCACCTGACAAGCTTCATGACGAGGTGAATGTAATAAAAATTGTAGCAGTTAGAAACAGCTATGATCCAATTTTAGTTGAAAAGGTCTTCAGAGTTAAAACTGACACTAAGGTGACCACTTTAGGCATCAGTGCTGATTCTGACAGTCACAAGTAGCTTTAGGCCCTGTTTCATACAAAATTTGTTTTCTTCTAATTAAAAAATATGGATTCAATCTCAAGTCCACAGTTTCTCCTATAAACAGTTCAGGAGTTTATAAAATCACTTGTGATATGTGTCCTGTTTGTTATATAGGACAATCTGGAAGGTCTTTTAGTGTTGGGTACGAGGAACATTTATTGGGAAAAAGAGGCACTAATATACACAATTCCATTTTTGCTGATCATCTGGTAATTTCCAGATGCAAACTGAAAAGCTTTGAAAAAAAGTCCATTTTACTTACAGAAAAGCAAAGTCATAGGCTTCATGTATTCGAAGAGCTGGAGATTTTCTAGCACATTTCTAAAAACAGTGGCCTCATCCTCAATGAACAGTTACCACCATGTAACAAAAATTTTTTCAATTGTTTCAATCCACTGCTCGTAGAATTTTGATTCCTTTATTTTTACTGTATTTTCCTGCCTCTGGTTCCGAAATGTCATTTCCTTTGAAGCTCATAGATATGTGCTACTAAAGTTACCTTCATGCAGATATTTCCTGGATTGTACATCTATTTGCAAAAAAAAGGCACCTGTATTATTCTGACCTTTATATAATAGTAATTTCTGTAAAATCTAATAGATGGCTCTTATTTATGCTTAATCTGATTGACTACTGTGTATTTTCAATAATACATTAAGCTCTCTTTCTTTATATTGTCACAGAAGAAGTTGAGTAGCACCGTGGTGTAGTGGTTATGATACTAAACTATTACATGGAGGATCGTGAGTTCAAAACTCACGTGGTCTGTACAATTTTAATTTCTATATTCGGTTCGAGTAAATTCTAGAATTATCCACAAATTTCAAGAACCATTGTTCTGGAATGTTCCATAGCTGTATATATACTGTATGTGTTCTTGACGGAGGCAGTTTGCTCCATGCTCTTGTATGTGTAAGTGCTGAATAAACCTTCATTAAGTGAAGTTAGTGTCCGTCATTCATCTAAGTACACCTTCTTCTTCGTGACATTATTCTGGTGGAGGCACTGAGTATTGGAACTTGTGGTAGCGCACATTATCGATGACGCAGTGCCTCCCATCAGGCCACGACATAGCTGCCATTTATGTGACGAGAAACCTGAGTTTGAGCCATATAGACAATTATAGATAGTGGTCGTTCAAAGATTATGCTAGACGAGATGAGATACTGTGGACAGGAATATGCGCATCCAAGTGTTTGGAGACTGTGTGTGCTGGATGTAGTGATCATTCCCGCAGTCATTGCTAGAAAGGGAACTGTCATGTGTCATGCCATGCATCAACCCATGGATCTTGTAGTATAATGTAAGAGAAGCATACCACTGAAAAATAACTTGTTCATCCCAGCCTCTGTCATCTCGTTTAAGAACGGATTCGGTGAATTGTGGATAGTTAACTGTCGCCGAGAACCGCAGATCCTTCCAAGACACATGTGCGTAGCAAACGCTGAGCCTTTAATTGAAGAACAGCTGAGCATCATAGAAACCTCCCATGCAATGTCCGTGGGCGAAATTAGCGCTTCCACTACAAGACAAGATCTTCTTGCTCAACTGTCACCAGATCTCTCACTGAGGAACAATAGAAGAAGCTACTTGCCATTCTTCAAGAGTTCTCTGAATGCTTCAGTCCACAGCTGAAGAGAAAAGTAGACAAATTGACGGTGAAGCACTGGGTTAGCACTGGAGACCATCAACCAATAAGCCAGAAAGCATACCGTGTGTCAGCAATGGAACGTTGAATAATTTGTGACGCGGTAGAGAAAATGATGAAGAATGACGTCATTCAGCCTTCACAGAGCCCATGGTCGTCACCAGTGGTTCTTGTCAGGAAGAAGGATGGCAGTTGGCACTTTTGTGTTGATTACAAGAAGTTTAATAAGATAACTAAAAAGGATGTTTACCCTCTTCCACGAACTGACAATACACTAGATTGTCTGAAGGGGGCCAAGGTCTTCTCAACCATGACCATGTACTCAGGATGCTGTCAAATTGAAGTAGATGAGGCTGATCATGAGAAAACTGCATTCATCACCCCTGAGGGCCCGTATGAGTTTGAGGTAATGCTGTTTGGTTTGTGTAATGCACCAGCAACTTTTGAACGGATGGTGGATAGTCTTCTAAGGCTCCTGAAGTGGATGATGTGTCTTTGTTATTTAGATGACAGTACAGTGCTCTCAGAGACATTAGATGAACGTATAAAAAGACTGAGGGCCATTCTTAAGTGTCTCCAACAAGACAGACTGAAACTTAATCCAAGAAAGTCTCTCGTTAGAGCAAAAGAAATCAAAATACTTGGACACCTTGTGTCAAACAAAGGTGTGCGGCCAGACCCAGAAAAGGTGAGATCATTACGGAATTTCCTATTCCTAAAAGTATTAGAGATGTGAGAAGCTTCCTCGGATAATGTTCTTATTACTGTTGTTTTATCAAAGACTTTTGTATCAAAGCCAGGCCTCTCAAAGAGTTGTTAAAAGCTGATGCTAAATTTATCTGGGGTGGTACTCAACAAGATTCTTTCGATGTGCTGCAAAAAACTCTGACGACTGACCCTCTGCTTGGTCTGTGTGATGAGAGAGCACCTACAGAACTACGCACAGATGCCAGCGAGTATGGGATCACTGTCTCTCAAGAAACCTTGTGCAAGACCATCAAGACTTTGATGAAGATAGTGACTGCCTCGCTGGACTCCAGGATCTCTCTGCTGAGGAGGAGGAGGATGCCAAAATATCTCAAATTATGCTTGCCTTAAATCAGTCAGAGGATGTGAAAGGACAATTTAAGGTAGTTAATGGATTACTTTGCAAGAAAAACTTTTATCCATTTGGAAAGAGGTGGCTACCAGTGATTCCTAAACACATGCTCTTAGATGTTCTACAGAAATTCCATGACACAACTGAGGCTAGACATTTAGGATTTATTAAGACATACAATAGAATCTGCAACAATTTTTTCTGGCCAGTTTTATGTAGTAGTGTCCGTCATTAAGTGTCGCATTGTCAAGAGTGCCAGAGGAGAAAGATAGTTCCTCAGAAGCCACATGGGCGACTCATACCAATTCCAGCAGCCAGAATGCCTTTCCAGCGAGTTTGGATTGACCTCGTTGGACGATTTCCAACGTCTGCTAGTGGCAGTAGATGGATTATTGTTTACACTTATTATCTGACATGCTATGCCATTACAAAAGCCGTGAAAACAGCCGAAGCATCCGAGGTAGCCAAATTCATCATGGAAGACATTGTATTAAAACACTGTGCCCCAAAGTCATTAATTATGGATCGAGGGAAAGTTTTTCAATCGAATTTTGTGACAGAGAAAAACCTTCGTTGTAACATTATTCATCACATGACGACTACCTACCATCCGCAAATTAACAGGCTTACTGAACACCTTAATAAGACTTTGGCCAACATTCTATCAGTGTCCTTTAATGTTCAGCAGAGCAACTGGGATGAGGTGCTAACTTTTGTAAACGTTTGTTTACAAAACCGCCAAACAAGACACCATTGGATTTAAACCATTTTTCCTGGTGCATGGGTGTGATGTGACTATGATGATGGACACTGTTTTTCCGTTACATCCTGACGATGTGGACGACGACTATGTCAGCCAGGTGTGTTAGCTCGACTCCGCATGCTGCAGGATCAAAACAATCGCCGAAGGTATTACGCGAGCCATCGCCCTATTGTTTAACAGCCTGGTGACCTCATCTGGATCTTCTCTCGTTTGGACAGTTGATCTCTCTGAGATGCTCCTCAGGCGCTACTTTTGACCTTATAAGGTTGTAAGACAGTTCTCTGGTGTCACTTATGAAGTTGAAGATTTTGACCCCGACACAATATGACAAAAGACGAGAGATACGGTCCATGTCCTTCGAATGAAGCCCTATAAGGATCCCTCAACCCAAGGTAAATTCAAAGCTCCATCGACAGGCAACAAGCAGAAAGGTGATGAAGAGTGCAGCGGCAAAGGAAGTTCTAAGATCACCGCCAGGGCGAGCATTAATCATTGGGAGTCAGAGTATGCAGGACCGATGACCCGTTCCCGGACTAGGAGGACGTAGCACAGAGACGCTGTTCTCTTAAGGAGGGAGCAATGTCGCAGAAGAAGCTGAGTAGCACAGTCACCATGGTGTAGTGGTTATGATACTAGACTGTTGCATGGAGGGTCGTGGGTTCATGAGTTCAGAACTCATCTGGACTGTACAATTTTAATTTCTGTATTTGGTTTGAGTACATTCTAGAAGTATCCACAAATGCCAAGAATCATTGTACTGGAATGTTCTGTAGCTGTATGTATACTGTATGTGTTTTGGCCGGAGGCAGTATTAACTGTCATTTTTTTCCAATTATTTCTGTTATTATGTTTCAAATGGGCACATGTCACTGTCCGTGCCCTATAGGCGGTGCAACTTGTATTGTTTCCGTGGCAGCAATGTAAGCCAGTGACAATGCTTGACGAAGATATCCTCTAAATTTCTTTGTACATTATGGTTTCTGGTAATATGCATCCATGCCATTTTAGAATATTTTCTGTCTACTCACCTTTTACTAGGTATTTATCTCTTTTCTTTTCAGCTCCTAGAATTGAATAAAATACATGGTTAGTCCAACTAATATCTATTTGCCTAGTTACATGTCTCATCCATCTCCATTTCATTTTCATTTCAGTTGTAATTATGTATTCCACTTGGCTCTGTAGCCTGTTCTATTCTCTCTCTCTCTCTCTCTCTCTCTCTCTCTCTCTCTGTCTGTCTGTGTGTGTGTGTGTGTGTGTGTGTGTGTGTGTGTGTGTGTGTGAGTGTGTGTTTCTGTTTCTGTTTCTGTCTCCATGAGTCTCTTAGTGCCTCACTAAGTAACCCTCAACTTCTGAATGATTTTTCCATTAAACTTCGATTCTTGTAAATTTTTGCTTTCAGACATATTGAAATTTATTTATTTTTTTAGAATTCAGTTTACTTGACTGAAAGGACTCCAGGCTATTTTTAGTCTGCCCTTTATATTTTTCTGTCCTTACAGTACTCATCAACTCTCCTAAATACAACTCTTCAAATCATTCTGTGGCTTCATTTTAATTCATGCTGTTTTTCTTCCTCCATGGTTTGATTATACATTAATTTATAAGTTAGTCTTATTATAATTCATTATGAGCCCTGTTTTCAAACTTGCTCTATTAAGTTCTTCCATTGGTTCTTGAAGTTATCCTGGTGTAGAGACAAACAGTGCAGTATCTTCACCAAAAGTGACAGTGGTTTGGTTACGTTACAGTAACACAAATGCCATCTTTTTTTCCCCAAGAGGGCTGCAGAGAACTCTTTTGGTAGTATGTAATGCCTAAATTCTCCTACAAATATGATACTAGAGTCATTCAGGAACAAACAACCTAGAGACTGTAAAATGAAAATCACTGAACGAATTGCAGTGCCATTGCCTATCAAAGATGATGTCCTCGTAAGAGTGCTGAGGATCCACACTTGCTGCTGGAGGGACGTGGGCATGTTGTCAGAAAGAGCACTTGCATGCATTGACCATCCATTGTACTGAATACATAGAAATGAAGGCTTCAAAAGAAAAGTAAGGGGGTGTGGTTTGTTTTCTGATGGTGAAAGGAGTTGGGGGAATGGGAATTCATCAAATAGTGACCCAAGTGTACAAAAAGCTGTGCATGTTCATTAAAAGGGTCCAGGTATGGTACAAGTAATTCAAGAAATGACTGATGTGCCAACGAGGCACAATCTGGGACATCACACAGCATTAGCGATACCACTGTCCTATAGATGGATGCCTTTAGTACCAGAGCATCAGAATTGCAATGCAGTTTCCTCCATATGCTTGTTCCATTCTTTGGTGAATTTCTGTTCCCTGCAGTGCTTTTGCTGTAATGAAACATACTACATCCATTTGCTGTTATTCTAAATCCCCCATTTCTGTTTTCAGCGCCATGAGTGCAGTGGATGTTAGACAGGTGCACATACTTGTTCTGTCATTATGTAGGTGTGCTCCAATGTCCTCAAGTCCTCAGCACTCTTACAGGGACCACACCTTCTTCTGTCAGTGGTGGAATTGTGATCCATTAAGCAGTTTTCATTTTACAACCTCTGGGTCATTTCTTTTTGAATGTCCCTACTACATCATAACTTGAGTAGAGATATTAGTGAAAATAATTTTCTGACAGAGGTTATGCATATTTAGGAGATAAGGATGCAATATTTGAGATGTGATGATGTTGCTGTCGTAGCTGCCGCTGCTTTATTAAGATATAAATGAGACAATGTTGAGATGTATGAGTAATTCTACATGACAAAAAGGCAGTAATAATCAGTGGGAAGGAGTTATGAGGTTTATAGAGCAAGGAAAAAATTGCACAATTTGCAGGGTTGAATGTTGCTGATTGATGTAAACTAAAGTGAGGAGACTAGCTAGAAGATTTGTGCACAAAGGAACAATGCAGTTCAGATGGTTTCTCTGGTGATATTCGTGACTATAATTTGGAGTTCAAACAGATACAATCAGGATGATATACTAATAATGTAATCAAGCAAAATGACAAAACTGTAGTATCATGAGCTAGAAACAAATAAGAACATTTCAGAACCAAAATTAAAATAATTGTTACGGTAGCAGCGGTAAATAATCTTTGTTATAATGATAGTAATTATAATTAATGTAACAAGGGTAATTAAAAGAGCAAAAGAATAAAATAATTACTTTGTCAGAACTAAAGCAAATACTTTTTAGGTTATTACACTAGTGGCTGGCAAGAGAAGGGAAGCAACAGTTTTAATTTCAGTGTTAGGCCACTTAGTTTTTGATTTATGTTATTCATTTCTTTCACATTTGTAGCCATTTCCTTGCCAGATGGTGTCCCTGCGGTTACTTGGTCCACACATTCTGAACTGTGAGATAATGCTGTTCATAATTCTGAGTCATCTGCTTTAGATAGCTCCTGTTGTTATGCCAGTTATCTCTGGCACATTTTGTTTTTTGCCTGAAAATTTTGTTGTTTATAGTATGAGATGAACTCGATGAGATTTTATGGCATGTGAACCTCTTTGTTCCACCAGTGGCTCCTATCAGTGTTCATCACAATCACTTCCATGCCTAGTTTTCCATGCAATATATTTAAGCATAGATAAGCAGCATGTAAATGTCGTATTGCTGACCATTATATCTGTCAGAATATTGTTTCTCTATGAGATGTTTTTATTAAACAAACATTTTGGCTGTTAAAACACGAAATTTGAATATGTTTTATTTACACAAGAAGTTGTCTGCAAAACTAATTTTAACATTTGAAGTATTTTAACACAATTTGTTGACTGCATTTCACATTTACATTTAGATCTGATCATTGTTGCTAATAGAACCATTTGTCAGTTCTCCAAGGTGACTTCGCAGTTGCTGTGTCTGGGCCAGGTAAATGAAACATATAAACGAGAAAAAAATCAAATAAAGTATAGTTGTTTCATTTGCCAACACTTGTTGATTTTGAAATAAGGGGGAGGCAAAACAAAGTAAGTTCATTTATTGAGATTGATGTGATGTAAAATAAGTAATGACTGTAATGTTGCTTACACAATACAATAGGATGATGCGGTGGTGGTCATCTTCATCATCTTCAGTCTGAAGACATCAAACTTTGCCTTTCTCTAAAATCCCCCTCTCCACCTCTGCCTCTCCCAATTTGGCCATTTATTAATGCCTCAGCGTGTGTCCTATTAGCTGATTCCTTCTTTTAACCAAGTTACGGCACAATTTTTTCTCCCTCACTTCGGTGCACTACCTTTTATTGGATATCTGCTCCACCTGTATAATCATCAGCATTCTTCTGTAGCATCACTTTTGAAAGCTTGTAGTTTTTTTGAAAGCTTGTAGTTTCTTCTTGTCTGTACTGTTTATTGTTCACATTTCACTTCCACACAAGGATACACTGCAGACGAATACTTCCAGGAAATATTCGCTTACACTTAATTTTATATCTAGTGTTAAAATATTTCTCTTTTCGGGAACACTTCTCTTGCTATAGCCAGTTTTCATTTTATATCCTCTCTCCTTAGACCATTGTCGGTTATTTTGTTGCCAAAATAGCAAAACTCATGTACTACTTTGTCTCATTTCCTAATGTAATCCTGTCAGTTTCAGGTGATTTAATTCAACTACGCATCCTTATCCTTGTATTGTTGTTGATGTTCATCTTACAACCTTTTATCAAGATGGTCCATTTCCTTCTCAACTGCTGTCTCTGTTTCATGCCCTTTGACTCATATTGCTGCAGTTGTACTTCTGTACAAGTTGTTGATAACCTCTTGCTCCTTTTCTTTTGTCCAACCTACACTCTAAATTCCAATTAGAGCATTTGTCAGAATTGTCTTTTTTATGCTGTAAATGTTAGTTTACCTTTCTTCAGTCTGTCTTCTAAGATGAATCGTAGGTTCACTATTGCTTCATATGTTTCTACATTTCTCCAGAACCCAAACTGATCTTCCCCCAAGGTCAGCTCCTAACAGTCTCTCCTGTCTGCTGTAAATAATTTGTGGTAGTTTTTTGGAACCATGATTTATTAAACGGATAGTACAACATTTTTCCCCACTGTTAGCAGCTGTCTTCTATGAACTTGGTTTTAGTGCCGCCTCCTTGAATCCAGGGGTTATTTTGCCTGCCTCCTAAATCGTGTGTACCAAGTGGAATAGTCTTGTAATGGTTGACTCACTCAAGGATCTCAATAACTCTGTTGTAATATCTTCTACTGCAGGTCCCTTGTTGCAGTTCAGGTTTTTTGGTGCTCTGTCAAATTCTTCTCGCAGTGCCCCATGTTGTCTTAATCCCCTCTTTCTTCTCACTTCATAGTAGTGACTTTTGAATTTCTTTTATAGCTAACCTATACATTCCTTCCATCTTTTAGCCGTATCTTCTTTGCTTAATATGGTTTTGCCTCTGAGCTCTTGACAATCATACAGGAGCTTCTCTTTTCTTCAAATCTTTCTGTAATTTTCCTATAGTTGGCATCTACCTTACTCAGTAATGCATGTGTCTACAGCTTTGTATTTCTCCTGTAGCCATTCCTATTTTGCCATACAGCACTTTCCATTGTTCTCATTTTTTAGGTGTCTGTATTATTCCCTTTTGCGTGCATTTCTGTTTTTCTCCTTCCATCAGTTAAATATCTCGTGTGTGATGAGAGTACCACTACTGGAATGTGTCATTTTGGCTGTTTGAATGTCTGCTGCCTTCACTATCATATCATCCTAAGTTACCCATTGATCTTCTGTCACATTCCTTTCGCCTGCTTCAGTCTCTCTCTGCCTGACATTCTGTTTTGAACTCCCAGCACTCTCTGGTTGTTCCATCATATTCAGGCCCCTTCTTTCCTACTTTTCTGCAATTTTTCAGTTTCATTCCAGAGATTGTGATAAAAAAAATTTTGGTCATTCGGTAAATTTCTGAGGAGGAAAGAAATTTGTGGTATAAGGTGACTAAAAGAACAGACTCATTGATATGGCACATTCTGAGGCATCAAGAAATCTTCAGTTTAGTGCTGGAGGGAAGTGTAGGGGGTAAAATTGCAGAGAGAAACCAAGAGACGAGTATAGTAAGAAAGTTTTAAAGGATGTCGGTCTACTACATCTGCTCGTGAAAAAGTGTTGCAATTCAAAATCTCATTTCAAAATTTCCTCCTTCGAATTTTATAATTTTTCTTAACCTTTCTGTTGCCGCCATGTCTCTTCCACATATACGGCCTCTTTTTATAATTATTAAACCAAGCATTAGGAATGATTAAATTATGTTCTGTGCAAAATTCTAGTAGGCAGCTTCCTCTTTTATTTCTTCACACAGTGTATACTCTCCTACTATTTTTCCACCTCTTCCTTTTCCTGCTATTGAATCCCAGTCTGTTGTCGCAATGGAATTCTTGTCTCCCTTAACTATCTGAATAACTTCTTTTGTATCATTGTATATACTTTGAACCTCTTCATCATCTGCTGAGCGAAGACGTATATGTTGTTGTTGTCTTCTTCATCCCAGAGACTGGTGTGATGCAGCTGTCTACGCTATTCTATCCTTTGCAAACTTCTTCATCTCCAAATAACTACTGCTACCCACATCCTTAAGAATTTGCTTTCTGTACTTCTCTCTCTCTCTCTCTCTCTCTCTCTCTCTCTCTCTCTCTGCAATTTTTACTCCAGCATTGAATTGAAGATTTCTTGATGTCTCAGACTCTGTACTGTCAACCAATGTATTCTTTTAGTCATCTTGTACCACAAATGCCTTTCCCCAGTTTTATTCACTACCTCCTCATTAGTTATGCGACTTATCTAATTGTCAATATCCTTCTGTAGCATCACGTAACATCACATTTCAAAAGCTTCTGTTCTCATCTAGTCTAAACTACTTATTGTCCACATTTCACTCCTGTGCGAGGCTACATTCCAGACAGGTGTATTCAGGAAAGATTTTCTAACACCTAAATTTATATTCAGTCTTAACAAATGTCTCTTCTACAGAAATGTTTTTGCTGTCATCGCCAGTCTACATTTCATATCCTCTCTACTTTGGCTATCATCGTTTATTTTACTGCAAAACTCATCTACTACTTTTAGTGTGTCATTTCCTAATCTTATTACCACAGCATTGCCTTATTTAATTTGACTATGTTCACCTACCCTTGTTTTGCTTTAGTTAATGTTCATCTTATATCACTCTTTCTGTACAACTGCTCTTTCAAGTCCTGTGCTGCTGTCTCTTACAGAATTACAAACATCAGCAAACCTCAAAGTCATTATTTCTTCTTCATGAATTTTGATTCTTTCTTTATTGCTTGCTCATTATATAAATTGAATAACGCCAGGGATATATGCTCCCTTCTCAACCACTGCATTCCTTTCATGCCTTTCGAGCCTTATAAGTATCATCTGGTTTCTGTACAAGTTGTAAATAGCCTTTCACTTCCTGTGTTTTACCCCTGCTGCCTTCAGAATTTGAAAGAGTGTATTTGAGACAACATTGTCAAAACCTTTCTCTATGTCTACAAAAGATATGAACATAGGTAAGCCTTTCTCTAACCTATTTTCTAAGATGAGTCTTAGAGTCAGTATGTTTCATGGGCTCTAACATTTCTCCAGGACCCAAACTGGTCTTTCCTGAGGTTACCTTCTACCAGCTTTTTCACTCTTCTGTAACTAATTTCTGTCAATATTTTGCAGACATGATCTATGAAACTGATAGTTCAGTAATGTTCATATGCGTCAGCACCTACTTTCTCTGAAATCGGAGTTACTACATTCTTTATGGAGTTCAAGAATGATTTCTCATCCCATACATTGCACACACAAGGAAGAATAGTTTTGTCATGGTCGGCTCTCCCAAGGGTATCAGCAGTTCTGAGGGAGTGTTGCCTACTCCAGATGCCTTGTTTTGGCTTAGGTCTTTCAGTGCCCTGTCAAATTCTTCTCGCAGTATATCTCACACCTCATATTGATCTACTTAGTTGTTCCTTTCTGCAGTAATGCAAAAAAGAAAAATCACAACACCAAGGAGTAGTTTTGGCGACATAAATGAAATCTGGTATGCATGTTTCTACATCTGAAAGGTGATGATTATTCAAAATTCACGACAATCGCATAAGAATGGCACTAGTAGCACCACTATGAGGATGCAAATCAGGTTTGCTTTAAATACACACTGTAATGGTCATGAGCATTAGTTATCTTTGCAATTATACAATAACGCATTTAAGACCACAAAGATGCCATTATCAACACCACACTGTATTTGAACTAGGTCACATATTAGGGCTACGAGAAGCTACATGATCCTTCTGTGATATTGTAGAAAGACTTGGTAGGATAGTAGTCATAGCACATGAGTGCTGAGAGTGGTGATCACAAGAATGTATGATCACAAGAAGACTGGTCTCCAGACGACCACTTGGCGCTACCAAGAGGTAGTTGTTCAACGTAAGCTCTGGCACATCATATTGCATCTTCAGCAATCTGAGTCGAATCAGTTACTTCAAGGACAGCTCCGAGCCAGACACACTGTGGCGTGCATTCCATTAACCCCAAACCACTGTCATTTGCAACTTCAGTGGTGTCAGGTGAGAGTTCATTGGTGGACAGGGTGGAGAGCTGTTGTTTTTTCTGATGAAAGCTAGTTTTTCCTTGGTGCCCATGTGATGCCCATGTGTTCATTAGGAGGAGGCCAGTTGAGAGCTTACAACCAACCTGTCTGAATGCTAGACACACTGGACCTGCATCTGGGGCTGTCTGGGCTACAATTTTATAGGACAGCAGGAACACTCATTGTTATCCCAAGCAACCTGACTGCAAATTTGTTAGTCAGTCTGGTGATTCAACCTGTTGTGCTGCCAATCATGAACAGCATTTTAGGGGGGTTTTCCAACAGTATAACACTTTCCCACATACCCAATAAGCTATACAGACTGTCAAATGTTACTTTGGTCTGCTCGCTCACCAGATCTGTCTCCAACCGAACACATATGGGACATCATCCAACAAAAACTCCAGTGTCATCCTCATCTAGCATTAACCGTCCCTGTATAGACCGACCAAGTGCAAGAGGAACGGAACTCCATCCCACAAACTGACATCCAACACCTATACAACACAATGCGTGTATGTTTGCATGCTTGCATTCAACATTCTGGTGGTAACACCAGTTATTAATACACCAGTATTTCACAGTTGGATCGGCCTATCTCGCATTTGCGTTAACCTGTGATCTTGCAGTGTTACTCACTTAAATATGTTACCTATACAAATTTAACAGTGGAAAATCCAGGATGGAATAATGACAGTATTATTAAAAGGATAGATTGCTAGATTGCTACTCACTATATAGTGGAGATGTTGAGTTTCAGACAATAAAAAGACTGCTGAATTAGAAAACACACACACACACACACACACACACACACACACACACACACAAATTGACGCAAACACAACTCGCACACACATGACCACTGTCTCTGGCTGCCGAGGCAGACTGCGAACAACAGCGCACGATGAGAGAAGCAGTCCAGGTGATGGGGTGAGGAGGAGGCTGGGGCGAGGAGTGAGAGATGTAGCAGATTACGGGTGGGGGGGGGGGGGGACGGTGAAGTGCACATCATAAATTCTTTCAGTCTCATCATCATCATCTGCAGAGCTAGTTGGCATGTAAAGTTATACTACTGTGGTGCGTGTTGGCTTTGTACCTATCTTGGCTTTGATAATGCTGATTATAGCAACTTAAACCTGAACAGGAGTCATGTCCATCCTACCACCGAAGTTCATTTATCCCCACTGTATCTCAATTCAACCTGTTCATGTGCCTTTTCTTAATTTTCTAGCTTTGCCAAGCATGGTTAGGTGCACATTGGCAAAACTGTCCCCCCACCACTTTAATTTATGTTACAAATTTATTTTAATTAAGTATAACATTCCATATTCTGACCCGTGGAACTCCAGTTCTGTTTTTTCTGGTAACTACATCCTTCCGAGTAGTCCTTGGTTGAAGATCCCAATGAGGGACTATTTTGCTTCTAGAATGTTGTGCAGGGCTATTACAAATGATTGAAGCGATTTCATAAATTCACTGTAGCTCCATTCATTGAAATTTGGTCACGACACACTACAGATACGTAGAAAAGCTCATAAAGTTTGGTTCGGCTGAAGCCGCACTTCAGGTTTCTGCCGCCAGAGCGTTCGAGAGCGCAGTGAGACAAAATGGCGACAGGAGCCGAGAAAGCGTATGTCGTGCTTGAAATGCACTCACATCAGTCAGTCATAACAGTGCAACGACACTTCAGGACAAAGTTCAACAAAGATCCACCAACTGCTAACTCCATTCGGCAATGGTATGCGCAGTTTAAAGCTTCTGGATGCCTCTGTAAGGGGAAATCAACGGGTAGGCCTGCAGTGAGCGAAGAAACGGTTGAACGCGTGCGGGCAAGTTTCACGCGTAGCCCGCGGAAGTCGACGAATAAAGCAAGCAGGGAGCTAAACGTACCACAGCCGACGGTTTGGAAAATCTTACGGAAAAGGCTAAAGCAGAAGCCTTACCGTTTACAATTGCTACAAGCCCTGACACCGGATGACAAAGTCAAACGCTTTGAATTTTCGGCGCGGTTGCAATAGCTCATGGTAGAGGATGCGTTCAGTGCGAAACTTGTTTTCAGTGATGAAGCAACATTTTTTCTTAATGGTGAAGTGAACAGACACAATGTGTGAATCTGGGCGGTAGAGAATCGTCACGCATTCGTGCAGCAAATTCGCAATTCACCAAAAGTTAACGTGTTTTGTGCAATCTCACGGTTTAAAGTTTACGGCCCCTTTTTCTTCTGCGAAAAAAACGTTACAGGACACGTGTATCTGGACATGCTGGAAAATTGGCTCATGCCACAACTGGAGACTGACAGCGCCGACTTCATCTTTCAACAGGATGGTGCTCCATCGCACTTCCATCATGATGTTCGGCATTACTTAAACAGGAGATTGGAAAACCGATGGATTGGTCGTGGTGGAGATCATGATCAGCAATTCATGTCATGGCCTCCACGCTCTCCCGACTTAACTTCATGCGATTTCTTTCTGTGGGGTTATGTGAAAGATTCAGTGTTTAAACCTCCTTTACCAAGAAATGTGCCAGAACTGTGAGCTCGCAACAACGATGCTTTCGAACTCATTGATGGGGACATGCTGTGCCGAGTGTGGGAGGAACTTGATTATCGGCTTGATGTCTGCCGAATCACTAAAGGGGCACATATTGAACATTTGTGAATGCCTAAAAAAACTTTTTGAGTTTTTGTATTTGTGTGCAAAGCATTGTGAAAATATCTCAAATAATAAAGTTATTGTAGATCTGTGAAATCGCTTCAATCATTTGTAATAACCCTGTACTATAGGAGATGCCATCATTATTAAACTATACAGTTGGGCTGCATGTCCTTGGGGAAAAATATGGCTGTGGTGTACCTTTGATTTCAACCATTAGTAGTATCAACATGGCAACATGATATTAGATAATGTTTAAAAGGTCAGATCAGCCTTCATGCAGGGCATTGAGGCCACTGCTCTTCTTCAGGAACAAAATGTCAGTCTGCCCTGTTCACAGATACCCTCCTGTGTATCATATGTAAAGTACGGTTGTCTGTATTGTTGAGCCAAGCAGTACACCACCACCATCACCTCCACCACCGCCTGTGGTTTGTGTGTGTGTGTGGGGGGGATTACACATGTATTTTACACCAATATTGGCTTTGTTGTCGTTTGCCCAGATATGTTTTGCTCATCTTCTGATAAAAGTTTGTGCAGGTCTTGGATTAACAGCTGCAGCGAACACAGATTTATGAAATTCTGCAGCCCAATGTAAATACTCGGTTGATGTGTTGCATCTGCTGTCATAAGTATTTTGTGGATAAGATCTTCTGTTATAGGAGCTATCCCTTACTTTGTAAATGTGGCCATTGTTGCTGTTATTTTTTGGAAGCATAATCCAGCTAAAATAAGCACTAGAGAATGGCACATGTGCTGTATTTCATCAAAAGTCTAAAAATTATTAATGTTGTTGTTAGATTTTATACAAATCTCCTTCCATTGTAGAATGGGATATTATTGTAACATGTGTGGCATTTAAATAGTAGTTGTGTTACAAAATACTGTTAATAATTCAACTGGATAGATAAAAAATCTACTCACCAAGTGGCAGCAGAACACACACTTAAGACGGTTGTAATTGGCAAGCTTTTGAAGCCAGTGCCACCTCCTTCAGGCAGAAGGCTTCAATGGGAAGGGAGAGGGGTGAAGGAAAACGAATGGAGAGGTCTAGGAAAAAGGGTAGATTTTGGGAGAGTCACCCAGGACTACAGTTCAGGTGCGACTTACTGCAACAGGAAGAGAGGGAAAGACAATTAATGATGGTTTTTGTCTGCCGCATTACCAGTAAATGTGAACTATTGTGTAAGAAATTGGGTCACTGTGCCATGATTCATTGTGATTCTGAATGTTAATTGATGTTTACATTTAATGATTAATTGAAACTTATTATGTTGCAGTCTCTAATATGTTGGATCCTCCTGAGAAGCCCAGTAAACAAAAGGCATTGGAGGATCTCGATGTCCTGGGGGAAACACTTCTTAAACAGAGTTTGCCTGCTACATCCAAAATTGGTTCACAATTTTCCAAGTAAGTCACCAGCATTAAAAATAGATTATAAAAAGAGAATTAGAATTTAATAAAATATTTCACATAATGACATTAATTTTCTCAGACTTGTAATAAGTTGACTCCCCTTGTTAGCTTACTGCAATTTGAGCAATAGGATACTGTTTGGAATAGAGGAAATAATTTTTCTGCAGATAAGAAAATAATTTCATGTCTGGTCCTTAGAGTCTTTTCTGATGCATCTGTAACCAGAATCCACACACTCTTTGCAATACTCAGAAACATTTTTTAGTGTGCCCAGATTAATCCTCTACATAGCTAAATTAAATCATTTTAAATAATGGTCACCAGCCTTACCTTAATCCGCGATGCAGGATTAAAATTGTCACTACTCCTGTACCAGTAATAAATCCCCTATACCAGTCTTTTTACTTTGAGATAGGTTCTTAGAATGAACTGGAAAATGTGCACCACTAACAGTTTATACACTGCCTCCAGCTGACTATTAGAAACTTTTGCTGTTAATATAAAAAAATGTGAAAACAGAAATACAATTCAGAATCAACTAGTCCAGAGATACAAAAGCATTTCACTTCAAATTTCTGTGGAAATAAGTGGAATTTGTTATTTCAAGCAGACTTTGTGTAATCCACCCTATTCAGTAAACACCACTTCAGCTCAGCACTCTGAGGCCCTTTTTTTCCGACTAAGTACATGCTCACTAAAATGCAACACTCACCAAGAAAATCTGCAGATTAAGCAAACTTCCAAGCATGTACACATGTGGGAAAGCAATTGTGAACTCTTCCACAATTTTCTGTGCTGGTGTAATGATAACTTTCTGAATCATGAAGGATCAGTCATACTATACCTTCGTATATGCAGCATTCTTAAAACATATCATCGCAAGGCCCATGACTCATCACCACCTTTCTGCTGGGCTGCTTACCAATGCCTCGATTTAGTGAGCTCCAAGTTGCTCTGTGAAATTCTTTCAGAATTTAACCCTTTCAGCCAGTCAACCTTGAGATATGAATGCAAGCATTTCATTTGTCAATTCTTACACCTGCGTATAAAATTCTTGTGGAAGGTGCTGCTTATTATCAGAAGTCTAGCTCTTTAGGTCAGCTTTGTAGACATTGACCATAACCCTGTGTGAAGGATTATTCCTTTTTTTCCTCTCATCTCCACCTTCGTGTCCTTTCCTACCCCCATCCCCCCCTTCCCCCTCCCCTGTATATGCTCTACACTTTGTACCCCTTTTGTTGTCTTGCACATCTGCTGATTCGTCTGTCAGAAGACCTGCCTCACACCACCCTCCTACACCCTCCTTGTATCGTGCATCCTTTCCTACCCCTTGCCACTTCCATCTACCCTGGCAACTGCAGTCAGTCTTGCAGTGGCCACAGCTGTGAGCATTTGGGTGTCCGTGTAATTGTGTGTGAGAATGCGAATATGTGTACTTTGGCTAGAGGAAGGACAAAAGCTAGTGTAATTACTGTTTTCTGTTGAATATTTCTGTGTACCATACATAAGTGAGCTGTTGTCGAACCTTTATTTTATTTCTTAGTTCATCCAGAAATTTGTTGTTTTTATTAAATAGTTCATATCACAATATTTTTACAAATAAACTAGCGGTTACCCACAGCTGTGCATGCACATCAGTAGTTTTCTTTTGGGATGATTGATGTTCAGTAAGTAAGCTGTTGTATGTGTAGTAATGTAATGATGTCAGCTGCCCTCAAGTGTCTGCCTGTTCTGGTAAGTGTAACTATTGATGTGTGCTGCCAGCCCCCTCCCCCTGCCACTCCACTTCTCTAATGCAAGACATGGTGGCATGTGCAGAGTCTCTGTCAAGCAGTGTGCGTGGAGGGGAATGGGCAGGAGTGCACGTCTATGCATCGTGCTACTGAAGTAACTATACATTGTACAGCTGGACATTATATGACAAATTTAATAATATTTTAAGACACTTTATGTGAGAAATGTTTTCCATGCCTTAGTTCACAGTCTGTCTGACTATTTTATTTATTTATTGTTTTTTTCTTTTTTCTTTTTTTTTTTTTTTATTTTCTAAAGTAGTCTATGTTCTACCTCAGAGTTCAAGCTATCTCTTTACCTAACATCATCGAAATCTGTTCAGCAGTGAAAACGTGACAGAGAGTTACTTTCACAGTTAATGTTATTAGTCTGGAAGTATGGACGAAACATCTTGAGAATTGTGGCATCATGGTATTCATTTGGTTGAATCATATTATGTAGAACACACAAATCAACAAAAGCATTTGCAAAAATATGATACAGTTCAAACATAAAGAGTAAACAGTTTTTTCAAAGAGTAAATATGTTTCCCAATGTTGCATAAAACTAAATTACCTTTTTATTTATTTATTTATTTATTTATTTATTTATTTTTTTTTTTTTTAAAAGAGTGGGTAAAATGTACCAGACATTTGCATGGTTGGATTTCTGGTGTAAAGGTTATTTGGAGGGGATCATGGAAGAGTGAGGGGAAAGTGATTTTGTGACATTATTTTGATGCTCAATCGTTGGGATGGTATTCTACTGTTTTATCTTTTAACGTAAATAGTGAGATGTTTGTCATGGACACTTGGAAATTCAAAAGGGATTTCTTTTCAGCTTTTTTTTTTTATATGATAATTTTCTTGCTAGATTATAATGTGTCTCCTATTGTTAATTCTGATTATTTTCATGTCTTTGTCTCTGGAGGGTGGCTTGTGATTTTGTTCTCTGAGATGGTCTACAAAAAATTGATTTGTCCCATACTTTCAAATTCTTATCCTTTTTTTTTTTTTTTTCCTGATGGCGATACAGCCATCTTTCAATGTTTTGGAATTTCACGTAGTAATGTTACATTTATCTGAGAATTTCGTAAGTAATGTATTATTTTGGTGAAGAAGTGTTGCTATATGGTAACGGTTGAGGAGATTTTATGATCTGTTGTATGAAATCAGTCTGTGGGTTTGCAGATCACATTCACAGTAAGGATTATCTTGAATGTGTATTCAATGACAATGGCTTGGTGATTATCCATGATTAAATCTTAGGCAAGGTATGGAGCATATAAACTTTTTATTCGCCTTAATTGTGTGGAATCAGGGTTTCAGGGGAATGTTTGGCTGTTTCCTTTAATGTGTGTGAACAGTTGATATTTGTCTTCCTATTGGCGCCTTGTTCTTCTGTATAATACAGTCTTTGGGTCTGATAGCAATAATGTGATGTTTTTAAAAGTGCTTTTGTATGTGATAGCAAACATTTTGCCTGTTTGTCCCATGTATCTGCTGTCACATGCATAACATTGTAATTTGAATGTACGCTGTTCAAAAGATTTGGGGGAACATGACTTCGGGCATCTGCCACACTCCGTTGAGCAATAATTCTGGACTGAGTATATTATCAAATTATACTTTTATATTTCACAAATTAGGTACACCACAAAACATCATTACATCCTTGTTCATTATGCAAAAAGAACTGAAATGCCTGACGGGTGTCTTAAACAAAGTTGAAACAATCACTCACCCTGTCATCCTGGGCACTTTTCATTGGACTTCAAGAGCTTCAGAAATGTGTATGGCCTCCATGACCATTTATCTACCTGACAGCTAAGTGGCTCACTCCTTATAAGTCTACAGAGGTCACCCTATGTTATCCATTTCCATTCTTCAATGAGAGCCCTTGAGAATTCTTGGAGAGTCTGTGATGGAATAGGGCAAGCATGAACATGTCTGTCAAACATGTCCCACATATGCTCAGAGGGGTTTAGGTCAGGAGTCACTACTCGCCATTTCATTACTTCAGTGTTCAGATGGTGCAAGGCATATTCGTGTCTCCCACCATATGGGCCCTGGCATTACCATGAATGAAAAGGACTTCATGATCACCACCTTATGCAGCAGCCAACACATGGTCCAGCAGGATCCGTTTGGTGTACTATCACAGAATCTTGGCCAAATCTGATAGCTTCCTGGACAACGTTTGGCATGTACTACTGACAGTGGCATCTCCACACGACTTGGCCATCACATTGTGCCAGAGGAAGTCTGGACTTGTTTGTGACTAACATGTTTTGCCAGTGATGCAGTTGCCAGCTGACATGGGAATGGCAGGACTGGAGGCAGGCTGTGAAATGTCATGTCAAGCGGGGTACTCAAACAGAATGTCTGAATTGTAAGGTCTTTTCTTGTAATCTGTTCCTTACAGTTTGATTGGACTCAGCAGCAGTTGTCTTGCAGTCTTCTGGTAGTAGCCATACGCCACTGCAATGCAGAGATGGCCAGATATCACTTTCACTCAGCATTGTAATTCATCAGCTACCATGTCCAACTCGCCATATGTACTGACCTCTCTGCCTGTAGCATGTCCACGACCTATGGATGACAAGATGGAGAGACATTGACACCTACAGCAACATGGCGGAGTTTTGTTCGTTTTGGATCAAACATACTGCCCTTGCATCTTGCATTGTATTAAAATGTCACATTGCATGTGATTGGTTGAATACAAGGTTTACAAATGACAACTATCATCTGTGTAACTCACTAGAAAACACTGGAACACTGTGTTTCTCACTTCCTTCTTAGGATTCACCTGATGTTGTAATGCATAACATGCCCAATAGGTGGTGAATGACATTAGTTGTTGCATATGTTGAAAGTGAAGATCTGAAACTCTTGTCGCGCGGGATTAGCCGAGCGGTCTAAGGCGCTGCAGTCGTGGACTGTGCGGCTGGTCCTGGCGGAGGTTCGAGTCCTCCCTCAGCATGGGTGTGTGTGTTTGTCCTTAGGACAATTTAGGTTAAGTAGTGTGTAAGCTTAAGGACTGATGACCTTAGCAGTTAAGTCCCATAAGATTTCACACACACTTGAAACTCTCCAATAAGACCACAGGTACTGCGTTAACTTACTGGATGTTGATACAAGTGTTCCCGTAATTCTTTTGAACAGTGTGTTCTTGGAGAGAATTGTCTGTTATTCATGTTATGTGTACGCCGTGCCTTTTGAAAATGGTGGTGATTTTATGTGTGAATGTGTGTTTGTATGTCACTGTGTATCATCTTGAGACATCTTTTATATTTTCCAGATTATTCTCTGTCAATGTTATGGAAGTGTGTGTGTGTGTGTGTGTGTGTGTGTGTGTGTGTGTTGTTTATGGCTCTTCGTTTAATGTTTAATTATGTTGTTTAACTGTGGATTATGTTGCTTTTGCATTCATTGTTTGTGACTGTTTATGATGTCTAATTCTTTTCAGTAGCTTTTCTTATTGAATAGCACTATCTTGAGTCTGCGAAGCATGTGTAGAAGTGCTGCTTGTAATTGTGAATTTTGGGAGTATTGAGGTTTGTTGGGTGATTGTGTCAGATGCTGTGGATTTGTGGTAAATTTTGAATAGGTGCTTGTTATTTTGTATTTTTTTAATTGTTATATCTAAAATGTTAATTTGATTAATATGTTCATTACCAGTTTTGAATTTTATTTTTTTATGCCCCTTGTTTATGCTGGCATGTACAGGGTGTGTCAAAAAAATGTATACACACTTTGAAGCGTCATAGAAAATTTATTTCCCGTTCTACAATGTTAAATTTCTGGAAATGGAAAGCTTAAAGTCCAATTGGAAAAATAAATGTACTTTGCAGATGTGATTAATGTTCAAACTGGTGGTCTTCAGCATCAATACATTTCTGAGTACGAGCCACCACTGATTCCGTACATTGTACCAAAGTGTCCAATGAGATTTCTGCCCACAGTGCTTAAATCTCATTCCAAAGTGTGTCCAGGTTATGTGGTTTACGTTTGTACACCTCATTTTTTACTGTGCCCCATAAAAAGAAATCCAGTGGTGTGAGGCCTGGAGAGCGTGCAGGAATTGATCCCCTGCATTCTATCCACTGGCCTGGCACATTGTGATCCAGTTATGCTCGTATATCCCTATGATATGATCTTGTTGGAAATAAATTCTCATCATTACCGTATAATGCACGAATGGCAGGGAATATGGAGTCAGCAAGCATTGTTAGGTACGTTTCTCCAGTAACAGTACCTTCAAAGCGGAAAGGCCCAATGAGTCCCCTTGCAGACAAACCACACCACACATTTACACCAGGAAAATTCACACCCTTTTCAACTGTAATGTGAGGATTACCAATTGTGCCTATTGGCAGTTCCATTGAGTTTGAATTGGGCTTCATCCGACCAACAAAATTCTAACCTTCGATCTGGATCATCGTCACTTAGCTATTGCACCAGCACTTGTAGCTGTACGAGGTCGCCCCGATCGACCTTTATGCACATCACACACTGTTCCACGAATTTCGAATTTGTCTCGTAGACGTATAATTGTTAACCTTGAAGGTGGTTCTGCACCATACTCACTTCTCCACTGTCTTCGAACCGCAGCTACATTCTCAAACTTCCAGTACCACTTAATTATCTGTTTCCGCACTTCAAAGCTCAAACACACGTCCACCATGTTGCAGTTACTTCCTTGCCACTGCTGCCACCTGTTGAAGAAACACAACATTACTATCTCACAGATATTTAACCTTGTTGAACGGGAAATAAATTGCCTATGACAGTTCAAAGTGTGTATACATTTTTTTGACGCACCCTGTATTTTATCAATTTCTGTTGTATACAAGAAGATTGATTACGAACAGGATCCCCAGTTTCATGAGTCTTAGGTATTATTTTTATAAAGCACATTGAATAGATTATTGTCAAAAAACAGTTGCAAAAGAACGCAACGTATTATACTGGTTCAGATAAATGGATGACATCCTCTGCATAATAAATGAACCATAAAAAATTGTATCATTACATATTAAATCCATTGAAGCTGTCTTAATGTAATAGGCAAAACATGTCTGGAATTATAAAATAAATTACAGCAAGACAAAGGCATATAACTATGCAAACAAACTTGTTATGTCTAAATTCCATATTTTGTGAGATGAAGGGGTTCAAGTCCAGTTTCCACAAATTTGACTTGAGACCATATACATAATACCCACATACAGTTTCAGGTGCGAAAGAAGGCTGTCAGTGCTGTTCGAGCCCATGGTCTGTTGAGGCACTGTTACCCGTTATTCTCATGATATATGCTTGAGTGGTCCACTTACAGGAAATAAAATAAAATATTCTTATCGGAGGTGTAGATACTCCACCGTTGGTGTGGATACTCCACTGTTATGTGCGAAAATAAAGCTATATGTGTGAGTACTATTCATCAGCTTGTGAATGAGGATTGGAATGTACATCACCGCCTAAGTATGTCAGCTATTCAGTAAATTGCACTCTGTGGAGTAAACAACGCTCTGTGTAGCCTAAGGATCGAAAATCCAGTAGCTAGAAATCTCAAGAGAAATTCGGTATGGGAAAGCAAAAAAGCTTTTAAGGCATTGTAAGCACCTAAATTTTTCAAGTTTGTTAAGAAGCTAAGGCTAATGCATTAACCATGGCACAAACCAATAAGACATGTACCTGCAAATGCACATGACAGGAAAAAATCCTCCAGTACCCAGAACTGCTCCCAGATAATCGTGAACATTACTGTCCATTAGTGTGCTACCATTACAACAACCAACAGAAAGGGGGGGGGGGGGGGGGGGGGACTGCAAGATGAAGAAATTCGTAACTACAGGGAAGAAAAGGAGGGCTGCACAGTCAGTGGACCCTCACCCACAATGCTAACAGACTTTCAGAAAATTGGCCGAAAGGTGTCGTACTGTGTGGCGCAAATTTTGTTCGAAGAGATTGATGCCGACTGTCCACCTCAAAATATGAATTTTGAAGTTTGCTACAGGGAGCTGTCTACCCCAGAAACCACATGGTCAGGCTTCACTATTCTTGTTGAGGTGAGACTTTTGGTGCTGGTGAAGCCCTTGGGTCTTTGTCTTCGAGACTCATTTCAGAAACACTGACTGAGCGAGGTGGTGTGGCACAGTGATGAGACAAAGTACTTGTATTTAGCAGGATGCTGGTTCAAACTCCATCCAGTCACCTTGGTTTAGGTGTTCCATGATTTCCCTAAATTGCTTAAGGCGAATGCCGGAATGGTCCCTCGAAATGAAATGGCGGATTTACTTCTCCAATCATGTCTTACTCCATTTCTAATTACCTTGACATTGTCAGGATGTTGAATCCTAATCTTTCTTCCTTTTTCTTCTGTTGTATCTGATTTTAAAGATACTTGAGGAGTAGAGTGCACAGATAAGATTCAAGTGATCATCAGATACAGTGGTGTGTTGGTTTATTCCTTCCATGTCGTTGTTGAGAGAGACCATTCTGAATATGAAACAGCTATTTAAATTTCTTGGTCCATATTTGATTATGAACTGATATGGCTATCACATATACAGGTCTTAATATTACTTGAACATAGATAGCTAGCACATGAGATATTATTGAAAGTATTTTTAAAATGTATCAATTTATCAATTATCTATTGACTGTTTTGTGCAAGTATTTCAAACTAAAAATAACTTTCTAAGCATTTTCATTGTTTAAAGACAACAATACAAGATATGCAGATTTGTCTTGTAAAAAGTAAGGTATTTGAATTCTTCTCCTTTAGTCTGTTGTATTTTTCATTAATTATGCAAAGTCGACAGACAGCACGAATATTTAGTGGCCATTACATGCAACATGCTATTAGATTTTGCCCAATATTCTAATGCACAAGCACGCTTGTCTGTTACAGGTTTTTCAAAATATTGATGTAGGTCAATTATGAAATCACCGTCTGGTGTAACGCGCTTGCTGATTGGGCAAAAAAAGTAGACCATCTGATTTCAAATGTAGACGTATTAGCACTGCTCATAGATGCTTGTGTTTCAGGTATTATTCTTGGTGTTGCTGCAGTGATAGCAGCATACTCTTTCTGAAATAATTGTGCAGTGTTGTCTGCCTCTTGAAATGTCCTGAAACCAAGTTTCTTAAACCTAGGATGTACTAATGTCACACGCGTGGTTTCAGACTTCCATTGACTGATGTAATCAATTAATCCAAAACCTTTGTTCTTCATTAGTTGTTAAGGTGCTTTCCAAGTCTGACAACTTAGCTGAAACACCTCGTATAAGAGGTATAATTAAGTAAGCAGTGACATATGACTTCCCTGAGATTGTTGTTGTTGCTACTTCAAAAGGTTCAAGAAGACTCATCTCGTGTATAGCTAAGTAATTTTCTGCTGTGAGGGAAGGCCGTGCTTTCCAACTTTCGTTGATTGCTGCCGCAGGCTCACTTCAAACTTCCAAAAGTCTTTCGAGTATGTAGTGTGAGCTGTTCCATTGAGTTGATACCTCTTGTATCAGTTTGTTTTGTTTGCTCCTTTCTGAGCATTGCGCAGTTTCTCACTGGCTAGTGTAGAGTTACAAAAGAAAGTCACAGTAGCCTTTGCTTTCAATAAAAGTTTGGAAAACCATTCTACTTTGAAACAATCGTGTACTGTTGAGTTGATGCAATAGGCGAAACAGGATGAGTGTTGAATCCTTAAGATTTCAGGTGGTTTTTTTTTTCCCTCATAACTGCAGCATTGGCTGATTGTCTGTAATGACTGCTACTGTCTTGTTATGAATATTGTATTGTAGTAAGATTTGATTGATGACCAGGAAAAAAAATGTAATGTTAAAATTAAGTGCCAATATGTCCAAGATTTTGCTTAATATTCTCATAAAAAATCAATGTCTTCTTATATGAAAAAATACTTTCATATATAAAAAAATAATTCTCATAAAAATCAGGTCAATATATTACTTGTTGATGATAAGTTCAGCTTCAGCATCTTAAAAGTGCAGGGAAATCAGGAGAAAGAGGAGGAGAGGAAGGTTACCATGATGAATAGGTGTGTGAGAGGGTAAATGTTTACTGGTCTGCCATGCAATGCTGCTACCTTACATGTTAATGCTTGCTGATGAACTGCAGCGGATATGATATAAACTGCACGTGGGAGTAACAACTTCAGAGAAAGTGCATTGAAGGGACAAGGGGTGATTCTCAGTTGACTCTAAATACAAAACAATAGGGCCATTACTCTACTGTAGCGCAACAGCTGCTACATTGCTGAGGTCGGCAGCACTCATGATTTTAATGCAGTCGGCATAAAGTGTATAGCTTGTGGAAGTGTTGGGAGTTTCACCGTTCACCGAGGGAAGTGTAAGGAGGGGTATAAAGAGAACAGTAGTAATGAAGGGTAAGGAGAAGTACGGGGAGAGACAGCAATGCTGGCACCTTCACCCATCTTACCGATGTATTCCTATAATATACCCAGGCCACTCGAAGTCTGAAATTGACAGGTCCTGATAGATAGTTTTTTGACGGATTCACTATGTTTGTGATAAAACAGCTACCATTACACAACAGCTGAGAGGTTTCCATTACCATTGGAAAATTCTGATTCAATTAATACAGCCTGTGTTAACAACTTGCTATGGTTAGCCTTTTTTGGTGAAAGATATGCATTAATATTGACGCCATTTTATAAGTACCAGAAGTTTTAGTTTTAGTTCTAGTTCTTTTCCAACTCACTAACACAATGGTAGCATTTTCGTATAAATTGCACACCAAAGCACGTTGTTTATATTCTCGGAAGACAGCAACGCAGTAATTGTAATGCCACGACCAGCCGATTTTGCTCTTCTATATTAATTTTGGTTCAGTGTTGGGACTCACATTCATTTCTCTCTTGTTACTCTGTTATTGTACAAACTTGAAATTCATCTCTCAAGTGTAAACTTTGGGCAGTCCGCTATAAATGGTGTGCAGAAGTAACAAGGTTTTGAGAAAGCTCATTATAGAGACATCTGCATTCAAATGCAGTAATGGATAAAAAAATAAATTAAGCCTGTTGTAACACAGTTATTCAATGATTTGAAATGACTCAACGTCTTTAGATTTCTATTGACAAGAGGGGTGGGGGTGGTGGGAGATGAAGCTGCCAAGAAGAACTTCACAAGCTGTACAGACGTGAACTGTACAGGCATGTACTGCTCACGAGAATGGACTGAAACTCAACATGGTATTGAAAAGTTAGGGAAGCAAACATTTTAAAATATATTACTTATATGTGCCACTGTTATGACCTACAATTGTTGTCACTTTTAATATGAGTGAAACTAATTTTTTGTCCATTATAAAGTGCCAAGTCAATATCAGTACGCCTTTGTTTGTGTTGGTATCCATGTCTGTTGTAACACTCAACAAATTACATTTTGTAAGGGCTTTCTCTAATTTATTTTTTATCTCTTCATGTAGTTTTGGAATCAGTGAACATTTAAGTGTGGTTTTATCTGGCCTCTCATATCTGCTGTCTATGGCATGAACAAATTTTTTTGAACCTTGATTGTTGGAAGTGCTTTACGGCAGCATATCGATAGCGATCATTTGTGCTTGGAGGGAATCAAGTTCTTTTTTTCCTTTTCAACTGGTGTCGTACAACTGACTTCTTTTAAAATAATGTTTTAAAAAACTACTTCTTTCTTTCTTTGTCCCCCCCCCCCCCCCCCCCCCCCTCTCGCCCCTTGCACTTGATATAGCTCATAATTTGACCCTCACCTTTCAATTCTACTGCTAATCTATGGTTCTCTAGTTTTTCACCATAATTTCTTTTAAGCGATCTCTTAAATTAGTTGTATTTTCTGGATGTTTATATTCTTTACCGCAGATGGTACACTTCACAAACTATTATCTGCCTCCTCCTTGAAAAAAAATCCACACAGATGATTGATTTTTAAGATTCATTTTCAAAACAATAACAAAAAACTCTTTTTATGCACTTAACACATAAACAGAGTAATCTTGGAAACACAAGATTTCCTCAGCCAACAGAGACTCGGTGGCACGCAAAAAGTACAGATCGTTTCATGTCAGCGCCACTCAGAGTACTTCATGGCGACTGTGCTCTTTGTATCACTGCTGCCAACAATAGCGTTTCAACGGTTGTGGCTTGTGGCATTAAAGTTGTGTGACAAAGAATAATCGCGCTGTTGTGTGACATTTAATAACAAAGTGAGTGATGAAGAAGCCATTGTTTGCACTGAGAGGTACCTCCTGCGATATCACAAAGAGCTAGAAACTCAGCATCCTTAATCAGGTTGCAGAATGCTGTAAACTGGTCAGCTAATTCACCAACTTCACTAGTTTCAAACAAGGGATTTCATCATTAACGGGCAAGAACTTAACAAATATCTACAGGATTAGAAATTTTTACAAAAACATTCCTGGGCGTTCATCACCAAGTCTTGGCAAGAAGAGGTTAGTTTTATCTTACATCCTTTGAAACACTCACATTTCACCTTAATTACTAATGAATATGCATTGCAATACTGTGAAAGCAGATAGCCTGTAAATACAGTTGTATATTTTAATGATTATATCCAGCCACCTTACAAATAAAAACCTTGGCACTTGACACGTGCTTTTACTTTATTCAGTTTTGTGGGACGTGGTACGCTCTTGAAGGAACAAGCTCTGCTAATTGAATAGAACACAGGTAACCAACATATGAAAGATATTTGTGCTTCTTCAAAGGCAGAAGTGACACAGGGGCGTTAGGATTGCATTGATGTTTTGTGTTTTCAAATCATCTTATGCATTAACATGCCTGATTGCAACCACTTGTAAGTCTACAGTGAGGACTCAGAAACAGAAGAGGTCAATAGCGAGTGTATTTAATTAATAATGATAATAATCATCTTTATTTTAAAATGCATTATGCAGTACAATCATAAATGCTTACAAATCTTTAAAATGGCTTTTTTTTCCCCCTCTACCTACTGCGTTGTATTACAACAACCTTTTTTACTTTTTTATTCCTTGCTACAACTAAATATCCTCACACGTTTGAAGATGACAACCTGTATAATACACATTCGTGAATTCATGTTATTTATGTGTGTACTTTTCACAATAAGCATGTGATCGGTACGACATACTCATGACCATGAGTTGTTGTCACTGGAAGACGAACACGAAAACTCCCTCTCTGACGACCTGTTCCCCGTAGCAGCCAGTCTATTAACAACATACATTTACACACAGCATAGACTGGCTAAGGCACCACCTTATTTAATGCTGTTTAAATATCTCCATGCAATCTACTTCCCTCTGCACTCCACTCGCCATGGAGGTAATAGGACCTGAGAGTTTTTCACGCGCCAGTTAAAGAAGAATTACATTATAAACTATATGACTGTTTATAATTAAATCAGATTACTGATAGTGACGATAGTGCAGACACTATTGATTAATCAATAGTTTATTAATGGTTAAGTAACACTAATAGGTCTCTTAAGACACTTACACATCTTGAAGCGTCTTAGCCACAGTTCTTGGGGAAAAGCAGACTACATCTGCTCCAATTTTATAAGGAATTTGTGCAGTCCTGTTTGTATGACATGTTAGGAAAGAGAGCACTCAGTCTGCTAATGAGAGGGCAATCTACTGCTTGAGTGAGAACTTGCCTTCAGTTTTAAGTAATAAAAGTTGGAAACACAAATAACATTTTGCAACTTTTTCCCTGCTTGTACCAAAAGTTTTGAGAAGGAATAACTATGTCTGTAACAGCAAAATTTAAAATTAATTTTGCAGCTCTTTATTTTTTTTTCCTTTCTTCCAGACAACTTGTAGACACCTATGCTTTTTAAGTATTTTTCTATTTTGTTACTAGTTTTTTTATTTTAAGTAGTTTATTATTTGTGCTATTAATTTTTGAGGAACTTTTAATTATTGATGTACATATGTAAATGATTACACAGTCACCTGGCCTTACATGCAAAAAGTTCTTGTTGGTAATTTTTTTTCCTATATCTGTTAAGTGACTAATGGGTTCAAGTGCCTTCTGATCTTACCAAGAAACTGTTCAGCTTACCTGACATACATAAGTAAAAAAAAAAGAAAAGAAGAAGAAGAAGAAGAAGAAGAAGCAGATTGATGTGTAGAGCACAGTAAAACATAACGAAAAACAGCTTCACACTAGCCTTCTAACAATAGCTCTTTTCCAGAAATAATTCACATACACAACCACACAGACATCCAAATGCACACACAGCAAGACTGTCATGGTCACGGGAGTGTGCATTTGGGTGTCTGTGTTGTTTTGTGTGTGTGTGTGTGTGTGTGTGTGTGTGTGTGTGTGTGTGTGTGTGTGTGTGTTATTGCTGGAAAAAGAGCTAGTCCTTGAAGGCTAGTGTGAATGCTGTTTTCTATTATATGTTACTGTGCTCCATAAATTGATCTGCCTTAGTTGAGTGGTTGCCTTGAGTAGTCGCCTTTCGCTTATTTTAAGTTAAGTTAAATAGGAGTGTTATCTTCAAAGTAACAGTACCAAGCAGGGAAAAAATTTCTTCTGTTATGCATTATTATTTAATTAGAATCATATTGTACCATTCTCCATATAATCATTTATGTCTATACATAATGTGATTGTGTGTATAAGTAGTTTTGTTCCAGTGTCAGCATTTCTTCAACCTCCATGTTGATTGAAAAAATTTTTCCATTCAGTGTTCCTTCAACTTTTACAAATAAATCGAAGTTACTTGTTAAGAGAATTGTTTACATGAGTGATGTACTATATTTCCCACCTGAAGAACTGCACCACTGCCTGTTTGTAATGCCCAGTGTGTATGCGGTCATTGTCATGCTGTAAAAATTTCCTTGTGACTCCTTCCCTTGCTGTTTGACATGCTTGTGCACACGCACCCCCCAGCCCCCGGACAAACACACTTTACAGATGACTCTTATAGTATAAATAGCTTTTTATTCCTCAGTATTGAACTTGAAGTTGTGCTTTTTTTGTAAACAGGCCACCAGCGAAAATACCCATGAATTTGCTGAGCAGACAGCAAGATGCGGCAAAGCCAGAGAATATCACAACATCAACACCCATCAAGAAGAGTGGCAGTGACAATTCATCGGGTGTATTAGATTTGGATCTTCTTACTGGAGAACCAGTGAAGCCCTTAGAAAAAGATTCTGTGCAAAAAATGGAGAGCAGAACATTAGATCTACTTAATGGTGATGATACGATGGTAGATATTAGTGAAGAAACACCAGTACATTCTTTCTCTGAAAATAACAAAAATGACAGTGATGACCGGCTAAGTGTTAACTCAGTAGATGATAAATCTCACAGGACTAGCACAGAAAGTGTAAATATCTGTGAACCTAAGCAAATTGAAGTGAAACCCTTGAATGACATCAATGTTTCTTTGGACAGTATAAAACCAGGTAATGATAAACTTGTTTTATCATATATGTTATTTAAAATGACATTGTTACAAATCTTCGAATTTAACTTATATTTTGCTCTTTACCATTTTCCTGTATACACGTGATATCATACCCTAGTTTCAGGGATGTTATGAAGTTTCACTATAGAGAACAAAATTATTTTCTATAGTGTTTATTAATAATTATTTATGCAAAACAATGGAGTTTATTTGGAGAGTGGCCTAGTCTAGTTTTGTGTTTTTCTAAGGCACCTATAATGAATGCTAATGTAATTTTTTAATGACACTACAAATACATTAGGAATATTCTTTAAAATAATTTCTGTGGCAGTGTGCCAGCCACTATATCCCCAATTTATTTCTTGATTTTTATTTTTTAAGGCATTGAAATGTATGTGGCTAATCACAAATTGAACCATCTCAAAAGTAAATTTGGCAGATTGAAAGTCTTTTCTTGCCGCAAAATCTATCTCACTTCAGAAGGAAGCAAGTGTAGTGAAATCTTGTATGAAGGAAAATATGCAAAATCTCTGCTTCAGTTAATTGAAAAATGAAATTGTAAACAAACTATGGCAAATGTAAACGTTTAGATTATATAGTGGTGTCCAGATAAGAAGGCAGCTGAGTGATGCATTCTGTGCAGAGAGAAAGATGGAGGATAGTTTGTAGTGTTGCAAGTGTGTTCTCTATCCCTGTTGCACACCAGGCTCTCCAGCTGTTGCCTAACCAGGTAACTGGCGATGCTAGGATAGTGGCACTTTGGACCACTGTTCCTACTTCTGCCTAACGGTTTACAGGCTTTAACTGATGACATAACAATGTTGTCTTATATGACATGAAGGCTGGGCAGCATATTTGAAGTGTGTGTTTGGTAGTATTTGGTGATGCTCTCTAGTGTTGAATTTTGATGTTTGGAAACTAGTTCACTGCGTTGTTATTGTTAGTGAGAGGTTGCAACTGAAGGTAGATAGTGGCAGTTGCTTTGACTTGTGGTTTGAAATTTTTAGTAGTTATCGTACATATCACAAAGAAATTCAACAGTCATTCGCTGAGTGCTGCTGTGTTGGTATGATCAGCAACTGTGTGCCTTGCTTGGTGAATTCGTATACAGTAGTGGAAATTGGTGTAAAGGCAGGTTCCTTACAAAAGTGCTGGTCTTGTGTGTGAAGCATACATGTATCAGTTTTGTTGTGAAACTATTACACACATAAATGGTAACAATGGAATTACGTAATTTCTTTGATAATACGAGTAACAAAATAAGGGGTTCACATTTCCTGGATGAAAATTGTGGTACATAGGGTCTCACTGTTCTTTTGTGTTATCTTTCCAACCTCTGTTCTTCCTAATTGCCTCAAAAATTCTCTGTGGCGTTGATTTCGTTACAGCCATGATAAACATGCCTTGGAAGTTTTTGGTTGCAGCAGAAACATGCGCAGATGCATTATCTTTTTTAAAAAATTAGTGTTTCGTCCCCTAATCTGTGTGCATTCTTATCAGTTCTATCTATACCACTTCAGTGTACATGTTGAAAGTTCATTCTATTGTTCAACCATGCAGTGCAAGATTTACCTTTAACACAGAAGGCTGTCCAAATCATAATGCTTCCACTGCCAAAATTTCTGCTCATTCTTGCCTGCTGTTCTGTTCTCATATCATGCCAATAATAATGAAATTCTTCCGGCCCGTCAAAGATAAACTTTCCATAATTAAAGATCACTTTATCCCATTCTAAAGTTCACAACATATGTTTTTCAGTGAACTCCAATCTACCATGTTTATGTTTGAGTGTTAGAGCAAGTTTCTGCAGTTGATTCTTGAATGCTAGATGTTTGTCATGTGACAAAATATGTCATCCATATCTGGTAGTTACTGGCATCCATAAACTGGCAGCAAGTTGAGAAGGATAACAATTTGTGGCCCTTGCTTTTCCCAAAAGTAACCATTTTGATACCACAGATAATTTTCTACATTGACTATATTTTCCATTCTGTCCATATAGTGTGCCCAATCTAACAAAATTATCAGTCATTGTACTTGAACCATTCAACTTCTTGGTGATTTGACAATTAGTATCCCATTTCATTGTAACCACTGACTTTTGCTTTTTCATCACATGACAAATGTTTTCTGCTTGGCAGTTTCACAGTCGTGCCTTATGTGTACAATACACACCGTCACGAACGGTGTCTTGTTTCCTATCTGCAGTAAAGGCATTTAGTATTTGTCTGAACTGAAGGAAAGTTGCCACCTCTAACTGGGAACTTTACTACCACCTCTTATGAATTACATATGACCTAGTGTCACAAATAGGCGAAAGTAATGCACCTTACGGTAAATGTGCGAACTAGTGCAAGAAAAAAATGGATGTGGTAATGAAGTAATCTATAGTGCAGCTCAGGTTTAGCTTAAGTTGCAATGTTTGAGTTTGGTTGTGAGTAGATAAAGCCAACGAATGTGAATAGAAGAAAATTTTGTGTGGTGACTGACAGATCTGTAGCATTGGCTGAGGTCTAGGTTAAGTTTGCTGTGGCTGTTTGATTGTCCACTCACAGCAGTCACTTTTAAAATGATCATTTCAGAAACTTGGTGGGGTATTTTCTGAGTGTTCCGATTTCTAAGGTGGTGATTAGGCAGGCACTGAGGAGAACAGTTTCAATTTTGTGGAACATTCAAATTTATATTAAAACAGTTGTGAAAAAAGATAGATTGCTACTCACCATGAAGGTGACATGTTGAACTGTGGACAGGCACAATGAAAAGACAGAGCAGCTGGAGATAGCAGTGGTGTGTGCCTGCTTGTGTGAAAGTGTTTTCCTTTATTTTCTGCAGAAGGATTTTACCACAAGCTCAGTGTGTAACAATCTTTTCATTGTGCCTTTTGTGCATTTTGAACAACTATTTTTCATTACCGGTATACTATTGCATATTTCATTAACTTGTCATGATGAAGTTTATTGAACTGTATTTTATCATTGGTCCTGTCACATTGTCTTAACCCTAGCAATTCAAACGCATTTTCTATGATGCACTTGGGCAGGGGAGTTATTTTATGCCCATCATAAAACAAATCTAAAAAAAAGTAAAATTAGTTAATTGCTGTTGAATGATATTAATAGCATACTTTTTAAAGAGGTGCTAATGTGTAAGTAGGGCCCAGAATGTGAATACTTTTCAAAGAAGTACTGATGTGTAAGTAAGGTCCTGAACCTGAAAATGTTGAGTGTGGTACTCATTGGGAAATGTGACATCTGCTATTAACACTTAATTTTATAGGTTAAGTTTAAATGAAAAATTTAAAACATGTCTTGAATCTGCTAGAAGAAATCATTAAACACACAAATATTTTTTCCAGAATTTTAAAATATAAAAAAGTGACTAGATTACAATATTTTCAAAAGGTGGGCTTAAAGAAACCCCCCTTCCTGGTGGTGGTGTGAGGATTAATCAGTCAGCACCATTCTTCGTCAAATACTATCCCATATTTGATCTATTTCTTCTAAAACACAATTTTCACATCACTGTATGATTATTTTGTATGATTTATTTTAGTAAATGTGTTTTTTACCTACATTTCAGTATCCTACATATAATTCTAATATATGAGGCTTGTCTAAGAAGTATCCAACCTTTGGCCAGAAAAAAATATTTTGAATACCTGATGGTGTTGGCACCCTAATCCCCTTCAAAGTAGGCCCCTTGTGCTTGCACACACTTCGCCTACCGATCCTTCCACTGCCAGAAACACCTCCGGAAGTCTTCTTTTGGGATGGTGTTCAGCTCTGTCATCGTGTTCTGCATTATCTCTTCTCTACTCTCAAAATGTGATCCTTTCAGCAGCGTCTTCAACTTTGGAAATAAGTCACAAGGAGCCATGTCTGGAGAGTAGGGAGGCTGTAATTCCATGTTTGGCCAAGAAATTTTGGATCAAGTTGGTTGAATGTGCGGGGGCATTGCCGTGATGCAGTTGCCAGTATTTCGCCATCCACATGCCTGGTCTTTTGCGCCGAACTGCATCATGGAGTCACCGGAGAACATCTTGATAGTACTCCTTTGTCACTGTTTGTCCTTCTGGTGCGTATTCATGATGCACAATGCCACGGACATCAGAGAAGACAGTCATCACCACCTTGATTTTTGCTTTGCACCTGCTGCACTTTCTTCAGCCTTGGATACTTGGGATGCTTCCATTGTGACAACTGTCTTTTTGTTTCTGGGTTGTACATGTACACCCATGACTCATCTCCAGTTATTACAGTGATCAGAAACCCAGGATTAGTGTTGGTGGTGTCCAGAAGGTCCTGTGGAACTTCAAAACTGAGGTCGTTTTGTTTCGGCGACAACAACTTGGGCACGAATTTCGCAGCCACTCGGTGCAAGTTCAAATCATATTGCAGAATTGCATGTGCAGAATCTGTACTCACTCCAACCTCTTGGGCAATCCCCCACATGGTCAGACGACGATCCTGCTGCTATGGAAGTCTGTAAATGTTATTCAACTGGCAGACGTACAAAATGGGGTGAGTGCATGAATGTTCGAACTTAAGTACACCTGCCACTGGAGCTCCAGAGAGGGGATGCTTGCGTCTTATTGGCAGCAGTGTAATTGTTCTTGGCAGCTGTAAGAGATGTGGTGGTGTAACTGGCGGCTCAGATATTTGAAAGTGCAGCCGATTAGATAGCAGCTAATACCACAGTTTCCCACCAACACCAACTATTCTAGCTGATGTGATATCCATAGTAGTTAAGTTTGATATATTAGCTGCTGTGAAATTTGTATTTGTTATAAAACTTGATGGTGAAGCTAGTCTTATTCGTGCCAAGAAATTAAGTCATACTGTACGGTCTGAGCTGAGAAAGGTAAAATTACCTGTCAAAGATATTTTAACTTTCAGGACCAAGTGCAGTCACTTTGTGGTAAGAATGTGTTCAATCAAATGCATCGCAGAAATTCTATTCACAAAATTGTTTGAGTGCCAAGGATTGTGATAAAGTTGAGAAAGAATTTGCATTACAAGAGAAGTGAGACAAGAATTGATCACTTTTGGAGAGACTTATTGAATGGTGATAAACCTGTCAACATTTATGTAGCTATCATGAAAAGTTTCTCATTCTGAGTCAAGGTTAAGCCTTCACAGAGCAAAGTTTTTTCATTAGCCTAATAAAAGGAGTGTGTGGTAGCCAAACAAGAAACCAAGTCATTTTTAGCCATACATCAAGTACATGACTGCCTGAAATTGGCTGGTGGTATCTTCAGGATTGATGTGACTCTCGCACTGCTTGAGATTGGTATGGCAAAGTCTTATGCCGAAGTGATGTGAAGAAGATGAAGAAGCTGAGAGAGCTGGATGGATGAGGTGCATCATCCAGCTAGTTAATGAACTGAAGGCCAAAAAGTCATGGATACCAGCAGAGGGGGCCACAAAATGTGTATTATTTGGCAGAGAAAATGTCATTATCCATACCACAGTGCTGTTATTGTTATTTTGGAAACTTCAGTATTAATTTTATTCAGAATATTCCTTTTATGTGTCTTGTCCAATTTGTTGCATTATCTTCCCTGGAAAGTTCATAAATCTTTGGTGGTAGGAGGAGCAAAAACTTGCTGTTAATTCAAAGTTATAACGAACTCATTGATAAACACAAAAATATTATAACTAAAAATGACTTTTATTTTTACAACTTACCTGTTTACATACTCTTCAGATATCAAAATATGTCAGGGATAAATACTAAACCTGTGTCTGGAAGTCAGACAATTTCACTTTGGGAAACTTATGACAACCCTGACATTGTAACTGTTATTCATATTGAAAGAAAAAAAAAAAGTGTTGCTCATAATTTGCATAGCCAGAAAGTTGTATTTGTTAAATATTTGCAGAGTTCTAATACAATAATGTAACACTTAGTTGAAAAATGGAGTGTTTTGAACTCAGTTTCTAATTCTTAAATGATTTTTATTCATATTTAATGCTAAATATCTCAGGTTTTGTGAAAGCTGTTCAAAATAACAGGAATGGAATTTCATTATCTTTTGGGAAAGAATTTTCTGCATTAATTTCCATGCTAAGAGATATTTGCATAAGATAAGGTGCAGCTCTCCCGGAGATTTTATGCACCTGATGACAAGTAGAGGCAATTTTCTACTTTCCAGTGCATTGAGATGATTGATGTGAACAGAAGATCAACAGAAGAGTGTGTGTCTTGTCCACATTGTTCACTAATGTATCATTTGCCTGTAGAAATTGGTAAGTGATGCATTTGTCAAGACACTATGTAATGTTTCACATTATTACACCATGTAGGTTGCAAATTTTGACTGAACATGCAAAACTCCAGGTTAGAATATCAACATGTGAAGTTACAGATGGGCACAATTAACAGACACTTACAGAAAGCTTTCAGAATGCTGGTCCAAGGTGCCACTGATGTGTGTGTGTGTGTGTGTGTGTGTGTGTGTGTGTGTGTGTGCGTGCGTGCGTGTGTGTGTGTGCAAACTTCTCTTTCTTTTTCTGGTGAAGGCTGTTGCTGAAAGCTTTGTCTAAGTGTCTGTTCACTGTGCCTTATTTGCAACCTTACATGTCATCTTTACAGTAAGTAGCAATCTATCTTTTCCTTACATTGCAAATTTTGATTGGCAAGTTAAATGGCAGTTAAACCCTTAATGATAAAAGAAGAAAGCATTCCAACAGGTTTTGCAAAATCCTGGATCTTGATGGCGACTTACTGAAGAAACAAATTGAATCATTTCCAAAGTAAGAAACCTGCTACTCTGTACATACAAGTGTTAGTTGCTGATTAAATTCAAATCTTGCTACTCTGGACATGCAAGTGTTAGTTGCTGTTTAAATTCAAATCTAAGTGTGTTTAATGTCCTTTTCCAGGATAAGTACCCTGAACTAAATACCAGCAAAAATTAGCAGAGGGAGATTTTTCATATCTTGGTGTGCAAAGGTCAGGTGCATGTTCATATGGTGAGAAACTTTTTCAGTGGATGCTTAATGCAGATTCTACCAAAGGGATTAACATATTTGAAATGGAAAGCACAATTTACCCTGCTAGGTCCGGCTGAAGTAGCATACAAAACACTTACTGCTGAAACTGGAAAAAGCAAAACAACAATAAGTGACATTTTGAGTTGAACTTCAGCAAGTACTCTTCTGTCCTTAGATTCTCATGTATTTTATAATTGACACTGCTCTTGTCACAACCTGGAAGTATATAACTGCTAGTAATGTTGTTGTCATGTATTTTTGGCTTGAAATTATTGCCAGAAGAGATAGAGCAAAGATACCTTAATACATCCTAAAGTATATTCTCTCACATTTCAACCTGCACAGTGATGATGAGACTCAGTGAGACTCAGAATTCATTAATCTGGTCTGCCTGTTACATTGGGCAGAATATCAGTTATTGGATGATATCCCGTTTTCAAAATCTGATTGTTAATAAATATTTGATTCCTCATTATAGGGAATAGTTGCCTATGACACAATAGCAATTTGCCAATGTGAACGACAATGGATTTCTTGTCTACAATATGGAAGCTAATGATTTCAGGGATTAGCACACTAGACCAAGTGTTGCATACAGACTTATACAAAATAACTGAGTGTATCTGGCTACAAATTTAATCTGATGACTGCACTACACTAAGGACAAAGAAAAGTCGCAACATCGTGCAACTATGGTTTGTCAAAGCATTGTAAAAAAGCTGAGAGGTACTGGGAAAAGAAACTGCCACCATCTAACATTTCAGTTTTCCTTGTCTTTTATGATAAATCAAAAGCACCAAGAAGAGAGACTTGCTTGACATGTCAGTATATCCCTGCTGAAAAATGGAATTTCTATCAGCAATTGGCAACTGAATAGTCGATTAACATGCCTATCTGGCAAAACCCATTGTTTGGGGACTGCAAATGGTATGCAGAATGTGCATGTTAGTGTCATTGTGACAGGAATAGTGTTAAACTTTTCAGTGTTGTCTGCTGCATCTTGGACAGATTTTTATTGCAATAAGCATTGTGTATTTTGATCTATTTTTTCAAAATAAGCTTTCTATTTCTGCGAAAAAGTAACGCAGATAATCCAGTGTGTTTCAGCAGTACAACTTTGTAACTGCAGATACAATGTTTTTCTTCCAGGAAGATTAAAATTGTGGTCTTTGTTTCAAAGGTAATTTAAGCAAATGTGTAATAAGTCTTACAGTAATATGCAGAATAGCATTTTTCTTTGTATACCTTGCCTATATCAAGAAAGCCTAAGTAGGTAATTGAAAAAGAATTTTTTGTCCTCGTGTAAAATTTACTTTTTGTTGGGTACAACATTGTTCATCACCAGTTTGTTTATAAAACCCAAAGAAAACAGGCTGTTGCACACACAGTTCAAAATAAAATGTAGGGTGCCTGGTTGACAGTGTTAATAACTCTTGTACCTTTGAGAAAATTTATACATGATGTATACAAATAAACGATCTTTCAGAGCATGTCAAAAAAATTATGATCACATGTTAAATAACTCAGCAGTCAGTGTGGCACACAAACAGATGCCACAAAAGGAAAATGATCATTTTAAGTTTTATATTTGAAAACTGCAAGTAACATCATACATTGCTCATTGACATCATTTGCCTGGAATACGAATACTCAAGTGAGTAAGCACTCCCGGTGTTTTAAAACAGTTGAAACTTTTGAAAATGAACTGGATTGGACAGACTTCCCATAAGGCTTTGTATTGAGTACTAGTGATACTAGGATAGGGGCCGGGGGGAGGGGGGGGCAGATGTACAGCAGGCAGCAGTTTCCTCTCCATTTCCCTGCTAATAACGGTTATTTCTTATAATTTGCAGTGCTCAGTAGGATGGGTCTGTTTAATTCCTGTCATTAATGTTGTCACTGCCAAAGTGTCTCTGAAGTTGTGTTAAAGTCTCTTTGGCATTTGAGGTAGGATAAGATTAGTGATAGGAAAATGGCTGAGAAGGAGTGAAGACCCTCAAAATAAAAATCTCTCGAATCCCTATGTTTTAACCCACAGTAGGAAGCAGACTATGGAAGACTACTTTTTTATTGAAACACAAACTGACCCTCAGTGTCTGTTCTGTAATGCTATTTTATTGTTGTGGAGATAGTACTCTGTGAAATGACAGTTTCATCTCCTTCGTGAGAAATTTGTGATCACTTTGGATCCTTTGGAAAAGAAGCCCAACTTTTCGAGTTAAAACAGAAGAGAGAGAAAGAAGTAAATTCATGTAGATGTATGTGATTACTTAAAAATATTGCTATTATTTATAAAGCATTATCTGGTTTTGCCTGGATTTTTACCAGTTTACAGGAAGAGAACCAACTCATTAACAGTGATGGCGAAAGGGAAGGAAGCTATCATAGCTCTTAAAATAGCTAAAACAGTGTATCGCTTCAGTGATTGAGAATTTGTTAAAGAGCATCTTGTTGTTGCTTCAACAATCTTGTGTGTAACGGTTCTTTCTGTTACTGAAACATTTGTGCTTTCATGGAGAACACTTTGCAGGCATTTTGAAGAGGTGGCAAGTGTGCAAATGCAACTGAAAGATAAGACTAAAAATTTTGTTTTTTCTCTTTGGGATTATATGAAAGTGTGCATTTTATGGGTGTTGCTGAGCTTGCTGCATTGTGATAGGTGTCAACACTTGAGATCAGTGACGTAGTGGATCACTTGATATAGTATCAGTGCGTGACACTGTTGTGGCCGATGAAATATTTTCTTTCTTAGGAAACGTTATTGACAACTATGACCTTTATTGGGAAAAACTTTCATCAGTTGCAACAGACAGACCTCCTTCAATGATTGGTCAAAACACTGATGTGTTGCTTTGATAAGAAAAAAAAGGTGAAAAAAGTTTATATTCAGCAGGAAATACCAGCAAAATACTGTGTCCTATCTTGCATTAATCTGCTGGTAAAATATGCCAAAATAAGAAGTGCCATGGACATTGTTGTAAAAACAGATAGTAAATTGGATGAAAATAATTTGGGGCAACAGCAGTTTAAATATTTTATGGCAGAGCAGCCAGCGAGGCCTTTGTCAAAAATAGACCACACGCGCCCACACACACACACACACACACACACACACACACACACACGTTGCTGGCTGAAGGCTTGTATGTGACAGCCTTTTTGTTGTGCCTTCTGTGACTCAGCATCCCCGATGTTGATTGCAACTTCCCTTTTCATAATATTGTTACATTCCATCCTGGATTTTCCATTGTTGTTTCGGAATGTTTTTTCTTCTTATGTAAAGACATAGCATTATTCATGGACCTGAAATTAAGGCCAGTAAAAGAATTTGGTGACCCCAGTGGATATTGTTTTCCTAACTCACCGTACAAAGTATCTGAATATCTTGAACACAAAATTGCAAGGTGGGTGTTTTTGACACTGTTTTTGGTTTTCAAAAGAAAATTGCTGTTATCGCTAAAGTAACTTTCAGAAAGTCCATATGCGCTCTTCTTGAATGTTGTATGGGTTATAAATGAAACAAATATTGAAAAGCAGACATTCTTTGTGATGTTAAAGGCTTTTTTAGAAAACTTTGATAGTAGATTTAGTGGCATAAAATGATTTGAACTTGATCTTAAGTGTTTTTGCAACTCCTTTAGCAGTGGAAATGCAACATGTGCCTCCTGAAATTCAGTTGGAGCTCATTGACTTTCAGTGTAATTATGTGCAATTGTTTAGAGTAGCTGACTGGAGCAATGCATTTGATGAGCAATAATTTCACTCCAAACATCAAGATGGTACGAAGGAAAACATTTAAATATAATAATTGAATAGATATGGAAATACTCTCTCCTCCTCCCCTTACCTGCCCCTCCTCCATTAATAGTAGGCCAGCTTTAAACTCAACACTACTCAGTAAGATTACACATATTGACAGATGTTTAGTTAAAAAAAAAAAACAACTTTTCTTATTACTTAATACCTGTGTTGTATTTGTGACCAGGAAATTAAGTCAGCGAGAGCTATACTTTTATTCTCTTTTTCTTGACCCCTCTATTCCCCCCCCCCCCCCCCCCCCCACACACACACACACACACACACCCAACCTCCATCCCCACCCAACCCCCACCCCACACCCCTGTTTTCCACTTAACCGGTTGACAGAATTTTGAACTTTTTGTACTGCTTGTAATTGCTGTCCACCTATGCAGTGCATTACTTTGAGGTGCTGCAGTATTTATTATGGCACTATGCAGCGAAAAGACCATTCTTTATTTGTTTCTTTGTTACTTTGTTGTGCCTCTTTCTTGTGGAGTCCACAGTTGACTGAAATTTATATTCACTCAGTAGTGGACACCACAAGAATGTTATGTCAACTGTGGACACCACACGATCCTGAAAAAGATAGCAGCAGAGGGGTTAAAACATAGATTGTATAGAAGTAGTACAGCCTAAAAATCCAAAGTTTTTACTATCAGTGAGACAGCCACGAAAACCTGCAGACTTAAATAAAAGTTAAAATTGTTCACTGTGTAGTTAGAAATGTTCCCATTTTATCTGTTGTGCCGAAATTCAGCTTGTTCATTTGTGGAAAGCTGGTCAGGACAATTGGAGAATCTTTACATGTCCATTGTTATAATAAATGGTTACAAGGATTTTGCCTGTTCAATCTGAAATGAAAATAAAAACTTTTTCATTTAATTTATTTACACAACCAGTTTCAATGTTCCATTACATCATCTTCAGGCCCCTTGACTAATATCAATTGGGAGGAATCCAGTCTAGTGTGCAGTCATAACAGGAGCCAATATTATATAACCGGTGTCCATAGATACATGTAGTACCATCCTATGCAAACCTGTGTACCGGGTTTGAAACAGTCCTATTGACTGATTTGAGTTAAGAAAAGATGCAGGGGAAGGGTATCAATCTGAAGATTGGTTTGAATGCGACAGTGCTTCACTAGGCATTGTCCCATTGCAGATGGTATGCCATTGCCTTTGTGCGACTTTTGGTCTTATGTACAGCTTACCCAGACAGTTAGACGGGGAGCTACAGTTCTATGTTAACTCCAATCCACAGTAAAACTTGGCAGTTTTCACAGCAACAGAGAGTCAAGATGTGATAAGTAACTCATAAAAATCCCAGGAATGACCAGGGATTGAATCCTAGACAATTGGATCCATTATCTAGCACTTGATCACTGAGCCACATTGATGGGGGCTATGACGACTTCTGTGATTATGAGTGTGATTTGGAAGGGTACCTTCTCAGTATATGCAGTTTAGGAAGATGTTTGTAGATAATGTGAATCTATAATCTTCATGGTACTGAACCAGAAGAAATATTTAAAAACTGATATATTACTGTAAGCTTAAGCTGCTGGATAATTGAGTGCTGCAGTAAAATATACACAAACTATCTGCAGAGACACGAGAACTTCTATCTCAAGCTTCAACCAAACTGATGAAAGCACTCAAAAGAAATTATTTAAAGACAACAAAGTGTGCTAGAGGCTGCACAAATCATGAAGAGAGAAGAATGGGTGAAAGAAAGGGAAGTGGGAAACCATTCAAAACAATCTTGAGAAAAGAAAAATCTAGTATGATTACTTCATTTTTTGTTAAGGTTCCGAAGGAACAGCACTCCAGAAATATTTTGTTTTTCCTTCTCCAGTATTGAAATGTAGAATGCTATTAATTATAAAAATGTGATGTAGATTTTAGTTATGAATTAATATTACCAATATCGAATTACCAAAACTGCATCACCAATGTCTCTGCACATATTAATAAATTTGTTTAAAAGAATAAATGAGCATATATGCCAACCAGTATTGTAATGGAGAAACATATTATGCTCTTAACTCTGCTTTTTGGTAGGAGATAATCAAAAACGAAATCAGTTCATTTGTGCCTTGTCTGTTTATTGAAATAATTTGTCAAGTTTTAATCACCTTTTAAAAATATTTTGTCTTTGTCTTCATCTCCTCTTCCACATTCAGTGTTCTCTGTTTCGTTGTGAAGCAGCAGTCACAGTTCTGACATCACTTATCTACTGGAAGCTGGGTTCACATGCGTCAATCTTCAGCTGCTCCTTCAAGTTTTCTTCATTGACATCTTCAAAACAATTTAAACCCGTTGTCATATTCATTATTTGTACAGTTTTTATTTCTTCATCCCTGAAACCTTGAAAGTCACTTTTCTCTGTATCTGTAAGAATTTTCCTCCATGAATGAGTATGTGAGGAAAATGTTTTGTTGTGTGTTTATTCAGTCATTTTAGATGTGGTGACCTCACTCTATGTATTGTGACAAATCCATTTAACTTGAATTCATACTTACTTGAGTATTAACTCACCCAGCCTGGCAGATGGATTAATGACTTAACGTGGATTCAGAGAAAATGCTTCCCCCCCCCCCCCCCCCCGCCCCCCCCCCAAAAAAAAAAAAAAAAAAAAACCACACACACACACACACACACACACACACACACACACACACACACACACACACACACACAGTGTTCTAGATGTGCACAGGGCATGAATTGCCATAAAAAGATCTGTGGATTGAACCGTGAATGTTTGGCTGTGTAGTTTAACATTTACCTGCAATTCACCAAGCAATACTAATGTAATTGTAGCATTCTGTGATGGCATTTATGTAACATTTTAAGAGAAAATCATACTACAAATTAATCTTGTAAACAGTCTAACTTCCACTTACAAGGCATGGATAGCATCTATTGAAGTGTTTGTGTATTTAGGGAATCCTTCGTATTTGTGCGACTTGCATAAACTTTAGAGGTCCAGGGGTTGTGCCTTCGACTAAATTATTCTTTAGAGTCCCTGTCCTAATGCTGTTGCACATCATATTTCGTAAAAATATTTCTAATTTTGATAGCAGAAATATCTCTTGTACAGGGCTATTACAAATGATTGAAGCGATTTCATAAATTCACTGTAGCTCCATTCATTGACATTTGGTCACGACACACTACAGATACGTAGAAAAACTCATAAAGTTTTGTTCGGCTGAAGCCGCACTTCAGGTTTCTGCCGCCAGAGCGCTCGAGAGCGCAGTGAGACAAAATGGCGACAGGAGCCGAGAAAGCGTATGTCGTGCTTGAAATGCACTCACATCAGTCAGTCATAACAGTGCAACGACACTTCAGGACAAAGTTCAACAAAGATCCACCAACTGCTAACTCCATTCGGCAATGGTATGCACAGTTTAAAGCTTCTGGATGCCTCTGTAAGGGGAAATCAACGGGTCGGTCTGCAGTGAGCGAAGAAACGGTTGAACGCGTGCGGGCAAGTTTCACGCGTAGCCCGCGGAAGTCGACGAATAAAGCAAGCAGGGAGCTAAACGTACCACAGCCGACGGTTTGGAAAATCTTACGGAAAAGGCTAAAGCAGAAACCTTACTGTTTACAATTGCTACAAGCCCTGACACCGGATGACAAAGTCAAACGCTTTGAATTTTCGGCGCGGTTGCAACAGCGCATGGAAGAGGATGCATTCAGGGCGAAACTTGTTTTCAGTGATGAAGCAACATTTTTTCTTAATGGTGAAGTGAACAGACACAATGTGCAATTCTGGGCGGTAGAGAATCCTCACGCATTCATGCAGCAAATTCGCAATTCACCAAAAGTTAACATGTTTTGCGCAGTCTCACGGTTTAAAGTTTACAGCCCCTTTTTCTTCTGCGAAAAAAACGTTACAGGACACGTGTATCTGGACATGCTGGAAAATTGGCTCATGCCACAACTGGAGACCGACAGCGCCGACTTCATCTTTCAACAGGATGGTGCTCCACCGCACTTCCATCATGATGTTCGGCATTTCTTAAACAGGAGATTGGAAAACCGATGGATTGGTCGTGGTGGAGATCATGATCAGCAATTCATGTCATGGCCTCCACGCTCTCCCGACTTAACCCCATGCGATTTCTTTCTGTGGGGTTATGTGAAAGATTCAGTGTTTAAACCTCCTCTACCAAGAAACGTGCCAGAACTGCGAGCTCGCATCAACAATGCTTTCGAACTCATTGATGGGGACATGCTGTGCCGAGTGTGGGAGGAACTTGATTATCGGCTTGATGTCTGCCGAATCACTAAAGGGGCACATATTGAACATTTGTGAATGCCTAAAAAAACTTTTTGAGTTTTTGTATGTGTGTGCAAAGCATTGTGAAAATATCTCAAATAATAAAGTTATTGTAGAGCTGTGAAATCGCTTCAGTCATTTGTAATAACCCTGTACAACCTCCCTGCCCCCTCCCCCCCCTTTTTTCATTCTCTACGTCACTATCTTTTCTCGTCACTCTCCCAATAATTCATGATGTTAATTGATCAGACCTTTTGTCATACATGCCTAAGTACATATTGTTTTCATTTTTAGTACTTTTTGTTGTATGTACAAATGAATTCTGTTGATGCCGTATTTTGCAATGGTAATGCCAATCAACTTTGCACTTCTTGGTAGAGGAAGGTGTCAACATGCAGTGCTGAAGCAAGTATGTACTTGAAACCAGTAAATGAATTCACATTTTCACATTACTGCTGTAATGGTTTTGCAGGATCAGTCCCACCGCTGACTGTGCTGGATGAGAAAAACGGTGTCTCAGTTATACTTCATTTTGCAAAAGATAGACCACGAGAAGATGTATCAGTTGTTGTTGTGACAACCATAAGTAAAAATCCATCACCATTAACTAACTACCTGTTCCAGGCCGTTGTTCCCAAGGTAATTGCAATTTACTATCATTAGCAAATAGTATGATATTTATGATGTAATGTGGTATTAAGAATTGTAATAATGATTAGGATATTACATTTCGGTTGTGTATGTATCGTTTGTAGTAGATATTGTCAGAATATTAGTACATATCGCTGAAATTTTAATCCCTGTGTTGATAAATTTTAGTTAAGTCCCATAGTGCTCAGAGTCATTTGAACCATTTGATAAATTTTAGGCTGATTTATGATTTTGTCTTGGCTGTTTCTGTTAAGTTAGACTTCACTATATGCAGACGCAATGCAACCATTGATTATTTTATCTAACATCTTTCACTAAGTTTTACTCTGCCAATACACCAGTCAATATTTCTAGCATTTGGCTCTTCAAATTTCATGGTTCACAGCAAAAGGATAGTATTAGATGTGTGCTAGAAATAAGGCTAAGTTTAAATGTTATACAACAAAATAATTATTGTACAGTAAGATGCACTGTACTGAAAAATTTGGAAGAGCTCTACATCTAAAAGCTTATAAGAAGTAATGTAATCCCAAAGAGAAGGCAACTTTGTTACAAAATTCCAGTCTTTCTCACTTTTCACATTACATTATCAATTGTACTCAACTGTTAAAACTGTACTAAAATAAATGTATTAAGTTTGAGAACCTCTGTGTGTTATGTGTAACCAAAAAGTAGCACTAGTAATCCAAAAGTTCTTATGGAATTACCAGAAAGATGGCTATCAGAGGACATGTCCATTATAATTATCCGGGCTGTTATGCTGTGGTCGATTGATGAATTGTGTGTCAATTCCCAATGTTTCGTCCCCATCTGCGGGAGACATCTTCAAGGGGGTCTGTAGCTCGATGGAAGTTCCAACACAATTCATCAACTGACCATGGCATAACAGCCCTGATAATTATAATGGACATGACATTTCCGGCCGTGAAAGTCTACATTTTAGTATCACAGGACAACTTACATTGTCAGTGAGAGGCTTTATACATCATCCAAATTATAATATAACTTAAAACAAAGATGATGTAACTTACCAAACGAAAGCGTTGGCATGTTGACAGACACACAAACAAACACAAACACATATACAAAATTCAAGCTTTCGCAGCCAATGGTTGCTTCATCAGGAAAGAGGGAAGGAGAGGGAAAGACAAAAGGATGTGGGTTTTAAGGGAGAGGGCAAGGAGTCATTCCAATCCCGGGAGCGGAAAGACTTACCTTAGGGGGAAAAAAGGACAGGTATACACTCTCTCTCTCGCGCACACACACACACACACACACACACACACACACATCCATCCGCACATATACAGACACAAGCAGACATTTGTAAAGGCAAAGAGTTCGGGCAGAGATGTCAGTCGAGGCGGAAGTACAGAGGCAAAGATGTTGGATGACAGGTGAGGTATGAGCGGCGGCAACTTGAAATTGGTAGAGGTTGAGGCCTGGTGGGTAACGGGAAGAGAGGATATACTGAAGGGCAAGTTCCCAGACGTTGTCACTGTGTAAGTACAGGCATTGTAATCAACAATGGTGTATCCATGGCTTGATGGGGTAAAATGGTGATAAATATTTGTCTCCCTTTATGGGAATCACAAATTATGTGGGAATAAGGGTTGTGACTATGTGATATGAGGAAGTTTGGTTCAGTCCTGGAGGCGTGCTCAGACAGCTGATGTGGTTGAGACGACCGCTTGTGACAAGCGGGAAATCTGGGTTCGAGTCCTGGTTCAACAAAAATTTTCATGTGTCCCAAACAGCTGACGTCAAAGCATATTCGCAATATACGAACTTCTTTTGTAATGTCTACCACCGCTGTACTCGTTAATGACAGTGTCTGTTACTTGCATGCATGTGTGAAGAACATTGTATTGTGAAAATACAAACCGGGTATAAACACAGACATTGTAACCATTAATGAGGTAAAAACATATCTTGGCCTTTCTTCAATCTAATCTGCTACAAAAAGTTTTAGGGTTAGCATTGGCTCCTGTGCAGTAGCCACCAGAAAGATCGCGGGAGGCGCACATCGGCACGGCGCGTCACGGCCGGTAGTTGCCGCAAGTAGAGTCCCGTCCACCAGAGGGCACGCGAGAATTCGGACACGACCTCTGCCAGTGTAACAACAACAACAACTCAGGCAGCACGGGCCATGCCCAGTCAGTTAACATCGGGCATGCCTAGGGCACAGTCCCGGTCTACGCTAAGTGAAGTGCAACGTAAACGTGAACAGTGTTACTACATCCTGTGTTCCCACCTTTCTGTGAAACCCAAACTGATCTTCGTCAAGATCAGCTTCTACAAGTGTTATCATCATTATGTAAATAATTTGTGTTAGTATTTTGCAACTCTAACCTGTAAACACTCATCTACTTCGGAATTAGAATTGCTGCATTCCTCTTAAGGTCTCAAGTTATTTTTCCTGCCTCATAAATTTTACATAGCAGCTGTAAGGTAAGGGTTAATAAAGTCCCATAAAGACCTTGTGCAGGCCACTAAAATCCCATATTTAATATTTTTCCATTGAATGTTCATAGGTATGTAACTCAGTTGTCGAAATTACATCAGTATTAGGCCTGCATGTTGCTAGTCAATATATTGTAGCCTGAATTTGTCTTATAATCATGAATTTGTCTTATGATCATGCTACAATAGATTTGTCTATATAATCATGGTACAATACATCACATTACTTATTTATTACAAGACAATGCATTTAAGTTTGACTTAGCCTTATTTAATCTGTAACTTGTTGTTGTTGTGGTCGTCGTCATCACCACTTTGCCTGAAATGTATTTATCACCATTACCTTCAAAGTAGATCACTTGGTGGCATTTACAATGTTCCCTATGGTTTTTCCATGAGCTGAAAGTTCCTTGGAATGATTTTTTTGTGAGCCTGTTTAGTTCCACTTTGTGATTCTATTTGAATCTACTCAACTGTGTGAAATCTTTGGCTTTTTAACTTGAGTTTCATTTGGGAAATAAAAAAAAGTCACTTAATGCGAGGTTGGGTGAACATTGCTGGTGAGGAACAACTGTCATTTTGCTTTTCACCAGAAACTCCTGGGTGATCAACATAACTTGTGGCTCCACATTGCCATGATGGAGGAACCAGCTGCCTGTGCACCACTTTCAATGGACAAAATCCTCTGACATGTCCCGTAAGACAGCCATATGACATTGCTTACATTCTGGATGGTCTGACTATGATCTTCCAGCACCATATTCCAAACAGCAGTAACATTTTCAGCAATAATGCCAGTTGACAGGCGTCCCGAATGAGGTTCATGGTCAAACGATATTTTGCCACCTAGAAAATGTTTAGTACAGTCACAAGTTTGTCTGCGACCTAAGATGTCTTCCCCAGATGCATGCTTGAACATGTCATGTGTTTATGTAGAGGTTTTTCTGAGTCTGAAACAAAAGTTTATGCACATGCATAGTTCCCAAGGATCTGCCATCATCAATTTTGCAAGTTGCACAGCACAATATAATTGAGAAAATCACATGAAAATTAAATGCAAGCACCTAGCACAAACCCGCTGGAGCCACTAACTCTCATGGGATGCATCTACATCTACATCTACATTTATACTCTGCAAGCCACCCAACAGTGTGTGGCGGAGGGCACTTTATGTGCCACTGTCATTACCTCCCTTTCCTGTTCCAGTCGCGTACAGTTCGCGGGAAGAACGACAGCCGGAAAGCCTCTGTGCGTGCTCGAATCTCTCTAATTTTACATTCGTGATCTCCTTGGGAGGTATAAGTAGGGGGAAGCCATATATTAGATACCTCATGCAGAAACGCACCCTCTCGAAATCTGGAGAGCAAGCTACACTGCGATACAGAGCGCCTCTCTTGTAGAGTCTGCCACTTGAGTTTGCTAAACATCTCTGTAATGCTATCACTCTTACCAAATAACCCTGTGACAAAACGCGCCACTCTTCCTTGGATCTTCTCTATCTCCTCTGTCAACCCGACCTGGTGGTGTTTTTGTCATACTTGATAGACTTCACCAGCCACACGTACATGCCAGGAACTTCTGGGTAGCAGTTTGTAGTTACAGTTGTCAGAAGTTAAAAAAAAAAAAGTTTTTAAGGACAATAAACTGTTGACTAAAGGAAAAGAAATTTGCAAATATTATTTTGTTAGAGGTTAGCCTCATGATGGAATGATATACAGTGTGATTCACCTAAGGGTGCGTTCACACTGCCGGCCGGGCGGAGCCGAGCCTGGCCGGGCCGCCGCCCGCGTTGATATCAAACACGTGGTTTTGAATTGCGGTGTTCACACTGGCTGCCGGGCCGCGCCGACACGGTGTAAGCCTCCCGGAGCCGAGCCGGCGACATCTCGAATGTTTAATATTGCCGGCGCGAGCCGACCGCAGGCGCGAGCCTGTGGCGCAGCACTTCTGCTTCTGCAGTATACGCATCACACGTCTCCCTTCTGCTTTCATCACAAGTGTGACTGCACACGTCTTTTATTTTAAGATGTTACCTCACATTTCACAATCAGTGAGGAAAAATTACATTTATTATAATGATACATGAGAAATTACTTTTATTTCATTTATTTAATCTACCGTATTTACATTTAAATTTGTGTTCTGTTTCGAAATTTTGTCTTGAATGTTCTGCAGCACATACTAAAATGTATTATGATTCGTTCTGTAATATGAATAAAATTTTTCAGGATAGTTTTTAAGTTCTTCATGCAAAGAAAAAAACTCTCCTAAATGTCTGTCGCTATTTATGGGATGAATCCATAACCTCCTAGTTCTTTTGTACTTCAAAACTCGACGAGTTACAGCAGATTCAAAACAATACGAATAAAAGAGTGAAGACATTGTTCTACACAGCACAGACTAGGTAAAGGCGAGCAGCTGTTGGCTGCAGCTGCGTTTTCTACTGACTTGCTTGTCAGCTGTCGAAGGGTGGGGATTTTTTAAAATTTATTTATTTGGCCTCCGGCAGCTGACATCCATTTAGCCAAAGAGTGGGTATTGCCTTGACAGTGCAGCGCAGCCCGCCAAGGAAGAAAAAAAAAAACAATGAAGAACAATGAAACGCACATCTGTGTCGATGTACAGTAGTTTCATTAACTCTCCATTATTTTTTCTGTCAAAGTAGACAACGAGACTACAGAATTGCGCTTCAGTTTCTGCAGTAAACGTATCACAAATCTCCAGTTTGTTTTTGTAATTAGTTTTACACCACTGATCACTAGTAATTAGTTTTTTTCTGTCCTGCATTATATGACTACATTAAACCAAGCTGTAACCGCTCGAACTCCGTGGCTTGCGGACGCGGCACTGACGCCACTGAATATCTCGCATTCCTTGTGACCAGAGACAGATATCAGTGTCATTATCATTTCAAAAACTTTTTGGTACTTTTAGCTACATTTCATTCGCAACAATGTATGGTGTAAAACGCATCTAACAGTAAGCTACCCGCTACATAACTTTTTCACTACAAGATTTGTAAATCAAGTGCACAACGTTGACAAATAGCATCATTTCACAATGACTGTTAAGAAATATGAAAAGATAAGTGATTCAATACGAAGCTAAGATGTTACACTAGCACGTGTACAAAAATCAGATTTTTTAGCCGCATACTTTCTTCAAAATCGGTTGGGAAGCGTTACGAAACTAAGAAATCACGCGAAACGAAAAGTAGACTTTTTCTTTTTTCACGACGTAAGTAACGCTTTTAAGGAAAAAATGAGTTCATAAAACGATGTGGCGCAGTCTTATATGCCGCTAAGAATTTTTAGAACATGAAAATCGGAGAAGTGGATTTTCCCCCATTTCGCCGACCCGGCGCGGCGCGCAGTGTGAATGCACTACACGTCGGCCTGAGCAGGATAGGCACGAGCCGAGCCAGTACGCGTCAGCCCGGCCCGGCCCGGCAGGCAGTGTGAACGCAGCCTAATACATGCATACATGCTCTGCCAGTATTTCTGGAATGGAAGGCACCATTGATATGCGGATTTTACAGATTAAGTAGCTGCCTTTGCAGCCCATACACAGTCTTATGGGAACAATGCCCATTGACAATATCAGGAGTCTAGTGCAAATAGTTTATTAGATATCATAGTCTTAACATTGTAAATGCCGACAGTTGTTTGTTCAATGTAGTGGCACGCACACTTGTGAATTAGACATAGATGCATATGTGCGGCTGTAGGTGTTGTGCTGTTGAATGGGGCATTGCCTAGAACAAACGAAGGATGAACAAAAGTGAATACAGTACTTCTGTGGTGTCTTACGTATAACGAACTGGCTTACCCTCAAAGTCTGTGGTCAGAATGAGCACCACTAGTATTAACACAAGCTTGGAGTCTGCCATGCGATGATTGCTGCACACGTTCTAGCATTTGAGTGGAAATGGCAGGGCAGGCAGAAGTAATATTTCATTTCATATCATCTGGTGTCATTGAAATGTGCTTGAAAACAGTGTCTTTCAGCTTCCCCCACAAGAAGAGAAAAGTAAAAGAAAAAAGTCCAGAGGCATCAGAGCTGGGGAAAGGGCCACCCAAGCTTCGGGCTCTTTTTTCTTCCAGTCCAATGATTTGGAAACAGTCCCTGAAGACGCACATAGTCATAATTCGTGCATTATGGGCCAGACACCTACCATGATGATTCCACAGGTTCCTTCTAGTATGAAGGGGAACTTCCTTTAAAATCTGTGGCAGATGGTCTGTTAGGAGGTTGAGATACTAGGGGGGATCAAATATAACTGGGATTTTTGTTCCTGAACATCAACAGTTGGTAGAATTGGCCCCACGCTTCTGCTATGCTTAGGCGGGACCGTTAGAAGTGAGGAGAGCATACTGTTAGATTTCCCTGCCGTTTTGTCAGGAATGCTCATGGTGTCTGAGCAACAGGTGCACCCCTCCATTGCGCACTGAATAATTATCAAATTTCTTGCTCGTGGAGGAGTTACAGTGGTGAAAATTTACCAATGATTGACTGCACAGTTCAGTGATAAAACATTATCTAGGACGCGTGTGTTTGCCTGGCATAAAAAGTTCAAGGAAGGACAAGAATATGTTGAAAATCAACAACACGATCGCCATCCTCAGACCAGCATTGCAGAAAAATACCTTCGGGTCGTTAAAGACACTATTGACGACGACCGACGGGCGATAGTATCAGAAATTTTACAAAAAGTGGGAATCAGTTGTGGGAGCTGTCAAGCAATCATCACAAATGGTCTACAATTCCGTAAAGTGTGTTCCAGATGGATCCCTAAACTTTTGATCGAAAATCTGAAGTTGAGGAATTTGGAGGTCTGTTACAGGCTTACAGCAAGGTTTGCGGAAGAAGGTGGTGCATTTTTAAGTCGGATCGTCACCTGCGACAAAACATGGGTTCACCACTACACTCCAGAATCCAAACAAGCCAGTAAGGAGTGGCGGAGGAAAGGGGAGGCAGCACCAGTGAAAGCCAAGACTCGACTGTCAGCTGGCAAGGTTCTTTCAACCATTTTTTTTCAGTCAGCAAGGCATTTTGCTGATTGTGCGTCGCTCCTGCAAAAAATCAGTCAATGCTGCTTACTACTGCGAACTGTTGAACAAGGTGAGAGTTGCATATCGCCGCATAAGATGCGACCAATGAATTCGACAGGTCATCTTCCTCCACGACAATGCATGTCCCCATACTGCAGTTCTAACTGTCTCCAAGCTACAGGAAATGCACTGGACTACATTTGATCATACTCCTTACAGACCTGACTTATCGCCTTGCGATTTCCATGTATTTGGACTGCTTAAAGAAGCTCTAGGAAGATGACGATTTGAAGATGAGAGTGTGGAAGACTTTGTGCACAACTGGCTGGTGACATGAACCAGTTCTTTTTATCAGGAGGGCATCAAAAAGCTGCTCTTACGCTGGGACAAATGCATTTCGAAAGCAGGAGACGATGTGAAAAAATAAGTTATAATTGCCTTGAGTATTTCAATAAATGAATTTAAATAAAAAATAAAGTCCCGTTTGTATTTGATCCGGCCTCGTACTTGTGTGAATTCAGTATTTCCTCTACAAACAACGGGCCTTTGAGGTGATGGTGTACTATTCCACACCACGTTTAAACTCCATGGACGCTGATGTTACACTGATGAAGCCATCAGCTATTGTCAGCAGACCAGTAGTGCCTGTTTCTGAGGTTTATGTTATAACTTCAAGTTTAACAAATACACTCCTGGAAATGGAAAAAAGAACACATTGACACCGGTGTGTCAGACCCACCATACTTGCTCCGGACACTGCGAGAGGGCTGTACAAGCAATGATCACACACACGGCACAGCGGACACACCAGGAACCGCGGTGTTGGCCGTCGAATGGCGCTAGCTGCGCAGCATTTGTGCACCGCCGCCGTCAGTGTCAGCCAGTTTGCCGTGGCATACGGAGCTCCATCGCAGTCTTTAACACTGGTAGCATGCCGCGACAGCGTGGACGTGAACCGTATGTGCAGTTGACGGACTTTGAGCGAGGGCGTATAGTGGGCATGCGGGAGGCCGGGTGGACGTACCGCCGAATTGCTCAACACGTGGGGCGTGAGGTCTCCACAGTACATCGATGTTGTCGCCAGTGGTCGGCGGAAGGTGCACGTGCCCGTCGACCTGGGACCGGACCGCAGCGACGCACGGATGCACGCCAAGACCGTAGGATCCTACGCAGTGCCGTAGGGGACCGCACCGCCACTTCCCAGCAAATTAGGGACACTGTTGCTCCTGGGGTATCGGCGAGGACCATTCGCAACCGTCTCCATGAAGCTGGGCTACGGTCCCGCACACCGTTAGGCCGTCTTCCGCTCACGCCCCAACATCGTGCAGCCCGCCTCCAGTGGTGTCACGACAGGCGTGAATGGAGGGACGAATGGAGACGTGTCGTCTTCAGCGATGAGAGTCGCTTCTGCCTTGGTGCCAATGATGGTCGTATGCGTGTTTGGCGCCGTGCAGGTGAGCGCCACAATCAGGACTGCATACGACCGAGGCACACAGGGCCAACACCCGGCATCATGGTGTGGGGAGCGATCTCCTACACTGGCCGTACACCACTGGTGATCGTCGAGGGGACACTGAATAGTGCACGGTACATCCAAACCGTCATCGAACCCATCGTTCTACCTTTCCTAGACCGGCAAGGGAACTTGCTGTTCTAACAGGACAATGCACATCCGCATGTATCCCGTGCCACCCAACGTGCTCTAGAAGGTGTAAGTCAACTACCCTGGCCAGCAAGATCTCCGGATCTGTCCCCCATTGAGCATGTTTGGGACTGGATGAAGCGTCGTCTCACGCGGTCTGCACGTCCAGCACGAACGCTGGTCCAACTGAGGCGCCAGGTGGAAATGGCATGGCAAGCCGTTCCACAGGACTACATCCAGCATCTCTACGATCGTCTCCATGGGAGAACAGCAGCCTGCATTGCTGCGAAAGGTGGATATACACGGTACTAGTGCCGACATTGTGCATGCTCTGTTGCCTGTGTCTATGTGCCTGTGGTTCTGTCAGTGTGATCATGTGATTTATCTGACCCCAGGAATGTGTCAATAAAGTTTCCCCTTCCTGGGACAATGAATTCACGGTGTTCTTATTTCAATTTCCAGGAGTGTATATTTCAAGGAAGACGCAATACGTGAAAGTCACAGATCAAGTAAACAGAGTAAGACGTGTGTACACTTTAACAGTAAAATCATAGCTGAGTCCAAGTCTAGCGGCCACTGGCGGGCTGGCCGCTTAGGTGGCGATGCTGCTGCATTGCTGGCAGACAGCGCCGCATGTAGAGGACGCGCGTAACTGCGCGGCGGCACTTTGAAAGATCAGCGAGTCACAACACTTTTCCCCCCGTTGAATTTTTTGCACAGGTCTTGATGGAAGTGGCCTGTAGATTGCTAATGTCCATAGGTGGTGTTTGACTGGCCGTAAAGTCTCGAGGAGGAGGCCTCCTGTACGGACGGAAGTGGCCCCGATGATAACGGGTCGAGATGACCGGAGATGTGGGGGTCGAATCTGCTGGGGCCCTGTGCACCAATCTGCCCGTTGCAGCAAGTCCAGTTGTTATAACAGGAGACATGGGCGATTTGTCCGCGTCTGTAGGAGAGGGAGGCGAGTAGAGTTGCTCCGACAGATGATGGTCATCTGGTTCCTGCACGTCTCCTGGTGGCATCGGTTCTTGTGCTGGCACCGATATGATGGTGAGAGGACTGTGTTGTGAGTAATGAGAGATTCCAGTATCCCGAGCGTCAGGTAGAGCCGAAGGTGGTGTAGCGGCATCCGGAACAGGCGTTGCCGGCACACAAGACCGAAGCTGGTCCGAATGACACACTGCAACACCCGTGTCCATCTGGATTTCATACAGGTGTCGGCCACAGTGTTGTATGATGCGGTCAGGACTCCATTTTGGCCGCCTGCCGTATCCCCGTTCCCATACAAGGTCGTTGGCGGTGAACCAGCCAAGCGAAGGCACCTGCAGCTGTGAGGTGGAAGGCCGCAGAAGGTGAAGTAGCGTGCGGGGCTGTCAGCCATATAAGAGCTCAGCCGGGCTGTGGTCGCCCATGGTGAAACGGTAAGAAGCCAGAAATTGGAGAAGCGCGTCAGCAGCAGCAGAAGTAGTCAGGAGTTTCCTCATTTGAGCCTTAAATGTGTGGACCAGTCGTTCAGCCTCACCGTTTGACTAAAAAAGGTCCCACGAAGTCAGCATGAATACGCTCCCAGGGCTTCTCAGGCGAAGGCCACGGTGACAAAGACGACTTCGGGGCGGCGGCCCTTGACGCACAAGGGCCGCAGGCAGCAACCATGTGTGCGATTTCAGAGTCAATGCCGACCCAGTACACATGACAGCGCGCCAGAGATTTTGTGCGAGAGACACCCCAGTGCCCTTGGTGAAGGAGGCGCAAGACCAAAGCACGCAAAGACGCAGGTACCACAACACGCGGCGAAGCATTTTCGGTGGAAAGGAGGATAACACCATCACTAGCCGTGAGGCGGTAACACAAAGCGCAGTAGTTCCGCAACGTATCAGAAGTCTTAGCAGATGGACGATCTGGCCAACCCTTCTGAATACAGCGTAAAACCCGGGATAGGGTAGGGTCAGAACCTGTAGCAGCCGCCAGCTGGTCCCCGGTGATGGGGAACCCGTCCACAACCCGCTGCTCAGCAACATCCAGGTGGAAACACAAAAGTTTGTCCCTATCAAATGCCACATCAGGACCCATGGGAAGGCGAGACAGTGCATCAGCATTCGCATGTTGAGCCGTCGGCCGGAAATGAGTCTCATAATTGAAACGAGACAAGTAAACAGCCCAACGCTGGAGGCGGTGTGCAGCCTTGTCGGGAAGTGACGTTGATGGATGAAACAAGGAAACAAGTGGTTTGTGATTCGTAACAAGATGAAATTTGGATCCATAGAGAAAAACACTAGACTTATGAAGAGCACAAATAATGGCCAAAGCTTCTTTTTCAATTTGAGAATACTTTTGTTGGGCATCCGTGAGCATTTTGGAGGCATAAGCAATGGGTTGTTCAGAACCGTTAGAAAAACGGTGCACAAGGACTGCACCGACCCTGTATTGAGAGGCGTCCATGGCAAGAACAAGATGTTGGCCAGGTCGATAAGTAGCCAGGCACATGGCCTGTTTCAGCATAGTCTTCAATTTCTGGAAAGCCGCATCGCATGACGCGGACCAGTGAAAAGGCACGTTTTTATGCAACAGGCGATGCAACGGCTGAGCCACCGAAGCAGCATACGGTAAAAACTTGTGATAGTATGCTATTTTCTCGAAGAAGGCCTGCAGTTTCTTAACAGATGTAGGGCGAGGAAGGGCATCGATCGCAGCGACAGTTTGCTGAAGCGGACAAATACCATCCCGAGAGAGTTGAAACCCCAAGTACGTGACAGATGCCTGAAAAAATTTTGATTTCTGAAGATTACACATAAGACCGGCAGTTTGTAAGACATGAAAAAGTGTGCGGAGATTTTGAAGATGTTCGTCAGTGGTGGAGCCAGTGACAACAATGTCGTCCTGGTAATTTATACACCCAGGGACAGTGAACAATAATTGTTCCAAGAATCGCTGAAAGAAAGCAGGGGCTCTGGCAACCCCGAATGGCAATCGTTGGTATTGGTAGAGGCCAAAAGGCGTGTTAAGGACCAGAAACTGCCGGGAAGCAGTGTCGAGAGGAAGTTGATGATAAGCTTCTGACAGGTCAAGTTTAGAAAACTACTGGCCTCCAGCAAGTTTAGTGAACAATTCTTCAGGTTAAGGCATAGGGTAAGTGTCGATAAGGCATTGAGCATTTACAGTGGCTTTGAAATCGCCACAGAGACGAATATCACCATTTGGCTTAGCAACAATGGCAGGAGAGAACCACTCATTGGAAGTACAGGAAGCAAGACCCCTGAACCAGTGAGACGATCCAGCTCCCGTTTGACCTGATCACGAAGGGCCACAGGAATGGACCGAGCCCGAAAAAACTTCGGCTGAGCAGTGGGTTTGAGCGTGATATGAGCTTCAAAATCGTTTGCACGGCCTAACCCAGGAGAAAAAAGTGATGAAAATGTCGTCGACAAGGAATCCAGTTGAGCATAAGGAATAGCATCAGAGACGGTATTGACAGAGTCATCTATGGAGAACCCAAAAATGCGAAAGGCATCAAAACCATAAAGATTCTCCGCGTTACTATGGTCGACCACAAATATGAGAACAGTGTGAATGACAGATTTGGAAGATACCTCAGCATCAAATTGTCCCAAGAGAGAAATCTTCTGTTTATTGTAAGTCCGTAATTGCCTAGTAACAGGTGACAGGCCTGGAGAACCCAACTGAAGATACGACTGAGAATTGATGATACTGGCAGCAGAACCAGTATCCACCTGCATGCGAATATCTCGACCAAGTATTTGGACAGTGAGGAATAACTTCCCTGAAAGGGAAGAAGTGCAATTGACAGACAACACAGAATAAGAATCAGCGTCATGTTCATGAACATCATGTTTGCGGTCGGATTTGCAACCGGATGACACATGACCCTTTTTTTTGCATTCGTGACACACAGCCCAACGTTGTGGACAATCTTCTCGTGAATGTTTCGTAAAACACCGCGGACATGAAGGAAGTTGCCTTGGGTTTTGCTGCAGTTTCTTAGAGGTTTGTTTACGGTTAGGCCGAGGCTGCGCTAGGGAGTGTACTGCGGCCACGTCGGCCAGTGGGGACATGCCACACGCTTCTTCAACATCGCACAGAGGTTGTATTTCCCCGATATCGTCCCATGCCTCTATTTGTGCTCCAGCGGCGCGAGAAATTTCAAAAGACTGAGCGATGGATAGGACTTCATCTAGAGTTGGATTTGCCAACTGAAGGGCATGTTGCCTAACCTCTTTGTCGGGCACTGCTCAGATAATAGCATCTCGTACCATGGAATCGGCGTAGGATTCTTTGTGAACTTCAGTAACAAATTGACACTTTCTACTGAAGCCATGAAGTTCAGCAGCCCAAGTGTGATAGGATTGATTCGGTTGTTTTTGACAATGATAAAAGGCAACACGAGAGGCTACCACATGCATTTGCTTTTGTAAATAGATGGACAGAAGTGTGCACATTTCAGCAAAGGACAAAGACATAGGATCTTTCAAAGGAGCCAATTGCGACAACAACCGATACATTTGAGGTGAAATCCATGAAAGGAACAGAGACTTACATGTTTTTTGTCCGCGACATGAAATGCCAAGAAGTGCTGTCGAAGACGTTTTTCGTAATCAGACCAGTCTTCCACCGTCTCGTCGTAAGGAGGAAAAGTAGGTAGAGACAACAATTCTGTGACGAAACCACAAATCGAATTTGTGAGAAGCATTTGCTGCTCTATGAGACCTTGCAATAGTTGCTCTAAAGTAGCCATGGAAACATGTGGGTCAGCGGTGGAAAAGAAAAATCCCATCCTCATCGTCAATTGTTATAACTTTCAAGTTGAACAAATATATTTCAAGGAAGACGCAATACATGAAAGTCACAGGTCAAGTAAACAGAGTAAGACGTGTGTACACTTTAACAGTCAAATCATAACTGAGTCCAAGTCTAGCGGCCGCTGGCTGTCAGGCAGCGCCGCATGTAGAGGACATGCGTAACTGCGCGGTGGCACTTTGAAAGATCGATGAGTCACAACAGTTTACTTGGCCACAGTTAGTAAATATTGCTTCATCCATAAACAAGAGACATGACACATCTGGAGTATCACATTTTAATTTCCGTGCAGAACTTGAGGGGGAGAAATGTGATAGGGATGGAACTTATGATGATTTAAAATGCATACTACATTTGCCCAACTTTGGCCGCTTCCTTGTGTGATTGTACAGGAAGTACTTTGTGGATCTATTGCTACAGCAGCCAGAATATTAATTTCACCCTCCTCACCAGCTATGTTTTGTTCAGCTATATATTTTAGGTGCTACACCACCAGTTACATGCAATTGTTTGAAGAGGTTCACAAATAATTGTCATGTTGATTGATTTCTCTTGGGATACCTTTCTGTGTAGACACTACACAAACAAACGAGATTCTTTCTACATCTTCTTGCATTCACCATAAACATGTATGCTTCTTCCAAGCATGTCCTCCTGTGTCCACTATCACACAATAACTGTCAGGACCATTGCAGTGCAATCACAGTGTACACACAAACAATGTAAACAAACATAGCATCATTGCATAGCATTTAAGCAAATAGGATGGAAAAAACAGCTGTCAGTGTTTACAATTTTCACTGATGATAACTCGTAAACTACTTGCACTAGCTTGCTGCACGAAACACCACTGACATTCTCATTTGTCTTACTTTTAGGATTTTACTGTCAATTGGCTTTGACCCATTTAAAAATTTGCAACTTTTGTAAAATATGTAAATAATAACTGAGATACCAAAAGGTGAAATGAAAACTGGAGAGCCTGACTGGACTACATTACAGAACAGCTTGGTGAAGCAGGCAGAAGCAGTTTGTGAGAAGACAAGTGTGAAAACAAGGGAAAAGGGAATGCCATGGTGGAATGAAAGAGTGATACAGCCATAAAAGAATCTTGGGCAAAAAGAAAGCGACCAAGAAAAAAGGAAACCAGAACTTACTAGAAATACTGAAATAAAAAACTATGATTTGGAAGAACAGTCACAGAAGAGAAGACTGAGACATGGCAGGTATTTGCCCAGAAAGTTGAGGAGGGTAGCAGAGGCAATGAGAAACAACTGTACAATGTTATCAGAGGTAAAGTGAAAGTTGTAAAGGCACTTGGAGATGAGGATGTAAATCTGGTTAGAAAAGAAATTGTCATCAGAGAAATCCTGAAGGACCATTTTGTCCAGTTAAAGAACTGCACAAAAAAAAACAGGTAATCAAAACCACAGTGAGGAGCTTCCTGCCATCTGGACAGAAACAGAGACAACTTTAAAATCTGTGTTTAGTGGTAAACTCCAGGTGCAGATGTAGTAAAGGCAGGCACGATAAAAGGCAAAACATATCCAGAGCCTACAATGGCTACACAAAACACTCAGAACATTGTGGAAAGACAACAAGATTCCCACAGACAGGAGCAATAGTGTTTTAATTCCTATGTTTAAGAAAGGCAGTAGACAGAGAATGATTAGTTCAGAGAGGAATATCCCAGCTGTCACACGGGATGAAAAGTCTGGAGAAAATCATAGCGTGAAGATTGAGAATGGTTTTAAAATTGATCAGAACAGCATCAGAAATAACATATAATCAATGGATCTTCCTTGGTACCAGTGTACTAATGGAAAAATACTGGGATGAAGACAAAAACCTGTTAATTGTTTTTTAAGATGTAGAAAAAGCCGTACTGTAGTGTTCTGAGGAAGTAGATCTGGGAGTGCCTGAGGAAAATGAATGGACTGGAAGGACAGGTATGAAAAATCCAGGCGCTATACCACAACTGTGCTAGCTGTGAACAAATTGAGGAGAGAAGATCATCTTATGGATAATATAATAAAGAACACTAAGAAAAGTTTTGGTGAACTCGATACAGGTGATTGTTTTTATTTTGGCTGAGGCCACAATCATAGTAAAGTTTTTGAGTGATGCTGCTGCCATTTGATAATAACTTTTACTTTATTGTTATACAATCCAGCTTTGGCCTTAGGCCATTTTTAGTTTCAAAAACTTATTTGATGTCTTATGACATACATATAACTTTTTGTACTAGAAAATGGCCTAAGGCTGAAATCTGGATTGTATAGCAATAAAATAAAAATTATTACAGTCAAATGGCAGCAGCATCACTAAATAATAATAATAATAATAATAATAATAAGCCTTTGATAGTGTACCCCACTCACGGTTACTACAGATATTGGAAATATACAAAGTAGATCCTAAATTGATACAGTTTCTAAACATAGTAATGAAAAACTGGAAAACCACACTTAATATTCAAACAAATTCAGATAACATCACATCACAGCCAATACAGATTAAGCGTGGAATATACCAAGGAGACTCATTAAGTCCTTTCTGGTTCTGTCTTGCTCTGAACCCACTATCCAACATGCTAAATAATACAAATTATGGATATAATATTACTGGAACATACCCACACAAAATCACACATTTGCTATACATGGATGATCTAAAACTTCTGGCAGCAACCAATCAACAACTCAACCAATTACTAAAGATAACAGAAGTATTCAGCAATGATATAAATATGGCTTTTGGAACAGACAAATGTAAGAAAAATAGCATAGTCAAGGGAAAACACACTAAACAAGAAGATTACATATTGGATAACCACAGCGACGGCATAGAAGCGATGGAAAAAACAGATGCCTATAAATATCTAGGATACAGACAAAAAATAGGAATAGATAATACAAATATTAAAGAAGAACTAAAAGAAAGATATAGACAAAGGCTAACAAAAATACTGAAAACAGAATTGACAGCAAGAAACAAGACAAAAGCTATAAATACTTACGCTATACCAATATTGACCTACTCATTTGGAGTAGTGAAATGGAGTAACACAGACCTAGAAGCACTCAATACACTTACACGTTCACAATGCCACAAATATAGAATACATCACATACATTCAGCAACAGAAAGATTCACATTAAGCAGAAAGGAAGGAGGAAGGGGATTCATCGACATAAAAAACCTACATTATGGACAGGTAGACAATTTAAGAAAATTCTTTCTAGAACGAGCAGAAACTAGCAAAATACACAAAGCAATCACTCATATAAATACATCGGCTACACCACTGCAATTTCATAACCACCTTTACAACCCTTTAGATCATGTAACATCAGCAGATACGAAGAAAGTAAATTGGAAAAAGAAAACACTGCATGGCAAGCACCCGTATCATCTAACACAGCCACACATCGATCAAGATGCATCCAACACATGGCTAAGAAAAGGCAATATATACAGTGAGACGGAAGGATTCATGATTGCAATACAGGATCAAACAATAAACACCAGATATTACAGCAAGCATATTATTAAAGATCCCAATACCACAACAGATAAATGCAGACTTTGCAAACAACAAATAGAAACAGTAGATCACATCACAAGTGGATGTACAATACTAGCAAATACAGAATACCCTAGAAGACATGACAATGTAGCAAAAATAATACATCAACAGCTTGCCTTACAACGTAAACTTATAAAACAACACGTTCCCACATACAAGTATGCACCACAAAATGTACTGGAGAATGATGAATACAAATTATACTGGAACAGAACCACTACAACAGATAAAACACCACCACATAACAAACCTGACATCATACTCACCAATAAAAAGAAGAAATTAACACAACTAATCGAAATATCCATACCCAATACAACAAATATACAAAAGAAAACAGGAGAAAAAATTGAAAAATACATCCAACTGGCTGAGGAAGTCAAGGACATGTGGCATCAGGATAAAGTTGACATTATACCAATTATACTATCAACTACAGGAGTCATACCACACAATATCCACCAGTACATCAATGCAATACAGCTACATCCAAACATATATATACAACTACAGAAATCCGTAATTATTGATACATGTTCAATTACCCGAAAGTTCCTAAATGCAATATTACACATACCGTACAGTTAAAAGGAAATGACGCTTGATCAAGGTCTGCGTCACTCCATTTTTAACCGGACTTAACGTCTGAGAAAGTGAAGGAAATAATAATAATAATAAGGCTGTTGCTTTTGCTGATTATGTCATGGTCTGAGGTGATCCAGAAGAGGAAGTTCAGACCAGACTCAAATGTGTGGAAATCCAAGTTCTAGGGTTACAACCTCCACATCAGGGAGACCACGACAGTGGTGATAGCAGTCAGCAGAGAAGGGCATTCATCAATCGTGAAATTAGGAGACCACATAGGTAGAGTGTGTAGAATTAATCTCCAGAACGAGACTGGGCATCAGATCAGAAATGAAATTCCTTAGTTCCACCATCCAGAAGACCTTCCTTAGATCCACCATCCAGAAAACTAAGGTGGATAAGTTAAGGAATGAGGAGATGAGGAACAAAGCCGGTATCAGGACATTCCACTTGGACAGAAGCAGTACATCCAGACTACTGTGATAAGGGCTTGTAATGGGTTGGAGACTTCAAGAACAGTCCGAATAGATTTGGAAAGAGAGGTGGAAGAAAAACGCCCATTAGGAAGATCCAGAACCTGTTATTGGACATGTTAAAGGAAGACCGTGCTGACAGGGGAAGGACAGTGGATGATGATCTCCATGACAGATTATGCATGGACAGAAGAAACGGGAAGAGGGCTCATTAACAGTACCAAAGGAACTGGAACTGTGCAGTGGTGGTGGTGGTGGTGGTGGTGGTGGTGTTTTGTCCAGGGCTTTAGACTGGTTCTTTTTTTTTGCGTGGTTGTTATTCTGCTGCCTTCACTATTCCATCTGAAAGCTACCTGGTTGTCTTCTACTGTTTCCTTTCCCCCAGTTTGTCACTTTTACCTAAGGCTCACTTTGAAACTGACGACAATCTTTGGTGGTGGTCCACCCCCCCACCCCCACCCCCCCTTGTCTTTCTGCAATTTTGTAAAGTTTGAATCAGCAGTTCATAACAGATACATTATGATCAGAGTGCACATCTATTTGTGGAAATGTGTTTGTTGTAAAGTCTTTTGTTTTGCCTTTATACAATCTATTTCGAACCTTGTAGTAGCTCCAACTCTTACTTTTCCTATTATCAGGTACCTGTCCCACACAATTAAATTTCCATTTTAACATACTGAATAATTTGTTTAATCTCATCACACACTATTTCTATCTCTTCATCGTCTACAGTGTTAGTGGACATAATTCATAGGGCCTTCTTGTACTATTGTAGTGGATCTTGCCTTTGTGTGCATCTGGTCAGCGGTGGTACACACACTATACTGTTCATAATAGCTTACCAGTAGCCCTGTTTTCCTGTTCATTGTTAGTCCTACTCCTGTGTTATACCTATGTCATTTTGTATTGATAAGCCTTTACACAAATGACCAGAAATCCTGTTCTTCCTGCCACCATACTTCACTTATATTCAGTATATATAACATCAGCCTATCCATTTCTCTTCTCAAATTCTGTAGCTTATCTTCCCAATTAAGGGATCTAACACTTCACATTCTCACCTGTAGAATGCTAGAGTTCAATTTTTATGGTGACCTCATCATCCTGAATAGTCCACACCTGCAATTCCAAAAGGGGTAAGTATACCAAAATCAACAAACCATAGAGTGGAGCTGCATGTCTTTGAGAAATATAATGGCTGTAGTCTCACCCTGCTTTCAGCCATTTGTAGTTTTAAAGTGATGATATTTGTAAACGTAAATGGAAATCTGAAAGTTAGTCTGACTTAACTGAATTCGTGTTTTATGTTTGTTTTTTTTCTAAAAAAAATTAAAAACAATATCAGTGTCAGACTGTTTTATCAAGAATACTAACTGGTTCACCTTAAGTGCAAAAACTTGAAAGACATACATTTACATTGCAGGCCCTTGTTCAATGATGCTTTGTCTTTTTTTGCATGATATATAATTTATTTTGTTACAGTCGTGCAAGTTAAGGCTTCAGCCTCCATCTGGATCTGAACTTCCTGGGCACAGCCCATTTTTGCCACCTTCCGCCATCACGCAAGTCATGCTGATTGCAAATCCAAGAAAGGTGAGGAATCAAGCCACAATGATAATTTAAAAAGTATTTTGATGACTCTGCCTCAATTGAATGATGAAGGGTATTTTTAATATTTAGTATGGAAACAATTAATTTTGCATATTATTGTAATGTGGTGGTGATATGTTAGAATCTTCAAACCATTTGCATTGACACCTAAACACAAATATTCACATTAGAAAGACACTGTATATTAATCTGAAGACCTAAAAAATTCTCTGAAGACTTAAAAAATTCTAACATTGCCGTGTTAAACTGATATTATAACCTTTGTAGAAAAACACACACACACACACACACACACACACACACACACACACACACACAACTAATGTAAAGTATTGAAACCGCAGTCGTTTTAACGTCTAGTATTTAGGTTAAACAACTCAAAAATAATAAGAGAATGTCTGTTACATTATCTGTTGGCATGAGTAGACACCTCACACTACGGGACCTTTATAAAATAGTGCTTACATATATTGACACCTGTTAATGCAACAATATAACACACATATAGCAAAAGGGAGTGGGTATACAGTCAGGTAACTTATTTGCATTTCGCACTTCCTGTCTGAGGCTTAAAAAGATTATGGTCAACAAATGCAGACCTTTTGCACTTTTTATAATTTTGTGCTTATAGTGTTCAGCATTACAATAGTAACAATATTCATTTTGTTAATTTGCTGTAGTAAGAATTAACTAAACTTGTGAATGAGTACAGCATAAAACAGAATAATTACCTTTGGTGTACAATATTCTGCTAGCAAAGATAAGTCTGTTCCATTTCAGTACAGTGAGATCTGAGATTTAATTCCATTTGCATGTGATTCAGTGTTAACATCCGAAGGATTTCCTACAAATGTTCACTTCTGCACACCTGGTCAAATAATACACTCCTGGAAATTGAAATAAGAACACCGTGAATTCATTGTCCCAGGAAGGGGAAACTTTATTGACACATTCCTGGGGTCAGATACATCACATGATCACACTGAAAGAACCACAGGCACATAGACACAGGCAACAGAGCATGCACAATGTCGGCACTAGTACAGTGTATATCCAGCTTTCGCAGCAATGCAGGCTGCTATTCTCCCATGGAGACGATCGTAGAGATGCTGGATGTAGTCCTGTGGAACGGCTTGCCATGCCATTTCCACCTGGCGCCTCAGTTGGACCAGCGTTCGTGCTGGACGTGCAGACCGCGTGAGACGACGCTTCATCCAGTCTCAAACATGCTCAATGGGGGACAGATCCGGAGATCTTGCTGGCCAGGGTAGTTGACTTACACCTTCTAGAGCACGTTGGGTGGCACGGGATACATGCGGATGTGCATTGTCCTGTTAGAACAGCAAGTTCCCTTGCCGGTCTAGGAAAGGTAGAACGATGGGTTCGATGACGGTTTGGATGTACCGTGCACTATTCAGTGTCCCCTCGACGATCACCAGTGGTGTACGGCCAGTGTAGGAGATCGCTCCCCACACCATGATGCCGGGTGTTGGCCCTGTGTGCCTCGGTCGTATGCAGTCCTGATTGTGGCGCTCACCTGCACGGCGCCAAACACGCATACGACCATCATTGGCACCAAGGCAGAAGCGACGCTCATCGCTGAAGACGACACGTCTCCATTCGTCCCTCCATTCACGCCTGTCGCGACACCACTGGAGGCGGGCTGCACGATGTTGGGGCGTGAGCGGAAGACGGCCTAACGGTGTGCGGGACCGTAGCCCAGCTTCATGGAGACGGTTGCGAATGGTCCTCGCCGATACCCCAGGAGCAACAGTGTCCCTAATTTGCTGGGAAGTGGCGGTGCGGTCCCCTACGGCACTGCGTAGGATCCTACGGTCTTGGCGTGCATCCGTGCGTCGCTGCGGTCCGGTCCCAGGTCGACGGGCACGTGCACCTTCCGCCGACCACTGGCGACAACATCGATGTACTGTGGAGACCTGACGCCCCACGTGTTGAGCAATTCGGCGGTACGTCCACCCGGCCTCCCGCATGCCCACTATACGCCCTCGCTCAAAGTCCGTCAACTGCACATACGGTTCACGTCCACGCTGCCGCGGCATGCTACCAGTGTTAAAGACCGCGATGGAGCTCCGTATGCCACGGCAAACTGGCTGACACTGACGGCGGCGGTGCACAAATGCTGCGAAGCTAGCGCCATTTGACGGCCAACACCGCGGTTCCTGGTGTGTCCGCTGTGCCGTGCGTGTGATCATTGCTTGTACAGCCCTCTCGCAGTGTCCGGAGCAAGTATGGTGGGTCTGACACACCGGTGTCAATGTGTTCTTTTTTCCATTTCCAGGAGTGTATTTTGATATGACGTTGCACTATGCATTTAGAGCTGGAGAAAAGGTAGACTAGGAAGAAAAAATTAACAAATTAATTAATAGAAAAAATACTGATTGACATTGCTCAGGAGTGGATATTGAAAAAGACAATAGCTACATTGGTTAAATTTTGAACATCATTCTTATCCTAATGAAGTTTCTTTCTGACTTGGAAGTGATGGAAGAACCCATAATGAATCTATCCAAAAGATTTAGTGCAGGCAGATAGCCGAAGAAAGGTGACATTGTAGTTAACAAGGAAAATATCAAATTAAAAGTTCCTGCAGAAAATCTACAAAATCATATTCACCATTATGTATAATACGGCTGTAAACCACTGATAATTTTTCCAAATATCATGTTTGAAGTATTGACTGGCTGATATGGCAAAAATCGTAAATACGTATTTGCAGGGTGTATATGCCCGAGGGGGGGGGGGGGGGGGGGGGGCGACAACAGGATTTTGTTTTCATACAAGAAAACATGGGAATTTTTCATTACTTTAGTTTTCAGTTAAAATTTTGTAATTTTGACTTATAATAAGAACTGATACTCTAACAAAGAATTTTACTTTAGCCCAATGCTGGAGAACAGTACTGCAGCAATAAAGCATAAATGAGGGAAAAACACCAAAATGAAACTTAAATTCCAAAGCAAATGGTCCATTTACAACAAAACACAGGCGTCTGCCAGCAGCAAAATGTGTCAGAGGCTTTACGACAGAACTGTGCAATACTTTGCAATAACAAACTGCTTTCGATGATCATGACATCACAACTGTTAACATTAGTTTCCTTTGATCAGTTACAAGAGGACACATGCACATGCAAAGAGGTGAAGTATTGTGTGAGCGGCACCTTCTCCCGCTTCTCGCTACTTGAAGCATGACTGTCAGCTGCATAAGCAGTAGCAGCAAGCAGCCAGATGCTAGCTGGAAAACTTTTTCTAGCCTGGTCAGGCTGCCAGATTCGTGCATATGCAGAGCAGTCTGAGTTGTAATTTGGCAGTGGGGGCGGGCGGATGGTAGTAGTCTCCACATGTCCTGTGTTCACATTTCGTGAGTTTACGGTTTTCTCTTTGTTTATAGATCTCACGTCAAATGAAAACGAACTGGATTTCTGTGGGTGGGAGCTATCAAGTGAATTAAAATACATTCACATAACTACAGAAGACTGAAATATTTCATTAGTTTCAGGTTTCAGTTTTTTGATTTTATTTTATTTCCACATTGTTGGCAATCAAGCATTAATCATCTTGCAGAGCAGTGGAGTTATTTTTGTTGATTGCTAAGGAAATTTGGAGTTTAGTAACAGTTTCGCAGAGGCAACCAGTTTATTTGAAACGAAGTATTTCATTCCACACTACCGGCTAGTTTCTACTGTTTGTTGAATTTTAGGTGCATGTTTTCATCTTCTGCAACATACAGCATAATTCTAAAATAAAAAACCGAACCTGAGATAATGCAGTGGTGGTACTCCAAAAAAATTCACATCCTGAAAACCACACTCAAAAGCATAATACCAGCTAGCAGCCTATTTCTGCATGACTCTGGACGTACGAATGTGCACTTTAATTTTAATATGGTTTACAAAAATGGTGCTCTTGGAGTAAAATGTCCTGTTTCTTTTATGACATAAAGTCAGATTTGTTAATGTTATACAGGGTGGTCCATTGGTCGTGACTGGACCAAATATCTCACGAAATAAGCCTCAAATGAAAAAACTACAAAAAACGAAACTTGTCTAGCTTGAAGGGAGAAACCAGATGGCGCTATGGTTGGCCCACTATATGGCGCTGCCACAGGTCAAACGGATATCAACTGTGTTTTTTAAATAGGAACCCCCATTTTTTATTACATATTCGTGTAGTACGTAAAGAAATATGAATGTTTTAGTTGGACCACTTTTTTCGCTTTGTGATAGATGGCGCTGTAATAGTCACAAAGATATGGCTCACAATTTTAGACAAACAGTTGGTAACAGGTAGGGTTTTTAATTTAAAATACAGAACGTAGAAACGTTTGAACATTTTATTTCGGTTGTTCCAATGAGATACATGTACCTTTCTGAACTTATCATTTCTGAGAACGCATGCTGTCACATCGTGATTACCTGTAAATACCACATTAATGCAATAAATGCTCAAAATGATTTCCGTCAACCTCAATGCATTTGGCAATACGTTTAACGACATTCCTCTCAACAGTGAGTAGTTCGCCTTCCGTAATGTTTGCACATGCATTGACAATGCGCTGACGCATGTTGTCAGACGTTGTCGGTGGATCACAGTAGCAAATATCGTTCAACTTTCCCCACAGAAAGAAATCCGGGGACGTCAGATCCGGTGAACGTGCAGGCCATGGTATGGTGCATCGACGACCAATCCACCTGTCATGATATATGCTATTCAATATCGCTTCAACCGCATGCGAGGTATGTGCCGGACATCCATCATGTTGGAAGTACATCGCCATTCTGTCGTGCAGTGAAACATCTTGTAGTAACATCGGTAGAACATTATGTAGCAAATCAGCATACATTGCACCATATAGATTGCCATAGATAAAATGGGGGCCAATTATCCTACCTCCCATAATTCCGCACCATACATTAACCCGCCAAGGTCGCTGATGTTCCACTTGTCGCAGCCATAGCAGATTTTCCATTGCCCAATAGTGCATATTATGCCGGTTCACGATACCGCTGTTAGTGAATGATGCTTCTTCGCTAAATAGAACTCATGCAAAAAATCCATCATCGTCCTGTAATTTCTCTTGTGCCCAGTGGGAGAACTGTACACGACGTTCAAAGTTGTTGCCATGCAATTCCTGGTCTACATCTACATCTACATATATACTCCGCAATCCACCATACGATGCATGGCGGAGGGTACCTTGTACCACAACTAGCATCTTCTCTCCCTGTTCCACTTCCAAACAGAACGAGGGAAAAATGACTGCCTATATGCCTCTGTACGAGCCCTAATCTCTCTTATCTTATCAGCGAAATGTAAGTTGGCGGCAGTAAAATTGTTCTGCAGTCAGCCTCAAATGCTGGTTCTCTAAATTTCCTCAGTAGCGATTCACAAAAAGAATGCCTCCTTTCCTCTAGAGACTCCCACCCGGGTTCCTAAAGCATTTCGGTAACACTCGCGTGATGATCAAACCTACCAGTAACAAATGTAACAGCCCGCCTCTGAATTGATTCTATATCCTCCCTCAATCTGACCTGATAGGGATCCCAAACGCTCGAGCAGTACTCAAGAATAGGTCATATTAGTGTTCTATAAACGGTCTCCCTCACAGATGAACCACATCTTCCCAAAATTCTACCAACGAACCGAAGACGACTATCCGTCTTCCCCACAACTGCCATTCATATCACTCTGCAGTGTTACGCCCAAATATTTAAGCGACGTGACTGTGTAAAGTGCTACACTACTAATGGAGTGTTCAAACGTTACAGGATTCTTTTTCCTATTCATCTGCATTAATTTACATTTACTGTATTTAGAGTTAGCTGCCATTCTTTACACCAATCACAAATCCTGTCCAAGTCATCTTGTATCCTCCTACAGTCACTCAACAATGACATCTTCCCGTAAACCACAGCATCATCAGCAAACAGCCGCACATTGCTATCCACCCTATCCAAAAGATCATTTATGTAGATAGAAAACAACAACGGACCTACCGCACTTCCCTGGGGCACTCCAGATGATACCCTCACCTCCGATGAACGCTCACCATTGAGGACAACATACTGGGTTCTACTACTTAAGAAGTCTTCGAGCCACTCACATATTTGGGAACCAATCCTATATGCTCGTACCTTAGTTAGAAGTCTGCAGTGGGACACCAAGTCAAATGCTGTCCGGAAATCAAGGAATATGGCATGCGTCTGATACCCTTCATCCATGGTTTGCAAGATATCATGTGCAAAAAGGGCGAGTTGTGTTTCGCAGGAACGATGCTTTCTAAAGCGTAGAAATTTGGTACGGGTGCAATCGATGTTGATGTAGCATTCTCAACACTGACATTTTTGAGATTCCCAATTCTTGCGCAATTTGTCTGCTACTGATGCATGAATTAGCTTCAACAGCAACTAAAACACCTACTTGGGCATCATCATTTGTTGCAGGTCGTGGTTGATGTTTCACATGTGGCTGAAAACTTCCTGTTTTCTTAAATAACATAACTATCCAGCGAATGATCCGGACACTTGGATGATGTCGAGGATACTGAGCAGCATACATAGCACATGCCCATTGGGCATTTTGATCACAATAGCCATACATCAACATGATATCGACCTTTTTCGCAATTGGTAAACGGTCCATTTTAACACGGGTAATGTATCACGAAGCAAATACGTCCACACTGGCGGAGTGTTATGTGATACCATGTACTTACATGTTTGTGACTATTACAGCGCCATCTATCACAAAGCGAAAAAGGTGGTTCAACTAAAACATTCATATTTGTTTACGTAATACATGAATATGTAATAAGAAATGGGGGTTCCTATTTTTAGAAAAACATAGTTGATATCCGTTTGACCTATGGCAGCGCCACCTAGCAGGCCAACCATAGCGCCATCTGGTTTCCCCCTTCAAGCTAGACGAGTTTCGTTCTTTGTAGTTTATTCGTTTGATACTTATTTCGTAAGATATTTGGCCCGATCACTATCAATGGACCACCCTATATACCTATGAACATAAGTTAATGTTCATTTGAAGATGACTAAAAGGGCAAACTTGGTCAGTAGTATTGAATATATTATGTTATTTCAAATACACTGACAGCTTAAGCAGAATTTTACAAATCTGCCTTCCTTGAAACAATTTTTTTTTTATCACAATACATGTTTCAACTCTTATCTGATACCTCCTCTAGGCTTGACGTTATTTCTTAATTTGTGTTGTTTTTGGCTTAAATTTACAGAACGCCGTTCTTTGGTAAATTATAAGCTGGATGCACACAGTGTGTTTACATTATAACTCCCCATAAAGCTTTATATTTAATGCTGAAGTAGAATATAAACTGCCAGCTGTACAATTTCTTGGCTTCACAGATGACCTTATTAATTTTTTATAGTGTTTGAAGACGTCATAAAAAATTATTGTGCTTAGTTCTGGCATATACAAACAAGTGTTTGAGGCATATGAGTAGAGCAAATGCCAAGCAAGGCCTTACAACATCATCGTAGCTCTGTGTGTGCAGTAACGCATGTTTCCCGACATCTCTGGCAACTGGTCAAATGAACCTATTTCTAACAGATCAAGGAGAATGTTGCAGATGGTGATTTGAGAAGTGTTACTTTCTAAGTAAATTTCCTTTTACACAAGATGAATTAAGTTACGTGTGAGAATGTGCAATGAATTCCTTAAATCACAGTGTGTAGGACTCTCATTCAAAACTTAACACTTGAGGTCCAGCCAGGGAGAAAAATTTCGGATCCAAAAGACCAGCCATTTATGTCATTTTTTTTTTAAATTTTAGTGGCACATTTGTCTGTAATATATCTTAAATGGTAACAAGCACAACAACGGGCTAATATATGTGAAAGTTTAGCTTTGCTTGTAACTAACTAAGAGTACATTAATCTAAACCATTAACTTTTCCTATTTGTGTGTTCACGCCACTTAACAGGGATGTAGCTATTGGCTGACTGCATCACGTGTCCTATGCTCTGAATATCTGCTGTAATCGGCTGGCGAGATCAGGTGACATGAGCTTTAGTTGGCTGACAAAAGTGCATTGCAATCTTGATTTCAGTGCTTCGGAAACTAATGTGCTGCATTTGGTGGAATTTGCATTTATACTTTCATAATTAGAAAACGTGCAGTGTGCATGTTGCAGCCAGCGCATCAGAGATCTTTTCAAAAACATAGTCTTTTTTTTCCCATTTCTTAAAGTGCCAGGAAGTTCTACATCAGTGTATAAAACAATTACCACGCAAACAATTAATAACTATTACAGCTCAGATGGAAATTATGTCAGTTAACATGGAAAAAGTGTATTTTTTAAATGGGAAAAATCTGGCTTTCTTTCTTTCACATCCCCACCCCCTTTCCCACGGGTGAAAGACATTAGTATATGGTTATTTTAATTATTGTTGTTGTGGTCAGAAATGACAGTATGAAAAAAAAAACATTCCCACTGTTTGATGTACCACATGGGTAGGAGTGGGACATAAGTGGTTATTTGTAACCTCTAATTTCTCAGAAAATGACTGCACAAAAACTACAAGACAGGTAAAACGCACACACGCATCAGTGGGTAGTGCATCTCTCCCAAGTTTTTAACTCACACAACAGGTGCTCAGTATGGACAAATGTCAGTATATGCATGCACTTCATTGATATAAGTAGGCCAGGAAGACGCAACAGCAGCCTGCATTGCAAATCTGCTCATTGGGTTACCTTTCTGCTGGCACAAAGTAATTCAGTTCAAGAAATAGCAGCTACAACCTACAGGTGCAAACTGTAACTGTAAGAATTCTGCAAAATGTTAGCAGGTTTCCCTCTACCAGTGGGACATTGATACAAGCAATAACATGCAGCAAATTCCCAGTGGTTCTCTGATAATCTATTATGGGACATGTACATGATTAAATTACTGTTGATAGTATTTTAAACTCCTTAAGAGAAGGAAATTATCATTTTGCCTGTACACATTTACAACTGAATTATTTTTTGAATGAACAGTCATTGCATTGCTTGTTAAAAGATGAGCTGTTTCACTATATTGAAAAGTGAGATCAGGAGGTGGCTACTGTTCGTCTTATTAAAAAATTTAAATATGTCCACTGTATTTAAAATGGTCAATGCAGTTGGCGACTGCCTCCACCCCTGCTCCCTTTTTGCCATTTCACTAGCTCTCACAGAAGTGCCATAGGACTAGTTTTTAATTTAAGTGCACTACTACACTTCACTGGACATATGAAGTGCATAATTGATTCAGTGTTTTGCTATCATTTGTTGTTGTTGTTGTTGTTGTTGTTGTTGTTACTGAAAGTTGGACTAGACATTTTTTACTTCCATTTTCAGGAACCAGTTTCCCTGAAATTCATGATAAGTTATTCAATGGATGATGACACTATAACTGAAATGGGTGAAGTAGAGCAGTTGCCATCTGAAGTGCAGTGACTTCAAAAATAAATAAAAAACTATCATAATGATGAGAAATTATATTATTTGTTGGAATCTGCATGAGTAACATCAAGGCTGGAATTTATGTTGGCTGTTTGTTCTGCAGTGCTGTTGTATGCTGTACATAAAAAATTAATGAGGTTAAATATGTATTTTTATTGCTGCATCAAACCTTATTGATAATAGTTTCACAAAGACTGTAACACACCAAAACAAAGTGTAATTTTTAAGTGTAATCCATGTACAGCCACCTAAACTACATAAATTTTCGTGTACACTGTAATATTTTAGAAACGGTAGCCATAACTGTATTTGCCACAATTAATGTACTTGAGCTATTTATGAAATATGTTATTTGTTGTTGAATTTCGTGGAGGTGCTTCATCTATGCTGTGTCTGCTTCACTACTCACTTCTATTTCGTTTCAGCAGTCTTCTTTTCTTGTAGTAGTGCCACAATCACAGAAAACAGTATTTACTTAACAGCCAATGAGCTATAACACCTTAAATTTGTTTTTAAATGTGTTATTTAAAGCTTTACTCTGAACTGGCTTTATATTAGTTGTCATGCCATTAAGTGACAGAAGACACTCAACAATACCATGGTGGTATATTTTTGCAGCCATCGGAGCAGTTTCTTATTGCCGTGTAGTTAAATTATTGTTTACAACTTATTGTAAAATTTACTACAATTTATGTGACCTTGTTGAAGCATTGTAGCAATGCTTGTAATTGCCAAAAAATGTTTATAATGTATGTTTATTTGCAAATTATAAAAATTTTATAGTCTATATGGATTATTGTATTAATGCTTGCTGCATGAAGTAATTCATGCAGGGGTTATGAGCTACAAATTGATCATTTGTTATGATAAATTTGCTTTGAAAATAGCTTTGATGTCACATAGCTATTTCTATAAATATACTTAGAGGAAGCATTGTTCAGTTAGAAGATAGGGAACACATTAACAGGAGTGAGTGTAGCCCTTTGGCCAAGTTTCTCATTTATCCACGCCATACACCATATCTCCCCCCCCCCCCCCCCCCCCCCCTCCCCCACTCCTCCTCACCCCACCGCCACCCTGCCCCTTCCACTGTGATACAAAATGAGATTGATACATTTTGAATGAGTCAGTTTTATAAAGAGAACATAAAGAAAATATCTAATAGAGTAGAGGTAAGCAAACATAATATTTATTAAATTTAATGAATGCAGCAGTTAAGGGATGTTTGGTTGAAGATTGTTTGGCAGAAAGGTCATATTGTACATCACTGAGTTTAAAAAAATGTAAATATGGATACATCAAATTTAATCTCAGTTTATACACACTTCGAACACTCTAGTACATAAGTGGATAGTTTTAAACTCAGAGTATCATTTGCTGATAATGCATACTGTCATTGACAGAAAAGAATACACTGTATTCAACAGAACTTGGAGGATATATTCATCCCATTTCTAGTGTGAGACAGGGTATAGAATTAAGAATAACTGTGGCCAGCAGTAAAGACTGTAAAGCGAGTAATTTACAGTAAGTGTTGTGAAAAGCAATTCATCAGAAATTCAGAACTTAGTTACAGAGACAGTGAGAAATGTGGAAAATTTCTAAAAGCTAATTATTGTTTTTAAGATAACTTTCTGTATTTTACTGCATTGTCTTGGTGCCATGCACAGGGTATCCCTTTAGTGTACAGACATGAATGTGGTCAAGTGCACATAAAATGAAAGTTTGAAAGATTCAGCATTGACTAGCTGCTTCTGTTTCCAGTAGATACCAACATTTTTTACAGAATAGATATTCTTTGGAAATAAGCATTCAGTGGTTAATCACTGTGATGACATGATACACCATGGACTGTTCTCTTTCGTTCGGGGACACTGATCTGCTTATTAATTTAATTCAATTCGAGTTTACAGGTATTAAAGATAATTTAACTTTGAGTTCTAGACCAGGGGAAGTCAACTTGCAGTTGTCCTGATTCAAAGTCCTTTGAAGGAAATTTAGTTTGTATATCACATTTTGTTACAGACCTACATAGTCAAACAATACAAATTTGCGTTATGCTTCCTCAAAGCAGATTCTGTAGTGTAATACTCAGTTCATGGCACTGTTCATTATTGGAAAAAAAGTCTTCTAACTTTGCAAGATGAAAATATTTACAACACTGCACAAACATGGTAACGTAACATCTAGTATAGAATAACCAAAAACAGGTACAAAGACACCTGGTCAGTTAGAATGAGAGATTTTTCTCAGTTTGGTGCAGAGAAATGAATTACTACTTCTCATTTGTAGTTTAATAGGTAAACAAGCGATCTTAATTGGTACTGAATAGCATGGCTTTGTCAATGACATGTGTTATTTGAGCAATGTATTTTTATCCATTTTTGTATTTATCGTAATTTATGTGATCGCATTAATAATGCCACGAGCAAAAAAAAATTGTAGTTAGTTTCTTTCTTTGCAAAGAGGGACTCGTCAGTACATTTGGTAACAAGCAGTTCTACATGATATATTTTACATATTAGGATGTTAATTTTTAATTATTTTATTTTTTCTGGACATTTACAACAAAAAAGTACATATAAATGTTACCCCCAGTCAAAACTACCTTCCTTTTAAGTAATTCATAGTGATAATTTTTACACAAGGAGGCTACTTGCATCTGGCACTTTTGTTTGTAACATGTACGCAGCCTTTCACGTGAATTCTTTTATAAAATTTAGATACAGCGATAAGTAAGAATATTTAGCCATAGGTGTCAGCACAACACAAGTGGCAAGCATTATAATATGCTTTATGAATTGAAGAATAAAAATTATTAAGAACAGTGCACATTCATGTTACATAACAAGGTTTAATAGCTGCGCAGTAGTAAAAAAGGGGGGGGGGGGGGAGGGAGAGAGAGAGAGAGAGAGAGAGAGAGAGAGAGAGAGAGAGAGAGAGAGAGAGAGAGAGAGAGGAAATAGGTGAATGTTATGTTTCATCCTTGTAGTGATGACATTGTGTTAATTCAGATGTTTCTTTATGAAGAGCTATCTGTGGTTTTAATACAATAATAATAAGTGTTCTGGAGCTAAAAATTCTCAACGTCAGTTTGGATGTTACAGAGTCCTGCAGTGAACTACCAAGATTTGATTGCAGAATGATAGAAACATTTAGATCATTGACAAAAGAACTTATTATCATTGCTTAAAAATTATCAATGGTTAGTACAGAATCCACATGTAGTTTGTTGCACAGTTTGTGCTGTGTAGTGATCATAACTGATTAGATATAGTTACTAATCATGAATTTATGGAAGCATTGGTGTCAGTAAATTCTCAATTTGTAACTGAATGCAGTCTCTTATGCAATATATTTTAAGCAACTAATTCAATATCAAGTTTACGGAAATTCCTGGATGGAGCAGTACATAAAATATGGGAAAGGCAATAACTCACCTATAGTAGGTCAATGTTTGAAGCACAGAAACACATAACAGTAAATAGCATTCTCACTAGGTATTGAACAGCAGCTCTTTTCCTAGCAACAACACACACATTCACACATGCAACCAGACACACCCAAATGTGCACTCGCGTGGCCATGTCTTACTTTTACACTAACTTTTGAGCATTAGCTCTTTTTCTGGCAATAGTACACACAGTTGCGCACACAACCGCACAGACACCCAAATGCACACTCCCATGGCCATGGCAAGGCCCGACCATAGGTGTGTGTATTTGTGTGTCTCTGGAGTTGTATGTTTTAATTTGTATACCATTGCTAGAAAAAGAGCTAGTGCTCGAAAGCTAGTGTGAATGCCATTTCCTGTTATATGATTCGGTGCTGCATGCTTTGATCCACTGGAGGTGAGTGATTACCTTTCCCTTATCCTCTGTGCCACTTTTTTATAATAGTACATGTTGGATCAACACAGTGTTTAGTGTGATAACCCTGCCCCCATCTGCCTCTCATGCCCCCTCCCTCCTTCCTCAACTCTTTCCAACAAAGAGCAAATAATGAAATCATGTTAATTGCAGTGACTCGGATCTATGAAATTTGTAATGATAGACATACTAATAAACCTAAATTACATAAGGCATTTTGGGATGGTTTCTTTGAAATGGACATGGCCAGTTTCCTTCCCTGATCCAAACTTATGCTTTGTCTAAAATGACCTTGTCAGCAAAAAGTCATTAAATCATAATTTTCCTATTTCAAGAGGTAAAGAAAATTGTGTAGTTATATTTGAAGAGATGGTCATATGTGGAAGTACTGAAAAATCCATTTGATTAGCAAATCAATAACCGTATGTGGTATCTTGAAAGCAAAATACAAGCGAACATACTGAATGAAAACACTTAGTGATGGCTGGCAGTTATGATGGTTTACCTACTGATCAACTGCATGGAAAGGAGGGGTTGGGAGAAATGCCACAACACTCTCAAGATTCTCTACACTGGCCATTCTCTTTTTTTCTGCAACTTACTTATTCTTTCTTCCTTTGCATTTAAATTTATATTTTTTTGCGTTTTCGACCTTTTTCCCTCTGCTTTAAAAAGTAACTGTGTCAAGTATTGTTACTTTATAGTGTTCAACATGTGATATTTATTCAGGCATGTATCAGAGATCAGAGTGCTATTTACAAAGGTAACCTTAAAAACTGCGCTGGTGTATAGTTGTGTGTGTGTGTGTGTGTGTGTGTGTGTGTGTGTGTGTGTGTGTCAGCATTTATTGTTGTGTCCCTGTAGTGAAAGCCATTTTACTGATGAAGATTTGGTCACACGCCAAATATGAAAAAAAGTGACTCCAGCAAGAACACGTCCATGTCATAAAAGAAAAGACACTTTTTTATGTTATCCATGAAGCAACCCTGATGGATAAAACATACTGAAAACAGCAAATATGATGTTTGCAAGATTGTGTACTAGTGAACAATAAGAAGTAGGGGACTCTGTTTTAATATACTTATTCAAAGAACAAGTGAATACACTCATTGGCTCTCGTTTTCATATCTGAAGATGGAGGAAACTTTCTTTTGTGACAGTTGTGTGAGGACAAACTTTTGTAAGTGTTTCCTTTTAGACTACAGTGGCTTGTTCTTAAGTTAACAGCAGCCTCAGCTTCTATATTGCCTAAAACATGATTGGCACATTTCATCTGTATAATCAGCATAACTAAACAGGATAACATCGTGTTCACATTTATAGACAGATATTGTTAAACAACAAAGGAACTGTAAATTAGCTCACTGGCAGACAGGTTTTATGTTTAATATCTCAATAAAAGAGCAGAAATTTATAATTAATTATACCCATTATTCTAGCCATGAGAAAGGGTTAATATCTTGGTCATTTAAAATCTACATATTTTGTTATGGACAAACATCTGCTGTGTTTGATATTCCACGTCTTGGTGAAAAGTGCAGTCTTATATGGTTGAACCAGTGTAGGAGGACAAATCACATGTGAATCTAGAATATAACACAATCTAAAGGGTATTTGTTGACATTATAAGTGGCTTCTCAATTCTGAACATGGTTTGTTAGGATAATTTTTAACAGGTTAGAACTTGTAACACTTTGAGTATTTGTAACCTAACATATGTGGTGTTATCTTCACGTGTTAAGTTTGCAGGTTATTGGGCTGTTCCAGTTCTACTTTGATATACTTGATACTAAATTAACTAAGCAAAGCATTTTAGTTAGCTGTAGAAACTACCACATTTGTAAGAGTAATGTCTAGTAACTTGTTAGTTTTAGCACACACTATGCTTGTGTAGAAACTTGTAAAGTTATGATTTACATTCCTGGTGCATTGGAAATCTAAGTAACTTGTATTTGATGTTATTTTGTAACATATAGTTGTGTGTTTATTGTGAAGTATTATATTGATCTTGTGTAGTTAGAAACTAAACAGTTCGGAATCCCGTGTTATATTATGCCTCGCAGTTATTTCCACAAGGACTTTGCAGTAAACTACAATGTGGATGTGTATAACTTGACAACTTTATGTATATGGAAGGTGGCTTTTATACTAAGTTTTGTCCTTTGGAGAAATGTGATTTTAAACATTTTTCATTAGAAAACTTAAATTATGAACATGTGAAGAAACAATAGAAAATATAAAAGAATTTATCTTTATCATTAGGACTACTGTTGCATGACTTTTCTTGTAACAAGTTGATGATAAAATGTGCAGCAGCATTCTGTGTATTTTTAGAGAAAATGTTGCTATTTGCATGACTTCTCTCATAAATCAAATTTTGGCTTACGTTGTGATGAGTGGTATTCGCTCGCATTTTCTTATACATATAGATCTCAGTCAGTATGTAGTCATTATGTAACTAAATTAGCATCTTTTGTTAGATCAAATCAACATACTTGCAAATACCATATGGTTGTGGTGCAAACTGTTACTTAGTTTACATAACTTAAAGTTATCAAATTGAAAGATGAGGACTAATTTTCATCATGTTTTCCCTCAACCTTCTGTCCTCCTTGAACACTGGTAAATATTTAAAGGCTATGTAATGTGTCCCTGCACATTTTAAAAAAAATACTGTATGCAGTTAATTGAATGTAGGCAGCTATAAATGTTTAATGACAGGAATATTGGAATAACTGGTAAGTTGAGAGCCTGGACATGAGGTGTGGCACTACTTGCTTCTCATTCCATAGCAGAATTCTGTTACTGAAAGACCCCTTTCAAAATATTCATTTTTTCTGGCTGACATTTATAGACTTTTTTATTTCAGTGGTGAAGTGGTTACCTTTCACCTCTTTTTATATTTGTGACACAGCTATTTGAATATATGCAGCTAGTGTCATCAGGTTGTGACCTTTTTCTAACTGTAATGTTCATTCGATGGCTGCTCAAAATGTATGTTGCAAAGTTTCCAGAGAGAGAACTACATGAGACATTTTCTTTATTTTTTGTGATATACTTTTTGCTTGTGATCAGTTAAAAATTCCTGCTGAATTTGCTTGTAAAACACTGGTTGTGTATGTATAAAAAGTATGCATATTAACAGTGTGACTTTTGTTAAATCAAGTACTTACATAAAAGTATTAGAATTTTGATCTCAATACTGATGAAACTGTACTTTTTAAGGGATGTAAATATTTTTGTACAATAGCATAGTAAATCAACCTCTTGTTTCTTTTTATTGTTATCATTGGTGCTGCTGCTGTTGTGAAGTTTGTTTCAAAAGACATATTTTCATTTTAAATCTTGACAAAGAACAGTTTTCTTGTGCACAGAATCTATTTGATCAGTGTATGCATTCAGTTTTTGTAATCATAGCAGCAGCTGTTTGTGGCTTCATATGTGGCCTTTAGATTTTTAGCATGTTTTACTAAAAAGTGTAAAATTCTTTAAATATTGTAAAGTAAAATTGAAATAAACTGACTTATATAATGAATTTGTCTTTATTGTCCATGAAACATACTAGGACAAGTTGAGAGGGTCTTGGTCTGAAGGTCTTAAAATGGTTTTCAGACCGTCTCTTTAATTCAGCTGATCCAGATGGCTTTGTATTTTTCATTGTTTAACTTTTTAATCTCCTCAATGGAATCAATAAGAAGAATCCTTTTTGCATCTGAGGAAAAACTGGCACAGGGTGACTGCCTGGCACCCTTTATTAAGATTGCTTTCAATTTATGCAATCAAGTGGTGGACCCATGTCTCATATTATGCAGCAACTAATTGACCCAAAAAATTAGTTGCATCAACTTTTTTAAAAAAAATCTGAAAATTTTTGAGTAATTTATTTTCAAATTCACTTTATTTGTTTATTTGTTCTATGTTGGGCTCCAATGTCCGGAGACAGTGGCCGTTTGTGTGTGTGTGTTTTCTATTGTGGAAGAAGGACTTTATCAGGAAGCTTAAAATTTTAGCAGTCTTTTTGTTTGTGCCTGTCTGTGATTCAATGCCTCCTCTGTGTGATGAGTAGCGATCTGTCCTTTCCATATTATTGTAATTCCATCCAAAACTTTATTCTGATATTTATGTGGTGTCAGATATTTCATACATCCTTATTAGCTGATTTACGCTGCAATATTTTTGTTGATGTTTTGTGTGTGGTTGCAGCATCAGTATGTGCCTCAAATGGATCACCTACAGTTAAGTACAAATTCAAGCAGCCATTTCTTAACTGCAAAAAATGAAGCAGATACCATGTAAAACATTCACCAACTGGGGATGAATGTCTGTTGGTGATAAACTGAAAGAATTTTGTAAATTTTTGGTATTCCAATTCATTCATTTGCCCTAAACACACACAACAGAACAGTTTGAAAACACCATGTAAACAGAATTTTCGTAGATCATTATGTGTAATTTTTTAGGTATTACGTATAACTGAAAATATTATATTTCCAAATCTGAGAATATTTTAATTCATGTGTGTTTGGCAACTTAGTTTATAAGTGAAAGTTGCTTTAAAACTGAAATATCCTCACATAAATTGAATGTATCTTGCTTTTAGATTTCTATTATTTCTGTAATATAAAAACTATCTAAGATCTCATGTTTTATTGAAATAATATCTAAAGTTGTAAGTATTTTCCGTTGCACTGTTGGTCTTACAGAATTATTTGGATTTTGGATAGTACTGGAACTAGCAGATTAAGAAATATTCTTAATGCTATTGCTGTGTTGAGAAAGTTTGTGCCAAATCATTTTTTAAGATATTGCTGGACAATATGTGGATCACAAGACCAACTTTTAGAAATTGTAGTTTAAAGCATTAATTTTATTATACTACATACCAGTACTGCCAATATCAGTTTCGGTTCTCAAATTGTCTTTAGATTTCAGCTGTAAATCTTCACAATGTTTGACCAGTTCTTCTTTCGGATATCTAAATAATGTAGTGCTGACCAAACTAAAAATATCATCTTCAGTTTTAGCTTTTCAAGTATATTTGTCAAGGAAATTCATGTGTGATCTGGAATTCAAAAGAAAGCTCAACTTTGTAATTGATTTTCAGGTCTAATAAAACTTTCTCATGATGCTCATACTGAAATTGTGTCTTCTTGGGCAAAGTATATTTACTGGAGGGAAATCTGTTTCAGCATTTAATTTGTGTACCACTTTGGCACATTCCTGTAAAACGATTTCAAATTGTTCATCTGTGAGATATTCTGTGAATTTTATTAATAAAACTCTTTAATAGATTTATGCATACCTGCATATTAACTTTCAGACTTAGCACCATTTTGCTGAAAGAATTAACTTTGTTCAGAGCACTGAACCAGATTAGAAAAGAGCAAATAAATTTAAAATTCTAAATTTTGGAAGCAAGTTTCGTAAATTGTAATGTAATCCCAACTAGGCCAGTTTTCTGATATATCCAACAGAGCATCAGATATTTGTTCAGTACGATATTGTAACGGTTTGATTGTATCAATTCCATCTCGTAGCACTTAGAGCTTCTAATTTAACCCTGGTAAATGTTAGCAGACAATCAACAATAGTCTTGGAGACGAAAAGAAAATGTGAATTTCTTGAACTACATCAAAGAAAATGATCTTTTTGTGAGAAATATTTGCTGCATTATTTACTGTTGTGTTTAAACTATGAGCTGAGCAAGGAACATTATATTCACACGAATTGATATAAAAAAAAAAAAAATATTTCAGCAATGTCTTGTGTTTTCCACGCATGTTTGAGCCATTATTGTAAGCTAGCCCTCATAAATTTTGAATATCAAAGTTTAATTGCAAAAGTAAATTCAAAACAAAATTTAATAAACTGTCTCCAGTTGAACAGATAACTGAAAAAAAAAACAATGAAGTGTTCATGTACCTCTACTTTTTTGTGTGTATAATTTTGGTAAACATGCCTAAGTATTACTGTTATTTATTCTGTGTTGCTTGCACCTGGTGTGCAGTCCAGTGTGATATAAAAATGTGTTGATTGCCTGACTTTATTCAAAATATAATAATAATAATTTTTTTTTTTTTTCTCCCCCATTGTGCTGAGGAAATCGGGTAGTTTCGTTTTGAGTGAGATCTAAATAGTGGTCTATACCCATCTGACTTGAATCAAATTTTGATTCAATTCTGAGAATATATTCCTACATAACTGAACAAAACAATCATTTATATCACTTTTAAAAAATTTCCATTATGTTTTTTCAATGCCAGACACAGGCGCGATAAAAATTGAAGACTGCAAAATACTTTCTAATACATGATGACAGTGCTTCACAGAAGCTCTGGAAAAATCCCCCACGTTCGTTTCTTTCAGGAGTGTTAGTTCTGCAACGTTTGCTGGAGAGCTTCTGTAAAGTTTGGAAGGTAGGAGACAAGATACTGTCAGAATTAAAGCTGTGAGAATGGGGCGTGAATCATGCTTTGGTAGCTCAGTCGGTGGAGCCCGTGAAAGGCAAAGGTCCTGAGTTCAAGCCTCAGTCCAGCACACAGTTTTAATCAGCGAGGAAGTTTCAAAGATAATTGTGTACATAAGCATACTTCTGGCATAATATTATAAGAAATCAATTCAGAGAACAAAAAGTTGTGTATCATTTATGTACACACATATCACTGTTTCTTACACCACAAATACTGTGTATACCTCTGCTGTCTAGTAATCATTTCTTGTCTCTCATACAACTTATCAAAATTGCCTTATTATTGTATTATGTTGCTGGAAATAAAATAAAAAACAAAGTATAAAAATAATAATTTTATTATATAAAAAATTTTCGCAGGAAGTTCATTACATTTTATACTCTGCAAATTTCATACACTTTCTACATGATCCTCCACACTTTTTACAGCATTGACTATTGCAAACAGCAGTTTCTTGCTTTTTGAGTAGATATTTGGAGCAACTCAATATGATAATCAAGGTTTCACTGCTGTTATCTCCATTAATGAAATCAGAGTGGCACCGAATAGTGCTTTGTGGGTAAACTGTGTGCATTATGAATAATGTATCTGTAATATAGCAATCGACCAGCTTCTTATGCTCAGACAGAAGTAGTTCTGCATTGTGAATACACAATTAACTATCATAAACTTCAAAAACATCAAAGTATTTGGAATTGATGAAGCATTCTCTCTGAAGCGATTGTATTATTCACTCATCAACTTCTGCAAAAGCTTTTAGATCACCAATAACTTCGTATGTGAGAGCTAAACACGTTTGAGAATTAAACAACAGTCTTCTTTTAGAAATCTAACAATAACGTCATGCTCTGTGTGATACTTTGTAAGTAGAAACTAACATTTTTGTATACACAAACAATTACTTGTCAATTATTTCAAAATCACGTATCTCAATGTTGTTCTCTTTTCCACAGCGCATTGTGCACGCTTTACTACTGTTGAGATAGCCAAGTTCAGTGGAACTGACGGTCAAGAATCTTAACGGTAGATATACCTTCCAGTCCTTCAGATAAACCAGCACCATTACTCCAGATATGGTGGTGATGCGTTTTGTGCTTAATATCGAATGGCCAAGCTCTTTTTTTCCAAAACCGACATGCTTACTGTGCTCATCAGGCTCTTCGAGCTCTGTAACATGCAATCCCTGCTTTCATGTATTACAGCAAGTGATTCAAGCAAAATATATAAATTCTTATTAGTAGCAATGCCTGCTCTACTTACATCTTTCGCTAAGACAGAGACTGCAATGTTGGCTCTCCAAAGGTTCAGCATTAACTGATAGCTTCCTAGCAAGTTTTTTTCCAGCTTTTATAGTAACCTTCCTGCTGACTCAGCAGGAATTTCTTATCCTGTGTGCTGATTCAGGGATCAAACAGTAAACATTCCCAGAAACATCTGTTTCCCACAAAATAGGTAAAGCTAAGCAAGGTGCAACACTTGTTTTTTTTTTTTTTTTTTTTTCTGAGAGTAAAACAAGGAAAAATGTGTTGAAACTTGCAAAGACTTATTGCACTCAGCTTCTCCTTCTCCCCCAAACTGCAAGGCTCTAGTGAACAAATTCTGAATTTAAAAAAAAAAAAAAATCCTGGTGTGAACCCCATCGATATTTATTTGTATTATTGAGAAAGAGTTCTCCCCCATGTAATGAGTCAACATTGGAGCTCACGTCTCAGCAGTGAGAGGAGGCCGGCAGCATCCTTGCAAGTGATAAGATTACCCATATCTGTTATCTTGTAGTGTGTCAACTGGAGAACACTTGTATCTCTGCCTAGTTCTGTACACTTGGTGATACTTACGCTAACATTTTTTAAAACTCTTTTGCAGAAGCTCATAATCCAGTGCATACTATTGCAATCCAAAAACCAAGTCATGGGAACTGTTTTGAAATCTAGTCTCTTGTTCTAGTACTTTCATCAGACATAAAACTTTTAGGCAACAATCATTTCTTCATGAAGTTCTTCAAATTTCATTATCATGTGAATTATCATCTACTGCTTTTAAGGCCAGCAAGAAAGCTGATCACCAGTTAATTCGGATTATTCTGTTAGACCGTCGGATTATTCTGTTAGACAGTCAGTGAGAGGGCACCTCCTGCTCCTTATAAAGCGAGTACACCATTTGTTTGTTACATATTTTTACGAACTTCAAACAGGACTGACTTCTTTACAAATACCTAGAGTATTTTTGTAATTTCTTGCATGTTTGAATGCATACTAGGCACAAGCTTTTATTTTAATAACAGTGTAGTGTACAGTACCACCGTTGCTATTGACCCTCGTATCGTACAGGCTTGGTTAATATAGCTCAGTGTCTGTTAGACCGTAGTGAGAGAGCACCTCCTGCAGCTAATAAGGCAAGTACACCATTCGTTTGTTACATATTTTTATGAGCTTCAAATGGGAGCGACTGCAGAATGGATAGGAACTGTGATTGCTGTGTACAGATGGGAGCTGAGTTGGCGACCCATCGCTCACAGCTTCAGGCTGTGTTGGCTTTTGTCACACAACTTGAGGCTGCTGCCAAGGGGCATCACTGTGGGGGGTCAGACGCGGGGATGTGAGGAATGTCAAACACGTCCCAAGTGTCTCCCGATCAGTCAACTGCTGTGGCCTACCCGAGTACTGCCTGCACTGAGGTTGACCCCTCACCTATGGTCGAGTGGGAGTTCATTCCAAAGTCTGGCAGGCACTGAAAAACTTTCCGAGAGGCCGATCGTAGGGCCTCTCCAGTTTGTTTGACGAACAGGTTTCGGGCGTGTATCTGTGGCTGATGATGTCTTTGATCCCGATGGAGTCGTCCACCCTGTTCCAGAGGAAGCTTCTCGGCCTGCAGGGTCTGGGCGTTCACAGAGGGTGGGTTTGCTGGTAGTTGGGAGCTCCAATGTTAGGTGCGTAATGGGAACCCTTAGGAACATGCCTGCCAAGGAGGAGAAGGAAGCCAGTGTGCACTCCATGTGCACACTGGGAGAGTCATTGTGGATGTGGAAAGGCTGCTTCTGGATGCCTTGAACAGTAGAGGGTGCAGCCAACTGCAGGTGGTAGCTCATGTCGGTATCAACAATGTGTGTTGCTTTGGATCGGAGGAGATAGTCTCTAGTTTTGGGTGGCTAGCGGAAATGGTAAAGACTGCCAGTCTTGCTTGCTAGATTAAGGTGGAGCTCACTATTTGCAGCATCATCAATAGAACTGACTGCGGTCCTTTGGTGCAGAGCCGAGTGGAGGGTCTGAATCAGAGGCTCAGGCAGTTCTGTGACTGTGCAAGCTGCAGGTCCCTTGACTTGCACCATCAGGTGGTGGGTTTCCGGGTTCCACTTAATAGGTCAGGAGTCCACTACACACAGTTAGCAGCAACGTGAGTAGCAGGGGCTGTGTGGAAGGGACTGGGTTTTTTTTTTTTTTTAGGTTAGAGGGCTTCAGGGAACCACAGGAAAGGTGTCCGTCTAAAAGGGGGCAGGTAAAACACAGTAAGTTAGTTGTAGAAACTATCGGTATTGTAGTTGTAAATTGTTGTAGCTGTGTTGGGAAAGAACCAGAGCTCCAAGTCCTAGTAGAAAGCACTGAAGCTCAAATAGTTATAGGCACTGAAAGCTGGCTAAAACCGGAAATAAGTTAAGCAGAAATTTTTCAAATGATCCAATAGTGTTCAGAAAGGATGGATTAAATACAGTTGGTGGTGGAGTATCTATTGCTGACAGAAGTAGTTTGCTTTGTTGAGAAATTGAAGTAGAAAGTTACTGCGAAGTAGTGTGGGTAGAGGTTATACTTGACAATTGGACTAAACTATTAATTGGAGAATTTTACTGACTCCCGACTCAGAACGTATAGTTGCTGAACAGCTCAAAGAAAATTTGAGTCTCATTTCAAATAGGTACCCCACTCATACAATTATAGTCAGTGGTGACTTTAATCTACCCTAGATATGCTGGAAAAATTATACGTTTAAAGACGGCGCCAGGCATAAAACGTCATCCAAAATTGTACTGAACGCTTTCTCAGAAAATTATTTTGGGCAATTAATTCATAAGCCCACTCGAAGCGTAAATGGTTGTGATAGCATACTTGACCTCTTAGCAACAAATTATCTTGGACAAATAGTGAGTATTGGTGACGAATACAGGGATTAGCGACCACAAGGCAGTAACTACTAGGCTGAACACCGTAACTCCTACAACCATCAAAAAGAAACGCAAAGTATATCCATTTAAAAAAGCCGATAAAAATGCTCTTAACACCGTTTTAAGAGACAGTCTGCACTCCTTCCAATCTGATCATATAAGCATAGAAAAGTTTTGGAATGATTTCAAAGAGATAGTATCGACAGCAATTGAGAGATATATACCACATAAATTAGTAAGTGATGGTACTGATCCCCCATTGTACACAAAATGGGTCAGATTCGTGTTGGAGGAGCAATGAAAAAAGCAAGCCAAATTTAAAAGAACGCAAAATCCCCAATACTGGCAAAGTTTTGCAGAAGTTCGAAATATAGCGCATACTTCAACGCGAGATGCTTTCAATAATTTCCACAACGAAACTGTGTCTCAAAACCTGGCAGAAAACCCAAAGAGATAATGGTCATACATAAAGCACACCAGTGGCAAGAGATAATCAATATCTTCACCGCGCATTAACAACAGTGAAGTCACTGATGACAGTACCACTAAAGCAGAGTTATTAAACACGGTTTTTTGAAACGCCTTCACCAAAGAAGACAAAGTAAATATTCCTGATTTCCAATCAAGAACAACTGCCAGGTTGAGAAACATAGATATAGATATACTCGGTGTAGTAAAGCAGCTTAAATCACTTAATAAAGGCAAGGCTTCTGGTCCAGATTGTATACCAGTCAGGTTCCACTCAGAGTATGCTGATACAATAGCTCCATATTTAGCAATTATATACAACCACTTGCTCACAGAAAGATCCGTACCTAAAGACTGGAAAATTGCTCAAGTCACACCAGTACCCAAAAAGGAGTAGGAGTAATCCGTTGAATTATAGGCACATATCGCTAATGTCGATTTGCAGTAGGGTTTTGGAACATATAATGTTTTCGGACATTATGAAGTACCTCGAAGAAAACGATTTATTGACACATAGTCAGCACAGATTCAGAAAATGTCGTTCTTGTGAAACACAACCAGCTCTTTATACTCGTGAAGTAATGAGTGCTATCGCCAGGGGATGTAAAATTAATTCCATATTTTTAGATTTCCAGAAAGCTTTCATCACCGTTCCTCACAAGCGTAACCTAACCCAACTGCGTGCCTATGGAATATCGCCTCAGCTGTGTGGTGTGATTTGTGATTTCCTGCCAGAAAGGTCACTGTTTGTGGCAACAGACAGAAAGTCATTGAGTAAAACAGAAGTAATATCCAGCATTCCTCAAGGAAGTGCTATAGGCCCTCTATTGTTCCTGATCTATATTAACGACATAGGAGAAAATCTCAATAGCCATCTTAGATTGTTTGCAGATGATGCTGTCATTTACCATCTTGTGAAGTGATCAATGACCAAAATGAATTGCAAAATGATTTAGATAAGATATCTGTGTGGTGCAAAAAGTGGCAATTGACCCTGAATAAAGAAAAGTGTGAAGTTATTCACACGAGTACTAAAAGAAATCCACTAAATTTCGATTACGCGATAAGTCACACAAATCTGAAGGCTGACATTCAACTAAATAATTAGGGATTACAATTAAAAACACCCTAAATTTGAACAATCACATAGATAATGTTGTGGGTAGAGCAAACCAAAGACTGCAATTCATTGGCAGAACGCTTATATTCATATTTATTCACCTTTAAATATTTTACATGTAATTGGTGTCCTATAATAAAAGTTACAGATACATTGTATACGTCTATGAGTACGTATATTTGACAAGACAAATTGCTTGTATAATATTATATTCCTAATTCTGTAATATATACTACTTTCACAAAATGTTCCGTCAAAATTCAGTGTCATTTATTGGACACTCTTGAAATTCTTGAACTGTATAAATACTTTACTTTTTATCCATTTTGATAATTTAAATTTATCCATGGGCATAGAATGTGCACCTTTGCATAATTTGTTAAGAAATGTGGATGCTAGATACTTATAACTGCAGTGAATCTTTGATAGTCTGGCAAACGGGATGTCAATTGTATGTCCATTTCTTGTATTATCTGAATGCATTGCCATCCTAAGGTCAAAGTTATTTAAATTTTCTTTGGCATATATCAGGCAACTATAAATATACAAGCCAGGGACTGTCATTATATTTAATTCTTTAAGATGCTGTCTGCATAAGTCTCCGGGTGGTAGTCCAACAAGGCATCTGATTGCTTTCTTTTGCCATTTAAACACAGTCTTTGAAATTGGGCAGTTTCCCCATAGTATAATCCCGTAGGCAAGGTGAGCGTGGAAGAAGGAAAAATATCATATGCAGTGCACGCATTGCATGATCTATTAATTAATGTATATGAGTCATTAAGTCACAAATATTCGATATAAATACATTCGTATTAATTAAATCATAATGTAATGTATATTTCACAGTCTGTATTTTCTTTCATTTGGAGCGACCGGTAGTTTCTGTTGTAAACGAGAGATGGTGCGGCTGCATGGGCTCTTCCTTGTTGCAGTTCTTGAAACAAATAAGAGAGGCGCTTTGGTAGAGCCCGTGCTAGCCCGCGTCAAACATGGATGGTTGTAGACAATACGAAGATTGCATTCAGCATGATTTCTCTTCTGCTACCCCGAATTCATCGCGCATTCGTGAGATTAGCGACGTATGTTGAATGAGACTGAATAATATTTTAGTTTCGCGAAATGGGTGATTGTAAATTGTAATTTTTTTTTTTACATGCGTTTAGTACGTGGCGCCCCTTGGGCCCCGGCGCCCTGGGCGACCGCCCGAGTCGCCCCACCCTAAAGCCGGCGCTGAAAATATGCATATAGTAGGAGTGTTCTACTAAAAGAGCCTCTCAGTTTATGTAACAAGAAGATTGCACATGAGAGTTTTTTGCATAGCATGCCTCTGTAAGTTTCCCAGTTAAGTTTTTGGTTGATATGGAACCATAGTAGTTTTACAGATTTGTTTTCATGTTTGGGGGGCATTCGAATTAAATACAGTACCTTCTGTCTTATTATTATTTATCTGTAATGAATTTGCCTGAAACCAGCTGGTGCATCTGTCCATTGTTAATGTTACATTATTCTATAATTCATCCAAGTTGTTTCCCTGAGTAATTAGCATTGTATCGTTTGCATACAGTGCTGTGTCACAAGGTAATGAAGAAGGCAAATCATTTATGTAGACTACAAAAAGAAAAGGTTCAATTACGGAGCCCTGTGGTACTCCTTTGGTAACTGGTAAGAAACTGGATCTTTTTCATTTATAGCCTCTGTTTGTTTTTTGTTGCATAAGTAAGACTGTAATAGTTGGAGAGCGCTCTCCCCTATTCTGTAATACTGTAGCTTTCCTATAATAATATTGTGGGATACAGTATTGAATGCTTTCTTAAGGTCCAACAGTCTTGCACTAATTATGGATTTGTTCTCAAAGGAGTCGTATAATTTAGTGACAATGCTCTCTGCTGCCTTCATAGTTGAGAGACCAGTTTTGAACCCATACTGTGTGCAACATAGCAGTTTATTTGATTCAAAATACTGACTCATTTGCTGGTGGATACAGTACTCTATTATTTTTGAAATTATGGGAACTAGCGAGAGGGGTTGGTTATTGTCAGGTAAATCTTTCTCACCTTTCTTATACACAGGTATGATAACAGAAATTCATAAGCAATCTGGGTGAACACCTTCATTTAATATCTTATTTATTACCATTGTTAAGGGGATTGTTATTTCTTATATTTTATAACATAATTAGATTAACCATAGTAGTCTTCAGCTCTGGAGTTACTGAGCACGGCTTTTGATTCACTGACCGGTCTAGGAGTTACTAATGTCCATTCAAATTTATCGCTCAGCTTTCTGTGTATTGTAGGTAGCAGTGCTTCTGCCTTTCTCACATCTTCCTCTATCTTAATTCAGAGACAGGATTGGCAAAATGTGCATTTAATATATGTGGAGGAATTTGTATACTGTTTTCTTTCTTTTGGCAGTTTATTTCTGTTTTAATGACTTTCCATGCTGCTTTGCATTTATTTGTGGAATTGAGTAAGGATGTGTCATTGGCTTTGCATTTTACTGTCTTGATTTTAGACCTACAGTGTTTTCTGGCTAGTTTGTACATATTTTTATCTGCTTCACTATGGTGAGACCTGTCACAATACATGAGCATAACTGTTCTTAAGTTGTTTAACAGTGGTGTGTGCCATTTTTTCATTCTTTTGGTTTTGTGGTGGGTGTAATTCTTGTGGGTTCTTTGGTACAGTTTAGGGCAGGTTTCTTCAGATATTTTAACTACCCTGGCTCAGCAGCTGTAGTGTCAGAACACCTAAAGGAAAAATTTGGAAAATATTTCGAGTAGATTTCCCGACCATGTCATAGTTTTGGGTGGAGATTATAGACTGGGAGACTCAAATGTTTATAATGGGTGGCAAGGCCAAAGAATCCAGTGAAATTTTTTAAAGTGCATTATCTGAAAACTACATTGAGCAGTTAAACAGAGAACTGACTCATGGCAATAACATGTTAGACCTTCAGGTGACAAACAGACCCGAACTATTTGAAATAGTTAACGCAGAACAGGGAATCAGCGATCATAATACGGTTACAGCATCGGTGATTTCAGCCATAAATAGAAATATTAAAAAAGGTAGGAAGATTTTTCTGTTTAGCAAAAGTGACAAAAAGCAGATTTCAGAGTACTTGACAGCTCAACACAAAAGTTTTATCTCAATTACAGATAGTGCTGAGGATCAGTGGACAAAGTTCAAAACCATCGTACAATATGCATTACATGAGTATGTGCAAAGCAAGATCATAAGGGGTGGAAAAGAGCCACCGTGGTACAACAACTGAGTTAGAAAACTGCTATGGAAGCAAAGGGAACTTCACAGCAAACATAAACATAGCTAAAGCCTTGCAAACAAACAAAAATTACATGAAGCGAAATGTAGTGTGAGGAGGGCTATGTGAGAGGCATTCAACGAATTCGAAAGTAAAGTTGTATGTACTGATTTGGCAGAAAATCCTAAGAAATTTTGGTCTTACGTCAAAGCGGTAGGTGGATCAAAACAAAAAGACCTGACAGTCTGTGACCAAAATGGTACTGAAATAGAGGATGACAGACTAAAGGCCGAAATACTAAATGTCTTTTTCCAAAGCTGTTTCACAGAGGAATACTGCACTGTAGTTCCTTCTCTAGATTGTCGCACAGATGACCAAATGGTAGATATAGAAATAGATGACAGAGGGATAGAAAAACAATTAAAATAGCTCAAAAGAGGAAAGGTCGCTGGACCTGATGGGATACCAGTTCGATTTTACAATTTTACACAGAGTACTGTAAGACAGATTAAAGAGTGGAAATGAATTGGACTCAAAGGCAAGTCCCACTTTAAATCTCTTAGACGTCCAATAAAATCACATGGTAGTGCTCATTCTGTAGAAAGTAATACCATCAATTTTTTTGTAAGGTGGGTACAAAATGTACTGTGAAAATTTTTGTGAGATGGAACAAGCAGTTTCTACAGGATATCAATTGAAAAGGTAGCTAAACTTTTAGAATACCTTGTTGCATGCTGAAACACAGATTGAAGAGTGGAAACAAATCAGACACGAAGGTAAGCTCTACTTTTACCATCACATAGTTGTTGAATAAAACCTTGTGTCAGATATTGTGCAAAATAAGTAACTTTGTCCATTTCTGGATAGAAAATGGGTTGTATCAGATCTGCAAAAGGCGAAACAGGTAGTTGCTGCATGTTCCTTTATTAATAAAACAATTGAAATTTTTAAATTATTTCATAGCACATTGTAAATGAGATTAAAGAGTGGAAATAAATAAAAACTGAGCTGACAAGCTTTGATTATCATCTGAAGTTCACGATGGCTGTCGAAAGTACTTGAGTGAAAGACTGGGAAACTGCATATGGAGACCTTCCATCTGTTGACAGATGTATGTAAAAAATTTTTTTGCGAGGATTCAGAAACAGTCCGCGTAATTATTGATTTGGATTGAACAGCCCACATTGGGTTATGGGAAGATACAGCAAGAGATCATATTCACTTCCACAGACGAATTGGAAATATGAGCCAAATAATTGTGCCAGTTTTGTGCCAACAGTGTGTAGTACGAGATGAGCAAGCAAGCACACCTGACAGTCTGTAAGAGATATTGCCACAGCCTCATCTATCACAAAGACACAGGCAGTGCTGTGAGGGCTTGCATTACCATTCCATCTAAGACAGGTGCACTACAACTTTAAGAATTACAGTGCACTAATTAAAAAAAAATATTTTTATCACAGTTTCATTTTCTAAAAAATGCAAAGTTGTGTTGTGAAGAAGCAAGGTCTCAGTGCTTAATCTATTTCTCTCTCTCTCTCTCTCTCTCTCTCTCACACAACCACACACGCACGCACGCACACACACACCAAGAGAGAGAAAGATTGTGGTTCTCAGATATCTCGAGGAGGGTTCTTCTTTCCTTGGAATATATATGGAAAAAAGGACAGGTATACACTCGCATACACACACATATCCATCCGCACGTACACAGACACAAGCAGACGTGGAATATAAAAAACAAAGATTATGTGACTTACCAAACGAAAGTGCTGGCAGGTCGATGGACACCCAAACAAACACCAAACAAACACAATCATACACACAAAATTCAAGCTTTCGCAACAAACGGTTGCTTCATCAGGAAAGAGGGAAGGAGAGGGAAAGACGAAAGGATGTGGGTTTTAAGGGAGAGGGTAAGGAGTCATTCCAATCCCGGGAGCGGAAAGACTTACCTTAGGGGAAAAAAGAACAGGTATACACTCGCACACACACACATATCCATCCGCACAAACACAGACACAAGCAGATGACGCTGCCCTAGGTCAAACAGATATCAACTGTGTTTTTTTTATATAGGAACCCCCAATTTTTATTACATATTCATGTAGTACGTCTTCCCCCATGAACCATGGACCTTGCCGTTGGTGGGGAGGCTTGCGTGGCTCAGCGATACAGATGGCCGTACCGTAGGTGCAACCACATTGGAGGGCCATCTGTTGAGAGGCCAGACAAACATGTGGTTCCTGAAGAGGGGCAGCAGCCTTTTCAGTAGCTGCAGGGGCAACAGTCTGGATGATTGACTGATCTGGCCTGTAACATTGACCAAAATGGCCTTGCTGTGCTGGTACTGCGAACGGCTGAAAGCAAGGGGAAACTACAGCCGTAATTTTTCCCGAGGACATGCAGCTTTACTGTATGATTTAAATGATGATGGTGTCCTCTTGGGTAAAATATTCTGGAGGTAAAATAGTCTCCCTTTCGGATCTCCGGGTGGGGACTACTCAAGAGGACGTCGTTATCAGGAGAAAGAAAACTGGCATTCTACGGATCGGACAGTGGAATGTCAGATCCCTTAATCGGGCAGGCAGGTTAGAAAATTTAAAACGGGAAATGGATAGGTTAAAGTTAGATATAGTGGGAATTAGTGAAGTTCGGTGGCAGGAGGAACAAGACTTTTGGTCAGGTGATTACAGGGTTATAAATACAAAATCAAATAGGGGTAATGCAGGAGTAGGTTTAATAATGAATAAAAAAATAGGAGTGCGGGTTAGCTACTACAAACAGCATAGTGAACGCATTATTGTGGCCAAGATAGACACAAAGCCCATGCCTACTAAAGTAGTACAAGTTTATATGCCAACTAGCTCTGCAGATGATGAAGAAATTGAAGAAATGTATGACGAGATAAAAGAAATTATTCAGGTAGTGAAGGGAGACGAAAATTTAATAGTCATGGGTGACTGGAATTCGTCAGTAGGAAAAGGGAGAGAAGGAAACATAGTAGGTGAATATGGATTGGGGGGAAGAAATGAAAGAGGAAGCCGCCTTGTAGAATTTTGCACAGAGCATAACTTAATCATAGCTAACACTTGGTTCAAGAATCATAAATGAAGGTTGTATACCTGGAAGAATCCTGGAGATACTAAAAGGTATCAGATAGATTATATAATGGTAAGACAGAGATTTAGGAACCAGGTTTTAAATTGTAAGACATTTCCAGGGGCAGATGTGGATTCAGACCACAATCTATTGGTTATGAACTGCAGATTGAAACTGAAGAAACTGCAAAAAGGTGGGAATTTAAAGAGATGGGACCTGGATAAACTGAAAGAACCAGAGGTTGTAGAGAGTTTCAGGGAGAGCATAAGGGAACAATTGACAGGAATGGGGGAAAGAAATACAGTAGAAGAAGAATGGGTAGCTCTGAGGGATGAAGTAGTGAAGGCAGCAGAGGATCAAGTAGGTAAAAAGACGAGGGCTAATAGAAATCCTTGGGTAACAGAAGAAATATTGAATTTAATTGATGAAAAGAGAAAATATAAAAATGCAGTAAGTGAAACAGGCAAAAAGGAATACAAACGTCTCAAAAATGAGATCGACAGGAAGTGCAAAATGGCTAAGCAGGGATGGCTAGAGGACAAATGTAAGGATGTAGAGGCCTATCTCACTAGGGGTAAGATAGATATCGCCTACAGGAAAATTAAAGAGACCTTTGGAGATAAGAGAACGACTTGTATGAATATCAAGAGCTCAGATGGAAACCCAGTTCTAAGCAAAGAAGGGAAAGCAGAAAGGTGGAAGGAGTATATAGAGGGTCTATACAAGGGTGATGTACTTGAGGACAATATTATGGAAATGGAAGAGGATGTAGATGAAGATGAAATGGGAGATACGATACTGCGTGAAGAGTTTGACAGAGCACTGAAAGACCTGAGTCGAAACAAGGCCCCGGGAGTAGACAACATTCCATTAGAACTACTGATGGCCTTGGGAGAGCCAGTCATGACAAAACTCTACCATCTGGTGAGCAAGATGTATGAGACAGGCGAAATACCCACAGACTTCAAGAAGAATATAATAATTCCAATCCCAAAGAAAGCAGGTGTTGACAGATGTGAAAATTACCGAACTATCAGTTTAATAAGTCACAGCTGCAAAATACTAACGCAAATTCTTTACAGACGAATGGAAAAACTGGTAGAAGCGGACCTCGGGGCAGATCAGTTTGGATTCCGTAGAGATGTTGGAACACGTGAGGCAATACTAACCTTACGACTTATCTTAGAAGAAAGATTAAGAAAAGGCAAACCTACATTTCTAGCATTTGTAGACTTAGAGAAAGCTTTTGACAACGTTAACTGGAATACTCTCTTTCAAATTCTGAAGGTGGCAGGGGTAAAATACAAGGAGCGAAAGGCTATTTACAATTTGTACAGAAACCAGATGGCAGTTATAAGAGTTGAGGGGCATGAAAGGGAAGCAGTGGTTTGGAAAGGAGTGAGACAGGGTTGTAGCCTCTCCCCGATGTTATTCAATCTGTATATTGAGCAAGCAGTAAAGGAAAGAAAAGAAAAATTCGGAGTAGGTATTAAAATCCAGGGAGAAGAAATAAAAACTTTGAGGTTCGCCAATGACATTGTAATTCTGTCAGGGACAGCAAAGGACTTGGAAGAGCAGTTGAACGGAATGGACAGTGTCTTGAAAGGAGGATATAAGATGAACATCAACAAAAGCAAAACGAGGATAATGGAATGTAGTCAAATTAAATCGGGTGATGCTGAGGGGATTAGATTAGGAAATGAGACAATTAAAGTAGTAAAGGAGTTTTGCTATTTAGGGAGTAAAATAACTGATGATGGTCGAAGTAGAGAGGATATAAAATGTAGACTGGCAATGGCAAGGAAATGGTTTCTGAAGAAGAGAAATTTGTTAACATCAAGTATAGATTTAAGTGTCAGGAAGTCGTTTCTGAAAGTATTTGTCTGGAGTGTAGCCATGTATGGAAGTGAAACATGGACGATAAATAGTTTGGACAAGAAGAGAATAGAAGCTTTCGAAATGTGGTGCTACAGAAGAATGCTGAAGATAAGGTGGGTAGATCACGTAACTAATGAGGAGGTGTTGAATAGGATTGGGGAGAAGAGAAGTTTGTGGCACAACTTGACTAGAAGAAGGGATCGGTTGGTAGGACATGTTTTGAGGCATCAAGGGATCACAAATTTAGCATTGGAGGGCAGCGTGGAGGGTAAAAATCGTACAGGGAGACCAAGAGATCAATACACTAAGCAGATTCAGAAGGATGTAGGTTGCAGTAGGTACTGGGAGATGAAGAAGCTTGCACAGGATAGAGTAGCATGGAGAGCTGCATCAAACCAGTCTCAGGACTGAAGACCACAACAACAACAACATGTAGTACGTAAAGAAAAATGAATGTTTTAGTTGGACCACTTTTTTCACTTTGTGATAGATGGCGCTGTAATAGTCACAAATGTATAAGTATGTAGCACGACATAACATTCTGCCAGTGCGGACGGTATTTGCTTCGTGATACATTACCCATGTTAAAATGGACTGTTTACCAATTGCAGAAAAGGTTGATATCGTTTTGATGTATGTCTATTGTGATCAAAATGCCCAGTGGGCGTGTGCTATGTATGCTGCTTGGTATCCTGGACGACATCATCCAAGTGTCGGGACCGTTCGGCAGATTGTTATGTTATTTAAGGAAACAGGAAGTGTTCAGCTACATGTGAAATGTCAACCACGACCTGCAACAAATGATGATGCCCAAGTAGGTGTTTTAGCTGCTGCCGGGGCTAATCCTCACATCAGTAGCAGACAAATTGTGTAATAATCGGGAATCTCAAAAACGTCAGTGTTTATATCACATTTTTGCCTACTGATTCAGCAGGGAAGTGTAGTATAAAGTTTGCAAAATCTCACTAGGAAGCTATCAGTCGATGCTGGATTGCTGGAGATACAACATTAGAGTCATTGTCGTTGAAAAAGATGTAAGCACAACAGGCAACAGGCACTGTTAGTAATAAGAAAATATATATATTTTTTGTGCTTATCAATTACTTGCTGAGAGATTCCACGTTATCGAATTCAAAGAGTCTGGGGAGTGCAGTAAGCTCTGTAAGCCTGTTGCTGTTGGGAAAAAAAAGCAGCACCATCCAATACTGAGTGCAAAATGTGTCACCACCAAATGGGGAGTAAGGGTGCTGGTTTATCTGAAGGACTGTAAGATATACTACCATCAAGATTCTTGAACATCGGTCCCATCAAACTTGACCTCCTTAAGAGTGGTTAGCTGTGCATAATATGTTGTGGAAGAGAGAATAACATAGAGATAGGTGATTTTGAAATCATTGATCCACAATTGTTTGTTTATATAAAATTGTTAGTTTCTGTTTACAAAGTACCACATACAGCAAGATGTTATTATTAGATCTCTAAAAGAAGACTATTGTTTTATTCTCAAGAGTGTTTAGCTCTCACATACAAAGTCATTGGTGATCTAAAAGGTTTTGCACAAGTTGATGAGTGAATAAGACAATCACTTCAGAGAGAGTGCTTCACTGATTCCAAACACTTTGATGTTTTTGAAGTGTATGATAGTTACTTGTGTATTTATTACGCAGAACTTTTTCTGTTTCAGCATAAGAAGTGGTCGATCACTACAGTAAATATATATTATTCATAATGTATTATTTAGGAGTAAACAGACGACTTACTGAAAGGCAGAAGCTTTGCTTTGTCGACTGATACCCAAACAAAAGGTACAAAGCTTTGCTTTGCCGGCTTTCGGAATGAAATTCCTTTCTGTAGCTGTACCGGAAACACACACACACACACACACACACACACACACACACTGTTGGGTAGGGGTTTGAGGACAGCGAGTTATTGTAGGTTTAGGCCAGGGAAGTTACGGGAACAAAGGATGTGCAGCTCAGAAAAGCTGGTGGTTGTGCGGGGAGCGATCCAGATGGCACAGGCTCGTGGGCTGTAAAGCAACCATTGAAATCTCACTTGTTGTGCTCTGCTGCATGTTGTGCCACTGGTTGGTCCAGCTTGTCTTTGGGAACAGTTTGATGGTTGCCATTCATTTTGGTTGTCAGCTGGTTGGTTGTCATACCAATCTAAAACGCTGTGCAGTGGTTGCAGCAGAGCTGGTATATAACATGTATAACATGGCTGCTGTCACATGTGGCCCGGCCTCTGATGGCATAGGATAAGCCTGTGATGTGCCTGGAGTAGGAGATGCCGGGAGGGTGGATAGGGCATGTCTTGCATATGGATCTTCCCCAAGGGTATGTGGCAGAGGATTGGGGGTAGGGGTGGCATAGGGATGGACTGAGATTATGTGGAGGTTGGGAGGGGAGCAAACACCACTTTGGTGGGGGACAGAAGTATCTTGGGTAAGGTATCCCTCATTTCAGGTCATGATGAAAGAATAATCAAAGCCCTGACAAAGGGTGTGGTTCAGTCATTCCAGTCCCAGATGGTGTTAGGTGACAAGGGGGACACTTATTCGTGGTTGGTTCTTGGGGTGGATGTGAGGGTCAGATGTGTGTGGAGATATGGCATGGGAGATCTGTTTGTGTATTAGGTCTGGAGGGTATTGCCTGTCTGTGAAGGTCTTTGTGAGGCCTTCAGCATACTGTGCAAGGGAGATCTCATCACTGCAAATGCATCTGCAATAGGTCTCCAGGCTGTATGGGAGGGATTTTTTGGTGTGAAAGGGGTGTCAGCTGTCAAAGTGTAGGTACTGTTGGTGATTGGTGGGTTTGATGTGGACTGAGGTGTGGATGGAGTCATCTGAGAGGAGGAGATCAACATCTAGGAGGGAGGACCAGGTGAAGTGGATGGGAGAGAAGCTGTTGCGATTGTGGAGGAATGAGAATAAGGTGTCCTGGGTCCAGATTATAAAGATGTCATCAATAAACCTGAACCAGACCAGGGGTTTGGTGTTTTAGGAAGCTAGGATGTTTCCTCCAGGTGGCCCATGAAGAGGGCATAGGAGGGTGTCATGCAGATGCCCATGATTGTGCCATGAATTTGTTTGTATATCTTCCCTTCAACACCTCGGGTTAGAATGTAGTTGATTAGGTGTATGTGGAATGAAGTGGTGGGTTAAGAACCTGCAGGGCATTTGGGAGAAGTAGCCTTCAGTTGCGACAAGGCCATGGGCATGAGAGATGTTGGTGTATTAGGAGGTTGCATCTACATTGACAAGTAGGGACCTAGAAAGTAAGAGTGTGGGAATGGTGGAAAGCAGGTGCAGGAAGTGATTGATATCTTTAATGTGGGAGGCTAGGTTTTGGACAATTGGTTGCAGATGTTGGTCAACAAGGGCCAAGATTCTTTTGGTGGGTGACTGTAACCAGCCACAATGGGGTACCCAGGATTGTTAGGTCTGTGGATTTTGGGGACTGTGTAGAAGGTGGGTGTGCGGGCTGTTGTCGGGATGAGCAGGGGGATGGATTCAGGGGGAGATTTTCTGCATAGGGCTTAAGGATTTCAGCAGGGATTGGAGGTTATGTTGGATTTCTGGGATGGAATCACTTTGGCAGACCTCACAGGTGGAGATGTTGGGCAGCTGGTGGAGGCGCTTCACCAGGTAGTCACCCCGGTTCATCACAACAGTGGTGGAACCTTTGTCTGCTGGAGGATGATCAGGTCAGGATCCGTTTTTAGGTTGTGTAGGGCAGTCCTTTCTTCTGCTGAAAGGTTGTTGGCCTTAGGGAGGGACCTGGGGAAGGATGGTGAGGCTAGGTTGGAAGTTAGTTAACGTGCTGTCCCCCCCCACCCACCACCCTATAGTGTGTGTGTGTGTGTGTGTGTGTGTGTGTGTGTGTGTGTGTGTGTGTGTGTGCGCATGTCTCTGGTTGAGAAAGGAATTTCATTCTGAAAGCTAGCAAAGCCAAGCTCTGTACCTTTTGTTTGTGTATCTGTTGACGACACAGCACTTCTGCCTTTTTGGTGAATCATCTCTTTATTTCTAAATAATTCGTTATTCTCAACCAGAATTTCCCATGCATTATTATTTGTAATGTACACAGTTTTACCCACAAAATGCTATTCAGTGCTGTTCTGATTTCATTTATGTCAATAACAGCAGTGAAATCTTGATTATTTAATAGGGATGTTACAGATATCTTTTCAAACTGCAAGAAACTGCTGCTTGTAAATGTAAAACGTAATTAGTTCCATGTGAAAAATTTTAGTTAATAAAATTATTATTTTTGTATATTGATTGTTTTTCTCTTTATTCATCAGTAATATATTAAAATAAAAAGGCAATTTTGATACAGTTGTGTGAGAGACAAGGAATGATTACTAGACAACACAGGTATGTACCGTATTTTTGATATAAGAACTGCAGATGCATATTTTTTGACCTTGGGATTTTTTTTAATTATAGTATGCCAGAGGTATGCATATGCATACAGTTATTTTTGACTTTCACAGAAATAAAATTAACTTGACTGGATCATAAATTTTTGTAGAGATCTGTAATTATACTTCGAGTGATCAGGTGTGGTCTGTGATCAATAGGCATTATGCCATAGGTATTCAGAGTTTACTGTTTAGCATTTAGCAATTATCATTTACCATTCACTGTTTACCATTTATCATTAGCATTTACTACAATGGAGGTGTGGGTTCTAAAACACAACTCGTCTTTTTCCACTTTCTTGGATTCTAAATACTGTGCTGGAAAGAGGAAGGGTTTGGGTTATAATGCACACAATTGGTCTGTATGTAAATAATGTAACTTGACACAATTTTTCTTGGTGGAAACAATGAATATATTTGACTTTCAAGTGGAATTTACCATAATTTTTATTACATATCTGGAACATCATTTAAATACTGTGCTCTGATGGTTGGGAAAAGAGGAGGGGGAGCACACAATTGATCTGTTTCCATATAAGGAGGTGAGGGTTTTCCATAAATTGGGGAGTTCCCTGCTGCACTGGTTCAAATCACTGCATGTCAGTCAGTGAGGCAGTCATGATATTCTGCAGTGCATATAAATCCAATGTTATTGTGTTTGACATGAATTTGTATCAAAACTTCTACAATGCATATGTTAAGCCAAATGCCCACATGTGTAAGCAAGAAGTTAACCAATTGTGGAAGGAAGTTAAGCTGAAGTTCACCAACAAGAATAATCTTAGTGATCATATAAATCAAGAGATTGAAAAATTACATAATTATGTGGTTAAGAGGGAGATACAAATAATGTTGTCTTTCATCTGCAAAGTGAGTAAAGGTTCAGCAATACTCGGTGTATATGATCTATAATTAAAAGGTAAAGTTTTGGGGATCTGTCAAATGCTTAACACTATTTTTGCAGAGCCCTTTTGTCCATCTGTTTGTCTCTGTCCATCCAAATAGTAGTCAGGTTTAGCATGTTTAAAAAAATGTTTTTAATCATGTGTTAAAAATGATGTTTAGTGTAATTTCTATATAAAACATGGTTTTATTTAAATGCTTAAATGGATGTCCTTTTGCATAGTTGGAAACTCCCACCACCTTGGATTTAAAATACTGCCCTGTGACTGATAAAGAGGGGAAGGTGAGAGGCAGGAGGGGTTGTGGTCTCCCATTGATAAGGATGATGACATCATCATTTCAAGGTCATTGATGACAGGCACAATCTTGGAAAAGATCAGTGACTGAGATCAAAGTGAGATAGTGTGTCTCTAAAGGTTAGAGCTGCACTAGATTGGCCATATCTGTACCACTGTCTAGGCAGTATTTCTTTATTTCCGAAAACCACCTGACTCAGTTTTGCACCTACACTTATTATAAAAAGTATGGACAGATGGTACATCAAGTGAAATTTGCAACTGCATTGCAGATTTGTAGCCAAGAAAGAAGCAACATGTTATTTCAGTTGGAGAGTCATGGAAAGATATAGAAGTAACATCGGGTGTTTCCTAGGAAAGTGTGATAGATCCTTGCTGTTCATGTTACATAATAATAACCTTGCAGACAATATTAATAATTATCTCAGACATTTTGCAGATGATACGGTTAATAATAATTAAGTATGGTCTGAAAAAATCCACACAACTATTCAGTTGTCTCTTGATAAGATTTGAAAATGATGTAAATATTGGTAATTTGCTTTAATGTATAGGTATGTAAAGTATTGCACTTCACAAAGAAAAAAAAATAGTATACTATGACCACAACATCAACGAGTCACAATTGGAGTCATCAACCCGTACAAATACCTGGGTGAACAATTTATAACAATATCAAATGGAATAATCACATAGAGTCAGTTGTTGGGGACCATGGTTCCTTGGTAGAATACTAAGGAAATACAATCAATATACACGGGAAATCGCTTCAAAATAGTTGTGTGACCCAGTTTAGAATGTGGCTGAAGTGTGAGGGACCCACATAAAATACAATTGACAGGGGTTATTGAACATATACAGAGAAGGGCAGCATGAATGATTAGAGGTTTCTGTTACCCATGGGAGAGAGTGATGGAGATGCTGAGGAAACTTTACTGACAGATGCTTGAAGACTGGTGCAGAGTACCCTGAGAAAGCCTGCTTACAGAGTTTCAAATCCCAGCTGAAGAATCTAGGGATACACTACAGGGTGGTGCAGATAAAAGTAGCCCATGTAAGTATAAAAGAGATGCAGTGAAATTACAGAAATGGATTTACCATTTATTTACATAGAAAAACAGTAAAAAAAGCATTTCTCAAAGATGTTGAAAGTGAGCCCCTGCAACATCAATACACAGCTGTGGACATGTAAGCATATTCAGATACACTGAGAGTACAGTGTAAAGTTCGAATATTGATGATGGCAACTTCACAACTGATGTTTTTCAATTCCTGTATTGTCTGTGGATTTGTTTAGTAGACCTTGGTCTTCAAGTGTCCCCACAGAAAAAAATCACATGTTGTTAGATCCGGTTAATAGAACCTGTTTTCACGTATGCTTCTGCAATTTCATTTCTTTCTTCTAAGGAGAAAGTCATTTTGCAGACCACAAAGAGAAACATCTAACTTCACTGACAAAATACACTGAAATTCTGACAGAAGAATGCTAACAATTGATTTTTGCATAAAACTGTCCATTGTTGTAGCTGTTTGTTCTATGCCAGAAGCCGAAATATTGCATTTAAATTTGAAGGGGAGGCAGGCTACTTTTAAGTACACCGCCCCCTACAACCTCCCATGTATTGGTCCTGCAGCAGTTGCTTACAGTGGATGAAAGTAATAACAGAGGAGCAGGAGAACAGCAGTCTCTCTTCTTGTGCTCCATATGTAAATGGAATGAAAAGAAACACTAATGACTGGTACACTGGGAAGTAACCTCTGCTTGCACTTCACAGTGGTTTGCAGAGTATGGATGTAGGTGTACAACTGTCATTACAAAAAACATTGTTTTCACGTTTGTAAGTCATGCATAGAGGACATTCCCACATACCACTAGGAGTGAGAAGAGAAGTTATGTACAGCCCTTGTCAACTACAAATGTGCATATTGGCCTTTTAGTATGACTATGCTTATTGTGTGCATTATACACTGAAGAGCCAAAGAAATTGTTACACCAGCCTAATATCATGTAGGGCCCTTGTGAGCATGCAGAAGTGCCATAACATGATGTGGCATGGGCTTGACTAATGTCTGAAGCAGTGCTGGAGAGAAATGACACCATGAATCCTGAAGGGCTGTCCATAAATCCATAAGAGTACAAGGGGATGGAGATCTTTTCTGAAGAGCACGTTGCAAGGCATTCCAGATACGCTCAATAATGTTCATGTCTGGGGAGCTTGATGCCCAGTGGAAGTGTTAAACTCAGAAGAGTGTTCCTGGAGCCACTCTCTAGCAATTCTGGATGTGTATGGTGTCGCATTGTCCTGATGGAATTGCCCAAGTCCATCAGAATGCACAAGAGACATGAATGGATGCAGGTGATCAGACAGGATGCTTACGGACATGTCACCTGTCAGAGACATACCTAGATCTATCAAGGATCTCATAGTACTCCAATTGCACACGCCCCACACCATTACAGAGCCTCCATCAGGTTGAACAGTCCCCTGGTGACACGCAGGGTCCATGGATTCACAAGGGTGTCTCCATACCCATACATGTCCATCCGCTTGATACAATTTGAAATGAGACTCATCTGACCAGGCAACATGTTTCAAGTCATCAACAGTCCAATATCAATGTTGACGGGTCCAGGCGAGGTGTAAAGCTTGGTGTCATGCAGTCATCGAGAGTACACAAGTTGGCCTCTGGCTCTGAAAGCCCATTCGATGATGTTTCGTTGAATGGTTTGCACACTGAAACATGTTGATGGTCTAGCACTGAAATCTGCAGCAATTTGCGGAAGGGTTGCACTTCTGTCACGTTAAATGGTTCTGTTCAATCATTGTTGGACCCGTTCTTTCAGGATTTCTTTCTGGCCGCAGCAACATCAGAGAGTTGATGTTTTACCAAATTCCTGATATTCATGATACACTCATGAAATGGCTGTATGGGAAAATCCCCAATTCATCACTACTTCAGAGATGCTGTGTTCTGTCACTCGTGCGCCACCTGTAACACCACGTTCAAACTCACTTAAATCTTGATAACCTGGCATTGTAGCCACAGTAACTGATCTAACAACTGCATGAGACACTTGTCGTCTTATATAGGCGTTGCCGGCCGCAGTGCTGTATTCTGTCTGTTTACAATCTCTGTATTTGAATATGCATGCCTCTACCAGTTTCTTTGGTGCTTCAGTGTATGTGCCATACGCTGATTCAGGGGTATGAACCATATTTTTATTTTGAAGAATGCTTTGTGAAGTAGAAGAGATACAATTTTTAAAATCCATGTTTGTAATGTAGCTGTAGTTCTTTCTGTTGTAGTTTCTGAAGATCTAGTCATAAGTAAAAATTGTAACTTATTGTCCCCATCAGAAAATGAAATAAATTATTATTATTTGGAACTACAGTTCTTGTTCAAACATTTCCAGCTCTCTTCATTGGTACACCATGTAAAGAACTCTTCTTTGTATCAGGCAAGTTGGAGACAGGGCCATTAGTGGATGCTTCCTCAATGTTTTGTGAGCATAATTTACAGGACACCTTTGGTGTTAACCACATCCATATTGGGCAGTAAGACCATTGGTGAAGTCATAATGGCCAGGGGGAAGAGGTGGATGTGCTGGGGGAGGGGGGGCGGGGGGAATTTGAACCCCGTTCATTTTATTTGTTAGGAAAGCCATTTTATTCTAACTCATTCTTTCCTAGCATTTAGCCTGTCATACAGGATCCATTTTTTTTCGTGATCTGGTGATTTTATTTTATTTTCATTTTGTGGCCAGATGCACTTCTGGCCACACCAGTAGTCAGGTAACCTGAGAGAGGGGAAGGGGAGGAAGGGGAAGGGGGGAGGTGAGATGGGGGGGAGGTTGAGGAGGGGGGTATGTGAAGGGGGAGGGGAGATAGGAGTGGGGGATGGGGATATGGGAGGGGGAAGGGAGGAGTGGAAGGTAAAGTAAAAAGTAAATTAAAAAGTAAAATAAAAAGCAAAGATTAAAGTAAAGTGTAAAGTAAAATTGTGTGCATCATCTGTCTGTGAATCATGTACATTTGTGTTACATGTCAGATTATTTGTTTGTGTACCATATTTTCTGAGGCAGAAATTGGGGAACAACCTGGAATTGTGTAAAGAAATGCAGAAAATCGTCTAAAAGCACACTCAGGCTAGTCAGTGTACCAAAACCATGGTCGTTTATGAGCTGCATGATTTCAGTCCACACGTGGCTTACCACCCTGCCTCACAGGCTAGCATGTTGTGTGTTTAGCTGTGTGAGCAGGTTGAAACTATTTGATTCCAAATACCCTAGAAAAATTCCAGATTTTTCCAGTGCTGCACTTCGTTCAGCGAGATTTTCACATGTTCTGTTGAAGAAGTGTAAGACACTGAGAAATCAATTTAGGTACGGTACTTTCATTGTTAGCTTCACTTAGCAGATACATACCCAAATGAAGCAAGCAGTGGATGGGCAGGCATCGTGAACTGTCCCAAAATAATAAAAGCACTGTACTAGCCACTGATATAAACAAATTGTTTTGATTATACTGCATTTGACCCTTACCATACCAAGGAGGGGGAGGGCGCTTTGTTCTCACCTTTTGACCATATTGTGATCTAGTCAGGGGTAGTTTATATTTTAAATTGCTCAAAAAAGTCTTTATTGGTTTTAATTATGTCTTCTACCATATTCTATAAATGTTTCAAATTTTTCAGTTAAACTTAACTCAGTGGTAGGTGTGACTTTTTACAATTTTCAGGTTCAGGGCCTACTTACGTAGCAATATTACACTGAAAATTATTTTGTGAGTAAAAGTCAGCAATAATTGACAAAATTTGTGCTTTAAAATCTTTTTTTTCTATGCATTACTGAAAATGCATTGGTTTCCTACAAGATATTTTCAGTATCTGGGCCCCCATCACACATCAGCAACTCTTTAAAAATTCTGTTGTTAAAATAAGTCAATGACAATTAACAAATTTTAAAAAGATTTTTTGAATATTGGCATAAAGTAGCACCCACCTCTCCTCTTCCCTCTCTTTGTAATACATATTAATGACAATTTGTTGGTATTGTAAGGGTCAACATTTTATATATTTTATTCTTAGTATTATTAGAATATTAGGTATCTGTGGCACATTATGTGATGGTGATAGCAAATTAAATTTGGAATTGGGGGTGAGGGAAGGAGACAGACAGTGAAAAACTTCGACCCTCCTCATGAACCAAACCTGGATCTTCACCTGTCACTTGCAGTGCCACCTCTTTTGTCTGACAGTTCCAAGATTGCCTGTCGTCAATATTTATTTATTTTGTTCCAGTTAGAACTCAATTATTTGAATTATGATGTTCCTGTCTGATGCAGAAAAAGTATTAGGCCATGATGCCGTGTCAGGAATCACACCAGCAGACTATTATTCAGAGTGGTTTTGGGTAAAAAAAAAAAAAAAAAAAAAATGTATTGTAGGGTTGTAGGGGAGAGTGCTGTACCTTGAGGATGGTGTACTTGATTATACATGTTGCCTGGTTTCTGTTTTAATCTAGTTACCAATTTTAGAATCATATGAAAGACTGCAAACCATTTCTGGCAATTTCTACTGTTTCTGTTCTTGTGAGACATGAGGTTATGTTTTGTGTCGCATTTGTTAATTTTTTAGTTCTACACATTTACATTTAAGTGCTGTATTGCATGGTAACGCTATTTGGAAGGTATTGTTAATTCTTCAGTAAAGGAATCTTATGGTAAGTAGAAATCTGTTTTTTTTTTTTCACAAAAAAAAAAGAAGTACGAATCATATAACATGTGGGTGGTTAAGCTGTATTTTGCCAACCAGCGCCATCTTACACCTAGAATGGAAGAAGATCTTCTACCATGAAACATGTGTCATTTGAAAATGATAAGAGCTTCTTTAATGTCTTGAAAATAAAAACTTGTATTACTTTTCAGTAGCTTCTATTTCCGAATGTATTTAACTTGTTTTTGATAATATTTATACTTAATTTGATTTCACTTACTTATTGTTGGTATGTACTGTAATAGGGTAATAATGTAGTATTTAGGCTACTAAATATGGTATTGACAAAAGTATTCTCAATTGCAACACTTTTAGATTATTTGTTCCTATGTACTGGGTGGTTATAATTGAACTGCGGTGTTCTGACTGCTGCAGTGTGTGACTGCTGCAGTGTGGACTGTATACATTGCTGGATGCTGAAACATTGTAGGTAAATCAGCACATTCGCAGAGTTTGCTGAAAAAAATAATAGCTGCACTTTCTGTGAACAGGCACTGTATGCAGACGGTCTGTGATGTGGGTGCAGGAAAAGGAGAGAAACGATCAGACACATGAGAACGGTGGTTCTGGCATGTTTATTAGCTTATGGTCAACATTTGTTCAACATAGTCACCCAACTCAGCAACATACTACATCCATAACATGGCATGGTTGACAGTTGCTCGCGCCATATCCAGTATAATCAGAGCAATATGTCATCGTATGCCGTCCTACAGATCAGGAAGAGTCTGGATACATATCTGGTAGACCTGATCTTTCAGATATCCCCACAACAAAAAGTCACATGGATTTATGTCCTGGGATCTGGAAGGACACGCATCTTTAAATTGCCAAGAGATGATGAGTCGTTTGCAAAGGTTTCTTGAAGCAAATCTTTCACCTGCCAAGTGACATGTAGTATCTTGCATGAAAATAGTGGTGTGGACACAATTTCATTCTTGTAAAGCTAGCATTGTATTTTGCACAGTGAGGTCATTATAATGTGCTGATGTCAGTGTACATCTATTAGGGCTGTGAGGTGTCATCTCCTTGAAGAAAAACGTTATGAGGATAGAGGAGCTTGTGAAACCATGCCACAGTCACATAAGCTGAGTGCAGCGGATGTTCCTGCACAGGAGGTGGCAGAGTAGATCCCCAAGTGTGACAGATCTGTGCATTCACAACACCAAGCAGAGTAAGATGTGCCTTGTCCATCCAAAGAATGTTCCCCAGCCACATGTCAACCATTTTCATGTGTGCCAAAAACTGGAGGGTAAAGTCATGACATTGTAGTCTATCTTGGGGCTTCATTTGGTCCACATTCTGACTTTAAAGGGTCACAAATGTAAAATGTGCTGCAAACTCCTTTGAACTGTTGACCAGGGAGGAGAGAGTTCCTATGACACAGCTCAAGCACTATCTGTAGAATTTCATCAACAACTGCTGTGGGAATGGGCTGTCTCCTTCTCCCTGCTACACCACCTAATTCAGATGTTTCTTCAAATTTCTTGATCATATTCTTTAGCCCATGTACTGATACTGGGCCTCTTCGCAGCTGTTTCTGTCAGCAATATTCCCACAATGCAGCACTGCCATTCTGCTGTTCTGATAAAACAATTTTACTAACAGCGCATGGGCTTTCTTCTCAATAGCTGTTGCTTTCCATATAGGAAAACTTCAACCTTCTTAATCCTCCACACCAAAAGTCACTTCACACTCGAAATCAACATGCTTTGCCAAGCGACAAACAGCATGGTGACGTCAAAAGAGGAAACATTTCATATTCTGACTGCTTACAGCGCCATATTTTCACCTGGTAGCAGAAAGTGGAACTATTTTTTTCCAGCATACTCCACAAGCGCACGGATTAATGAGCATACCTACGATGTTTCAGCGTCATGCCATGTCTACAACCTTTGTTGCACTCAGAACGCCATCAGTTTAATTATAATCACCCGCTACCTGACAATTTTGTATCTTGGAACATTTTTCACGTTTCGGAAATCTTACTTTTCTGGAGTAATTTTTACAATTTCAGAAAAATACTGTAGCACATAAAAAATGAATGCTATGATTTAAAAATGGAATCAGAAAATATATTAAACTTCTATGCAGAATTAAAAGTCTGAAACGTGTTGCAAAATACGATACTTTCTCTTACGGTACAATTTAAAGCACAAGCACGAGACCAAATTTGGGCTAGCTCTCCGAAACTACAATCATGTCCATTTTACAGTATGTTGGTTGGTTTCGACCGCCCCAGAATGTATTCGCAGGTACAAAGTTTTCAACAAACTGTTGGTCTAAATCACGATACCCCAAATTCCTAAGCTAACAGCTGACAACAGCTGAAATCGCCACACTCACCTTACGGTTCTGTCCCCTCAGCAACCAGGAGTACGATTTCTGCAAATGAAACTTCATGCAGACGGTAATATTTCTGCTGGTAAACGGATGTAAACGACACACAATGGACCATTACAGCATAACTCCTGTTTTACTGGCAAATAATCTTGCTTGCATTGAAATGAAGTCACGTATATTGCAACTTCAGGGAAATGTGTCGTTAAAACTGAACCCTTGTATAAAGCTTGTGACAGACACTTGAATATTTCGGATGTGGGGTAAGCAAAAATAGTGAACATTTCGTGTTTAGATTTACTTGTTTGTTATATGTACCACACAAATTACACGAACTTTTGATACTGACAAGCAAGAAGTTTGCGTTACTGGGAGAAATAAGAAATAATTGTACAGTTTTTTCCGTGTAATTATACTAGACGTGTGCTGTTCCATACGTCGACAAATTCAGACACATACTCCTGTACAGACATCAGTTTTTCTGCAGTTTGCTTAAATCGGTTAAAATCTATTTCCTTTGAATAGGACACAGCCTATGCCATTCCCCATGCTTGCTCTGTCCGAGGCTTTGGTGCATCTCAAACCTCGTCGTCTTTGGCATGTTGAACATTGTCTTCCTTTTTTTCGACACATTTATTCATTACTTGTCCTGCCAGTTTACAAAATCCTGGCCCGAGCTTCCAGTGTCTCAAATTTGTTAGTAACTACATAGTGGACTTATAGGCATCTACAGACATTTTTCCTAGAGAGGACAAAATTGTGAAACTGTCAATTTTGATATAACAGAGTCGGTGTGTTTGAAAATGCACAATGTCCCAGCGACTAAACCTGACAATAAGGACGCAAATTTTTTATTATTGCAGTTGACTGATAGTTAACCAGTTAGTACTTTAAGGTAGATTGCTTTGATACTTAAACAGTAAGCAAATTTCAATAGTATATGCCAAGTACATCGATTTATACTACTAATATGAATATGAAACCCATCTTTTTGACCTAGCGATCTGAAATTACACGATTACAACCAGGGTATCCAACGAACAATGAAATAACGCGTGCTGAAAAGTAATGTCTCCGAATTTTTTATGTGAAAACTCTTAATGCTTCTTAAATAAAAAGAACGTTATTAACATTCTAAACATTTATTCTTTGTGTCTACACATTTCCAGCGCCGGCCGCTGTGACCGAGCAGTTCTAGGCGCTTCAGTCCAGAACTGCGCGACTGCTACGGTCGCAGGTTCGAATCCTGCCTCGGGCATGGATGTGTGTGATGTCCTTAGGTTAGTTAGGTTTAAGTAGTTCTAAGTTCTTGGGGACTGATGATCTCAGATGTTAAGTCCCATAGTGCTCAGAGCCATTTGAATTTGAATCACATTTCCAGCCCTCTGTGCGTAAAGAGTTGTGCACTGCAGCGTGTGACATGACGGTGTGTAACGTCTGTGCATGAGAATCGGTGTGCTGCAATCGAGTTTTGAGTTCGTCCGCGCATGGAGCACCTTATTCTTCAGGTTGACATTGCCGGGCCACATCCGAGCACTGCGACATCTGCAACAATCCGATGTCTTGGGTTCAGTGTAATTGATCATCCTCCATACAGTCCAGATGTAGCCCCATCCGATTTGCATTTATTTCCAAAACTTAAACGCCCTCGAGAACTTCACTCTGATAGTGATGAATCGGTGCAAGCAGAAGTGCGGTTGTGGCTTCGTCCACCAAGTCGAACATTCTGCAGTGATAATGTCAACAAACTGGCCTCTCGGTGGGTGAAATGTGTTTTTTATGAGTGACTATGTCAGAAATAATCATTTGGAGATGTTAATAACATTTGTTTTATTGAAAAAGCTTTAAGAGTTTTCACGTGTATAAAATTCAGCACGCCCTCGTACAAAATATCTCCAAAAAATTGTATTGAAATTCCCATAAAATAAGACGGAAACGAAAAATTAAAAATCTGTTACAGAGAAGAAAGTCAATACGACTGAACAAATCCTGTAAGATATCTGCAAAAATAACAAAAAAAGCCAAATTAATACTCATCGAAAGTGGAGAAACAAAGAATAAACTTTATAAAAGGCTTATTCAACTCTGACCGCATCTATAACATTTTGTTTACATACAAAACTTCATATTTAATCACGTTAATAGATTTATTTCATTACTTTCATGCTTTCAGTTTTTTAAATTTTAACTGGCGTGCCTGACGCACGGAATTTGAGGAATTCTCAGCAAACGGTTCTGGAATATGCAGTTTAGAAGAGTAGCAAGCAATCATTGATAGAAATTCATGAAAATGCTGTAACAGATAACAAGCCCTTATCCAGGTTCTAGGAACGGGCAAGTGTGCCTCCTCTTGCCTCCCCTTGCGGACGTCTACGAGCGCACTTGACGATACAGTCTCCCGCGTGAACGTCAAAGATTCGCAATTGCAGCTCAGGTACGTTTTAATACGTTGAAGACTTGCAATAGTCACAGCTAAGGGACATGGCATTTTATACTCCCACAACCTTAACTCACAAAATCATTTAATGGCAACCCTATTTGCCAACGAGGAACCTCTTCTTGCTGATAGAGACAACACCCCCCCCCCCCCCCCCCCCAAAAAAAAAAAAATGTGCTTAGAGTTATAACTTAGCTGTTTCGACTAAAACAACCAAACGTTGTACGTTTTAACGGTGACGACTCGATTCCAAGCACAAATGTAATAAACGATCAGAAAATGGCCGAGTAAACGAGTTCAAATGCTTCGGAAATCCCTTTTCATTCAACTGCTTGGAAAATACTGTTTCCTTCATAAACGAAAAACAGATATTGAAGAAAATAAAAATATTTATTTGTGTCACAGGGACCAAGTACAGAGTACTTGTGAGGTGCCCGCATATTCACATTGTCAACGATTTCGTCTAAATTTATGGTATACATAGGACTTGACCAGAGCTGAAAGTGAGAGAAATGAGAGCTCCAGATGGCGAAATGTTTAGAAAAAATATCATTTTTAGTGTGGCTTGGCATAGCAATGTTCCTTTTATGTTGGCATAGGTGTCAGGCACGCTTCGTACAGTGGAAAGAGTACAGAACTTATAACGATATGTTTACGTAATGTGTATACATAAACATACAGTTATAAATGTCCCCGTTCGTAGCCGCTAATTATAACAATATGTTTACTTTTGTGCTGTAACATATAGCTATAATCAGCGGTGGAAACATATTTGCGAACGCCGACCGTGTGCGGCTGTTTCTTGTTGGATCGTCTGATCAGTCGGAAGTTGCATTGCGGAAGAGAGTAAATGCCTATTCAAAATATAATTATTTTTGGATAGCTCAACATGAATTTCCTAAGGGACCGTAGTTTATCATGCATTTACCAATACAACATGGCGCGGAGAAAATATTTCGCCGCATACAACTTCCGTCCGATTTCGACGAAAGAATTCGTGACTGTGAACTCTCTATTTGGCAGAAACATAAAGAAAATTAAATAACTTCATGAAGGAGTGAGACATAGATTCTATATTAAATAAATAGTCCATACACCAGTTCCATTTAAATCTGAATTTATGGCAATTAATAGACGAACTTACACTGCAACGAAGGATTTAACATGGATGCCGTTTTGACTGGCATTTCTCGTAATAAAAGCAATTCCTTTGACGTTTTCACATACACGTCGCACAATAAATCTACTGCTAGGCACTTTTAGTATTACACATTTACTTTACACTAGAACAATATTATTTTAACAATAATAATACGACGGCAAGACATGCGCGTCCGACACAAGTTACAAGAGACAAGAGAAGAATGAGTAACTGTTCATCGAGAATATCTCGTACATCAAAAAAAAATGTGTAAAAAAGTGTTCTTCTTCTGTCCGTTTTTCGCGCCGCGGTTTTCAAAGTCAATAACTCACAGCATCTCTGACGGCGCTTCGACAATAAACAAGTTACGTCACAGGTCGTTCACCTTTTACATTCTCGCAACATTATTTGCTAACTGTAGCTGTTGCCGAGCGACTGCTCAATTAGTGATTGATTTAAAATAATAAGGCAATCACATAATGTTACAAACTCTAATACAAGGCTTGGGGGATGGGGGTGTTGAGCTTTTTTATTTTACACAGCAAAAAACCAAAATAATGCTCATTATATTGTAACTTTAATGTGACCACCACCTGCGTCCGATGTTCACTTGCAATGACCATTCACTGACGGCAGGTGGCAGCGCTAGCAGTGGAGGATATATCCTGTTCAGGGGAGAACATGGAAAACAGTGCAGTCGTTGTAGAATTACGGAAATTGAGCGATGTATCTGATATGCAAAAGAGTATGGTCATTGATTTTCCTGCCAAGGCTAGTAGCACACCCAGAACGGTTGAGTTTGTAAACTACTCGTGTGCCGCTATGATTAACGTATACTGTGCATGGCAAAATGACACTATCCAAAACTGGCACAGAGGTAATTCAGTGTGGTGCACTGCAGTCAACAGATGACGGGCATGAATGACGGCTGCGGATATGTGTATGGATGGATAGCCGTGCAGATATTGACACATGACAGGGGTGAATAACAGCTGCAGATGTGTATATGGGCGGATAGCCAGGTAGATATTGACAGATGACAGAGGTGAACGACGGCTGTAGATGTGTGTACAGGTGGATAGCCGTGCAGATATTGACAGATAACAGGGGTGAACGAAGGCTGCAGATATGAGTACGGGCAGATAGCCATGCAGATATTAGGGTGAACGACGGCTGCAGAGATGTGTATGGGTGGATAGCCGTGCAGATATTGACACATGACAGACATGAATGACAGCTGCAGATGTGTGTACGGGTGGATGGCCGTGCAGATATTGACAGAGCACACAGGTGAACGACGGCTGCAGAGATGTGTACGGGTGGACAGCATTGCGAATATTGACACATGACAGGGGTGAATGACGGCTGTAGATATGTGTACGGGCGGACAGCTGTGCAGATATTGACAGATGACAGGGGTGAAAGATGGCAGCAGATATGTGTACAGGCAGATAGCCATGCAGATGTTGACAGATGACAGAGGTGAATGATGACTGCAGATGTGTGTATGGGTGGATAGCTGTGCAGATATTGACAGATGACAGGGGCAATGGCAGCAGATATGTCTACAGGCGGATAGCTATGCAGATATTGAAAGATGACAGGGGTGAATGATGGCAGTAGATATGTGTACGAGTGGATAGCTGTGCAGATATTGACAGATGACAGGGGTAATTGACGGCTGCAGATGTGTGTACGGGCGGATAGCTGTGCAGATATTGACAGATGACAGGGGCAAATGAGGGAAGCAGATGTTTGTACGAGTGGATAGCCATGCAAATATTGACAGATGACAGGGGTGAATAATGGCAGCAGATATGTCTATGGCTGGATAGCTGTGCAGATATTGACAGATGACAGGGGTAAACAATGGCTGCAGATATGTGTACGGGCGGATAGCTGAGCAGCTATTAACAGATGACAGTGGCGAATGATGGAAGCAGATGTGTCTACGGGCGGATAGCTGTGCAGATGTTGACAGAGACAGGGGTGAATGATGGCAGTAGATATGTGTACGAGTGGATAGCTGTGCAGATATTGACAGATGACAGGGGTAAACGACCGCTGCAGATATGTGTACGAGTGGATAGCTGTGCAGATATTAACAGATGACACTGGCTAATGATGGAAGCAGTTGTGTCTACGGGCAGATAGCTGTGCACATATTGACACATGACAGGGGCGAACGACGGCTGCAGCAGATATGTGTATAGGCGGTAGCTCTGCAGATATTGAGCAACTGATGGCCCATACAGCGAACATTGCTGCGTATGGGCCTCCGCAGCAGGCGCCTGATTGATGCACCCATTCTGACTTCGGTTTTCGGTGACGAAGCTTGGAATTTGCATGCCACTGGAGGTCACATTAACATGACTGCACCATGTATTTACCTGAAAGGTAGGAAAGGGTAAGGCAAAGGAAAATTTTGTAGATGAGTGTATGTTAAATACAGAAATGTTGTCATTACTTTATCAAAATTTGGGAAACTAACAACAACCCCACACAAAAGACTTCTGACTGACGTGATGAAGCATTACATGCAGGACAAACAATTTGTTCTGTTAGCGACTCGTGGAGGCGACAAATAAATCCAAAGTTATAGGATGCAATTTTTTCAGGATGAAGAAATATCGCCATCATACAGTATTATCAACCCCCCTCCCCCCCACCCCCCTGCCACTCTTTCGCAGCAGGGTGTGCGATGTGTGTTTAACTCAGCTGTTTGATCAGTCTAATGCAGGTTTACCCAAACTGTCCTCCACAGAGCACTGGAAATCCACAAGAAGTTAGTTAAGTGCTCCGCGAAAGAATATTAATAACGTTGCTTTTCTTGCGACTTTTTTAATTAGATTTTTGAAATTGAAGTAGTCACTGAATAAAACAAGTTTTTCTCATTTTTAAAAATGATATTAATTCTATTAATCTTCAAAATAAACAAGATATTCCATCAGAGTGCCTGGATTATCAAAGTGTTCCTTCAGAGGTAACGTGCACAGTGAATTTTAAAATGGCAAACACACATTAGTGTTCAAGACAGTTCACTGCTGAACTTATTGAAATCTTTTAAGAGTCACACATATTTGTGGAAAATTAAAAGCAAAGAGGGCTGCGATCGAGATAAGGATGCAGCTGCTTACAATTCCTTAACAGAGAAATTACATGTGGCAAACGCAAACAGGAGAACGGTGGTACGAAAATAAATTTACCACAAAGAGCTAAGCAAAGTAATGAACTCTATTCAGATGACGAAATACACGAGAGCGTGCTGAAAAGTAATGCCTCTGATTTTTTTAATGTGAAATTTTTAAAACTTTTATTAAAACAAACGTTATTAACATTCCACGTCTTTATTCTTCATGTCTACGTATTTATTTCTCAACGTAGTCGTTCTCTTACCCTCACCTGCCCGAATCTTCTAGCAACTCATAACATTCCTCTCTCTAGTCTTCCAGAATTCTATGTTACCAACAAACTTGACACTAACTACCCGCTAGATTTTCCCTGTTCTCTGATCTAAGTACTCTGCTGCATCTCTACCACCACATTCCCCTAGCATTAATCAGCTCCAGTTACCTGATCATGAAATCAATCCTGATATATACTTGTCCTGCCAGATTTAGGTAAACCCACTACTTCCCCTCTTGTCAGGTCTTCCTTCCTCACCACTCCCCTCCACCCACATTCTAAGGCATGGTTCAGAGCTGTATTCCTCTTCAATGTTACATCCTGCAAACATCCACCCACACAAACCTCCTCTTAAACATTACCCCAAATCCTAAAATTCCTGACCGAGCGAGGTGGCGCAGTGGTTAGCACACTGGACTCGCATTCGGGAGGTCGACGGTTCAATCCCGCGTCCGGCCATCCTGATTTAGGTTTTCCGTGATTTCCCTAGATCACTTCAGGCAAATGCCGGGATGGTTCCTTCGAAAGGGCACGGCCGATTTCCTTCCCCATCCTTCCCTAATCCGAGCTTGTGCTCTGTCTCTAATGACCTCGTTGTCGACGGGACGTTAAACACTAATCTCCTCCTCCTCCTCCTAAAATTCCAAGAAATCCCACGATACCCGTTTTCCTGGCAGTATGCGTCCACTCATCTTTTCACTTATGTCTGTACAAATTTTCATCAGTCAACACATTTGCTTTTTATTTTTTAACTTATTTAACTGACCATCTGTTTGTATTGTTTTAAATTCATCTGTGTCTATATTTTAACCAATCAACAAACCAGCCTTTTACCTTTTAACTTATGCAACAGATCTTCTATCTTTTGACTTATTTAACTGATCATCTGTCTTTTACATTGAGTCCCAAAATATGTTGTGGTAAATAAGTCACAATTTCGACAACTGGTGTGTGTATCATATTGTCAGTGCTGATATTTGATACAACTGTATGATTGCTTCACAGCGGATAAAGTTCTATAATATATACACCAGAATTGGTAATAATTCGCAGTAATCACCAGAAATTATCATTGCAGCAGGTTACCGATGTAAGTTTTATTGACACTGTAAAACTGTAAACCAGTGACACGTAACGAATAGTCAGAGACAGCATTTATAAGCACAGAGATGGATTTGTTGCGCTACCCTCCCAAATCCCATAATATCAATAGAATGCAGCTCCTCTTTGAGAATTTATAGCAAATAAAGTTTTAAAAAAGTGAATGCGATTTAAGAAATGTACAACATATAATGTTAGCACTATTAACAGCTAGATTGGTTTATTTTATGCAACTTATTTCATGTACAGTTAACGGTATTTCCCTTCTGTTCTGTACAAGGTGGTTGCAAAGGTGGATCGTCTTCTTGTTTGATTGGTTTGCACGAAACATCAGCTGTGTGAAGATTCTCAGCTGGGAATGGTGTGGAGCGGGCAGGAGGTTTCCCATCAACTTGTGTCTTCTTCACGACTGGGCACCACGTATTTGTTTAAACCTGCGCACAAAAATAACGTTATATTATTAACAGTGTGTGACAACGTAAATAAGGTTAACGTAGATTGTATGTTGATGTTGTGTAGGAAGTAGCTAATGGAGGGGTAAGGCTGTAGTCATATGAAAGGATCAATATGTGGGCGTTGCAGATAATCCTTCAGATTAGTGAATAAAGAATATGGTAGCACAACACTGTAGTCAGCAGTCCGTGCACGCCAAAGCTCGTCATCCACTAGGGAGAATTAAGAAACATTAATCCCCAATGACCTTGGTGTTGACAGAACTTTCTTAAAGTCTGTCTTTGTTTTGTTAAAGTATAAACCTGTAGCAGTACTCACTTGATGGGCAACGCGGCAATTACGTCGCTCTCTCTGGCCATTTCTTTACGTTGCTGGAAGAACTGGTCGTCTTCATACAACAAGAAGTAACGTCGACCAGTTACTTTGCAGAGTATAGATGTAGATGTACACAAAGAATTTGGATTTTCGCGGCCAGAGCGCACCTGCGGAAGAAAAAGAAAATGATTTAGCGCTCTTTACAATTAGCTCAAAATTCACACGTTTCAAGCAGTCATCTTTAGAGAAAGTGGCTCACACCTGATAAACTTATCCATTGGTTTTACGGTATTTGTTTCACAATAGAACATTGCGCCCACAGTCTCTGCAGAAATTATTACCGGCAGTTCGTTTTAATTGTGCATTACATTTTAGACCGGAGCATTTTTTTCTGAAGTTTAAGTGTAATGACGCTTAGCAGTGTGTAACACTTGTAAGTCAGTTTGTTGATACACCATCAGATATATACCCGGCAATACAGCCAGAATGTGTTGTTTTCATGGAATTACCAACGCTATGCTACCCAAGTAAGACAAATAAATGTAGAAAAAGCATTCAGTACGGGTGTGATGATAATAAAAAACTTGCACATATACTGTGTTAGAGGCATACAGCAAATTGCAGTGAAAACAAAAATCGAGAAAAACGGTGAAATATTAAAAAAAATTGATATAAAAAATGAATGAGTTGCTTGCTAAGGAGACGATTAACAAGACGTACACGATTATCAGTACGTGCGACGAAAATATAGTGGTTGCTTCCACAGCAGTGCTCCACATACTACCACATGCAGATCAGAGGCGGTAATAAACGCTTCCGTCGCCTGTACAAAGGAAGAAATTCCAAGCTTGAGAATAGGACAATAGTTGTTGCTGTGCAAATAAGACAAGGCAGATGGAGTTCCTGACTGGGGTGAATGGCGCTGAACGATACTTACCTGAACGATCCGTGATAGAGGGGCAACGGCAGAGAGGACGCAGGTCTCACCCTGCCAGAGGTGAGCACGTGGTTAAGTGAATGTCTCAGTACTTCTCGTAGACTTCGGCAATAGTTTATAGCCACCGCCTAGTACCGGCAGAGGAACGAAAACTGTCTCTTGAGGAGAGTTCATGTGGCACATTGTTTAGATATTGCTTATGTACAATCATAGGTGTACTTAATATAGAGAGAAGGTGGTTTGTTACAACGCAGTTGTCAAGGGTCACTGCCAGGCTGAACTGAAAAGAATTAATATGGACGAATGAGTTTTAATATATGTAACAGCAGCAGATAATATGGTAAGCGTGATGCGGAAGTCGTAGTGTATGCATTCCATCGACCTGTGTAGGATGTTATGTATCTAGACTGAAGCAGGGAGTGAAAATTTGTACCAAGAACGGGAATCGAACCCACGTCTCTTGCTTACTAGGTAGGTGCGTTGCTTCCACAGCAGTGCTCCACATACTAGCGTGTTGCTCCAACGCAATTTGAATCGCGCGCCAAAAACAAAACAACCAATCAGAGACTGTGCTTGACATCTGTTGAGCAGCCCAGAGAGCTAAAACACCAAGAAGAATCGCTTCTCGGCTTTTGGCAAGATCAATGTGTAGTATTTGTGGCCCTTAAAAGGGCCGTTTATTTGGAACTGCCTTCAATGATTATATAAAGTACAATCACCCACAATGCGACAATCTTCCAATGAAGAAGGACCACTAGCCTTCACCCATAAGTGAACGCTAGAATCAGAATTGATCTTACAACGTCTACGACAAGACAAAGACAAACTCCCGTGCGGAAATAGGTAGGAACCCTCACTAACAATAATAATCTCAGAAACCGGTATAGTACGGTAAGCTAAGATTTCCCGAGTTTCAAAGGATTCCAAACCGGGTCTTCCTGCATTATTACAAGCAACGAAAGCTACAGTTAGCCATCCGTTACCCAAACTGGAAGAAGAAGAAACTTTCATTAAAGAAAAATTTAACCTCGCACCACAAAATAAAGTAGGTCCATGAATAAGAACAAATTGAGTAGTTTTACCAACTCCTCTTATGTCCCAGACTGAAGCGGCTAGAACCGCTCGGCTACACCGGCCGGTAAATTGTGCCTTTACAGGGTACGTGTGACACCAAGGTAAATTTTCCCTCTTCTAGTTCCATCGCGAGCACTCTGGAATGCTCTCTGGGCTGCTCAATAGATGTCAAGCACAGTCTCTGATTGGTTGTTTTGTTTTTGGCGTGCGATTCAAATTGCGTTGGAGTGTGCGGTTCACAGAACTGCACACACTACCCTGTCACGCCTCTATCCAAATTCTCACTTCCGCCCCAATTTTGTTTAAATTCCCCTTTGCACACGAACAGAATTGACGAGGCTCTCCATAATCTGGAACAGAACCTCAGCATCGAACGTAAATGAAACCCAGATGCGGGAACTTATACAAACGAAATTAACAAATTTCAGAGACGTTACTGATCTCGTACAGATATGACTCTTTGTATACAGACTGGGCCGGCAGCGAGAATTTGGATCGATGAGGGAGGCGTGCCAGAGTAATCCGTGCAGTTGTGTGAACTGCTGTGCCACGGTGGTTTAGTGGCTAACGCACCTACCTAGTAAGCAAGAGACGTGGGTTCGATTCCCATCATTTATGTAAATTTTCACTCGCCACTTCATCCTGCATACAGAAAATCGTATCTGTGTGAGACCAGTAAAGCCTCAAGAAATTTATTCATTTCATCCGTGTAGGATGACTGCTGATGCACAGCTGTGATTTGTAGATATACCACAATCACAAGCTAATGATTATGTATTACCCGTTTGCAAATGAGGATATGTCTCTACTCGCAGACTACCTAGCGAGGAAATGTCGAAACGCTCCCGATAGTAGGAATATCATCAGATCTGCATCTGTACGCTAAAAACCATCAAATTGTGTCATTAAAAATGGCTCTGAACACTATGGGACTTAACATCTGAGGTCATCAGTCCCCTAGAACTTAGAACTACTTAAACCTAACTAACCTAAGGACATCACACACATCCATGCCCGAGGCAGGATTCGAACCTGCGACCGTAAGGTCGCGCGGTTCCAGACTGAAGCGCCTAGAACCGCTCGGCTACACCGGCCGGTAAATTGTCTTTACAGGGTACGTGTGACACCAAGGTAAATTTTCCCTCTTCTAATTCCATCGCGAACACTATACGGCAAAAATTTTTATCGGTATTCCTCTGCATATGTCCAAGTATATATTTTTCTATTGGACATAACATGAGGTATATCTTGCTGGGAATATTACATTTCTCAACTCGTGTATGAAACGTGAACACTGGGAATTATGAGACTAACTACTGTCTGCGATGTACAATGCCTTTCCTGTATTCTTTACCAGCGGTATTTGTTCAGAATTTATCTGATGGTTTCTTTCATACAGAACAAACCCATGAGGAAACGCGAGGTTCTTCTCTGAATATTCTTTCTCTCTCCGTTAATCCACACAGTAGGAATCCCAAACTGATCAACAATCCCCACGAACTACCCAGGTAGACATCGCAGCACTGTGTTCTGTCACAGCTGTTCCAAGATCCAGATATCCTTGGGAGAACGCCACTGGCATTGTGAGTTACTATCAGGAGATTCTCTTCAATCTCAACAAATGTCACGCCTAAAATTTATTTCAGACGACTCTGTAAGAAAAAGACTACAGAGGGATGATCAAGATGGCGACCAAATGGGACCTCCGATTCCTATCCACAGTTCTGAGATCGTTGTGTTCAAGAGCAGTATGATCTTGAGGGATGCCTTTCAAAAAAGTGTTTCTTTAAGAAACATGTTGAATACTAGCGCAGTAAGTGAAGACGAAGCACATCCATACCTGTTACTCAATCACTAACTACACCCAATCACATGTTTCTTGCTGATCTGTGTCGGCAGCTCCACAAGCTGTTTGCGGGGGATAGTGTTGCAAACAGGAAAGTCGCAACTCCAGCACACTGGAACTACTTCTTTTGCTTTTGACTATATCCCGAAGCAAGTCGGGGTTGGGGTGGTTATTATCGCATTTGATAACGTTAATGTTAGAGGGTGGCCAGATTCCCATCCTGTCACCACCCCCGTAACGACCATCTGTCTGTGTGTAGTGTTATCCAGATGAAAGTGCGAACTTTTCCTACTTGTTTCCGAATCGCGCATCTGAGGCGTGATGTGGGTAGCAGCCCAGTATTCACCTAGGTGGATGTGGGAAACCGCCTAAAAACCACACCCAGGCTGGACAGCACTCGGTTCCTTGCACTTAATCTGCCGGTCGGAACAGCAACGGCCGAAACGCACTTGGCAAATACCAAGGAACATCTGCCTGGATCTATTTAGTGTGGAACGACCACTTAAAGCTATTGTACGAATCGCAGATGCCAGACTTACATTCGCCTGAAAACTTCTAGGAAAAATCGGTGTATTCACATAGCAGCCAGCTTTCAAAAACCTTGTACCATCGGTTCTTGGGAAGTCTAAGTATCCATGCCATGTAGTAATAAAATAAGACTGAGAAGATTCAAAGAATAGGTGCACGTCTTCTCACAGGTTCACTCGGTCAGCACGAGTGCGTCATCGAGATGAACTTCTAACTTCAGTGACAGACATCACAAGAGAGTTGTCATGCATCAAGGCGAAGACTGAATTAGAGAGCGTACTTCCCAAGAAGAATCAAGCAACATCTCAAAATAAATCGTGAAATAGTTATGTAGATTACATGAGAGAGATTCGATCTTATATAGAGACCTGCCGACAGTCCCACATAATGTGCACCATTTGCAAGCGAGGCGAGTTGTATGGGACGAAATATTGCTGCTCGATCTGCTTACGACCACAGAAATAATTTCGGTTGAGCAGTATTAATCTAACTATTCGTGTTAGTGCAGTTGTAATTGTGAAAAATACTATTGGAAAGCGAGTAAAAAGGCGTTTTCACGATCATTTCATTTGCGTGCTGTGATAAAACCTTACGAGAGGCACAGGGACACAAACACAACCCAAAAATCTGTTAAACAGTTGGGGAAATGGGAAGTCTTCAGGAACGGATTTATGGCGTGTTCCTGCGGAGAACAATGATAGGTTGCCACCTGAGGCGTTTCTATTGGTCATATGAAAATGGCTGGAGGAAGTTCATGGCGTGAAACTTGCCACCAAAGAACAGTCTCTTAGATAATAATTAGGTATGTAACTTTTTTATCATACCAAATAAATGGAGAGGCTGAAAGCATGTTATCTTATTCAGTGAGCAGTAGCCATTTTTTAAAACGTGACCTGGATGGAGTTGGATGAATAGACCTCTGAGTGCACGGTGACATCCAAATGGTACCAAACACCCTGTCGGAGTGGGTACTGTGTGCATTGAATACCGTAGTGCTGAACGAGATGTGATATTCTAATCTTACAGTGTCAGTGCCACGTCGGTTTCTGGAGAATGCTCGTCCAGTACCAGTGAGAAATACTAGCCCGTTGCTCAAATAGATTATTTGAACACCTACATAGCTGGACTAAAAGAAGAGGTTGGTAGGAAGAAGTTGGTAAGACATAGTCTGTGGAGTTGGTGCCTCAGCAATAGTTAATTCTGCTGTAGAGGGAGATATGGGATTGAAAGTTGTAGAGAGAACCACGTTTTGACTAGGGTTAAGAGGCTCTTTACGATGTAGGTTGTATTTGCTTGCAGGGAGGAAGAGGCTTGCACAGCATGCAGTAACATGGAGAGCTGCATCAAACTGGGCTTCAGACTTACGACCACAATAATAACAAAGTGACAGTGAGACTAAGTTAGCGAAATGGTCAGTTTTAGAATTAACATCAGAAATATGTCTGTCTCACATCCTTAGAAAAAGAAACAAATACTTCCCTACAATACAATGGAGAGCTAGGCTTGAAATTCTTGATTTTGATGCTCTCTTCATTTTCGTGCGGAAAGTGATTCGTATTTCCTTAAGCAATTGGCATGAGGAGGTGTGTTCTTATTAACTTGTTCTTATTACATACTTGTAGTAGAGTGCAGGTAGTACAACAACACAGTGTTTTGTACATAAGGTCGCACGAAAATTTTTGCCAGTCTGGGACTCGGACCCAGATTTATTGTATTTCGCGATTAGTGGCCGTAACCATCAGGCAATCTGATCGCGCCTATTAGCCTGATTCAGGATGTAACTGCCACCTTTGGTCCAACCTACATAATCCCAAGACTGTTACCAGAAGTTCTCCCACTGAGTATGTGGCAACAACACCGCTGGTGAACTGTTGAGTTGACGGCCATCGATCACTTTGCGACCGTATGCGAAAAGTAGGAAATCAGTATTCGTGTTCCAATGTGCCACAAATTATCAGTTGTCATAGAACATTCACTGCATTCTAGCTACGACTATCACTCCACTGCTTTTTATTAATTTCATCCCCAAGCATTCACTTATTTCATTTCAGTGCATGTAATTAACTTCAACTCAGGAAGAAATTCAAAAAATTTGCACTGGTATCCAAAATTAAATCAACAAACTGAAATTTTGCAAGGTTGCGTTTACTTTGCTACAAAAGCTCTTCGCTTTTTCCAAATTAACAGATTTGCATGCACATTCTGGCAATTGGTAAATGTGCTCAATATGAGACGTAACCACTTCTGACAGCGAGACAGGACTGATAACGACGGGGTATGCTGTGAATGATCTCATCAATCTCATGTTGAGGTAATAATACCCAGCTGCTCGTAAGTCTTGGAGAGTGGTTGGTGGATGCTGTCATGATGCAACCCATCTCCCTAGTGCATTCCAGACATGCTCTATGGGATACAAATCGGGAGAGCGAGCAGACCACGCCACGCGTGCAGTATCTTCCGTTTCCAAGAAAACATCAACCCCCCCCCCCTGCTCTTTGAGGTCGAGCTTTATTGTCCACCAATACGAAGTCTGGACCTCCAGCAACTCGCAACAATCGCACATGAGGCCCCAAGATCTCATCACGGTACCTGGCAGCAGTTACACCTTGCCGATTCACCCGTACAATTTCATGAGGAGGTGTTCGAATGGTCAACATAATCCCTGCCACGCCATTAGGAACCCTCCTCGATACTGGTCTCTTTCCACAATGTTTGGATCTCGAAATCGTGTCGCACGTTATCTCCAGTAATGCATCTTCGAGAATCATTCTCCAAACCATATCGAGATTCATCTTTGAAGAGAACACTGGTAACTGCTCGACCGTCCAAGTGGCTTGTTGACGACTCAGACGTTTCCTTCTGTGGAGACGCGTCAGTGTTACACATACAGCAGATCGCCGACCATAAAGGTCACTCTGCCGAAGCCCTCTGCACACCGTTGGCCTCGATATGACACGTCCAATTGATGCTGCGAGGTCAAATGCCAGTTCCTGTGTAGTGCAAATGTAGTACAGTCACGCCCTTGCAACCAAATAACAACCTCCTATTTCCGATGTCACACGTGGTCGGTGCTGTCCTGGTCTTCAGGACACAGTCTCGGTCTCCATAAACTGTCGCCACATCCGAAAAACAACGGAATGATTCACATTATGCCATCGGGCCACATCAGCTTGCGACTGTCCTGCTTCCATTCTTATGGCACTCCACCGCAGTCGTAGCCGGCTGGAGTGGCCGAGCGGTTCTAGGCGCTACAGTCTGGATCCGCGCGACCGCTATGGTCGCAGGTTCGATTACTGCCTCGGGTATGGATGTGTGTGATGTCTTTAGGTTAGTTCTAAGTTCTAGGGGACTGATGACCTCAGAAGTTAAGTCCCATAGTGCTCAGAGCCATTTAAACCACCGCAGTCTGGTAGGCGTCTGTGACTGTGCACACAGCGATTGTGGTTATGGAACTACCCGGCAAACGCTACCCCGTTTGATAGGTGTCCTGACGTCATCGTTGGCGTGATTGTCCGTTGAGTGGAATGCCATCTTTCGTGCAGAACACTATAGTCAGACATCTGTTGACAGTTAGTTTGACTACATCGTAAATTAGACGCAGGACGGAGAAATACCGGTTTGTTGCTTTAATTTCGGACGACAGTGTATTTATTGAGAAAAAATTGAAAATGCATAAAGAGGGGTACTTACCGAAAAATCTTCGCTCGATGGCCGCTTCTTCAACTTGTTAATTTAGGCGTGTACTGGTAATTTAGAGTCAACAAATCCGTGATTCACTTTAGCAAATCACCTGTAAAAAGAAAAAAGAACTATTATTGTTGGTGTTAGTCGCAAATACTGCAGACGAGAAAATACTGTGTAATGAAATTGATAAGCCTTAAGAAATTAGGTAAAAGTTCTTACGAACAAGAACGAAACTACAAAATCTGAGACTCTTCACTTCAATAATATCTTTACGTACTAAATGAGAAACGTAACGAAACGTGAATACTCTACAACAAAGCGAAAACTGTCTTTCGGTCTACGAAAGCAACTTAAGATTTCTAGAATAGAGTTGTACTTACACTATATTCAGGACGTCATCACCACCAACTTCTCTGTAAGGGAAAGAATAAAAAGAAAATAATGAAAATGAAGCATGTCGGGGATGGACAAAAGTAAACATGAAACAATTTATGAGAGTACTGTACTCACCCTGTATACATGGTGAAGTCGGCGCCGCCAAACTTCCTGTAAGAAGAAAAAGACGAGTCAGTTAGTTAGCCGCTCAACGCGGTCTGTTTGTGTGAGTGAAATGGATGAGAGCGGTGTCTCTGAAGAGTAGTGTATCTAGGAACACGTGATGTGGTACAGTTTTTCGCATTTGGAAAAACTTTACTGTTCCAGAACAGTTACAGTAATTTCAGAAAAATACTGCAGAACACATTAGGTAAATGCTATCATTTCAAAATGGAATAAGAAAATACATAAAACTTCTGTTACACGGCTGAGACGTGTTCTAAGTTGCTACTCTCGCCACTATCTCAATGGGAAAAGCGCCTATTACGGGAACACAATTCCGCTGTCAGCCTAAGTATCTGGGCAATGAAGTGAACACAGTGATAGAGGGTTTAGTTTGTCATACATGCTGTGAAGAGTTAGGAACGCTTTATTTCATTTTCGCCCATTTCATTTCAGTAAGGGGCAATTCATGGGAGTGACATTTCAACATGTACACAGCAGCCACTACACGTTCTGCTAAAACCCTGACTATAAACGTTAAGAGAAGCTTCCTATCTCACCAGAGTTACGGTGGCAGTGTAGTTTTTCGTCTGAGTTTCGTATGACATTGAGTAGAACTGCCACGACCCGAAGACGCGTCTAGTGAATATAAGTGTTTCCGCACGTGTCATATACGAAGTCTGTTCAAAAAATTCTGGAACTTCGTTCACAAAATTTTTCTACCTTTACATTTTTATTACTGCGCATGGTCTCTTTCGGAATCTCTCCTCCACAATTGATACCCGACTACCAACGCCGTTTCCACTTCCGGAAGCAGCCTTGGTACGCCTCTTGCTGGATAGCTCGAAGCGCCTTTGCAAATTTTCTTTTATCTCGTCTATCGTTGCAAATCTTCATTCTTTCAAAGGGGTTTGTAGGTTTGGAAATAAAAACAATACGGAGGATGAGGGAGTGATTTCATTTTTTGTGCTGTCACGCATCAACAGCGATAAATGCGTTGTCGTGATGCAGCAGCCATAAATTGTCTCGTCACATTTGAGGCCGTTTCCTTCTCACATTTTCTCTCAGGCGGCGCAACACGTCGCAATAGTACCATCGATTAGCAGTTTGTTCTTGTGGCTCGAATTCGTGTTGAACTAATCCTTCAAAGTCAAAGAAAACTATCAACATGGCTTTGAGGTTTGATCTGACCTCACGAGCTTTTTCCGCTCTTGGAGAACCTTTCCCAATCCATAGTGAAGACTGACTCTTGGTCTCAACATCATAAACTTAGACCCACATCTGATGATTCTCTTAAGGGACATCTCGTTCTCATTTGCGCTATACAAAAGCTCTTTTCAGACTCCGAGGCAATGGTCTTTCTAGTCTTGACTCATGAGCCGTGGGACGAACTTGGCGGTAAGACGTTCCATTCCGAGATGCAGTGTCGGGCTTTCATGACATGGGACAAATGAAATGTTACATTCTTCTACTATTTCTCGGACAGTCAGTCTTCAATTGGTACGCACAATTTCGTTGACGTTCCTGTCATGAGTGTCGTCGATAGACATCGAAGGGCATCCTGAACGAGGGTCAACTTTAACTTCTATCCGACCACTTTTAAACCGTGTGAACCATTCGTAACACGGAGTACTGCTTAAGTACTCAACACCGTAGGCTTCTGTGTGTCTGTAAAGATTTTTTGAGTTTCATGCAAAATTTATTGCAGACGCGTTGCCCCTTTAACTCTGTCATCTCGGAATTCGCAGACTGTGCGACACAACGTTATACTCTACACAGCACTGAACAACAAAAACAGACATACAGAAATGAAAGCCGGCCGCGGTGGCCGTGCGGTTCTGGCGCTGCAGTCCGGAGCCGCGGGACTGCTACGGTCGCAGGTTCGAATCCTGCCTCGGGCATGGGTGTGTGTGATGTCCTTAGGTTAGTTAGGTTTAAGTAGTTCTAAGTTCTAGGGGACTTATGACCTGAGATGTTGAGTCCCATAGTGCTCAGAGCCATTTGAACCATTTGAACAGAAATGAAACTTCCGGCAGTTACACATTAAATACATGCGTGTGCAGGGATGCCAACCGCATTTCGTTCTAACACACCATTGGCGCGAAATTACGAATGTTTCGGAATTTTTTGAACAGACCTCGTACTTATGACGGAATTTTTTTCATAGAAACATTTCATAAGGCGACCACTGTCAAATAGCAATGATATTGTACAATTAAAGTAATTAGTGATATGTTCGTCGAGGACCAAATGCACTGCCATCGTCTTCAACGAAAGTAAGAGAAAATTCACGATAATTAAAAGAGGCAGCAATAGATGTGTTACGTTGCAATCTGCAATTTTAGTCTCGTCTAGAGGACCATGTACAACATTCTAAAGAGTTAATGCCAGATAGGAATAAACTTTTTCAAGACATAGCTGTACCTTTCTAGACTGACTACTGAACAAATGCAGCTCTCTTTCATATCTTCCTATCTTGCTCAGTCCACAGACTTACAAGTCAAATATGTACTGTTCGATACCACTCAGTTTTTGCCATTGTCAGAAAAAGTGGTTCAAATGGCTCTAAGCACTATGGGACTTAACATCTGAGGTCATCAGTCCCCTAGACTTAGAACTACTTAAACCTAACTAACCTAAGGACATCACACTCATCCATGCACAAGGCACGATTCGAACCTGCGACCGTAGCAGCAGCGCGGTTCCGGACTGAAGCGCCTAGAACCGCTCGGCCACAGCGGCTGGCTTGCCATTGTTTATTTAACTTTTCAGCCATAAGGACGAATGCTTATGCCACTATGCCTGAGTATGAACATGTCGTGAATACAGACACTTAAGAATAACTCGCTGTTTCTTAGGGACGATTCATATCCGGTGTGTTATGCTGATGACAACTTCTAACTTCGGCGGCCTCTCACATATACGAGGTGCATTCAAGTTCTAAGGCCTCTGATTTTTTTTCTCCGGACTGGAAAGAGATAGAAACATGCGCATTGTTTTAAAATGAGGCCGCGTTCATTGTCAATACATCCCAGAGATGGTAGCACCGTATGGCAGATGGAATTTTACCGCCAGCGGCGAGAATGAGAATTGTTTTAAATACTTAAAATGGCGACGTTTTCCTTACTTGAACAGCGTGCAATCATTCGTTTTCTGAATTTGCTTGGTGTGAAACCAATTGAAATTCATCGACAGTTGAAGGAGACATGTGGTGATGGAGTTACGGATGTGTCGAAAGTGCATTCGTGGATGCAACAGTTTAATGAAGGCAGAACATCGTGTGACAACAAACTGAAACAACCTCGGGCTCACACAAGCCGGTCTGACGACATGATAGAGAAAGTGGAGAGAATTGTTTTGGGGGATTGCCGAATGACTGTTGAACAGATCGCCTCCAGAGCTGGCATTTCTGTGGGTTCTGTGCACACAATCCTGCATGACGACCTGAAAATGCGAAAAGTGTCATCCAGGTGGGTGCCACGAATGCTGATGGACGACCACACGGCTGCCCGCGTGGCATGTTGCCGAGCAATATTGACGCCCAACGACAGCACGAATGGGACTTTCTTTTCGTCGGTTGTGACAATGGATGAGACGTGGATGCCATTTTTCAATCCAGAAACAAAGGGCCAGTCAGCTCAATGGAAGCACACAGATTCACCGCCACCAAAAAAATTTCAGGTAACCGCCAGTGCTGAAAAAATCATGGTGTCCATGTTCTGGGACAGCGAGGGCGTAATCCTTACCCATTGCGTTCCAAAGGGCACTACGGTAACAGGTGCATCCTACGAAAATGTTTTGAAGAAGAAATTCCTTCCTGCACTGCAACAAAAACGTCCGGGAAGGGTTGCGCGTGTGCTGTTTCACCAAGACAACGCACCCGCACATCGAGCTAACGTTACGCAACAGTTTCTTCGTGATAACAACTTTGAAGTGATTCCTCATGCTCCCTACTCATCTGATTTGGCTCCTAGTGACTTTTGGCTTTTTCCAACAACGAAAGACACTCTCCGTGGCCGCACATTCACCAGCCGTGCTGCTATTGCCTCAGCGATTTTCCAGTGGTCAAAACAGACTCCTAAAGAAACCTTCGCCGCTGCCATGGAATCATGGCGTCAGCGTTGTGAAAAATGTGTACGTCTGCAGGGCGATTACGTCGAGAAGTAACGCCAATTTCATCGATTTCGGGTGAGTAGTTAATTAGAAAAAAAATCGGAGGCCTTACAACTTGAATGCACCTTGTACTGAAGGCTCTACGGGAAACATTTACACCTACATATATACTCCGCAAGCCACCAAATGGCATATGGCGCAGAATACCCTGACCACTACTATTCATTTGTCTTAGTGTTCCACTCACAAATAGAGTGATGGAAAAACGTCTACATGCCTTCGTACGAGCTTTAATTTCTTCGTGTTCCTTATGCGAAATGTACGTCGGTGGCAGTAGAATCATTCTGCAGTCAACTTAAAATGCTGTCTCTCTAAATTTTCTCAACGCTTGTTGGTCGAATCTACCGGTAATAAATCTAGCAGCCCGCCTCTGAGTTGCTTTGATATCTTCCTTCAATCAGACCTGGTGGGGATTACAAAAAATCGCGCGGTACTCAAGAATGAGTTGCACTAATGTCTTCTACGCGGTCCCCTTTACAGATGAACCACACTTTCCAAAAATTCTCCCAACAAACCGAAGTCGACAATTTGCTTTCCCATCTACCATCATTACGTGCTTGTTCTAATTCATATACACTACTGGCCATTAAAATTGCTACACCAAGAAGAAATGCAGATGATAAATGGGTATTCAGTGGGCAAATATATTACACTAGAACTGACATGTGATTACATTTTCACGCAATTTGGGTGCATAGAACCTGAGAAATCAGCACCCAGAACAACCACCTGTGGCCGTAATAACGGCCTTGATACGCCTGGGTATTGAGTCAAACAGATGTTGGATGGCGTGTACAGGTACAGCTGCCCATGCAGCTTCAACACGATACCACAGTTAATCAAGAGTAGTGACTGACGTATTGTGACGAGCCAGTTGCTCGGCCACCATTGACCAGACGTTTTCAATTGGTGAGAGATCTGGAGAATGTGGTGGGCAGGACAGCAACCGAACATTTTCTGTATCCAGAAAGGCCTGTACAGGACCTGCAACATGCGGTCGTGCATTATCCTGCTGAAATGTAGGGTTTCGCAGGGATCGAATGAAGGATAGAGCCACGGTTCGTAACACATCTGAAATGTAACGTCCACTGTTTAAAGTGCCGTCAATGCGAACAAGAGGTGACCGAGACGTGTAACCAATGACACCCTATACCATCACGCCGGGTGATACGCCAGTATGGCGATGACGAATACACGCTTCCACTGTGCGTTCACCGCAATGTCACAAAACACGGATGCGACCATTATGAAGGCTGTAAACAGAACCTGAATTCATTCGAAAAAATGACGTTTTGCCATTCGTACACCCAGGTTCGTCGTTCAGTACACCATCGCAGGCGCTCCTGTCTGTGATGCAGCGTCAAGGGTAACTGCAGCCATGGTCTCCGAGCTGATAGTCCATGCTGTTGCAAACGTCGTCGAACTGTTCGTGCAGATGGTTGTTGTCTTACAAACGTCCCCATCTGTAGACTCAGGGATCGAGACATGCCTGCACGATCCGTTACAGCCATGCGGATAAGATGCCTGTCATCCCGACTGCTAGTGATAGGAGACCGTTGGGATCCAGCACGACGTTCCGTATTACCCTCCTGAACCCACCGATTCCATATTCTGCTAACAGTCCTTGGATCTCGACCAACGCGAGCAGCAATGTCGCGATACGATAAACCGCAATCGCGATAGGCTACAATCCGACCTTTATCAAAGTCGGAAACGTGATGGTACGCATTTCTCCTCTTTACACGAGGCATCACAACAACGTTTCACCAGACAACGCCGGTCAACTGCTGTTTGTGTATGAGAAATCGGTTGGAAACTTTCCTCATGTCAGCACGTTGTAGGCGTCGCCACCGGCGCCAACCTTGTGTGAATGCTCTGAAAAGCTAATCATTTGCATATCACAGCATCTTCTTCCTGTCGGTTAAATTTCGCGTCTGCAGCACGTCACCTTCGTCGTGTAGCAATTTTAATGGCCAGTAGTGTAGCTTTGCAACTTAGCGTCTAGATATTTAACTACCCCAATAAACATAATATGAGGTGAATAGAATAAGTGTTGCCTGTAAAGTGGACATTTAATCTGCATTCACGTCGTATTCGCACAACAGTACTAACCTGCGCCTGAGTGGCAAGGACGACCTGGATAGAGGTGGCGGCAACGGCGGTGACCGGGGCGGAGGCCGCGGCGTCTCCGCCGTCGGAGGCGTGGCTGGGGACAGCCACGAGGACTGCTTCGGCGGCGAGCCTGGGCGAGGAGAAATATCATGTGGATAACATAATCGTGGCTTCGTCTTAGGCTGAAACACTTAGGTATCGATAGAAACCCGTCCACGCGACAGCAACGTTACTTGGCGAGGAATGACTGCTAGTGAGACACACGCACGGTTAATGTAGCAACGGTGAGCGTGCTGTCCGGGTGCAGAATGGGGAAGGCGCGCGATCTATCTGACAAGGAGACGGCACGACCGTGGGGTCGGGGATTTGTCCGAAAGTTTGTGTGGTGAAAGAGGACCCCTAACACCTCAAGTGGTTAAAATATTAGGACGCACTACTCGGAAAATCCCGGGAAAAATCAATCCAAAGTTTCTTGGATGACTTATGAGTATAAAATGTTAGTCCATTACCGAGCCGCCGTCTGGCCTACATGGTTAGCGCTCGGACCCTTACGCCAGAGGTCTTTGGTACGGTTCCTCTTGCAGCACTTTTTTTTCTTCTGTTGCTTGCAAAATTGCAGCGCATTGTTACAGAAGGATCGTGAAATTGATTCCCGAGAAGATTGTATAAAAATTCATTCTATAATTCACCGTCAATTATTGTCACCAATATTCCGAGACATGATTCAATATGCCTGGTTTGCCTCAAAATTATCAACAAGATGTCGCAAAAATTATAGCTTTGTTTGTTTTTACGATAATCACTACTGCAGTTCTTGTTTTAATTATTATATGTATAAAAACTAAATGTTTCCCAATCGACTTTGTTATTCCGATTAAAAACCAAATGTTTCCCCTCATATAATCTACAATTAAAAATGGAAAACCCACCGCCATGAATTGTGTTGTTGGACAAAAAGAAAATAATTTTTATTCAATAATGTAACTAATTTGTTAAAGCTAACGGAGGTTTGCAAAACTTGCTGAATTATTGGTGGAATAACAAAAGAAAATAAAAGAGATGAGAAAAAAGTGCCGCAGGAGCAATCGAACCCGAGACCTCTGGCGTAAGACTCCGAGGCCTAAACATCTACGCTAGACGGCGGCTCGGCATTTGGCTCACATTTTATACTCATAAGGCACCTAAGAAACTTTGGATCGATTTTTCCCGGCATTTTCCTGGTAGTACGTCCTAATATTTTAACCACGTGAGGTGTTAAGACGTCCTCTTTCACCACACAAAATTTCGGACAAATCCCCGACCCCACGGTCGTGCCGTCTCCTTGTGAGTCTGACCGAGGGCAGACTGCGATCGCCCGGAGGACTGGCACGAGCATTTCTGGAACTGCACGATTTGTCGGGTGTTCGAGGAATGCCGTGGTGACTGTCTTCAACACGTGACGTCTTAGTGTTGGGTGGCCACCCTCGACAGGTGTCGGGGGGTCGTAGGCTGGGCAGACTGGTATAACAGGACAGGAGGCGAACTGTGGTGGACCTAACATCAGACTTTAATGCTGGGCAGAGTACAAGTATGTCTGAACACACAGTACACCGAACCCTCCTAACCACGGGCCACCGCAGCTAACGACCCACTCATTTGCCAATGTTAACACCGTGACATCGGCAATTACGGCTGAAAACGGCACGTTCCCGTCCGCACATGGCAAAAGTGCTTGTCTTTGTGCTTGCCAAAACATAACTTGGCCAGCAAGGTCGCCGGACCTCTCCCCAATTGAGGACGTTTGGAGCATTATGAGCAGGGCTCTTCAACCTTCTCGGGATTGTGACGATTTAACGTGGCCACAAAATACGTCAGTAGGATATCCAACAACTCTACCAATCAATGCCAAGCGGAATAACTGTTTGGACAAAGCCAGGGGCAGACCAACGCGTTATCGCTGTTATCGACTTGCTCCATTTGTGAAGCTCATTCTTCTGAAAAAGTTATTTTTTTTCTGAAACTGTAATCATTTGTTTGTCTGTACATGTAAATCACATCTACCGATTTCCGCCCATTCGGATAATTCGTTCGTGGTGCATCTTTTCTTTGTTTTAGAGTCTAATTGTTCTAATTTCGCCAGTTCGTCTTTCAAATAGACTGTTAGTAACTGTCAGGTCGGCCCGCCCGGTTAGCCGTGCGGTCCACCGGGACCGAACCGCACAATAACACTGAAAGGGTAGTTCAGCGTGGGGCGGCGGAAGGGTGAATGGACTGTGGTAGTCGTCGTGGGGTTGTGGACCACTGCAGCTGCGTCGCAGACAGAGCCTCTCCGTCGTTTCTAGGCCCCCAGTTAACATACAATACAACTGTCAGATCAACCGAACGCAATTACGCTACTAGCTGCCTTTTATTGCTTTTCTCCCTTTGGTGACCTTCGTCCCCGTAGTTTAATCCCTCTCTGACTTGTAACCCTCGAAAAATCGAGTGCGAATATATCACCAGCAGCTCGGGGTATTACCGTGATATCGAGTGTACTGTATCTTCGATGTCTCAAAGAGCGTAATGTGCGTGAATTGTTAACGGGGAGTTTTCTTTATTAACAAAGCCTATGGTTGTATCAGACAAAGGTATCAGCGCTACCAAGGGCTATCAGGGCTACCAAGAGCTATTTTAAACACCTGTTTCACCTGGGGTGGTCCCGTAACAGCTATATTATACGAGATGATTTACATCGAGGTGCAATAGACAATACAAAAGAAACTTCAAAATATTCATGCAAGCAGAACGTGCTAAAATAGTCAACATGAATTCCACAGTCCGCCAAGTAACACATCGCAACAGATAATTATTAACAGACATGTGCTTCCATAAAATTGCCCACAATGCCTTTTATCCGTACTTAACCACGTGTCCAGTAAGTTTCCAAATATTAAAAATTAAAGGGACTGTAACATACAACGCAATAACATCGTTTTTTGTTGATACGTTACTTCTCAGTCCAACATCAACTAGGGTGTGCGCTAACAATTGTGTCATTTTGCGCCCTTCGTCCAAAAATTTTTAAAATAAATTTAGCGATTAATGTCCCATCACCGAGGAGATCTTTACAGATGGTTTAAAGATATATTTAAATATTTAAAAACAGGGTAAATATATGCATTACGTTCAAATTATTGGAATGACTGTGGTGCCTCTCTCGTCCTTCAGTATTATGATAACGACACTCTCGAATTGGTAAAACCTAATGCATACGCACTGCTGAACGACAGTTATGGACAGTTATGGACTATGTCGAATGACTGTGGTGCCTCTCTCGTCCTTCAATATTATGATAACGACACTGTCGAATTGGTAAAACCTAATGCATACGCACTGCTGAACGACAGTTATGGACTATGTCGTTACTGTACGAGTGTAAATTTGCGGCACAAACGGAACGAATGAACTGGGATGTTGTGGCGAGCATAATGTGGAAATGATTCTGTTAGGAAATCATAGAAGTTAAGCTGATGTGTAATTGCTTGGTCCATTAACGTGCATTGTGGAGGAAAGGAAAATGTAACCACGTGGGAAAACTACATTGAGAGTAAAATGGAAGGAGAGGTTCTTATCCAGCAGGAAAGATTGATGCCACAGCGAAGCTTGAGGGATGTGTTTATCTGTAAGCAGTGTGGTGGAGGGTACGGAGTGTGCGTAGACTTATGGTCAGGAGAGTTATGTAGAACAAAGTTGAGGTCACATTCCGATTTCAAAAATTAGTAGACAAACTGATAGGATTGCTGGTAGTGAGTTGGCAGGGTGCAAAAGATATACATACGTTCTAAATTTGGGTTAGGAGGACAGGCATTTGTGCAGGGGACGGAAAAACAAACTGATCGTAGCGTATTCAAGAGTCTGAAAAGAATGGGAGAAGTTCGAAGGAGTGGAAACTCAAATGTATTTGTAGGGTTAGTTTGATATGTGATTTATGCAAGAGATTTCTATCTGAAGATTCCACGATAGTTTACAGTCGATGTTAGTTCGTTAATGGCATTAGTCCAAGCTATTCTAATGTGCTGATTAGCTCGAAAGGGCGAATGCTGAGTATGGTTCGTCCTATAATTATTGCTTAAGGTTTGAAACTGTTTATCTGAGGAATCTATTGCTTGTATCAAGGGGTGAACTGGTTGATATCTGGCTACAGGGCTCACTGGGATTTCTCGATGGCTTAGATAGGTGGATTAAATGAGGTGGTTCAGTCACCTCGGCGATGTAAACGACATATAGCGGTGGAGACTGGAGAGAATTTGCAGCAGATCTATGAGGGAGTGGATTATGTTGGAATCGATGTTGTTAATTGTTATGAATCTGGGCGAATGGGCAGCAAGACTTTATTCCGAAAATGAAAGTGGGTTTATATAAGTGTCTTTAACTGGAGTCTGAAACTGAAACCGGAATTATATATGTGGGTAATGTGACTTTGATATGATACAAGATGACAGAGATATAGGAGGTGATCTTACCAAATAACTGTGAAAAGAAATACAATAAATATAACCAGACTGTTTAATGAAAATTGTAACGTCAAGGTACGTAAAGTTAAACATCGTTTACCACTCTTCAAACGATTACTTTTCATGTAAAAGTTAATACTGCTTCGAAATTTAAGTACTCATTGTTGACGTAAATCAACGATCGTATCCACAAGTTTTAAGATAAGAAGGTAAAGATATGCTCCCAGTATGGGAAAAGAAGTGTCTCAGTTTTGGTGCGTTGGAAACTGTTGGAATCGATTGTACTTACATGTGACTGGCAGCGCCATCTTTTGGTCTGCTTGCTGCCTGCAACAAAGATAAGTGAATCAGTATGCTTCGAATCCATAAATACTCTTGTCATATTACACAAACCGTGAGCTCATGTGCAAACAATTAGCTGCAGTTAGAGAGACCTACACGCTCATCATTTTATCGGCCGATCGAGCAACGGATCCTACAGTCTGTAGGCTTATTGGTCGACCGACTGACTGATTTTCTTTGTCGGATGATCGGCTGGATAACAGGCCAACATGACAGAGTGCGAGATGGACGAAAATTTGTTCTTTAAAAACTGCAGATGCTTTTGCGATGTATAGTACGAGGCGCAGAGAAATAAAAGTACAAAAAATTAGACGAAAACTGGTTTCATTTTTTCAGCGTAGCCATGATGATGTTATGTGGCATACAGACAGTAAAAGATATATATTTAGTGAATAGACTGTCTGTATGCTTCTTTTTAGGTTTTATTTCCGATACTTATCGGAAATGAAGCCTAAAACCCGAAATACAGACGGGCGGGCAGTTTCACTCGAACTACAGACAGATGATTTCAGAAGATCGCTTTGGGTTCTGGAGAAATGCAAGAACACGCGAAGCAATACTGCCCCTACGACTTCTGTCAGAGGACTTGTTAAGGAAAGGTAAACCTACGTTTATAACATTTGTAGACTTAGAGAAAGCTTTTGACGATGTTGACTAGAATACTCTTTGAAATTCTGAAAGTAGCATGGGTAAAATACCGGCAGCGAAAGGCTGTTCACAACTTGTATAGAAACCAGACGGCAGTTATAAGAGTCGAGGGGCATGAAAGGAAAGCAATGGATGAGGAGGGAGTGAGACAGGGGTGTAGCCCATCCCGGTGTTATTCAATCTGTGAGTGGACCAAGCAGTAAAGGGAACAAAAGAAAAATTTGGAATAAGACTTTAAGTCCATAGAGAAGAAATAAAAACTTTGAGGTTTGCCGGAGACGTTGTAATTGTGTCAGAGGCAGCAAAGGACTTGGAACAGCATTTGAACGGAACGGACAGTGTCTTGAAAGGAAGATATAAGATGAACATCAGCAAAAGCAAAACAAGGGTAATGAAATGTAGTCAAATTAAATCAGATGATGCCGGGGGATTTCGATCAGGAAACGAGACACTGAAGTAGAAGATAAGTTTTGCTATTTGGGCAGTAAAATAAGTGATGGTTGCTGACGTAGAGAAGATATAAAATGTAGACTGGCAATGGCAAGAAAAGCGTTTCTGAAGAAGAGAAATTTTTAACATCGAATATAGATTTAAATGTCAGGAAGTCTTTTCCGAAGGTATTTGTCTGGAAACTCAGTTTCGAGAAAAACAAAGTAGAAGCTTTCGAAATGTGGTGCTACAGAAGAATGTTGAAGATTAGATAGGTAGATCACGTAAATAATGAGGAGACAAATTAGTGCCACAACCTGACTACAAGAAGGGATCGACTAATAGGACACATTCTGAGACGTCAGAGGATTACCAGTTTAATACTGGAGGGAAGCGTAGAGGGAAAAATCGAAGAGGGAAACCAGGAAATAAATACAGGAAGAAAAATAAGAAGGATGGAAGTTGCAGTAGTTACTCGGAGATAAAGAGTCTTGCACAGAATAGAGTAGTATGGAAAGCTGCATCAAACCAGTCTTCGGACTGAAGACCACAACAACAACAACAATGTTTTAGACTCATGAAATATACTTGTTTCACTGTTACAAGTATTTAAAAATGTCTAGGCGATCGCCACGCCTTGTGCTATGAAAACATGAAAAGCAAAGCGTAGGAACGCTTTTGCGATTGTACCACTGTCTAAATACCTCATTCCTTAGTATCTGTCTTATTTAGGAATACAGAGACGACTCACCGAAAGGCGAAAGCGCTGCGCCGTCGACAGATACATGAATAAAAGGTACAGAGCTTTGCTTTGCTAGCTTTCAGAATGAAATTCCTGGCTCAAGCTGTAGGAGAACATGCAAAACACACGCACACACACACACTCATTCATATGCACATGTCTGTCTCCTTACATTGTGCTCATTCTATACTGCCAGCTTTTTTCTGGGCCACCGTGAGTGTACTGGGGTGGGGGTGCAGGATGGGGTGGGTGGTGGTGTGAGGGATGGTTCAAATGGCCCTGAGCACTATGGGACTCAACTGCTGAGGTCATTAGTCCCCTAGAACTTAGAACTAGTTAAACCTAACTAACCTAAGGACATCACAAATATCCATGCCCGAGGCAGGATTCGAACCTGCGACCGTAGCGGTCTTGCGGTTCCAGACTGCAGCGCCTTTAACCGCACGGCCACTTCGACCGGCTGTGAGGGATGGAGAGAGGTGGGAGGCACGGATGGGGTTGGAGGGAAGCTTCTAGCAGCTCATGGGAGAGTGGATAACAGTCTGTGGGCTAGCTAGGGGTGGAGGTAGAGGGGGCAGCTGGCAGATGGCTGAGCACACGATTTCACAGATTAGGGCATGGGATGGTAGCACACAACTATCCTACACGCATTGGGTGGGGGTAATGGGAATGGGAAGGTGTACACACACGCACGCACGCACGCACACACACACACACACACACACACACACACACACACACAGGCGCGTGCACGTACACACACACGCATGCAAACAAACACACTATTGGGTGAGGGCTGGGGGGGACATCGAGTTACCTTAGGTTTAGGCCAGAGAAGTTATGGGAGCGACGGATAGCTCCCACCTGCACAGCTCAGAAAAGCTGGTTGTGGTTGGGAGAGCTCCATAGTTGGAAGCTATCCTCACAGCTATCCTTACAGCACATCTTTGACTCATGTAACCTCCCTGGCCTAAAACTAAGGTAACTCGCTTTCGCCCAGCCCCCTCCTAATAGTGTGTTTCTTTGTGTATGTGTTTGTATGTTTGTGCACCACCCCTTTCCCATTATGCCCACCCAATACACGTCAGTTAGTTGTGTGCTACTATCTCATGCCCTAACCTGTGGAATCGCCTGCTCAGCCGTCTGCCACCTGCCCCCACTACCTGCATCCCTAGCTAGCCCACAGACTATTCCCCAGTCTCCCACGAGCTGCTAGACGCTTCCCTCCAACCCCCTCCCTGCCTCTCGCCTCTCTCCATCCCACCCCCCCCCCACCCCCCCCCCCGCACCATCTTGCACCACCACCACCCCAGTAGACTCATCGTGGGCCAGGATGCCAGGATAGACCTGGCAGTCGAATGAGCAGAATGTAGGGAAACACACAGGTGCATGTGAGTGAGAATGTGTGTATGTGTGTGTGTGTGTGTGTGTGTGTGTGTGTGTGTAGTTGAATGTTTCACCTACTGCTTGAGAAAGGAATTTTAATCCAAAGCTAGTATCTGTCGACGGCGCAGCGCTTCCGTCTTTCAGTGAGTCGTCTGTTTATTCCCAAATAATTCGTTATTCTCAGCGAGTACTTATTATTATTATTTCTATTAGATCATTTATATACAGTGTAAACAGTAACGGTCCTATCACACTTCCTTGGGGTAATCCACAAATCATCTCTCCACCTGTAGATTTTATTTCAATAAGAGCAACATGTTGAGTACTATTTGCAAGGAAGACTTGAATCTAGTCGCAAATCTCTCCGATACTCGATAAGTTTGTATTTTTTTCACTAAACGGCAGTGCGGAATGGTGTCAAGTGCCTTCCTGAAGTCAACCTGAGCTCTGTTGTCCATAGTGCTATGGATCTCATAGAAGAACAGAGTGAGCCGAGTTTCACAAGATTTCTGTTTATGGAATGCATGTTGATACTTATAGAGGAGATTTTCCTTCTCCAGAAACATCATAATTCTTAAGTACCCGGCCGCTGTGGCCGAGCGGTTCTAGGTGCTTCATTCCGGAACCACGCTGCTGCTACGGTCGCAAGTTCGAATCCTGCCTCGGGCGTGGATGTGTGTGATGTCCTTAGGTTAGTTAGGTATAAGTAGTTCTAAGTCTAGCGGACTGATGACCTCAGACGTTAAGTTTCATAGTGCTTAGAGCCATTTGAACAATTTGAATTACTGAGCATAAAACATGTCTCATAATTCTACGACAATGTCAATGATATAGGTCTCTAATTGTGTGCATCTGTCCTACGGTTCTTCTTGAAAACAGAAATGACCTGGTTTTTTTTTTTTCTAGTCGCTATGTACCCTTCCGTTGCTCCAGCTATCTACGATAAACTGCTGCCAGAAGGGGAGCAAGTTACTTTGCCTTGTATGGTCCTGATGTCTTTATGCTACAAAGAGATTGTACTTGCCTTTCTACTCCGCGACTTCTCACCTCAATATCTACCATTTAGACCTTTATATGACGAATGAAAGGAGAGACCGCGTTACGATCTTCTGCAAAGAAACTATTTCGGAAGAGCGAATTCAGTACTTTGGCCTCCTCTCTGTTATTTTCCGTTTCGGTGCCAGTATGATCACTGAGTGAATGAATAGATGATTTCGAACCGCTTACTAATTTTATATAAGACCAAAACCTCTCAGGGTTTTTACTCAGATCAATTGACGAAGTCACTGAAAGCCCCTCTCATTGCTCTCCTTACGCTTATTTTCGTTTCGTTGAGCTTTTGATTGTCAGGTAGATTTCCACTTCTCTAGAATCTGAAATGAAGCTCTCTTTGTTTACACAGCAGTTTTCTAACATTGCTATGAAACCGTGGTGGGTTTTCCTCACCCCTTAAGACCTTGCTCGGAATATACTTGTCTAATTATATTCTACTTGTCTAAGGCATACTGAACGATACTTTTCAATTCTTCCAATTTGTGCTCCACATCTTTGTCCTCTTCACCAGATATTTGAGGCTAAATACTCAGATACTCTGAAATTTGTATCCTGTCACTCTTGCTAAGCAAAAGTATCTTCCTACAGTTCTTAACATTTTTTCTAAGATCCGTTGTCATCACAGCTTTGTGATCACTGATACCTACGCTAAATGAATCGATAAGTTCAGGTCTGTTTTCTGCTAAGAGGTGTAAGATGTTACCTTCACAAGCTGGTTCTCTAACTATCTATTTAAAGTAACATTCAGAATAATGCCACACGAATCCCTGTCTCTGGCATCCGTTTTGATAGAATGACTCTCCCAATCTATACCTGGCAAGCTGAAGTTGCCCGCTATTACAATGGCAAATCAAGAAATTGTGAACGATATTCTGCAAGTTCTCTCTGAACCGCTGTACAAAATAGCTCCTGGCCCATGCGAGCTATAACAGCATCCGATTATCATTTTTGAACGACCTTCGACGCTTAACTTCACCCAGATTAATTTACATTTACACGATGTTAATTTACATTTACACGATTAATTTACATTTACACGATATCGTGTATGGGCCTTAATTAGCGCGCTCATATCGGACGTCAATCTGTCCTTTCTAATTACACGGAGGGAAGTGGTGCAGCGGCTATTACACTGGACTCGCATTCCAGCCATCATGATTTAGATTGTCCGTGATTTACCTAAATCGCTCCAGGCAAATGCTGCGATGGTTTCTTTGAAAGAGGGCGGCCGATGTCTATCCACATTTTTGAAATATTCCGAACTTGTGCTTCGTCTTTAATGATCTCGATGCTGACGGGACTTCAAACCCTAATCGTGTTTATTCCTTCGTTGCGGTCACAATGCGTGGATATCCTCGACAAACTGTGACGTCAAAGTGGACCAGTATCGGTAGCAGCTGGAAGCTGGTGATGTTTGGCAATAATGGGAGACGCGGTTCGCTTGAGTGCAAGATGAAATACGACGTGTATCTTTCCAGAGCCGGATGAGAGTTTGCCTTACTGGAGAATTTCGCGCTATTTACTCTGATATTACTTCATTTGAACCCAGAATTCACCGTGACGTGCACATAAATATCGCGAGTTTTCGTTTCTCTGGCTGCTTCAGATGGCTTCATATCTGAGTCCAAGGAGCTAGTGGCTGGTCGAGCTGAAAGCAGGCGTAACACAAATTTTATTGACTGTTCGACAGGCGTCTTCCACGTTAGTGGAGACAGGACAGAGTTTATGGTCTGGGGTTGTAACGCTGCTACTTCCTAACGCCTAGATATCTATTGTTATGGATAATCAGCACATTTTCCAAACCCCTAGGTATTTTGTAGCCGGAAAAAGTGCCTACAGAATTATTTATATTTATAGCGATGTACAATATATATTTTACGTTTTGGTATAAATTCGTGGTACTCAGCTTTATTCAATTATCCGGTATGTCACGCTACACCCAATGATCAAAGACGACATCATCTATCACCATTTAAAAAAAGCACAAGAATACATAAGGGACATTTTGGCAGTAATGAGCAACTTGCGTTTTAGTGTATAGAACAGACAAAGTGAATATTTATGTACTGGTAGAAAACTATTTAGTAATTCAATAACCATAAGCATCTACTTGGTTTTTTCCCAGGAGGGTTGGACGAGGAGGCTGAGAGAGAGGAGGGAGCACAGATTTAGAACAGAATGATCTTCACAAACTTCAATTCTCTCTTGCCCTGCCACATCAATGCCGTATCAGTTTGAAAAAAAATCTGATAATTAATATGAAAGAGAATGCACCTCTGTACATAAATGACAAAAATACAGTTCCAGACTATCTAATTGTTGAGTTAGTAAAATATATACTTACAGTTTACGGCACAGAATCCATCCACACACAGCCAGGAAAAATCTGGAAATTAAAAGACAAAAATATTGAATCAGAGCTAGGAGGTAATGGCTTGGCGTATACTTATAGAACAATAAATTTCCTGGATAATTCCTGAATTTCTTATCTTCATAAAACTGTGTTAAGTAACATGCTTTTAGACACAGCACTGTTTGTTAAGAGCTTTCATTCACAAAGACCCACGATAGCAGCTGACAAGGTATCGCACCGCAGAACTGTATACAGCCTAACATGATAGTTGTGCATGTAAGATGATAGTTACAGTGAAGCTTTTGTGTGAAAATACTTGTTTAATCAATAGAAAATTAATTTCATTGGAAAAATAGGGTTCTACCTGCGATTTAACAAACAAATATTTAAACTTTCCAATACATTGTGTGTCATTTTAGAACTTAGGCCAATTCGTTTTGAAACTTAGATATTAATTGCGATACCGTAAAATGGCGTTACTTTGATAAAATTTTTGCTACGTCTTTTCATAAATGGCAAGAATAAAAGGATAGTGGCAGGGAGAAAATTTCAAACACATTTTTCTAGTACTGTCAAAGGCTTGTACCATCAACGGGGCTACTTTGACCGCCTGTCATTTCTTCATAAAAAAGTGCTAATGTAATGTTGGGACAAAGTAAGTGCAATGGAAATCTGTAGAGTAGACATTCAGGAGCATCAGGAACAAATAAAATACTAAATTCTGAAAGCAAGGGCAGGTAATATTGTAATTTTTTCATAAAGCGACACAGTAAATATACAAGTGTACTATATTTCATCAACTGATAATTAATTTTCGAGTTACACTACACTGTGGTAATCATATGCAAAGAGAAAATGTAGTATGTTAAGAATACTGTACAGTGTGGATATGAGTCTTACTACACAAATTACTGAAGTTCTAGTACTTGAAAATAGTCACGTTTTTAGTCGCATTGAACTGATAATTCTCATCAAATCCTTCCAAGGGCAAAATAATTTATTTCTTTTGTTCTAACCATTTGCAGTATTACTTTTTCTTTCCCATACAATTCACTTTAGCACTCTCATCGATCCTCTCAGTCACAATCCCGGAATATAGCATATCGCCTAAATGCTAATTGATCTTTCAACGTTTTGTGGCGCTGGACGTCATCTTGCACATCAGAGAAACTTCAGAATGATGATCAGATTCTAACATCATTTCATCTTCATTTTAGCTCACCGTACCGCAAAATTATACTCACTGTGTTTTTAGCTTAACTGATGCGAACCCTACAGACAGAAATTATTGGGGTGTAATAGCAGACAAAATATTTATGATCAAGATCTAGTCCAGTGCTGCCAACACAATATTACTTTATGGAACTCATAACCTTCTGTATTGTTGTTCACACAAGATAAATTCATATTACTTTGTACTCCATGCTAGTGATGTAATTTTAGTGAGCAGTGGGCCGAAGTTTTACGCAAAAGGTGAAAGTCACCTGAGTGTATAGTATTGTTTTGGAGTAAACATGAGAACAAAAATCTTTAGATTCGACTATCGAGCTCCAGAAAACGACTCTGATTATACTTTACTGTCGTTGCCATTATAATTACTTCGCTAATACTGCAAATCAATGTGTTCACAGATTGGAAAAAAGTCTCTTTGAGCTGTTCGTGCAATGAAGTCACAAATATTCGCGGACGAGAGACAATATTACAGCCGAGAATTAAAGGCAGTAACTTCAGTACAGGCCCATTTATTCAAGAAGAGGAATTTTCTACGAATCGAATCAATAAAAAAAAGAAAAATATGTCTACGGTGCTGCATAAAATGTACGACTGCAATTCACATTCGGGAAAAACGTAAAACATGATGCGTGGAAAATTTTTTCCACGAATAATGAAGAATGAATAGGAGCAACCACCCGAAAAACGCATTGTCTGGTACGACAAGGGACCATACGACTCGTAAAAGCAAAGATGACATCTCAAGCAAAGGGCATTTTTCCGATGTACACTTTCAAAAATGTCAGTTTTCGCTACTGTTTGTGATACAAACAGCATACAAGTGTTGCAATTGGGCATCCCTCTCATCTTGGCGCCGCAGGCTGTGCACATACACTGTTGTAACTGTGATACGTCCTCAGTGGTCTCCATGCTATCGGGATGTCGAACTCCAACACTCTGTACGTGCTGGCCAAAGATGCTTGTATTTCGTTTCTTGCCCAATTACAACGTGGCTGCCAACAAATGTCATAAGAATGCAAAATTAAAACACTTTTTGATTCTGCTCCCACATCAGTCTATGACATCGCATATTGATACACGAGGGCATTTCGAAAAGTAAAGATACAATGGCTCACAGTCCTTAAATAGCACATTTATTTAGAAAACGTCAGTTACATCCTATTAACTGGATTATTTGTTATTTTTTGACATAATCACCCCCGTTATCCAAACATTTGTTAAGTTGGTGCACAAGCTTTTGTATCCCACAGTCATAGAAGGTTGCCGCCTGTTGTCGGAACCACATTTCAACTTCATCTTTGATCTCTTCATCGTCGTGGAATGATTTTCCACCAAGATGTGACCTCAGGTAAAGGAAGACATGGAAGTCGGTGGTCGCAATGTCCGGGCTGTATGGCGGATTGTCCAATACGTCCCATTTGAATTATTTGAGTAGTGCTTTGGTTACGAGCGCAGTGTGAGGCTGAGCGTTGTCATGAAGCAAGCGGACTGCACTTGTCAGCATTCCCCTGCGTTTGATTTGAATTGCCCTTCGAAGACGTTTCAAAGTCTGGCAATATGCAGCAGCATTAATTGTCGTTCCAGGAGGCATAAAGTCCAACAGAAGAATGCCTTGTCTGTCCCAAAAAACAGAAGCCATGATTTTCTTCGCTGAAATCGACGTTTTGCATTTCTTGGTTTTTGGTGAATTCGAATGGCTCCATTGCATTGATTGTTGCTTGGATTCAGGTGTATGGTGATAAACCCACGTCTCGTCATTTTGGAACCCAGCACGCACAGTTTCCTGTACCCTAACTTGACAGTCACAATGTCATAAAGAGTTGTCATTGACAGTCCGGTATGATCTGATGCAATTATTTCAATGTGAGACGTCTATTCACACGAATTGCTTCCTCCGTTCTCCGAAGAAGGGCATTAGAGATCACAGATGGCCGACCTGTTCTTTATTCGTCATGAACGTCAGTCCTCCTTCAGAGAAATGACGACACCATTTCGTTACATTTTGTCGATTCATAATGTTCCCATAAACAGAAACATTTTCTTTGTGAATATCCGCTGGTCGCTGACCTTTTGCATGAAGAAAATGACGAAGCGCACTTCGCATTTGGCGGGAGTCTGAATCGGCGCAGCCATTTTAATCACGGCCTACTCCAACCAGAAGCAACGTTCAACTGCCGAACGACTGCGAGGAGAACGCTAACGGTTCAAGGTTAACACCAGTGATGCCAACTTGCTCGCCAAAACTCTTCTGTTCCTCTGGCGTACAGTGCACCTTTACTTTCCAAAATTTTCAAACACAGAAAGAAGTAAGGAAGTCTTTATCATGTTCAGATCGGTGGAACTTTTTTTTCCCTAACTACAGCATGGCAGACTATGTAGACGACAAGAAAATACAGGCACGCCGAATTCCCATGTTCTGAGGTCGGAGATCTACATCCAGTTAGTATAGAGATCACTGTACGTCCTGCATGGAAATCTTACAGTTGTGGCGCCCCAAGCGGCAGCTCGGGTCTTAAACTGGATTGACTGCGCTACAAAGGTGTCCCGGTACGATATTCTATGAATAATGCGAACAGGAAATTTGTATCACCATACTGGTAGAACACATACCTGCTAATTGCATGCAGACGTGTAATACGGAACATTGAAACTGAATCAATAATATCTGTACCAGTATGTGTAAAGAATTGGCTACTGGTTTTTACGCTCGGTAACAGTTGCTATGTTGCCACATTTATATCAGTTATTTGCAGGAACATATACGGCTCAGAAGAAATTAAATAAGTCCCATGGTCATATAGGAAATTCCAAAAATGGTTCAGGCGATGGTAATTGACGTCTTGTAACGACAGGAGGACAACATGAAAGTCAGTAGAAGTTCTGTAATCGCTACCCAGAACTTCAGTGGCAACGCAGAACTCGAAAACAGTGGAAAATGTATCATTAGTTCAGCCATACCGTGCGTCAGTACATCAATGTATTTCATGACCTACACTATGTGATCAAAAGTATCCGGACAGCTGGCTGAAAATGACTTACAAGTTCGTGGCCCCCTCCATCGGTAATACTGCAATTCAATATAGTGTTGGTCCACTCTTAGCGTGGATGCAGCTTCCACTCTCGCAGGCAGACGTTCAATCAGGTGCTGGAACGTTTCCTGGGGAATGACCGCCCATTCTTCACGGAGTGCTGCACTGAGCAGAGGTATCGATGTCGGTCGGTGAGTCCAGGCACGGAGTCGGCGTTCCAAAACATCCCAAAGGTGTGCTATAGGATCCAGGTCAGGAGTCTGTGCAGGCCAATCCACTACAGGGATGTTATTGTCGTGTAACCACTCCTCCACAGGCCGTGCATTATGAACAGGTGCTAGATCGTGTTGAAAGATGCAATCGGCATCCTCGAATTGCTCTTCAACAGTGGGAAGCAAGAAGATGCTTAATACACCAATGTAGGCCTGTGCTGTGATAGTGCCACGCAAAACAACAAGGGGTGCAAGCCCCCTCCATGAAAAACACGACCATACCATAACACCACCGCCTCCGAATTTTACTGTTGGCACTACACACGCTGGCAGATGACGTTCAAAAAAATGGTTCAAATGGCTCTGAGCACTATGGGACTTAACATCTTAGGTCATCAGTCCCCTAGAACTTAGAACTACTTAAATCTAACTAACCTAAGAACATCACACACATCCATGCCCGAGGCAGGATTCGAACCTGCGACCGTAGCAGTCCCGCGGTTTCGGACTGAAGCGCCTAGAACCGCTCGGCCACCTCGGCCGGTTGACGTTCACCGGGCATTCGCCATACCCACACGCTGCCATCGGATCGCCACATTGTGTACCGTGATTTGTCACTCCACAAATGTTTTTGCACTGTTCAATTGTCCCATGTTTACGTTCCTTACAACAAGCGAGGCGTCGTTTGGCATTTACTGGCGTGACGTGTGGCTTATGAGCAGCCGCTCGATCATGAAATCCAAGTTTTTTCACCTCCCGCCCAACTGTCATAGTATTTGCAGTGGTTCCTGATGCAGTTTGGAATTCCTGTGTGGTGGTCTGGATAGATGTCTGCCTATCACACATTACGACCCTCTTTAACTGTCGGCGGCCTCTGTCAGTACCGAGCGAGGTGGTGCAGTGGCTAGCACACTGGACTCGCATTCTGGAGGACGACGGTTCAATCCCGCGTCTGGCCATCATGATTTAGGTTTCCGTGATTCCCTAAATCGCTCCAGGCAAGTCCCGGGATGGTTCCTTTGAAAGAGCACGGTCGACTTCCGACCCAGTCCTTCCGTAATCCGATGACATCGCTGTCTGGTCTCCTTCCCCAACACAACCCAAACAACACCCTCTCTGTCAGTCAACAGACGAGGTCGACCTGTGCGATTTTGTGCTGTACGTGTCCCTTCACGTTTCCACTTCTTTGTCACATCGGAAACAATGGACCTTGAGATGTTAAGGAATGTGGAAATCTCGCCTTGAGACGTGTGACACAAGTGACACCCAATTAGCTGACCACGTTCGAAGTCCATGAGTTCTGCGGAGCGCCCCACTCTGCTCTCTCACGATGTCTAATGACTACTGAGGTCGCTGATATGGAGTACCTGGTAGCAGGTGGCAGCGCAATGCACCTAATATGAAAAACGTATGTTTTTGGAGGTATCGGATTCTTTTGATCACATAGTGTATGTCGCATTATAAAAGAAACCTTTAATACAGAGATTTTCAGCATCAGCTCACTGCTATAGTGCAGGACAGGACGAAAGATGCATACGTACGTAGTAATGCCAAGAGCCGTAACTACGAAAGACGTATGCAGTCATTTGACAGATCAACAATATAGACGGTAGACGTCACAATAATAAATGAACTTGTAGCTTGAATTATCAGAGGGTGTAAGTAAACAGGAGAGGTACTGCATCGGATCACGGCTTAATATTTTATAAGTGAACTGTCTTAGAAATTTTGAGGAAGGTTCTGAGGACGGCAAAACACGATACGACACAAATGAGACTGATGGGAACCAAATTACAGTTGTATTCCTATGGGAATAACCAATTAACAAAAGAACATCTCAGAAAACAGAAAGTAACAATGCAAAAAGCATTATCGAACATTAAGGAAAGAGGATCTAACAAGAGCCAAAGATCATGAACGAAACACGCCAAAGGCTAAGGAAACTGACAAAGATCAACGAACGAAACACTCCAGAGGCTAAGAAAAGAACGTAAAAGGGCAACACTGTATAGCCAATTCAAACTATTGTAAGACGTGAGGGTGCTACATAATTTATTTTTAATTGTTCAAATGGTTCAAATTGCTCTGAGCACTATGCGAATACTTCTGAGGTCATCAGTCGCCTAGAACTTAGAACTAATTAAACCTAACTAACCTAAGGACATCACACACATCCATGCCCGAGGCAGGATTCGAACCTGCGACCGGAGCAGTCGCTCGGCTCCAGACTGTAGCGCCTAGAACCGCACGGCCACATTTTTAATTGTACGGTCGGTTTTAGCCACAGAAAGTTATCTAGAATAAATTTTTCTTCATAGCAGATGTTACATTAAGTTATTTGTATTTTAGAACAAATGGGGTATTCAAAAAGAAGCAACAGATTTTAAACATTTATTGCTTCCAAACTACAAAAGATAGGAACACAATTCCAACGTTTCTGGAAAGAGAAAGGTTCAAATTTTTATGCATTCATTGTGAGTACCATGTGTTACACGACAAATATCACAACGGTGGCTCATTTCCTGCCACACATGAAGCAACTGGTCCCTCGTTATCGAATTCACAGTCTCAACAATGCGATGTCGCAGACTTTCAAGATACTTCAGGCATAGTGGAAATAAAAACGCGGTAATTTACGTAAACCCACAGATACAAGTCACAAGTTGTGAGATCTGGGATGGGGTGATTTCATCTCATATCATACAGGTCATGTCAACTGGGGATCAAGAATTTCTCTGGAAAAAAAAATATATATATATATTAGACTTCTACATCATTAAGTGTTAAGAAATAAAGTAATTGCGTTTTATCTTAATTTTTGTAAATGGTACGGCCCGTTGAAAAATGTAATTTTGTAAATAACACCTAAAACAGCAGAGAACAAAAAAACTAATAAACAAAAAGTACAGGAGACCTGGCAGATGTTTTGCATTAAAGCTCCCTCTTAGTGTGTTGAAATTCAACTGACAACCGCACACTTATGTGCTTCCCTTACCTTACAAATTTAACACGAAAATACGAAATTCAAATTAATTTTTTTTACTTAAATTTTTTTTTCTAGTTTGGAAAATCACAGAACTCTATCTTTGTCATATTACCAGACGCTACTAATTGAATTATAAATAGTTTCTTCTCTGCTCCAACTATTTGTATTATGTAAATATTTATCACAAAAAATGTGAAATATGCATTTTTACGAGTTTTTCCGAAATATTTCATTGAAAACCTCCATGAAAACTTTTAAGAATCACACAAATTATTGTTTGGTTAATATGTTAGTAGTCAATGCAAACACAGTGGGCAATATTTTTCTGTGGAAAGTGTTAAAAATTTTATCAACATTTTGCATTTTTTCTCATTCCAGAAACGTTGGAATCGTGTTTCTATCTTTTGTAGTTTGGAAGCAATAAATGTTTGAAATCTGTTCCTTCTTTTTGAATAGCCTTGTATATCAAAATATTTTTGTTGGTTGTGTTCCACAAGTTTGATACAGATTTATTTTGTGGGACACAGTCAACAAAAAATATTCTGCGAAGTTAAAAGCACAAAAACATATGAAACATTTCAGTTCAATGTAAAATGCCTTTTAATAACCGTATTATGGAATCCTACCAAATATGCCACAGTAATACAGACCTACAAATTTTCTTAGTGTCAGATGTATTTAATATTTGCAGAAAAAGTTAATTCACAAAATAAATTGCGCAAAACTGACATGAGTAGATAATGTACCGTACATAGATGTTAGGTAGATTTATATGCACTGTAGTTATTACAACTCTAAAAAATCTTCTTCATTAAATCGGAAATCTGTTAAGAATATGCAGTAGTCTCGACCAGGTCACGAAATTAAGTGGACTGAAACTCTTTGAGATTCGCACTCTACTCATATACAGGGTGATCAAAAATCAGACATATGATAGGAATGATTATTCGAAACAAAAAATCCTAGTAAACATAGGATCTAAAATGCATGCCATAAGAGCTATGAGTCTTTCCAGTAGAAAAGACGTGTTTCACATTAGCAAAGATGAACAAGTACTCATAGCTCTTAAAGTATGAATTTTAGAGCCCATACTTACTGGGCAGTACAATTTTTCTTGTTTTTTACGTATTATGTCCTCCAAAAACATGGAAACCAAAGAGCTTGCAGGAGAACAGATTTGTTTCACATATTGAACATGAAGAAGTGCTCATAGCTCTTAAGGTATGGATTTTAGAGCCCATGATGACTAGATTTTTTTCCCCTTCGAATGGCCGTTCCTGTCATATTCCTGAATACTGACCATTCCTCAGTTAGATAAAAAACTTCACATTAGGTTGATCGACAAACTTTTTTTCTTAATATCGATCTCTTTTGACAATCAGTGAATATCTCCGCCCACCGTCAACATCAAACCCTATTGTCATTCTCTATGAACGCATTATTGTGCAACAACATAATAATTTCGGTCTACCACTAGCATAGTGCTATGCGGATAGTAGGATAGTATTGCCGGACATATCTGTAGTCAACCAGTATGATAACACGCTAATCCTCGTAGGAACAATACTTGAATGTAATTTTTAGTCGGAAAGAAGGAAAACGTACTTCATGATAAATAGTGTGAATAAAGTTACACGGACGAATATAAGTTCTAAACACCCATGCAACAGGCAGATACAAATTATGTATCTCATCAAGGGGCTCCATAACTTTGCACAGCGCTGTATAGCGTACGTGCCATGCATGATTGAGGAATGTTGCGTTCAATACATTTGGTTGTCTTTTTGAAATATATATAAAAAAAATTAGGAAGCCTCGAAATCGTGATGGCGGCACATGTTTGCGGAGAGGGCCCACTGCTGAACCCGTAACATATGACATCTTAGCATAAACTACGAATGTAATATGCGTTGAGAAAGATGTGAGAGCTATCATAGCATTAATTAATTTAACCTATTACACCTGAACATAACCACCTTCAGTGGATGGTACGTAACTCAGGTCTGGGAGAATTTCTTACTTATATTCGGATATTTAAAAAAAGTGTCGTAAAAAAATCACACTTTTAGCAACCTGTCTTGTTTAGACATCGAAGCAGATATGCCCTAAGTTTAATCAAGATTTGGAAATGTCACAAACGATGTCGATGTAACGATATTCATGCCATGTTCAGGGCAACTTGGCGGGTATCGTTATCAGGGTAGAAAGTATAATGACAGAAATATCTTCATAAATGAGGAGACCTTTAGTACGAATCTTGAAACTTAACCATGCCCTAGCGTAGTTCATTATGGTAGTAATCCACGGCTTGCTGAACTTGACTCCAGGCATGAACCTAGTACTTGATAAACAAGCAGGATGGGCTACGCAAGCTACTTGAAGCAGCATCAGTTGTGACAACGGAAATACTTGAAATACTGGAAGCTTCAAAATATGCTCAACAGGAAACAGGAGGGGCACTGAATACTGTGCCTTGGTTTTTACTTTCTACTTACGACAAGGAGTAAAGGCAATGTTACGATAACTATACAATTTTCAGATAGGTGCACCTGATAGAGCAAATGGCTCTTGTGGGGTTGTATATAATCTGCAGTCTCGACGACTGGTTACAAATGACTTCAGTGTGTACGTATTTCAAGAAGTAGGCAGTAGGATATTTGAAGAATATTGGTTTCCATACGCAGATAGAATATTTTTACTGTAAACATGTACTTACACATAGTTGTGAATAGAAAGTAACTGTAGTCAAGACTACACGGAGAAATGTTCATTACCAAATAAATAAAATTATCAAGAAGAGTAGGGCTATCCTCGGTTGTTAAACTATCTATTTGCAGTCAAGACAAAAACTTACCTTACAATTGATTCTAGGATTCAGTTCCTATCGAGAAGAAATAAAGTGTTTGTTGAAGTCCATTACACAGCTCATACGTTCATACGAAACACTAAGCAGCATCCAACACACGTAAACAAAATCCTATTACAAAGATGCGTTACTACAGATCTACGAGTGTTAGCGCGAAAATAATGTCAGCTGACACTGAAGTAATCGACGTAAATTTGAGCACGAAAGATGATTAATATGAGTGAATTTTTCACAATTACAAATACAAATGTTTTGGGTCTAGTGAAACAGGGGATACAACCCGTCGGCTTTGACCAATGGCGTCAGAATTGCCAGAGAGCATTTATTACACAGATGGAAGAGCTGAAAAGACTGTTCGGAAACAAAGGAATACGAGAGACGAAAAATATAGTTGACATATATCAAGGCAAAAAGTATTTTCACGTTAAGGATATCGCGTGTTTGTATCGTATTATTCCTGTGGAAACTTAAGGGGAAAAATGGATGGAAATATTGGTAGCATAGAATACCTCACGTCACATATATATGGGTTGTATCTCGAACCTCATTCCAACTGTGTTGGTAAACTGCAGTACGGGATGCAAGTTTAGCGTACGTCGATTTCTTCGATTTCGTTAGCATTAGTATCCTGTTGTTTAGGTGAACTATATAGATCAACTGAAGCACGGGATACAAATTTTACATGTGTTGTTGCTTTCGCTTCCGGTACCACTAATAGTCTGTTCTTACGTAGATAGTAGTACTACCGATGGCAGAAGGTGCTAGGTACATAATATTTGTATCCCATACTTCCGTTGACCTATACATACAGTATGTACACTGCTACCGAAAATGTGGAAATGGACGTACGTTACATTTGCAACCTGTACCTCAGTTGAACTACCCGAAGAGGCAATAAGACAATACATATACATTTTGCATCCTGTACTTCACTATGGGGTACAGTTTTCTTTCCCCTTCGATGCTAATAGTACCGACTGAAAGTTATAGTTTTGATCACAGCAGTGACAATATTATCCCGTTCTTTAGTTGAGCTATATAGCTATACACAACATTTTTATCCTGCTCTCCAGTTGACATATATAGGTAAATCTCATCAATGTTGCATATGTCGTTCTTTTGGAATAGGTAGTGTCGGTGTAAAGATCAACTGAAGGACGGGATACAAATTTTAGTTGTGTCGGGCATTTCGCCTTTAATATTGCTAGTACAGATTCGAAAAAATTGTACAGATACCAATGCTGGGAAACGAAAGAAGAACAACAGCTGCGAAACTTTTATTACATACTGGAGTACACGAAAACATACGGAATGGTATAATACAAGAATGGAATACGTCAAAATAGTCAAATACAATAACAGAAAAAAATGGAAAACTGAAATTATCACACGGGAACTTCTTAAAAGAACCGAAGGTCGCCTAGAAAGACATCAACAAAAATCACATACCCACATACACAACAAACACAACATTACGAAAACACACACACACACACACACATTCACCCCCTCCTCCAAACCCCACCCCCCCATCCTATTGTGAAATTAGCTAACATATTTCGGACTGTACATATGCCCAACATGTTTAACAAAACATTTGAACGGGCAATTTGTTTGGGGGATACTACGCCTCCATGAATATTCGTCTAAGTGAGTTTGAAGTGTGGAAATCCGGCGTTTCCCCTTCGCCATAAGAGATTTCACAGCTGACCAATAACTCTCTATTCTATTTGTGCAACCCCCTGTGGATAATGATCTGAACTCAATATCCTGATTAACTACGAGATGCTGATAACCTCTTTCCCCTAAATCCCTATATGAAGAAAAACCATCTGCAACGTGATCTTCAATTAAGCTGACCAAAACTTCCTTCGATTGGGTACTACTTTAAACACTACATCGTCACTCTTGACCAGAATCTACAGCCCCTCCCCCCCCCCCCTCCCATAATCCCACCGGACATTGCCCCCTGTTGTACTTCCTTTTGCCAAAATGCGACTCGTCAATTTCGACCATAACACCCCCCCCCCTCCCCCCTCCAACGGCCCCTTATATTTCATGTATTCCCCACAAACGACCCTACAAAAAGATTATCAATCGACAACAGTACGCTTACTCACACGACATTCAGGACATACAACCACACAGAATATCTCAAACAGTACGTGATTTTCATAATGTCTCTCAAGGCGAGCTTAGATTTTTCGAACCACGTTCCTCGTCTAATACACCGCCACAACCGATCTTTGCTGTGAATACGACGACGAGATACACTTGTGTGGCGCATATGTTCGCCGCACTCACGACATCGAACATACTCGGCAACGAGACCACACATTTGTAAAAAACAAATCATGGGCAACATGCCTACGTCCATAGCCTGTCTCAAATCATCTAGGTTCATCGGAACAGATAAATCCATACCTACAAACGAAAATGAGATACTAAAAATTGTCCTAAAATAAGAAACTAATAGTCCAAATTACCTCAATATCACTAAGAATGAAATTATGTACCGAACGAATTGCAGACAACCAATTATTTAAATAAATGCGCAAGAAGAATATTTTGAGCAATATATAGCAATCTCTTTTAAAATCACATTCAATTATTTTAAAGTACAATGATAGCGCTTATCCAGAACACAGAACTGTTTCATTATTTATGGCTCAAAGTGAAGACATTATTATCTATGAGTATGACGTCATTGGTCAAAGCCGACGAGTTGTTCAAATGGTTCAAATGGCTCTGAGCACTATGGGACTTAACTGCTGTGGTCATCAGTCCCCTAGAACTTAGAACTACTTAAACCTAACTAACCTAAGGACATTACACACATCCATGCCCGAGGCAGGATTCGAACCTGCGACCGTAGCGGTCGCGCGGTTCCAGACTGTAGCGCCTAGAACCGCTCGGCCACTCCGGCCGGCCCGACGAGTTGTATCCCCTGCTTCACTAGATTCAGTTCCTATCAGGAAGAAAGAAAGTGTTTGCTGAAGTCCATTACACAGCTCATACGTTCATACGAAACACTAAACAGCATCCAACACATGTAAAAAAAATCCTATTACAAAGATGCGTTACTGCAGATTTACGAGAGTTTGCGCGAAAATAATGTCAGCTGACATTGAAGTTATGGACGTATATACGAGCACGAAAGATGATTAATATAAGTGAATTTTTCACAGTTACAAATACAAATTTTTTCTACCAAGAGTAAAAGAAGCTTGGCCTTAATTAAAAGACAGTACGAGACAGAAATTGACGAGAAATGTGTTGCAACAAGTAGATGAAAAGGCACCACAGACAAACTTACGGCAAGCACCAGAGATTGACATTATACTTGTCTGCAGAACAACAGGTGATTTCCAAGAATGACTGGCTATCGAAATCGCGGGGGCCAAACGATACATATCGAACGTGATGTTGTAAGTCGTCCATGCGACTCTGGTGGCGGGCGTTATGAGTATATTTACTGTGGTCACTACAGCAACAACGAAAGAAGAGCGTTAAAAAAATACTTTTAACTACAAAGTAGACGACTTACCTTACTCGTCGTCGGTGTTGTCGTCATGTGAAAGTCCATGTGATGTGTACGCTACAGGGACAATACCCTTTTTGTCACGGGTAAACTCTGGCAAAATCACGCAAGAATATCGGCAGTGTCACATGCGTTAACTTTTCCCTGGAAACGCAAGCTGTGGAAATAGAGGTACAGAAACAAGTACAGTTCGTCTCTTTGTCCTGAACGCCCTTCTCTTTTAATGGAAGACTTCACAGATTTCCATAGCCGCTCGATGTTCTGCGTGTGCACACTGGGTTCATCCGAAGACACAAAATCTACAGAGAGGTTGACGAACACGTAGTCGAATGCTTCAGCTTTCAGAGTCTTGTAGGACTGAAATCCATCTGTAATGACTTTAATACCAGGCAGTATGAAGTGCTTTATCAGACCCACTAAAATGGCCTTGTCTCTGGACAATACTCTCACAACAAAACACTTCCGGGACACTCTTTCTATTTCACCGAATACCCAAATATGATCGATTTCACTCTTTGAAGGTCGTCCTCTCTGGTTCTTCCTTCTAGCTATATGAGATTCGTCTACTTCCACAACTTTACTTGGTCTACAAATTGGTACACTGTCTTTTGTCACTGTCACATTACACACTTCTCTGCAAAACCCGAAATAGTCACACACGGTATTAACAGATAAGTCAGTTTCCGATGCTGTTGCTTGCAACGTGTAGTTCGAACCCAGCAAGATAGAAGAATTACGCTGGTATGGATGGATAATTTGGAAGAGTCGAACCACGTGTTCTTCCTGATACCCGTTTGTTTTCCCCACTGTCCGCAATGAAACTGTAACAGTATTTCAGCATCGAAATTCCTTTTACTAAGTTTTACACGCTTCGCACCACCACTGTTTACACAGTCCCTCCTCTCCTTGTCCGGTAGTACTCCATATTTGCGACAAAATATCAAACAACTTTTTATGCTGTACAAGCATGGAATTAGATTTTTCCACGTGTGAGAATCCGCCGAAGAAACATCAGGAACACTAGACCTCCCATTCGCTATCGACATAAATCGTCTGTTTCCCAAGCAACTCACTAATAATTCGCGGAGGTATATAATTTAGAGCAACTAAAGGAACGACGGAAAACAGATAAAAATGACGATCACAAATAACGGAACATAACACCCGCCACCAGAGTCGCATGAGCGACTTACAATCACACGTTCGATATGTATCGTTTGGACCCCGCGACTTCGATAGGAATTCATTCTTGGAAATTACCGAACAGCTAATGAATCGATTCTGAGAAATTTAAAATTTCTATCAATAATAACGAATCAATACAAAATCACAAGTTCTGATATTCTTTATTTCGAGTGAAATAGGCACTTTATTTCTAGTTTCTTCCACAGATCCCGTGTTAGCAAGGAGTAGCGTCAAAGGGTAATGCCATAAAGCTGTCGTCTGGATTTTTGTATTAGTGGCTCTAATGATTTGCTAGTCGAATAGGTATCGGCATTTGCCTATTTCCCTGGACTCAGAATGTATAAACACCACCGTCTTACTTACCCCTGGAAGAGAACAGCTCCGAGCACGATCAACGGAACCATCACGTACGTCACAACGCCTTCCATCTTGACAGAGCTTTAGAATATGCGTTTCCACGGAAACTATACCATGGGACATCGATTGTGGGAATTGTTGCACCCATTTTCTGGAAGTTTCTCGGCTGTGGCTGGAACCGAGACTTGTTAGTAAAGGAAATCAACAGAGTAAAACTGGAAAACGCTATGAATAACAATTTTAGCTCTTGCAAATTCTGAAGGTTTAATCCTTAGCTCCCCAGGTCATTTTTTTATCACACACTGTCTCAGGTGCCGTCCGATAGATCGCTATGTTTAAATTTCCATAAAAATTGCATTCAGCAGCGTCAGTGAGACAATTCAGCTTCTTATGAAAAATGTTACATTAATACCGCACAAAAAATATATTCAAATAAATCTTAAAGTTTATTTTTACGAAAAAAAACGGGTTTAAGCAGAAAACTGCACAAAATGAACCTAACATTACATGACAATGTTAAAGCTACGAGGCGTGTTTTTTAAGTAAGTACCGTTTGGAAATAAAAAAAGACGTGCTAACATATCTTAATAATTTTATTTTTACATGAAAGCCTGTACCTTAATCTACTTTTCTACATAATTTCCGTGAATATTGAGGCACTTGTCATAACGTTGTACCAATTTTTGAATACCCTCCTCATAGAAGTCTGCCGCCTGACTTGGTAACCACGGCATCACCACTGTTTTGACTTCGTCATCGTCTTGAAGACGCTGACCACCCAGGTGTTTCTTCAAGTGCAGGAACAGATGGTAGTCTCTGGGCGCAAGATCGGGGCTATACGGAGGATGAACTAGAGTTTCCCATCGAAAAGATGAGATGAAATCCTTGGTCTGATTCGCCACATACGGACGGGCGTTGTCTTGCAGCAAAACGATGCCCTTGCTCAACTTCCTTGGACTGTTGCTTTGATTTTGGTGTGACGTAGGCCACCCATGTTTCATCGCCCGTTACAATTTGGCTTAATAAATCATCACCGTCGTTGTGGTACCGCTCAAGGAAAGTCTATGCACTGTCTAAACGTTTGGTTTTGTGCACATCCGTCAACATTTTCGGTACCCAACGTGCGCACAGTTTTCGGTAATTCAAGTGCTCAGCCACAATGCCATACAAAACACTACGAGAAACATTAGGGAAGTCATCCCGCAAGGAGGAAATCGTAAAGCGTCTGTTTTCTCTCACCTTATTGTCCACTTTCTGCACCAAACTTGCATTAACGACCGAAGGACGCCCACTCCGTTGTTCATCATGCACATTTATACGGCCATCTTTAAATGCTCTCACCCACTTTCTTACCATTCCATCACTCATAATGTTTTCTCCGTAAACTGCACAGATCTCACGATGAATATCGATCGCTTTTAGACCTTTAGCACTAAGAAATCTTCTAACAGCCCGTACTTCACAGTCGGCGGGACTCACAATTATCGGAGCCACTTAAACACTCAGTTTTTTTTTTTGGTCATCAGTCTACTGACTGGTTTGATGCGGCCCGCCACGAATTCCTTTCCTGTGCTAACCTCTTCATCTCAGAGTAGCACTTGCAACCTACGTCCTCAATTATTTGCTTGACGTATTCCAATCTCTGTCTTCCTCTACAGTTTTTGCCCTCTACAGCTCCCTCTAGTACCATGGAAGTCATTCCCTCATGTCTTAGCAGATGTCCTATCATCCTATCCCTTCTCGTTATCAGTGTTTTCCACATATTCCTTTCCTCTCAGATTCTGCGTAGAACCTCCTCATTCCTTACCTTATCAGTCCACCTAATTTTCAACATTCGTCTATAGCACCACATCTCAAATGCTTCGATTCTCTTCTGTTCCGGTTTTCCCACAGTCCATGTTTCACTACCATACAATGCTGTACTCCAGACGTACATCCTCAGAAATTTCTTCCTCAAATTAAGGCCGGTATTTGATATTAGTAGACTTCTCTTGGCCAGAAATGCCTTTTTTGCCATAGCGAGTCTGCTTTTGATGTCCTCCTTGCTCCGTCCGTCATTGGTTATTTTACTGCCTAGGTAGCAGAATTCCTTAACTTCATTGACTTCGTGACCATCAATCCTGATGTTAAGTTTCTCGCTGTTCTCATTTCTACTACTTCTCATTACCTTCGTCTTTCTCCGATTTACTCTCAAACCATACTGTGTACTCATTAGACTGTTCATTCCGTTCAGCAGATCATTTAATTCTTCTTCACTTTCACTCAGGATAGCAATGTCATCAGCGAATCGTATCGTTGATATCCTGTCACCTTGTATTTTAATTCCACTCCTGAACCTTTCTTTTATTTCCATCATTGCTTCCTCGATGTACAGATTGAAGAGTAGGGGCGAAAGGCTACAGCCTTGTCTTACACCCTTCTTAATACGAGCACTTCGTTCTTGATCGTCCCTCTTGGTTGTTGTACATATTGTATATGACCCGTCTCTCCCTATAGCTTATCTCTACTTTTTTCAGAATCTCGAACAGCTTGCACCATTTTATATTGTCGAACGTTTTTTCCAGGTCGACAAATCCTATGAACGTGTCTTGATTTTTCGTTAGCCTTGCTTCCATTATTAGCCGTAACGTCAGAATTGCCTCTCTCGTCCCTTTACTTTTCCTAAAGCCAAACTGATCGTCACCTAGCGCATTCTCAATTTTCTTTTCCATTCTTCTGTATATTATTCTTGTAAGCAGCTGTTAAGCTGATTGTGCGATAATTCTCGTACTTGTCAGCTCTTGCCGTCTTCGGAATTGTGTGGATGATGCTTTTCCGAAAGTCAGATGGTATATCTCCAGACTCATATATTCTACACACCAACGTGAATAGTCGTTTTGTTGCCACTTCCCCCAATGATTTTCGAAATTCTGATGGAATGTTATCTATCCCTTCTGCCTTATTTGACTGTAAGTCCTCCAAAGCTCTTTTAAATTCCGATTCTAATACTGGATCCCCTATCTCTTCTAAATCGTCTCCTGTTTCTTCTTCTATCACATCAGACAAATCTTCACCCTCATAGAGGCTTTCAATGTATTCTTTCCACCTATCTGCTCTCTCCTCTGCATTTAACAGTGGAATTCCCGTTGCACTCTTAATGTTACCACCGTTGCTTTTAATGTCACCAAAGGTTGTTTTGACTTTCCTGTACGCTGAGTCTGTCCTTCCGACAATCATATCTTTTTCGACGTCTTCACATTTTTCCTGCAGCCATTTCGTCTTAGCTTCCCTGCACTTCCTATTTATTTCATTCCTCAGCGACTTGTATTTCTGTATTTCTGATTTTCCCGGAACATGTTTATACTTCCTCCTTTCATCAATCAACTGAAGTATTTCTTCTGTTACCCATGGTTTCTTCGCAGCTACCTTCTTTGTACCTATGTTTTCCTTCCCAACTTCTGTGATGGCCCTTTTTAGAGATGTCCATTTCTCTTCAACTGTACTGCCTACTGCGCTATTCCTTATTGCTGTATCTATAGCGTTAGAGAACTTCAAACGTATCTCGTCATTCCTTAGTACTTCCGTATCCCACTTCTTTGCGTATTGATTCTTCCTGACTAATGTCTTGAACTTCAGCCTACTCTTCATCACTACTATATTGTGATCTGAGTCTATATCTGCTCCTGGGTACGCCTTACACTCCAGTATCTGATTTCGGAATCTCTGTCTGACCATGATGTAATCTAATTGAAATCTTCCCGTATCTCCCGGCCTTTTCCAAGTATACCTCCTCCTCTTGTGATTCTTGAACAGGGTATTCGCTATTACTAGCTGAAACTTGTTACAGAACTCAATTAGTCTTTCTCCTCTTTCATTCCTTGTCCCAAACCCATATTCTCCTGTAATCTTTTCTTCTACTCCTTCACCTACAACTGCATTCCAGTCGCCCATGACTATTACATTTTCGTCCCCCTTTACATACTGCGTTACCCTTTCAATATCCTCATACACTTTCTCTATCTGTTCATCTTCAGCTTGCGACGTCGGCATGTACACCTGAACTATCGTTGTCGGTGTTGGTCTGCTGTCGATTCTGATTAGAACAACCCGGTCACTGAACTGTTCACAGAAACACACCCTCTGCCCTACCTTCCTATTCATAACGAATTCTACACCTGTTATACCATTTTCTGCTGCTGTTGATATTACCCGATACTCATCTGACCAGAAATCCTTGTCTTCCTTCCACTTCACTTCACTGACCCCTACTATATCTAGATTGAGCCTTTGCATTTCCCTTTTCAGATTTTCTAGTCTCCCTGCCATCTTCAAGCTTCTCGTAGAACGTTATCCTTTCGTTGATTATTCAATCTTTTTCTCATGGTAACCTCCCCCTTGGCAGTCCCCTCCCGGAGATCCGAATGGGGGACTATTCCGGAATCTTTTGCCAATGGAGAGATCATCATGACACTTCTTGAATTACAGGCCACACGTCTTGTGGATACACGTTACGTGTCTTTAATGCAGTGGTTTCCATTGCCTTCTGCATCCTCATGTCGTTGATCATTGCTGATTCTTCCGCCTTTAGGGGCAATTTCTCACCCCTAGGACAAGAGAGTGCCTTTGACAAGGCCGTTGGCAGAATTAGGCTGACTTCTTATGCTGGAAGTCTTCGGCCGCCAATGCTGATTATTTACCAAATTTAGGCAGTGGCGGGGATCGAACCCGGAGCCGAAGACGTTTTGATTATGAATCAAAGACGCTACCCTTAGACCACGGGTACGCTACCTACGCTACGTAAACAAGGAAGAATCAGACTGTAATGACGCCAGTGCGTAGATTAAGGTACAGGCTTTCATGTAAAAATAAAATTATTGAGATATCTTAGCAAGTCTTTTTTTAATTTCAAAACGGTGCTTACTTAAAAAACACGCCTCGTATAAAAACTCAAATACCCTTTACTCCAAATTTTACTTTTTGCTATATTTTTATTGTTTATTCTACATGAAATAATAAAAACATAAGAAATTCACATACAACATTTTTAAAAATAAAAATTACACTAGTACTTTTTTGGTTTCTTTCTCAGAAGTGTTCTTGGCACGCTGCACATATTTTTGGAGAGCATTTAGGGTAGATTGGCTTCTTACAACAATGGCAAATATAAGAAGTCTCCTTTTTTGGGCCACAGGTGGAGCATGTTTTGCGTTTTTCCAATCGTTCTACAACTACTTCTGTTCTTGGTTCTGCTACACCCAAAACACGGCAAATAGATGCACAAAGTTCACGGGGTATGTGAAAATTGTTGACTCGCTTTTCCATTTGTGGTATCAACTACGTGTATGCAAGCTTCATCAAAAAATTAAAGCGGCTGATTTGAGTAGTGTGTTTGTAGGAGCTGAGAAGGACAAAGGCATTCACCCCACTTTGTTCAATACGCGGAAAAACAGTGCCCTTGTCCATCATTGGTTGCGTCGTGCAATTGCGTACTTGGCTCGCATCTCATCTATGGCGTCAACACCACATTTTGTGTGGTTATAGTATGAAATTATTTCTGGTTTACCTGTATCGCCATCTTTACATTCATCATGGTGCGTCGACGATATTACTTTTTACTCCTACACTTTTCCGGCATGAATAAAACTAGAGTTAGATCATGCGTGAATGCATGCATTGCAGAAGTGACTTCCTTGCTTCTCACAGGTAACAATTCTTCTCATATTCCTCTTTTATTCTTTTTTCAATGCTCCCATGTACGTTAGTCCTCTTGATTTGAGACATGTTGCTAACTCAATTGAGCTAAACCAGTAGTCTGTAGTACGAGGTGCACTCAAGTTCTAAGGCCTCCGATTTTTTTTCTAATTAACTACTCACCCGAAATCGATGAAACTGGCGTTACTTCTCGACGTAATCGCCCTGCAGACGTACACATTTTTCACAACGCTGACGCCATGATTCCATGGCAGCGGCGAAGGCTTCTTTAGGAGTCTGTTTTGACCACTGGAAAATCGTTGAGGCAATAGCAGCACGGCTGGTGAATGTGCGGCCACGGAGAGTGTCTTTCATTGTTGGAAAAAGCCAAAAGTCACTAGGGGTCAGGTCAGGTGAGTAGGGAGCACGAGGAATCACTTCAAAGTTGTCATCACGAAGAAACTGTTGCGTAACGTTAGCTCGATGTGCGGGTGCGTTGTCTTGGTGAAACAGCACACGGGCAGCCCTTCCCGGACGTTTTTGTTGCAGTGCAGGAAGGAATTTGTTCTTCAAAACATTTTCGTAGGATGCACCTGTTACCGTAGTGCCCTTTGGAACGCAATGGGTAAGGATTACGCCCTCGCTGTCCCAGAACATGGACACCATCATTTTTTCAGCACTGGCGGTTACCCGAAATTTTTTGGGTGGCGGTGAATCTGTGTGTTTCCATTAAGCTGACTGGCGCTTTGTTTCTGGATTGAAAAATGGCATCCACGTCTCATCCATTGTCACAACCGACGAAAAGAAAGTCCCATTCGTGCTGTCGTTGCGCGTCAACATTGCTTGGAAACATGCCACACGGGCAGCCATGTGGTCGTCCGTCAGCATTCGTGGCACCCACCTGGATGACACTTTTCGCATTTTCAGGTCGTCATGCAGGATTGTGTGCACAGAACCCACAGAAATGCCAACTCTGGAGGCGATCTGTTCAACAGTCATTCGGCGATCCCCCAAAACAATTCTCTGCACTTTCTCGATCATGTCGTCAGACTGGCTTGTGCGAGCCTGAGGTTGTTTCGGTTTTTTGTCACACGATGTTCTGCCTTCATTAAACTGTCGCACCCACGAATGCACTTTCGATACATCCATAACTCCATCACCACATGTCTCCTTCAACTGTCAATGAATTTCAATTGGTTTCACACCAAGCAAATTCAGAAAACGAGTGTTTGTACGCTGTTCAAGTGAGGAAAACGTCGCCATTTTAAGTATTTAAAACAGTTCTCGTTCTCGCCGCTGGCGGTAAAATTCCATCTGCCGTACGGTGCTGCCATTTCTGGGACGTATTGACAATGAGCGCGGCCTCATTTTAAAACAATGCGCATGTTTCTATCTCTTTCCAGTCTGGAGAAAAAAAAATCGGAGGCCTCAGAACTTGAATGCACCTCGTAGTATCGTGGTTAGTCTGTTCATTTTGTTTAGCTAGTCTAATCACAGTCTGAGTTGGTTTATGGAACTCTTTTCTACTACGCTTAGATTTTGTCCATCTGAATCCCTTCATCGCTTCCTGTGTAAACATATGCATTAAACAGATAATTAGTGCGAGCATCAGTAACGCACATGACTTTCAAGGCATACTTGAAATTAGCAGAATGTTTAACTAAAATTTCAGTCTCTACACTAATGTCCTCATCACTGTGATCACTTGTTTCATTCAAGGAATTCACAGGTGGCAAAACAAATTCATCTTCGCTTCTACGCTGTTCCGATTCTAAATTATGTTCACTTTAGGTTTCCTTGTTACTATCTGAGCCAACATTACTTCCTAAATTGTCCTCAAACCATTTTAAAACACTACCCTCGAAGTCAGGGTCTGTAACATGAACAGTAGACCAAGACATAGCTACTGGATCCATAACGCCAAATTCCAGGTGCGGTTACAGAGACCGCTAGAACAAAGAGGCAGTAATAGTATCGATCCACTTCACGTTCAAGTGTCTACTGACAAGGGAAACCACAACGCTGTCATTACGAACCCCAGCCCCATTCATCAGCAAGAGAGCAGCTGTGACGTTAAAGGAACGAAACTGTGAAATTACCATTCTGGGTAACATACTCGCTTAGAAGAAACCAATAACAAATAATAATAGGTCTATCTTAATCCTCTCAATACATAATTATTCAATACTCTTAATTGCATCAAGAAATTTGGCATTTACGAAAAATTATCATTTTAACATCCTAACTTAAGAAACCTGGGGCCGGCCGAAGTGGGCGTGCGGTTACAGGCGCTGCAGTCTGGAACCGCAAGACCGCTACGGTCGCAGGTTCGAATCCTGCCTCGGGCATGGATGTTTGTGATGTCCTTAGGCTGGCTCTGAGCACTATGGGACTTAACATCTGTGGTCATCAGTCCCCTAGAACTTAGAACTACTTAAACCTAACTAACCTAAGGACATCACACACATCCATGCCCGAGGCAGGATTCGAACCTGCGACCGTAGCAGTTGCGCGGTTCCGGACTGAGCGCCTTAACCGCGAGACCACCGCGGCCGGCTGTCCTTAGGTTAGTTAGGTTTAACTAGTTCTAAGTTCTAGTAATGTCGTTGCAAAATACCGTATGGGCGGTACTGAATGTGTCTTGATGTGTATGTTAATATGTGAAATACACATGGCCTCGACTTTTCCTAGGACCCGTCCACACGCAACGATGTCTGCTCAAATGTCTGTGCATGACGCACGCTGCAAATGTGGTGTGGCCACACAAGATCCAATCTACTCCTCGCCCGTCATCTGTCGGTGTAGACAAGAAATTTCTGTGGCAAGCGACTGCGTTTTCGTAACCTCAAAAGTTTATTTCATTTATTCAGAAATGGAGAAAAATCTGTTACTACCTGCGTTCGACCTTGGGTTGAAAAAAAAAAAAAAAGCAGGAAACTGAAAGACCAATCAAAATGGCCCAGAGTAGACCATGGCTGCTTAGTGAAGGCATTTTTCGGACATAAATTTACTTCACGAGTTGCAGGGTGTATTCGACGACTGGCGTAGTTATTAGCGGATGGACTTTTAATCTCTTAACGCTCATAACTCCTCGTATAATACGGAGAAACACGTCTATGAAGAAAGAAATTTCTCCACATGAGCTGCTGGCGGTGACGTTAAAATTCTTAGCCACAACAAGGAGCCGTAAGGATCAAGAATTTCGAAGCAAGTATAAAGTGAAATCTCACTCAACATTTGTTTACGCTGCCCTGGAGGATGATTGCAGGAAGGCATGTAAGGTACGGTATCTCAATTCTGAGATGGTACAGGTAGTACTTTTACAGATTTAGACGTGTTTTAAACACAGTATATTCTTAGAAATTATATACGTGGCCTATGAACTATAGCTTAGTTTGTTTCTGAGGCGGGATTTACATTTCCCTGCCTGAAGTCTACCAGCAACTTGTTAAAGATTTTTGTATCCTTTCTGAACTCTAGACAGGGATTCGAAGTTTTACTTCTAGTCATGTTGTGGTGAATTCTACACTTCACCTCTAAATCACTCTTCTTACGAACCACATCTTGCATTAGGAAGTATTGTAAAACAAGTGTAATAATTGATAAATCTCGTTAACACGAATCCGAAGGGACCGAAAAATCAACAGTTTGTGTTTATAAAATTTGTGTTAAGTGAATAACAGAGATTTTAATAGGCATGCATGTACAATAGCACAGTAATGCGCAATACACTAAGTATCAATCACCTTATATTACTGTAGACTTATAACACTATAAAGTGACTGTAAAAGTACAAGTACTCACAAATTACACTTTTTTCTTGGAAAAAAATTGAAGCATAATTCGCTGACGTTGACGGGAACAAAAACATCTTGTAATTTCACAACCAGTTGTAACTATAGCGCCCAGCAGTGATGGATGTTGAAGTAAATCGTTCTCAACTGTCCAAGGCTGTAAACATCTCCTAACGGGTAAGTGAAATGGTATTTGTATTCTCCTCGCCCTCACTTTCTTCTTGCATCTCGGCCACCACTTTTGGCTCATCAGATTCCACAGACGCACATACGGCAGTACCGTCTTCTGCACTAATGAATTCCTCAAAACTAATTCCAGAATCGGTAACGTCCTGCAGAACTGTCCATTCATCAGGTGGAGCGGCAAACTAACTCGTGGACATCTCCAGTGTTGCTATGTCGCCAGGCTCTGTTAAAACACTTCAATGTATGATGTGGCAACACGAAGTTCCAGCCATTTGCGATGACTTTTATTGCGTCAAGCAGATTCCAATTTGGGGCTGCAGTACTGATTTCAGCAGCACGAATTGTAGCTCTTAACAAGTCGCTTGCCATAATGTCTCTTGATGAGAGAACTGATGCCTTGGTTCAAGGGCTGAAGGTGGCTTGTTGCGTTTGGTGGAAAAAAAAACTGAACCTTTATTTTGATTAGGTTAAGATCCTGTACGTTATGGGCAGTACATCTGTCCAATGCAAGAAGAACATATGTGGTTGGAGCAACCATTCGACTATTGACTGTTGAAACGAAGAAGCCACTTACGAAATGATGTGCCGTCGATACAAGCTTTCTTATGGTGAGAGTAGTGAACATATTTATATTTTTAACATAAACCGATTTCTCGGACTCAACCGATAACCCAGGCACGAAACTTCTCACAGTCGTCCGCATTACACACAATAGCAACAGTTACATGTTATTTGCTGCGTGCTCCGCCGTGATACTTATCACCTTTTATCTCCAGGTTGCGATTTGAAAAAAGTTTGTAGAAAAGTCCAGTTTCGTCCATATAGAACACATCACTCGAGGCATACTTTTCCCTCACTCGGTCGAATTCGTGCAACCAGCTGTTTTGAATTATCGTAGATAAAGTCTGTTTGGGTAGTTCAAACTGCTCTGCAATAGCTGTTTTTTGTACCAAGGTCACTTTATCTAGAAAATTAAGTTTTACTTGTTTATTTCGAGATGTCTGTTTCCTCTTTGCCATGTTTCACGTGCTACCGGTTGTCGATTTTTATTCAGTATTCTAAGTCTATTTGGCTGCGACCAAAAGAACACCTAGAATCAAATACGTTGCAGATGTTAATGCACACATTATCGAATTTATTTAAACGTGTCTTGATTGTTGAGGTGATAATCGCGGCCGACCTACAATACGTTAGAAACGAGTCAACAATCTTTAGTTATCTTTGTAGTTACGTTTCTTGCATTCATTTCGGGAAAAATTAACACTTAATAATACTGTAACATCGAAAGTTTGTCTTACAATGAAATTTAATAACGCTAGGGGTTGGAGACGAGTTCGTAATTCGCTTTAGCCAAAATGTGTGTTAACCGATAAAGCTTCCCATAAGAACTAATGTATTCCTGTCGGGGTCAATATTTTTTTCACGTTAACCGCGAGTTCCCGCTAACAAGGTTATACTGTATATCCATGAAGGCATTGTTACGTGGTCTTCCACCATCAGCTTAAAACAATTTTCTGACTACAGTCTTCTTTACAACAAATAGGGCCTAATTCTTTTGTTACACTGTCACATACGATTATGGCATAGGAGAGTACTGGGGGAGACTACGCTAGCAGCCGCCAGATCGAATAGATTTCGTTACTTTGCTTAGTTTTTTGCAATAATGAGTCCGCAACGACTTTTTTTTTAAACTCCCCTTTCCCTATTTGCCGTACGTTCAACAGCTCTTAATTCCTCTATTAAAGATTTGCAAGCAGATCCCTTCTTATCTCTAACGCTGTGGCTCTAAGCACTATGGGATTTAACATCTGAGGTCATCAGTCCCCTAGACTTAGAACTACTTAAACCTAACTAACCTAAGGACATCACGCACATCCATGGCAGAGGCAGGATTCGAACCTGCGACCTTAGAAGCCGCATAGTTCCGGACTCAAGCGCGTAGAACCGCTCGGCCACATCGGCCGGCTCTAACGCTGTATTGTTTGCTGACAGTTTTCCACAAACATGTATGGCTCCTATACATTTCGATAAATTCGGCAACGAACTCTCTAGAGCACGTACGTGTACCTGCCGTTTTAAAATCCACTATGCAAACACAGACGAGAATCATTCGACTGAACAAACAGCTGACTCAAACACGTTTCGCGTGGCGCACTTGCTCCAAATCGTCTGCGCAGATATAATTTGATCCCACGGATTCCGCTCAAAACTCCACCTCCAACTTCAAGGTTTGCGTGCACCTCATATTTGTGCAAATCTCCTGGTCACACATAACGATCTATCTGTGCAGACGTGATGTGCGCAGACATTTACATAGATAATTTTGTATGTGAAGGGTGTTTAGAGGATAGGAAGACAACAAGCCACAGACCGAACTGCGTTGAAATTAGAATGATAGTAATATCTTCAGCTGTTAATGGGCGTTGATATATGTCAACGGGGACAGGTGAAAAAGTGTGTCCCGACCGGGACTCGAAACTGGGAGGTCCTGCTTACATGGCAGACGCTGTACCCATCTGAGCCACCGATGGCACAAAGGATAGTGCGACTGCAGGGACTATCGCGTACGCCTCCCGCGAGACCCACATTCTCACCTTGTATGTCCACACACCACATTCGTAGTGTCCCACCCCAACACACTCATTACTCGTGGAAGACATTCTTACCAAGTCCCGTAAGAGTTCGGGGAATATGTGTGCATCCGCATAGAAGAAGAAGGTCATGGCCGGTGTTGGCAGAACTGTATTCTTATATGGATATGGCGTCTGTTCTTTCGGACATATCCGAAAGTACAGACACCATATCCATATAAGTATACAGAACTGCTTTGAGGTTAGCAGCGATACACATTAGCGTGGCTGCGGTACAACGGGCAGCAAAATCCTGGGTTATGTCTCTGAAAATTTCACAGGCGGAATATAGCTGTGAGACACCACGGCAGCGCAACGGGTTGATTATGCAGACGCAACTGATGGTAGAGAGCTGGAATTTCCTTCCGTAGCACCGTACTAGACATTTATTACACTCACCGTTCCATATGACAGTCCTATTATAGTTCGCATTCACTGGCCGCCAAGTACAGGCACATAGTGCGAGGGAGTGATGAAAAGTAACGTCGCCGAATTTGTTACTTGAAAAATCTTGAAGCTTTTTAAGTAAAACAAACATTCTGCACCTTTATTCTTCATGTCTACATATCTGAATAAACTCTTCGAATTAGAAACTCGATTACATCACGCACCGACATACACTGAAGCGCCACAGAAACTGGTATAGGCATGCGTATTCAAATACAGAGATATGTAAACAGGCAGAATATGGCGCTTCGGTTTTGAACGCATATATGAGACAAGTGTCTGGTGCAGTTGTTTGATCGGTTACTGCTGCTGCAATGGCAGGTTGTCAAGATGTGAGTATGAACGTCATGTTAGCGTCGGCGCATGAGCGATGGGACACAGCATCTCCGGGGTAGCGACGAAGTAGGGATTTTCCCTTACCACCATTTCACGAGTGTACCGTGAATATCAGGTATCCAGTAAAACATCAAATCTCCGACATCGCTGCAGGCGGAGAAAGATCCTGCGGGAACAACGACGACTGAAGAGAAACGTTCAACGTGACAGAAATGCAACCCTTCCGCAAACTGCTGCAGATTTGAGTGCTGCGCCCTCAACAAGTGTCAGCCTGCGAACCATTCAACGAAACATCATCGATATGGGGTTTCCTTGATGACTGAACGACACAAAGCTTTACGTCTCGCCTGGGCTCGTCAACACCGACATTGGACTGCTGATGACTGGAAACATATTGCCTGTTCGGACGAGTCTCGTTTCAAATTGTATCACGCGGTGGACGTGTACGGGTATGGAGACAACCTCATGAATCCACGGACCCTGTATGTCAGCAGTGGACATTTCAAGCTGGTGGAGGCTCTGTAATGGCGTGAGGCATGTGCAGTTGGAATGATATGGGACCCCTCCTACGTCTAGATACGACTCTGAGAGGAAACACGTACGTAAGCATCCTGCCTGGTCAGCTGTATCCATTCATGTCCATTGTGCATTCCGACGGACTTGGGCAATTCCAGCAGGAGATTCCGACACCCTACACGGCCAGAACTGCTACAGAGTGGCTCCAGGAACACTCTTCTGAGTTTAAACACTTTCGCTGGCCACCAAACTCCCCAGACATGAACATTATTGAGCATATGTGGGATGCCTTGGAACGTGCTGTTCAGAAGAGATCTCCACCCCCTCGTACTCTTACGGATTTATGGACAGTCCTGCAGGATTCATGGCGTCAGTTCCCTCCAGCACTACTTCAGACAATAGTCGAGTCCATGCTACATCGTGTTTCAGCACTTCTGCGTGCTCGCGGGGAGGTTAAAATGGTTCAAATGGCTCTGAGCACTATGGGACTTAACATCTGAGGTCATCAGTCCCCTATAACTTAGAACAACTTAAACCCAACTAACCTAAGGACATCACACACATCCATGCCCGAGGCAGGATTCAAACCTGCGATAGTAGCGGTCGCGCGGTTCCAGACTGAAGCGCCTAGAACCGCTCGGCCTCATCGGCCCGCTCGCTGGGGGCCCTACGCGATGTTAGGCAGGTATACCAGATTCTGTCGCTCTTCAGTGTAGTTACGTTACACACCACCATCTTACACACTACAATACTGAGCCCTCTAGCGGCAAGGGCTGCAAATATATTGACATGAAGAATAAAGATGTAGAATGTTAATAACGCTTTATTTTATTTAAAAAGCTTTATGAGTTTCCAAAAAAATAAAAATAAAATAAAGTCAGACGCATTACTCTTCAGCACGCCCTTGTACAAGATTCTGTGTCATGCGATCCCCAGTGTGTCTCACGCACTCCAGTTCCATTAGAGCAACAATTATCTAAGCGCTGGGGACAAGGAATTCACTTTTTAAAATATTCTTGCAGACATGTGTGGGACAAAATATTCTGGATCACATACATGATCAGCAATGGCCTTGCCATAGTGGATACACCCGTTCGCGTCAGATCACCGAAGTTAAGAGCGTCGGGAGTGGCCGGCACTTGGATGGGTGACCATCTGGGCCACCACGCGCTGATGCCATTTTTCGGGGTGCACTCAGCCTCGTGACGCCAACTGAGGAGCTACTCTAACGATTAGTAGCGGCTCCGGTCAAAGAAAACCATCATAACAACCGGGAGAGTGGTGTGCTGATCATAAGCCCCTCCTATCCGCATCCTCAGCTGAGGAAGAAACGGCGGTCGGATGGTCCCGATGGGCCACTTGTGGCCTGAAGACGGAGTGCAAGTGCATACATGATCAGGTACGCATATATAAATGGTCGGTTAGTTTTGGTGTTGCACCCTTTATGCTTCATTCAGTAAATGGAGAAAAAAGTTTTGTTTCTTTTCAATGGCGAAGTTTTTCTCGATTTGTTCCACTTAAGCCAAGCTGTGTTGTCTGAAGGGTCATTAACTAAGGTGATTATAAAGGGAGTTTGCTGATTGCAGGAGACAATGATGAGGCTTATTTGATTGTTTAAAGTAAAAGATCTTAGATATTAAAATGGAACAAGATTAAGTAAACTAAAGAGTAAATTTGACAGAGACTTTAATATATGTATATCATTCGCATGTAAGAAAAGATACAATTTACTACGAAAATGCGACTATACAATGGTGTGCGATGGGCAGGAGCGGGGGCAGGGGGGGGGGGGGGGGGGGGGAGATGAGGATCTGTAGTGGCGGATGCATAGGGGTCGAAAGTGTGAGAGCAGCGCTACCTAAGCTTGCAGGTGGCGCTGGTTGACTTCGTAGTATAAACCTTTTTAACAACCTAAATGATCAATGGATGCTCATTGTAAGAGACATGTCGTGATTCGAATATGAGTGCAGGTAGGCAGTTTTGCACACTTTCGAGAACTGGCACTGATTTCATACATTGTGTGGAATTTTTGTAGCAAGAATAGTGTTGGCACGCTTACCACCAAACATTGTGAAATAACTCGTGGCAATAGTAAGGAACTTATAGTACTCCAAGGAAGTTGATGAAAATCATGCATGAATAAGCTCAACACTTGATTCAACTGGCATTGTTTCATATATCTATGGTGGACTGTCCAAATGAGATAATACAGTTGTTGACAGGACATCAAATGCATTTTTTATTGTTTACAAACAGTACTACCGGTCCGCTCGCGACTGTCTTCCTTGTCATCCACTTCCAAACTTAGCCTAGTGCGCCAGTATGCAGAATGAATTAACAATGAAAGGTTAGTAGTTGGCGGGGATGCAGTGTTCAGTACTCGCTGTCGATGAGAGTGCTGTGTTGTCGAGATTGCACAAGACGTGAGTAACATCCATCAGATGTAAAAGAAGCAAACACCCAATAAGTGAAAGCATAGGGGATCAGATTATTCAGCTAATGCATAGTAGTTAGCAGTGTCTCATTGCAGTTTCTGGGCGAAAATACTGACTCAGTACTCCTTCCTTATCTTCAAGGTCATGACATCTCTGCATCCAGTTCTCAGGGAAGTATGCTTGTTAGATTTCGCTGACATCAGCATCAGCACTTTCTTACCACCAAGGTCGTTACAACTGTCATCATCGCTTCTGGCCACATGCACTAATGCCAGTCTAGGAATCCTGAAACATCAGCATTATCTTGTCATCAAGGCCACCCGCACCAACCCACCCCCCACTCTGCCACACATCCCGCCCTCACATCCCGTGTATCTGTGCACACTGCCACTGTACTGTAGAGAAGCTGTGACGTAATGAAGCCTGCAGTTGTGATGTCACAAGATCAGTTTAATATGTACAATGTGTGATACTGATGCAAGCACCATCATTTCTTCATTGCCTGTACATACATCTAGGTCTCATGTGTTCATTTGACGAGACGATTGTGCGAAACAAAGAAAAGTTTGTCAAGTCTATTTGTTGTAAACATTTATCAAAGAATTGTTTGGACAGTTTTCTGCATGAGGAATGGAAAAGTATGACAGTGGAGGAGTGTTTGACTGTAGACAGGAGGAATATTGTTCAACAAATAACGGGCAGTGCAACAGAATTGCAAGAAGGCGCATTACATGTTTACATCCACCAACACATGGTGTTGCAAATGTTGGAAGTGTACACCTTTCTTAAAATGTCTGTCCTGCCTCCCACAAAACCAGAAGCACATCAACTGCAGTAATCATTCGTCCATCTATAATAGTGATAATAACAATTATTATTCCTATCATTATTATTGTGTTTGTATGACAATCCGAAATCCTCCAAGCGCTTAACAACAAATACATCAGATCCACTCAAATTATGGTAGACGATATGCATGTGTCGTTGCTCGAAATTTAATGCATTGTGAGTTGCACTGCAGAATTTTCCCATTAGATATCAGTGGCCTCTACATGGCATTTCTGCTTTTCTATCCAGAGGCAACCCACAAATGACATTTAACTACTTGTATAAGGTATCATTCTTTTGCGATCTGGTAATTGGAATGTTTTTGCTGCCAGCGACAACATCCCATGCAAGCATTTTCGAGTTCAGAGTGCTACAATCTCGCGAGATTTTCCCCCTGACATATGAGTCAAATTTGTTGCGACTGGAATCGTATCAGCATACAACTTGAGCAATTCTGCCAAAATTTATTACGATGTTAGATTTGTACTGTATTAGGCGACGAGCGATTTCGCCTTTGAAGTGTTACGATGTTAGATGAGAGAACTATTAGACGATGAGCAATTCTGCCGCTATGTTAAAGAAGATGTGTACTAGGCTATGAGAAATTACACCATAATCCATAACTGTGAGGAGATGAGAGATCCTTTTAATAAGTAAAGTGTCATGAGATGTGCCAACAAAGCATGAGATACTTCATGCAGCAGCTGATGATGATTAGAAATGATGAAATTACAAGAGCTAGTAAGTACAAAATATTTTTAGATCACGATCATACGTGAGACTAGTGTAAGGAAATACTCACTGGACACGCCACAAATGTAAGAATATTATAAACACTAAAACAGAGATGTACTACTTAAGGAACATGTGAGAAAAAATAGCTTATCATTGTTGAACATTTCGATACAATCAAGAAGAAATGTGGCATTGATGTAGATTTCCTCTTTTGCCCACGACTTTGTTTTAGTGGCATTTTCATGTATGACGTAACACCTGCATGCAATGGTCACATCAGGTACGTTGATGGTAACAGAAGTTATATTAAGGTAGCAGCTTTGGTACTATTTAACTCTGCAAGACACTTGCATTCGTCTATCATGCAAAATGAAGAACAAAGGGCTCAGTTGTTTGATTAATAAGAAATTCGATAATTTACTGTTTGGGCAGGGTGTAGCCTTATTAAAACTAACATGTACATTTCGCTAACCATACAACGATTGTTGAACTCGGTATTTATTTGTGTTCAAACCCCAAGAATTCTACATCTACATCTTCATTTACATCTACATACATACTCCGCAATCCACCATACGGTGTGTGGCGGAGGGTACCTCGTACCACAACTAGCATCTTCTCTCCCTGTTCCACTCCCAAAAAGAACGAGGGAAAAATGACTGCCTATATGCCTCTATACGAGCCCTGATATCTCTTATCTTATCTTTGTGGTCTTTCCGCGAAATGTAAGTTTGCGGCAGTAAAATTGTACTGCAGTCAGCCTCAAATGCTGGTTCTCTAAATTTGCTCAGTAGCGATTCACGAAAAGAACGCCGCCTTTCCTCTAGAGATTCTTACCCGAGTTCCTGAAGCATTTCCGTAACACTCGCGCGATGATCAAACCTACCAGTAACAAATCTAGCAGCCCGCCTCTGAATTGCTTCTATGTCCTCCCTCAATCCGACCTGATCGGGATCCCAAACGTTCGAGCAGTACTCAAGAATAGGTCTTATTAGTGTTTTATAAGCGGTCTCCTTTACAGATGAACCACATCTTCCCAAAATTCTACCAATGAACCGAAGACGAGTATCCGCCTTCCCCACAACTGCCATTACAAGCTTGTCCCACTTCATATCGCTCTGCAATGTCACGCCCAAATATTTAATCGACGTGACTGTGTCAAGCGCTACACTACTAATGGAGTATTCAAACGTTTACAGGATTCTTTCCCTATTCATCTGCATTAATTTACATTAACATTTGTTAGAAATTTCAGCGCCATTTGTCGGAGATCAGTGGCACTACTTGGTGCCTGCAAAAGGAATCCCAGACAAGCACATTTTTGAATAAGTAAGATTTTTCTTTCATATCATGAGTACAGTTCAGGAGGTGATAAGTGAAGACAGTGACACGTTCCATTTAGATGTAATCTCCAGTTATGTAGGAGATGAGCAGAGAAGGGCAAGTAATTGTTGAAATAATTAATATGTTTTGCCACCATACTAATGCGAAGAAACTTTCTTTTTCACTAGATAAAAATCCCAAGCATTAAAACTGAGAATCAGAAGAATCTGAGGAAAGAAAGCCAGACACAAAAATTACCGGAACAAAAGGGAGAGGGAAACTGGATTTGATGAAATCAAACAGTGCTGGATAAAAAGCCTGCAGAGTGACAGTTTAAATTTACTGTGATTAGTGTAAGAGGTCTGTTCAAAAAATTCCGGAATTATGTCAACAACATTTTTCTACGCTCACCTTTTATTTATTGTGCATGGTCTCCTTCCAAATACTATCCTTTACAACTGATACACCGTTCCCACCAGGGTTTCCACTTTCGGAAGCAGTCCTGGTACGCCTCTTGCTGGATCGTGAGAAGTGCCGTCCGCGAATTTTCTTTCATCTTGTCTATCGTTGCTAATCTTCGTCCTTTCAAAGGGGTTTTCAACTTTGGAAGTAAATAATGTCGGCAGGGGCCAGGTCTGGTGAGTACGGAGGATGAGACAGCATAGTGATTTCGTTTTTTATACAATAGTCACTCACGATCAGGGATGAATGTGCGGGTGCGTTGTCGTAATGCACGGGAGATGAATTATCTCGCCACATTTCAAGCCATTCCCTTTTCACATTTCCTCGCAGGCGTCGCAACACTTCTCCATAGTATCATCGATTAACAGTTTGTCCCTGTGGCGCGAATTCATTATGAACTAATCCTTCAGAGTCAAAGAAAACTGTCAGGGTTTTGCCATTGGATCTGACTTGACGAATTTTTTTTGGTCTTGGATAACCGAGTACGGCTTAAGCACTCATAACCCCTAACTTCCCTCATCATTTGGTATGTCTCTGTAAAGGTTTCCTTGAATTTCACGCAGACACGTTGCTCCTCTAACTCTGCCATCTGGAAATTTGCAAACTGTGCGACATAACTCATTACAGCACTGACAGGCATACAACAACGAAACTTCCGGCAGTTACACATTAAACGCAGGCGTGTGCAGCGATGCCAACCGCATTTCGCTCCAACACACAACTGGAGCGAAACTACAAATGTTCGGAATTTTTTGAACAGACCTCTTTTGCAGAAATTTGCTGAATATTAGTTGTAGACATTTTAATTTTGAAGAGAAATCTTTTCGTTATATTCATCAGCCAGTTCACAGCACAGATTAGATCGTTGTGTACGCAAGCAAAGCATTAGTGTATGCAAGCCTACCATTAGTGTATGCACCAGAGTGCTAATTTTAATTTGTGGTATTTGAAGTGGAAATATACAGGGTGGCCCATTGATAGTGACCGAGCCAAATATCTCACGAAATAAGCATCAAAGGAAAAAACTACAAAAAACGAAACTTGGCTAGCTTGAAGGGGGAATCCAAAGGGCGCTATGGTTGGCCCGCTAGATGGCGCTGCCATAGGTCAAACGGATATCAACTGCGTTTTTTTTTAAGTAGGACCCCCCCCATTTTTATTATATATTCCTGTAGTACGTAAAAATATATGAATGTTTTAATTGGACCACTTTTTTCGCTTACCAATTGCGGAAAAGGTCGATATCATGTTGATGTATGGCTATTGTGATCAAAATGCCCAACGGGCGTGTGCTATGTATGCTGCTCGGTATCCTGGACGACATCATCCAAGTGTCCGGACCGTTCGCCGGATAGTTACGTTACTTAAGGAAACAGGAAGTGTTCAGCCACATGTGAAACGTCAACCACGACCTGCAACAAATGATGATGCCCAAGTAGGTGTTTTAGCTGCTGTCGCGGCAAATCCGAACATCTGTAGCAGACAAATTGCGCGAGAATTGGGAAGCTCAAAAACGTCGGAGTTGAGAATGCTACATCAACATCGATTGCACCCGTACCACATTTCTATGCACCAGGAATTGCATGGCGACGACTTTGAACGGCGTGTACAATTCTGCCACTGGGCGCAAGCGAAATTACGGGACGATGACAGATTTTTTGTACGCGTTCTATTTAGCGACGAAGCGTCATTCACCAACAGCGGTAACGTAAACGGGCATTATATGCACTATTGGGCAACGTAAAATCCACGATAGCTGCGGCAAGTGGAACATCAGCGACCTTGGCGGGTTAATGTATGGTGCGGAATTATGGGAGGAACGATAGTTGGCCCCCATTTTATCGTTGGCAATCTAAATGGTGCAGTGTATGCTGATTTCCTACGTAATGTTCTACCGATGTTACTACAAGATGTTGCACTGCATGACAGAATGGCGATGTAGTTCCAACATGTTGCATGTCCGGCACATAGCTCGCGTGCGGTTTAAGCGGTATCGAATAGCATATTTCATGACAGGTGGATTGGTCGTCGAAGCACCGTACCATGGTCCGCACGTTCACCGGATCTGACGTACCCGGATTTCTTTCTGTGTGGAAAGTTGAAGGATATTTGCTATCGTGATCCACTGACAACGCCTGACAAAATGCGTCAGCGCATTGTCAATGCATGTGCGAACGTTACGGAAGGCGAACTATTCGCTGTTGAGAGGAATGTCGTTACACGTATTGCCAAATGCATTGAGTTTGACGGACATCATTTTGAGCATTTATTGCATTAATGTGGTATTTAGAGGTAATCACGATGTAAGAGCATGCGTTCTCAGAAATGATAAGTTCACAAAGGTACATGTACCACATTAAATTAGAAACCCTACCTGTTACCAACTGTTTGTCTAAAATTGTGAGCCATATGTTTGTGACTATTACAGCACTATCTATCACAAAACGAAAAAAGTGGTCCAACTAAAACATTCATATTTCTTTACGTACTACACGAATATGTAATTAAAAATGAGGGTTCCTATTTAAAAAAAAGAAAAACGCTGTTGATATCCGTTTGACCAATGACAGCGCCATCTAGCGGGCCAATCATAGCGCCATCTGGTTTCCTCCTTCAAGCTAGACAAGTTTCGTTCTTTGTAGTTCTTTCGTTAAACGCTTATTTCGTGAGATATTTGGCCCGGTCACGATAAATGGACCACCCTGCATATGTATGTGCATCGAGTGTTAAAAATTTTATTGGAAATAGATGGCATTATTTAAAAATGATTAAAAGATCTGCCCAAGAAGTTGACGAAGTCATCGTTATGAACCAGTCATGCAAGAAAATATTCAGAATTTTTTGGAAGTCGGTAAGGTAAACGCGATTTCTGAGGAAGTCAATAATATCTGTGCAGTATCAAAGGAAGTAGGTGTTGTGGACTGGCAAGACAGCCAATCCACAAAGACGGGTAGCCGAAAGGCACGCGTTTAAGCTCACGCAGGCTGGCGTGAGGTCTGGAACAGGTACAGGAATTTACAGTAGCAAAGAACGTAAGTAACTACTGGAATACTTAACTTTAATTCATAATTGGTGAACATCGGTCTGACGGTACATGTATCACAAGATAAATAGCAGTTGGTAATGGCGCCTTGCTAGGTCGTAGCAAATGACGTAGCAGAAGGCTATGCTAACTATCGTCTCGGCAAATGAGAGCGTAATTTGTCAGTGAACCATCGCTAGCAAAGTCGGCTGTACAACTGGGGCGAGTGCTAGGACGTCTCTCTAGACCTGCCGTGTGGCGGCGCTCGGTCTGCAATCACTGATAGTGGCGACACGCGGGTCCAAAGTATACTAACGGACCGCGGCCGATTTAAAGGCTACCACCTAGCAAGTGTGGTGTCTGGCGGTGACACCACAGTAGGCAATATTCAAAAAAATTTGGAGGAAACATTGGACAAAGTAGTCTTTCTACTGACTTAAATAATAATTTTGATGAGTGGAGCACTTACAGAACAGGAATTGAGTTAGACTCTTGAGGAAAAATTCACATTTTGGAAGGAAAGCTGAGATAAGACAAGGCAATAGGACAGGTTTTCAAACATTATCATGAAGAAAACAGTAGTTACGTAGGTGAATTAATGGCAAGAAAGATCGAAGGTTTCGAAACCAATCCTGAGAGCAACATTAATAAACCCCAGGAACAAGCGCAGCATATAGCATAATCTGCTTGCAGCAGACTCAGTGATGTTGCTTCATAGGTAAACTCGAAAGTTAATGCCGAGCAGAATATTGTCGGGAAAGTTGAGAGTGCCATCGAAGCCATCCAATATAAGTTCGCACATTTGAAAGTCAACGTGAGCAGTAAGGAAAGCCAGTGGACGGTTCAGGAGACCACGTTATCTACCCAACTGAGAGAAATTACAGATTAACCAAGTCCACAGAGTAGAAATGAGACTGTGTTAGTTGCCGCCCTGACCAGAGCATTGACAGAGCATAATTTATCGATGTACCTCTTAGAGGACGAACCGATAGTTCGCGACTTTCATACCAGGGAGGAGAGATGAATATCCATTGGGTTATGATTAAGTACTTCTACGGTGTGCTACAACAAAGTTATAACGATAAACAAAGGGTTGTATTTGTCAGTACATTATGTCTGCAATACAGCGCCACATTGTTGGCTGCCAAAATACGACGATTTCGACAAGGCTTTTCTTGAAAAATGTTTTTCAAAAGATATTCAAGAGAGACTGCGAAAGGAGGCTATGAAATATGAAACTATTAATAGCAGAATAGAAATCTAGGCGACTGCTTTGAAAAATGTTTAAACAAAGTCAATTAGTGTAATCAGGAAATTCTTCGGGTCAATATTTTGTGAATATTAAAAGCAAACTGCTCATCGAAACGAGAGAGGAATTATTCACGATGCCTGAAAACGACTAAGAGACTTTCACAGCATTTGTGATCTCAATGGATTTGCTGGAAGATGACAGCAGAGCTGGTGTGGCAGCAGCATTACTTTCCGACCATAGATGGTGCCACAGACGAACAGCTTTTTAATAAATTCGATTTTTTATTTCATATCAACAAGCAACTTTGTTAATAGAGAAGGTTTTCTTCTTTCAGATCAACAGGTGACAGCTGATAACGGCTGGTGTATTGTAATTGTAACTGTCCAGCATAGTACAATAACAAAGATAGTCAATGTTTTATACTTATACACCACATCAGCAGTCACTGCTATACACTAATAGCGAATGATATTTCTTACTGACTAATAAAAACGGTGTCAAACATTATTTGTAACTTGAGTTGATGAGGCATTTTTGTAGCAGACTTTCAGAATATGTGAATCAAAGGCGTATGACCAAGGATATCCTCAACTGAGATAAAATAGGATACATACGTTTAATGTTATGAAAGTAGATTAAAAATGTTTGGGAGTTTGTCCCTGTTAGACTGTCAGGTAATACTGTGTGTGCTACATCGATTACACTTTAAAAAGCTGCCTACAAGGTTTTTCTTGCAGAGCTGCCGACATTTCAAGGGTCACGGAAAAGGATCCTCTTTCAAGACAAACTACAGGCTATAATGGCCAAGGTTGGTTGGAACATCCCATAGCTCAATACCTTCCGGAACTCCCCAACTTTCTTTTAACAAAAGGATCGACTTGGTCCAGGAAGTGCTGATGATGACATTAGAGAACGCCTTTACTAGAAGCCAAGAAAACGCGATCACAGATCCGCAACTACTGATATCAAGTGATGTCGAGATGGACAAGGAATCCTTCAAGGCAAGGACTCTGTCAGAGGCCAGTAGTAAACGTCTGAACATCGTGATCTGTACACATCTGCTGATGTCATGCATCACTTAAATCTGAGTTCTCTGTATGAAACTGGCACTTAATATCAGCTGTTTTCAGCTACAGTTCTCTCACTAACGCTGCACTTACGTTATTTGACTGTGTTATGTGGGTTTCTCTTAGGATACTTTCAACCTTGCTGTCTTCATTGCTGCTTAAAGACTTGGAGTGGCAACAAACTCTCTGGATAACTTTCATGCTTTGCTTGCCGTGACATCGTAACAATGTGGCACAGACTGGTCTTTTTGTAAACTGTCGCTATTGTGTGGTAGCAATCCAAACTTTGCAATAAAGCTTATTTGCTACGCCATAGTAGGTGTACTAGCGGTGATCTGAAGACAGTTGCCGCACAAATGCTAGTCCAGTACCTTAAGAACTTATTCTCACACTTGCTACTAAGTGAACGTTTTGTCTATAACGACCCGAGCGATAAATGAAATCGACTTTTTGTCAAATGATTGATAGCAGTAACAAACACGTAATTGATTATGTTGTATAATAAACAGTGGAACACGAGTGACAGTCACTCTGGCAATTTGACAACGCAAATTACGCTGTAATTTTTCCTGAGGGCTGTGTGGTATGATCAATAGAATGATATGACTAATGATCTTGAGTGTGAATAATTGATCAAGACGGGCTCTGCTGTCACTTCATTAACAACACTGTGAGTGTATGATTGCGTCCCAGATAACACACGGAAGTCGGCCACATAAGCAATGAAGACACGTTTCATCCAGATGCGTCATATTGTTTCACTGTGTTCTATTTGTTGTCGCGGGTGCAGTACGGCCTGGGGCTTATTTTGTGTACTATTTTGCACTGTGCAGTTCACTCCAGTTTGACTTTCTGAAGAAATCCGACGGTAGATCGTAATTAAGTTGACATCAATATTTGTAAATCGGAACTTATTATTAATTCTTTTCGTGTCAGAAATCAAAATTCAACATTTTTATACAATTATATCTTTATTTTTCCCTGTGAGACCACATTCACTGAAAATCATTACCGTTCTACCAACTTCTGTTACACTGAACTCTTCTTTGATGACTGCTTCCAACTGCTTGTTCCATATAAGTATTCATTGGATTTTGTGATGAGCTCTATCCTTTGATCTGTATAAATCTGCTGAAGAGTTTCTCTTTGAATCCAGAATAGTTCAGTCCATGAAGGGTACTCCTTGTGTCAGATAAACGTTAGACAGATTCAGCAGAATCATATGAATCAGATGACTGTATATTATTTGTAGGGCTTATGGGCACGAAATCTACTATGAGTGGACAACGACTAAGAAACGCTATCAGGTGTCTGTATTTCGTGACACAAGTGTGTGGCCTTGCTCCAGCAGACTTTGACACTGAGATGCTGCAGCTATTCAGTATCACAGTGCCACTAAACAGAACTATAAGCTTCATTGTAAGTGCATTGTGGCTCACGGTAATTGCGTTTGGTGGCTCATATTGCCTTTACACTCAGTCGTGTATAAAAGTTTTTTCACGTACACAGCCAACATTGAACTTCTTAAAGCAGTCACTTCTCTGGTTTAGCTGGTTAGAATCAGCAGCACTATTGATTAATGCCTTAATTACTGGGCACCACTATCTCACTGAAATTGTCAGTAGTTTAAAGCTGGTTGATTCATTGTTGATTCAACACCAAGGCTTAAACTGGAAGAAATTCTATTTCAAAACGCGAGTGTTAGCACTGCTCCTGTTGAGTACAGTTCTGATATCCTTAGCAGGTGTCAGTGTCTGTCAGGTTATCGGACTTTTCCAATACATGCCGAAAGTGATTATCTACTTCTCTTTGGGGACATACTCGCTGCTGTGGCACGTGCAGTTCTTTGGCACCGTGCTGCTGGTTAGAGACCGCATGGGAGCCATCAACACCCTACTGCTGGCAGCTGTGCGGCCGCCACTGGGGTCCGAAGCAGAGCTGGAGGAGCTGGTGACGCAGCCCTCACTGGCCGGGAGGGCGCTGGTGGCGGAGGACGATCTGCTGCGACTGAAGCGCGCCACGCTGGCTCTGCACCGAACTGCCCGGCTCTGCAGGCGGCACTTCGGGCCTGCACTGCTGTTGGCTGTCCTCAGGAGCTTCGCCTCGGTGGTCTCCTTGTCCTACGCAGTCCTGGAGACGGGGAGGCGGTCTCAGATACCCGAGAGGGTGAGGCTGCCGCTGGTGGCTGGTCTCTCCTGCTGGCTGGACCTGTCCCTGAGCCACGCCCTCCTGGCCTGCTGGGTCTGCTCTTCCGCTGCGGAACGCGCCGCCACTGTTGGACTCAGGATGGCCAGGGTTCGCCTGCTGGTACGGTCTTCTGGCTCGTCGGGAGTTCTGCAGCTTCCAGTCGACAGATTGCATTTTTCCGCTGCTGGATTCTTCGACATTGACCTGCCCCTCTTTGTGTCCATTACCACCGCTGCTGTAGCCTACCTTGTAGTTCTTATACAGTTTTCTGCAATGTAAGTAGCATACTTCCGGACATACTTCTACGTTCTCACTACTCTTGAGCAGGGGTCTCCAAACTTTTTAGTCCGCGGGCCACATTGACTCCTCCACGAAGTCGTAAGGGCCAAAATCTACCTAGTGGGATTAAAGCACCCTAGCATTCCATGATCACCGTAATGTAAGGCTAAAGGAAAGATGAAATCGCAAAAATCTAAAGTTGTCGGAATAGCTAGCACTGAAACGAACTACGATTTTTCTTTAATTACATAATTTTAATTGGTGGACGTACCTGACCGAAATTCTGGCATATTTTAGTCTGGCGAATTTCACCGACTAAAAAGTATGTCACTGCACGTTCTTCACGAAAGCGTCCTGCAAAGTTAACGAAATCTCGAAATCATTGTTAGCAACACTATTACTGCAAGACGTAACAGAGGTGGAGTATGTCAACGCATTGTTATTTCAAGCGGCGCAACAATAAGTCTAGTTATGTAGTCTCGTAGCCAGTAGCAGAGCCAATGTCGCGGTGTATTGGTCGCGATAGGCCTCGCAACTCAATTGTTTACAGTGTAGGTACCACCTCAAATATTTGGCGGGCCGGATACCGGGGATGTCCGGCCAGTTAACGCGGGCCGGTTTGCCGGCCCACGTGGGCCGTTTTCGGTCCGCGGGCCGTAGTTTGAAGACCCCTGCTCTAGAGTATTTGCCATCCTCAATAATACAGATGGGTCCAAAAAATGTATCTACTGTTTAAAAGTCCATAACTGGCAAACTAATTGACGGAGTGTGCCCGTGAAACTGGAGTGAGTCACTCAAGTGTTCAGCGAATTTTGAAGACAGCAAAGTGGGAGTGCTACATCCCACGATTGCTACACGCAATGAACGAGGACGACCAAGATCGTCGAATGGAGTACTGCGACTGGTTTACTAACATGGTGCACAATGATGAAAAGTTTGCAGAGATGAGGCACAGTTCAAACTCAATGGTACAATAAGTCGCCACAATTTCATCTACTGGGCCGCTGAAAATCCGAACGTCCATATAGACAAAGCCGTGAATTTCCCAGGAGTAAATGTGTGGTGTGGGTTGTCTTACCAGGGCTTGATTGGGCCATTCTTTGACAGCACAGTTACCAGTGAGGTGTACCTTCAGAAGCTTCGGACACCCATTTTACCTGCCATCCGAGACTTGTAAGGAGATGAAAGAGTTTACTTTCAACAAAAAGACAGTCCACTACCAAAATCGTGTTAGGGCGTATCTCGACGAAAATCTACCAGGAAGATGAATAGGCCATAGAGGTGCTGTGAAATATCCACCAAGTTCCTCAGACCTAGCTCCTCTGGACTTTTACTTGTGGGGAACGCTATGGGACGTCGTTTATCGACAAAATCCACGCACATTGGATGAACTTCGAGAATCTATCGTACATTCATGTGCAAATATCCAACTGAACACGTTTCAGTCAGTAGCTCGTGCTGCAGTTCGGCGGCATCGTTCGTGGTGTGGATGTTAATGGTGACCATTTCGAACACTTACAGTGATATCTTTAATTTGGACTTTAAGTTACACTTTCACCAAAAATGAGACAACTCCGTCAATTAGTTTACAAGTTATGGACTTTTAAACAGTGGATAAATTGTTTTGGACCACTCTGTAGTATTTACATTTATCTTGGTCATTCAGTTGTTATTGTACTTTTCACACTGTACAGTTTGCCACTGAAATGAGCCACTTTACATGAATATTTTATTGGCTTTTTTTTGTACTGAGCAAAATAATTTTTTATCACTAATTTTGAGCTACTATTATATCTTCCATAAGAATTTTACATATGCTGTCGGTCATTCAATTATGTTTTCATTTTGTTCTGAATACAGTAAATCAGTCATTGATCTCATAAAAGTAATTGAAATTGTACTCAATCACATGCACAAATCATATGAGACCACTTCTTATTATTACTAATCATTTCACAAAACAAGAAATTAGTTGCTAATAATCTAATGATGTCACAGAAGTAGAGCAAAGCTAGACAAACGTTCTTTGTAAGAAATGTAGATAACAAAATAAGTATATTGGCAGAAATGTTTCTATCCTGAATGGAAGTGGAGTACTGTGGGGCTGTATGAAGGTTCCACTGTTGCAGAGGAAATAATGATCAGTGAAATTTTAATCTGATCAGCATTTCAACATGTGATCATATTAAAATTAGTTTCTCATTAACTGTCAGGAAATTGGAACTATAATAATGTTTCAGTAGTCACCAAATTGCAGTGTTTCATTTGCTGCCTTTTTTAATACACAATCATGTTACTATTAACTTCATTTCAATGTGTTAAGAGAATGTGTATTGGCAGAAGGGCTTCACTGGCACAAAATGCTTAAAGAAATTGTAATAACTGTCTATATGCTTCAGCATGTGCGATGCAAATAGAAAAAGAACTTGCATGAGTAACTAAATGCTAAATTATCTTTGTTGAAGGAGGGAAAATTCAGCTATACCTTTTTTCCTGCGATAATCTTTTTCCACATCATCGTCACTCATTCCACTGTTTTATTTTATAACTTCATTTTCTTAAAGTTTAATTCTTACAAATTTTTGAAATAATCACATTTACAATCTTCAGATTCACAGTTTAATAATGTTGATATACTTAAAACACTGTGCTCTGTTTTTTCTAAAGAAAAATAAATGTTAGTTTGCAGTAAGTCCCAAAATCACTGTGCATTAGAGACAAGCTGTTGTGCTACTAGACAGGTCTGCAGTGTTAACATAAGATCTATTTCTTTCTAATTAGGTTCACACTCCCCTGCAAAATACAACCTTTGATGGAACTGCTGTTTGCTACACTTAATTTTTACGTATTTCTTGCATATGTTTTCCATTTTATTGAACATTATTTTCCAATGAAGCCCTGTACTTTTGATTTATGTAGTTATTTGTTTAAGTAGGCTTTAAAGACATTTACTGGAAATTCTACAGATTCATTAGTCTGTTGCCTGTGTATGTTACAGCTAACACAATTTTGTAATTATGTTTTTGCAAGGAATTATGTGAAACATGTTAGATAAGAACAAAACTAATTATAAACGTGCACTGAAGCTAACAGCGTTCATATCGTTCAAAATATTTCAAACTGTCAAAATGTAGATGTGTGGTATACATGGTTGTTGATACATGGGCTTTTAAATTTGTCACAAACATAAGAATGGCAATTCATATGACATAATTTCCATGATGTGGATTCTATTGATAATGTATCTATCAGTATGAAAGGTCTGCTTAAAATCAGCTACACTGTTGTGCAAAGATTTGTTGTTATGGATGAGGTACATGAATTTTGTTAGTATTATCTATAGATCCTTGCAACTGGAAATCCATTAATAAAAATGGGGTCAGATATTATACTAGTATGTTTTACAATTTACTGCCAAATAAGAGAATTCGTTATGGAAAATCAGGTCAATTATAACAATGGTATGTGATTATAAAGAAGGAAAGAAAAAAATTCAAATTGTCAGATTTAGATTGCAATCAACTGTTGTGAATTAATTTTCTCTTCAGGGCATATGTATAAGATTTCCTTTTTTCGATTAGCTGTTAATTTTTTCTTGCTTCCACCATTAATAATATTTTGCTGCTAGCGATGATGGATATTTAAGTGGTAAATAAAGAAACACTATTTTCTAAAATACAGTTGTTGTTTAATTATTTGCTCAATGGGGTGAGTTTTCTCTGTAAGATTAGTACTCTCAGTCTCTTCTCTTTTGCATAATTAATTTTAACTTTAGAGTGTTTTACATTTGTCTCATTATTATCTAGCAGCAATTATCTCTCACTTCACCAAAATTCTGTTTATTCGATTTGCTTGAAATACATGCTCCATAATCTACTAAATTTATTTTACTGATCTTTTTATTTTCACATAATTACTTATTTTCTCTTCTACTTAATAGCCTCTTCCCTCCTGTGGTTCCTCATTTCTAAAGGTTCAAAACGGTGTTGTGCTCATATCCAAACAGCAACTGTGGTCGCATTCCATACAAAACATGTCACTACTAGTTTCCAGAACTGTTGCAGTGGGAAGGGTGGTATGGTGGTTATGTAGTAGATTCACAATAAGGGAAACAGTGGTTCAAATTCTCATCTAGCTCGCCAAGTTTTCTATGACTTCTCTAATTTATAGACAGTTATTTTGAAAAAGCCATGGGTAATTTCCTTCTTCAATTCTCCATAATGTGAGGGCCTAGCCTTCAATGGGACGTTAAATCCTGTCATTCTTCCTGGTACTGAGCCTTTGACTAGCAATGTTTTAACCACAGAATATTTCTTTGCAGTTCTTGTCGCTTGGTTTTTGGTAAGAAGCCATTTATTGGAAAATCTAGATAGTTACTCTGTCTTTTATACTTCCCCCTCCTCTTCCAGTTTATGCTTTAGGGAGACCTACATTGAAGGATGAGTGCTTCCAGCAAGTGCACATCATATGGTAAATATTTTTGGCTGTTCTGTCAAACATGATTGTCGATAGGCAGTTACTAACTATTAAATTATCAGGAACGATGTTGAAGTAACAGCTTATGTACATACATCTGGATTGTTCATGTGAACATTTGAAAAAATGCTCTAACAATGCTTTCTTTATCAACTGACATAACCTTGTCCAGATAACTGAATAACACATCCACTTCTGCAGTTTGGCATAGCAGAAGAGTTATTAGAATTCTATTTATTAAAGTTGTTTTATATGTCCATGGTCACCATAAGAGAATATAGATTCTCTACATTTGCCTCAGAAATGGCGGAATGGTAATGAAGGTAAGAATAATCTATTTTATACTCAAATCCAGCATAATTTGCTTTAAGTGACATTCTCCGTATTTTGTCTTATTTCCCTATTGGCTGTTGACGCATTACATACAAGGAATTAGCTTTGCAAAGTGCAGCCTGAAAATACACCTATATTGAATAATGATTGCAGAATGACTCACATAATTCATTATTACATTGGCTAGCTTCAATGGCTCCTTACTGTTGGCAGTGATATTCGTTCTCTGCTCCAGTGAAATTGGAGCCATGGAACATCAGAAATGTCTATTTGGAATATGTTTCAATGTTGATACAGTGAAAATGTCAGTTTGGCTATGATACCAACTCATACTACTGGTAATTTCATTTTCAAAACAGAGAATCATACCTAATTCCAACAGAAGGCAAATAGAATATTTTTTATATCTGTGAAAGCAGCTTTGTGATGAAATTTAAAAGGTATAATTCATATTTTTGCAAATCAGACAGTCTCCCTAATGGAAAGTCATGGTATGGAACATTACTCAACAGTGATTTCATCACTGTTTTTAATCCCAGAAGCAGGTGAAAGGAAGTAGTATATACTGAACTAAGGCCTAACTGGGCAAGTCAGACGTCCTCTGGGTATTTATTGATCTTGTGTACTAAAACCATGTGTAATTAACTATTGTTTAATACTATCACATAATTTGTATTGTTATATTTTCACATAGTAGTTTGAATATATTCCTAAACATTAAAATTGCACTATTGCTGTCTTTGTATTTCATTCCCTACTCACACTGGGATAAGCCATAGGTTTTTTTCAACATGAATGTTTGATAAACATAAATTCTTGACTTCACTGTTCCTGTCACCATTGTACTTTAAATTAATATTATGTGAAATAGTTATGTTCATCTTTCAGACTAGTGTGTCCAAATTAAACCTCAGTGACAGAGCATTATGAGTTCTCTTGGATACATTGTAGTGCTCTCCATAACTTCCAGATAGTATCTCTTTAATGCCGCTGTTATAAATATTGTGCTTTTTAGAATTTTCATTCGTTTCATGTCTTCCATGATTTAAAACCTACGTCCAGCAAAAATCTGTGGTGTGTTTACAAGCTAGTATTAACGTCTGCCCGCTGCCTAATCGTTATGCGTTGTTTTTGATTCAATTCAGTGCTTGACAAGTTTTCCAGAAAAAAGGCCGGTTTTAGATTTTTGTTATAAAATATCATGCTTTTTAGGTTTCATTCACTTTGTGTCTTGTACCTTCTATGTTCAACGAGTATCTATAGTGTTATTCTATGTCGGTGTGATGTCTGGAAGTTAGCAGCACAACTCACTGAAAGACACATTTTTACTAATTATTACTATAATAAAGCGGCGCTTTTTAGTTTACTGTAAGAATAGCGTCATGTGTAAAAAATGAGAACCATTTCTGGAAAACTCGCTTTATGCAAAAAATAAAATTTTATGTGGGACACATTTACCTAATTTAATGACTTATTTAATTAACAAGCAAGTTTAGAGGACTTTTTTTAACAAATTTCATACAGTTCTGTTTATATTTTAAGACAGTCTTTCAATGTGCATAAAATTTTTGATATTTCATCAACGGCTGGGAGTAGGAAAACAGTTTTCTTTTTCAAAACTCGATTTATGCTCAAGCTAGATTAGTGGAACCTGGATAAAAAATGCCTGTTTCTTACAATAAAATTTTTAAAATAATATATTTTTCTCTTCTACATAACTTAAGGGACTCTTCATTGTCAAAATTCTCCATCAGCTGTCATGATCTTCATATTCCTCACCACTTGCAGAGAGTTTGTCATTGTAGAAACGTGCTGCATCCTTAGGAATGCTACGGAATTAGCTTCATTGGATCATTATCAATTTCTGCACTCGTATGGTTTATCTTGGGAACAATCACAGCACATTTGATGGCTTTGAACGAAGAAACGTTCTTTTTCAAGACATCATACTTCTGGTCTAGAGAAATACGAGGATTTAACAGCACATTGAATCTTATCATTGGTTTGTCTGTAAATTACTGCTCATGCATCCATCATTTTGAATGGAAAGGTTATCTTCAACAATTCTATAGAAATCCATTTGAAGTCACAGGAAAAACAGTTTTCCCACCACGTCAGCACATTTCCAAACCTTGCTATAACGTCACTGTATTCATAAGGTGATATGATCTCTTCTTTCTCGTGAGTTTCTTTTGGCGGAAAATCAGAGCATCGCAGATACTCATAGGCGCTTGGAGATGGTCTACTGAGATCTGGCAATGAACAAAAGCATGGTCAGTCGATGGGCGAAGCGTCTGCCATCATCGCAACAAGGTCGCGCAAACTTTCCTCATTCACCCTACAGCCCAGTTATCGCACCTTCGACTTCAGTCTTCTTGGCCCAGTGAAGGATGCGCTCCGCGGGATGCTGTACAGTACGTGAATGACGGAGAAATTATTAATGCCAGAAGACGTTGTCTCCGACATCGACCAATAGAGTGGTACAATGCAGGCATACAGACACACCCAGTAAGTTGGCGTAAGGCCGTCGGATTGGACGGAGATTACGTTGAAAAATCTACATCTACATCTAAATCTACGTCCACACTCCCCAAGCCACCTGACGGTGTGTGGCGGAGGGTACCTTGAGTGCCTCTATCGGTTCTCCCTTCTATTCCAGTCTCTTATCGTTCGCGGAAAGAAAGATTGTTGGTATGCCTCTATGTCGGCTCTAATCTCTCTGATTTTATCCTCATACTCTCTTCGCGAGATATACGTAGGAGGGAGTAATATATTGCTTGACTCCTCGGTGAAGGTATGTTCTCGAACCTTCAACAAAAGCCCGTACCGAGCTACTGAGCGTCTCTCTTGCAGAGTCTTCCACTGGAGTTTATCCATCATCTTCGTAACGCTTTCGCGATTACTAAATGATCCTGTAACGAGGCGCGCTGCTCTCCGTTGGATCTTCTCTATCTCTTCTATCAACCCCATCTGGTACGGATCCCACACCGGTGAGCAGTATTCAAGCAGTGGGCGAACAGGTTTACTGTAACCTACTTCTTTTGTTTTCGGACTGCATTTCCTTAGGACTCTTGCAGTGAATCTCAGTCTGTCATCTGGTTTACTGACGATTAATTTTATATGGTCATTCCATTTTAAATCACTCCTAATGCCTACTCCCAGATAATTTATGGAATTAACTGCTTCCAGTTGCTGACCTACTATATTGTAGCTAAATCATAAAGGATCTTTCTTTCTATGTATTCGCAGTACATTACACTTGTCTACATTGAGATTCAATTGCCATTCCCTGCACCGTGCGTTGCAGATCCTCCTGCATTTCAGTACAATTTTTCATTCTTACAATCTCTCGATATACTACAGCGTCATCCACAAAAAGCCTCAGTGAACTTCCGATGTTATCCACAAGGTCATTTATATATATTGTGAATAGCAACGGTCTTACGACACTCCCCTGCGGCACACCTGAAATCACTCTTACTTCGGAAGACTTCCCTCCATTGAGAATGACATGCTGCGTTCTGTTATCTAGGACCTCTTCAATCCAATCACACAACTGGTCTGATAGTCCATGTGCTCTTACTTTGTTCATTAAACGACTGTGGGGAACTGTATCAAACGCCTTGCGGAAGTCAAGAAACACGGCATCTACCAGGGAACCAGTGTCTATGGCCCTCTGAGTCTCGTAGATTCTGTAGACAGAAGAGTCCAGAGTAATTAGTGTAATAGGATCATGAATAAAACCAATATTTTTTCAGAAAAAAGCGTTGCATTACTTATTGAACATCGTTCTTATTATGTGCATATAGGAGACAAATACTGCAGTGATTTTGTCTAGCGCAGTAAAATCCACAGTCTACGATGAACAGTCGTGAAACCCTGTAGGGGGGGGGGGGGGGGGGGGGGGAAGAAAAAACCTTTTGAATCAAGGTACTACACGCCAGCCGCTTGGAGCGGCTAAAGCGATACTAGCGCTGCAAGCGATTCGTGCGTAATAATGGAAGCATGGAATGGTATAAACGGATAGTTGTTTTTGTAAAGTGATGTTATTTCCATACTTCACAATCAGTTAACGTGGCGGTGAGATTTCCCATAGGTGAAGGAAAACGTAATTAAAGTAATATCCTGTCTCCTGTTAATGTTAACATATAATAAGGAAATCCTTGTGCAATGTAATATGTCCAGCTCACACTAAGAGAGTCGTTATCTTATCATCGAAAATCGTTTAAAACGGGGAATGAATTGGGACCTGATCTGTTCGAAAGAGACATTACGGGTATAAGTATATCAGCATGATTGGCACGTACTTTCTAATGTTTTGCGCCGATTGCATTGTTGCACGAGTTTCTTTGCGGATATCGGGCTCATGTTAATACTAGACACGATTTTTACAAGCGTGGAGATATGCTTCACTGCTGCTACTACTTATAGCGTCACAATGAACTCCTAAATATGACGTCATTTGCGTTCTGAACTTCGACCATAGATACTAATAGACTGGGCAAGCAGTGCAGCGGCTATACGTCTGGCGTGGCTGCGACATAGAATCACGTGACTGTTGGCAGAACGTCGGCGGGAGTTCAAGGCAGCATTCTGATTCTTGATTTCACTTCCAGTATTTCTCAGAGGATTTCCTCCTCACTTCACCACATTAAATGTAGCTTATGTAAACACAGCTAGAAGTGATAAATTATTGCGTAACCACTGTACAAATTTAGTTTTACAGCCATTACTTCACAATGAACTTTGTGAACTGCTGAAACACTTTCGATGTTCGGCAATATATTCGCCGCGAATATTTCAGTGTTACCAATTATGAGATGCATTCTCTACTCACAATACGCGTTATGCACTGCATAAAATGTAAATATTGCGTGTGTGTCTTTTAGTGCCTTGGTTGTAGAAAGTGTTATAGACTTCATAAATCGGCATAAACAACAAAACCTGTAACGTAAACACACGTTTTCACATCGAATGTAACGAACTCAATTGTGTCGTTTACCCACAAAACGTAAAGCAGTTTCATTTGAAAGCTCTTTTTTGGTTTAAACAGTTTGTTTCGTAGATGTATCAAATAAGATATCTACAAAATCAGTACCTACTTACATGAATACTTGTTCCACAGATCATGAATACGATACTTCACAATGATGTGTCAGTTTAATGAAAGGTAGACCTATCATTACATGACAATTCTTCCAATCATTTATTTATACCTAAAAATCGTCTACTGAGTAGGAGCTGTCATTTACAGATTCTTTTAGTTTGATTTTAAATGCTGGTTGGCTATCTGTCAGGCTTTTAATGCTTTTTAGTAAATGACCAAAGATTTTTGTAGCAGCGTATTATTTATCCCATACATTACAGCTTATTATCTGGAAACTAACATAGGCCATACAACTACCTTTTTGCAAATGGTATTCAGTATTTGTTTCTGATATTTGTATGTTTTGTAACTGGGAAGTACAAAATAAAACTAAACCCTGATGAGAAATCAAATCCATAACTTGTTTTTGCAAATTGTTCTCTAAAATAATACCAGCATAATTCAACCCTTTTTGTACCAAAGTCAGATTTAATCCAGGATAGTAAAAATCATCCTTTCTTCTTATGTAGTAGCAATGCACATTGCCATTGCTTTTGGAGTGGGAAGGGTTATTGGTAATAAATCTCTCTCTCTCTCACACACACACACACACACACAAAATATATATATATATATATATATATATATATATATATATCTTCTTCAAAGTGCTTCGAACAGATGCGTGTGTGAGCAGTAGGCTTGAAATCTTTTCGTTTCACTGCCTGTATCCACATCTGCCTGCGTCCTTCATCCTTTGGAAACCTATACGAAAGAGAAAAAGCAGCTTTGTAGCTTACCATTTCAAGAAATATATACGATTGCAATGTGCGCCTGGAAACACACACAGCACTTCAAACCGCCAATTTACGTAACTGTGGCGTTCTGGGTAAGGATATGATACACACAATAGTCTATCAGTATTCAAGAAATACCGCTAAATTATACTAATAATACTTACACGTGAAATTTAATGTTACTTCCCTTCACAAAACGCTCGGTACAACCATAAGCACAACAGGATACCACCATTGTTTTGCCAATAGTCACGTGGTATAGCAGTAGAGATGTTGGTGCCACGAAATATACGTCATGACCAGTCTACCAATATCTATGGTCGAAGGTTCTGAACGTTGTTTCTACGCTCCGTATAGACAATACACAATCATTCCGCAGTGTGTTTACACAGCCCAACCGCATAGCAGCGCTGCCGTAGCAGTTTAAAAAAAAAGCTATGGGAGTTTCGCGACTGTTTCTCGTAGATAGTGGTAAATGACCGGTATAAAAACTCTGCGATCACCGTGTGCCTCAGGAGACAATGCCAGTGACCGAGTGGCCTACCTCTATAACGTCCTAAGTGTCTTGATAAGGCTTAATGCCCACTCATCCCCCACCCTTTGTCGGCATAAAGTGTTAGCAGGCTTTAAAAAACTTAATGATCCTTGCACGAGGATCTTGCGAGACCCTCTAACTTTGACATTTATTTTTCCAGAACCTGTACTGTAGATAGTAACAAAACGGAGGAAGCTTTCTGTACAATAAAGGCTGCAGTCATTAAATTCTTCCTACGAGAGGCGGTAATTGCTCTACTAACATGAATCAGACTTCACTCACATTTTTGAAAAGGAAATGTGAACGAGTTCATGAAATCTGTTTATGTATGAACTTACAAAAGATGAAACGATATTTTTTTTAAATAAGTGTTGCGAAGAATTTCGAAGTTTTACTATTACGTAGATCACAGAATAAACATCTTTCACTTTTTCTTTGGGATTTACAGATGTTAATAGAATCGGTGTTATCGGAAAAACTAAACATTCGAAAACTGTCCGTTTTGCTGTTTAGCAGTAAGTTGTTCCGTTTTTCCATTCCATGTGTGTATTTTTGTAGAACATAATTGCTTGCATGTATTTTCATCGCTATATTTCTTCACAGCTATAGTGTTAGAGTCAGCTTCTGTGTCGGTAGGAGCTTTGCTTCATTGAGGGTCCAACAGTCATTTGCAATACTACTCGTCCGCTTTGACCAGTGGCGTAATGGTGATGTCTGTTCTGACGTCATTTCTTGGTACATATTTTCTGTTTTGGCTGTGATTCAAGGGTTTAGTCCACGTAATTGTCTTTTTTATTGCACCATTGTAGGTCCCAGTAGTGCGCTTGGATGTGCTAGAAGTGTACTTACGGTGTTTGAGAATTTTTCCATTGCACGCTGCTATTAGCATCGGATCTCGTAATCAATGACGGGAAGCCAACATGATGAATCATGTGTCAGATGTACATGGCCAATGAGATTTGATATTCTCGTTATTAAATTACCTTGCTTCATTTATGAAGTTAGGTATTTTTTTTCATTTTCAGCAATTTAATCAGCTGACATTATCAATTTAAGCTGTGCTCTTACGTTCCTGCCTAACCACAACCTCGGAACTCGTACCATATTCGGAAAGAAACAAGAAGTCCGCAGCTCGTGGTCGTGCGGTAGCGTTCTCGCTTCCCGCGCCCGAGTTCCCGTGTTCGAATCCCGGCAGGGTCAGGGATTTTCTCTGCCTCATGATGACTGGGTGTTGTGTGATGTCCTTAGGTTAGTTAGGTTTAAGTAGTTCTAAGTTCTAGGGGACTGATGACCATAGATGTTAAGTCCCATAGTGCTCAGAGCCATTTGAACCATTTTTTTAGAAACTAAAACTATAAATTTAGCCTGTGCTATCAGTCTCAATCTAAGCAAATATTTGTGATAACTAAAACTATAAGACTGAGCGATTGCCATTGGCTACTGTATAATATCACCTGACTGGCTACGACCGACGATAATTGTCAACAGCAGCACGCAACGACAATACGCCGACATCGTAAGTGCACTCCAGCCGACTGCGGTAGAAACCCAGCGATGCCTGTAGCTTCTTGAAAAAGTACGCCGTGTTAGACTTCTCTCATATATTCGTAAATGTATAGCGTAGACTCCACTTAAGCTATATAGCTTACGTTCATTTTTCGATACTAGCTTCCGTTATTTTGCTTTAATTATTTTCCATTATTTTAGTTCTTACTATGTATCGTGGTCTCCATTGTAGCTGCAAACCGTTTTTTGCGATGCTCGTTTCGTAGCTTTCCAACAGTTATATACGAATTTGATTTGAGGTACTTGCTGCTTTTTACTGTATTCGCCGCATTCTGTATCTAATATTACTTTCTGACTGAACGTTGTAATATTGTAATGTGTGGTATTTCTTTTTTCGACGCATAAAATTCATTAAGATTAGAAATATAGACCATAGAGAAGGTCTATGGATTATGGTTACAGTACTGAGTATATGCAGGGTGGTCCATTGATAGTGATCGGGCCAAATATCTCACGAAATAAGCATCGAACGAAAAAACTACAAAGAACGAAACTTGTCTAGCTTGAAGGGGGAAACCAGATGGCACTATGGTTGGTCCGCTAGATGGGGCTGCCATAGGTCAAACGGATATCAACTGCGTTCATATAAATAGGGACCCCCATTTTTATTACATATTCTTGAAGTACGTAAAGAAATATGAATGTTTTAGTTGGTCCACATTTTTCGCTTTGTGATAGATGGCGCTGTAATAGTCACAAACGTATAAGTACGTGGTATCACGTAACACTCAACCAGTGCGGACGGTATTTGCTTCGTGATACATTACCCGTGTTAAAATGGACCGTTTACCAATTGCGGAAAAGGTCAATATCGTGTTGACGTATGGCTATTGTGAACAAAATGCCCAACGGGCGTGTGCTATGTATGCTGCTCGGTATCCTGGACGACAACATCCAAGTGTCCGGACAGTTCGCCAGATAGTTACGTTATTTAAGGAATCAGGAAGTGTTCAGTCTCATGTGAAACGTCAACCACGACCTGCAACAAATGATGATACCCAAGTAGGTCTTTTAGCTGCTGTCGCGGCTAATAAGCACATCAGTAGCAGACAAATTGCGCGAGAATCGGGAATCTCAAAAACGTCGGAGTTGAGAATGCTACATCAACATCTATTGCATCCGTACCATATTTCTATGCACCAGAAATTGCATGGCGACGACTTTGAACGTCGTGTACAGTTCTGCCACTGGGCACAAGAGAAATTACGGGACGATGACAGATTTTTTGCACGCGTTCTATTTAGCGACGAAGCGTCATTCACCAACAGCGGTAACGTAAACGGGCATAATATGCACTATTGGGCAACGGAAAATCCACGATGACTGTGACAAGTGGAACATCAGCAATCTTGGCGGGTTAATGTATGGTGCGGAATTATTGGTGGAAGGATAGTTGGGCCCCATTTTATCGATGGCAATCTAAATGGTGCAGTGTATGCTGATTTCCTACGTAATGTTCTACCGATGTAACTACAAGATGTTTCACTGCATGACAGAATGGCGATGTACTTCCAACATGATGGATGTCCGGCACATAACTTGCGTGCGGTTGAAGCAGTATTGAATAGCATATTTCATGACAGGTGGATTGGTCGTCGAAGCACCATACCATGGCCAGCACGTTCATCGGATCTGACGTCCCGGGATTTCTTTCTGTGGGGATAGTTGAAGGATATTTGCTATCGCGATCCACCGACAACGCCTGACAAAATGCGTCAGCACATTGTCAACGCATGTGCGGACATTACGGAAGGCGAACTACTCGCTGTTGAGAGGAATGTCGCTACACGTATTGCCAAATGCATTGAGTTTGACGGACATCATTTTGAGCATTTATTGCATTAATGTGGTATTTACAGGTAATAACGCTGTAACAGGATGCGATCTCAGAAATGATAAGTTCAGAAAGGTACATGTATCACATTGGAACAACCGAAATAAAATGTTCAAACGTACCTACGTTCTGTATTTTAATTTAAAAAACCTATCTGTTACCAACTGTGCGTCTAAAATTGTAAGCCATATCTTTGTGACTATTACAGCGCCATCTGTCACAAAGCGAAAAAAGTGGTCCAACTAAAACATTCATATTCCTTTACATACTACACGAATATGTAATAAAATGGGGGTTCCTGTTTAAAAATACGCAGTTGATATCCGTTTGACCTACGGCAGCCCCATCTAGCGGGCCAACCATAGCGGCATCTGGTTTCCCCCTTCAAGCTAGACGAGTTTCGTTATCTGTAGTTTTTTAGTTTGACGCTTATTTCGTGAGATACTTGGCCCAGTCACGATCAATGGACCACCCTGTATATATCACGATATGTGTACTCTGGTTAGAAGTATGGACAAAGTTATAACGCGGTAGTAACCATGTTGCTTACGTAGTCTGTCACATCCTCGCCTTGTACATTACGTAACTGATGCGACTAATATAACTTCAGTACATCCTAAAAAACTTGGGAGTTACATGCATAAATAATGTGATACTGATATATAGACAAGGACGAACAAAGAGGAAATTGCAATACTAGTAGTCGTTTGTGAGCAGTGCCATATTGGAAAAGCCACAAACGACTAAACAACATGGCGACAGTAATGTCGTACCATTGGTGATATTGTGTAACATAAGCAACACAGAAAGTTTTGATTACAACAATTATCTACATTGAGAAAAATAGTTCGAATTTCAATTATTATAATAAATCACAGATAAATACGACAAACGTTTCTTCGAAAGAAAGCGAATCGAGCATCGTAAAAAATTGCTCTACTGGAATGTAAACCACAATACACAGGAAGAAATAAAAAAAAAGCATTTACCGTAAATAAATCTTGGCTAAACAGTGTCGGAAAATACAATGTGACTATGCAGAGTATCCCAGGAGGAATGGTTTATATTCAGGTATAAGACAGGAACCAACATTCTAAGCAAAAAATTCTTATCAACATGGGTTCTAACATGCACACCTTAAGAGGCACGAGCGCTTCTTCTTCTTCGATACTACGAAACATATTTGTTCCACTGCAAGCTCTTTGCTGTCTGTATTTTGGGAGGGGAACCACAGTATGAACCAAAAGGAGAAAAAATTGTCTTGTATACATACTCTAAAATGCATACCTTGAGCGCTATGAGGATTTGTTCAATAGAAGGGATATATTTCACCGTAGCGAAACGATAAAATCCTCATAGCTCGTAAGTTATGCCCTTTAGCGCGGACGTTTATTGGACTTCTTTGGTCGTTTTTTTTTTCGAACTACCACATCTCAATATATGGAAAGCAAAGAGTTTGCTGTACAAGAGATTTATTTCACAGTATCGAGGATAAAAAACTACTCATATCTCCCAAGTTATGCATTTTAGAGACCATGGTACCTGACTTTTTTTTACTTCGAATGATATACCTGAACATACGTCATTCCTCCTGGGACACCCCGTATGGTTCAAGTGGAGATTCCCATATGCAGTTGCCTTTCGCAGAAAGTGCTCTACCGACTTTTTTTTAAGGTAACTGACAACGATGAATTTTTTGTTTTTATTTTTTAATTTATTGTATTTTTTTTTAAAAAACGTGTACGAAACGATTGTGATTCGGCGTATGAGAAGAAAATAAGCAGTCGACCGTGCACACTTTCAAGTCGCTGGCTGGGACAAGTTGATATGTCGCACCGTTCCGGGAATGACTGTACGCGTGTCAAGAGCATATGACGTTGGATACTCCCCAAAATTAGAAGAGCAGGATATTGGGGTGGACCGTCGGTGGCTGGTTGCGGTATACACTGTGTTACGAACAGACCTCGCGTTCCGTAGTGTATTTAAGGCGGTGCTCGTCCTCATAGGCAACTTGTGCAAAATGGCGACGCAGCAAGACCAATACGGTGTATTCTTTGGTTGTTGGGAGACTTGCCGTTGACAATGTGATACCAAAATGCCCTGATGTCCGACGGAAGGAAAGGAGCATGTGCAGTTTTCCTCACCGTTGACCAACGTTGGGCGCGTTCCGGAAGAGCGTCGTGTACGCAACTAAATACGACAAAATAGGCGGAGCAATGTGTGCCACTCTGATCTCTGAGGCAGGTGAGTCCATCATAAGGGTTTCGAAAATTTCAATGTGCAAGGGACTGCAAAGGCTCTCGCCAACTTCTCAACATGGTATGTACGTATTATGCGGGGCTCTGGCCCGAATATGGACAAGACCGAGGCCACGTTTTGTAAGGGAAAGAGTAAGGGTCACGTATCGGATTTTGAAGATGGTGCCAACGGAAATGAAGTACCCAAGGGCCTGTTGGAGTTGACGTCCAAGGATCGATGGTATAGAGAGTACTTGGGCGGCAAGGGCCAATTTAGGAGGCACGTGTGTGCTGACAAGTCACTCTCTGTAGTAGTTCAGGTTGCGCAGGATGTTATGCCGACGTGTTTGGGATGGACTGCAGGAACCGACGGTCCGCTTTTGCCACTGTGCAGTGGGTAGAGACAGTAAAGTCGATACCCAGGAGACGGAACGTTGTCAGTAGCGGTCCTTCGTCTTGACTGAGCCGCCCAAGCGCAATTCATGACCCCTCCTCACAACTTTATTTCTTCCAGTGCCTCATCTCCTACCTTCCATGCTTCACAGAAGTTCTCTTGCGAAACTTGCACCGATCGAGGTGGCGCAGTGGTTAGCACACTGGCCTCGCATTCGGGAGGACGACGGTTCAAACTCACGTCCGGCAGTTCTGATTTAGGTTTTCCGTGATGTTCCTAAATCGCCTCAGGCAAATGCCAGGATGGTTCCTTTGAAAGAGCACGGCCGGCTTCTTTCCCCATTCTTCCCTAATCCGATGACCTTGCTGTGTGCCTCCCCCCCCCCCCCCCCTCCCGTAAAACAAATAACCAACCAACGAAACTTGCGAGACTAGCACTTCTGGAAGAAAGGATACTGTGGAGAATGGCTTAGCCACAACGTAGGGGATGTTTCCGCAGAAGAGTGAAAACTCCCCTTGCCTATGGCTGAGCGACGTCTCCACAACATCCTTTCTTCTAGGAGTGCTAGTCTTCCAAGTTTCGCAAGAGCACTTCTGTGAATTTTGGAAAGTAGGAGATGAGGCACTGGTGGAAGTAAAGCTGTGGGGAGGGGTCGTGAACTATGCCTGGTAGAGAACTTTCCTGCAAAAGGCAACGGTCTCGAGTTCAAGAGTCTGTCCAGCGCACTGTTTTAATCTACCAGGAAGTTTCTTATCAGTCCATACTCCGCTGCAGAGTGAAATTTTCTTTTACAAAGCTTGAAGATATAAGCAGATCTACTACTACTGTAAATCTAATAACAGAAGGGTATGGGATGAGGCTCACCAATTTGGCTCAAACTATGTGAGTAGAAACAGGTAAACGCCTCTTTCAGGTTCCTAGAATATTTAACCTGAGTGGGCCATAGGGAAAGGCAACAGGCTCTCTAAGGATTTAAGCGCAGAGTGCGAGGGATTTTTGAGCAGCATTTCACATAGTGGCACGGTAGGCCAGTGGTCATCCCATCTACGCAGTCCATCGGCGTGGGTCCGATTCCTGCTGCTACCACTAGTTTTTTTCCATTTTATTTTATTCCTCGCAATGTTAAAGGATTAATTACAACATTTAAATACATTTAAACAGTGCGATTTATATATGTAAAATTAATACATTCAACTTAGTTACGATTACTAGCCTTGTAACTGAAATGACTATAGTCCACCACATTGTAGCACAATTGTAAAATTTTGCAAGAGCGACCACTGCCATTTCGATTTCAGTGTTTCAGTATCAGATTAATTTACACTTCACACATTTTACTTTGTTTGCACGATTATCTGAAGTTGTTAGATCCAGACCTTGAGCCGGACCAGTGTGGCCACGCGGTTAAAGGCGCTTCAGTCTGGAACCGCGCGACCGCTACGGTCGCAGGTTCGAATCCTGCCTCGGGCATGGATGTGTGTGATGTCCTTAGGTTAGTTAGGTTTAAGTAGTTCTAAGTTCTAGGGGACTGATGGCCTCAGATGTTAAGTCCCATAGTGCTCAGAGCCATTTGAACCAGATCTTGAAAAATGGTTATCCATATATAAAAGCGTGTACCAAGATACTTTGCATATAAAGACTCCTATTATAATTTGAAGTTATAACTGAAAACAAGTAATTATATATTCGCTGGAAATCATAGACCTTTCTGTCTGTAATCCGTTCTGGGACTTTCTAATGTGAAAACATACTTATTTAAAGTTTCCAGAAAGCAACAAAAGCAGTTATTGGAGTAATGGCTGTTGCAAATGTGAAACAACTGGATTATACGAAAAAGACGTAATTAACCATACCTTCCATCCAGTAACTAAGTTTTCAGTTACAAAAAAACTTGCGATCTTATGCTCCTGAGATTCCGAAAATGTTATGAAGTATGATACAAGCATTTGTTAGGCTTATACATCGTCATAAAATATGGCTTAATATATTTCATTTGGAGAACTTGGATGACACAAGCTTCATCTCACAAGTAAACAAGTGTATCGTTATAACCAAAAGACAGTACAGTTACACAACAAATGCAAAAATATTTACAGAAATCTTCAGCCTTTTTTTCTAGACATGTACATGCATTTATCCTCAATGCACACAGCAGCCACGCTTTCGAAAAGAAACTCAGCAAGCCTGTAGCTTACAAAACCATACACAAACTCTTTCATTTTCAAAACAACTGCTGAATGGCCTCCCAAAACATGACACCTAATAGAACGCCGCGCCATTGCGGGGAGTGCTGCATAACATATCACAGTCTCGCTATGTATTCTCTATCTCTCTGATCGCAAGCATACCAACTGAGACCAGTTCCCACATAATCCTTAAGAGATGCTCTCACAGCTCCCAGGTAACATTGACAACTTTCAGTCCGTCCGGAGTACACTAAACTAGTTGAGCCGCTAAAATGAGTATGCTACAACTAGAGTTCAACTGAAATCGGTCGATTTGGTTGTGGTAACAGACTGACCCGTGCTGTAGCGTGAGGTCTGTATTAGGTTGAAAGTTTTTCACTTGCGAATCCAATGTTTACGTTCGCATGATATTTAATTGGCCGATTTCATCCGAATGCCAGTTATATCATACTCATTTTAGTTGCTTGTATTGTACAGGTTAGCTGTTCAAGAAAGGCCCCCCCGTGATGTAGTGCAGTTGTCAAGGCACTGGACTCTATTTAATCGATTAATTGATTTCTTTATTAATCCATGAAACATTTTAAATTGTGTAGGTTGTCTCTTCAAGCATGTATATATATCAACAACTTAAAATAAATTTTTACACTATAACTGACAAAGATTTTTCTTTTAATATATACTTAAATTTGTTGTATAGTGTTGCATAATTATTACTTATGCATGTGTTATAACAAAGAACTTCTTAAATGCATTAACCGTTTTTCTTTCAGGTACTCCATTACTATATAGAAGCTTATACTTTGCAAATAATTTTTTATTTTTGTTTTGAAAGAGTGGATCATATCTATGTCTTTTATATGTTCTGGTATATATGTACATATCTAGAAAAAAGGTTGAAGATTTCTTTAAATATTTTTGCATTTGTTGTGTAACTGTGCTGTGTTTTGTTTGCAGCGATAGGCTTGTTATATAATTTGAATGCTTTGTATAATAAACTCTGCTGAGTTTTACCTTTTTACTTTCTGTACAGATGGAAATTATAACTGTTTCTAGTTTCATAATCATGAGCTAAATAATTTTAACATAGTAGACAATAGTTGTTTTTACACACTTAAAAATCTGAAAAATATATTAACAAGTGACAGTTAAGTTATCCAGCATTTTACTTTAAGGGAAGTTAAGGTTTCCAGCATTTTAAAGGGCTTAAGGCAGTAACTTATGCTGCCACTCTTTATTATTTTATATATCGCTCATTTCTGCAATCAGAACTTAGCTTGGATATTTTTCCTATTGACTTCCCAAACATTTATGCCATAACTAATGACAGAGTGAATAGAAACAAATGTACTGATCTGGTACAGTAACTATTGTGTACTGATGTAACAATTCTGAGAGCGTAGAAGGCTCTAAAGATTTTGTTACAAAATATTTTTGCATGTTCTTCCCACTGTAATTGACAGTCATGTTGCATTCCGGGAAATTTTGTGCTTTCCACACATTGTATGGATTCATTGTTTATTTTAAGGGTCTTATAATCCAGTTGTTTGTTTATATATTAAGTCATGGTTCTTGTTTTCTTTATATTAAATTTGAAGTCATTGTTTGTTGCCTACTCATATACATTGCTAAGTGTTCTACCAGTTTAGCACTTCTGGTGACTTGTCCCTCATCAGTATGGCAATCACCTGCAGGCAATATTGTTTGCCCATGCTTGATAATATGTGGCAATTTATTAATGCAAATTAGGAACAGTACTAGGCCTAGCTGACTGGCTTGTGGTATGTCTATATTTATACAGTTAGTGTCAGAAGTATGTTTCTCAATACAATTAAAGCTACTTGATATATGTGTCATTTCAGTCAACTGTTCTCCACTCTTTAGTTGTGAATGGAACCTCTTGTCCACTATAACCCTTATTGTCTGATCATCTAGTTTATTTAACAGTATTTTTTGATCCACAGAGTTGAATGATTTAGTTAGAATGAGGAATATACGCATTGCATAGTTACCTTCATCTAGTGCTGCTATGGCAAGTTCCGTGAGACATACTGTCGCCAGTTTAGTGCCTTTTCCTGACTGGAAACCAAACTGGTCTTAGGAAACTAGGTTGTATTTATTTAAAAATTGCAGAAGTTAGTCTTTCATGATAGTTTCTATTATTTTCGAAAAGCATGAGAATAGTGAGTGTCCTATAATTTTATACATTTTATGTGTCCCCCTTTCTGAGGAGTGAGAGAGTGATTTAGCATGCATTCAGTAGTCGGGAAAGCAAACCTGTTTGAACGGTTGATTTATAATGTCAAATAATGGTGTTTTTAGGCTCTCAATGCAGCCCTTAAACAGACAAGTTGGTGATTCGTCCAAACCTGCTGAAATTTTATTTTTCAGTTCGCAAACTGCTTTGAAGATCTCCTCATTTCTCATGGGCAGTACTAATATTGAATGTGGTATACATTTATTTAGCTTTTTGACATATGAAGTGTTGGAAATTTTTCTTGTAGTTTTGTTCTTATTCTGCTTAAGCAGTTAGCTACATAGTTTGCCAAATTTTTTGGATTTTTTAAAGGTAGCTTCGTCTTGTCTTACTTATGTTTCATTCATTTACTTTTCTGTTATTTGTTTCGTGCTTTAAAATCATCCAAGCTGCTTTGTTTTTGTTTTCAACAGAATCAGTTTGGAATTATGAGCCCTCTTTGCTGCAAGCAACACCTTCCTGTATGTTTTCCTGTAGCGTTTATAAAAGCATGAGAAATGTGGATTCGTTTGCCTGTTTTTAATGGAGCTGAGGTACTTCAGTGTTTGGGATGATTCTGATACATTTTGTCACCCATTTGTTTTGTTCCACTGTTGATAATGGACATAATAGTTAAGGAATTTTTTTCAAGCTATATTTTGAATAGTATCAAGAAATTTTTGAGTTTTTCATTTGCATCTGCCTCTGTGTATACTGCTTCCCATGTTAATTCTACTATTTGCTCGACAAACTCATGGCTTTTTGGTTTAGAAAATACTCGTCTGTAGACGTCCTTTTTTCTGTAGCCACTTTTATATTTATAGTTTGATTCAGTTGATTAGATAATCCTATATCTACTACACCTACACCTCCGGTTTCTTTGTCTATATTTATTATCACATGATCAATAGTTTTCATTGATTGGTTTGTTATTCTTGTTGTGCTGTTAACTTCACACTAAATTGAAACTATGAGTGATGCTTAAGAATAAGTCATTCGTAGCATCATGATTCGATATATTTATATTTAGGCGTCCACATACGAGAATGTTGCCCTTTGGAGTGGATATCATATCAAGGACTCGATTTAGCTTACACAAACACCCTCTGTCTAAATTCTCGACATGAATGCCAAGATGATAGCCAGACAGTATTTCTTTACCCTCCTCTACCTGAGTTTGGGCCCCATCTCTGATTATTGTGCTGTACACTAGCCATTGAAGCCCAAAAGTTTTTGTTTTGTTTTATGTTCAATATATTCCAGTAATGTAACTAATAAGTAAATCGGATAAGTTCTTAGAAAGTAAAAAAAAGATTTTAACTTTTTTGTCCGTTAAAGTCGAACAGCACAGAAATCCATAACACGGTATTTTGTTGGCCCACGCTAAGAAAGGCATAAGCGTGGTAGAGTTTAATAAATGTGAGCAGTTTTCTAACAGCATAGCATTTAGGAGACATCAATTATTATTGAAACGTCAGGGCATGTGCTGTCAAAAGTGCTGTGTAAATTGCTAGTACCTTTGATCTCTAGTAACTATTCAGTTGTCTGTAGGGAATAAGACAGGGATACAGAGAAGACTCCTTAATAAATGGTTTAAAGCTAATTCACTGTCATTAAACTTTGAGAAGACTCACCATACGTAGTTCAGAACCTGTAAGAGATTTCCTTCCAGCATGTCTATAACATATGAAGACATGCAGATGGAATATGTTAACAGTGTTAAATTTCTGGCATTACAACTAGATAATAAATTCAGTTGTGTAGGGCATACTACAAAATTTCTGAAGCACCTAAGCAGTCTATATTTGCAATGTGAATCATGTCAGATGTAGGAGATATAAATTTAATAGAAACTTGAATACTTTGTTTACTTTTATTCTGTTATGTCATATGGGATCATATTCTGGGGTAACTCTTCAAACTCAGCAAAAGTTTTTAGAGTGCAGAGGTATGTAATAAGACTTATTTGTGGTGTAAATTCAAGAACATCACGTAGAAAACTGTTCACGGAACTGCGCATTGCCGACCGCTGTGACAGAGCGTTCTAGGCGCTTTAGTCCGGAACCGCGCTACTCTACAGTCGCAGGTTCGAATCCTGCCTCGGGCATGGATGTGTGTGATGTCCTTAGGTTAGTTAGGTTTAAGTAGTTCTAAGTCTAGGGGACTGATGACCTCAGATGTTAAGTCCTATAGTGCTTAGAGACGTTTGAACAATTTTTTTGAACTGCGCATTGTAACCACTGCTTCTCTGTATATTTATTCCTTAATTAAATTTGTTGCAAATAATATGTCTCTATTTCCACACAATAGCTCAATAAATAGTATCAATACTAGGAGTAAGAACAATCTACATATGGACCTAAAATCACTTACATTGTTGCAATATTCAGGAACACATATTTTCAATAAATTGCCATCAACCATTAAACTGTCCCATCGCTCGTGCGTTCAAACTCAATAAAATCCTGGCAACCTGCCATTGTAGCAGCAGTAACTGATCTAACAACTGCACCAGACGATGCTGTCTTATATAGGCGTTCCCGACCGCAGCAGACATGAACATTATTGAGCATATCTGGGATGCCTTGCAACGTGCTGTTCAGAAGAGATCTTCACCTCCTCGTACTCTTACGGTGTCACTTACCTCCAGCGCCTGTTTACACATATCTGTATTTGAATACGCATGCCTATACCAGTTTCTTTGGCGCTTCATTATAATAGAGGAATATTTCCCCGACAATGACTGTATCAAGTGTACCCTGTTATAAAGCAGGATCTGTGAGGCAATGGTTTGTGGACAGTGACGTTCTTGAAATTGATTGGCCTGCCCAGAGTCCCTACATGAACCTAATGAAGCACCTTTGGGATGTGTTAGAACGTCGACTTTACTCCAGACTCCAGCGTCCAACATAACTACCTTCTCTGGTTTCGGCTCTTGAGGAAGAATGGGCTGGCATTCCTCCACTGACATTCAGACACCTTATTGAAAGTGTCCCAAGTAGACTTCAAGCCTTCATAAAGATGAAGAGTGGACACAGCCCACATTGACGTCTGCTACTGCTACTTTTGACAGCGCATCTAACATTAAGCAAAGCAAAAGGCTCTTCAGAACAGCAAACTATTTAACTGTGATTCACGTGTGGGTAGGCAGGTTTCGGAAAGTGCCTTTTATTTTCAAAATGAAATCAGTTTGGCTGCACAACAGCTTTTAACGTGCTGTGACATGGTCAGTGTACACCGTAATTGCCTCAACACAGAGACTGGTTTGGACACCCCGGTGTTTTACTAGACTTGTACCTACTGGTGTGCCCTTTCCTAATTTCTAGATTCACTAACTTACCGAACTAATCATACGGTTTAACGTGGACTCCGTACCATGGTGCGAAAGAGCGCTGGAAGTCTTTTTAAAATACCTGCTGGAGGTTGGCCGAGGTTACATGTATAGCGAACTTAAAACTTCTTTCGTAGGATTTTTTCTTTATAAGACAACTACAACGCCCCATCTTCGTTAGCTGAACTTGGCTACAAGTATTGGCTATACCTCCCAATTTCAGGTTTCATTAGACTATATCTACCAAACGATACGAATGGAGAACTGAAGAAAATAACCTTCGGGTTGCTGACCAAACAGCAAGGGGGTTTCATTCCGTTATGATTCAATAAAATCTGTCTCTGTTAGCAAGATATGAGATTTTCTCTCTTTTTAAAGTGCCCCGCAGATATATTTTCTCGATACTCCAGTGTGGATGTCTCTCTAATAGGTGTCGTATCACGCACAATATGTTCACGCAGCCCTGTGCTTGGTGCAAGGACAGCATATTCAGTCCAGTTGAAAGATGTCACTGCAGTTAGTCACTGCTTATGATGATAGAGAATATTTTAGTTTCCCCGTCCACATCCATGTAGTGTTCTGTTCTCTGCACACAGATCTACATTGCAACTGGTCTCCCAGATGATATTTCGAGCACTGCAGGCTTAGGCTTAATTGAATCTTCCTCGTGGCGAGCGAGTCGTTAATTATCTGACAGCAGCTAGTTTTTATTTGTGTGATTAGCATGGAATAATTAATATTTTTACATAGTGTGCTCCTGGCTACGTTGGGACCTTTTTTATTATTTTGTTGTCTCAAATAATTTAGGTAACCTACTCATATAAGATATTCATCTTGAGATATTTCTCTGAGAAAACACATTAACTTTGTTTGTGTTTGCTTTAATAGTAAATATAATTTCAAAGTTTTCTTTTGCCGTTACTCACACATGGGCCTGTGATATTCCACGACGGCAGTGGGTTTTCCTCTATTTTGCTGTCGAACAATGAGTAAATATTACGTGAGAATACACATATTTTGGAAATGTGGTTAAGGTATTCAAAACGTTTTAACAAAATTACATTACTTAACAGTGCTGTTAAGGTAATGTGCAGGCACTTTATAGGATCTGAGGCGAACTTAAAAGATCACAAAAATTGTGAGAAGTTATAGAAGATCGAACGGGAAGCTTGTACTACTGGGATACGTACGTCGGTCTTATTTTAAACGCACAAGAAATCTACGTGAACTGTGCATGTTGAATTTCGGTTGATGAAGGAAACCATAAATTCGACATTATGTCTCTGACCTTGTGGGTCGTACAGCATTTAACGGAATTCGCATGTGTTAGGAGGAAACAAAATTTAAACGTTTTACTTTCTGAGAATTGAATCTGTCTTGCTGAATACCGATAGGCTGTGAAAACAAATCAACAGAGTAGATCAAAACTTGAAAAAGAGAAAAAAAAAAACAATATCATTTTTCATTTTGACTCTCATAGCTTGTAAGGTGAGAGTCAGTTACCTAGAATATCATTAACTAGCAAAGTTTCTGCACAAAAACCAAATAGAAATATCTTCAAAGTATCATAATTTGCTGCCGCTGAAAATTATACATATAGAAGCTATGTCAGTTACTCTTATGAAGAAAAGCTATAAATATTTAAATATTTAATTGTACACGCATTCATCGCAGTCATCTAATATAGACAACTGCCCCTTTAGCTACTCAGGTCACATGAGTTAGATTTCTTGCACAAGACCGTGGACTAATGAGTAAATAAGACATCTACGTGAAAAGAAAAAAAAAAAAAAACATTATAACTCAAGAATTCCGAAAAAGGGGACGATTTTCCCATTACCCCTTGTTTTATTACTCCTTTCGTGAAATAGTACTATAAAAATTCTTTGCTAAAACAGTTATGCAGTAAGTCAAATAGTTGTTGTACGTTTATTTGTCAAATGAGTCTGTAAGCCAAATTTTAGAAAATTTTCACACCGTGTCTCTTCTTCTTTCCAGCCAGGATAACCGTTTCTGACACGAGGAGGACGGAAAAATGAGAAATTTCATCCTCGTCGTCACTATAATTGTCTCCATTTGCTGTAGTGTCGGTAAGTTGCACCTTGACTGTCAAGATAGTCACATCGTAAATATTCACATCTATTATAGGTAATTACCGCGTTTGCAAAAACAGTACATCCATTGTATTTTTATGGCTTTTATGTTGTAGCATTCTTTGTCTTATTGTGTGTTATTATGTCTTTAGATGCGGTAGGAAATGGGTCGTGCCACAAACTAACAGCACTGGATAAAGCACATTTTTAAACACAACCCATTGGAATGACGTCCTTACTTAGATTTGTCGAGGCTGTGGGCCCATCCTGATGAAAATGACACCATGTTGATAAGAAAAAAAACTTGTAGAATTAAGCAGAATAAGTGATCGAAGTTAAAAATTAATCACAAAACTTTGTTAGTTTATCAGTGGGGAAATTTGAACATTAACGTCTACTAACATCCATGTAAAAATTAATGATTACATATTGAGACGAGTTACATTAGAATTAATATAATCCAAAAAAATTCCCTACCTAACGAATAATATAATTTCCAACACCCGCTCCTCTCGGGAACACTCCGAAATTCTTATTTGTTTATCACTTGTTTATCAACAACTTATTCTTTAAACAAGATACCGTATTTTAGGACCCTCGCGTTTTTATAATTTTAATACAATTTCCATTCCTTTGAGTGTCACATTACAGTAGCCCGATTTTATATACTGATGGCTACTAAACGACTTCTAAGTCACATGCAACTGAATTACTTAATACGCGTGTTTTAATCAACTAATATTCTAAACTCTAGCGGCTGATAATACTATTACTACATGACAGTGTATTAGCTCCTAATACTCTAATTTCATTGCGTGTTAAAAATGAGCGAGGATATGAACATAGAACTCATGAACATAACTCATAAAAGTTCATATCCCACTTAATTTCTTTCAGATCTACTATATCAGATATGCGAAAACTGATGCGCTGTTAAAATGGTATCCGTTCAGGAGAAAGTATAAATCACTTTGAGCTTGCAATGTCCAGCTGTTTTCTGTAGCAGGTACACAGATGTACACATTATTCCGTAGATCCACGGCAAGGAGACAAAAGATATCCTCAAAAACAATATCAAATACAACTACTAAAGAACAGACAAGCTTACGATCCTTCAACAAAGCCCTACTTCAGAAAAGTGAACCAAGTCAAGAAGCTAATAATGTAATACCAAACAAGTGAGAAACGTATTAAAACATTCAGTACATTGTTACTTAATATTTCTTCTTTTGTACCATTGTCTAATTGAAGCATTAGAATTTATGGTCTTCATTTTTCTTTTTAAGGATCTTCAGTCTTCTGAGTGGTTTGATGCCCCCCCCCCCTCCCCCACGAATTCCTCTCGTGTACCAACCTCTTCACTCAGGGTAGCACTTGCAACCTATTTCCTCAATTATTAGCCGTATGGATTCCACTTCTGTCTTCCTCTACAGTTTTCACCCTCTACAGCTACCCCTAGTACCGTGGAAGTTATACCCACATGTCTTAACACATGCCCTGTCATCCTGTCCCTTCCTTTCCTCTTCGATTCTGCAGAGAACTTCATCATTCCCTACATTATCTGTCCACCTAATTTTCAACATCTTGTAGCACCACATCTCAAAGGTTTTGATTTTTTTTCTCTATTCGCTTCCCCTCACTGCCATACAATGTTGTGCTCCAAGCGAACATTCTCAGAAACTTCTTTCTCAAGTTAAGACCTATGTTTGATACTTCTCTTGGCCAGGAATGCTTTTGTCGCCAGTGCTAGACTGCTTTTTGTGTCCTTCTTGCTCCGTCCGTCATGGGTTATTTTGCTGCGTAGGTGGCAGCATTTCTTAACTTCATCTACTTCGTGATCACCGATCCTGATGAGAAGTTCCTCGCTGGTCTCGTTTGTGCTACTTCGATTTACTCTCGATCCATATTCTGGGCGCATTATACCGTTCATTATGTTCGGCAGATTCTGTAATTCTTCTTCACTTTCACTCAGAACAGCAACGTCATCAGCGAATCTTATTATTTATATCTTTTCACCTTGAATTTTAATCCCACTCTTAAACCTTCCTTTTATTTCCGTCATTGCTTCTTCGATGCATAGATTGAACAATAGGTGCGAAAGACTACATCCCTGTCTTATACCCTTTTTAATCCGAACGCTTCGTTCTTAGTCTTCCACCTGTCTTCTCTGTCCGCCCCGCCAGCGTGACGGACTGCCGTCCTAAGGGGCCCGGGTTCTATTCCTGGCTGGGTCGGGGATTTTCTCCGCTCAGGGACTGGGTGTTGTGTTGTCTTCAACATCATTTCATCCCCATCGGAGCGCAGGTCGCCCAATGTGGCGTCGAATGTAATAAGACCTGCACCAAGGCGGCCGGACCTGCCCCGTAAGGGGTCTCCCGGACAATGACGCCAAACGTTCATTTCATTTCCTTTGTTCTCTCTTAGCTTTTGAACATTGTTGTATATTACCCGTTTTTCCCAATAGCATATCCCTATTTTCCTCAGAACTTCGGACATTTTGCACCATTTTACATTGTGAAACGCCTTTTCCAGGTCGAGAAATGCTATGAACGTATCTTGGTTTTTCTTTATTCGTGCTTCCTTTATCAACAGCAACGTCAGGATTGCCTCTCTGGTGCCCTTATCCCTCCTAAAGCCAAACTGATCGTCAGCTAACACATCCTCAATTTTCTTTTTCATTCCCCTGTATATTATTCTTGTCCGCAACTTGGATGCATGAGCTGTTAAATTGATCGTGCAATAATTCTCGCACTTGCCTCCTCTTGCAATCTTTGGGGTTGTGTGGATGATATTTTTCCAAAGTCAGATGATATGTCGCCAGACTCGTACAGTCTACACACCAAAGTGAATAATCGTTTTGTTGCCACTTCCCCCAAGGATTTCAGAAATTCTGATGGAATGTTATCTCTCCCTTCTGTCTTATTCGAGCAAGTCTTCCAAAGCTCTCTTAAGATCTGGTTCTAACACTGGATCCTCCATTTCATCCCTGTCGACTCCAGTTTCTTCTCATATCACGTCCTCAGACAAGTCTTCTCCCTCATACGGGCTTTCAATGTACTCTTTATGTCGTGTCACCGCCAGACACCACACTTGCTAGGTGGTAGTTTTAAATCGGCCGCGGTCCATTAGTACATGTCGGACCCGCGTGTCGCCACTGTGAGATCGCAGACCGAGCGCCACCACAAGGCAGGTCTCGAGATACGGACTAGCACTCGCCCCAGTTGTACGGATGACGTAGCTAGCGACTACACTGACGAAGCCTCGCTCATTTGCAGAGCAGATAGTTAGAATAGCCTTCAGCTAAGTCAATGGCTACGACCTAGCAAGGCGCCATTAGTAACTTTGCATGTATCTAAAGAGTCTCACTTGTATCGCCACAATCTCCAGATGTACCAAAAGGATGGATTAAAGTTAAGTATTCCAGAAGCTACGTACTTTTCTTTATAGCATTCATTACGTATCCTGTTTCAGACCTCACGCACCCTGCTTTGGCTTAGCGCGTGCCTTTCGGCTTCCTCTCATTGTGTCTAGGCTGTCTTGTCTAGACACAACACTTTACACCTTTCTGCCCTCTCCTCTGCACTTAACAGTGGAATTCCCATTATACTCTTAATGTTCGTTTTATCGAAGACTGTTTTGACTTTTCTGTATGCTGACTCAATCCTTCCGACAATCATTTTTTTTCGATTTCTTCACATTTTTCATGCAGCCACTTCACCTGCACTTTCTATTTATTTCATTCCTAGGTGACCTGTATTTCTCTATTCCTGAACTTTCCTGAACATTTTTATATCTCCTACTTTGATCGATCAACTGAAGCATTTCTTGTATTGCCTATGTTTTCTTCGCAGTTTTTCCTTCCAGCTTCCATGGTTGCCCGTTTTTGTGACGTTCATTCCTCATCAGCTGAACTGCCTGCTGAATTATTCCTTATCGCACTATCCACAGCCTCAGAGAACTTCAAACATTTCTCTTCATTCTGTATCCCACTTCTTTGCTCACAGATTCTTCCTGACTGCTCTCTTAAACCTCAGTCTACTCTTCATCACTACTTCATTGTGATCTGAGTCTACATCTTCCCCTGGGTACGCCTTATAATCTAGTATCTGCTTTCGGAATCTCTGTCTGACCATGATGTAATCTAAGTGAAATCTTCCCGTACATCCCCCCTCTTGTGATACTTAAACAGATTATTCGCTATTTCTAGGGAAAATTGTTATCGAACTCGATTAGCCTTTCTCCTCTCTCAGTGCTAATACCAAGCCCATATTCTCGCGTAACCCTTGCTTCTAAATTTTCCCCTAAAACTGTATTCCAGTCCCCCATGACTATTAGATTTTCGTCTCCCTTTACATACTGAGTTACCCTCCAATATCCTCATAAACTGTCTATGTCTCTTCATCTTCAGCTTGCGACGTCGACGTATCTAAGTGAAATATCGTTGTCGGTTTGCTGTCGAGTCTGATGAGAACAACCCTATCACTGAAATGTTCACAGTATCTCACTCTCTGCCCAAACTTCCTATCCATAACGAATCCTATTGCCCTTATACCATTTTCTGCTGCTGTTGATATTACCCTATACTCACCTGACCAGAAATTCTTTTCTTCTTTCCATTTCACTTCACTGACTCTCACTACATCTAGACTGAGTCTTAGCATTTTTCTTTTCAAATTTTCTAGTTTCCATACCACGTTCAAACTCGTGACATTCCATGCCCCCACTCGTAGATCTTTTTCTCGTGGTCACCTCCCCCTTGGCAGTCTTCTCCCAGAGATTCGAATGGGGGACTAGTTCGGAGTCTTTTGCCAATGGAGAGTTCAGAATGACACTGTTTCAGTTACAGGCTACATGTCCTGTGCATACACATTACGTGTCTTTAATGCAGTGGTTTCCATTGCCTTCTGCAGCCTCATGCCGTTGATCATTTCCGACTGATCTTCTGCATTTAGGGGCAGTTTCACACCCCAAAGGCAAGAGAATACCCTGGACCTGTGTCCGCTCATCCGCCCTCTTTTATGCGGCCGTTGGGTGACTAAGGGTGACTTCTTATTGCGGAAGTCTTCGGCTACCATTGCTGATGACTCTTATTCAAAATTTAGGCGGTGGCGGAGACGCTTTGACGTTGCCTCTGGGTTTCCATCTTCATATAAATGAATAATGTTTAAAATGTGGCATGTCTTTGGACACAGTGGTCTTTGTACACCTAGAAACTTTCGATGTTGTTGTGAGTTCTGTCTGTCTGGTCTTAATTTGTTTGATGATGCTTCAGAAAACCAAAAGACACTTCACAACAAAATATAAAATAAATTAGCAAACCTGTAACATTTTACAATTGCTAAATATGTATGGGAATTAGGTGTATATCCCAACCTCCTTCTCCCCCTTTCCTCTAGTCATCTCCTCCTTTCTCTCTCTATGCAAGTTGGACAAGACGTTTGCGAATTTTTTGTTAAAAAATTTTCTTAAAATATATGCTTCATGTCGAATAAATTGTCTGCAGTTGTACTTGACAGATCCTTTATTTGGATAAAATCGTACATACGATCCAGGTTTCAGGATGTAAATCCTATTTTCATGCGCTACAAAAAACAAGGGAGACATGGAGGGACGCTATAGTACATAAAATTAATTTATGTGGGTGTATACAGATACCTAAATTTCGTATGAAAAAGTCGTACCAATCATGTAAAAAATCCAGCAAATTTATCAAGTAGTAAGCAAGCTCCCATGTGGGTGAGGCATGAAATGATTCTTAGAGTCAACCAGTACCACACTGAGTTAACGGGGCCTAATAAAAAAAAAGAAAAAGAAAAAGGAATGAATCAACAGATGAACACTCATAGCAAAACTAATGTAATCAACCGCGAACGTGCCGACATGTGGCATAGACTTAATAAAGTAAAATGCAAAAATGCAGTACAATGCCAATGTGTGAGCCTCAAAAGTAGCTTACCATATATGTGCCCAGTCCGCTGCATGTCGTGGATACCCTGCAAAACTGGTCAACAGACTGCCGCGCCAGCAGCGATGAGACGACTCATACACATATACGTTATAGAGTGGCCGCCACCAGAACTAATACAGAGGGTGGGCTGGGCAACCAAAGCAATCATAGCTCACATCATGGCCCCACCCCCACGTTTTCTCCCAAATGCCACCTGATACTAACAGCAGTGTGTGAATGGTATTAAATGAAATAGGCCTGGTGCAGAAAAAATAATCAAAGCAAAACGTGCAGTGTATAAAGCATTTTCAAGAAATAACAATATATATGAATTTGACAATAAGTAAAAATAATAAAATAATAGTATAAAACATGAAAGAGACCAACCTGACGTACGGCAAATTAACCATAATAGTGAAAGGTCTTTCAAGTGTACAGAGTATGTCATATGAAGAATACAAGGCTATAGAAGGCAACAATCCAACACAGTATGAAAGGTAGCCTACATAATCGTGGTGTACAAAATCTCCAGTAATGGAAGAGTCAGCATAACAAGTAAACACCAATAAATACTAATACGTGCAGAGCTGCATATTATTATGTACAAAACCATTAAAAGAAAAATTGAACCTAGTTCTGAAAAAAATGTGACGCCACCCAGCTGGGACGATACATAACACCCAATATCAGGGGACGAGATGCTATAGAAATAACTTATGTAGAGATGGCGAAATACAACGACCTCATATAGTGGAAACGGCTGTAGATATTGTAAATATGTAGTTGCTGACATACTTTTGTTTAAGTTCAGTTTGCTCGTTGAGGCTACTGGTTCGACGTTGCAGCTTGAACTTCATGATTTCCGACACTTCCAGAATGTTAAGGGCCTGTCCTTTTGATTGCGTACGCAAGATTCCTAAGTCATCTTCACGCTAGCTGTGCCAAATGCAGCACTAAAGCTGATTTTAAGATTATAGGTGGCACCATGTTCTCTGAAACTAGTTTGAAAACTTCCTCCTGCCTGCCTGATATATCTACATTCACAATGTGGGCATTTAAAACCCTAAATATCACCAATATTACACAGGCAAACTACACGCTCTTTATGAGGGACTCAACGTTGTCCGTTATCTTTAGGTACAAAAAAAGGCAGGAGTAACACCTACAGATCTCAACATCTCCTTAGGTTACTGGATATAAGACCGCTATAAGGGATGCTACAGTAGTTTTCCCTAGTCGCCTTACAGTCTATCCTGAAAAGGGCACTACTCTGTTTTCCCTTAATTATTTTTCTGCAGCACTAGCACTCAATGGAATATTTTCTACTGAAGCTGTGCAACTGCTAACAAGACGACGACTTTGGGTTGCATATTGATTGGATGGTTTGTTTTACTGGAGGTAGAATACTATGCTCTGATTGGAGGAGAGTAAAATCTGTGTATTTTGGCTTAGAAGCTCTCTGATTTGCCTGTTTCCAAGGAAGTGGAAAGCCTGAGGAAGGAGTTGGAAAATGTAAATCTGTGGTAAAATGCTGGGCTGAGATTAGGAGATCAAAATATGTGTTTGTTTGTTTGTAAGTTCTGTGATTGGCCTGTGGCCAGGAAAAAGGTGTGACTTAGAAGAGGGCAGGGGAGGGAAGAGGAGGGGTAGCAGAGGGGAAGGCAGGGGAAAGAGAATGGCTCAGGGAAGGAGAAGGGGGAGAGGAGGGGAGGGGAGTTGAGAGGAAGGTGGCAGAGATCGAACTTTCATGATTTTGGCACCAGTGGAGATACGAAGAAGGAATAACCGTTGCAACATATCTGGGCGGCCAGAAGTGGAACTAGAAAAGCAAGATGGCCCCCGGCTTCAGCTCTGCCTAGCGAAGGTATCCTCAACTTGTGGAATTGTGTTTGTCCCTGACGTATGCGTAGTCAACCAATGGCCAAGGGTCAAATTTGCCCCACAGTCGCTACTGCCCTCCTACCCGCCCTCCAGCGGGTTATAGACTTACGGAAGTTCATCTTCTCTCAGCTGAATTGTGCATCGCCCCACTCGACTGCGGTTGAGCTGGGTAAGTCTACTCTTGAAACTTTACCAAGACAATGATGGACTCTGCAGTTAATACGACGTTCCTTAGACGTCATGTCTTTGCAGTTAATACGACGCTCCTTAGACGTCATGTCTTTCGTTTTTTTTTTTTTTTTTTTTTTTTTTTCCCTGTGTCAAGGATCGTGCAGACGCCATTGGGGCTGTACTATTCATATTGTCAGCGCCATCGCTCAAGAGTCGGAGAAGAGTTTAGTGTGTGTGTTAAATAAGCATCCTTCGAGTAAGAAAAATGCAACGTACGTGTTATTTCGCTCCTCATATTATTTCTCGAATCCTACCAAGTTTTCCTACTGGCGTTTGGCTCTGTCTGCACCTCACAGATTGTTTATTAGGGCTTAATTCTCAATATAAACTCAAATGATCGTGATAAAAGGGCCCTCAAACTACTAGACTTGCTTTGTTCTTCTGAAAACTTCAGTTTCGAAGATATATGGGTCGTTCGTTGTATCGGTGAAATTTTGGGAGACTGTCAATTGGACAAGCTCGGGCACAAAGGTAAAACAACATTTAAGGGAACGGAAAGGACATATTACCTACAGGGAAAGAAACACATAAATAGAAATGGAACTTGAAAATAATATTTATTCTGTCTCATTCACTGGATTTCGAATGCGTTTATCAAAATATAATCATCGTTCTGCCTCTCTTATTAACGATGTTCAAACACGGAAATGTATTTAAGAGATAGCTATCTATCTGTCGGAAGGCCAGACTGCCTCAGTGTATCCGCTCCGTCATACTGGTGTAGCACAGATAGAATAATTCTTTGTCTTACCGTTATGGCAGTTAGAAGTCTGCAAAACGCAACACATGTTCACGCTGGTCCCATACCGACCCTGTTTTCTCACGAACAGCCAATACACCAAGGCACTGCCACCGCCACATTCCATTCCTATATAATCCTCTCCTTTCATCTCCCGAAACATTTTCTGCGCCCTTGAAGCGTCACCTGCTTCTCAACCCTTACTGTAAAACCATCTAATGGGTGTTCACAGTTCTTAATAAGAGTTTTACAGCGAGAGCGTGTTTGTTACCCATCAATGCAAAACTATGAAGTCGTCATCATGGGACCTATACCGGGTAACTCTTTCGGTTGTCCTGACCGCAGGTAGCCCGCATCTCGTGGTCGTGAGGTAGCGTTCTCGCTTCCCACGCCCGGGTTCCCGGGTTCGATTCCCGGCGGGGTCAGGGATTTTCTCTGCCTCGTGATGGCTGGGTGTTGTGTGCTGTCCTTAGGTTAGTTAGGTTTAAGTAGTTCTAAGTTCTAGGGGACCACAGCAGTTGAGTCCCATAGTGCTCAGAGCCATTTGAACCATTTGACCGCAGATATTTCGCAGTGGTTCGCAGTGGGTGGAAACTTCGTCTGCTACGACAAGCAGATATTGAGGTACCCTGTTATTGGGTCAGAGCTTCCAGAACACGTTACGACGCTATCCTAAACCAGTGTGAATATCCGCAAGTCCTCCAGTTTATCTGTGAGGTCTTAGTGACACCCTGGCAATAGAATTCGCGTTCAGAAAACACCTATGTTGCCTCATTTGCACTGTTCAACGATCTTTTCCTTCCCTATTCCATACGTCCCCCCGCTCGTGGTCTCGGATAGCGTTCTCGCTTCCCGAGCACGGGGTCAGGGATTTTCACCTGCCACGAGATGACTGGGTATTGTGTCGTCTTCATCATCATTCATCCCCATTACGGTCGGAGGAAGGCAACGACAAACCACCTCAATTAGATTCCCCTACGCTCTGTCAAGAAGCATGGGACTTCATTTTCATTTCCATTCCATACGTACCAATTGCTTTATTTTCCACATTGCAAAAATGACGAATTACAGAAGGAAACTACATTGAATTGCTACTGGTGTAACCCGACGTGGGTCCTAACATACTTACTTCGAAGCTAACGATTAGATCAGAGGGTACGCAGGATTTGAGATCACCCATCTCTGGCACGTGATCGGCTACGTGCAGGGGCAGAGGTAGTGACGTGGTAAAGTTGACATTTTTCAGGTCTCTGTTGTTGGAGGCAGTACAAAAGCCTCGGATTTCAAGCTGAAGAGGTAAATATGAAATGACGCACTGGGTTGGTTTTTGTTCTGCTTTTAATGCTTCTTCGCGTGTTTACATGAAAATGCCAAAGAGCACAGACATGGTTTATCACTTGTGTTCTAAGGCTCAATTAACGTAAGGGTAAAACACAGACTAGGCTTGTAAAGTCACTCTATTGTCAGGTGCTTCAACAATTTACTAGAACAAACGGATATACCGACCCAACACTCTATTAGGAATAAGGTAAACAATGTAACGTCTAACGATGTTATTTCATACCACGAATAATGAAAGGAGCCAGTTTCTATCTGTCTAACCGAGCCATTAGTTTCGCTTACACGTCACAATGGAAGTGACAAACAGATACAGATACATGTAATCAAATTAGGAAGGGAAAAAATAACCACTGTCTCGAAGTACATAGCAAGAAAGTTTTTGCAAGTTCTTTTTAGTGTACAAGATTTTTTCTGAGTCATCAACCTTCTGACTCGTTTGATGCAGCCCGCCACAAATTCCTCTCCTGTGCCAACCTTTTCATCTCAGAGTAGCGCTTGCAACCTACGTCTTCCATTATTTGCTGGATGTATTCCAGTCTCTGCCTTCCACTACAGCTTTTACCCTCTATAGCTCCCTCTACTCCCTGGAAGTTGTTCTGTGATGTCTTAACAAATGTCCTATCATTCTGATCCTTCTTATCGTCATTATTCTGTAACACCACACCTCAAATGCTTTGATTCTCTTCTGTTCCGGTTTTCCCACAGTCTGTGTTTCACTACCATATAATACTGTGCTCCAAACGTACATTCACAGAAATTTTTTCCTCAAATTAAGGCCTACGTTTGATACTAGTAGGCTTCTCTTGGCCAGGATTGCCCTTTTTTCCAGTTCTGGTCTGCTTTTTATGTCCTACTTGTTCCGTCTGTCATGGTTTATTTTGCTGAGCTAGAAAATCCCTAAACTTACAAGGAGAGGCCCCCAGCGTTTGGATCGATGTTTTGAAACAGTCTATTCGGTGATATAGTATAAGGCCCAAGTATTTATACCCTGTAACCATTCACCCTGGTGGGCCCATGTTTGCGAGTAATCGATAAAAAATGTTTCGGAATTTCGCGTGATGCTCTATAACTTTGAAATAGGTAAAGGTTTGCAGACTGGTTGCATAGTCTAATAGTTATTGTACTGACCCTCCATAGAGAAGATTGTTGGTTCGAATCTCGTCAGGTACATTGAATTCTTTTCTATTTTTAAATTTTTATCGTAATGGCTTTGCTTTAAATGTAATCCTTTCTATTCATTTGTAGGAAATACATAATTTGCTCTTATTTTTCGTTCTACCAGTCTTTTTCCATTTGGAATCATAATTCATGTGATTTTGATTACTGTTATGTATTAACTTCGATTTAATTCCTTCCATTTTGTCATCTGACATTTTATAATCCCTACTTGCATTTAAATCTCATCTACTTTATTCTGTCCGTAGTTCAATAACAATACATGTTTGAAATATGTGTATAACGATTACCATCCAAAAAGATGTACGTTTTGTATTGAAAAATACAGTCATGAACCACTGTGCAGTCAATATAAATGGATTATTTCATCTTTTGTTTTATTAACGGTGAGATCGGTATTTTCAAATCATTAAGCATTATGACAGATAAATAAAAATAATTACATTCACATGCACAAAAATTCCAGTTGGAGAAATAACGATAGGAAAAAGAATAAGAGCAACTAAAGAAGTTACAACATTTACTAGAATTATCTGACAAAGGAATGCAAATGAAAATAAACTGCATGTAAACCAAGTAATTGAAAAAAAACTTCCGTGTACCTGACGAGATTCGGACCGATAACGTTTTACATGTGTGGTCAGAATCTTAACCATTACGCTAGACAACCACTTCGTAAATAAACACCAATTTTGAAACTATAGAGCATAAGGGAAAATGCCGAATTTTTTTTCGTGGATTACTCGCGAACCTCAAAGTTTTTATTTCTTCTCCATGGATTTTAATACCTACCCCGAACTTTTCTTTTGTTTCCTTTATTGCTTGCTCAATATACAGATTGAATAACATCGGGGATAGGCTACAATCCTGTCTCACTGCCTTCCCAACCATTGCTTCCCTTTCATGTCCCTCGACTCTTATAACTGCCATCTGGTTTCTGTGCAAATTGTAAATAACCTTGCGCTCCCTGTATTTTACCCCTGCCACCTTCAGAATTTGAAAGAGAGTATTCCAATCAACATTGTCAAAAGCTTTCTCTAAGTCTACAAATGCTAGAAACGTAGGTTTGCCCTTCCTTAATCTTTCTTCTAAGATAAGTCGTAGGGTCAGTATTGCCTCCCGTGTTCCAACATCTCTACGGAATCCTAACTGATCTTCCCTGAGGTCGGCTTCTACCAGTTTTTCCATTCGTCTGTAACTAATTCGCGTTAGTATTTTGCAGCTGTGACTTATTGAACTGATAGTTCGGTAATTTTCACATCTGTCAACACCTGCTTTCTTTGGTATTGGAATTATTATATTCTTCTTGAAGTCTGAGGGTATTTCGCCTGTCTCATACATCTTGCTCACCAGATGGTAGAGTTTTGTCAGGACTGGCTCTCCCAAGGCTGTCAGTAGTTCTAATGGAATGTTGTCTACTACGGGGGCCTTGTTTCGACTCAGGTCTTTCAGTGCTCTGTCAAACTCTTCACGCAGTATCGTATCTCCCATTTCATCTTCATCTACATTCTCTTCCATTTCCATAATATTGTCCTCAAGTACATCGCCCTTGTATAGACCCTCTATATACTCCTTCCACCTTTCTGCTTTCCCTTCTTCGCTTAGAACTGGGTTTCCATCTGAGCTCTTAATATTCACACAAGTGGCTCTCTTTTCTCCAAAGGTCTCTTTAATTTTCCTGTAGGCAGTATCTATCTTAACCCTAGTGAGATAAGCCTCTACATCCTTACATTTGTCCTCTAGCCATCCCTGCTTAGCCATTTTGCACTTCCTGTCGACATCATTCTTGAGACGTTTGTATTCCTTTTCGCCTGCTTCATTTACTGCATTTTTATGTTTCTCCTTTCATCAATTAAATTCAATATTTCTTCTGTTACCCAAGGGTTTCTACTAGCCCTCGTCCTTTTACCTATTTGATCCTCTGCTTCCTTCACTATTTCATCCCTCAAAGCTACCCATTCTTCTTCTACTGTATTTCTTTCCCCCGTGCCTGTCAATAGTTCCCTTACGCTCTCCCTGAAGCTTTGTACAACCTCTGGTTCTTTTAGTATATCCAGGTCACATCTCCTTAAATTCCCACCTTATTGCAGTTTCTTCAGTTTTAATCTACAGTTCATAACTAATAGATTGTGGTCTTACAATTTAAAACTTGGTTCCTAAATCTCTGTCTTACCATTATATAATCTATCTAATACCTTTTAGTATCTCCTGCTTTCTTCCATGTATACAACCTTCTTTCATGATTCTTGAACGAAGTGTTAGCTATGATTAAGTTATGCTCTGCGCAAAATTCTACCAGGCGACATCCTCTTTTATTTATTAGCCCCAATCCATATTCACCTACTATGTTTCTTTCTCTCCCTTTTCCTACTCTCGAATTCCAGTCACCCATGACTATTAAATTTTCATCTCCCTTCACTACCTGAATAATTTATTTTATCTCATCATACAGTTCGTCAATTTCTTCACCATCTGCAGAGGTAGTTGGTATATAAACTTGTACTACTGTAGTAGGCGTGGGCTTAGTGTCTATCTCGGCCACAATAATACGTTCACCATGCTGTTTGTTGTAGCTTACCCGCACTCCTATTTTTTTATTCATTATTAAACCTACTCCTGCATTACCCCTATTTGATTTGGTATTTATAACCCTGTATTCACCTGACCAAAAGTCTTGTTCCTCCTGCTACCGAACTTCACTAATTCCCACTATATCTAACTTTAACCCCTTCCAAATTTTCTAACCTACCTGCCCGATTAAGGGATCTGACATTCCACGCACCAATCCGTAGAACGCCAGTATTCTTTCTCCTGATAACGACGTCCTCTTGAGTAGTCCCCGCCCGGGGGACTATTTTACCTCCGGAATATTTTACCCAAGAGGACTCCATCATTTAATCATACAGTAAAGCTGCATGCCTTCGGGAAAAATTACGGCTGTAGTTTCCCCTTGCTTTCAGCCGTTCGCAGTACCAGCACAGCAAGGCCGTTTTGGTTAATGTTACAAGGCCAGATCAGTCAATCATCCAGACTGTTGCCCCTGCAACTAGTGAAAAGGCTGCTGCCCCTCTTCTGGAACCACACGTTTGTCTGGCCTCTCAGCAGATACCCCTCCGTTGTGGCTGCACCTTCGGTACGGCTACCTGTATCGTTGAGGCACGCAAGCCTCCCCACCAACGGCAAGGTCCATGGTTCATAGGGCGTGGCGGGGGAGGGGGGGGGGGGGGTAGGTGAGCATAATTCTCACTCAATAGTTCTCGCTATCGCCCGGTGATCTGAGGCGCTGGTTTCAATGGAAGTTGGCTCAAACTTTGGTGCTGGTTGGAACTCCGCCCTGCTTGTCGGTTGGTGGCATCTCTATAGTGCGTTTGGATCTGTTTGCCTGCAGACTGCACGTGACTGCGAAGCCTTTTGCGTCCAATTCGCAATTAACGAGCGGGAAACGAGCAGATTCCTAATGAAATGAAACTATATGGTTGTAGGGACGTTTCAAATCTCAAACATCTATGATATGTATATGCGGACTGATGCGATGAATTAGAATTTGTACCAAGGACAAGGTCTCTGCAACCATGTAGTTACAGTTTATTTAAGCACCCATGCATAAGTTTCAGGCAGGATTGTCCCTTTCGTTCGATACTGAGATGCTATTCGAATACAGTTGGAAAGCCTCAGCAATGCTGTTTGAGTTTAGGAGGAATACCAAGGGGCTGAGGCGTGAATGGGAACTTCGAATCCCAGCCTCGGTAGAGATTTTCATTCGTCGCTCCAGTCTGCATATGTACGTCTATTTCTTAATGTATATGACATAATATTGAACTGGTGAAACCGACTGGCGGTGTACGTCTTCGTCTACAGTGTGAAAACTATGGAACTAAATGAAATAAAATCGTCATAACTTCTGAACGTTTTGCATTAAAACGTTCGAACTGCACGGTTGGCCACGAGTTATGATGCGAATTAGTGTGTGAAAGCAAAACTGAAGCACTTGGGGGACTGACAATCCGCATTTCGCGATCGAGAAGTCTCTTCATTTTCAACGGGTGACTGTGTGGTGTACCATGTCCAGTCACGGAATATTTGGTGCGAAAATCCTTGATTGCACGGTGACTACCGAACGGTACGTTAAGGTTTTGGAAGATGATTTCAAATGTTCAAATGTGTGTGAAATCTTATGGGACTTAACTGCCAAGGTCATCAGTCCCTAAGCTTACACACTACTTAACGTAAGTTATCCTAAGGACAAACACACACACCCATGCCCGAGGGAGGACTCGAACCTCCGTCGGGACCAGCCGCAGTGTCCATGAGTGTAGCGCCTGAGACCGCTTGGCTAATCCAGCGCGGCCAGATGATTTCACCCTCAGTATCCAAAGTGACCGCGATTTCGACAAGATGTGATTTATGCAAGACGGAGCTCGACCCCATAGAAGCAGGAGAGTGTTTAATATCCTGACGAAGCACTTCCGAGACCGCATTTTACACTACTGGCCCTTAAAATTGCTACACCACGAAGATGACGTGCTACAGACGCGAAATTTAACCGACAGGAAGAAGATGCAGTGATATGCAAATGGTTAGCTTTTCAGAGCATTCACACAAGGTTGGCGCCGGTGGCGACACCTACAAAGTGCTGACATGAGGAAAATTTCCAACCGATTTCTCATACACAAACAGCAGTTGACCGGCGTTGCCTGGTCAAACGTTGTTGTGATGCCTCGTGTAAGGAGGAGAAATGCGTGCCATCACGTATTCGACTTTGATAAAGGTCGGATTGTAGCCTATCGCGATTGCGGTTCATCGAATCGCGACATTGCTGCTCGCGTTGGTCGAGATCCAATGACTGTTAGCAGAATATGGAATCGGTGGGTTCAGGAGGGTAATACGGAACGCCGTTCTGGATCCCAGCACCCTCGTATCACTAGCAGTCGAGATGACAGGCATCTTATCCGCATGGCTGTAACGGATCGTGCTGCCACGTCTCGATCCGTGAATCAACAGATGGGGACGTTAGCAAGACAACAACCATCTGCACGAACAGTTCGACGACGTTTGCAGCAGCATGGGCTATCAGCTCGGAGACCATGGCTGCGGTTACCCTTGACACTGCATCACAGACAGGAGCGCCTGCGATGGTGTACTCAACGACGAACCTAGGTGCACGAATGGCAAAACGTCATTTTTACGGATGAATCCAGGTTCTGTTTACAGCATCACGATGATCGCATCCGTGTTTGGCGACATCGCGGTGAACGCACATTGGAAGCGTATATTCGTCATCGCCATAATGGCGTATCACCTGCCGTGATGGTATGGGGTGCCATTGGTTACAGGGTCTCGGTCACCTCTTGTTCGCATTGACGGCACTTTGAACAGTGGACGTTACATTTCAGATGTGTTACGACTCGTGGCTCTATCCTTCATTCGATCCCTGCGAAACCCTACATTTCAGCAGGATAATGCACGACCGTATGTTCCAGGTCCTGTACGGGCCTTTCTGCATACAGAAAGTGTTCGACAGCTGCCCTGGCCAGCACATTCTCCGGATCTCTGACCAATTGAAAACGCCTGGTCAATGGTGGCCGAACAACTGGCTCGTCACAATACGCCAGTCACTACTCAGGATGAACTGTGGTATCATGTTGAAGCTGCAATGGCAGCTGTACCTGTACACGCCATCCAAGCTCTGTTTGACTCAATGCGCAGGCGTATCAAGGTCGTTATTACGGCCAGAGGTGGTTGTTCTGGGTACTGATTTCTCTGGATCTATGCACCCAAAATGCGTGAAAATGTAATCACATGTCAGTTCTAGTATAATATATTTGTCCAATGAATACCGGTTTATCATCTGCATTTCTTCTTGGTGTAGCAATTTTAATGGCCAGTAAGTAGGGTAGCTCTGGGGTACCCAGATGCCACTGGTATGGGCCTCGATTGGCCACCATATTCTCCGGATCTGAATTCATTTTGTGGGGCTTTACTAAAGAGAACGTATACAATAATAACTTCAAAACAATTACTGAGCTGAAAACAGCCATTCAGGAGGTCCTCGACAACATCGATGTTCCGACGCTTCAGCATGTCATGCAGAATTTCGTCATTCGTCTGCGACACATCATCATGAATTATGGCAGGTGTATTCGAACGTGTCAGAACCTAAATCCGAATATCTTTAGTGACGTTTAAATTTTGAATAAAGTTTGTGCACGCCGTAGTTTGTAACTAATTTACGTTATTTTCGTGTAGTTCAATAATTGTGACCACGTAAGTTACCAAGATTCATTGGTAATATTCATACTAATGTAATTTTTATTTTTCTGCAAACTTGTTATGATTCGGTCATTACGCTATTAGTTTTGACGGAAGACAAATGTTAGACTCCAGTTATTAAATCTATATCACTATCTGTTGTGATTATGGAACAGAAATTATACTTCTACGAGCCAGACATCGTGTATAGCTGTAGCCGTATGTTTGCAGAAGCTGCCTCCGGCGCCAGAAGGAGCCCGTGCAACTGCCAGTGGGTGCTGGAAGGGCGCGCCCGGGTGTGCGCCAGCGCGCCCTGCTCGCTGCCCTACCCCTTCTGCGAAGAGTCGCCGCCTGAACACTGTGATCCGTGAACCACGCGGTAGCCGACACTGTAAACACACACCAATTGCTGGAAAAATTAATTCTATCAATAAAAAGCTGCGTTTCTCCCAGCGTCCTGGCTCACCTGTATTATTAAGCAGCTAAGTGGTCACCTGGTCCCCAGCTGCAGGTTCATTTCCTGACTCCCAGGGCCGACCAAAAATTGGATCTTCAGTATTACAATAATTATTGATTCAATTTAAAAATTTAAAATACTGTCATAATCTACACATTGCGAGGTATAACATTACATTAAAAGTTTATCACAGTAAGGCAAGTACTGAGCTTAGAAACTGTACAGGATGACCCAAAAGTTGCCTAACTTTTGTAAATGAACTAATTCAATGAATGATGTAGATAGGGAAGTAAAAAATTGGCATACATGTCTAAAATGACATGGGGCTTTATTGAAACCAAAAACGAATGAAGAAACTGGCCCATAGACCGTGCTGGACAGCAACACGTCGGACTGGTTGGTTGTTTGGGGGGAGGGGACCAAACAGCGAGGTCATCGGTCCCATCGTATTAGGGAAGGATGGGGAAGGAAATCGGTCGTGCCCTTGCAAAGTGAGCATCCCGGAATTCGCCTGAAGCAACTTTGGGAAATCACGAGAAACCTAAACCAGGATGGTCGGACGCGGGTTTGAACCGTCATGCTCCAGAATGCGAGTCCAGTGTGCTAACCACTGCACCACCTCGCTCGGTAACACGTCAGTGAAGCCGCATGAGAATCGTCTATAAAATGAGTTGTAGTGAGAGAGGGCGTCAGACCATCCCTATATTGTCTGATAAACACTTGCTGGAAGGTATAGCTTTGATGCAGGATGGCGCCCCAACCCATACTGCTGTACATTTAAGGACCTCGTGCTAAGCTACCACGTCCGTCATGCTGCCCCCCCCCCCCCCCCTCACCAGGTCCCGAGAGATTATTGGTTGTGGGGTTACCTGAAGTTGCAAATCTACTGCGATCGTCCGACCAAATTAGGGATGCCAAAAGACAACATACAACGGAAATTTCTCATCATACCTGCTGATATGATTGATATGATGTACAGTGCTGTTCACAACATTGTACCTCGACTGGAACTATGTTGATGAATGACGACCCACATGCTGAGCATCTTTACAAAAAAAAAAAAAAAAATCGTCCTTCCTAAAAATAAGTGGTTATTATGCTAATTAGTGATTTTCTATCATGTGAAGGGCCATCTACAGGTCGTTTTGTGCACCTTTTTGGTTTCAGTAAAACCCCATGTCATTTCAAGCACTCGTGTCAAGTTTTGCATCTCTGCCTACATTATTTCGTGGACTATCGAATTTGCAAATGATATGCGACTTCTCGGCCACCCTGTACATGTCTTGGGGCAGCGTAACTCATGGTTCGGAAATTACCCAGGTTATATTAATGCAGAACATGAGAATGAGAGCGATTATAGACTTCCGACAGACTTTACACATAATTTAAAAATTGTTTGAAACTTTTTCTCGCTGATGTTCACACAAAATAATGACTGGAAAAAAGTTTATCTGTTACAGCGTTTTCGCCGTTTATGTAGAAGAATTTCAGCATCAGGTATGACATTTTAATTTATTACTTCTTTATTACCAACCGTATTCGCAGCACATTTTGCAGACACTATCTAAACATACCACTGCCTACACCTGAATAGTCCAGCTTTTACTTAAAACGGAGGGCAAATTACCCAGACTATACTAACCCAGTGTTTGATAACGAGAACACTTAGTGACTTTCAACGAACTTTAAACATAATTTCAAAGGTTATTCAAAGTTTTTCTCGCTTACAGCCCCACGAAATAATGAAGGAAAAATAGTTTATCGCTTACTGCTTGTAAATGTTCGTTCTTTATGCATAAAGCATGACGTTTTAATTTATCAATTTTTTATTACTAGCTCTATTCACTACCTATTTTTTTATGTATCTACATGTATATACTTGAACATACCAACAACATTATGTTATTGTAGCAGGGACATTTCATAAATAATGCACACTATTTTTTCCTAATACCCGTTTACTTTTTTCCAATATATCTTTGCAGTTCAGTAGTCTCCCTGCTTCTCTATGACTGAATTCCAACGCCTCGGAAGCTCTATTATTCCAGCCAGGACACCACTTCTGTTCATCTGTCAAATGGCTCGGGAAAGGGTGGTAGAAAGCTCTTCCAGAGAAAAATTACGACGCCCACGCACAGCTTTTTTAAACTTCGGGAACAAGTCGAAATCTGGTGGACTCATGTCCGGGCTGTAGGAAGGATGCCTCAGCAGTTCCCATCTGTAGTTGCGCAGTTTTTGGGCTACAACATTGTCGATACGCGGTCGAGCATTGCCGTGTAGAGGGAGTGGCCCAGTCTGGAGCAACTGACCGAGCGAGGTGGCGCAATGGCTAGCACACTGGACTCGCATTCGGGAGGACGATGGTTCAATCCCGCTTCCAGCCGTCCTGATTTAGGTTTTCCGTGATTTCCCTAAATCGCTCCAGGCAAATGCCGAGATGGTTCCTCTGAAAAGGCACGGCCGACTTCCTTCCCCATCCTTCACTAATCCGATGAGACAGATGACCTCACTGTTTGGTCTCTTCTCCCAAACAACTCAACAAGAAAAAAACGAGCAACTGAGGGCTGGTTTTTCGCATTTTTCTGCACAGGTTTTGCATGAAGTTACAATAATACACTTCTGTGATACTTGTCCCACATAAGATTATCTGTCATGATAGTTCCTTGATGATCATAAACAAAAATCATTCGCTCAGCGCGTCGAAATCTTTTTTAGATGTGGAGAATCTGAAGCCCTCCAGTCGTTGGACTGTGATTTCAACTACGTTTAAAAGTCTAAAACCCACGTTTCATCAATAGCGACAATCTGAAGCAAGAATCCTTGGCCTGCACGCTCGAGTTGTTGTTTCAGCAGGATTGCAATGAACAGGCGTTCCTGCTTCTCTTCAAGTGCCAAATAGTCTGGGACCCGTCTCGCAGAAAATTTTCTGTTTTTCAAATCATGTCAGAATATGGGATACTATTGTCGGGGAATTCCCGTGGCTTCAGAACGTTTCTCACAAGTCACACTGCGATCTTCTTCAAGAGCATCTGCCACAAGTTTCACACTTCGTTCATCTGTTGATGTTGATGTTTTTGGTCTTCCGGGATTTGGATTATCGTCTATGCTCGTATGACCACCACTAAAATGGTTAACCCAACGTGAAACTGTACTATGGTCCATTGTAGACTCACCCCAAACTTCACTTAACGCATTGCGGATTTCTTTCGTGTTTTTGTCGTGTCAAGTTTCAATCCTGATGCAAGACCTCTGGTCTTCAACAGTCACAGTACACGAGGCTCCTGTAGGGTCCATTTTCACCTCTCGCCAATTTTATGTTAGAGTACACAGGAAAAAAAAAATTAAAAAACATACAAGCTTCTTCCTCAAGCTCCCAACTACATCTGGCGTAATTTTAATTGTTGTTGCATCAAACAGTCCACAGTAATACCAACCTGTGCATTATTTATGGAATGTCCCTCTACAATACTTAGTATCGTGGACTTTCAGAAAAATATAAAAATTTCTCATTATTGGCTCTGTAAATAACAAGCGAACCCGGCAATGCTTTGCAACTGCTAAATATGAGTGCGGGATTGGATATACATCGTAAATTCCTTCCGCCCATTTACTATGTCCATCTCCTCCTCCCCCCTCTCTTTGTCTATCCCCTCCTCATCCCACCTTTGTCCTCTGCTCTCTCTCTGTCCATTCCCTCCCTCCCTCCTCTCTCTGTCCATATCATCTCCCCGCCTCTCTGGCCTCTTACTTCTCTGCCCTTCAGCCTTGTTCCCTGTAACAGCAAATGGAACCTGGACTGGATAGTACCTTCCATGACAGACTTTCTTGTAGTTATAATTTGCAATAGCTAGGATTATAAAGTTTTGGACGAATCGGGTTCTGTAGTAGAATTCTAACCGTAAGCTGATAAGCCATAAAATCAATTTTCCTGTTTTCCGTAAAACCAACAGCGAGGATGAAAACAAAACATCATATTGTTGTGTATACAATTTTTGTATATATGTATGGGTCGAACAACTTGTCTAATGGTGTACACGACATCTATCGTCTAGTAGTTGAAACTGGCAGCGTCATACAAAATGAAACCTCATATTTTCAGAGCACACAACAGCATTTTCTTGTTGGTTTTAACAGAAAACCAATACATGGTTAAATTAAAAAATATACAGTCTATGCCTTTCTGAATGATTGGTAGAGTATCGTGTAACAATGGTCAAGAATTGCAACGTTTCCTCTTCAGATACCAGGTGGTCCATGCACGCCGTTCTGCGTTGGCGTTAGTTAATCCCGTGCTGAAACCAGTGCCTCCCAGCTAACTAAAGTGGGATGTCTTCTAGGAGATATCGAAGATCCAGCTCATTCTACAGAAATTGCAAATACAGCCGACCTGTTAGTCTGGGAGCCAAATAAACTGGTCCAATGATGTGGTTACCTAGAATGCTGTACCATATGTTTACATCCGTTTGCGCTTGCATGTGATGTGGAAGTAAGCAGTGAGGATTTGCAGATGCCACTAACGTAGATTGTGTGTACTGACAGTGGAGTCATTGGGGGAAATACGTTCATCTCACCTTAAAATCTGCCAGATGAAATCCGGATAAATGGCTACTTTACGCGTTATTTTCGTTTAAGCTGTGCTTACTGTGCGTGGCATGTGCAGAAAAATGCTCAAAAACGCTGCGGAAAACATCATGGGCGTCGCGGATTCGTCCTTCCAGGCACGTTTTAGCTCCGTCGGTTCTTAAACGCATCTCTGTACGTCTACAAACATGCACAGAAGGTAGACGTCGCGTTGGAAAACGTTTTGAATAAAGCCTTCGGGAATGGGCTCCATTGCGGTGCGTCTTCCTGTAGATCAGTACCATGTCCGTGTCCTACCATAGTAGCTGAGTGGTGCCAGCACGGTAGCTCAGCGTGTTCGGTCAGAGCGTTAGCTACCCCCTGTAATAAAAAAACTGAGTGAGTGGACCAATGATAGAACCTAAACGGGTGTCATCGGACATCCGCCACGGACAAATTCAATGAACAATATAGAACAAACTGAGACAAAAAAAAGTGGTTAGCGCGGCAGAATATAAATCCTCAGGGCCCGGATTCGATTCCCGACTGGGTCGGAGAATTTCTCCTCTCAGGAACTTGGTGTTGTATTGTTCTCATCATCATCATTTCACCCCCATCAACGCGCAAGTCACCGAAGTGGCGTCAAATCGAAAGACTTGCACCGGGCGAACGGTCTACCCCACGGGAGGCCCTAGTCACACGACATTTTTACCATATCCGTGTAGTCTTCGCTGGAGTACAATGCATTTGTTACCTGTTTGACCGTAGGACTTCAAATACAAACAAACGGACACGCGACCGTATCAGAGCGGAACCAGGGGGAAAATGCGCGCAGATGACGGCACAGCTAGGTAGAGGTTCGCTTTTACAGGATGTTTCAAAAATGACCGGTATATTTGAAACGGCAATAAAAACTAAACGAGCAGCGACAGAAATACACCGTTTGTTGCAATATGCTTGGGACAACAGTACATTTTCAGGCGGACAAACTTTCGAAATTACAGTAGTTACAATTTTCAACAACAGATGGCGCTGCAAGTGATGTGAAAGATATAGAAGACAACGCAGTTTGTGGGTGCGCCATTCTGTACGTCGTCTTTCTGCTGTAAGCGTGTGCTGTTCACAACGTGCAAGTGTGCTGTAGACAACATGGTTTATTCCTTAGAACAGAGGATTTTTCTGGTGTTGGAATTCCACCGCCTAGAACACAGTGTTGTTGCAACAAGACGAAGTTTTCAACGGAGGTTTAATGTAACCAAAGGACCGAAAAGCGATACAATAAAGGATCTGTTTGAAAAATTTCAACGGACTGGGAAAGTGACGGATGAACGTGCTGGAAAGGTAGGGCGACCGCGTACGGCAACCACAGAGGGCAACGCGTAGCTAGTGCAGCAGGTGATCCAACAGCGGCCTCGGGTTTCCGTTCGCCGTGTTGCAGCTGCGGTCCAAATGACGCCAACGTCCACGTATCGTCTCATGCGCCAGAGTTTACACCTCTATCCATACAAAATTCAAACGCGGCGACCCCTCAGCGCCGCTACCATTGCTGCACGAGAGACATTCGCTAACGATATAGTGCACAGGATTGATGACGGCGATATGCATGTGGGCAGCATTTGGTTTACTGACGAAGCTTATTTTTACCTGGACGGCTTCGTCAATAAACAGAACTGGCGCATATGGGGAACCGAAAAGCCCCATGTTGCAGTCCCATCGTCCCTGCATCCTCAAAAAGTACTGGTCTGGGCCGCCATTTCTTCCAAAGGAATCATTGGCCCATTTTTCAGATACGAAACGATTACTGCATCACGCTATCTGGACATTCTTCGTGAATTTGTGGCGGTACAAACTGCCTTAGACGACACTGCGAACACCTCGTGGTTTATGCAAGATGGTGCCCGGCCACATCGCACGGCCGACGTCTTTAATTTCCTGAATGAATATTTCGATGATCGTGTGATTGCTTTGGGCTATCCGAAACATACAGGAGGCGGCGTGGATTGGCCTCCCTATTCGCCAGATATGAACCCCTGTGACTTCTTTCTGTGGGGACACTTGAAAGACCAGGTGTACCGCCAGAATCCAGAAACAATTGAACAGCTGAAGCAGTACATCTCATCTGCATGTGAAGCCATTCCACCAGACACGTTGTCAAAGGTTTCGGGTAATTTCATTCAGAGACTACGCCATATTATTGCTACGCATGGTGGATATGTGGAAAATATCGTACTATAGAGTTTCCCAGAGCGCAGCGCCATCTGTTGTTGAAAATTGTAACTACTGTAATTTCGAAAGTTTGTCTGCCTGAAAATGTACTGTTGTCCCAAGCATATTGCAACAAACGGTGTATTTCTATCGCTGCTCGTTTAGTTTTTATTGCCGTTTCAAATATACCGGTCATTTTTGAAACACCCTGTATGTGCACTTCCCCTTTGGGCAGCAAGGCAACCCTTCTTGCACTAACTGATGCGGGAAACATAAAACAACAGAGAACGACTTGCGTGACCAACTAGCAAAAACAGGGTGTTTCAAAAAGGACTTTACAACATTGAAAATTCTTATAAATTTATTGAAAGAACATATAGAGCTCGGTTTATGGACACACACCAGTTTTTTTACCTTAAACTAAAGGTATTGTATGTGGTTTCCGTTGGTTATCCTGCACACATCCCATTGGAAGTAAATTTCTTCCCAAACTCACTGTAACATTGCAGGTGTAACTTGCTCAGTAGCGGCGTAAATTCTTGCTCTAAGTTCAGGTAGAGAAACAGTCACAGGAGGTACAACCAGGATATCCTTGATGAATACCCATAAAAAAGAATCGTGTGGTGTCTGAGGAACGTGGGGGCCATGAAATTGGAGCATCACGGCCAATCTATTGACCTGTAAAGCCGTCACTGAGAAAATCCCGGACATCAGCCAGGTAGTGGGGTGGTGTCCATCTTGCATGAAGTAAATATTTCGTTCTTGGTTATCCTCATTGATCTGTCGTACCAAAAATTGTTGTAACATATCCAGGTACGCTATCCCGTTGATCGTTCTCTCACGGAAAAAAAGGGCCGTACACTTTCTTCTTGCTAAATGCGCAAAAAACGTTCAGTTTATGGCTATCACGAACATGTTGCAATGTTTGATGTGGATTTTCACTGCCCAAATCATACAGTTATGTGCGTTAACGTTGCCACTTAAGACAAAAGTCGACCCCTCAGAAAAGACTATTTTGTCCAAGAAATGTTCATCGTCGTGTAATCGATTTAACATTTCTGCACAGAAGTTCTTGCGAGTAATTTTATCAGTGGCTTTTATTGCTTGTACGATCGTCAGTCTCTACGGTCCCAAATGCAAACGGTTTCTCGAGACACGCCAAACAGTGGCATTTGCAGTTCGCGATATGCACGGTGGGTCGATTTCGTCGAGTTGTTGACAAAACGTTGTCTCCCTCGCTCAACGACGTCGTCAGACGTGCTTGGACGACCTGATGTCTTACCGAGTATCCTGTTTCTACAAAACATTTATGCCACTCATAAATTGTAGGCTTACTACGAGGATTTTTTAGCTCAATTGGTACACAAATTACGCCGACAAAACACGCAGCTAGTACGGTCGGGTCCAGTGAAGACAGTCATCTTTAACACAACTGCCTTACGATGCGATTAGGCACTAGCGAGCTATGTAAGACAAAACTTGATGTATTTCCCTACAAACTGACATTACAGTCACCTCTGTAGCTACTATGAATTAATTTATATGAATTTTCAAAGTTGTAAAGTCCTTTTTGAAACACTCTGTATACAGCATATTTCACATACACTACTGGCCATTAAAATTGCTACACCACGACGATCACGTGCAACTGACGTGAAATTTAACCGACAGGAAGAAGATGCTGTGATATGCAAATGATTAGCTTTTCAGAGCATTCACACACAGTTGGCGCCGGTGGCGACACCTACAACATGCTGACATGAGGAAAGTTTCCAACCGATTTCTCATACACAAACAGCAGTTGACCGACGTTGCCTGGTGAAACGTTGTTGTGATGCCTCGTCTAAGGAGGAGAAATGCGTACCACCACGTTTCCGACTTTGATAAAGGTCGGATTGTAGCCTATAGCGATTGCGGGTTTATCGTATCGCGACATTGATGCTCGCGTTGGTCGAGATCCAATGACTGTTAGCAGAATATAAAATCGGTGGGTTCAGGAGGGTAATACGGAACGCCGTGCTGGATCCCAACGACCTCGTACCACTAGCAGTCGAGATGACAGGCATCTTATCCGCATGGCTGTAACGGATCGTGCTGCCACGTCTCGATCCGTGAATCAACAGATAGGGACGTTTGCAAGACAACAACCATCTGCACGAACAGTTCGACGACGTTTGCAGCAGCATGGACTATCGCCTCGGAGACCATGGCTGCGGTTACCCTTCACGCTAAATCACAGACAGGAGCGACTGCGATGATGTACTCAATGACAAACCTGGGTGCACGAATGGCAAAAAGTCATTTTTTCGGATGCATCCAGGTTTTGTTTACAGCATCATGATGGTCGCATCTGTGTTAGGCGACATCGAGGTGAACGCAGATTGGAAGCGTGTATTCGTCATCGCCATACTGGTTTATCACCCAGCGTGATGGTATGGGGTGCCATTGGTTACACGTCTCGGTCACCTCATGTTCACATTGACGGCACTTTGAACAGTGTGTAACCTCCCCCTCACTTATCGACCTTAATGACAGTGAAAAATTATAAACCGCGTGCACCTAATGGAAATTTGGGAAAATCAATCGTCACCGAAGTTAATTTGTCGGTAAAGAGGGAGGAAAGGGTTACATCTAAATGAAAGGAAAAATACAAATGAAATTGGTGGAAATTAATTTTGAGAAAAGGGTAAAACAAATAAAGAAAGTAAATGTGCGGCCGTTACGTTAACAGTTAACTGTAGTTGATTAGATATTTGAGATTTGGGGAAAATTACGGTCGCCAATTCTATGGACAACTACTATAATAACTGGAAATGAAAGATTAATGCACATATAATGAGCACTAAAAGCGTGGCAACTGAAGGTTGACACGTGTTGTGTGAAAAACTGAATGTTTGTCAGAAGTAATAAATTTCGCTACACTCTTGACGTAATTTAGCAAAAGAATTAATAAAACCGGAAAATTGAAAGTTAATTTAGTGACTGAAATTAATAGTGAGCTTTGTTTCTGCAGCTCTACGAAATTCAATAAAATATGGTTATTCTTGGGCTACCTCAATAATCATTTCAAAAGCTACTTGAATCTACGCAATTTGGAAATAAGAGATTTAACTTTGAACTTGAATTAAGTGATTCTGAACAATTAACAGTAGTAAAATTTAGTACGTACCAAGCTGAGCTGCAGTCGTAGGTAAGCTAAAATATGCTAACAAAACTCGCACTCTTAATTTGTGCTAGGCAAATGGTACAATTTTAAAAGCTGAGGTCTGCCATACAGTTCTAAATCTTTACATGCTTCCAGTCTTCCTTGTTGGTTGATTGAAGGTTTCAAATCACCGATCGAGGAGGTGGCGACAGACACTCATTGTCGGCCGTCGCTGCCGCTGTCGCAGAAGCTGGATGTTGGCGCGCCTTCTTCTCGACACGATCACCGGGCGAAACGGGCTAATGCTTCCCGTTCGCGACACCGTGTCAGAATCTATCATAGCAAGTCAAGCGCAATTACATGCTGCCAAACCCCGAAAGCGCGGCAACTCGCGGGAGCGTCACACAACACACCTACTCCACCGCCCTTCTCCAGCCAGACCCTGCTCTGCCCGCACTCCAGGCGGCAGAGTTAACACTACCAAAGATCCTGCACACTTTGGTTCTGCACACGACCTATCGACGTAATCGTTCGATAGCATAGTTTTCCCTAGGCAAGACGCAGCGTAAAAATACAAATAGTATTTACAAAACAAACCATTTATACATCGACATAAATGCATATAAATAATAAACAATAATAATAATGTATAAAGACACAGAAATCTTGTATCTTCAGGTAACAAAATAAGGAAAAAATTTATAGTACAATAGATGGAAATAGGAGGATATGCATTTCCGGCGTTACAAGTGCCCCACATTGTCTGAAGATATTCGTGTAACCTAAACAGACTCAGAAAATGTCCCAAAAAGGAAGAAAAAGAAGCAGCAGAAATGCATATGCTCAAAACATCATGAAAATTTACCATTAGGCTAATTAACCATAAAACAATTGTTAGACGATAATAATTGAGTGGAGACACTCCTAACCTTATTCCACTCTGTCATCTTACACAAAAGAAAACAGGTTGACAACATATTAAAATTCATATAAAACATAGAAAATGGTTCAGCTATTCTAAATCAGCAAAATTCCTAACAGCATCAAGAAATGGAATACTATTTACAAAATTAACCAGAGTACATAGTCATAAAAACAGGTATATCAAAATACGCAAATTAATAATTAATTACATTGTTTGTTGTTTTGTTGTTGTTGTCTTCAGTCCTGAGACTGGTTTGATGCAGCTCTCCATGCTACTCTATCCTGTGCGAGCTTCTTCATCTCCTAGTATTTACTGCAACCTACATCCTTCTGACTCTGCTTAGTGTATTCATCTCTTGGTCTCTCTATACGATTTTTACCCTCCACGCTGCCCTCCAATGCTAAATTTGTGATCCCTTGATGCCTCAGAACATGTCCTACCAACCGGTCCCTTCTTCTTGTCAAGTTGTGCCACAAACTCCTCTTCTCCCCAGTTCTATTCAATACCTCCTCATTAGTTTTGTGATCTACGCATCTAATTTTCAGCATTCTTCTGTAGCACCACATTTCGAAAGCTTCTATTCTCTTTTTGTCCAAACTATTTATTGTCCATGTTTCACTTCCATACATGGCTACACTCCATATAAATACTTTCAGAAATGACTTCCTGACACTTAAATGTGTATTCGATGTTAACAAATTTCTCTTCTTCAGAAAGGCTTTCCTTGCCATTGCCAGTCTACATTTTATATCCTCTCTACTTCGACCATCATCAGTTATTTTGCTTATTTACTACTTTAAGTGTCTCATTTCCTAATCTAATTCCCTCAGCATCACCCGACTTAATTCGACTACATTCCATTATCCTCATTTTGCTTTCGAAGATGTTCATCTTATATCCTCCTTTCAAGACACTGTCCATTCCGTTCAACTTCTCTTCCAAGTCCTTTGCTGTCTCTGATAGAATTACAATGTCATCGGCGAACCTCAAAGTTTTTATTTCTTCTCCATGGATTTTAATACCTATTCGGAATTTTTCTTTTGTTTCCCTTACTGCTTGCTCGATATACAGATTGAATAACATCGGGGAGAGGCTACAACCCTGTCTCACTCCCTTCACAACCGCTGCTTCCCTTTCATGCCCCTCGACTCTTATAAGTGCCATCTTGTTTCTGTACAAATTGTAAATAGCCTTTCGCTCCCTGTATTTTTGGCTATGCCATCTTTAGAATTTGAAAGAGAGTATTCCAGTCAACATTGTCAAAACTTTCTCTAAGTCTACAAATGCTAGGAATGTAGGTTTGCCTTTACTTAATCTTTCTTCTAAGGTAAGTCATAAGGTCAGTATTGCCTCACGTGTTCCAATATTTCTACGGAATCCAAACCGATCTTCCCCGAGGTCGCCTTCTACCAGTTTTTCGATTCGTCTGTAAAGAATTCTTGTTAGTATTTTGCAGCTGTGACTTATTAAACTGATTGATCGGTAATTTTCACATCTGTCAACACCTGCTTTCTTTGGGATCGGAATTATTATATTCTTCTTAAAGTCTGAGGGTAATTCGCCTGTCTCATACATCTTGCTCACCAGATGGTAGAGTTTTGTCAGGACTGGCTCTCCCAAGGCCGTCAGTAGTCGTAATGGAATGTTGTCTACTCCCGGGGCCTTGTTTCGACTCAGGTCTTTCAGTGCTCTGTCAAACTCTTCATGCAGTATCGTATCTCCCATTTCGTCTTCATCTACAATCTCCTCTATTTCCAGAATATTGTCCTCAAGTACGTCGCCCTTGTATAAACCCTCTATATACTCCTTCCACCTTTCTTCTTTGCCTTCTTTGCTTAGAACTAGGTTTCCATCTGAGCTCTTGATGTTCATACAAGTGATTCTGTTTTCTCCAAAGGTCTCTTTAATTTTCCTGTAGGCAGTATCTATCTTGCCCCTAGTGAGATAAGCCTCTACATCCTTACATTTGCCCTCTAGCCGTGCCTGCTTAGCCTTTTTGCACTTCCTGTTGATCTCATTTTTGGGACGTTTATATTCTTTTTTGCCTGCTTGATTTACTGCACTTTTATATTTTCTCCTTTCATCAATTAAATTCAATATTTCTTCTGTTATTACCAAGGTTTTCTACTAGCCCTCGTCTTTTTAAATACATGATTCTCTGCTGCCTTCACTACTTCATCCCTTAGAGCTACCCATTCTTCTTCTACTGTATTTCTTTCCCCCATTTGTGACAATTGTTCCCTTATTCTCTCCCTGAAACTCTCTACAACCTCTGGTTTAATCAGTTTGTCGAGGTCCCATCTCCTTAAATTGCCACCTTTTTGCAGTTTCTTCAGTTTTAATCTACAGTTCATAACCAATAGATTGTGGTCAGAGTCCACATCTGCCCCTGGAAATGTCTTACAATTTAATACCTGGTTCCTAAATCTCTGTCTTACCATTATATAATCTATCTGATACCTTCTAGTATTTCCAGGATTCTTCCATGTGTACAACCTTCTTTTACGATTCCTAAACCAAGTGCTAGCTATGATTAAAGTTATGCTCTGTACAAAATTCTACCAGACGGCTTCCTCTTTCATTTCTCTCCCCCAATCCATATTCACCTACTATGTTTCCTTCTCTCTCTTTTCCTACTCTCGAGTTCCAGTCACCCATCACTATTAAATTTTCATCTCCATTCACTACCTGAATAATTTCTTTTATCTCATCATACATTTCATCAATTTCTTCATCATCTGCAGAGCTAGTTGGCATATAAACTTGTACTACTACAGTAGGCGTGGACTTCGTGTCTATCTTGGGCACAATAATGCGTTCATTATGCTGTTTGTAGTAGCTTACCCGCACTCCTATTTTTTATTCATTATTAAACCTACTCCTGCATTACCCCTATTTGATTTTGCATTTATAACCCTGTATTCACCTGACCAAAATTCTTAATTACATAGAATAGACATTTTTATACAACCTTTTCATAAGTAATGTTCTCGTCATGAGAGTCCACTTAACACTAAACAAGAAAATAATATACAATAGATCGAAAAAAAAAATATTGACAGCAGAATTCTTTCCCATCAGCTGTCCGGTATGAAAAACAGCTCCGCCTTCCGTACCCGCAAGTACAAAGAATACCGACCGGCACAAGAGCCGACAGCGGCTCCGCCTCGCCAGTACTGTTGCGCCCGCCTGTGCGGCACGCTTGATCTCACTCGCCTGTGTAACGGCATTTCCAGAACGTCCGTTTCACTTAATTCTTTCGGAAAAACTCACTCCCGAGTAATCTCAAGGAGTCCATTAACACTATCACAGTGGATAACTCAACACTGTCCATAATCACACGCATGTACTAACCTGAAACTTAAAACAATGTCTAAGTACATCGGCAATGACTAGTAAATCACATATTCATGAAATCTTACAGCTAGTTACAAAATCATATTTACATTCTTTCATCTACTGTGACTCAGCTAAAAACTTAAACTAACAGCTTGGATTTTTCAATTGATTAATAATCAGTTACTCTTAAATCATTTAGTCAAAATTAACTACCTATTAATTACAATTCTTTAATGTCCTCTTGGTCAGGCAAAAGCATGGCAATCTAGCAAATCGTTAAATCTTACAATCTATATTTACATACTGTACAAATTACCCATTCTGTGGTATTAATCAATCCTAGGTTGGTACAATTTCAGGTCTACAATGTTCCGTATACCTAATAGTTTTCCAGAGCTTGGATACTCTAAGGAATAAGCGTTTGCGTGAGGTATACCAATGATTTTATATGGTCCATTATAAACAAACTTAAATTTAGAGATTTCATTGTCTATCTCGCTCGATTTCTCATGAGCTTTTACAAGTACTAAGTCTCTGATTGCAAACTTAGCAAAACGCGCTTTAGCGTCATGACGACGTATGCGAGCATCGGCTTTTAGCTTCATTATTTCTCGCAAACGATCTTTTTTCACACCAATACTAATGTCAATCCGTGGAGGGAATTTGATTATCGTTTCCAATTCACTTTCTACACTTTTGTCAATGCCGAGATTCCTCACGTTACGGCAGTTCAAATTCATTCCTACGTCAATGTCATCCGGCCAGTTAACAATGTGTATAGGCTAGTATTGCCTATGCACACCGTCTCCTGCCTTGTCAAAACTAACTACTATTGTTATATCTTGTGACGTACATGTCAAAGTTTTGCTTTCGCAGTTAATCACTGCACGGTACTTTAATAGCCAATCTAACCCGATAATTACTTCCGTAGTTAAGTCTGGCACGACGACAAACTCTTGCTCAAATCGTGCCCCACATATCTCAAAGTTGACAAAAATCTGTTTTGTGACCGGTTTACTGGCCTTCCCAGTTACACCGATAATTTTCACTCCTGTTACTGGCGTAACTAAGATACCAGGTCTGTCTTTCAGTAACTCAAATATTTTCCCAGATACAGCACTCAGTTGTGCACCGGTTTCAATCAACATGTTTAGTTGTAGGCCGTGCATATTAACAGACACTACTATCTGTCTACACTTGTCCTCGACTGTTTCTTTATTTTCCCACAATAAATCCTCGTCTATATCCAGGTCATTACAGAAAAAACCATCCGGCTTTGATCCTAAATCCGGCTTATCTGGCGGCTTTTTTCAGCCTCTGTTCACATACAGTTTTAATTTCGACACGTTTGTCCTGAGGTTTAGTCTGTAGCTTCGCCTCCAATACCGAAACCTTTCCCTGTAACTTGTCAACTAGTAAGTGTTGCTTTGCTATCACTTCACTAATTGTCACCTTCATTGATTCCTCTTTGGCCAGATTGATCTCATCTGCCAATCTACCTGGAGAAATGTGCCCAGTAGTATCTGCAATTACTTCCTCTGGATCTGCGCAACCCACACTGCTATCGTCCGACCGCATAACGTCGGCTCTAACCTCATACACGCTGTAATCTACGTGCTTTTCTACCAATCGTGTCCGGCTATCACTAAAATTCTCGTAATCTTTCTCCTTAATACTCTCGCAATGTTTAAACTGGAGTTTTGCGTCGGATGTGTCGGTCGCTTCTACCACTATAACTTTCGGTAAAGTCTGCCGGTTAGGGCCAGAACTTTCAGTCACTTCACAAACACTATCTTCCTGCGGGACGAGACCCGGCAAATCCTGCACGCGCTCCCCATGAACACTTCTCCCATACAGGTCCCTGTAATCTCTTAGTTCGTCGTATAAGCGACCGAGCTGCCTTAACCAGACCTCACCCCTCTCTGCATCCCCTCGCTCGATGACGGACGTTTTATCCGACATCTGATCTCTCAACACTTGCGAATCATTCTTAAACTCAATCTCCGGTTCCGCTGTGGGTGTTTCAGCAGACACGTTATAATCGATTTCCGGAACACTATTTAAATTGTTCTCACTGACCGTGAATGTATTTTCTACTGCCGTGTCTACAGCTGATCTACTACTTGTGGGCGCACTCCTTTCTCCTAACACTGGCACACTCTCCCGCCGTTGATTATTCCATACGGAATTTTCATAACGACGACACCTGGGTTTTCTCCTGTTATTGGGCCGCCAAAATTTCTCCACGCCCGGTCGGCCTCTCACGGGCGCTGCTAATGGTTTCCTTGTCTCGTCCCAGCAGATCCGCTCCCGGATGCTGCTGAGGCGGCTTATCACACCCTCTGGCGTTATTACTATTCTGTGAAGCCCGTATCACGTTAGTATGATACTGGTTTCCGTCATTCCTGTTATTATTTGCATTGTACCGATTGTCATTACGGTCCGAACCATTATTGTTATTGCTGCCTTGGTTGCGGTAGGCATTATTCCCATGGTTATCGTTGTTGTGGTTGTTGTGGTACCCGTTTTTGTTACCACGGCCTCTACCGTTGTCGCGATTATTGCGCCAATTGTCCTCGTCCTCAACTCTTTCCAGGAAATCATTGATTGTCTTGTAATTGCTTCCTACGTAGTGTTTTGTATTATCTGGAAGCTTCTTGTGAGTTCCCAGACTACTTCGGATTCCGTGCGGCGATCACGCAAATATTCCAACTTGCGGATCCAGCCCTCACAAAACTCCTTCATCGAGCCACGCGAATTCGCATCGAAAGGCCTCGATACGACAAATTCGCGCCAGACACTTTGTTGTTTTTGCTCTGACCAGTATTCAGCCAGAAAAAAATTTTTAAACTCGTCAAAAGTCAGGTTCGTAATGTTGAGGCTTAAGCCCCAACGCTTGTCATCACCAGCCAACACGTCAATAACCGCATTAATTTTTCTCTCATTAGTCCATGATCTGGATAAAACTCTTTCACAATTTTTAATGAAATCCGTCGCGTGTATACCGCCTTTTCTCAAGGGGTCGAACCACTCCTCTTTCGTCAACAATCCCGAACTATGTGCACAGATTGGCACATAGCTCTGTTTTTCGCCAAGATTCTTTTCTAATTCCGACACTCTCGTAATTACTTGGTAAGTGGTTGTCGCAAGCATTTCCACTTCCCTCTTTTTTTCTTTGCAGGTATTAGCCTGGTTCCTCACTTTAGTATCTACTTCGGATACTTTTAGCCTTTAAAGTTTCCACCTTCTGTTGATCCTCTTTTTTCACTAATTGCATTTGTTCCGTCACCTTATTCTCGATGATCGGAGCAACTGCTTCTCCTACACTTTTCTCGATTCTGCTAATTTCGGAATCAAAACGAGTATTTATGCTCGCAATTTCCGCCTGAACGCCTATCATTTCCTGTTTAAGATTACCGATTTCGGTATTAATTACAACAATATCTACTTCGATTTTATCAACTTTTGTGTTAACAACTTCAACATTGTTGTTAACAACATTAATAACTTTGTTCTGATTGTCTAGCTTCCTGTCGATCTTTCAGACTGAGCTTCTTGCTTGGCAGAATGAGCTTTAATTTCTGCCGATTGAGTTTCTATCTTGCTAGACTGAGCCTTGATTTCGTTAATCAAAACATTCAACAAATCGGTTAAATTCCCGGAGACCAGCGGTTTTACTTCCGCAGAGGGTGCCTCTTTAATTGTCCCCCCGTATTCGTCATCAAGGGGTTCAGATTTGATTTTCATTTCAGATTCCGAAACATTTTCTAAGTTTGGAATTCCATTTCTGCTCTTTGTTGCGTTTCAGCGGTCGCGTCTTTCATGCTAGCCGCCTGCCCCTAAACAATGGGTTCCGCGGTGCGCTTTTCCCACTGTTCGACCGATTGTTCCGTACCCAAGTCTACCAAATTTTGGTAATCGTTGCCTTCACTCATTTTACTAATTTTCAATATAAATGCCAAATCTCAAATATAATTAGGATTACTCCCACTACTTATTCTCGCTGACGTAACGACCTGTTCGTAACCAATACTTTGTTGCGAGATTTGCACAATGCAAATTACGTGTCCAGAACAACCTCAAATCCGAAGATTGTCCTGTCACCAGGTCGCCACGTGTAACTTCCCCCTCACTTATCGAACTTAATGACAGTGAAAAATTATAAACCACGTGCACCTAATGGAAATTTGGGAAAAGCAATCGTCACCGAAGTTAATGTGTTGATAAAGAGGGAGGAAAGGGCTTCATCTAAATGAAAGGAAAAATGCAAATGAAATTGGTCGAAATTAATTTTGAGAAAAGGGTAAAATAAATAAAGAAAGTAAATGTGCGGTCGTTACGTTAACAATTAACTGTAGTTAATTAGATATTTGAGATTTGGGGAAAATTACGGTCGCCAGTCCTATGGACAACTACTATAATTACTGAAAATGAAAGATTAATGCACATATAATGAGCACTAAAAGCGTGGCAACTGAAGGTTGACACGTGTTGTGTGAAAAACTGAATGTTTGTCAGAAGTAATAAATTTCGCTACACTCTGACTTAATTTAGCAAAAGAATTAATAAAACCGGATAATTGGCAGTTAATTTAGTGACTGAAATTAATAGTGAGCTTTGTTTCTGAAGCTCTACGAAATTCAATAAAATAAGGTTATTCTTGGGCTACCTCAATAATCATTTCAAAAGCTACTTGAATCTACGCAATTTGGAAATAAGAGATTTAACTTTGATCGTGAATTAAATGATTCTGAACAATTAACAATAGTAAAATTTAGTACGTACCAAGCTGAGCTGCAGTCATAGGTAAGCTAAAATATGGTAACAAAACTCGCACTCTTAATTTGTGCTAGTGTAATCTAAATATTGAAGCCAGCTATGAATATTTTAACTGAACTTTGAAATTAAAGCAGTGAAATGGAATGATATTACTTTAATGCTGGCATTTGAATTTCAACGACACTCGGGTTCATTCCGGAAAAGGAAGGGACCCTGCTTGGTAATACAATTGGGACAATGAGCAACAATGGTTCATGCTAAGTTGCTGTAATTTTGTGAGGCAAATGGTACAATTTTAAAAGCTGAGGTGTGCCATACAGTTCTAAAACTTTACATGCTTCCAGTCTTCCTTGTTGGTTGATTGAAGGTTTCAAGTCGCCGGTCGAGGAGGTGGCGACAGTCACTCATTGTCGGCCGTCGCTATCGCTGTCGCAGAAGCTGGATGTTGGCGCGCCTTCTTCTCGACATGATCACCAGGCGAAACGGGCTAATGCTTCCCGTTCGCGACACCGTGTCAGAAACTATCATAGCAGGTCAAGTGCAATTACATGCTGCCAAACCCCGAAAGCGCGGCAACTCGCGGGAGCGTCACACAACACACCTGCTCCACCGCCCTACTCCAGCCAGACCCTGCTCTGCCCGCGCTCCAGGCGGCAGAGTTAACACTACCTAAACACTTTGGTTCTTCACATGACCTATCGATGCAATCGTTCGATAGCATAGTTTTCCCTAGGCAAGACCCAGCGTAAAAATACAAATAGTATTTACAAAACAAACCAATTACACATCGACATAAATGCATGTAAATAATAAACAATAACAATATATAAAGACACAGAAATCTCATATCTTCAGGTAACAAAATAAGGAAAAAATTTATAGTACAATAGAAGGAAATAGGAGGATATGCATTTCCGGCGTTACAAGTGGACGCTACATTTCAGATGTGTTACGACTCGTGGCTCTACCCTCCATTCGATCCCTGCGAAACCCTACATTTCAGCAAGATAATGCCCGACCGCTTGTTGCAGGTCCTGGATACAGAAACTGTTCGACTGCTGCTCTGGCTAGCACATTCTCCATATCTCTCACCAATTGAAAACGTCTGGTAAATAGTGGCCGAGCAACTGGCTCGTCACAATACGCCAGTCACTACTCTTTGTAATGTCCCCACAGCAAATACCCTCTACCACGCACCAATTAATCATTTTCAATCAAACCATCCACATTCATTCACATTGGAAAAGTTATCTGATCTGATTTTCTCGTAATATATGCGGCGACAGCTCGTCGACGCCAAAGTATTTTCTAGTGCGTTTATTCTTTGAAATAACAGAGATGCATACATGCATTCTCCATGGTTGTTAAAGGGGTAACTAGGACAGCTTCTGGAGTATCTGTTGAGGGATTGACGTGTTTCTGAGAGATATATACTCTGCTTTTCTTCTCGCTAAAGCGAGCCAATTAACATTTGTGCCGTTGGCGGTTCGTTTTGAAAAGAAAGAGATTGCAAAAGGAAAATAATTAAGGCGTGGAATCACCGGAGATCTGGACATGTAATGGAGATGGATTTAATACGCGATTTCCTCCATAAATAAGGTTTGTGACTTTTTTGTTCTGGAGTGACTGAACGAATGAGTTTTTTTCTGAATCATTTGTTGATCACGTTGGCCCTGTAATTAGTGGGGAAGTTTCAGCTGTGTCGAAGAGAGCCTGCAGTCACTGAGTTTGTGTTAAATCGTCCAAAAAGGCATCGTACACATCTGGAATTCGCAATCTTTCGTCAAAGAAACAAACTGTCCAAACGATTGATTCTCCCGACTGACTGCAGTGTTTAACAGTAATAATAAATGTAAAGATCTCTTACAGCAAGCCAGCCGCTGATTACCAAGACGAAGGACTCCACCAAAGATTCTATTTGGCTGATTATCTTTATCACGTAATGAAATCTTATATTAAAAACTATACATAGATAAAGGAGAGACATAGAAAGAGCGAATGAAAATAGAGATAACACTAATAATCCTCCATTAGTCTAATTTTTCGCCTGTCTTATCACGGATCAGCCAAGAACTGGGAGGGCCTTACTTTACTGCATAGACTTATGTGTGAAGGTGAAGGGATCTTAAAGACAACAGATACACGTTTATACAGACAAGACATTACTCAGAGATAGCGGCTAGCTGCATTGATCATCTATTCTTAGATTAAAGAGACGGCAACTTATTATCAGAACATTTAAAATGTTAAATCTTGCTGAACTATGGTATCGTGTTGAAGCTGCATGGGCAGCTGTAACTGTACGCGCTATCCAAGCTCTGTTTGACTCAATGCGCAGGCGTATCAATGCCGTTATTACGGCCAGATGTGGTTGTTCTGGGTACTGATTTCTCAGGATCTATGCACCCAAATTGCGTGAAAATGTAATCAAATGTCAGTTCTAGTATAACATATTTGTCCAATGAATACCCGTTTATCATCTGCATTTCTTCTTGGTGTAGCAATTTTAATGGCCAGTAGTGTAGGAACCCATGTGCACATCCGTTAGCGTACAGCGCTAAGCGCGCTGGCAACACGGTAGACACACAACACGCCATACGAGCCATGTTCGTAGCAGCTCTGCAGGGCATCGGTTCCAATGTATTTGTGACATCAAACTAAAAGAAACGTCGGGCTGCAATTTCTGTAGGCGACATTCCAGGCGAGACAGCACTAATGCTTTTCCGACTTCTACAGGGACGTGAAGGCGTTGGTTTTGGCTGTGCAAATGCCTGTTTGATAGGTGTTGTGTAGAGAGCAGCAACTGTGCCCACTGCGGAGTCTGGATCGCCCTGCAGCAGATTGTTCAAATGGTTCAAATGGCTCTGAGCACTATGGGACTTAACTGCTGAGGTCATCAGTCCAATAGAACTTAGAACTACTTAAACCTAAGGACATCATACACATCCATGCCCGAGGCAGGAATCGGTCGTGCGGTTCCAGACTGAAGCGTCTAGAACTGCTCGGCCACAGTGGCCGGAGGGCAGTTTGTCATCAAGCAGGGGCACCCTTCTGTTTGTTACTGTGTCGAGCGGACAGAAAATGGAGCGCTATTCTTCGGAGGAAAGGGCGGACATGCACTGTGCTTACGAGGGGGCCGATGGAAAGGTTCACGCTGCCAACGTTTGTACGTTCGGCGGCTTCCGAATCATCGAATGCTAGATCCACGCACATTTACTGCCATCCGCAGGTCGCTACCGGAGAGAGGTTCACTTGAGGTACTTTTTCCACTGACACACCTACATTTAAGGCCTACTTCGGAACCCTGAGTATTCATTTTGTGTTACCGGTGCGAAGACCTGACGGACGAGAGCTGTGGTGTCACCGCCAGACACCACACTTGCTAGGTGGTAGCCTTTAAATCGGCCGCGGTCCAGTAGTATACGTCGGACCCGCGTGTCGCCACTGTCAGTGATAGCAGACCGAGCGCCACCACACGGCAGGTCTAGAGAGACGTCCTGGCACTCGCCCCAGTTGTATAGCCGACGTTCATAGCAATGGTTCACTGACAAATACGCTCTCATTTGCCGAGACGATAGTTAGCATAGCCTTCAGCTACATTTGCTACGACCTAGCAAGGTGCCGTATTCAATTGATAATTAATATTATGAAGCATGTACCGTAACGAGAGATGTTCTACAATTGTGGATTAAAGTTAAGTATTACATCATCAACGTACTTTATTTGCAATTCTCAAGATATTGTCCTATTCCAGACCTCACGCCAGTCAGCGTGTAATTAAACGCGTGCATTTCGGCCTCCTCTAGAAACACAGTGTTGGCCCTTCTGCCAACACTACAAGATCGTCAAAACACAGTGCGTACAACAGGGCTTGATGAGGTGGCATCAGCACTGCTGGAAAACACACCCTCGACAAGCTCGCGGCGTGTTGCACGGGGAATGGGTGTAGCCCATTCCACAATTTGGGGTATGTGGCATGAACATGACCTGCACCCCTACCACCTTCAGAAGGTTCACTCCCTTCATCCAGACGATTTTCCATGTCGAACTGAATTCTGCCAGTGGGTTTTGATAGGTGTGTCATTCAACCGGACTTTCCGAACCGCGTATTTTTTTCAGATGAGGTATATTTCCACGAGGAGTTATGTTCAACAGCCACAATCAGCACCAGTGGGCAGTGGAAAATCCGCATGCCGCCTTCGTTCGTGCTCACAAAGATCGCTTCCCTGTCAACATTTCCGCCGGCTTGATAGGCGATAATCTGGTCGGTCCGTACAGGTTCCCTCGTCGACTGAAAGCAGACAGATACTTAATCTTTTTACGAGGGACTCTGCCAGAGTTGTTGGAACATGTTCCATGCAACGTGCGATAGCGAATGTGGTACCAACACTATGGTGCACGTGCGCGCTTCGCACATGCAGTGCGAATGCATTTGGATGAAACTTTTGGTGATAACCGGATGAGGCGCGGTGGGCCGACGGCATGGTCTGCACGTTTCCCCCACTTGACGCCCGCTGACTTTTTCTGGTGGGCCGACGGCATGGTCTGCACGTTTCCCCCACTTGACGCCCGCTGACTTTTTCTGGTGGGCCGACGGCATGGTCTGCACGTTTCCCCCACTTGACGCCCGCTGACTTTTTCTGGTGGGCCGACGGCATGGTCTGCACGTTTCCCCCACTTGACGCCCGCTGACTTTTTCTGGTGGGCCGACGGCATGGTCTGCACGTTTCCCCCACTTGACGCCCGCTGACTTTTTCTGGTGGGCCGACGGCATGGTCTGCACGTTTCCCCCACTTGACGCCCGCTGACTTTTTCTGGTGGGCCGACGGCATGGTCTGCACGTTTCCCCCACTTGACGCCCGCTGACTTTTTCTGGTGGGCCGACGGCATGGTCTGCACGTTTCCCCCACTTGACGCCCGCTGACTTTTTCTGGTGGGCCGACGGCATGGTCTGCACGTTTCCCCCACTTGACGCCCGCTGACTTTTTCTGGTGGGCCGACGGCATGGTCTGCACGTTTCCCCCACTTGACGCCCGCTGACTTTTTCTGGTGGGCCGACGGCATGGTCTGCACGTTTCCCCCACTTGACGCCCGCTGACTTTTTCTTCTGCGGCCACCTGAAATCTTTTGTGAAAGAAAAAACCACTGAGACTGACGAAGAGTGTTAGCACGCATTTCGGCCGCCTCCGATACAATTTCAACTTTTCCAAGTATGTTTGAAAGAGTGCGACTGTCACTCCAGTATCCTTGTATGGCTTGCATTCAAACAGTAGGCCGTAATTTCGAGCACTTTTGTAATTGTTTCCAAATAAAGTTTATAAAACTTCACCCCGACTTCTCATTTGCCTTGTTGCCACAAATACAAGGTTTGTCCAGAAAGTAATGCACCGCATTTTTTTTTCTCAGCCGAAAATAATGCTACTAATGCGAAACGTTACATATGCATTATTTGAAGTCTCCTAAATGAGCGCGCCAAGTTTCCGTCACATCCGACAGATAGCGTAGCTGCAGGACAGTTTCTGAATGGCTTCTGTAGGTGATGCACATTACAAGCAACGTGCCGTCATTTAATTTCTTACTGCAGAGAAAGAAACTGTGGGCAATATTAACAAACGCTCGTGCAAAGTCTATGGAGCATCTGCTGTCGACAGAAGTACAGTTAGTCGCTGGGCACGGAGGGTGAGATAATCAGAAGACGGTTCCGTGGAACACCACGGTTTCCAGCGTTCGGGAAGACCCCTTCACGGCTATCACACCTGACATGCAGCGAGCTGATGTTGTCATTCGCGAGGACAGACGTATTACGACTCGGCAGTTGGCGCTGCATTTCTCAATCAGTAAAGGAAGTTCACACAGTGAAGCACTGGTTCCGCCACCAGGGCACTTATTGGTACTGACAGGGTGTACACTCCCTTGTTTCGCACTGGAGGAAGTCCATAGAACAAGATGGAGATTACGTGGAAAAATAGGGTGTGTAGATGAAACACCAGTCTTTCGTTTGTGTAATTCTCTTTATGTTCAATAAAGAATCGTTGAAGAAAAAAAAAAAGTGCAACCCTTGTACACTGCAAACGTTGTCCTGCAGACCTGCTACCATGACGGCACGAATGACATGTTGTGGTGTGCGGCGCGCGACACTGTTCAACGACGCTTAGCGCCGTACCCTAAAGGATGCGGACGTGGGTTGCTGTGTGAAACATGCTTGTTATGACCTGCTCTACCAGCCCTCTCATATTCTACATTCATTTCACATACACCAGGTATATAAAAAGTATATATCCAACGTCTATTCGATTGTTCATTAGAGTATCGTGTAAACATTTGACGTATGTCGGTCACGGACTCTTCGAGATTTTGGAAACAATATTTCCCAATTTTTATGTATAATAAAGATTTGTATATTATATTCAGGGTGTCCCAGCTATCTTGTCTACCCAAAATATCTCTGGAACAATAACAGCTATTGGAAAACGACTTTCACCGGTATCAATGTAGGACTGGGGCCCGTGAATGTACATATTTGGAAACATTCTAAAACGAAAGCATATGTGTTTTTTAACACAAACTTATGTTTTTTTTAAATGGACCTCCTATATTTTTTCTTCAGCAATCCATAGCATGACAAAGCACATACACAATGGCGTTGATTGCCTCGCAATATTCCCATTACACCCAGAGATATTGAGACGCGAAGTTGACGCTTGAAACACCCGACATGCGCTGCTAGCGCACGTACTGAGGCTCAGGCGTGAACCCCATGCTGCCCGTAATAACGATGGTCCGAAACGAATAATACGGTCTGCTGCCATCCTCTTGATAAGTATGAAGATGTGATTACACATGTCAATCACATCGCGATTACGGGCAGCATGGCGTTCACGCCTGAGACTCGGGACGTGCGCTAGCAGCGCATGTCGGGTGTTTCAAGCGTCAACTTCGCGTCTCAATATCTCGGGGTGTAATGGGAATATTGCGATGCAATCAACGCCATTGTGTATGTGCTTTGTCATGCTATGGATTGCTGAAGAAAAAATATAGGAGGTCTATTTAAAAAAACATAAGTTTGTGTTAAAAAACACATATGCTTTCGTTTTAGAATGTTTCCAAATGTGTACATTCATGGGCCTCAGCCCTACATTCATACCGGTGAAACTCGTTTTCAAATAGCTGTTATTGTTCCAGAGATATTTTGGGTGGACAAGATAGCTGGGACACCCTGTATATTAAAAAGATATGTAGCCTATGGCTGTCTGAATGTTCATTAAAATATCGTGTAATAACTGAAGTAAATCGATCAAAAACTTTTCGAGATTTTTGGTAACATCCTTCCCCTTTATGTAATACATATACAACAATATATTATATATACTTTAAAAATGTGTAGCCTATGTCCGCACGAATCATCATTACAGCATCATGAAAAAATTTGAAGTAAATCGGTCAAGCACTTTCTGAGATTTTTGACAGGAACGTTAAAGAACAACTTGTCTTATATAGTAGTATACGTTAAGTTTTTATGGTTCAAAGGGCTCTGAGCACTATGGGACTTAGATTCTGAGGTCATCAGTCCCCTAGAACTTAGAACTACTTAAACATAACTAACCTAAGGACATCACACACATCCATGTTCAAGGCAAGATTCGAACCTGCTACCGTAGCGGTCGCGCGGTTCCAGACTGTAGCGCCTAGAACCGCTCGGCCACTCCGGCCAGCTCAGGTTTTTTTATATCTTCACCTCCAAAGGCTTTACATCCTTAACTTCAAATATTTCACACGCTAACTCATTTGCAAAGCAGTCAGATATTGAAACTGTTTTTTACAAGAGACTTCTGATCTTTAAAGGATAAGGGTGGAAGCTTTTTAGTTAGAATTAATAGGACATGAGTCTTCCTATTTGAGCAGTAAGACAACTGCTGTTGGCAGAAATAGAGAGGATATATAAAATGCAGTCTCGCAATAGCAACAAAAGCAATTCTGAAACAGAGTAATTGTTAATATTGAGTGTTTGGATGTTTATTATGGAGGTGTTTTTCTGGAGTGTAGCTCCACCACTGCTCCTGCTAAGTAGTCCACCCTTCCATCAGAATGACATGTCAGCGTAGTCTGCATCTAGGCGAGGCGTAGACGAGTGAGCACTTGGGCAGTTGTTCGCTGCGCCTCGTCAAGTGCACCAACAGGGATAGATGGTGACACCACACGCTTGGGCAACCAACGAGCGAGTGTGCGTTAGCGCCAGCAACATAGCAAATCGTGTTGATTGTGGGTAGTAATCCACACGGCTTTATAAAGCGGCACAGTGAATCAGCGGCAGAATTCGTCAGGAGTTCGTGAAGTTCATCAAACGCTCGCCATCAGTAGGAGCCGGAGCTCATCTTCAATTCATTCGGAATCTTACGCTTAGCATCAGTCTGAAGAAAGCTGCCGCCAGTCTGGAATTATCTACGTACAGTAAACAGTTTACGACGACAGGTACCACCACAGCACTTAGCGCAGAGATGAGTGTTGTGTCTAACCCGAACTGGATGCTGTGGTTTATATATATTTTGCAACAAATATCGGTTCAGCTACATTGTACTCAGTTTGAGTAGCGATATTCCAGAACCCGGTCGCGACAGAGCTGTCTGCCTACAAACAATGGCAAAGTCGGTTGGATATCAAATCACTACACATCAATCGAACAGTCGATAGTTGCGAGAGGATAAAACACGACTACCCATACATCTGTGGCGCAATCATACGGGTTATCAGACCAATGCAACACCCCATCAACCAGGTACTTGGAACTGGGAAGGGCATGCACAGGCAGCCATTATAGACGTGATACGGCTGTGAAAATCGAGTAGATCACTCCGACGACTTATTTCAAGTTTCGTGGCTGTTTGTCCAGAATATTTTCTACGCTCTGCTGATTCACAGTGTTGCCTTCAGGCTATGATCATACTAAACCTCGAGATCGTTTGATTCCGAACTTTGCAACTTCTGCTATTTTCTTGTTGGACATTCGCTTGCCGGACCTTTCGGTAGTACTTACCTCATATTGTTATCAAGTTTGCCTGAAAACACTAATATCCCTACAATTCATTCCAAATGGCGTAACATGTTGATCTTTCATTACAGATACTGAACCATTAATGTTACCTAGGAAAAAATGCTTACAACGGTTGGAGGAAAATCAGCCGTAAGTAGACGTCAGGTGGGCGCCACCTGCATACCACCCATTTGACCAGCAAAGGAACAGTGGGCCAGTTACATACTAGTAGCCAGGCCGGAACGATACGTTACTGCACACGTGACTGTAGGGGACGTAACTTAACTTGCATTTGCAGTATCCAGTGCTGGTGCTCATAATTACGACTTGGTGCAGCAACTGTTTCTGGATAAGGACCCACGTCTGCTGGAATATGTTGTAGTAAAGAAGACATTAACTGAATATTTTGAAGGTAAGCATCTAGTGGCAGCGGCACACTAAATTTTATAGGACATATAAGAAACATGGTCATTTAAAGATTGATTTACTGTGCTGCAATATATTACTTGGGATTGTAAATTAAAGTACCAAGATCAGGACTGTAATCTTTCTTATGCCTAACAGCGGTCAGAGGCAAGCTTATCGTTAATGCTCCGGACGCAGGACTGCGTAATTATTTTATTTGCGTGAATATTCTCATGCTGGAAGAGATTCAGAAAACAGAGAAAGCTCTCAAACAAAAAGGACCAAAGGTTTCTAAGACGGCTTCCATACTGGTGACGTATGTTTAGAAGCAAGGGTTAAGAAGACAGTAAAAGTCTAGGAATGGCTCCGCCCCACAAAACAATCCAAGTCCGTTGGACATCAGCCTCCTAAAGTTAAATCTTGTGCTCATTGCTAAGGACAGTCGTGCTTTTACATACACATGAAGTGCTTATGCTGTCTTAAACAGGATCATAAGGCAGAGGTTTGTTTACAGAAGCAACGCCGCAATGTCAGGTAATCTACTTCGATCAATGACGCTGAATATATGGTGCGAGATTTAGAAAATAACGTTTACGGTATTGTTGAGCTCAACGGAAACGAAATTCAATTGCAATTTGAGATGGGCTCCTCTAAAACTATTATAAACAGTGCTACGTGTGCTTTTATTGGTCCTCCACTGCTGTCCAAATTTCGTGGCATAGCAATGATCAGATCAGACGGTTCAAATCAAACATCGTTTTTTTTGTGAATGCTAGATCTACAAACAGTCAGTTGCAGGGTCCACTCCTAGTGTCACAGACTTCGATTTGTCAGCTTTTTGTGGGGCGGAGCTATTCCTAGGTTTTTGGTGGCATTTACTGTCTTGTTAACCCTTGCTATTAAAGGTATGTCGCCACTATGAAAGTCCTTTTATAAACATCGGTTCCTCTGTGTTTGAGAGCTTGCTGCCAACATAACGTGACAAGTTTTCTTTCAGCTGCTGAACTTCAAGATCCATTATTGGATGACCACAGCCGAGTTACAGACAAAAATGTTGACAGTACTACTGTACACTTCTTTTTCTTGGCCTAAGGCAACAGAGCCCAGGAGTCGGCTCCATCTCGATTATGCCGGACCTTTTCTGGGAACGAGTTTGCTAATTCTTGTGGACGCATACACTAGCTACCGTACATCCTCAGAATGAATATACCGAGCGAGGTGGCGCAGTGGTTACCACACTGGACCCGCATTCGGGAGAACGACGGTTCAATCCCGTCTCCGGCCATCCTGATTTAGGTTTTCCGTGATTTCCCTAAATCGCTTCAGGCAAATGCCGGGATGGTTCCTTTGAAAGGGCACGGCCGATTTCCTTCCACATCCTTCCCTCACCCGAGCTTGCGCTCCGTCTCTAATGACCTCGTTGTCGACGGGACGTTAAACACTAATCTCCTCCTCCCCCTCCTCAGAATGAATAATGCGAGGGTGCCCCAAATGATCCGGGCTCTGAAACAGATTTTCGCTCTGGAGGGTCTTCCTACAGCCACCGTTACGGGTAATGACACCCAGATTACTAGCCAAGAATCTGAGTTTTTCTGCAAGGCCCATGGGATACAGGACATTCACATCGTGTCTTTTCATTCAGAGCCAAACAGGGTCATGAACGCTTCATTTGGACATTCAAGGCATAAATGAAAAAACCCACGTCTGACTACGTGTAAGAGGACACATTGCTAATGATTCTTTCTCCTTGAAGAAGCTCTCTCCACAAGAATGCATCTCCTGTAGAGATGCCCCACGTTGAAAGATGAACCTACTGTCCCTGCAATGTAGACACGTCATCACCAGTGAACAGGGCAACAAGAAACAGTATTTTTAAATTAAAGCCAAAATCTTATATTCTGAGGTGCGGCATGGAAAATAGGAATGGTATGCGGCGACAGTGGTTTGTTATGAGCGCACCACTGTGTACGTCGTATTGAAATAACTCACCGGAAAATTCTTGTAGTAGTTCATGTCAGAGCCGCACCTTCTTTAGATTGAAGTCAGCTGATAGGCATCCCTGCTTAAAGTACTGCAAAATGTTTGAAAATGTTATTAGCAGGGCAAAGAGTATGTGGTACGCAAATAGAATAGACTGGTATCTGAAATACTCCTCGTGATACTGACAAGGGGGAAAGTTGAATTATTTTCAATCACTGAAGACTAAGGACTCTCACAGATGTGATGGTACATCAGGCAGAATAATTAAGTACTGTGCTGCACATGTGAGCCATTTACTTAGCCATATTTATAATTTTTCCTTTAGGAAAAGTTAGTTTTCTGAAATATTTAAGTACGCAGTAGTAAAGCCGCTCTATAAAAGGGAGAAAGAGTATTTCTACGCTATCAACGTTAACTAAAGTTATTGGAATGGCTGTATATGTAAGGAAAATTGATAATTTCATTTCACATAATTTGCTGCAGATGTACACTTTGGTTTTAGAAGTGCTTTAACAACTGAAAATCTTACGTTCTCCTTTCTCTGTGAGGTATTGCTATATTAAACAAAAGGTTTCAAACGCTAGGTATCTTTTTTTTAACTAAGGTGTTTGATTGTGTTGATCACAAAATATTGCTCCAGAAGTTGGATCATTATGGAATACGTGGAGTAGCTCACAGTTGGTTCACCTCTTACTTTAACAACAGACAGCAAAAGCAGCAAAAAGTCATTTTTCAAAGCATTGAGAGTGGCTATGATGTGGAGTACGAATGGAGCATGATAAAATGGGCGGGGGTGGGGTGCCCCAAGGATCAGTGCTGGGGCCATTCCCATGCATTATGTATGAATGATATGTCTTCATACTTATATTTCTGTTGGCTAATGACACTAGCTTGGTAGGTTGTTCTGTGCAATGTTGGCACTGTTTCAAATAATGCAGTTTAAGACATAAGTTCATGGACTGTAGGAAACAAAGTAACGCTAAATCATGTTAAGACTCAGTTTTTACAGTTTCTAACACCCAATTCAACAAAACCTGATGCTCAAATTACACAAAATAAATCACAGCTAATACATTCTGATGCCTTCTTCCAAGACCAGACAGCACTTTCCGAGTCCAGTCAGGAATATTTGAAAACCACCCCCACTAGCGAAACGGCTCTTCTGCTTAAAAAAGGTGGAGAAGATATTCGTTCGAAATGTCCAAACACCTCTGTCTCTACAGACTCAGGTTTCCATTCTTATCACGGCCTGTTCCCTTCTCTGTAATTTACAGAGTTACCAGGGAAATTTCCTCTTCAATATGGTCCTAAGGAACTAGAGGTGTAAAATAAAATTAAATACTTCCATGGATTCATTTCGTGTAACTTGATGCATGATTGATTTGTGAGACTGAGCAGCTCAAATTTCTAGATGTTTAGATGGACAGTAAACTGTCGTAGAAAGCCCATCTTCAGGATCGTGTTCAAAGACTTAGTGCTGCCATTTCGCTATTAGAACAGTATCTGTAGTAGCTGATCTTTCGACACGAAAAGTAGTCTACTTTGGCTTATTTTCATTCGCTTATGACGTATGTTATTATTTTGTATGGTAACTTTTGGGTACTTTTGGCTCAGAAACGGACGGTTAAGACAATGAGTGGTGTAACTTCGCGAACCTCTTGTCGACTTCTGATTATAGTCTGGGTTTCTGAAAGTGGCCCTCAATATATATAGTCTTTAATGTCGGTTCTCGTTAACAGTGTCAACTTATTTCCGAGAATAAGCAGCTTTCTCTCAGATAAAACTACGCAGAAATCCAACCTGTATTTGGATCGCACTTTCTTGACTCTTGTTCAGAAAGGTGTGCAATATTCTGCAGCACCCATTTTCAATAAGCTACCACAAAAATTCAAATATCTTAGCAGTAATCCACGTGCTTTAAAATCTAATCTCAAGAGTTTGCCCATGGGTCACCCTATTCTACATCTACATCTACATCTATACTCCGCGAGCCACCTTACGGTGTGTGGCGGAGGGTACTTATTGTACCACTATCTGATCCCCCCTTCCCTGTTCCATTCACGAATTGTGCGTGGGAAGAACGACTGCTTGTAAGTCTCCGTATTTGCTCTAATTTCTCGGATCTTTTCGTTGTGATCATTACGCGAGATATATGTGGGCGGTAGTAATATGTTGCCCATCTCTTCCCGGAATGTGCTCTCTCGTAATTTCGATAATAAACCTCTCCGTATTGCGTAACGCCTTTCTTGAAGTGTCCGCCACTGGAGCTTGTTCAGCATCTCCGTAACGCTCTCGCGCTGACTAAATGTCCCCATGACGAATCGCGCTGCTTTTCGCTGGATCATGTCTATCTCTTCTATTAATCCAACCTGGTAAGGGTCCCATACTGATGAGCAATACTCAAGAATCGGACGAACAAGCGTTTTGTAAGCTACTTCTTTCGTCGATGAGTCACATTTTCTTAGAATTCTTCCTATGAATCTCAACCTGGCGCCTGCTTTTCCCACTATTTGTTTTATGTGATCATTCCACTTCAGATCGCTCCGGATAGTAACTCCTAAGTATTTTACGGTCGTTACCGCTTCCAATGATTTACCACCTATGGCATAATCGTACTGGAATGGATTTCTGCCGCTATGTATGCGCATTATATTACATTTATCTACGTTTAGGGAAAGCTGCCAGCTGTCGCACCATGCATTAATCCTCTGCAGGTCCTCCTGGAGTACGTACGAGTCTTCTGATGTTGCTACTTTCTTGTAGACAACCGTGTCATCTGCAAATAGCCTCACGGAGCTACCGATGTTGTCAACTAAGTCATTTATGTATATTGTAAACAATAAAGGTCCTATCACGCTTCCCTGCGGTACTCCCGAAATTACCTCTACATCTGCAGATTTTGAACCGTTAAGAATGACATGTTGTGTTCTTTCTTCTAGGAAATCCTGAATCCAATCACAAACCTGGTCCGATATTCCGTAAGCTCGTATTTTTTTCACTAAACGTAAGTGCGGAACCGTATCAAATGCCTTCCTGAAGTCCAGGAATACGGCATCAATCTGCTCGCCAGTGTCTACGGCACTGTGAATTTCTTGGGCAAATAGGGCGAGCTGAGTTTCACATGATCTCTGTTTGCGGAATCCATGTTGGTTATGATGAAGGAGATTTGTATTATCTAAGAACGTCATAATACGAGAACACAAAACATGTTCCATTATTCTACAACAGATTGACGTAAGCGAAATAGGCCTATAATTATTCGCATCTGATTTATGACCCTTCTTGAAAATGGGAACGACCTGCGCTTTCTTCCAGTCGCTAGGTACTTTACGTTCTTCCAGCGATCTACGATAAATTGCTGATAGAAAGGGGGCAAGTTCTTTAGCATAATCACTGTAGAATCTTAAGGGTATCTCGTCTGGTCCGGATGCTTTTCCGCTACTAAGTGATAGCAGTTGTTTTTCAATTCCGATATCGTTTATTTCAATATTTTCCATTTTGGCGTCCGTGCGACGGCTGAAGTCAGGGACCGTGTTACGATTTTCCGCAGTGAAACAGGTTCGGAACACTGAATTCAGTATTTCTGCCTTTCTTCGGTCGTCCTCTGTTTCGGTGCCATCGTGGTCAACGAGTGACTGAATAGGGGATTTAGATCCGCTTACCGATTTTACATATGACCAAAACTTTTTAGGGTTCTTGTTTAGATTGTTTGCCAATGTTTTATGTTCGAATTCGTTGAATGCTTCTCTCATTGCTCTCTTTACGCTCTTTTTCGCTTCGTTCAGCTTTTCCTTATCAGCTATGATTCGACTACTCTTAAACCTATGATGAAGCTTTCTTTGTTTCCGTAGTACCTTTCGTACATGATTGTTATACCACGGTGGATCTTTCCCCTCGCTTTGGACCTTAGTCGGTACGAACTTATCTAAGGCGTACTGGACGATGTTTCTGAATTTTTTCCATTTTTGTTCCACATCCTCTTCCTCAGAAATGAACGTTTGATGGTGGTCACTCAGATATTCTGCGATTTGTGCCCTATCACTCTTGTTAAGCAAATATATTTTCCTTCCTTTCTTGGCATTTCTTATTACACTTGTAGTCATTGATGCAACCACTGACTTATGATCACTGATACCCTCTTCTACATTCACGGAGTCGAAAAGTTCCGGTCTATTTGTTGCTATGAGGTCTAAAACGTTAGCTTCACGAGTTGGTTCTCTAACTATCTGCTCGAAGTAATTCTCGGACAAGGCAGTCAGGATAATGTCACAAGAGTCTCTGTCCCTGGCTCCAGTTCTGATTGTGTGACTATCCCATTCTATACCTGGTAGATTGAAGTCTCCCCCTATTACAATAGTATGATCACGAAACTTCTTCACGACGTTCTGCAGGTTCTCTCTGAGGCGCTCAACTACTACGGTTGCTGATGCAGGTGGTCTATAGAAGCATCCGACTATCATATCTGACCCACCTTTGATACTTAACTTAACCCAGATTATTTCACATTCGCATTCGCTAATAACTTCACTGGATATTATTGAATTCTTTACTGCTATAAATACTCCTCCACCATTGGCGTTTATCCTATCCTTGCGGTATATATTCCATTCTGTGTCTAGGATTTCGTTACTGTTCACTTCCGGTTTTAACCAACTTTCCGTTCCTAATACTATATGCGCACTATTTCCTTCAATAAGAGATACTAATTCAGGAACCTTGCCCTGGATACTCCTGCAGTTTACCAATATTACGTTAACTTTTCCTGTTTTTGGTCTCTGAGGACGGACGTTCTTTATCAACGATGACAATGTCCTCTCTGGTAAGCCGTCAGGTATTTTATCGTTTCGCCCAAGGGGGGGTCCCTCTAACCTAAAAAACCCCCGTGTGCACGCCACACGTACTCTGCTACCCTAGTAGCTGCTTCCGGTGTGTAGTGCACGCCTGACCTGTCTAGGGGGGCCCTACAGTTCTCCACCCAATAACGGAGGTCGATGAATTTGCAACCATTATAGTCGCAGAGTCGTCTGAGCCTCTGGTTTAGACCCTCCACACGGCTCCAAACCAGAGGACCGCGATCGACTCTGGGCACTATGCTGCAGATATTAAGCTCAGCTTGCACTCCGCGTGCGATGCTGGTTGTCTTCACCAAATCAGCCAGCCGCCGGAAGGAACCAAGGATGGCCTCAGAACCCAAGCGGCAGGCGTCATTCGTTCCGACATGTGCTACTATCTGCAGCCGGTCACACCCAGTGCGTTCAATAGCTGCCGGAAGGGCCTCCTCCACATTACGGACGAGACCCCCCGGCAAGCACACCGAGTGCACACTGGCATTCTTCCCCGACCTACCCGCTATTTTCCTGAGGGGCTCCATAACCCGCCTAACGTTGGAGCTCCCTATAACTAATAGGCCCGCCCTCTGTGACTGTCGGGACCTTGCCGGAGAATCGGCCACTGGCCCAACAGGCGAGGCATCCTGTGGTGGCTCGGAAACGATGTCATCACCACTAGGAAGCACCCCGTACCTGTTGGAAAGGGGTAAGGCAGCTGCCACGCGGACAGATCCCACCTTCGCCTTTCGGCCAGGCACGCGCGAGCCCACCACTGTCCGCCATTCACCCTGGAGTGATGGCTGACCGGTAAGATGCTCACTGCCGGAAGACGCAGCGACATCAGGGGTTCCATGTGATTCCAAGGCCACCGAAGTAGGCATAGGTCTCACCACAGTTGCCCCAACGCCACTACGAGCCGACGCCTGCGCCTCGAGCTCGATGAGCCTAACAGACAAAGCCTCCACCTGCCCCCGAAGAGTGGCCAATTCTCCTTGCGTCCGCTCACAACAACCACAGTCCCTACACATGACTATGTTTACCCTACTCTATACGGTGACAAATTCCCAAGATAATCTTCTGATGAGCTACTCTGATAATCAAGAAACACTCACTGAAATACGAGACGCGAAAACTACGCTAGGTTTTCCCAGAAAAACTAAATAAAAGCTAAGCGCAGCAAATAAGTACAAAAACGCTTTATACAAACAGTACTCGCTGCTGCTGGTGCTCTCGCTCTGGCTGTCACAAGACAACTGCTGATTCAAGTGACTAGTGGCTAACGGCCGCGAAAGAAACAAAAGACGGTTTTAGGGCGCTTTCTGTTCTAAACGATCAAGAAAACACTAAGAAATCTAACACGAAAACTACGTAAAGTTTTATCAAGAACTGTTAGTTACTATGCAGAGCAGATAAACACAAATAGAATCCCTTCCTTAGTGGAAGGTCGTAAACAAAATGCAAAATAAATGCTTTATACAAACAGTACTCGCTGCTGCTGGTGCTCTCGCTCTGGCTGTCACAAGACAACTGCTGATTCAAGTGACTAGTGGCTAACGGCCGCGAAACAAACAAAAGACGGTTTTAGGGCGCTTTCTGTTCTAAACGATCAAGAAAACACTAAGAAATCTAACACGAAAACTACGTAAAGTTTTATCAAGAACTGTTAGTTACTATGCAGAGCAGATAAACACAAATAGAATCCCTTCCTTAGTGGAAGGTCGTAAACAAAATGCAAAATAAACGCTTTATACAAACAGTACTCGCTGCTGCTGGTGCTCTCGCTCTGGCTGTCACTTCTTTCGAGAAGTTCCTAGAAAAATAAAGCTGGTTCCTGTGTTCTTTGTTGATTGCGTTTATGTAAACTTGTCGTCTCTTTAGGCTTCCTAAACATTTTATTTTATCCATTATTACTTCTCTGTTCCATTACCAGGGAAATTTCCTCTTCAATTTGGTCCTAAGGAACTAGAGGTGTAAAATAAAATTAAATACTTCCATGGATTCATTTCGTGTAACTTGATGTATTTTTTCACTTTCGTCTCATATTAGTTGTGTCTTTATCGAGTCCGTCATGCTAGTTTTTACCGTGGCGAGACTACACTAAACCTCAGGAGAAAAGATGGACCAAGCTATTTGTTTTATTTCCGTTATCCTAGTGCATACTATTTTCCGTTATCCTGTATTCCATGAGTGTCTGGCTTCGTATGATGCATGGGTGTTTGGAAAAAAAAAAAGAAACGTAGAAAGAGACGGGGGAATTGAATGGGCCCTGACAGGGATGATAAATCTAGGCTCAGAGCGAGAGAGTTGCCTGGATATCGTGAACTCAATAAACCTCTCCCCTCCACTTTTTAAACTGAGGAGCGGTCCTCTAGCTAGCGTCGTTTAGAAATTACAGAGAAGGGAACAGGCCGTGATAAGAATGGGAACCTGAGTCTGTAGAGACAGAGGTGTTTGGACATTTCGAACTCAACGAATATCTTCTCCACCTTTTTTAAGCAGAAGAGCCGTTTCGCTAGCGGGGGTGGTTTTCAAATATTCCTGGCTGGACTCGGAAAGTGCTGTCTGGTCTTGGAAGAAGGCATCAGAATGTGTTAGCTGTGATTTATCGTTGTTAGTTCCTTGTACTTCCGTCTACTTATTTTTTCCATTCTTGACAGCATTTTGGCGTGCTTAGTAACATTTAGTAAAGTGACTTTTAGGCATGAAAGTAGTTAATTATAAGTGGGTAACTCCCTTGTAGTTGATTATTGCTGAAGATTCCTCATTGCAACTTCTGTCAAATTGATCAATCTTGTGTGCGAAAAAGTTATTGTTGGGTATTCTGTTGTTCACAGCTATGAGTTCCCGTGTTGGTGTCAGCAACCAGTGTACGAAGGCATGCTGAAAAATGATGCCAGTGATGCCTCCAAATGCTTTTTGTGGAAACTCTTAAAGCTCTTTAAATAAAACAAACGTTATTTACATTCATCACTATCAAAATGAAATCCTCGAAAGTTCTCTTTAAGTTTTGGAAACGATGAAAATCGGATGGGGCCAAGTCGGGACTGTATGGAGGATGGTCGATGACAGAGAACCCAAGACGTGGGAGTACTCGTGTATGGTCTGACATGTCATGCTGAAGGAGAAGGTGCTCCATTTGCCGGGGAACGTTTCGAATTGGTGCTTTCATTTCTCTGAGCATCTCTCAGGCGCCGACATAACTACGGTGCGTTACAGACAGCCACGTAACACGCTACAATTCAGAGCACACTACTGCCAGACGATTGCAACTTGCATCAGTGAAGTGGGGAAGTCGATCGAGTAATATTCGTGATATGTAATACGTCAAACGATATTCAGAACATAATAAAAAATTCGGAGGCATTACTTTTCAGCAGACTGCGTTATGTTGGTGATTCTCCCTCTACTTGTTACTGTCATGATGCAGTGCATGGAGCTTGGGATATTTGACAGAATGGGTACCAATACCTTGGGACAATTTAGGCATAACAGTGCTCTTTCGGAATTTGTAAGAGTTTTGAGGAACTCCAGGCTTTCTTCCAAGCAGTGCTCCGTGCACACTCTTCACCATTGTGTTATCACAGTGAGCATTAAATAATAGAATGGCAAGCTTTCGCGCCGGCCGGTGTGGCCCAGCGGTTCTAGGCGCTTCAGTCTGGAACCGCGTGACCGCTACGGTCGCAGGTTCGAGTTCTGCCTCGGGCATGGATGTTTAAGTAGTTCTAAGTTCTAGGGGACTGATGACCTCAGCAGTTAAGTCCCATAGTGCTCAGAGCCATTTCTGGCAAGCTTTCCGTGTATAGCTTCGATGATTGCGAGAGAAAAATATCCTTTCCTTTGTAACCAACAATTACTCCAGTGCCTCGGCGATGAGTTCAATTCGCATCATTTAAAACTGATGTCTCATTAAGTCTAAACCATAGTGTGTTAGGGACCATTCGATGTCGATTATGAATATTCTCATGTCTAATGTAAAGGCTTATTGAACCACTTGCCATAGTTTAAAATATATCAGAGGTAAAAGATTACCATAGAAAATTACAGACGTATTTCACCGTTTATGTGAAAATATCCTCAGCACTCCATAGTTTTTTTTTTCCACACACTAACATTCTCCATAACAAAGAGTAAATGTGGCGGCATAGTATATCCTTTCGGTGTCCAACCACATTGAAGCTGAATTTTATGCAATAGGCGCATGGCATACCAAAAATCAAGGGCAAAGACATACGTAATCTCTTTCATTGATTTCGAAAAAGCATATGATTCGATTGATAGAGAATCTATTATCAGTCCTGGAAAAAATGGGTTTGGATAAGAAAACAACTAATATTATAAAAGCGACCCTTACAAATACGTTTTCGAAAGTTATATTTATGGGCGAATTTTCGGAACCCTTTGAAATAAAAACGGGAGTGCGACAGGAGGATGGGCTCTCACCGTTGCTGTTCAATTGTGTGCTTGAGAAAGTAGTCAGAGAATGGAACAAAAATATTAAGAGTAGTATAAGAATGGGTTGCAAAAAGAAGAACCTTAAAGTAAATTGCATTGCTTTTGCAGATGATATGGCCTTGTTTGCTGAAACAATGGAATAAGCACGGCAGCAAGTCCTTGAACTAAAGAAACAAACATCTAAAATAGGTCTTCACATCTCCTTTGAAAAAACTAAGATATTGATAAACATCAAGCACTCATGTAAATACCTCAAAGCTCCAGAACAAAAGAGTGAAATAGTAAAAGAATTCAAATATCTCGGAGAATGGATTAGTTGGAATGCTGGGGAAAGAAAAGCAATGGAATCCAGAAAACTTGAATTGGCCTTTTAACTAGCAAAAAATACATACTGGTACAACAAAAAATCCCTTTCATGGGGGACCAAAATTACACATTACAAGACAGAGATTAAGCCAGAAGAACTGAATGTAGCAGAAACACTAAACTTGAATTTCAAAGGCCAAATGGAGAAACTTGATCTAAAGGAAAGAAAAATTTTAAGGAAAGATGATAGGACCAAAATTTCCAGACAGTAAGATTATATACATCAAAACTGAAACTCTCTACAAGAAAATTGAAAAACTTTGAGATACTATGCGAAAAAGGAGGATAAATTTTTATAGTCATCATCTCAGAATGAATTCCAACAGATTAACTAAACAAATCTTTGACTTTTTCCGTATCCGCAAAACGATACCCAACTGGTTTAAAGAAACTGAGAATTAAAGATTTCAGAAAATTCACTTATTGATTGAACAACTAAATTAATTACTAAAGATGAAAACAAAAGGTTCCAAGGTAAAACTACACAAAAGTCCAATGCCTTCATCTCGGAAGAAGAGAGGAAGTGAAGATCAGAAAGAATGAAGAAATACTGGGCCCTAAGGAAAGAACAACGCACAAAGAAATGATTGATCCAACGTACCCCAAAGAGGGTGAAACGAAAGAAGAAGAAGAAGAAGGCACGAATGTTGTATGCGCTCCTGTAAGTCATTGTTCACTACTTGTTTGCCAATAAGACGTTATTCCGTTTCGAAATATCAAATTAACGATTCAATGGGCCGTGTTTAGTTGTATACCATCCTTATCACTAAGGCAACAGTCAGGGAAGGTGACCTGAGAGAACAAAGCAAAGGGCCGGCCGAAGTGGCCGTGCGGTTAAAGGCGCTGCAGTCTGGAACCGCAAGACCGCTACGGTCGCAGGTTCGAATCCTGCCTCGGGCATGGATGTTTGTGATGTCCTTAGGTTAGTTAGGTTTAACTAGTTCTAAGTTCTAGGGGACTAATGACCTCAGCAGTTGAGTCCCATAGTGCTCAGAGCCATTTGAACCATTTTTTGAACAAAGCAAAGGTACTTGAGGTAGAAGAATTAACTTTCAGTACTGACAACAGGCGGAGGCAATGCAAGCAAAAGGATCGGCTTCGACTGTACGTCAATACATTTCTTCAACACCCCGCCACCACCTAAGCCAATGGACGCAGAGCACAGCAGAATGGGCACGAAGACCAGGATGGAGATGGGCTTCGTCCACTAACGACAGTAGCAGCCGAAGAAGAAGAAGAAGAGCAGTCCATTAGTGAGTGAGGTATGCTGTGTCCCATGCCACTACCCCTGCCGGATAGTCCATCCTTCCGTCACAATGGCACATCAGCATAGCCTACGTGTAGGCGAGACCAAGAACAGCGAGCACTTCGACAGTTATTTTGCCACACCTCGTTATGACCATCATTTGACCAAGATAATGACATCACTCAGCTTGGGGAACCAACAATTGGGGTACATGTTATCGCCAGCAACATAACCAATTGCATGGGTTGTGGGTATTTATCAGCATGGCTTTATACATAGTGGGCCAACGAGTCAGCAACAGAGTTCATCTGGAGTTTGTGGATATCATCGAGAGGTCGTCTTCAGCAGGAGCCGGTTTTCATTTAGCGCTCTTCCAGAGTTCTCGCTTAGCAGCAGTCTGAAGGGAGCGGCTGCCATTCTGGAGTCAGCTGCCTAAAGTAAACAGCCCAAGACGATAGGAACTGCCGCAGCCCTTAGCGCAATGACGATTGTAAGGGACTTAGTCTCTGGCTAGGTGTTTACTTCTTGAAGTGACTGTTTTGTTAAGGAACTTAGTTATCGGCATGGAGAGATTCATATGTGCATAACCTGAACTGAATATTATGGCTTTCATCTCTGCTGCAGTAAGTAAGTGTTCAGTTATGTGGTACTAATTAACTTGTGTAGTATTGTTTCAGAACCCAGTCACGACACATGTGATCGCCCGCATACAGTGGATAAATAATGGGTTGGAAATAAAACTACTGTACATAAGTAGCCTTGTACGGAACTGAGACGTGGACGTTAAACATTTCAGGTAAGAATAGAACTGAAATTTTTCAAATGTGATACTACAGAAGAACGTTGAAAATTACATGAGTAAGTCGAATAACTAATGAGGGAGCACTAAATCGAATTGAGGAAAAATAAATTTGTGGCATAACTTTATTGAAAGAAAAGATCGATTGATAGGGACGGATCCTGACTGATCAAGAAATTGTCGATTTGATAACGGACGGAAGTGTGTGGAATAAAAAACACAGAGGCAGACTAAGCCTCGAATTCAGCATGCATGTTCAAATGAATGCAGGATTCAGTAGTTATGTGCATGTGATGGTGCACAGCATATACTAGTATGGAGTTGCATCAAATCACTCTTCGGACTGAAAACCAGAAGACAACAATGATCCAGCAAAGAATTCAATATAGCACATTCGTGGCTACTCCTTTACCACTGCGTTATGTGACTACATCTGAAACGTAACACAACTAATTTATTCTGCGAAAAGAACGAGATGTTTGATTATTACTTGAAATAGCTTCCAAGAAGCTACTCCAGGCGGGTGTAAAATGAATGTGCGCAACGGAGAATAATAAACGCTAAAATGAAGATTTGGCCCTGTCTGACTACCCCCTGAAGTAGATCTTAGGATCTCTTAATTCTATAAATTACATTGTAAACATAAATGAATGATGAAGGCAACTAATCCTACTAAATGATTAACGTTGTTCCTGCTTATATATTTATTGTAGATTTTAAAAAAACTTTATATTACAAAGTTTACATTTCACATCTCTGCCCCTTATTATGACTGCGCGGTCTAATATCAATAACGCGAAATGACTGCGCGGTCTAATATCAATAACGAGAAATGACTGACATCATCTACGTACCAAACACTGGGAGACACTACTTTCAAAGATGATCTACAGTGGTGTGGAGCCTCAGTGGAAATAAACTAACGTGATCACAACTGTTTAGCTTTTATATCCCTAATAAGCCGAAGCAATTTGCGACATCACCGTATGTACTGCGTCTGGTGCGTCGAAGTGATGGTTCTCGTACTCGTCTGTGACGATGGAAGAACTTCAGCCACAAATAAATTTTTTCAAACACTAGGACGGCAGAAGGCGGTCCTCTGACTAATTTACTCTAACACTGTCTTCTCCTCTCTGTGTTCTACAGACGAGAAACGCGAACTCCTAGCCACAAGGACAGCGTTCAGATAACATCTCAAGATAAGTTTAGGCAGAGGAAGTGCTCTCAATTACTGAACACTGCGTGCTCAACGACGACTTCCAACCCGGAGGTGAAGTCCAGAATCGTATAGGTTCGCAAGAGTACAGTGCCTACAGTGCCTAACTGTTCTAACTATAAACTCTCCTGAGAGCAAAGACAGCAAGTCTGTCCATACCAACAAAGCTTATATCGGTCGACCGTCACACACGGGCGCTCACAATGGAGGACCACATCTCTCTACCGCTAGCCTCCCAGCAAGGCTCGGCTCCCCACCATCGTAATTCCGAAAACGAATCATATTCCCCAAACCCCGGAATATTCTCCCTCTCCACAGATTCTTCCGAACGCCGACCAACCATATTTTAGTCTTTTGTCGTCCAGCGCGGAAAGTTTGCGAGGAAAAACCTATACTCGTACAATGGTACGCTTCTGAGTAAAAATCCTTGGAAATAACCCAGCCTGCGTGGTTTTCGATGTGACTCTTCCCCGTTCCTCCCAGCTGCGTCCAAGATTTTCGTAATTTCTGAAGTATAATCCTTTTGGTTCGGCTACAACACTGGCCGGTCGCGACTCTATTGTGCCCCAGCGCTCAGGTGTCACAACATCAGTCTTGCTACTCCCTGTATTTAAACAGGACCAACACACCTGTGTGGGCCTTCCACCCAAGGCTTGAGTTCCGCCTGCCGTTTCATTTCTACTGTCGTTCCAACCTCTACTAGTGTGATAATAAAGACACTCCGTGACCTTTCATGCAATAAACGTTAACAATTATTTACATGGCGTACGTGACAATGTCAGTCTCCTTTATGTATTTATATATACGATGTACAACCTATCAAATGATACCTAATTGTGTTTGTAGGTCACGTAAAAGTATGTGGATGGGTGCTTGTAAGGTGCGAAATTACAGCCACCTTACAAGGTCACTAAATATTTTAGTGGTAACCCTTAATTCATGTACGATGAATGGCAAGGAAAGTTCAATTGATTACTAAACTCCTAATTTCCTTCCCAATCCTTACTCAGTCCGAGATCATATTCTGTCTCCAGTTGCCTCATCAGTGACAGAGCGCGAAACCTGAAAGATCATTCCTTGGGGAGGGGGCGGGCTCGGCAAGAGACGGCACTTACCAACTCGCGCAATCTGGGTACAGCCCTTTTTTACTTAGTACAGAATTCTCTGAATTTCTAACAATCACTGTCTACGACTCCACTAAACTGTAGGTTTAATATTGCCGGTTGCACCCATAGGAGTAACTACGGGGAGCCTTCAATGAGTAATGCAACACTTTTTTTTTCTTAAAGCTGGTTGGTTTTATTCAGAATTCATGTGCAACATATCATTCCCCACTCTATGTATGTCCCTAAGGGTCCATCGGTGGCTCCCAACTGGCAGTGTAATCTCGTAGTGATCCAGATGAAGATTTTCAGCGTTGGACTCGTCACGTGTGCTTGAACCAGGGTGAAGATCGTTTGGAAGATGTCGGCCAGGGTCTCCATCAGAGGTCTGCAAGCAACATATCAGCCAAATCAGCATCGTCTTCCTCTGAATCCGATACACTGCTTAATGAGCCACCACAACGTACACTTCTGAACAATGGACTATTTGCACAAAACATGCACCAATGACTATATTGTTTAATATGTGGCGGACAAGTTACACCATATGAAAATGATGGTGTCTTGTTTACCATATTAATTTTCATTCCAATAAGAAGTGGTTGCAGTAGCGCGTTTTGCCATGAATCGGATAATTTGTATAAACAGTTCTCACAAATAGTATATACAAAATGCTTGTAAGTAACTTCGTAAAAAAAATACTTTAATTTTGAATCTACTTTGCCAGAATGTACTAATGTCAAAAGAAGACATTGTAATCAAACCAAGTGTTTCCCATGGAACTGGAATTCCCGCTCTTATTTTTGCACAAGCTTCTACTGCATCATTTACGATTTCTCAAATCATGGGAACATTCTCACTTTTATTGAATATATAACATTCTGGCAACCTATACGAATTTAACATGAAATTAAATTTTGAAACACGAAATTCCAATAGAATATCTTCCCGTATAGGTTGTGGTAACTCCAATTGACAAACATCTAAGGCATTTTGGAGTCTTCCACAAACAGCAATTCGTGCAAGTTTGTACAAAGTTTCCATTGTAATAGAAGTGTACTTACTATTTCCGGCAGCTCGTTAGCGACAATAGAAGTTCTCGCAGTCGGTTCAGAGGACATGATGTGCTGTGCTCCAAATCATCCTCCTTATATACTAAAATTCGGGTACAGCCGGTTAAGACAAATCCTGTTATCAACACGTGTCGGGCAACCTTTTGCTGGCGTGGGTGCTTGCTCAGATAATTGTCCTAAAAGGAGAAATTATCTCGGCGGGACAGTGACGCCGCCATCGCGACCTTGGGACCCCGGGGGACAGATTTTTTTTATAAGTTGCTAAAGTGAGAGCTTCATTGGCCTTCAGCGAATGAAGCAACTGACCCTCGAATCATGAAACGAAGCGACGCAGTCATGTTTCGATTCATGAGGGTCAGCAACTTATAAAAAAAATCTGTCCCCCGGGGTCCCAAGGTCGCGATGGCGGCGTCACTGTCCCGCCGAGATAATTTGTCCTTTTAGGACAATTATCTGAGCAAGCATTAATATAATAATGTTGTCCAGATGGTATTACACTGACCATATTTTCTGGGGGTATGCAATTGTATGACATTAATATGGAAAGTACCTTTTTTGCCGTCGTTTCAGGGTTGCACCTCTGGTAGTCAGAGATTGGCTTGCGCTTTGTATGAGGCCATTTACATGAGCCATCTCTGGTCAGTTCTTGTTGCAACTGATCATTAATTCGAGGGCTTTCCCTTTCCAATACTGAGAGGGATCCCTATTTTTCAACATAATCTCCGTTCATTGTGACATCTTTATGACGCCTTACTGCGAGAAACCTATATGCCCGCACGGTACCACAGCGTTGATTGTTGCACCACGAGAGGACATCAAACAGAATAATCCCTACTCAGTCCCAGAAGACCGTCGCCATGACTTTACCGACCGGCGGTGCGGCTTTCAACTTTTCCTTCAGAAAGGAAGTAGTTTGGCACCACTCCATGGATTGCCGTTTTGTTTCCGGTTCGAAGTGACGAACCTGGTACCACAAAAGCAGCTCCGCACAGATACTCCTTCGTTGGTCTTTACGATGTTCTGTTGGCTGCGAGGAACCCAGCGGGCACACACCTCTGAGTACCCCGACTGGTGGACGAGTGCGTCACCACTGTCAATAGAGATGTCCAGTTGAGCAGCGAGGTGTTTGATTGTGATCCGCCTATCACCTCGAATGAGGGTGTCCGCACGTTCCGACACTGCAGGAGTGACAGCCGTGTGCGGTCAGTCGGCACGAGGAGATCGGAAGCAGTTGCTTGAATCACCGTGCTTTTGTTCAGCAGACGCTCTGCAAGCACCTATTGTGGGGTGGTGGGCGGTAAAATTACATTTCTTTTGTATTGTTGCTGTTCTCAACATAGACCCTCTAACTACAATGTTGGCCACGAGAAAGTGATTAGCAAAAACGTGATGCCTGTAATTAAAGGTCACTGTGCCCACACTGATGGAGAAATGAAGTTATTCATCATTGAAGTTCATTACACTGAGGATTTAGCATGATGTCTGGGATGGATAGAAAATGCAGTTTACTACAGGGTTATTACAGATGATTGAAGCGATTTCACAGCTCTACAATAACTTTATTATTTGAGATATTTTCACAGTGCTTTGCACACACATACAAAAACTCAAAAAGTTTTTTTAGGCATTCACAAATGTTCGATATGTGCCCCTTTAATGATTCGGCAGACATCAAGCCGATAATCAAGTTCCTCCCACACTCGGCGCAGCATGTCCCCATCAATGAGTTCGAAAGCATCGTTGATGCGAGCTCGCAGTTCTGGCACGTTTCTTGGTAGAGGAGGTTTAAACACTGAATCTTTCACATAACCCCACAGAAAGAAATCGCATGGGGTTAAGTCGGGAGAGCGTGGAGGCCATGACGTGAATTGCTGATCATGGTCTCCACTACGACCGATCCATCGGTTTTCCAATCTCCTGTTTAAGAAATGCCGAACATCATGATGGAAGTGCGGTGGAGCACCATCCTGTTGAAAGATGAAGTCGGCGCTGTCGGTCTCCAGTTGTGGCACGAGCCAATTTTCCAGCATGTCCAGATACACGTGTCCTGTAACGTTTTTTTCGCAGAAGAAAAAGGGGCCGTAAACTTTAAACCGTGAGATTGCACAAAACTCGTTAACTTTTGGTGAATTGCGAATTTGCTGCACGAATGCGTGAGGATTCTCTACCGCCCAGATTCGCACATTGTGTCTGTTCACTTCACCATTAAGAAAAAATGTTGCTTCATCACTGAAAACAAGTTTCGCACTGAACGCATCCTCTTCCATGAGCTGTTGCAACCGCGCCGAAAATTCAAAGCGTTTGACTTTGTCATCGGGTGTCAGGGCTTATAGCAATTGTAAACGGTAAGGCTTCTGCTTTAGCCTTTTCCTTAATATTTTCCAAACCGTCGGCTGTGGTACGTTTAGCTCCCTGCTTGCTTTATTCGTCGACTTCCGCGGGTTACGCGTGAAACTTGCCCGCACGCGTTCAACCGTTTCTTCGCTCACTGCAGGCCGACCCGTTGATTTCCCCTTACAGAGGCATCCAGAAGCTTTAAACTGCGCAAACCATCGCCGAATGGAGTTAGCAGTTGGTGGATCTTTGTTGAACTTCGTCCTGAAGTGTCGTTGCACTGTTATGACTGACTGATGTGAGTGCATTTCAAGCACGACATACGCTTTCTCGGCTCCTGTCGCCATTTTGTCTCACTGCGCTCTCGAACGCTCTGGCGGCACAAACCTGAAGTGCGGCTTCAGCCGAACAAAACTTTATGAGTTTTTCTACGTATATGTAGTGTGTCGTGACCATATGTCAATGAATGGAGCTACAGTGAATTTATGAAATCGCTTCAATCATTTGTAATAGCCGTGTATAACAGTTTTCACTATATTCTGAAAACGATAAACCTTAAAGTTCCAGACAAATGTTTACCTTATCAACTCTTGTACTATCAGAGCTGTTCAGAGTCTATTGCGTGGATCATATTATCCCTAGATAACGAAACTGTTCAATAATCGTTATCGATGCAAATGTTCAAAGTGAATGCTCGCCAAAATTTGATGTTAATACTCATCAAATGCCACGCTAGTAATGATAGAAGGTCTGTACTGCGACGACACGTGATAATACGACATACGCAAACTAAGAATAAATCACTGGAGTCGTTCCGCAATTAACACTTTACCACAACGCGAACTCATACCGAGTTACATAATGCGGCATCCAAGGCTGTTCATTGCAACTGCACAGACGTGACGTGGCTTCCGACACGGAGTGCGTGCTGAGACGAATCTATGCTCTAATTTATATAGCCGCGGTGCGAACCGCCGAAAGCCCAGCCGACAAAATTTCCCTTCCTGACCACCCGCTGGGCTAGTAAAGCACCACTTCAGTTTACTAAATAATTAATTGCTTCATTCGCTGAAGGCCAATGAAGCTCTCACTTTAGCTCTAACTATAATTGTGCAATCAGCACACAGGTAAGCATCTGTAATAAAATTCCGATGTGGCTACGTTAAATACTTTTGGTGAGATAATTATTTTAGTTGCACTGCGTGCAATATATGAACTCTGAAGTTGCCCTATGGAGATACGCTACAGCTACAGTTTTATAGCTACCTTTTCGAAACTTCTCACATCTTTGTTGTTGTTGTTGTTGTTGTTGTGGTCTTCAGTCCTGAGACTGGTTTGATGCAGCTCTCCATGCTACTCTATCCTGTGCAAGCTTCTTCATCTCCCAGTACCTACTGCAACCTACATCCTTCTGAATCTGCTTGGTGTATTCATCCCTTGGTCTCCCTCTAAGATTTTTACCCTCCACGCTGCCCTCCAATACTAAATTGGTGATCCCTTGATGCCTCAGAACATGCCCTACCAACCGATCCCTTCTTCTAGTCAAGTTGTGCCACAAACTTCTCTTCTCCCCAATCCTATTCAATACCTCCTCATTAGTTACGTGATCTACCCATCTAATCTTCAGCATTCTTCTGTAGCACCACATTACGAAAGCTTCTATTCTCTTCTTGTCCAGACTATTTTCGTCCATGTTTCACTCCCATACATGGCTACACTCCATACAAATACTTTGAGAAGTCAACTTCCTGACACTCGTATACTCGATGTTAACAAATTTCTCTTCTTCAGAAAGGCTTTCCTTGCCATTACCAGTTTACATTTTATATCCTCTCTACTTCGATCATCATGAGTTATTTTGCTCCCCAAATAGCAAAACTCCTTTACTACTTGGTCTCCTTTCCTAATCTAATTCCCTCAGCGTCACCCGACTAAATTCGATTACATTCCATTATCCTCGTTCTGCTTTTGTTGATGTTCATCTTATATCCTCCCTTCAAGACACTATCCATTCCGTTCAACTGCTCTTCCAAGTCCTTTGCTGTCTCTGACAGAATTACAATGTCATCGGCGAACCTCAAAGTTTTTATTTCTTCTCCGTGGATTTTAACACCTACTCCGAATTTTTCTTTTGTTTCCTTCACTGCTTGCTCAATATACAGATTGAATAACATTGGGGAGAGGCTGCAACCCTGTCTCACTCCCTTCCCAACCACTGCTTCCCTTTCGTGGCCCTTGACTCTTATAACTGCCATCTGGTTTCTGTACAAATTGTAAATAGCCTTTCGCTCTCTGTATTTTACCCCTGCCACCTTCAGAATTTGAAAGAGAGTATTCCAGTCAACATCTTTGCTATTATAGCGTATCTCCATTCTACTTTAAACATCCTAGCTTTATCTAATCCCTTACTTAAATCTATCTCGCTTCCATATTCTTAGGACACAAAAACAGAAAATCATGAATTTCAATCAAAATATTACTTTGTGAGATCCAGCATGCTGTTTCCATTAAATTGCAATGAGGAAGGAATCCGAATATTAATTTTGTAGTTTATAGCTCGTTCGTGTTGCGCCAATGATTTTCACTTAAAACATCCAAATTTTGAAAACTGTTAAAAGTTACTAAACTGAAACTTAACACATTACCATTTTAGCATCAGTCCTGACTTGCTATTAACTTTTCAGATTATTTACTTTACTTTTAAGGCATTGTGCAACATTCGTGACGTCATATCTAGTTAGAGCGGACTAGGCTGGCACACAATGGAAAGCATATGAATTCTATATGGCGTGAGTAGGCTGCTTCCCTATACTATGAATATCTGCAATGCTCTGGCTTTCCGCCAAAAGAAGCTACCTGCTTGGAATGCACCTTCGTTACAGACGCCATTTTGAAGGCTACGTACGGCGCCACCATCTGTCAGGATTTCATGAAACTATAGGCGTTAAGGCGGGAGTATTCAACGATGTCCCACGACAAACCGCATTTTTTCAACCGAAATTGGCCTAGAAAAAGGCGCCCCTCGTATTACAGAACAGTCTGAATTTCTAACAATCAACATATGCGACTCGACTAAATTGTAGATTTGACACAGTCGACTATAACCTCAGCAACACCTTACGTATAAATATAAGTCTTTGGTTGGGTTTTCGTAGCAGTCACTCTGCTCACCGGACATTATGCCAGTTCCTTGGTGTGGCTGCCCTTTAGGCATTCGAGACACGTGCGAACCTTTACAGAACCGTGCTGAAATAATGTCTTAAATCTTTTTTATGTTGCTTCCTTACCGAGCAGCACAAAGGAGTCGTAACAATGGTTCACGGATGCCATCGCCGATTCCCAACTCATGAACACAACAGCAGTTTACGTTCTAGTCATCCGTCTTCAGTTGCCAGAATGGCGCCCCTTCCCCTTCGCACAACGGAATCGTAACTGTAGTTTACCATTGTCTGTGGAAAAAGAAAACCCATGATGGCTTTCTGAATCTGCATTCAGTTTTACACGGCAGTGCTATCATAGTATACTTGGAAAAACAAAGCCACGTCGTATTGTAGGTGTACACATCCATACTTAACCCGAAACTCATCAATCGAAAAAAGAACATATTTTTTCTGCGCAAGAAGAGAGGGTAGCAATCGGAAATTTCAAGGTCGAAAAAAATGTGCTATCCAGGATTCAGACTGTCTCAAAGTCAATGAGTGGAACACAGCGCCAAATGCAGTCACAGAAATATGAATTCTGCATTACAGTTAGCATACTACACAATGACGTGACAGTAGAGAGACGAGGATTAGCTTGGTGTGGTCCTAGGTTGCTAAAAACTGATTCTGCCAGCCTAAACGAGGATGTTTTCAGCAGATTTGTCACATTCATCTACACTCATGCTCATAAATTAAGGATAATGCTGATACATGATGAAACAACACTCTGGCGGGCGGTTTGCGGGTTTAAATCACCTCGGGGTATGACCATACGGTGCATTTGACATGCAGTCGTCGCACGGTGGCGCTGGCAGCAGTCCACATACGCAGAGGTGTGTTGGTGCATGTCAGAGAACGGTGCAGACGTTTTCAGACATGCTAATCGTGACTGTGTGTTGAAAATGGCTCAAAGAACACCTACTGATGACGTTATGAGGGATAGAGTACTAGGGGCACTGGAGGCTGGTCAAATACAGCTGGTCGTAGCACGGGCCCTCCGTGTGCCACAAAGTGTGATCCCAAGATTATGTCAACGATTCCAGCAGACAGGAAACGTGTCCAGGTGCTACAGTACGGGACGTCCATAGTGTTCAACACCACAAGAAGACCGATATCTCACCATCAATGCCTGCAGACGGCCACGGAGTACTGCAGGTAGCCTTGCTCGGGACCTTACCGCAGCCACTGGAACAGTTGTCTCCAGACACACAGCCTACAGACCACTGAACAGACATGGTTTATTCGACCGGAGACCTGCAAGATGCATTCCACTGACCCCTGGTCACAGGAGAGCCCGTAAAGCCTGGTGTCAAGAACACAGTACATGGTCATTGGAACAGTAGTCCCAGGTTATGTTCATGGACGAGTTCATGTATAGTCTGGACAGTGATTCTCGCCGGGTTTTCATCTGGCACCTTGAAAGGGACCTGTATGGAGGTCGTGGTTTGATGGTGTGGGGTGGGATTACACGTACACCCCTGCATGTCTTTGACAGAGGAACTGTAACAGGTCAGGTGTATCGGGACGTCATTTTGCACCAGTTTGTACGCCTTTTCAGGGGTTCAGTAGGTCCCACCTTCCTCCTGATGGATGATAACGCACGGCCCCACTGAGCTGCCATCATGGAGGAGTACCTTGAAACACAAGATATTAGGCGAATGGAGTGGCCTGCCTGACCTCCAGACCTAAACTCCATCGAGCACATCTGGAATGTTCTCGGTCGACGTATCGCTGCACATCATCAAACCCCTACGGCACTTCAGGAGCTCCGACAGGCACTGGTGCAAGAATGGGATGATATACCCCAGCAGCTGCTCGACCACTTGATCCAGAATATGCCAAACCATTGTGCGGCCTGTGTACGTGTACATGGTGATCATATCCCATATTAATGTCGGGGTACATGTGCAGGAAACAGTGGCGTTTTGTAGCACATGTGTTTCGGGGCGGTTTTTTCAACTTATCACCAATACCGTGGACTTACAGATCTGTGTCGTGTGTGTTCTCAATGTGCCTACGCTATTAGCGCCAGTTTTGTGAAGTGCCACGTTGTGTGGCACCACATTCTGCAATAATCGTTAATTTATGAGCATGAGTGTAGTAATATACCGGCCTTGGGCAGAACCTTTCCATAATGAACCAATAAAAATGTAGTTTTCAGAACTCATTTACTTAAGCTTAAATTATGCCACTTGACACTGCCGGCAGCAGTGGCTGGCCGGCTCTAGGTGCTTCAGTCCAGAATCGTGCTGCTGCTGCGGTCGCAGGTTCGAATCCTGTCTTGCGCATGGATGTGTGTGATGTCCTTGGGTTAGTTAGGTTTAAGTAGCTCTAAGTCTAGGGGACTGATGACCTCAGATGTTAAGTCCCATTGTGCTTACAGCCATTTGAACCAGTTGACACTAAAAGGTAGAAATAACGAAAATTTTGCAATAAATCGATTAACATGAAAATATGTAAAGTGTTATAGATGCCATTCAATGTGCTAGAAACGGTATTTAATTTGAATAAATTATTTTAATCGTTTTTCCCTGTTTCTCCAGTTTGATGGGTGTTAATGTCCAAAAGGATTTCTTCAGTCATTCTGACTATTCTTCTATTTCAGATTTTTAATTTTCAGTTTCAGTCTAACATTACAGGAATATGAATATATTATTTTTTTGAATATTTGCTAGCTTTATTTCACAGCTGTTTGTATGCCCTGGGTTTATTTATGTAGGAATACAATTTCAGGTCGTTTAATCAAAAAGATGTCATACACATTCGTACAATAACGTAAAAAGATGTGCTTTGCACTTACTATTAAAACATGTTTTCCATTTACGCACCAAGTAATCTACCTTAAGAATACTAAGCAGATAACTACTGTATCAGTGTTTTGAGATGCAATAACTTATCCTACAAAAATTTAGTTGTTGGCGCACTACCTTTTCCAAACTCACCGAATCAGCTGTACGAAACCCGGCAAGTTTTGAACTTCTCCTTCTCCTGGAAAGATTTCGGTAGACGCCCATGTCTGTGGTGTCATAAACCTACATGCGTGAGCTGCACTAACACCACTGCAGAAGTGCTCTGCTGAACTCGTCGCGGAGGAGATGCTGCGCGGATGAAGCCCTGTACATGAAAGTTTCATTTTCTTCTTCTTGTCCAGTGCAGAAGTAATGTTCATTGAACTTAATAAAAGTTTCTACGTAGGTGGCTACTACTTGATGCGTAGTTTCTTGCCCAGTCGTTTCTATTTGTATTTGTAATTTACTGGAGACAGTCCCTGAACTGAAACACCATACAAAGTATCTCCCTCTCGCGACTGTACTGTTTGTAATACAACGTTTCTCTTCTGTGACAAATGTCATATTAATTCACTGTGATGTGGCAGATGTAAATGGTCACTGTGCTCTGAGTGCATATTACCGAAACAGAACTACTAAAAGTGATAAACACCGTTGTCAATAGCACAATCCTAAAATATAAACTTCAGTGCAATTTATGCATAGATTTATCATTTGACTTCGTAAGTAGCCATTGTCTTCAGTAGGCTATTTATCATTAAATCATGTCGCTTTGGTGTCTAAACAGCAAGAATGTCCCGTTATACTTTTAATGGTCTATCTATATGAACAAGCGGCCTGTGGGCCAGTTGCTAAGTGCCAATTACGAAAATGCAGAAGTGGTGTTGCTACTTCGACTATGCATATTCCCTTCCTGGTTTTATCCAACTCATCTACACGTTGTGTTCTATATAGGACAAATTTATTTAGGTAGTAGGTGTAGACAATACAAGATACGGTGCTTATTACTCATCGCGTATATCACGCGCTTATCAATAAACGGCGAAGGTACTGACACCTGAAACGTGCAGCCATCTGTGGCTTTAGATGCAAACTAATTACTGTGCAGCGATAGCAAGCAGCTTTACAAACGTTGGCAAAAAGTGTCCAGTCTCGGCATTATAATATTAAATTCTTCTGTAAGGTGGCGTGGTCTCCTGACCTTCATTTCTTACATATTCCGTCCTCACAATCGTATTCTGCACATCAAGACGCTTCATTCGAACCCAAACTCGATAAGGTAGAGTCAATTTTGTATGAATTCGTGTAAGCGATATGCAAATCTAATAAGTAAATCGCAAGTGCGCACTGAGGTTGGCTGGCGTACACAACATGATGGCCACAGGAATTTTCGTTCTAAAGAGGCAACCAGCCCGCTGGGAGGCCCGTCCCTTCAGAGGGGTGAGTCAACAACACACACCTACTTTGGCCGGAGCGAATACCCAGAGATAGGACAGCTTTTGCCAGAGCGAAGGGACAACGATCCCTGTGTTCAACTTAAAAGCAAATTCCGCTACATTGTGTGGGAGCGCCCAGAAGACGCATTCTTTGACGGACCGACTGCATAATTTCGGAGTTCTCACAGGAGGACAGTACATCCATAATGGAGATGCTACATATTTCCGCATTGGTCGACTTAAACGAAACTTCATTATTCTGTGTAAAAGAGCAACGCTGATTGGCAGAATATTTTTAATGCAAAGGGCCAGAGGAGTGAGGGAAGACAGCAAATGATATACCCTTGCAATTTTTCCAGAAAAAGGAGCCGTTCTGTTGTCGCTCTTGGACAGGAACATGTAACGAGAACGAGTGTGCTCGTACATGTACGCAAAGAGCGAGGAACAAAGTCTCTCCTCAGTACTTCACCGGGACAGCACCTCTGTCATTAGCGAATCGGAGTGACACTCTATATTGAGTCACTCGCGATTAAGCGTTGTTCGCTGTGTTGGGCACCACACTTATTGTGCGGTGTGAACACGGACAGAATACTAGTTAAACACCTACCGAATATTGAGTGGCATCACGGTGGACTGGTTATCTGACCTGTGTACCATGGTTGTAGTTAGACTAGGGGCGGATAGGAGTCCTTGACTTCATCAAGGTGTAGGGAGAGTTTGATAGGCGAAGGTCAATCCAGATACAAAGAGATAGTTGTGTTATTTGTCAGCAGTGAGCGACACAGGCAGCAGTCATCGCAGCTCATGGTATTGTGCGGTAGAGCGTATGTGAGCCCTATCTGTCCTCCATAACAGTACACTCCATTACATTTCTTACGCGACAGCCTTGACCGTATCTAGAAAAGTTATTCAAGTCATGTAGGCGCGGCTCTTGACCACTCTGCCAAGTAAATAACATTCTTAAAGAAAAGGGAGAAAAGAACCTTTCCATACTTTGTAAAATAGTGGCATTCCTATCCATAAGAGGCAATCTACTGTTCCGAAAAGAGACCGGAAATTTGTCATTTTATAAGAAAAAGTTTCACTTGATTTCTCAGAATTTTTTGCAATAAATAATATTTTTGTTCGTTTAATGTTTTTCTTAAACTAACTAGCAATACTCCAGTACCCAAGTATTCCACTAGTTACGTAAAAATATAGAATATTTTTGTGTCTTTTCCTTACAGCAGACGACTCCAGAAGATATTTGTTGCTGAATGTTTTTCAAGCAGTTCTTGTTGGTACATAAGGAGCATCTGTCTGACTTCTGTAGTAGTGTGAGATAGAAATTGTTTCTTGGAGGACCCAAAAGGTACTTCTTGGATCAATCCATTGCGAAACTTGACAAAATAAAACCCACACACACACACTTCAGCTGGTTGAAAAAGAATACAATTCTTCTCAACTGTGATTAAATAGGACCATACCTTTCTTTGATTCCTCTTATTATGTCCATTGCTATCTGTTCAACTGACTTCTAAACAGGTTATCCATAATCTTCGAATATTATGTTTACAGACTGAAATATGCTCCTATTGTAGCACAAAAAAATGTCCTGGCAGATTTAGGGATGTAAAAGAAGGGAACTAGTGTTTCGACTTACCTGGCAGCTTCAAAGACATTTAAATCAAATCATCTCTACACATTCGTGCTTTTCTACTTGCTATTATTAGTACCCATGTCACGTAATATAACGCGTCGTGTCACGTAAAGTACCGTGATCCATGATTTCATGTTTTATAACATGACACATACATCATGTCATCCCACATGGCTTTTGTAACATTGTGCAGTGAGACACAACGTGTCAGTCAAGAAGTCGACAAGGTAGTTCCCTTCTGTTAAATCCCTAACTATGTCCAGATCATGTTCGTCTTTTTTGTGCTACTATAGGAGGATCTTTCACTCTGGTTTCCAACTTTTACTTTACCATAATTCTGACATTAGACTGCCGTAGCTTGGCAAACGAAGTAGATTTCTGTTGTCTCGGCCACTACTGATTCGGTATAGGTTTTTTTGTTGTCTTTAGAACCATGTTGCTTATATCGTGGCAACGGCTAAGGCTTTCAAAAAACATCAGGACGACCATTAATTGCATGTATTTGTTTACCTTCTTACAAAATTTGAACAGATATGCACAAGTCCGTGACGTAGAAATGGTGCGCATAAGAAACCTCACAAAGAGAATAAAAGAAAATAAAATAAAACAGTTTCTCACGCGTAAAATTCGAATGAAGGTAGACTTTTGAAAGTGAGTTTTCAATTTAATCTTGAGGAAGCATTTTTTATGTATTTAATTCATTTAAACTGTTTCAGTTCACGCAAGAACGAATTTTATGTGTTGCATTTAGGTCGACTTTAAACCACCGTGTCTCAGCAGCGGATAAAGTTTATTGGGTTGAAAATTTTTAACTGTATCCATCTACCTACTTTCGTGCAAAGTTTGAACTGATTCTTAGTTCGTACTAGTTTAAAGTACAGGAGTGATGATTTTCTGATTTTCAGAAATCTCCCAAAAAACGTTTCTTATCTTTTTTTTTTTTTTTTTTTTTTTTTTTTTTTTTTTTTTTTTTTTTGCACGTAAAATCCAAAGGAAGCAAGATTTTTTTCAAATGGTTAGAACTCATCTTAGACCAGTATCCGATACACAGGTGCAAATTCGAATGAGGATGAGCATTTTTGCACGTCAAATCCGCACGGTGCTCATACAAATAGTGTCATTAGCTGAGCATTAATTTCAGTCCAACTAAAGTCTTTTCCAAAAGGAATTAATTGATTAGCACCATTTCCATGGGCGTCAGCTCCGGTTCGTTGTTCGAACATTGCTTAATACACGGTACTTTAACATAGCTACAGTAAGACAGATGTTGGATTTGCATGGCCGCCGGTCCGAGTTAAACAAAAAGCTTTTTAAAATTCAGTCTTGATCGCACCATGTATAGTGAATTTTATTACATATATCATCAGTGACAAATAAGACAGACAGACTGAATCTAGCATAGGTATATACTTGCAGTCAACAGACGAGATCGGCCTGTACACTTTTGTGCTGTACGTGTCCCTTCACGTTTCCACTTCTCTGTCACATCGGAAACAGTGGACCTATGGATTTTTAGGGGTGTGGAAACATTGCTTAAAGACGTATTACAAATGTGACACCCAATCACGTGACCGCGTTCGAAGTCGGTGAGTTCCGCGGAGCGCCCCGTAACTACTGAGGTCGCTGATATGGAGTACCTGGCAATAGGTGGCAGCACAATGCACCTAATATGAAAAACGTATGCTTTGGGGGGTGTCCGGGTTCTTTTGGTCACGTAGTGTATCTACATTCTTCCAACAGTACCATTACATTCTTTTCGGACCACTCTATCGTGCAACTCTTGTGAATGACAAAATTAGACAACACACGAAATCATCCTTACTGTTAGCACCGAAGCGGAGAGAACGAGAATTTCCTTTGATAGTTCGCGGAAGGGCAGACAAGCAGCGGAAGATGAGCGAACACAAGCGAATGTGAACCGAACACAGCCGAACGCATTTTTCTCGTGCTCGTGTACAATTAACGCCAGGGAGAATACCCGTCCGCTGTTGCGCGGTTTTTCTTTAGAGACGTCAGGTATGTGAAAGAGATGGAGAGCAAAAATTAGAAATCTATGCGGCATGAGTCGTGTTGGTCTGAGAGGAATGCGGAAGACGCGAGGAGTTAGTGGTTCAGGAATTCACATCCGGCTGCAAACAGCATGAGTGCCGCACTCTCCATGCGATCTGGCCTTGAATTGAGTAAGGCGTGAGAGGGAGGCAGGCGATCTTAGCAAAAAAATAAACATTCTCGCAACTGTGGGAGCTGTCTTTTTCCAAGGCTGGCGTAGGCCGCCGGACGCAGAAGTATTCTACTGCTCGAGAAACGCAGGCTGTTGCGAAAGGACTGAGACTTCAAAGTGACCCGACCGCCCGTTACACAGCTTGATGGCTCGTCCGCTCTGCCTCCCACGGTCCCAGGCGGGAAATGACACCGGCGCCCTTCACTTAGCAGTTGGGTAACTACCAAGCACGCACCTGCCGCACTGTTCCTCCTGTATTGCAGTGCCACGGCAATCAAAACAACGATTGCATTCAATGGAAATAATTAGAAGCCAGTTTAACGTACAGGGTGACAATTAATGAAGAGGTAAATCAGTTACAAACTTTATTCAACATGTAAACGCCACTAAAGATATTCGGATTTAGGTTATGAAATGTTCAGTATGGTTCAAATGGCTCTGAGCACTACGGGACTTAACTTCTAAGGTCATCAGCCCCTACAACTTGGAAGTACTTAAACTTAACTAACCCAAGGACATCACACACATCCATGCCCGAGGCAGGATTCGAACGTGCGACTGTAGCACCTAGAACCGCTCGGCCACCCCGGCCGGCAATGCTCGGTATGTCTGCCATCACTGGCAATGATGTGGCAAGTAGACGAATAGCGAAATTCTGCATGACCCGCTGTAGTATCGGAACATAAATAAAGTCAGTGACCTCCTGAAGGCAGTTTTCAACTCAGCAGTGGTTTTGGGGTTATTGGTGTACACCTTGTCTTTAATATAGCCCCACAAAAAAGCGTTGCACGTGTTCAGATCCAGAGAATATGGCAGCTAATCGTGGCCCATGCCAGTGACCTCTGGGTAACCCAGAGTCAGAATGCAGTCCCCAATGTGCTGCTCCAGGATATCAACACTCTCCTGCTTCGATGGGGTTGAGCTCCGCCTTGCATGAATTACATCTTGTAGAAATCAGGGTCACTTTGGGTAATGGGATTGAAATCATCTTCCAAAACCTTCAAGTATCACTCGGTAGTCACCGTGCCATCAAGGAATGTCGCACCGATTATTCTGTGACTGGACACCAAACAGTCATCGGCTGAGGGTGAAGAGACTACTCGATAGCGAAATGCTGGTTCTCAGTCCCTTAAATGCGCCAGTTTTGCCTATTGATGAACCCATCCAAATGAAAGTATCCTTCGTCGCTAAACCAAACCATACATAATTCCCATCATGTCTCGAGACCAAACGTGCAGTTCGAACGTCCTAACGCAGACCGTCTAGAAGTTATGACGATTGTATTTCATATAATTCAATAATTGTCACCCTGTACTTCGACATTCTACAGCTACCAACAACTTTAAAAACTCTTGTTTTAGTTTTCATGGCCTATCCACACGGGAAAAAAAGCTGAAGAACAGTTATCTGTTCCGTATTTCCCATTTTTCAGATAAGTATAAATTCTACTAGCTTTCATGCATACTATGGCCAGAGTTTTACTGTAAATCTAACATCCTGTAATAAATTATGTTTTAAAAAATGGATAGTATTCGCCAAAACTAGAATAAAACTTCCTATCGTTGAATTACACCCCTCGCGTCGTCAATATACGGCGTTCCTAGTTGAAGGACACTGCTATCAGTTCCGGCGATAGCCCTTTGGTCTCAGTATATCGTCCGCAACATTCATTAGGAGGCTGAACGGAATTTTGTCGGAAAGTCTGAAGAACGACATCACGTCCTATGTTGATGATATCCTCATCACAAAGCCCACTTCGGACGATCACAACAAGGTCCTTGGCGAACTACTAGGAAAACTAACGCAACATGGTGTCACAATTAATTTGGTAAAATCTTATTTCGGAACGAGGAAGGTGGATTTTCTTGGGCACGGGATTTCTGCAGAAGGGATTGCACCTAATCCGTAAAAACTCGAAGCTATAGCCCAATTCCCGAGACCACAGACTAGGAAGGACCTCAGAAAGTTCCTGGGGATCGTAAATTTTTGTAAAAAGTTCATTAGAGCGAAGGAGAATGACGCACCAAGACTTTGTGCCTTAACAGGAAAGAAGACACCGTGGATATGAGTCGAGGCAGCGGATCATGAATTCAATTCGCTTAAACAGGCCCTTGTGGAGGCACCTATCCTAGCTCACCCTGACCCGGATTTTTGCATTTGGACTGATGCAGCGAAAACAGGTCTTGGCTTAGTAATATTTCAGCAAATCATGGTGTAACTAACCTGTTTCTACTGGTTATTACGTTATTACTGGGAATGTAAATACTTATTGCTTGGGAAGTTAACGTGAGAAGATTAGGGTCGCCACCGACTCTAACCATACAACTAACCGAAGGTTTGGTCGAGTCGGAAAATAAATTAATTTGATCACAGACCAAAAACTCACAAAAATGCATACGTTGTGATGTCGCTCATAACGGATACAATGTAATTAATAGTATTGCCCGCGCACTGTTCACGACAATCAAACATATAAAATAAAATAGAAAATGCATGAACACTGCATAAGATCAGCTCCCAGAACACATCTGAAAATAACACTTAATCTAAAGCATTTGTTATAAAATACAAGGGGAGATTAATCACTGGACCTGTGCACAAGGAAACGCATTGGATGTGCTAGCGGGAAAGCTACGAGGTGAGTGGCTTAGGTGCAAAAACGTAATCTCGGAACACAAGAGAAAATTGTAGATAAAATCATTTATTCCTAAGATAAGGATGTGAGGCATGTACACGATTCCTTATAACACGTGGTTTGTGGAGACACAATTTCTAGGTATAGTGCCAAATTCCAACAATATCACATCACACAATCTTGTTAACTTTATCTAAAACAAACATGCGATCGGACAGTTAGCGATGCCGGTAGCCCAACAACTAAAATGTTCTACCACGTGTTGACTCCCCACGGACGAAAGACACATAAAGCAACGAAAATTTACGAGAAGGCAAGGCTCTAAATATTTAGAAAGGTGAAAGCTTATGCAGGCACACCTGAAGGCAAACAGACATTCATACACCTTTCTGTGGCGCTCTTCCGGCGGATCCAAGTCTGCTACAGAAATTTGCTAAAAGAAAAATCTGCCAAAGTTTTGCATTCCTTGCTGCGACAAGGCAAAGCAATCTTCCAGATTTGAAAAGCGAGACCAAAAGCTAACAGCTCTCCCCTCGCCAAGTAACAGCGCGCCACACGGTCAGTCTAACTCACCCTTCTTCGACTGGAGCACAGCTGTGGACGCTTCCCGTACCGGCGGCCGACTGCCACCCGCTTCTCCAGCCTCTCCCACGCTCCGCGTGGTTCGGAAAACCCAAAGATGCCATTTCCGCCACCAACCTAACGCAGGTGGATTTCTCACAAGTAGCGAAAAGTTCTTTGCCTACTTGACCACTACGAGAGTTGGCTATTCTGTGCAACTGCTTCTGAGTCTGTACGACTATCGCAGACTTTCTGCAGCAGACTACGCCACCGTCTAGCAACGTGACACACCACATTCATTCAATTATGGGAAAAGAGAAACAAGGAAGGAAAGAGAAATACTAGTGAAAATGGGCTACCGGACTAATGAAAGCTGGCTACAGGACACTTTCATCACCCAAAGTCCCAGAGAAGACTGTGCCGCGAATTTTCTCGCCATGCTAGGAGATTCGCCAACAGTCTTCGAAACAAACATACCCTAACGAGTAACAATTGCAACAGGCAAACAGCAGCACAAAAGAATTGATTAATCTCTTATATCCAAGTGAGTTTTATCTGAACTTAGTCAATAATTGTGACCTCATGCGGTCCGCAAAGCAAACAGAACAAATTAAATTAAGCGTGATATTGTACGCTAACATCATGTCATCTGACCTACTACGGCCACAACCATGAGATATTATTTTAAAATTGCTTTAACCAATTATCAAAAGTTAACATAGAGACATAGATGAACAGGTACACAATATATATATATATATATATATATATATATATATATATATATATATATATATATATATATAAACAAATACAATGACGCAAAATCATTATCACGAATCAAACCAGTATCGGCTGGTGCTGACATATATTAAAACATGTGAAAGCGCAAAGTACAGTATTCACAACAAATACAGTGACACAAAATCATTAATGAACCCAGTGGAATGACATCTGGTAAATAATCACCTATGAAAAATAAGACATGAATACAACAACACATCCAGAAACCAGCTCGTTGACGCACTGTCATTTTTCAGTTTCGTCACATGGTAGTTTCTCTTTAGGTGCTGGGGTGGGCGTCTCTTCTAAAGGCGACTTGGAGGATAAGCTACTAGGGGACCACAACACTGAACTGGGGAGTTCGCAGCGGCGTTGATTGTAACGTCCGTTGTAACAAAGGTTGTTCATCCTAGACAGCACCCCGCGACGTTGCCTCGTGCCCGTTTCCACCCTCTGCGTCCGTACTGTGGGATGGTTCGACGTTGCAGATTTGCAGGACATCGTCGCCTGTGGGTTCTGCCTCATCATCGAGAAGGCGGCTTGGCGGTCGTCGTCCGTGTGTTGCGGAGGAATGTGTTTTACGACACACGCCCCCGTCTCCTGTCGTGTCAATGGGGAGACACACGCTCTTCTCCGTCGCATCGAGGTCGACGTAAACTCGTGCGGGTGTCGGGCTTGAGACCCGCTTATCACCTCTTTGCACCGTCTCAGCTGATGCGTCAGTGGTGGGACCTGTGTCCCTCCGGGCAGTGGGCTTTACCTCACCGCAGCGGCCGTCTGGACTAGCGGCGCTCAGGGATCGGCGGCCTCGCCTGTTGTGCGTCATACTTTCCCTTTCGCTTGTCAGATGACTAGCGCATGGGGTGGAACGCCGGCCATCAGCTGGCGCTGCCGTGGTGACACGCCTGCGGGCTCCGGTGTGAGCCTGGGCTTGGGGGAAGACCAGCTTCCCCCCCCCCCCCCCCTGATGGGGAAACAGCTGTGACCGCTCGCCGCACCACTGTAGGGTTCTGCAACGCCTGCCGGTAGACCCAGCCCTGTGCTTTCTGACGCGGAGGCTCACTAGGCGGCCTTGCACCCACTTAAGAACTGCGCTCACAGGGATGGTTACAAAATATCATGTGTACAGATTACCACAAAATCTTCGGAGTTTCTCACTCCTGATCAATACATGGAATAGTGCCCAAAATTAACTTGACAAAAAGGGCCTTCTTAACATTACTAATAAAAAAAAACAATGAAGAAAATTAAATAACCAATATTCAAACAAACAAAAAATCCTTTTTATAAAATATAGTTCCAGCATTACATCTGCTGTCAATCATTCAGGGTAGATCTTGTACAGGGTTTGGTCAGGATTCGGATAGGATTTGGCGCCGCTGCTAGCTACAGACACAAAACTCTACCTGCTCCTAACTACGCTCTCACACACAATCTACACAGCTCGTACTAGTCACCATCACCATGTAGCCCGACTACAATTCCCACATATAAACAAAATATTCCTTTCAACACCAATACCCATATCGTTGTTCATTGACTGCTGCTCCAAGATTTGCAGCACACGTTTGCTGATCTGTGAAACATTTCCGAGACTTCTTTTCTATGGACATTGCATAATATAAGTTATGATTAATGAGACACAGCAGGTTCATTCAACTCACATCTGAAATGGTTAATGTTTCAACCTCTATTCATCAGACTAATGCAAAAGGTCAGTGGGCATAAAAATGGAAATAAAAATCATTCTATCCTATTAGCAAACACATAAACACTTCGTCCTATAAGTTCATACAAAAGACTGTCAAAACAAATCCATTGTCCAGAGCCACGAGTACCCAACTTACTGCTGTCATAAGATACTCATAATGATTACACACTTACTCACCACATGTTCCCAGGGGTCCTCGCCTACCGTCATGTTATTTTAGCTTGGAGGTAGTCGCATTGATTCTCTATTAAATATCAAGCTGCTTGAGTTTATAAGCTGTTTCCATATACGTCTTCTGGGGTTTCACATCCTGGTGCCCTCAACCGTACCTAGTAGTATGTGGCGGCAAGTTACACTTTCCAAATACACTCCTCGAAATGGAAAAAAGAACACATTGACACCGGTGTGTCAGACCCACCACACTTGCTCCGGACACTGCGAGAGGGCTGTACAAGCAATGATCACACGCACGGCACAGCGGACACACCAGGAACCGCGCTGTTGGCCGTCGAATGGCGCTAGCTGCGCAGCATTTGTGCACCGCCGCCGTCAGTGTCAGCCAGTTTGCCGTGGCACACGGAGCTCCATCGCAGTCTTTAACACTGGTAGCATGCCGCGACAGCGTGGACGTGAACCGTATGTGCAGTTGACGGACTTTGAGCGAGGGCGTATAGTGGGCATGCGGGAGGCCGGGTGGACGTACCGCCGAATTGCTCAACACGTGGGGCGTGAGGTCTCCACAGTACATCGATGTTGTCGCCAGTGGTCGGCGGAAGGTGCACGTGCCCGTCGACCTGGGACCGGACCGCAGCGACGAACGGATGCACGCCAAGACCGTAGGATCCTACGCAGTGCCGTAGGGGACCGCACCGCCACTTCCCAGCAAATTAGGGACACTGTTGCTCCTGGGGTATCGGCGAGGACCATTCGCAACCGTCTCCATGAAGCTGGGCTACGGTCCCGCACACCGTTAGGCCGTCTTCCGCTCACGCCCCAACATCGTGCAGCCCGCCTCCAGTGGTGTCGCGACAGGCGTGAATGGAGGGACGAATGGAGACGTGTCGTCTTCAGCGATGAGAGTCGCTTCTGCCTTGGTGCCAATGATGGTCGTATGCGTGTTTGGCGCCGTGCAGGTGAGCGCCACAATCAGGACTGCATACGAACGAGGCACACAGGGCCAACACCCGGCATCATGGTGTGGGGAGCGATCTCCTACACTGGCCGTACACCACTGGTGATCGTCGAGGGGACACTGAATAGTGCACGGTACATCCAAACCGTCATCGAACCCATCGTTCTACCATTCCTAGACCGGCAAGGGAACTTGCTGTTCCAACAGGACAATGCACGTCCGCATGTATCCCGTGCCACCCAACGTGCTCTAGAAGGTGTAAGTCAACTACCCTGGCCAGCAAGATCTCCGGATCTGTCCCCCATTGAGCATGTTTGAGACTGGATGAAGCGTCGTCTCACGCGGTCTGCACGTCCAGCACGAACGCTGGTCCAACTGAGGCGCCAGGTGGAAATGGCATGGCAAGCCGTTCCACAGGACTACATCCAGCATCTCTACGATCGTCTCCATGGGAGAATAGCAGCCTGCATTGCTGCGAAAGGTGGATATACACTGTACTAGTCCCGACATTTTGCATGCTCTGTTGCCTGTGTCTATGTGCCTGTGGTTCTGTCAGTGTGATCATGTGATGTATCTGACCCCAGGAATGTGTCAATAAAGTTTCCCCTTCCTGGGACAATGAATTCACGGTGTTCTTATTTCAATTTCCAGGAGTGTATCTTATAAGATGGGAACTCTGAAAATCAAACACTATTAATCTCCCTTCATACACAAATCCTTCACCTACAAGTCACCAAGTCGCTTCATCAACATCGCAGTACATTTGAAAAATCTCACTGAATCATGCTCACCTAAGGGGAATAAGAACACTACAACTGTAATTTATCATCAAGAATTACCTTACGACCATTGACTGGCCAAGCCAACACACCCGATACCTTCTTTAGTCATCAAAAAGCGAAAGCCATCTTACTGTAATAGGAAACGCTTCATATGAGCTTCATAATCATTCACATTCAGGCGTTATAAAGCTGCACAACACTACTCTTTTCTGCTGCGGAGAAGAAATGACTACACATATATTGAAGGACCCTTTACAATTCATAGAAAATATACACTTTAATTTTAATCACACTAGAGTGAATCAAAACATTGGAAAATATACACTGTAATTTTACGAAACAGAAGCGACTGGGTTTACCGCGGGCACACCAATACTGTGGCCCTCCCTCAACAAATCTTCCCTAATATCGTCTCCCTTTATCAAATGCACATCAATATCACCAATAGCACCGGTCCTCACTAAGTTTGACGCCAACCGAGCTAGCCAACAGTCATTGATCTCTTTGATTAGAGACATTTGTCGGATTGTGTCGCGGGTTTGCGGGACGAATTTCAACACCCACTGGCGGACCACCCGTACTGTTTACGGCACCCCTGTTGTTGCTTGTTCGAAAATTATTCTGTGGTCGGTCACGACTACCGTTCCTAGGTCCGCTGTAATTGCGCCTAAATCTCTGCTCATTACCATATCTTCTAAACTCCCGGGGGTGTCTTTGATTTCCTCTAGGCGAATGATGACCATTGGCATAGTTCGTTCTGCCCGCGTTCCGTGAGGAGTCGCGACGCTGCCAACGCTCGCGCATTCTGTAACTCTCAGGCGACTCATTACGTCTGTATTGCCACCTGTCTCTACGGCTGCGGCTTCGCTTGCGCGGCCGCTGCTCGTAGGCGCTCTGGCCGTAATTCTGCGTGGTGCCATTCGCATCGCACTCAAGCTCTAAAAGGAAATTGCGAAATCCCTCTACGTCATCCTTACATCGTCCTGCAAGGATAACGTGCCGCAACTGCATTGGAAACTTTCCCAGGCAAATACGAATAATTTCCGCAGGTCCATAACGATCGTCAATATGTTCATTCGCCTGCAGCATGTGCTCGAACATCTGCACAGGGCTGGAGAATTTTGACCTGTTTAACTCTGGTAGCATAATGAGTCCGTGTTTTACACGACTTTGCGCTGCCACTGACCAATAGATCGACAGGAAGTGTTGTCGAAACTCCCCAACAGTGTAGCAATTGCGTGAAATTGACCTCATCCGCGCCGCCGGCTCACCTTCGAGGTAGCCGCACATATACTCTATCTTGTGCGCACTGGGCCACGTAGGAGGGAGGGAGAACTCGAACTGCTGTAACCAGGCCCGCGGGTGAATCCCCGTAGCCGAGTTACGGAAGACTTCAAACTTCCTCACCGTCAGAAAATGTTTAAAGTCAAATTCGTGAGTTTCCCTTGGCGAACGTTCCTGAGGGTATCCGCGCCGTTCCCACCTAGTACGAGATCCGTGATCGTGACGATGATCAAATTCGCCATCGTTCCCGGAATCATCGTCGGAATAGTGGCCCTTTCGTTCATTTTTTGAACATCATGGGCCGTTAACCCTTTTAGGTGAAGTTCTAAACGGGCCATGCGCTCGCATATTCCCTCGGTAACCCCTCTTTGATATATTTTTAATTCACACTGTCCATGTGGACATTTCGTTATCGACCGTATTTCGTCTGCATCTGCTGATGACGAGGTAATCGTTTCCCTATTATTGTCAGATTTACGCGCCACTGCGTCTGAGATCCTGGATATCTCTCATTGGGCCGTGTCTTGCGTTTGCGTAAGCCCTTGCTCTCGCTCGAGAGCTATTATCGCCTGGCTGAGGGTTTCTACCTGCGCGCTTAGGTGGACTGGGCACTTAGCCGCAGTGTCCTCTATTCGGGACACAAGAGCCGAGTGGTCACTCTGGCATTGTTTTGCTAACGGGCGGAGATCCCTAGCGGAATTTTGTCCTACTCAGGACTCAAGAGCCGCTTTTTCACTCTGGCATTGTTCTGCTAGCATATGTATATTCCCAGCGAACCTTTCTTCTTGCTCCATCACCTGCTTGCTAATGACTTGCTGCCCCTCTTCTAAGGCGGAGATGCGTTGGTCAATGATCGCCAGTTTCTCCCCAACACGCTGTACTAATTCACTACTCAATCTTTTATTTGCTTCCTCGATATCCCTTTTATTACTGTCTAGTAATTGCCGTAGCATAGTCTGTAATGAATTTGCTTCTATCGACTGATTCGAAAACACTACAGCGGGCTCAGGATGGACAACACTTGTGCTTGCGTTTTCTGCGTTTCGTTCCTGGTCGGACTCGACGTTCTGATCTCGTCCTTGTTCAGAGTTGTTGTCTGACTGGTTTTTCCGATCGCGGCTCCCTGAGCAGCTACGCGTCTCCATCATAAGGATAGTTACTCCGTGCTCCAAAATACTACTACCAAAGTCTCCTAATGGACTCACAGTCCCCACAAGGCAGCCAAGATTTACTATATTACACCGATACACGACACAGGACTAGAATCAACCCACACTTGTAGCACAATGGAATACTAAATCACAATGTCTATGCAGTAATACATAAACAAAATAACACATGGAAGAAAATGCACACCTATATCCTAAATTCAAATAAATTCTGTGTTGCAGAAAGACAATATACCAACCGAAAATAACTAATCCTCACTGCGCATCAGAAGATCTCTGGTTTACCGAAATCCGTGAGCAGGGTAAGCCATGTGTAACTGTTCGTGAGGTATCGCGGGGAAGTTGCAACAATATCACATCACACAATCATGTTAACATTATCTAAAACAAACATGCGATCGGACAGTTAGTGATGCCGGTAGCCCAACAACTAAAATGTTCTACCACGTGTTGACTCCCCACGGACGAAAGACACATAAGGCAAGGAAAATTTACGAGAAGGCAAGGCTCTAAATATTTAGAAACGTGAAAGCTTATGCAGGCACACCTGAAGGCAAACAGACATTCATACAGAAGCGAGTGCTCACTTCTTATCGACACCTTTGTGTGGCGCTCTTCCGGCGGATCCAAGTCTGCTACAGAAATTTGCTAAAAGAAAAATCTGCCAAAGTTTTGCATTCCTTGCTGCGACAAGGCAAAGCAATCTTCCAGATTTGAAAAGCGAGACCAAAAGCTAACAGCTCTCCCCTCGCCAAGTAACAGCGCGCCACGCGGTCAGTCTAACTCACCCTTCTTCGACTGGAGCACAGCTGTGGACGCTTCCCGTACCGGCGGCCGACTGCCATCCGCTTCTCCAGCCCCTTCCACGCTCCGCGTGGCTCGGAAAACCAAAAGATGCCATTTCCGCCACCAACCTAACGGAGGTGGATTTCTCACAAGTAGCGAAAAGTTCTTTGCCTACTTGACCACTACGAGAGTTGGCTATTCTGTGCAACTGCTTCTGAGTCTGTACGACTATTGCAGACTTTCTGCAGCAGACTACGCCACCGTCTAGCTACGTGACACACAACCACATTCATTCAATCACACCACTATGATAATTATGGGAAAAGAGAAACAAGGAAGGAAAGAGAAATACTAGTGAAAATGGGCTACCGGACTAATGAAAGCTGGCTACAGGACCCTTTCAATGGAAGAGGAGATGGTTGGTTGGTTGTGTGAGGAAGGAGACCAGACAGCGAGGTCATCAGTCTCATCGGATTAAGGAAGGACGGGGAAGGAAGTCGGCTGTGTCCTTTCACAACAACCATCCCGGCATTTACCAGGAGCGATTTAGGGAAATCACGGAAAACCTAAATCAGGATTGCCGGACGCGGGATTGAACCGTCGTCCTCCCGAATGCGAGTCCAGAGCATGGAAGAGGAGACATTAGTAAAAAAGACCATAGCATTTGGGACTCGGGTCCCTATAAAGTGCGAATAAAGTTACTCAGCAACTGAGTTGGAGGCACTGGCTATCGTGTGGGCTTTCAAAAAATTCAAATATTTCCTGCTTGGACGCAAGACCCATGTCTTTATAGACCACAGAACATTGGAATTTTTGCTGTCGGCAAAATTAGGACACGATAAGCTGACACAGTGGGTTTTATTCCTCCAGCAATTTGACTTCAGCATCACACATGTCCCAGGAAAAGCAAATGTAATTACGGACGCACTGTCACGTTCGCAGATTGGGAGACCAGATGCAAAAGGAGAAGATGTGGAGGATAGTCACTTTAGTCTATTCTATCAGAGTAGCCTTCGAGAACTTCATGACTGCATCATTAAAGATATAGGAAGAGAGTAGGATAGAAATCCGGAATTGAAGCAACTGAAAGAACCTTGGAAGAACCGCCAGGAAGTCGATTTACGAATATTCTACCTTGTAAGGAAGGGGTTCGTATTCCACCGACGAAACGCAACCAACACGATATGGAGTCTTTGTATACCAGATGAGTTTGTTAATAAGTTAATCTGGTACACACACTTAAGTTATTGTCACTTCGGACCACGTAATGCTTCCTTAAATTGAAGGACCTGTGTCATTTTAAACAAATGGAAAGATGCATAAGAGTGGGGTTCTGTCAATATGCAAGGCCTGTTAGAAGGCAAAACCTGACAGCCAGGCAATGAAGGCACCTCTCCATCCAATCGTTCCAAACAAACTGCTACACAGGGCGGCCGCAGACTTAATGGGACAGCTCCCGGTCACTCGGCTTGGTTTCCGATACATTTTAGTAGTCGTTGAATTAACATCGAAGTTTGCTACATTTACTCCATGATGACGAGCCATGGCAGTCACTGCAAAGCGTTAACGAAAGACTTCCTAGGGCAAGTAGGCAGGGTGGACAAAATTATTATAGATAACTGGGCTCAGTTCAGGTCAAAACGATGGAAGGACACTCTGGAGGGATATAGAATGACACCCATTTACATATCGGGACATCACCCGAGTTCGACCCCCGCCGAACAATGGCTGGAGGACCTGGGGAATTTGTGTAGTATCTACTGTCATCGACAGCACAGCACATGGGACGTGATGTTGCAGGGTTGACAAAATGTTGTGAATGAAGTTCCACATGGTTCAACTCTCTTGGCACCGATAACTGTGTTGAAGAAAAGAGACCCACCGGAGAAAGTGCGGGAGCTAGTGGAATTTCCCCTGCGGAAGCAGATTCAGCACTGAGAGATAATCGGGATGGCGCTGGAATGGATTCGGGAAGTTGGAAGGAGAACGAAGGAGCGATAAGATAGAAGGCTGGGGTCCAGGAATTTCGCATTGGACAGAAGGTTCTCGTCAGATCGTTTAGGCTCTCAAACAAACAGAAGAGACAGTGCCAGAAGTTCTTCTACGTGTGTAATGGACCGCTTCGGATACGCCGTTTCGCACACGAGAATGCGTTTGAGCACACATCGCACATTAAACCCTTCATTGAATAAAGCTGGATGTCACGATAGCAGCATTTACAGCAGGAGGAAGAAGAAGAGAAGAAAATAGAAGGGACATACGATGGCAATTTCTTATTCTGAACAAGCCACAGATAGTTTAATGGTCGGTGACAGCTGAACATAAGCATTGTAGCATAAGTTTGTTTAGTTACAATAATTTTGAAGAGAACAGTCATTTCTTTAGATCATTTTGTGATCCACCATGGTAATTAGGATAGGAACTTCTCCCATTACTGCTAGTCGTACGGGTTGGCATTGTTAGAATTTCACTGTACAAGTATTTCTTTCGTAACATGTATCAAGTATATAGATGTACAGTCGGTATCCCAGAGCTGATTAAATTACAATTGTTGAGAGTAGAAATGTGCTGATTTCACGACGGAAACTTCGTTGTTTATTTTAGTCCTGTTTAGCGCGAGTTAATATGTTCTCATAGCAGTTTTTCAGTTTGCATGGAACGACAGAATCAAGTGTCACAACAACGACAGAATTTTATATGTTCGAGTCCGAAACAATTGCACGAGTATTGGGGACGGAATTCTTCTCGTAACATCTTAGAGTTCAGCTACAATCATATTTCTTCTGTTTACTGTGTGTGCATCACAGTAAACGCCCTTGTACGTTCTGGTATATAATTCCTAGTCTAGTGTGTGAGAGGGGCGTCGTTGAGATTAGTTTGCGAGACCCTTGGAGATAATTTGCAGGATGTATTGTCCATGCGAGAGGCGTGTTGACTATCTTGTTTGTTTCGTCTTGGCTTGTGACCATTGCCCAGTGCAATGTGTCTTCACTGTGGGCAGGTTCTCGTCATCGCCAGTGGTGCGATGTATTTGTGGAGTGCTTTTTGTCTACGGATGTCGTCTTTGGCGTGATGTTCCTCGCGAATGGGATATTTTATTCTAGTGTGGTTACACAGTGAGCTACCGCGTCTTATGCGATTGTTGTTCACTGTGGTTATTTGCTTGTGGTTTTTGAATGTGGTTTTCTGCGCTATTGTGCGATGATATTTGTGTGGGATCTCGCGAGTAGTTCACGAGCGTCTGAGTGGTAGGTCTTGGGCGATACTTTATACTACATGGCTTGAGCACAGAACGTGCGAGTCACTTTGGTATGTTTTTGCAGAGTGAGCGGGGCACACCATCAGTTTGCGAGAAAGAGAAGAACAGAAGAAATGTAGCTTTGCAGTCAAATCTTGATAATACCTTCTGCTTCTTTATCTTTGTTTCAGGAGCTGGAACGGAAAATTTGTACACGAACCTGAAAAAAAATTGTGTCAGTTTTAGCAAAAAGAGAATTACGCAGTGGTTGTTTTGGGACATAGGACAGCAAGCAGACTGGTGACGTCGGCACTCATCGACATTCACGTCCTACACCAGCGTTAGTGCCACTGTAACGAAAAAAAATGCATAATGGGAAAGTATAGTAGTTGGGTTACATGAATAAGTAGCAGACTTAGATGGAATGAGAATGACTGAAGTGAATGAGTAGTCTAAGCCGACTTAGTACTTTGAGTGCATGAAATTATGTGGGAAATTAACACTACACTATCATACAGTACAACACATTGCAACCCCGAGCATGTCAGACTGTGTGTTTTGTATCAGTGTAATAAATAAACTATGTGTAATCCTCCCTAAATAAATTGTTCCAAAAATAAATAAAGTACACTCCGTCCTCTTTCCAGCAGCCCAGCTCAGATGGAGTCATTTTTGAGTCATTTCTCCCCCTCCAGACCGCCATCTTGGATTATGTCACAGAAGTGACTGGATTAAAGGTTCCTATTGGTTCCTGCCATCCTCCCCCCCTTCCAGACCGCCATCTTGGACTATGTCGGAAGGGATGACAGTGCCCTCTGGTGGCAGTACTGTATACTAGGTCAGTTGGACACCGGGCCCCTTGGCGAACACACTTGACCGTGGTACTGCCTCTAATTGATTAAATGCCAAATAAATACTTACGTCCATCCTATCCAGCACAGGCCGAGTCCTTTTCCTTCCAAATCCTAGAAGAGGTGGGGATCAGATGACTTAAGTTAGCGGAGGTAGCCCAAGTGACCTATTTTCCCGACATTTTCTTAGGTTAGTGGAGGTAGCCATTGTGTGTTGCATTGTCCTGATGGAATTTGAAGTTCCCATCAGGGGGGTGTGGCACTTTCCCACCAAAAGCCGCCATCTTGGATAATGGTACTCGTGTCATCAGTTGACATCACGGCCGCCATGTTGGACGATGTTGTGTGCTGTTGCCAAGCCTATAGCCCGCCATCTTGGATGACGTCATCACTGCAATCTTGAATACGTCTGACAACAATGGAGAGTGGGGTGGTGTCCTTGTTGTCCCACTACTGACGAGCTCGTTTCGGCAATTTGCCATTATCAAGTGTACCTGTGCAGATGGTACAATAGGTGTAATGTTGAGAGTTACTATGTCTACATACAGTTTTCTTTGCGTGATCGTGGTAAAATTATTTTTGTCAGATTTTTGACAGCTCTCGCTCCAGTGATGCTATATGTTCACAATGCAAATAATATTTCGCTGAAGAGCTGCCAAAAAGCTGCGAAATATATTTTTACCGAGATCACGGAAGTAAAAGTATATGGAAATAGCTCGAACACAACTTAATAGAAAGATAACCGATTCTTCCAGTCCAAGATGCAATGTGGACCACTTCATACCAGCTAAGATGGAAACATAATGTACCATATGTAGAGATTGTAACTAACATAGACGTAAGGAACAAGATTAAACCTACTGTACCATCTGCATAGGTACACTTGATAATGGCAAAACGTCGAGAAAAGCAGTCGTTCTAAATAAAAGCTCAGATCTAAGACTATTGAAAACATTAACCGAAAATATCCTTGCTCATTGTTCATTACGGTTTAGAGCAGACGGTTTCCTACTAAATGAAAGTAAACCACAGGTTCTTAACTTTAATTTCAAAGAGATTCCTAACCATCATGAAATAGAAACTGTTAAATTTTTAGGTGTTCTTACAGACAGTAGATTGACCTGGGACCAACACATTAAAATGTATCTGCTAGACTTTCAATAGTTATTTATTGAATAAGAAATTTACAAAGATATGTTCCAAATAACTGTAACTCACCGTATTTTGCAGAGTATCATATAGTATGGAATTGTATTGTGCGGTAATAGTAGTCATGTAAATGACATTTTGATCTTGCAGAAGAAAGTAATAAGAATAATAACTGATACCTATAAAACAAAACATTTTGCACCTCTGTTCATTACACTGGAATATCTGACAGCAGTAAACTTATTCATCTATAATGTTCTACTGTATGTCAGAAACAACGTTTCTAGTTTCGTTTTGAGAAGTGACGTACATAGCTGTAATACTAGAAATAGAACATGTGTAAATGTGTCATATCACATATTATCAAAATCGCATAATTCTTACCTAGTCCTTGGACTAAGATGTCTAATGGACTGAGATTAGATTTTAAAGAATTGTCTGCAATTATTTTTAAAGCTAAACTATATAAGCTACTAGTAAACAATCCTTTTTACTCAGTTGACGAATATTTTGAAGACGAAAATACTGCTTTCTAACATGGACTACTCTGTAGGAATCAGCATGGGTTTCGAAAAAGACGGTCGTGTGAAACCCAGCTCGCGCTATTCGTCCACGAGACTCAGAGGGCCATAGACACGGGTTCCCAGGTAGATGCCGTGTTTCTTGACTTCCGGGAGGCGTTCGATACAGTTCCCCACAGTCGTTAAATGAACAAAGTAAGAGCATATGGACTATCAGACCAATTGTGTGATTGGATTGAAGAGTTCCTAGATAACGGAACGCAGCATGTCATTCTCAATGGAGAGAGGTCTTCCGAAGTAAGAGTGATTTCAGGTGTCCCGCAGGGGAGTGTCGTAGGACCGTTGCTATTCACAATATACATAAATGACCTTGTGGATGACATCGGAAGTTCATTGAGGCTTTTTGCGGATGATGCTGTGGTATATCGAGAGGAAAATTGTACTGAAATACAGGAGGATCTGCAGCGAATTGACGCATGGTACAGGGAATGGCAATTGAATCTCAATGTAGACAAGTGTAATGTGCTGCGAATACATAGAAAGATAGATCCCGTATCATTTAGCTACAAAATAGCAAGTCAGCAACTGGAAGCAGTTAATTCCATAAATTATCTGGGAGTACGCATTAGGAGTGATTTAAAATGGAATGATGATATAAAGTTGATCGTCGGTAAAGCAGATGCCAGACTGAGATTCATTGTAAGAATCCTAAGGAAATGCAATCCGAAAACAAAGGAAGTAGGTTACAGTACGCTTGTTCGCCCACTGCTTGAATAGTGCTCAGCAGTGTGGGATCCGTACCAGATAGGGTTGATAGAAGAGATAGAGAAGATCCAACGGAGAGCAGCGCGCTTCGTTACAGGATCATTTAGTAATCGCGAAAGCGTTACGGAGATGATAGATAAACTCCAGTGGAAGACTCTGCAGGAGAGACGCTCAGTAGCTCGGTACGAGCTTCACCGAAGAGTCCAGCAGTATATTGCTCCCTCCTACGTATATCTCGCGAAGAGACCATGAGGATAAAATCAGAGCGATTAGAGCCCACACAGAAGCATACAGACAATCCTTCTTTCCACGAACAATACGAGACTGGAATAGAAGGGAGAACCGATAGAGGTACTCAGGGTACCCTCCGCCACACACCGTCAGGTGGCTTGCGGATTATGGATTTAGATGTAGATGTAGATGGAGTTTCTAGTTTTACCTATTTCATTTAAACTAAAGTACATTGATATGGTAGTTAATCTAGAAATGTATGCTTTTGGCATTGTCTTTGCGTAGACTTAGAGAAAGCTTTTGACAATGTTGACAGGAATACTCTCTTTCAAATTCTGAAGGTGGCAGGGGTAAAACACAGGGAGCGAAAGGTTACTCACAATTTGCACAGAAACCAGATGCCAGTTATAAGAGTCGAGGGACGTGAAAGGGAAGCAGTGGCTGGAAAGGGAGTGAGACAGGGTTTGAGCCTCTCCCCAATGTTCTCCAATCTGTATATTGAGCAAGCAGTAAAGGAAACAAAAGAAAAATTCGGAGTAGGTACTAAAATCCATGGAGAAGAAATAAAAACTTTGAGTTTCGCCGATGACATTGTAATTCTGTCAGAGACAGCAAAGGACTTGGAAGAGCAGTTGAACGGAATGGACAGTGTCTTGAAAGGAGGGTATAAGATGACCATCAACAAAAGCAAAACGAGGATAATGGAATGTAATCGAATTAAGTCGGGTGATGCTGAGGGAATTAGATTAGGAAATGAGACACTTAAAGTAGTAAAGGAGTTTTGCTATTTGGGGAGCAAAATAACTGATGATGGTCGAAGTGGAGAGAATATAAAATGTAGACTGGCAAGGAAAGCGTTTCTGACGAAGAGAAATTTGTTAACATCGAGTATAGATTTAAGTGTCAGGAAGTCGTTTCTGAAAGTATTTATATGGAGTGTAGCCATGTATGGAGGTGAAACATGGACGATAAATAGTTTTGACAAGAAGAGAATAGAAGCTTTCGAAATGTGGTGCTACAGAAGAATGCTGAAAATTAGATGGGTAGATCGCGTAACTATTGAGAATGTACTGAATAGGATTGAGGAGGAGTTTGTGGCACAACTTGACTAGAAGAAGGGATCGGTTGGTAGGATATGTTCTGAGGCATCAAGGGATCACCAATTTAGCCGAGCGGTCTAAGGCGCTGCAGTCATGGGCTGTGCGGCTGGTCTCGGCGGAGGTTCGAGTCCTCCCTCGGGCATGGGTGTGTGTGTTTGTCCTTAGGATAATTTAGGTTAAGTAGTGTGTAAGCTTAGGGACTGATGACCTTAGCAGTTAAGTCCCATAAGATTTCACACACATTTGAACATTTGATCGCCATTTTAGTATTGGAGGGCAGCGTGGAGAGTAAAAATCGTAGAGGGAGACCAAGAGATGAATACACTAAGCAGATCCAGAAGGATGTAGGCTGCAGTACGTACCGGGAGATGAAGAAGCGTGTACAGGATAGAGTAGCATGGAGAGCTGCATCAGACCAGTCTTAGGACTGAAGACCACAACAACAACAACATCATTAATACGTAGTCCTTACGAGTAAATAAATCAATTGTACAGCAGAAAGCTGCACCAAAAATATGTCGACATCCCTTTTAAAATATAGCATAAACATTGAAGTCGAGTTACGTTGAGGACGTACTCGCGAACTGCGCGCTCGATCCCCGGAAATGGCGGCTGCCGCCACATGGCGAACAGCCCGCTCAGCGAGATTTAGTGCTGCCGGTCAAGCAGCACTTAAGATAACGCGCGGAGCACTTCTGGGAAGTCTGCGGCTATACATCTCCATCCTGTGCAGAAAGGAACGCTTGAAAGCGCCCCAGCAATAAGCAGTGGCGCAACTACCGGCCGTTTCCCGGCTCAGGGCGGACGACGTTGCGCAAAGTGGTGTGCCCGCTGCGCAGGCGCAGAGCCGCTCACGTCCGTTACCGTTTACTTTTATTCTCACTTAGCGTATCCTGCTAAGGGGCGGGTGGGCACTCACATTCGTGCGCTCTATAGCGAAACCTCACAGCTACTTTGACACTGTTTCTACGACAGCAGCCATAGGAAGTGTAACAACGTTACGTGGGACAACTTTTCCGGTTTTTCAAAATGCTCATACACTGTCTGACAGAGGAAGCTAGGAGCACACAAAAGACATGGTGGGATATCAATGTAACTTAGTGCACGTACGAGGGATGTTCCGTAAGAGATGCAATACTTTTTTTTTGTCGGCCAATTTCATATGAAAAAGTGTATAATTGACTGCGGGACACCGTGGAATATTCCCGCTTGAGCCCCTATAGTTCCACGAAGTTCCAGTAGGTGGTGATGCTATACGTAGCCGTTAAAATGGCGCCTGTAACGGAGGAGGTGCTTTCCAAGCAAAGAGCTGTCACTGCGTTTCTTTCGCCGCAAAACCAGAGTATCCCAGACATTCATAGGGACTTGCAGAATGTCTACGGAGACTTGGCAGTGAACAAAAGCAGTGAGTCGTTGGGGCAGGCGTCTGTCATCCCCGCAACAAGATCGCGCAAACCTGTCCAATCTCCCGTACGCTGGTTGGCCAAACACAACTGTGACCCCTGCAATACTGGAACGTGCGGACGTTATCTTTCCATATACTTATACGGATGTGCCCCGACTGGGACTCGAACCCGGGATCTCCTGCTTACATGACAGACGCTCTATCGAGCTGAGCCACTGAGGACACAGACTATGCCGTGTACGCCTCCCTTGGGACCTACATTCTCACCTTTATATGTCCACACACTACATTCGTAGTGTCCCTACCAAACACACTCATTACTTGTGGAAGACATTCTTACCAAGCCCCGTAAGTGTTTGGGACACACATTTTCAGCTCTCCCCGTTGATATATATCAACGCCCGTCAGCAGCTGAAGGTCATCAATGGTGTCTGTTCTTTCGGACATGTCCGAAAGAACAGACACCATATCCATATAAGTATATAGTTCTGGCAATACCGGCCATGACCTTCTTCAAAAATGGTTCAGATAGCTCTGAGCACTATGGGACTTAAATTCTGAGGTCATCAGTCCCCTAGAACTAGTTAAACCTAACTAACCTAAGGAGATCACACACATCCATGGCCGAGGCAGGATTCGAACCTGCGACCATAGCGGTCGTGCAGTTCCAGACTGTAGCGTCTAGAACCGTTCAGCCACTCCGGTCCGCTGACTTTCTTCTGTGCGGATGCACACATATTACCCGAACTCTTACGGGACTGTCTTCCACGAGTAATGAGTGTGTTGGGTAGGGACACTACGAATGTGGTGTGTGGACGCATAAAGGTGAGAATGTAGGTCTCGTGGGAGGCGTACGCGAGATAGTACCTGCAGTCGCACTGTCCTCTGTGCGTCCGGTGGCTCAGATGGGTAGAGCATCTGCCATGTGTAAGGTGTCAGGCAAGTCCAACACCTTCCCTGAAAACCCTGACATAATAAGCAAATCCAGTAGTATGTCACATAGCTCTGAATAAATCGTGACATTAAATTAACCAAAGTAATACGAGTAACGAGTGAGATAATGGAATACCACAGACTAACACAAGAATACCTAAATGCATGTCATACCTTCCCACCGTGAGACAGACGCAGTTCCGAGGGGAGAAACGAGAACAGAAGCCGAGAGCAGAACCGTGTTAAGCTGGAAGGCCCTACGATAAGGGACGGATACCCACGTCGCCAGATAACCGCTAGGACCACACCCCAGCTGCAAGTTTTAGCGTGAGACTTTTTCGCGTCTCTGTTACGTCAGGACCACCCCCCAGCCCATGTTAAAAGAACAGTATAGATCTTACGATAACACTAAAAGGACCACACCAGCTGCAAGTTTTAGTGTGAGACTTTTTCGCGTCTCTGTTACGTTGCAAACTTTAAAAACATTGCCCAACCGCGAAAACTATAACGTTTCTCATTGGATAGACAGAATTTTTGTAGGCAGAGCTTAAAGTTAACATTGAGACCCTGATTGGTCAGATGAAAACACAGCCAGATAGTTTTTTTAAACCAAATTCGGTAAATTGTAGTACGGTGAAGTTAGGAGAGAGTCGCTTCCGAGACGGCGAGGTGAGCGGAGCTGTGCTGCCTGCCACCCCCTGACGAACACCGACAAGGTAATGAACGCACGCGATGCCGCATAACAGCGCATAAAGCTTCACTCAGAACTGCAGAAGTCTCATCTGTTACACCCCATTTTTGCGTAATACTAGTGTCGATCGTCAATTAAAGCTCATGGTGTTCACATTTGCCACTTGAAGTAAAAATCTGAAACGCGATGATTTTTCTGTTATATAGTTATTGAGAAGCCACATCAGCCACTGTAATTGACGACAAGTTAGATAAGTAATTAAAGATAATTGAGGGTCACTGTAGACCATTTTGATAGTTTTCTCTTTTGTGAAACTTAATTTAAACCTAGATTATAGATGTGATATGGCATAGGTCATCCTTCGATCCATTGTAGAACTTGGAAACCCATTCAGGGAATATTCGTTCACATTTTTGTTGAACGCAGTTGGTTTTTACCATCCTGTATTAAAACATTTCCTTTTATCAATAGTGCAATTTATAAACAATGTTTTGTGAGTAGAATAAAATTTCCAATGGTAAACTGAACTCCTTTTTCGACGTTATTTTACCAGCTAACTAAAAATAGGAAAGCCTTGAACCCCTTCCACTAAATTTAGTTAGTATTAAGATTCTTTTACTGGGAGTGCAGTGGAGCTGACGCTGAAATCATTAAGTATTTGGTTATATCATCGCTAGTCTCACTGAACTCTTCTGAACTCTATATGTCATGTGTGGTCTGGCGTCTCCTTACCAGCAACAGGTCCCAGGTTCAAACTAGTCAATTCCCTAAAAAACACGCTCAGAGCGTCGTTGCGCGAAAGTGGTAGGGAGACACGATATAGAACAAACAGACACCATGCAGAATGTTAGAAATGTAAGCTGGAGATCCCGGGTTTGAGTCCCGGTCGGGGCACACATTTTCACCTGTCCCCGTATCTATACAGTATATCAACGCCCGTCAGCAGCTGAAGGTATTAAATCTAATTTATTCTCTTTCTAGGTGATCGACGGAACTCAGTCAAACTGTTCGCTGCACAATTAGACCTCTCTGTTAGCACTGCTGATACTCTCGTCCACTATCTGGGATACTCAAAGGTGTCTGCCCGCTGAGTTCCTTGCCGCCTAACAGAAGACCATAAAGAGCAATTGCAGAATTCTTTGCGCATTACGAGGCTGATCGTGACAAATTTTTTGTCGGAAACTGTCTCAGGCTATGAAACATGGATTTATCACTTCGAACCGGAAGAAAAACCAGCAATCCGTGGAGTGGCTCCACACCGCCTCTTATCGGAAGCAAAAGTTCAGAGGCGCGCTCTCAGCTGGTCAAGTTATGGTGGCGGCCTTCTGGATCAGTTATTCTGGTTGATGTCCTCCCTCATGATGCAACGATGATCTCTTCAGTGCATTGTGGTAAGACTTTAGCGTACTCGTCGCCACAGAAAAGCAAACGAACTTCTCCTTCTTCATGACAACGCAAGGGCTCACACAAATCTGCGCTCCCGAGAGGAGCTCACGAAACTTCACTGGACTGTCCTTCCTCATGCACTCTGTAGCCCAGATATTGCACCTTCCTGCTTCCATCTGTTTGGACCAATGAAGGATGCCCTCTGCTGGAAGCGGTACATGGATGACAGGGAAGTTACTGATTCAGCAAGACGTTGGCTGTGACGTCGACCAGTAGAGCGGCACCATTTGGGCGTACAGGCTCTCCCAGTAAGGTGGCGTGAGGCTGTCGCATTGAACAGAGATTGTATTGAAAAACAGGGTTTTGTAGCAAAAAAAAAGTGGAAATAATGTAGTAAACTGGAATCCTGTGTGAAACCAACCTGCTTTCAGAACAAAAAGGTTGCATTACTTATTGAATGGCCCTCGTATGTTTTCAGATACATTCATGCTCATAAATTAAGGATAACGCTGATACGGTTTGCGGGTTTAAATCACCTCGGGGTATGACCATGCGGTGCATTTGACCTCCGGTCGTCGCACGGTGGCGCTGGCGAGTAAGTTCAAATGGCTCTGAGCACTATGGGACTCAACTGCTGAGGTCATTAGTCCCCTAGAACTTAGAACTAGTTAAACCTAACTAACCTAAGGACATCACAAACATCCATGCCCGAGGCAGGATTCGAACATGCGACCGTAGCGATCTTGCGGTTCTAGACTGCAGCGCCTTTAATCGCACGGCCACTTCGGCCGGCTGGCGAGTAAGTGTGCAGAAGTTTTCAGACGTGTTAATGGTGACTGTATGTTGAAAAGGGCTCAAAGAACACGTACTGATGACGTTATGAGGAGTAGAATACTAGGGCGACTGGAGGCTGATCAAACAAAGCAGGTCATATTACGGGCCCTCCGTGTGCCACGAAGTGTGATCTCAAGATAATGGCAACGATTCCAGCAGACAGGGAACGTGTCCAGGCGCTACAGTACGGGACGTCCACAGTGTATAACATCACAAGAAGACCCATATCTCACCATCAGTGCCCGCAGACGGCCACGGAGTACTGCAAGTAGCCTTGCTTGGCACCTTACCACAGCCACTGTAACAGTTGTCTCCAAACACACAGTCCACAGACGACTGAACAGACGTGGTTTATTCGCCCCGAGACCTGCAAGGTGCATTCCACTGACTCCTGGTCACAGGAGAGCCCGTCAAGAAAACAGTACATGGTCATTGGAACATTAGTCCCAGGTTATGTTCACGTACGAAACCAGGTGTAGTCTGAACAGTGATTCTCGGCGGGTTTTCATCTGGCGTGATCCATGAACCAGATACCAACACCTTAAATGTCCTTGAAACGGACCTGTATGGAGGTCAGGGTTTGATGTTGTGTACGTACGTACACCCCTGCATAGAGGAACTCTAACAGGTTAGGTGTATTGGGACGTCATTTTGCACCAGTATGTCCACCTATTCAGGAGTGGTTGGTTGGTTGGTTGGTATGGGGAAGGAGACCAGACAGCAAGGTCATCGGTCTCATCGGATTAGGGAAGGAAGTCGGCCGTGCCCTTTGAAAGGAACCATCCCAGCATTTGCCTGGAGCGATTTTAGGGAAATCACGGAAAACCTAAATCAGGATGGCCGGACGCGGGATTGAACCGTCGTCCTCCCGAATACGAGTCCAGTGGCAGGAGTGGTGTGGGTCCCACCTTCCTCCTGATGGATGATAACGCACGGCTCCACCGAGCTGCCATCGTGGAGGAGTACCTTGAGACACAAGATATCAGGGGAATAGAGTGGCCTGCCTGTTCTCCAGACCTAAATCCCATCGAGCACGTCTGGGATGCTCTCGGACGGCGTATCGCTGAACGTCTTCAAACCCCTAGGACACTTCAGAAGCTCCGACAGGCACTGGTCCAAGAATGGGAGGCTATACCCCAGGAGCTGCTCGACCACCTGATCCAGAGTTTGCCAATCCGTTGTGCAGTCTGTATGCATTTGCATGATGATCATATCCCATATTAATGTCGGGGTACATGTTCAGGAAACAGTGGCCTTTTGTAGCACATGTGCTTCGGGACGGTTTTTTCAACTTATCACCAATACCGTGGACTTAGAGATCTGTGTCGTGTGTGTTCCCTATGTGGCTATGCTATTAGCGCCAGTTTTGTGTAGTGCCACGTTGTGTGACACCACATTCTGCAATTATCCTTAATTGATGAGCATGAGTGTAGATTAGTACTTCCAAGTATGACTGGCACAAGCTGGTGGGCAACAGATCAGATATTGAAGTGTGGACGTATGGACGCGTGGATGTGCAAAAAACAAGTTGTCTGTACTGGCTGATGTATTCCACTTCACAGCGCAGTTACTACCGTGCAAATTTTTTCATACGTTTGCACGAAGACCATTAGACACAAAGGAAAAACAACAAAGTCACTGAAGTACCCACATTATGGAACCAATTATCATAATATCTGCACCTACACCCCTAACAGCCTGTCTGTTTTAGGAAGTACACGATAGGCAAAATAAAACTGGCCTGGATAATATTTTATGCAGCTTAAGATAGGCATCCAACTTATATGATCTGCACTGAGGGTTGCCTGTCTTAAGGGTTCATTAAATATTTTTCCGACGACTTTTATTATTCTCACCATGTCGAATGGTTCCTGACTCACTTTGTAACGCTGATACTCGGATTTTGTGACTAAGGCTCTCTTCGAAGAATAACTGCTTTATTGTAACGTCTTCCACTGCCCGTCGTCTCCATCATTCACTATTCAGAGATAGGGCATCACGCCTTCTCGTCTTCGTGTATCAGCCTTATTCATGCCATCTCTTCTTGGGTCTTACTAGATATCGTCTTACATGTGGTACATATTACATAGCTTGCACTGGTAATTTCCACTCTGACATTTCCCCTTGGCTGTTCCCGTCATCTATTATATTTTTTACTGGTTAAGCTTTCTACTCTTTTTCTACTATCTGCATTTCTGGTATAATTTAATTATATACATCCTTTCACATGTCTCGGGAACCTCATTTCACCTACCTGAATCTTAACACTCCCTCGGTCGCACTGTCGTAGAGAAGCAGAAGAGGCACTGCTGTTGGTTCAGCATTTCTTGTCACTCTTACAACGACCAATGAGACCCGCGATGAATCGTGCAAATCTTCTTTGAATTACTTCCGTCTTTGTCGTTGATCCAACATAATAAGGGTCCGAGGCTAACAGACAATACACCAGGCGTGGTCGAACGAGGATCTGTAAGTGACCTGTTTCGTGCATGAACTATACGTTCTCAGCATGGCGTCAGTCTTCCTCTTGGCTAAATTATGTGCTCATTCCTCCATAATTCTATCATTACACCGAAAAGGGGCAACTGGGGCGTTGCAGCGAGCCCTCCTTGGATGAGGGGGTCCTGACTCTCGAAAGCAAAAAACAAAAAAAAATTACTTTGGAAATTATTATGTCGTAATGATATGCAAATCATTGAATCAGCTTCAGCTAGTAGAATAAGCTGTGTTGAGTGCGTCTGCACACTCGTGAACAAATCAAGATGTCGTCACAGAAATGTTACAATTAACTGAGTACATGAAATGGTTTACTGATACGTACGATGAACATACTCTTTGCACGTTGTATTGAAAGTCAACATTGGTTGCGACTGGAAACAAGAGAATGTCACCCCGAAGTCGTACACAGTTTTTCGACTTCTGTCAAAAGAGCTACTCCCATCAGCCACTGCTCTGACGCTCTTCTCAGAGTGAGCGATTTATGCCTGACGTGTCAGTTCAATAGGTACACAATGGTGTAAGTGGTCATGTAGAAATGATCCTGCTACTAATTACTTATCAGCGCAATTAGACAGCCTGAAATAGCGTTAGACGATGACAACTATAGTGTCAGGCCTGTTGTGTACAGTATCACTTGACTACAAAATTTCTCACCGAGAAGAATCAAGGTATTAGCAGCTCGAATTCCGTCGACATCTGCCGTTTCATTACTACGGTGTCGCCGGCCGGAGTGGCCGAGCGGTTCTAGGCGCTACAGTCTAGAACCGCGCGACCGCTACGGTCGCAGGTTCGAATCCTACCTCGGGCATGGATGTGTGTGATGTCCTTAGGTTAGTTAGGTTTAAGTAGTTCTAAGTTCTAGGGGACTGATGACCACAGCAGTTAAGTCCCATAATTGGCTCAAATGGCTCTGAGCACTATGCGACGTAACTTCTGAGGTCATCAACCGCCTAGAACTTAGAACTAATTAAATCTAACTAACCTAAGGACATCACACACATCTATGCCAGAGGCATAGTTCGAACCTGCGACCGTAGCGGTCGCTCGGTTCCAGACTGTAGCGCATAGAACCGCACGCCCACTCCGGCCGGCTAAGTCCCATAGTGCTCAGAGCCATTTAAACTACGGTGTCGAGAACAAAAGAAAGTGTGATAGCACTATACAGGGGTAGAGGGTAAGAACTGTACTGGCACAAAACCGACAGTTGAATCACTTTATTTAATTACACGTGAGCAGAAACAACAATTTCAAATCGCATTCCATTCTGTTTTTGTTACTGAAGAGGCAGATAAGTTTTCTGACAGAAATAGAGCTTAATGTTTGAAATTTGTCTATATTTGGTACATATTCTTACAAAAACGTATTATTTCTCATGATATGTGCATGGAAAAGGCGTGTTTCAAGACACCATTGCAAACGCGAGACTTGTCCTACGGCGTCTATACTGGCGAATACAGCGATCATTTTGCACTAAAATATCGCAGCAGTAAGTGTAATGTGTAGGATTTTCCTGTAATTGAAGGACTTATAAAATTAATACTTTCCTAACACGAACTGCCGCAAGCAATCCTTGATAAACTGTCTGGACGACTAGTTTGAAAAATCAAATTATCGTGAATGTAGCTGCAGTGTTGAAGATCTCCATGTCGACTGGATACTAACGGAGAAACCAGGAGTTGTTCAGGTTGTTTACAGTACAGCTGTGCGTCCACGCAGCGTCTGGCATTGTACCTAATATTCATTTGTACTTAATGTTTATGACGTCATATTTCCTGAATTGGGTGCCGTACAGTGGTGTAATATATCGTAGGTACATTCAGCGGCATAGTACCAATTAGTAGCAACGAAGAAATAAAATTAAATGTCATGCACGACGCGGCAGTTTTTCACTAATCTCGCTGTTTATGACGTCATATCTCCTGAAATATATGTCGTGCAATGATGTAATATTGCTCGTGCTTCAGCAGTACATGTGGATACCGTCTGCGAAATTTATTATGATCAGAGACGTAGGCAAAGAATTAACAAATTTAAACGTCCTGCATGATGCGGCAGTTCTTCACGCATCTCATTGTTTGTGGCTCATATCTCCTGAAGTACGTGGCGCACAATGACATAATTTTTCTGGTACATTCAAATTGTCTGTAAAATTTGTGACGAATACAGTAGTAGCAAAGAATTAATAAATTAAAATGTTATACCTCATGAGGTACTGTTACTGCACGGTCAGCAGAAAAGTAGTAAGCGATAAACGTTTTTCCTTTCATAATTTTGTGGAGGTTGTCAGCGAGAAAAAAAAATCGTAAGAGTTTGAAATTACGTACACACATCATAAAAAGTTTTGCATCACCCTGGTTCCCGGAACTCCTGAAGACAGACGTTGACTGTGGATATTGTATCACAGACACAGTCCCTCTGACTGTTCAGAGGTGTCACTAAACCCACCCAAAGATGTAAACAACCATGCATGAGCAACGCCTATTAGACGGAGGGGGCTCGACAGCCGAACAGTTCCAGTCATTCCACCAGGAAGGAGGTACACGGCTCGTGTTCAACCATGCCTGGACGGTCAATACCGCGGTTCGATCGCGTCCGCATTGTTACTTTGTGCCAAGAAGGGCTCTCAACAAGGGAAGTGACCAAGCGTCTCGGAGTGGACCAAAGCGAAGTTGTTCGGACATGGAGGAGATAGAGAGAGACAAGGTCGATGACATGCCTCGCTCAGGCCGCCCAAGGGCTACTACTGCAGTTTATGAGCGCTATCTACGGATTATGGCTCTGAGAAACCCTGACAGCAACGCCACCATGTGGAATAATGCTTTTCGTGCAGCCACGGGACGTCGTGTTACGACTCAAACTATGCGCAATAAGCTGCATGATGCGCAACTTCGCTCCCGACATCCATGACGAGGTCCATCTTAGCAACCACGACACCATGCAACGCGGTACAGAAGGGCCCAAGAACATGCCAAATGGACCGCTCAGGACTGAGTGTCGCATTTTCCTTCAACCAGACAATCGTCGGAAATGTGTTTGGAGGTAACCTGGTCAGGCTGAAGGCCTTAGACATACTGTCCAGCGAGTGCAGCAAGGTGGAGGTTCCCTGCTGTTGTAGAACCGACGTCCGCCGCTGGTGGTCAGGGAAGGCGCCGTAACGGCTGTACGATACGTGAATGTCACCCTCAGACCGATAGTGCAACCATAGTGCAGCATATTGGTGAGGCATTCGTCTTCAGGGACGACAATTCGCTCCCCCATCGTGCACATCTTGTGATTGACTTCATTCGGGATAACGACGTCGTTCGACTAGAGTAGCCAGCATGTTCTCCAGACATGAACCCTATCGAACATGACTCGGATGGACTGAAAAGAGCTGTTGATGGAAGACGTGACCCACCAACCACTCTGAGGGATCTACGCCGAATCGCCGTTGAGGAGTGTGACAATCTGGACCAACAGTGCTTTGATGAACTTGTGGATACTATGCCACGACGAATACAGGCATCCATCAATGCAAGAAGACATGCTACTGGGTATTAGAGATACCAATGTGTACAGTAATCTGGACCACCGCCTCCGAAGGTCTCGCTGTATGGTGGTACAATATGCAATGTGTCGTTTTCATGAGCAATAAAAAGGGCGGAAATTATGTTTATGTTGATCTCTATTACAATTTCCTGTACAGGTTTCGGAACTCTCGGAACCGAGGTGATGCAAAACTTTTTTTTATGTGCGTATAAAGATCGTTGCAAGTCTCTAAGAGCTCTAATTCTGAAATAACGAATTAGTAAAGTCGGAATTCACGGGTCGTGAGCTATGCTTCTTGTTAACCCCCCGCCCTCCCCCGATTCCTTTGATACGTAGGTGGTTCTTACCAGCAAAGCGATTCTTGCCTGATACTAAGGTATATGCGTACCACGTTTGGTTAAAATCGGTCCAGTGGTTTAGGAGGAGATGTGTAACATACGCACACACACACACATAGATACATACATCCATTTTTATAATATGTATGGATACATACCTGTGGGAATATGTTAAGCGTCCACTGAAAGATGCAACCGACTAAATGTCTGCATTTAGAGTGCCATATACTGGTGGAACTCAGACGTTTGTTGACGGGCTGCCATTGCTATCGATACTCTACGAACACGAAACATCCATGTTATTCGCGTCACCTTGTCTCAAACGAGTGCTAAGTAACAGCTTGAACCGCTGCTGTGACCCCAGTAATATAATAGTGGGGGCGTAACTAGGCTAGGACGACAGGGGCAATGCCCCCGAATATATGGTGCTCCGGAAAGAAAGAAAAAATGGAAAAAATGAGGAAAATCAAAATGGGAAGAAAATATGAAAAAATTATTGCAGTTTTTCATTACGTGAAAATAACGAAAGACTGTGAAGATACGTGACTCCTGTACCTCCTTTATTCAGATGATAGCTGGATCCGTATTAGGAGACCAAACATCAGTTAAGTGAATATATAGAATGGAAGGGACAAGATATGAGCAATTGTTTCGGCCAAGGCTATGACGGAGCCTCGGTCATATGCGGTCAGGCCAATGGTGAGCAAAAAATAAGCGAGTCACAATTGAGAGGCGTTGAAGATACCAACCTTTTAATCGAGAAACAACTCTGTATTCCGAAACAGGTAAAAACATCTACAAGTATTCTGGCCACAGCATGCTTCAGTGGTACGATTTAAAAGCTTATTCCGCGAGCACTTCCAAGGTAAAACTAAAGAAACCAAATCCAACGCTTTGTGTTGGATATAAGAAATAATCTATACAGTTAAAGGGAGATTCATTGGCGTTCTTAAGGCCCAGACAAAGATAATTCGTATGAGTAAAAAATGCGACGAATGATTTGTACCAGTAGGTCTTAAAAGAAGATCTACACTTTTCAGATTCAATATAAACCACTGGAAAGAATTAATGCAGCACTTGCGGCCTTGCAGTCTGAGAGTAAGGACGCTGAGTGCGTATGTCTTATTAGGAACAATGGAGGATTAGCGTTTAATGTCCCGTCGACGACAAGGTCATTACTGATGGAGTGCAGTGTCGGGTGGAGCAATGAACCATCGCAGCATTTGCCTCAAACGATTTGCGGCGATACCACAGGAAACCTCAGCTTGGATGGGCGGACTAGGATCTGAATCGCTGTACTTCCGAATGCGAGTCCAGTGTCTTACCACAGCGACACATTGCGCGGTTTCCGTTGTGTCCTGCCTACTCGTCGAATAAGCGGTGCTTAGGAAACCTTCTTTCTCGGACCACTAGACAACAGTTCAAGCATTTCGTATTAATGAATTTTTATTGCAGTAAGACAAATGACTGTACTTAACTTTAAGAATTTATAATGGTGTTCAGTCGCCCTGCTAAACCCACAGGACAGGACAGGTAGTTTAAATTGTGGAAAGGACCCAAAATAAGCTCTGAGCACTATGCGACTTAACTCCTGAGGTCATCAGTCGCCTAGAAATTAGAACTAATTAAACCTAACTAACCTAAGGACATCACACACATCCGTGACCGAGGCAGGATTCGAACCTGCGACCGTATCGGGCGCTCGGTTCCAGACTGCAGCGCCTAGAACCGCACGGCCACTCCGGCCGGCGCTTTACTACAGCACTGTCTTTGACACGAGATACGTTGTATTACAGTACAAATATTACTAGTACAGATATTACATTTAAGTAAATTTTTGCTAGTTGCAGGAGTGTTTCTATATTGGCAATATAAATGTAATAAAGGTTAAAAGTTATACAAAAGGTAAACAACTAGAGTACAATACTTACTATGTAATTAAAATTTTTTTATCAGTTACAGAATAACATAGTTGTTGCATGAGAAGGAGAACAAAATTTATGCTGGAAGATGAATATGTTTTATTATCGTCATTTTTTGTTGTTGTGGATGCCAATATGGCGTGAAAATTCTGGAAGAAAAAGTATTGTCATGATTCAGTTTGTCCATTTAGGATTTTTTCAGGTGTTTTTAGTTTGTCGATGTGAATTTCTAATTGTTCAAGGAGTTCCGTCTACATTCCTTTCTCAGCACTGTGTAGTACGGAAAGATTGTTATTGATACCACCAACAGTGTGTTCATGGTGAGCAATATGTGATGCAATGCTGGACTTTCTTAAGTTTTTGAGGCGAAGGGCGTCCACATGTTCTTTATGGCGGGTTGCAAAATTTCTCCCTGTTTCACCTATGTTGAAGCAGGAATAGGAGCACGTGAATTTGTATATGCCAGAATTTTTATGCCAGTCTCCAGTGGATTTATTATTGTGAACAATTTTATTTTCTAGTTGATTGTCATTGTGGAAGGATATTTTTCTGTCGTGTGGTCTGAAAAAATTTGCAAGTTTATATGACACTTTGCCAACGAATGGTAGACAGACTAATTTCTGCACTTCATCTAACTACACTTGGTCCACAGCATATTGTTCTCGTAACAGTTTCATCTGACGATGAGCATGGAGTGGCTCGAAAACATGTTTACGATTAAATAAATCGTATCAAAAAAACTACAAAAGCGACTGGTTGCATATTTATTACCAGATAAATCGCCAGTTCGAAACCTACACGTTCATTAAAATTTCTAATCACGGTTTGTCCTGAAATTTACTTCGAAGTTATTAAATTTGGACCTTTGGAAATGAAATTTGGCTTGATCAATAGTACCTCGGATGTGGCAGATTTCTGCCAAGAATAACGAGGTGTTATTCTGAAGTCATTCAGTAGAATTTAATTTTGAACACTTACTACACACACCGCACAGCAACCTGTCATCGCGTATTATTGACTCGGCTTCTGCATGGCAACAGTCCTTGCCAGTTGTAACCTCTAATATGTGGGAAGACTAGTAATGTGTGAGCTGGTGGAGGGGGAAGGTGAATTCCGGTGACGTCGTTTCTGCCACTGCAGGTCTCGGAGCAACTGCAGCACGTAGCCGCACCGGTACTGCTCTGAAAAGTCTAAGGAGAATAACAGCGAAAACGCTGCGTATGAGCAGGTCAGGGACACGTGGTCGACGTCATAAACAGGAATGAATACGTGAAGCAACGAATTCACGAGCACCAAAAGTATTGAAGAAGCATGAAAATGTTCAGAAGGATTCTACATCAGGAATTATCTCCCATGAGAGAATATTATACGAGATCTATCAACACTGCAACTTAATATCTCGACACAAACACCTTCAAAATACAAGCTGCGACATTGTCACGAATAAAACAGTGACCTGTATATACAATAAGTTTGCATTAATTTATGCATATGGCCAAAAACTTTTTGTTAACAGATTACCGGTTTCTGTCTATAATGATCATCATCAGATCTGCAGCAAAAAATGGGAAAAAACATAAATCCAGTCGTAGATTGTCTACTGCTTAAAAACAATAAATAGACGATAATGAAAAGTACTACTGACGTATATTATATGCATTTGTGCTCTTTAAGTATGAAGAGGCATACCTGTTTTATAAAAACAAAGTCCTAATATTCTGCAGCCATAGTGGCATCGTCAAATGTTAAATGTAAACTCAGCACCAGCATCGTCAAATATATATAAATAACATCATATGCACGAGTCATGTTGTCAGTAGCACTATTTTTTTTTCCTTATTGTGATTTCATTCCCCTGCCCCATATGGGCATGGGAGGGCTGTTAGCGGCACAATCCGCCGCTCTTCAGCCGAGTGACACGACAACTAAAACAAGAATAAAATGATACATACATAAGGAGATAAGAAAGGGGAACATAAAACAGAGTAAGGGGAGAAAATGGAGGTAAAAATACATGGACATGGAGACGTTCATGGGGGACAGTTAAAAAAGTCATCAGAAAGTTAGAAAACACAGTTGGCGATTCTTAAACCACAGAGAAGATACTGAATGCGCATGCACAGGTTAAAGGTCGGCCACAGTATTAAAAACACTTCGGAACAACACACTTAAAACCCACTTGGAGCACACACAACGAAGAATAAAACTGCCGAGGGAAAGGTCAGAGAGGATGGAAAAGGAGGGGAGAGCATGGGGCAGCTGGGGAAGAATGAGGGGCATCAGTGGGTTCACAAAGAGGCAGGAGACATGTGGGGTGGGAGAGGAAGAGGGAAGAGAGGGCAGGAGGGAGTGCAGAGACACTGAAAGGAGGCACAAGAGATGGAGGGGGAGTAGGAGGGGGAAGCCGCTCAGGAGGAGGGAGGGGGAGGAGAGGGAGCCCTAAGGAGGAGGCAGGAAGATGGGGTTAGAGTTGGTAGGAAGGGTAGATGTCAGGGTGAAGCTCATCATCCGGGAGGGGTAGATGGTGGAATTTGTGTTGGGAAAGGAGATGGAGAGTGTGGAGATGGAGAGAGGGTGGGACACAACGGTAAAGGTGCAGCAACTGGTTGGGGGTGGAGAGGAAGGGAGACACCAGGGGGTGATGGGGATCAAGGCGGTGGACAATATATAGTGTGCAGTTGTGTTCAAGGAAAAGGAGAAGGTGGGGGAAGGGGATGAGGTCATAGAGGATGCACATGGGGGACGGAAGGCAGATGCGGAAGGCGAGGCGGAGCGCATGACATTCGAGGATTTGGAGGGCTTTTCTAGAACCGGTGAGGGGCGGAAATCCAAGTGACGCTGGCATAACAAAGGATGGGGCGGATCAAGGATTTGTAGGTGTGAAGGATGGTGGAAGGATGCAGACCCCACGTCTGGCTGGACAGGAGTTTCAGTAGGCGGAGGTGGTTGTGAGCTATGTTTTGGATGGTAAGGAGATGGGGAGTCCAGGTGAGGTGGCAGTCGAGTGTGAGGCCAAGGTATTTGAGGGTAGGAGTGAGGTGGATAGGATGGCCATAAATGATGAGGTAGAAATCATGGAGGTGGAATGAGCGGGTGGTGTGGCCTATGATGATCGCCTGGGTCTTGGAGGGATTAACATGGAGGAGCCACTGGTTGCACCAAGCGGTGAATTGGTCAAGGTGGGTTTGAGGTTACGTTGGGACCGTTGAAGGGTAGGATAAAGGGCTAGGAAGGCGGTGTCATCAGTGAACTGGAGAAGATGAACAGGAGGGGGAGGTTTGGGCATAGCAGCAGTGTACAGGAGATAGAGGAGAGGGGAAAGGACAGAACCTTGGGGCACGCCGGCAGAGGGGTAGAAAGTACGGGAGTTGGAATTGTGGATAGTCATATAGGAGGGACGATGGGAGAGGAAGAAAGCAATGAGATGGACGAAGTTGATGGGGAAAGCATAAGTCTGGAGTTCGAAGAGGAGCCCGGGATGCCAGACACGGTCATAGGCGTTCTGGAGATCAAGGGAAACAAAGATAGCAGAGCAACGGGAGTTAACTTGGAGGGAAAGAGGATTGGTAAGGTTAAGGAGTTGGTTGGCGGCGGAGAAGGAAGGCTGGAAGCCACATTGGGTAAGAGGAAGGAGGCGGTGGTGGTTAAGATGGCGGTGAATACGGCGAGAGAGGATGGCCTTGAAGACCTTACTGAACTTGGAGGTGAGTCAGATTGGACGATAGGAAGGGGTATCAGAGGGGGGTTTGTTAGGTTTAGGGAACAGCAGGACACGGGAAGTCTTCCACAGGTTGGGGTAAAATCCAGTGGAGAGGGGGACATTGTACAGGGTAGCAAGGACAGATGGGAAGGATGGAGGGGATTCATTGAGGTGATGGTAGGTGACACCATCATGACTAGGGGTGGTGTTGTGTTTGGAGCAGAGGACGAGTGTGATGTCTTGTGTGGTGATGGGAGTGTTGATGTCTGAGGGGGGTAACCGATCCAAGTACTGGAAGCTAGGGGCGAGCGAGGGGACAGAGGTGTCAGTGCAGTCAAGGACAGTGGGGAAGAGGGAGTAATCAAAATGGGGATCGTCAGGAATGAAGAAGACCTCAGATAGGTGGGAAGCAAAATGGTTAGCCTTACTGAGGTTGTCAGGAAAGGGTCGATCGTCATGGAGGATGGGGTAATGCGGGGTGGGATGGCTACCGGTAAGGCGGTGGAAGGCTGGCCAGTACTTGGAGGAGTTGACAGGGAGGGTGGAGTTGAGGCATGTGCATGTCTGGCGCCAGTCCCGGCGTTTCTTTGCTGTAAGGAGGTTCGGGATATGTCGCTGTAATCGCCGGTGGTGAGTGAGAGTATCCCGGTCACGAGTGCGGAGGAAGGAGTGGTAGAGCCTGCGGGATTCACGCAGAAGAGGGACGGCCTATGGAGAAAGCGTATGGCAGTGATGGTGGATGAGTTTGTTAGGAACATGAGCATCCACAGCGTCAGTGATGGTCTTCTGAAGGAAGGAAGAGGCATGGGTGGTGAAAGGTGAGGGGGTGGCTTTCGACCTGTAAGGCAATGGAGTCCCGGTAGGCATCCCAATTGGCATGGTGGTAGTCATGGACAGACTTTGGAGGGGCAGCTGGGCGGGTGGCGGGACGAGTAGAGGAGATGGTAAGAAGGACAGGGAAATGGTCACTACCAACGGGATCGAGGACATCAACGGTGATGCAACCAAGGAGGTTGGGGGAAGCGAGGATAACATCAGGGGTGGAGTTACTTTCAGGACAGGTGTGCTGTGGGAGAGGAACAAGGTCACCATGGAGGGTGGCAAGAAACTGATGCCACTGCCGAAGGGTGGCAGGGTCACGGCTGTGGATGTTGAGGTCAGTGGCGATCACATAGGTGGAGAAGGTATGGTCAACATGGGAAATGAAGTCAAAGGGGAGAGGAGCTGCGGGGCGGATATAGATAGTGGCACAGGTGATGGTGAGGGAGGGAAAAAATAGGCTGAGGAGAAGGTGTTCGGTCAGGTCATTGAGAAGGGGTTGGGGCCGGACAGGGAGATGCCTGAAGTGGCCTATAGCGACCTCGCCTCAGGCTAGGGGAAGGGGATTGTCAGTGCGGTGAAGGAGATAAGGGGAGGTGCAGACAACATGGTGGGGTTGGTTGAAGGTTTCATTAAGGATGAAGGAGTCAACCTGGTGCTGGGAGAGGGTATGCATGAAGAGGTATTTTTTTGCAGGGAGGGAGCGAATGTTGAGGTAGAGAAGACGATACTGTTGACGCGCCAGGAGGTTGGAGGTGGGGAGGGTGGAGGAAGGGGAGAGAGGGGCTTAAGCGAGGGTGTCTTGCTGGGTGATGGTAAGGTGGGCCTGGTTGTGGGAGTATGTGGCGTAGGTGTTTAAGTGGAAAACAGAGCGGGCGGCAAGGGAAATCTGCTGGAGTGTGTGGGGGCACTGGAAGGGGGGATGTTCTGCAGGACGATGGTGAGGAACCGGATGATGTCTTCTGCTGTAGGGGGAGGGGTTCATTGCAGGTGTTGCAGGATGGGGGGGAGGCGAGCTTGGGACACTGTTTAAGGAAGTGGGAGGCTTTACAATTGGGGCAGGTGGGTGGGTTCTTGCAGTTTTGGGTGAGGTGGTCGTCGTACAGAAGACAACGCTGGCAGCGGTAGGATTGAGGAGGGGAACGGGACGTGTCAACAGGGTGGCGGCGGTTTAAAATCAGGGCTCCCTGCGTGAGGAGGTGGTCGATGGAGGAGGCGGACTCTGTAAATATACGCATGAGGAAAGTAGGGCCAGAGGAGTTGTAAATACGGTGGTTCAAATGGTTCAAATGGCTCTGAGCACTATGGGACTTAACATCTATGGTCATCAGTCCCCTAGAACGTAGAACTACTTAAACCTAACTAACCTAAGGACAGCACACAACACCTAGCCATCACGAGGCAGAGAAAATCCCTGACCCCGACGGGAATCGAACCCGGGAACCCGGGCGTGGAAAGTGAGAACGCTACCGCACGACCACGAGATGCGGGCTAAATACGGTGGGCAGAGTGGACTTCCAGGGTGGGGTGGGCATTCAGTTCCGCCAACACCTCAGCCTCCGTGACCACAGGGCCGAGTTTTGTGATGACGGCGGTGAGGGTCGGCGGACGACGAGGCGGTTGGGGCTGACGAGGAGAGGAGGATGTAAGGAATGGAGTGAGGGATGCACAGGGCTCAAAGGTGATGCGGGGAAGGCGCCGGAGGAGATCAGTATGGAAGGACGGAGAGGGAGACTTGATGAGAACAGAGTCTCTGCGAGGGATAAGTTGGATGATGGGTGCACTGGGGATCTACTTCCGGATTTCAAGGGTGAGGGTTGGGGCATCCAGGAATTTCGGATCAGGGTTGGCTAGGACAAAGGTATACAGGGAGAGGGCTGGAGAGGAGGGAGGTGGGGTGGTATCCATAGTGGGGTCAGTGGGAGGTGGAGCGGGCAGTGGCTTTTTGGATGAGGGAGTAGAGGAGAGGTCGCCACTGGGCCGTTTGGAAGATTTTTTGGCGGGTGTTGCCTGGGAGGAGGGATGAGGGACTGGATGGATGGGGAGGTGGTGTGAGGCAGGGCCCTCCTGTGGGGCAGTAGCACCGGATGACAGGGTAAGGCGCTCTGTGGCGGCGACTGTGGCGCGGCGAGTGGTGACTCGGGCAGGGGAAGCAGTGGCAGTTGCAGGGGGGAGAGGGGGAAAGTCGTCTCGGCGGGTGACAGGAGCGGGAGGGGGGGTGGGAGCAGGGGCAGGGGAAGGGGCAGGAACAGGAGCAGCAGTAGGTGCAGTAGCAGGGGTAGGAGCGGGAGTGACGTACAGGTGGGGATACAGTGATGGAGAGGAGATAGATGGGGAGGAGACTGTGAGTAGGGGAGGTGCATGAGACGGGTTAATCCCAGAGGAAGCACTCCATGACGTTACAGTGGGGGCAGGTGAAGGGGAGGTTTAGATGATGGTGGTAGTTGGGGCGTCCATGATTGCAGGCAGCAGCGAACACCGAGAGACGGCGGCAGCGGCGGCGGCAGAAGCGGCGAGCACCGAGAGACGGCGGCAGAAGAAGCGGCGAGCACCGAGAGACGGCGACCAGGCGGCGGCGGCGGCGGCAAGCACCGGGCGACGGCGATCAGACGGCGGCGGCGGCGGCGACAGCAGTGACGGCGTGCAGACGGGCAACAACACGACAGGCACGGCTGGGGCTGTTCCATGTCGAAGATACACCCTGAGAGTAGCCCAGGCAGTGCGAGTCCTCGAAGAGGAAGTGAGGGAATCCAACCCTCGAATTACTGTTCAAAACAAGGTGCTGTACAGTAGCCACAAGATGTTGTGTGTTGTAAGTTCACCAGATGTCGCTAATGTGGGCGTACACTAGTTTTCAATGATTAATTGAACCGCGTAAAATAAAGGGGGATACAATAGTTGAAGTCTGTAATGAGCTTATAACGTATAAAAGGCTTTACAGTAATAAAAACCAATGAAATAGAACACGACAAAAGTCAGATTGTTAATAAGAGGAAGAGTTATGAGACAGAAGTTGACATATACTCTAGTGCCAATATTCTAGATAATGACGTAAGTAATGAACAGTTTTGATACTGCACAGAATAATATTAAAAACCATAAAACAAATCGCTAAAGAAGGCACAAATGAAAGAAAACATAGTGCTGCACATAATCAGCGCCCTCTGTTAGCGCTAACGCCAGAATTCCGCACAGGCGAGAAATGGTTGGGGGAAAGCGACCGCCATAGGGCCCCTCGTACCCTGCGGCACTCCGTTGCACGGAAAGAATGATAAAATTCCGTAACAGTGCATGACCAACATTATCTAGTTATTCCAGTATGTGAAATGAACAGAGAAGGAACAAGAAAATACTAGAGTCATGCGTAAAACGTACGAAAACGAAGTAAATATGCGAGGCACTCAATGGTAGGTGAAATTATCAACAAACTATATATAACAGAGGCGTTAAGTGCTTAAAATAAAACATTGTTAAACAAAGCAAAGTAAGCATTCGGCGTAAAGTCGCTCTACCAGTTAAACAGTTTTGTTGGTTCTTTCTTTTTAGTTTTATAAATTTCAAGCTCCTCTAACAAATTAAGAGCACGGTGTTTTCCACTCTATGGAGAATAAGCATACAATTCTCAATGACCAGTTTCCGATAAATGCTGTCCTAACGCAGTTTTGTTCCGTGGCTGTAAGTGTTCTTTAAACTTTAATTTTCATTATGGTCTATTTACTGTTTTTAAGCTGTAGAGAATCTGCGAGTGTATTTATGTTTTTCCCATTTTGTGCTGCAGATCTGGTGGTGGTCATTATAGACCGAAACCGGTAAACTGTTAACACAAAGTTTCTGACCATAGAGGTAAATTAAAGGAAATCTTGAAAATCACTTTATGAAGCTGAATATCGTAATTTTAGGAGTGAGAGAGAGAGAGAGATTATAAGTCACTTGCATTCACGGATGAATAAACTAAAACTGGATTCTGGATTCCAAGTCCTCTGGTGAAATCGAATGGCGTGCAAAAGAATTATATGTTTCCTTAGAAATACCAATGAAAACGAATGTGCGTCTTTTCAGAGCGCTCTCCAGTTTCCATGTACTTAATTTTATTTATCTGACAAACCCTACTCTTAGGGCTATATTTGATTTTGATTAATGGAGCTACGGAGACGTTTATAAAAATGGCAATGACGTGTTACTCCATGTTAATATAATAGTGCCGACTTCTGAAGAAGATAGGTTTAAACTTATCGAAACCTAGGTAAAGATTACTTTATCCTTTGCAACGGGTCGGCTGTTTTAAATCTTATTACATTAAACTTACAGTTATAAATGATATGTCAAATGAAAGAGCAATTCACAGTTGTGTTTGGCACCAGTGCGCATGCGCAGGGCGCAATGTTTTTGTGCCGTATTCCGGCGGAAAGTTTATGGGCCTTTCTTTTTTGGTGAACCTACTTTAACTGGCACTTCTTACCTTGATACACTAGAGCAATGGCTCTTCCCTCAGTTAGAAGAAGATGAGACAGGGAACTTCATTTTCCAACAAGATGGTGCGCCACCCCACTCGCATAGCGAAGTACGCGATTGGTTGAACTTCACTGTACCCAAGCGCTGGACAGGGCTTGCTTTGAATGTCCTCCACGTTCACCCGACCTAACGCCATGCGATTTTTTCCTTTGGGGCTTCATCAAGGATCGTGTGTACGTGCCTCCGCTACCACCAGATCTCCTTGAATTAAGAAACCGGATTGAAGCAGCTGTTGCCACAATCACTGAAGACACACTTGTCAACGTTTGGGAAGAACTCGGCTATAGACTTGATGTGTGCCGTGTGACAAATGGTGCTCACATTGAACATTTATAAGGTTCTTGGCAAAACTGTTTGAATTGCTCTTTCATTTGACATTATATTTATAACTGTAAGTTGAATATAATAAATATTATAAAGCGTTAAAACCCCAACATTCATTTATAAACACTCTGTACCTTAGCAGTTCTTTCTATGGACCTAGTTTTATCGGGTAATGTACTTGGCAGGGACACATCATGCAAAACTTACTTTCGTCCTTCAGTTTTGGACACTAGTGTACTATGAAGCGATTCGGAAAGAGACGAATGCCTAAGATCTGGGTTAGGGAAGGAGAACGAAATATTTCTCCGAAAGTTCAGTGTCTCTGTATTGAAAAGCGCGTTTAAGATATTAGTGCAGCCAGTTCTAAAGTAATGATCCAGTATTTCGGGGCCTTATCAAGTAGATATGGCGAGAGATATCGGACGAATTCAAAGGCCCTCTGCTAGCATCGTTACAGATTGGTGTAGCCAGAACTAAATTTAAATATGGATCTTTGGATGGAAATCGACATTCTTCTCGCGCAACACTGTTGGATACATTTACGGATACGCTGTTAGAGAAAGATTGCACTACAATTCTACTGCCGCCGTAGCGTGCCTCTCGTAGGGATCATGAGAATGACATAAGAGAGATTACGAAAGTCTGTTGACAAGCATTTTTCCATCGCCCAATACAACAATGTACCAGAACACAAGTAGTTGTTGTTAGCACAAAGCTAAGGCCGACAGTTACTGTACCTATATATGTAGATGTATGTATACATTACAGTGACGTGCACTTTAAAGTCAATGACATGCAAACCACATGTATTGATGCTACACCCTTATTGAAGCTATTGACTGATATAAAATTTGTTGTTTGACATCTGAGATTAATAGATCGAAACAATTTTCAGCTAACAAATTTTGGAGATGAGAACGACAGCTTGTGGTATCTTCTTAATCGAAGTACTTCCACTTCCCACTACATTAGGCTTAATTAAAGTGATTATCGATAAGCTATCAGTCCCTAAGCACTTTAACCCAACCGTCATGGGAAAGTGTACAAATAATCAACAAGAAAGGCAAGTTATTGCAATGTTTAGAACGACTTCACGAAATAAATACACTCATGCTCATAAATTAAGGATAATGCTGATGCATGGTGAAACAACGCTCTGGTGGGCGGTTTGTGGGTTTAAATCACCTAACCAAAACGGCCTTGCTGTTGTGGTACTGCGAACAGTTGAAGGCAAGGGGAAACTACAGCCGTAATTTTTCCCGAGGGCATGCAGCTTTACTGAATGGTTAAATGATGATGGCGTCCTCTTGGGTAAAATATTCTGGAGGTAAAATAGTCCCCCATTTGGATCTCCGGGCGGGAACTACTCAGGAGGACGTCGTTATCAGGAGAAAGAAAACTGGCATTCTACGGATCGGAGCGTGGAATGTCAGATCCCTTAATCGGGCAGGTAGGTTAGAAAATTTAAAAAGGGAAATAGATAGGTTAAAGTTAGATATAGTGGGAATTAGTGAAGTTCGGTGGTAGGAGGAACAAGACTTCTGGTCAGGTGAATACAGGGTTATAAATACAAAATCACATAGGGGTAATGCAGGAGTAGGTTTAATAATGAATAAAAAATAGGAGTGCGGGTAAGCTACTACGAACAGCATAGTGAACGTCTTATAGTGGCCAAGATAGACACGAAGCCAATGCCTACTACAGTAGTACAAGTTTATATGGCAACTAGCTCTGCAGATGACGAAGAAACTGAAGAAATGTATGATGAGATAAAAGAAATTATTCAGGTAGTGAATGGAGACGAAAATTTAATAGTCATGGGTAACTGGAATTCAACAGTAGGAAAAGGGAGAGAAGGAATCATAATAGGTGAATATGGATTGGGGCTAAGAAATGAAAGAGGAAGCCGCCTGGTAGAATTTTGTTCAAGGCATAACTTAATCATAGGTAACACTTGGTTCAAGAATCATGAAAGAAGGTTGTATACATGGAAGAACCCTGGAGATACTAAACGGTATCAGATAGATTATGTAATAGTAAGACAGAGATTTAGGAACCAGGTTTTAAATTGTAAGACATATCCAGGAGGCAGATGTGGACTCTGACCACAATCTATTGGTTATGAACTGCAGATTAAATCTGAAGAAACTGCAAAAAGGTGGGAATTTAAGGAGATGGGATCTCGACAAACTGAAAGAACCAGAGGTTGTCCAGAGTTTCAGGGAGAGCGCAAGGGAACAATTGACAGGAATGGGGGAAAGAAATACAGTAGAAGACGAATGGGTAGCTCTGAGGAATGAAGTAGTGAAGGCAGCAGAGGATCAAGTAGGTAAAAAGACGAGGGCTAGTAGAAATCCTTGGGTAACAGAAGAAATATTGAATTTAATTGATGAAAGGAGAAAATATAAAAATGCAGTAAATGAAGCAGGCAAAAAGGAATACAAACGTCTCAAAAATGAGATCGACTGGAAGTGCAAAATGGCAAAGCAGGGATGGCTAGAGGACAAATGTAAGGATGTAGAGGCTTGTCTCACTAGGGGTAAGATAGATACAGCATACAGGAAATTTAAAGAGACCTTTGGAGAAAAGAGAGCCACTTGTATGAATATCAAGCGCTCAGATGGAAACCCAGTTCTAAGCAAAGAGGGGAAAGCAGAAAGGTGGAAGAAGTACATAGAGGGTCTATACAAGGGCGATGTTCTTGAGGACAGTATTATGGAAATGGAAGAGGATGTAGATGAAGATGAAATGGGAGACATGATACTGCGTGAAGAGTTTGACAGAGCACTGAAAGACCTGAGTCGAAACATGGCCCCGGGAGTAGACAACATTCCATTAGAACTACTGACGGCCTTGGGAGAGCCAGTCCTGGCAAAACTCTACCATCTGGTGAGCAAGACGTACGAGACAGGTGAAATTCCCTCAGACTTCAAGAAGAATATAATAATTCCAATCCCAAAGAAAGCAGGTGTTGACAGATGTGAAAATTACCGAACTATCAGTTTAATATATCATGGCTGCAAAACACTAACTCAAATTCTTTAGAGACGAATGGAAAAATTGGTAGAAGCCAACCTCGGGGAAGATCAGTTTGGATTCCGTAGAATTATTGCAACACGTGAGGAAATACTAACCTTACGACTTATCTTAGAAGAAAGATTAAGGAAAGGCAAACCTACGTTTCTAGCATTTATAGACTTAGAGAAAGCTTTTGACAATGTTGACTGGAATACTGTCTTTCAAATTCTAAAGGTGGCAGAGGTAAAATACAGGGAGCGAAAGGCTATTTACAATTTGTACAGAGACCAGATGGCAGTAATAAGAGTCAAGGGGCATGAAAGGGAAGCAGTGGTTGGGAAGGGAGTGAAACATGATTGTAGCCTCTCCCCGATGTTATTCAGTCTGTACATTGAGCAAGCAGTGAAGGAAACAAAAGAAAAATTCGGAGTAGGTTTTAAAATCCACGGAGAAGAAATGAAAACTTTGCAGTTCGCCGATGACATTGTAATCCTGTCAGACAGCAAAGTACTTAGAAGAGCAGTTGAACGGAATGGACAGTGTCTTAAAAGGAGGATATAAGATGAACATCAACAAAAGCAGAACGAAGATAATGGAATGAAGTCGAATTAAGTCGGGTTATGGAGATGGAATTAGATAAGGAAATGAGACTCTTAAAGTAGTAAAGGAGTTTTGCTATTTGGGGAGCAAAATAACTGATGATGGTCGAAGTTGAGAGGATATAAAATGTAGACTGGAAATGGCAAGGAAAGCGTTTCTGAAGAAGAGAAATTTGTTAACATCGAGTATAGATTTAAGTGTCAGGAAGTCGTTTCTGAAAGTATTTGTATGGAGTGTAGCCATGTATGGAAGTGAAACATGGACAATAAATAATTTGGACGAGAAGAGAATAGAAGCTTTTGAAATGTGGTGCTACAGAAGAATGTTTAATATTAGGTGGGTAGATCACTTAACTAATGAGGAGGTATTGAATAGGATTGGGGAGAAGAGAAGTTTGTGCCACAACTTGATTAGAAGAAGGGATCGGTTGATAGGACATGTCCTGAGGCATCAAGGGATCGCAAATTTAACATTGTAGGGCAGTGTGGAGGGTAAAAATCGTAGAGGGAGACTAAGAGATGAATACACTAAGCAGATTCAGAAGGATGTAGGTTGCAGTAGGTACTTGGAGATAAAGGAGCTTGCACAGGATAGATTAGCATGGAGAGCTGCATCAAACCAGTCTCAAGACTGGAGACCACAACAACAACAACAACAACAACAATGATGGGTAGAATACTAGGGCGACTGGAGGCTGGCCAAACACAGCAGGTCGTAGCACAGGCCCACTGTGTGTCACAAAGTGTGATCTCAAGGTTATGGCAACTATTCCAGCAGGCTCAGGAAACGTGTCCAGGCGCTACAGTATGGGATGTCCACAGTGTACAACACCACAAGAAGACCGATATCTCGCCATCAGTGCCCAGAGATGGCTATGGAGTACTGCAGGTAGCCTTGCTCGGGGCCTTACCGCACCCACTGGGACACACAATCTACAAACGACTGAACAGATGTGGTTTATTCGCCTGGAGACCTGCAAGGTGCATTCCACTGACCACTGGTCACAGGAGAGCCCGTAAAGCCTGATGTCAAGAACACAGTAAATGGTCACTGGAACAGTGGTCCCAGGTTATGTTCACGCGCGAGTCAAGGTATAGTCTGAACAGTGATTCTCGCCGGATTTTCATCTGGCGTGAACGAGGAACCAGATAACAACCCCTTAATGTCATTGAAACGGACCTGTATGGAGGTTGTGGTTTGATGGTGTAGGGTGGGATTATGATTGGTGCACATACACCCCTGCATGTTTTTGACAGAGGAACTGTATCAGGTCAGGCCTTTTCAGGGATGCAGTGGGTCTCACCTTCCTCCTGATGGATGATAACGCAAGGCCCCACCGAGATGCCATCGTGGAGGAGTACCTTGAAACAGAAGATATCAGGCGAATTGAGTGGCCTGCTTGTTCTCCATACCTAAAACCCATCGAGCGCATCTGGGATGCTCTCGGTCGACGTATCGCTGCACGTCTTCAAACCTCTAGGACACTGCAGGAGCTCCGACAGGCACTGGCGCGTGAACGGGAGGCTATACCCCACCAGCTGCCAGACCACCTGATCCAGAATATGCCAACCCTGTTGTGCGGCCTGTGTACGTGTGCATGGTGATCATATCCCATACTGATGTTGGGTACATGCGGAGGAAACAGTGGCGCTTTGTAGCACATGTGTTTCGGGATGGTTTTCTCAACTTAGCACCAATACTGTGGACTTACAGATCTGTTTCGTGTGTGTTCCCTATGTGCCTATGCTATTAGCGCCAGTTTTGTGTAGTGCCAAGTTGTGTTTATGAGCATGAGTGTAGTTATAGAATTAAATTTATGTTGGTCAATTGAAAGCATTGTTCTTTAATTCTATGAAATCCTACACTGCCCAGTCACATTAACGTGAACACCAGTCAAAACACTGAACAACCACTTTTGGCCGGTTGGACCACTGCAAGACGTGCAGGAGGAGTGTCAGCGAGGTTCTGGGAGGTACCAACAGGGCTGCGGAGTCACGTTCACCGCAGCGCTGTGGCCAGCTGTGTTAGGGTTCTTGGTTGAGGATAAATGTGGCCAACAGCCCGATCGAGGTGGTCTCACAGATTTTTGATTGGATTTAAGTTACGTGAGTCTGGTGGCCAGAGGAGCATGATAAATTCATCTTGGTGCTCTTCGAACGACGCACGTGCCCTGTGAGCTGTGTTACACATTGCATTGTCATAGTGGTAGATTTCATCATGTTGCATAAAAAAAAACTACATGTAGAAGTGGAGTACAGAGGAATATCGCTACTAGAGGTCAGATACAAGGAGCTGTCAAAACTATTGCTCAAGAGAGTAGACGAACAGGTAGAAAGTACATCTGGCGACTTGAGAGGTGGCATGAGCCCCCTCTCATATTTCTATCTTACTCTGAGTAATTCGATTTTCCTCTCTAATTGCATGTGGTGAAAATTTGCTATTCCTTCATACGCGGACTTCCCACGCAGCGTCTCTCGTCACCTGGGTGGTCCGGTGACAGGCGGGTACTGCTGATCTTGAGGGGTTAAGCCAACAGGTGTGAGGGAGTTGAGTGGATGCATTCCAGACGCCGACATTGTCATAAGAGCGGGAGCGACACGCCCAGATGGGCTGGAAGGGGCGGCTGGGCTAGAGATCCCGTTACTTCGCAGAAACTTAGTGAAAACCGTTTCTGGCGGCCTAACAGCGAGGCGTGGGAATGACTTGTGTTCCCAGGCAGTCTTGGCGGGAAAATTCCCGCGTTTTCTGCAAAATCGTAACTGTGATTGGCTTGCTCAGGGCATAGCTCCATGGCGTAGCAACATCGGCGCAGAAATTGGCGCCAAGAATCTCCATTGGTGGAATAGTAGTGCTTCGGCAATAGAGTGGAATATTCCGTCGGTTTTCGAGTTGCTGATTGGAACGTTTAACCACGGCCACTGTCACGGGGGCGGGAATCTTCTGTGTTCGGTTTGTACAGGTGCTCTTGAGAGAGTCGGCTCTCGCCTCTCGGTCGGAGTAGGTTACGAGACTGAGCTCTCGCTGTTCTGGACAGCCTGCCTACCGTTGGCTGTCTAATATACTTTTATTTGATTGTAACTGTTTGACGAAGTTGCTGAAGTTTCGACTTAACGTAACTTTCCGAGTACAGTTGGCAATTGAGCGTTCTGCGTACAAGAGGCCTATGTTGTCTGTCTTGGGCAGTTTTGGCTAAAGTTACTGTATCGGAGTTACTGTGTTACTTCGCTTGTTAAAATCAATCACTGTACCATCAGTGATTGTATGGGGGGCCTTCTTCGTCTCCCTCAGAGGCGTATTGGTGTCGCTAGAAAGTATTTAGTCTGGAACAACCAGACCCAGAGAATTTGTTTCGGGCTATACTCACGACATTGTCATCACCACGACGGGACATCGAAGCAACCAGCCATCGCCTCCGGTATGCCAGATCGTGTCCTTGCAGTTAAGAAGACAGCTTGGTAATGTACATCCGCAGCACCGGCAAAGCAGGCAATTTTGCTAGGTGATAATCAGAGCTTAGCAGAGCGCGCCTGTTCGTCTTTTCTAACTTTTTTCTGTCTTGGGTGTTCATTGTCTGAGTTCTCACTACTGTAGCAGCAATTAATGTTGGGTTGGCTGGGTGTTTCTCTTAAGATTTGAGATGCAAGGAATTGGCTCCACATACCACTTGGTCATAAATGTCACAATCTAGTTTACGGACAACTTCACCTTCACAGCCTTTGTTTGAGTATCCAATTTGATGTATTGTAAATCTTTTGTGTGTTTTGTTTATTATTTTGAGTTTAGTCATAATAAATCAAATTGTTGTTTTGGACAGAACTTTCATTCTGTTAATCGGTAGAGCAACCCTTTCATTTCTCACTACGTTAATGAAACTTTCCTTAATTCCTATCCAATCAAATTATTTCAGGTGCAAAACTCTTTTCTACTCCACATGCAGGGTCGATTACAGTCAGTTCGCGTTTCTTCTTAATCCATGAACAACAGCAAAAGTAAGAGTTAGAAAAGGGGGGGGGGCTTAGCGCATCATTTCCATATGAAGATTAGAGAAGAATTTAGTGTTAAATACACTGCTAGCCCCGGCACCTCGCAGACTACCAAGCGGGATTCAGGAAGGGAAGAGGTTGTATAGAACAGACATTTATCCTGAAGCAACTGATAGAACATAGGGCCTTAGAAAACAAAAAGCCAGTAATAACCTTCGTGGACTTCACAGAGGCATATGAGTCCATCGACAGACAGACTCTTGTTAGGATCCTGAAGAACAGAGGACTTGATGGAACTACATAAGAGCTCATAAAAGAAATTCTGACAGACACAAAAGCAAGGGTGAGATTCAGAGGAGCACTGTGTGAAGAACTTGAGATCAAGACTGGTGTTAAACAGGGAGATGGATTGTCACCAATTTTGTTCAGTACATCACTGGGCGAAGAGATCAGGCACTGGAGAGCAATAAATAAGAAAATGGGAATACCAAAACCCATGTGGGGGACAAAAGGGACAACAGGGCTCAAGTGGACTGCCTAGCCTTTGCAGACGACATAGCAATAGTAAGTGAAACGGAAGAAGACGCAAAGACACAACTCGACAACTTAAGTAAGGTAGCCAGAAAGGTGGGACTAAGGATCGCCTATCACAAGACAAATACATTAAATACCACTGCAGACTGGGAAACACCAGAAGGCATTGTGCAAATGGTGGGCAAGTTTAAATACCTGGGAGATTTTATAACAGAAAGGAACAGGAGGAAGGAGGGAATAACAGAGAGGATAAAGAAAATGAGGTCAGCCTTCTGCATGACGAGGGAGATATACAATAAAATGAATATATCCTCAGAGGCAAAGACAAGCCATTACAAGGCAACGGTGAGGAATGCAGTATTATATACTGCTAAGATGATGACACTAGGAAGAAATGGGGCATAACAACTAGAGAAAGAAGACAGAAAAATACTGTGAAAAATACTAGGTCAAAAAGAGGTGGATGCGAAGATCTAGGGAAGAATTGTACCGGAACATGAGAGCAATATCCGGGGAAATCAAACCCAAAAGGGCAAGGTTTGCTGGACATGTACCTAGGATGAGTATGGACATAATGACGAAGAGAGTGTGGGAAACAACAGAAAGGACAAGGCGAAAGACAGGAAAGAAGTGGGTTGTTGAACTTCGGAAGGAATGGTTGGAATTGGGGATCAGGGCGAAGGAAAGGAAAATTTGAGGAACAAATATACACCGACCAATATGCCGGAGATCAACGACAGAGAAGAATACAGGAAAAGATTAGTGTGTCACCAGCGGAGCCGACAGGGGAAAAGGACACTGAAGATCTCGGAAGAAGAGTGGGGAAGAAGAAGAGAAAGAATGAAGAGGTTCTGGGAGAAGAAGAGGAAAATGAAGTCCACGAAGGGGCTACCCGTGGTCGTACAGAGGCCATAACGCAAGAAGAAGAAGAAGAAGAAGAAGAAGAAGAAGAAGAAGTGGACATGATCCCCAAGGATAGATATATACTTGTGTTGATCCGCTGTTTCTTCCAGAATCACGACATCAGCCAGGGAATGTCACGAAAATATTCACCAAACCATAACGCTCCCTCCTCTGGCCTGGACCCTTCCGACGATTGACGCAGTGTGTTTCCGTTCAGACGTCTGACGCCTAACAGGCCAACGGCCATCTGTTCGATGGAGTATAAAACGTGACTCTTACGAAAAGGCTATCTGTCACCACTCAGTGGACGTCCAGTCGCAGTAGTGGCGTGCAAATTCCAGCCTTCGTCGTTTGTGAACAGCAATCAACATGGTTGAGTGAACCAGGCGCCTACTGCCAAGGCCCAGACGCAGCAACGATCGTTGAACGGTCGTTGAGGAAACGCTGTTGGTAGCCCCTTGGTTCATCTGGGAGGTCAAGTTGCTGAACAGTTGCACGTGTATTCACTGAGGCGTGCGTGGCTCATGTTCGTACCATCTTTATTTAACATCTTGTTTTTGCCGGACGGCCGCCTCGTCATTTTAATTTCAATTACTGGTGTCACTGAATTGCTGTCTTGACTGCCCGTGAGCGGCAGCAGCAGCGCGCAAAAATAAGTGCACTGTCGTACTATCTCTGGACGATCGATAGTATTTCCGGGTCGTCGTGTGTCTGGCAGTCGGGTGCGAGGTCGGACCTGGAGGGGTTGAAGTTCGAATGCGGTAGTAATGCAGTCAGGACGTAGCAGCAGTCGGGGACGGAGCGCTAGGGAGGCGCTGACAGCCAGTACTCGCCGACCGCTCGCGACACAGGATGGACTGTCCGATGGACGGATATGGCAGCGGTATCGACTGTCGGTCGGTCGCTCAGTTGGTCACCTCTTTGGTCGACGTGTGTTTGGTCCTTTGACCGTTTCTGGGCCTCGTCACTGGGTCATCTTTCTGGACGTGGCTCGATTCATTCTTGTGCGGAGACGTCGTGGCCAGTGGGTAAGAGTTACCTCTGTATGATTGGGTCCGAGCCAGTGTGCCCGGATCGCCACGTCTACCAGTTCCGGACGGATATCGGTTTGAGGCGGGTTGGAGCTGCAGTGAGCTCCGGATAGTGAAGACTCGCCCGACTATAGCTGAAACACATAGTTTGAGTGGCAACGAATTTGGTTGGTTGTTGATCAGTCGTCTGGTCAGACGTCGTGTGTTCGTCACCGACCGTCCTTCGGGTTTGTGTGTGTGTCCGCCAGTGATTTGTTCTAGTCGTTCATCAGTGATTCGTCTTACGAGTGTTCGAGTGTCTTGTGGCAGTGTTTCGTGCAACACTGTGTACCCTGTGTCAGTTCGACTGAGCAATGTTTTAAATGCTGTAATGCTGTATGTATACTCCAGTACACAGTTGGTCGGTTGCGACAGAGCAGCGAGTGAGTGTTTTCTTACCGTGTTGGTGCTGTCCGCCACGGCGTGTAGTTCCACAATCGTTGCGATATTCATGTATGTCAGTAGTTATTGTGCCTTGGCTTATTAACACACCAATATTTGAAGACGAGTGCTACTGGTCTCTTCACCTCGCTGGCAATTTGGTTGTAGTGCCGTTGGTCTGGTGACCGAAATCAGGTAGTTAGTTGGTTTGTCGGCTGTCTGTCGGTTGGGTTGCCTTCCGGTTAAGAGATTGTTGGTCAGGCTGCCTGTATCACCTAAACCGGCGTTAGTGTCACAATTCCAGGCCGACCCTTGTAAACGTCTGAGCGCCGTTCCGTGTCTATTCTAACTTCCCTGTTGAGTTTTAGTTATTTGGTTGATGTGTGGCCTTCAGCCGAGTTTTTACATATCCTGAATTAATGTTCCTCGCTTGCCGTTCAGGTATAAGATTGTTATTCCTTATATGGGGGCTTTTATCCGAATTTTACATCAAATATTTTAAGCCCTTAAGCCGTTAAATTATTGTGTTGATGAGTGGCCTTCAGCCGAGTTTTAATATCTCTTAAATTAATGTTCTTGTCTGTCCTTAAGACATAAGATTGTGATGCCTTTGTATGGGTCTTCACGCTAATTTTGCATTCAATGTTTTAAGATAAGGCCTTCTGCCTTTGGACTGAAACTCTTCTTATTACTTAATATGCGACCTCCATCCAAGTTCCATGAAAATTAAATTGCTAAGGCCTTCAGCCGATGAGATTGAAGATTCAGAAAATATTTTTGGGTAACACCTCCAGACGAACCTTGTATGTCAATTTCTTATTTAGGCCTTGAGTCTTGGATTTTGAGTGTGGCCTTCAGCCGATCTAAAGTTAATCAAAGGAGGTCGATTAACTTTACTTTACTTTTTCGTGTCCGGAGATTTGTTTCAAAGCCTTTCAACCCAATGTCGGGCCAAGTCCAATGTTTCTCTCTTCTCAAGTCATAGTTCGTCAAGGGTGCACCTTGTGGGGCAGATGGAACACTGTAGAAGGTGTTCCGTATCCTGAACTTCACAACAGTCGCATTTGTTGTCTCCTTCGTCCTTGAAGCCCCATTTGACTAGGTTTGCTTTAACTGGTGCTACGCCTGTTCTTATGCGGTTCAGTGTTCTCCAAATCTTCCAGCTTGATGTACTGCCGCTGGGTATTTCTCGTGAGGCAGGGTAGTCCTACGGAGGCTCGTTCAATTCACTAGTGAGAAATCTCTTGCGGGATTTAAGTCTGCTACGTCCACATGAAGAACCATGCAGCGGGTGGCGCTCGTCGAAAATCTGTTTAAATTTTTCTGTATGTTCGTGCGCAATTCTTCGGGATTCAGGAGATGAGAATCCAGCTGCTTTGTATATTTTCCCAAGTGGAGTGGGTTTCATGCATCCTGTTGTTAGCCTGCGTGTTTCATTAAGGACTGTAGTGACTTTTTTGGCATGTGTGGATCGAGACCATACAGGGCATGCATATTCTGCCATGGAGAAGCAAAGTGCTTGAGAAGTTGTTCGTAATACAGTCGGACTAGCTCCCCATTTACTATTCGCCAGTTTTCTTAAAATATTGTTCCTGGCAGCAACTTTTTGGCAGGTTTTTTCACAGTGATATCTGTACGTCAGTGATCTATCCAGCATGACACCAAGGTATGTTGGTTTGTCCGTATGGTCCAGTTTGTTGCCATTCCATGTGACGTTCAGCTTCCTGTTTGCCTGTTTTGTGCGGAGGTGGAAAGCGCTAACCTGTGTCTTAGATGGATTTGGTTTGAGGGAGTTCTCTTTACAGTATTCAGTATTTCGTGTAGCGAGCTTTCTAATTTCCCTTCAACTTCCTCAAAGCTATTTCCTTGCGCTGTAATGGCCAGATCATCGGCATACAAGAAATGGGTAGTACGTTCCGGTGTTGGTTGATCACTGGCGTATAGGTTAAATAGTAGGGGGGGCAGCACACTGCCCTGGGCGAAACCGTTCTTTTGTCGACGCCATCGGCTTTTTTTCCCGTTCAGCATTACATAGAACTGTCTGTTTTGCAGCAGAGATTCAATTATTTTTGTGAATTGATGATCCTTAAATGTACAGTACAGTTTTTCCATGAGCTTTCTGTGGTTGACGGTGTCCTATGCAGAACTTAAGTCCACCAATGCTATACCTGTTATTTGTTTGTTTTCAAACCCTTCCTCTAAGTGTTCTGTGAGTGCTAGGATTTGACTGGTGCATGATTTCCCGGGTCTGAAGCCAGCCTGTTGGGGAATGAGCTTTTGGTCTGCGATATTTGCTATGCGGTTTAGGATTATTCGTTCGTACAGTTTGTACAGATGGCACAGGAGTGCTATTGGGCGGTAGTTCTTCGATGGCCTGCGTCTTTCCCAGGTTTTAGTAGCGCCACTACCTTTGATTTCCTCCACATCTGTGGGATCTTACACGTTTTTAAGCAATGATTAAAGAGCTGCAGGATCCATTGCTTGGCACTAGGTCCGTGCTGTTTGCTCTGTTCCACGCATATATCGTCGGCTCCCGCTGCTTTCTCGTTTTTCATTGAGTTCATTCCATGATTAAGATCTTTCATGGTAAATGGTATTTCGATTAAAACTTTGAGTGTTTCGAATCCTTGTGTAATATTGTGTGTGGAGAAATGAAGTTTGTATGTTGAGTGCAACTGACAGGAACTCATTTTGGCCCCTTTCCACAACCGAATCGCTCTGTCCTGCTAGCTCAGGCGTTTCATTCACACTTACACATCTCCGCAGCCGTCGTACGCCGTTCTTATCTATGGCCCGTGGTGCACCACAGTGGCCCTTATGCCATTTTGCCTTGCACGGTGTACTGCAACCACGACGGCACGCGCACAGTTTACAAACTTAACCGCTTCGGAAATGATTCCACCCTTGGCCCGAAAGCCAATCATGACGACAACCACTGTACGAACGGCTTTCCGCCTGCCCTCGACACGGTTTATATACCCTCCACTGCAAGTGTTGCCATCTGCCGTATGTGAGTGATTACTGCACATTGTTCCGAACATAGTCGGTGGTAACATTCATGTGGTAGGGCTATGTGTGAGCACTTCTTCATCTTCGGTACTCTGAAACAAATCTCTTCTAATGCAAGCTCTTTTATATTTATATTTTGCGAGGTGGTAGTACGGACCAAAAGAAGTAAAAAAGTCTAGTAAACATGGACTCTTAAGTGCAACCCTTAAGAGCTATGGGCGCTTGTTCAGTAGAAGAGATTTATTTCACAGAGTCGAAAATAAAGAAGTGCTCATAACTCTTAAGGTTTGCGTTTTAGAGCCCATGTTTACTAAGAGTTTTTTGCTTTTGGTATCGTCTGACTGCGACTGCTAGTGTTTAACCCATTAATTATTATATGGGGTGCTCAAAAAGTCTCTCCGCACTGCCATATGATTGTTAGCCGCGCGTGCCTTATGATTGTTCGCCTGCCTGGGTTACTTCCCTTCAAGTGGACTCTCCCGACATTCCACTGTTTCGTTTATCTCAGTCAGCGTCAGTAGTATCGTTTGTGCGTGTCGTTACGTGTTGACGTGAACGATTAAGTTTAGTTCCTTTGTTCGTTTGTTTCGTTTTGTCGCTGTTAAAATGCTAACCATTCAAGGTCGTGTGTTTTTAGTCGAACAAGTTTTCAAAGCTGGCGGTAAATACACAGTTTTAGTTCGTCAAACATTTAATTCAGTTTTCCCGGAGACAACACTCCCACATCGCGATATTGAGCGAGATTTGACTAACAAATTTCGAAGTACGGGTTCAGTGACAGATGCAGCGAAAAGTGGTCGTCCTAGCGTTTTGTCTGAGGATAAACTACTCGATATTTCCGATAAAATGTCCATGAGTCCAAACAAGTCAGTAAGAAAACTCGCCCAGGCAATCGATGTTAGTGTAGGATCGGCCCACACAGCTGTAACGAAAAAATTGGAACTTTTTCTATACAAAGTGAGAATCGTGCAAGAACTGAAAAAGACTGATCATGGTACGAGACTGCATTATTGTCAAAGGTTCAAAAATTTCGTTCAACAAAATGGAAGGGATATTCTTAATGAAACGTTTTTCACTGATGAGGCGTGGTTTCATTTATTCGGGTACATAAACTCGCAAAATTCTAATATCTGGAGTACTGCAAATCCATTGTCAATTCATGAGGAACCACTTCATTCTGTGTTAATAGGAGGAGACCCCCTCATGAACCATGGACCTTGCCGTTGGTGGGGAGGCCTGCGTGCCTCAGCGATACAGATAGCCGTACCGTAGGTGCAACCATAACGGAGGGGTATCTGTTGAGAGGCCAGACAAACGTGTGGTTACTGAAGAGGGGCAGCAGCCTTTTCACTAGTTGCAGGGGCAACAGTCTGGATGATTGACTGATCTGGCCTTGTAACACTAACCAAAATGGCCTTGCCTGGTACTGCGAACGGCTGAAAGCAAGGGGAAACTACAGCCGTAATTTTTCCCGAGGGCATGCAGCTTTACTGTATGGTTAAATGATGATGGTGTCCTCTTGGGTAAAATATTCCGCAGATAAAATAGTTCCCCATTCGGATCTCCGGGCGGGGACTACTCACGAGGACGTCGTTATCAGGAGAAAGAAAACTGGCGTTCTACGGATCGGAGTGTGGAATGTCGGATCCCTTAATCGGGCAGGTAGGTTAGAAAATTTAAAAAGGGAAATGGATAGGTTGAAGATAGATATAGTGGGAATTTGTGAAGTTCGGGGGTAGGAGGAACGAGACATTTGGTCAGGTGAATACAGGGTTTTACATACAAAATCAAATAGGGGTAATGCAGGAGTAGGTTTAATAATGAATAAAAAAATAGGAGTATGGGTAAGCTATTACAAACAGCATAGTGAACGCATTATTGTGGCCAAGATAGACACGAAGCCCACGCCTACACGCCTACTACGTAGAACAAGTTTATATGCCAACTAGCTCTGCAGATGACGAAGAAATTGGTGAAATGTATGATGAGATAAAAGAAATTATTCAGGTAGTGAAGGGAGACGAAAATTTAAGTCATGGGTGACTGGAATTCGTATATAGGAAAACGGAGAGAAGGAAACACAGTAGGTGAATATGGATTGGGGCTAAGAAATGAAAGAGGAAGCCGCCTGGTAGAATTTTGTGCAGAGCATAACTTAATCATAGGTAACACTTGGTTCAAGAATCATGAAAGAAGGTTGTATACATGGAAGAACCCTGGAGATACTAAAAGGTATCAGGTAGATTATATAATAGTAAGACAGAGATTTAGGAACCAGGTTTTAAATTGTAAGACTTATCCAGGGGCAGATCTGGGCTCTGACCACAATCTATTGGTTATGAACTGTAGATTAAAACTGAAGAAACTGCAAAAAGGTGGGAATTTAAGGAGATGGGACCTGGATAAACTGAAAGAACTAGAGGTTGTCCAGAGTTTCAGGGAGAGCATAAGGGAACAATTGACAGGAATGGGGGAAGGAAAGACAGTAGAAGAAGAGTGGGCAGCTTTGAGGGATGAAATAATGAAGGCAGCAGAGGATCAAGTAGGTAAAAAAACGAGGACTAGTAGAAACTCTTGGGTAACAGAAGAAGTATTGAGTTTAATTGATGAAAGGTGAAAATATAAAAATGCAGTAAATGAAGCAGGCAAAAAGGAATACAAACGTCTCAAAAATAAGATCGACAGGAAGTTCAAAATGGCTAAGCAGGCACGGCTAGAAGACAAATGTAAGGATGTAGAGGCTTATCTCACTAGGGGTAAGATAGATACTGTCTACAGGAAAATTAAAGAGACCTTTGGAGAAAGGAGAACCACTTGCATGAATATCAAGAGCTTTGATGGAAACCCAGTTATAAGCAAAGAAGGGAAAGCAGAAAGGTGGAAAGAGTATATAGAGGGTCTACACAAGGGCGATGAACTTGAGGACAATATTATGAAAATGGAAGAAGATGTAGATGAGGATGAAATGGGAGATATGATACTGTGTGAAGAGTTTGACAGAGCACTGAAAGACCTGAGTCGAAACAAGGCGCCCCGGAGTAGAAAACATTCCATTAGAACTACTGACGGCCTTGGGAGAGCCAGTCCTGACAAAACTCTACCATCTGGTCAGCAAGATGTACGAGACAGACGAAATACCCTCAGACTTCAAGAAGAACATAATAATTCCAATCCCAAAGAAAGCAGGTGTTGACAGATGTGAAAATTACCGAACTATCAGTTTAATAAGTCACAGCTGTAAAGTACTAACGCGAATTCTTTAGAGACGAATGGAAAAACTGATAGAAGCCGATCTCGGGGAAGATCAGTTTGGATTCCGTAGAAATGTTGGAACACATGAGGCAATACTGACCCTAGGACTTATCTTAGAAGAAAGATTAAGGAAAGGCAAACCTACGTTTCTAGCATTTGTAGACTTAGAGAATGCTTTTGACAATATTGAATGGAATACTCTCTTTCATATTCTGAAGGTGGCAGGGGTAAAATACAGGGAGCGAAAGGCTATTTACAATTTGTACAGGAACCAGATGGCAGTATTAGAGTCGAGGGACATGAAAGGGAAGAGTCATTGGGAAGGGAGTGAGACAGGATTGTAGCCTATCCCCGATGCTGTTCAATCTGTATATTGAGCAAGCAGTAAAGGAAACCAAAGAAAAGTTCGGAGTAGGTATTAAAATCCATGGAGAAGAAATAAAAACTTTGAGGTTCGCCGATGACATTGTAATTCTGTCAGAGACAACAAAGGACTTGGAAGAGCAGTTGAACGGAATGGGCAGTGTCTTGAAAGGAGGGTATAAGATGAACATCAACAAAAGCAAAACGAGGATAATGGAATGTAGCCGAATTAAGTCGGGTGATGCTGAGGGAATTAGATTAGGAAATGAGACACTTAAAGTAGTAAAGGAGTTTTGCTATTTGGGGAGCAAAATAACTGATGATGGACGAAGTAGAGAGGATGAAAAATGTTGACTGGCGATGGCAAGGAAAGCGTTTCTGAAGAAGAAAAATTTGTTAACATCGAGTATAGACTTAAATGTCAGGAAGTCGTTTCTGAAAGTACTTGTATGGAGTGTAGCCATGTATGGAAGTGGAACGTGGACGATAAATAGTTTAGACAAGAAGAGAATAGAAGCTTTCGAAATGTGGTGCTACAGAAGAATGCTGAAGATTAGATGGGTAGATCACATAACTAATGAGGAGGTATTGAATAGAATTGGGGAGAAGAGGAGCTTGTGGCACAACTTGACGAGAAGAAGGGATCGGTTGGTAGGACATGTTCTGAGGCATCAAGGGATCACCAATTTAGTATTGGAGGGCAGCATGGAGGGCAAAAATCGTAGAGGGAGACCAAGAGATGAATACACTAAGCGTATTCAGAAGGATGTAGGCTGCAGTACGTATTGGGAGATGAAGAAGCTTGCACAGGATAGAGTAGCATGGAGAGCTGCATCAAACCAGTCTCAGGACTGAAGACCACAACAACAACACAACATCGTCTGATTGTGACTGCTGGTGTTTAGCCATTGTTTATTATACGGCGTGTTCAAAAAGTCTCTCCGCAGTGCCGCATGATTGTTAGCTACGCGTACCGTATGATTGTTCGCCTGCCTGGGTTACTTCCGTTCAAGTGGACTCTTTCAACATTCGACTGCTATGTTTATCTCAGCCTGCGCCAGTAGTATCGTTGGTGTGTGTCGTTACGTGTTGACGTGAACGATTAAGTTTAGTTCCTTTGTTCGTTTGTTTCGTTTTGTCGCTGTTAAAATGCTAACCATTGAAGAACGTGTGTTTTTAGTCGAACAAGTGTTCAAAGCTGGCGGTAAATACACAGTTTCAGTTCATCAAACATTTAATTCAGTTTTCCCGGAGACAACACTCCCACATCGCGATACTGTGCGAGATTTGACTAACAAATTTCGAAGTACGGGTTCAGTGACAGATGCAGCGAAAAGTGGTCGTCCTAGCGTTTTGTCTGAGGATAAACTACTCGATATTTCCGATAAAATGTCCATGACTCCGAACAAGTCAGTAAGAAAGCTCGCCCAGGAAATCGATGTTAGTGCCTTAGTGGCCCACACAGCTGTAAGGAAAGAATTAGAACTTTTCCCATACAAAGTTACAGTCGTGCAAGGACTGAAAAATACTGATCATGGCAAGAGACTGCTTTATTGTCAATGGTTCAAAAATTTCGTTCAACAAAATGGAAGGGATATTCTTAATGAAACGTTTTTCACCGATGAGGCGTGGTTTCATTCATTCGGGTACATGAACTCGCAAAATTCTCGTATGTGGAGTACTGTAAATCCATTGTGTATTCATGAGGAAACACTTCATTCTGTGAAAATATGAGTTTGGATTGCAATTTCTAGACGTCGGATTGTGGGTCCCACATTTTTCAGCGAAACAATAAACGCACAACGATACTGCAGTGATATTTTGTGCCCATTCATATGAGAACTTGTGTTAAGTGAAATACTGAACGATTATTTTCAACAAGATGGTGCAACCGCGCATACATGTCGCGTTTCAATGTCACTGCTTGCTGTTGTTTTTGGTGATCGCATAATTTCACAGGGACTTTGGCCTCCACAATCACCTGGCCTAACACAACCTGACTTTTCTTCTGGGCCGGCCGGGTGGCCGAGCAATTCTAGGCGCATCAGTCTGGATCCGCGCGACAGCTACGGTCGCAGGTTCGAATCCTGCCTCGGCTATGGATGTTTGTGATGTCCTTAGGTTAGTTAGGTTTAAGTAGCTCTACGTTCTAGGGGACTGATGACCTCAGAATTTAAGTCCCATAGTGCTCAGAGCCATTTGAACCTTTTTTTCTTCTGGGGTACAGCGAAAGCAACTGTCTATAAAAACCGTCCAAAATCCATCGATGAATTGAAAACGGCAATATCCACCTTTCACTGCTTCTGTTACAGAAGAAATGTTACAGCTTGTATTTGGAAACATGATTAGACGAACTGAATTGTGTATTCAACAACAAGGGGGACACTTTCAAAATTTAATGTGTAAGTTTGTAAGTAAAAATGAATATTCAGTAAATTAATAAGTTGTATTTCACCGAGTTTCATTTCGGTATATTCACGGCGCATACGGCACGCGCAGCGAACAATCATACGTCACTGCGGAGAGACTTTTAGAACAACCTACAGTGATGACAACTGTGTAGTAGTGTCACAATAGGAAAAGTGTTATTTACAGGCGGTAAGCAAATCATCTAGAGGCGGCAACAGGTGCAGATTTTGTGAAAGTCGGCAGTGCGCCTCCGAGAAAGAGAACACGTCCGAATTTGGCGGCGGGAGTTAAAGGCTAATGCGTGCAGCCGGCGCCTTAAATCACGTCGCCAGCGGCATTGTCCCAAATCGGAACTGCGGAAAGGACGGCCTTGGTCGCGTAGTTGCGTGGAAAAGCGTTCGCTGTTACACTGGTCTCCCGACGCAGAGCAGCAGGTTGCGATGCCAAGGATGTACGTCGCCCGTAGAACAATAGCTGCCGACGTCCCACTTGTGCTGGCTGCGTGTCACGGCGAGGCTGTTCGCTCGCCCGCACTTGCCGAGACTCTGGTCGCTGTCAGCCAATGGCGGGCTACCCTTTGTATTGTCACACACAATGGGGTGCAGGTCTCGATGCGAGACTCATTCCGAAACTAGTACCGTCTATTTTATACAGGGTGTTACAAAAAGATACGGCCAAACTTTCAGGAAACATTCGTCACACACAAAGAAAGAAAATATGTTATGTGGACATGTGTCCGGAAACGCTAACTTTCCATGTTGGAGCTCATTTTATTACTCCTCTTCAAATCACAGTAATCATGGAATGGAAACACACAGCAACCGTGACTTCAAACACTTTGTTTTAAAGGAAATGTTCAAAATGTCTTCCGTTAGTGAGGATACATGCATCCACCCCCCGTCGCATGGAATCCCTGATGCGCTGATGCATTTGGTACCGGGGTTGCGTAGACAAGAGCTTTCAAATGCCCACATAAATGAAAGTCAAGAGGGTTGAGGTCAGGATAGCGTGGAGGCCATGGAATTGGTCCGCCTCTACCAATCCATCGGTCACCGAATCTGTTGTTGAGAAGCGTACGAACACTTCGACTGAAATGTGCAGGAGCTCCATCGTGCATGAACCACATGTTGTGTCGTATTTATAAAGGCACATGTTCTAGCAGCACACTTAGAGTATCCCGTATGAAATCATGATAACGTGCTCCATTGAGCGTAGGTGGAAGAACATGGGGCCCAATCAAGACATCACCAACAATGCCTGCCCAAACGTTCACAGAAAATCTGTGTTGATGACGTGATTGCACAATTGCGTGCGGATTCTCGTCAGCCCACACATGTTGAGTGTGAAAATTTACAATTTGATCACGTTGGAATGAAGCCTCATCCGTAAAGAGAACATTTGCACTGTAATGAGGATTGACACATTGTTGGATGAACCATTCACAGAAGTATACCCGTGGAGGCCAATCAGCTGCTGATAGTGCCTGCGCACGCTGTACATGGTACGGAAACAACTGGTTCTCCAGTAGCACTCTCCATACAGTGACGTGGTCAACGTTACCTTGTACAGCAGACACGTCTCTGACGTTGACATTAGGGTTATCGTCAACTGCACGAAGAATTGCCTCGTCCATTGCAGGTGTCATCGTCGTTCTAGGTCTTCCCCAGTCGCGAGTCATAGGCTGGAATGTCCCGTGCTCCCTAAGACGCCGATCAATTGCTTCGAACGTCTTCCTGTCGGGACACCTTCGTTCTGGAAATCTGTCTCGATACAAACGCACCGCGCCACCGCTATTGCCCCCGTGCTAATCCATACATCAAATGGGTGTCTGCCAACTCCGCATTTGTAAACATTGCACTGACTGCAAAACCACGCTCGTGATGAACACTAACCTGTCCATGCTACGTACTGATGTGCTTGATGCTAGTACTGTAGAGCAGTGAGTCGCATGTCAACACAAGCACCGAAGTCAACATTACATTCCTTCAATTGGGCCAACTGGCGGTGAATAGAGGAAGTACAGTACATACTGACGAAACTAAAATGAGCTCTAACATGGAGATTAAGCGTTTCCGGACACATGTCCACATAACATCTTTTCTTTATTTGTGTGTGAGGAATGTTTCCTGAAAGTTTGGCCGTACCTTTTTGTAACACCCTGTATGGGTCAACTTTGGCAGAGCATCTTAAAATCGAAAAATACGCTTTCGCCTGCAATTTTTACCCGGTAACGAAATTTTGCATGTAGTCAGCAAAGAGAGCAAATTGAATCTTCGAAAAAGTTCAAATTTATAAACGTCCCCCCTCCTCTCTCAAGTCTAAAGATTTGCTGAATGATCAACTTACACTCAAAAACAGATTGCTTTTTGGCTCAAATGGCTCTGGGCACTATGGGACTTAACTTCTGAGGTCATCAGTCCCCTAGAACTTAGAACTACTTAAACCTAACTAACCTAAGGACACCACACACATCCATGCCCGAGGCAGGATACGAACCTGCGACCGTAGCGGTCACGCGGTTCCAGACTGTAGGGCCTAGAACCGCTCGGCCACCTCAACCGTCGATTGTTTTTTGATCGCATATCTTCCCTGTTAGTGATTTATAGTAATCTACTTCTTGTGCAACTCTTGTTGTATCCAGTTATACATTCGAAGCTGGCTTGCTCACAGATTTTGAAGAAATTTTATTTTATGTTTCTATCCAATATGTCCAAATGGCTTTTATGTAACATAGACTTTTTTTTTTTACTTTCTGACGATGTTTCCTTGGTATAGCCACGAACTACTACATATTTTTAATTTGTAATGTTTCTGGTTGGAAAGGATCAGCCGTCGTTTCTTGACGCCCAGGGTATACGGCTGATCGCTTTGCTCAGTCGCAATGTTTGGGGAGGCTCCTTCCACATACACAGTTCATACAAGATGGTTTTGAAGCCTGTAAGGTGACAGGAGTGGTATTCATGGAGTTGACAGCAGCATATTACCCTCAACCACCAGTTACTATTAAACAATGACTACAACCTAACCAAAGATTTCAGCCTCACCAGACTCATCACCAATCTTCTGCAGAACCGGAGATTCTTCATTGGCCTCCAAGGATAGTGTAGCCGATGGGGGCTACAGGAAAATGTCCTTCCCCAGGGAAGTGTGTTGACTCCAGTTTTGTTCAACATACATACTAACGACTAACCCATAGTCCCCAACTGCAGGAGTTCCTTCTCTGCTGATGATCTTACGCTGGTAACCCAAAGCACAAACTTCGATTCAATAGAAATGAACCTAAAGAGTGCTCTTTGAAGAGCTGTCAAAATACTACAGAACAAACCAGTTTAAACCAAAACCATCAAAGGCACAAGTGCGTGCTTTGCATCTGAGAAATAGGGAAACCAACCACAGGTTAAAGATAGAATGACCCAGGGATAGATTGGAACACTGTGACATTCCAAAATACCTAGGAATATCACTTGACAGATCTCTAACGTTCAAAACAGTCTACATGGATTTCAGATGAAAAGTCTCCACCAGGAACGACCTACTGAGGAAACTGGCCGGATCACAGTGGGGCAGTCAGGCTGAAACCATCCGAAGTTCTGCAGCGGCATTATGCTATTCCACTGCAGAGTATTCCTGTGCTGTTTCTTCCTTCTTTCTCTTTGGGGTACGCTGGATGAATAATTTCCTTGCGCGTTGTTCTTTTCTTAGGGCCCAGTATTTCTTCATTCTTTCTGATCTTCTTTTCCTCTCTTCTACCGAGATGTAGGGTTTGGAGTTTTGTGTAGATTTGTATTGGAACCTTATGTTTTCATCTTCAATAATTAATTTAGCTGTTCGATCAATGAGTGAATTTTCTGAAATCTTTAATTCTACTAGGTCTTTCTCAGTTTCTTTAAACCAGTTGAGTTTCGTTTTGCGGTTACAGAAAAAGTCAAAGATTTGTTTAGTTAATCTGTTGGAATTCATTCTGAGAAGATTACCATAAAAATTTATCCTCCTTTTTCGTATAGTATCTCAAAGTTTTTCAGTTTTCTTGTAAGGAGTTTCATTTTTGGTGTATGTAATCTTATTCTCTTGATATTTTGGTCCTATGATTTTTCTTAAAATTTTTCTTTTCTTTAGCTCAAGTTTCTCCATTTGGCCTTTGAAATTCATGTTTAGTGTTTCTGCTGCATACAGTTCTTCTGGCTTAATCTCTGTCTTGTAATGTGTAATTTTGGACCCCCATGAAAGGAATTTTTTGTTGTACCATTATGTATTTTTTGTCAGTTGGAAGGCCAATTCAAGTTTATTTTTTCTGGATTCCATTGCTTTGCTTTCCCCAGCATGCAAAATAATCCATTCTCCGAGATATTTGAATTCTTTTACTATTTCAATCTTTAGTTCTTGACCTTGAGATATTTACTGAATGCTTGATGTTTGTCAATATCTTAGTTTTTTCAAAGGAGATGTGAAGACCTATTTTAGCTGCTTGTATCTTTAGTTCAAGGACTTGCTCCCGTGCTTCTTCCATTGTTTCAACAAACAAGGCCATATCATCTGCAAAAGCAATGCAATTTACTTTAAGGTTCTTCTTTTTGCAACCCATTCTTATACTACTCTTAATATTTTTGTTCCACTCCCTGACTACTTTCTCAAGCGCACAACTGAACAGCAACGGTGAGATCTCATCCCCCTATCGCACTTCCGTTTTTATTTCAAAGGGTTCCGATAATTTGCCCATAAATTTAACTTTCCAAAATGTATTTGTAAGGGTCGCTTTTATAATATTAGTTGTTTTCTTATCCAAACCCATTTCTTCCAGGACTGATAACAGAGATTCTCTATCAATCGAATCATATGCTTTTTTGAAATCAATGAAGGAGATTACGTATGTCTTCGCCCTTGACTTTTGGTATGCCATGGTGTTTTTGAGGTTTAGTATTTGCTCCGAACATGATCTACCCGTTCTAAAACCTCCCTGGTATTCCCCGATTCGTGGGTCCAAGTATTTTGCAATTTTCCGTGTTATTGTGAGCGATTGTCCAATTTACATCTAGAAATTGGAGGATGGGTGCTTTGTATCTTGAAAACCTTTGTTTGAAAGTTCTGTAAAGCTTCTTGTGTTGTTTTTATCAAATTCTTCATCAATTTGGAGGAGAGTTTTGTTTTCATGTGTATTGTTAATCCTTTTTATATTTTTATCTACCAGTTTTCTAATTGTAATGAAATTCATTCTGCTTTCTTCTGTTTTCTGTGATTGCCAGTTTTGCCATGCCTGTTTTCTTGTTTCAATGAGGGCATCACATTCCAACGACCACCAGGCATGTTTTTTACTTTCTATGTTAGGTGCTATCAGTTCGGCTGCAGTAATGAGGTTTTCTTTGATATTCTCCCAGCTTTGCGTCTGAATGTTTTCTGTTGCTTTTGTGAATTCACCTGATGTTAATATCTTTTCCGTACTGTACTTCCGACCGTTAATTTGTTTCATGCTGCGTTTCCTGTTTGGGATGACTTTGAACTTAATTTTAGAAACGTAGTGGTCTGAATCCAAGTTTGCACCCCTGAGTACAATAAAATTCATGATTTCTTTGCGAGAAATCTTGATTGCCACATGCTCAAGTTGAAATTCTCCAAGGCTAGGGTTTGCTGTTTTTTATAAGTCAACACCTGCCAAACAGGTGGACATTGTCCTCAACGACACATGCAGAATATTAAGAAGCTGCTTGAAGTCAACTACAGCCGGATGGCTCTACCATCTTGCACGGATTGCACCACCTCCTCTTCGAAGAGAAATAGTGGCAAACAGCGTTGTGTATAGGCTTGTTCAATGCCTTTCATGTCACAGGTATGTTGGTTGACGTTTGTCGCGTATATTATGTACGACCTGCGATTTGAAGGGTCATTTTTTGCTCCCGATCATGCATATTATATATTTTTGGTGATGTCGCTCTATTTTATTGATTTAGTAAAAAGGTATGTTGCGGCTTTCAAGTTTAACTATTTTACAGTTCTTTGACAAATGTATTTTGCTTCTGCTGTTCAATATTTGTACATTTCTTTCTAACAGACTTTCTTTAAATTTGTATTTTTTTGCCATCATTTGTAGGACACCACCGTCCGATTCTTACTTTGACGTTGGCTTACCAATGATTTCAACGTGTTTAACTTCTGAAGATGACAGTTTGCAAGGTTGAAACCGGTTGTGAAGTTAACCTTATAAAGGTTTTCTTGTGCAACTGACTTCCGACGTTTTACCTTTCTTGAACCCCCTGCTTTGTTGTGTCGACTTTGAGCGTACGAGCCAGATAATGTTGGTACAGTAACAAGTTTGGAAACTTCGCAATAATATCGAGTTGGTTTCATTGCCATGTGACAGATAGCAGCAATTGGGTAGCGTTCAAAAATGACGTCTCACATGCTAGTGTGATTTTAAACGAAAATGTGTCGTTGAATTCCATACGTCTGGAAAAGAAATTTGCACCTGAATTTCTTCTGAGATACTTACTACCCTCTGTCGCAATACGTGGAAAATCAATTAATATCCCGTGGCCCATTCATTACATCGACTGCTTGTGCCTGTTGAAAGAATCGAAAAAAATACGGTCGCCAGATTAATACTACTCAACGAGTCACCTGGAAAAACAATCGATTCTACTTACTGCGTTTTGGCCGTTTAATGGATTCCAGAGCTGCAAGAGCAGAGGTGACAACACACAATCTGTTTCCAGAATGAGATTTTCACTCTGCAGCGTAGTGTGCGCTGGTATGACACTTCCTGGCAGATTAAAACTGTGTGCCCGACCGAGACTCGAACTCGGGACCTGCCAGGAAGTTTCATATCAGCGCACACTCCGCTGCGGAGTGAAAATCTCATTCTGGAAACATCCCCCAGGCTGTGGCTAAGCCATGTCTCCACTATATCCTTTCTTTCAGGAGTGCTAGTTCTGCAAGGTTCGCAGGAGAGCTTCTGTGAAGTTTGGAAGGTAGGAGACGAGATACTGGCAGAAGTAAAGCTGTGAGTAGCGGGCGTGAGTCGTGCTTCGGTAGCTCAGATGGTAGAGCGCTTGCCCGCGAAAGGCAAAGGTCCCGAGTTCGAGTCTCGGTCGGACACACAGTTTTAATCTGCCAGGAAGTTTCACACAATCTGTTATTTGAGATGGCCGTGCCAACGAGTTTATAACCACAAGAATTCTGGTAAAAACGGCATAAATTCTTTATAACTTTTGATGTATAAGCTACCGTGGCAACAATGTACACTTGACAACACAACAAAAGGCAGCATTTTATGTATGGCCATCTGTACTATATAGAAACGCTGTAAGATGCGGAAGTGCTGTAATTTTATGGTTTTTGTGTGTGTAGTGCCTCAAAGTTCGTGTGAGCCGTCTGGTGTTCGGCAGTAGCGAGTGCAAGCGGTCTGCCGTAGCTGCGGACTCAAAACACTATTAATTCTACCAGCTATTCGACACCTTGTAGATTTACAACACCACAGAACGACACTTGGAATGGTGTCCACATACGCTGCTCAGTACAGATGAAGGTGAAGTTCAGTTACTTATAAATTAACCCCCAAAAATTCCAAAAAAAAAATCGAGTGAAACAATTATCTTTCTTGCTTAATCAAAAAATATTCCAGATAATGGCAACTGTTTTACACTGGAACGACAACACAGTGAGTGCACAATTCAGGCAAATAGAGCCGTATGATGATATACATTTGAGGAATACGGTGTCCTCGTCAATTGGTTTCAGGACAGAGAAAACGATAATATTCGTTAATCTTTAATTTACTGATTCTAAAATAATATGATTCTCTGATCAAAGGAAACTATAGTGACAGTTCACCGTGTCAAAGATAATGAAATTACTGCGCGTGGAATTACAAACGGCGTGGAATTACCCAGTCATGAGACTAAATTCTAGTCTATATTGACTGCACTGAGTAAATGCTGTAGGCACGTAAGTGCTCTGTGGATGATTCCTACTCAATAAGCCAATGACGTTTCAGTCTGGGCAGCTCGCAGATGCAATAATACTGGAGAAGATAGACTTACGATCCCAGTACAAGAAGTCCATTACAAAAGGAAACCCACGTCGTGAAATAAACAAGCAAATCGTGAGCTGCTCCGAGCAAAAGCAGCGCAAATGCTAACCGCGACACTTACTCAAAAAGAACAGCGAAGGAATTCTCAGGCTGGACCGAACACCACGCGATACCTCTCCCACGAGACGCCCCCCGAACTGTGACCATCACATCCTCGAACCGGCTCCGTCCGACTGTACTGTATTCCTCACCGGTGGAAGTGAGAAATTCCCAGTGTCACCTCTGTGACAGACGAGAATTTCTACTCACATTCAAAATTGTAGTGGAAACGTGCAGAGTTTTGTTGCGGTAAATGTAGCACGTGATACACCAGAAGACGCGAGTCTGAGTCCACTCAGTGCATTACGTTTTTAACCGCATTTCGGCTACTTGCTAAAGGTATTAGTCTGATAGAACCTCAAAGACAATTTGCTTCACTTTATAACCCAGCAGTAGTAGCTTGTGCGAAAGTGTTCGTAGCTGCATCTAGACTCATCCTCATAAATCAACGATAATGCTGATACATGGTGAAACAAAGCTCTGGTGGGCGGTTTGCGTGTTTAAATCACCTCGGGGTATGACCATGGGGTGCATTTGACCTGCGGTCTTCTCACGGTAGCGCTGGCAGCAGTCCACATACGCAGAGGTGTGTTGGTGCATGTCAGAGTACGGGGCAGAGAGTAAGTGTGCAGACGTTTTCAGACGTGCTACTGGTGACTGTATGTTGAAAATGGCTCAAGGAACACATATTGGTGACGTTATGAGGGCTAGAGTACTAGGGCCACTGGAGGCTGGTCAAACACAGCTGGTCGTAGCACGGGCCCTCCGTGTGCCACAAAGTGTGATCTCAGGATTATGGCAACGATTCCAGCAGACAGGAAACGTGTCCAGGCGCTACAGTACGGGACGTCCACAGTGTACAACACCACAAGAAGACCGATATCTCACCATCAATGCCTGCAGACGGCCACGCAGTACTGCAGGTAGCCTTGCTCGGGACCTTACCGCAGCCACTGGAACAGTTGTCTCCAGACACACAGTCTAAGACGACTGGCTAAATGGTTCAAATGGCTCTGAGCACTATGGGACTTAACTGCTAAGGTCATCAGTCCCCTAGAACTTAGAACTACCTAAACCTAACTACCCTAAGGACCTCACACACATCCATGCCCGAGGCAGGATTCGAACCTGCGACCGTAGCGGCCGCGCGGTTCCAGACTGTAGCGCCTTTAACCGCTTGACCACCACGGCCGGCTAAGACGACTGAACAGACATGGTTTATACGCCCGGAGACCTGCACGGTGCATTCCACTGACCCCTGGTCACAGGTGAGCCCGTGAAGCCTGGTGTCAAGAACACAATACATGGCCATTGGAACAGTGGTCCCACGTTACGTTCACAGACGAGTCCAGGTATAGTCTGTACAGTGATTCTCGCCTGGTTTTCATCTGGCGTGAACCAGCAACCAAATACCAACCCCTTAATGTCCTTGAAAGGGACATGTATGGAGGTCTTGGTTTGATGGTGTGGATTGGGCTTATGATTGGTGCACGTACACCCCTGCATGTCTTTGACAGAGGAACTGTAACATGTCAGGTGTATCGGGATGTCATTTTGGACCAGTATGTCAGCCTTTTCAGGGGTGCAGTGGGTCTCATCTTCCTCCTGATGGATGATAACGCACGGCCTCACCGAGCTGCCATAGTGGAGGAGTACCTTGAAACAGAAATCAGGCAAATCGAGTGGCCTGCCTGTTCTCCAGACCCAAAACCCATCGAGCAGGTCTGGGATACTCTCGGTCGACGTATCGCTGCACGTCTTCAAACCTCTACGACACTTCAGGAGCACCGACAGGCACTGGCGCAAGAATGGGAGGCTATACCCCGGCAGCTCCTCGACCACCTGATCCAGATATATGCCAACCCGTTGTGTGGCCTGTGTACGTGTACATGGTGATCATGTCCCATATTGATGTCGGGGTACATGCGCAGAAAACAGAGGCGTTTTGTAGGACATGTGTTTCGGAACGGTTTCCTCAACTTATCAGCAATACCGTGGACGTACAGATCTGTGTCGTGTGTGTTCCCCACGTGCCTATGCTGTTAGCACCAGTTTTGTGCAGTGCCACGTTGTGTGACACCACATTCTGCAATTATCCTTAATTTATGAGCATGAGTGTAGATAAGAACAGCATACACTCAAGTGTTTGTTCGCTGCACAGCGGCCACCGGCAACTGGTGCAGCACATTTTTGACGCTTTTGTGTTCTCGCCTAGGTAAGCATACAGTTGTTTCATGTTGTAGTGTGATTTTCCGTGCAAAACAACTTCGATGAACAGACTGCACACTGGGTAGTTACACAACACGCCGGGGGGGAGGGGGGGGGGGGGGGTGTACTATGAGTGTATTTAGCAGCTGTCATTTTCTTACTTGAATTTCTAGTATACGTCTCGCAATTACGAATTGTATTTTGCAGTTTTGAATCTCATGAACGTTGTTTAACCATTATAAACCAGAGCCGCAAGTGCAAAACGTCCAAAAGAGTGCTGAAGATAATGGAGGTAGCTTGAAACATTTCTCTCGTGTGTGAGACGAGTGCTCTCGGATTGATCACGTCAGCAATGGATTCCCAAGGAGCCGATGGTTTCTCAGACAGAGAGCAAAATAGAGAGACAAACACGTAGTGTTTGATGAACTTCGTTTACTTAACTTCAATAACAGCAAGTCAGAGCTAAACACACTGTGCGTCCTTGAGATAATCCGTTTCGATATCCAAAATAGCAACAGAAGCTGAATTGACAACGCTTCGACTACACAGGTAGAACAGAACAGAAAGATTGTACGACATAGCTGCGCCTGTGTTGTTCAGAAGTACTACGTAATGTTCCTCGGATATGCATGCACGTCATAAGGAACAGGCGCTGCGGCGGCTGCAGCTGTCATGAAATACGCGAAATGTATTCGCAATTGCGAATATGGACTGCCACCACCTCTATACTGGACGACGACAATGAAAATTTGTGTCGGATCGTGAATCCGGCTTTCCCACTTATCGCGAGAGGTCGCTTTAGCATTAGGCTATCCGTGCACTACGAAGCATTGTAGTTCTGAACAACACAGCCTCTGCTATGTTGTAATTACCTGCCAACACCGAGCATGCGACTTTCATTTAAAATGTCTCCCCTGTATGGGAATATACATAACGAATGTACGAGTGCGGGTTGTAGACACATGGTTCATGAGTTATGGAAGTTTTGCTCTGGCTGTTATTCGTGCCGGGAAAGTCTAATGGTAAGGCGACCGCTTGCGATAAGCTGGAAATCCGGGTACGAGTACCGGTCCAGCACAAATTTTCATTGTCGTCATTCCATTATACAGCTGACTGTTGTCCGCATTCGCAACTGCTAATACATTCTGTGGATACTTCGATACCTCGTACTATGTACAACCCCATCGCTAGCAGCAGCCGCGCGGGGTAGCCGAACGGTCTGGTGCGCCTTGTCACGGTTCGCGCGGCTACCCCCGTCGGAGTTTCGAGTCCTACCTCGGGCATGGGTGTTTGTGTTGTCCTTAGTGTAAGTTAGTTGAAGCTGCATTATGTAGTGCATAAGCTTAGGGACGGATGACCTCAGCAGTTTGGTCCCATAAGACCTTATCACAAATTTCGAAAATTTCATCGCTAGCAACATTCCTTGGACTCACACCACAGGGTTTCAGTATGGTGGGCAATATGACTCAATGGAAGTTTGGGTCGGTCCAGGTAGCGCGCTCGGACAGCCGAAGTTGTTAAGGCGACTACTCGCGACAATTAGGAAATCTGGGTTCGAACCCTGGGCCAGCACAAATTTTCAAGTATTACCACCAGATGATATGTTCCTATCTAACGTAGCTAACGATGCGAAACATTCCGCAGTTCTGGTATGATTATTTCGCGAGACGTAAGAAAGAGGAAGTAATACGTTGCCCTACTCTAATTGCAACGTACAGTCTCGAAGTTTCAAGAGTCCGCCTCACTGCGCTCACAAAGCCTCTCTTGTACCGTATGGCACTGCGTCATGTCAAGTCTTATTTTTTTTCTAAAAAAAGTGGTAAAATCTTCTGAAAAATGTAGAATCCGCTTGTTGCTGCAAATCGACCTTTATTGTAGAATCAGGATACAATCGGTTTCGTGATAATGAATGTCATCTTCAGGTTAAATCTCATGCCGCAGGTACGGCCCGTTGCCCGTGTCAGTTCCCGCTATGACTTACTAGCGGCTAGCGTCTGCACACGATGCTTTTATTTCCTCATCGTAGCTGAGACACCTGTGTTTCTACTACCAGACTATCAGCAGTTAAACACTGGTAAGTTGCTACCGTACTATATTTACCGAACCCTGATGCCACGGTTTCGTGTTCTTCCGCTTATCCGCCCGATGTTTAGGGCCAAATTTCTACGTCCCTCAGTGATGATCCGTAATTGTCTAAGATCATTGATGCATCTTTTAACATCAATTGCATTTGCTGATGCCAGGGTATGTGTCTTAGAGGACTTTGGTATGTCGTATTGGTTTCATGGCTTATTGTAATCTAGCCAAGTGAGTATTTTTCTGTCGCCTTCATAGTAGGCATTTTTCACTTAACGGCCTCTGATTCGTGTGTATGTTATGCTAGATTTAACCTGAAGATGCGACAGTAAATAATGATGTACAGCTACAATTTTTTAGAGGCTTTTACCATAATTTTTTTTTTAAATTTGAACTACGTATAGATTAAGTTGCTGTTGCACACATAGAATAATTGCATGTTTAAGTCTTATTGTTCTCTCCATCACCGAAATTACGACGGCAGTGATGTAAAAAAGCATGTGTCAGAGCGGTGAGCTCAATATGCTGCGGGAGATATAAAACTGGGAATAGGCTAGTGACCCCGTTTACGAGCTCTGCGACATGTCAAAGCGTGCATCACGAACGCTGTTGTTACTATTGGCTGTGACGCCCGTAGTTGACGATTTTCGTTACACATTTTTCAGTAGCAGAAACGGAACCTACTTGTTAAACAGTTGGTTGGTAGCACTCTGTTTCTTTGCCGGTTACGCTGTGCAACAGACAATAAAGCTTTGCAGACCAATGTTGAGACAGCAACCAGCCACAAATTTAAGTTCCTTTATTCAAAAACTACCTTCACCATTTTCGAATCATTACGATTCATCATCAGACGGTTTTCATTACAACATGTGCTGCATTTTTTACTAATTAGTTATCCTAAAATATAAATAATACATAATTATAAGCACGTTACAAAGATGGGTGAGTTACAGATTTGTATTGGGATGTGACTCACGTGAAATGTCGGTTTGGAGTACTTGTTTTCACAGTTTTCGTCCACCAGACAACGTTTGTAGTTTTCGTCGCATTCCCATCATTGTGCACATAAACTTGCATAACGGCGCAGTGATAAATTTGAAGCTCTCAATTATGCAACGTTTGTGGTTTTCGTCGCATTCACATCATTGCACACATAAACTTGCATAATTGAGCAGTGATAAATCTGAAGCACTCAATTATGCAAGTTTATGTGTGCAGTGATGTGAATGCAGCGAAAACTACAAACGTTGTCTGCTGGACGAAAACTATGAAAGGAAGTACTCCAAACCGACATTTCACGTGAGTCACATCCCACTGCAAATCTGTAACTCACCCATCTTTGTGACGTGCTTATAATCATGTATTATTTGTATTTTAGGATAACTAATCAACAAAAATTGCAGCGAATGTTGTAATGAAAGCATGAAAACCGCCTGACGATGAATCGCAATGATTGGTTCAAATGGTTCAATTGGCTCTGAGCACTACGGGACTTAACTTCTGAGGTCATCAGTCGCCTAGAACTTAGAACTAATTAAACTTAACTAACCTAAGGACACCACACACATCCATGCCCGAGGCAGGATTCGAACCTGCGACCGTAGCGGTAGCGCGGCTCCACACTGTAGCGCCTAGAACCGCTCGGCCACTCCGGCCGACAATTGTAATGACTCGAAACTGGTAACGGTAACTTTGAATAAAGAAACTTAAAATAAATTTTTGGCTGGTTGTTGTCTCGACACCTTCAAAGTTTGTCTTCAAATAACAGCCACGGTCTCCAACCATGTCATCATATGCCAAAATCGCATAAAGTTTTGCAGTTCAGCATTAAGGAAAAAGTGAAGGGTCTCGTGAATTGTGTCCCCTACTGCACGTATACATGACGACGAGGATGAGTTGTCAGTCCAAGCACCAACAGTGTTCCGAAGTTTTGCACCATTTAACTAGGGGTGCGACGTGTCCGTCTGCGTCTTGCTTCGCCTGCTGAAATCCTCGGATAAATTCTTAATGAGTGGCTTTTACCGTACAGAAAACTCGCTGGATGAGAGCCCTTATCTTACCAGAGAGTTGTCTCGTCTACAGCAACGAGGCCTACATGTCGAGAGTTTCCATCCACTTCTGTGTGTGTGTGTGTGTGTGTGTGTGTGTGTGTGTGTGTGTGTGTGTGTGTGCTGGGTGGAGCGCGGCTGTTGTTTTTGTGCGGCGCCTCCGTCCACTTCGCCGCGCCAGATTTCGTCCGGAGAGGCGCCGTGGGTACGGGTCCACCACCACTCCTGATAGCGACGCCTCGCCACGCCCTTTCACGGCTGTCGTGGAATGTCTGCCGCTCGAGCACGTCACACGTCTGCGCTCTGCATCGGAGTGGACGGCTTCGCGTCAAGTGGTACTGCTGCTGTAGCGCCAGTTGCGTGTAAACCGTGCGGGGATGGTGGAAAAACGAAGCAGTAGATCAGCGGCAACGTCAACACCTAAGTGGAAGGAGACCTACGAGGCATAATTTTTAAGTAATGTCCGTTTGAACATACACTACTGGCCTTAAAATTGCTAGACCAAGAAGAAATGCAGATGATAAACGGGTATTCACTGGACAAATACATTATACTAGAACTGACATGTGATTACATTTTCACGCAATTTGGGTGCATAGATCCTGAGAAATCCCTACCCAGAACAACCACCTCTGGCCGTAATAACGGCCCTGATACGCCTGGGCATTGAGTCAAACAGAGCTTGGATGGCGGGTACAGGTACAGCTGCCCATGCAGCTTCAACACGATACCACAGTTCATCAAGAGTAGTGGCTGGCGTATTGTAACGAGCCAGTTGCTCGACCAGACGTTTTCAGTTGGTGAGAGACCTGGAGAATGTGCTGGCCAGAGCAGCAGTCGAACATTTTCTATATCCAGAAAGGCCCCTACAGGACCTGCAACATGCGGTCGTGAATTATCCTGATGAAATGTAGGGTTTCGCATGGATCGAATGAAGGGTAGAGCCACGGGTCGTAACACATGTGAAATGTAACGTCCCCTGTTCAAAGTGCCGTCAGTGGGAACAAGAGGTGACCGAGAGGTGTAACCAATGGCACCCCATACCATCACGCTGGGTGATACGCCAGTATGGCGATGACGAATACAAGCTTCCAATGTGCTTTCACCGCGATGTCGCCAAACACGGATGCCACCATCATGATGCTGTAAACAGAACCTGGATTCATCCGAAAAAATGACGTTTTGCCATTCGTGCACCCAGGTTCGTCGTTGAGTAAACCATCGCAGGCGCTTCTGTCTGTGATGCAGCGTCAAGGGTAACCGCAGCCATGGTCTCAGAGCTGATAGTCGCTGCTGCAAACGTCATCGAACTGTTCGTGCAGGTGGTTGTTGTCTTGGAAACGTCCCCATCTGTTGACTCAGGGATCGAGACGTGGCTGCAGGATCCGTTACAGCCATGCGGATAAGATGCCTCTCGTCTCGACTGCTAGTGATACGAGGCCGTTGGGATCCAGCACGGCGTTCCGTATTACCCTCCTGAACCCACCGATTCCATATTCTGTTAACAGTCATTGGATCTCGACCAAGGCGAGCAGCAATGTCGCGATACGATAAACCGCAATCGCGATAGGCTACAATCCGACCTTTATCAAAGTCGGAAACGTCATGATACGCATTTCTCCTCCTTACACGATCATTCCAACCACGTTTAACCAGGCAACGCCGGTCAACTGCTGTCTGTTTATGAGAAATCATTTGGAAACCTTCCTCATGTCAGCACGTTGTAGGTGTCGCCTCCGGTGCCAACCTTGTGTGAATGCTCTGAAAAGCTAAACTTTTGCATATCACAGGACATTCTTCCTGTCGGTTAAATTTCGCGTCTGTAGCACGTCATCTTCGTGGTGTAGCAATTTTAAGGGCCAGTAGTGTAGGTACGCAACGAAAGGTTATTTCAGATAAGTAAATTTATTTTCAGAAATCACATACTTCATTATATTTTTTGACATAGTTGCCAAGTTTGTTCGAACACGTATCATGCATCTAAACCAATTTTAAAATACCCTCTTCATAAAGAGCTGCCGCTTGCTTCGATAACCAAGAGTTCAGTGCCGCTTTCACGTCGTCGTCATCATTGTCACGGTTGCCACTGAGCTGTTCTTTGAGGTGGAGGAACAGATGGTAATCGCTCTGCGCAAGATCATGACTGTAGGGTGGGTGGTCTAAAACTTCCCAGCCAAAACTGACCAATAAATCGCGGGTCTGACCTGCAGTGTGAGATCTTGCATTGTCATGAAGGACAATTTCCTTTGTCATCATGTCGCGTCTTTTATTTTGAATCGCTCTGCGTAGCTTTCTCAGGGTTTGGCAGTATGCTTCTGCATTGATTGTGGTTCCTCGTTGCATGAAGTCGACCAACAAAACACCATGCCCATCCCAAAGCACCGACGCCATGACTTTGCGCTGTGACAGAGTCTGTTTGGCCTTCACCTTTACGGCCGTGTGTGTGTGTTTCTCCATTCCATGCTCTGTTGCTTCGTTTCGGGAGTGATATGCGAAACCCATGTTTCGTCTCCAGTTTCGATCTAACTCAAGAAACCGTCACATTCATCGTGATAATGAGTCAAGAACTTCATCACACACTCAAATCTTTGGTTTTTGTGGTTCTCTGCTAGGTGTTTCAGGACCCAACAGGAGCACAGTTTCCTAAACTTTAGGTGTTCAGAAACAATGTTGTTAAGCACTGATCTCGATACGTCAGGAAATTCGTTTGAGGGACCTGTTATTGTGAAGCGCCTGTTCTCACGAATCCTCGCTTCAACTGAAGCCACCAAATCGTCTGTAATCAAAGAAGGGCAACCGGAGCAGTCTTCATCACGGACATTGTCACGGCCATCTTTGAATTCTCGTACCCACTTACGCACTTTCCTTTCACTCATAACAGTGTCATCGTACACTCCGCAAATCTGTCGATAAATTTCGCAGCAGACAGGTTCCTTGCTGACAAAAACCGTATCACTGGACGAACCTCACACGCGGCGGGCGAGTTGATAGTCTTAAACATTTTGAAAGCACAGAACAGTACCGTACAGGTTAGCTACAGAGCTGAAACTGAGCACAGTTGTTCCCAAAGCATGCCGGTACACGACGCAAGCGTTCGTTGCGGTATGCACGCAAACTACTAGTGTCTACGAGGTGCATTCAAGTTCTAAGGCCTCCGATTTTTTGTCTTTGGACTGGAAAGAGATGCGCATTGTTTTAAAATGAGGCCGCGTTCATTGTCAATACGTCCCAGAGATGGCAGCACCGTACGGCAGATGGAATTTTACCGCCAGCGGCGAGAATGAGAACTGTTTTAAATACTTAAAATGGCGACGTTTTCCTTACTTGAACAGCATGCAATCATTCGTTTTCTGAATTTGCGTGGTGTGAAACCAATTGAAATTCATCGACAGTTGAACGAGGCATGTGGTGATGGAGTTATGGATGTGTCGAAAGTGTGTTCGTGGGTGCGACAGTTTAATGAAGGCAGAACATCGTGTGACAACAAACTGAAACAACCTCGGGCTCGCACAAGCCGGTCTGACGACATGATCGAGAAAGTGGAGAGAATTGATTTGGGGGATCGTCGAATGACTGTTGAACAGATCGCCTCCAGAGTTGGCATTTCTGTGGGTTCTGTGCACACAATCCTGCATGACGACCTGAAAATGCGAAAAGTGTCATCCAGGTGAGTGCCACGAATGCTGACGGACGACCACACGGCTGCCCGTGTGGCATGTTGCCAAGCAATGTTGACGCGCAACGACAGCACGAATGGGACTTTCTGTTCGTCGGTTGTGACAATGGATGAGACGTGGATGCCATTTTTCAATCCAGAAACAAAGCGCCAGTCAGCTCAATGAAAGCACACAGATTTACTGCCATCAAAAAAATTTTGGGTAACCGCCAGTGCTGAAAAAATGATGGTGTCCATGTTCTGGGACAGCGAGGGCGTAATCCTTACGCATTGCGTTCCAAAGGGCACTACGGTAACAGGTGCATCCTACGAAAATGTTTTGAAGAAGAAATTCCTTCCTGCACTGCAACAAAAACGTCCAGGAAGGGCTGCGCGTGTGCTGTTTCACCAAGACAACGCACCCGCACATCGAGCTAACGTTATGCAACAGTTTCTTCGTGATAACAACTTTGAAGTGATTCCTCATGCTCCCTACTCACCTGACCTGGCTCCTAGCGACTTTTGGGTTTTTCCAACAATGAAAGACACTCTCCGTGGCAGCACATTCACCAGCTGTGCTGCTATTGCCTCAGCGATTTTCCAGTGGTCAAAACAGACTCCTAAAGAAGCCTTCGCCGCTGCCATGGAATCATGGCGTCAGCGTTGTGAAAAATGTGTGCGTCTGGATGGCGATTACGTCGACAAGTAACGCCAGTTTCATCGATTTCGGGTGAGTAGTTAATTAGAAAAAAAATCGGAGGCCTTAGAACTTGAGTGCACCTTGTACAACAAAATGGACCTTACTTAAAAAACACGTCCCGTATTACTGACCTCTAGTGGTGTCCACTAAGCTGCGACTGGTGAAATTTAGGGCCAAGTGATCTCTGAGTCCATGAAAGGTATAGAAGAAGTTCGCTAATCCCCGTGTCCGAACGTTAGAGCTTGCCCAGAAAGTAGAAGAGACGAGGGTTGTTACGTGGTGTTTTAATTTTCAGTAACCTCTGATGAAAAGTACTGGAGTTGCCTGAAGAAGGTCTGCGATGCCGAAGTCCATAATAATAGTTGAAGTAATTAGGATAGTTGTGGATGCATACCATATTGCAGTGCCTGTGTTATTCTGATTATGCATGCATGCATGTCCAAAGGAACTTTGCACCGTGATCAGAATAACACAGGAACTGCAGTATCTTATTTCTCTGCTGATACTGGGCAAGCGACTTTCAAACTACGTCTGACCTGTACGGGAATATACATTATGGATGTACGAGTCCAGGTCGTAGATGCATGGTTGACAACATATGGAAGTCTGCCCGGCCCGGCACAAATTTTCAAAGTCGCCATTCCATTCTACAGCTGATGCTTGTCATTATTGGCAATTGCGAATACATTTAATGTGTGTTGTGCATAAAACACGAGGAAACTCTGGACACACTGTTATAAAGATCAATAGTTGTAATTTCTTATAATCTAATATACGTGACACACAGTACTAATAGAAACAGTGTAAACATGCAATACTGACACATCTTGATATTAAAGAATATATACAAAAACTAACAACTACATTACTAACTACTTTCATTACGTATGTATGTACACTCCTGGAAATTGAAATAAGAATACCGTGAATTCATTGTCCCAGGAAGGGGAAACTTTATTGACACATTCCTGGGGTCAGATACTTCACATGATCACACTGACAGAACCACAGGCACATAGACACAGGCAACAGAGCATGCACAATGTCGGCACTAGTACAGTGTATATCCACCTTTCGCAGCAATGCAGGCTGCTATTCTCCCATGGAGACGATCGTAGAGATGCTGGATGTAGTCCTGTGGAACGGCTTGCCATGCCATTTCCACCTGGCGCCTCAGTTGGACCAGCGTTCGTGCTGGACGTGCAGACCGCGTGAGACGACGCTTCATCCAGTCCCAAACATGCTCAATGGGGGACAGATCCGGAGATCTTGCTGGCCAGGGTAGTTGACTTACACCTTCTAGAGCACGTTGGGTGGCACGGGATACATGCGGACGTGCATTGTCCTGTTGGAACAGCAAGTTCCCTTGCCGGTCTAGGAATGGTAGAACGATGGGTTCGATGACGGTTTGGATGTACCGTGCACTATTCAGTGTCCCCTCGACGATCACCAGTGGTGTACGGCCAGTGTAGGAGATCGCTCCCCACACCATGATGCCGGGTGTTGGCCCTGTGTGCCTCGGTCGTATGCAGTCCTGATTGTGGCGCTCACCTGCACGGCGCCAAACACGCATACGACCATCATTGGCACCAAGGCAGAAGCGACTCTCATCGCTGAAGACGACACGTCTCCATTCGTGCCTCCATTCACGCCTGTCGCGACACCACTGGAGGCGGGCTGCACGATGTTGGGGCGTGAGCGGAAGACGGCCTAACGGTGTGCGGGACCGTAGCCCAGCTTCATGGAGACGGTTGCGAATGGTCCTCGCCGATACCCCAGGAGCAACAGTGTCCCTAATTTGCTGGGAAGTGGCGGTGCGGTCCCCTACGGCACTGCGTAGGATCCTACGGTCTTGGCGTGCATCCGTGCGTCGCTGCGGTCCGGTCCCAGGTCGACGGGCACGTGCACCTTCCGCCGACCACTGGCGACAACATCGATGTACTGTGGAGACCTCACGCCCCACGTGTTGAGCAATTCGGCGGTACGTCCACCCGGCCTCCCGCACGCCCACTATACGCCCTCGCTCAAAGTCCGTCAACTGCACATACGGTTCACGTCCACGCTGTCGCGGCATGCCACCAGTGTTAAAGACTGCGATGGAGCTCCGTATGCCACGGCAAACTGGCTGACACTGACGGCGGCGGTGCACAAATGCTGCGCAGCTAGCGCCATTCGACGGCCAACACCGCGGTTCCTGGTGTGTCCGCTGTGCCGTGCGTGAGATCATTGCTTGTACAGCCCTCTCGCAGTGTCCGGAGCAAGTATGGTGGGTCTGACACACCGGTGTCAATGTGTTCTTTTTTCCATTTCCAGGAGTGTATTTACAAGAGTAACAATTAGGTTAGTTCGTGGTTACATATTGCTCTATAGCCACGTAAAATCCGTAAATAAGGTATTTAGATTAGATCTTAACTCCTTCCGAACAGGCCATGAAGGCCCAACGGTACCGACCGGCCGCCGTGTCATCCTCAGACCATAGGCGTCAGTGGATGCGGATATGGAAGGGCATGTGGTCAGCACACCGCTCTCCCAGCCGTATGTCAGTTTCCGAGACCGGAGCGGCTACTTCTCAATCAAGTAGCTCCTCAGTTTGCCTCACAACGGCTGAGTGCACCCCACTTGCCAACAGCGCTTAACTCTGATGACCTGACGGGAACCGGTGTTACCACTGCGGCAAGGCAGTTGGCTTAGATTAGATCGTGGTTCGATATTGTTCCAAAGCCACGTCAAATCTGTTTACTCAATAATTTAAGCGTTCAGTAGCAGTTGTTTTGTAACATAATATATGAACACAACATACTAACAAACATTGGCAATGAAAAGTAGAATAGAGCTACAAGCATTCCATGACTCGATTTTTGCTGTGGCGTGATCTTCATCATGTGGGTAATACTAACAATGGTAGCGCCTCCTAAGGACGCCGGACCTGAAATGCCTTCCCCCTGTCCCTTAAAAAAAAGACGCAATGTCTTTGAAGCAAATTGTGTTGAACACAATGAAATCCATACTACTTCTCTATAAGGGCAACCATTTTCATATTCTTCATGAGATCGTCAGACGTGTTCTTATCGCCACGCTTGCGAGTTACACTAAAATTTAATTCCGGTCGAAGAGAAAATGGAGCTCTTTCAGAGGGCGGTGGCTCACACGCCATCCAGCCAAGTAACGTCTCCTGTGATATCCCTAAACCATTAAGCTGCGAGCCTGGATGGTACATCTGGAGAAGAAACAGCCGATATCCTCGCTCAGTTAAACTTGACCTAAATTCTAATGACTTTTATTTTCAGCTGCGACAGAAAGTCACGCAGGAGCGCTGCGGTCATTGTGTTAATACTGAGAACGTATTTTTTCATCTTTTTCGTCCGCTAATAACAACAGTCCACTTGTTAATACTTTATTTGTATTTTTTTCGAGCGCGGCCCATCATCACAACTTTAGATGAAAAGACTTAATACACAGTATGGTGTCATATTATTCCGGCCTTAACAATCCTGAGCACCAATGTTAAGACTGAAGTCACGTGACACGATACTGCGTACGCAGCCCTTTCATCTAGCGTTCTGGCCACGTGTTGTGTCCGAAATGGATAATTGAATGAAGTCATAACTAAAGGGCTGTTGTTACTAGCGACAAACAAAGAGGTGAAAAAGATGTGCTCAGTATTCTAATGGTGTCGCCGTCCCCGGGACCTTACACCCGAATCTTCCTGTCAAAATAAAATCTACTACAGAACGTATGTAATGGGAGATATACTGGGCAAACAGGCAGAACATCTGAGACCAGGTACTATACAAAGAACATTCAGAGGCTGGAAGTATCGGACGAGCTGCTCAAGTTTTGCAGAACATTTAAGAGAAATGAATCACAAGCGAATTACAAGAGAGGAACATGTAATGGTAGTAAGGCACCTAGAAACTTCACAAGAAAACTATCAAAAAACAAAGGGAAAAAAGATATTACCAGTAAATGAGTGAGTGAAAATGACTAAGCGCTCATTGTTTAGACTAAATGATTATACAGTAGACAAATAGATCAACAGATGATCACATATCCATTACTCTCTTGAGTAGCGCCTAAATGGAACGGCAAAAATTTCGACACACACACACACAAACATATTTACATTAACACACAAGCAGACAAAAAACAAGCGAAAGGAAAACACCAAGAGAGTTGGTAACACTTACTAAAACAAATGACACACCAAACATAGAAAATGGTAACTGAAGTGTTAGGTATCGAAACTATAGTGATTACACGAAACAGTGGAGCCTTTCAACTGGTTTCACGGGAGGAAAAGCTGCGTGGTTTTGTGAAGGCGTTAGACGCTTTACAATAAGTACTTCTACATTATAAAAAGCTTCCATTAACTACTGTAGCGTTTTGAGATGCAAAAACCTATAAATAAAGTGCGACGGACTATTAATACGACAATAAATGTAAAATACCTGCTCCAGAGTTAAATACTCTGTGGACTTTAAGCATCTCCGTGCGGACTCGATAACAAAGATTTACAGACTGTATTAAGCTACGGCAAAGAGATAATTATTCCATGTTGGACATTGGAAGCGACATGTTCTATGTCGGATTGGGAGGAGCCATTAAGGCAGTAATCTATGTCTTATGGTATTGAAGAAAATAAATACATATAAAAGCACAAGAAGAGTATCAGGTGTGTAGAGTTCATAACCCTTAATCATTTCAAAAGAAATAATCAGTGATTATAAAGACTCAAGTCGTTTGGTAGGGAGGGGGGGGGGGGGGGGGGAGGGAACGAACCTGAAGTTTTACTTGGTTTTGGGATTTGTCGAGAATATTTCTCTGAAGACCCAAATAATTTACGAACTAAATTTGGACGCTACATTCCATACATATGACACAGCATAGCACTTGTCTGTAGCGATCGATTTCCGTAGAGCGATAAATTATCTTTGGCGATTTCAGGTGGAGAAGTTCCAGCAAGGAGGCTCAACGAGATATGCTGCTGCGAAACGCATATGGCATTAAAGTATACTTTAACTTAAGGAGAACAGTAAGCAATATAGACTTCATAACCACCGCAAACATAATTAACATGACTCAAATAAAAGGAGCAAACAGTGAAAAGGATTAGCTAAACCAAACCATAAATAACAATTAGTTAACAATAATACGCAATCACATTGATAAAACGCTCATTAAATAATAGAGAGAATAAGAACTTTAAACTACTTAAAAACCTATAACGAAACTGAAGTAGGGAGAAAAAGGTAGACATCTAAAAAAAAAAGATCTATTGTTACCCTCCACACTACCCTCCAATACTAAATTGGTGGTGATCCCTTGATGCCTCAGAATATGTCCTACCAACCGACCCCTTCTTCTAGGTAAGTTGTGCCACGAATTTCTCTTCTCTCCAATTCTATTCAATACCTCCTCATTGTTTATGTGATCTACCCATTTAACCTTCAGCATTCTTCTATAGCACCACATTTCAAAAGCTTCTATTCTCTTCTTGTCTAAACTATTTATCGTCCACGTTTCAGTTCCATACAGGGCTACGCTCCATACAAATACTTTCAGAAACGACTTCCTGACACTTAAATCTATACTCGAGGTTAACAAATTTCTCTTCTTCAGAAACGCTTTCCGTGCCATTGCCAGTCTACATTTTATATCCTCTCTACTTCTCACTCTCTTTTTGTGGTGGACTATCGTTCTTCTGTCACTCGTTATAACTATCTCGTCGTACACTTCTTTTCACAGCGTAAATATTGCGACTCCATTACGAAATCTGATCACAAAATTTGTACTTAACGGCCATATCTTCAGAAACCACAATGAAAAACATAAGAACTAAATTAGAAACATGAAGTTTAAAAATAATCTCTCTTCTACTTGACAAAGCACATTTAAAAATAGGTGTAAGACAAAGTATGGTTGCTACCCGGAAATCAGCATATGGCACATATAATGCACATGAGATGCATTGTCTTACTAATTAAAGGGCGAGGATTTTGCACATATACCAGGTGACCCACACAAGCCGTCCACTGTGGTTTTGTTTTTCCAGTTTATGTTCCTGCAAGAAGGGTTGCCTCGTCAATGTTGACCAAGGGGGAAGTGCACAGTGCACGTACAAGCGAACCTGCAAGTGGCTGTGACGCCATCTGCTTGCGTTTTCCTCTTGGATCCGCCTTGATAAGGTCGCGTGGCCCTCTGGTTGTAGTTCGAGTCAGGTATTACAGTGAAATGGGCAACAACTCCAAGTACTCCAGCAAAGATTACATCGATATGATATTGATCTATTGTAAGACGCACGGAAGCGCAGCTGAAGCCCGAAGGCTGCATTCACAACGTTTTCCAATGCGACGTCTTCCTTCTGCACATGTTTTTAGACGTACAGATAGCGTTTAAGAACCGAGGGAGCTTTCCAGATACAACCTGTCGTAGAAAGACCAATCCGCGACGTACTCGATGTTGCCGGGAACGCTATTGAGTATTTTGGAGCACATCCCACGCACACTAAGCTTAGCTTAAATGAAAATACCGTGTATGTAGAATGTAGTATAAACGAAAGAGTTGTCGTGCTATTGAATTTAGGTTGCAATATTATTTCTACCTATAATAATAATAATAATAATAATTCCCGTGGAGGCCCGGGAAAAGAATAGGCCTCCGGTATGTTATGCCAGTCGCAAAAGGCGACGAAAAGAACAAACCACTAATAGGGCTAACCCCCTTTTAGCGTGATTAGTTGGTTCAGGACAGGACAGAACTAAAGAAGCCTCGGACAAGCGCCGTCATGGTCGGGGACGACGCTTGAACCCTATGCCCGCCCACAATGGTAACGACACTGCTAGCCACACGGAAAATGATTCAAATCCAAATAGAGGTGTTTTGCAGGATATGCTTCCTGCAACCACTCTAGAAGGAAAACAAAGACAGAGGATGAGGTGGTCAGATGAAGTTAACCGACACCTCATGTTCTGTTATTACCAAGCAACAAACTTAGGAACCAACACAACTGGATACAGGTCACAAGTATACACAAAATTTATTATCAGATACCCAGAATTAAAATTTTTAACAGAACAACGACTAGCTGATCAGATCCGTGTAGTAATCAAAAATAACAGGATACCCCAGTCAGAATTAGAAAACATCAAACAACAAGTACAACAAATACTGGAACAAAATAATGTGCAATCAGAAGAAGGAGAAAATACAGTAATGGACTCAAACATCCCAGAGCAAACAAACAAAGAACACCACGAATCAATTAAACAATCAGAGGAAAACGAAATCTTAAGACGGCCACCAGAACAAGCACAAACAGAACATGAAGTGACACACATGTTAGATATAGAAGAAAAATTTCAAGTAATGTATATAGAATACAAAGACACAAATACAGACATTAGACCATTCTTGCATAGACCACCAAATAACCCACAAGTCGAAACAACAATAACAACTATCATCACAATCATACACAACAAAATAAATGAAAATACAACTATGGAAGAGTTACAACTACTGGTTTATACAGGAGCACTCACTACACTAAATATACACACTAGGCTGAGATCAGAAGAAACCAACACACAGAAGAAACCCACAAAACCAGCATGGCAACACAGGCTACAGATCAGAATAGAAAAACTGAGAAAAGACATCGGACAGCTAACACAATTTATAAGAAATGAAATATCAGACAAAAAACGAAAAAGGTTAGGTAAAATCTCACAACAAGAAGCTATAGACCAATTAGATGAAAAGAAGCAGAAATTACAAGCATTGGCCAAACGACTTAGAAGATACAAAAAAAGTGAAAATAGAAGGAAACAAAACCAAACAGTCAACACAAACCAAAATAAATTTTACCAGACAATAGATGACACATACATTAAAATAGACAACTCACCAAACATAACATAACACTTCTGGAGCAACATATGGTCAAACCCGGTACAACATAACAGGCATGCACGGTGGATACAAGCAGAAATAGACACATACAAGATGATGCCACAAATGCCCGAAGTGATAATTTTGCAACATGAAGTCACCTGAGCAATTAATTCTACTCAAAATTGGAAAGCCCCTGGAAAAGATAAAATAGCAAATTTCTGGCTAAAGAAATTCACCTCAACACATTCACATCTAACTAAATTATTTAACAGTTGCATTGCAGACCCATACACATTCCCTAATACACTTACACATGGAATAACTTACCTGAAACCTAAAGATCAAGCAGACACAGCAAACCCAGCAAAATATCGCCCCATAACATGCCTACCAACAATATACAAAATATTAACTTCAGTCATTACACAGAAATTAATGACACATACAACACAGAACAAAATTATAAATGAAGAACAAAAAGGCTGTTGTAAAGAAGCATGAGGATGTAAAGAGCAACTGATAATAGATCCAGAGGTGAAATATCAAGCTAAAACTAAACAAAGGTCACTACACTACACATACATTGATTACCAAAAAGGTTTTGATAGTGTATCCCCCTCATGGTTGCTACAAATATTGGAAATATACAAAGTACATCCTAAATTGATACAGTTCCTAAACATAGTAATGAAAAACTGGAAAACCACACTTAATATCCAAACAAATTCAAATAATATCACATCACAGCCAATACAGATTAAGCGTGGAATATACCAAGGAGACTCATTAAGTCCTTTCTGGTTCTGCCTTGCTCTGAACCCACTATCCAAAATCCTAAATAATACAAATTGTGGATACAATATTACTGGAACATACCAACACAAAATCACACATTTGCTATACATGGATGATCTAAAACTACTGACAGCAACAAATCAACAAGTCAGCCAATTACTAAAGATAACAGACGTATTCAGCAATGATATAAATATGGCTTCTGGAACAGACAAATGTAAGAAAAATAGCATAGTCAAGGGAAAACACACTAAACAAGAAGATTACATACTGGATAACCACAGAGACTGCATAGAAGCGATGGAAAAAACAGATGCCTATAAATATCTAGGATACAGGCAAAAAACAGGAATAGATAATACAAATATTAAAGAAGACCTAAAAGAAAAATATAGACAAAGACTAACAAAAATACTGAAAACAGAATTGACAGCAAGAAACAAGACAAAAGCTATAAATATTTATACTATACCAATATTGACCTACTCATTTGGAGTGGTGAAATGGAGTAACACAGAACTAGAAGCACTCAATACACTTACACGATCACAATGCCACAAATATAGAATACATCACATACATTCAGCAACAGAAAGATTCACATTAAGCAGAAAGGAAGGAGGAAGGGGATTCATCGACATAAAAAACCTAAATAATGGACAGGTAGACAATTTAAGAAACTTCTTTCTAGAACAAGCAGAAACTAGCAAAATACACAAAGCAATCACTCATATAAATACATCAGCTACACCACTGCAATTTCATAACCACTTCTACAACCCTTTAGATCACATAACATCAACAGATACGAAGAAAGTAAATTGGAAAAAGAAAACACTACATGGCAAGCACCCGTATCATCTAACACAGCTACACATCGACCAAGACGCATCCAACACATGGCTAAGAAAAGGCAATATATACAGTGAGACGGAAGGACTCATGATTGCAATACAGGATCAAACAATAAACACCAGGTATTACAGCAAGCATATTATTAAAGATTCCAAGACCACAACAGATAAATGCAGACTTTGCAAACAACAAATAGAAACAGTAGATCACATCACAAGCGGATGTACAATACTAGCAAATACAGAATACCCCAGAAGACATGACAATGTAGCAAAAATAATACATCAACAACTTGCCATACAACATAAACTAATAAAACAACACGTTCCAACATACAAGTATCCACCACAAAATGTACTGGAGAATGATGAATACAAATTATACTGGAACAGAACCATTATAAGAGATAAAACAACACCACATAACAAACCTTACATCATATTCACCAATAAAAAGAAGAAATTAACACAACTAATCGAAATATCCATACCCAACACAACAAATATCCAGAAGAAAACAGGAGAAAAAATTGAAAAATACATCCAACTGGCTGAGGAAGTCAAAGACATGTGGCATCAGGATAAAGTTGACATCATACCAATTATACTATCAACTACAGGAGTCATACCACACAATATCCACCAGTACATCAACGCAATACAGCTACAGCCAAACGTATATATACAACTTCAGAAATCTGTAATTATTGATACATGTTCAATTACCCAAAAGTTTCTAAATGCAATGTAACATACTGTACAGTTAAAAGGAAGTCACGCTTGATCAAGGTCCGCGTCACTTTCCATTTTTAACCAGACATAACGTCTGAGACAGGAAAGACAATAATAATAATAATAATAATAATAATAATAACATGGCCATTATTACTAATATTATGGAAGTTGAAACGTCTCTGTGAAGTCGTTTCATAAGACGCTGTTAGGTACAACTTATTCACTTTACTACCTGATTTTAGCTCAATTCATGAACTCTCCCAGAAAGACTGAGCACTCAAATTAGGCCTATTGATTAGTATACGTGTGTTTTCATGTGGGGTTTCGGTTTTGTTTTGTGGGAATCGCTGAATTTGTTATCGTCTGCTGGGAGCAGACGATGTTTCTCGTTCAAAGGAGAGCACAGGATGACCAACTTAGGTTTCCAATACCTGAACAGAGAGGTCTACCCATCTTAGTCGAGGGCTGTGTCGAAGGCTGTTTTTGTGTGTGAGGTTGGTGACGGAGGGCTACCCCTCTGGTAGCTTCCGCTGCACGAGGAGCTAGGTAATCTGGAAGGGGAAAGGGGCACTCTTCGGTGAACGCTTGGTGAGTACGGATCGTAGCTCTTAAGGGGGGTTTCATGTGATAGGAATCAGGTTGAGTTAGGACTTCGTTATGTTTAACTGGAGAAATATTTAAGAACTTCAGAGCACCACGTGCTCTAGTTCGGCCGTTTGCAAGCAGCAGACGCTGTTAGTATGTTAAATAATTATCGCACCGCCTTTTGTATTGGTTAAACCTCTGTCCAGACTAGAGCATGCGTAGAATCGTAATGCAAATCTCACTTAGATATTTTTATGGTATTGATGCAAAGGAGATGATAGTATAATTGTCTCCCACCCCCGTCTTCTGAGTTTCTTCTTGCTGTAGTTAAATTGTGCTCTGATTAATCCTCACGCAATTCTTACTTAAATATTTCGAGTCAGGCACCAGTAATGTGTAGTTAGGATGTGCAACCAAATACTTAGTTACAAGAAATAATTTACGTGAAAGATAAATTTTTTGGTGTCGATCTTACCCCTTTACTCTGATTTCCATTCCTGAATTAATTAAGTTGCTTCATGCACGACATGGAGTGCTATTTATCTGGCTGCTTAAAGAAATTTGCGTACTTGTAATTAAATTATTAAAGTAATTAAACTAATAATTTTCCAGCTCCGTTTTTTTTTCTAAATGGTTAGGAAGGGCTTGGGCTGGTGGCGACCCTGAATTTCTGAATTTTTATCATTATTTGTGTGAGAGAAGCAGCTAGAAATGGCGAGATAACGTATATGGCTCGATGAGAAACGTCGTAAAGATAGTAATACGTTACAAAGTCATTAGAGTTCACCTAGTAACACCCATTTCTCATCGTAATTAGGACAAAGAATAGCTGCAGCGAGGTCTCCGGTACAAAGGATTCAGGAGGAACTAACATGGCATCCCTTTAAGCTGCACTATACCAACAGCCATTTCCAAAATGGAATGTCATTCTGCAGACATCTCGTAAATAAATTAGCCTACAATCCGGATTTCATCAGGCAGATTTTATGGGGAGGTAAATGCTTTATCGCCAATGACGCCACTGTCAGTAGACACAATCTATATTACTGGATTCCTGCAAATTCTCCCTGGTTAAGACCACATCACATGCAAGCTCACTGAAGTGTTAACGTATGGTACGGCATTATAGGAGACCACGTCATTGGATCAGTTTATTTCGTTACCAGCGAAACTGGTCGGCTGTATTCGCAATTCCTACAGAATGAGTTCAATCTGGGGCATCTCCTAGAAGACATCACACTTCAGTTAGCTATGAGTCATTGGTTTCACCACGATGTTGCACAGGCCCATTACTGTAAAGGGGTTATGGAATAAATTTGGAAATTTGTGGTAAGATCTTATGGGACCAAACCGCTGAGGTCATCGGACCCTAAGCTTACACACTACTTAATCTAACTTAAACTAACTTACGATATGGACAACACACACCCATGACGGAAGGAGGACACTATAACAGAACGTCACCTTGAACCCTAAACTAGTATAGTAATACTCCATACAGTAAATAGTTTGTAAGTAACCGATACTCCAATGTCCGATTTGAAGACTGTCAGATTCCGTATATTTATCTTTATACACTTTAACCTTGTTTACGTGGCAATGGCGTCTACAACTTATGGCTATTGAGTCGCATATAACAGTTTCCAAAGCACATTGAATATACCATTTGGCGTAACCTTGATGAATGTAGAAAACTTTGGCTAGCCCTTTTCTGTGGATTCCTCCGTATTTAAATTAATCGCCCGAAACAAATTGGTAATTGTGAGAAACGTAAAATTATTTATTTCTGTAATTTCTTTACATATAATATTTTGTGTAAATACTGTCTTTGGCTTCGAGTTTAACAACTCGAAGAGACTGTCATCTTTGGTCTTGCCGGTACGAGATGGATCTTTGGAACACGAGGTTCGGGGTCTTTTATCACTAGCGTCGCTTGGGGAAGGCTGTGATATATATATGGCGGAAGACGCTTGATTGTAAATTTGGTGAAAGACAATAAACTTCATTTTATATTTGTGTAGAAGTGATTTTAAATGTGAGAAGATTCATGAAGTAGTGATGTGCATAAACTAAAATAATTCTTTTTCTCTAAGAGGCAAAATACCGCATGTTATCATACAAACCAGTTAGTCTCTTCCTAACATAAAGAAAACCACGGGAGCCTCTCAGCAGAATCACTCCTAGACTCAACAAAGCCAATATATACTATGAAGACAATAACGAAGGCATCATCGTAAAAGCTAAGTACCAACACTGTTCGTATTTGTTAACGACCTCTGTCTGAATTTGAACCTCCTGTAGATCCTAAATTTACCATGTGGACAAAGGAGTAGGACTTGAATACGATCTAACTTATGGACTGTGGAACTTTAGTAGGGAAGAGGTCCGTTAAAACTCGAACCTCCGACGGGGGGCCGGGGGGGGGGGGGGGGGGAGCTCCGCTAACCGTGACGGGACGCACTAGACCGCGTGGCTACCCTAAGCACCGGTTAGGGAATATCTCAACAGCGCGTACCCCAAACTGTGGATTGGTCGTGATCGTTGCATTCGATGGTCAGCGAGATCGCCTGATTTAACGCCCTTGGATTTTTTCTTGTGAGTTTATATCGAAGCCAGGGCTTACGAAACGAAACCGGAAAATTCAGATTTGTTAAAAGAACCAATACGTCATGCTTGCGCTTCAGTACCTACAGAATGCTAATACCGAGACGTGTTTACATCAGTACATCCAAAAACACGGATATGCATTTGAATGAATAATGCGATTCCAAAGATTTGTCAGTCTATAACATAGGTTTAAAGTAACATCATTCATGATATTCATTATATTCATTGTTCTTATTGCAGTCAAAGATATGATAGCATTTATGTAATACTGCCATTTGTGAAGCACGAATTGGTGCATTGTGCGTTATTAAGAAATTAGCTGTAATGCGTTCATATGCCTTGAAACAGATAATTAATGTGCTTCGGCCCTTGTGCATATTGTTTCGGTCAGGGACAATCATTCTTCTACACAGACGCCTTTCTGGAGCCCAGGAAACGAACCCGCATGCCTACTACAGCAAGCAAGTTTTCTAGCGACAAGCTGTAGGACCAAGTGCTGGTTTTACGTTTACCAAGCTCTCCTCTCTGTTAATGTGGAGTCCCCATTACTGTTCTGTTTAGGCAAACCATTTGGCGTCTGTGGTATCCGGGATTAATTAACGTTAACGGAGAAAAGCGTGGGTGGGCCACCTGGTATAGGTGACATAAGCTGGATATAACTTCTCCTCCAACTTTTTTCTCTGTCATTGTAAGGTTGTTGACATTCAAAGGGACAGATTATTTTTTCGCGCATTTTTGTGTTACAAGTTAAGTTCTTGCATTTTGGTAAGTTGAGTGCTGATTAGTTTGCCTGCAGTTGTAACTGTTGAAATTGTTTAATAAATATTCAGGATGTATCAAAAAGTGTGTTAGAAGGTGTGGTGGTTGCTAGATGGGCGCCATATGAGCATATTTGGCTAATAAAAGTATGTTCGAAAACGCTTCGTTTTATGCTGGCGTCTTTAAGATGCAGAGGAAGCTATAGGCAGTTTGGAACACACCAGGTCGGCAAGGAGTAAAGCAAAGAGTGAGAGCTGCGGGCACTCTAAGAGTACTGATGAGCTAGAACCTCCGAAATGGGACAGTAGGTAAACAAATACAGACACCACTGGATTTTCATTCCTGGAGGTACATGAAAACCCTAGTATACGAGACACCTGTGGAGTCATCACAAAATCTCGTGGTAGAAACACAAGTAGCGGCTGCAGTCACCTATGATACACTGGGAATCTTTCCAAGGGTTCGGCAAAACATCATTTGGTGATACACAAACTCTATCGAAGTTAGTGGCCGTCAAGTTGAGCACCTACTGTAAGTGAATTAAACTGATGTTTACTGACAGTAATGTACGTTGTCTCCTTTGCTCCTCACCCAGCTTATGTGGTCCAAGCTGCCAACTTCCTCTTCCACATTTCAGAAATGCTAGCATACGAAAGAAGCGTTTTCGAACGTTGACTTTAATAGGGCAATATGCTCGCACGGTACTCATCTATCAACCACCTCACCTTGTACAGTTCCTTTTGTTACACTGTGCCCTGAACTTAAGTACTGTCATCGATATACACTACACAACCACAGAGCCACTTTCTACTTGCACCGTTTCCTGCGCCAGAAAAGCTAGGACCAGATAAAATCATCCCAGGACGCCGTCGAAGATATTATAAAACGTATTTATAAAATACTAGCTGACGCCTAGCGTGAGCAGCAATGTCTCTTTTTCTTTCTACACTGAAGCGCCAAAGAAATTGGTATAGACATGCGTATTCAAGTAGAGAGATATGTAAACAGGCACAATACGGCCCTGCGATCGGCAACGCATATGTAAGATAAAGTGTCTGGCGCAGTTGTTAGATCGGTTACTGCTGCTACAAGATTTAAGAGAGTTTGAGTGTGGTGTTATAGTCGGCGCACGAGCGATGGGACAGAGCATCTGCGAAGTAGCGATGAACTAGCGATAATTTTCCCGTACGACCATTTCACGGCTGTACCGTGAATATCAGGTATCCGCTGAAACATCAAATCTCCGTTATCGCTGCGGCCGGAAAAAGTTCCTGTAACAACGGGACCAACGATGACTGAAGAGAATCGTTCAGCAGGACAGAAGTGCAACCCTTCCGCAAATTGCTGCAGTTTTCAATGCTGGACCATGAACAAGTGCCGCCATACGAACCATTCAACGAAACATCATCGACATGGGCTTTCGGAGCCGAAGGCCCACTCGTGTACGCTTGATGACTGTACGACAAAAAACTTCACGCCTCGCCTGGGCCCGTCAACACCGACATTGAGCTGCTGATGACTGGAAACATGTTGCCTGGCCGGACGAGTCTCGTTTCAAATTGTATCGAGCGGGTGGATGTGTACGAGTACGGAGACCACCTCATGAATCCATGGATCCTGCATGTCAGCAGGGAACTCTGTAACTCTGTTCAAGCTGGTGGAGGTTCTGCAATGGTCTGGGGCGTGTGCAATTGGAGTGATATGCGACCCCTGATACGTCTAGATACGACTCTGACGAATGACTCGCACGTAAGCATCGTGTCTGATGACATCTCCATTGCGCATTGCGACTGACTTGGACAATTCCAGCAGGACAATGCGAGACCCCACACGTCCAGAATTGCTACAGAGTGGCTCCAGGAACACTCTCCTGAGTTTAAACGCTTGCGCTGGCCACCAAACTCCCCAGACATGAATATTATTGGGCATATCTGGGATGCCTTGCAACGTGCTGTTCAGAAGAGATCTCCACCCCCTCGTATTCTTACAGATTTATGGACAGTCCTACAGGATTAACTGTGTCAATACCCTTCAGCACTACTCGTCAGACATTAGTCCAATCCATGGCATGTCGTGTTGCGGCAGTGCTGCATGCTCACGTTGAACGATTCTCTTCAGTCATCATTGATCCCATGCTTGCAGGATTTTTTCCGGGCACAGCGACGTCGGAGATTTGATGTTTTATCGGATTCCTGATATTCACGGTACACTCGTGAACTGGTTGTACGGGAAAATCCTAACTTCATTTCTACGTCGAAGATGCTCCGCCCGATCGCTGGTACGCCGACTATAACACGTCGTTCAAACTCACTTATATCTTGATAATCTGTGATTGTAGCAGCAGTAACTGATATAACAACTGCGCCAGACACTTGTTGCGCCGACTGCAGCGCGGCATTTTGACGCTTCAGTGCATTTCACCCCTTCTTTTGACGCCTCTGCGACGTACGTTCCAACTTGGACACGCAGTGTTGAAATGACGCGATTCTCTTGTGGCTGGCCGAGGCAAATATTTTAGACACACTGCTGCTCCGAAGCTACACGAAATTCCTCAGGGCGTGGCATAAACGGGGTGAGTGAAAGCACCCCTTTTCTTTGGGGCGTTGTTTCCCACATATTTCGCTGTCAAAAACTACAGTTCGCATTGAGCAACAGGGCGATGTTCTCGACAGCCTGACACTGTTGACATCAGACGTTTCAACCATTCTCTAAGGACATCGCGAGGCTGCGTCCCCAATTGGAGTGCAGCGCAACTGCAATTTTTGCTGTCATATACAGGTGTGGACCACTAGGGAGCGCTCAAACCCATTCGCCGAAATTTGAACTTGATCCGAAGTAAACTGTACGTTTTCAGGCATCGTGTTGCGTGCCCTCCCTAGCGTGAGCACGGGGGAGGAGGCAAGGGGTTAGGAGGTTGTGCGACATTGACACACGTGTGAATGAAACGACAAAGGCTCCCATCAAGACATCCCTCACCCTCCCAAGTTTGGCAACATGCTCAGTGGCTCCCGCCCACCTGCACAGACAACTTGTGAAATAATCCCAGGCGCCTGTAGGTGGGCAACCCTTTGACACTCCTGACAGCATTGCAGCTTCTCTTTACAGGCAAATTTTAAAGTTCTCAATGAAGGTGCGAAAGTGCACCGAGTGTATTGCCAAACTTGGGGACTGGAGTGGGGTAGGGGTCTTAAGAGGAGCCTTTGACGTTTTATTCATACATGTGTCAATGTCGCAGTCTCTTCCCCCCTGCCACTGCCCACTCTACTTACGCTACAAGAGGGCGCGAAACAGTAGGGCTGGTAATGCACAATTTGCTGCTTCGGATAACGTTCAGATTGAACGGTCCCTAGTGGTTGTAAGGTGCCAGGACATGGGCACTTACACGTTAGCTTACCAACATTAGTATTAATAATGAAGGGACTGTCAAGGGCATCAGATCATGACTCTATTGAATTATGATAAACATGAAGCACTCTCTAGCAGTATTCCCTGCATGTCTGCATGATTGAGCCACTAAGTTAACCCTAGGATGCATGGTGCCGAAAACACACATGAATTCGTATGCAGGGCCTCCAAGGCCCTGCCATAATCAAAAATTTTCCTCTTTTCATATAATCATTCTTTGGAGTTATATTTATTTCTGCCGAATTTATTGTCATATTGAAAGATTCCTAACATACAGTAACAGGATCTGGTGGGCCAGATTAACATTTTATAAATACAAAAAAAAAACTCTAAGAGTGAATTTTTATTATTTACATCCTTTACATACAACATATACAAATAATTTTATTAATTCAATTATAAGTTGCAGTTTACATTTTATAACATTTATTACAACCAATTTCTTCAATTAAAACATGCTTATTACTCACAATATTATGTATATAGGAAATATTTTGACAAAAAGTTATTATTCATTGTTCACATAAAATTGCATTTTTCTTAGTTTTCAACATGTGACAAACAAGAAGCACAAAGAACGCCACTATGTTCCTTACAAATGTTGGTTTTACACTTAATGCATGTCATAGCACTTTTCCTGTGTTTTTTATATGGACAATAATTGCATCTTCTTCTTTTTCCTGAAACAGGTAGTTGGTTTGGCAATATGGCATCTTTGCATGGCATCAATGATTTTCTTTGGAAGATTAGGGATCTGAATACGAAGTTCCATTAGTGGTCTTACCATTTCCTCTGCTAAATTTCTTAGGAACAAATGCCTTTTATCACTTCTTCCACTATGGTATGTCAGATGTTAGGCGGAAAATAAAATTTCACTGTTCATTGCTGCTTCGTCCATCATATTCACCAATAATGGAAATGGCCATCTTCTTGTTTGTCTCTTGCAAGTGTAATAACGAATTTTCTGGTCCATTTGATCTACTCCACCCTTCGTAGAGCTGTAGAACTTTATTATATCTGGTTTCTTTTTTGCATGAATTTCGTCAATGTTTCTGTCATGATGCATTGTGCTAATGAGAACTACAGACTTTTTCTTTTTGGGAACATAACTCACCATTGTAATGTCACCTCTAAATGCAAACAAAGAGGAATGAATCGCTCTTGAGGCAGATGGTTTCATCTCATTAGGAATTTGTGGTTCACTTTGTTTTATTGTTCCCACCACTGTAATTTGCTTCTGAAGCATCTCTTCTGCCAGCTGCACACTAGTAAAGAAGTTGTCAACAGTAATATTTTTTGACGATCCTTCAATGCTTTTAGCAAGATCATTCACCACATTCAATCCAAGATTTTTCTGAATAGGTTCATGGGCCTTCATTCCCGTGTAAACAATTCTGTCTAAAGCATATGCAGATGTAGCATCACATAACCAAAATATTTTTATGGTATACTTGGCTGGTTTAGAGGGCATATACTGGGTGAAGCTGCATCTTCCACGGAATGGGACTAGCTGTTCGTCAACTGTGAGCGAATCATCGGGCATCATTCTGTTTCTACACTTGTCAAGAAATAGTTCCCATACATAGCGAACAGATGCAAGTTTGTCATCTGCAGATCGAGCTTCACGGGTATGCCTGTCATCAAATCTAATCATTCTCCTTATATCCTCGAATCTATTTACTGACATGGTGGCCTTATATGTAGGATTTGCCTTTTCATCCAAGAATAATTCTCTAATAGGGACATCCCAACTCTTCTCAACACCAGAAAGCAGTAAAAGACCAAGAAAACCCTCCATTTCAGCAAGCGAAACGTTTTTCCACGTTTTACCACGTATAGAAGCCACTCTTCTGCCTTCAATATTTGTGTAGCTGATGATTTCCTCTAGTATTTCCTTGGAGATGAAATAGTCTCAGGCATCCTTAGGTTAACAGGTTTTCAAACCACGGGCTGGACCAAGTGCCTTCTTTACGATATTATGGACAGGCGTACAAAAAGTTACAGGAGGATCTAATTTCCAAATTGTTCCATTCCGACTAATGTATGTATGGTGATTCTTCATTTTCAGACTCTGATGAAGTAATATTATCGGAAGGACTGTCATCTGCCTCAATATTCACATCTGGAGGTTCATTGGCTGATTCTTCACTACTTGCATCTTCAAAAATATTTTCTTCTTCGCAAGAATCATCTTCTTCAGACCAATGAGCCACAACACTTTCAAAATTAGCTGCATTTGCACGTACTGACTCTCTTGCTTTGCGTGTCGAAGCCATAGCAAAAGGCGTGTCTCTCGAACAGCAGCTTGTGCAGCACTAAACGAGTCATACTCGTAACAATATGGGCCTTGCAGCAACAAACAAACTACAGCAACAATGAGGCTGACAAGAGCAGCACAGGATAACAATACTATGCAATAATAAAACATCTGATAGCAAAAAGATCAATAACAAACCGACATCGCCAATATCTGAAAGTAGTGTGTATTATTTTTTAGTTATACTATTACTACTACAGCTACTGCTGCTGTTGGCACTCATGTTGCTGGAAATACCACTACAGTTATTGTTGAATTAATAACTGCTCCCAAACAAATGTTGAAGACACTATAGGCGAAAGAACATTTATAAATGTGTGAGGGCCACTGAAGCCCTGTGTATGCATTCACGGTGTATGGGTAAACGTATTGAATTATACAAAAAACTTAAAAAGGTATCTCGTTCAGACTTGATAGGAGGAATGTCACAGTGTTAGTGAAAGAGTACTGGAAAGCAGTTTGAAATCAAACAAAAAATTACAGAATTTTTTTTAAAAATGAAGACACGCAAGGGCCTCGGAGGCCCTATATATGCATCCTAGGGTTAAAGCGTTGGTGAAAAGTGGCGGAAGTAGAGAATTGTGGGATATAAAGTCGGCAGATGGCCGTAGCTCGCCGGGCCGCCGTGGGCGGCAGGTAGCGGTCACCGGAAACGCGGGACAATACGGCGCTTTTGGGGGTAGCCCGGCATCCGGAGCCATCTGTACTGAGCAACACGTGGCGAAGACGGGTTTCTCGTTTGCCTAGGGGCGATACGACCTACTCGATCATTGGGTAGATCTCAGAAATGCCGTTGGAGGGATTTGGTAATGGTACAGCGTTCGACCTTGGCCGAAACAGAGTATTCTTCCGCCGCGTTTTCGTACGCGTGGGAGACGGGAGAATTGTGGAGAGTGAGGGCTTCGCCTTCAGCCATCCAGCGGTGCGGACTTGGAGACTGCGTCTTGGCCATCGTCTTCGAAGGGAGATATACGGTCTGTATCGCAGCACTGCACCAACGCGTGTTCCGTGCAGAGTTCTGCGGTTAGAGCTCTTTGTGTACTCAGAAGTGAGATTTTCACCAACGCTTAACCACTTCCAACAACATACCTAATATCATTGATCTGGTAGCTATCCTTGCGAGGTGCCGGGTATTTATCAACGCAGCTGCCGGTAATAGGGGCGCGTAATTGCAAATTATTAATGTGCCATTCTGGGGACAAACAGATTCACATTTTGTTTTTCTAAATTTTGTCAGTTGTGGGGAATATCAAATTAAAATGCCAATATTACAATCGAATTATCGACTTCATTGTAGCTAGCATTTACCCTGTCCCTTTAAGCCTTACATGTACTCTAGTCACTGCACAGCTTGCCCAGACGGAAAGGAAAGAAGGTTTGCAGTCTTCTATGTCAGCGACGGACAAATAAGTTTACATGGTTCTATCCTGTACATGAAAGCAGAAGTTGCGGTGACGCTGCACTCCAAAGGAGTGCTATCATGTTCAATGGGCGTACAGCCCCAGTCCTTGTGTCCTTATAGAAGGGTTGAAACTCCTGGAGATGTCAGCAGAGTCAAAGATTGTCAAGAACGTCGTCCTATTGCTCACAGCACTGCGAACTGTCGTTTGCGCCCTCGGAATTATATGGGAAACAACACCCCAAGGAAAGGTGTGGTTTCATTTGCGCAGTTTATGCCACCCCCGATGCGTTTTCGTATCGGTTCTGGGCGGCGGTGCGTCTGAACTGTTTACCTCTGCCATATAGAAGAAAACGGCGTGGTTTCAACACTGGGCGTCGCGGGGCGGCGTACATCGCAGAGGCGTCAAAAGGAGGGGTGAAATGTGGTAAGAGTGGCTGTGACGACCGCCCTACCGTGTGACGCGTCCTCGGCGGTGCTGGGCAGAATTGTGGTCAAATGTAGTGTCAATGTGGCATTCTGCCAACCTCAGACGTCAGTGAATTTCCGAGCTCTGGCTTTTTTTCCTCATATGTTGACACCTTGCTGTTTGAAGCTTTGTCGATCCCAAAGGTAACGTTGCAGGTCGCTAAGGTTTTGGACTATTATGGAGGGAGGTTGTAGATACCTTGGAGCCAAAATTTCAAAGTTCGGCGTGTCAGTGGGAGACAATTACGAGGTTTCAATAAAGTGATCCTTGAATTGTGTTGCGCAGTGTAGAAGACGAAATGTGAAGAATTGTAGCGCTGTCTTTCTGGCAACGTTACATGTCCAATTAATTTAAATTCTTCTGTAGTACCTCGACCCTTCATCCAAATGAAAACGCTCTCTGTAGGACCAGCTTCCCTCCTGTTGCCAGTCATCATCAAGGGAGCACCACTCTGGTAAGTAGATTCACCAAAGTCTTTTGTTGCAAATTCATAAATATGAAAGGTCTTGTACACAATAACGTCCATCTCGTTGTAACTTTCAAGGCGAAGTAGATCATCAGAAATACATACCAACAGTAATCCAACCGTTACCGTGTCCGAAAGCTCCTACATGCCTAACGCTGCAAAGGAACAAGGACCGTAACATCTTCAACTTTTGTACTCCTTTCGTCCTCAGTTGCGTGTAATATAACGTATGCTGATACTTTTACTTCTGGATCGTCTAATTACAACCGAATGAAACACAGTTATCGTGCCATGCTCGTTTCGCCTTTATTATTTGCAACGCAACTTCAGAGGTCTGGAATATGTACATATTTTTCTTTATATTATTTAGCTTACATTTTGGAACGATGTATATACAGGTTATAAACAGTTCAGGCAGTTTAGCGTTTCTATGATGTAGTAATAATTTGAAGTTCTACTTACAGGTTCCGTCGTCGTTTTTGTACATGTTGTGTTTTGTTCTGCTTTTGGCACTGTGTTTTTCTTCTTATAACTGCCACTTGAAATTTTGTTTCTCAGACTTCTTAGGAATAGGAAATGAACACTTATTTTGATGTTGTGTTTTGGTTGGGGTTACCAACTGTCGGATGTTATTGCGAAAGATAGAAAGCGTGTATTGTTGTGCTGTTATCTGTTTGTGTGTGCATGTATTATTACATGCGATTAGACCCTGTTGGATCACGCAAAGGTTCTTGATTCTTTTTCCTTTCCTTCCACACTGCTCTCATTTTTTCTGCATGGGCTCTCTTCCTTTCCTCTGTCCATTTCGTTCCTGCTTTCTTGGGTGCTTCGTTCTCTAACTTCCCATCTGTGTACTTTCTGCTTAAATACCTTTCTAACCAAAATATCTGAATAATTTATCTGCGCTTTTTGTAGGTCCTTTTTGACCTCTTGTGTGCGGAGTATACTTTTAAGTCCTATGTATTTAAGAATTTTGTGCCCATAAAATTTTAATGGCCTTTTTCTAATGTCTGCTGCAAGGTTGGACAATTTCTCAGTTGTCTAACGAGATTGTAGTCTATAGCCCATTTCTGTTTTCTTTGGCCCTAGTATCTTCGGCCGGCCGGAGCGGTTCTAGGTGCTACAGTCTGGAGCCGCGCGACCGCTACGGCTCAGGTTCGAATTCGGCCTCGGGCATGGATGTGTGTGATGTCCTTAGGTTAGTTAGGTTTAAGTAGTTTTAAAGTTAGGGGACTGATGACCTCAGAAGTTAAGTCCCATAGTGCTCAGAGCCATTTGAACCATTTGAACCCAGTATCTTTCTGATGATTTTACATTCTTTGTTTCACAAGTTTTCTAGGTCACCTTCAGGTTTTAATACTGTATTATAGTACCTAATTTTAGCGTTTTTGGACAACCATTTGTATTGTACACGTTGTAGGCTCCTCTATAGGCTCTCTTTAGGTTTTGGGGGCGAATGTTTTGTGCTATTTTCTTTCGGCCCGTAGGTTCAAGGACTTCACCTAAGTATTTAAAATATGGGACTCTATTGATACGACCGTATTTTATAGTTAAGTTTTCGGTGTCAGTTCTTGTGGTGATGAACTCAGAAAAATATTTGCAGACCAACCTTTCTCTGCACATTCCTTAAGGGTTGTATCTCTCTCTCTCTCTCTCTCTCTCTCTCTCTCTCTATATATATATATATATATATATATATATATATATATATATATATATATATATCTCGTGTGATCAAAAATTCAGTATGTCAGTATAAATTTGAAAACCGAATAAACGATGGAATAATGTAGATAGAGAGGTACAAATTGACACACATGCTTGGAATGACATTGGGTTTTATTAGAACCAAAGAAATACAAAAGTTCAAAAATGTCCGACAGATGGCACTTCATGTGATCAGAATAGCATAATTAGCATAACAAAGTGAGACAAAGCAAAGATGCTCAATATGTGCACCATCATTCCTCAACAATAGCTGTAGTCGAGGAATAATGTTGTGAACAGCACTGTAAAGCATGTCCCGAGTTATGGTGAGGCACTGGCGTCGGATGTTGTCTTTCAGCATCCATAGGGATGTTGGTCGATCACGATAAACTTGCGACTTCAGGTAACCCCAAGGCCAATAATCGCACGGACTGAGGTCTGGGGATCTGGGAGGCCAAGCATAACGAAAGTGGCGGCTTAGCACACGATCATCACCGAACGACGCGCGCAAGAGATCTCTCACGCGTATAGCAATATAGGGTGGAGCGCCATCCTGCATAAACATCGTACTTTCCAGCAGGTGTTTATCAGCCAGGCTGGGGATGGTGCGATTCTATAACATATCGGCGTACCTCTCACCCGTCACGGTAGCAGTTACTGACGTTTTGGTGTACAGCGCCATCTGTCGGACATTTTATGAACTTCGGTTTTTTTTATTTATTTATTTTTTGTTCTAATAAAACCCCATGTCATTCCAAGCATGTGTGTCAATTTTTACCTCTCTACCTACATTATTCCGGGGTTTATTAAGTTTTCAAATTTATATGTATGTGTGCGTGTGTGTTTGTGTGTGTGTGTGTGTGTGTGTGTGTGTGTGTGTGATTGTGAGAGAGAGAGAGAGAGAGAGAAGGAGAGAAATGATACGTATTTTCTTATAATTTTTTTAATTTTGTCCGGTGATCAGAGGTGGGGGAGGGGGGGGGGGGCGGGGAGAGAGAGACAGAGATAGAGAGAGTGAGAGCACTTTTTGTTTTTATTATACATTTTCCTATTATTTTTTTGTTTTAGGAAAACAGTTTTCGTTACGTCCTTAACAGTTTTATTAACAATCCTCATTTCTGGAAACGGTATGTACCTACAAACCTTCTCCAGACTATGCAATCACTTTGCTAAAAAACTTACATAAATCAGGCCATTAGACTTCGAGATCATACGCTCCAAAGAGACAGACGAACATAAATTTTTATACGGATAACGTTGTTTGACCAAGATCTTTTACAGTGTAGTGTTGTCTAGCGGACAAATTGGCGGCAGGCGTGTGAGACGTGTTAGCCTTTCAAGGACAGACAGGAAGCCGGCGCCGGTGGCGACCCTGTGAACGCCGCCCCGGGGCCCTTCTCAGGGCAGATAGCGCCACGCCACCCTGCCCTGTTGATACAGCCGCCGCCGCCGCACAAAGGGCAGGCGCCGCCTCTGCCTCCGGCGCGTCCCTCATCGCCCGTCGTAAACGCCGCGCCGCCCTGCCGTTTGCTGATCCTTATCTGCAGGCCGGACAATGCGTCCGGTCGTTGCCCCCGCACGCTTTTCCCACTGACGCCTCGGGCTGAACCCCAAACACTGCGGCTTGTTCCAGCACCGTTGCGAAATTATAGCCCGCGCTGGTAGAGGGCTGAGCGATCTGTTGTCGCCGCTACGGGATTCCCACGACAACGAACTGACGGTGCAGACTGTGTGGGCAAACCGGGGAAACTGCTGCTGGGTTCAGCAATACCAGGCTGCCGCTGGAGAACAGCAAACAGCAGGGTTCTCCAATGAGGTTGATCGGTTTTCACGAGGGTATCTCCAGCAACACCGAAGAAAACACTTCCTAGTTTCATTAAAATCTTAAAGAAAATATCAATTAGTACTAACTTCAACATCCGCTTGTATCAATCGACTATTATACTCGCGATACGTGAGTGGAACAGAGGGGGTGGGGGGAGAAATATGCCTGGCGCGAATTGTGCCCTCCACCACACACCGCTTGGTGGTTAGCGGAGTATATATGTAGATGTAACATTATACGAATATGAAGCAACAATATTTAGAAAGAAACGTGAAGAATAACTGTTGATATAAAGGGCGATCAAAAAGTTTCCTCTCGTACGCCGTACAGGTCAGAATCGGTATACCATTTAAGTAAAGTCGCTGCGAGCGTTAACGCAGTGATCCCACCGACGCACCAGGATGAAGATACCCGTTTGGTAGCACACCGTCTCCTGATGCGTGGAGAAGTCCGTAGCTGTCTGCTGCACATCGTCGTCCGACAGGAATCGTCCACCCTTAGAGGCCTTTTCTAAGAGACCAAAGACGTGATCATCGCAAGGGGAGAGATCACGCCTATAGGGTAGGTGCACGAATGTCTCCCGCTTGAGTTTGCGAAGCTCTTGCGTCATAGGGACGTGCGTTACCACGAAGCAGCACCACCCTTTGTCGCACACATTTTCACAACAGTGTTTTTCGACAGATAAGCTGCCCTATGTACTCCGACGGATGTCTAACAGTGTTTGTCATTTTGCCAGCCAAGAAAATAATGGCTCGGTGGTCCTCTTTGGACGCATTTGGTAATAACGTCCCAATAGTTCACGAACCCCACGCTAACCCCTTGCCTGCATGTCGGTACTTATACTGCCGCATCGGAGTCTCGCTACATTGCTTATACGCTGCAGCAATGCCCTCAAACGGAAACTTTTTGGTCACACCTTATATTTGAAAGAAAAATACTGAGAAACAGTTTTGGACCGACCGTGTAATGAAAAGAACATGGAACTGACCATATACCAAAAAAAGAAAATGAAGAACTAAGAGAGCTGTACTATCACCGTAACATCGTAGAAGTGCTAAAGAAAAGAAGACTCAACTGTACAGACCAATAGCAAGACTAACAAAGACTAGACTATCCAAAATACGCCTAATGGCCATTAAAATTGCTACACCACGAAGATGACGTCCTACAGACGCGAAATTTAACCGACAGGAAGAAGATGCTGTGATATGCAAATTATTACCTTTTCAGAGCATTCACACAAAGTTGACGCCGGTGGCGACACCTACAACCTGCTGACATGAGCAAAGTTTCCAACCGATTTCTCATGCACAAACAGCAGTTGACCGGCGTTGCCTGGTAAAAAACGTTGTTGTGATGCCTCGTGTAAGGAGGAGAAATGCGTACCATCACGTTTCCGACCTTCATAAAGGTCGGATTGTAGCCTATCACGATTGCGGTTTATCGTATCGCGACATTGCTGTTCGCGTTGGTCGAGATCCAATGACTGTTAGCAGAATATGGAATCGGTGGGTTCCGGAGGGTAATAAGGAACTTGCTGGATCCCAACGGCCTCGTATCACTAGCAGCCGAGATGACAGGCATCTTATCCGCATGGTTGTAACGGACCGTGCAGCCACGTCTCGATCCTTGAGTCAACAGATCGGGAGGTTTGCAAGACAACAATCATCTGCACGAACAGTTCGACGACGTTTGCAGCAGCATGGACTATCAGGTCGGAAACCATGGCTGCGGTTGCCCTTGACGCTGCATCACAGACAGGAGCGCCTGCGATGGTGTACTCAAAGACGAACCTAGGTGCACGAATGGCAAAACGTCATTTTTACGGATGAATCCAGGTTCTGTTTACAGCATCACGATGATCGCATCCGTGTTTGGCGACATCGCGGTGAACGCACATTGGAAGCGTGTATTCGTCATCGCCATACCGGCGTATCACCCGGCGTGATGGTACTGGTACCATTGGCTACACGTCTCGGTCACCTCTTGTTCGCATTGACGGCACTTTGAACAGTGGAAGTTATATTTCAGATGTGTTACGACCGTGGCTCTACCCTTCATTCGATCCCTGCGAAACGCTACATTTCAGCAGGATAATGCAGGACCGCATGTTGCAGGTCCTGTACGGGCCTTTCTGGATAAGAAAATGTTTGACTGCTGCCCTGGCCAATACATTCTCCAGATCTCTCACCAATTGAAAACGTCTGGTCAATGGTGACCGAGCAACTGGCTCGTCACAATACGCCAATCACTACTCTTGATGGACTGTGGCATCGTGTTGATGCTGCATGGGCAGCTGTACCTGTACACGCCATCCAAGTTCTGTTTGACTCGATGCCCAGGCGTATCAAGGCCGTTACTATGGCCAGATGTGGTTGTTCTGGGTACTGATTTCTCAGGATCTATGCATCCTACTTGCGTGAAAATGTAATCTCATGTCAGTTCTAGTATAATATATTTGTCCAATGAATACCCGTTTATCATCTGCATTTCTTCTTGGTGTAGCAATTTTAATGACCAGTAGTGTATCATTCGGCAGGACATTAGATGGAACTAGAGGCAGAGAAAGACCCAGAATTAGGTGGCGGTATAACATCCGGAATGACATAGCTAGCACGAACATCAACACCGAATGGACAAACAGTGCTCTCGACAATGAAATGGAAGAGGCTCGTAGAGCACGCGCATGTTCGATGAGGCCCTTTCCACATGTAAATTAAAAGTAAACTCCACCTACATGGATTTAGATATAAACTTGAGATGAATTTCATCTTCCGCAAAGGGCTACAAAGTTTTTATTTTCAGAAGAGCTAATCGATATACTATGTATGTTTCACTTACAACCTCTTCATGTTTTAAGAGTTACGTTAAGAATCAAAATTTTACCTTTCACAAACGATCAATGTTCTCTCCATTGTGCGCACGACAAACATTCAGACGATTATCAGACCCGTAAAACAACAATAAAGTAAAATAAAATAAAATTAAAATTCACATCTAGTGAGATCAGGCGCCCAAGGCTGGAATACGAAATCCATACTACGGGATGCATCGTTGAGGCAGTACTGACCAAAATCACGCAACGCAACTGGAACGGAGAACGCAAAGTGCTATTTTTTGCTATGTTTCACTATCTTCACTTGACGTAATTAAGCAATGAACGGGAGAGGTAAGCTACACCATGCAGACTGCAACTAGCAACCAGTCTAAACATTTCGGTTCGATGTGCACATTAAAATATAACCCAAGCGTCTATCTTCATTCGTGTATATGATTTTTTCTTTTTTTTTGCTTAATTTCGGGGTTATCAGTCAGCTTACTGGTTCGATGCAGCCTGTTATGAATTGTACGCTTGTGCCAACCTCTTTACCTCAGAGCAGCACAGAATGGATATAATTAAACTTTCGGTACCTGAGCCGGTATATCTCGAACAAGATTTCATGTCAAAGTTACGGACTTAGAGCTGCCTGGTAGCTATGAAAACGCACTAAAGTTAGTAAAAACGCAGAATTTTAGAAGAATGTATATTTTGTAACACAGAAGTATTTAGCAAACAAAACACTTAAGACAAAGCACAGACTAGATGAATGAAACGAAAACAGGACTTAGTAAACAACGACAGACTTTCCATGTACAGAGTATTTCGCGCGGAATAACTGCTAATATTTACATTCACATATACCTCAACATCTATAATCCGCAAGCCATCTCATGGTGTGTGGCGGAGGATTCATTGGACATGAGTGTCGCCTCCTCCATTTCCTGTTCCAGTTGCGAATGGTTCACAGGAAGATCGTTTGCCGGTAAGCCTCTGTGTGGCGTAGAATCTCTCTACTTTTATCTTCGTCGCCTTTTCGCGATATATACGTAGGAGTAAGCAATACAATGGTTGACCCTTCCAGGAATGATGCAGAACTTTCTCTTGCAGTGACTGCCACTGGAATTAGCTGCGCATTTCAGTGACGTTATCGCACTTACTGAATGAACCTGTAACGAAACGAGCAGCTTTCTTTGTATCTTCTCCATTTCCTTTATCAATCCTGTCTGGTACGGTTTCCAGGATGACGAACAATACTGAAGTAATCGGCGACTGAGGGTTTTGTAACCCTCCAAGATGAGACTCCAGGCGGGTGTAAAATGAATGCGCGCAGCGGAAAATAATAAACGCTAGAATGATGATTTGGCCCTGTCTGACTACCCCCTGAAGCAGATCTTAGGATCTCTTAATTCTCTTTAAGATATAAATTACAATCTAAAGATAAATGAGTGATGAAGGCAATTAATACTACTAAATGATAAACGTTGTTGCTCAATATATTTTTATTATAGATTAAAATCAACCCTTTAAGTACATTTGTCTATATTTCCTAACTAAAATTGCAGATCAATTTCCCACTCTGCCTCCTCTTATGGCCACGCGATCTAACATAAATAACTCGAAATGACTGACATCGTCTACATACCAAACACTAGAAGACACTATTTTCAAAATGACCTACAGTGGTGTGGAACCTCAGCGGAAATAAAAAAACGTGATCACAACTGTTTAGCCTATATAGCCCATAAGCCGAAGCAATTAGCGATATCACCGTATGTACTGCGTCTGGGGCGTCGGCGTGCTGGTCCTCATACACGTCTGCGTCGATGGAAGAACTCCAGCCACAAAGTGAAACTCTGTCAAACACTAGGACAGCACAAGGCGGTCCTCTGACACACTCTAATGCTGTATTCTCCTCTCTGTCTTCTACAGACGAGAAACGCGAACTACCAGCCACAAGGACGGAGTTCAGATAACGTCTCAACGAAAGTATAGGCAGAGGAAGTGCTCTCAATTACTGAACGCTGCGTACTCAACGACGACTTCCAACCTGGAGGTGAAGTTCAGAATTGTATAGGTTCGCAACAGTACAGTGCCTAACTGTTCTAACTACAAACTCTCCTGAGAGCAAAGACAGCAAGTCAGTCTGTACTAACAAAAGTTGAAATCGAGCAACCGCCACACACGGGCAGTCAAAAACGGAAGACCACGTCTCTCCACCGCTGGCTTCCCAGCAAGGCCGGGCTTCCCATCCTCGTAATTCCGAAAACGAATCATATTCCTGAAACCACGGAATATTCTCCCTCTCTACAGATTCTTCTGAACGCCGACCAACGATATTTTAGTCTTTTACTACGGTATATTGATAAGTTTCACTTACGGACCGTCTGACAGCAACTGAATAAAACACAATTTTAGTGCCATACGCGTTTCGCCTTTATTTTCTGCAAGGCATCATCAGTGGCCTGGAATATGTACATATGTTAGCTATTTTATTTACATTTTTGTCACTGTGCCTATAGGTTATAAACAGTTCTGGTGGTTGGTATTTCCTATTAAGTAGTAATAAGTTGAACTGTACTTACAGGTTTCTTACATATTACGCTCCTGTTGCATTCTTGGTGTTGTTCTTCTTCCTATGAGCGCCAGTTTGCTGTTTTTCCACATTCCACAGCACTATGCACTGAACGCTTGTTTTAATGCAATGTTTTGGTTTCTGTTGCCGACTGTCAAATGTTTTTGCCAAAGATCGAATATTACTGCCAAACTTATGAGTGTAACTATTGAAGTATCTGTGGTCTGTGTGTGTGTGTGTGTGTGTGTGTGTGTGTGTGTGTGTATTTAATTTTATTGTACTATTTATTTTTGTTTTTGTCCTGTGTATGTGTGTGTGTGTGTGTGTGTGTGTGTGTGTGTTTTGGTGTGATATGTATTTTTTTGTGCTGTGTGTGTGTGTCTGTCTGTATTTTGGTGTTAATATATATATATATATATATATATATATATACATATGTTATCATTTCCTTTATTAAGTGTAGTAGGGAGCCTGTGCTGATGTGTGTTTGTTCATTTATCACATGTTTGTTTTCTGCTATGGATTTCTGGATGTGGAAGTTTTCTTGCATTTGTATAAGGTGTTTGTCATGGTTGCTTATTCTCATTATTTTCATTTCTTGTTCCATGTTTGTAGGATGATGGTTGTAATGTTTTAAATGCTCTGCAAGTGTGGAATGGTTTGTTTCATACTTCCAACATCTGATATGTTCTTTGTATCTTGTTTCAAAATTCCTGCATGTCATGCCTATGTATACTGCATCACAACTTTGACATTCAAGTTTATATATTCCTGATTGTTGGAATTTGTCCCTCTTGGTAGCTGGCTGGCTTAGGTGTGATTGAAGGGTTTGCCCAGGCTTATATGCTATTTTGAAGCCCTGTCTCTTTAGGATGTTTGCAACTCTGTGTGTTAGTTTATGTGTGTAGGTCATGGTGTACCATCTGGTTCTTTTCTGTGTGGTGTTGTCATTGTGTGTGTTTGTTGAGTGTGTTTGTAAGTTTTCAGCTTGTGAGTTCTTTTGTATTGTGGAAATGTTGTGTTTGTTTTTTATTTGTGTTTTTATTTTTTGATTGAGCCTGTGTACCACATGTGTGTCATACCCTTTGTTCCTAGCTATTTGAATGATCGTGTTCATTTCTTGTTCATAGTTAGTCTTTTGTTGCCCAGCACAGAAAGTTTGCGAGGAAAAACCTGTACTCGTACATTGGTAGGCTTCTGAGTAAAAATCCTTGGAAATAACCCATCCTGCGTGGGTTTCGACGTACGACTTCTTCGTTCCTCTCATATGCGTCCAAGATTTGCAGAGTTCCCGGTTATCCTTCCAGACCTGCTACAATTGCGGCCGGCCGTAACCCTATTGTGCTCCAGGGCTCAGGTGCCACGACGTCCATCTAGCTACTTCCTGTTTTTAAACAGGACCAACACCTGTGCAGGCCTTCCATCCAGAGCTTGAGTTCTGCCTGCCGTTTCATCTCCACTGACGTTCCAACCTCTACTAGTATAGGTAATCATTCATTACACCATTGTGTTAATAAAGACAATCCGTCACCTTTCGTGCAATAAGCGTTAACAATTATGTGCCAGGTGTAAGTGACAATGTCAGTCTCCTTTATATATCATATATAGGATATACAGCCTATTACACGATACCTAATTGTGTTTGTAGATCACAGCAAAGTATGTGGATGAGTGCTTGTAAGGCGCGAAATTATAGCCACCTTACAAGCCACCTCCTTTGTGGTTGGACTGTCTGGTATCTGACGTACTTGTGATTAGTTTTATGTGATGGTTCCACTTTAAGGGGAGGTTTTACTACCTTTGGCCCAAAAAAAGGATGTTATTTGACAATTTTTTTCTCGGGATGTGTTATGGATATCAATGTCAAATTTGGTGAAAATGTTTATTGATATTTCCTTTACAAACTGGAATTTTTTCGACCGAAAATGTTGAAGAGCAAAGGCGGAAGTGCCGTCGGAACAAAACAAAATTTCGATGTAGACCTCTACTCGTCAGCCGACTAGTCTGAAATCAAAATTGTGTTGACGTTAGTGAAGTATAAAAGATTCTTTGGGAGTTGTACTTCGCTTAAGATATGTGCACCATAGGAAACAAAATGGAGACCATTTTTTAAAAAAATAGGGTTTTTATCATGGTTTTTCGACTTTGTCGGCCAAGTAAAAATATATATAGTTGACGGATTGGGATAAAATTGGTACAACTCCTAGACAATTTAGTTAGCTTCGTCGGAAACAAAGATTCATGCCAATCGGTTCAGTAGATTTTAAGTTACCGTACCGCGCGATAAAAAAAAAGTCATTCCGAGATAAACGCGCTTAAGTTTTGACTACATATAAATGCAATATTATGCAACGTACGTTCAATCTGCTATTCCGGGTCCATAAACTAGTCCATCCTCTTCCTCATAGAGAGCGTTCTACTCGATCTGGGCCATCCTGCGCTGCGCCAGAGCCGCTCGTACGGCCGGTGACAAGCGGTTTTCTGCCGCTTGAATCCGGTGGTCGTCCGAATGTTTGGCGAACTGCGTCGAATAGAGTCCCAGGGTGACGTCCATCGTTGTCATGGTCTTCAGAATTGCTGAATACCCTTCGTTGAAGCTGCTCACTGCCAGGAAAGTCGCAATCTCCACAGTCTTCGCACCAGAATGCAAATGCTAGGGGGCTAACTTCCAAACATATGCGTTCAAACTTTCATTTGAATTTTGTGTGTTTCCTCCCAAGCACCGGTGCAATAACTCGCCCTCCGAAAGAAAAAAAAAAAACTTGTGCGTGAAAGAGGCCGATTTGAGGCAGGTGCATTGTTTTGTTACCGCGAATAACAAACATTTCCGTTCGGTATTTGGAAAAACCGTTTCAGGGGTGGATTCTAAACACTTTTATGGATCCAAAAATGCAATTTTAAAACAATAGATTTTTTGAACCAAAAGGTAGTAAACCTCCCTTTAATTGCACCGTACGCATAGTCCTAGATACTTTATGGCTGTGACTGATACCAGTGATTGTTCTGGAATCGTGCAAGAACGGCTCTTTCTGCATATTTATGCGGAGTACGCTACATTTGCTAATGAAATGACGCAGTTTCAGGGACTTTACTGGTCTCATACAGATATGATTTTATGTATAAAGACTGAAGGGGCGAGTGAAAATTTGTACAAAGGCCCGGAATCGAACCGCAGTCTCCTGCTTCAGTGTATATACGCCGCTTCAGTCGATGTACGAGTACCTAATATCACATCTGTAAGACACCAGTCAAGTCTCTGGCAGAGACTCATTTCATTTGTATAAAAACCTGCTCCTGCGTTTCAGGCTGGGTACCCCCCTCCCCTTCCGTTCGATGCTGAGGTGCTGTTCCAGAACATGAAGAGCCTCAACAATTCTGTTCGTGTGTGAGGGGAATTTAAAGTAGACTGGGGTGGCAGTGAGAATTTGGATCGTGGAGGGACGCGTGACAACGTATTCGGTGCAATTGTCTGAACCGCTGTGGCTTAATGGCTAACGCACCTCCTTAGTACACAGGAGGCCTGGGTTTGATTCCCGGTCTTGGTACAAATTTCACACTCCGCTTAAGTCTACATACACGAAATCATACGTTACAGTTGTTTAAGTTGAGGGTCAGGTGCCAGTCCATGCACCAAGCGTCGATCCTCTTCAGGTCTTCCTGTGTTTGGCTACAATCTTGTAGCGCTGCGATTTTTCTGTGTACGGGGTGAAGATTAATAAAACAGACAAACTGCAGGGACTGGTTCCTGAATGGAAATGGTGGGAAATATGTATTAAGAACATGTGTCCGGAAATGCATCGTTGCCAAGGTAGATGTCGCTGACGAATTACAGTTCCTCTGACTATGTGCCGTATGTTTCTTGTGTGTTGCAGGCTGTGTGATTGATGCAGCGTACTGTAATTAGTAGAATGGTCCGGTATTCACGTCGTGAACAAGCCGAGATGGGGTTTGCGTACGGCGAAGCAGATGGGAGATGGCTATACGAAAACAAATACCCTCACAGACACCAACCACATTACACAACGTTTCAAGCCCTTTTTGGACCTTTGTGTTAGGATGGGTCCTCTCTGACTGACGAACGGGCAGAGAGGCGGTGGACTGGCGTACACCAGATCTGGAGAGCTAGGTTCTACAGGATACTAAGATGAACACTAGTACAAGCACACAAGGAACTCACGACACGTGGTCAGAGAAACTGTCATTCGTCAGCGCCATCTACCGTGGTATCGATGCATTTCTGCACACTTGTTGCTAGAAAATTTGTACCTTTTTCTCTCCATTTCCAATTAGGAACCCGTCCCTGCAGTTTGTAGGTCTTATTAATGTTCACACCGTACACTGTGAAAAGTAATCAGCCTATAACACAACCGACATTAGTTTTGCGTTTGAACGTTTCTCTCCATTGAGAACGACATGCTGTATTCTGTTGAAACTCTTCAGTTCAGTCACACAGCTGGTCTGATGTTATGTACTCCTGTATTTTGTACATCAGGCGACAGAGCGGAATTGTATCGAACGCCTTCCAGAATTCAAGGAAATGGCACAAACCTAGGCGCCGGTATCTGCTGGTTTTTGGCCCGCAGCTCGTGGTCGTGCGCTAGCGTTCTCGCTTCCCACGCCCGGGTTCCCGGGTTCGATTCCCGGCGGGGTCAGGGATTTTCTCTGCCTCGTGATGGCTGGGTGTTGTGTGATATCCTTAGGTTAGTTAAGTTTAAGTAGTTCTGAGTTCTAGGGGACTGATGACCATAGATGTTAAGTCCCATAGTGCTCAGAGCCATTTGAACCATTTTTTTTTTGCTGGTTTCTGGGCTTCGTGGACAAACAGAGCGAACTGGATATGACTCGATCATTGATTTCGGAACCCACGTTGATTCCTACAGAGGAGACTTTCTGTCTCCAGGTATGTCATAATGTTGTTGTTCAGCTCTCCATGCTACTCTATCCTGTGCAAGCTTCTTCGTCTCCCAGTACCTACTGCAACCTATATACTTCTGAATCTGCTTAGTGTATTCACCTCTTCCTCTACGATTTTTACCCTCCATGCTGCCCTCCAACACTAAATTGGTGATCCCTTGATGCCTCAGAACATGCCCTACCAACCGATCCCTTCTTCTAGTCAAGCTGTGCCACAAACTCCACTTCTCCCCAATCCTATTCAATACCTCCTCATTAGTTATGTGATCTACCCATCTAATCTTCAGCACTCTTCTGTAGCACCACATTTCGAAAGCTTCTACTCTCTTCTTGTCCAAACTATTTATCGTTCACGTTTCACTTGCATACATGGCTACACCCCATACAAATACTTTTAGAAACGACTTCCTGACACTTAAATCTATACTTGATGTTAACAAATTTCTCTTCTTCAGAAAGGCTTTCCTTGCCATTTCCAGTCTACATTTTATATCCTCTCTACTTCGAACATCATCAGTTATTTTGCTCCCCAAATAGCAAAACTCCTTTACTACTTTAAGTGTATCATTTCCTAATCTAATTCCGTCAGCATCACCAGACTTAATTCGACTACATTCCATTACCTCGTTTTGCTTTTGTTGATGTTCATCTTATATCCTCCTTTCAAGACACTGTCCATTCCGTTCAACTGTTCTTCCAAGTCCTTTGCTGTCTCTGACAGAATTACATTGTCAATTCCGTTCAACTGCTCTTCCAACTCCTTTGATGTCTCTGACAGAATTACAATGTCATCGGTGAGCCTCAAAGTTTTTATTTCTTCTCCATGGATTTTAATACCTACTCCGAATTTTTCTTTTGTTTCCTTTACTGCTTGTTCAAATACAGATTGAATAACGTCGGGGAGAGGCTACAACCCTGTCTCACTCCCTTCCCAACCACTGCTTTCCTTTCATGCCCATGTCATAATACCCAAGCATAAAACATGTGCCAAAATTCTACAAGAGATCGACGCCAGAGATATAGGTTTAGAGTTTGGTACGTTTACAAGAGCAGGCTCTAATGTGACGACCTTGATCAGCACGGTGTGTAGGTATCGGTCGACTTGCTGTGGTATGCAATTCTCGCTGAACAATCCACAACAGTCTCTCCCGTGCTCGAAACGTACCTGAACCCACAAACTAATCCCGGAACATGTCAACACTTTCACGAGCATAAATACTGGAGTTAGTAGACACAGCATTGGTGAATAATAGCCCTTAAAAAGGGCAACCACAGAGGGTGGACAGATAAATATACTATAATCATCCAGAACGTTAGGACCGCCGATAAAACTCGTCCAGGCGACAGCAACATCACCTCGCGAGGAATGGCTGCTAATCAGACACACGCACTATGCCTGTATATCAGTGATCGTGCTGTCTGTGTGTGGAGCGCTGAAGGTACGTGATCTATCTGGCTTTGATCGAGGGCATCTACATCTACATCTACATTTATACTACGCAAGCCAACCAACGGTGTGCGGCGGAGGGCACTTTACGTGCCACTGTCATTACCTCCCTTTCCTGTTCCAGTCGCGTGTGGTTCGCGGGAAGAACGACTGCGGGAAAGCCACCGTGCGCGCTCGAATCTCTCTAATTTTACATTCGTGATCTCCTCGGGAGGTATAAGTAGGGGGAAGGAACACATTCGATACCTCATCCAGAAACGCACCTTCTCGAAACCTGGACAGCAAGCTACACCGCGATGCAGAGCGCCTCTCTTGCAGAGTCTGCCACTTGAGTTGGCTAAACATCTCCGTAACGCCATCACGCTTACCAAATAACCCTGTGACGAAACGCGCCGCTCTTCTTTGGATCTTCTCTATCTCCTTTGTCAATCCAACCTGGTACGGATCCCACACTGACGAGCAGTACTCAAGTATAGGTCGAACGAGTGTTTTTTAAGCCACCTCCTTTGTTGATGGACTACATTTTCTAAGGACTCTCCCAATGAATCTCAACCTGGCACCCGCCTTACCAACACTTAATTTTATATGATCATTCCACTTCAAATCGTTCCGTACGCATACTCCCAGATATTTTGCAGAAGTAACTGCTACCAGTATTTGTTCTGCTATCGGCCGGCCGTAGTGGCCGTGCGGTTCTAGGCGCTACAGCCTGGAGCCGAGCGACCGCTACGGTCGCAGGTTCGAATCCTGCTTCAGGCATGGATGTGTGTGATGTCCTTAGGTTAGTTAGGTTTAATTAGTTCTAAGTTCTAGGCGACTGATCACCTCAGAAGTTAAGTCGCATAGTGCTCAGAGCTATTTGAACCATTTGTTCTGCTATCATATTATCACACAATAAAGGATCCTTCTTTCTATATATTCGCAATACATTACATTTGTCTATGTTAAGAGTCAGTTGCCACTCCCTGCACCAAGTGTCTATCCGCTGCAGATCTTGCTGCATTTCGCTGCAATTTTCTAATGCTGCAACTTCTCTGTATACTACAGCATCATCCGCGAAAAGCCGTATGGAACTTCCGACACTATCTACTAGGTCATTTATATATATTGTGAAAAGCAATGGTCCCATAACACCACCCTGTGGGACGCCAGAGCTTACTTTAACGTCTGTAGACGTCTCTCCCTTCAATCCAGGCACACAGCTGGTCTGATATTCCGTAGGCTCTTACTTTGTTTATCAGGCGACAGTGCGGAACTCTATCGAGCGCCTTCCGGAAGTCAAGGAAAATGGCATCTACCTGGGAGCCTGTATCTAATATTTTCTGGGTCTCATGAACAAATAAAGCGAGTTGGGTCTCACACGATTGTGATGGCCAGAGGATCGCAGCGAGCATTTCGGAAACTGCACGACCTGTCGGGTGTTCGAAAAGTGCTGTGGTGAGTGTCTTCAACACGTGGCGAAACCAAGGTGAAACCATGTACAGACGTCTTGCGTTTGGGCGCCCACCCCTCATTGCAGATGTCGGACTTCGTAGTCTGGGCAGACTGGTAAAACAGGACAGGAGCGAACTGTGTAGCAAATGACATCAGATTTTAATGCTAAGCAGAGTGCAAGTGTGTCTGTTAACACACAGTGCACCGAACACTCGTAACGATGGGCCTCCGCAGTCGACGACCCAAGCATGTGCTAATGTTAACACCATGCCATCGACAACTACGACTGAAATGGGGCGTGACCGTAGGCAGTGGATGTTGTTGCAGTGGCAGAGCGTTGCACGGACTGATGAATTCCAATACCTTCCTCATAATGACGATGGGAGGGCGCGAATCCGTCGTCTTCCAGGGCAACAGCTCCTTGACACCTGTACTGCGGGACGGAGACAAGCTGGTGGCGGCTCCATTGTGCTCTGGGAAACATTCACATGGCATCCATGGGTGTAACGGAGCTCGTGCAAGGCACCATGAAGGCGAAGGAGTATCTTACACTGGTGGCACACCACGTACACCCCTTCATGATGATCACGTTTCCCGACGGCAGTCGCGTTTTTCAGCAAGATAATGTGCCATGTCATAAAGCCGGGAGTGTGATGGTGTGTTTCGAGGAACACAATGGCGAGCTCTAATTGATGAGTTGGCCCTCCAACTCTCCGGATCTGAACCCGATTGAATACATCTGGGATGTGACTGAACGTGGCGCCAGAGCTCATCTCCCCCCTCCCCGAAATTTGTGGAAAGTAGGTGACGCGTGTGAAGATGTAGTGCCAACTCCTTCCAGCGACCTAACACGGCCTCATTGCTTCCACGCCACGACGCGTCGCAGCTGTTATCCGTGCCAAAGGTGGACATACCGGCTATTAAGATAGCTGGTCATAATGTTCTGGCTGCTCAGTGTACACTACTGGCCATTAAAATTGCTACACCACGAAGATGACGTGCTACAGACGCGAAATTTAACCGACAGGAAGAAGATGCTTTGATATGCAAATGATTAGCTTCTCAGAGCATTCACACAAGGTTGGCGCATTGACGGCACTTTGAACAGCGGACGTTACATTTCAGATGTGTTACGACCCGTAGCTGTACACTTCATTCCATCCCTGCGAAACCCTACATTCCAGCAGGATAATGCACGACCGCATGTTGCAGATCCTGTACGGGCCTTTCTGAATACAGAAAATGTTCGACTGCTGCTCTGGCCAGCACGTTCTCCATATCTCTCACCAATTGAAAACGTCTGGTCAATGATGGCCGAGCAATTGGCTCGTCACAATACGCCAGTCACTACTCTTGATGAACTGTGGTATCGTGTTGAAGCTGCATGGACAGCTGTACCTGTACACGCTATCCAAGCTCTGAGTCAATGCCCAGGCGTATCAAGGCCGTTATTACGGCCAGAGGTGGTTGTTCTCGGTACTGATTTCTCAGTATCTATGCACCCAAATTGCGTGAAAACGTAATCACATGTGAGTTCTAGTACAATATATTTGTCCACTGAATACCCGTTTATCATCTGCATTTCTTCTTTGTGTAGCAATTTTAATGGCCAGTAGTATATTATCGAGATGGTGATCTTAATTGAAACATTGTTGTGCCGGAGTCTGCCTTCGCGTGCGGGATATTCTTGCAAGGTGAAATTTGCGGTAAAAAGTCGCCAGCACCCGCTAACCTAACGTCACAAAACGATTCCTTCAGGAATTGCTGCATAAGTACACAGCTAGTTTGCAGTACCTTATGTAGATCACGTTAACAACTTCAGTTCCACTTCTTACTTTGTTGTTGTTTCCTATTTTTCCAGTATTCCCTCATTTTCTCCCCATGAAGTCTCTTCATTTCTTCTGTCCATGTTGTTCCCGATTTTTTAATCTCTTCTGCTTTGAAAGCCTTCCAAATTTATTTATTTGTTTTTAAAACGGTTTCTTTCTGCTGTTTCTGATTCTTTGGTGTTGTTTCTTTCAAGATCTTTTCTTACTTCTGTAATCCATACTATTGTCGATTTCTTCTTCCAGAAATATAGGAGTATTTGTTTTGTTAGTCTATTTCCATCCATTCGGTAGAGATGTCCAAAAAAGGTTAATCTTCGTTTGGCCATTACTTCAGATATTTTCTCTTTATTTTTGTATATCTCCTCATTACTTCTTATTTTCCAACCATCTGCAGTTTTCATTATTTTTCTGATAACCCTACTTTCCAGTACCTCTAGTTTGTCCATCTTATAGTTCATCGTTAGGCGTTCAGATCCATATAAACATTCTGGTCGTGCCACAGTGGTGTAGTGTTTTAGTTTTGTTTTTCTAGATATACATTTCTTGTTGTAAATAATTTTGGTCAAACTATGTGCTCTTTCCATTTTGTTAATTCTCACATCTATTGCAGATTTTTCTAGTCCATTCTGTTGCATAGTTTCTCCAAGATATTTAAATTTATTTACTCGCTCTAATTTACCTATTCGTGTTTCTATGTATTTTGGTGCATTTTTTATACTTGTCATGAATTTTGTTTTTTCAGCTGAAATTTTGAGACTAGTTCTGTTTGCTAATTTTTCCTGAATGTTTATTTGAGTAACTGCTTCTGTCAGGTTTTCTGAAAGTATTGCGAAATCATCGGCAAAAACCAAGCAGTTTACCTTAATTCCATTTGTTTTCCTTCCCAGAGTTATTGGTTTAATTTTGTGTTTTTTTAGCTCCGAATTCCAGATCCTTACAATTTTTTTCTAGAACGCAGTTAAACAGTAAAGGGGATAAACCATCACTTCGTCCAACCCATAAATTTGACTTTAGATACTGTACCTGTTAGTGTTTCACGAATTATGTTTGCTAGTTTTGATTTAACACCAAATTCTCTGATGACCTTATCTATAGTTTCTCTGTCTATACAATCAAATGCTTTCTTGAAATCTATAAATGACACTAGTATTGGTTTGTTGGTTAACATTCTATGGCGAATTATTCACTTTACGTTAAAAATTTGTTCTGCATAGGATCTTCCCTTTCAAAAACCACCCTGATATTCTCTTAGTTGTTTGTCTAAAGTATCTACCACATCGTTGAGGAGCATTTTTGATAATATTTTGTATGCCACTGGCAGAAGTGACACTCCTCTGTAATTACTGACGTTTTGTTTGTCTCCCTTTTTATGTAGTGGGTGGATTAATGCTGTTTTCCATTCAACTGGAATCTTTTCAGTTTTCCAAATGTTCTCAAAAAGCAGCTGTAGATCCTTTATGATTTTTGGTTGTGATCACTTCAATAATTCTGCTGTAATGGAGTCTTCACCACTTGCTTTATTGTTTTTGAGTGTTTTGATGGCTTCATGAATTCCTAGCTCTGATGGCGGGAAATCTTCCACCAGATTTTCAGGTGTCACTGGAAATTCTAATTTTTTTGTTGGAACTGGACAGTTTAACAACTTTTCAAAAAACAAAATTGCTAAAATTTCACAATTTTCTTTATTATTTAATCCTATTTTACCATTTTCATCTTTGAAACAAATACTTGGTGCCTGATATCCTTTAAGTATGTGTTTACAGGTTTGGTAAAAATTTCTAGAATTATTTTTGGTGAAATTGTCCTCTATTTCAATAAGCTGACAATTTCCAAAGGTCCTTTTGATATTCCGGATTATTTTTGATGTTTCTTTTCTTTGTTGTCTGAATTGTTCAAGGTCTTCCTCTTTTTTCGAACTGTGACTTTATTAATAAAAGTTAAAATGAAACAATTATCTGCCTCAGTCACTCCTTTTGTTTCATCCCACGATGCGTTTCTAGAGATAACACTCTCGTCTTCAGCCGGAACAATGACATTGTGTTACGTATTTTTCTAGCTGGATACAGTCAGTTGTTTGTTGTGGTTTTACTTTGCTACAAAAACGTATATCAGGCTCTTTTTAGCGTGATATGGTACTAATATTATAAATTTTAAATAATGATAGTTACTTACAAAGTGTTAGTGTGCGAAGAACCGCAGAGCTCTGTGTACTGGAACAGACTGTAAGTAACTACATCCCCGTTTAAAATTTATAATCTTATTATGATAACAAGTTCCTGTGATACGTTTCTGTGGCAAAACGGAACCACAACGAGCAACTAGCTGCATCCAGTTAGCAAACATGTAATAGAATATCATATATGTTTGACATTGCGTCATGAGTTGGGGGCGATCTGAAGTTACATTATTCTTGAAGAATCAAGTTAGCCGAGATCGCTGGCAATTCTTTTTATACTATGACAGGTTTGGACAGATATACACTATCACTATATGATCTGAAAGTTACGAAAACAAACATCCCAAGTGAAGGTGGTTTAAACACATGCGGTTTCATGTAACTGCTGTGTATACTTCTTTAACATTAGAACGTATCTTGTTACATTGTTAGATGTACATGCTTGCCACAGCACTGAAAGTCACTTAGTGATAAGTCAAATTGTAGTAAAATAATTGCTAGCGGTCTTGACAAACTTGATTCTTCAAGAATAATATAACAGAATATCATTGTTCCACCTGAAGATGAGAGTGTAAACTCCCGAAGAGGTTCGTGGGATGAAATACAAAGAGAAACTGATCCAGATAATTTTGTTATTTGAACTTTTACAGGCTGAAATAGCCACTATGCTCTGTCGACTGTGTTACCCTGGGTAGGAGTTTTTAAATTTGAGCCAAGAACAGTCACTTTTTTAGCTGGACTTTGAAAGAACAACACGGACTTCTAAGATTGTTGTAGACAGCTACTAGACGCCTGTGTGTTGAAGCTTCAGAAGCGTAGGGGCGGCTTCCTCGACTAGCAGTCATTTCGATCGAATTTTTGTCTGGGAATCGTGCAAGCTCTGTGGCTAATTTAATGATGGTAGCATGAATATATGACGTCACTGAGCCACAAGATCATCCATGCTCCCGCTCAATTAATGCCGAATGGTGTACTGTCACTGTGTCATTATTTGACTCCTTTCTTTTTTTTCTCTCATCATTATCTAGGCCTTTTTGTCTGCGATTTCCGTTATGTAACTACGTAAACACTGTCCGCCGACTTTGGATTTAGGTTCAATGATTTAAATATCCTTTGGCGCTGTTAAAACTGTTCAGTCGTTGTGCTTTATTAGTACGTACTTTTGAATACCGCATCTGCAAAATGGAGCAAGGTTGTAGTTGGTGGTTGCCTATCTAAGAGCTTTCAAGGGCAACCCAAATTTCATCATCAGTACTTCCCATAATTATTGTCCGAATTTAAATATTTAAAATGCTATCATAATCAACTCAGTAAGACGTCTGGCCGTCCAGACCACCTGGTCTTAATCTGTGTGACTTCTGGCTGTGGGGTTATCTGAAAGATATATGAAGATAGTAACTGTTCTCGAAAGACCAGATACCATTGATGACCATGCAGCTTCTCTATCAGTCCGTCTTCAGGCCACAAGTGGCCCAGCGGGACCATCCGACCGCCGTGTCATCCTCAGCGGAGGATGCGGTTAGGAGGGGCGTGTGGTCAGCACACCGCTCTCCCAGTCGTTGTGATGGTTTTCTTTGACCGGAGCCGCTACTATTCGGTCGAGTAGCTCCTCAATTGGCATAACGAGACTGAGTGAACCCCGAAAATTAGCAACACCGCATGGCGGCCAAGTGCCAGTCACGCCCGACAGCGCTTAACTTAGGTGATCTCACGGGAACCGGTGTATCCGCTGCGGCAAGGCCGTTGCCTTAGCTTCTCTAGAATAAATGATAATTAATTGAAACCCTCAGCTGCCGACAGATGTTGATATACCCCGATAGGGACAGTTGAAAATGTGTGCCCCGACCGGGACTCGAACCCGGGATCTCCTGCTTACATGGAAGACGCTCTTTCTATCCGAGCCACCGAGTACACAAATGAACAGCGCGACTGCAGGGACTTATCCCTGCACGCTTCCCGTGAGGCCCACATTCCCAGCTGTCCACAATCTACATATGCGAGTGATGAGTGGATGGGCAAATATCTATTGGTACATTACGTGTGTAGATTGTGCACAGTTGGGAATGTGAGTCTCACGGGAAGCGTGCAAGCGATAAGTCCCTGCAGTTGTGCTATTCATCTGTCCTCGGTGGCTCGGATGGATAGAGCGTATGCCATGTAAGCAGGAGATCCCGGGTTCGAGTCCCGGTCGGGGCACACATTTTCAGCTGTCCCCATCGAGGTATATCAAAAACACCCGCGGCAGCTGAGGGTTTCAATTAATTGTCATTTATCTGAAATATGTTGCGTTCAGTGCTCCAAAAGCGAACGTAGCTGGACTGAACGCACGTATTGTGCAACGCGTTCTGAACGTGACCCGCGAGAAACTTCAATGTGTTGTGGAACATGCTGCTTGTCAGTTTCAACTTGTGGCAGAAAATGGTGGACTGTATTTTGAACATGTCTTGCGCCAGTTTCACGACAGTTAGAGACCGATGTCATTTTGTTGTTTATACGGTTTTTGGTTCCAGGAGATTTAAAAACCGATTTTTCCCATCTGATGTGGTACGACCGAGGTGGATGGGCTTACCTAACTAACTGTAGCGCAACTGTTGACTACTGAACTTGTGCAATCAAGCACAATGAACAGTACGGATGATGCAATGTGCAACTCAAATCATAGTAATCGTTTTGCGATTGATTTGTCATTTGCATTTACATTAAGACACTTACAGTGCCATCTATTGGTAAAATGTTCGTTAAGTTTTTTTTTGTCCCATGACGTTTCAACTTGAGTTAATAATATGCTGCTCGAATTTGACGTCATTTTGAGTAGTAGTTCTCTTTCTACAGCAAAAGTGGAACTTCGATTATGGACACCCTGCACCCTAAACGATTATAAACAAATGAAAAGATGAAACTTCCTGGCAGATTGAAACTGTGTACTGCACCGAGACTCGAACTCGGGACCTTCGCCTTTCGCGGGCAAGTGCTCTACCATCTGAGCTACCCAAGCACGACTCACGCCCCTTCCTCACAGCTTTACTTCTGCCAGTACTTCGTTCCTACCTTCCAAACTTTACAGAAACTCTCCTGCGAACCTTGCAGAACTAGCACTCCTGAAAGAAACGATATTGCGGAGACATGGCTTAGCTACAGCCTCGGGGATGTTTCCAGAATGAGATATTCACTTTGCAGCGGAGTGTGCGCTGATATGAAACTTACAGGCAGATTAAAACTGTGTGCTGGACCGAGACTCGAACTCAGGACCTTTGCCAGATGGTAGAGCACTTGCCCGCGAAAGGTAAAGCTCTCGAGTTCGAGTCTCGGTCCGGCACACAGTTTTAATCTGCCAGGAAGTTTCATATCAGCGCACACTCCGCTGCAGACTGACATTCTGGAAATGAAAAAATAATCGACAAAACAAATACGAGTATAAAGTTTTGTTAGGTGTGTGTAAATTGGCAGTTAGTCTTTTCTGGCTCACAATGTACTACTTGGTCTGTGTCTATTCCGTTCTGCAATCAGGGTCACTTCTTGTAGGCAGACACATCTCCGAGATTGGATCAATTAGAATTATTCTTTCTGGGCGTTGCAGTTATTAAAGCGATAGTGTGCGGCCCCAGTCACGTCGTTTTCTCCCGTATCGTTCCATTTTTTCTAGTCAACTGGGGCAGAAGCCTGTCCATTACTGACTTCAGGGGCGGCTGAAACGTTTGCCGAGCGACACAGCACGGGGTCTCGCCACGGGGTCGGCGCGCAGCCAGTATTAGGCGGGCCCTCGAGTTAATTTAATTCTGGGGACGGCGACAGTTATGCCCGCCGCAGATGGAGACGGACAGCGAGCGGAAATACCGAGCTCCGAGCCGCCCATTAATGGGATGGCGGGTGGCGCCACGGGCTGCCCGCTGTACCAGCAGGAGCCGCGGCGTGGGCCGTGTGGGGATTGCGCACCCACGTGGTCCAAGTGCCGAGGTTCAACACCGCCAGACGTTATGCTACGCTGCGTGGTTACGAGTCATTTCCGTGTTCGAACGTCCCAACCTCCCTAATCCTTTACGCTTGGTACTTCTCGGTGATTCCCAAAACGCTGTTAACCCGCGTTCCTTCTAGATGCTCCATCCAAATGACTAAACTGTTTAATTTTGTTTCTACTTGAAATCTTGAAGTAATATCTGATCAAAAGCTAGTGTGGCGCTTAAAGGCGTATTGACAATGCGCTTTTACACCATTAAGGTTGGCAACAGTTACTCAAACTGGTCAAACCGAATACATAAGAGCACACGGGATACACTATTTGTTCCATCGTACAGCAGAGTCAGCATGGTAGGCAAGGACGTCTAGTACAAGACGAAAACCTAACAGCTGCAGATCGAAAGTGTTTCAGCATAACATTTTAAAGTCTTTTTCTTTTTAAAATTCAGTCTTGATCACACCACGCATGTTACAAGAACATAGGTAACCAGCTTCGGTCATATAACATGACCATCATCATACCTGTAATTTAATTTAGAAAGTAATAGAAACATTACTAGATTGACGTTAAAATATGACAAAATGGTTATAAAGATAAAGTACAATAAGACGTGTTAAACCCATGGCGTACTTCGAAAATGGTAGGTGGAGCACTCTTCTCAGCTACTGTGATGTCAACTGGTGCCAGCAAGTGACGAGCATACGCTTAAGTACGAAGATGCTCCGCCTACCTCTTCTCCCTCCACCTCACGTCAACCAATCAGTATACAATGGGTTCACATAATCGTCAAAACGTAAAAAAAACAAAGTACAATAATAACATAAAAATAGTTATGTATAAAATATCTCTTTACAACCATGGAATTACTTAAATATTGTATAAAATATCAATTAAAAGCCTTAAAATAACAGTACTGACGATGTATACTCAGTATGCCCTCTATGGACTAAGATGGTACTACCACAATGGTTTCAAACTCAACGATGTTGTGAAGGTCTTTGGCACTGCGGCATCATATCGATATGTGAGTTGTGACTCGACTGCAAGTATACGTCTATGCCAGATCCAGTCTGTCTGTCTTATATTAACTTTATTTGGCACAGGAGATATACGTAATGATCAGCTGCAAAGTGGTATGATATTACATAGATTTTTTTTAATGTCATAAAACTGATTTATTAAAAATGGACTCATATTTCGTAGTATTTCTAGTTGGAAGTTTAAAATTGTGATATTAATATTTACGTACTGTTCTAAGGTACATTTCTGCCATGGATACAACTGGGTCCTAGGATTTTCTGAACAAAAGAGTGCATATGTGTTCATAGAATTTCGTCAAAGAGATCATAAAAATGTTTTTCACGAAAATCCAACCGTTCATTGAGAAGCACTGACGGTTAATCTCTATAATGGGCATTTATCTCGATCTCCTCCAAAATATTTAATAATAAGCATAGTGTAATGTAGGACTTGCAAATCCTGATGTACCATCCCTTCTGCATGCTTATTAAAAGTTATGTGATGGCCAAAGACTGATTTTGCTCGTGCGGTACCTGGTGTATGTCTCGTTTTCTTAATTGTCAATAGTTATCGTTTTGAGACAATTCCAAAGTCCTTAACACAGAATTGTACAGCTACTGAAACGTAAGGAATATCACACAGATTTGAAGAAGGCATGCTTTGAGAAATGATAAAATACGAGCAGTTGGCTGTACTTCCGGAGTATCTAGATAGCTACTGTGTAATTAAATTTATACAGCCCATGGACTTATCAGCAACAATCGAAGAAAAACTACCATCAAACTCGACTAAATTATTAAAAGACAATTTGCAGCACGGTTTCGGAAGACTACACGACAAATTCCCGATGATCTGAACAAGATTTATGAAATTCATTTTCTACAGTATATTGTCGTCTTTGCGACGAAGGCTTAACAAGCCTCCGTTATTGCAAGAAAACCTTCATCAGTTCAGGAAGTAGGAAAAAGAGACCTGCCTTTGCTAGGAAACTACACTCCTGGAAATTGAAATAAGAACACCGTGAATTCATTGTCCCAAGAAGGCGAAACTTTATTGACACATTCCTGGGGTCAGATACATCACATGATCACACTGACAGAACCACAGGCACATAGACACAGGCAACAGAGCATGCACAATGTCGGCACTAGTACAGTGTATATCCACCTTTCGCAGCAATGCAGGCTGCTATTCTCCCATGGAGACGATCGTAGAGATGCTGGATGTAGTCCTGTGGAACGGCTTGCCATGCCATTTCCACCTGGCGCCTCAGTTGGACCAGCGATCGTGCTGGACGTGCAGACCGCGTGAGACGACGCTTCATCCAGTCCCAAACATGCTCAATGGCGGACAGATCCGGAGATCTTGCTGGCCAGGGTAGTTGACTTACACCTTCTAGAGCACGTTGGGTGGCACGGGATACATGCGGACGTGCATTGTCCTGTTGGAACAGCAAGTTCCCTTGCCGGTCTAGGAATGGTAGAACGATGGGTTCGATGACGGTTTGGATGTACCGTGCACTATTCAGTGTCCCCTCGACGATCACCAGTGGTGTACGGCCAGTGTAGGAGATCGCTCCCCACACCATGATGCCGGGTGTTGGCCCTGTGTGCCTCGGTCGTATGCAGTCCTGATTGTAGCGCTCACCTGCACGGCGCCAAACACGCATACGACCATCATTGGCACCAAGGCAGAAGCGACTCTCATCGCTGAAGACGACACGTCTCCATTCGTCCCTCCATTCACGCCTGTCGCGACACCACTGGAGGCGGGCTGCACGATGTTGGGGCGTGAGCGGAAGACAGCCTAACGGTGTGCGGGACCGCAGCCCAGCTTCATGGAGACGGTTGCGAATGGTCCTCGCCGATACCCCAGGAGCAACAGTGTCCCTAATTTGCTGGGAAGTGGCGGTGTGGTCCCCTACGGCACTGCGTAGGATCCTACGGTCTTGGCGTGCATCCGTGCGTCGCTGCGGTCCGGTCCCAGGTCGACGGGCACGTGCACCTTCCGCCGACCACTGGCGACAACTTCGATGTACTGTGGAGACCTCACGCCCCACATGTTGAGCAATTCGGCGGTACGTCCACCCGGCCTCCCGCATGCCCACTATACGCCCTCGCTCAAAGTCCGTCAACTGCACATACGGTTCACGTCCACGCTGTCGCGGCATGCTACCAGTGTTAAAGACTGCGATGGAGCTCCGTATGCCACGGCAAACTGGCTGACACTGACGGCGGCGGTGCACAAATGCTGCGCAGCTAGCGCCATTCGACGGCCAACACCGCGGTTCCTGGTGTGTCCGCTGTGCCGTGCGTGTGATCATTGCTTGTACAGCCCTCTCGCAGTGTCCGGAGCAAGTATGGTCGGTCTGACACACCGGTGTCAATGTGTTCTTTTTTCCATTTCCAGGAGTGTATTTTAACTTGATGCCTTCCGACGCGAATCAGTAGGTTCATCGTTCTACAGGTGAAACATGCAGTCCACACTACAACAATCCAATCATGAAGTACGGAATGGAGAAGCTTCTCCACTAAGGTGTAAGTCCTTTACTGTCCATAGAAGGACATAATGGAAAGGGACGTATTGGACAAACGTATGCCACCATATGCTAGAACGCACAAGCCATGAACCTGTGGGTTTCGTAACGACAAGCATCGTTTCGTGTGTGTCAAGGAAGATAAAAGATGAAAGTGGGTACTGGAGAGATCTGTTAGACGAAGAGTTGAAATAAAAGTGTCGTCTAGACACCCAGAAAAGCACGCAAGTCTCAATGTTTAATTGTTCTTTGCTCTCTCTAGCAATTTAACTGTAGCGTACCTCTTCATGATTTAACTCACATTTCCGGAAAGTTGCGTGAAGTTTAAGTTGTTGTTTCAGTAACTTTTCACTCTTGTTTTTGCTTACATACAGTTGTGTATGGACCAAATTTGTGAAATCATATTTTCACGTTTATCTGAAATTTAACTGACTTATTCTTAATAAGTATCACGTTTATCATGAGTGAAAAGTGCTTGACTTGCCGTAGAATTGTTAGGTCGCGGCTTTGCTATAGTTTCTTCGATGTGGGTGACTGTAGTGGCATGGGAATAGGGGAAGTACATGAGACTCATCAGTGGTTCTGTAGGATATGTAGTAGAGATAGGAAGATACTAGAATTGGAGGGGAAAATTGCCGCCCTTCAGGCTGAGTTAGACAAGGCCAGGAGAGATCTTGACAGGTTAAGGAGGGAGAACGGTAAAGAGAGGTGGGAAGTGGCAACAGGCAACAGGAGGAACAGGCCTAGAACTTTGTCTGACAGCGTCGTGGTGAATGCGGAAAATAAATTTGACCTGTTGCTTCAGTTAGAAGGTGGTGAGCCTCATGCAGTTGCAGGTGTAGACAGGGCACAACAAACTTTCAGCAGCAAATTGAAAAGTAACAATGTAGGGAAATCAATAAATAGAAAGAAAGTGTTGTTGTTAGGTAGTTGGCCAACTTTTGCAGGATGAACTAGGATAAAAATACCAGGTGACCAATTTTTTAAAACCTAGTGTTGGTCTGGAATAAGTGATAGAAGATTTAGGATCACTTTGCAAAGATTTCACTAAAGAAGACAGACAGGTTATAATAGGTGGGAGAGGTAATAGTATTGACAGAGATCCTGGGTACAGTATAGAGTGTTGACCTGGCGAAGATTGCTTCAGCATTGAAGCATACTAGTTTTGACTCTGTATCTGTTCTTTGGTACCATGACCGACCCCTTTTGAACTCTTCTGTCAAGAGAGTTAATTTGAACGGCTGCTTATGTCGGGTGCAGGGTCACACATTGCCGTGGTTCCTGTTGATTCTCTCAATAGGTGGGATTATACTAGGCATGGCCTTCACCTCAACAGGAAAGGCAAGCGTAAACTGGCTGGGAAAACATCAGGAATGTTAAAGGGGACAGGCACTGTCATGAGTGATAAAATACCAGTGGTTATAGGGTTCAGAAAAATCCTTTTTTAGGGCAGGGAGGACAGAAAGAAAACAAGTTTCAAGAGAGGTTAGGATTGAGACAAAACCTTCAGTTTGAGATAGAAACAAAAAAAAAAAAAAAAAAACGTAATTCTAGCTTAATACATCAGCATAAACAGCTATTGGTAAAGAATTTTCAACAATCAGCAGAAATTTCAACTCTACCTAATTTTAACTCAGTCAGTGTGAAATGTGAGCTATCTTCATTGCATCAAAATATTCGAGGACTGAGAAATAAAATTGTTGAATTAATTATCAGCACAGATTGAAACGATACAGTGCCGCCCGACATTGAAAATAGGTACAACATTCTTCGTTATTCTTGTCAGAACAACATATTTTTTGTAATAATAACTCAATTTCACTTAATACACCGAAGCTGAATACCAGTGTAGGAAAGAAGGACAATTTATTTATTTAATTGATCACATGTGAACTCGCACAAAATAAATCCCTATATCCAATTTGGTGAGATCTGCGAAATGAGTGAATGTATGGTCGTCTGCTAACTGCAGATAGTGAATGGGCAATATATGATCATCTTTGAGATGGTCCTTTGGTCACCTTTGGTGGAACTAAAGAGATGAAATTTACCTGAGCTTTGAGCGCCTGAAATGTGGCTGACCAATATGATAACATGGTGCGCCCCCACCTCGACGGAGCTGTGAGCTGACCTGAAGAACGGCCATGTTTCAGCACTCTGGCGCTGGATATTGTGTTGGTAAGACCTGCCTTAGGTGTGCTCCGTAAAGACAAAAGAGTGGAGAAAATGGTATACATGTGAAATACTTAAGAGAAGTTTGGAATAATTATTTCTCTATTTCAGGAACTTTTGGGGGGAGAATTAAATGACAGGCAAGTACGGGGTGCATTCAAGTTCTAAGGCCTCTGATTGTTTTTCTAATTAACTACTCACCGAAATCGATGAAACTGGCGTTACTTCTCGACGTAATCGCCATGCAGACGTACACATTTTTCACAACGCTGACGCCATGATTCCATGGCAGCGGCGAAGGCTTCTTTAGGAATCTGTTTTGACCACTGGAAAATCGCTGAGGCAATAGCAGCACAGCTGGTGAATGTGCGGCCACGGAGAGTGTCTTTCATTGTTGGAAAAACCCAAAAGTCGCTAGGAGCCAGGTCAGGTGAGTAGGGAGCATGAGGAATCACTTCAAAGTTGTTATCACGAAGAAACTGTTGCGTAACGATAGCTCGATGTGCGGGTGCGTTGTCTTGGTGAAACAGCACACTCTTCCTGGACGTTTTGTTGCAGTGCAGGAAGGAATTTCTTCTCCAAAACATTTTCGTAGGATGCACCTGTTACCGTAGTGCCCTTTGGAACGCAATGGGTAAGGATTACGCCCTCGTTGTCCCAGAACATGGACACCATCATTTTTTCAGCACTCGCGGTTACCCGAAATTTTTTTGGTGGCGGTGAATCTGTGTGCTTCCATTGAGCTGACTGGTGCTTTGTTTCTGGATTGAAAAATGGCATCCACGTCTCATCCATTGTCACAACCGACGAAAAGAAAGTCCCTTTCATGGTGTCGTTGCGCGTCAACATTGCTTGGCAACATGCCACACGGGCAGCTGTGTGGTCGTCCGTCAGCATTCGTGGCACCCACCTGGATGACACTTTTCGCATTTTCAGGTCGTCATGCCGGATTGTGTGCACAGAACCCACAGAAATGCCAACTCTGGGGGCGATCTGTTCAACAGTCATTCGGCGATCCCCCAAAACAATTCTCTCCACTTCCTCGATCATGTCGTCAGACCGGCTTGTGTGAGCCCAAGGTTGTTTCGGATTGTTGTCACACGATGTTCTGCCTTCATTAAACTGTCACACCCACGAACGCACTTTCGACACATCCATAACTCCATCACCACATGTCTCCTTCAACTGTCGATGAATTTCAATTGGTTGCACACCACGCAAATTCAGAAAACGAATGATTGCACGCTGTTCAAGTAAGGAAAACGTCGCCATTTTAAGTATTTAAAACAGTTCTCATTCCCGCAGCTGGCGGTAAAATTCCATCTGCCATCTCTGGGACGTATTGACAATGAACGTGGCCTCATTTTAAAACAATGCGCAGGTTTCTATCTCTTTCCAGTCCGGAGAAAAAAAATCGGAGGCATTAGAACTTGAATGCACCTCGTAGTGGGTGGGAGAGGTAATAGTATTGACAGAGATCCTGGGTACAGTATAGAGTGTTGACCTGGCGAAGATTGCTTCAGCATTGAAACATACTAGTTTTGACTTTGTATCTGTTCTTTGGTGCCATGACCGACCCCATTTGAACTCTTCTCTCAAGAGAGTTAATTTGAACGGCGGCTTATGTCGGGTGCAGGGTCACACACTGGCGTGGTTCCTGTTGATTCTCTCAGTAGGTGGGATTATACTAGGCATGGCCTTCAGCTCAACAGGAAAGGCAAGGGTAACCTGGCTGGGAAAACATCAGGAATGTTAAAGGGGACAGGCACCATCATGAGTGATAAAATACCAGTGGTTATAGGGTTCAGGAAAAACCCTTTTTTAGGGCAGGGAGGACAGAAAGAAAACAAGTTTCAAGAGAGGTTAGGATTGAGACAAAACCTTCAGTTTGAGATAGAAACAAAAAAACGTAATTCTAGCTTATTTATCAGGATAAACAGCTATTGGTAAAGAATTTTCAACAATTAGCAAAAATTTCAACTCTACCTAATTTTAACTCAGTCAGTGTGAAATGTGAGCTATCTTCATTGCATCAAAATATTCGAGGACTGAGAAATAAAATTGTTGAATTAATTATCAGCATAGATTGAAACGATACAGTGCCGCCCGACATTGAAAATAGCTACAACATTCTTCGTTATTCTTGTCAGAACAACATATTTTTTGTAATAATAACCCAATTTCACTTAATACACTGAAGCTGAATACCAGTGTAGGAAAGAAGGACAATTTATTTATTTAATTGATCACATGTGAACTCGCACAAAATAAATCCCTATATCCAATTTAGTGAGATCTGCGAAATGAATGAATGTATGGTCGTCTGCTAACTGCAGATAGTGAATGGGCAATATATGATCATCTTTGAGATGGTCCTTTGGTCACCTTTGGTGGAATCAAAGAGATGAAATTTACCTGAGATTTGAGCGTCTGAAATGTGGCTGACCAATATGATAACATGGTGCGCCTCCACCTCGACGGAGCTGTGAGCTGACCTGAAGAACGGCCATGTTTCAGCACTCTGGCGCTGGATATTGTGTTGGTAAGACCTGCCTTAGGTGTGCTCCGTAAAGACAAAAGAGTGGAGAAAATGGTATACATGTGGAATACTTAAGAGAAGTTTGGAATAATTATTTCTCTATTTCAGGAACTTTTGGGGGGAGAATTAAATGACAGGCAAGTAATATAAAGGGGGTCGTAGTAATCTTCGGAAGTGACCAAGGGTCACAGTGAAACCACGTGTAGCAATAATTTGAAATAATTGCGAGTGCTAGTACTAAGATGGAATACTTGTGAGTGCTAGTACTAAGTTGAAATACTTCCGAGTGCTAGCACTAAGTTGAAATACTTCAGAGTGCTAAAGTTAAGCTGAATTACTGACGTGTGTACTAGAAGTTGGAAATATTTAAGAAATGGTGTGTGCAGGACTTGAAATTAGAGACGAGTACTTCCACGTGGTGAGTACTGTGTGAGTCTCAATCTGTGTATGAGACAAAAGATAAAGAGAAGTACTCGTCCATGGTATCAGTTGGGGACTCGCGTATGTGACGAGTATGTTCTTAATATTACTTTGCGTGTTATGTTTCCGTGTGACGCTGGAGTCAAACTCTAATACTCTGAGAGTGAAGCAAGGTGAGTCAGCCGTCTATCCAGCAACGCCACTTGCCTTGCATTGCACAGGAAGACGTGCACATATCCTCCAGAGTTCGTAGTAGTAAAGAAAAGTTACGAAGTGGGGCAGTGTCGTGTGAAACTGGGATGAATAGTAATTGAAGTGGGAAAGCTGAAAGTGAAGTGATTCTAACGTTGCGACTATTCTTTGTGATGTATGTTGCCAATGTGAGGTATTTCATGTAATTTAGGTATGTGTGGTTTGCATGGGAGAGTAGCAAGATAGGTTCAGAGGCAGTGGGTCATGCATGTTCCTTTTTGTACCGCTCGGTCTGGAGGAAGTTTTCGTGATGATGGGTGTGAGAGTCGAAGTGTGAGATATAGCAAAAGATCCACCATCCTATACAGAAAGTGCACTGTAGCGTTAAATAATTACGAGACCATACGATAGAGAATCACCAATGTAAAGCCATGCCCACCGGGCGGAGTTTCTCATGTGTAATTGTTGTAGAAAATTTAATGGTGTGTTTAGGTTACAGAATTTATCGGAATAAAAAAGACAGTGAAAAGAAAAAGATTGGTGGCCTTTTCCTTCGAATAGTTTGTTGTCATGATATCCAGAATTTATAATGTGTGCGCCATTCATATTCAGTGCGATGGCCACGTGTTGATCAAAGCCGTTGGGTAAGAAAGAAAATGTGGTATTCCCAGTGCGTAGTGAACAGTCAGAGTTGTGTAAATTACTAATATTCAGATGTGCGTTATCCTCTTCCGTTGCGTAATATTCAAACAGGAGAATAATTTGTAACTTAATTGTGAGTACTAGAGCTCACGTTACTTGATAAATAAGAACGAATCCACTCGCTTGGCAGACCGCTCATATTGCAGGTCTGACTGCTTGATGGCACAGTATGAGCAAGGCATGTGGGGTGCCTCTCAAGAAAGAGTCCTCAAATCCAGCTGACATAATCTGCCTCTCTGAATACCATTTGACCACTGGTATAGAACTTTTAAGTGTTACAGGATTTAGGTTAGCATGTCACTTTTGTAGAGCAGGAATGGAGAAAGGAGGAGTTGCCACATTCATCAGAGACTGTCATATATTTAAGACCATAGACATTCACGAATTCTGCCCAGAACAGCATATGGAAGCATCTGCAATAGAAGTAGAATTTCGTGAAAAGTCTTTCATAATATTAAGTGTATATCGAGCACCTGCAGGTAACTTTAATCTGTTCAGAAACCACCTTGAAGCTGTACTGGCACATTTAACAACCAAAAACTGCTGCTGGTGACTTCAGTGTAGATTTCCTTAAAGACTCTACCAATAAGAATATATTTAAGTTAGTAACACTATCACTCAACTTAATTCCCACTGTAAAGTTCTGCACTAGGGTAGCCAATTGCTCACATCCAGCCATAGATAATATCTTTATAGAAAAGTCCAACTAACAAAATTATATTCCAAAACCAATAGTTAATGGCCTCTCACACCATGACATGCAGTTCCTTCTGTTAAATCTTAATACTGAACACGACATAAAATCTGTTAAATCTGAGCTCAAGAGGGTAATCAATGAGCCAAAAATTGATTATTTTAGGACACTCCTCAGAGACATTCACTGGAGTGATGTTTACAGTGCTCATGGCATGAATGAAAAATATAGCACTTTTGCTAATAAAGTGCTTACCTTATTTGAACACTTTGCCCCCAAAACTAACCAAGGTTAGAGCAAAGTCTACAAAGAAGCCATCGATTACTCAAGGAATAGTGGTATCTTGTAAAACAAAAAGAAAACTGTATCTGTCAATCCGAAACAGTTCTGATATTGATGCTGTAGCACATTATAAGAAATACTGCAAAATATTAAAGACTGTAATACAGACATCAAAGCAAATATATTACAAGAAAAAGGTAGTCATATCAGATAACAAAATAAAGACAATATGGGATATAGTGAAGGAGTCTGGTAGAACCAGACATGAGGAGTGATAAATAGCATTAAGAGTAAATGATACATTGGGACAGATGTGTATAGTGTTACAGAACTTTTTAACAAACTTTTTATAACTGTTACTGAAAAGATGGGGTTGTCAGGTTCTGTAGTTGCTGCTATGGAATACCTCAGACCAGACATTTCAAGTAACTTTCATAATGTGAATTTGACATTCACTATCACAGCAGAAGTAATGTCCACCATAAAAATCCTTAAAATCAAAAATATCTAGTGGATATGATGAAATATCAACAAAGTTAATTAAAGAATGTGATTCTGAGTTAGGTAAAATATTAAGCTCTCTGTGTAACCAGTCGTTTATCAGTGGAATATTTCCTAAATGGTTGTAATATGCTGAAGTTAAGCCACTGTTTAATAAGAGAGCTAAAGAAATAGCATCAAATTTCTGTCCAATTTCACTTTTGCCAGCATTCTCAAAAATTTTAGGAAAGGTAGTTTACAGAAGGCTTTATAACCATCTCATCACAAATAACATATTGTCAAAGTCACAGTTTGGATATCTAAACGGTTCTGATATTGAGAAGGCTATCATCTACACTTCCAGTGAAAATGTACTTAATTCATTAGACAAAAAATTGCAGGCAACTGGTATATTTTGTGATCTCTCAAGGGCATTTTACTGTGTAAATCACAATATCCTTTTACGTAAATTACAATATTATGGTGTAACAGGAAATGCTGCAAAATGGTTCAAATCTTATATCTCTGGCAGGAAACGAAGTGTGTTATCAGGAAAGAGACATGTTTTAAGCTATCAGGCATCATCCAACTGGGAACAAATTACATGTGGGATCCCAGAAGGTTCCATCTTAGGGCCCTTACTTTCTCTTGTGTATATCAATGACCTTTCATCAGTAACATTTCCAGATGTCAAGTTCGTTTTTCTTTGCCAATGATAAAAACATTGCAGTAAATGGCAAATCAAGTGTAGTCTTACAAAAATTAGCTAATAAAATATTTGTGGACATTAATCACTGGTTCCCAGCCAATTCTAAACTTTGTAAAAACGCACTACATGCAGTTCAGAACTTTTAAGGGGTGTCCCACGAGTATATGCCTAACATACGACGACAAGCAGATAGAAGAAGTTGGCAGTGTTAAATTCTTGGGATTATAGCTTGATAATAAATTCAGTTGGGAAGAGTACACCACGGAACTGCTGAAGCATCATAACAAATCTTTATTTTCAATGTGAATTGTGTCAGACATAGGGGATATAAAAATGAAAAAGCTGCCATATTATGCTTACTTTCATTCCATAATGTCATATGGGACTATGAAATTTGTCATCAAAATATATCCCTTTTTCAAACCAACGGCTCAATTCATGGAATTAATAATAGAAATAAGAATAATATTCACAAGGATTTAAAGTCACTTACTCTTGTACAAAAAGATGTGCATTATTCAGGAACACACATTTTCAATAACCTGCCAGCAGCCATAAAAAGCTTAACAGCCAATGAAATTCAGTTTAAGAGTAGCCTAAAGGATTTATTGGTGGCCAACTCCAACTCCAGTGATGAATTTCTCAGTAGAACCAACTGATTTGTATGTGTGTACATATATATGAGTACAATCTAACTTCTGCACCATTTCAGTGCAGTAATGTGTTCATTCTAAATAAGTATTGTAGTAGTTCTATTATATATTTATTACCTTATATATAAAATAAACATTATTCTTACATTTTAAATTCAGTGCATTAATGTGATCTTAGTAAATGAGTATTTGTAAAATGATTCTTTCATGTTGTTGTTGTTGTTGTTGTTGTTGTTGTTGTGGTCTTCAGTCCTGAGACTGGTTTGATGCAGCTCTCCATACTACTCTATCCTGTGCAAGCTTTTTCATCTCCCAGTACCTACTGCAACCTATATCCTTCTGAATCTGCTTGGTGTATTCATCTCATGGTCTCCTTCTATGATTTTTTACTCTCCATGCTGCCCTCCAATACTAAATTGGTGATCCCTCGATGTCTCAGAATGTGTCCTACCAACCGATCCCTTCTTCTAGTCAAGTTGTGCCACAAACTTCTCTTCTCTCCAATCCTATTCAACACCTCCTCATTAGTTATGTGATCTACCCATCTAATCTTCAGCATTCTTCTGTAGCACCACATTTCGAAAGCTTCTATTCTCTTCTTGTCTAAACTATTTATCGTCCATGTTTCACTTACATGCATGGCTACACTCCATACCAATACTTTCAGAAACGACTTCCTGACATTTAAATCTATACTCGATGTTAACAAATATTTCTTCTTCAGAAAGGCTTTCCTTTCCATTTCCAGTCTACATTTTATATCCTCTCTACTTCGACCATCATCAGTTATTTTGCTCCCCAAATAGCAAAACTCCTTTACTACTTCAAGTGTCTCATTACCTAATGTAATACCCTCACCATCATCCGACTTAATTCGACTACATTCCATTATCCTCGTTTTGCTTTTCTTGAGGTTCATCTTTTATTCTCCTTTCAAGACACTATCCATTCCATTCAACTGCTCTTCCAAGTCCTTTACTGTCTGACAGAATTACAGCGTCATTGGCAAACCTTAAAGGTTTCATTTCTTCTCCCTGTACTTTAATTCCTACTACAAATTTTTCTTTTGTTTCCTTTACTGCTTGCTCAATATACAGGTTGAATAACATCGGGGAGAGGCTACAACCCTGTCTCACTCCCTTCCCAACCACTGCTTCCCTTTCATGCCCCTCAACTCTTATAAGTGCCATTTGGTTTCTATACAAATTGTAAATAGCCTTTCGCTCCCTATATTTTACCCATGCCACCTTCAGAATTTGAAAGAGCGTATCCCAGTCTACATTGTCAAAAGCTTTCTCTAAGTCTACAAATGCTAGAAACGTAGGCTTGCCTTTCCTTAATCTAGCTTCAAAGATGAGTCGTAGGGTCAGTATTGCCTCACGTGTACCAATATTTCTACGGAATCCAAATTGATCTTCCCCGAGGTCAGCTTCTACTAGTTTTTCCATTCGTTTGTAAAGAATTCGTGTTAGTATTTTGCAGCTGTGACTTATAAAACATAGTTCGGTAATTTTCACATCTGTCAACACCTGCTTTCTTTGGGATTGGAATTATTATATTCTTCTTGACGTCCGAGGGTATTTCGCGTGTCTCATACATCTTGCTCACCAGATGGTAGAGTTTTGTCAGGACTGGCTCTCCCAAGGCCGTCAGTAGTTCTAATGGAATGTTGTCTACTCCCAGGGCCTTGTTTCGACTCAGGTCTTTCAGTGCTCTGTCAAACTCTTCACGCAGCATCATATCTCCCATTTCATCTTCATCTACATCCTCTTCCATTTCCAGAATATTGTCCTCAAGTACATTGCCCTTGTATAGACCCTCTATATACGCCTTCCACCTTTCTGCTTTCCCTTCTTTGCTTAGAACTGGGTTTCCATCTGAGCTCTTAATATTCATACAAGTGGTTCTCTTTCCTCCAAAGGTCTCTATAATTTTCCTGTAGGCAGTATCTACCTTACCCCTAGTGAGATGAGCCTCTACATCCCTACATTTACCCTCTAGCCATCCCTGCTTAGCCATTTTGCACTTCCTGTTGATCTCATTTCTGAGACGTTTGTATTCCTTTTTGCCTGCTTCATTTACTGCATTTTTGTATTTTCTCCTTTCATCAATTAAATTCAATATTTATTCTGTTACCCAAGGATTTCTACTAGCCCTCGTCTTTTTACCTACTTGATACTCTGCTGCCTTCGCTACTTCATCCCTCAAAGCTACCCATTCTTCTTCTACTGTATTTCTTTCCCCCATTCCTGCCATTTGTTCCCTTACGCTCTCCCTGAAACTCTGTACAACCTCTGGTTTAGTCAGTTTATCCAGATCCCATCTCCTTAAATTCCCTCGTTTTTGCAGTTTCTTCAGTTTTAATCTACAGTTCATAACCAATAGATTGTGGTCAGAGTCCACATCTGCCCCTGGAAATGTCTTACAATTTAAAATCTGGTTCCTAAATCTCTGTCTTACCATTATATAATCTATCTGAAATCTGTCAGTATTTCCAGGCTTCTTCCATGTATACAACCTTCTTTTATGATTCTTGAACCAAGTGTTAGCTATGATTAACTTGTGCCCTGTGCAAAATTCTACCAGGCAGCTTCCGCTTTCATTTCTTAGCCCCAATCCATATTCACCTACTACGTTTCCTTCTCTCCCTTTTCCTACTACGGAATTCCAGTCATCCATGACTATTAAATTTTCGTCTCCCTTCACTATCTGAATAATTTCTTTTATTTCGTCACACATTTCTTCAATTTCTTCGTCATCTGCAGAGCTAGTTGGCATATAAACTTGTACTACTGTAGTAGGCGTGGGCTTCGTGTCTGTCTTGGCCATAATAATGCATTCACTATGCTGTTTGTAGTAGCTTACCCCCACTCCTATTTTTTTAAATTCATTATTAAACCTATTCCTGCATTACCCATATTTGATTTTGTATTTATAACCCTGTATTCACCTGACCAAAAATCTTGTTCCTCCTGCCCACTATATCTAACTCTAACCTATCCATTTCCCTTTTTAATTTTTCTAACCTCCCTCCCCGATTAAGGGATCTGACATGCCACACTACGATCCGTAGAACGCCAGTTTTCTTTCTCCTGATAACAACGTCATCTTGATTAGTCCCTGCCCGGAGATCCGAATGGGGGACTGTTTTACCTCCGGAATATTTTACCCAATGGGACGCCATCATCATTTAATCATACAGTAAAGCTGCATGCCCTCGGGAAAAATTACGGCTGTAGTTTGCCCTTGCTTTCAACCGTTCGCAGTACCAGCACAGCAATGCTGTTTTGATTAGTGTTACCAGGCCAGATCAGTCAATAATCCAGACTGTTGCCCCTGCAACTACTGAAAAGGCTGCTGCCCCTCTTCAGGAACCACACGTTCGTCTGGCCTCTCAGCAGATACCCCTCCGTTGTAGTTGCACCTACGGTACAGCTATCTGTATCGCTGAGGCACGCAGACCTCCCCACCAACGGCAAGGTCCATGGTTCATTGGGCGGGGGGGGGGGGGGGAGATTCTTTCATATAGTGTTCATTAAAAATAAAAAAAAAACACAAAAAAAGTCCCAAGTGGAATGATCGTCATTTTTACATTTTTAATGATTATTTCATATAGTGTTCATTAAAAAATGACGATCATTCCACTTGGGACCTGTGGAAGGTAAATTAGCTTATTTGTTTCAGTTGCAAATATTTGTGATGTATTATTGTTTTTCTGACATGTTCTACATCCTGGAGGACCTCCTCACTATGGATCAGTTGGAATGAAAGTAAATATAATCTAATCTAAATGCCACTTACTACAGAAAAGAGGAATATGTATTGGTGGAAAGAGCATAGAATGTATAAGATTTGCTGATGACGTGGTATTAGTGGCAGAAAGTCAGCGGACTGTGAATAACATGCTCAAAGATCTGAATGAAGCTTGTGTGGAATATGGGATGCAAATAAACACAGCAAAAACAAAGAGTATGGTCATCAGTACAAGACGCAGACTGTCCAATATTAAAATAGGACAAACTACCATTAGCCAAGTAAGTGAATTTAAATATCTTGGAAACACAATAACTGAAGACTTGAGATGTCACCAGGAGGTGAAAACTCGAATTGCCATAGATAAGGAGGCATTCAACAGAAAGAGGAAACTCTTATGTGGCAAATTAGATAATGGACTAAGGAAAAGGCTTGGCAAATGTTTTGTCTGGAGTGTGGCACTATATGGGACAAAAACGGACGCTGAGACGAGACGATGAAAAAAGTTAGAAGCATTTGAGATGTGGATGTGAAGGAGAATGGATAGAATAAGCTGGATGGAAATAGTGAGTAATGGAAGAGTATTGGAAAGGGATGGTGAGAGAAGATGTCTGCTGAAGGTTGTAAGAGAAAGGAAAAAGAACTGGTTGGGACATTCATTGAGAAGGGAGTGCTTGCTAGTAGATGCTTTGGAAGGATTGGTTTGTGGGAGAAGGAGATACAAGATGATAGATGACATAAAGGGAAGAGGAAATTATGCAGACCTGAAAAGGATGGTAGAAGACCGGACAGCCTGGAGAACTACCATGTGAAGACCTGCCTTTAGGCAGAACACTGATGATGATGACTTACTACAGAGCAAGTTCCACCAAATCTGTCACAGAAATAATTGCTTCAATAGGTGATAAAGGCAACCCTACCTTACTGTTCATAGAATTGCTCAATGAATAAAAAATAAGTTTTTATAAAATAATGTCTATTGCTTCAGTCACTTTTTACGAATATTTAACTAGCACGGCACATTTACGCAGCATGCTATCATCATCAGGTCCATTCTACCTATATACAGGGTGTTACAAAAAGGTACGGCCAAACTTTCAGGAAACATTCCTCACACACAAAGAAAGAAAATATGTTATGTGGACATGTGTCCAGAAACGCTTACGTTCCATGTTAGAGCTCATTTTATTACTTCTCTTCAAATCACATTAATCATGGAATGGAAACACACAGCAACAGAACGTACCAGCATGACTTGAAACACTTTGTTACAGGAAATGTTCAAAATATCCTACGTTAGCGATGATACATGCATGGAATCCCTGATGCGCTGATGCAGACCTGGAGAATGGCGTATTTTATCAGAGCCGTGCACAATACGAGCACAAAGAGTCTCTACATTTGGTACCGGGGTTGCGTAGACAAGAGCTTTCAAATGCCCCCATAAATGAAAGTCAAGAGGGTTGAGGTCAGGAGAGCGTGGAGGCTATGGAATTGGCCTCTACCAATCCATCGGTCACCAAATCTGTTGTTGAGAAGCGTACGAACACTTCGACTGAAATGTGCAGGAGCTCCATCGTGCATGAACCACATGTTGTGTCGTACCTGTAAAGGCACATGTTCAAGCAGCACAGGTAGAGTATCCCGTATGAAATCATGGCGGTGAATCGAGGAAGTACAGTACATACTGACGAAACTAAAATGAGCTCTAACATGGAAATTAAGTGTTTCCGGACATATGTCCACATAACATCTTTTCTTTATTTGTGTGTGAGGAATGTTTCCTGAAAGTTTGGCTGTACTTTTTTGTAACACTCTGTATATATATATATATATATATATATATATATATATATATGAGGAGAAATATAGTATGATTATGAATCCTCAGGCACCAAACTAAGATTGCAACCAAAAATATACAAAGAATAGTACCTGATTGTGAACTCAAGAAGTGGCCAGGTCACAAAATTACAAACAAACTCAACCAGATATTGGGCAAAACATATATATAGACTGGAAATCGCGCATTAAAAAGCAGTCAGTAACTAATAGAAGAAATTATGACACCAGCATCCTCCATTCAACACAACTAGTGTCTTTTGATATCACAAGCCTATAAACAAATATACCCATCCTAGAAACACTTAAAATCATCATGTCAAACTTCATAATACATAAACTATTATTTAATACATAAATTGGCATTGCCTGAAATTGTTGAATCATGGACTTTCTTGAAATAGTACTGAACTTTAACCATTTTACATTTAATAATAAAGTTTATATGCAACATAAAGGTCTCACAATGGGTTGAGGCAAAGCAGGTAGAAATGACAATATAAATATTGACCATACTGAAAAAACTCTATTAATAAAATTATTTTCTAGAACTGGTACATTCATGGTATATTGCCCTTGATAGACAGTAGCACAAATTATATTAACAATGTACTTGATACACCCAATAAATAGGACAGAAATATAAAATTCTATTTGAATATGAAAACAATTGTAGCATCAACTTCCTAGACCTAAACATCAGTAAAAAATAATTTACATACCATCAAAGTTCACAGAAAAATAACAACACACACACCATACATCTGCTCATCTGGCTTCCACCATGACGCGCAAGCATGGTGTGTACAGAGCACTAGTTAACAGAGCAAACATTATTCCAATGAATAAATGTGCAGAGCTTGATGAACTCAGCACAGTCAAACAAACAGCTGCAGCAAATATCTGTAATGGGAAACTTATTGACACCCTCAAGTAGAACAGAAAAACGGTAATAAATGAACTGCCACACAGAAAGTGAAAAAAAAAACCCTTGCTTCCTTATCACTGACAGGCATCCTCTCCAACAACATAATTAACATTTTCAGACCGCACAATAACAGTAAAATATATGTATATATCTGCACAGGATTGTATTCCGACACATAACTTCACTGGCACAATCAGAAAATGGAACTAATCACTCATCAGATTAATGTATTGTATATGTAACTGGAATGCACTAGAGAATGATGGCATGCTGCCAAAGTGCATCATTCTAATTAAATATTAGTAAGAAGTGACTGAACAATAGAAATTATCTCGTAAATTTACGATAAATTCACAGTTCTCAAAACATTACATATAAGATGGATAAATTTAAGTAAAAATAAGTTATTGTAATGTGCTATCTTGGCGGGGGATTGTTGCTACATGGTTTCTCTGGAAAATCGTGGTGCCTGAAATGACCAGTTGGATGACTCAACTTGCACACAAATCCCTAAAGACAAGAGAGGAAATCCAAACCTTAATCAAAGAATTGCCAATGGTGTACGAACAGAATCTGACTAGCAACCTAAGAGAAATAACCAGCAACAAGCATGTCACTGTGCATGTGGATAGTAATGTCAGCGATCAGCAAACTTTGAATTCATCAACACAAGTCACCTAGCAACACACATGCATTTCTTTGCCTACCCTAATGTTACATGTATTTAGGCGAGCGATTCAGCTGCCTAGAATTGGTAAGAGATGAAGTTAACATAGTTAACTTGTTATGAGGCTGAATGCTAGGCAGTGCGACTGGTCCAGGCCAGGTGACCGATAAGACCCTGCTCAGATACAAAGGCAGTCAGAGCTTGGCTGAAAACTGGTCAAACCCAGTGCAGGGAACTTAGACAGCAGTTGCTCAGTTAGTCAAAGAATCAACGATACACCAGAAATGCTGGAGTGTAAGACAGTCTAATGGCTTCTTACAACTCTTATAAATTTTATATTAAATCTGTTACATATTAGAGCAAACAAGAATACATCTGATAACTCAGAGATACGAGACACATCCAATGAAACAATAATATTTTCAACACCTTAAAAACTATAGAAGTTAATATTTTACAGTGACCGGAACTGAAGAGAATCGAAGCATTTGAGATATGGTGCTGCAGACGAATGTTGATAATTAGGTGGACTGATAAGGCAAGGAATGAGGAGGTTCTGCGCAGAATCGGAGAGGGAAGGAACATGTGGAAAACACTGAGAAGGAGAAGGGACAGGATGATAGGACATCTGTTAAGACATGAGGGAATGACTTCCATGGTACTAGAGGGAGCTGTAGGGGGCAAAAAGTGTAGAGGAAGACAGATTTGGAATACATCCAGCAAATAATTGAGGATGTAGATTGCAAGTGCTACTCTGAGTTGAAGAAGTTAGAACAGGATGAATTCGTGGTGGGCCACATCAAACCGGTCAGAAGACTGATGACCAAAAACAAAACAAAAAAATATTTTCACAGTGAACTTTAGAATTAACAACTTTTAAACACTTCATACAATCTCAACAAACTATATCTCAGCTGATAGCATTGCACCATAGATACATTCCCTGAAAGCTAGGTATCTGTATTGATTTATTGATTTACTACGCAAAATTTTATCAGAACATCGTATCCACCACAATAACACAGCAACTGAGTGCGGCATGGACACGTCATATACTTCATAGTTGTGTTGTTATTTAAGGAAAATGTTTCTAATTTTGTCAGTAACTTTATTTAAATTTAATTACAGTCGATATTAAAAAACCATGATAATATAAGTATTGGACTGTCACATGTGTTAACTGACGCCACTATTGAAAAGAGTACCAAAAGACACTTCCTTCAAGCAGGCATAAGTAATTATTTAAACAATAACTAACGATATTTTGTTTGTTTGGCGCTGGTGTAGACTTGTTTCCCTCCATGGTCTACACCAGCGCCATGGATATAGAAATCGCCCTTTGTTTTAGATCGTACAAAAATGATAATTTTATTGTGTATTTTAATTTTGACAAGTACAGAGTTTAACCTTGACATCTATAGATTTTTATTATGTATTTTTAGAGATAAAAGTAAATTTAAAAAATCTACTTAATACAGTATGTACATATGTCATGTAACAAATGTACCAGACGCCATCTGTCGATAATAGTTTTATAATTAATATAAAAGACGTGCATTCTGACAACCAATTTTATGTGACGCAGCATGTGAAAGATGCTGTGTGTGGACGGGTTACTCCTGTAATCGAAATTGCAGGTACGTTCTGGTACATTAGATGTTGATTGGATAGGATGAAAAAGGTTTGCATTTGTGATATCGTAAATTAGTATCATTATCGTTTAAGATCTGAAGATGGTTCTAGAGGAACCGAAAACGATCATGTGAATAAACATTTTTGAAATCAAGGCGGAATATAAGTAACATTGTATATCCAGTGACTGCAGTATCCCATCAGACATTATGTCTGTTTTTGTAAAACACCTGACTTAGTTGCTCTGCATATCTTTGGAAAATTCCTGGTACTGAGTTGACCGCAAAAGGCAACCTCTTGAACTAATACATTGTAAATGGCACACAGATTACCAGGAGTTCTGAATGTCTCTAACTGGAGGCAATTGCAGGTGTGCATCCTTCAAACCAAACTTTGACATACACTGCTCCATCCCCTCTTTCCTAGCTTTGCTGAAAATTCCTCTTGCTGAGGGTTCGGTAAATGTCAATCTCATGTTGTAACCATGGCTTTAACCGGAAATCCAGATGGACCCATTTGCTTCCTTCACGATAACCATAAGAGTTGCCCACTGACTAGCTGAGATTGGAGCAGCTACCGCCAATAATTATTCCTCTAACCTGTCGAAGTTGGTCTTTACTGTATTATGCATTATGAGTAGAGCTGGCTGTAAACGCAAACCTGAAGCACAGCGGGCTATTTAATTGATATACTCGCTTCAGACTCTTCGGCCATACCACCAATGATTGAAAGAATTGCTCACAATTCTCTAATAACGAATCTAAACTCTGGAACGGTTCCAAGCTGACACCTCATTCCCTACATTCAATACTTGGAAACCAAATGCGGCCAACGCTTCAAAACCAAAAAATTTACAGCTTACGGTGAACTTATGACCAACAAAGTCATTTGATTTCCATATTCTTGTATTTTGACCATATAGTAATTCGCTCTCCCAAAGGGATTTTTTGCTGACTGTGTGAAATAACCTTCCTCTATGAGGGTCACAAACAGGGCGAGCCCAAATGCTGGTAGGTTTCCTGGTTATTCAGAGAAACTACTGCCTCTACAGCCACCTGGAAATGGGTGGTAATACCTCTGATATCCAATTCAATCAAGAGTTTATTTGGCACCTGGCCTGGTTCTGCCGAGGCTGAAACCAAAGCAAACACCGATGCTTGGCCAGGTTTTGCTGCCCACTGTGTATTGGCGTCACCGGATCACCAGCCCACAGTGCTCTCTTCCTACCCTGGCACACTGCTGCCACGTGCCCTCTCTTGCGACAGGCGTAGCATCTGTCGAAATAATGTGGACACTGGCGACACTTGTGGTTATCCAATAGTGTGGACAAGACTGGCGTCAATGGCGCCGAAACCAATGTTGAGGGCAACTTTTCTTATTACCTAAAAATATGATACATAGCCAGACACCCCAGTAGATTTCGTATCTTTACTACGTCCATTGGCTTCTACTTGGGAGAACAAACGTTTCCTTGTCTGTTATTCACACCCTTAGTCTCACCCAGGGGACTGACTTGTTGACAATGGTGGTGCCAACTATCTAAAAACGGATTTTGAGCTTTTGCTAACAGTAGTAGGATAAGGAGACAACGTGGACAGAGCGTGTACTGATGACGGTCTCTGTTCTCTCCTTACCCTGCCAAGACCTCAAACTGATTGGCAATTTTTCCGATTGTGCTCGCTTGGAGAAGACGTTTCCAATGCTCTAGTTTGGACCTAGTTATTTAGTGTTAATCCGACAACCACATCTGTGTTTAAAAAAATGTAGATACGAGACACCATAGTTTATATATTAAGCTTGCTTTTATGGGTGAGGCCTTGCAAATCCTCTACGCAGGATGCATAAGAATGATCACTACACTTCCCATATTGCAACTACAATCTCAGTGCGACAATATGAGTTTGATGCAGACTGTACAATTTAGTAAATTCTATTCTTCAACGTTCCCGTGCTCTCACAGCTTTTGAATCATTTCATAAAGACTACTACTGCTGCTAAGTTACAGAGTGCTCTGGGCTATGGGATCTGGTATGTTTGTTATCTTGCAAAACAGCGTAAAGCTGCGCAGATAGTTTTCCCATCTCTGTATGTGGTGTGACCGCCAGACACCACACTTGCTAGGTGGTAGCCTTTAAATCGGCCGCGGTCCGGTAGTATACGTCGGACCCGCGTGTCGCCACTGTCAGTGATTGCAGACCGAGCGCCGCCACACGGCAGGTCTAGAGAGACTTCCTAGCACTCGGCCCAGTTGTACAGCCGACTTTGATAGCGATGCTTCACTGGCAAATTACGCTCTCATTTGCCGAGACGATAGTTAGCATAGCCTTCAGCTACGTCATTTGCTACGACCTAGCAAGGCGCCATTGTCATTTGCTATTTATCTTGTGATGCATGTACCGTCAGACCTATGTTCACCAATTACGGATTAAAGTTAAGTATTCCAGCAGCAACGTACGTTATTGGCTATATTAATTACCGTGTCCTGTTCCAGACCTCACGCCAGTCTGCGTGAGATTAAACGCGTGCCTTTCGGCTTCCTCTCCTAGTGGCTTGGCTGTCTTGCCAAGTCACAACACTGTACATTCTCGTGAAACACAACAAATAGCGACGGCGAAGATTGCCACAAAATTGATAGACCCACCGGCTGCAAGCTTCACGTTTCGGATCAGCTCCGCATTCTACCTGATCAGCTCCTGCAAATGCTTAGGCTATAGATGTAGTTGCAACCATAGCTGTTCCTGCTGTTGACATTGGAGTGTTATTTCGCGCTGGCAAATCTCCAGAAACGGTTGAACCACTGTTATGAGGTGTTTCACACACGACAGTCAGCTTCATCGTCACTTCCGCGATGTGCTACTCAGATGAGGGTGTGCCATTAGGCAATTTCTCTGGAAAATGGTAGTGACAAAAAAGACTGAGTGGACGATGACAACGTGTACACACATCCAAAAAGAGGATCCAAAAGGGAATTCAAACATTAAGCCAAGAATCATGAAGTTCCTACAGGGTGTTTCAAAAATGACCGGTATATTTGAAACGGCAATAAAAACTAAACGAGCAGCGATAGAAATACACCGTTTGTTGCAATATGCTTGGAACAACAGTACATTTTCAGGCGGACAAACTTTCGAAATTACAGTAGTTACAATTTTCAACAACAGATGGCGCTGCAAGTGATGTGAAAGATATAGAAGACAATGCAGTCTGTGGGTGCGCCATTCTGTACGTCGTCTTTCTGCTGTAAGCGTGTGCTGTTCACAACGTGCAAGTGTGCTGTAGACAACATGGTTTATTCCTTAGAACAGAGGATTTTTCTGGTGTTGGAATTCCACCGCCTAGAACACAGTGTTGTTGCAACAAGACGAAGTTTTCAACGGAGGTTTAATGTAACCAAAGGACCGAAAAGCGATACAATAAAGGATCTGTTTGACAAATTTCAACGGACTGGGAACGTGACGGATGAACGTGCTGGAAAGGTAGGGCGACCGCGTACGGCAACCACAGAGGGCAACGCGCAGCTAGTGCAGCAGGTGATCCAACAGCGGCCTCGGGTTTCCGTTCGCCGTGTTGCAGCTGCGGTCCAAATGACGCCAACGTCCACGTATCGTCTCGTGCGCCAGAGTTTACACCTCTATCCATACAAAATTCAAACGCGGCAACCCCTCAGCGCCGCTACCATTGCTGCACGAGAGACATTCGCTAACGATATAGTGCACAGGATTGATGACGGCGATATGCATGTGGCTGCCATTTGGTTTACTGACGAAGCTTATTTTTACCTGGACGGCTTCGTCAATAAACAGAACTGGCGCATATGGGGAACCGAAAAGCCCCATGTTGCAGTCCCATCGTCCCTGCATCCTCAAAAAGTACTGGTCTGGGCCGCCATTTCTTCCAAAGGAATCATTGGCCCATTTTTCAGATCCGAAACGATTACTGCATCACGCTATCTGGACATTCTTCGTGAATTTGTGGCGGTACAAACTGCCTTAGACGACACTGCGAACACCTAGTGGTTTATGCAAGATGGTGCCCGGCCACATCGCACGGCCGACGTCTTTAATTTCCTGAACGAATATTTCGATGATCGTGTGATTGCTTTGGGCTATCCGAAACATACAGGAGGCGGCGTGGATTGGCGTCCCTATTCGCCAGACATGAACCCCTGTGACTTCTTTCTGTGGGGACACTTGAAAGACCAGGTGTACCGCCAGAATCCAGAAACAATTGAACAGCTGAAGCAGTACATCTCATCTGCATGTGAAGCCATTCCGCCAGACACGTTGTCAAAGGTTTCGGGTAATTGCATTCAGAGACTACGCTATATTATTGCTACACATGGTGGATATGTGGAAAATATCGTACTATAGAGTTTCCCAGACCGCAGTGCCATCTGTTGTTGAAAATTGTAACTACTGTAATTTCGAAAGTTTGTCTGCCTGAAAATGTACTGTTGTCCCAAGCAAATTCCAACAAACGGTGTATTTCTATCGCTGCTCGTTTAGTTTTTATTGCCGTTTCAAATATACCGGTCATTTTTGAAACACCCTGTATGAGCAAAACCTGATTTGCAGACTGAGAGAAATAACCAAGAACAAACGTGTCACTGTGTGTGAACAGTAACATCAGTGACCAGAAAGACTTAGAGACATCAATAAAACTGACATATGAACGCATGCGCACTTCCCTCGTTGTCTACGTTGCCAGAGGGTCTTGCCATCTCACGCAGTGTCCCATGGTGCGGCCGTGAAACCATACGACTATGGTCAGCCAACGCTGATGCATTTATGTCGACATGGAGGTCCGAATCTGGCGACAGTACTAATAGGTGTCTGGATGCTTTTGATCAGATAGTATAGTATGGCTAAAAGAAGGCCATAGAACGAATAGAGAAATGTCAAAGTTGGTATTCTGTGTAAACCCTCTGTCACTGTGTGTGAACAGTAACATCAGTGACCAGAAAGACTTAGAGACATCAATAAAACTGACATATGAACGCATGCGCACTTCCCTCGTTGTCTACGTTGCCAGAGGGTCTTGCCATCTCACGCAGTGTCCCATGGTGCGGCCGTGAAACCATACGACTATGGTCAGCCAACGCTGATGCATTTATGTCGACATGGAGGTCCGAATCTGGCGACAGTACTAATAGGTGTCTGGATGCTTTTGATCAGATAGTATAGTATGACTAAAAGAAGGCCATAGAACGAATAGAGAAATGTCAAAGTTGGTATTCTGTGTAAACCCTCATTTTTTGACTGTACTAAATACACGTTTTTTTAACGTACGGTCACTAGAATTTCCTTTTCTTCCCGTTTAGGTAAGATACTGAATTGGATACTATCGAAGAGGTTATAATCTGCCAGTTACCGATACAACGGTTACCAGAAACTGTTTTCACACCACTGTGGTTCTAAGATAGAAACGCTGTCTCTGGTCAGAGTGCTCCCAATTACACACGCAGTTCATTGTCTTTTGTCATTTCCATTCAGCTACCAAGCTTCTATGGGAAACAAAATCCTTAAGAAGTATCCAAGCGAAAAACAATAATCTCATTTCCAGAATGAAAACTTCACTCTGCAATGGTATGCATGCTTTTACGAAGCTTCCTGAAAAATGAAAACCGCTTTCCGAACCTGGACTCGAATACAAAATTGGAAGAACTGAAACTGTGAAGAGTGGTCGTGAGTCACGACCGGATAATTCAGCTGGTAAGAGCCTTGCAAGGTTTCAGGGTTGCATACCACTCCGGCACACTGTTTTAACATGTCAGAAATTTTTAGTTTTTCGCTTGTTAGCAAGAAGTTCAGCAAATGCGATGAGGTTCATTCATCGCAGGAACTTGGGACAACGATAGCAGGGACAGGCGAAGAGAAAAGAGCGAGTTGCTTCGTCGACCTTCAGCTTCAGTCTCTTCTCCTCATTTAGCGTTCCATTTGATACGGGATTAAGATCTGGCCATTTAGCGTGTCAGTCGAAGTGCGGGAAGGTGTCTGAGTGTTCATCAAACCAGGCTTGTATAGGTGTAGCCCAGTGAATACTGTTGTTGTCGTCTTGAAAGACGGGAGTGTCCACGCGAGGTTCAACATGGAAAGCACCACCAAAACATTACAGAAACCATTCAGCCCTCAACCACACTGTACACACTCCTTAAACTCTTCATTGGACCGTCGGTGAACTTGACGCCGTACATCCTTTGAAAAGAGGAAATATCACGATGCGTCGGACCACGGTACACGTCTCCGGTCGGTTAGTGTCCAGATTCTTTCTTTTTTGCTCACTGAAGACGTGGACTTTTGTGTGCTAGCATGGGCAATGGTACTCGGTTACAAATGTCCATAACATACAACGCCTTCGCAATGTTCGCACTGGATCTAGTTGAGATGGGCTCGAATTCACTGACAGCAGCCGGCCGCAGTGGCCGAGCAGTTCTAGGCGCTACGGTTCGGAACCGCGCGACTGCTACGGTCGCAGGTTCGAATCCTCCCTCGGGCATGGCTGTTCAAATGGTTCAAATGGCTCTGAGCACTATGGGACTCAACTGCTGTGGTCATCAGTCCCCTAGAACTTGGAACTAATTAAACCTAACTAACCTAAGGACATCACACACATCCATGCCCGAGGCAGGATTCGAACCTGCGACCGTAGCAGCAGCCCGGCTCTGGACTGGAGCGCCTAGAACCGCACGACCACCGCGGCCGGCGGGCATGGCTGTGGATGATGTCCTTAGGTTAGTTAGGTTAAGTAGTTCTAAGTTCTAGGGGACTGATGATCTCAGAAGTTAAGTCCCATAGTGCTAAGAGCCATTTGAACCATTACTTAATTACATTTGTTCGTGCTCATCAGTAGCCCATATGATTAATGAAGAACTACGCTACACCATCTCCCCCCTCCCGTGTAATGTGGAACGTATCGCCAGACGTCAAGACGTCACGAGACACAGATCTGCGGTTATAAAAGTAGGCGGAGAGTACTGTGTTGTCACTGCACACGTAGCAACAGCAAAATGGTGCGGTCAGGGCGACTCAGTGTCGTTGAACATGACCTAGCCGTTGGATGTCACATAGGAAACAAATCCATCACGGACATTTCAGCGCTTCTAAAACTGCCCAATTCGACTGTTAGTAATGTCATTTTGACGTGGAAATGCGAGAAAACATCCACATCTAAACCAAAAACAGACAGACCAAATGTACTGTAGGCCAGGAACCGTCGAGCACTGCGTAGTGCAGTTGTAAAAATCGCACGAAATAGACAGAAGGAATCACTCTTGACTTCCGAAGTGCAACGAGGGGCGTTCAGTAAGTACTACAACTCATCCTTTCTCAGACAATTGCGGTTGATACAATGCTGTCTTTGTTATATGATATCGTGGAATATTCCCGCTTCAGCCTCTATAGTTCCATTAAGTTCAGATGGGTGGCAGCACTGTACGTAGACTTAAAAATGGCGTCTGTAACGGAGGTGCTTTCCAAGCCGACTGCTGTCACTGGCGGGAAACCAGAACACCACACATACTCATAGGCGCTTTCAGAATGTCTACGGCGACCTGGCAGAGGACAAAAACACGGTAAATCGTTGAGAGATGCGTCTGTCATCATCGGAACAAGGCCGCAGAAACCTCCCGCCTGCCGGCCAGCCCCACACAGCTGCGATGTTGGAACGTGTGGACACTTGCAATCGAGGTGATCGACAGATCACAATCAAACACCTCGCTGCTCAACTGGACGTCTCTGTAGGTAGTGCTGACACATTCTTCCACGAGTTGGGACACTTAAGGGGTTCCTTGCCATCTAACAGAAGACCATGAAGAGTAACTGAGGACCATCTGTGCGAAGTTGATTGCGCGTTACGAGGCTGATCGTGACAATTTTTTTTCGGATATTATCACAGGTGATGAAACGTGGTTCATCACTTGGAACCGGAAACAAAATGGCAGTGCATGAATGGCGATACACCACCCCTCCTCTAAAGAAAAAGGTCAGTGTCGCACACTCAGCCGGTCTCCTGTGACTCTGGAGGGGTTATTCTGTTCAATGTCCTCTCTCATCGTGCAATTATCAACTTTGAACTGTACTGTGCCATCGTCAGGAAACTGAAGAAACAACTTCCAAAATGCAAACGGGCTTCTCTTTCTCCATGACAACGAAAGGCCTCACAAAAGAATGAGCATCCAAGAGGAACTCAAAAAACCTCATTGGGCTGTTCTTCATCAACCACACTACTGCTCGGATCTCCCAGCTTCCTGTCTGTTTGGCCCAATGAAGGAGTGCTCTGCAGGAAGCAGTATGCGGATGATGGGAAGGTTATTGATGCAGAAAGATGTTGGTTCTGACTTCGACCAGTAAGTGATACCACGTGGGGGTACAGACACACCCACAGTGTGCATCACCACTAAAATGCAATGGAATTTCTCTTTCTCCATGACAACGACAGGGTTCATAAAAGATTGAGCGTCCAAGATGAACTCACAAAACTGCATTGGGCTGTTCATCCTCAGCCACAGTACTGCCCAAATCTCCGACCTTCCTTAGAGTAAGGTGGCATACCGATGTCGCATTGGTCGGAGATTATGTTGAAAAACTAGGGTTTTCTAGGGAAAAGAATGGGGACTAATATGGTGTATTGGAATCCTGAATAAAATCAACCTGATTTCAAATTTGTTGAACGACCCCACTCTCAAGAGTCCAGTTAGCACCATGACTGTGCGTATGGAGTTAAAAAGAATGAGGTACGAAGTCGAGCCCTTGCTCATGGGCCACGCATTCCTGTTGTCAGTGCTACTCTACGCTTAAGATGGTGTGCAAAGACCAGCGTCATTGGACAGTGGCTGATTGGAAACGAGTGAGGTGGAATGATGAATCACGCTATGCCCTGAATCAATCCGATGGAACGGCTTGGGTGTTGTAAATAACTAGAGAATGTTACCTGCCATCACGTATCGTGCCAACAGTGAAGTAAAGAGAAGGTGGTTTAGAGAATTGGACTGTTATTCATGATTGGGGCTTGATCCCGTTATTGCGCTCGAGTAAACGCTAAATGCGGAAGGATGTGAACACATTTTGGAGCCTTGAGTACTGCATACAGTTGAGAGACAATTATTGTTTGTCTCAGCATGACAATGTACCCTGTCGTATAACAACTTCTGTAAGGCATTGGTCTGTGGATGATAACATTCCTGAAATTAATTGGCGTGTATAGGTTAAAAACAGTCTTGGTTGCAATTTTAGTTTTTTTTTTTTTTTTTTTTTTTTTTTTCAACTACGCGTTTCACCTTATTTAGGCATGTTCAGGTTGATGTTAATTTGGTATTTCTTAGAACGATCGAATACGTCAGGCCAACATCGCCTTCGTTAAACTCAGTAAAAACTTCCTAGATGGACGTGAGTGACTCCAAGACCTGCATAACGCGTTCCCGTTCACAGGAGCTCCTGTGGCACTGATGTTTGTTGAGCATCTCCGTAGGGCTAGGCGCAAATTGAGGCGCGTATAGCACGTGTGACGTGACCCGACACTACAGCGCGACACGCACGTGCTGCACGGGTCGCGCAGGTCAAGCGCATATTGCGACGCGTACACCACACTCCGCACCCGCCGACTGGCGACGCTCTTCGCTGACTGAACCGAAGCGCGCGCAACCTCTTATCTTTCTCAAACGATTTTACAGAAACTATTCTCTGAAAATATTTGATTTTTGCCTTACTTGGAGTGTTATACGTCAGCTTCGTGACGAAGTGCACATCACCTCGCTAATAACCATTCTTATTGTGATGTACACATTTTAGTAAGACACTACGCAAAACTCAAAAGTTTGCAACGAAAAGTAGGGGTTGCTATGATTTTGCGTTTGGTGCGTATTACACCATATGTTGCTGCGTATGAAATTTGGCTAACATGCTGAATTTTTGTTTAGACTTGGGAGGAGATCTCTATCTGCCTCCGATCTCGAGATAATGGATCCCATGTAGGCCGCCGCGAGAATGAAATACTCGAAACATCTCTCGTATCTCCTAAACCGCTGGAGACATCGAAACGAAAGTTTGGCGAATGATAGCACACAAGGAGAAGAGAATGTTTTGCCAATTATTAAACACACGGAACTTTCTTATCTGTGGCGACATATCACTACTTATACTTCTTTTTTTATTTATTTCAATCCAGTGACTGTAATTTTTTAAGAGTTATCGACAGCTAACAAAACAAGAGCTTCCTAGTATGAAAATAAACATGAAATTTCTTCTTTTATGTTACTGCAAACCGATACCATGAGGTTTTTCGTAAGCTATTGAGCTCTGTGATTGCCAATTACTTGTTTAATGAGACCCTCCGTTTCGGAATTCTGTATCAATAGCTGCTGAGAGATGAGTTTGGCAAATTACACTGTGACAAAGGAAGTACAATTAAACCAGTCACCAAGAGAAATGTGGCCTTTACTCATAAATGGTGATGCTTCTTCGAATGAGAAAAGGTTAACAACTCACACAAAAACAGATTGGCAATTCTGTTGGAATTTTGGTGCAATCCCCGTAACCCATCGTATTTTTAACACTGAGCGACTGGAATGGAAACTTACCAAAGGATTTTATTCCGTCTCTTGATCTGAGAAGTATTAAAACAATGACGAGCGTTCCTTCAGGCGGAATGATAGGCACATGCCAGATACTGTTTACTCACCTAGGGCTTGCCAAACTGACAATGCGTGATCGCGACTAAAATAGTTCTTACTGAGATAAATAAACAATTGATCTGTCGCACAACACAATGGTCAGTGTATTGTCAGCAGCGAAGGATAATGCGCGCGACAGGAATGCACAAGCTAGTCATGTGTGCCTTGTGAGATGGAGTTCGAAAAACATTGTTATGAAAGTAGATCTGCCTTTGTCAGCAGCACATTTCAACAAATTTAATAACACTCTTTTAGGATATTCCTACTTTCGTAATAATACCGACCATTTTCTTCATTTGTGTAGCCTGTTGTTGTATAATTAGTTTATTAATGCTGATAATGTGCATGCAACAATTGAAATGCTTTTTCTCATCACGGCGAACCAATTAAAACATTGCTATTTGTGACTGCTTTTCGACTGTTTCTAGCTTGCAGTGGAAATATGTTGTTCACATGCATGGAGTACAGTGTTTCGTATTACATTATTACATCCATATCAGAGTAATCACAGTGAAACTTCTATACTTCAGATCTTGGACGCTTTTTACCAGAAGCACAAAGGGATCACACCTGTGGAGATTATCCCTTTCTAAATTTTTGTAACAGATCGTACAGATATGCTAGGTTACTAGGCAGCGAGAAGATAACCTTGCTTTACTTTCCTGCCTTGATTCTTAATCACATGATTTTATAGTATTCCTTGCTTCCTTATTCACTACCCTCTGTCCCTCCTTGCGATCCGAAAACATCGCGGAGGCATATGGTGCAATTCCAGCGGCCAATGGCTCATCAGTTACTGAAGTATACATTTTTCTTGACAGAAGAAAAACAAAACAAAACGATGCAGATATAAATAACAGAAAAGTATAACGTGCTAACGAAGAAAGCTGGAGGGTTTAAATGGCGAAAAAAGAAACACTACCCGAAGGCAATAAAATTCAGTACACAGTAAGGCAAAATTTATCGTATGGGCAATACTACCACTGCTCATATGTGCCGTTCCGATGTGAGCATATGGCCGGGCTACTTTTCCGCTCCCCTCAAATTTCCCACGGTGCTAGCGAGGCAAGCACGACGCGCGGCGCCAGAAACTGTGCCTCAACCACAACGCCGCGCGACCTGGCGCAGGCGCGTGTCGCGTCCCAGTCGCGTCGCGTCGCAGTTTGCGCGGCCCCACTTGAACCTGTGAAGTTACAAAAACGCGCGCTGCGCTGCGTCGCGCCACACGCGCTATACGCGTCTTAATTTGCTTCTAGCATTAACGTTCTCGCGCCGATTAAACGATCCAGTTGCGAAACGCGCCGCTCTTCGCTGGATCTTTTTCATCTCTTCTATGAGACCTACCCGTTAAGGATCCCAGATAGATGAACAATACTCAAGAATAGGTCGAACAGGTGCCTTGTAAGCCACTTCCTTCATCGACGAGTCAAAAAACTCAGCATCAACCTGAGCGCCGTTTTCTACAGCACTATGGATGTCATGGAGGATGTCAATAGCTAAGTACTTAAATTACAGTGCGACTAGTGTGTTGGTTATTAAAATAATCTTCCCTAAGGCACATTTTTTTGTGCTCTTTTCACTTCGCAATATTTTACTGAGGGGCACTCATTACTTTCTACTTCCTGCGAATTACTTTCAATAAAGAGGTGGTCTAGGGGCTGTATAAAAAAACTGAGTGAAGGATTCAACGACCAGCTTGAACAGATATCATGTGACCTCCTCCCAGACCAAACGAAACGAACAATACTAAACAAAATTATAAAAAATAAAATAAAAAAGATGTTAGAATGGTAGTTCGTCGAATTTTAGAAAAAAAATTAAAAAAGGGGTAGTGTCTTTCATTAGTAATCAAAACGTCCTCTGTTTCGAGTTCAAAACCTATCACCACTTACATGTTGATTAATAATATGCGTTGTCGACCGAAGACTTCCGGCATAAGAAGTCAGCCTCATTCTACCAACGCCCTTGTCAAAGAGGAGGAGCGGACAGAGGTTGTAACCTCCCCGCAAAATTTTGAAACACAATATTTAAATGTTAACGAGAATAGAACCTAGTGTAACCTCCCAGCAAATAAAATAATTTATTGACAATGACAATTAAATGAGAAATAGCAATCTGAGCCAAATGTAAGCTGCCCACAAAAATGAAAGTCAATTCAATAAAAATGAAATCTCAGTGACAATGAAAACGCAAATAGACCGAAATGTCGACCTTAGGCCCTGTTCTTACCTCAGTAAAATTGCATCTGCTCTTATTTTTCGTCATAGCTTGGAGGAAATGCATCGCAAAAATTCTTTGAACTTAAGTAAATTTTTTCTTCAAGGAAATGCATGGGAAATTTTCTTTCAATAAAATGTTTGTTTTGTTAAAATACTTGGTTTGAAAACAAAATTATTATTGGGGCGATTCTTGAACAAATTAATTGCTGTTAAGATACATTACATTATCAGATGAGTGCAATGCAGCTTCATTACCTTATTTAAAAATACACCTCGTCCTGAATCTTGACCAGAGCCCCATGTCGACGCCCGCCGACTCCTCACACACAACTGCGACTGTCTCTCGCGCGCTACTACATGCTGTCGCGACTCGCTACGTACAACTGAACTCTCTCGCAACTCGACCGCAGCTGCACATGCCGACTCCCTACATGCAACTGAACTGTCGCGCGGTCAAGCGCAAACTAGCAACGATAAATAACTCTCTGGTCAGAGATTCTGTCATGCCTCGCCATCGCTGTACTAAATACATACGCGTTTCATAACCCTCCACTGGGGGGGGGGGGGGGGGGGCAAAAAATTTGGCAGCGATGGTGAGTCATTTGGACTTGCCATGAGCAACAAATTTTTTCTTAATTAATTAACTTTTACAATTTACAGAATATTCAGATGTAGTACATGAATTAAATGTGGTGCACATGCACCGAGTACAAAACATTTCAGACAATGACAATGAGTACAGAACATATGACATAAGTGCACAGTTACTGACGTTCAGCACAAAACGTATTAACACATGACATAAGTGTACATGCACTGAAAAATTCTTCAACGTTTTCACAATGTAATAGCAAAAAATCATCAAATCAAAAAATGTATATACAATGTAAATGACAAGAGTGCACATATACTGTACTTCAAAACAAATCAAAAGAAATGTACATAGAATGGGTAGAAATCATGACAAAATTGCACACGCACTGAAAAACTCTTTAGCATTTTCATAACAAATAAACGCAATGGTAAAAAATCATTTTGACAAGTGACATAAGTGCACATGCACTGCAGTTGAGAATATATCAGCAAATCACAAAATGTATTAATAAATGGCAAAAGTGCACACGCACTGTAGTACAGAACATATCAGAAAACCACAAAATATATACGTAAGGAGTACAAATGGCATAAAGTGCACACACACTGAAAAACTCTCTAATGTTTTTACGACAAATAAACCTAATGAGTACAAATCATATTGACAAATGACAAAAGTGCACACGCACTGTAGTACTCTCTAGTATTTTTTTACAACAAACAAACAAATCAAGGAGTGTAATAAAGTGCACATGCACTATAGAAGTCTTTAGTAATTTCAGGACAAATGAAAGGAAGTGCACACGCACTGTATATGACTTTTTCATTTTAGGGAAGGAATAGGAAGGATTGCGTCATGGTTGTAGCACTTAGGTTGCACACAGCTGCACTGAAAGTCCAGATCTTTCCACAGAAATACAACACCAAGTGAGACAATTTGCAGTTCTTTTCCCAGAAGTATTTATCAGCGTATCCAAGACACTGAAATGTCGTAGTAATATTCCCTGTTATCATTTGGCAGTACATCAGGTACACCAAACAGTGGGACCATAATAACGTCTTCATCGCTTACGGTGGTGGACAGCATGTCGTGTCAACACCACGCTCTTACAAGGCACACCGACGTGGAATTAGTGCAAAAACCAAATATAGTGCTCCATGATCATGAGGATGGACAGGACAAATGGATATTGCAGTAATTCAGGGTAGTTAGCTCAGAAGGTGAAGGACATTAAGTCACATAGTAGTCTTCATTGAGAATTACATTAGTAGTTTGCGGCATTCATAGCCCAGTTATTGAACATTTCTGTACCATGTATTTAGTATTACAGAATAATGTTCATAAAATTAACTGAATATAGCAAATATTGGCATCATGGGTAATCGTATTACAATAAACAGTGGCAGTCCTTCACCAGTTACAAAGCATATTTAGTATGACATAATAATTTTCATCAGAAGTCATCATTGAAAAGGAGAGTCAATTATTGGCATAGCATTAACATAATTCATTGAGTTATACTAATTATTGGCACTCATTGGCCAGCAAGTATTGAATAGTACAACATTTTTTAATTATTGGCAGTCATTGGCCTGTTACAAAACATCAAAAGTCATCATTGAAAACAGGAGCTAATGAATGGCATAGTATTAACATAATTCATTTAGTTACACTAATTATTGGCACTCAGTGGCCAGCAAGTATTGAATAGTACAAAACATTGTTCATCATTCAGTATTATTCAGAACTCTCTTAAATGGGTAGCATTATTTGGAACTGGTGATACACACTTTTTTTTTTTTGTTAGAATGCATTGCTTTGGGTAATTATAAGGGAAAGCAAGAAGAGAAAAAGAAAAAATTTGCTTCTAGGTTGTTCCTGTAAATGAAAAATGTGTAACGTCATACGTCATGAGTCAGCTGTAGCAAGGTTATGAAACAAGGAAGTATATGTGATCACATTTATAAATGATAGACACAACTGGGTAAAAAAAATGCAAGTACTAGTATAGGTTTAATAAGTAACAAGTTTAGTAAGTATCATGAAAAGCTTCTCCTGGAAAAAAAATACAAAATGGATTATTGAGCTGAAAGAAGAAACGCATACTATGCTGAAAAGCAGTGAACTTCGAATTAACAGGTAGTGAAATGTGTATAAAAAATGTGTTCCATAGCTGTCCTTTCCAAAACCTTCAGTCATCATACCATACGATATGAAACATACTGTCAAAACAAACTGCAACAAATACTTAAATAACTACATAGCATAAATACATAAACTTCAACATCATCCTCATCTGTAAAGAAAAAACTTCATTATCCATCACTTCATTATCCATATTATCATAACTTCATTATTATCATCACCTGTAAAGAAAAACTTCATTATCCATTGTAGCATATTCTTCATCATTACTCTTCATCAGCATTCATTATCATCTGCAAAAAATCACTTCATTACTCATTACACAACTATTCCTTATCTCTAGCATATTTCATCACTAAAACTAAGATGTGTAGTTCTGTCTGACAGCCTGCATCAATCGCCTTGTATTCTGAAAGAAAAAATTAGTTAAGACTGCTATTCTACGATGTGTATAGTACATTCTTGTTAATGCTTGTTAATTCTGATCCATTTACTCTTCCTCATAAGGTTTTTGTATCTTCTTTCGTCTATTCCGTAGTTGAAATTCCCATTTCTGTTTAATTTATTTCCTTTACGCATCATTTCTTTCTGAAATTGATGAACAAAGAATAATGTCTTGCATTTAAATCATATACCCACTAAATAATGACTGGTTTATGTTGACATAATTAACCATACAGCATAACATGACAGAAAACGTAATATGTCAAAAGCATAGACAGTGTTCAAGGGCAAAAATGTACAGAGAATATCACAATGCAGCAGCAAAAAAAGAAAAATGTAAAACAGTCACGATGTTGAGATATCATAGGGCAAAAAATGTCAAAGTCAACTGGTGTGTGTTATACCTTAACTATTTCACAATGCATACAAACAAAACATGAAAACAATCGTACATACATAAGAAAGACAAAATGTGACGTTCGTTGTGCTCAGCTTGTATGTAGTGTAGTTACTAGAGGCGAGAATTAAAGACTTTAATGGAGAGAGAATTTGATAAAATTAATACGTCACTACATAGAATTGCATAATTATTCATAAAATACGTAAGTTTGTCTGGAAAAATATGCACGGTCTGATGTGTAACGACGAGAAGAGCGACCTGCTAACCTTACCTTGCCGGGCACTTGCCAAGAAAAAAATACGATAGTCATCAATAAGTAGTCACATAACTATAATTGCATAAGTGGTCATAAAAATTAGTAAATGGCATCATAGCATGTTAAATCATAAAGTGGTTTCATTCAATAAAGGGTTTAATGTTCGACACATGGTGGTTGCCCTTACTTTTCCTGGTTCTCAAAGTTTCGACGTGTACAACATTGGGGTGAGGAATGCTGCGAATCCGATATGGACCTGCGTATAGAAGTTCAAATTTACTGCACTTACCTTTTATTCTGCTGGATAAATAGTGTGTACGTACTAATATCTTCTGTCCAATGTGAAAGTCACGGCGTGTACAAACCTGTTTTTGCTGTCTTCTTCGGCGCTCTGCGGCACGTTTGATGTTGTTTAGCGCAATGTTAATTATTTCATGGTGTCGTAGTCGACGAGAAGTAGGAAAGTTTACTAATTTTTTAATTTTGTTTGGTGGTTCAACATTTTTCAGTATAACAGACGGAGATAGCATAGTGGATTCATTTGGTATGGAATTAATTACATCTTGGAAGGAGAATATGTGTGTATCCCAATAAATATGTCTTTTGTGGCAGTATATTCTACACAGTTTACCAATTTCTTTCATTGATCGTTCACAAGGGTTCGAAGAAGCATGGTACTTGGATATATAGATCGGAGAAATGTTTCTAGCTCGTAACATAGGTGTCCATGTAGCAGAACGAAATTGTGATCCATTATCGGAAATTACTCTCATCACATGCCCTACATGAAAATGTTTTACAAATGCTCTTGAAACAGTTTTAGCAGTAGCTTTGCGTAACGGAGTGAAAGTAACAAATTTTGAAGTGAGTTCAACAGCGACAAAGATGTAGCAAAAACCTCTATTGGTTCTGGGAATTGGACCAAAAATGTCTACAGCGGCCATGTGTCTTAATTTAACAGGTAAAATGGGATATAATGGAGGAATATGTGAAATCGTGTCTGATTTAGCTTTCTGGCAAATTTTACATAACGCTAAAACTCGTCGTATACGTTTCTCCATGTTGGTAAAATAACAGTTCTGTCTCAGTATAAGAAAACATTTTCTGGCTCCGTAATGTGCATAACTTAAATGAGTATACCATATTAATTTGTTAACCAGTTCGTCAGGAATGCATAATAACCAATTGTTGCTGTCAGGGTGAGAGCGGCGAAACAATGTCATTGCGTACAGTGTAATGGTTCCTAATCGTAACATTTTTCTTATTTTGCCAAAGGTGTTTAATTTCTTTCCACACATTGTTTTTACTTTGCTCTTGTGCTATGTCCTGTAATGACGACGAAATAAAATTTTCAAATGCAACTTGTTGAATGTACATGACGCTGAAATTTGCTTTGCAGAAGTTGGTTGCGATGTCTTGCTGATTGTTGCTGAGAGAACGAGATAGTGCGTCTGCTATAACATTTTGTGTGCCGGGAATGTGAACTATTGTAAAATTAAATTCCTGTAAATATAGCTTCCATCTGCTTCATCTGTCGTGTGTGAATTTAGCTGAAAGTAAAAATTGTATCGCTCTGTGATCTGTGTAAACGGTGGTATGTCTGCCATAAAGTGCCGAAATCTCGTAAAAGCCCATACAACACATAATGTTTCCAGTTCTGTAACGGAATAAATTCGTTCAGCAGGTGACAGAATGCGACTTGCAAAGGCGATGTTTTTAATTACTGTAGAGCCATCTTCTTCAATTTCCTGGAAAATATGTACGCCTAAAGCGGTGTTAGAACTGTCGGTGGCAATAGAAAAATTTCTGGTAAGATCTGGGTGCGATAAAAGTGGAGCATTCAACAAGGCTTCTTTCAGGTTCATGAATTCAGAATGTGCTTGCTTATCCCATGACCAAATAGTGTTTTTACCTGTTAATTGGCATAATCTAGGTGTGTCTAAAGCAGAGTGATGAATAAATTTACGAAAAAAGTTAATTAAGCCCAAAAAACTGCGTAGTTGTTTCTTCGTGGTAGGAATAGTAATGTCACGTAGAGCTTGAAGTTTTTCCGGATCAGGCGCAATGCCTTCTGCTGAAATTACGTGTCCAAGAAAATTTATAGAAGTTTTCCCAAAGTGCGATTTACTGAGGTTAACTGTGAGTCCTTGTGCATGAAAAGTTTGTAACAGTCGTTCTAGAATCAGATTGTGTTCAGTCCAGTTAGCTTCTGCAATAAGAATGTCGTCTACGTACGTTGTGATTCTGTCTTTAAGTTCTGTCGGAAGTATTGTGTTCAAACCGCGAATAAAAGCTGCTGAAGAAATAGTTAATCCGAACGGTAATTTACAAAATTGATAACAGTTACCAAAACAGAGAAATGCTGTGTATTTTCTGCAATTCGGATGAAGTTGAATTTGCCAAAATTCCGATTTCAAATCTAGTGTGGAATAAATAGCAGTACCGTGAAATTTCTGTAGAAGTTCCTCTAGTGTCTGTGGTCGATCTGTTTCATTAATAATCATGTCATTAATGTGACGCGAATCAAGTACGAGGCGAAGTGAGCCATCTTTTTTTTTTAACAATATGTAGCGGGTTTATGTACGGACTAACTGCTGGTTCAATAATTCCTTGGTCGTGCATATCTTGCAATTCTTTTTTAACTTGTTCTCTATAAATATACGGAATGGGATAATGCTTGGCTTTAAATGTATCGTGCTGTTTGACTTGAAATTCATACATAAATCCGGACATAGTACCAGGAATGTTGTCAAAAACTGGAGCTTGCTGTAAAAGAATTTTGCGTAGTTGCGTGCGTTCGTCGTCTGTATTTGCACTGCTTTGTTTAACTTTATCAGAAATCATTTGCATTACGTCGTAGTCAGCTTCGTCTGGAGTGTTATAGTTATGTACGTACGTATCTGTGAACAATGTGGAATTACAGTCTATGTTACGTAACGCAGAAATGACCTCTGTACGATTAATTGTTTGTTCTTCCGCAGATAAAGAATGCTGGAACTCTAAAGCCAATTGTACATTTTCGTCCTTCAACATTAGATAGGAATTTTGAAAATCAATAACTGCGTCGTGTTGTACAAGACAATTAGTACCTAAAATAACGTCTGTTGTCAATAAAGGAACAATCCAAAAATTTGAGTGAAAAGTATGACCTGCAATACAAAATGATAAATGCGTCTGTAATTTAATGTCTACTCCTTTACTCGATACTACTCCTTTCACTTTCGTTTTGCCTAAAGGTAATGTAGGATAGGTATTCTCTTTGTTACACTCGTTAAAAGTTTCCTCATTTATAACTGACATAGGTGATCCGGAATCGATTACTGCTGAAAATTTCGATGAACCAATTTTAATTTCGATGACAGGATGTGAAATAGTTTTCTGAACAACTGGTCTTTCCTGCAAAAGAGTGTCTCTGATATCGTCAAAAGTAATTTCATTTTCGTGAACAACATTCTGCGTGTCAAAAGTAGCGCTTACGTTACTGGAAGATGCGACCTGTACTGTATCTAGTCAAATTCTATCTGACGTGTTATTATTGTCTGGAGGATGTTGTGGCATTTCTACTATTTGAACTGTTCTATTACTTCTTCCAGACGTGTTGCGCTCTGGATGATACCTACTGTCGGGTTCATTCATGAGAATATGTTCTTGCGGATGATTTTGCTGTTGGTAAGATCGACTGTTATTATACGTACGCTGATAATTGTGCTCATTATTTTTACGTCTGTCTTAATAGTCATTCCTATACGGTGCATTGCGATAGGAATTGAAATACTGTCTTCTCTGTACGTAGTTATTTCCTTGCTGCCGTGCGTTACTATTTGTTGGATCTGGGACTATACGTGCACGCGGCGAAACATTAAAGCCTGGTTGACCTTGTAGACTAAGTGTAACCTCCCCGCCAAATTTTGAAACACAATATTTAAATGTTAACGAGAATAGAACCTAGTGTAACCTCCCAGCAAATAAAATAATTTATTGACAATGACAATTAAATGAGAAATAGCAATCTGAGCCAAATGTAAGCTGCCCACAAAAATGAAAGTCAATTCAATAAAAATGAAATCTCAGTGACAATGAAAACGCAAATAGACCGAAATGTCGACCTTAGGCCCTGTTCTTACCTCAGTAAAATTGCATCTGCTCTTATTTTTCGTCATAGCTTGGAGGAAATGCATCGCAAAAATTCTTTGAACTTAAGTAAATTTTTTCTTCAAGGAAATGCATGGGAAATTTTCTTTCAATAAAATGTTTGTTTTGTTAAAATACTTGGTTTGAAAACAAAATTATTATTGGGGCGATTCTTGAACAAATTAATTGCTGTTAAGATACATTACATTATCAGATGAGCGCAATGCAGCTTCATTACCTTATTTAAAAATACACCTCGTCCTGAACCTTGACCAGAGCCCCATGTCGACGCCCGCCGACTCCTCACACACAACTGCGACTGTCTCTCGCGCGCTACTACATGCTGTCGCGACTCGCTACGTACAACTGAACTCTCTCGCAACTCGACCGCAGCTGCACATGCCGACTCCCTACATGCAACTGAACTGTCGCGCGGTCAAGCGCAAACTAGCAACGATAAATAACTCTCTGGTCAGAGATTCTGTCATGCCTCGCCATCGCTGTACTAAATACATACGCGTTTCAAGGTTCAGGGCACTCTCTTGTGCTAGGGGTGCGAAACTGCCCCTAAAGGCGGAAGAATCAGCAATGATCAACACCACGAGGATGCAGAAGACAATGGAAACCATTGAATTAAAGACACTTAACGTCTATCCACACGAGATGTAGCCTGTAATGTGTATCATGGCGATCTCTCCTTTGGGAGAAGATACTGGAATAGCCCCTATTCGGATCGCCGGGAGGGGCTCCCAAAGGGGAGAAAAAGATTGAATAACCAGCGAAAGGATAACCGGGAGTCGGGGCGTGGAATGTCAGAAGCTTGAACGTTGTAGGGACGTTAGAAAATCTGAAAAGGGAAATACAAAGGCTCAATCTAGATATGGTGCCGGTCAATGAAGTGAAATAGAAAGAAGACAAGTATTTCTGGTCAGATGAGTATAGAGTAATATCAACAGCAACAGAAATGGTATAATAGGAATAGGATTCGTTATGAACAGGAATGTAGGGCAGAGAGTGTGTTACTGTGAACAGTTCAGTGATAGGGTTGTTCTTATGAGAATCGGCAGCAAACCAACACCGACAACTACAGTTCAGGTATACATGCGGACGTCACAAGCTGAAGATGAAGAGAAGTATATGAGAACGTTGAAAGGGTAATACAGTACGTAAAGGGAGGTGAAAATCTAATAGTCATGGGGGACTAGAATGCAGTTGTGAGGGAAGGAGTAGAAGAATCAGCTACAGGGGAACTGAGTTCTGTAATGAATTTCAGCTAGTAATAGCGAATGCTCTGTTCAAGAATCGCAAGAAGAGCAGGTATACTTGGAAAAGGCTAAAAGATACGGGAAGGTTTCACTTAGATTTCGTCACGGCCAGGCAGAGATTCCGAAAACAGATAATGGATTGTAAGGCGTCCCCAGGAGCAGATATAGGTTCAGATCACAATGTAGTAGTGATGAAGAGTAGGCCGAAGTTTACGAAATTAGTCAGGAAGAATCAATGAGCAAAGTAGTGGGATACGGAAGTACTAAGGAATGACGACATACGGTTAAAGTTCTCTAATGCAATAAAGAATAGCTCAATAGGCGGTACAGTAGAAGAAGAATGGACGTCTATAAAAAGGGCAATGATAGAAGTTGGAAAGAAAAACATAGGGACAAAGAAGGTAACCGCGAAGAAACCATGAGTAACAGAAGAAATACTTCAGTTGATCGACGAAAGAAGTACAAAAATAACTAGGGAAATTCATGAATACAGAAATACTAGTCGATGAGGAATGAAAAATATGAACAGCAGGGAAGCTACGACGAAATGGCTGCATGAAAAATGTGAAGAAATCGAAAAAGAAATTGTTATCCGAAGGACTGACTCAGCGTACAGGAAAGTCAAAACAACCTTCAGCGAAGTTAAAAGCAAGAATGACAACATTCGGAGTGCAATAGGAATCCCACTGTTAAATGCAGAGGACAGAGCGGATTGGTGAAAAGAATACACTGAAGGCCACTATCAGGTGGAAGATTTGTCTCTTGTGATGGAAGAACAAATAGCAGTCGATTTAGAAGAGACAGGGGATCCAGTATTAGAATCAGAATTTAAAAGAGCTTTGGAGGACTTAAGATCGAGTAAGGCGGAATGTATAGATAAAACTCCACCAGAATTCCTAAAAGTCATTTGTGGAAGTGGCGACAAAACGATTATTCACGTTGGCGTGTAAAATCGTTGAGTCTGGCGACATACCATCTGACTTGCGGAAAAAATCAGTTTGACTTTAAGAAAGGTAAAACACCAGAGAGGCAGTGCTGACGTTGTGGTTGATAATGGAAGCAACACTAATGAAATAAAAAGACACTTTTACAGGATTTGTCGACCTGGAAAAAGCGTTCCGCAATGTCAAATGGCGCAAGATGTTCTAAAAAATGAGGAAAACACCGATCAGCTATAGGGAGAGACGGGTAATATACAATATGTGCAAGAGGCAAGAGGGAGTAATTGAAGTAGACGACCAGGAACGAAGTGCTCGGATTAAAAGGGTGTAAGACAGAGATGTAGTCTTTTCCCGCCCCTGTTCAATCTGCACACCGAAGAAACAATGATGGAAATAAAAGAAAAAATTCACGAATGGGATTAAAATTCAAAGTGAAAAGATATCAATGATAAGGTTCGCTGATGACATTGTTATCCTGAGTGAAAATGAAAAAGAATTACATGAGCTGCTGAATGGAATGAACAGTCTGATGAGTGTAGATTATGGATTGAGAATAAATCGAAGGAAGACGTAAGTAATAAGATGTAGCAGAAATGAGAAAAGCGAGAAACTTAACATCAAGATTGATGGTTGCGAGATAGATGAGGTTAAGGAACTCTACTACCTACGCAGCAACCTCTGACGGACGGAGCAAGAAGGACATCAGAAGTAGACTAACACTGGTAAGAAGGGCATTCTTAGCCAAGAGAAGTCTCCTTGTATCAAACATAGTCCTTAATTTGGGGAAGAAATTTCTGAGTATGTGCGTTTGGAGCACATTGTAGTGAAACAGGGACTGTGGGAAAACCGGGACAGGAGAGATTTGAAGCATTTGAGATGTGGTGCTACAGACGGCTGTTGAAAACTAGGTGGACTGATAAGGTAAGCAACGAGGAGGTTCTGCGCAGAATCGGAGAGAAAAGGAACATGTGGAAAACACTGATAAGGAGAAGGTTCACGATGATAGGAGATGCGTTAGTGCATCGGTGAATAACTTCCATGGTACTAGAGGGAGCTGTAGAGGTTAAAAACTGTAGAAGACTACAGAGATTGGAATACATCCAGAAAATAATTGAGGATGTAGGTTACAAGTGCTCTGAGATGAAGAGGTTGGTACAGGAGAGGAAATCGTGGCGGGCCGCATGAGACCAATCAGAAGACCGATGACTCAAAAAAAATTAAATAAAATAAAAATAAAATAAAAATAAAATAACTCAGTTGATAGGAAAACTCTAGATAAAGTGATCAGAGAATTTGGCATCAAATCTAAATTGGCAAACCTTATTCGTGAAACGCTCACAGACACCAAATCAAAAGTAAAGTTTCACGTAGAAATATCGAAGGCATTCAAAATAAAAACAGGCGTAAGGCAAGGTGATGGCCTGTCTCCACCCCTCTTTAACTGCATACTAGAGAAAATAGTGAGAGAATGGAAAAAAACTAAAAGAAGAGAAGCTATCACCTATCAGGCTGGGAACTAAAAACAATGGTATTGTAATTCACTGTTTAGTATTTGCGGGTGATTTTTCCATTCCCTCTGAGAACCTAACAAATGCTCGAATACAAATCAGTCTCTTAGAAGTAATAGCCAACAAAGCAGGTTTAAGAATATCTGTAGAAAAAACAAAATTTATGACAAATATAAAAAATGCTCCAGAATCCCTAGAAACAGATATTGGCCAGATAAAGAGGGTAAATAAATTTAAATATTTGAGAGAAGTTATCCAAGAAAATGGCTTAGAAAAATTCGCTATAGAAGAAAGAGTACATAAAATGGAGAGAGCTTATGGAATAACTAGGAATGTCTACAACAAAAAGTGTCTGTCTAAAAATTTGAAGATACAGCACTACAACAGAGTAGTAAAATCAGAATGTCTTTATGCAAGTGAATGTTTAGTACTGAGCTACAAATTACACAAACTTGAAGTCCTAGAAAGAAAAATCGTTCGAAAAATACTTGTAGCACCAAAAAATACAGAGGTATGGAAATTAAGAAGCAACATAGAAAGCATAAATGAAACACTACGAAAGAGACGACTGTCATTTTTTGTACACTTATACAGAATGAACAGCAACAGGTTAACCAAACATATCTTTAAATATGTGATCGGATTTTTAAATATCTTTGGGACAAGAAGTCAACAATAGCCTGCATTAAAGAAGTTAGGAAAGATTTGGAAAGAAACAACATAAGTGAAAAAGGTGCGACAGAAAGAGAGATTTTCAAGAGAAAAGTGTTAAAAATAGAATGATCTCAAGCCAAGAGGGAGAAGAAGACAGGGTCAAAATGGTCCGAGGAGAGAAAAAGGATACATAGTGAAAAGATGAAAGAATACTGGAGGAAAAAGAAGGAACAACAAAGAAGGAAGCATTGAAATTGGTGCATGGTCCTTAGATGACCCAAATGAAGAAAGAAAGAAGAAGAATAAAAATAAAATAAAAAATAAAAGTCCTCATTTCTTTCTACTTTCTTTGGTTTACTCTCACTAAATATTGTGAAGGGAGCATAGCACAAAAAAGAGATATAGTGGAGTTCGTTATGACATGTTTTATTTTAATGGGCAACACACTAGTCGCATTATAATTTAAGTACTTATTATTGCCTATTGGCATACAGAACCATCAGAAGTGGTGTTAGTGATGAATTTAATAGCAAATTTGGTGACCGCTTAATCGTCGAAGTGGAGAAATTCTGCTACCTTGGAAGCAAAATAACACATGACGGACAAAGAAGGGATGTTGTAAGAAACAGACTAGCAAAGGAAAAGAGGGCATTGCTTGCTAAAGGAAGTTCGCCGCTATCAAACATAGGCATGAATTTGAGAAAGAAATTTTTGAGAAAGCACATCTGGCGCATAGAATTGTGTGGAAGTAAACTATGAAAGAAGTGAATCGAAATGTCTGAGATGTGCTATTAAAGAAATTACAGAAAAGTAAGTGGACTACTAATTCTATGTGCCAGACGCACTTCCCCAGAAATTTATTTCTCAAATTAAGGTCCTCTACAGAAGCGACGAGGAAAGAAATATGTAGAAAATATTGCCTACAAGTAGAGATAAGATGACATGTATGAAAAACTGAGAGAATTACTACCAATGTAATAGAGGGCGCCATGGAGTGCAAAAATTGTAGGGGCAAACAGAGACTGGAATACATCCAACAAAAGATTGACGACTCTGGGTGTAAGTCGTGGGGATCATTCGGAACTTCGCGTTTCATCACTAAATACACCATTGCTCTATCAAACATTAACGAAACTTGTGTTGCGAACATTTGTCATAAATTATATCTATGACCCTTGGTCGTAGATGTTTGGGACAATATCTGTGAAACAAAATTACTGAAAATGAACATGGTTTGAGTCACTGATTATCGAACGCTTCCGACTGAAAAAATGGCTCTGAGCACTATGGGACTTAACATCTAGGGTCATCAGTCCCCTAGAACTTAGAACTACTTAAACCTAACTAACCTAAGGACAGCACACAACACCCAGCCATCCGACTGAAATTAGGACAAACTGGAGCACAGCATATAGGCAAAGTGCTTCTGTGAGGCGACAGGAGCTTCTACAAGTGAAGTGGCACTTGAAGTGAGTGTCGAGGAAGGACACGTTCCAGAAGAGGAAGCCACGTGTGTCCCACATACGCTGGTGCGGGCTTGTTCGCTCGAGAGTCGACGACAAACGCTGTCATGGCGCTGCTCACTTAGACGCCCTCAGAATTACGCTTTCGGCCATTCCAGAAAAACATTCATATCGACATTGGGACATAGTCGATGGTCGTCGCTGCTCTCTGGGCTGTCTTATGTCTATTTCTTCTAGCTTCAAATTTATTAAAATCGACGTAAATAGTTACTGTATACGCTTTTAACTAAATAGTGCATCTATATTTTACTTGCCACAAGAATAAAACAACAGAAAAGGACCATAAGAACAATAACTGAAAAGAATAATGCGGTTCATCGAAGAAAATCTATTAAGAGAGTATGGAATCCTAAGTGCATCCCCTGAGCACATCCACCAAACCAGTATACAGATGCAGAAAAAACATTAATAGGGTCTAATTATAACATTAACATGTCTATTTAGGCTCATAGAACAAGAATTATATTTACCTTAAACAGAGTGAGAATCATCAAGTCTAAAATACCAGAGGAATAAAACTACGGTGTAATAAATTGCCCGTGGAAATAAAAGAAAGAACTGAAGTCAAGGTGTTTAACAAGGCAGTTGAAACATATCTTTCAAATAGTACATGCTATACAACACAGGGAACGTAAGTAGCACAAAGCAGGAACCGATAAAAATTAAGAAATAAACATTTCTATTTTTTCAAATATTCTTTCAGGGTATAACGCACCTTACTACAATAATGCATTTCCTAGATCTGTGAAGGAAAATAGTAACCATAATTCATCTTCTCGAGCTCAACATTATCTTCATTATGAAGGGACGCAGACTCAGTTTTCAGCCAGATGGAGGGGCAAGGATAACTTCATGGTCCCGATATTATCCTAAAAAGATGAGTTTATGGTGCGTGCGGTAGGAGTATAATGTGAATTAGCAGCATGACATTAGTTTCGGAAGTAACTGAACAATTATTTTTTTCCGTCTTAAACTTACTGAAACTAACTACACATTCACTTTTCGTAATTTTTCAGATTTTACGAACCCATTTTTTCTTACGCTACACTGAGAGGCACCCACATGCCTTTCTCATACTGTGGCATCAAGCAGTCAGGCCTGCAAGATGAGTGGTTTGCCAAGCGAGTGGATTCTTCCTTAATTTATCGAGTAACATGAATTCTCGTATCTTACTATTTAGTTACAAATTACTCTCCTGTATGAATAATACGCAACGGAAACACGCATCTGACTATCAGTGATTTATAGAACTCTGACCGTACACTACGCACTGGCAATACCACATTTACTTTTTGTCTTTTATTTAACGGCTTTTATTACCACGTGGCCATCCCACTGAATACGAATGGCGCACACATAAATTCGGGACATTATGACAACATACAATTCAATGAAAAAGGCCACCAATCTCTTTCTTTTCACTATCTGATTTATTCCTAAACACACAAATTCTACAACCTACAACAATATCACATGAGAAATTCCGCCCAGTGGGCATGGCTTTACAATGGTGAATCTCTATATTATGGTCTCGTAATTTATTTAAGGCTACAGTGCACTTTCTGGATAGGATGGCGGATCTTTTATTATACCTCACACTTCGCCTCTCACAATCATCATCACGAAACTTTCCTCCAGATCGAGCGATACAGAAGGAACAAGCATAACCCACAAATCTTTTGAAACTACCTTGCTACTCTCCCATGCAAACCACACATACCCAAATTACATGACATACCCCACACAACAATATGAAATACTACACAAAGAATGGTTACAACATTATCACTTTCAGCTTTCCCACTTCCATCAATATTTATCCCAGTTTCACACGACACTGCCCCACTTTGTAATTCTACTTTCCTACCGTGAACTCTGGAGATAAATGCACGTCTTCCTGTGCAATGCAAGCCAAGTGGCGTTGCTGGATAGACGGCCGACTCACCTTGATTCTCTCTCAGAGTTTAAATCTAGCGTCACACGGAATCATATCATGCAGTTTAATATTAAGCACACACGCGAGTCCTCAACTGATACCATGGACGAGTACTTCTCTTTATCTTTTGTCTCATACACAGTTTGAGACTCACACAGTACTCACCACGTGGAAGTACTCGTCTCTAATTTCAAGTCCTGCACACGCCATTTCTTAAATATTTCAACTTATGGTACACACGCTATTTCTTAAATATTTCAACTTATTGTACACACGCTAGTAATTCAGCTTAACTTAAGCAAACGGAAGTATTTCAACTTATTGCTACACGTGGTTTCATTGTGACCGTTGGTCACTTCTGAAGATTCCTACAATCCCATTAATATTGCCTGCCTGACATTTAATTCTCCCCACGAAAGTTCCTGAAATAGAGAAATTATTATTTCAAACTACTCTTAAATATTCCACATGCATACCATGTCTCCACTCTTTCATCATTACGAAGCACAACTAAAAGATGTCTTAACAGCACAAGATCCAGCGGCAGAGTGTCGAAACATGGCCGTTCTCTAGGTCCTCTCGCACCTGTGTCGAGGTGGGGGAAGCACCTTGCTATCGTATTGGTCAGCCACATTTCAGACGCTCAAAGCTCTGGTAACTTTCATCTCTTTGGTCCCACCAAAGGTGGCCAAAGGATCGACTCAAAGATGACCATATATTCACATTCACTATCTGCGGTTAGCAGACGACCATACATTCATTCATTTCACAGATCTCACCAAACTGGATGTAGGGATTTATTTTGTGGGAGTGCACATGTGATCAATTAAATAAATAAATTGTCATTCTTTCCCACACTGGTATCCGGCTTCACTATATTAATTGAAATTGAGTTATTTTACAAAAAAAATGTGTTGTTCTGACAAAAATAATGAAGTATGTTGTACCTATTTTCAATGTCGGGCGGTACTGTACCCTTTCAACACATATGATTTTTCCACTTCGCCTCATATTTTAAGCATAATGAGAAAAACAATAGTGTAGTTTTCACGTGTTTCACGCTCAGTACAGTGTTTATATTTATTCATTTGCTTTCTGTGTAGGTTGTGAGTATTGTAAGTTTGTGAATGTAGGTTGTGCATGGTATTTGAGTGGTTGTAAATTAGAGAAGACGATACGTTAGATGTTCAGCTATATATGTACGGGGGAATGGGGAAGAGAGAGCTGGGGGGAGGGGGGGAGAGGAGAGGTGGTGGAAATACAGATTACAGAGAGCGCAACGGTGTGTGTGTGTGGGGGGGGGGGGGGGGGAGGGACATAGTAGTGAGTGGGTTATGTAAGCAAACGTGTAGTCGTACGTCTTTTCTTAATAGTATATCAACTGCTCTATCAATTTACAAAAATTGTGGTTTGCTGTCTTGGTCGGACAGTTTACGAGTGTGCCGGCCGGAGAGGCCGAGCGGTTCTAGGCGCTACAGTCTGAAGCCGCGCGACCGCTGCGGTCGCAGGTTCGAATCTGATGACCTCAGAAGTTAAGTCACATAGTGCTCAGAGCCATTTGAACCATTTGTTTGTGTCGGTCCTTTTCTGTTACGGTTTTGTAAATGTGGTAGTTTTCTTGTAGGATAAGAAGTTTGTTTATCCCTATGATTTTCATGTCTGTGTCTCTGGTAGCAGTTGTGCGTTGGTGTTGGTGTAAATGTCCGGCAAAAGTTGCACGGTTTGGTCTATATTTCCATGCTTTTTGTGGCCGGTGTCAGATATTCTACTGGATTATCCTACTTATCTCCCATCACACATAATACATTTTAGTTGGTAGATTCTTGATTTCTGGTGTAGATTAGTTTTTAGTTTTTTCTATTGCTTTTGAAAACTATTTTTGAACTTATTTGTTAGTTCTGTGAGCAATTTTTATGCCAAGATGTTTTTTGACTTCCTTCTATTCCAGTTCCTGCGTTTTGTATATTTGTGTTGCTGATTGCTGGGTTCTGTTTTCTGATTTTATTGCTCAGTTTTCTATGTATTTAATTGTCGTGGCTATTTGTAATATAGTACCCATTTCTCACTCTCTCTTTTTCTTTTAAAGAGAACATGGCCAAACAAATTTGTGATAATATGTTTTGTATAGTGGGTAGTAACTGCCCTTTCTTCTCCACTATGAGGCTGCTGCACTGAAAACAGGGCACTCAGCACCGAAGATGAAGAGCGTTCTGGCAGGCCAACACAAATCACAGTTTCGGAATCTGTGGATGCTATTCATTCCATGATCTTAGAGTCGAAGGCTAACCATTAAAAAGATAACATAGAGCCTGGGCATATCCTGAGAACGTGTGGATCATATTGTTCATGAGGTTTTGGACACGAGAAACCTCTCAGACAAATACGTTTTCAAATGTCTCAGTGCAGACCAAAAACGTGAACGAGTGGTTGCTTCACAATCTATTTTGGTCCAATTTCACTGGGACCCTGTGGAATTTTTGGATCCTCTCGTCGGCATGAATGAAAAACGGATGTACACTTATGACCCAAAGCCGAAAGAACAGTGCAAATAATGGAGACACAGTGGGTCTCCAAGTCCCAATAAGTTCAAAACACGAAGATTAGCAGATAATTTGGTCACAACACGCCACTCTTGATGAACTGTGGTATCGTGTTGAAGCTGCATGGGCAGCTGTATCTGTACACACAATCCAAGCTCTGTTTGACTCAATACCCAGGCGTATCAAGGTCTTTATTACGGCCAGAGGGGGTTGTTCTGGGTACTGATTTCTCAGGATCTAGGCATCCAAATTGCGTGAAAATATAATCACATGTCAGTTCTAGTATAATGTATTTGTCCAATGAATACCCGTTTATCATCTCCATTTTTTCTTGGTATACTAATTTTAATGGCCAGTAGTGTATTTCTTGATACTGGGATTTTTTCCCTTTGTTGTACATGTCACTTCACTGTCCCAGTTTATGTCATAGGTAAAGGCTCACACGGGTGCCACCTCCAGCTCTCCAAAGCGGCCAGTCAGCTATTTCTCGGTTACAGGCATTCTAATATTTTTGCCGGGGTTCTTATGCATCTAATGCCGACCGGAGGAGTTGTGCAGAGAACGCTGTCCGGCTTTGCGGGCAATGGATTCAGTGTGAGTCGTGCGTTACATATTCTCAGGCATGCGGAGGCCGTGAATCAGAGATTTTATTTGTGAGAGGTGACCCCTGACTGGCGAGTGGGAAAGGCTACACGTGTGGGGCGGTCTTCCGCTTCTGCATTGCGCGTGCACGCTTTGCATCGGCCATGAATTACGCATGAGGGAAGAGAGCTCTCATAAGTACGCGGCCATACGCTCGACATAGGTATTAAGGTCACGGCTTCTGACATGCTCATACGGTGTCCTTACAAAGCAACGCCGACAAGAAAAACCAGCGACATCCGTCTTTCCCTCTCTCTACAGGTCACCCGCTTGGTTCCCCTGCCATACTTTGTTCACTATAAAAAAAAAGCCTGATGTAAACATTGCGCCATGTACTCTTACGCGTTTGCTGGAATCTCGCGGTATTTCGTTTCACAAGGAGCGGAAGGCAAGCTGTCTCGCGTACAGCCAAGTAGGACAGTAAGAATAGGTTTTACGCTGCGCTAGCATGCACATGGGACAACAACTTTACCGGCGCATATACCTTGGACAACATTAGCTAGCCAGCTGGTCCAACTAACCTGCAGTGATGTGAGCAGTTTCGGCTACGACATAAAAAGAGACGAACACAGAAACAATACAGCTTCGAATGTTATTTAATCCTTAAAGAGAATGAAATAATATTTGCCAAAACTCTAATAATACGGTACGGTTCTTAGTGGACTAGATGGAAAGCTTAATATGCACTAGTCCTTTGCTAACATAGAATTGTAATCAAAAGCAAGAGTATATGAAGATGGCATCTGTTCTTTCAGACATGTCCGAAAGAAACGACACCATCATATATATATATATATATATATATATATATATATATATATATATATATATATATATATAAGGCTCACCGTTCATTTGACCATCTTCTGTGCGGATACACAAACAGTGCCCAAACTCTTACGGGAATCGGCAAGCAGCCGCGAGTAATGAGTGTAATGGGCAGGGACACTATGAATATAGTGCGGGACAATAAGTTGGGAATGTGGGTCTTACGGGAGGCGTGTCAGAGATAAGTCCCTGCAGTCGCACTATCCTCTGTGCCCTAGGTGGCTCAGATGGATAGAGCGTCTGCTATGTAAGCGGGAGATACCGGGTTCAAGTCTCGGTCGGGGTACACATTTTCAACTGTCCCCGTTGAGTCATATCAACGCCTGTGTGCAGCTAGGGGTATTCATTTCACGGTAAAAACAAGAGTCATGAAAATTCGTAACTTAAATAGACGGTCTTTCTCTGCGCGAGATTTGTGTGACAGAAAAGCCTACTGCAGGGATTTCACCGTATAGTTACACTATGTGATCAAAAGTATCCGTGTACCTGGCTGAAAATGACTTAGTTCGTGGCGCCCTCCACCGGTAATGCTGGAATCAATTTGGTGTTGGCCCAACCTTAGCCTTGATGACAGCTTCCACTCTCACAGGCATACGTTCAATGAGGTGCTGGGAGGTTTCTTGGGCAACCCATTCTTCACGGAGTGCTGCACTGAGGAGAGGTATCGATGTCGGTCGGTGAGGCCTGGCGCGAAGTCGGCGTTCCAAAACATTCCAAAGGTGTTATACAGGATTCAGGTGAGGACTCTGTGCAGGCCAGTCCATTACAAGAATGTTATTGTCGTGTAACCACTCCGCCACAGGCCGTGCATTACGAACAGGTGCTCGATCGTATTGAAAGATGCAATCGCCATCCCCGAATTGCTCTTCAGCAATGGGAAGTGCTTAAAACATCAATGTAGGCCTGTGTGCTGTAATAGTGCCACGCAAAACAACAAAGGGTGCAAGCCCCCTTCATAAAGAAAAACGAGCACACCATAATACCACCGCCTCCGAATTTTACTGTTGGCACTGCACACGCTGGCCGATGACGTTCACCGGGCATTCGCCACACCCACACCCTGCCATCGGACCGCCACGTTGTGTACCATGATTCGTCACTCCACACAACGTTTTTACGCTGTTCTATTGTCCAATGTTTACGGTACTTACACCAAGCGAGGCAGCCGCTCGACCATGAAATCCAAGTTTTCTCACCTCCCGCCTATCTATCACAGTACTTGCAGTGGATCCTGACGCAGTTTGGAATTCCTGTGTGATAGTCTGGATAGATGTCTGCCTATTACACATTACGACTCTCTTCCACTGTCAGCCGTCTCTGTCAGGCAACAGACGAGGTTGGCCTGTACTGTTTTGTGCTGTACGTGTCCCTTCACGTTTCCATGTCACTATAGAACGGAAACAGTGGAGCTAGGGATATTTAGCAGTGTGGAAATCTCGCGTAGAGACGTATGACACCCAATCACCTGACCACGTTCGAAGTCCGTGAGTTCCGCGGAGCGCCCCATTCTGCTCTCTCAAGATGTGTAATGACTACTGAGGTCTCTGTAGGTGGCAGCACAATGCATCTAATATGAAAAACGTATGTTTTGAGGGGTGTCCGTATAGTTTTGATCACATAGTGTAACTATGGAAGGCACTGAAGATATTACTTACAGTCTTCTGGTAATCTTTCAGGTGCTTCCATATACGAATCCGAGAAAATCATTTCAGTAGAAGAACTGTCACCTGCCGAGGCATTCAACAACAGAATCCACAAAGCTATTCAAGCGCCCCATTTTCTTCTCTTCTTTCACGACGCGCCATTCTGTATCTCGTCAGCGTTCGACAGCAATGTGTGAGAAAGCTTCGTGCCTTAGTTGCAGTGCATCTAGTTGCTTAAAGGTCTTGTTACTTACCGCGACAAATCCGTTAACTTGGCTCCAGGTCAGTTCTGTTGAGTTCGAATTGCAGTGGTGTGATGGAAACTGTAAAAATGCAGCATTTTTGTAGTAAGCTCAGTGCTGTGAAAATTATTGTTGTCCGTGCTTATATGACGCTGGTTCATTCTGGCTCGTGTGAGACTTGTGTTATAAAACCAATGGACATGATGCAAATAAAGAGTATTTGATTTCTCATTTTTATCCTAAAAATTTAATTTGTTATGTTTTCTTATTTTAAACAACCTTAATCAGTAATCTTTCATAAAATATCGACAATTAAGAATTGGTATTTTCAACGAAAACTGGAATTTTGCGGGCAGTACGTAATTAGAAAAAGAAGACGTGCAATTTTCATTAAAAATAATGATTAGATATGTGTTAATTACCATATGTTAGACGGATTTTGCATTTAAAAGCTATAGGTATTCTAGTTTGAACGAAAAAAGGCCAGCTCGAAATTATAACCCTTGATCCATCGATCATTACTGGATTACCACTGACCAACATTGCCGATTCAGCTACGCACCGATTTTCAAAAACTTCTTAACTTTAGCAAATACAGTTCCTCGAAAAGGCTGATTTTTTTCTGTAAATTTCCGAAAAACATTAAGGACAACCTATTTCTCGCCACTTTTTAACATGGCCCTAGCCACGCGCGTATTTCACAACGGAGCAGGAAGCAGCGTCGGACATTTTCACACCATGCATTAAGAGAGTGACGGTCAGAGCACAACAGTGCAGAGACTGCAGCTGCACATTATTTTTTAAATAAAAACTACATAGCTAAAAATGATCAAGAAAAACGTTGAAGGCTGTTAGTACATATCAATATCTTAAAGCTTTGTTTACCGTAACATGGTAATAAGAAATCTGATACGTAAGTGGGTACATCCAAGAGCGTAACAACACCACTGAACGTGTGCTTTGACTGCTGACCGGTCATCGTATCTGGTTTGCCGGCCGCTGTGGTCGAGCGGTTCTAGGCGTTTCAGTCCAGAACCACGCTACTGCTACGGTCGCAGGTTCGAATCCTTTCTCGGGCATGGATGAGTGTGTTGTCCTTAGGTTAGTTAGGTTTAAGTAGTTCTAAGTCAAGGGGACTGATGTCCTCGGATGTTAAGTCCCATAGTGCTTAGAGCCATTTGAACCATTTTTGTATCTGGTTTATTCTTTTTATGAACAAAGTATTACAAGTTACATGCGTCTGATTCGGAGTTATCCACACCTGTAACGATAATGGACAAATAAATATACTTCTGCAGAACGCTTTACAGTAGCAACCGACTACCCTGGAGCATGGTAGTACTTGCACAATTGCAGGTTGTTTAACCACCAGTTTCCGGTGGAAACAAAAAATCGGTTTCCAATAGTTCGCATAATTGTTGATCTAATTTAAAAATTTGAAATGCTGTCATAATCTGCTCACTGACAGTTACAATCCTTCGTTAAAAGTGTAACGCAACAAGACAAGTATTACAGCTAGATACCGTGTGCTTGTTTTGAGGCAGCACAGCTGACGGGCCCAAATATTATTTTTTTTCAGCTTGTAACTGAGGATGAGAGTACTTAGCAGCTTTCAATAAACTTTATACACACTTTCAAAGCCGTAAGAAAGCATTTCTCCTGACAGCCTCAAAAAAATGGTGAAAGGTAAATAGTTTATCGCTTACTATATTTTCGCTGTTCGTGAAGTAAAATTCAGCATCAGACTGCCGTTTTAATTGATTACTTCTTTAGTACCCACTCTATTCGCTACACAGTTTTGTAGACGGTATTCACATATACCACTGAATGTATCTACAAAATTATGTACACTACTGGCCATTAAAATTGCTACACCAAGAAGAAATGCAGATGATAAACTGCTATTCATTGGAAAAATATATTATACTAGAACTGACACGTGATTACATTTTCACGCAATTTGGGTGCATAGATCCTGAGAAATCAGTATCCAGAACAACCACCTCTGGCCTGGGCATTGACTCAAACAGAGCTTGGATGGCGTGTACAGGGACAGCTGCCCATGCAGCTTCAACACGATACCACAGTTCATCAAGAGTAGTGACTGGCGTATTTTGACGAGCCAGTTGTTCGACCACCATTGGCCAGACGCTTTCAATTGGTGTGAGATCTGGAGAATGTGCTGGACAGGGCAGCAGTCGACCATTTTCTGTATCCAGAAAGGCCCGTACAGGACCTGCAACATGCGGTCGTGAATTATCTTGCTGAAATGTACGGTTTCGCAGGGATCGAATGAAGGGTAGAGCCACGGGTCGTCACACATCTGAAATGTAACGTCCACTGTTCAAAGTGCCGTCAATGCGAACAAGAGGTGACCGAGACGTGTAACCAATGGCACCCCATACCATCACGCCGGGTGATACGCCAGTATGGCGGTAACGAATACACGCTTCCAATGTGCGTTCACCGCGACGTCGCCAAACACGGATGCGACCATCATGATGCTGTAAACAGAACCTGGATTCATCCGAAAAAATGACGTTTTGCCATTCGTGCACCCAGGTTCGTCGTTGAGTACACCATAGCAGGCGCTCCTGTCTGTGATGCAGCGTCAAGGGTAACTGCAGCCGTGGTTTCCGAGGTGATAGTCCATGCTGCTGCAAACGTCGTCGAACTGTTCGTGCAGATGGTTGTTGTCTTGCAAACGCCCCCATCTGTTGACTCAGGGATCGAGACGTGACTGCACGATCCGTTACAGCCATGCAGACAAGATGCCTGTCATCTCGAAAAAAATGGCTCTGAGCACTATGGGACTTAAGTAGTGAGGTCATCAGTCCCCTAGAACTTAGAACTACTTAAATCTAACTAACCTAAGGACATCACACACATCCATGCCCGAGGGAGGATTCGAACCTGCGACCGTAGCGGTCGCGCGGTTCCAGACTGTAGCGCCTAGAACCGCTCGGCCACTCCGGCCGGCGCCTGTCATCTTGACTTCTAGTGATACGAGGCCGTTGGGATCCAGCACGGCGTTCCGTATTACCCTCCTGAACCCACCGATTCCATATTCTGCTAACAGTCACTGGATCTCGACCAACGCGAACAGCAATGTCGCGATACGATAAACCGCAATTGCGATAGGCTACAATCCGACCTTTATCAAAGTCGGAAACGTGATGGTACGCATTTCTCCTCCTTACACGAGGCATCACAACAACGTTTCACCTGGCAACGCCGGTCAACTGCTGTTTGTGTATGAGAAATCGGTTGGAAACTTTCCTCATGTCAGCACGTTGTAGGTGTCGCCACCGGCACTAACCTTGTGTGAATGCTCTGAAAAGCTAATCATTTGCATGTCACAGCATCTTCTTCCTGTCGGTTAAATTTCGCGTCGGTAACACGCCATCTTCGTGGTGTAGCAATTTTAATGGCCAGTAGTGTAATTGTACGGCACATGTTTCAGGTGATAAGACGTTATAAATATGGATATGCACCAAAAACTCGTCCTTGTATACAGTGGAGCGCTGCTTACTCACACCGTATTCGTCCAGCGATTCATAACTACTTAGCGGCTTCGAACAAACCTTAAGTATAACATCGAATCTTTTCTAAACTTATTCTTATTTACTAGCTTAACGTCAGATATTTGACATCTCAACTCATTTGTAAAGCAATCAGACATTTGATTCTTTAAAAAATCGGGGGTTTACTGTTTTTTACCACTATTCTACAGCTTCACACTCTACTGGAAATACCTTCATCTTAGCAACACCGCAGAAGTGTCCATGTACGAGGTGTGGCTGGAAAAAAACCGGACTAGTACTGGTGAAACAATAAAACGAATGCAATAAGGCTGAAAGTCGCGTGGCCTGTCACGTGACTCTCGCTCCGCCTACTGCTCGAGTTTCATCTGCCTCCTGCACTCAGTCTGCCCGTAGCGTCTGTTTTAAGTAGTTGACGTTTTGTCTGTGTGTCGGAAAATGTTGAGTGCACAGAAAGAACTGCTTGTTAACATCAAATTTTGTTTCAAACTAGGAAAATCTGCAAGTGAAACGTTTGTAATGTTACAACAAGTGTACGGCGATAATTGTTTATCGCGAACACAAGTGTTTCAGTGGTTTAAACGATTTAAAGATGGCCGCGAAGACACCGGTGATGACACTCGCACTGGCAGACCATTTTTTGACATCAAAGGGATTGTGCACATTGATTGGGTACCAGAGGGACAAACAGTGAATCAGCATTACTACATTAGCGTCCTGGCTACCCTACGTGAGCGAGTACGGAGAAAACGGAACGATTTGTGGAGAAAAAAGTCATGGATCCTTCACCAAGACAATGCCCCAGCTCACAGTGCGTTGTCAGTGCAGACGTTTTTGGCAAAACACAACATTCCCATCTTAGATCATCCACCCTACTCACCTGATTTGGCCCCCTGTGACTTTTTTCTTTTCCCTAAAGTCAAGTCAGCTTTGAAAGGAACTAGATTTGAGACTGTTGAAGCAGTAAAAGAAAAAGCGACGGAAGTAATGTATGGACTTACCAAAATGATCTGCAGCATTGCTATGAACAGTGGAAAATTCGTATGGAGCGGTGTAGAGACCGAGGAGGAGAGTACATTGAAGGAGATAACATGAAATTGTAAATAATTGTAAATAAATGTTTTTTCCAGCATCAGTCCGGTTTTTTTCTAGCCGCACCTCGTACTCTCGCAATCACTATACTACTCTCTTTTGAATTTCAAACAAAAGTATTTGCGGCTGGGAACATATTCTGAGTTATCTAAAACTTTTACTTGCGTGAATAATTAGCATTATATTCTCACAGAAAGGCTACAATACCACAGAATAGTAGGCATGACATTCTTTCATCGCATCTGCTTGACAGAGCAGTCCGCATTAGTTCCATGTGGAGAGCTTAGCATTATGCACTAGAAATTTGGAGTCATCAGGCATGGTGTACCATAGGGCTCTATTTTGGGTGCATTGTTGTTCCCGATTTATACAAACTATCTTCCACTTTCATTCTCGGAAGATGCAAATTTTGTGTGTTTTGCAGATAACGCAAGTACAGGAATAAAAGGAAATAGCAGCAGTCCTCTCACCGACAAGGCGGCTAATACAGCATTCGAAAAATTCAACAAATAATCAAGGCGCATGGCTTATCGTGGAATTTTGGCAAGACTCAATATATAAAATTTAGTGCTTATACAGAATTCCACGAGCTATAAACGCAAGAGGTAGATAATTTTCTGTTTAGGGACAACAGATAGACCGCAAACTTTATTTGATAACCCACAACTTGGAATTAATAAAGCGCAACAGTTCAGTTAGTTTTGTGCTATACATAATTAAGAAGTTGATTAATATGTATTCTTTCACTAATGACTTGCGAAATAATTTTCTGGGGAAACACCAACGTCAGGGATAATACACTGCTCACAATTAAAATTGTAAAACTGTGAATGCAGCGGCATGGGATAAACTTCAAACTGTTATGAAGCATATTACCTGCTTGGACATGCAAATAATTGGTGTGCAGAACCAACATACAATGTTGGTAGGAGCTACGTCATCTACAATCTGTAGGGTAAAGTGAGATATATTGGTGGTAAATTTGTTATTTTTCTAATTACTTCTGTTGTTGTTGAATTAATGTTTTGTGACTACTTGCCTTTTAGGAATCGGACGTAATACAACGGTTTTACTCTGTATTTCTTATTTAAGTAGTGCTACTGAATAAATGCTGCGGCACCTTCCAAATGATAAAAGGTGTGCAATTTCGTGACATGTAGGTAGGTAATTTTGTGATAATAGTAATTTAATTCCGTGATAAATCGTATTACGGTAATATTACAACAAATCTGGTGGATTACGTTTTTTCTTTTTTTCTTTTTTTTTTTTTTTTTTTACAAACTAGCAATACAAATGGTCATGCAGGTGAAAATAGTCTTCATACTGCTAGGCGTTGTTGCTTACGATGTCTGAATCCTCGAACAGTTGTCGTACATTTAAACGCCCTTCTCTGCGTGCTCTGCGCTGGAATGCTGGCAGAGCAAATGGTATGGTGTTAATCAAAATGAACGTTGGATCCACTTAGCTCCATTATTTTTGCGAACATCACTTGAGTAAGATTTATGGCGTGTACCACAAAGCCAGTCATCTTCTGTCTTGTCTTTTTTACGCGTTGTCTTCGTGATCTCTGATTTCGATGCAGAAGCTTTTTGTTGCAGTTCTTTATTGAGATACTTCACTCCGGACTCTTTTTTTATTCTTTTCTGATTCACAGTAGGCCTATTAGATTTTATCGCTCATGTTGGCAGTGTCAACAGATCGTATTCCATGTCTTGTGCCATAGGCCTATTTTGTGTGTTGAACAGGCTTTTTCGTTGGCTGTGAAGGAGCAACAGCCTCTCCAGAGATAACATTTCTCTTGAAGGGATGAATTACACCTATTCTGAAGGCGTTTTGTATAAAAATGATTCAAATGGCTCTGCTCACTATGGGACTTAACATCTGTGGCCATCAGTCCCTAGAACTTAGAACTACTTAAACCTAACTAACCTAAGGACATCACACACATACATGCCCGAGGCAGGATTCGAACCTGCGACCGTAGCAGTCGCGCGGTTCCGGACTGAGCGCCTAGAACCGCTTGACCGCCGCAGCCGACCGTTTTGTATATTCTTCGCACAAAAACTCTGAGTAAATGCTGGATTCAAAATCGTATGAAAGTTGCTTCTGTTCGGCTTATCAGCCGGATTTTCTCCCATGTACTGGTCCATTCTTTTGGCCCAGTGAGCTTTCAGTGATTTATTCACACCCACATCAAGTGGCTGCAGCAGATGCGATGTGTGGGCAGGTAATGTCAACAAAAAAATTTGACTGGCATTAGCCACTGCTATGATATCAAGGTTAACATGTGATGCGTGAGAATCCATCAGGAGGATAACAGGACGATCAGGAGGGATGGCATCCACAAAATAATTGAACCATTCTAAAAACAAATCCAGCCTTTCGGACAGAGTTTTGCTAATGAACTTATAAGACTATCATGCTTTAGCACATCCCTCCACCGAACTCCTTTGAATACAATAATTTGTGGACCCATGTTCCATTGGCACAGTGTAACGCTATCCTCCACGATCTGCCTAAGTTCTCTTGTAAACGTGTCGCTTTCTTACTGACTTAATGACTTCATTTGCTTTCACGACATAGGAAAAATCAGCTTCATCTAAATTCCATGATCGATCAGGCAAGTTCTGAATTTTTAAATCTTCTACCAATTTCTTTAATTTGGAAAAGAAATCAAGGATCATCTCTTCATTTGCCGTAGAAGCCCTGTAAGTGGCAAGGTTTTCAGGAGTTCGCAAAGTAAGGTTGTACGTCGTGTTGTAGCTCAATCACCACCATTTTCTGGCACTTTGTGTTCCGGAGTTTAAGAAATTTCCACGACCAGTTCGTTTTGTTTATTAGTATGGCACTTTTCTCACCATCGTAATTGTCAACTTGAAACCGAGCTCTTGCATCTTTATAATGTAATTGTATAGGTTGAAAGGTCTCTGTTGGATTCCTTTCATGTTAATTTCTTAAATCTGTTGTCATTTTCGGCATAAATTCCTCTTCTAAATTTACTGTGGTGTTCCTGACTATCTGGGAGGAGAGTGAGTAATGGAATGTGTTACTTTTACACATAAACAAGAACGATCTGTCACACTACTACACTTTAAAACACAGTTTATATGTAATTCATGTCACACAGTCTCATACAGAACCTACATCCGCTTTCTTTTATACACTCTATATGATAAGATACTGTCATCCCCCTTCCCTTCTGTGTGAAAGAATGAATGAGCAAATGTATTTCTAGTTGCATGCTGGATGGTAGCAGACAAGCCTGTCTGCTAGAGAACAGTAGGACCAACGTCGGAACAGGTAGCTACGCTTTCTAAAAGCAAAGAGGTTTCTATCCTTAGTATGGTCCTGTCCGTCCCTTGTCATGTTGGTATAGGAAGCTGCCTCTCTGGTCACTTCCGTTTTGTATAGGAAGCACCCTTGGTAGGAGCTCAGGTCAGTCTGGCCGCGGCGAGCGTCTGAAGTGGTAAGATCTCCGGCTAAGCGCGTGTCGGCTAAGTCCGTAGGACAATGGATTTCTTAAGTTCAGCCTAACTGAAAATTTAATCACCTTTATTTCAGGTTTAGCTCTAAAATATCTAATGTTATCTTAAATTGCAACGCAGTGTATTTCGAGTGAGAAATTCAGAATATTCCGGTAGTTGCTTTGTCACTACTTTGTGAGTAAAGAGGAACCACGTGTTGATCAGTAACTCTAACTAAGATCATGAATCTTAAATGCGAATGTGTGTGAGATTATAACGTCTCGTCTTGACAATATTTTTCAATATAGCAACTTTTCTTTATGTTCAACCCACGTGGGGTGTACTTTGTGAGACCAGTACGACGTGCTTACACAATTGTTTGACCCATCAGGTTAATAGTAAGACGATAGTAACCAGTTCGAGGTTTTTCTTTTGTAAATTGCTTTTCAATCTAATTTATTTTAATTATCAAAATTATTGTGGAGTTACACCCTTTGTGTAAACCAAGTTGACCACGTGAAGCATGTGGTGTAATCATCAGAGTAGCCCTCAGCTATTCTTTTCGGGAAGATTTGACAGAGAGTTAGTATGAATTTAGTATACCAGTGTGTGGTAATTACATGATGGACAGGATTGGGCTACGAACGTAACTTCTTTGGGTGAAAATTGAATCGGTTGGTTGTGGTTAATTTCATCTTGCATATGTTTCAATGTTCTTCGTGTGTTATTTTATGAATGCAGTGTTGTATGCAGTCTCCCAATCTTGACTCCATATTTAATGTGTTCCGTAAGATTACAAACTCACCTTTTCACAGTCCTGAATAAGGCACCAGCTTAGTTATGATTCAAGTTTAATATGCTGAAATTTCAATGATTGTCGTATGACTATTAAAAGATTATAATTAATGTTAGTCTGGCTGGGAATTTGGTAAGCTAGAGTGGATACCTGGTGAAACAGTTGCGCAGTAATGCAAGGTTAACTTCCCCACATAGCTCACAGCTTTTAAATCGCTTTTATTGTTTATCAGTACCGCTTGCATAGCAAATTAAAGTAACAACGTTACAAGTTCTATCTCAAGATCTGGCGTTAGAGCAAATAGTCTTTCACATTTCTATTAAGGTAGTCTTTCAGTGTGCTCCATGGAACATCCATTTGCTTTGAAGCTTGGTATATAGAAACATTATTAACTTTCGCTAATTCAGCAGCTTTTAAAAGTTGCTGCACAGTATACCTGCGGTATTTCGAATGCTCCCTTGGCATCTTGTATGTGACCTGCAATAAAAGTGGGTAGGTAATTTCGCGATAATGTAAATGTAGGTAGATAATTTCGTGATATGTCAAAACGTAAATTTAGAAGTACAGACGTGTATAACACACTATTAGCATTAACGTCGCTTTAGTACACTAACCTTATATTTCGCTTATAATTCATACAATTGTGCAAAATAAGAGAGTATGCAAGGACACCATTCTGATGAGTGGAATTTTCTAAGAAATTCATTGTTTCCCTAAGCATTATCAAGCATAACTTACGCCACACGAGTAATTGGAATGGCTTTTTACGTTCACTGTATCACTGACTATAACACACCGTAAAATAAATCGATTATTTTCAATAGTTTCCGCGCAGCATGAAAAATACACAGACGATGCAATAACCACCACAGTATTTCACGAAACGGCACGAAGAATGAGAAAAGTTTTGTATTGTCGACTTTAAGCGTGGTGGAACAGAAACAGGCATATGATGCCGTCTAGCGGAAAGGACGGAACTACCACGACACGGGCCATCCTTCTGCTTGCATAGGGATGTCCACTGCACACAAGCAAAAGATTATCACGAAATTACTTCTACCACGAAAATATCTCCCTCTACCCTATGTAATGAAAGACCCGCCAGGGTAGCCGTGAGCCCTAATGCACTGCTTTCTGGACTCAGGTAGGCGCGCCAGCCCCGGATCGAATCCGCCCGGCGGATTAACGACGAGGGCTGGTATGTCGGCCAGCCTGGATGTAGTTTTTAGGCGGTTTTTCACACCCTGCTTGGTTGAATGCCGTACAGGTCCCCACGTTCCGCTTCAATTACACGACTCACAGACATTTGAAAATGTTTGCACTATACCATGGCTTACGCTAGATGCAGACAGCTGGGGTACACTAATTCCATCCTGGGGGGTTCAGTTTGGCGGCAGAAGGGCATCCGGCCGCCACCTGCAACTAACGCTGCCAAATCAATAGTAACTCGGACGATCCCGCTTTGCAGCGGTACGAAAGCCGCAATAAAGCGAGAAAGAAACCCTATGTAATGAAAGATTAAGCTGCTTGCTTATGAGAAGATCATGCGACGCTTCATCGTAGGGGGAGTAACGTGTACCAGCAAGCGACAGCGTTCAACAGTGGTTGGATGATGATGCGTTGAGACTGCTGTCCATCGTCGCACTGCTCGCGTTGAATGGGAAGTCACGACTGTCGTCCGCAAACGGTCGGTTCAAGAGGGTTATACTCAATGCTATACGACGTCCTGACGTCACTATAGTCGGCGACAGCGTTGGTGGCTTCTGGGCCGAGCATGTGCAGTAGACACCTGCGCAGCTGACCAATCAGCTCTCGGTCGTTTCCCGCGTAACGTACTGTGTGAACTATCGTCACATTTGAGCCTTCTGTCGTGTTTCAGGTGCGCGAAACTAGGACTGACTGATTACTGTGGTTTTCTGTGAGTTTTCACATATTTGCTGGAACACATTGAAGGCGGGAAGTGTTTCACAAGCAGGCAAGGGACCTTAGTTTTAAAGTGTACTTATTCTTCAAACATGGGGCAGATTCGGGCGAGCCCGTCTGCAAGGTTGTCAAAGTGCAGGAACGCAATGCAGCGGCCGGTGGCAGTGTTGATGTACGAACAGTCAGGCAAAGTGTACTGGTGACCAAGCTGTCTCAGCAGGCAACTGAAAATGTGGAAGTTCGGTTTCCAGGAAAGGAAGACAGCTTGCCAAAGCGGGTAACAGGAATCGATGATTTTGATTAATTTGTTTTACGTCGTAAGGATTTCGAATTTCACGAAAGAGGCGAGCTCCTCACTGCAGCAAAATTGCTCACTGCTATACTTGGAGCCACTGGGTTTGGAGGAAGTGCGGTAGCAAGCGTTCGTGGTTCGTGCTGTCTCCTTTACGTAAAAAAAAAAAAAAAAAAAAAAAAAAGAGTGGTTAGAATGTTCCATGGAAACTGAAAGAAGCAGCGTCTCATCAGCTGCTTTGGACTGTGGCTTCTCTCCTTGTCCCAAAACAAAATGTCCTCTTGCAGACGCTATATAGAAATCTTGAAATTTCGTTGGGCCGGTGGTCACAATCTAGGCAAAACTTGGCTAGAGATTGTACGGAGCTCAGAATCATTACCGTCTTTGGTGGATGACTTGCAGGTTTTCCAAAACAGAAAAAAAGCTAGAATTTTAATGAGGACACACTCTTCCTTCTGCCTCCAACAATAACGGTCTTTCTGCATCCTCGGGGGCCGCGCGGTCGAGGATGGGTCCCGAATGCTGTTAACTGCCCTACACGGCCGGCGCACATCCAGTCGCGAACATTGGAAGTTATTTGGTGAGATTCGGGCAGAAATGCTTTTCCATGGTACAAATCAGTGGGCGCGGTGTTTGTTAACTTTGCGGAGCTAGTCATTTCGGTAAACTGATGACCACAGTTAGTTGTTTGGTTTGCAGGATGTATCTTGCATATTTAAACTGTGTTTTTCCTTCCGAGTTCACTTTTCATTAGCACTTTCTGACGTGGCGATAAGCTCCGCTCGATCCTGGTATTCGTAATATAAATGAGGGACCAAACCATTTTCGTGTGCTATACATGAAGGATTGTTTTTTTTTTTCAGTAGATTTCGAAGAGAGGGGAACTTCAAACATTCGAGCAATCGCCGACTGAAAAACTTAACTCATATCAAACTTATATGCAAATTAGTTAAATTGATCATTTATCATCCCCACTCAGGCCCACCCCCGCCCACCTACCCCCAGCCCCAACCTCAACCACCCCCACCCTCACTCCTGTATGACATCATTTCTCAGCCCACATGTGTGGCCCAGCCCCCTCCTCCCACCGACCCATCCCCTCCTCTCCCCCCTCTCCACCCTCCCCCTCTTTCAACCTACCCCATTGGTGGGAATTCTGGAGGGAATTTCGAATTTTGGCAGAGATTTCTTTGTCCCAGGCCTGTGCTTACATTCCACCCCCCCCCCCCCCACCCCCCCAACCCTCTCCTAGGAATTGGCGAGAAATTAAAACTGGTGCAGCCCTCTCTGAGTCTTGAATCCTGGTCCTGGTCCTCCTGGAAGTTTAGGTTAGTGTACTTTATTTATTTCGGTCGGAAAAATGAAGATCGGTCCTAATTACGTAATTAACCATAAAGTTCAGGTCTAATTATACAACTATACACATAGTGCTACAAAAGGATGGCAAAAAGCTCAATACAGTTCAAAAACTGACAATACCACGGAACTGGTGTCATCATGCTGGAAAAAAATTTCGCAATACCATTCGAAACTAGCGACAGACACACTCATACTCTACACTATACCTACAGGCTGGTGGGAAAAGGGCAGGGATGTAATGTACTATCTTTATTCTTTATGACAGGAACTATGTTCAACTGACGAGATGCTGGTGTTGGACAGACGTTGTTTGACGACAGAGTTCGCTACAGACACCTGCTCAAAAACCACCTACAGCCCAGCTAACTGATCCCAATACACCACAACTGACGGAAAAAAATGCGTCACAGTTTTAATTACCCTTCGAAATTGTTGTGAAAAAACCAGCACTCGTAATGAATGGGTCATAAAGCAGCATATGTACTGGGGAAAATCGTTGTCCTAAAAGACTGCAGAGGAGGTGGTAGTTGAACGCGTGTTCTCCTCAATAGGCGTCCACAGACTGCTGAAAATTTAGGCCTTCTTCCTCCCTCCCTCCAGCCCCCTCTCTCCAACAACCTACTACGGGACATAGGCTTATTGAAATGGCCAGCTGATCCACCGAGCGTCTCATAGTTCTTCTGCGCCCTCGCTACCCGCCCTTTGTGGAAAGCCCTCTGCGGCGACTGCCCGCTTTCCACGATCCGGCCTCCGGCTTAAGGCGATGCTCCTACGCCAACACAATAGCGTGTATAGTCAACTAAACAATAGGAGATAAAAGGGCGGCCGCCTCAAGTGCAACTTGTCTGTCTAAAATATAGCGACAGACCCCCACACGCCAGCCCCTGGACAGAGAGCGGCTGTGTCCGGCGACCACCACAGCAGACATGACCCCCTCTCCCTCCCCTGCAGCAGCCGGCCGCCTGGCGATGGAGAACTATTGTATTTGATGTCAACGCATCTATAATCGAACATCTATTTAAAAAAGCAAAACACAATTGCGACGATGATAAATGTCCTCTTTCTATCAAAATTGGCTCAGTCCTTTTAGTTTTATGAGCAAAATAGGTATCGCTTTTACAATCAATTGCAGGATACAGTCCGCAACTCTTTATTTTGCGACATCCAGCGAAGTGTACTGCCGCCGATTACAGATGATCAGCAGAGACATGTCCACCAACTGTAAAATCAGGATAAAAAGCTTCGATCATTTTGCTGCGAAGATTACTGATCACCGCAGAATGTCCCCATTATTTCGAAACCGTCATCAGAGTAAAGAAAAAGTGATAATTTAAACTCCACAGAAAAGAAAAAAATCTATGTTAAGCAATTCCTTCGAGCTTGTTGAACAAATTACAGACCTGGAGCATCTCTCGCGTTCATTGTCTGCAAATAAACTGTCATGCACGTGAAATATCATTAGAGACTATAATATTTCATGACATTGGTTCACATGTCGGAAAAAACACATTCATTTTACGTTTGACACCAACAAGCTATATTAATCAGTACATAGTTGTTTGTACACTATGACAGGTCCCCTTTTACCATTGCGATGCTATATCATACTAGCGTTTGCGAAACAAATCGTGAGAGCCTGTCTCACCTTGCGTATGTGGGAGATTGTAATTTAGTTAAAAGATATCGCCACAACGAAAGAAAAGGAACACTTGTCAAGCCTCATTCTGTGGCGCTGTAGCCATCTCATCCACCCGAAAAATGGAACATCACTGATATCAATTTGATGGGCTAATTAATTAAATTGGTCATGAGAATCACTTTGCATGCCGAGTAATTTTTTTTTTCAGCAGTCGGATTACACTCGCCAAGTAGGACAACTGGGAATCCATGGAGGGAACACGATCTTCTTTTCGAGGGACACTTTTGAGGAATGACGTCTGAAGCTGACCACAGAGTGATTCTACAGCCGACAACATACATTTCGCATAAGGACCGCGCTGTTAAAAACACGATCACAACGCCTATGTTACCATCACCCTGCATAATAAGCGCTCTTGAGTCTACAGGGACAAACGGATCGCTGATAGTGTTACACTTTCAGGCAGAAATGCTGTCCAAAATGCTGTCTGCAGTTCGGAATCAAGTCTATCCATTCAACAACATATTTGCGTTTACAATCTCTGGTGAATCATATTCGTGCCACTACCGTATCTCGAAACGAGTCACGTTTTTTCGAACCTATCTGCCAAGCGTCCCAAACTCCAAGAACACCAGCGCTTTTTTGTAGACAGCCCCTCTGCATCTCGTAACTGGTCCTAAGTCACGGCTCTGCCCTCCCTGCAGCTTACTCCATGTGAGCGTCCCAGTTAAAGTCTGACCTGTATGGAAATCAGGGGGCGCTATATCTAAGACCTTCTGCATCCTGTGGGGAAACAGGACGAGTTGAGTTAATGCGACAGGAGCGTGTTTTGACCACTCGATAGAAATGGGAATATAGTGTCGTAGCTCAGCCAACCGTGTACAGTGTGTTAGGCCAGCGCCAAACGAAGCTTTCCCCTGCAACACGAGGTAGTAGAAGAGATAGTACAAGCAGTTAAGGCAGTGTTTCTTGTTGGGCAAATTGGGAAGACTACACATCATACTTGGCATGGAGGAAGGACGAAGATTTTGCTACTGCATTGCAACACATCTCCAAACTACATGAGGGTACCGCAGTTCCAATGTGACGCCCAATTGTCAACAAGGCACTCTGCAATCTGGTGGTAGCTCCATCATAGTGTAAGCTGTGTGTGCATGGACTGGACTGGATCCTGTTAATGTCCGGCTACGTAGGGAACATTTACAGCCATTCATGCACTCCGTTCCCAGACAACGATGGAATTTTTATGGATGACAACGCGCCATATCATCAGGTCACAGTTGTTCGCAGTTAGTCTGAAGAACGTTATGGACAGTTCGAACGAATGTTTTGCCGCCCAGATTTGCCGACATGAATCCCATCGGACATGTACGGGACGTAATCAAGAGGTACCGGCAAAACTTTAGCAGCTAAGAAAGACTATACAGGCAGCGTGCCTCAGTATTTTTGCAGGACACTTCAGCGATGTGTTGAGTCCATGCCACGTCGAATTGCTGCACGTTTCCTTCTTTTAGTGTTCAGCCCTGAGGTTGGTTAGCAGCAGAGCACCATTACTCTCTTCTGTCTGCCTTCCTCTTCATTGTCACGTACGTGTTACATCGAACGTCATTCATGATCTGTTGCATGTATGGTATCCTTAGTCGCCCCGCCAATTCCTCCCCTCAACAGCTCCTTCTGCTACTGTTCCGATGATGTTGTTGTGTCGTAGGATGAGCCATACAAGTTTGTCTCTTCTTGTCTGGATGTGCCTCCACAGAGATGTGGTTTCCTGTACTCTTCTAAACACCTCTTCATTTTTGCTTTGTCTCTCCAGCTCTCTTCATCGTCATTCTATAGCTCCACATCTCCAGTTCCTCTAGCCGTCTTCTCTCTTCTCCTCCCGTTGTCCAAGTTTCACATCCGTATAGCGCCACGCTTCAAACGAAACCTTCATGATACGTTTCCTTATTTTCAGACTGATGTTCTTGCTAGTGAGTAAGTTCCTCCTCAGATTAAAAGCAATTTTGGCCTGCTGTATACTGCTCGAAATTTCTTTCTGGCTTCTACCATCCCTTACGAATTTGCTTCCCAGGTAGGTAAATTCCTCTATCACTTCCAGCTCCTCTCTTCCAAGTCTCATTCTCAGAGGCTCATATTCTGCTTCTGTACTGCATGCCACTACTTTAGTCTTTTTCTTGTTTATTGCATAGAATCCTTTCAATTGTTCTGAGGGCTTCCTCTAGATCTTATTTTGTCTCCGTGACTATTGCAATATCATCTGCATAACGTAACAAGTCGGTCTTTCTGTCTTTTGCACATTAATTTTGAATCCCACCTCAGTAGTTTCTCGAACTTGGTCTATAGCTTCCTGGATGTAAGCGTTGAATGTAAGAGGAGAGAACACACCCTTGTCTTACCCCTTTTCTAATATTTGCTTCTTGTTCCCTGTGACAGTTCCTAATCACTGCCACCTCATTCTTATAGAAACTGAGTATCACACGGATGTCTTTGTACTTAATTCCACTTGTCCTCAGCACTATGAACATCTCTTGCCAGATAACGTTATCAAATGACTTTTCCAGGTCTACAAAGGTAATATAGGTTGGTTTATTTTTCCGTAATTGCTTTTCGATAAGGAGCATCAGTGGCGGAATCGCTTCTCTTGTTCCCAATCCCCTTATGAAACCAAACTGATCTTCATTGACCATATCCTCCACCTTCTCTTCAATTCTCTTCAGAATTATTTTTTTGAGAATTTTTGATGCTCGTGACATTAGGCTTAAAGTTCCATACTATTCACATTTTGTAGCTGCTGCCTTCTTTGGTATAATAACAATGATGCATTTCTGGAAGTCTATTGGTATCTCTCCTGTGTTATAGACGGACCTAATACAAGGTGCGACAATAAAGTAATGAGACTGATTTTCTTTGCAAGATGTGGCAACACTGCAGGCTTGTGCAGGCACAATTTGTTTGACCTTGGTCTATAAGCTGCTTCTAGCCCAAGTGGCACATCGATGCAACTGCTCAGTCGTGAGTCGTGCTGTAAAAGGTTACAATGTGTTTGTTATCTCTCGCCATGAAAATGGAGCCGCATAATATTGCGCAACGGTATGTCATTTCTTTTTGCATTAAATTGGATGAAAACGCGACGACAACTTACAGTAGACTTCAGAAGGCTTTCGGAGAGGAGGTTATGTCAAGAGCTCAAGTTCTTCGTTGGCATAAAATGTTTAGTGGAGGAGAACGAATGTTGAAGATGAAGACCGCAGTGGACGACCATCAACCTCACGGACGGGTGTCAACTTGGCCAGGGTGCGTAAACTCGTACGATCTGATCGAAGATTATCCGTAAAAATGATTGCAGAAGAACTGAACATCAATCGAGAAACGGTTTGTCTCATAATAACTGAAGATCTTGATATGAGAAAGATTTGTGCAAAAATGGTCCACAAAAATCTCACACCACAACAGCGAGAAACACGAAAAAATGTGGCAGCCGATCTGTTAGAGCAAACGGAAATCAATCCAGAATTGTTGAGCCGTGTTATCACTGGTGATGAAAGTTGGTTTTTTCAGTACGATCGCCGGCCGGAGTGGCCGTGCGGTTCTAGGCGCTGCAGTCTGGAACCGAGCCACCGCTACAGTCGCAGGTTCGAATCCTGCCTCGGGCATGGATGTGTGTGATGTCCTTAGGTTAGTTAGAATTAATTAGTTCTAAGTTCTAGGCGACTGATAACCTTAGAAGTTGAGTCGCATAGTGCTCAGAGCCATTTGAAGCATTTGAACCATCAGTACGATTCAGAGACAAAACGACAAAGTTCACAATGGTGCTCGAAGCGATCACCCAGACTAAAAAAAGCTCGCATGTTAAAGTCAAAAGTGAAATGCATGCTTGTGTCCTTCTTTGATTCCAAGGGAATTGTTCATAAAGATTGGGTGCCTCCTGGACAAACAATTAACCAATATTGTAAGTAGGCTGTTTATGTTTTCTCTATGTAAGTAGGCTGTTTAGGTTTTTTATTGGTAACGCCACCTCTGTATGAAAATCACTGGCTGTGCTGTGTGCAGTCTGCGGCTGCTTTGCATTGTTGTAATACTCGCCATTGTAGTGTTGGGCAGCGCCAGCTGGATGTGAACAGCGCGTAGCGTTGCGCAGTTGGAGGTGAGCCGCCAGCAGTGGTGGATGTGGGGAGAGAGATGGCGGAGTTTTGAAATTTGTCATGAACTGCTATATTTATATATGATGATATCAAGGTAAATACATTGTTTGTTCTCTATTAATATCTTTCATTTGCTAACTATCCCTATCAGTAGTTAGTGCCTTCCATAGTTGGAATCTTTTATTTAGCTGGCAGTAGTGGCGCTTGCTGTATTGCAGTAGCTTGAGCAGCGAAGATTTTTGTGAGGTAAGTGATTTGTGAAAGGTATAGTTTAATGTTAGTCAGGGCCATTCTTTTGTAGGGAATTTTGAAAGTCAGATTGCGTTGCGCTAACAAAATATTGTGTGTCAGTTTAAGCACAGTCCTGTATAATTGTTAAAAAGGGGAAGTTACATATGTCGACCCTTAGCCGAGGATACCTCACTGGAATCTTCTGATTTTTTGTTGTAGTTTGTGTAATTAGTGTAGATTTTGTTTATTGCTAGCGCGTAATTGTAGAGAAAATCTCCTTTGTAGTTGCAGTCTTTCATTGTTGTACAGTAAAACAGTTGTGGCATGCATGTAGATTTGCACCAAGTATTTCGCAGCTGCAATTAACTAGATATTATTTTCAGTGCTATGTTAATGTGTTCCCCTATTTTTGCTCTTCAAATTGTGTTCTTCTGTGTTGTCGTGTGAAATACTGTGACAATAATGGCGTGTGAAAAATGTAACACTAGGCTCCAAAGTAAACTGAGAAATAATAGTGACGACGAGCGTGGCTTATCAGCACCACTGTGTAGTGAATTAACAGACGTTCCAAGTAGTAATTTGGTAACTGTGCACAGGGAAATGGAGCGGGCGTCAAACAATGGCGTGGACAGTGAAACAATTAGTGAAGAGGGAAGCATTATCGATCGATCGGTCGGCAATAGCTCGCCTCAGGAAGCCGAAATGACACGACACGATCTCGCAAATACTGTAGATTCAGGTTTTGGATCCTCACCGTTTTCTCAAATAAGTCAAGACACATTTTCTGCTTGTCAAAATGTGAATGTTTCCGGTGCAAATTCACTGCCGAAAAGCACTGAGGAACATGTTTCAGACACCAATGCATTGTTACTACAATTAATACAACAAATGGGACAAACACAGCAAAAGCTTCAAAAGTTAGACACAGTGGAACAAAATCTTAAAAAGTTAGACACAATGGAACAACACCAGAGACAAACACAGCAACAGTTAGACACAATGGAACAAAATCTTCAAAAGTTAGACACCACACTTGAACAAACACGTGAAGATTTAACTACTGAGTTACATAACATTGAATCGAAATGTCAAAAAGTCTGTAATGACGTAAAAACACAAATTTGTGAGCATTTTCAACCAATTTTTTCGCGGCATGAAAATGCATTACAGAATCACGAAGCAGCCATAAAAGAACTGCAAACCATTGTTCATGAAAATCATGAGACCTTGTGGGCTAAAATTGACTCAGTTGCATCTACCGATTCGGTTAAGTAACTTGCAAAAACTCAGGAAAACTTAAAGGACACAGTAGATTCGATTTCAACACAAATGGACACTCTGAAACTTGGTTCAGAAAAACACACTGAGGAAATGTGTTCACTATCGGAGAAAGTAGCCGAACTTTCGGATCAGGTTACTAACTTATCTACAAAGGTAGATGATGATCTGAATGACACAAGACCTGTAGCCTTCACTGACACAGAAGAGTATGAACAAATTAGAAAATTCAAACAGAATCAAAATCAAATCAATACACAGTACAAAAGAGAAATCCGGGAAGTACAAGATCAGCTGACACAGGTAATACAAGAATTACGTATTTCAGAGGATACTCGCGCCCCAATACGGGAAGAGGGACACAGAAATACGGAACAGCCACAAAATAATAACACAGGGCATTTCGGAAGTTATGAAAGAAATTGGCAATGTGCACCGAATTTTGAGATGGAGCGGCCGACACGACCTAACAATGACCGATATGCGACTCGCCGACATGATGATTTTGACTATAAGCTGTTCATTACTACACGTAAATTCAAAACATTTAAGAATTCTGGCAACGACATTCATCCACAAGCATGGCTCCATCAATTCTCTCATTGTTTTCCTCCCAACTGGTCGTTGGAACACAGATTAGAATTTATGTGTGGCTACTTAGAGAATGAACCAGCTGTAAGAATGCGATCGGTCATTCACGATTGCCACAGTGAAGGAGAATTTTACCATGCCTTCCTCTCAGCATATTGGTCTCAAGCCACACAAGACCGAGTAAAACATAGCATCATAATGATGAAACGTTATGAACAATCTGAATTTTCCAGTCTTATGAAATATTTTGAAGACATGTTGCATAAGAATCAGTATCTTTCAAACCCATACAGCCCCTCAGAACTCATCCGCATTTGCTTAATCAAATTACCTGAACATTTACGGCATATTATTTTAGCAGGACGTTGCAAAGACGACATTGAAGCTTTTCAGGGACTGTTACAAGAACTAGAAATTGACACTGATAATCGCGGAACGCGAAAACAAGGACACAACAATTACAGGTCACACCCGTCACAATTCCGTGATGACAGAAACAATAACTGGACACGACTGGTCTATTCTTACAACGCAAATCGTGACCAAAATAGACACCACCCGTACGACAACCGTTGGCAGAGTAATAATAGTTACAGAGAAAGATCGCATTTCCGCAGTAATGACTATCACAGCGACAATCAGAGAAACAGACAATATGGAAACCAAAACAAGTATTATCAAGGGAGGCAAAATAACTTCAGACGCAACAGTTCAGCGCGCAGTTACGATTCAGGGAGAAATTCTCCACCACTTAACCGACAAGAAAGAAACTACAGGAACTACCGACATGACGACAGACGATGTGATCGTAACGACAGACCTGAATTGCATCAGAACTGGCGGGATTCAAACAGAGCAGGGCCCTCTCGTCACGGTGAATTTGTAGAAGTTAGGTCTCCAAACCCCAATAACGGCGCGCGCCAACAAAGAGGCAGAAAATGACTCGCACAGCAGGCAGCCGCGTGCGCCCGCTGGCTCCGAGAAAAATAACATAGGCGCTAACATTGAGAAAAATTTTAGCATTCCTTACCGACGTATACAACATGATAGTTGCATTCAAATCAAACTGTGAGTACTATGAAGAGTAAAGGATAGCACCACACTTCACATGTAAAACTGTTTATTTAAAGATAATCTGCTTTTTAACTTTGTCATTGCCATAAAACTTTTCACTTTACATTACTAGTATGCTGTGTTAGACTTAAGAATCTGTTAACATGTAACAATGTTTGAAGTGAAATATCCAGTCAAGAACCAAGAGAACTTATTTAAACAGAAATTATGAATGCATTGTTATTGTGAACAGACAACACAGTGTTATTGTGTGTGTACATTCTTGCTTGTTAGTTGCTCGATTACGTAACGACTATAAGGCTTATATACTTAGAACATGTACTGCTAATGAGATTTTAATGCAACATTTTGGTTTACTTGAAAATACATTCTGGGTTTAAAGTACTTTCTGTGAGATACCAGAGGACACAGTGGTTAGTTTATGTGACAGCTACACGATGTTATCACGACGCTACTAATGAGTGACAATTTACAATGTTGCTTTTGCAGTGTATCTGTTTTATATCTGCACAGTTTTCTGAATTCTTCTAGGAAGAAAAACATGTTTTAGTAGTAACTTTTGTGGTATAGTTACAATGAGCTTGCCTTTTCCACAGCACAACAATACGTTACAGCACAGTACTTTCTTCATCACGCCAATAAGCATAATAACTATGATATCTATACGCAAAGCATTTCACTTTTGTTTATCATGTGGTAAGTACATTGACTTCTGCAGAACTTAGCTTTCGGAGGACGATAACTACGACACTTCCACAGAGATTATGTTGCGACAAGATGCACAGTTTAGCGCTACAGCACACGCATTTGAGTGATTAATCTTATACTTAAAACACTTATTTTTAAATATTTTTTTAATTACAAAGAAACTTTTCCGTGATACATTTCATTCCATTGCTGTAATTTGTAACACCTGGGAGTATAATTACATTTATCCTCAGGGGGGTACACGCCTACTTTGTGTACCACGTGTTTGGCAAGCACAAGGAGCCCTAGCTAACATGGTATTTGCTTATACAACTTTACACATCGGTACCATATTTCTCTAACATGTAAATTACACAGCTATCTGATCATTTAACTGAGAGAGACAAACATTTATTTTACTATATCAGTGACAGATGTTTACGTAATTACACCGTTGGATAACTTCACACTTACGAAATTGTATTTTGTCTGTACTGTGTGAACTCTTCATATTTTTTCGGAATCATTGTGATACTATGAGAGCTTTGAATGATGTATTTGGTAAGGGAGCATGATTTTAAAGTACGTTTGAGGTAGATGGCACTATTGAAATGAGCAGAGAATTTTTTTTAGGTTTTGAAATTATTGCAGAAAGCTACGACGATTTTGAGATTTGACTGAGGTGTTATGATGTTACTATTACGACAACGATGTGTACTATGCTGTTGAGATATGTTTATGATCAATAAGATGAGGCTACCGTATATGAGGAATAAGAAGTATGTTGGAAACCAAGAATCGTGCTTTAAGAGTTATGAAAGTGCGTAAATGCCTGACTGTATCACAATGCTGACGAATATTTTATTTGGACACTTATATTTATAGAATTTTCTTTCTACAGATTTGCAACGCTAATTCTTGACCTGTGAAATATTTTTATGTGAGACTGTCACTGTAGCGGAAACTGGTGTCGTAAATATTTCCGTAAGAAAGTTAAGTGACCACCGGCACGTAATGCGTCGTGGGCACGCAACTGTGTCAAACACCTGGAGAACAAGCCATTAGGGTGTGCCTTTCCGGAAGCACAGGTAGGAAAGAAAAGAAAAAAGGCAGGCCTTTATCCTCGCCATTGACATTCCTTTAGAGAAAATATTGCAAATGCGACACTCTCATTACTTCCATTAACCTTGCTATTGACATTCCTTTGTAGAAAGCATCGCAAATATTACACGCTCATTACCTGAAAACATATGATTACTCGTACTTTGTGCTAATTACTGCAATACTTATGAATTGATGGGAAATATTCGTACATCTGCACACCTGATTATGACAAGTGTCTTTCTATGAGAGTTGAGAGCTACTGACTTACGAACTGCCACATGACTATTGAATGATATTTTTATGCTTTGCTTTTCGTAGTTGGTTATTTCACTTGATATCTGGTTTCCAGCTGTGTTGCAGCATTGCTTTTATAAAATAAAATGCATTTGCTAATGTGAACACTTTCTGTCAACAGATCTATTAAATAATAATTTTGTAATCCACATTCTTTAAAAAAGGAGCACTTGGAAAGGAAAGAACAATAAGAAGGGACTAGTAACAGTAACTGCATACATAATATTCTTTTCAAGTACATGGTAATATTTCTTTTACAATAAGTTGTTGTGGTGCACCACTTTAATTACTTAGACATTAAGATGTGATTATACATTTCCCTTATCTGCATTGTTATCTTTAGTGTACTATTTTTTCTGCTTGAGCTATGTCATGTTTAGATATAAGCTGCTGTTTGCCAGGCATAGTGCTACTGAACTTTAATTTGTGTTACTCTGCTAAGCCAGATTTATTTTTTTGGTGCTGCGCATTGCCTCATATTAGTTGTAATGTTGAATTGCTTGGTAATTTAGATTTACTGTAGCTTGCTTTGCGATTTTCCATTTTTTTATTGCTGTTTATATTAATTGTTTTATGTGCTGCTGCATTGCCTCGTCCCTTAGTTTAGCATCTGAGCTCAGTAGATTTAAGTTAGCTTAAGAGGGGGTAGACTATATAAGAAACTAACTATTATAAATTTATAAGAAATAGGATACTGTACAGTGGAGAAAAACTATTATTGACAGAGGATGTGAACAAAATACAGAAGGCAGGCTTAGATAGGACTTTTTGGGAATAATGATGAACAAAGGGAGATCTCCATGCAAAATACTGCAGTAAAACAAACCCTGTCCTTTCCCTTTTGTGTTATCCCACTATATGTTTGTGTACCCTTGTGTATTTGTTTTCTTCCTGTCTCTGTGTAGTTTCATAGAATTTTTTTCTTCTTTTAATATTAAGCTACATTCACTATGATGAGGAATACTGTTATCCTCGAATATAATTGGAATTAATAATATGTTATTTACTTTGTAAAGATGTTAGACATTATTAATTCCGTTCTGTTTAATGCTCATGTGTGAAGTTGATGTTTCAAAAGTTATTGTGATCTTTTATGTATGTACTCATGTCATAATTCCACTGATGTATATGTTAGTTCGATTCTTTTGTAAAGCCTGTACTACAAATGTTATCTGTATTATTATGTTCTTTAATGATGTATTTTGTACCTTTGTAATTGTATTCTTATGTTATAAAATTGTAATTGTCACCAGTTCATGATATTATTAACTTGTTAGTTACATTTCACTGCACACGTTTCTGTTGGTCATAGTACATGGACAATATGTGAGAAGTAGAGACTGTTAGTGTTTGCACGTGTGTTAATAATTCAGCAAGGGACTGAATAACAGCATTGCTGGTTCTAAGGACAATTCCAAACACTTTGTGAGTGCACAAGTGGTGGTTTATGGACTTGCTATATTCTCTGCAAGACTCTTCGATGGTGACTGTGCACCTGCACAGTCGCAACAGATGGCTGCTGGCCATTTCTGCAAGGACTACAGTGGGTCTACACCTTTGCTGACTCACCAGTACCATTATTTCTACAAGGCCTGCAGTGGGTCTGCACCTCTGGTGGCCCACCAATACCGTAATCTCTACCAGGACTACAGTGGGTCTGTTCTGTGATGACCTACCTACCAATATTCTTCAAAATTTCGACTGACTCTGCTGTGGGTTTGCTCTGTTGTGGCCCATTACCTGTATGCATGTCAAGAGTCAGCACTGTCTTTCCGTTGGAAGGACAACACTACTTCTTCAAGACTGCATGGAAATCCACTACTTCTGTGTGCATTTTCTTTTACTGCTCAGACTTTGAGAAAAACTCTGCATTTTTACTGTGATGAACAATCTGGACTGTCTTTATGGACTGTGAGAAATTTTTAGCTTTTGACCAACATTATATCAATAAGTGTGTGCATTTGATTTCTTTGTTATTGTAATTATGAAAAATGTTTTTCAAATCTGTATTGGCCACTGCCCAATCCAATTTGTAAAATTTTTTGTAGGGAGCATGGGGGCTATGTAAGTAGGCTGTTTATGTTTTCTCTATGTAAGTAGGCTGTTTAGGTTTTTTATTGGTAACGCCACCTCTGTATGAAAATCACTGGCTGTGCTGTGTGCAGTCTGCGGCTGCTTTGCATTGTTGTAATACTCGCCATTGTAGTGTTGGGCAGCGCCAGCTGGATGTGAACAGCGCGTAGCGTTGCGCAGTTGGAGGTGAGCCGCCAGCAGTGGTGGATGTGGGGAGAGAGATGGCGGAGTTTTGAAATTTGTCATGAACTGCTATATTTATATATGATGATATCAAGGTAAATACATTGTTTGTTCTCTATTAATATCTTTCATTTGCTAACTATCCCTATCAGTAGTTAGTGCCTTCCATAGTTGGAATCTTTTATTTAGCTGGCAGTAGTGGCGCTCGCTGTATTGCAGTAGCTTGAGCAGCGAAGATTTTTGTGAGGTAAGTGATTTGTGAAAGGTATAGTTTAATGTTAGTCAGGGCCATTCTTTTGTAGGGAATTTTGAAAGTCAGATTGCGTTGCGCTAACAAAATATTGTGTGTCAGTTTAAGCACAGTCATGTAGAATTGTTCAAAGGGGACGTTTCAATATTACTACAAAGAAGTTTTAGTAAGACTTCGTAAAACAGTTCTTCGTGTCCGTGCCAACATTGCTGATAACTGGATACTGCATCACGATAATGTGCCATTACAGAAGATGAGTTCCAGAAATGTTACCATCAATGGCAGAAGCGCTGGAAAAAGTGTTTGCAATCAGAAGGGAACTACTCTGAAGGAGACAATACTAAACTTGACTAAAACGGTAAGCAACTTTTTTTTTCATATCAGTCTCATTTCTTTATTGTCGCACCTCGTAAGTTTAAGCAGCACCGTTTTCATGGTGTCACCAAAATTATTTATTAGTTCTGCAGGTGTATCATCAGTACCTGTTGTTTTATTGTCCTGTAGTTCTTTTAGAGCTTTGTCAAATTCTTCTTACAGCACCACGCTCGATAAAAAGAGGCCCGACACGATATTAGAAGGTGTTCCACGGCTTTTGTCACCTCGGTGTAGTCACCCTCGCAACGAACACATTTCTCCCCGCGACAGACCAATTAATTCATATCGTGACTATACAGTGTTTCACTTTGTTGATAGAGCCGCATCCTCACCTCTGCTTGCACCGCTTCATCACAATCAAAGTGGTGTCCTCGATGATGTTCTTTAAGTTTTGGAAACAGCTGAAAATCCGGACTGTATGGAGGATGATCGATGACAGTGAACCCAAAACGTCGGTGTATTGCAGATGTCGCAGCAATCTTGTATGGTCTGGCATTGTCGTGCTGAGGGAGAGGTTTCATCATGTTTGGATGAAATCTTTGAATTAGAAATTCGCTTACAGCAAACTGTTTCCCACGCATCAACGTATTTACATTATTCACTGCCATGTTACACACAAAAATTCGGTGCTCTCTAGCGGCATGGGGCTGCAAACAGGTAGACATGAAGAATGAAGAAGTAGAACGTTAATAAGGTATTTTTTATTTAAAAAATTTTAAGAGTTTCCACAAAAAAATTCGGAGCCATTAGTTTTCAGCACACCCTCACACCCTCACGACACGATAATGTTATACGATCATTTCGTAAGGTGGCAGGATAAATTGTCAGATTCACACCTTACATGAGACCTTCACAAATCACAATGAGAAGGTGAAGATGACACCTAACATAAATCGGCAGTTATGAGAACATTTGCCTTTCAAGATGTAACGCAAAAAGGGAGGGCAGTCAATCGACGGTAATTAACACACCATTCCTATACAATGCACGTCTTTTAGCGGAAGGTAGAACAGGGAACACGAGTCGAGTCGCCTTTAGTTTTGAAAATCCAGCTCCACAACGGCGTAGCGAAACCGCGCTGCGGGAGTTACGCCAACGACCACTTAAAGGGGTGGCAGGAAAGAGGACAGCGACCCCGGGCCAGGTGATTCAAGCTGGAGGGCCGCCTGTAGTGAGGGCATCGGTACAAGGGCAGTGAAGAAGCTGTAGAAAACTGCGTTTCGAAATTCCAATGGGAGACAAACAAAAGCAAGTGATGCATTTTTGTCCAGCAAGTGCAACACACAAAAAGGTCAATGTACTTTAGGCGTCTAGAATGGGCAAAAAACGTCTGATTGGTGGAAACTCACTAGGAAGGAGAAAACTACTGAAGTGTCGACGCAGTTTGATAGAAGGGACGTTGCGATTGGTAGAGGGTGTTTCTTCAAAATGAGAGGAACGCTCCTATTGGTCGAAAAAAGCCACGATGTGAAAAAGAAACCCAAGTGGAGGGAGGCAGTTCTGCCATGAGAGGACAAGAGAGAACTTTTGGTGGGACTCTTCTCTGAACTGGCGTCAAGTGCAGAACGGAGTGCTTAACGCTCCGTATGATGCAGAGAAGAGATTGGTGTGGACAATGCATTCACAGTGGCTGCACTCCAGCTAAAATTAGCTGTAGCAACGTTTAGCTCCAACTGTGGAGAAACGAACCAGCCAAATTAGTTGATTGTTCTTGCGAGAACTGAGAGGGCACTACAATGTGCACGCTGCTCCAACCATGTGCGTGTATATCACCACAGAATAAGTCTAGGGCTGAGTACATGTTTTCTCGCATAACGAGAAACATAGGGAAAGTTTCTGCTGGAATGTTCAGCAAAGGCCAGATTAGTTTTGTAGGAATTTCAGTGGGAGAGAGCAGCCTTGCAGACAGCAGCACGTGGCAGCTTAAGGTAAATACCGTGTGCATAGGTGTAAACTTTGTTGTGTCCAGTGCAAACTCGAGCGGCTTTGGGTAACCTTGCGCTCAAACTTGTCACTTGACTAACCATCCACCGTATACTTGATTGTCATCCTAAATAGTACTGAATACTGAACCGGAATCGGACGATTTTCGTAGTACTGACCATCATCATAACGTATGTGTAGGAGCAATTTTGTAAAGAAATTTCCAATTAAACTTTCATATTATTGTGCTTAGGATTAATGTAAAGAAACTCCCAATTAAACTTTCATACTATGGTGCTTAAGATTAATGTTCTTTCAGAGAGTTAATATTTAACACTGTTGTGCATAAACTTATTTCACTTTTTGATGTTGGCAAGATGCGTTATCCATTGCGTTGTTTTTATGTTTGCGAGTTGAAAACCGTGTGAAAAGCTGTAATGTAGTGAGAAGTATTGTGACATTAAACTTGTTGTTTCACCTTACACAGTTTGTTCTCAATTCGAGAATAAGAAAAAAATAAAACCACCCCGTAACCTCACAATTTCATTTCTCGCCAATAAATTTTTCACAGAAAGTAGCACAAATCAAAGTGCCATAAGGTAACCTCTGCAAAGAGTCCATCCGTTTGACATTGATGCAGGAGCACGTTTTGTACCGACGTATTATAAACTTTTTGGAGGTCGAAAAGCTCCTTAGGAATCAACCTGAATTCCGAAAATAAAACTAAACTTTTCCTGTTCGTCCACTAGATCAAGAAAGCAGTGGATACCGGTGTCCAGGTTGTTGTCGTGTTCCTGGTGTAGTGAGCGGGTGTTCACCATATCAGATCAGCTTCGTGATTGAACTGAAGAGTTCGCAACAAATGGTACATGATACGTTATTCTTACCCTCCAGACGCAAGAGTAATTCCGAGTGTACCCCAAGGGAGAGTTACAGGGCCATTACCGTTCACGATATAAATACAAATGACCTAAGGGATAACGTCGGAAGTGTTTGCGGACGAAGCTGTTATGTTGTCGGAAGTTGCAACACAAACTGTTGTGCATAAAGCAGTCGCAACAGAAGAAATTGCAGCTAAGAGGAATGTTAAATTAAACGGAAGGTCAGCGTTGGCCGTAATATTGATGTTTTATTGATAGCAGAATCGATTTTCGATCACATAGTGATCATCTTCAGTCCTGTGGTGTACAAATTAAACTCAGACACTGGTGAGCACTCCATGGAGTCGCCAATCAATAAGAGGGATGTTCTTTTTGAAAGATAAGATGGTACACCAAGTGACACAAACAAACGCCATATGAATACACACGCCCGTTGCCGATTGAACGTCAGAATGGGCGTCAGCGGAGGAGGAATGACGCATGCGCAGAGCGCTGAAGAATAGAGAGTAGCAACAGACCGGCGTGCCCGAGGTTATTCGAGTACACATCACGATGGCAGACGGACGTGTTCTGACAACGTGGTCGCCAATGCATGAGCGTGCTCTTATCCGGTATGAAAGGGCACGTGGGTATAGTTTGGCTGTCATCCATGAATGCCTACAGATCGTGTATGGTGAAGAGGTCGTGTCTCGTCAAATGGTTGGTCGCTGGTGTTGCATGGTTAGAGGAGAAAGGCAGAGTGTGGAGGATGAAGGTCGAAATGGGTGGCCCACTGCATCTACGAATGGAAACAACATTGCTAGAGGCAGTGTGACAATTCATTCTATCGCAGGGCACTGAGTTTCGCCAGAGTGTTTTCTTCAAACAGATTGCACGTCACGACAGTGTGTCTCAATGACGGTGGCGCCGATGTCGGAAAATAATGCAAGGTGTATACTTCATGATGTTGTGCTGTATTTTTTTTCCGCAATAAAGTTTCCATGCGAAAAACAATGACGACATCTACTTTAGGAACGTCCGTTGTAAATGCAGAATGTCAGCTACAGGATCGACGCTTAGTTCAGGGAATGACAGTTCATACACTACATAAACGAACATAACGTATTGCCCATAAGTGAGTGGGAATCTCCAGTAATCGATCATTACACGATTTCTGAACAGTCAATCAATGCCTCTGTAAGTCCATCTTTAAACGAAACTGACGAGGGGCTTTGGCTGTTCAATATAAAATCTCAAATCACAACCATCTACGAAATGCGACAATGAAGTAATGAGACTGATTTTCTTTTAAAAAAAAAAGTGTGTGAAATCTTATGGTACTTAACTGGTCATCAGTCCCTAAACTTACACACTACTTAACCTAAATTATCCTAAGGACAAACACACACACCCATGCCCGAGGGAGGACTCGAACCTCTGCCGGGACTGGCCACACAGTCCATGACTGCAGCGCCTTAGACCTCATTTTCTTTGCAAGATGTGTCAACCCTGCAGACTTGCGTAGGCACAATACCTTTGACCTTGGTCTATAAGCTGCTTATAGTCCAAGCGGCACATCGATGCAACTGCTCAGTCGTGAGTTTGTGTCTCTCGTCACGGAAATGGAACCGCATAATATTGCGCAATGGTATGCCATTTCTTTTTGCGTTAAATTGGGTGAAAACGCGGTGACGACTTATGATAAACTTCAGAAGGCTTTTGTAGAGGAGGTTATGTCAAGAGCTCAAGTTTTTCGTTGGCATAAAATGTTTAGTGAAGGCAGAACGAATACTGAAGATGAAGACTGCAGTGGACGACCATCAACCACACAGACAGATGTAAACTTGGCCACGGTGCGTGAACCCGAATGATCTGATCGAAGATTATCCGTGAAAATGATTACAGAACAACTGAGAAACGGTTCGTCTAATAATAATAACTGAAGATCTTGGTATGAGAAATATTTGTGCAAAAATGGTCCCCAAAAATCTCACAACATAACAGCGAGAAACACGGAAAAATGTGGCAGCCGGTCTGTTAGAGCAAACGGAAATCAATCCAGAATTGTTGAGCCGTGTTATCACGTGATGAAAGCTGATTTTTTTCCGTATGATTCAGACACAAAACGCCAAATGGTGCTCAAAGGGATTACCCAGACCAAAAAAAGCTCGTGTGTCAAAGTCAAAAATGAAATGTATGCTTGTGTGCTTTTTTGGTTCCAAGGGAATTGTTCATAAAGTGTGGGTGTATCCTGGACAAACGGTTAACCAATATTACTACAAAGAAATTTTAGAAAGACTTCGTAAAAGAGTTCTTCGTGTCCGTGCCAACATTGCTGATAATTGGATTCTGCATCACTATAATGCGCCATCCCATACTGCTCTGTCAGTACAGCAATTTTTAACCTCAAAACAAATTTCAGTACTACCACAGCCATCTTATCCCCCACATATCGCTCCGTGCGACATTTTTCTATTTCCAATAGTCAAAACGGCGGTCAAGGGACACCATTTTCAAACAACACAAGATGTCCAAAAAGCTGTGACGAGGGTCTTGGAGGATATTACAGAAGATGAGTTCCAGAGATGTTACCATCAATGGCAAAAGCGCTGGAAAAAGTGTGTGCAATCAGAAGGGAACTACTTTGAAGGAGACAACACTAAAATTGACTAAAACGGTAAGCAATATTTTTTTTCACATCAGTCTCATTACTGTATTGTCGCACTTCGTATATTTCCAATTTTATTTTATTTTTGCTACCAGTTATGGCGTTTCACTACGCCATCTTCAGGCCCCCTGACCGACATGTAGGAAGACTCCAACCTCAGGTGCAATCCAGATAGGTGCCATCATTGTGTAACTGCTATCCATAGACTTCTTTCTTAGCAACGGATCCCTTCGTTCATCAATTACAGACTGCTAGACAAAGATTCGAACCAAATCTATTTCGATTGCACACGAGGTTGGATTCTTCCCATTCGTTGATCAGGGGGCCTGTAGACGGCGTAGTGAAATGCCGAAACTGGACGAAATATAAAATAAAATTGGAAATATACACAGTTGAAGGTGTTTTTAACTGACATTTCGCATTTTATTATTGGAAGCAGTGATATGTGGAAGTATGTGTGCGAAACGATGTAAAGTGGAACAACAGCATAAAATTAGAGGAACGAGAGGTAGCAAATAGGATTTATTTGAAAAACTCTCAGGACGTGTAGTCCAAATATGAAGGAGGTAGTTACCAATCGAACGATACTAGGGTGTTATTCGTCAGTCTGGCTACAATACCAAACAGAACTTAAGAAGGATACAGAGAAATTGCAAGGACGAACAGCACACTTCGTCACAGATTTATTTAGCAAGCGCGGAAGTGTCACGCAGATGCTCATCCAATTCCAGGGGCAGACGCTACCGGAGAGGTGATATGCATCACCGGGAGATTTTCTGTCAAAATCCCGGGGGCGCACTTTCCTCTTACGTGTATCCTGCGAAACGACTATGATTGGCGTTAACACGGAGGCTTACCACAATCGCTTTTCGCGCGCAGCGACTGGGACAGGAAAGAGGGAAATGGGACTGGTACACAAAGTACCCTCCACCATACATAGTACTGGCTGTGGCCACTGAATGCATTACTCAACGACTTGTCTTGTGGGACTGAAAATAACAGGTGTCGAACTACTTGGCAATGCAGCTATTAACGTGTTGCATCAGCAGAGGAAAGTACAGTTAAATATAAGGGGTAATCAAGTGAACACGAAACAGGTGGAAAACAGTTATTTCATACATCATAGAAATAGAGAACTCAACAATTTTTGCTCGTTATCGTTATCGATACTGGCAACACATTGGTCCCACGAATTCCAAGACCATATTAGAATATCTACAGCAGTTCCTCAGGCTAGACCACATACAAAAAGTAGCTAGCAGGGGACTTCATATATTTAGAGAGAGATGATTTACATTTTTTATTTACTTACTAAAACATGACTAATGCAGTAATGTTCGTTTATTATGCTTCTGACGGACAATGAATGCAATGTATGTTCAAATAGCAAAATATATTTTCATGTGATATAGTTATACAGGGTGGTCCATTGATAGTGACCGAGCCAATATATCTCACGAAATAAGCATCAAACGAAAAAACTACAAAGAACGAAACTCGTCTAGCTTGAAGTGGGGAAACCAGATGGCGCTATGGTTCGCTCGCTAGATGGCGCTGCCATGGGTCAAACTGATATCAACTGCGTTTTTTTTTAAAATAGGAACCCCATTTTTATTACATGTTCGTGTAGTACGTAATGAAATATGAATGTTTTAGTTGGACCACTTTTGTCGCTTTGTGATAGATGGCGCTGTAATAGTCACAAACGTATAAGTACGTGGTATCACGTAACATTCCGCCAGTGCGGATCGTATTTGCTTCGTGATACATCACCCGTGTTAAAAGGGACCGTTTACCAATTGCGGAAAAGGTCGATACCGTGTTGATTATGGCTATTGTGACCAAAATGCCCAATGGGCGCGTGCTATGTATGCTGCTCGGTATCCTGGACGACATCATCCAAGTGTCCGGACCGTTCGCCGGATAGTTACGTTATTTAAGGAAACAGGAAGTGTTCGCCCACATGTGAAAAGTCAACCACGACCTGCAACAAATGATGATGCCCAGGTAGGTGTTTAGGCGGCTGTCGCGGCTAATCCGGACATCAGTAGCAGACAAATTGCGCGAGAATCGGGAATCTCAAAAACGTCGGTGTTGAGAATGCTACATCAATATCGATTGCACCCGTACCATATTTCTATGCAACAGGAATTGCATGGCGATGACTCTGAACGTCGTGTACAGTTCTGCCACTGGGCACAAGAGAAATTATGCGACGATGACAGATTTTTTGCACGCGTTCTATTTAGCGACGAAGCGCCATTCACCAACAGCGGTAACGTTAACCGGCATAATATGCCCTACTGGGCAACGGAAAATCCACGATGGCTGCGACAGTGGAACATCGGCGACCTTGGCGGGTTAATGTATGGTGCGGCATTATGGGAGGAAGGATAATTGGCCCCTTATTTTATCGATGGCAATCTAAATGGTGCAATGTATGGTGATTTCCTACGTAATGTTCTCCCGATGTTACTACAAGATGTTTCACTGCATGACAGAATGGCGATGTACTTCCAACATGATGGATGTCCGGCACATAACTCGTGTACGATTGAAGCGGTATTGAATAGCATATTTCCTGACAGGTAGATTGGTCGTCGAAGCACCATACCATGGCCCGCACGTTCACCGGATCTGACGTCCCCTTATTTCTTTCTGTGGGGAAAGTTGAAGGATATTTGCTATCGTGATCCACCGACAACGCCTGACAACATGCGTCAGCGCATTGTCAATGCATGTGCGAACATTACGGAAGGCGAACTACTCACTGTTGAGAGGAACGTCGTTACACTTATTCCCTAATGCATTGAGGTTGACGGACATCATTTTGAGCATTTATTGCATTAATGTGGTATTTACAGGTAATCACGCTGTAACAGCATGCCTTCTCAGAAATGAAAAGTTCAGAAAGGTGCATGTATCACATTGGAACAACCGAAATAAGATGTTCAAACGTGCCTATGTTCTGTATTTTATTTTAAGAAACCTACCTGTTACCAACTGTTCGTCTAAAATTGTGGGCCATATGTTTGTGACTATTACAGCGCCATCTATCACAAAGCGAAAAAGTGGTCCAAGTAAAACATTCATATTTCTTTACGTACTACATGAATATGTAATAAAAAATGGGGGTTCCTATTTAAAAAATAACGCAATTAATATCCGTTTGACCTATGGCAGCGCCATCTAACGGACCGACCATAGCGCCATCTGGTTTGCTCCTTCAAGCTAGACAAGTTTCGTTATTTGTAGTTTTTTCGTTTGACGCTTATTTCGTGAGATGTTTGGCCCGGTCACGATCAATGGACCACCCTGTACTTTAACAAGGTTCAGATTTTTTGCTGTACTTGTACTGTGAAACCTAGCTTCTTGCCGAATTTCAAGATTCTAGATCAAAGGGAAGCACCCACTAGGTTTTGATGAGTGAGTTTACATCAAAATATGTGTTATAAATGACCGAATCTCTTGATTGATTTAGACTTTTACGCCGCCAAGGGACCATAGACTTTAGAACGTGACGTAAATCTGAACTTGATACCCCAAACTGTTCAGAGAAAAAGGGTTTTAACAAACGGAAAGACAGACATACGGTTAAAAAAATTAAGAAGAAAAATATATTTTTCATGTTACGTGATAGAAATTAACAATTTTCATTTTTTTCCCTTTATTTGTACTGTGAAACCTTGGTCCTACCAAATTTCGTGATTTTAGGTTCAATGGAAGCAGCCTATAGATTTTAAAGAGTATGTTTTCGAGTATCAAAATATCTTACATAAGTGGCCGTAGCTTTTGATTGAAGTGTCTTAGAAGCTTAAAATTGTTCCGGCCCCCAAGGGACCATAGACCTTACCATATGACATAACTTTGCTACGTCTACCCGTACTTGAGAAAAAGGATCCTTAACAGTAGGACAGATAGACAGACGGACGGACAGCAAACCGATGCTGTAACGGTTCCATCTTCGCATATTGAGGCACGGAACCGTAAAAAGCAAGTAGGCTGTTTATCATTTGGAAAGTAATCGCCATAACTGTTAATACAGCTACCGAACTGAGACAAGATGGTCAATCCCTTCATGGGAAAATGTTTGCTGTTGCCTACGAAACAATGTTTTTACCCAAGCGTGAAACCCCTCGTCCGAAGAAAATCTACGGCCACGAATATCTTTCCTCGGAGTTCCAAAAATACGAGAATCGCATGGGGAGAGATCGGGACAGAGGATATGTAAGGGCTTCCTGTCGAAAAGTATGCAGCGTTGTCCTGTCCAAACAACCTTGGTAAAATATAGGTGGGCATAGTCCTGCAACAGACTGATGCCAACCGTCAACAATCCTGGCCTTTTGGACAACGTACTTTTTTTTAGATAGGTTACTGCAGTACAAGAGGGAAAAAAAATTGACCACTATTTCGTATATCCCGGCTTCAGTTGTGATGAAGTTCAACAGAAAATTACTAAATCCTTCAGCTAACTTGTTTGTGGCTGCGATAGGGTATGTAAACTTTACACAATAGTGGATGATCAAAGATTGGGTGGCTATCGTATTACATGTAGATACGAAACTCAAAAACATTCGCAAAAGCCGGCCGGTGTGGCCGTGCGGTTCTAGGCGCTTCAGTCTGGAACCGCGTGACCGCTACGGCCGCAGGTTCGAATCCTGCCTCGGGCATGGATGTGTGTGATGTCCTTAGGTTAGTTAGGTTTAAGTAGTTCTGAGTTCTAGGGGATTGATGACCACAGGTGTCAAGTCCTATAGTGCTCAAAGCCATTTGAAGCCATTCACAAAAATACGAAATTCAGATCACATATGCGTCAGCAAAATGAATGAATTTACCATGCTTGAAATAACCATCGGAAATATAATCAAGTTAATGACGAAAATTATAATAGCGAAACAGGGACAAGTCGAATAAAAACACCTTTAGTCACAATTTTTTCGTTTGCTATTACACTATGCATTTCGGACACGGTGGGTCCATCTTCATATGCAGATCGTCTAATTTATAATTTGCATTTGCTCTTGAGTGAGGTGAAATGCATGTACGTGTTAGTTGTTACGTTTTGCATTTCGTGAACCAAGTGTAGAAAATTTTTTAGAAACAGTGTAAAAAAACAGTGAACAATTTATCGAACAAACAAAGAAGAAAATTTTTGATCTTTTGAGGTCAGAATACGTTGGTTTATTCATTCTGTCATCGCACATCACCTCATTCAAGGCACACATTTTTTTACGCATTTTAAAAACACTTCACAGATGCAGTTTAACCTGGTATGATCAGACATGATCTTTGGTGACACAAGGGTCCGAAATGCTTCTTGCAATTTAATAAAACACCAAAAAATTGTGACTGAAGGTGTGATTCACACTTCCGGTGTATTCAGTATAATCAGATTCAAAGCTGCAAACTACGGATAACACTGAATTATAAAAGCAATGCATTCCCTGTATGCAGGAGCATCGTGTAATCTCACCAACTAAAGCAGCACGTGGCTCCATTTAAATCTGTGTCCGCTCAGCAAAATTCCACCACCGGTGGTAAAGCAAAAGGCACCCTTTCAAACTTTCAACAGCCGAGCCGTGACTGGCCACTCCAAACAACATTACTGTCGTGCCAAGTGTCGTCTCAGAGATAGTCATTGTAATATATCCTGTGTCTGGCAGTAGATAACGAATATAAGTGGTGAAGACAATTAAATCTGCTCTATGAGATGCACTCAATTAGTAACGGTTTGCCGTTCAAAAGGTACACCATAAAAGCGATAGCAAATTTAAATCTCATCATTTAATCACTAAATTATCTGTTTGGGACTGATCTAACTTCTGAAAAATATAATATTTCTGCAGATCGCTAATTGTATCAGGCCATGGGTTTTCCAGAAGGTACTATGTTCGATAAGCGTGTTTTTAATACGAAAAGTGTTAACTTAGCCGGCCGCTGTGGCCGAGCGGTTCTATGCGCTTCAGTCCGGAACCTCGCTGCTGCTACGGTCGCAGGTTCGAATCCTGCCTCGGACATGGATGTGTGTGATGTCCTTAGGTTAGTTAGGTTTAATTAGTTCTAAGTTCTAGGGGACTGATGACCTCAGATGTTAAGTCCCATAGTGCTCAGAGCCAATTGAATCATTTTTTTGTTAACTTAGCCGCGCGGTTGGGGGCGCCATATCACTGATTATGCAGCCTCTCCCGTCGGAGGTTCGAGTCCTCCTTCGGGCATGTGTGTGTGTGTGTGTGTGTGTGTGTGTGTGTGTGTGTGTGTGTGTTTTGTTCTTTGCGTAAGTTAAAGTAGTGTGTAAGTCTAGGGACCGATGACCTCAGCAGTTTGGTCCCTAAGGAATACAAACAAATTTGAACATTTTGTTAACTTAATTTCCACACCATATAGTGGTATCAACACTATTTCGGAATTTACAATAGAAGATGCAGGTGAAGTGCAATGCTCAAACACCAAGATACCATATGCGATCGGTCTTTTGAATTTCGAACATGTGCGTTACCCTTCCTGAGACATCTGCTGCTAGAGCAGAAAATAGTCAACATAAACAGAATCATACGTGGTTTATTTATTTATTTATTTATTTATTTTTTTTTTTTTCCCGTGTGACTAGGGTCTCCCGTCGGGTAGACCGTTCGCCGGGTGCAAGTCTTTCGATTTGACGCCACTTCGGTGACTTGCGCGTCGATGGGGATGAAATGATGATGATTAGGACAACACAACACCCATCCCTGAGCGGAGAAAATCTCCGACACAGCCGGGAATCGAACCCGGGCTCTTAGGATTGACATTCTGTCGCGCTGACCACTTTTTTTTTTTTTAATCTCATTTTGTTCTATATTGTTCGTTGAATTGGTGCTGGACGGACGTCCGATGACACCCGTTCAGGTTCTTCGTTGCTCCGTTCACTCAGTTTTTTTTTTTTTATTACAGAGGGAAGCTAACCCTCTGGCCGAACACACTGAGCTACCGTGCCGGCGTCCACTGAGCTACCGGGGGCGGACATCATCCGTCGTAAGTCCACAGGCTGTTATAATAATTGTAATCTCGTTTCGAACTATCTCAAATAATCATTAGCTGAAAATGCAATTACAAGACAGCCACACATACACTGACATCATCATCTCCTGTAGAACAACAAGAATAAAACGTGATGGAGCTCTCTCTGTCAAAAAAAAAAAAAAAAAAAAAAAAAAAAAAAAAAAAAAAAAAAAAAAAAAAAAAAAAAAAGAGCTCTCTTTTATTGACAAATGATTGTGGCTTGCTAGATGTCGACACATTTACCAAGGATTTCTTAATTACAAACATTCTTACGTTTGTACGAATACATTTACTCATGATAACAACGGTATGATTTAAGAATTAACTTCGTTTCATATAGATTGGCGACTCCATAGAGTGCTGTGTGCACAAAGACCATATGATAAATAAAATTAGAAGGAAGGTCAGCATTGGCCGTAATTTTGTGATTTATTAACAGCAAAATCGATTGTGGATCACATAATGATCATCTTCGGTGCTGGTAGTTAAACATTTCACATAGCGATCAGTGAATAAGAAACAAAAGACAACAAATACACCTGTGTATAAGCCAACTGTTGGTAGGAACATACCTTTAGCGTACAAATTAAAGCTCGTAGGCACTGGTATCTAGTCATTAGCAGTAACAGAAGCTATGAAACGATCACAATAACTGAAGCCGCTGTTTACATTCACCTATACAGCAGACCTCGATGTGACAGGGGCTTGCAAACGCTCTCTATGTGACATGTATCACGTGAAGGCTTAACATTACTTTATTTGGCAAGAGATTACCACAAAATACCAGATGTGCACTTGCAAATCATTAATTGAATATTTCAAATTTAAAATTGTGCATTAAAAACGCATAGTAAAAAGGAAGGGGGAAGTGCACATCTTGAAAACATACACTGGCGTGTTATTTTCAAAACAACATGCTTTATCATGCAAAGCGCTTTTTTAATTCACGTATCAGGGTATCTTTGAAACTCATCGCATACAGCACACAGTTCCAACTCGCATCTCCACCAGCGGGCAGCTCTCAGTCTCAACATCCAAAATACACTTATAAATCGTAGGCTCCCATCGGAAGACACGATTTATCCTGCGACGAGGCATGCTGCCGACTGCGCGTCAGCTACCTTATATATATTAGTACACATTGGTCTTGCCAAAAGCCGAGAAGCGATTCCTCTGTGTTTTAGCTCTGGTGGGCAGTCGTGAGCAAACAGCTGACGCGTGGGCAGTAAGGCTGCACCACCATGGCGTACGTGACACGTGTGCAGCACACGAAGGCATGCGGGCGCGGCTGACCAAATGGTTCGCACACGCGCAGAATTCATGTAACAGGGTCGTGTGGTGGGCAGCCCACACCAGCTGTGCCTGCGTGCGAGGGACCGAATGGGCACTCGGCAGTGCCTGCTCTCTATATGGCATCACAGGAACAGCCGTACGTATAGGAGCTAGTGATAAGCAGCGAAACGAGTCTAAATAGCAGTCAAGTTTCAGCATCATAACGTGGCTTGAGAAGTATAGACAGAGGTGAAGAACATTCATCAGTTCTTTCTACATACGAGTGTAAGCCCCTCCCTGTGCAGTGGATAACACGCGTTTAATGTAAAGAATGCAATTTCAACGTCGTCCACAAACTTATCTAAAATATCTTCTCTTAAAACTTCCGGGCTGATAGGCCGAGGTCGATGTATAAAACTCTCCCCTGACGTTTCGTCTCCGACTGCGCCAGACATCCTCCGAGGTAAAGCGGCGATCTGCAAACAGATCTCGAGGAAGTGCTGATTATATAGGCAGCACAGAGGGCTCCACTGTCCATCACGTGGCGTCGGCTATCAGACTGTCTCCGGTAATGGCAACATTCTCGATTGAAAGAAATCGATCGCCACGCTTGCGGCGCAACGCTGACATCCAAATGTTATCCACTTTAACACCTTTGTCTTTCCTGTTACAATTATTGCGGTGTTTATCAATCTCGGTAGCCTCTCTATAAATGCGTCTTTAATAATGCTAGGTTTTAGATATGACGCTCGTCTCGCTGAATTTTATTTCATGATCACCTTCCGGGGAAACACGGACCGCTACTGCCCATTTATCTGTGTGACCCAAACGGCAATTCCTCTTATGTTCAACAAGACGGATGTTCACACTTCTCTTTGTTGTACCGATATAAACCTGTCCGCAACCAGAAGGAATTTTATACACCCCCGGTGTAGCCAAAGGGTATCGTGCATCTTTTGCCGATCTTAAATATTCTTTTATTTTCCTGGTGGGTCTGAAAATAGTTTCCACCCCATACTTTCTTAAAACTTTCCCAATGCGATCTGTGACGTTACTAATGAACGGAAGAAAAACCTTGCCCTTGGGCGACTGTTGTTCGTCGTTGCTCCTGATTCTCCGCCTAGAGCGGTGCTCGATCTATATCCTTGCTAGAACAGCCATTCTTCACGAAAGTTGACCGTAGACGCTCAATCTCATCTTTTAAATAAACAGGTTCACAAATTTCGTACGCCCTGTCTACCAAGGTTTTCATTACAACTCTTTTTTGTCTAGCGTGGTAGTTTGAATCTTTATGCGAATAACGATCAGTGTGTGTGGCCTTTCTATACACCTTATGGCCCAACGTTCCGTCCCGTCGTTTAATCACAGACACATCCAGGAAATTCAATTACCCATTACTCTCCGTCTCCATAGTAAATTGGATTTTCGGATTAAGAGAGCAGCCAGGTGGTATCGCTATGACGATGACACGTTCGTAGTATGGACACACGGAGCAGAGGAGTTGGATGCCTTCCTGACACATTTAAACAGGATTGATCCGAAAATCCTGGGAGGCACCCACATGCCTTGCTCATACTGTGGCATCAAGCAGTCAGGCCCGCAAGATGAGTGGTCTGCCAAGTGAGTGGACTCAATCTTATTTATCGAGTAACATGAACTCTAATACTCACAATTAAGTTACAAGTTATTCTCCTGTTTGAATATTACGCAACGGATAACGCACGTCTGACTATTAGTAATTTACACAACTCTGACTGTTCACTACGCACTGGCAATACCACATTTTCTTTCTTACCCAACGGCTTTGATCAATACGTGGCCAGCGCACTGAATATGAATGGCGCACACATTATAAATCCTGGGTATCATGACAACATACTATTTGAAGGAAAAGGCCACCAATCTTTTTCTTTTCACTATCTTATTTATTCCGATAAATTCTGTAACCTAAACACACAAATTCTATAACCTACAACAATAACACATGAGAACTTCTGCCCAGTGGGCATGGCTTTACATTGGTGATTCTCTATCTTATGGTCTCGTAATTATTTAACGCTACAGTGCACTTTCTGGATAGGGTGGTGGATCTTTTGCTATATCTCACACTTCGACTCTCACACCCATCATCACGAAAATTTCCTCCAGACCGAGTGGTACGAAAAGGAACGTGCATAACCCACTGCCTATGAAACTATCTTGTTACTCTCCCATGCCAACCACACATACTTAAATTTCATTAAATACATCACACTGGTAACATACAATACAAAGAATAGTCACAACGTTACAATCACATCACTTTCAGCTTTCCCATTTCAATTCGTATTCACCCCAGTTTCACACGACACTGCCCCACTTCGTAACTTTTCTTTCCTACTATGAACCATGGACCTTGCCGTTGGTGGGGAGGCTTGCGTGCCTCAGCGATATATAGATGGCCGTACCGTAGGTGCAACCACAACGGAGGGGTATCTATTGAGGGGCCAGACAAACATGTGGTTCCTGAAGAGGGGCAGCAGCCTTTTCAGTAGTTGCAGGGGCAACAGTCTGGATGATTGACTGATCTGGCCTTGTAACATTACCCAAAACGGCCTTGCTGTGCTGGTACTGCGAACGGCTGAAAGCAAGGGGAAACTACAGCCGTATTTTTTCCCGAGGACATGCAGCTTTACTGTATGATTAAATGATGATGGCGTCCTCTTGGGTAAAATATTCCGGAGGTAAAATAGTCCCCCATTCGGATCTCCGGGTGGGGACTACTCAGGAGGACGTCGTTATCAGGAGAAACAAAACTGGCGTTCTACGGATCGGAGCGTGGAATGTCAGATCCCTTAATCGGGCAGGTAGGTTAGAAAATTTAAAAAGGGAAATGGATAGGTTAAAGTTAGATATAGTGGAAATTAGTGAAGTTCGGTGGCAGGAGGAACAAGACTTTTGGTCTGGTGATTACAGGGTTATAAATACAAAATCAAATAGGGGTAATGCAGGAGTAGGTTTAATAATGAATAAAAAAATAGGAGTGCGGGTTAGCTACTACAAACACCATAGTGAACGCATTATTGTGGCCAAGATAGACACAAAGCCCATGCCTACTACAGTAGTCAAGTTTATATGCCAACTAGCTCTGCAGATGATGAAGAAATAGATGAAATGTATGACGAGATAAAACAAATTATTCAGGTAGTGAAGGGAGACGTAAATTTAATTGTCATGGGTGACTGGAATTCGTCAGTAGGAAAAGGGAGAGAAGGAAACATAGTAGGAGAATATGGATTGGGGGGAAGAAATGAAAGAGGAAGCCGCCTGGTAGAATTTTGCACAGAGCACAACTTAATCATAGCTAACACTTGGTTTAAGAATCATGAAAGAAGGTTGTATACATGGAAGAATCCTGGAGATACTAAAAGGTATCAGATAGATTATATAATGGTAAGACAGAGATTTAGGAACCAGGTTTTAAATTGTAAGACATTTCCAGGTGCAGATGTGGACTCTGACCACAATCTATTGGTTATGACCTGTAGATTAAAACTGAAGAAACTGCAAAAAGGTGGGAATTTAAGGAGATGGGACCTGGATAAACTGAAAGAACCAGAGGTTGTACAGAGTTTCAGGGAGAGCATAAGGGAAGAATTGACAGGAATGGGGGAAAGAAATACAGTAGAAGAAGAATGGGTAGCTTTGAGGGATGAAGTAACGAAGGCAGCAGAGGATCAAGTAGGTAAAAAGACGAGGGCTAGTAGAAATCCTTGGGTAACAGAAGAAATATTGAATTTAATTGATGAAAGGATAAAATATAAAAATGCAGTAAATGAAGCAGGCAAAAAGGAATACAAACGCCTCAAAAATGAGATCGACAGGAAGTGCAAAATGGCTAAGCAGGGATGGCTGGAGGACAAATGTAAGGATGTAGAGGCTTGTCTCACTAGGGGTAAGATAGATACTGCCTACAGGAAAATTAAAGAGACCTTTGGAGAGAAGAGAACCACCTGTATGAATATCAAGAGCTCAGATGGCAACCCAGTTCTAAGCAAAGAAGGGAAGGCAGAAAGGTGGAAGGAGTATATAGAGGGTCTATAGAAGGGCAATGTACTTGAGGACAATATTATGGAAATGGAAGAGGATGTAGATGAAGACGAAATGGGAGATAAGATGCTGCGTGAAGAGTTTGACAGAGCACTGAAAGACCTGAGTCGAAACAAGGCTCCGGGAGTAGACAACATTCCATTAGAACTACTGATGGCCTTGGGAGAGCCAGTCATGACAAAACTCTACCATCTGGCGAGCAAGATGTATGAGACAGGCGAAATACCCTCAGACTTCAAGAAGAATATAATAATTCCAATTCCAAAGAAAGCAGGTGTTGACAGATGTGAAAATTACCGAACTATCAGTTTAATAAGTCACAACTGCAAAATACTAACGCGAATTCTTTACAGACGAATGGAAAAACTGGTAGAAGCCGACCTCGGGGAAGATCAGTTTGGATTCCGTAGAAATGTTGGAACACGTGAGGCAATACTAACCTTACGACTTATCTTAGAAGAAAGATTAAGAAAAGGCAAACCTACGTTTCTAGCATTTGTAGACTTAGAGAACGCTTTTGACAATGTTGACTGGAATACTCTCTTTCAAATTCTGAAGGTGGCAGGGGTAAAATACAGGGAGCGAAAGGCTATTTACAATTTGTACAGAAACCAGATGGCAGTTATAAGAGTCGAGGGACATGAAAGGGAAGCAGTGGTTGGGAAAGGAGTGAGACAGGGTTGTAGCCTCTCCCCGATGTTATTCAATCTGTATATTGAGCAAGCAGTAAAGGAAACAAAAGAAAAATTCGGAGTAGGTATTAAAATTCATGGAGAAGAAGTAAAAACTTTGAGGTTCGCTGATGACATTGTAATTCTGTCAGAGACAGCAAAGGACTTGGAAGAGCTGTTGAACGGAATGGACAGTGTCTTGAAAGGTGGATATAAGATGAACATCAACAAAAGCAAAACGAGGATAATGGAATGTAGCCAAATTAAATCGGGTGATGCTGAGGGAATTAGATTAGGAAATGAGACGCTTAAAGTAGTAAAGGAGTTTTGCTATTTAGGGAGTAAAATATCTGATGATGGTCGAAGTAGAGAGGATATAGAATGTAGACTGGCAATGGCAAAGAAATCGTTTCTGAAGAAGAGAAATTTGTTAACATCGAGTATAGATTTAAGTGTCAGGAGGTAGTTTCTGAAAGTATTTGTATGGAGTGTAGCCATGTATGTAAGTGAAACATGGACGGTAAATAGTTTAGCAAGAAGAGAATAGAAGCTTTCGAAATGTGGTGCTACAGAAGAATGCTGAAGATTAGATGGGTAGATCACGTAAGTAATGAGGAGGTATTGAATAGGATTGGGGAGAAGAGAAGTTTGTGGCACAGCTTGAGTAGAAGAAGGGATCGGTTGGTAGGACATGTTTTGAGGCATCAAGGAATCACAAATTTATCATTGGAGGGCAGCGTGAAGGGTAAAAATCGTAGAGGGAGACCAAGAGATCAATACACTAAGCTGATTCAGAAGGATGTAGGTTGCAGTAAGTACTGGGAGATGAAGAAGCTTGCACAGGATAGAGTAGCATGGAGAGCTGCATCAAACCAGTCTCAGGACTGAAGACCACAACAACAACAACATGAACTCTGGAGGATATATGCACGTCTTCCTGTGCAATGCAAGCCAAATGACGTTGCTGGATAGACGGCTGACTCACCTTGCTTCACTCTCAGAGTATTATAGTTGGAATCAAGCGTCACACGGAAACATAATACGCAAAGTAATATTAAGGACATATTCGTCACACACACGAGTCCTCAACTGATACCATGGACGAGTACTTCTCTTTGTCTTTTGTCTCATACACAGATTGACACTCACACAGTACTCACCACGTGGAAGTACTCGTCTCTAATTTCAAGTCCTGCACGCGCCATTTCTTAAATATTTCCAACTTATAGTACACACGCTAGTAATTCAGCTTAACTTAAGTACTCGGAAGTATTTCAACTTATTGCTACACGTGGTTTCGTTGTGACCGCTGGTCACTTCCAGAGATTACTACGATCCCCTTAATATTACCTGCCTGACATTTAATTCTCCCCACAAAAGTTCCTGAAATAGAGAAATTATTATTCCAAACTACTCTTAAGTATTTCACACGCATACCATGTCTCCACTATTTTGTCTTTACGGAGCACACCTAAGACAGGTTTTACCCACACTAGATCCAGCGGCAGAGTGCTGAAAACATGGCTGTTCTTCAGGTCCTCTCGCACCTCTGCCGAAGTGGGGGAGCACCTTGCTACCGTATTGGTCAGCCACATTTCAGGTGCTCAGAGCTCCGGTAAATTTCATCTCTTTGGTTCCACCAAAGGTGACCAAAGGATCGTCTCAAAGATGATCATATTTTCACATTCACTATCTGTGGTTAGCAGACGACCATACATTCATTCATTTCACAGATCTCACCAAACTGGATGTAGGGATTTATTTTGTGGGAGTGCACATGTGATCAATCAAATAAATAAATTGTCATTCTTTCCCACACTGGTATCCGGCTTCGCTGTATTAATTGAAACTGAGTTATTATTAGAAAAAATATGTTGTACTGACAAGAATAACGAAGAATGTTGTACCTATTTTCAATGTCGGGCAGTACTGTACCCTTTCAGTCCAATTTACTATGAAAACGAAGAGTGATCGGCAATTGAATTTCCTTGATGTGTCTGTGATTAAACGACGGGATGGAACGTTGAGCCATAAGGTGTGTAGAAACGCCACACATGCTGATCGTTATCTGCATAAAGATTCAAACCACCGCCCTAGACAAAAAAGAGGTGTAATGAAAACCTTGGTAGGCAGGGCGTACAAAATTTGTGAACCTGTTTATTTAAAAGATGAAATTGAACATCTACGGTCAACTTCCGTGAAGAATGACTATTCTAGCAAGTATATAGATCGAGCACTTCGCTCTAGTTAGAGAATCAGGAGCAACGACGAACAACAGTCACCCGAGGGCAAGGTTTTTCTTCCGTTCATCAGTAAGGTCACAGATTTCCGGGCGGGAAGGAGCGCCTGGTCCCCGGCACGAATGCACCCGGCGAATTTGTGTCGAGGTTCGGTGAACCGGCCAGTCTGTGGATGGTTTTTAGGCGGTTTTCCATCTGCCTCGGCGAATGCGGACTGGTTCCCCTCATACCGTCTCAGTTGCACTATGTCGGCGATTGCTGCGCAAACAAGTTCTCCACGTACGTGTACACCACCATTACTCTACCACGCAAACATAGGGGTTACATTCGTCTGGTGTGAGACGTGCCCTGGGGTGGGGGGGAAGGGGTCCACAGGGGGCCAAACCGCACGATAACCCTGGGTTCTGTGTGGGGCAGCAGAGGGGTGAAGTGGACTGCGGTAGTCATCGTGGGGTTGTGGACCACTGCGGCTGCGGCGGGGACGGAGCCTCTCCGTCGTTTCTAGGTCCCCGGTTAACATACAATACAATACAATACAAGGGCACAGATAGCAATAGAAAATTTTAAGCAAGTATGGGGTGGAAACTATTTTCAGACCTACCAGAAAAATAAAAGAATTTTTAAGATCGGCAAAAGATGCACGACACCCTTTGGCAACACCGGGAATATCTAAAATTCCTTGTAGTTGTGGACAGGTTTATATCGTTACCACAAAGAGAAATTCCGTCTTGTTGAACATAAGAGGAATTGGCGCCTGGGTCACACGGATAAATCGGCCGTAGCGGTACATGTTTACCAGGAAGGTGATCATGAAATAAAATTCAGAAAGACGAGCGTCATACCTAAAACCTCGCATTATTATGCACGCAATATATAGAGAGGCTACCGAGATTGATAAACACCGTAATAATTTTAAGAGGAAAGACGAAGGTGCTAAAGTGGATAAAATTTGGATGTCATCGTTGCACCGGAAGCGTGACGATCGATTACTTCCAATCGAGAATGTTGGCATCACCAGAGGCAGTCTGATAGCCGACGCCACGTGATGGACAGTGGCTCCCTCTGTACTGCCTATATAATCAGCGCTTCGTCGAGTTCTCCTTGCAGTTCGCCGCTTTACCTCGGAGGATGTCTCCCGCAGTCGGAGACGAAACGTCAGGGGAGACTTTTATCAGCCCGGAAGTTGTAAGTGAAGACAATACTGGCCATGAAAGCCTACATTGTATGATTATTCTAAAATATGTTTTTATTTACGTTACGCTAGGTGTACGTGTGAGAGTGTTATACACATGAGAGTTTTTCACTATCGGAGATCTTTTGTAAGTAATACGTAACGTGTAAGAGGTGGTGACAATCAGGGCGGTAGCCTCCTTCTCTCAGCAGCTGCTCGCCGTATCTCTCACACAAGAAAAACTATACCGGCATTTCCAGGAGAGCTTACAGTATTCGGTCAGTGCTGAGCGGTTACATTGCGCGCTATTTCACAGTTTTTACGCTACCACAACATGTTATACAGGATGGTCCACTGATAGTGACCGGGCCAAATATCTCACGAAATAAGCATCAAACGAAAAAACTACAAAGAACGAAACTCGTCTAGCTTGAAGGGGGAAACCAGATGGCTGGCCTGCTAGATGTCCCTGCCATATGTCAAACGGATATCAACTGCTTTTTTTAAAAAAGGAACCCCCGTATTTATTACGTATTCGTGTAGTAGGTAAAGAAATATGAGTGTTTTAGTTGGACTACTTTTTTCGCATTGCGATAGATGGCGCTGTAATAGTCACAAACGTATAAAACGTGATCTCGCTTAACATACCCCCAGTGCGGACGGTATTTGCTTCGTGATACATTACCCGTGATAAAATGGATCGTTTACAAATTGCGGTAAAGGTCTATATCGTGTAATGGTGGCTATTGTGAACAAAATGCCCAATGGGCGCGTGCTATGTATGCTACTCGGTATCTTGGACGACGTCATCCAAGTGTCCGGACCGTTCGCCGGATAGTTACGTTATTTACGGTGACAGGAAGTGTTCAGCCACATGTGAAACGTCAATCACGACCTCCGACAAATGATGATGCCTAAGTAGGTGTTTTAGCTGCTGTCGCGGCTAATCCGCACATTAGTAGCAGACAAACTACGCGAGAATCGGGAATATCAGAAACGTCGCTGTTGAGAATGCTACATCAACATCGATTGCACCCATACCATATTTCTATGCACCAGGATTTGCATGGCGACGACTTTGAACGTCTTGTACAGTTCTGCCACTGGGCACAAGAGAAATTGCGGGAAGATGACAGATTCTTTGCACGCGTTCTATTTAGCGACGAAGCGTCATTCACCAACAGCGATATTGTAAACCGGCATAATATGCACTATTGGGCAACGGAAAATCCACGATGGCTGCGACAAGTGGAACATCAGCGACCTTGGTGGGTTAATGTATGGTGCGGCATTATGGGAGGAAGGATAATTGGCCCCCATTTTATCGATGGCAATCTAAATGGTGCAATGTGTGCTGATTTTCTACGTAATGTTCTCCCGATGTTACTACAAGATGTTTCACTGCATGACAGAATGGCGAGGTACTTCCAACATGATGGATGTCCGGCACATAGCTCGCGTGCGGTTGTAGCGGTACTGAATAGCAGGTGGATTGGTCGTCGAAGCACCATACCATGGCCCGCACGTGCACCGGATCTGACTTCCCGGATGTCTTTCTGTGGGGAAAGTTGAAGGATATTTGCTATCGTGATCCACCGACAACGCCTGACAACATGTGTCAGGGCATTGTCAGTGAATGTGCGAACATTACGGAAGGCGAACTACTCGCTGTTGAAGGGAAAGTCGTTACACGTATTGCCAAATGCATTGAGGTTGACGAACATCATTTTGAGCGTTTATTGCATTAATATGGTATTTACAGATAATCACGCTGTAACAGCATGCGTTCTCAGTAATGATAAGTTCAGAAAGGTACATGTATCACATTTGAACAACCGAAATAAAATGTTCAAACGTACCTACGTTCTGTATTTTAATTTAAAAAACCTACCTGTTACCAACTGTTCGTCTAAAATTGTGAGCCATATGTTTGTGACTGTTACAGCGCCATCTATCACAAAGAGAAAAAAGTGGTCCAGTAAAACATTCATATTTATTTACGTACTACACGAATATGTAATTAAAAATGGGGGTTCCTATTTTAAAAAAAAACGCAGTTGATATTCGTTTGACATATGACAGCGCCATCTAGCGGGCTAACCATAGCGCCATCTGGTTTCCCCCTTCAAGCTAGACAAGTTTCGTTCTTTGTAGTTTTTTCGTTTGGTGCCTATTTCGTGAGATATTTGGTCCAGTCACGATCAATGGACCACCCTGTATAATACTTTGCGGTACTCATACACAAATTAAATGAAAATACTCGTGGAACTGCGTGTTTTGAGCCATAATGTGTGGTCGCGCATCTTACTGAGAGAAGAAATCGCCCGTTTTACCTCGTACGCGAACAGCACGAGTAGTTAGCCTATTTCGAAAGTTCCAGACTTAAACAATGTTACGCAGCAAGGAGCTTATAAAGTATCATAGACCTATTAAATATAATTAATGAACAAAAAAATGACTGACGAGATTCGATTCCACGTTAAAACAAACGAGAGATTAACGCGTTATTCACTGGAACAAATTGCTCTTTAAACATGTACCGTCATTGTCGGGACAACTGAGATCACTATTGTGTTGGATAGGCACAACGAAGTGAATGCCAGTGATGTGGCGAGGAAAGAAAAAGAAAGCTGCCAAGGCATGGACTCAGGACGAAGTTGTGCATTTAATTACTCTGCAATAAGGCAAACCTTACGGCACGCACAGTCGCTGGACTATAGTAACCGAGATGATAAGCAAAGCTTGTTGGCTGAAATGGCTACAAGTTTTAACATCTCCACGGAAGAAATTTGCCAGAATACCCGTAATTTAACTCTTTCAGTACCAGTAGTTTCTGCTTGAAACCAATATTTTATTAATTTTGCTTTGAAATACCTGTGCCTTTAGCATGCAAATAACTATGCTATTACAGGATAGAGACACCTAGTGGCACACTGAGGTACTTCCGCGAATGTGGGACAGTGTAGCAGTCACTTAAATAGCCAAAGCAGCAGTGGGCGAGGAGATTGTGGTATGTGATTGCAGGAGATAGTCACATGCAGCTTCTGTTATGGTGACCATATTGAGAAGATCACTGGTAGTGAAAGTAAGTATCCAGAATTATCGTAACGTTAACTGAGGTTTCGACCACTGCTTTTATGAGTAGTTTCGAAATGAAAATGCTGATGCAGTATGTCGACTTCGCACAAAATTTATTAAAGTTTAAACTCATTTTTCGTTGTTACGTATTTAGGACTACAGTTTGTTTTAGGCAATATGAGTTCATAGAAGTTTCGAAATGTAGAATTTTCTAGAGGAAAAGACAAATTTGTTTTCATATGTCACACACGAAATGATGAGTGGCTGAAAAGTGTACGTCACAATGTTTCCAAAGTGAAGAAACCTCCTTAAAATAACGATAGTTAGTTATAAAACCATTTATAATGGATCAAATCAGAACGATAGTTTACTTTTTGTCAGTTTTTCCTTGTATTCGTTGCTTATTATGATAGCAAAGATTAGTTTTATGAAAAATTTTCAAATTGTATTCCAAAGTCAAAGCATCTCCTTAAAAAATAGATTGTTTACTTTTTACCAATTTGTTCTTGATTCGTTCTTACTACTATAACAAAGATAACTTTTTGAAAAGTTTCAAAATTACATATGGTTTTAATATATTTGGGGTTCAGAGAGTTAATGTATAAGACGATGTAGTTTTATAACACAGATTAATTAACATAGAGAAACAAGTACAGTTAAGCTCACTGGAGAAAAAATTAGTCACCTCTAGAGAAATCATTATAAGCATCATCTAATACCGTATAATTCCGCCCTTGGACTTCATAATCGCCTGGTTTCGATTAGGCAGTGAGACCGAAAGGTTGTGTAGGCACATCGCATCCATCTTAAGCCACTGTCTGGGGTTTTGATCGAGCACTTTCAGTACATCGCAGGGACGCTGATATCACTATTTTACCCGCCGTTTCAACATGTCCCACATATTTTCTGTGGGGGGTCCGAGTCAGGTGATTTTAAACGCCAATACAGATGTGCAGTAATAGGGTGGGGGATGCTCAGAAAACCAGTCACAGACTGTTCCAGCCCGATGAACTATGCTGTTGTAGTTACGCGTCTGTATAGGCAATGGCCTCTTGCGAGGTGGCCGGCTGCAAACGTTCATTGTATGCAGTTCCCGTGGCAATCTTCTCTCGCTGGGGAAGGATCTTCGTTCAGTGCCTGTAGCTATTCCTGTCCGGTTTGGAAGCGATTTTAATCCACAAGGCGTGAAACGCGTCTCCAATCCCTCTCATCCACAATTCTGACGTCGTGTTTGGTGGCAACTTGCATTACACCACTGCTCGTACACACTTTTAACAGAGCGCCACGAAAGATCAGCGGATTCGGCAACTTCACACACCGTGTGAGCAAGGGCGCGGTCTTTTTGCCGCTCTGCCGCGTCCTTACATTTGTCTATGTTTACATACAATGTCCGCTTGAAACATGAATGTCTCACTCATCGCTACTGCCTTATGCTAATGTACAGGCACCACTCGCGCGCTTGAGCACGTGACTCGATTGCTGCGCCATCTGTGCGCCATTAACGATTCATCCGTGTGTGCACACTGGGGTAACTAATTTTGTGTTCAGTGAGCTTATGTTTGAAAGTAATAGTTTTCCATCTGGAAAAATTGCCATTTAACTTCAAGTACTTCAGCTGCATCTATAACACAGGCAAACGAAAATTTTTTTTTAAAAACTTCTTTTACTTTGATACCTGATCCTTATAGACTTTTATGAGCTGAATCCAGATATAGCCTTAGTTTTTTTGTATCACCCATAGTTTTCGAGAAATATGCTTTTTATTATATAGTATAAAAATCCTATGCTGTATGGTAAATGGGGAAATTAATGAAACGCTTTGTTACAACATAAGCATGGTTTGTATTTACAGTAAGCTACTTAAAACAATGATATGTGTTAGTAGAGGTTTCACTTGTCAGCTGGAATTGGTTTGTATTTTCGTGCTCATTTTCCTTTGAAGCTTCTTGTGTAGCTTTTTCTACAATGAGTCTCTTGCTGAACTTTAATGTCCTGGTGAAAACGCTGTCCTTGCTCCTCACTAACATCTCCCATATTGTCCAGGAAGTAATCAAGGTGACTGTTCAAAAAGTGAACTTTCAGGCTCATTAAACATACTAAAGTTTTAAACTTCTTTAACATTGCAGGTGTTGGACAAGGTTGTTGCCTTTCCCCACTGTTGTTTAACGTATACCTTGAAGAGATTATTGCGAAAAGCTTAGATGGGAAAAGAGGAATATGTATTGGTGGAAAGAGAATAGAATTTATAAGATTTGCTAATGACATGGTATTAGTGGAAGAAAGTGAGCGGACAGTGAATAACATGCTCAAAGATCTGAATGAAGCTTTTGTGGAATATGGGATGCAAATAAACACAGGAAAAATAAAGAGTATGGTCATAAGTACAAGACGCAGACTGTCCAATATTAAAATAGGACAATCTACCATTAGCCAAGCAAGTGAATTTAGATATCTATGAAGCACAATAACTGAAGACTTGAGATGTCACCAGGAGGTGAAAACTCGAATTGCCATAGCGCAGGAGGCATTCAACAGAAAGGGGAGACTCTTATGTGGCAAATTAGATAAAGGTCTAAGGAAAAGGCTTGGCAAATGTTTTGTCTGGAGTGTGGCACTACATGGGGCAGAAACATGGACGCTGAGACGAGAGGATGAAAAAAGGTTAGAAGCATTTGAGAGGTGGATGTGGAGGAGAATGGAGAGAATAAGATGGATGGAAAGAATGAGTAATGAAAGAGTATTGGAAGGGTTGGTGAGAGAAGATGTCTGGTGAAGGTTGTAAGAGAAAGGAAAAAGAACTGGTTGGGACATTCACTGAGAAGGGAGTGCTTGCTAGTGGATGCTTTGGAAGGATTGGTTTGTGGGAGAAGACTGGGAGGAAGAAGGAGATACAAGGTGATAGACGACATAAAGGGAAGAGGAAATTATGCAGACCGGAAGAGGATGGCAGAAGACCGGACAGCCTGGAGAACTACCATGTGAAGACCTGCCTTTTGGCAGAACACTGACGATGATGATAATGAACATTGTAGCTATGAAAGAAACATATTCTGGGTATTTTTCAAGTCCTAAGAACTTTGTAACGACTTGCCTGAATGATACCCATACTTCTTTCTCATTTAAGGTCATTGTGGATGCAAAGTTAATATCAAACATCAATTTTCTAATGTCAGGTCCTTCTTTTAGTTTAGCTTCTGAAAGGTGTGGAAACCTTTTGGCAAATATACTTCTGGTGGTTCAGGAATCGGCAAATCTACACCATGCCCTACTGGTCGGATAGTGGACGGAAGGTTAGGGTAGCTTGTTACCTTCTTGTTTTCCGAATTATAACCAGTAATATCAAGACTGCAAAAGTAACAATCATTGAAATGATTTCTTGGCTCCCTCCACATCATAGGAACAGCAAATCTAAAGGCGTTTTTCTTCTTTTGGACCATTTTCTCAGATCTTCAACACACACATAACGTACCTTATGTGGCGTGCAAGATTTATCTCGATCACCAACTTGAGATCCAAAGTATCATAGATAAACCTTTCCACAAAGTCTGTAATGTTTCTTTGGTGTTTCTTTAATCAAAAATTTACCACAAATTTAACAAAAACTGTCAGCAGAGTTTTTACAATCACGATTAGACATTGCACTGAACACATGTACAGGAAAGTGGGGTTAGGTTGATAGTAAATAAAACACCATCTGTTAACACAAAAAGTGAATCGACCTTTTTTTACCATCAAATGTTTTTCAGCAGTGCTACCAACGTTATCTACATTCATTACACCTCCTTTTTAAATTATTTTAACTGTATAGAAGCTGTTAAATTCTAATAAATCGCTTAATTTGATAAATTTAACTGTAAAATGTGAAGAAATGGTGGGTAATACAGTTTTTTAGGTATCTTATTTGGATTTCCCACCCTAAAAAACATAAGAACGGTTTTTCCATCGTTTGCCTGTGTCATTTTTTATGATTTGGTATTTACTGATTATCATATGTTATTATAACGGGTTTGAAAAACAGACTTTCAGAAATTTACGAGAAGCTCCATAAGTAGATATAAGTAAAAACGTTCAAATAAATGTATGTCCAGAAAAGCTTCATTTATCACATTTCCGCCCAATTTAGCTTCTGAACGAGTATTTGTACTAAGATGAAGTCTGATGTGTTATTTCATTGTAATTGTTAGTGTAGCAAATATTAGAGGATAAACGTACCTGAAAATCTTACTGTCACAAGCAGTCTGTTTTTAGCACTAACGGATTTACGTGTAATAGTGTTTTGCTTGCAAATTTTGGGTCCAATTATAAAAAGTATTTCTTTCATATCGATCACTGTCAGTCCCGATGATTTCGGTATTGTTGTGGGTCTTTCATCACAAGCTCTACAATGAGATTCTTGCTTGCTTCAAAATTATCCCGCCGCGTAATCCACTCTCTTATCGAACGTGAACACGGTCATTTACGTTTCTTCTTTGTCACTAAAAGTATTAAAAGCGCAGATGCAGCCCGACGCTCTTCCGTCGCAACCTCTTCCTTCACACACATAACCACGACTCAAAAATCTCAGGGCGAGTCATCTCTCAGCTCTCACAGACTATCTCACATTGCTATGTGTAAAAGCTTTCGTCATCTCCTCTCCCAAGATTCTCACCAGGAACACCTTTGTAGTGTCCCTTTTGCGATGTTTAAGAATAGTGCGTATGAAGTGCGTATGAAAATATTGAATAAGACCAAACAGACCAGACTGAAAGTCAATTGTGAAAAAAAAAAAAAATTACTTACAAAAGATATAAGGTCGATGCTATCGTAGGCAAAGACAATAACGATGATAAACAACATCGCAGTAAGGAATAGGGTGAAATAAAACATTTATATCTTTGAATAACGATAGAAGATGGAAAAAATAGGTTATTACTCGCTCTTCTGCTGTTTCTGATTCTCATGTTACTATTGTTAGATAGATATTGTGTGTAGCGTTGAACGCTAGCAGATCTTCTCTTTGTTCTTTCGACTAGGCGATAAAAAAGGTGTGTATCATGTTATTGATGGAAATATACGCTACTGGCCATTTGCTACACCACGAAGATGACGTGTTACAGACGCGAAATTTAATCGACAGGAAGAAGAAGCTGTGATATGCAAATGATTAGCTTCCCAGAGCATTCACACAAGGTTGGCGCCGGTGGCGACACCTACAACGTGCTGACATGAGGAAGGTTGGCGCCGGTGGTGACACCTACAACGTGCTCACATGAGGAAAGTTTCCAACCGATTTCTCATACATAAACAGCAGTTGACCGGCGTTGTCTGGGGAAACGTTGTTGTGATGCCTCGTGTAAGGAGGATAAATGCGTACCATCACGTTTCCGACTTTGATAAAGGTCGGATTGTAGCCTATCGCGATTGTGGTTTATCGTATATCCACATTGCTGCTCGCGTTGGTCGAGATCCAATGGCTGTTAGCAGAATATGGAATCGGTAGGTTCAGGAGGGTAATACGGAACGCCGTGATGGATCCCAATGGCCTCATATCACTAGCAGTTGAGATGACAGGCATCTTATCCACATGGCTGTAACGGATCGTGGAGGCACGTCTCGATCCCTGAGTCAACAGATGGGGACGCTTGCAAGACAACAACCATCTGCACGAACAGTTCGACGACGTTTGCAGCAGCATGTACTGTCAGCTCGGAGACCATGGCTGCGGTTACCCTTGGCGCTGCATCACATACAGAAGCACCTGCGATGGTGTACTCAACGACGAACCTGGGTGCAAGAATGGAAAACATCATTTTTTCGGATGAATCCAGGTTCTGTTTACAGCATCATGATGGTCGCATCCGTGTTTGGCGACATCACGGTGAACGCACATTGGAAGCGTGTATTCGTCATCGCCATACTGGCGTATCACGCGGTGTGATGGTATGGGGTGCCATTGGTTACACGTCTCGGTCACCTCTTGTTCGCATTGACAGCATTTTGAACAGTGGACGTTACATTTCAGATGTGTTACGACTCGTGGTTGTACCCTTCATTCGATCCCTGCGAAACCCTACATTTCAGCAGGATAATGCACGACCGCATGTTGCAGGTCCTGTACGGGCCTGTCTGGTTACAGAAAATGTTCGACTGCTGCCCTGGCCAGCACATTCTCCAGATCTCTCGCCAATTGAAAACGTCTGGTCAATGATGGCCGAGCAACTGTATCGTCACAATACGCCAGTCACTACTCTTGATGAACTGTTGTATCGTGTTGAAGCTGCATGGGCAGCTGCACCTGTACACGCCATCCAAGCTCTGTTTGACTCAACGCCCAGGCGTGTCAAGGCCGTTATTACGGCCAGAGGTGGTTGTTCTTGGCACTGATTTCTCAGGATCTATGCACCCAATTTGCGTGAAAATGTAATCACATGTCAGTTCTAGTATATTTGTCCAATGAATACCCGTTTATCATCTGCATTCCTTCTTGGTGTAGCAATTTTAATGGCCAGTAGCTTATGTGTAAAAGTGAGTCCATTGTACAGGGTGATTCAAAAAGAATACCACAGCTTTAAAAATGTGTATTTAATGAAAGAAACATAATATAACCTTCTGTTATACATTATTACAAAGAGTATTTAAAAAGGTTTTTTTCACTCAAAAACAAGTTCAGAGATGTTCAGTATGGACCCCTCCAGACACTCGAGCAATATCAACCCGATACTCCAACTCGTTCCACACTCTCTGTAGCATATCAGGCGTAACAGTTTGGATAGCTGCTGTTATTTCTCGTTTCAAATCATCAATGGTGGCTGGGAGAGGTGGCCGAAACACCATATCCTTAACATACCCCCATAAGAAAAAATCGCAGGGGGTAAGATCAGAGCTTCTTGGAGGCCAGTGATGAAGTGCTCTGTCACAGGCTGCCTGGCGGCCGATCCATCGCCTCGGGTAGTTGACGTTCAGGTAGTTACGGACAGATAAGTGCCAATGTGGACTCTCCATACAGTTGATTGTGGAATTTGCAGCTCTCTGCTAGCTCTGCGAGTCGATTTTCCTGGGCTGCGAACAAATGCTTGCTGGATGCGTGCTACATTTTCATCACTCGTTCTCGGCCGTCCAGAACTTTTCCCTTTGCACAAACACCCATTGTCTGTAAACTGTTTACACCAACGTTTAATACACCACCTATCAGGTAGGGTGCCTGGCGCTCATTTAAATTGAAAACAAACATTTATTTTGGTCTCCTATAAGATACTCTGCTTATAACGGTCTCACTTACGCAAAGAAAATAATTAATGCTAACCTCTTATCGTACGTAGTATCAAAAAGCATAAAACCAATACAGAATATTAAAAGAGAGCCGTTAGACCTTGTATGCGAGATCGCAAGTTCAATCTTTAGTAGGGCTCATTCCAAAGTGTAGTGTGATAACAATTACGACAGGAACAACGTTAATTGCTAATGACTCCCCAAGTCCGTCGGGAGGGTGTCAGAAAATGAGTGCCGGGAGGTGCAGATATCAACCGTCTGTTGGCCGTATGTGTTACTCTACACAAAATTGGACATCGTCGACATACAAGGAATGTTCAAAACAAACCATTAACTTGCACAATGAACACCGAGTGAAACGTGACGCGTCACAGAGATCACAAAGGGTGGCACCATCAACATCGAAGGTGAATTCCTCGGGGCTCAACAAATCGTGCAGGACGTGCGGCTAGGTATTCACTCTTAAACAATGCTTGTACAATCATATTCATGTAACGGGGTGATGAGAACTGATGGAATGTGATGGCAATCTACCGAATGTGAAACAATCTCTAGTGGAGCTTATCGTAAAACTGGCTATCCTTTAAAGCCTAGCTGCTGATAGAGCGAAAATACACTCCTGGAAATGGAAAAAAGAACACATTGACACCGGTGTGTCAGACCCACCATACTTGCTCCGGACACTGCGAGAGGGCTGTACAAGCAATGATCACACGCACTGCACAGCGGACACACCAGGAACCGCGGTGTTGGCCGTCGAATGGCGCTAGCTGCGCAGCATTTGTGCACCGCCGCCGTCAGTGTCAGCCAGTTTGCCGTGGCATACGGAGCTCCATCGCAGTCTTTAACACTGGTAGCATGCTGCGACAGCGTGGACGTGAACCGTATGTGCAGTTGACGGACTTTGAGTGAGGGCGTATAGTGGGCATGCGGGAGGCCGGGTGGACGTACCGCCGAATTGCTCAACACGTGGGGCGTGAGGTCTCCACAGTACATCGATGTTGTCGCCAGTGGTCGGCGGAAGGTGCACGTGCCCGTCGACCTGGGACCGGACCGCAGCGACGCACGGATGCACGCCAAGACCGTAGGATCCTACGCAGTGCCGTAGGGGACCGCACCGCCGCTTCCCAGCAAATTAGGGACACTGTTGCTCCTGGGGTATCGGCGAGGACCATTCGCAACCGTCTCCATGAAGCTGGGCTACGGTCCCGCACACCGTTAGGCTGTCTTCCGCTCACGCCCCAACATCGTGCAGCCCGCCTCCAGTGGTGTCGCGACAGGCGTGAATGGAGGGACGAATGGAGACGTGTCGTCTTCAGCGATGAGAGTCGCTTCTGCCTTGGTGCCAATGATGGTCGTATGCATGTTTGGCGCCGTGCAGGTGAGCGCCACAATCAGGACTGCATACGACCGAGGCACACAGGGCCAACACCCGGCATCATGGTGTGGGGAGCGATCTCCTACACTGGCCGTACACCACTGGTGATCGTCGAGGGGACACTGAATAGTGCACGGTACATCCAAACCGTCATCGAACCCATCGTTCTACCATTCCTAGACCGGCAAGGGAACTTGCTGTTCCAACAGGACAATGCACGTCCGCATGTATCCCGTGCCACCCAACGTGCTCTAGAAGGTGTAAGTCAACTACCCTGGCCAGCAAGATCTCCGGATCTGTCCCCCAGTGAGCATGTTTGGGACTGGATGAAGCGTCGTCTCACACGGTCTGCACGTCCAGCACGAACGCTGGTCCAACTGAGGCGCCAGGTGGAAATGGCATGGCAAGCCGTTCCACAGGACTACATCCAGCATCTCTACGATCGTCTCCATGGGAGAATAGCAGCCTGCATTGCTGCGAAAGGTGGATATACACTGTACTAGTGCCGACATTGTGCATGCTCTGTTGCCTGTGTCTATGTGCCTGTGTTTCTGTCAGTGTGATCATGTGATGTACCTGACCCCAGGAATGTGTCAATAAAGTTTCCCCTTCCTGGGACTATGAATTCACGGTGTTCTTATTTCAATTTCCAGGAGTGTATGTTTCATAAGTACGGAAAAAACAAACATCCAGAGGTTGAATTTGGACAGCGGTTCCAGGTAGTATGAACTGCAATGTCACAGACTTTACAGGAGGGACAGTTTGTTCTAAAGGAGGATCATGTTTATACGCAGACTTGGAATCAAGGAACCAGATATTGGTCAAAAGCAGTGCTAACAACATAGTTGTAGTTCCCTTACGCGAGTTTTCCCGCCCTTGCTTGGTGTGACGTAAAGATTACTCACACTAGAAAGAAAGGTAGCCAGCAGAACACCTCCAACCTCTCGCTGCACAATAAATAACTTTCCAGCCAGTTTACCATCCAGATTAACATCGGCGTAATTGTATACGAATGTCAAGGCCAAAGTTCAATGATGTTGGTTGATCTTGATACAACTCTCTTGATACCTCTAATTTCCAGGATTTCTTTCATAGGCATTTCCTCTTCAAAATACGATTGGTCGAAGTTGAACACAAATTTCTTACTGAACGATAAGTTTGTATATCTCATCTACAAATCCCGGGCCCATTTCGCAGTCTGCTGTGCCTCGTCAAGTTGACGCTTTGTTTGAAATTTCGTTATCTTACGTCTTCCAGTTCCGTAGGAGTATCTGAAGTCTGGAACCGCGCGACCACTACGGTTGCAGGTTCGAATCCTGCCTCGGGCATGGATGTGTGTGATGTCCTTAGGTTAGTTAGGTTTACATAGTTCTAAATTCTAGGGGACTGATGACCTTAGAAGTTAAGTCACATAGTGTTCAGAGCCATTTGAACCATATCTGAAGTTATGCAACCATCCACTGCTTCCCTCGGAGTCAATGTAATCTATGTCGCACGCAGTTTTTTGTGCATGACGTAGTAGGTCACTATCAGACATCCCGCAAATTGTATCGAGCATCCTTAAAACGCGCAAACACCAGTTTTTGTAAATTGTGCGCCTGTCCTCTGTTCAGTATCCATAGTTTTTCTTATACACTACACGATCATATTGCTGCAGACTCATTCGAAATCTATTTATACTTGTTTTTTTGTTCATTAAACGACTGTGGGGAACTGTATCGAACGCCTTGCGGAAGTCAAGAAACACGGCATCTACCTGTGAACCCGTGTCTATGGCCCTCTGAGTCTCGTGGACGAATAGCGCGAGCTGGGTTTCACACGACCGTCTTTTTCGAAACCCATGTTGATTCCTACAGAGTAGATTTCTAGTCTCCAGAAAAGTCATCGTACTCGAACATAATACATGTTCCAAAATTCTACAACTGATCGACGTTAGAGATAGAGGTCTATAGTTCTGCACATCTGTTCGACGTCCTTCTTGAAAACGGGGATGACCTGTGCCCTTTTCCAATCCTTTGGAACGCTACGCTCTTCTAGAGACCTACGGTACACCGCTGCAAGAAGGGGGGCAAATTCCTTCGCGTACTCTGTGTAAAATCGAACTGGTATCCCATTAGGTCCAGAGGCCTTTCATCTTTTGAGCGATTTTCATTGTTTCTCTATCCCTCTGTCGTCTATTTCGATATCTACCATTTTGTCATCTGTGCGACAATCTAGAGAAAAACTACAGTGTAGTCTTCCTCTGTGAAACAGCTTTGGAAAAAGACATTTAGTATTTCGGCCTTTAGTCTGTCATCCTCTGTTTCAGTACCATTTTGGTCACAGATTGTCTGGACATTTTGTTTTGATCCACCTACCGCTTTGACATAAGACCAAAATTTCTTAGGATTTTCTGCCGAGTCAGTACATAGAACTTTACTTTCGCATTCATTGAACGCCTCTCGCATAGCCCTCCTCACACTACATTTCGCTTCGCGTAATTTTTGTTTGTCTGCAAGGCTTTGGCTATGTTTATGTTTGCTGTGAAGTTCCCTTTGCTTCCGCAGCAGTTTTCTAACTCGGTTGTTGTACCACAGTGGCTCTTTTCCATCTCTAACGAACTTGCTTGGCACATACTGCATATTGTACGATGGTTTTGAACTTTGTCCACTGATCCTCAACACTATCTGTACTTGAGACAAAACTTTTGTGTTGAGCCGTCAGGTACTCTGTAATCTGCTTTTTTGTCACTTTTGCTAAACAGAAAAATCTTCCTACCTTTCTTAATATGTATATTTGCGGCTGAAATCATCGATGCAGATAATATGTGGGGCGTCGAATGCCGTGAACATCATTGGCCTTTTGCAATCTCGTACTTAAGAGGTTCCTTGTCGACACTTACAGAAAGTACTCACAAGTAACTACCAGATAGTAATTATCAGTGAAAATATGCCCCTAGTGTAAACAGTTCTGCGAGTGCTATCTGAGAGCATAAAAATGCCTATCTGCAAAAAATCTCACGTCTATGCTAACCCTTAGGATATAGACGAAAACAATTTGGTATGGTACCTGCAGGGTGAGTCACTAACTATTGCCACCGAGAATAACTCCGAAAGTAAGATAGGAGCTGAAAAGTTTGCGGGACAAACGTTGCATGGGGCAATGGGTGCCATATCATGACATTTGTTTTTTGCTGCTAGCTGGGGTCGCTTCAGAGGTATGAACTTCGTTTTTTTTAACGGAATGCTATAGTTTGGTACTTATTTTTTGATAGTGGCTATCGAGACGAATCCAATGATGTGTAACAGTAAGGTCTTTGAAGGTCAACGAAGGTCACAAAGGTGGCATGACCGTCCACTTACAGAAGGTGTTCGAAATGATGACCATTCGTATCAATGCCGTGCTGCAACCTCTTATCATAGATTGAGTAGTATTCCATACCACATCGGCACTTATCAAAGCACATGCTCTGACAATTTTCTCTCGCATATCTTCAGGTGTAGTTGATACATCTTTATAAACAATGTCTTTTACGAATCCCCACAAGAAAAAATCCAGAGGCGAACGAGCCGGCCACGACGTATCTCCTCCGCATCCAATCCAACGATCTGGGAATTGTCTCTGCAACTCATTTCTAGCCGTCAGCGTAAAATGTGCCGGACACCCATCGTGTTGATACCACATTCTGTTCCTTGTTCCTAAAGGTATTTCTTCCAGTAACAGAGCTACTGTTTGTTGCAGGACTGTGGTGTACTTCCTTCCATTAAGATTTCCTTTGATGAAATAGGGGCCTATAAATTCTGTCCTCCAGAATGCCACACCATACATTCACCGACCACGGTTTTTGGTGTGCAACTTGACGCAGCCAACATGGATTTTCAGCTGCCCAGTAATGCATGTTATGCAAATTAACATTTCCATTGATCGTGAATGTAGCCTCGTCGGTAAATAAAATCAAATTAATAAATGTACCGTCCCTCTGAATCTGAAGTTGAGACCATCGGCAGAATTCGCTGCGACGCATACAATCCGTACCAGTTACTTCTTGGTGGAGACCTTTTGGTAAGGATGATATTTATGGCGATGCAGAACACGAACAACACTACTCTGGCTCATGCCAAATTCCCTTGCGATTTGACGCGAACTAACACAAGGATCTCGAAACACAGTGGCAAAAATACCAATTCCCGTTTTCTCGTTAGTAACTTTCCTTTGCCGGATATGTTTCCGATGCGTTAAGGCTCCAGTTGTTCTCAATTTATCATACACATATTTAAATGTACGACGTGTAGGGTGAGTACGCTGAGGATACCTTTCAGTATATAAGTCTCTAGATCTCACTGAATTTCGTTGGCATTCTCCGTAAATGAGAAGCATATCGACTTGTTCTTCGAAGGGATACGTCATTCACATTTGCTTGATTCGACGATACTAGTCTTACCGTTCCTATTAGCGTTGTATTGTGAAACCGTCGAATGGTGTTTACATGTCAAAAAAATGGTTCAAATGGCTCTAAGTACTATGGGACTTAACATCTGAGGTCATCAGTCCCCCTGACTTAGAACTACTTAAACCTAACTAACCTAAGGACATCACACACATCCATGCCGAGGCAGGATTCGAACCTGCGACCGTAGCAGCAGCGTGGTTCCGGACTGAAACGATTCCCGCTCGGCCACAGCGGTCGGCGTTTACATGTCAATGGCACGTTAGATGTATACGCCATATACGGCGAATATTTACTGCTTGCACGATATACGAGAGAGGATTGTCAGAGCATGTGCTTCGATAAGTGTCGAAGTGATAAGGAATACCACTCAACCCATTATAAGAAGATTCCAATACTACACTGATACCAATGGTCATCACTTCGAACACCTTCTGTAAATGGACGTTCATGCCACCTTTCTGACCTTCGTTGACCTTACTGTTACACTTCATTGGATTCGTCTCGACAGCCGCTATCAGAAAGTAAGTACCAAACTATAGCATCACATAAAAAAAAATTAAAAAAGAAACCAAAGTTGACCTTCACATCTCTGAAGCAAACCAACGTAATATTATGGCCTCCGTTGTCCATGCAACTTTTGTCCGACAAACTTTTCTGCTCCTATCATACTTTCGGAGTTATTATAGGCGGCAATAGTTAGTGACTCATCCTGTATATTATACATATTATACAACAGATTCACCAAAACGTCCTACCTCTGCCGTTCTTTACTTCTGCTCAGCGCTACAAGTTTGCTATCTTGGTTTTTGCATACTCAAATATAATCTCTGACCTCTGCATTTCGTGTGATCGTTAACGCTATGTGGCAACGAAATACAGTAATGAGACAAAACATTATGACTACCTTCTCAATAGCATGTTTGTCTATCTCTGGAAGGAAATACCTCACTGGTACTGCGTATCAGGGATCCGACAGTTTGTTGCTTGGTTTGTGGAGGAATAGATGTCTACGCACAGGTCATGTAATTCGCTTAAATAACGGGCCACTGATTTGCAGCGCCCAACAGCGGCCCAGATGGGTCTCATAGGATTTATATCAGGTGAATTTGGTGCCGAGACTTCAATGTGAGTTCACTGCAGTGCTCCTCAAACCACTGTAGCGTGGTTATTTCTCTGAGAGACGGACAGTTATCCGGCTGAAAGACGACATCAAGATATCAAGCACGAATAGATGCAGGTGGTTGGCAGGTGTCAGTGTGTCTTCGATTACTACCACAGGTCTCTCGTAAGCGCAGGAGAATGTCTCCCATAGCGTAATGCTGCTCCCACCAGCCTGCGTCCGTGACGCGCTGAACGTTTTCAGCCGCCGTTCACTTCGATGGTGGTGTTTGTGGAGACGACCAGCGACCTAGTGTAGCAAAACAGGTGATTCCCCGAAGAGCTGACACGTTTCCATTGATCGACGGTCGACTCTCGATGGTCTCGTGCCCACAGCAACATAACTGACGATGTCGTTGGCTCAACATGTGAACGTATAGGGATCGTCTGGTGTGAAGCTTCATGTTCAACAACGTAAGACGAACGGTATGCTTCGAAACACTTGTGCGTGTACCAGCACTGTACTCTTTCGGCAGAGATGCCACAGATCACCATCTATCCTACTTTATAGAGCAGATAAGCCTCCGAACCCCACGTTCCGTGAAGAATCGTGGACATCCAACCATTTAGCGCCTGGTGGTAGTTTCACTGTCCTGTCTCATTCCGTAGGCGCTCATGACAGTAGCACGCGAACATTTGACCAGGTTCGCCTTTTCGAGATACTCGTCCACAGGATCTGCGTAATAAAAAATCTACCCTTTGTCTAAGTCCCTTAAATCAATGAATTTCCACATTTGCAGCCCATATCTTTGCTACAGTGATTCCCCTTCCGTGTCTGCTCTCTGTTTACATACTTAACGGAGGGCAGTTGTCATAACGTTATTGCTGATCAGTGTGTTTAGTATATGCTGTCATATCCAGAAATAAGACTCTGAAAATGTGACTAAATACTCATTTGTGTGTATCCACTGTAAGATGAAGTCATCTCTATGGTGCAAATCGACCTCAGATGTTAATACCAACTCCACATTATGTATTTTAAATTGTTAGTAACAGTCCACATCACATGTTTTATAGGAGGCTTAAGTAGCTCTATGTTTAAATTATAACCCTGCCCAACAATGAAAACGTTTTGTGTTTAAAAATAGCATATCCTTAAATATTTCCAACCGCTGAATTAAAAAAAAGACTTATAAAATTGACTGATTAGCTCTCGCTCTGGAGAGAGAATGGTATGTCAGTCTGTTTCCAGTCTACTTTTTTTGTTTGGAATAATTTTGATTTGAGAGTAATTAAACCTATTAAATGACAAAACGCTACAGTCTACAGCTGTTAGTGAGCCATGTACATTATTATTGTTACAATGACTGCGTGTTTCATGTTATTTGTGTTGTAATTAGCGGGGAATTTATGGTTTTCCAGTGCTTTTGCAGTGTAAAATTTGCCGAATCAAAATGCTACAAAAATGCGTAAAGCCAGTAATAGTAAAGTCAGTAATAATAATATGTGGTGAAATAACACTTTTCGTCACAGAAACGGAAACTCACAACTCGTGTAAGGACTGCCTATCAGCATTATTTTGCTAAGGTGCTAGAAGACCAGGATAAATCACGATCTCCACATGTATTTGCACCTCTTATCCAGTAACACTAAGAGAAGAGCTGAAAAAAAAATCCATGACTTCCGCCGTTGACAAGGTTTGTCGAGAGCCTACAAACCATACAGGTAACTACTATTTGTTCTTACTTCACCCATAAAGACAGGGTCGTCAATTCGAAAAAGAGGAATAGTTCAAACCCTAATCTCCCTTCTGCTATTCGACTTATTCGACGTTCAGACAGTTTACCCGTTCCTGCTGCATTCCCATAATTATGAACTTGACGTAGAAAATAAAGATAGGGTGGAACAAGCAGAACTAAATAAGCCTTCCACATCCCACGAGTCTGACTTTGTCGAAAAATATGATAAACCTAGACATGGAGTTGCCACTAATGAACACGGAGAAACATTTCATTAGTCTATGTCTGTAACGGAGGAAAGATATTACGCTAGTAATTTTAGCGGGTTACTGCCGATCTGTATGTAGGACAGTTCCGGAACTCGTTCACAAGAGGCAATCCAAAAGATAACAATCTCATAAAGCCACAAAATGTGTCTCTTCAGACCCAAAGAACTGACAGTACTCTTCTAACATTTCAGTGTGTAACTGGCATTATAAAATGCATCTCTTTCTCTTAATTCATTAAAATAGATTACTTCGACATGTTGCAAGTTACAGAAACTACAGCTCTTAAAAATTTTTCTTTGTTATATTTTTTTTTCTCTAACAAAAATTCGTGGGATTTAACTCATTAGTAAACGAAATATTCAAAACAAATTCTTTTTACTGGGTTAGTGTAATTAAATAAATACTACATAACCTGTCACTAGACTTCGATCTCCAATTACGACACATTTTACAGGCTTTGCTTCAGCAATGAGTGACAGCTTTGGTCTTCGGCTGAGTGGCATTGCTATCAGAAAAGTAACGAAATCGAAATTTCTGGAAATAGAACTCATGGCGGTTGGTTCGTGGAAAATTAATTGTGTTATGGAACTTTTAGACAGCGTTCATAAATCTAAACACAGATACAAACTTTTATTCGTACCAGTTACAGATAATAAAGTAAATGGAAAAGATAAACATTCCGTTAACAACACAGAGGTAAATCTGTCCTAGACCTACTTTCAAACCACAGTTTAACTTGTCAGACAGCAACGCTACTGCAGTTGATGAACTCACAATCATAGAGTAGCAACTGCTTTCTGTGAACAATGTACGAATGACGTAACGCAACGTTCTAGACTTCTGTGACGACAGGGTGCACTATTGAAAAGAGTGTGGAGTGGGAAAAAGAGCTTTTTGGGTTATACCACTTTAACAGTCGGGAAATGTTGGCCATCGAATTCTAAAATATATCCTTTAGCATTGCTCATTGGTGCTGAACTGAGACCTGTTTGAGACTGTCAACGTCATACTTTCATCGCTAGTTCCGAAGATTTATGTTTCTAACATGCTGAGCGAGGCTGAAATTTCACTTCTTTTGCATGAAGAACAGACGAGATTTGGATACTGTTTCTTACGGTACTCTCACTTTCTGAGAGGCCTGCGAATGTTTCGCGGGTGCCTTTCAATGCTGCTCTGTAACAGGGAAGGGGCGTACCGTGTCTGATAGGCCGCTTTGTATCTAAATAACTTTCACGCTCGACTGATTAAAAAAAAACCGTTTGAAGAGAAAAATCACAAGGTAAATTAAGATAGAGGGCAAAAAGTTTATCTGATGGAGGACCAAAAACTGCAGCTTTCACTAAGAACGAAAGTTGCAAACTTTCATTTTCAGTTGTCTGTCGCCGAAATTAGACACACCTTTTCAGAATCGCGGAAGCTTTCGTATCGTCATCCTGCCGATACCTTGACTTTTTTTGTCTGCAGTTCAGTGAGCCGAGAAATGTTCCAGGAACCTGGTCAAGGCTGCCCAGTACTGCTGAAATGAAAAACACTTTTCTTAACAGCATCGAACTTCATTTTATACTAGACAGGTCCAGGGTTTACCTCAATTAGTCACGTGATAATTTGGCCTCTAATTTTGCTGTACTTCAGAGTGCAGCCTGGCATAGCGATGTTTCCTACATGCTATTTGTGGACTTACCAAACTTCTTGCTCCAATGTAAGACATATTGCCGTATTTTTTGGGTCTAACTGAGGACATGTTTTTGAAATTATTTAAACGTCTTAACAGTATACTGAAACATTAAGCTTTATTTATTCAGTTACATTTTTCGAATTAATTACATAATAATATCCACAACAAGAAAGTTAAAAATTAATTTTAACATTTGGCATATGTTTAACAGTGGATACTGGAAGTTTACCCCTTTCTGACAACCACACGTGCCGGATCACTGAAAAAACTTTCTGAATTGGAGCAGATGTCCTGCAATCTCAAACATCTTAGAAATATTGCATGAAATAGCAGACTTTTTCCATCTTACAAATTGCCTCTTTGGCAACATACTCCAGATCGCTGTTATTTCCATCATTGGACTTCAAAAACCCTTTTATATTTGGTGAAGCAGTAGCACTAATAGCATACTTATGTCTAGTTGTTTTCATATCTTTAGTATCACCACGTCCTTCATGTGCAGCAGAAAACTCCCCAATACACAGTGTACAATAAACATGCTCATTGTTATTGTTGTTACAAAATTTCAAAAATTTGTATTTCTGATGCAGGTTAACATTAAACACAGTCTTTCTTTCGCCCATCGCTAAACTAAGCGATCAAAAAACGGGTAGGGATGAAATGATCAAAAACTTGTAGACGAATTAGTTGGTGCACGAAGACAACATAAACAGATTGATCCTTTTTTGTTGCCAAATGACTGAGTGAAAAGTTTTGGCGCAACCGGTAGGCATGTTTTTCCGTCGACGTCAGCGCTTGTTGCAAGGTTGACTGACAGAGGTTAGGCCTTAAGATAATTATTAAAAATGCGACGTCTAACATTAAAAAATGTTCCTCACCAGACAGAAAATTCTCTAACCCCGGACATTTTTGCAACATTGGACTTACTCCGGACAGCACTAAAAGTCAGGACTGTCCGGGCTAATTCTCATTGTTTGATAGCCCTTGCCGTGGGTCAAACAATGAGAAGAATGCAATCAATTTTGGAAAACAGTTATTACATCATCATTACTCACAGAGTACGCTACAGGAGTTCTGCAATAATTTTCATTTGTTTGCAGGTTGGTCTTCGGTTTCTTAGGAGATCATGATACGACTCAGATTATCACAAATGTTTACAGAATTCGGTTGGAACAGACAGATAATGCAAGAGTTATGACATACGTATATGGAAAAATAACGTTACTCACAATTTTATGAAGAGAACATTTTTTTAGTGAAACCAAAACTTTGTCAGATTTTTCTTATATGTAGCAATTAAGTAACTAGTAGAACCGTATATATGTGTGTTAAACTGTACATAGATTATTTGCCATATGTTCACTGACCTGTCTAGATCGCTTAATATATTATTTTATATATTTCGAAGTTTCGAGTACTGACGTCACTACATGAAAATTTTGGATCCCTAAGAAATATAAGAACTGTACTGACGCCCGAACAACAGGGAACCGATATGTATCGAGACTAGAAAATAGTGCATTGATAATGGCTAGGCACTAGCCGAAATCTGGGTTTGCCAAATAAAACCTACAAAAAAAGGACGACTGATTGCTGCGCTCTCTAATTTATAAATAATATCACAATCGCCGAGTGCACCAACTTTCCTAATGGAAGGTAACCTGATAAATATAAAGCTATCTAGGCGGCTTTAAACCCAAAAATCCAGGATGATGGCAGACCCATGGAGACTAAAGTACGCTAGAATGGGACGTGATGTACATGCGCAGACAAACAAATGATTATAGGTTCAGACAAATTGGATGAATTGTTGAAGAGCAAGAGCTTCACAAATTGAGCACTTCAGTAACATGTTGGTCCATTTCTGGCCCTTATACGAGCATCTATTCTCCATGGGATTGATTGATAGAGTTGTTGGATGTCCCTCTGATACCATGTCAAATTCTGAGCCTGCGGGCATTCTCTTGCTGAACTATAAGCCCACGATTGCTTACCACGAAGGACAGCGAAACGGGGCATAGAATATCGTCGACATACCTCTGTGATGTACGGGTCCCTATGACGACAACCAAACTGATCTTCATACGAAATGAAATGGCAGCTCATACCATTTCTCGTAGATGGGTGTAAGGGCACATTGTAAAATCGGTAAGGTGGTTACTGATAACTTCGTTCACTCCTTGCCTTCTTATTTGACTTATAAATCTGTTGTATATCCTTAGACACAACTAGAGCTCGTACATATTAAACAGTCCTATCTTTGCATACAATTACATTTCTGTTTCCTTAGCAGTCTTCTTGTAGAACATGGAAGTTGTGGTTCGATATTAGGTAGACACACATTTCCATTTTGTTAAAAAAAATTCCCAGTAAAATCTTGCATTATATCCAAGAATACAAGTCAATAGTCGTCTAGACGAATCTGTTGCAACAGTCCAGTCAGTTAGTCCATTATAATATACATTACGTTGGCCAATTCTCTTCGTGCAGTATACCCACAGGATTTTTAAATTTCCTCAAAATGGTTTCCAGTGCTTTCTTGCCACTTTTTTCTGATATACCTCCTGCTGCCACATTATTCATTTACTACTATTATTATTAGTTCAAATTACTTTTCAAATTACTATTGTTGATTTTTATGTACTTTTTCGTATTTTTTTTGTTCCTGGACAGTTGTAAGAGAGGATCTATAGGCCCATTCTAGTGAGGCTAAATAGGCAATAAACAAATAATGCTACCGAATAAGAAACATGGTAGCTTTATCTTAACGCCATATCTCTAGAATGTTTCGTGTTTGGACTGCTCTATCGAATGATCATGTGAAACTATGCTGTAAAAATCATTTCGTTTATAATAGGAAACAAACTAACGGTTTCCGTCAACAGTGGGCGTCACATGAAAGAAGTAATGAGCAATATTTGTTTTGGATGACTCCAGCTACACAATGCAAACACGAAATTGCAAATATCTGCCAAAACTCCGGAGAAAATGCGCCTGACGCCTCTTAGTAACCCTCGTTTTCTACCTACATTTTTTTCCCCCTTTACATTTAGCGCAGAACTGGCAGTGCTCGTGTGACGTATGGTACGTTTTTAAAAATAATACCGCTACATACACGTCTGGAGGAGCCCAGAATCGTTTCTAAATAGGTAGATCAAGCAAGATGCAGAATATCTTACTTGGATTTTTTAAAATTACCGTCCATTTTACACTGGTCTATGTCCACTGTAATGTCACGGGAGCAGATTTATACCGCTGTTCGAGATGGTAGCAATCTTTGATAGTTACATCATAGTTCCACCACGTTGTGTCATAAATTATACCAAATGGGTAATAAATATCTGTGGTAAGTGTAATAAATTATAGAAATAATAAAAAGAGTAGACGGTAATAAATATCTGTGATAAGTGTAATAATAAAAAGAGTAGTCATAACTACCAGTAGGAAAGATAATAAATTATAGTGACACGGAAAAGAGTCTTGGAAAACATGTGGCAAATATAAGTGTGGTGTGTGTACTGTAAGAGCTTCAGTACACACACCATCAGATTATTTGACTTGTCGCTCTAACGAAGTAGGCTAGTGTCAGCAATATGTCTCGTGGTCTTATCATGACGTGTTTATCTTCTTCCGTTAGGTCAGACAATAGAAATGCCACTTGCACGCTTAGAGTAGCAGATTGACGGTGACCAACTTTAAACAGAACTTGATTAATTTTCACACACATTTATTAAAATAATAACAAGCATAAAAATTACTTAACTTGGTTCTGGATGCTATTTACAATTGACAATCTGAATTTCTTTGGTATTGGTACGATAATCTTATTCTCACATATATCTCTGATACTTGACAAAAGTGTCTATACATTTATCTTCATGGCTATGTACAGGAATATGGTAATCTTATTAGGTGCAGACTGAAACTTGACTATAGACTAGTGCAGACAAATGTAGAACTCGTACAGACTGGTACAGACTAATGCAGACTGGTACAGACTGATGCAGACAATTGCAGACTGGCTAATCGGAGGTCTGTAGACTCGTTATAATACATCGCGTGTTCATGTATCACTGCGCGAGTGTGATCCACGAGGAGAAACAGTTCTACATTAGCAGCAGTCTCATTGTCTGCGTTACATATTAGTAGGTGGATCGGCGGAAGCAGAATTTGGTCCGTCTCTATGGCAGCGCCATCTCGTAGTGTGGAGATGGACGAGCGCTGCGCCTGCGCTGTTGCGCTTAGCGGGGCGTGCTCTGGTGGGAAAGTTGTGTACGCACTGACTACGGGGAACTATGTGCACAACAATAAGTTATGCTAATTAAGATAAAGTACAGCAATAAGTGTCTCAGAAAGACAGCAAACATGCAGGCTGCACGATTATACCTCAGTCAATAGGAGAACAGCTCGCAATTTACTTGTATGGCAGTTGGCCTAGTAGGCTAGGGAGGGGAAGGATGAGGAGGGAGGTCTGACAATAATGAGGACTGCGTTTGGACTCCTTTTGTTACACTACCCCTCTACCCAAGACTGGTAAAGAAAGTTCTCATGCTTTGCAGTATGCAGTTAAGAGTTCGCTGATGCAGCTTCGTATTGCTTTGGTATATCACTGTGATTTCACTTAGATATGTGCTAGTTATGTTGTTGAGACTCTGCAGCTTATTGGAAACTAGCTACTCACAAGATGTAGCACAGGCAGTGTCGATAGTCAAAGTGACCTCGCTTACTTTGATAGCTGTCATCGCAATTTCTGTGTTAGGAAGGTATTGTGATAGATTGATTGTGATACTAGTAAAACATTGTTCAGTAAATTGTGAAGTTTTGCCTGCAATGATGTTTGGCTGTGTTATTTTCTTGTGATGAGCTTACTAATTGATATTATTCTAGTAATTTAGATGACACCTGTGTGTAAGGAAGCAGGTATTGAGGTCTCGTAAGGATATTGTCCGAAGCCAGGGTACAATGTGTGCCTTGTTGCGTTCATGCATCCAGCGTTTATTCAGTGTAATTAAAAGTTTAATACTGGTGGTATTTTTTGTGTCTTAGATTACTGCATCTGTGTTCAATTTTTGATTTATAATCTAGTTGAGAATTTATAGACTTTTTGAGCCAGAAACCGATTATGGCTGATAAGATCTTGTAACACACTTCTGAAGTGTGAATTAGTTCGAGTACTGCCGGCCGCTGTGGCCTAGCGGTTCTAGGCGCTTCAGTCTGGAACCGCGCGGCCGCTACGGTTACAGGTTCGAATCCTGCCTCGGGCATGGATGTGTGCGATGTCCTTAGGTTAGTTAGGTTTAAGTAGTTCTAAGTTCTGGGGGACTGATGACCTCAGATGTTAAGTCCTATAGTGCTCAGAGCCATTTGAACCATTTCTGAGTTCGACTGCTGTGCTATAACTCTCAAGGAAGGTTTTTGGTACCGTTGTTATGGATGTTATCATTAAATATGAAGAAATACAGTTTCTTTTCAGAATTATTGTTCTCATTTTAATGAATCTATTTTGGAAGTGTTCAGTAATAACATTATCAAAAAATAAAGTCAATGCTTATATATAAGTACACCTTCACAGCCCCTAGCCATTTCCGCTCCACATTCTATTCTGCTGTTTAAAATTTCCATTGTACCAATTGGTATTCTATCAAGATGAATAACAGACACATTTTGTCAATTCAGGATTGTCAGTAACATAGTAAAACCGTGTGGGAAAAGTTTGCATTCAATTTTGTTCGCTCATCCGGACATGGGGAAAAGTCGTCATTAAGACTAAAGTTTCATTGGAGTCCATTGGAAAGCTTGATCAATGTTCGCATTCAGCTTTACGTGGGCGTACAGTAAGTAATACAACACAATATTCTTCTGAGTTGATTTTATTTAGGATACCAATATATCATATTATTCTCCACTCTTTTGACTACAAAACTTTATTTTTCAACATAATCTCCGTTCAAGGCGATGGCTTTACGGCACCTTACTAGAAGGGCCTGTATAAATGAATAAATGTCGTGTGACTAGGACCTCCCGTCGGGTAGACCGTTCGCCGGCTGCAAGTCTTTCGATTTGGCGCCACTTCGGCGATTTGCGCTTCGATGGGAATGAAATGATGATTAGCACAACACAACACCCAGGCCGGCCGCTGTAGCCTAGCTGTTCTAGGCGCTTCAGTCCGGAGCCGCGCTGCTGCTACGGTCGCAGGTCCGAATCCTGCCTCGGGCATGGATGTGTGTGATATCCTTAGATTGGTTAGGTTTAATAATGCTAAGTCTAGGGGACTGATGACCTCAGATGTTAAGTCCCATAGTGGTTAGATCCATTTGAACAATACCCAGTCCCTGACCGGAGAAAATCTCTGACCCAGCCGGGAATCGAACCTGTGCCCTTAGGATTGACATTCTGACGTGCTGACCACTCAGCTACCGGAGGCGGACAGGGCCTGTATACCTGCATGGTACCACTTTATTGGTCGACGTCAGAGCTATCGTCTGCTGCATCAGTAACTCCCTATAATAAATGTACTGCTTCCCGTGGAGTGCAGCCTTCATTGGGCTGCACAGATGGAAGTCAGAAGGTGAGCGATCCAGGCTGTAGTTTGGATGAAGAAGAGCAGTCCAAAGAAGTTTTCTGAGCTCCTCTTGGGTGCACAGAATTGTGTGGCGCCTTGCGTTGTCATGAAGGAGAAGTTCGTTTGCATTTTTTTGGCAACGACGACCCTGAAGTCGTTTCTTGTGACCTGAGGTAGCACAATACACTTCAGAGTTGATCGTTGCATCATGAGGAAGGACATCAAACATAATAACCCCTTCAGTTTCCAGAATGAGATTTTCACTCTCCAGCGGAGTGTGCGCTGATATGAAACTTCCTAGCAGATTAAAACTGTGTGCCCGACCGAGACTCGAACTCGGGACCTTTGCCTTTCGCGGGCAAGTGCTCTACCAACTGAGCTACCGAAGCACGACTCACGCCCGGTACTCACAGCTTTACTTCTGCCAGTACCTCGTCTTCTGCCTTCCAAACTTTACAGAAGCCATGTCTCCGCAATATCCTTTCTTTCAGGAGTGCTAGTTCTGCAAGGTTCGCAGGAGAGCTTCTGTAAAGTTTGGAAGGTAGGAGACGAGGTACTGGCAGAAGTAAAGCTGTGAGTACCGGGTGTGAGTCGTGCTTCGGTAGCTCAGTTGGTAGAGCACTTGCCCGCGAAAGGCAAAGGTGCCGAGTTCGAGTCTCGGTCGGGCACACAGTTTTAATCTGCCAGGAAGTTTCAACCCCTTCAGTGTTCCAGAAAACCGTCGCCATGTCTTTACTGGCTGAGGGTGTGGCTTTGAATATTTTTTTGGAGGAGAGGTGGCGTGGCTCCACTGCACGTATTGCCGTTTTGTTTTCGGTTTGAAGTGATGAACCCATGTTCCATCGCCTGTACGATGCCAAGTAGAAAATTGTCACGATCAGCATCGGAAAGGGCAAGCAATTCCGCACATATGCTCCTTCGTTCCTCTTTATGGTCTTCTGTCAGGCAGTGAGCAATCCAGCGAGCACACACCTATGAGTACCCCAACTGGTGGACGAGCGTGTCAGCGCTACTGGTACTGACGTCCAGTTGTGCAGAAAGGTGTTTGTTTCTGATCCGCCGATCACCTCAAGTGAGAGTGTCCGCACGTTACATCATTGCCGAAGTCACAACTGTGTGCGGCCGGTCGGCAAGCGGGAGGTCGGACAGGTTTGCCCGACTTAGTTGCGACGCCTCGCACAACGACTCACCTTGCTTTTTGGTTGATTGGTTTGGGGTATAAAGGGACTAAATTACAACGACATCAGTCCCCATGCTTTTGTTCACTGCCAGGTCACCACAGACAATCTGTAAGCGCTTATGGGTATCTGCTGACTCTGATTTTCCGCCAAAAGAAACTCACTTACAGCTCTTTGTTTGGAGTGCACCTCTATTACAGACGCCATATTGAAGACTACGTATAGCGCCGACACCTATCGGAAGTTCATGAACTACAGGGTTATTACAAATGATTGAAGCGATCTCACAGCTCTACAATAACTTTATTATTTGAGATATTTTCACAATGCTTTGCACACACATACAAAAACTCAAAAGGTTTTTTTAGGCATTCACAAATGTTCGATATGTGCCCCTTTAGTGATTCGGCAGACATCAAGCCGATAATCAAGTTCCTCCCACACACTCGGCGCAGCATGTCCCCATCAATGAGTGCGAAATCATCGTTGGTAGAGGAGGTTTAAACAGTGAATCTTTCACATAACCCCACAGAAAGAAATTGCATGGCGTTAAGTCGGGAGAGCGTGGAGACCATGACATGAATTGTTGATCATGATCTCCACCACGAGCGATCCATCGGTTTTCCAATCTCCTGTTTAAGAAATGCTTCTGCTTTAGCCTTTTCCGTAAGATTTTCCAAACCTTCGGCTGTGGTACGTTTAGCTCCCTGCTTGCTTTCTTCGTCGACTTCCGCGGCTACGCGTGAAACTTGCCAGCACGCGTTCAACCGTTTCTTCGCTCACTGCAGGCCGACCCGTTGATTTCCCCTTACAGAGGCATCCAGAACCTTTAAAGTGCGCATACCATCGCCGAATGGAGTTAGCAGTTGGTGGATCTTTGTTGAACTTCGTCCTGAAGTGTCGTTGCACTGTTATGACTGACTGATGTGAGTGCATTTCAAGCACGACATACGCTTTCTCGGCTCCTGTCGCCATTTTGTCTCACTGCGCTCTCGAGCGCTCTGGCGGCAGAAACCTGAAGTGCGGCTTCAGCCGAACAAAACTTTATGAGTTTTTCTACGTATCTGTAGTGTGTCGTGACCATATGTCAATGAATGGAGCTACAGTGAATTTATGAAATCGCTTCAATCATTTGTAGTAACCCTGTACAGGGGCTGAAGCGACGATTAGAGATGAGACGCAAGTCCAGATATGACAGGTACAGGGAAGCAAATTTGCCTTGTCCTTTATAAAGGAAGTATACCGACAATCGCCTTAATCGATTTAGGGTATCAAAGAGAAACAAATCTTCATGTAGGTGGTTATCATTTCAATCCCGCTACTCCCCTATGTGAGTCCAGTGTCTTAAACACTGCTACAACTCAGTAAATTGAGGTCATTGGTATAGGAAAGGTATTTGCTAAGGAGACATTCCTGGTGAGGTGTCATTAACATAGCAGGGGAACAATAACAGAGGAATGTGGAACTATTTACGCGAACTTGCTTCCACAATGAGTGCTCATTTCTGTAGGCAATAAGCCCCTCTATGTTTCTCAAGCAACTTTCAGACCACTTCAGACCAATATTTAACAATATTAATCTATCACATTTTGGGAAGCAGAATGTTGTAATTCACAGAAGCAAGTGCTTTCCTGAAGTCCAGGAATGCCAGCATCTTGGCCTCAGGTTTTTCTGAATTGCAGTGTATAGGTCATTATTTACCTTAATTAGTGAAGTGTTATGATGCTTACAGAAGTTAGACGGATATTGTTCCAGCATAACTACAAGTACCTGAACGAAGACGATGAATGGAACGCCAGAGAAGGTGGTGAGGAAATGTCGGCCAATGGCGCGCGAAATTGGACTGGGCCACGCCAGGAGCGCCCCCTGCAAGAAGTGATTACAAGCGCCGCTCCTGCGAGCCTCGGCAGCTCATATCAGCTCAGTCTACTGACATTAGTGGAACATATTTGCGGAGCGTGCTACAACTATTGTGATCCTTATCAGTTACTTGTCTAATGTTATTCGTTTGACTTGTTGTATAGCATTCCGAGAACGCAGCATCCTGTATGCACCCTATAAGCGACCAGCGGGAAAGATCCCACAGATGTCTGCCGCCAAACTATGCAATGTGATTGTGAGCGGTACACACATGGAGTGGACAAAAGTTTAGATACAGAAAAAACACAAAACATTGGAATGCTTAATATACATCTATGCCTACATGATTACTGTGCAGTTCACAATTAAAGCTATTTCTCTGTCGTTACACTCACACAGTTAAATCTTTCTGTGCGATCTCTGATTTCTCTCATTTTATTACTCTGTAGGTTGTTGCCAACAAAATATTTCCGCACTCTGAGGAATTACTCTGTAGGTTGTTGCCAACAAAATATTTTCGCACTCTGAGGAGAAAGTTGGTATTCTGAACAGACGAAATTAAAATCGTCTGGCCACAACTGTGTGTTCTTCGATTGCTCTAGGAGATGTATATTTGTACCTATAACACATTAAATATTAGTATAGTCTGTTACATGAATTAATAAAATGATTTACTTAACCCAAGACAGTTCTTTTCCACAGGAGAGTGTAGAATATTTGCAACTGTAATTGACTATAAAAGCATCACTTGATGCATACAGTCACAAATTGTTCTCATTAAGTAACATGTTCAACATTGGAAATTGGAAATTTTTGGTAAGGACTATGAGACCAAACTGCTGAGGTCATCGGCCCCTAGCTTACGCACTACTTAATCTAACTTAAGCTAACCTAAGTTAAGGCCAACACACACTCATGCCCAAGCGAGGACTCGAACCTATGACGGGGGGAGCCACGTGAACCGTGACAAGACGCACCAGACTGCAAGGCTACCCCATGTGGCTATTCAAGATTAACTAAGGTACATGTACCACTGAGACCTCGACAAACAATGTTCAGCTAGATGGTGCTGACTGCTGAAGCACACATCACAGACTGGGGCTGAGCTCTTCCATGTTCAGCACTATATTGACCTCCAGTGCGAGGGCGCTGCTATGCTGAGAGTGGAGGTGTGGTCGTCAAGAGCACCTTCCATACGTTGTCGTGGATTGCAGCGAGACCCCACTAATGTTGGCGGTATGACTCCCGTTGCCAACATTGGTGTGGCACCGCTATCTCTGGACAATGCCACAGTTGATGATTAGAATTCGTGAGAAGATACCGCCACAACAAAAAACGCCATTGCTTTAATGATTTCCACAATTCTGTGACTCTCTCTTCCTTATTTCGCGATATCACAAAACGAGCTGCCCGTCTCTGAACTTTATCAATGTCCTCCATCAATCCTATCCAACGCAGATTCTACACCACACAGCAATACTCCCGAAGAGGATGGACAAGCATAATGTAAGCAATATGTTCACTAGACCTGTTGGATTACTGTTCTGCCATAAATAGCAGTCTTTGGTTTGCTTCCCCACAAGATTATCTACGTGACTGTTCCAATTTAAGTTATTCGTAATTGTAATCCCTAAGTATTTAGTTGAATACGATATAGGAGAACCGTTGGCATTCGAAACAGTTTCATCTCAGAACGGATAAATACAAGTCCTCTATGGTTTTCTCTCTCCCTGAAAATTGGTGGCAAGTTCAGTTAACAGGCCTACTGATAGAGGTTGAAAGGCATCACGTACCTTCTCTCCAAAGCAGGCCACAAAGGCTCAATAATACCGAGCTCTGGTGACCGTGTTGTCCAGGAGAGATGCCACAATTGGTTCGCGAGCTCACGAAACCAATCCTGCACGATTTGAGCTGTATGAACAAGGGGCCCTATCCTCTTGAAACAAGCGTCACCTCTGGTGAACAAACATTGTACCATAGATTGGAACTGATCGGCCAAAATAGTCATAAATCCTTGGCAGTAATGCATCCTTGCAAATTAACCAAAGAGCCCATGGAATATCGCAAGATGGCTGCCCAGGTCGTCACCGAACCGCTGCCATGTTTCACTCCTGGGACGTACATCCGGCCTGAAATTGGAAACGGTGTGAAATAAGGCTCATCCGACCAGATGAAAATCTTGAGTTGGACCACGGACCACGTTTTATGGGTTCCACAGAACGTTTTCCTGTTACGGGCACTTACATCACTGAGGAGTGGTTTCGGAATTCCATCTCGTCCATTTCCCTGCTTCTGGAGCTCCCTTCATTTTGTTTTGGTGCTGTTGGGATTCTCAAGTGAGACATTCAGTTCCGCAGTCTTTTGCAACTGTTGTCCTCTTATTTATCGTCACAGTCCTCTTCACTGAGCCGGCCGCGGTGGTCTAGCGGTTCTAGGCGCTCAGTCCGGAGCCGCGCGACTGCTACGGTCGCAGGTTCGAATCCTACCTCGGGCATGGATGTGTGTGATGTCCTTAGGTTAGTTAGGTTTAAGTAGTTCTAAGTTCTAGGGGACTTATAACCTCAGCAGTTGAGTCCCATAGTGCTCAGAGCCATTTGAACCATTTGAACCTCTTCACTGACAGTCATGATCACACGACCCACACTTTTGTCCGCATTGTGACTTGGCGGATGATCGACATAAGAGTTTCCTAGGTACGGTACCGCGTCATAGTGTATAAAACTACCGCTGCTGGAGAAAAACCAACCACGGTTGCAGCGGTCTGCTTCTGAGTTAGACGCTCTAGCTTTTTTTTTCTTTATTGTCATTTTGCACCTCATACAATGATGGCTGGCAGCGGAAAATTTTACTCCGCTCTCAGCCACAACCAGTACAATAAGAGAAAAAATCAACGAAGACCGAAAAGTGACATAATGGTGGTTGAAAACAGTAGATACAATAATTAAAAAACATGAAGCCATTCACACTCGACGAAAAACAAGAAAACTGGCGGCACTATGCACAAACACTGATGATTTAGACGACACACGTGAACGAAGGAGCGTGGGCGGCGAAAAACACTGAATCACAAACACGACGGCACACACACTAAACTGATGGCGATGATCTCCGGCGCGCGAATGTCCACAGAGCGTGTACGAGTCCGGGGACCTGTCAAGAGGGGAAGAAGGTGATGGGGGAAGGAGGGGGAGAGCAGAGATGCAAATGGCAGAGGAGATGGGGGGGCCGGCCGAAGTGGCCGCGCGCTTCTGGCGCTGCAGTCTGGAACCGCGAGACCGCTACGGTCGCAGGTTCGAATCCTGCCTCGGGCATGGATGTGTGTGATGTCCTTAGGTTAGTTAGGTTTAACTAGTTCTAAGTTCTAGGGACTAATGACCTCAGCAGTTGAGTCCCATAGTGCTCAGAGCCATTTTTGAGATGGGGAGGAATGAACGTAAGGGGGGTAGGGGAACCCCGGGGGAGGAGGGGGGAGGAAGATAGGAGGGAGGGAAGGGAGAGAGAAGGGAGAGAGGGTGCCTTGAGGAAAAAACACAGGAAGTGGCAGGGGAGAATAAAGTTGATAGGAGGGGTAGATGGAGGGGAGGAGGACATCATCAGGAAATGGGAGCTGGCAGAAGCCGCCTTGGGAGAGGGTAAGGAGGGTGGAGAAATGGGACGATCTAGTTATGCAGTTTCCTTTATATTTTGTTGTTAGTGTTCATTGCACATGCCATTACGTCATAATTTTAAAAAGGTAGCTAGTTTCATTGGTCACTTAAGGGAGAAGGAGAGGGAACTTTAATTTAATAGGTTATTGCGATGGAGGGAGAACGCAACCTCTGTTGTCAAATGTCTCTTGTGTTATGTGCCATGATTGGTGGTCACTGTAGAATGAGAAGTTGGCTGCTGTTTACCAACTGCTGAACGTCGGCCGCGCGGCGGCAGTCACTCGCCGGCAGTCCTCGTGCCTCGTGTTGACAGAGAGGTCTGTTGGGCTTTGATTGCTGGCAGCCAAGATGGGAAAGCCTGAGTCCATCCTTCCTGTTCATTTTATTACGGTGTTTGAGTATTTCGATGGCGTCTCTGATTTTGCGTTTTTCTCCAGCAGCAGTAGTTTTGTACATTGTGACGCGATACCATACCCAGAAAATTTTTGTGTCGACTGACTGACCGCGGAAGCCTGTGCAATTATGTTTCCGGATGATGTTTTTGCGCTTTCCATGTATGAGGTATAAATTTTCGATACGGTGGCTCTTGAAATATCAAACACTTCGGCTACCTTGGTTGGGGAATCACACACAAAACTAGCTCCAGCAATCTGCCCACTTCCGAATTTAACAACTTCCGACATAATGCCTTCACAATTACACATAGCATTGTTTTGACGACGACTGTCACATGCAGCGTGTTCAAGACGAGTACACATATGTCGTTCGTGTTAAAATGCAACGGTGCAACCTGCAGGCTTAGCTAGCATCTACATTTACGTTCAAGCATGCGTTTCTCATAGTGTTTCCATATTTTTGTCCAATCTCTGAAGAAATGCTTTGCATATTGCAGGTTAAATGCTGATTAGTAAGTAATACGACTCTGGCTGCGATAGGTCAGCGTAATAAAAAAAAATGGTTCAAATGGCTCTGAGCACTATGGGACTTAACATCTATGGTCATCAGTCCCCTAGAACCTAGAACTACTTCAACCTAACTAACCTAAGGACATCACACAACTCCCAGCGTAATAACAGGTGACTCTTTGTTTCTCGTACACGAGAGAGAAGTTAAATATGTGCGTCAGAACATGTATTACGCATTCTGCAACATTTTTAAAAGTATGTCCTGTGCTTAAGCGAACTGTTGTTTATCTTCTTCTGTCTGACGTAAAGTGCTGTAAGTGAAAAGTGTCTTGGATTTGTGAGCTGGGAGACTATAGGTATACGTTCATTCACATGTTTCGCTATCGTGGAAAATGCTTTTCACCAGGGGTCCACCAGATAGTCAAACCCCTTTCCGTGGGAGACAGCATGTACACTACTGACCTTTAAAATTGCTACACCAAGAAGAAACACAGATGATAGACTGGTATTCATTGGACAAATATATTATACTAGAACTGACATGTGATTACATTTTCACGCAATTTGGGTGCATAGATCCTGAGAAATCAGAACCCAGAATAACCACCTCTGGCCGTAATAACGGCCTTGATACGCCTGGGCATTGAGTCAAACACAGCTTGGATGGCGTGTACAGGTAGACCTGCCCATGCAGCTTCAACACGATACCACAATTCATCAAGAGTAGTGACTGGCGTATTGTGACGAGCAAATTGCTCGGCCACCATTGACCAGACGTTTTCAATTGGCGAGAGATCTGGAGAATGTGCTGGCCAGGGCAGCAGTCGAACATTTTCTGCATCCAGAAAGGCCCGTACAGGACCTGCAACATGGGTCGTGCATTATCCTGCTGAAATGTAGGGTTTAGCAGGGATCGAATCAAGGGTAGAGCCACGGGTCGTAACACATCTGAAATGTAACTTCCACTGTTCAAAGTGCGAACCAGAGGTGACCCAGACGTGTAACCAGTGGCACCCCATATCATCACGCTGGGTGATACGCCAGTATGGCGATGACGAATACACGCTTCCAATGTGCATTCACCGCGATGTCGCCAAACACGGATCCGACCATCATGATGCTGTAAACAGAACCTGGATTCATCCGAAAAAATGACTTTTGCCATTCGTGCACCCAGGTTCGTCGTTGAGTACACCATCGCAGACGCTCCTGTATGTTATGCAGCGTCAAGGGTAACCGCAGCCGTGGTCTCCGAGATGATACTCCATGCTGCTGCAAACGTCGTCGAACTGTTCGTGCAGATGGTTGTTCTCGTGCAAACGTCCCCATCTGTTGACTCAGGGATCGAGACGTGGCTGCACTATCCGTTACAGCCATGTGGATAAGATGCCTGTCATCTCTACTGCTAGTGATACGAGGTCGTTGGGATACTGCAGGGCGTTCCGTATTACCCTCCTGAACCCACCGATTCCATATTCTGCTAATTGGATCTCGACCAACGCGAGCAGCAATGTTGCGATACGATAAACCGCAATCGCGATAGGCTACAATCGGACCTTTAACAAAGTCGGAAACGTGATGGTACGCATTTCTCCTCCTTACACGAGGCACCACAACAACGTTTCACCAGGCAGCGCCAGTCAACTGCTGTTTGTGTATGAGAAATCGGTTGGCAACTTTCCTCATGTCAGCACGTTGTAGGTGTCGCCACCGGCGCCAGCCTTGAGTGAATGCTCTGAAAAGCTTTATCATTTGCATATCACAGCATCTTCTTCCTGTCGGTTTAATTTCGCGTCTGTAGCACGTCATCTTCGTGGTGTAGCAATTTTAATGGCCACTTGTGTATTAGAGAGCCACGTCATGGAGCCTTCTCACGTGGTGCAACAGCTCTGTGAATGTTGTGTGGTTTGCGTGCGGTCAGCATTCCCGGGACACTGGCTGTACAACAAATACGGGAGCGTAGTGATAGCGGCTCCCGACGGATACTGATATCACTGACCTCTGCACCTGAACTGTGACGCAAATGCCGTGCCGTCGGTGACAAAGACTTCCTGCGTACGGTCTGGTCTCCGTCAGTATTGTGATTTTCTCTTCTTCAGAATTTGCACCTTTCAGCAGATGATAGGAACAGAAACTGAACTAACAGATTGGGGAGGTGTCACAGTATGCACAGTACCGAACACAAATGTACTTTCGCAGCTACAAAGAATCTCCTTTAGCTTCTGCTTCACAACTTTTATAAAATCTTTCTGGTGGCTTTACACTAAAAGGTCAACTATAAGGCACTGATTTACTGACTTTGTTGGATATCACTTGCAAAATACTTTCTACCTGCGTCCTGTATTTAACAACTCGTCACTGAAGTAGTAAATGTGTACCAAGATCGTAATATTCGGGGAAAATATCTACTCATTTGTAGACAGGTAACAAAGAATACGTCGAACTAATACATACAGTCGCAATATTTTTGCATTTTTAGAAAATGTGTCTTATATTTATTTATTTATTTATGCATTTATTTTACCTGGCAAGATTAGGGCCTTCAGGCCCTCTCTTACACCTAACCAGGCATACTCAGATTCAACAAATTTCAGTGTCTACAGAAAATTAGGACATATAACATGTTATACAGTATTAATGTTAAAGAAAAAAAATAGAGATTATAAAAGTAGTACAATGATAATTATAACAATCAAAAAATAATTATAACAATCAAGAATAATAAAAATAATAATAATAATGATAATAATAATAATAATAATGACTATGTATATGAAAGTAAACATATTTTTCTTATATGAGTGTCAGTCCTATTGCTAGTTGGGAATTTTCTCGTTATATTCTTGCAGCTTGTAAGTTATTCTCATCAAGCAGAGACATAAGACGATGGAATGGGGTGAAAGAGATATAGAAGAGGTAGATAGGTTAGAGGAAGAGAAATAGAATGGTAAAATTCGAAGCTATGATGGAGAGGAGAAAGAAAAAGATGAGGGCGGGGGGGGGGGGGGGGGGGGGCACAACAATGGTGGCTATACCGTCCCTAATATGTAAGTCTTAAGTTCCCTCTTGAATGTTGAATGGTTTTGGATAAGACGCAGATCACAGGGGAGCGCGTTCCATAGTCGTATGGCTGAGATGGAGAATGACACGGAGAAAGATTTTGTGTTATGTAAAGGTACAGCCAAGATGCTAGACGTATCCGATCTGGTATTGCGGTTGTGGAATGATGATAGGTGTTTAATGTGAGAAGATAAGTATTGGGGGCACCAGTGGCTAAGAAATCGATGAAGTAAGCACATCGTGTGGAGATCGCGTGCCTTATGTGGGCGTATCCAACCTAGCTGGGAGTATGAAGGACTGATATGATCATACAACCGTATGTTGCATACGTATCTAACACAAGCATTCATCACTAGCTCGAGGCATCTCGAATTTTCATTATTTGTGCCATGTTGAACTACATCACAGTAGTAAAGATTAGGCAAGACTAGTGTTTGGACTAATTTTTGTTTAACATGGGATGGAAATATTTTTCTAAACTTTTGAATTGCATGTAGGGAGGAGAGCGATTTCCGGCAAGCTGTGACTGTTTGTTCTTCCCAGTTTAGGTGTTCATCCAAGATTATTCCAAGGTCTTTTATTGTTTTTTGGTATGGTAGTTGGGTACCATTGAGGAGTATTTGAGGGACTGTTTCGCGAAAGTACCGACTGATTAACTTTGGATGAGATATAAGTATGACCTGGGATTTCTTGGGGTTTAGTTTCAGACCTAGGTTCTGTGCCCATCGAGAAACAGAGCAAAGATCTGCGTTCATACTCGCTACTGCGTCAGCAATGTTCTTGGGGCTTGCACTTATGTACAGTTGGATGTCGTCGGCATATAGATGGTAGTTGCAGGAGTGAATCACTGAAGAAATATCATTGATGTACAGTGAGAAGAGTAATGGACCAAGGACGGAGCCTTGGGGAACTCCAGAGCGCACGTTTTTCCATGATGACTTTTCCGATCCACAAATGACTTGTTGACTTCTGTTTTTGAGGTAGCTGTCGAACCAGTGTATTGCGCTGTTTGAGAAATTCAACTGCTTCATTTTAATTAGTAATATATCAAAGTCAACTGTATCAAAAGCCTTGCTAAAGTCAAGCAGTGTTAGGATGGTAGCTTCACGTCTGTCCATAGCATGTTTAATGTCATCAGTTACTTTGATTAATGCAGTTGCTGTACTATGGTGCTTTCGAAAACCTGACTGATATTTGTCGTGGATGTTATGAGTTTTGAGGTAATCTGTCAGCTGTTCATGGACGATGTGTTCTAGGGCTTTAGATATTGCAGGAAGTATGCTGATCGGCCTGTAGTCACCTGGCGACTTAGGGTTGTCAGTCTTGGGTATAGGTTGAATTAAGCTTTGCTTCCACTCAGTAGGATATGTACTACTGACAAGAGACAGGTTGAAGATGTCTGTGATAACTGGAGTAATAGTGTTTACGACGTTCTTAATCATGCCAATGCTCACTCCATCATTTCCTACTGCCTCGGAAGAGATTCTCATAATTGCCTTGTGTACTGTGCCGGTAGTGACATGTTTTAGGAAAAACTTGTCTCTCGAGAGATTGATATCTTGGGGCTGGTAATTTGTCGCTGCGTGGCAGTTTACGGCTTTTGAGAAGAAATCGTTTAATTCTTCTGCAGACGCTTGATAAACAGCGTCAGATCTTCGCTTCCCTATACCGAAACTGCGCAGCTTTTTCCACAGTGCGGCAGGTTTTGATATGCCGCATACGACAGAGCGGGCATGTCTGATTTTGGCATTCCTCACGCTTTGCTTGGTTCTATTTCGGAGTTTCCTATAAGCTTCGTACGCCTCGGGAGTTGGGTTACGCTTGAAGGCCCTATGTGCAGCATCACGTTCATTCATTAACTGGCGTAATGCAGTGGTGAGCCACGGAGCGGGAGCTCTCTTTACCTTGACAGTGCGTTGAGGAGCATGTTTATCATACAGTGCAATAATTTTGCGACATAATTCCCGAATTTTTCCGTCTAAAGTCGGTTCATTGCTTATATCATGCCAAGGGATGTCTGAGCAATCCTTTTGAAGAGCGTCATGGTTAACATTTTTTAGGTTTCTGTAGGTTACCAGGTGAGATTTTTCTTTGGTAGTATGTACTGAGTAATTTAAGAAAATCACGTCATGAGCAGAAAGTCCTGGAGCGGATGTCTGATTGGCGCGAATTATTTTATCTGGTCGCTTTGTTGCTATTATATCTATGAGTGTATGGCTGTGTGGCGTGTGATGAGTTGGGTCCAGCGGTGCTAAACTCATATCATTGGAGTGGAACAGTCTCCTAAGTTTTTCTGCAGAGGGAGATTTTAACTGTAAGTCGATGTTTGTGTCGCCCATAATGATTATGTGTTCATACAGTGTCACGAGCGAGGACAGGGCAGACTGAAAGGAGGACATAGCACCGACGTTTGGAGGTTTATAGATTACTCCAATTAGCAGTTTCTGATTTGATGTATTTATTTCGAAAAACAAGAACTCTGCTTCTCCTTCGCCCTTTGCATCCGATGTGCATAGTATAGTAGGTCTCAGATCAGAGCGAATATAGGCACCCACACCACCCCCGCGTCGTGTTTCACGATCTGCCCTTAGGAGAGAGTAACCAGTGATTCGGATAGCGTCGGAAGAAATGTTTGGTTTCAACCAAGTTTCAGAGACGAGGATAATATGGAACAGCGATTGGCAGAACAGGTCACAGAACTCGTCGAAGTGAGCCGTTAGCGACTGAGCGTTCGCGTGGGCCACAAAGAGCCCGCCGCCGGAACCGGTCCGTCCCATTGTGGCCGCCTGTAGGACCGAGCGCGCTCCGTCTACCTGCTGGCCGGAAGAGGGACAAAAGCTGGATTTCGCGGGGGAAGACATATTTACAGGTGTGTCCAAGGTCGTGACTGACTCAAGCGTCTGTGGGCTAAAGGTGAAAGACAGGCTGGTGGTATCGGAGAAGGGAGCGAAAAGAAAGATGGAAAGTGGCAGTAGTGGTTACGATAAAGATAATAGTAGTAGTAGTGGTAGTGACGAGGATGAAAATAACAGATATAGAAAGGCGGTTTTAAGGAGATTCCTGTTAATGGAGAATATAAATTGCCATCACTAGTATACAGGGTGGTCGGAAATTCCCACTATGGACTTCTAGGACTTGTAGAGGGGAGTGAGTACATCGTATTTTGAATAGGAACCCATGTCCGGAAACGTCATCCAATGAGACAACAGAGCGTCAAAGTCATAGGCACGGGCGTCTGTAAATGCATGTATTCACTGGGTGATTCCGTGATGATGCTACAGACTTTCTAGGATGATGGAGAACGATACATGTATTAATTTGAAGTAAGGACCCCTGTACCGGAAACGAACGAGTCGAAAGTCATAAACGAAAACCGTTCTGATATCTCTGACAGTTGAATACATGTACCGGTACTGTTGTTGCGAAGAGTGTAGGGCTGGTAACTTTCAGTGGAGGTAGTGTGGACAAAAACGAGAAAAAATGTCCAATAAACGTGGGCTCCGGTACAGGGATCCTTACTTAAAATTAGTACATTTATCGTTCTCCTTCATCCTAGAAAGTCTGTAACATCATCACGGAATCACCCCGTGTATACGTACATTTACAGACGCCCGCGCTTATAGCTTTGACGCTCTGTAGTCTTGTTGGATTACGTTTCCGGACATGGGTTCCTATTCAAAATACGATGTACTCACTCCCCTCTACAAGTTCTAGAAGACTATAACGGGAATTTCCGACCACCCTGTATATGAAGGACAATTTGGATTCTCTTCCAAATTTGCCGGCCGAGGTGGCCGAGCGGTTCTAGGCACTACAGTTTGGAACTGCGCGGCTGCTACGGTTGCAGGTTCGAATCCTGCCTCAGGCATGGGTGTGTGTAATGTCCTTAGGTTAGTTAGGTTTAAGTAGTTCTAAGTTCTAGGAGACTGATGACCTCAGAAGTTGAGTCCCATAGTGCTCAGAGCCATTTGAACCTCTTCAAAATTTATCCATTAGTAGATTGTGAGCAAAATAAATAATGTGCAGAATAGAAATACTTGTACGGAAAACTAGTTTTAAGTTGTTTACATCTACATCCATATTCTACAAACCACTGAAGGGCATGACAAGGGGTATTTCCCATTGTACCATTTAATAGGGCTTCTTCCCATTCCTCACACGTAGTTCACGAGAATGATGACTGAATGTGCGCGCAGTAATTAAACTGGTCTTGTTCTCACAATCCCTACTGGAGCTACTCGTAGCGAGCCGTAGTATATTCCTAGATTCGTTTGGTTCTATCTTCAAGTGTCTGCCAGTTCAGTTTCTTCAGCATCTCTGTGCCAGACGTTTTCAATTGGTGAGAGATCTGGAGAAAGTGCTGGCCAGGGCAGCAGTCGAACATTTCCTGCATCCAGAAAGGCCCGTACAGGACCTGCAACATGGGTCGTGCATTATCCTGCTGAAATGTAGGGTTTCGCAGGGATCGAGTGAAGGGTAAAGCCACGGGTCGTAACACATCTGAAATGTGTGCCCTCCCCAGGAACAAACAAACCTGTGACCATTCGCGTTACCCTTCTCTGTATACATCCAATAGTACCCGTTAGTTCTGTTTGGTTCGGGTTCCATACACTTGTGCAATATTCTAGGATTGCTTTGTAAGCAAAGATTTGTAAGAAATCTACTTTGTAGATTTATTGTATTTCCTCCGTTTTCTACAAATGATTCGAAGTCAGCCACCTGGTTTACCCACGACTGCGCAAATGAAACCGTTCCATTCTGCATCCCTACAAAGTGTTCCGTGCAGCTATTTTTATGAGTTGGCTGATTTCAGTTATGACTGGTTCCCGATGTAGTAATAGATGCTATCTCTTTTCGTTTTGTGAAGTCTACTAGTTACACTTCTGTCGTTTAAAGCTAGATAGCAATCTTCGCACTACTTCGAAAGCTTATCAGTGCCCGACTAAATATTTGTTTACCTTTTGTCACAAAAGCACTTCTTTAGAAACAACTGTATCATCTGCGAAAATGTGAAGTTACTATTAATATTGTCCACAAGGTCATTAATACAGAACATGAACAACGAGGACCCGAGGACCTCAGCACACTTCTCTGAGACACACCCGAAATTACTTGTACATCTGCCGATGTCTCTCCGTTCAAGACAACATGCTTTGTCCTCCCTACCAAGGAATCCTTAAACCAATCATAAATTTCGCTTCAGCTCTCTTACGATCGTGCTCTCCACAGAAAGAGTAGGTGTGGTACTGAGTCGACCGCTTCACAAAAGTTGAGAAATTCTGCATCTACCTCACAGCCTTAAACCACAGCTTTCATAGAGTCGCGTGAGAAAAGTGAGAGTTGGGTTTCACATGATCTATATTTTTGCAGTCCATGCTAGGTGGCATGGAGTAGAGTATGTTGTAAGATTCTACAACAAATAGATATCATGGATACTGGACGATAGTTTTGTGGATCATTTCTGCTGTCATTCTTATACACGTCTGTGACCTATTCAGTACGGCTCTTTGTTCGTGCGATCTACGATAGACTGTGTTTAAAAGAGGGGCTCAGATATAAATTCGTTATAGGACAGTGTAGGGATACCATCGGACCCTGGAGGCCTGTTCAGTTCTAGCGATTTCAGCCGTTTCTCAACACCAATGACACCACAATCTGTTATCAGTCATCTGTCGAGCGGTACGAGAGTTAAACTGGGGAAATACCACAGGATTTTTATTTGTAAAGGAATATTTGGCAACTGAGTTTAGCATTTCTGCTTTTGCTTTGCAACACACAATTTCAATTCCTGTTTCGATTATTACTGTCTGGATACAAAATTTGGTGTCACTAACAGCGTCTACCATATGACCAGAATTTCTTTCAGTTTTTTGGGAGATTTTTCGATAATATTTTGCTAAGGTGGTAGTTGAAGGATATTCTCATTCGCGGCTTTACAGGCGAACGCGTTTCATTCAATATATCCGTATCTGCAGACCTCCCGTTCGTTTCACACGTACAATGCAGCTGTCTTTGTTTCTTTAGAAGTTTCTTTACAATTCAAATGACACAATTTCAGACGCTTGACTGGTCTTATAAAGATACGATTTTTTAGGTATATAGACTGAAGTGACGAGTGAAAATTTGTACCAAGGCTGGGAATCAAACACGGGTCTCCCGCTCATTAAGCAGTTGTGCTAGCCGTTATGTGGCCTAGGCACAGCGGTTCGCACAACTTCCTGGATTACTCTGGCACGCCTTTCTCCTCGATCCAAATTCTCACTGTCGCTCCAGTCTACTTCAATTCCCCCTTACACACAAACAGAATTGCCGAGGCTTTCTATCTTTTGGAATAGCACCTCAGCGTAGAACGTAAATGGGCGATCCAGCCTGAAACGCAGATGCAGGTACTTACACAACTGAAATGACACAATTTTTTGTGTAAGAGGGAATATAAAGTAGACTGTGGCAGTGAGAATTTGGATCGAGGAGGGAGGTACGCGGCGGTAAACTGTGCAGTTGTGCGAACCACTGTGCCAAAGTGGCTTTGTGGTATCAATAGCTACGATGCCACGGCGTAGGTGCAAGTTCTTAGGTTGTCACTACGACACCGACACCGACGACAGCGCCCTGTAACGGGCGCTGTGCAGCTCTACGAGCACCACTCCAGATTCAGCCCATTTGATGCCGAACAGACGACCAAGCAACATTGTTTCTGTTTCATAGTGGGCGAGCCACAACTTGTAACTTTGTAACTTGATGTACCGCTTCGCACGTACGTGCGCATTATTGTGGGTTGGCAGGAGAGCCAACCCCGTTTTACTAGAGGAAGCCGAAAGGCACGCGTTTTAGCTCACGCAGGCTGGCGTGAGGTCTGGAACAGGACAAGGAAATTAGAATTTTAGAAAAAACGGACGTAGCTGGTGGAATACTTAACTTTAATCCATTAATGGTGAACGTCGGTCTTGACGGTACATTATTACAGTATCAATAGAAACTGGTACTGGCGCCTTGCTAGGTCGTAGCAAATGACGTAGCTGAAGGCTATGCTAACTATCGTCTCGGCAAATGAGAGCGTATTTGTCAGTGAACCATTGCTATGAATGTCGGCTGTACAACTGGGGCGAGTGCCAGTACGTCTCTCTAGACCTGCCGTGTGGTGGCGCTCGGTCTGCTATCACTGACAGTGGTGACACGCGGGTCCGACGTATACTAATGGACCGCGGCCGATTTAAAGGCTACCACCTAGCAAGTGTGGTGTCTGGCGGTGACACCACACTCATCTCAGCCAAAGTTAAGTACATAGTAAAAACACTTTCAGTTGCACTACCACGTGTTCAACCTCACCTGCTCCTCCTAGCTTCCTACATTCGGCATACCCTTCATGTTTCAGGAGCAGACCCACGCACCGACTATCCAGGAGGGATAGAAAAGGCTCAGTGGCGCCAGCACGGTAGCTCAGTGTGTTCGGTCAGAGGGCTGCTCGCCGTCTGTAATAAAAAAACTGAGTAAAGGAATCAACGACCAACTTGAACGGATGTCTTGTGACGTACGCCCTGACCAAACGCAACGAACAATACCGAACAAAACGAAAAGAAAAAAAAATGACTAGCGCACCTGCCTAGTAAGCAGGAAACCCGGGTTCGATTCCCAGCCTTCGTACAAATTTTCACTCGCCACTTCATTTTTATTAGCATTCTACATCGTTATTCTTAATTTCTACACACTTGTTTCTCAACATAGTTACCTTGGCGACGAACAAATTTCTTCCAACAAGAGATCAGTTTGTTGATATCGTCACAGTAGGATGTTTGACTTTGTTGACAGAGCCAAAACCTCACCTCTGCTTGTAATGCTTCATCACTATCAAAGTGAACATCTCGATGGCGTTCTCGAAGTAGTGGTAACAGATGAAAATCGGATACCAAGTCGGGACTGAATGGAGGACGTCCGATGTTACAGATATCGCAGCGCTCGTGTGTGGCCTCGCGTTGTCATGCTGAATGAGAGGGTACTCCACGTGTGGACGAACTCTTCGAGTTCATGCTTTCAGTTTTCTGGCGGTCTGGCAGTACCTTGCACAGTTTATGCCTTTAGGCATGAATTTTAAATGCACCACACACTGAACAACCCAGAACACTTTGAGCATGATTTTGCCTGCTTTTTTGGCGTCGATGACCCCTTGTGATGAAACTCCGTTGATGCTCTTTTCTTTTGGGGATCAAAAAGGTGAATCCAGCTTTCATCACCTGTCACAATGTTGTTATGGAGCCTATCAGTCTCTGCTCAGAACGCATAAGAAATTGTTGACAGATGTTCAGTCTTCTCTGTTTCATGGCAGGAGTGAGCGTTAGAGACACCCGCGGTTTTCTGTACCGCAGTTCAGTAACGATGGGCTGTACATCCCGTGATATGCCACATTTGTCTGAGAGCTGTTTCTGTGTTATCTGCTGATTTTCTCTGATGAGTTCATCAACCCGATTCCGACGAGTCATTTCGGTTGCCGTACCCGGGTTTTTTCTCCAACCTCTGTCACACACGTTCAGGTTAGCACCACCGTTTCCATCATTACGAGCACGAACGTCCCAACGTAGCACATTACTGATGTTGATACAATCATAAGCGTACACAGCTTTCGTTCTTCTATGGATTTCAACTGGAGGCACGTTTTCTGGAACTAGAAACTCGATTACAGCCTGCTGTTTCTCACGCAGCGACACACCGTCATGTTACACGCTACAATTCGGAGCTCTCTTGTGGCATAGGGTTGCAATTTGTATTAGCGAAGCGGAAAATCGACCGACTGATATGCATGATATGTAATACCACAATCGATATTGAGAATAGACTAAAAAATTTGGAGACATTACTTTTCAGGACGCCCTCGTATTTTTCTAGGAATGTATATGTCAATTATTCTTTTAAACTGGAGCGATCATTTCTTCTGCAGCCCCTTCTCCAGAGTTAAAGTGCCGGTCATGGTAGCCGAGAGGTTCTAGGAGCTTCAGTCCGGAACCACGCAGCTGCTTCGGTCGCAGGTTCGAATCCTGCCTCGGGCATGGATGTGTGTAATGTCCTTAGGTTAGTTAGCTTTAACTACTTCTAAGTTTAGGGGACTGATGACCTCAGCTGTTAAGTCTCGTAGTGCTTAGCGCCATTTGAACCATTCTGAACTAGAGTTAAATGTTTCAAGCTCCTTATTGAGACACGCGACTGTTGCCTGTTTAACCACTTTACTAGACACTTTCTATTTAACTCAGTGTAAGATTATGAAAGGCAGATAGTCGATAATGTGGGGTGCAACAGCTACGCTGAAATAATAAAGATGCTGGCAAGTGATAGGAATGTATTCTGCATCGAACTATCACTACGCTTGATGACCTAAACAATGTCAAAGACTTCATGAAATTGCATTTAGTAGAACTATCTCGGGTCTAGTGATTTCGGTTGTAACACTACGCTACTGCGCACGATACTTATTAAAGCCTGTACTATGGTAACTTGACGGGCTTAACCTTATAAGAAAGGATTTTGGTATATATGTTGACCGCGTGTACCTGAAAGGAGGCTAAATCAGACTTTCACCCACTCAGTAACAACAATGATACGTCAAGCAATTCTGAAGTGCAACTACACGCTAGGGCGGACAAGAAACAACACAGCAGATGCTACCAATTTGTTAATACTACGGTCGCCAGCCTAATTAGGCATTAACTGAGTTTCTTCCCAGTAAAAGTTGATGTACGTTCATACAAAACAACACGTAATAACACTGCATAATATGGTAAATTTTAGAACCAGAAAATCTACTGAACTAATAATTTCACTTTCTGTACTAATATGGACAAGCCATAAATACACAACAATACACTATAATGTTTACTACAAACTTCGTACTGTCTATGGATCTGATTAAAATCGGGCATAGGTTACCCTAGAAATAGCACTTTCGAAACACACATACAATGTCAATTTTGAAAAAGGTAAAACACTAATAAATTTTGGTTTTATATTGACTTTAACTTTGCTGGTCAAATCAGTTCAGTACACTTCAGAATTCAAATGAATAGAAAAGAAAAAGGGGGGGGGGGGACCCTGAAACTGTTATGCTCACTGTACTGAAATTTTTGATTATCGAAATCGTTAAGCACTCAAGATTTCCAATATATGAGTTACAACTCTTTTTGTCTTATTTCTTGCTCATTTAACTACCATTAATTTTGTCTCAAATTAATTAAACTTTATTACTAAACCAATTTCAACATTATCTTCCAACTTTGCCAGACCTATCCATTCATTAACAACAAAGTTCTTTAAACATCATTCTAACATAGATAGGTCTGCAGGTAACTATTATTAACATAAACTTTATATCTTCATCTCGGGACACTCGGATTGCACAACATGTGGAAAGGACCCTGTCTAGGTTAGTGATGAGGATAATTAAATGATAGGACTGTTCTGGTAAAAGTTAAGTTGTTATTGAACAATAAGGAACAAAAGTAACGCTGGTCCACACGAATACAGTACTAATAGTTTCAACCTGTTCGTATCGATGTGGCGGTTGGCGGGCGGCGAGATGGCGAGGCGCAGAGCACACATACAATCATAGCTATGGCTCTTGATGTATCGGCACTTTACTTCTTCATAGCGTCGCAATATTTTTCCATTTAGTGCCTATGGAATATTGCCATGCTGTATAGTCGTTGGAAACGGCACATCCGAGGCTCAACGAAATCACGTTTTCCAGGAGAGCCTCCTCGATCCAGAACGTGTTGCTCAGATCAAAGCCCAACTCCGACTACTACTGCTGAGCCCGTTATGCCGTGCCGCTCCCGTGTGCATTTTCCCGCGCTCGCCTGCCATCCACCTTTTACCGCTCCCCTACAGACAGGGTATTCACCAAAGGTTTTGCACTCCACATATCCTAATACATTGCCTATGTATGGACCAGGCGCACAATTACAACTTTAACATCTTACAACAGTTTCAACATTTCTTACATTTCAATTTTGTTATAATATTGCTTGCAATTTGACATAAACATTAATATTTACATCGAAAGTTGTTTCAGTTTCTTTAACATAATGACATGAAAAGAAAAGAAATGAAATCAGAACATCGATTACACTAATTTATCGAAAATTAGAAGCAAAAAATTATTATATGTACAATAGTATAACGTTTTTGTTGTTACACGGTGTCCGCCCCGATAGCTGAGTGGTCGCCAGCACGGTAGCTCAGCGTGTTCGGTTAGAGGGTTAGTTGCCCTCTGTAATAAATAAATAAAATTAAAAAAATATTTAAAAAAATAAAAATAACTGAGTCAACGGCTCAACACTGAACTTGAACGGGTGTCATGGGAAAACCACACCGATCAAAATAGAACAAAGTGAGAACAATTTAGAAATTAAAAAAAGTGGTCAGCGTGACGGATTGACGTCCTACGGGCTCGGGTTCGACTCCCGGCTGGGTCGGAGATTTTCTCCACTCAGGGTCTGGGTGTTGTGTTGTCTTCATCATCATTTCATCCCCATCCGGCTCGCAGGTCGCCCATTGTGGCGTCGAATGTAATAAGACCTGCACCAAGGCGGCCGGACCTGCCCCGCAATGGGGCCAAACGCTCATTTTCATTTTCCCATCTCGGTATTCTTATTTGATTCCCTCCGTCACTTCATGTTACTAAAGACCCGCCAAAGCAACGTGAATGTCACTTTTTGGTAATTTTCTGGGCTGTCTTGACGGGTATTTAGTTTAGAAAATACTTAATTATTCTCTAAATATCTTTCATTCCCTACCTGAATTGGTTAGAGAAATGGGGAGGCACTTCTTTGAGGTATTTTCTAGCAATTTGATTGTAAAATGGAGTCCTCATAGGAGATGATAATGGAAAAGATTTTCCCTTTGTAGCAATTGCTTTAGATTGCCGAAGATTTTCGACTTCATCAAGTGCTGTACAGTTTGATAATCCCGTTCTTTAAACTGCAGCAGCAGTCATTAAGTTGTTAGCGTAATTGCTGTGTAGGGGATACGTCTAGCGTGGCTTACTGTATGCCTGGTGCAGTGCTGCTCAAGTTTGTAGACCTCAAGATATGGAAGCGGACGGCTGCGTTTGTTTACCGCTGCAGGAGTCTGATTTCCGTGGCGCCCGTCGCCCTGACAGCCTGTTTACACGCCGCCAGATCCACCGCAGAGGGGCATTTCCGTTTCGCTTTCTGGCCCCAGATAGACCGTTTCTATAGCACGCAGGCGTCGCTTGCTGGGTCGCTTGCGAGTCGGCTTCAGTGGCCTGGAATGTTCTCATTTGTCTTTTCAAACGTGAGTTGCCTTTTCTTACCACAGTTTTTTACTGTACCCCGCTAGAGACATGACGGCAATGGTCTGTAGTTTCCGCTTTCCGCCCACGCACAAAAATAGCACAACGACGACTACTGTCCAACATCGGATGATTCGCTGACGATGCCATTGTCTGCAGAAAAATATCTTCGCTTAATGATTCTAAATGCGTTGGTACAGTATTTCCACTAGGAGGAAAAAATTGTTGTTGTTGTGGACTTCAGTTCAAAGTCCGGTTTGATGCACCTCACCATGTTACTCTATACTGTGCCAGCCTCTTCATCTCTGTATATCTACTACAATTCGCCTCCGCTTACTGTATTTAATCTTTAGTTTTCCCCTATAATTTTTGCGCCACACTTCCCTCAATTATTAATTACATTGACGAATCCTTGACGCCTCTGGATGTGTCCTATCATTCTGTCCCACATTTCGTTGAAGGTGTGCCACAAATTTATTTCATCTCCAATTCTCTTCAGAATTTCCCCATTAGTTATACGATCTACCCATCTAACCTTCAGTATTCTTCTGTAACATCACATTTTAAATACTTCTATTCACTTCTTGTGTAAATTGTTAATCGTCCACGTTTCACTTCCATAGAAAACTACATTACTGACAAATTACTTCAGAAAAGATTTTCTAACAATTAAAATTTACATTCGTCCATAGCAAGTTTGTCTTTTTCAGAAAAGCTTCAATCGCAATATGAAGCTTTTCTTGCTTTTGTCAGCCTGAATTCTATGCCCTTCCTGCTACTGCCACCTTCACAAATAGCAAAGATCTCTACAAATTTTAGCATCCAATTTTCTAATCTAATTTCTTCAGCATCTCCTAGTTAATTCGACTAAATTGTGCTTTTGTTGATATTTCTCTTACAATCTCTCTTCAAGACACAATCCATTCCGTTCAGCTGTTCTTCCAAACACTTTCCTCTCTTCGAGAGAATTACTGTGTATCGGAAAACCTCAAAATTAATATTTTTTTACCCTGATTTTAAATTTCTTTTCCAAACTTTTCCTTAGTTTCCTTTACGGCTTGATCAATGCACAGACTGATTAACGCCATAGACAAGCTACAACTCTGTCTCACTCCCATCTAAGTTACTACTTTCCTTTCATCTCCTTCGAGTCTTGTAATAGCTGTCTAGTTTCTGTACAAGTTGATAAAGAATCTGTCGCTCCTGTTAACTGAATCTTCCGCCAGTTCTTGGTACAACAACATTATAATAAATGAAAGGCGCTAGTTTGCTTTTAATCTACAGTATTATTGTGTTACGCGGTTTTCGGGTTACAAGCCCATCATGAGACATTTACTGACTATTGTCGCCAAAGAAGTTACAACCAAAGAAGTTACAATGTTTGTAAATGACATTGGAAAAGAAGTTACACATCTAGAATGAAGCACAAACGCACAATAAATAACATCTTTGACAGCGTGGTGATATTTTATCCCTTTTACCTTCAGAATTTCAATGTCAAAATTGTCAAAAACTTTCTCTAAATCTACAATCACTTTTAATTTTTTTCTTCAGTACATCTTTGAAGACAAGTCGTAGTGTCAGTATTTCCTTGCATGTTCTTACGTTTCGCCGGAACTCAGAGCGATCTTCTTCAGTGAGGTTTTTTACCAGTTTTCCATTCATCTCTATATAATTCGTGTCAATATTTTGCAAACCAGTCAGCCCCTCCGTTCTGTACAACTGGAACTATGACTTTCTTCTGGAAGTCTGTTCCACTTCTCTCGTACATCCTGAACACCACAAGGAATAATTCTGTCGCAGCTGGTTGTCCGATGGATAGCAATAATTCTGGGATAACGTCGCCTACTCCTTTTTTTTCAGTTCTCTTTCAAATTCTTCCCGCAGTATCATATCTCGCAGCTCATCTTCATCGACATAATTTCCTTTCCACAACATTGTCTTCTAGTTTTTTTTGTTGCTGTATATATTCCCTCCACTAACTAGGAAAAAGTTTGCATTTGAAAATCTCTGTCTTACCATTATACATAGAATATCTGAAAAGTTCCGATGTCTGCAGGTCTCTTCCATACACGCTATACAGCCGTCTTTCGTGAGTCTAACAATAGTTGGATGTATTTTCAGTCATTAACTCATAGTCTACGTAAAATTGTAACAGATGGCTTTCCCTTTCATTCCTTTCCGTCAGTCCGTGTTCTCCCACTATTTTTCCTTTCATAGAGTCTAATTCCACTCACCTATCACATCTCCGAAGGATGTCGGCTCAAACCTACGTCCGGCCATCCTGATTTAGGTGTTCCGCGATTTTCCTAAATCGCTTAAGGCAAATGCCGGGATGGTTCCTTCGAAAGGGCACGGCCGCTTTACTTCTCCGAGCTTGTGCTCCGTCTCTAATGACATCGTTGTCGACAGGACGTTTAACACTAATCTCATCCTCCGCCCTCACCCATCACAACTTAATTTTCGTCTCCTATAACGTACAGAGTAATATCTTTTATCTCATTATAAATGTTGTCTGTCTCTTCGCCCTCCGCCGAGTTAGTAGTCATATACACTTGCACTGCTGTGGTTGGTCTGGCCTTTGTGTTTATCTTGACTACTACAATGTGTACTATTCACAGTACTGTTCATAGTAGTTTTACCCTCATTTCTATTTTCTTGTTCATTATTAGTTGCACTCCTGCGTCACCCCTATTTGATTATACGATGATAACACTATAGTGAGGTCACCAGAAAACTTTTCTTACTGCCATTACACTAAATTCCGACTATATCTAACTCTAGTCAATTCATTTTCTTTTCAAGTTCATTAAACTATTTATGAGTGTCGTAAGTACGGTCATGAGAGCCTTGGAACGAACCCATAAGGTGGGGTTCCTCCCCCTCCAACACGCCTACTCCCACTCCACCCCATTTCCAAGTCAACAAAACGTCACCCATGCATCGTCTCTCACAGCCAGCAGCCCCTCCCTCCTCCATCTGCCCACTGAAATAAATACATCCCACATTACTCCACTATGCCGTCTGTTATCCTTCTACTTTAGACAAAAAGAGAAATTAGTAAGCAAAACTGAAAAAAACCAACTGTTTGATTTTAAATACTCTGGCGAAGCGAAGCATTATTTTAGCGGTTTTTTTATTGATTTATTCATAATTGAAACAGCTATTCGTACTTGCATAATTGCACGTAATAGATACTGCTTACTACTCTAGGTGAATTTTAATCAAATAAAAAGATACGAGGTTTTTTATGTGAATCTTCTTTAATTTACTAAGACAGTCTTCTTACGTAAGTAATAAAAAAATAAGAAACTGAATAATTTCACAAAAATGAAGAAAGAATTCAATACTGTACACCAAGATAAAAAAGAAAGAGTAGATAATTTCGAAAAAGTACGTAAGTGTGAATACATGCCTTGAGGTCTTTCAAGCACGTCGTAACCTCCCCACAAAAGAATTCCTAAACCTCCCAACAGTAAAAATATAATTAGTTATATCATTCACATTTAGTGTAAGCTTCCAACAGATAAATTCCGTAACCTACCAATAATACAATGTGACTAACTTCTCAATAAAATTGTGGCTCACTTACAACCTTTCAATAATTGACTGTGAATTTAAACTGGTAAATTTTGGACGTCAGCAGCGCTGCGTCATGGCCCTGAAAGATCACAATGAATAAACTGAAAATTCTTACCTCAATAAGGTCGCCGGATAACGCAATATATATCTGCTCCTATACGAAATTTTTCTGGCACAGCCGAGTCAAATGCTGGCCGATAGATTTGTCATGTATAAAAGAACAACTGATTTTTCTTTGCAATAATCGGGATGACCAAGGATTGGAGAAATTAGTAAATTCTTAAAATTGAAATGAATTATTGTGAAAGGTTACTTTTTATGAGAAAGATTATTATTAAGAGATTTTTTTAAACATTTACATGGGACTTGATATAACAGTACTACATATGCGCGAGGCTGCTTTTACCTTATACTACAACGCTCAGGCACCGCCATCGCACCCCACAACCGGCCCAGCCAACTCGATACACACGACTGCTCGTTAGCAATTGCTTACTCCTACTGCTACACAGTTCTTACTGCTGACAACACTGCTCTCTGGTCTGAGATTCTCTTACAGCTTACATAAAGCAGGCAGCACGAGCAATCCATCGAAATTACATCTGCTCGAGTGCGCTAGCAACAAATTCCTTAATCATGGACCTCTTACATAACCCTCCACTGGGGAGGCAAAAATTTGGCAGCGATGGTGAGTCAATTGGACTTGCCATGAGCAACAAATTTTTCTATAATCCATTTTGTTACTAAGTCTACAGTCACACAGTATATACATTATTGACAAGTTCAGAGTGCACACGCACTGAGTTCAGAACATATTAAGAAATGACAAAACTATACCAATGAGTACAAAATATATTAACAAATGACATAAAGTGCACACACACTGTATAAGTCTTTAGCATTTTTTACAAGAACTGAATACATTAAGAAATGAAATAAAGTGCTGACGCACTATAAAAGTCTTTAACATATTTAGGACAATTGATCATATTAACAAATGAAATGGAGTGCACACGCACTGTATATGTCTTTAGCATTTTTTTTGCAAGAACTGAATACATTAAGAAATGAGATAAAGTGCACACGCACTGTAAAAGTCTTTAGTATTTTTACATTAATTAAATATATCAAGGAGTGAAATAAAGTGCACTCGCACTGTAGAAGTCTTTAGCATTTTTACAAGGACTGAATACATCAGGAAATGAAATAAAGTGCATACGCACTGTATAAGTCTCTAACATTTTACAAGAACTAGGAAAGGAATGGGAAGGATAGCATCATGGTTGTAGCACAGTGGGTTGCACATAGCTGCACTGAAAGTCCATATCTTTCTACAGAAGCACAACATCAAGTGACACAATCTGAAGTTCACTTCCCTGAAGTATTTATCAGTGTAGCCAAGACACTGAAATGTTGTATTAATAATTTATGTTATCATTTTGGTAGTACACTAAGTACACCAAACAGTGGGCCCATAATGACATCTTCTTCGCTCAGAGTGGTTGACAGCTTGATGTCAACACCACATTCTGGTAGAATCGATACTCTTACGTCAACGGAGAATTAGTGCAAAAACCAAATATAGTGCTCCATGATCATGAGGATGGACAGGATATACGGATATTGCAGTAATTGGTGGTAATTAGGTCAGAAGGTGAAGGACATTAAGTCTTATGCTAGTCATAATTCAGAGTTACATTAGCGTATCAATCGATCTGAATAATTATTGGCATTCATTGGCCATTTACTAAACATTTATGTATTATGTATGGAGTATTACAAAACATTAATCATAAGTCATCTCATTATAGTAATTATTGGCATAGTATTTATGCATAAGTCATCTCATTACAGTAACCATTGGCATCATAAGTCATCTCATTACAGTAATTATTGGCACTCATTGGCCAGTTACAAAGCATTTTTATGCATTATTCAGAAGTCATCATTCAAAACAAGAGTTAATTATTGGCATAGCATTTATGCATAAGTCATCATATTACAGTAATCATTGACATCATAAGTCATCTCATTACAGTAATTATTGGCATAGCATTTATGCATAAGTCATCTCATTATAATAATCATTGGCATACCATTTATGCATTATTACAAAACATCATTCACAACTCATCTCATTACTGTAATTATTGGCATCACGTCATCTCATTACAGTAATTATTGGCATAGCATTTATGCATAAGTCATCTCATTACAGTAATCATTGGCATTGCATTTATAGAGTATAACAAAATATTATTTACAGAAATTATTGGCATAGCATTTATGCATAAGTCATCTCAATACAGTAATCATTGGCATAGCATTTATGCGTTATTACAAAACATCATTCAGTATTACTCAGAAGTTATCATTCAAAACAAGAGTCATTGAGTGTAGCATCAAGCTGTTAGTGTTTATATATGATATCATGAAAGTGACATAAGACATATTTAAAATGTAACACATTGTAACTATTACTCAAGGTCTGTAGTCCAATAATACATAGACATAATGGAATCAATACAGAGAAAAATTTGCATTATATTTAGGACTAGAAATATATCTTAAACTGGTAGCATTATTTAGTTGTATACTGGTAATAGTTGGGACTGGTATGTTTTTTTGTGCTAGCAATGCATTGCGTTGGGATCGATAATTGCTGGGGCATGAAAATATTTGCTTTTGACTTATTGCTGGAAATAAGAATTAATAACGTCATTCGTCATGAGTCAGCTGTAGCAAGGTTACGAAACAAGTAGAGTATATGTGATCACATTCGTGAATGATACACACAACTGGGTAAAAAAAATTCAAGTATTGGAACAGGTTTCATAACTAAGTGCTTATAGCATAGTAATATCATGAAAAGTTTCTCCTGGAAAAAATACAAAATGGATGATTGACCTGAAAGAAAAATGTATATTATGCTGAAAAGTAGTGAACTTCGAATTAACAGGTAATGAAACGTGAACTTAACATGTATTTACTCTAGCTGTCTTTCCCAAAACATTCAGTCATTGTACTATGTGACATAAGACATACTGTCAAAAAGAACTGCAACAAATACTTAAATAGCTACATAGCATCTCTTAACTAATAGAAAATATATAAACTTCATTATCATCATCTGCAAAGAAAAACTTCATTATTCATAGTACCATAACTTGATCATTATCATCATCTACAAGGAAAAAACTTCTTTATTCACATTACCATATTCTTCTTATAACTACTCATCATCATTTATTATCATCTGTAAAAAATAGACACTTCATTATTCATATCCATATTACCATTTACTTCATACAACTATTCATTATCAATCATTACTTCATATAGTACAGAGTTTCTTACTTCTAGCATCTTTCATCACTAAAATTAGCATGTGTAGTTCTGTCTGACGGCCTGCAATAATCGCCTCGTATTCTGAAAGAAAAATAATTAGTCAAGACTGCTATCATACGATGTGTGTAGTATATTCTTGTTAATGCTTGTTAATTCTGATCCATTTACTCTTCCTGACAAGTTATTGCATTTTCTTTCGTTCATTTCGAAGGTGAAATTCCCATTTCATAGTAAACCACTGTGGTTTCTTTAATTTATTTCTTTTACACGTCATTGCTTTTTGAAAACGATGAATGTGGATTGACATCTTGCATTTAAATCATATACCCATTAAATAAAAACTTGTTTCTAGTGATATGACTAAGCATACAGCATAGCATGACAGAAAACGTATTGAGTAAAAAACATAGAGACGTTTCAAGTGCAAAAAATGTACACACAGTCTCATAATGCAGGAGCAAAATATGTAGAATAGTTAAGATATTGGAACATCATAAGGAAAAAAATGTCAAAGTCAACTGGTGTTTGTTATATCTTAAAGATTTCGTAGTGCATACAGACAAAAATTCTACTTTCGATAGGGAAACAATCACACATTCACTACAAAATGAAAAAACGTGCACGGTCTGATGTGTAACGACAAGAAAAGCGACCTGCTAACCTTACCTTGCCGGGCACTTGCCAAGAAAAAATATAATCATCATCAGTAAGTGGTCATATCTGGAAATGGTATTACAGTGTGATAAATCATAAAGTACGTTCATTCAATAAAGGGTTTAATATTGGAGACATGGTCATTGCCTTTGCTTTTTCTGGTTCTCAAAGTTTCGACATGTACTACATTGGGGTGAGGAATGCTGCGAATTCTATATGGACCTGCGTATAGAAGCTCAAATTTAATGCATCTACTCTTTTCTCTGTTGGACAAATAGTGTGTGCGTACTAATATCTTCTGTCGTATGTGAAAGTCAGGGCGTGTGCAAACCTGTTTTTGCTGTCTTCTCCAGCTCACTGCGGCACGTTTGATGTTGTTGAGCGCAATGTCAATTATTTCATGGTGGCGTAGTCGACGAGATGTAGGAAAAGATACTAATTCTTTAATTTTTTTAGGTGGTTCAACATTTTTCAATAGAACAGTCGGAGATAGCATAGTAGATTCATTTGGTATGGAGTTAATTGCATCCTGGTATGAGAGTATGTTTGTATCCCAATAAATATGTCTTTTATGGCAGTATATTCTACATAGTTTACCAATTTCTTTCATTAGTCGTTCAGAAGGATTCGAAGAAGCGTGGTACCTGGATATATAGATCGGAGAAGTGTTTCTTGCTCGTAACATACGTGTCCATATACCAGATCGAAACTGTGGTCCATTGTCGGAAATTACTTTCAATACATGCCCTACATGAAACAGAAAATGTTTTACAAATGCATTCGAAACAGATTTCGCAGTGGCCTTGCGTATCGGAGTGAAGGTAACAAATTTCGAAGTGAGTTCAACAGCGACAAAGATGTAGCAAAAACCTCTATTAGTTCTGGGAATCGGACCAAAAATGTCTACAGCGGCCATGTGTCTTAATTTAACGGGTACAATGGGATGTAACGGAGGAATATGTGAAGTCGTGTCTGATTTAGCTTTCTGGCAAAATAACAGTTCTGTCTCAGAATAAGAAAACATTTTCTGGCTCCGTAATGTGCGTAACTTAAATGAGTATACCAAATTAATTTGTTAACAAGTTCGTCAGGAATACATAATAACCAGTTGTTGCTGTCAGGGTGAGAGCGGCGAAACAGAATATTATTGCGTACAGTATAATGGTTTCTAATGATAACATTATTCCTATCTTGCCAAAGGTGTTTAATTTCTTTCCATACGTTGTCTTTGCTCTGCTCTTGTGCTATGTCTCGTAATGACGACGAAGTGAAATTTTCAAATGCAACTCGTTGAATATACATAACGCTAGAATTTGCTTGGCAGAAGTTGGTTGCGGTGTCTTGCTGATTGTTGCTGAGAGAATGGGATAGCGCGTCTGCTACAATATTTTGTGTACCGGGAATGTGAACAATTGCAAAATTAAATTCTTGTAAATAATGTTTCTATCTGCCCAATCTGTCATTTGTAAATTTAGCGGAAAGTAAAAACTGAATAGCTTTATGATCTGTGTACACGGTAGTATGTCTTCCATAAAGAAAATGCCTAAATCTGGTAAATGCCCACACAACACATAATGTTTCAAGCTCTGAAACAGAATAATTGCGTTCAGCTGGTGACAGAATGCGACTTGCAAAAGCGATGTTTTTAATTACTGTAGTACCGTCTTCTTCAATTTCCTGAAAAATGTGTACGCCTAAAGCGGTGTTAGAACTGTCGGTGGCAATGGAAAAATTTCTGGTAGAATCTGGGTGTGATAAAAGTGGTGCGTTCAACAAAGCTTGTTTCAGATTGACAAATTCAGACTGTGCTTGGCTATCCCAGGACCAAATAGCGTTTTTACCCGTCAACTGGCATAATCTAGGGATGTCTAAAGCAGAGTAATGAATAAATTTACGGAAAAAGTTAATTAAACCCAAAAAGCTGCGTAGTTGTTTCTTCGTCGTTGGAACAGTAATGTCACGTAAAGCTTGAAGTTTTTCCGGGTCAGGGACAATGCCTTCTGCTGAAATTACACGTCCAAGAAATTTCATAGAAGTTTTGCCAAAGTGTGATTTGCTAAGATTAACTGTCAGTCCTTGTGCACGAAAAGTTTGCAATAGTTGTTCTAGAATCAGATTGTGTTCAGACCAGTTAGCTTCTGCAATAAGGATGTCGTCTACATATATTGTGATTCTGTCTTTAAGTTCTGTCGGAAGTATACTATTCAAACCGCGAATAAATGCTGCTGAAGAAATTGTTAAACCGAACGGTAATTTGCAAAATTGATAACAGTCACCAAAACAGAGAAATGCTGTGTACTTTCTGCAGTTCGGATGGAGTTGAATGGATGGAGTTGAATTTGCCAAAATCCCGATTTCAAATCTAATGTGGAATAAATAGCAGTACCATGAAATTTCTGTAAAAGTTCTTCTAGTGTCTGTGGGTGATCTGTTTCATTAATAATAATGTCGTTGACATGACACGAATCAAGAACGAGGCGAAGTGATTCATCCTTTTTCTTAACAATATGGAGCGGGCTTATGTACGGACTAACTGCCGGTTCAATAATACCTTGGTCAAGCATAGCTTGCAATTCTTTCTTAACTTGTTCTCTGTGAATATATGGAATAGGATAATGTTTGGCTTTAAATGTGTCGTGCTGTTTAACTTGAAATTCATACATAAAATCAGACATAGTACCAGGGATGTTGTCAAAAACTGGAGCTTGCTGTAAAAGAATTTTGCGTAGTTGCATACGTTCGTCGTCTGTATTTGCGTTGCTTTGTTTTACTTTATCAGAAATCATTTGCATAACGTCATAGTCGGCTTCGTCTGGTGTATTGTAGTTGTGTACGTACGTATCTGTGAACAATGTGGAATGACAGTCCGTGTTACGCGATGACCTCTGTTCGATTAATTTGCCTGTTCATCTGCAGATAAGGCGTGCTGAAATTCTAATGCCAGTTGTACATTTTCATCCTTTAATATTAAATAGAAATTTCGAAAGTCAATAATTGCGTCGTGTTGTACCAAAAAATTCGTATCTAAAATTACGTCTGTTGTCAATAAGGAAACAATCCAAAAATTTGAGTGGTACGTATGACCTGCAATACAAAATGATAAGTGTGTCTGTAATTTTACATCTACTCCTTTACTAGATACTGCTCCTTTTACTTTAGTTTCGCCTAATGGTAAGGTAGGATAAATATTCTCTTTGTTACATTCGTTGAAGGTTTCGTTATTTATAACTGACATAGGTGATCCAGAATCGATTATTGCTGAAAATGTGGATGATCCAATCTTTACTTCAATGACAGGGTGCGAAATGGTTTTTGAATAACTGGTTTTTCATGCAAAAGAGTGCCTCGGATGTCGTCAAAAGTAATAACATTTTCGTGAACAACATTCTGCGTGTCAAAAGTAGTGCTTACGTTGTTGGACGTGCCGTTATTTGCGGGAGGATGCTGTAGCATTTCAACTATTTGTACTCTTCTGCTATTTCATCCTGACGCATTAGGTTCGGGATGATACCTACTGTCTGGTTCATTCATGATAATCTGTTGTTGCGGATGATTCTGCTGCTGGTAAGACCTACTGTAATTAAGTGTACGCTGAAAATGGTGCTGATTACTTTTACGTCTGTCATGATAGTCATTGCTATACGGCGCGTTGCGATAGGAGTTGAAATGATGTGTTTTCTGTACATACTGATTTCCTTGTTGTGGTGCATTACTATTTGGTGGAGCCGACGCTACACGTGTAGGTGGCGAAACATTAAAGCTTGGTTGACCTTGCAGACTATATTGTTGGTTAGGTATGCTAACCGGCTGGTTTTGTTGCTGTTGTGGTGAAAACCCTCTATTGTTGCCAAAATATGTTTGCGATTGCTGAAAATTTTGTACATACTGTTGATTAAAATTTTGTCTGGTTATTAAAATTATACTGGTATTTCTTGTCATTTCGGGAGTGTCTAATGAAAACTGTCACTTTCGGTAAAACTTCTCATATCAGTTTTTCTTTACTCATCCTTGATCCTAGATAGATCGATAGTTGAAGGGCTGTTTTGATAGATATAAAGGATAGTAAAAGAGAAGGCAGCAGTGCAGAAAACTAAAGAGGAAATAGCACTACTACAGCTCGGGGCCCTGTGCACGCTACGGCACATATTCATCGAAGTGTAATGAATCCCCTGAGGTCTCTTATGCGCTGCAAATACGTTTTAGTTTCTGGATTACAGGCAATGCCGGTGAAAATTCAAAAGCAAATTGTTGTATCCAGCCCAAACGTGAATCTGTTTTCTGTCATTCTTAAATTTCCTAACGGATAGAAAGTGCTTGTAATCAATACTATCGACTCTGTATGTCTGAACAGGTTCAGGATTGTATGATAATCTGTTTGTCCGTGTCTGTTCGGATTCTAAGTCGCGTACTCTCTGTAAATTACCTAAATTATACTGGCTGTGTGAATGTGACAAATGTTCACAATGTGGCGTATGCTTTGACGTGGTAGAGGCTGAAAGATTTTTCATTTCTGTCACTTCTTGCTGTAAAGACGACGCTTTTGTACGCAATGTATTATTGGACGAACTTATCTCACTTATTGTTTGCTGTAAATTTTGGAATTCGGGTGTTTGATTGAAAGAAATTGGTGACGTATCGTCTGATTTGGTATCATTGTTATATTCGATAACGTCAATACGACTGGCCAATTCATCAATTTTTCAGTCAGTGCATTTACCTGATCGTCATTTTTAATGTCACAAACATTAATTTGTTTTTGGATTTTACGGGTGGTTTTGTTCAATTTCTTAAGGTCTGCTTTAATGGCATCGGGATCCTGTGTTAATTCCAATTGTTCAAGTCTGCTGGTCACTGTCTGAAAGTTTACTGTGTGTGTGTCTGTTTTTGTTTTAAGATCAGAGATTTCATCATGCAATTCGGTGTCAACTGTTTGATATTATTGATTTCGTCTGATACTGCAGCAATGTTGTTATCTACGTATGTCTTTGCTATCGTAAACAATTTACGCTTATCTTCCTGTCTCTGTGCAGTAATTGTTTCCATGACTTGTTTCTTTACTTTGTTCTGTTCCTGTATAAATTTACGGTAACGCGTTTCACTGTTTTGGGTGGTGATTAAAACGTTCGTCAATTTGGCTGTTTTGTTGTTCAAATTTCGTATCTACTTTCGCATCCAGTGTGCGTGAAAGTTCTGATGACATTAATTTAAATTCGTCGCGTACTGTGTTGCGTTTTTCAGAACATTGTTTAGCGACTGCACTAATTTCATCTCTAAATAATTTCGTTGTGGCTGCATGTGTATTACTTAATTCTTGTGCAACAGATCTAATTTCTTCACTACTGTTCCTAGCACAAGCCTTAATTTCCTCACATAATTGTTCTTTAGTATCATTACATTGCTCCGCAACGGCTGTAATCTGTTCGGTAAGCTGTTCAATAGAGGTGTCAAGTCGTGCTTTTCATTCGACTGTTTGAAATTGTTGTCTAGTTTTTCATTAAGTTGTTTGTAATTGTTGTCTTGTTTTTCATTCGACTGTTTGAGATTTTCACTAAATTGTTGTTTGAGATTTTCATTAAGTTGTAGCAATAATGCCATAACTTGATCCATGCCAAAATTAGCTGCTGTATTCTCTGTGCTGTGTGATGGTGTATCTGCATTTGTCACGTTTTGTGTAACCATTGGGTCATTCTCTGATTCTTGAAAAGGTTTGCCAATTGGATGTGCACTGTGGGTCACTACATCGGAATCAAATAAATCTGACGTGTTTTGTGTATATTGTTCACCTTCGTTAGAAACTGTGTAAATTTTGCAAATCAGGTGTTTCAAAATGGGCAGCGTTCATTGTAACGGAACGTGCCGCGTCATCAATTGTCGTTAAATTTACAGTGGACACAATTGAATTTGTTTGCTCATCATTAGGATTAAAATAATTACTAGTGGTCGGTACGCACCGATTATCTGTAATTAGAGGATTATCATTATGACACTGAGTGTCGCTAGTATTATCGGTCAAATTATTTGAGTCGGTTTTCTCACTCATTGCGCATCGCGATGTACTGTTAGCAGTTTTTCGCGGCATTTTCACAAGTCAAAGTTAAGCCACAAAATCAAACAAATACAAAGCAATAATGGAACAAATACAAAAACAATAATGAGCAAAAAATTGTCGATGATCTGTGAAAGAAAGAGTGACAAGTTAGAAAATGAGTTGCGCCAGATGCAAACTACATTTAATATTAGGTAAATAAGAGCAGATTTATAACTGACTACTTATCAGAAATTCACAAAAATACGATCCTGGCCGGTTGTCGCCAAGTGTAACCGCCCCACAAAAGAATTCCTAAACCTCCCAACAGTAAAAATACAATTAGTTATATCATTCATATTCAGTGTAAGCTCCCAACAGATAAATTCCGTAACCTACCAATAATACCATATGACTAACTTCTCAATAAAATTGTGGCTCACTTACAACCTTTCAATAATTGACAGTGAATCTAAACTGGTAAATTTTGGACGTCAGCAGTGCTGCGTCATGGCTCTGAAAGATCACAATGAATAAATTGAAAATTCTTACCTCAATAAGGTCGCCGGATAACGCAATATATATCTGCTCCGATATATATCTGCGAGTCAAATGCTGGCCGATAGATTTGTCATGTATAAAAGAACAACTGATTTTTCTTTGCAATAATCGGGATGACCAAGGATTGGAGAAATTAGTAAATTCTTTAAATTGAAATGAATTATTGTCAAAAGTTACTTTTTATGAGAAAGATTATTATTAAGAGATTTTTTTAAACATTTACGTGGGACTTAATATAACAATACTACATAAGCGCGAGGTTGCATTTACCTTACACTACATCGCTCAGGCACCGCCATCGCTCCCCACAACCGGCCCAGCCAACTCGATACACACGACTGCTCGTTAGCAACTACTCACTCCTACTGCTACACAGTTCTTACTGCTGACAACACTGCTCTCTGGTCTGAGATTCTCTTATAGCTTACATATCGCAGGCAGCGCGAGCAATCCATCGAAATTACATCTGCTCGCGTGCGCTAGCAACAAATTCCTTAATCATGGACCTCTTACAACGTTCTTGAGATACTTACAATGCACTGTTCTGATTTCTTCCAGTTAAGATTTTTTTAAAAATGGCTCAAATGATTCTGAGCACCATGAGGCTTAACATCTGCGGTCATCATCCCTTAGAACTCAGAACTACTTAAACGTAACTAACCTAAGGACATCACACACATCCATGCCCGAGGCAGGATTCGAACCTGCGACCGTAGCAGTCGCGCGGTTCCTGACTGAAGCGCCTAGAACCGCTCGGCCACCGAACCCGGCTAAGATTTTTTAAAGTTTCCATTAACCTTTGTCTTCAGGCGACCAAGCGTGTGGCTATACACACCACCATTCCTGGCTCGTTGCAACATGTAAGCGCTTATTAATACACTCCTGGAAATGGAAAAAAGAACACATTGACACCGGTGTGTCAGACCCACCATACTTGCTCCGGACACTGCGAGAGGGCTGTACAAGCAATGATCACACGCACGGCACAGCGGACACACCAGGAACCGCGGTGTTGGCCGTCGAATGGCGCTAGCTGCGCAGCATTTGTGCACCGCCGCCGTCAGTGTCAGCCAGTTTGCCGTGGCATACGGAGCTCCATCGCAGTCTTTAACACCGGCAGCATGCCGCGACAGCGTGGACGTGAACCGTATGTGCAGTTGACGGACTTTGAGCGAGGGCGTATAGTGGGCATGCGGGAGGCCGGGTGGACGTCCCGCCGAATTGCTCAACACGTGGGGCGTGAGGTCTCCACAGTACATCGATGTTGTCGCCAGTGGTCGGCGGAAGGTGCACGTGCCCGTCGACCTGGGACCGGACCGCAGCGACGCACGGATGCACGCCAAGACCGTAGGATCCTACGCAGTGCCGTAGGGGACCGCACCGCCACTTCCCAGCAAATTAGGGACACTGTTGCTCCTGGGGTATCGGCGAGGACCATTCGCAACCGTCTCCATGAAGCTGGGCTACGGTCCCGCACACCGTTAGGCCGTCTTCCGCTCACGCCCCAACATCGTGCAGCCCGCCTCCAGTGGTGTCGCGACAGGCGTGAATGGAGGGACGAATGGAGACGTGTCGTCTTCAGCGATGAGAGTCGCTTCTGCCTTGGTGCCAATGATGGTCGTATGCGTGTTTGGCGCCGTGCAGGTGAGCGCCACAATCAGGACTGCACACGACCGAGGCACACAGGGCCAACACCCGGCATCGTGGTATGGGGAGCGATCTCCTACACTGGCCGTACACCACTGGTGATCGTCGAGGGGACACTGAATAGTGCACGGTACATCCAAACCGTCATCGAACCCATCGTTCTACCATTCCTAGACTGGCAAGGGAACTTGCTGTTCCAACAGGACAATGCACGTCCGCATGTATCCCGTGCCACCCAACGTGCTCTAGAAGGTGTAAGTCAACTACCCTGGCCAGCAAGATCTCCGGATCTGTCCCCCATTGAGCATGTTTGGGACTGGATGAAGCGTCGTCTCACGCGGTCTGCACGTCCAGCACGAACGCTGGTCCAACTGAGGCGCCAGGTGGAAATGGCATGGCAAGCCGTTCCACAGGACTACATCCAGCATCTCTACGATCGTCTCCATGGGAGAATAGCAGCCTGCATTGCTGCGAAAGGTGGATATACACTGTACTAGTGCCGACATTGTGCATGCTCTGTTGCCTGTGTCTATGTGCCTGTGGTTCTGTCAGTGTGATCATGTGATGTATCTGACCCCAGGAATGTGTCAATAAAGTTTCCCCTTCCTGGGACAATGAATTCACGGTGTTCTTATTTCAATTTCCAGGAGTGTATTTGTATCTTGAGAAAAGAACGAATAGCTTTGGCAACGGCTGTAGATTCTGTTAGATACATCAAGATGTTTTTAAATAAAATTCTATCAACACTAGGTGTACTGGAAACAGAAGAGAAATCATATGAGAAAATGTCATTCAAAAAGATAAGCTCTTCATTTTAAACAAATTCGTCACAGGTGGTAGGTATGAAAAAAGCTTATACCATTACGTGCGCCTCTATAATACATTTCGGTCCTCAAACTCAGTTGTTGAGTTGCGAATAAACATTGTGAATCATTGGACAAAAAGCTATTGGTTTAAGCCCAGTCACTGTCTCTGTCAGTCTGTCGTCCTCCTTATGTTCGCCGAACTGCTCTCTACAGATTCAGTTCGTATCCTAGACAGGCTACACTCAATGGCTTATCTTCCACAGATACTGAAAGGTTCATTAAGTAGTCTGTCATCTGATTCTTTGATAGTAGTGATATGTCGTTCTGGTAAGACCTGAACTCACATGCGAAAGGACACGATTCAAATCCTAGTCCGCCCGTAAAGACTGAAGTCTTCCGTGGTTTCTCCCCAAATCGCTTGAGGCTGCGATGATTCCTTTGAAACGTTGCGACCGATTTCCTTACTCCTCCTCCCCTTACCCTTGATACTTCTCTCTCTCTCTAATGATCTCGTCGTCGACGGAGTGTTAAACACTAATCAACTTTATTTCTAACAGCGACGTTCCTAAGATGTCACATGCCGCTGCATCGCCCATACGCTCAGACGCTGTATTAATTCTTTCCAATGGTTTACATTCAGTCTTTAAAGGATAAGATTACTTTTTTAGTGTGTATTGCAACTCTTCATTAGTTACGTTCTGACTCATTTTAATCATGTTTATCAGAGCCTTAAGAACATGAATGCATCTGTCTTGAAAAGTATAGTAGATGGTTTCTTGTCTGCCAGCCCAATGCACTGGATTTGGTTTCTTGGGCGTTATCTTTCAACTCCTTACAGAAGAAGTGGCTGGTCAGAAAATTTGTACGTATTCTCAACTGTTTAGAAATAAAGAGCTGTTTCTTGATTTGCCTCTCAACCTTTACAGAGCCTTTAAGGACTAAATCTAAATTGTGGCTTGCTTCGTTTTCGCACACCACTGTATGCTCCACTCATGACGATGCTCCATCACAGCCTTGACTGGAGCTATTGCAGATAGCCACTTTCGTTCCATATATCCAGTTAACTAATGTTCCTATCCTAGTGAACAATGACCTTTGACACTGATGTTGTTGTTGTTGTAGTCTTCAGCCCAGGGACTGGTTTGATGCAGCTCTCCATGCTACTCTATCCTGTGCAAGCTTCTTCATCTCCCAGTACCTACTGAAACCTACATCCTTTTGAATCTGTTTAGTGTATTCATATCTTGGTCTCCCTCTACGATTTTTACCCTCCACGCTGCCCTCCAGTACTAAATTGATACCTTGATGCCTCAGAATATGTCCTACCAAGCGATCCCTTCTTCTAATCAAGCTGTGACACAAATTTCTCTTCTCCTCAATTCTATTCAATACCTCCTCATTAATTATGTGATCTACCCATCTAATCTTCAGCATTCTTCTGTAGCACCGCATTTCGAAAGCTTCTATTCTCGTCTTGTCTAAACTATTTATCGTCCACGTTTCACTTCCATACATAGCTACACTCCATACAAATACTTTCAGAAACGACTTCCTGGCACTTAAATCTATACTCGATGTTAACAAATTTCTCTTCTTCAGAAACGCTTTCCTTGCCATTGCCAGTCTACATTTTATATCCTCTCTACTTCGACCATCATCAGTTATTTTGCCCCCCAAATAGCAAAACTCATTTACTACTTTAAGCGTCTCATTTCCTTATCTAATTCCCTCAGCATCACCCGATTTAATTCGACTACATACCAATATCCTCGTTTTGCTTTTGTTGATGTTCATCTTATATCCTCCTTTCAAGACACTGTCCATTCCATTCAGCTGATCTTCCAGGTCTGACAGCAAAGGATCCTTGACACTGATATATTAGGAAAGTGATTCGCATATCTTTGCGTCAGAATGATTGCCAAAAGATTTTTGATAATTTTAACATGGCGAAAGACTTCTCTTAATTTATTTCACTAATTTTTACACTTTTTCGTCCCGTTTCAATTTTGCAAAAAAATTTTTTTTTCTTCCCGGTGGCACTTTGTTTCTCGGGGGTATTGGCCAGGCCGATCCCGTCTAGGTACGTCCGTGCCGTTTCCGCTGCATAGATTTTTTAAAATGTTGATGATTAATATCCTTTGAGAGTAAACAATTTTGCCCGACGTGACGCAATTCAGAAGAACACAGGGTTTCTGAAGCGGGCCAAGTCGTAGCTACCATTAGTTGGACACATTGGGAAAACCGTGAAATACACTTCAAGACAACAACAAAAAAGGTCGTACCACTAAGGAATTACCTGACTGGGGCGGAAATCAGTAGATGTGATGTACATGTACGCACAAACAAATGGTTACAACTTCAGAGAAACTGGGAGATTTATTCAAGAGAACGAACCTCACGAATTGACCAAGTCAATAAAGCATTGGTCTATCTCTGCCTCTTACGTGAGCAGTTTGGCATTGATTGACAGGGTTGTTGGATGTTCTCCTAAACAATATCGTGTCAGGTTCTATCCAGCTGACGCGTTAGATCGTCGAAATCCTGAACAGTTTAGAGGGCCCTGCCCACGATACTCCAAGAGTTCTCAACTGGGAAGAGCTCCGGCGACCGTGTTGGCCAACGAAGGGATTGGTAAGCTCGAAGACAAGCAGTAGAAACACATGCCGCGTGTGGGCGGGCATTATGTTGCTGAAATATAAGTCCAGGAGGGCTTACTCATGACGGATGACAGTCCAGTTGGTATCCCACCTTAGTGTGGGGCGTCGCCAGACATATCTTCGCAGGTTATGGGTTCAAATGGTTCATATGGCTCTAAGCACTATGGGACTTAACACCTGAGCTCATCACTTAAAAATACTTAAACCTAACTAACCTAAGGACATCACACACGTCCATGCCCGAGGTAGGATTCGAACCTGCGACCGCCGCAGCAGCGTGGTTTCGGACTGAAGCGCCTAGAACCGCTCGGCCACAGCGGGCGCTGCAGGTAAAGGGGGCTCAGTTCAAAGAGGCACTACTCACTGAAGGCAATTCTACTCCAGTCAATGAGATTCCATTCCGAAGACGTGTCCCTAGACACCCCAGACAGTGGCTGGATAGCAATTTGATAGTCGCCCGCAATACGGCATGACGAAGAGGAGAATGGTCTGGTGCGTCATTTCTTAAGTTAGCTGTAATCCCATTGTCAGCATCATGTAGGAGAAATAGTTTGCAACCTTGACGCTGTCTCTACATCTACATCTACATCTACACTCCGCGAGCCACCTTACGGTGTGTGGTGGAGGGTACTTATTGTACCACTATCTGATCCCCCCTTCCCTGTTCCATTCACGAATTGTGCGTGGGAAGAACGACTGCTTGTAAGTCTCCGTATTTGCTCTAATTTCTCGGATCTTTTCGTTGTGATCATTACGCGAGATATATGTGGGCGGTAGTAATATGTTGCCCATCTCTTCCCGGAATGTGCTCTCTCGTAATTTCGATAATAAACCTCTCCGTATTGCGTAACGCCTTTCTTGAAGTGTCCGCCACTGGAGCTTGTTCAGCATCTCCGTAACGCTCTCGCGCTGACTAAATGTCCCCATGACGAATCGCGCTGCTTTTCGCTGGATCATGTCTATCTCTTCTATTAATCCAACCTGGTAAGGGTCCCATACTGATGAGCAATACTCAAGAATCGGACGAACAAGCGTTTTGTAAGCTACTTCTTTCGTCGATGAGTCACATTTTCTTAGAATTCTTCCTATGAATCTCAACCTGGCGCCTGCTTTTCCCACTATTTGTTTTATGTGATCATTCCACTTCAGATCGCTCCGGATAGTAACTCCTAAGTATTTTACGGTCGTTACCGCTTCCAATGATTTACCACCTATGGCATAATCGTACTGGAATGGATTTCTGCCGCTATGTATGCGCATTATATTACATTTATCTACGTTTAGGGAAAGCTGCCAGCTGTCGCACCATGCATTAATCCTCTGCAGGTCCTCCTGGAGTACGTACGAGTCTTCTGATGTTGCTACTTTCTTGTAGACAACCGTGTCATCTGCAAATAGCCTCACGGAGCTACCGATCTCGATCTCATAGTCATGTCTGATGGTAAATCTCATATACACTCCTGGAAATGGAAAAAAGAACACATTGACACCGGTGTGTCAGACCCACCATACTTGCTCCGGACACTGCGAGAGGACTGTACAAGCAATGATCACACGCACGGCACAGCGGACACACCAGGAACCGCGGTGTTGGCCGTCGAATGGCGCTAGCTGCGCAGCATTTGTGCACCGCCGCCGTCAGTGTCAGCCCGTTTGCCGTGGCATACGGAGCTCCATCGCAGTCTTTAACACTGGTAGCATGCCGCGACAGCGTGGACGTGAACCGTATGTGCAGCTGACGGACTTTGAGCGAGGGCGTATAGTGGGCATGCGGGAGGCCGGGTGGACGTCCCGCCGAATTGCTCAACACGTGGGGCGTGAGGTCTCCACAGTACATCGATGTTGTCGCCAGTGGTCGGCGGAAGGTGCACGTGCCCGTCGACCTGGGACCGGACCGCAGCGACGCACGGATGCGCGCCAAGACCGTAGGATCCTACGCAGTGCCGTAGGGGACCGCACCGCCACTTCCCAGCAAATTAGGGACACTGTTGCTCCTGGGGTATCGGCGAGGACCATTCGCAACCGTCTCCGTGAAGCTGGGCTACGGTCCCGCGCACCGTTAGGCCGTCTTCCGCTCACGCCCCAACATCGTGCAGCCCGCCTCCAGTGGTGTCGCGACAGGCGTGAATGGAGGGACGAATGGAGACGTGTCGTCTTCAGCGATGACAGTTGCTTCTGCCTTGGTGCCAATGATGGTCGTATGCGTGTTTGGCGCCGTGCAGGTGAGCGCCACAATCAGGACTGCATACGACCGAGGCACACAGGGCCAACACCCGGCATCATGGTGTGGGGAGCGATCTCCTACATTGGCCGTACACCACTGGTGATCGTCGAGGGGACACTGAATAGTGCACGGTACATCCAAACCGTCATCGAACCCATTGTTCTACCATTCCTAGATCGGCAAGGGAACTTGCTGTTCCAACAGGACAATGCACGTCCGCATGTATCCCGTGCCACCCAACGTGCTCTAGAAGGTGTAAGTCAACTACCCTGGCCAGCAAGATCTCCGGATCTGTCCCCCATTGAGCATGTTTGGGACTGGATGAAGCGTCGTCTCACGCGGTCTGCACGTCCAGCACGAACGCTGGTCCAACTGAGGCGCCAGATGGAAATGGCATGGCAAGCCGTTCCACAGGACTACATCCAGCATCTCTACGATCGTCTCCATGGGAGAATAGCAGCCTGCATTGCTGCGAAAGGTGGATATACACTGTACTAGTGCCGACATTGTGCATGCTCTGTTGCCTGTGTCTATGTGCCTGTGGTTCTGTCAGTGTGATCATGTGATGTATCTGACCCCAGGAATGTGTCAATAAAGTTTCCCCTTCCTCGGACAATGAATTCACGGTGTTCTTATTTCAATTTCCAGGAGTGTATTTTCTTATTTTGTGTAGAAACGATATCGCTTTGTTCTCGATGTTTCGAAGTCCGACACAGAAATCCGGTGCGGACGATTGATGTTATTATACCTTGCATAAAACATACCAAACCATTTGGCTTTCCAGAGTACAGGAGAAGCCAATGGAAAATTTAGATTTCTTGGAAACATTGACAAGGCGTTAATTACTACCAGCACTATTCGTCATAATGTGTGTGGAACTCTTCTGCTTGAGGTGGTTTTGAATCTCTAGCAGAAATAGGAGCATCTTAATGTGATAGTTCAATGTTTAGTACTACCATAAGTCAAAGCTACACCCGTTCTTCCAGTTTGAAATTACAGCACAAATGAAAAATGATGCATCATGAAGTTGATGTGTTGCGTAAGGTCCGTATCGCTGGGGCTAATCGCCTGTTCAGTTTTGGAAAATAACTTGTGCCCTTTCTGGAGACAGAATAAAAAAAATGGTTCAAATGGCTCTGAGCACTATGGGACTTAACATATGTGGTCATCAGTCCCCTAGAACGTAGAACTACTTAAACCTAACTAACCTAAGGATCCATGCCCGATGCAGGATTCGAACCTGCGACCGTAGCAGTCGCGCGGTTCCGGACTGAGCGCCTGAACCGCTAGACCACCGCGGCCGGCAGACAGAATAACTACAGTATGTATTCCACCCCTTTTCCACCCCTTTGAACCAATCACCAGCTTTAGAACTGCGGCACTGAAAAAAGAGGTGGACCACCACAGAAAAATTCAGTATTGTAAAACTGACGTGAAATTTCAGTGACACGCTTTCTCACTTATGTAGAGACTATACCACTTAGCTCGCGGGTGTAGGATTTTTATACGCAGACCAGAAATCAAACAAAAGCAAGTTATTTTGTCCTGCTATTGGCCAAAACCAGTGCTCATACCATAGTTGTAGTTCCCTGACGCCCATTTTCCCACTCTTTCTTGCTGTGACGTAGATATTCCGTACTGCCCTTGCAAGATCACGGACACGTGAAAGGCAGAGCAGAGTACATACAACTTGATGCAGCACAATAAATGACTTTCCAGCCAGTTTACCATCCGGATTAACAGTGGCCGTAATTGTATGCAAATGCGTTAACGCATTGATGTTAGTTGATCTTGATACAACTCTCTTGGTACCTCTAATTTCCAGGATTTCTTTCATATGCACTTCCTCTTCAAATCCCGATTGATCGGAGATGAACACAATTTTCATCTGCAATCATCTGCAAATTTTCGGGCCGATTCTGTAGTTTGCTGTGCATCGTAAAGTTGACGCTTTGTTTCAGATTTCGTTATCTTACGTATTCCAACTCTGTAGCGCTGTTTGAAGTTATGCAGCCATACACTGCTTCCCTTGAAATCGCTGTAAGCTATGTCGCGAGTAATTTGATATGCATAACATGAGAGGTCACTATCCTGTAAATTGTATCGTGCATCCTCGAAACGTGCAGACACCAGTTTCTGTAACATGTGCGCCTAGTCCTCTTTGAACATCCGTGCTTTTTCTTACGCGCTACACAGTCATACAGCTGCGGACTTTTTCGGAATCTATTTATAGCTTTTATTACCACGCCGCAGGCGATATGTGACGTTCGTAATTATGTTTAGTACCCGCTCCTTGGACAATGATTGCTCTGTACTACATTTCACTGGAGACGAGATTTGTTGCTCCCTGTCCGACAAGGATGATGAACTACATGGCTCGACATCTGTGTCACTTTCACTTGTTAAGCATGTATCGTCATCACTGTACTCGTCATGTACATTGTCTGCACAGTCGTGCGTATACGACACCACACATTCCACTGGCCCATCTTGCAGAGCGCTAATATTTCATCTCACTGCGAAATTTCTTGGGTTCCATTCTGACGAAATGTCGACCTGTTGTAGATAGAACACAGTATCTGCTTTGTTTATCGTTGCCATTGCTCTGATCTATATCAACACCACTACTGGTCGACCAAGCAGATCATCTGCGCTCTTAGCCTCATCCTGTGCTCACCACTGGATACCTCCAGTTTCTTCACCTACTGCCATTAGCACCCAATATTGTGTTGCATAGTAGACAATGTGTCGCCCGCCCAATGCCGTAAACATCATGGGCGTTTTGCGACCTCGCACTTAAGGGTTTCCTTGTGAGTATGGCTGTTGGGACGAATTGTAACCACGCTGTAATTCACCACTTCACCCCAACAACCCTACTGTTACTATTACAGCGCCATGACGTTTTTTGTGTATAAGATGTGGATAACTCTTACGTTAGCAGTATTAAACCGTCAATGTAGAGACTATCTCAAAGCAGTCAGTATATCCTCAAGGGGTTCCATGTTAGAAATCCAGTAGAAACTTGTGATGTCATTATGCTCTGCAAGTCTTTATGCATCGCATATGAAACGTACCGTAAACCGCTGCTGGCTGGCAGCACCAACTTAAATGGGCGCCGACCGCTCGCACTCCGTGCTGTACCTTGTTTTTAAAGGCTCCACAACGCCGGTAACGTCATGCTACTCCGTTACATGGATGAGTGAGGGTTCTATTCGCGTGCAGTGTCTGGACCATGTCGACAGGATGTGCTGTCATCTAGCGTCTGGTACTGGTAACTGTTTTTTGAGTTCAATTGCCGAGCGGTTCTAGGCGCTTCAGTCTGGATCCGCGCGACCGCTGCAGTCGCAGGTTCGAATTCTGCCTCGGACATGGATGTGTGAGATATCCTTAGGTTAGTTAGGTTTAAGTTGTTCTGAGTTCTAGGGGATTGATGACCTCAGATGTTAAGTCCCATAGTGCTCACAGCCATTTTTTCTATTTAATACATGGCAGTTGCTTATAAGAACGGTAAGTGTACGGCTGTACGATGACACCTCCTTCCTTTCTCTCTATCCTACCTTTCAACAGTCACAATGCACGCTTCAAACCAACCTTGATCAGTTCATCACTTGGTGTAACTAGTGGTTCTTTCGTATCAGCCCCTCCAAAACCCAGGCAATCAGGCTGCACCACCCACTCCTTCTGTCTCCACAATTTCTACCTCACCATTTATGGTCGTCCCATCAAGCTCACCCCCACCCTGAGATACCTTGGCCGCACCAGCAGAAAGCCCATTCTGACCTCCACCTCCTGAAACTCCTGTCTGGCCGGACATAGGGATTGCATCCTTCCATCATCCTCCACACCTACAAATCCCTCATCCGTCCTATCCTCTGCTTTGACAGCATTGCCTAGATCTCCGCCCCCCCCCCCTCACCGGTTTTACAAGGCCTTCCAAATCCTCAAACACCACGTGCTCCGCCTTGCCTTCCATATCTGCATTTCGTCCCCCACACAACTCCTGTGTGACCTCATACCATTCCCCCACCTCCTCCTTTAACTCCAACATCTCCGCATGCTTTACATTATCCACAGGCTTGGTCTTCCCCCCCCCCCCCACCTCCTGATTTCCTCCCTCCTCTCCACCCCTGCCCATTGCCCTGTATCTCTCCCTCTCTCCACCTCCACACCCTCCATCTCCTTCATCAGGGCAATTTCCAGCAGATGTTGAACTTCGCCATGACATCTACCCTTCCTTCCAACTGTAACCTGGCCATGTTCCTCCTCCCTCCCCAGGGCCCCCTTTCCCTCTCCCCTCCTTCTCCCAGAGCAGATTTCCCTCCTTCCCTCCCTGAGTCCCTGAACCCCCCCCCCCCCTCAGCTGTTTTTCCTCTCCCATCCCTTCCCTCCCGAGCCCGCCTTTGCCGTGCCCCCTACCTCATGGCCCTTTCTCTCCTTCCTTCTTGCCTCCTTTTCTCTTCTCCCTCATCCACCCCTCCCCCCCCCCCCCCTCTGCAGCAGGTCCTCCCAGTGTGCTGCATTTGTGCTGTGTTCGGTGCCATTATACAGTGTCATCTAGTGGTTTTAATTGTGTGCTCAACTTGTCTATAGTCTATGCTTGTTCATGTGCTTTTTATACTGTGGCCGCCTTTTACGTTGTTTTTGCCTCAAGTGTTTTTTCAGTCCGCTTCAGTTGTATTGTTTTAATTTTATGTCAACTTTTAACTGTCCCCCAGTGCATGTCTCCATATCAGTGTGTATTTTAACTCCCCTTATCTCCATTTTCAGTGTTTTTATGTCACCTTTCTTCAAAATGGTTCAAATGGCTCTGAGCACTATGGGACTTAACATCTGAGGTCATCAGTCCCCTAGAACTTAGAACTACTTAAACCTAACTAACCTAAGGACATCACACACATCCATGCCCGAGGCAGGATTCGAACCTGCAACCTTAGCAGTCTCGTGGTTCCGGACTGAAGCGCCTAGAACCGCACAGCCACCGCAGCTGGCTCCCCTTTCTTATCCCCCTTTCTATGTAAGAATCTCCCTTTCTCTATGTTATAAAGCCGTTTGGCTGAAGAGCAGTGGACTGTGCCACTGCCAGCCCTCCCGTGCCCATGTGTGGCAGGGGCATGAAATTACAATAAAGAAAAAAAACGGCCATACTGGGATGCAATACTGTATTACTGTCCGTAAGAATATGCTATATATTCCACACATATTTGGGGTGGATTTCTCTAGAAACAATTTTTTTTATCACTTAGATCTTCTAACCAAGTGCCAGCAATCAGGAGGACAAACCAGCCTCTCATGTTTTCTTTCAGTTTGGGCTATTACAAGGGTCACTCCAGTAGAAATGCACACTATTTTTGTAAAAATAGGGTTTTCATTCTGCATGTGTGAACCTTTTACAGTGTGTAGATACATCCTTGTTTTCAATCTTAGTTCAACCTGTTCCCGTGAGTGGCGCCATCATAGCTTGTCCTCAAGATGGCTGCTACACTTGACGTTCGTCAGAAGCAGTGTGCTGCCATAGAATTCCTGTGCTGTGAAAACGAGACAGTCGGTAACATCCACAAGGGGTTGAAAGAGGTGTATGGAGATGCTGCTGTCGATCGCAGCACAGTTAGTCGGTGGGCAAGCAGGTTATGTGATGAAACCAGGCACGGCAGTATTGAGGATTGTCCTCGCAGCGGCAAGCCTCGTACTGCACACACTCCAGACAATGTGCAGAGAGTTTACGAATTGGTGACTGTTGACAGACGCATCACCGCGAACGAATTGTCACGTTACGTTGGCATAGGGGAAGGAAGTGTTTGCAGAATACTGAAAGTGTTGGCGTTAAAAAAGGTTTGTGCCAGGTGGGTTCCCAGGATGTTGACAGTGGCTCACAAAGAAGCAAGAAAAACGGTACACAGCGAACTTTTGGAACAGTACGAGAATGATGGAGATGAATTTCTTGGAAGAATTGTGACAGATGATGAAACATGGCTCCATAATTTTTCACCAGAGACGAAGAGGCAATCAATGGAGTGGCGTCATGCAAATTCACCCAAGAAAAAAAAAATTCAAAATCACACCTTCTGCTGGAAAAGTTATGGCTACGGTGTTTTTCGATTCTGAAGGACTCTTGCTTGTGGACATCATGCCAAGTGGAACCACGATAAATTCTGATGCATATATGACGTCACTGAAGAAACTTCAAGCTCGACTGAGTCGTGTTCGACCACAACGGAAAAAGCAGGATGTTTTGCTGTTACACTACAATTCACGGCCACATGTCAGTGAAAAAACCATAGAAGCGATCACTAAACTCGGATGGATAACACTTAAACACCCGCCTTACAGTCCTGACGTGGCTCCATGTGACTATCATCTCTTTGGGAAACTGAAAGACTCTCTTCGTGCAACAAGGTTTGAAGATAATGACTCCCTTGTGCACGCTGCCAAACAGTGGCTCCAGCAGGTTGGTCCGGAATTTTACCGTTCGGGTATACAGGCGCTGGTTCCAAGATGACGTAAGGCAGTTGAGAGGGATGGAAATTATGTGGAGAAATGAAAATATTGTTCCTAAAGGATGTATCTACACACTTTAAAACTTTCAAGCACGTAGAATAAAAGATGGATTAAAAAATTAGTGTGTATTCCTTTTGGAGTGACCCTCGTAGTTATGTTCGTCCTTCCTGCATTTTTCTTGTTTCTCATTTTATCTTGGGTCATGTGGGTTGTGGCTGCAGTGCCGTAAAAACAGCACATTAGTGTTGGAAATCAGAACTTCTATGTACCACTTCGCATTATGTTATGGACCCAGTAGTATGAGTGTGGTGCCTCTCTACATGGAGCTGTCATTGGTGCGGCTCTGGGCTGAATGGAGCTCAGTGTACACGGTCCGATCTGGACCTGCACAGCTCAGCGCAAACGCAGCTGGCTGACAGAGGCGTGAATCCTGGTTCGTGGTGTCCCGGACTATGAGGTGGTAGCAACATGCCAACTGGAATGAAACTTAAAGGCAGCCCAACACCAAACTTAATGGTTTAAAAAATGTCAGATGGATGAACAAGTGGAGAGACACAGGAGAAGCAGTACGTAGTGACCATACACCTGTGAGTGAATACCATATTCCAAAGAACATGCCAAAAAGGTCAGCAGACAGGCCTGGACCTGCACAAAAATCCTTCATCGGTGACTTCATTGTTCTGGCATTCAAGGACTTGGAGTCTGACGTCATAGAGTTTGTGCCCGTATTCAGAGCCTTGGATTCCGACATGATAGAGCCAAGGCGATTATTCCAGCTCTGGGCGAGTAAGCTGCAGTATCTCGAGTTGGTACGTCGGAATTTTACACTGTTATACACTGGAGTGGCTAAAGTCATGAGATACCTCCTAACATCGACTCAGTAAGTAACTGGAAGTCCTCTGCAGAAATACTGAGCATGGTGATTCTCTAGATGTCCATAATTGCGAAGGTGTAGGTAGTGCAGCATCTTCTTCAGAAACTGACCTCCAGATTATGATTCTTAAATGTTTGATGGGATTCAGATCGGGTGATCATTTGCTCGAATTGCCAAGAATGTTCTACACACCATTCGGGGACAGTTGTGGCCCGGTGACGTAGCACATTGTCATCCTTAGAGAAATCCATCGTTGTTGGGAACATTAACTCCACGAATGGCTGTAAGTGGTCTCCAAATAGCCGAACATGACCATTTGCATTCAATGAGCCAGTCCATTTCATGCAAACACAGCCCACACCATTTTGGGGTCATCACCAACTTCCACTGGCTCTTGACAATTGTATCGTGGGGTCTGCGTCAAACTCGAACCCTACCAAAGACTCTGAACAACTTAAATCGGAACTCGTCTGACCAGACTACGGTTTTCCAATTGTCAGCGGTCCAGTCGATATGATCATGAGCCCAGGAGAGGTGCTACAGGTGAAGTAGTGCTGCTACCAAAGGCGCTCGTGTCAGTCGTCTGCTGTCATAGCCCATTAACGTCATATTTCGGCGCACGTCCAACCTTGATTTCTGCGGTTATTTCACGCAGTGGTGCTTGTCTGTTAGCACTGACAACTCTACGCAAACGCCGCTGCTCTCAGTCGTTAAGTGAAGGTCCACACAATTATTAAAACTCTAGACTGCGTGTAGTGAGCACACAAATACGCAAGAAACTTAAGATTTAAACTAGTAACCACTCAGGTAACAGAAAATAAGTCGCTCCTGTTTGGAGTTCGTAAAAATGATTCAAAGAAGAACGCTGTAGTCGCGTGTTCTGCTGGAGGAGCGGAAGGAGTTGCCTCAGTGACTGCTTAATCGATACTGCACTGTTCAAAGCAAAACAAACAAACAAAAACCTGTAGCGATACAAGTCTCAATATAAACGGCGGTAGTTTAAACTACATTGCCAGTAAAGCGAAAGACTGTGCTAGCAAGCAATCAAACACGTAAGAAAATGCCTACGCTATTTCTCCATTGCTACTTGATTGAGAAGTAGCGGCTCCGGTCTCGGAAACTGACATACGGGAGAGCGGTGTGCTGAGCACATGCCCCTCCATATCCGCATCCAGTGACGCCTGTGGGCTGAGGATGTCACGGTGGCTGGTCGGTACCGTTGGGCCTTCGTGGCCTGTTCGGGAGGGAGGTATTTCCATTTGTGTAATCATTTTCCCTCAGCACACGCTTCATATGCTGAAATTCATACTGTAGATGGTCGTCGTCAGAAACAGTATTGTCCCTGCGTACGAAAGTGTTCAGGACCGCTTTCCCGTGTACAGGACGGTGAAAACTGTTGGCCTCCAAGTACCGGTCAATCTAGGTAGATTTCCGGTGCACCAAATCACCAAGAACAGAAGCTTGCTATCCCCCACCATCTCAACACTTAACTTAACAGACACCGTTCATATGTTCGACGAACTGCTGCAGTTCGTATTCACCATGATGCCGTATTAGGAAAGTGTCGTCAACGTGCTGTAGGGAGCGAAGTGGACGCAGACTCACAGAGTTTAGAGCCTGCTCCTCAGACTGATGCATGAAGAAGTTCGCGATGGCTGGAGACGTGAGTATGGCATTACTGTGCCATTTGTCATCTGGTTATATTCGTTGCGGTCCCGGAAATAAGTTGCCGTTAAGGCATGGCGAAGCAGCTTGATGTTCTCAGGCGGAAACTATTGGGAAGATTCAGTGTGTTTCGTGCCGGTCCCCTCGTAAAAACTGACATAACGTCCATACTATCCATTATGTCATTTTTGCCTATATTTGCCTGAGGCTCTCAACGAATCACTGTGAGTTAACAGTGAGATGTTCGCAGTGTCCCAGTGTAAGCACTCCGCCTTCAGGCCACAAGTGGCCCATCGGGACCATCCGACCGCCGTGTCACCCTCAGGTGAGGATGTGGATAGGAGGGGCGTGTGGTCAGCACACCGCCCTCCAAGTCGTTAAGATGGTTTGCTTTGACCAGAGCCGCTACTATTCGGTCGAATAGCTCCTCAATTGGCATCACGAGGCTGAGTGCACCCCGAAAAATGGCAACAGCGCATGGCGGCCTGGATGCTCACCCATCAAAGTGCCGGCCACGCCCGACAGAGCTTAACTTCGGTGATCTCACGGGAACCGGTGCATCAACTGCGGCAAGGCCGTTGCCAGTGTCCCAGTTTGGGTGTTAATAATTGCAGTCCCAAATGCAGGTACGACGCCCTGCTGTGAGCAGAGAACATAGTAACTCCTATGCTCCGTGGCTGTGAGCCGCGGTGTTTACAGAGCGTTGACACCTCGGCGTATCGTGCGCGCCTAACGGTGCCTCCCCTATTGTTAGCGGGCAGCATTGTTCTGTGGACCTCCGTTTGCCGCTGGTCACGCCGAAGCTGCCGTGTCGTGTCGTGATATGACGTCGTGTCGCCGTGGCGTACAACTCGCCGACGTCACGGCTCGGTCCGGCCAGCACTTCGAGGTGCGAGCAGCCGTCGTCGGAATGTGGCTCCCAACCAACCTGTCGCCGGACTGCTGTTTGACACTTGATTTTTACTCGAATCTGTAACGAACATTCGGAGAGACATACGCTACTTACTTTCTTAATGTCTATGGTGTATAATTATTTGTATCTATACTTCTATACTACTACAAAAAGACAAGTCGTTGTTTAAAATTTTTATCAAAAATCTCTAAACGTACTTCACCGATTTACTTCAAATACTCTAATACACATCTGGAGGGGCATCGGCTGTATATATTTTCAATACATTTAATGTATAAATATATACCGGGTGATCAAACTGACTAAATCACGGAATAATGTAGATGTTGTTGTTGTGGTCTTCAGTCCTGAGACTGGTTTGATGCAGCTCTCCATGCTACTCTATCCTGTGCAAGCTTCTTCATCTCCCAGTACCTACTGCAGCCTACATCCTTCTGAATCTGCTTAATGTACTCATCTCTACGGTTTTTACCCTCCACGCTGCCCTCCAATACTAAGTTAGTGATGCCTCGATGTCTCAGAACATGTCCTACCAAGCGATCCCTTCTTCTTGTCAAGTTGTGCCACAAGCTCCTCTTCTCCCCAATTCTATTCAATACCTCCTCATTAGTTATGTGATCCACCCATCTAATCTTCAGCATTCTGCTGTAGCACCACATTTCGTAAGCTTCTATTCTCTTCTTGTCTAAACTATTTATTGTCCACGTTTCACTACCATACATGGCTACACTCCATACAAATACTTTCAGAAACGACTTCCTGACATTTAAATCTATACTCGATGTTAGCAAATATTTCTTCTTCAGAAACGCTTTCCTTGCCGTTGCCAGTCTACATTTTATTTCCCCTCTACTTCGACCATCATCAGTTATTTTGTTCCCCAAATAGCAAAACTCCTTTACTACTTTAAGTGTCTCACTTCCTAATCTAATTCCCTCAGCATCGCCCGACTTAATTCGACTACATTCCATTATCCTCGTTTTGCTTTTGTTGATGTTCATCTTATACCCTCCTTTCAAGACACTGTCCATTCCGTTCAACTGCTCTTCTAAGTCCTTTGCTGTCTCTGACAGAATTACAATGTCATCGGCATACCTCAAAGTTTTTATTTCTTCTACATGGATTTAAATACCTACTCCGAACTTTTCTTTTGTTTCCTTTATTGCTTGCTCAATATACATATTGAATAACGTCGGGGATAGGCTACAACCCTGTCTCACTCCCTTCCCAACCACTGCTTCCCTTTCATACCCCTCGACTCTTATAACTGCCATCTGCTTTCTGTACAAATTGTAAATAGCCTTCCGCTCCCTATATGTTACCCCTGCCACCTTTAGAATTTGAAAGAGAGTATTCCAATCAACATTGTCAAAAGCTTTCTCGTCGTAGGGTCAGTATTGCCTCACGTGTTCCAACATTCCCACGGAATCCAAATTGATCTTCCCCGAGGTCGGTTTCTATCAGTTTTTCCATTCGTCTGTAAAGGATTCGCCATAGTATTTTGCAGCTGTGACTTATTAAACTGATAGTTCGGTAATTTTCACATCTGTCAACAGCTGCTTTCTTTGGGATTGCAATTATTATATTCTTCTTGAAGTCTGAGGGTATTTCCCCTGTCTCATACATCTTGTTCACCAGATGGTAGAGTTTTGTACCTCTCTATAATGTAGATAGAGAGGTACAAATTGACACACATGCTTGGAATGACATGGGGTTTTATTAGAACCAAAAAAATACAAACGGTCAAAAAATGTCCGACAGATGGCGCTTCATCTGATCAGAATAGCAATTATTAGCATAACAAAGTAAGACAAAGCAAAGATGATGTTCTTTACAGGAAATGCTCAATATGTCCACCATCATTCCTCAACAATAGCTGTAGTCGAGGAATAATGTTGTGAACAGCACTGTAAAGCATGTCCGGAGTTATGGTGAGGCATTGGCGTCGGATGTTGTCTTTCAGCATCCCTAGAGATGTCGGTCGATCACGATACACTTGCGACTTCAGGTAACCCCAAAGCCAATAATCGAACGGACTGAGGTCTGGGGACCTGGGAGGCCAAGCATAACGAAAGTGGCGGCTGAGCACACGATCATCACCAAACAACGCGAGCAAGAGATCTTTCACGCGTCTGGCAATATGGGATTTTTTTTGTCCTAATAAAACCCCATGTCATTCCAAGCATGTGTGTCGATTTTTACCTCTCTATCTATATTATTCAGTGGGTTATTAAGTTTTCAAATTTATACTGACTTTTTGATCACCCTGTATGTATTATGAAAGGGGATACATTTTTAGCATTTGAAAGTGTGCGTTTTCGTTTTCTTCTTCACCATCAGTTCCAACTACGATAGCAGGGCATGTAAGCCATTACAAAAATTGCTTCCCCCAAACTTATTCCTTCTATTTAAACAAAACTATAAACAAAAATTGTATACACAGCAATGTGGTGTTTCGTTTTCTTCCTCGCTGTCGATTTTGTAGAAAAGAAGAAAGTTGTATTTATGGCTTACCGGCTTATGAAGGGGATACTACTACAGATTTTGAACCTACCGAAAGATTCTAATCATACTCATTCGCAGATCACAAGTATGCAAAATAGTGTAGATGAAGCTACTGTCCTCACAGATCCAAAAGCTGGAGAGGTCACTCTCCTACCCCGTATGCCAATGACGCCAACCGATTTTCCCATTCATTTTAAGCATGGTTTCGTTAACAATAACAATAAATCAGGCTCAAAGTCAGAAACAGCGGTCTTTGCTTTGTCTTACTTTGTTGTGCTAATTATTGCTATTCTGATCAGATGAAGCGCCATCTGTCGGACATTTTTTGACCGTTTGTATTTTTTTGGTTCTAATAAAACCCCATGTCATTCCAAGCATGTGTGTCAATTTGTACCTCTCTATCTACATTATAGAGAGGTACAAAACTCTACCATCTGGTGAACAAGATGTATGAGACAGGGGAAATACCCTCAGACTTCAAGAAGAATATAATAATTGCAATCCCAAAGAAAGCAGCTGTTGACAGATGTGAAAATTACCGAACTATCAGTTTAATAAGTCACAGCTGCAAAATACTATGGCGAATCCTTTACAGACGAATGGAAAAACTGATAGAAACTGACCTCGGGGAAGATCAATTTGGATTCCGTGGAAATGTTGGAACACGTGAGGCAATACTGACTCTACGACGAGAAAGCTTTTGACAATGTTGATTGGAATACTCTCTTTCAAATTCTAAAGATGGCAGGGGTAATATATAGGGAGCGAAATGCTATTTACAATTTGTACAGAAAGCAGATGGCAGTTACAAGAGTCGAGGGGTATGAAAGGGAAGCAGTGGTTGGGAAGGGAGTGAGACAGGGTTGTAACCTATCCCCGATGTTATTCAATCTGTATATTGAGCAAGCAATAAAGGAAACAAGAGATTGGGGGACGGGGGACGGGGATGGCAATGCACGTAGGTAGGAGATGATGAACTCAGAGAGGGGAGTGGGGGGAGAGGAGGAAGTAATGACCACAGTGGAGGGGGAGGAGGGGATGGACAGATAGAAGCAGGGGGGGGGGGGAGGAGTTTACAATGCATATCAACTTCCCACATACATTTATTAGTTCCTGGCTGGCGTGACCGAGCGGTGTTAGGAGCTTCAGTCTGGAACCGCGCGATCGCTATGGTCGCAGGTTCGAATCCTGCCTCTGGCATGGATGTGTGTGATGTCCTTAGGTTAGTTAGGTTTAAGTAGTTCTAAGTTCTAGGGGACTGATGACCTCTGATGTTAAGTCCCATAGTGCTAACAGCCATTTGAACCAACCATGTTTACTAGTTGCGAGAATTGTTGGGTTCCAGAATGAGATTTTCACTCTGCAGCGGAGTGTGCGCTGATATGAAACTTCCTGGCAGATTAAAACTGTGTGCCCGACCGAGACTCGAACTTGGGACCCTTGCCTTTCGCGGGCAAGTGCTCTACCATCTGAGCCACCGAAGCACGACTCACGCCCGGTACTCACAGCTTTTTGTTGGGTTCGCTAGTAAATTTTTAATCATCACCTCAAACAGATTAAGTTACGTAATAATTTTTTGTTTGTCTGTGTTGTGTACATAGTTCCGCGTAGTCAGCACGTACACAACTTTCCCACTAGAGCGCGCCCCGCTAAGCACAACAGCGGAGGCGCAGCGCTCGTCCATCTCCACACTACAAGATGGTGCTGCCATAGAGACGGACCAAATTCTGCTTTCGCCGAACCGCGTATTAATATGTAACGCAGCCAATGAGATTGCTGCTAACATAGAACCTTTTCTCCTCGTGGATCACACTCGCGCAGTGATACATGAATGCGCGAGGTATTATAATGAGTGTACAGACCTCCGATTAGCCAGTCTACATTTGTCTGCACCAGTCTGTACCAGTCTGCATTAGTCCGTACCAGTCTGAACGAGTTCTACATTTGTCTGTACCAGTCTATACTCAAGTTTCAGTCTGCGCCTAATAAGATTACCATATTCCTGTACATAGCGATGAGGATAAATATATAGACACTTTTGTCAAGTATCAGAGATATATGTGAGAATAAGATTAACATACCAATACCAAAGGAACATCATATTGTCAATTGTAAATAGCCTCCAGAACCAAGCTAAGTAATTTTTATGCTTGTTATTATTTTAATAAATGTGCGTGAAAAATAATCAAGTTCTGTTTAAAGTTGGTCACCGTCAATCTGCTACTCTAAGCGTGCAAGTGGCATTTCTATCGTCTGACCTAACAGCAGAAGATAAACACGCCACGATAAGACCACGAGACATATTGCTGACACTCGCCTACTTCGTTAGAGCGACAAGTCAAATAATCTGATGGCGTGTGTACTGAAGGTCTTACAGTACGCACACCACAGTCTGTAGGTACACGTCCGCAGTCCTGGCACGCATTGAAATCTCCGCGCCAGAGTTCCGTAGCTCGCCGCTAGAGGGACCAAAATTAAAAGGCTCAAATCACTGATAGAGTGGAGGTGGAAGACGTAACGAGAATGAAACAAAGCTGAACGACTGAAAGGATGGCAGATGGAGTGGGGGTGTTTGTTGTCGTTTCGAAGAGAAGAGGGGAGACCGAGACGACGACGTAAGGCAAGGCTGGTAGATGACATTGGCAAACGCCCAGAACAGGAGCAGCGGGGTTGCGTGTCAGCCAAATAGGTTTAGCCTCTGAAGTGGGCATTTTTCGTGAGCGATCATCTGCTTCGGTGGGTATTTTCGTCCAGCACAGCTGGCTGACACAGTCGTCCCACGTGCGTTGCTCAGCCACTAAAACGTTTCATAGTCGATTTTAGACCAAAAATAAACTGAATTAGAATCGAATAGAACATGTGCCAGGAGAGAATGACGTTCAATTTCACATAATTATATGTCGTTTTCTGACACATTCCACACATCAACAACATGTCTTAAGATGTCTCTTTTTGAAGGCCTCTTCTCGTATATACTCCACACCTCCTTGTTGATCTTTTCATCGATGTTCTTGGCAAAAATTGTAGAAAATGTATGACTGTAAGACAAGTCGCTTTTATTGTTCTAGGTGGGTGTCCAAGTGATGACCCTTACTGTGGAGAGGATACAACCGACTTTTCCCAGAGAGTAATCACGAATTACAATCTGCTTTCTTTGCCGCCACTTTTTTTTTTTGTACGGAAGATACTTATTGAACCATGCACGGATTAACATTATGACACCTGTCGGCGTGAAACTCGTCATTCTCATTAGCTACAAGCTACAGTATGCTGCAAACTGTTATGTTCGTCGAGCCCACTGAGAACGAACAGAAAATGATACCGAGTGGTGGGGTGAGGACTGAGTGGGGGGGGGGGGGGGATAGGGGGAGCGGCAGAGGGGGGGGGGCGGTGATCAGTACCAAATGATAAGTCACTTGTATGTTCTAGAACTGGCCCTGTATACTTCCGTATCTGTAGAAATCTTGAAATTCTCAGTTTTTTCTCACTGATATTTAATACATTCATATTATTGTCTTACTTCTGGTTTATTCATTCAATTAAAGAAAACAGTGTGTGGGCGTGACCATTTTCTAAGAAAATGAACAGTTGAAGAAGGTAAAATTCATCTTTTATTTAGGAAATGAAGACTGAATTCTCAAAGCATCTGGGGAAGAGAAGACACATAGAGAAAATGTGATTATGAATAAACTGGAGGGCATAGGTCATGTACAGAAGCGAATGGGTACAGGACTGAAACAACTGAAAACTGCATTCAAAGGAAAGATATTGGAAGAACATATCATAGATAAAATCCAAAATTATTATTGCATGGCCATCAGGTAAAACGTTAGTAGCGTAGAAAACAAGAGAAAGGCTATAGGGACAACAGACGATAAACCTATGCCCTCCAGGAAGTGATTCATGCTGCAAATACGACAGACACAGCAAAATGATGAGAAATTTATTCACAAACTAACTATACCTTTCGCTATCGTGTAGGTCTTGAAAAAAACTTTCAGAGATTTGTCAGATGTAAGACTATTGAAGAAATACCTTCATGGTCGCACACAGGAGTCCACCAACAGCGTAATCTGAGCCAGAATACCCAAGACAGTGTTTGTGTCATTCACTAAACCGCTCTTTGGTGTCTCTGATGCAGTGGCAACGTTCGATGAAGGAAATTTTACAAGATGGGTGTGAAGTCGAAAAGTCTGCTACAAACTGTTGGTCTTTTCACAGTGAAACAAATGTTACGTTCCGATAAACAAAAAGTTAGAGTATCAGAGCTATTAGAGAACTTGAAACAAGGCCAAGACAACGTGGACGAGCAGGAAAAAGCACATTACTAGATCAGATGGAACAGGATGCAGACAACCCATCTTGTTGTTGTTGTTGTAGTCTTCAGTCCTGACACTGGTTTGATGCAGCTCTCCATGCTACTCTATCCTGTGCAACCTGCTTCATCTCCCAGTACGTACTGCAACGTACATCTTTCTGAATCTGCTTAGTGTACCCATCTCTTGGTCTCCCTCTACGATTTTTACCCTCCACGCTGCCCTCCAATAGTAAATTGGTGATCACTTGATGCCTCAGAACATGTCCTACCAACCGATCCCTTCTTCTAGTCAAGTTGTGCCACAAACTCCTCTTCTCCCCAATTCTATTCAGTACCTCCTCATTAGTTATGTGATCTACCCATCTAATCTTCAGCATTCTTTTGTAGCACCACATTTCGAAAGCTTCTATTCTCTTCTTGTCCAAACTATTTGTCGTCCACCCCATGTTTCACTTCCATACATGGCTACACTCCATACAAATACTTTCAGAAACAACTTCCTGACACTTAAATCTATACTCGATGTTAACAAATTTCTCTTCTTCGGAAACGTTTTCCTTGCCATTGTCAGTCTACGTTTTATATCCTCTCTACTTCAACCATCATCAGGTTTTTGCTAACCAAATAGCAAAACTCCTTTACTACTTTAAGTGTCTCATTTCCTAATCTAATTCCCTCAGCATCACCCGATTTAATTCGACTACATTCCATTATCATCGTTTTGTTTTTGTTGATGTTCATCTTGTACGCTCCTTTCAAGACACTATCCATTCCGTTCAACTACTCGTCCAAGTCCTTTGCTGTCTCTGACAGAATTACAATGTCATCTGCGAACCTCAAAGTTTTTATTTCTTCTCCGTGGATTTTAATACCTACTCCTAATTTTTCTTTTGTTTCCTTTACTGCTTGCTCAATATGCAGATTGAATAGCGTTGGGGAGTGGCTACAACCCTATCTCACTCCCTTCCCAACCACTGCTTCCCTTTCGTGCCCCTCGACTCTTATAACTGCCATCTGGTTTCTGTACAAATTGTAAATAGTCTTTCGCTCCCTGTATTTTACCCCTGCCACCTTCAGAATTTGAAAGAGAGTATTCCAGTCAACATTGTCAAAAGCTTTCTCTAAGTCTACAAATGCTAGAAACGTAGGCTTGCCTTTTCTTAATCTAGCTTCTAAGACAAGTCGTAGGGTCAGTATTGCCTCACGTGCTCCAATATTTCTACAAAATCCAAACTGATCTTCCCCGAGATCGGCTTCTACCACTTTTTCCATCTTATGGAGCTGGAATGCAATAACAACTTTTAGCTGTTTCCCTTAAGATGTATTTCTTATAAATAAAATGTACATTTCCCAGCTCCTACTTGCCAGAATTTGTTAACAATTAAGGGATACACCATTCTCAGTACTGTGCATATATTAACACAGGGGTTTTCTTATTTTGCAAATCTCAAATTAGAGCCTTACTTGCCTATAAAAATGAAGATAGCTTCCAATTTTGATTTCCACTATTTACAAAAGGAATTACTCTCTTGTCAGGAATCCTCCTGTTAAAGGGGTAAAAATCGAAACCTACAAGCTACATTTTTGCAAATTTCTGATAAGACAGAACTTTTACGAGGTTTGTCCAGAAAATTCCCGAACGTTGTCCACAAAATTTTTCTACATTTACCTTTTACTTATTGTGCAAGGTCTCCGAAATACTGTCCTCCACAATTGATACACCTCTCCCAATGCCGCTTCCACTTCCGGAAGTAGTCTTGGTACGCCTCTTGCTGCATTGCGCGAAGACCCATCTGCGAATTGTCCTTTATCTCGTCAGTTGTTGCAAATCTTCGTCGTTTCAGCGGGGTTTTCAACTCTGGAGATAAAAAAAGTCCGCAGGGGCCAGACCTGGAGAGTACGGAGGATGAGGCAGGACAGTGATTTCGTTTTTTGTGCTACAGTCACGCACCAACAGGGATGCTTGTACGGGAACATTATTGTGATCCAAGAGCCATGAATTGTCTCGCAGCATTTCAGGCCGTTTCCTTCTCACATTTTCTTGCAGGCGTCGCAACACATTCGGGTAGTACCATCGATTAACAGTTTCTCCCTGTGGCACGAGTTCAGGATGAACTAATCTTTCGAAGTCAAAGAAAATTATTAGCTTAGCTTTGACATTTGACCTGACCTGACGAACTTTTTTTAGTCTTGGAGAACCATTCCTCACCACTTGTGAAGACTGAACCATGGTCTCAACATCATAACCGTAGAATCACGTCTCATCACCAGTTATGATTCTCTTAAGGAACATGTTCTCTTCACAGATCGCGGGGCGAAGGCCTTACTGGTCTTAATTCATGAGCCGTGGGACAAACTTGGCGGCAACACGATGTATTCCAAGTTGCTGAGTCAGTATTTCATGGCATGATCCAACTTAAATATTACACTCTCCTACAACCTGTCGGACATTTAGTCTTCGCGTGGCACGCGCAGTTTCGTTGGCGTTCGCGACATGAACGTCGTCAGTTGACGTCGAAGGGCGTCCTTTACGAGGGTCATCTTTCACTCCCGTCCGGCAATTTCTAAACCGTGTGAAACATTCGTAACGCCGAGTAGCCTCAAGCACTCATCACCATAGGCTTCTTGCATCAATTGGTGTGTCTCTGTAAAGATTTTCTTGAGGTTCACGCAAAATTTAGTGCAGTTGCGTTGCTCCTCTATCTCTGCCACCTCGAAATTCGCCAAGTGTGAGGCACAACGTTCTACTCGATACAGCACTGAACAAAGACTAACAAACATACAACAACGAAACTTCCGAAAGTTAAACATTAAAACCCAGACGTGTGCAGGGGTGCCAACCGCACTTCGCTCCAACACACACCGACGCGAAATTACAAATGTTCTGGAATGTTTTGAACAGATCTCGTATATGAATAAATTTTATATTGTTACCAACCTGTCCTGACCCCCTTAACGAACACTCAGACACGGACGTAGACTGGTCCACTAATTCAAAAAATGGTTCAAATGGCTCTGAGCACTATGGGACTCAACTGCTGAGGTCATTAGTCCCCTAGAACTTAGAACTAGTTAAACCTAACTAACCTAAGCACATCACACACATCCATGCCCGAGGCAGGATTCGAACGTGCGACCGTGGCGGTCTCGCCGTTCCAGACGGCAGCGCCAGAACCGCGCGGCCACTTCGGCCGGCCACTAATTCACCTGATCTTAATCCCATAGGATTTGTCGCAATACCTGGAACAGCGGATAAAACGCAGCATACTCTTCCCCGAGCACCTGGTAGTTTAACGGCTTCTAATCATCAGTGAACGGCTATAGCTGAAAATGGTATACCTGAAGGAATTTGTGGAGGCTAGGGGCAGTGTCGCATAGCGTTAACGTGACGTCTCCAGGGGGCGGCAAATTTTTTGTTTGTTGACATGTATAGAATGCATTTATCCTTCGCTACTTTAAAAGTCTCGATCTGTCACACGGTTTTAATTTGCCAGGAAGTTTCAAAAGTGATATTGTTTATTTGTTTCCTACCTAAAGTTTGGTTAGGTACTCAGCTTGACTGTGCGATGGCTGACATGCGATTGTACTTATCGGTAATGCTGTGTGGGTTCCGCTGCTCTAGACTAGGCACTTTGCTGCTGCTGTCGGCGCGTTTGTTGTGAAGGTCGTCTCGGGATCGCGTGTGTGACGTCCAGACACGTCGAGAAACACACAGCAGCAGATGGCTGGTGTGGGGTACGGGCGATTAGCGGCGCGTTATGCTTTCCATGTGTCTGGTGACGGGAGGGGAAGGCAAGGGAAGAAAAGGCAGGCCAGCTGTCCCGCCGGTGATTCAGCCGCCAGACGCCGCTGTCGCAGCCGCATTCCTCGCCACCACACACACGCACACACACAATACGCTGACTCCGCTTGCGCTTTGTGCTCTGCAGGCACCTTTCGCCACTAGGACTCCGGTTACTCACAGCTGTAGGGCCACTGTCTGTCCGTGGCGGACCTGAGCTCACAGTCTGACGCGAAACGAATGGAATCCGTACGTTTTGTGAGTAATTCAATTAGAGATACTGTCGCACCAAAAAGTATTGGCACAGGTGCGTATTTATTGTTGCTGGTTACAAACGCCGCACCTTCCAGTACACAGCACATGTACGTGCTATCTCACATACCGGGCATTACAATTCTGCCCACAGTGCCTACCATTAACAAAGAAATGCAGCGTTAAGGGCAAACATGTATCTCCTCTGCACAGAAAAAGTGCTGGCACAGAGCGTGGCTTCTCGGCATATTCCTGGGTTTTCAGGTACCGGAACGCCATCTGCTGACGCAATAGACACTGCGTGTTGTTGACGGCTCAGTCGCTAGTATACTGCTGTGTTGCGCGATGGTGGTCAGCACTGGGTCCAAGAAGAAGGAACATTCAGTGGCGTTGCGTGAGAGAGTGGTATTGCTCCATTCACAAGGGAGAAGCTATCGACAAATCGGAGCAGAGGTGTCTGTTAAGCTGCACCACGGTACGAGCCATCATTCATAAATATAAAGAGACTGGAACAACGGTGAATAAGTATCGTCTTGGAGATCCAAAAGTGCTTACAACCCGAGAGCGTCGCCGTATCATCGCACTTGCTCGGAAGGAACCTGCTACAAGTGCAGCAACTATTGCCGAGGTTCTTGATACAATAATTTACCACAGCCGTATGTATTGTAGAAATTTATTTTATTTTATGAACTTCTATGTGCTACCAGTTTCTGCATTACATTGATGCCATCTTCAGGCCCCACTCGCCATAGTCGTAAAATCGCTATGCACGGAAGGAGCCACATAACTGGATCCGTGAATCAAATCGTCCGGCAACAGTTCTTGGAGGCCAAGCGACACAGTCGACACACTACGGCTATGACGAGTGGGGCCAATATGTAATGCTGAAACTGGTAGCAGATAGAAGTTCATAAAATAAAATAAATTTCTACAATACATACGGCTGTTGATAAATTATTGTATCAAGAAGTTCATGCCAGCCGTCGTCCCACGATCCATAATCGATCAACGAAGATTTTTGAGGTTGTTCAGACAACGTCCGACAAGACGGTTAGCGCTCAAACTATATAAAATGTGTTGAATGAGGCTGACATGCAAGGACGTTCTCCCAGGAAAAAGCCATACATATCGGAAATTAACCGTCAGAAACGCCTGCAGTTTGCCAAGGACTACATCAGCAAGCCGATGGAGTTTTGTAACACTGTGATATTTAGCGACGAATCGAAGTTCAATGTGTTCGGATTTGATGCAAGAAAGTAAGTTTGGCGCAAGCCGAATACGCACCTCGACATCAAGCACATCATCCCACACTCAAACACGGTGGGGGCGGTATCATGGTCTGGGGCTGTATGGCGGCGTCCGGCGTTGGAAATCTAGCTGTAATCCACGGTACAATGGATCATATGAGATACGTCGACGTGTTGCGAGGTAATTTACACACTAGTGCACAGACATTAGGCCTTACTGGGGTGTTTCATTTCCAGCAAGACAAGGACCCAAAACATACCGCCATGAAAACACGGGAGTGGTTACTGTACAGTGCCCCCAGTAGGGTTCTAACATCACCTCAGAGCCCTGATTTGAACCCCATTGAGAACCTGTGGGTTCATCCTGACACACGTCAGAAAAAGGCGTCGGTCCGGTAAAAACGACTTGGAGAAAGTGCTCCTGGAGGAATGGTCGAAAATTACCCCTGATATCACCAGTAATTTAATACAAAGCATTCCTAGGCGTTTATGTGCTGTTATAGATGCTAAAGCGATGCACACTAGCTATTAGAAGGTGAACATCAATGAAGAAAACGAACACAGTGTCCGATTCACACGCGTGTGCCAGTAATTTTTTGGATGCGGAAGGTGATGTTTATTTTCATAACAATGTATGTTATTTTACGGACAGGTGATTTGGACATATTTGTAACCTATGTAATGTAAGGTGGCACGTGTCTGGGTTCTGTTCTAAAATATATGTTTCGTTTAACCCACAACCACTAAAATGTAACTGTGCTAATACTTTTTGGTGCGATTGCAGGTACGGTTTTGAAAGGCAAGAGCTTGTAACGCAATGTGAATGTGGGAGCTGGAACTCTTCATGCTTGAGGTGCATAAGAATAAATTCTGAGACCCCATTCAAACGTTCGAGAAACCCAACTTACGGATTACATCAATGTCGTGTGAGTAATTGGGATGGCTGCAGTCAATTTCCTGGTCTCTGGTCCCAGAGTTCCGTTGTGCTATCAGCTTTTTCGATGTGCCATGTAAATACTGACAAGGCGAAACATCTCTCATATCACCATATTTATTATGTAAACACAAAGTACAAAAGAACTACACAATTTTAGTCGACCACAATATTATTGCACCTGCGACTGAGGACGCTTCAGTCGACTTACTGTGATATTTCGCAAGGACATTCTAAACCACTTGGTAGTATATGCACGGCTATCTTCAAATCATTCACAGTGCGATGCATTTTCCTTAGTCACCACTGTATTTGTTTACTTTAACGTCAACACTTGTTTCCGATGATGCCTGCAGGAGGTAAAGTGCAATAACGTCGTGGTCGGGTAGTAACAGCAGACATCAGGCATGTTTCCACGCTGCTGCCAACCTAGATTTTGATGGCATTCACATAAATTAAAAGTACTGCAGCGGTACATGACTTAACACGATATCTGTTAACTACGTATTGCCTTTTGATGTCCCTCCCTACAAGTTTAACACATATGAGGCCACAAAAACAAAGTGTAAACATGAACTTAAAAATACAGTGTGTCCATAAAAGTCTGGGTTCATAGGGAATTCTAATATATAATAACAAAGCACGTTTTAGTCACTTTAATGTTAATAAATACCATTTCCAGCATGATCTCTGTGCTTTTAAATGCAGAGTTTGATGCACTTTGCAAGATTAAAGTGAACTAGGTGGATAGGTCTGAGTTGCCCTCGATTTTAGCGCACTGAGTGGTAATGCGTTGTGTCAGGTGGTTTAAATTGCGAGTTAACTTTTTATTTCAGCATACTCCTGAAAAATAAATCAAATATGTGTGTGTGCGCCTGTGTATTGTCTGGAGGATAGTCTTATACAGAAATGAAACATGAACAACGGAGAGTACAAAAAGAAGAGATTAGAAGATTTTAAAATGTGATATTACGGTAGAATGCTAAAATTTTTATGGGTAGCCCAGATAACTAATAAAGAGGGCGTGTACCCAACTGGGGAAAAAATAGATTTCTGGCACAAATTTCCAAGAAAAGGGATCGGTTGATCTGGGATAGCAAGGAATACAGGTAATTTGGTAATGAAGTAAAGGGTGGAGAGTAATATTAGTAAGCCGGCCGTTGTGGCCGAGCGGTTCTGTGCGCTTCAGTCCGGAACCGCGCGACTGCTACGGCCGCAGGTTTGAATCCTATCTCGGGCATGGATGTGTGTGATGTCCTTAGGGTAGTTAGGTTTAAGTAGTTGTAAGTTCTAGGGGACTGATGACCTCAGATGTTAAGTCCCATTGTGCTCAGAGCCATTTGAACCATTTTTAATATTAGTAGTGTGTGCAGACGACTACGCTAAGCTGGTTCAAATGGGTGCAGGTTGCAGTAGTTACGTAGAGATAAACCAACGTCAACAGCATGGAGAGGTAGACCACACCTGTCCTTGGACTAAAACCCGTAGCACAACGACATACACTGAGGCGACACATGTGATGGGATAGTGATATGCACATTCGCAGATGGCGGAATTCCAGCGTACATAAGGTATAAAAGGGCAGTATATGGGCGGAGCTGTCATTTGTACTCGGGTGATTAATGTGACACACTTTCCGGAGTGACTGTGGACACACATCAGGAATTAAAAGACTAAGAATGCGGATTGGTAGTCGGAGCTAGACGTATGGGACATTCATTTTCGGAAGTCGTTACGGAATTCAATATTTCGAGGTACGCTGTCCCAAGAGTGTGCCGAGAATACCAAATTTCAGCCATTACCTCTCAGGAACCGTGGTCTAGGGGGAGCGTCTTTTATTCATAATCAAAACGTCTTCGGTCCCGGGTTCGATCCCCGCTACTGCCTAAATTTTGATAAATAATCAGCATTGGCGGCCGAGGACTTCCGGCATAAGAAGTCAGCCTCATTCTGCCAACGGCCTTGTCAAAGAGGGCGGAGGAGTGGATAGAGGTTCAGGGCACTCTCTTGTCCTAGGGGTGGGAAATTGCCCCTAAATGCGGAAGAATCAGCAATGATCAACGACATGAGGATGCAGAAGGCAATGGAAACCACTGCATTAAAGACACGTAACGTGTATCCACAGGACATGTGGCCTGTATTTGAAGAAATGTCATGATGATCTCTCCATTGGCAAAAGATTCCGGAATAGTCCCCCATTCGGATCTCCGGGAGGGGACTGCCAACGGGGAGCTTACCATGATAAAAAGATTGAATAATCAACGAAAGGATAACGTTCTACGAGTCGGGGCGTGGAATGTCAGAAGCTTGAACGTGGTAGGGAAACTATAAAATCTGAAAAGGGAAATGCAAAGGCTCAATCTAGATATAGTAGGGGTCAGTGAAGTGAAGTGGAAAGAGGACAAGGATTTCTGGTCAGATGAGTATTGGGTAATATCAACAGCAGCAGAAAATGGTATAACAGGTGTAGGATTCGTTATGAATAGGAAGGTAGGGCAGAGAGTGTGTTACTGTGAACAGTTCAGCGACTGGGTTGTTCTAATCAGAATCGACAGCAGTCCAACACCGACAACGATAGTTCAGGTGTACATGCCGACGTCGCAAGCTGAAGATGAACAGATAGAGAAAGTGTATGAGGATATTGAAAGGGTAATGCAGTATGTAAAGAGGGGCGAAAATCTAATAGTCATGGGCGACTGGAATGCAGTTGTAGGGGAAGGAGTAGAAGAAAAGGTTACAGGAGAATATGGGCTTGGGACAAGGAATGAAAGAGGAGAAAGACTAATTGAGTTCTGTAACAAGTTTCAGCTAGTAATAGTGAATACCCTGTTCAAGAATCACAAGAGGAGGAAGTATACTTGGAAAAGGCCGGGAGATACGGGAAGATTTCAATTAGATTACATCATGGTCACACAAAGATTCCGAAATCAGATACTGGATTGTAAGGCGTACCCAGGAGCAGATATAGACTCAGATCACAATATAGTAGTGATGAAGAGTAGGCTGAAGTTCAAGACATTAGTCAGGAAGAATCAATACGCAAAGAAGTGGGATACGGAAGTACTAAGGAATGACGAGATACGTTTGAAGTTCTCTAACGCTATAGATACAGCAATAAGGAATAGCGCAGTAGGCAGTGTAGTTGAAGAAAAATTGACATCTCTAAAAAGGGCCATCACAGAAGTTGGGAAGGAAAACATAGGTACAAAGAAGGGAGCTGCGAAGAAACCATGGGTAACAGAAGAAATACTTTAGTTGATTGATGTAAGGAGGAAGTACAAACATGTTCCGGGAAAATCAGGAATACAGAAATACAAGTCGTTGAGGAATGAAATAAATAGGAAGTGCAGGGAAGCCAAGACGAAATGGCTGCAGGAAAAATTTGAAGACATCGAAAAAGATATGATTGTCTTAAGGACAGACTCAGCATATAAGAAAGTCAAAACAACCTTTGGTGACATTAAAAGCAACGGTGGTAACATTAAGAGTGCAACGGGAATTCCACTGTTAAATGCAGAGGAGAGAGCAGATAGGTGGAAAGAATACATTGAAAGCCTCTATGAGGGTGAAGATTTGTCTGATGTGATAGAAGAAGAAACGGGAGTCGATTTAGAAGTGATAGGCTATCCAGTATTAGAATCGGAATTTAAAAGAGCCTTGGAGGACTTACGGTCAAATAAGGCAGAAGGGGTAGATAACATTCCATCAGAATTTCTAAAATCATTGGGGGAAGTGGCAACAAAACGACTATTCACGTTGGTGTGTAGAATATATGAGTCTGGCGACATACCATCTGACTTTCGGAAAAGCATCATCCACACAATTCCGAAGACGGCAAGAGCTGACAAGTGCGAGAATTATCGCACAATCAGCTTAACAGCTCATGCATCGAAGCTGCTTACAAGAATAATATACAGAAGAATGGAAAAGAAAATTGAGAATGCGCTAGGTGACGATCAGTTTGGCTTTAGGAAAAGTAAAGGGACGAGAGAGGCAATTCTGACGTTACGGCTAATAATGGAAGCAAGGCTAAAGAAAAATAAAGACACGTTCATAGGGTTTGTCGACCTGGAAAAAGCGTTCGACAATATAAAACGGTGCAAGCTGTTAGGGATTCTGAAAAAAGTAGGGGTAAGCTATCGGGAGAGACGGGTCATATACAATATGTACAACAACCAAGAGGGAACAATAAGAGTGGACGATCAAGAACGAAGTGCTCGTATTAAGAAGGGTGTTAGACAAGGCTGTAGCCTTTCGCCCCTACTCTTCAATCTGTACATCGAGGAAGCAATGATGGAAGTAAAAGAAAGGTTCAGGAGTAGAATTAAAATACAAGGTGAAAGGATATCAATGATACGATTCGCTGATGACATTGCTATCCTGAGTGAAAGTGAAGAAGAATTAAATGATCTGCTGAACGGAATGAACAGTCTAATGAGTACACAGTATGGTTTGAGAGCAAATCGGAGAAAGACGAAGGTAATGAGAAGTAGTAGAAATGAGAACAGCGAGAAACTTAACATCAGGATTGATGGTCACGAAGTCAATGAAGTTAAGGAATTCTGCTACCTAGGCAGTAAAATAACTAATCGCGGACGGAGCAAGGGGGACATCAAAAGCAGACTCGCTATGGCAAAGAAGGCATTTCTGGCCAAGAGAAGTCTACTTATATCAATTACCGGCCTTAATTTGAGGAAGAAATTTCTGAGGATGTACGTCTGGAGTACAGCATTGTATGGTAGTGAAACATGGACTGTGGGAAGACCGGAACAGAAGAGAATCGAAGCATTTGAGATGTGGTGCTAAAGACGAATGTTGAAAATTAGGTTGACTGATAAGGTAAGGAATGAGGAGGTTCTACGCAGAATCGGAGAGGAAAGGAATATGTGGAAAACAGTCATAAGGAGAAGGGACAGGATGATAGGACATCTGCTAAGACATGAGGGAATGACTTCCATGGTACTAGAGGGAGCTGTAGAGGGCAAAAACTGTAGAGGAAGACAGAGATTGGAATACGTCAAGCAAATAATTGAGGACGTAGGTTGCAAGTGCTACTCTGAGATTATATATATATATATATATATATATATATATATATATATATATATATATATATATATATATATATATATGGATCGGTTGATCTCGAGGCATCAAGGAATACAGCTAATTTTCGTAATGATGTAAAGGGTGGAGAGTAATATTAGTAGTGTGTATAGTCGGCTACACTAACCTGGTTCAAATATCTGCAGGCTGCAGTAGTTATGTAGAGATGGACCAACGTCAACAGCATAGAGAGGTACATAACTCCTGTCCTTGGACTAAAACCCGCAACACAATGACATACACTGAGGCAACACCTGTGATGGGATAGCGATATGCGCATACACAATGGGACAGAATAGCGTACACAAGTTATAAAAGGGCAGTGCATTGGCGGAGCTGTCATTTGTACTCGGGTGATTCATGTGAAACAATTTCCGACGTGACTGTGGACACACGACAGGAATTAAAAGACGAAGAATATGGATTGGTAGTCGGAGCCAGATGCATGGGACATTCCATTTCGGAAGCCGTTAGAGAATTCAATATTTCGAGATACGCTGTGCCAAGAGTGTGCCGAGTATACAAAATTTCAGGCGTTACCTCTCACCACGGACAACGCAGTTGTGGACGGTCTTCACTTAACAGCCAACAGCAGGGGAGTCTATGTAGAGTTGTCAGTGGTAACAGACGAGCAGCACTGCGCCCAATAACAGCACAAATCAATGTGTGACGTACGAAGAACGTATCCGTTGGGAGAGTGCGCCGAAATCTGGCGTTAATGGGCTGTGTGTGGCAGCAGACGACCGACGCATACAGTCCCTCTCCTGGGCTCGTGAGCTAGAGATGGGTCGAACTCGTTCATTCCCGTGAACTACTTCATTCATTTCACTCTTTGCCGTGAAGCATTCAAATGAAGTAGTTCATCCATGAAGTACGGAAGCCTGGCGAAGTTACGCAGTTCGCCGCTCAGCCGCGGCTACGCTCTCTTCGCCTCGCTCGTACAATAAAGCTTCGTAATACTTCATAATTTTACCAACAGATGGCCAACTATGCAGTAACGTGCACGCAACGTTTTGGGTCTTACAGCGTCTGAGTTAACTTAAATAGAGCATGGTCGAAGGGGACAAAGGAAAGATAAAAAGAGAAACGTGTCACATATAAAGAAGGTATTACGTTTAATCTTGCTCGATATTTTCTCATGAAGCGCCAAAAAAAAGGCTACCAACGAAGTGCAGGCCAATTTTATGTTCCTTTTAAAATTTAATCCAAAATAGAGTGAGTATGTTTACCACTGTCACAAAGTCTATATACCTACGTTAAGTAATTATTTAGTTTTCCTGTAGATTTTATTTTTGTTGAGCATAATAACCCTCTAAATTCAAAATGTAAACTGTCACCTGTAGTCATTGGTAAGATTTCAGGTAAAATCCCTCTTTATTTTATTCGGAAAGCAGTTTTTGTGTCTGTTCACGCTTATACAAAGGCTAGTAACTCGCAATCGCGTAAAAGTAGTGAAATTTGGGGTTTCTTCGCCGATTTAGGTGATGGGAAAGCAAATTGCAAGCGTTGTTCTAAGTGTATTTCACCGCGCGATTCGTCGACAGGCAGTAGAGGGAGGACTGAAATGAAGGGGAATGAGTGACGTAGCGCCGATGTAGTGGGAGAGAGAGAGGGAAAGAGAGTGAGTGAACTAGAAAAAAGTGTGGTGATATCTATGAAGAGTTTGAAGTACCAGTTCATTGAAATTGAGTGGTTAGTTCACACTTCACTGGAGTGAAGCGTTCATATGAACGACGCATTCACGAGCTCCCCATCACTACTCGTGACCATATTGGGTGGGCCCCAGACGACTGGAAAACTGTGAGCTGCATAGATGAGTTCCGATTTCAGCTGGTATGAGCTGATAATACGGTTCGAGTGTGGCGGAGACCTCATGAAGCCATGGACCCAGGTTGTCAAGAACGCACTGTGCAAGCTGGTGGTAGTTCCACAATGGTGTGGGCTGCGTTTACAAGGAATTGACTGGATCGTCTGGTACAACTGAACTTGTAATTGACTGGAAATGGTTATGTTCAGCTATTTTGAGACCATTTGGAGCCATTCATGGACTTCACGTTCCCAAACAACGATGAAATTTTTATGGATGAAAATCCGCCATGGCAATAAGCCACAATTGTTCGCGATTTGTTTGGAGAACACTTTTAACAATTCGAGCAAATTATTTGGCCACCCAGACCGCCCTACATGCATCCCATCTACCATTTGTGGGTTATAATCGAGAGGGCAATTCCTGCACAGAATGTTGCACCGCAACACTCTCGCTATAATGAACGGCTATAGAGGCAGTATGGCTCAGTATTTCGGCACGGCGCTTCCAACAACTTGTTGAATCCATGCCACATCGAGTTGCAACACTATGCGGGGCAAAAGGAAGTCTGACACGACAATGGGTGGTGTGGTGTCACCGCCAGACACCACACTTGCTAGGTGGTAGCCTTTAAATCGGCCGTGGTCCGTTAGTATACGTCGGACCCGCGTGTCGCCACTATCAGTGATTGCAGACCGAGCGCCGCCACACGCCAGGTCTAGAGAGACTTCCTAGCACTCGCCCCAGTTTTACAACCGACTTTGCTAGCGATGGTTCACTGACAAAATACGCTCTCATTTTCCGAGACGATAGTTAGCATAGCCTTCAGCTACGTCATTTGCTACGACCTAGCAAGGCGCCATGTTCAGTTACTATTGATATTGTAAATAATGTACAGTCAAGAGCGACGTTCACCATTTATGGATTAAAGTTAAGTATTCCACCAGCTACGTCCGTTTTTTGCTAAAGTCTAATTTCCTTGACCTGTTCCAGACCTCACGCTAGCCTGCGTGAGCTAAAACGCGTGCCTTTCGGCTTCCTCTAATATCACGGTGTGGGCTCTCCTGCCAACCCACAACAGGTGGTATCCCGTAACATTTGTCGCCTCAGTACATAGGCGAGTTTTGATACTTCTTTCTATGCTGAAATAGTTATTTAGTATGAAATACAAAATCCCGGTTATGGCGACAGATTTCTAGCGCACTTGAGATCTACGTTTGATGGGAAACTTTGTTTAGTTCCTGAGAATGACGTGAATTATGTGAACAATGAAAATAGCAATGGCTTACAATTGTGCTCTTGTTTTTTGTAGTTGTGTAAGTTAAGAAGGTTGTTTGGCTTTGTAAGAAAAAAATGTTAATACCTACGTGCTACAACATTAGCACTTAAAAATATTACACGTCAGAAGATCACGAGAGTTTACCAACATGTAGGCCTCTTCGAGGTTAACGTGTGGTCGCCCAGTCGTAAATTTTTTACCACACTTTCAAACTTTTGGCCCATCCCTTCCACGATAACTGAAAATAGATCCTTTCCTCTTACTCTGTAGGTGTGCTTCTGGAACTCTTTTACAGCTTCAGTTCTTGTTGTGAATTAGAGACGTCGGTCACTATTCGCCTACTGAATAATGTGTGAGGTATTTATGGACACAGGTCTTGAATCTTCTTTTACCACCGAGTTTCTCGATTGTAACCTCCTTTGCCCGGCATCATCCTCGATATGTCTTTTTACGCGCCGATCTTCTTGGATTGGGGCTGTTACTGGGACGGTCTCAGATCTCCATGGTTTGATGTTGATTTAATAGTCGCACTACACAGGCAGGGGAGGAGGGGGGGGGGCAGTCCAACAAAGAAACTGTGATTGGTCGCTCTCCTGTGAAATCAGCAAGCAGACAACTGCTGCTGGCCGCGGCAGGCAGCTCGCTGTGTTGAAGAAAGAGGTTTCGGCAGAGTTTAGGCAGCATGTGCCTTCCAACAATGATTTAAAAGCTTTCAGAACGTGCTACGTAAACAAAAGTTAACAAACAGGCGCTAACAAATTCATAACTAAAATAATTCCACACTGGATGCAATAATTAAATTCGGTAAATGAACGTACCTGCATCCTGTAATCTTTGAGTGCATGAATCGCCTGCTGTGAGTGAAGGGAAGCGAACCTTCAATTTTTACATGGTCGATGTGCTGTCCACATCAAATTCTTTTCGCTGCTTTCTTCTTCCAAGCTTGCAACTGCTTCTCTTTTTTCAAATGCCTAATGCGGATAAATGTTCTCTTCTTACATACTAAGTAATTATATCTTCATCCAGCAGAGGTAACTTTCCCTTAATGATTGATATAAAAGTTTTAACTACTTTGTCACACTGAGAAATCGTAAGTCCATGAAACCCAGAAAATATAATTTCAAACTGTTTTACTGTGTTCACCCAGTCTGTTTCTCGAAGGGGTCTTTTAACTCGAGAAACAATAGATACCTAGGAATCAGAATTTGTTCCGAGAATTGAGCACATTTCAGTCCGTGATCCCAAGAATCTGTCAGTGGATCAACACTTAAATGCAAGATAGCCTGCCACGGAGCAATCAGTCAGGCGAGAGGTTCTCAGAATCAGATTTTTTCCCTCTATTTCATAAATTGTTCTCAGGAATTCTTCTTCCTCTTCCATAATGTGTGCAATGTCACAACTACCTGCGCACTGAGCGTTTACTTGTTTTCCTCTGTCACTGGTAAAGAAATTCAGCAGCGCGGGATTAGCCGAGCGGTCTTAGGCGCTGCAGTCATGGACTGTGCGGCTGATCCCGGCGGAGGTTCGAGTCCTCCCTCGGGCAGGGGTGTGTGTGTTTGTCCTTAGGATAATTTAGGTTAAGTAGTGTGTAAGCTTAGGGTTCAAAAAATGGTTCAAATGGCTCTGAGCACTATGGGACTCAACTGCTGAGGTCATTAGTCCCCTAGAACTTAGAACTAGTTAAACCTAACTAACCTAAGGACATCACAAACATCCATGCCCGAGGCAGGATTCGAACCTGCGACCGTAGCGGTCTTGCGGTTCCAGACTGCAGCGCCTTTAACCGCACGGCCACTTCGGCCGGCTGTAAGCTTAGGGACTGATGACCTTAGCAGTTAAGTCCCATAAGATATTTTTTTTTTTAAAAAAAAGAAATTCATGAATTCGTCATCGTGATTTTGCGTATGTGCAGCAGCTGTACTGATTCTCTCATCATCAACCGGTGCACTCTTTGATAACGGTACGTCTTTTCATTTCGTGTTAAAATAAGAAGCTAAATTAGGTGCTTGACCTCGCCAGCTGAAGGGTTGTTGCAGAGAACACCAAGACGTCGACTCCTCGAAAAATAATTTTCCAGACAGTCTTGATTTGGTCGGAATGTTAGGATATACCTTCGTTTATCTTTTCTTACTTCTTCAAACAGTTCTAGAAGTGAAGTGACCGAGATTATAATCCCTTTTGAAACGGTAACAAAACCTTTCTGTCTCCAATGTTTTATTTGGTCGCTTGCAACGAGCGACTCACTGCCTTTGTACTGCATTTTTAGGGAATCGATGATGTATTACACTACTACTTTTAGAGCCTCAGCTGTTACAGCAAATGCGCAGTTACTCGAATTTTTATTCATCTCTTTCGCTCTCTCGCAACGCTGTTACAATAATTATTAAACCTTGCGTTGCGTCTAGATTTTACACGCTCCATTCGCACCCTGCCGGCTGTCTACTGGATGATGTCACAGCGCGAAAGACACTGTGGGAAACTTTGCCGCAGAGCCACCCGGAATGACCTACGTTATAGTGTCTAGTTACCTTGAGCACTACAGCTGATTAACCTGGTAAACCTTCTGTTACAGAATTTCGATGAACTCCTGCCGATTACTGCTTTGGTACTGTAAGCATGTGACAGATCCAACCAAACACATGTTGTTGACACGGACGCTAAGTTACAGACGCAAGGGTGAGGAAAGCTGCGATGCCCATACGCCAACGAAATGATCTGTAGAATGTTTATGTAGCGCAACTTTACGCTAGCACAGGTACGGTGGAGTTAATGAGAGGACTAGGCCACAATTGTCAAACATGACTGATTTGATTACAATATAACTCTCTGAGCAAGATTCATTCCTTGGCACTTATACATACAGAATCATTGCGCTCCCACACTTGATCTTAAGCAAGGGTAGACAAAGATCAGCTCATTTAGCATCAAACTTTTTGGCAACCTATTAAAATAATAAAAGACTAAAATATATTTTACCTAGCAGTAATATTTAAATAGCCACAATGTCTAAAAACAAATTCAAGCTGGCAAGTAAATGACTTTAGAATTAACTTCTGCAATAGTTCAACACAGGATCATTAAACAGCATTAAACCGACTCGTGGTTTTAAAATTAAGCCATCACTCACGCAACTACAAATGCATCAAGAGATAATGGTTGTATTTGGAAGTGTATACTTAAAGCAGGACTACAAACTGCCGCTCTCGTTACGAGCCCTTTTACTCTCCAACAATCAACAGGCCCAGCTCGCCCGTCTCCTCAGGCAGGTCGTAGTACACACGGGAGAGAACACAAAGTAACAAGACAAGCTTCTAAAACACACACACACATATGGTATTAATTCAACAAGCCTCAAAAACATGTTCATACGTGCTTCAGGGAATACAGGCCAGACAATAATGACAATTTAAACTATGGCCTGTAAAACTTCAAGCAACCAATTGGTCCAGTAAATAAAATAAAAAATATTTAAACACACTTGATAAAGTGGTTGGCAGAGCACTTGCCCGCGAAAGGCAAAGACCCCGAGTTCGGGTCTCGGTCCGACACACAGTTTTAATGTGCCAGAAAGTTTCATATCAGCGCACACTCAGCTGCAGAGTGAAAATCTCATTCTGGAAACATCCCCCAGGCTGTGGCTAAGCCATGTCTCCGCAATATTCTTTCTTTCAGGAGTGCTAGTTCTGCAAGGTTTCGCAGGAGAGCTTCTGTTAAGTTAGGAAGGTAGGAGACGACGTACTGGCAGAAGTAAAGCTGTGAGCACGGGGCGTGAGTCGTGCTTGGGTAGCTCAGTTAGTAGAGCACTTGCCCGCGAAAGGCAAAGGTCCCGAGTTCGAGTCTCGGTCCAGCACACAGTTTTAATCTGCCACGAAGTTTCATATCAGCGCACACTCCGCTGTAGAGTGAAAATCTCATTCTGGGCACTTGACAAACCATCAAAACACGGGCATTTCACTTCTAAGCAAATCGTTCAGCGCTGGTAGTTGGCAATACTCATAGCATAGATTGAAGCAGCTGACGAGAATTTCGAATGAGGCAACAAGAGGCAGCAATTCATTAAACCACGTTGTCAACACAGTTCATGGGCTGAAATTTTGCTCACAAAAAAAAAAAAAAAAAAAAAAGGAAAAGGAAAAGATCCATGGTTCCAGTGCCGTCGTGAGCAGAAACAAGGCTGTCCATTCAAACTCCCGTCAACCAACAAACGTCAGAATCACCACCGCCAGTACCAACAGTCTCAGTTCTACGCCGCTTATACTGCCGCCCAGCGTGCTTCCAAACACGCAGCATGCGCAACTCACGCCTCCTAGCGGCTCCGAGTTACTCTCTCTTCACGTGCCTCGCCTCATGCGCGCGCTATACAGGGTGTTACAAAAAGCTACGGCCAAACTTTCAGGAAACATTCCTCACACACAAAGAAAGAAAATATGTTATGTGGACATGTGTCCTGAAACGCTTACTTTCCATGTTAGAGCTCATTTTATTACTTCTCTTCAAATCACATTAATCATGGAATTGAAACACACAGCAACAGAACGTACCAGCATAACTTCAAACATTTGTTACAGGAAATGTTCAAAATGTCCTCCGTTAGCGAGGATACATGCATCCACCCTCCGTCGCATGCAATCCCTGATGCGCTGAAGCAGCCCTGGAGAATGGCGTATTGTATCACAGCCGTCTACAATACGAGCACGAAGAGTCTCTACATTTGGTACCGAGGCTGCGTAGGCAAGAGCTTTCAAATGTCCCCATAAATGAAAGTCAAGAGGGTTGAGGTCAGGAGAGCGTGGAGGCCATGGAATTGGTCCGCCTCTACCAATCCATCGGTCACCGAATCTGTTGTTGAGAAGCGTACAAACACTTCGACTGAAATGTGCAGGAGCTCCATCGTGCATGAACCAGATGTTGTGTCGTACTTGTAAAGGAACATGATCTAGCAGCACAGGCAGAGTATCCCGTATGAAATCATTATAACGTGCTCCATTGAGCGTAGGTGGAAGAACATACTGACGAAACTAAAATGAGCTCTAACATGGAAATTAAGCGTTTCCGGACACATGTCCACATAACATATTTTCTTTCTTTGTGTGTGAGGAATGTTTCCTGAAAGTTTGGCCGTACCTTTTTGTAACACCCTGTATAGGCAAACTTTACTGCAGACGGGATCGATAACCGCTAGGTCGATGTACACACATCAATTTCTCAATATACTAATCACTTTACGTCATCTGTCATCCCCACTAACGTTAAATTCTACACCTGGCAGGATGTTGCTTATGTATCTAGAGAACGCCCAAGTGTTTTCTAACTGTCCTCTGGCTGCGACAGGCCGGCAGCGTTACACATCGCCGGCTTCCGGACGCCAACTTAAGGAGTAAATTACGCAATTCCAGTGAGCCGGAACGGAAAGCGATGGCCAGCCGTTCGTGCCAAGTGATTTAGGGAACTGCGGAAAGCGTAAATCAGCAGCGAATCTGGCACACGTCGGCGCGCCAGCGGCTTCCTCTGCATGGTTACTGCGGCAGCTGGTCAGTGTACGGTGCATGGTGGAGGGTGCTCTCAGCCATTATCAGCTGTCGTCATTCTCGTCCCATTCGCAGAAGCAGCGAGAGGATGGTAACTGTCCGTATCTTTCTGTATGGGAGTACTGCATCCAAGGATGGAAAGTTCAACTGAAAATATAAGATGCGGTCGATGAAAAGGAGAAAGGTGGAAAAAAGTAAGCAAACTTTTAATTAATCACAATAACTTTTAATAGATTTTTCTAACTGTGACAAAAGAGGGTTAATACCTTCATGGGGAAACGTTTGCAGTTGCCTACGGAGCCCTGATTATGCCCAGACACTATAACGATACAGCCTTCCCCAAAACTCATATGAAAGGTCTGATACCACCTTTCTTATATGCATCCGGGTAATTACCGGACAATTCAGCGCTTCCTAAGGCCTTGTATGTGTGTCTGTATACGTATCATTCTGCCCTATTTGATAAAAAAAACGATATTCATTGCGAAGGCATGTGGAATGTTCTGGAAGGACGTTCGTTGTCGTAATTATCGATGGATTGTTTTCATTGATATAATTATGTAGATATACTACATTAAGTAGTTAATCAAGAAACGGAAGTAATAAGTCCTTAGAAATAAATAACTAGAGACTGCAGAGATGTTAGCATGAAAAATCAATGCTTCTAATTAACAAACTGGCAATCTAAAAATCCAGTAACAGAAGCCCTCTCTGTCTTGAGAAAGAGCTTAAAAGTTATTACCAAGCGATGTATTGTCATTTGTTATTTATTTTTGTGTCTTCCTCTGTAATTACTATTCTTTGTAATTACATTTCTAATTAACTCTCCAATTGTTTACATTATGAAAAGTCCCCTTTTGAACACTTATACAGGACTGTGCTTAAACTGACACTCAATATTTTTAGCGCAACGCAATCTGACTTTCAAAAATTCCTACAAAAAAAAAATGGCCCTGACTAACATTAACCTATGCGTTTCACAAATCGCTTACCTCACAAAAATCTTGGTTACTCGAACTACTGCAATACAGCAAGCGCTACTACTGCCAGCTAAATAAAAGATTCAAACTACGGAAGGCACTAACTACTGATAGGCATAGTTAGCAAATGAAAGATTTTGATAGAGAACAAATGATGTATTCACCTTTTTAATCATAATATATATAGCAGTTCATGACATCCAGTCTTACAAATTTCAAAACTCCGCCATCTCTCTCCCCACATCCACCACTGCTGGCGGCTCACCTCCAACTGCGCAACGCTATGTGCTGTTCACATCCAGCTGCCCAACACTACAATGGCAGACAACAATGCAAACTGGCCACAGACTGCACACAGCACAGCCAGTGATTTTCATACAGAGCGCTACGTGGCGTTACCCATAAGAAAACATAAACAGCCTACTTACATAGCCCCCATGCTACCCCCCCAAAAAATTTTACATATTGTTTTGGGCAGTGGCCAATAATTATTTGACAAAATTTTTCATAATTACAATAACAAAGATATCAAATGCACCCACTAATTGATACAATGTTGGTCAAAAGCTCAAATTTTCTCACAGTCCATAAAGACAGTCCTAATCATTCATCACAGTAAAACTGCCATTTGTTTTCTCAAAGTCTGAGCAGTAAAAGACAATGCACACGGAAGTAGTGGGTTTCCATGCAGTCTTGAAGAAGTACTGTTGTCCTTCCAACGGAAAGACAGTGCTTACCCTTGGCATGCAGACAGGTAATGGGCCACAACAGAGCAAACCCACAGCAGAGTCATTCGACGTTTTGAAGAATATTGGTAGGTAGGTCATCACAGAGCAGACCCACTGTAGTCCTGGTAGAGATTACGGTATTGGTGGGCCACCAGAGGTGCAGACACACTGCAGTCCTTGTAGAAATAATAGTACTGGTGAGTCAGCAAAGGTGTAGACCCACTGCAGTCCTTGTAGAAATAATGGTATTGGTGGGTCATCAAAGATGTGGACCCATTGTAGTCCTTGTAGAGATGGCCAGCAGCCATCTTTTGTGACTGTGCAGGTGCACAATCACCACTGAATAGTCTTGCGGATAATATAGCAAGTCCATAACCACCACTTGTGCACTCACAAAGGTTTTGGAATTGTCCTTAGAACCAGCAATGCAGTCATCCAGTCCCTTGCTGAATTATTAACACACGTGCAAACACTAACAGTCCCTACTTCTCACATATTGTCCATATACTATGACCAACAGAAACGTGTGCAGTGAAATGTAACTTACAAGTTAATAATATGATGAATTGGCATCAATTACAATTTTATAACAGAAGAATACAATAACAACAGTACAAAATACATCATTAAAAACATAATAATACAGATAACATTTGTAGTAATAGGGGCTTTACAAAAGAATGGAAATAAACATATACATCAGTGTTACAGTAATTATGACATAAGTAAATACATAAAAGATCAGAATAACTTTTGAAACATTACGATTATGCCATAGGTGGTAAATCATTGGAAGCGGTAACGACCGTAAAATACTTAGGAGTTACTATCCGGAGCGATCTGAAGTGGAATGATCACATAAAACAAATAGTGGGAAAAGCAGGCGCCAGGTTGAGATTCATAGGAAGAATTCTAAGAAAATGTGACTCATCGACGAAAGAAGTAGCTTACAAAACGCTTGTTCGTCCGATTCTTGAGTATTGCTCATCAGTATGGGACCCTTACCAGGTTGGATTAATAGAAGAGATAGACATGACCCAGCGAAAAGCAGCGCGATTCGTCATGGGGACATTTAGTCAGCGCGAGAGCGTTACGGAGATGCTGAACAAGCTCCAGTGGCGGACACTTCAAGAAAGGCGTTACGCAATACGGAGAGGTTTATTATCGAAATTACGAGAGAGCACATTCCGGGAAGAGATGGGCAACATATTACTACCGCCCACATATATCTCGCGTAATGATCACAACGAAAAGATCCGAGAAATTAGAGCAAATACGGAGACTTACAAGCAGTCGTTCTTCCCACGCACAATTCGTGAATGGAACAGGGAAGGGGGGATCAGATAGTGGTACAATAAGTACCCTCCGCCACACACCGTAAGGTGGCTCGCGAAGTATAGATGTAGACGTAGATCAACCTCACACATGAGCGTTAAAACAAAACAGAACACATAATGTTTAATCATCTTTACAAAGTAAATAACATAGTATTAAAAAAATTCTACAACATAACAACATCAGCTAAACACATAAAGACAGGAAAAACACAAATACACAAGGGAACACAAACACATAGTGGGATAACACAAGGAAAGGACAGGGTTTCTTTTACTGCAGTATTTTGCATACAAAACTTTCTTTACTTCTCGGAGATCTCCCTTCATTCTTCATTATTTCCAAAAAGTCCTATCTATACCTGCTTTCTGTACTTTTTTCGTATGAGTTCTCAATGCATTTCTTCCAATTCATCGCAACTCGTTCTCTTATATAGTCTACCCCCTCTTAAGCTAACTTAAATCTCCTGAGCTCAGATGCTAAACTAAGGGACGAGGCAATGCAGCAGCACAGAACAATTAACACAAACAGCAATGACAAAAAAAAGGAAAATTGCAAAGCAAGCTACAGTAACTCTAAAATACCACACAATGCAACATTACAACTAATATGAGCCAATGTGCAGCAACAAGAAAAATAAATCAGTAGTAAAACTAGCTTAACAGAATAATACAAAGTGAAATTTAGTAGCACTATGCCTGGCAAACAGCAGCAGCAAATGCAATAACTTACATCTGAACATGACATAGCTCAAGCAGAAAAAATATTACATTAAAGACAACAATGCAGACAAGGGAAATGTATATTCACATCTTAAACTCTATGTAATTAAAGTGGTGCACCACAAGAAGTTATTCTAGCAAAAAAATTACAAAGTAGTTGGAAAGAAAATTCCGTATGCAATTCCTGTGAAGGTAAATGTCTTTTTATGCTCCTTCGTTTTTTTGAATAGATCATAAAATTATTTACTGGATCTGTAGGCATAAAATATTTATATTAGTACATCTATAAAATTTTATTTTAACCAATGCTGCAGTGCAGCTAGAAACTAGATATTAAACAAAATGAGTAAATAAATACATGAAGCAAGCCATATGGCATTTCTCTCAACTAGCAAGACAATAGCCGTGAAATGTTCCTCGTCATTTCATGAGGCAATTTAGTAAATATCATAAATTAAGAGCTCCACAGTGTAATCATATGTTTTCAATTTCGACCTTGTCGTTTTTGCGATGCTTTCTACAAAGGAATGTCAATAGCGAGGATAATGGCCTCTTTTTTTCTCCACCTGTGCCTCTGAAAGGCACTCACTAATGACTTCTTTCCAGGCGACTGTCGCCCATCTAGGTGCCCACGACGCATTATGTGAAGGTCACTTAACTTTCTTACCGAAATATTTACGACACCAGTTTGCACAACAGTGACAGTCTCACATAAAAAATTTCACAGGTCGAGAATTTGCATTGCAAATGTGTAGAAACAAAATCCTATGAATATAACAGTGTCCAAAAAATTTTCGCTGGCATTGTGATACATTCACGCATTTACACACATTTCATAACTCTTAAAGTACGATTCTTGGTTTCCAACATCCTTTTTCATAAGTCAGAGTCTCTAACCACTATTCATTACTCCTTACCTTATTACACATATAAATATTCGTCGACACTTCTTCAATATTTCATCATAACAGATACGTAGCATAATCAAATTCCTCATATAGCATCATCTTATTGACCATAAACATACCTCAGCAGCATAATGCACATCATCGTCATAAAAATAACATCATAACACCTCAGTCAAATCTCAAAAACGTCGTAGCTTTCTGCAATAATTTCAAACCCTAAAAAAAAAATTCTCTGCTCATTTCAATAGTGTCATCTACCTCAAACGTACCTTAAAAATCATGATCTCATACCAAATACATCATTCAAAGCTCTCATAGTATCACAATGGTTCTGAAAAAATATGAACAGTTCACAAAGTACAGACTAAATACAGTTTCATAAGTGTGAAGTTATCCAACTGTGTAATTACGTAAACATCTGTCACTGATGTAGTAAAAAAAATGTTTGTCTCTCAGTTAAATGATCAGATAGCTGTGTAATTTACGTGTTAGAGAAATATGGTACCGATGTGTAAAGTTGTATAAGCAAGTACCATATTAGCTAGGGCTCCTTGTGCTTGCCAAACACGTGGTACACAAAGTAAGCATGTACCCCCCTGAGGATTAATGTAATTATACCCTCAGGTGTTACAGATTACAGCAATGGAATAAAATGTATCACAAAAACTTTCTTTGTAATTCAAAAACCTTTAAAAATAAATGTTTTAAGTACAAAATTAATCACTCAAATACATGTACTGTAGCGCTAAACTGTGCATCTTGTTGTAAGATAATCTCTGTGGAAGTGTCGTAGTTGTCGTCCTCCGAAAGCTAAGTTCTGCAGAAGCCAATGTACTTACATCATGATAAACAAAAGTGAAATACTTTGCATATAGATATCTTAGTTATTACGCTTATTGCCATGATGATGAAAGTACTGTGCCGTAAAGTATTGTTGTACTACGGAAAACGCAGTCTCATTGTAGCTATACCACAAAAGTTACTACTAAAACATGTTTTACTTTCCAGAATAAAACAGAAAACTGTGCAGATATAAAACAGAAACACTGAAAAAGCAACATTGTAAATTGTCACTCATTAGTAGCGTCATGATAAAATCGTGTAGCTGTCACATAAACTAACCACTGTGTCATCTGATATCTCACTGAAAGTACTTTAAATCCAGAATTTATTTTCAAGTAAACCAAAATGTTGCATGAAAATCTCATTAGCAGTGCCGGTATATGTTCTAAGTATGTGAGCCTTATAGACGTTATGTGATCGTGCAACTGACAAGCAAGAATGTACAAATAACAACACTGTGTCGTCTGTTCACTATAACAATGCATTTGTAATACTCGTCTAAATAAGTTGCCCAGTTTCTTGACTGGATAGTTAACTTTAAATCATTGTTGCATGTTACAGATTCTAAGTCTGACAAAGCATACTGGTAATGTAAAGTTATATGGCAAAGACAATGTTAAAAAGCAGATTATCTTTCAATAAACGGTTTTACATGTGAAATGTGGTGCAAGCCTTTACTCTTACTACTATGCAGAGCTCCAGCTTCAACGGAATTATCGTGTCGTATACTTCGGTAAAGAATACTGGAATTTTTCTCAAGGTTAGCGTCTATGTTATTTTTCCCTGAGCCAGCGGGCGCATGTGGCTGCTTGCGGTGCGAGTCATTGTCTGTTTCTTTGTTGGCGCGCGTCGTTACTGGGATTAGGAGACCTAACTTCTACAAATTCACCTTGTCGAGAGTGCCCTGCTCTGTTTGAATCCCGCCAGTTCTGATAAAATTCAGGTCTGTCGTTATGGTTATATCGTCTGTCGTCATGTCAGTAGATTCCATAGTTTCTTTCTTGTCGGTCACAAGGTGGAGAATTTCTCCCTGAATCATAACTGCGCACTGAACTGTTGCGTCTGAAATTATTCTGTCTCCCTTGATAATAATAGTTCTGGTTACCATATTGTCTGTTTCTATGATTGACTCTGTCATATTCATTACTACGGAAATGCAAACTTTCTCTGTAACTATTACTCTGCCAGTGGTTGTCATACGGGTGGCGTCTGTTTTGGTCACGATTTGTGTTGTGAGAATAGCCTCGTTGTGTCCAGTTATTATTTCTTTCATCGCGGAATTGCGACAGATGTGACCTGTAATTGTTGTGTTCCTGTTTTCGCGTTCCGCGATTGTCAGTGTCAATTTCTAATTCTTGTAAGAGTCCCTGAAAAGCTTCAATGTTGTCTTTGCAACGTCCTGCCGAAATAATATGTCGTAAATGTTCAGGTAATTTGATTAAGCAATTGTGGATGAGTTCTGAGGGGCTGTATGGGTTTGGCAGGTACTGATTCTTGTGCAACATGTCTTCAAAATATTTCACAAGACTGGAAAATTGAGATTGTTCGAAATGTTTCATCATTATGATGCTATGTTTTACTCGGTCTTGTGTAGCTTGAGACCAATATGCTGAGAGGAAGGCATGGTAAAATTCTCCTTCACTGTGACAATCGTGAATGACAGATCGCATTCTTACAGCTGGTGCATTCTCTAAATAGCCATACATAAATTCTAATCTGTGCTCTAATGACCAGTTGGGAGGAAAACAATGAGAGAATTGATGGAGCCATGCTTGTCGATGAATGTCGTTGCCAGAATTCTTAAATGTTTTGAATTTACGTGTAGTAATGAACAGCTTATACTCAAAATCATCATGTCGGCGAGTCGCATGTCGGTCATTGTTACGTCGTTTCGGCGGTTCCATCTCAAAATTCGGTGTACCTTGCCAATTTCTTTCATAATTTCCAAAGTGCCCTGAGTTATTATTTTGTGGATTTTCCGTATTTCTATGTCCCTCTTACCGTATTGGAGCGCGAGTGTCCTCTGAAATACGTAATTCTTGTATTACCTGTGTCAGCTGATCTTGTACTTCCCGGATTTCTCTTTGGTGTTGCTTATTAATTTGATTCAGATTTTGTTTGAATTTCCTAATTTGTTCGCACTCTTCTGTGTCATTAAAGACTACCAGTTTTGTGTCATTCAGATTATCATCTACCTTCGTAGATAAATTATTTAGCTGATCCGAAAGTTCAACTACTTTCTCTGATAATGAACTAATTTCCTCCATGTGTCTTTCTAATGCGTCCTTTGAGTTTTCCTGAGTTTTTGCAAGTTGCGTGACCGAATCGGTAGATGCAACTGAGTCAATTTTAGCTTGCAAGGTCTCATGATTTTCATGAACAATAATTTGCAGTTCTTTTATGGCTGCTTCGTGATTCTGTAATGCATTTTCATGCCGCGAAAAAATAGGTTGAAAATGCTCACAAATTTGTGTTTTTACGTCGTTACAGACTTTTTGACATTTCGATTCGATTTTATGTAACTCAGTAGTTAAATCTTCACGTGTTTGTACAAGCGTGGTGTGAAGATTTTGTTCCATTGCGTCTAACTGTTGCTGTGTTTGTCTCTGGTGTTGTTCCATTGTGTCTAACTTTTGAAGATTTAGTTCCATTGTGTCTAATTTTTGAAGCTTTTGTCCCATTTGTTGCATTAATTGTAATAACAATGCACTGGTGTCTGAAACATGTTCCTCAGTGCTTTTCGGCAGTGAATTTGCACCGGCAACATTCACATTTTGACAAGTGGAAAATGTGTCTTGACTCATTTGAGAAAACGGTGAGAACCCAAAACCTGAGTCTACAGTATTTGCAAAATTGTGTTCTGTCATTCCCGATTCCTGAGGCGAGCTGTTGCCGACCGATCGATCGATAATGCTTCCCTGTTCACTACCTGTTTCACTGTCTACACCATTATTTGACGCCCGCTCCATTTCCCTACGCACAATTACCAAATTACTACTTTGAATGTTTGTTAATTCATTACACAGCGGTGCTGGTAAGCTACGCTCGTCGTCACTATTATTTCTCTGTTTACTTTGGAGCCTAGTGTTACGTTTTTCACACGCCATTATTGTCACAATATTTCACACGATAACACAGAAAAACACAATTTGAAGAGCAAAAATAAGAGAACACATTAACATACCACTGAAAATAATATCTAGTTAATTGCAAGCGCAGCTGCGAAATACTTGCTGCAAATCTACATGCATGCCACAACTGTTTTACTGTACAAGAATGAAAAACTACACTGCAAAGTAAATTATCTCTACAATTACGCGCTAGCAATAAACAAAACCTACACTAATTACACAAACTACAAGAAAAAAATCAGAAGATTCCAGTGAGGTATCCTCGGCTAAGGGTCGACATATGAAACGTCCCCTTTGAACAATTATACATGACTGTGTTTAAACTGACAAACAATATTTTTAGCGCAACGCAATCTGACTTTCAAAAATCCCTACAAAAAAAAATGGCCCTGACTAACATTAACCTATGCGTTTCACAAATCGCTTACCTCACAAAAATCTTGGTTACTCGAACTACTGCAATACAGCAAGCGCTACTACTGCCAGCTAAATAAAAGATTCAAACTACGGAAGGCACTAACCACTGATAGGCATAGTTAGCAAATGAAAGATTTTGATAGAGAACAAATGATGTATTCACCTTAATAGTCATAATATACACTCCTGGAAATGGAAAAAAGAACACATTGACACCGGTGTGTCAGACCCACCATACTTGCTCCGGACACTGCGAGAGGGCTGTACAAGCAATGATCTCACGCACGGCACAGCGGACACACCAGGAACCGCGGTGTTGGCCGTCGAATGGCGCTAGCTGCGCAGCATTTGTGCACCGCCGCCGTCAGTGTCAGCCAGTTTGCCGTGGCATACGGAGCTCCATCGCAGTCTTTAACACTGGTAGCATGCCGCGACAGCGTGGACGTGAACCGTATGTGCAGTTAACGGACTTTGAGCGAGGGCGTATAGTGGGCATGCGGGAGGCCGGGTGGACGTACCGCCGAATTGCTCAACACGTGGGGCATGAGGTCTCCACAGTACATCGATGTTGTCGCCAGTGGTCGGCGGAAGGTGCACGTGCCCGTCGACCTGGGACCGGACCGCAGCGACGCACGGATGCACGCCAAGACCGTAGGATCCTACGCAGTGCCGTAGGGGACCGCACCGCCACTTCCCAGCAAATTAGGGACACTGTTGCTCCTGGGGTATCGGCGAGGACCATTCGGAACCGTCTCCATGAAGCTGGGCTACGGTCCCGCACACCGTTAGGCCGTCTTCCGCTCACGCCCCAACATCGTGCAGCCCGCCTCCAGTGGTGTCGCGACAGGCGTGAATGGAGGGACGAATGGAGACGTGTCGTCTTCAGCGATGAGAGTCGCTTCTGCCTTGGTGCCAATGATGGTCGTATGCGTGTTTGGCGCCGTGCAGGTGAGCGCCACAATCAGGACTGCATACGACCGAGGCACACAGGGCCAACACCCGGCATCATGGTGTGGGGAGCGATCTCCTACACTGGCCGTACACCACTGGTGATCGTCGAGGGGACACTGAATAGTGCACGGTACATCCAAACCGTCATCGAACCCATCGTTCTACCATTCCTAGCTCGGCAAGGGAACTTGCTGTTCCAACAGGACAATGCACGTCCGCATGTATCCCGTGCCACCCAACGTGCTCTAGAAGGTGTACGTCAACTACCCTGGCCAGCAAGATCTCCGGATCTGTCCCCCATTGAGCATGTTTGGGACTGGATGAAGCGTCGTCTCACGCGGTCTGCACGTCCAGCACGAACGCTGGTCCAACTGAGGCGCCAGGTGGAAATGGCATGGCAAGCCGTTCCACAGGACTACATCCAGCATCTCTACGATCGTCTCCATGGGAGAATAGCAGCCTGCATTGCTGCGAAAGGTGGATACACACTGTACTAGTGCCGACATTGTGCATGCTCTGTTGCCTGTGTCTATGTGCCTGTGGTTCTGTCAGTGTGATCATGTGATGTATCTGACCCCAGGAATGTTCCAATAAATTTTCCCCTTCCTGGGACAGTGAATTCACGGTGTTCTTATTTCAATTTCCAGGAGTGTATATAGCAGTTCATGACATCCAGTCTTACAAATTTCAAAACTCCGCCATCTCTCTACCCACATCCACCACTGCTGGCGGCTTCGCACGAAGAGGTGCTGGCCACAATCGTGGTTCTGTGGGCAACCGCAAACAGTTTTCCATGGAAGCATTGACCGTCTTTTCACTCTCGTCTTATAGTGGGATAGATGTATTGACAGTTATGGCGATTACTTATAAATAATAAACAATTTACTGACTTTTTCCCCTCCGTGTCGTTTTCATTTGACTACCCCTTATACATTAGGAGACAGTGGGTGTTTCATTCCTCTGCCGCATTTGGTAGAGTAATATAACTAGTAAATCTTTCTTAGAATTTGTTTGCCGTCTGAGCTGTGATGCGGCTCGCGTTTCTGCGGTTTGTAGGTTTCCGCCCTGTGCTGGAGGCCACACCGTATCTTTTAGTTGGCATGGTTGCGGTTGTTTCTTCTCGTCTTGACTGGCGCCACTCGTTTCGCAAGCATTGCCTGTCCACTAGCGGCAGCAGCGGCGGTTATCGACATGTAGTAACTGTGGCCCTGTCTTTGAGGCAACGTCGTTTTTCCGTGTCGTGTGAGTGGGCCAGTTCGCTTGGCGACTCAGGAGGAGCCAGGTCCACGCAGTGCGAGAACGCGCCGGGAATGCTGGCGGCGCACGTGTTCTGCCCGATGGAAGGGCTGTGGTCACGAGGGTGCACGACCTCGTCGTAAGCCGGATCCTGCAGGCTTTAAGATGAGTGCATTTGAATCCAAGTAGAGAAACCTCCCCCATTGTGACATCCCTCGATTCTGCAGTGACTTGGGTTCGTGTTGCTGCTCGTAGTGACGCTGAGGCGAAGAGCAGCGAGTGGAGTGCTTCGGGAAAGCAGATATGGTCAGCTTTCCTCGACTTCTTATTGCTGTTTACTGCGTTCAGCTTGTTACAATTTGTTAAGTTCAACCAGCGGTGTTCTCCTGCCTGGCGGCCGCTGACGCCCCAGTTACCTGCCCTGAGGGTTAGTGTATGTAACGGAAGTGTACGTTTCCTCGCCATGCCGCTGCTGTCCGGTAAGACATGTAGTTTTCACAGTTTTCTTGATTGTAGGCCGTTGGTGATTCTTCTACTCTGGTGGTAGAGATTCCTTTCTCGTTCCGGGCGCTCTAAGCACAATAGTCTGGGGGCACGGTGCAGACCGCCGGTTCCGGCTTTGGCGTGTTGTTCCATTCTTGCATTTCGTTTATCGGACGTCAGGTAGCTTCAGCAAGATTATCATTAGTCATTCGTTAGACTGCCACTAGTCTGAGTTACCATCTTGTGAAGTGAAAGAAACTCTTAGCTGCCTATCTCATCGCTCGCGAAAGTGTTTGTTGCCGGACCTTCTTGGAGGTCTGTGACTGGTCCTTGCGTTTTATTATTGAATTATTTATTACCATACCTTGTAATGCCTACATTAAAGGTTATGTATGTCTAGTTAATAGTTCCGGACGCTTTCTGGAATAAATCTAGCAGTGTAAGGGTTGTGTTACAAGGTTACCATCGTCTTATTTCACCCATTTGATGGTCAGTTGATTGTTTCTATTAATTAACCTTTGCTTGTATTTGCTATTTTACAGCAAGTTTCTAAATGTTTTTATATAATTGCCGTTCCTGGTGGTCATTTGCTTTGAAAAAATAATCCAATATTTGTATTTTAGCAGTAAGCCTTAAAACCTTATTTACTGCCATTCCTGGCCTCTGATACCTTCTGCTGTGTTTTTGGCCACTTACCTTTTAACATTTCAATACCTGTAAGTTGTAATTGCAGGGAGTTCTTAAATATTCTTAATTTATTGCCATTCTTGGCTTGTAAGGCCTTCAGCCGTGTTCACAGTGGCTTGTTGCTTTTTAAATATTATCTGTATCTGTATTTTATGGTAATTTGCCAAATTGTAACGCACTGAAAACACTATTATTTACACAGTTGTTTATTCCTTCATTAATAACGTGTGGTATTTTGTTATTTATTGTTGAGTCTGGAACTACTGTTTTAAAAATAAATGTGAGTAACTGTAAACGATAACGAATACTAACTGATTACGGCCCCGTCCACAATCGTAACCGAATGCTGCCTTCCCTTGACTACCAGGTCACACCGTCCAATCTCCGAACATCTAGTCTGGGTACTGCGAGAATGGACCTAAATTTTTAATTATCATCTCGAAAAACATAGAAGTTACGTTGTCAGTTTTTGAATTGTTCCCAGTAAAAGTGAAGTATTGCGCGCTAATCCGGTTACTGCATTTGAAAGGCGGCAACAACGTCCCATCATAAGCACACTGGCCGAAATGCACAAGCACATATCCTTTACAGATGGAGCAAAGATGAAGTCACGCGCTCAGCCGTACATGCGTTGCCTCAACGTGAGCATAAGGAACTAGCGATCAGTGAGACATTTGTGTTTCGAGCGGACGTTGTACGTAAACATAGGTAACTCTAACGTCGTGACAGAGAGGCCGTGCCCATGGCCATATGGTGTGTGAAGTTGCTGGATTTGTTAGTGTTTCGCGGCGGACTGTTCAACGTGTCTACAAACACTGCAGTAACACACGTGGCCGCGAGACACATCATAACTGTAGTCGGTAAAACGTCCTGACTGAGAGGGGCCGGAGACGCTTTCCTGGCTTGTGAATCAAAATCTCTTCTAAGCCCGACAGGAATTTCTGCAGGCAGTGAGTGAATGCCCATCCGAATCTGTCAGCCAAGAGAACATTGCGACGGGAGCTGCATGCAATGAACATCTGGAGTAGGTCGTCTAGCAAAAAAGCCATTGGTCACTCATGCACACAAAGACGACAACAGCAACGCTCATAGGAATGGAATAACCGGTTTTCTGAACACTCTCCCACCTTATTACGTCTCGAAAAGTCTGTAAAATCAGCTGACTTGAACCCCATGGGAAATCTGTGGAAAAGCGGGTAAAACCCCGAAATCTGCATCCTCACAATTTGGTAGAACTGCGCGAACAAATACTCTGCGAGTGGCTTAATCTGGATGCGACATACCCTGTGGAGTCACTTCCTCACCGAATCCAGGCGGTTATCCAAGTCCAGGGGCGGAATTCCACAGTATTAAATGATGGTGGTGACTATTCCTCTATGGATGATTAATTATTTGTCGGGTGAGCTTATGACACAATGGTGAGATGGCACAGACGCCTTCAATGTGGTCACAACAGTGTGGATGACGAAGAACGAGGGGGCAGGCTATCTCTCTGTGCAAAACCAGTATTAGAAAGGGAAGGGGTGGCCTGAGGCTCGAAGACCAGCGTATCACAAACAATGTGACAGTGGAAAAAGTGAAAATCAATCATCCTGCATGACATTTTGAACATGACGAAGGTCTATACTGCTGAGTTCAGCGACTGTCCACACCCACTGAAAGACCCGCCGAACCGTGACGCCATAGGAGAAGTTGTAGCCGCGTCAGATCAATCGATCTGACCTCTTTTGTCCCTTAGTCACCAAGGATGAGTATCGTGTATATCACTACGAGTGTGACTCAAAGGGTCAAAGCATACCATGGAATCATGTGCTATCAACACCAACGAGAAAGCCGAATATGACGCTGAGTATTCGCTGAGTGTTTTCTGGAACTGCCAAGGTGTAATGCACGTAAGAAGCAAACTGCCACAGGGGCACACTACCGAAATCTTCTGATGAGATTGCCGGAGGCTGTCAAGGCGAAACCGTTGGAAGTTGTCTGATGGGCTGTCTTTGCTCCATGACAACACCCCGCCTCATTTTGCACAGAGTACACTCAAACATGCTGTTTCTTTGGACTATCAAACTTGGCTTATTCTCCACCCCTCCCTCCGTCCCCCCCTCTCCTCCCCCCACCATGTATTTTCCTGACCTGACGCCCATTGACTTCTCTCTTTGAAACTTATCAACTTAGCATGAAACTGATTATGTTAAAACTTATTATCTAAAAAACTTGTAATTCAAAAATATATGACATTTAAATTCTACACTTCTGGCCATTACAATTGCTACACCACGAAGACAACGTGCTACAGACGCGAAATTTAACCTACAGGAAGAAGATGCTGTGATATGCAAATGATTAGCTTTCCAGAGAATTCAGACAAGGTTGGCGCCGGTGGCGACACCTACAACGTGCTGACATGAGGAAAGTTTCCAACCGATTTCTCCTAAACAAACAGCAGTTGATCGGCGTTGCCTGGTGAAACGTTGTTGTGATGCCTCGTGTAAGGAGGAGAAATGCGTTGCATTACGTTTCCGACTTTGATAAAGGTCGGATTGTAGCCTATCGCGATTGCTGTTTATCGTATCGCGACATTGCTGCTCTCATTGGTAGAGATCCAATGACTGTTAGCAGAACATGGAATCGATGGGTTCAGGAGGGTAATACGGAACGCCGTGCTGGATCCCAACGGCCTCGTATCACTAGCAGTCGAGATGACAGGCATTCTGGCTATCTCTTAATTAAATACATACGTTTTATAAAAATGGTTGTATGTATGTATGTAAGCTATGTACGTACATTGCACATCCCTCCCAAACGACTGCACCGATTTCAACAAATCTCCGTATACATATCACTTACTGTCTGGAAACAACCACTGTGAGAATAAGGGTCACCTACCTATCAAAGGGGAGGGGATGGGGTGAAAAAGCATTGTGGTCCACATTGTGCGACTCCCCATAATTTACTCATCGAGTTCAAAAAAATGGTTCAAATGGCTCTGAGCACTATGTGACTCAACTGCTGAGGTCATTAGTCCCCTAGAACTTAGAACTAGTTAAACCTAACTAACCTAAGGACAACATCCATGCCCGAGGCAGGATTCGAACCTGCGACCGTAGCGGTCTTGCGGTTTCAGACTGCAGCGCCTTTGACCGCACGGCCACTTCGGCCGGCACTCATCGAGTATTTGAGTACGAGAGCACTTAGTGACTTGGAACGAACTTTACACATAATTTCAAACCTTTGCGAAACTTTTTGTCGCTGACAAATCCCACAAAATGATGAAAGGAAAAAAAGTTTTACATTACTACATCTTCACTGTTCGTGCAGGAAAACTGCCTCATGGAACATGCCGGTTCAAGTCATTACTTTTTTACTACTAACTTTATTTGTGGCACATTTTTCAGTCAGTATTCGCATATACCACTGAATGTACCATCAAAATTATATCGTGTTACGACTCATAGTTCAGAAAGCACAACGCCATAAACTGCCACATCATGTGCGATGTTTTAATTTACTGCTTCTTAACTATTAACTCTAATCGCAACACTTTTCGCACAGAGTATCCACATATTCCGTTGAATAAACTCCACAAATATACCACTGTGCAACGTGTAGCTCTGGAGATATGAGATCATAAAAACTGAGATGCTTGAAAAACTGCCGCATCATGGGTGACAGTTTACTTTATTGCTTCATTACTTTTAACGCTATTCGCAACACATACCGCAGACAGTATCCATGTGTACCATAGAGCGTACCTGCAAGTTACATCATTGTACAGCTTGTAGTCCAGGAGACGCATAAGATGACTGAAAATAAAACTGTTAGACGAAATTTGCGAGAGATACAGGGGAAATATGTGTGCAAATACGTTTGAAATACACGCATTAAAGAAAGTTTTGCATCACCTCTGTTCCAACAGTTCCGGAACCTGTACAGAAAATTGGAATAGAGATCATTATAAACAGAATTTCCGCCCTTTTTATTGCTCATGAAAACCACACACTGCATGTTGTACCACAATACAGCGAGACCTTCAGAGGTGGTGGTCCATATTGCTGTACACATTGGTATCTCTAATACCCAGTAGCACGTCCTCTTGCATTGATGCGTGGCTATATTCGTCGTGGCATACTATCCACAAGTTCATCAAGGCATTGTTGGTCCAGATTGTCCCTCTCCTCGACGTCGATTCGTGGTAGATCCCTTGGTGGGTCACGTCGTCCATAACCAGCTCTTTTCAATGTATCCCAGGCATATTCGATAGGGTTAATGTCTGGAGAACACGCTGGCCACTCTAGTCGAGCGATGTCGTTATCCTGAAGGAAGTCATGTGCATGATGGGGGCGCGAATTGTCGTCCATGAAGACGAATGCCTCGCCAATATGCTGCCGATATGGTTGCATTATCGGTCGGAGAATGGCATTCACGTATCGTACAGCCGTTACGGCGCCTTCCATAACCATCAACGGCGTACATCGGCCCCACATAATGCCACCCCAAAACAGCAGTGAACCTCCACCTTGCTGTACTCGCTGGACAGTGTGCCTAAGGCGTTCAGCCTGACCGGGTCGCCTCCAAACACGTCTCCTACGATTGTCTGGTTGAAGCCATATGCGACACTCATCGGTGAAGAGAACGTGATGGCAGTCCTGAGCGGTCCATTCGGCATGTTGTTGGGCCCATTTGTAGCGCGCTGCATGGTGTCGTGGTTGCAAAGACGGACCTCGTCATAGACGTCAGGAGAGAAGTTGCGTATCATGCAGCCTATAGCGCACAGTTTGAGTCGTGACCATACGACCTGTGGCTGTACGAAAAGCATTGTTCCACATGGTGGTGTTGCTGTCAGGGTTCTTCCGAGCCATAATCCGTAGGTGGCGGTCATTCACTGCAGTAGTAGCATTTGGGCGGCCTGAGCGAGGCATGTCATCGACAGTTCCTGTCTCTCTGTAGCTCCTCCATGTCCGAACAACATCGCTTTGGTTCACTCCGAGACGCCTGGACACTTCCCTTGTTGACAGCCCTTACTGGCACAAGTAACATTGCGGACTCGACCGAACCGCGGTATTGACGGTCTAGGCATGGTTGAACTACAGACAACACGAGCCGCGTACCTCCTTGCTGGTGGAATGACTGGAACAGATCGGCTGTCGGACCCCTCTGTCTAATAGGCGCTGGTCATGTATTGTTGTTTACATCTTTGGACAGGTTCAGTGGCATTTCTGAACATCACCGGATTTGTGATCTCCTGTCAGAGAGGTCACAGTTCGTAGTAATTGGCGGAAAGTCATCGATTAAAACAGAAGGTAGTGTTGTAGGCCCTTTATTGTTTCTTATGTATATAAACGATTTGGGAGACAATCTGAGCAGCCGTCTTCGGTTGTTTGCAGATGACGCTGTCGTTTATCAACTAATAAAGTCATCAGAAGATCAAAACAAGCTGCAAAACGATTTAGAAAAGATATCTGTATGGTGCGAAAAGCGGCAGTTGACCCTAAATAACGAAAAGTGTGAAGTCATCCACATGAGTGCTAAAAGGAACTCCTTCAACTTCGGTTACACGATAAATCAGTCTAATCTAAAAGCCGTAAATTCAACTAAATACCTAGGTATTACAATTACGAATAACTTAAATTGGAAGGAACACATAGAAAATGTTATGGAGAAGGCTAAGCAAAGACTGAGTTCTATTGGCGGGACACTTAGAAAATGTAACAGACCTACTAAGGAGACTGCCTACACTACGCTTCTCCGTCCTCTTTTAGAATACTGCTGCGCGTTGTGGGGTTCTTACTAGGTAGGACTGACGGAGTACATAGAGAAAGTTCAAAATGGGGCAGCACGTTTTGTATTATCGCGAAATATGGGGGAGAGTGTCACTGAAATGATACAGGGTTTGGGCTGGACATCATTAAAAGAAAGCCGTTCTTCGTTGCGGCGGAGTCTTCTCACGAAATTCCAATCGCCAACTTTCTCCACCGAATGCGAAAATAATTTTGTTGACACCGACCATAAAGCAAGGGAAATCGGAGTTCCCACTGAAAGATAGAGGTGTTCGTTCTAAACGCGCGCTATACGGGATCGTAATAATAGAGAATTGTCAAGGTGGTTCGATGAACCCTGTGCCAGACACTTAAATGTGAAACTTCCTGGCAGATTAAAACTGTGTGCCCGACCGAGACTCGAACTCGGGACCTTTGCCTTAGGCACAGTTTTAATCTGCGAGGAAGTTTCACATCAGCGCACACTCCGCTGCAGAGTGAAAATCTCATTCTGGCACTTAAATGTGATTTGCAGGGTATCCATGTAGATGTCGATGTAAACTCAAATAGCAAGAATGATTGCAAACAAAAAATGACAGTTGATAAATAAACCCAAGTAACAGGAATGCCAAATACAAAAGAAAAACTTTACGAACTTGTGCACAACCTAACTATAAGAAATTAACAACATTAGGATTTTTTCCTTTATTTATACCGTGAAACCTTGTTCCTGTCGAATTTCATGGCTCTAAATCAACGGGGAGTAGCCTATAGGTTTTGCTGCGTCACTTGTGAATGTCGAAATATGTGACATAAATAGCCGAATCTTTTGACTGCATTGACGTAGAACCTTAAATTTTTCTCAATACCAAGGGACCGTAGACCTTAGTATTTTATACTTGGTACCACACTACCCGTAGTTAACAAAAAAGGGTCTTAATAGTCGAACAGACAGACAAACAGACTGACGGATAGATAACAAAATACCGCACTCGGTAAAAACGGAAGCGTAAAACATAAGAAAATTGCAGATGTTTCCACTTTTGTTTGACTTTATTTGTATGCAGGGCAATATTCAAATTTCTGGTCACATTACGCAGGTCTCTTACCACACGTTCACGTGCCGGATGCCCCAAGGAGGTTAAGCCCCGTTTTTACTGGATGCACTGATAACGTGCAGACGAGAGTGGAGGTAGAAGTGTCGACGGATCTCGCCTGGGGCCGGAAGCGGGTCGCCGCAAGAAGCCAGCGGGACACAGGCGGCGCATTCAGGAGCGGGCCGGCAATCGCCGCTGCATCGCACGCCGTTTCTTGCCGCAGCGGCCAGAGCCACGCCTAAACACACAGCGAGTGTGGGAGGGCGCAACAGCGGCCGGTGCCGCTCGTGGAACACCCGTCAGCACTTCCCAGACACCCTGAGCCTCGCTGTCGGGGCGAGCTGTAACCTCTGCCGTACTACTCCATCTCACACCGAGGTGGCAAAAGTCATGATTATGCCTATCCATTATGGACATTTTACAACCGTGACTGTATATTGAATGTAAACAAGTTATACAGAACTGCAACCAGTCACTTTTTTGAATAATTATGTTTTATTCCATTAACCCCTTTTCGATCCTTTTCAGGTTCATCTTCAGATGGTTTCAGGAAGTTACATCATTACTGGTAGTACCACAAGGCTGGGTGCTGGCTCTATGGCAGAAAGATGGATCACACTTTAATGTATCGCTTTGACTATAGCTTATCTGCCGATATGGATGTAAATTTAGTTTTTACTTACTGCGACAGTATAGGCGGCTTTTTTCGGTTAGTGTCCATCTGTCTGCCTCCACTTAGATGTCCTGTAGTTATATAAGGACACACACTTCCACAGAAATTATATTAATTTACACTTTGACAGGGAGACTTTTCCAGCGTCCAGCATGCGCTTTACAACTGTTGCTTGTAACAAAGATCTTGACAGAAAGATATGTTGTTCTTTACATGTATTAAAGTCAATATAAGGGCAAGTATTTTAATCAGAATGACGATAACATGAGAGCACAAGACAAAATAAATAAATAAATTACTACAAGAACAAACTTCAGGTGATCTGATATCTTATTTCTAATTGTGTATTTTCTATTTTTAAAAAAATAAAATAAAATAAAATCTAAAAAAATGATAAACTATCTGTAATACACTATTTTTTCTTTTTCTAAGGGGACGTTTCATCGGTTGGACCCCCGACGACTAGAAAACAACGGCCTTGTCAAACGAGTTCCTATTTCAGTTCGTAACAGCTGATGGTAGAGTTCTAGTGTTGTGCAGACCCCACGAAGCCATGGAGCCCAGTTGTCGTCAAGGCAGTGTACAAGCTGGTGCTGACTCCATAGTGGTGTGGTAATGGTGTGGGCTTCGTTTACATGGAATGGACTGGGTCCTCTGGTCCAACTGAACCGATCATTAATTGGAAATGGTTGTGTTCGGCTACTTGGAGACCATTTGCAGCCATTCATGACTTCGTGTTCCCAAACAACGATGGCATTTTTATGGATGACAATGCAGCATGCGCTGGACCACAGAACATTCCGGGAAATTCCAGCAAACAAACTGACCACCCAAATCGTCTGACATTAACCACACCGAAAATTTACCCGACAATCGGGAAGTTCGTTCCTGCATAAAATCCTGCACCTACAACACTTTCGCAGTTATGGACGCCTATAGAGGCAGCGTGACTTGATACTTCTGTAATGGACATATTGAGCACATACCACGTAGTCGCCGCGCAAAAGCAGGTCCAATACGATATGAGGTATCAGATGACTTTTGTCACCTCAGTGTGTTACAGCGCCACGACGTTTTATTTGTATCAGATGTCGAAAACACGTTATCAACATTAAACCGTCAAAATAAGGATAATGTCAGAGCGGCCAGTATATCCTAACTGCGTGCTAAGGGGGTTTTCACGTCTCAGATGCTATTCTCTATCGCGTGAACCACTAAAATAAACTTTCCTGAAGTGCGTTTCAAAATAGGGGCCACTTGAAAATCTTGATACTGAAAATAGACCAATTTTATTGGGTTTAAACGTAAATAAATAAGAACATTATGAAAGTGTCCTTTCTTTTTAATGCAAAACAACATCAAAGTCTAGTGGGTAGTTTTTTAAATTAAGTGAGCTTATTTAAAAACGTTGTTTCGAGAAATATGCGTTTAAAGTTTTGAGTTCGACATTTGTGTCTATAACTTTAAAATATTTTAACTTGCTATTAATACCATACATACCTGTGCCATACAGGAAACCTTCTTCTTCGAAGATCTCATTTTTGAAAGCACGAGTCTAGGCGCAATTCTACCCACAACGTTACCCTCGAACTAGCGCCACTTTGAACGCTTGAGGCGTTTCACGTCCCTTTTCGTGGCGAACAAGCAGGCCGTGATGAGGATAACAGCTAACAGCTGCTGCCTGAAGACATCCGCAGTTTCTAGCTTTAATACTCAACTTATTGTGCTAAACCTCTAACAAAAGACTATACCTCTTAATTACTGCATTATGACAGAATTTACAAATTTTAAAATTGAGTCATTGATTATACAGAATATTGAAAATCAAATTTTTGTTGCCCTTTGATAGGCAGCTGTTAAGTGGCAGCTTATCCCTAAACTATCCCACAATATGTCTCACAAAGTCAGATGAACATCCCCATGGTCAATGTATTTGACCGTAGACAATTTTACAGTAATAATCCCTTGTTCATTTATTAAATGTTCATTTATTCACGAGGGTGGTCTGATAAGTATAGTAAATGTCCATTAAAGAATAGAACATTTTTGTTGCTCCTTAATGGTTGGTAAGCTCGATTATTCCAAGGATTGCATAAAGAATTTCGACATGAGCAATGTACAGCATATTGTTGACAGCCATCTGAATTGGTCAATGTACTGATTTCCGTACTGTTATTAAACATTTTCATTTGAGGGGTTGGATTGCCACACCATTCAAAATAGTAATGGATGACGTTTACGCGGACTTTGCACCATCACTGAGGACTGTTTAACTTTGGATTAATGGTCGGAGAAGCACCACAGACGAAGTGCTCTCTTGCCATCCAGTTGAGGTCACCAAAAAGGCAGCTATTGGCAAAATCTATGATACGGTAATACAACCGAATAGAAATTCATAAGGTTTCTGAAACTGTAGGCATCTCATCTGAGCGAGTACATAATCTCCAGCACGGAGAATTGGCTATGGAAAAGCTGTGTGCGAGGTGGATGCCGCGACTGCTCCCAGTCGACCAAAAGCCAAACCTGCACAACATTTCAACACAACGCCTGACCATGTTTAATCTCAGTCCGAAAGAGTTTATGCCCCTATTTATGGTTGTTGATGAAACCTGAATCCATCATTTCACACCACAGTCAAAACGGCAGTCAAAACATAGGGCAAAGAACACAAAGCACATTTAGTCAACTGGTAAGGTGATGGCCACTGATTTTTGGGATTCCCAAGGAATAATCCTCATAGATTTCTTGGAAAAAGGTAGAGCCATTACTGGATCCTATTATGCTTCATTGTTGGATCGTCTGAAACTCGCGCTATCTGAAAAATACACCGGGATTGGCATCCAAAAAAGTACTCTTTCGACAGGATAACGTAACATCGCACACATCAGAGATAACACTGGCGAAAGTGCATAAAGTGGGCCTTGAATTAGTTTCTCATTCGCTGGATATAGCCCAAAGTAGCTTCTTTCTGTTCCTTAACTTGAAACTTTGGCTTGCTGTGAAGCAATTTTCATCAAATGAGGAAGTGATGGTTCCAGTCAACAAGTATTTCGCAAGGTCTGACAGAACCTATTTTCCTGATGGGATGAAAAAGCTGGAGGATCGCTGGACCAAGTGTATAACCTTAAATGGACTATATCGAGAAGTAAGGTGAGTTTTTTTTTTTTTTTTTTGCAGACCTCGGGGAAGATCAGTTTGGATTCCGTAGAAATGTCGGAACACGTGAGGCAATACTGACCCTACGACTTATCTTAGAAAATAGATTAAGGAAAGGCAAACCTACGTTTCTAGCATTTGTAGACTTAGAGAAAGCTTTTGACAATGTTGACTGGAATACTCTCTTTCAAATTCTAAAGGTGACAGGGGTAAAATACAGGGAGCGAAAGGCTATTTACAATTTGTACAGAAACCAGATGGCAGTTATAAGAGTCGAGGGGCATGAAAGGGAAGCAGCGGTTGGAAATTGACTGAGACAGGGTTGTAGCCTCTCCCCGATGTTATTCAATCTGTATATTGAGCAAGCAGTAAAGAAAACAAACGACAATATCGAAGTAGGAATTAAAATCCATGGAGAAGAAATAAAAAGTTTAAGGTTCGCCGATGACATTGTAATTCTGTCGGCGGAGACAGCAAAGGACTTGGAAGAACAGTTGAACGGAATGGACAGTGTCTTGAAAGGAGGATATAAGATGAACATCAACAAAAGCAAAACGAGGATAATGGAATGTAGTCCAATCAAGTCGGGTGATGCTGAGGGAATTAGATTACGAAATGAGACACTTAAAGTAGTAAATGAGTTTTGCTATTTGGGGAGCAAAATAACTGATGATGGTCGAAGTAGAGAGGATATAAAATGTAGACTGGCAATGGCAAGGAAAGCGTTTCTGAAGAAGAGAAATTTATTAACATCGAGTATAGATTTAAGTGTCAGGAAGTCGTTTCTGAAAGTATTTATATGGAGTGTAGCCATGTATGGAAGTGAAACATGGACGATAACTAGTTTGGACAAGAAGAGAATAGAAGCTTTCGAAATGTGGTGCTACAGAAAATGCTGAAGATTAGATGGGTAGATCACATAACAAATGACGAGGTATTGAATAGAATTGGGGAGAAGAGGAGTTTGTGGCACAACTTGACAAGAAGAAGGGACCGTTCGGCAGGACATGTTCTGAAGCATCAAGGGATCACAAATTTAGCATTGGAGGGCAGCGTGGAGGGTAAAAATCGTAGAGGGAGACCAAGAGATGAATACACTAAGCAGATTCAGAAGGATGTAGGTTACAATAAGTACTGGGAGATAAAGAAGCTTGCACAGGATAGAGTAGCATGGAGAGCTGCATCAAACCAGTCTCAGGACTGAAGACCACAACAACAACCAGATTTATCAAACCACCCTTTACCTCAATTGGTAATTACGATAATAAACCTGATTGGTACAGTGACCGCTTGTTTCTGTTAGATAAACGATACCTCCTGTCATTAATATGTCCATGTTTGGTACGGTACCCATATTTTCATGCTTTTTTTGGGCCAGCCCTGTTAAACGTCATTCAATAAGACATTTTCTTCGTGCGACAGTGTCATTTGCTTAAAATTCGAATGATCTTGTGGGAAGCTTCCCTTCTGTGTAGCCGGCCGCGGTGGCCGAGTGGTTCTAGGCGCTTCAGTCCGGAAGCGCGCGACTGCTACGGTGGCAGGTTCGAATCCTGCCTCTGGCATGGATGTGTGTGATATCCTTAGGTTAGTTAGCTTTAAGTAGTTCTAAGTTCTAGGGGAATGATGAGCCCTGATGTTGTCCCATAGTGCTCAGAGCCATTTGAATTAATTTGAACCTTCTGTGTAAGTCACCAGATTCACCAGGTTATAGCTTCTTGGGGGTATGCTAACAGGTGAACTGGCTCCACACATAACGTGCAAAAAGGACTGCGCACCGTTTTAGCCATTTAGTAACATGGATTACAATGCGGGCTGGTTCGCCTTATTCCGTCTCAGTTACACTATGTCGGCGATTGCTGCGCAAACACTTTCTCCACGTACGCGTACACCATAATTCATAATTACTCTACCACACAAACATTGGCGCTACACTCGTCTGGTGTGAGACGTTCCACTGGGGCCCGAACCGCACAATAACCCTGGGTTCGGAGTGGGGCGGCGGTGCGGTGCGTGGACTGCTGTAGCCTGTTGGGGTTGTGAACCGTTGAGGGCTACGGCAGGGACGAAGCCTCTCCATCGTTTCTAGGTCCAAAGTTCCATACAATACAATACAATATAGATTACAAAGTGAGTTCCTCATTCAGAAATTGCATTTGAATTTTTGTTACTTGTGTGTTGGACCTCATGTTAAAAAGAGAAAAGTCCACTATCACGTGTCCGAATCTGACAGTAACAGGACGTTCGTATATCGAGGCTGCCGTTAATTCTTTAGCAATATTGCTGCTCGCCTCGGTCTGTCTCCCAAGACTGTCTTGCTATTGAGCCACACTCAGCGCTATGTCGGATCCCAGCAGCCCCACGCGATTAGCGTCCAATGGAAAAGGCAGTGCTCTTTCGACCGCGCAGTATCTAGCCATATGCTTACGTTTAATTACGAACTGGGAAAGATAAGTATCCATGGAAAACTATGTATCCTCATGATGGCGTCTGGAGCGAATGGAGTTCGGTTATGGGACAATTCCTCTGGAGCAAAAAAGAAGACGAAAAATCCTATTTTGCCATATAAAAGAGAAAGTTATACTATATTTGTGGAGCCCAAGGTAAGCAGTCTTGTAGACCAGTAACCAAATGGGACTGTTCGACCTAATTTCAATAATTACGCAAGTTCTGAAATACGCTTACTATGTTTAGAATGCTGCTGTCTGAATAGGTTATTCAAAACTAATCAAATTCCATTGTAAAATACCAAAAAGTATAATTAATTTACTGTCCAATTTATAGATGTTTAAACAATCTTATTCAAACTGACAGAACAGCTCGTCACCCAGCCAAATATAGAAGAAAATGGTTCTGAAATTCTTATTCGGCGCCACTAAATTTAGTTACCCAAGATATATTTAATGCTGACGCGAGTACAATTTCTCCTTTCCCCCAAGTGCGTTGGTTTGGAAAACACTATGTAAACCTAAATAATTAGCGTAAAACGCATAGACCATATATAACATAGACCGTGCATGTCCCTATCTCTGCCGCGTTAACGCTTGAAACCGATATCTAGGTAACTCGGGGCAGATAGCCGTGTTCCAGTCACTACACGCTGTGTGGAGCTGACAGTTACAGTTTCTCCCATTTATAATTGAAATCAAGCACCGATTTTGAAAATTTAATGAACTGCAGTACTACTCTTACATATGTAGTAATGCAGTTAACCTAGTTTCTCCGAAATTCTTGATTAGAAAGCAGTGGTTATCCTTCTTTACATGTGGTCAGGTTGAAACGTATTGATATTTCTTTTAACAAGCGACAGAATGGCTGGTCTTTAGTGCATAATTGTTCGCTGCTTCCGCAGGAGTGGAAGAAAAAATAACAATTTCGAACGGAGTATTAGTTTTCTGACGATTTCACAAGAATATGTTTGAAATGCTTTAGTAAGCTTTTCTAAGAAAGGAAACTCGTTTATGTGTATAATGTCACGTATTTACACAAAATAAGCACATATGATTTTCGACTTTTGCTTAATCCAGTACAGATTTTCAACGATATCAATATAGGGAGCGTAATGAATTACAAAATCTTGATGATACTGGTATAGTGAGCTAGACATTAACGATATTTCTTCTCAAAATCTTTGTCATTTTCCAAGTTTTACATCCAAGGACCAACTTCCATCTTAATTTTCAACTTACGGAAATTCCTCTGCAAGTATTTTAAAGTAATTCACTTCCACAAATGAGATTTTCGTCACTTTATCTAATCTGTAGGATATCAAAAAAGACTGATCTCTTCGTATGTGAAGGTCTTTACTGCATCTAGTAAAAAGTACATTTGATCTGTAAAAAAAAGTCATAAATTGTGCACTATAAATGTCTAAAGACATACTCGGCTTCATGCCCCGAGTCACGTGACTTAGATGTTGGTTTCAGTAATATGACTCATGCGCTGTCTGTGTTACCTATAGTCTATGGGAAAACGTATACAAAACTGTAAAACAGATGTCTACTGCGCTTGCTGCTGCTCCCAGCCAATGACAACAAGCCACAGATTATTATGTTACTCTAGCGCCCACTCCATATAATGGCGGACAGCAAATTTCACCACTTAAAATTTCGAAATATTTACTACTTGAAAAATTTTAGCCTAGCCGTTTTTGAAATCGGCACCGAATGAATTTCATAAAAATTACCATTGAAATTATGGGAAAGTAAACGAGAGAATAATTTAAGCTTCTCGTGGGTTTTGTTGGTGCAGTACGTAATTTTTTTATCAACAATATTTACTGACTCCATTTTTGATTTATTACAAAAGATATATATATCTTTCATTTTTAAACAGAGACCAATGAATGTACAATTTCCGAGTATGAGAACTTGCTTCCCATGACTGTCTGTCACAGAAGTCCTGTTGATAGTGTAGATGGCTGGCTGTTCTGGAATGAAAAAAAGCGAGGTGTACTGCCTGTCAGCGTTGCCCTGCCATCAGATTAAAATGACCTCACCTGATAGTTTGCATCTCCTTGTAGCTTGGAGAAGCGGACATCTTCTCTTACAGCAGGGAAATCCATTGCCGAATTAAAATAATTGATGATGAAGGGAACAGAGGGAGACCGCAGGCCAACAACAGACAGCTACAGTTAAGCCGGTTGTAAGACGTCGTGGTCTACTGACCTTCATTGCTTACATATTCCGCCCTCACAATCATATTCCGCACACCAAGACGCTTCATTCGAACCCAAACTCGATAAGATAAAGTCAATGTTGTATGAATTCATGTAAACGACATGCAAATAACTAATAAATCGCCAATGCGCACCGAGATTGAAATACGTGAGGCTGGCGTACACACACAAGTTCAAGACACGACAGTCACAGGGGCTTTTAGTTCGGGAGACGCAAACCGCACGCCAGGGGGCCGGTACCTTCAGAGGACGACTCAGCCTATCTATGTCGGCCGGTGACCGCCCATAGAGCAGACAGCGTTTTCCCGAGTGAAAGGAAGAACGACCCCGTGCTTGGCATAAAAGCAAATTCCGCTACATTGTGTGGGAGCGCCAAGCCTACGCATTCTTTACAAAAATAGCACGCAGTTTCAGAGATTTTCACAGGGAGACAGCAAACGCCAAACGCTGATGCCACAGACTTCTGGATTGGTAGCCTTAAACGAAACGTCATTCTCCCGTTTTAGAAGAGCAATGCTGATTGGCAGACAATATTTCTGACGCCTTGAGCTGAAGGAGTAGTGGAAGAGACCGAAAGATATACCCCTTCACGTCTGCCGTGGAGCGAGAACACGTAACGAGAGCTCGTACGTGTACTCAAAGAGCGAGAAACAAGTCTCTCCTCAGTACTTCACTGGGAGTGCACCTCTGCCGAGAGCGAATCGGAATGCGACTCTATATTGAGTCCTTGCGATTAAGCGTTGTTCACTGTGTTGGCCGCCACACCTATTGTGCGGTGTGAACGGACAGAGTTATAGTTACCACCTGCGAGCGAATTTTTGAGTGGTATCGCAGTGGACTGGTTATCTGACCAGTGTACCACGCCAATAGACTAGGGGCGAATAGGAGTCCTTGACTTCATCAAGGCATAGGGAGAGTTTGATTGTCGAAGGTCAATCCAGATAGAACGAGAGTTATCATATTTGTCAGCAGCGAGCAGCACAGACAGCAGTCTTCGCAGCTCACGGTGTTGTGCGCTACAGCTCTTGCAAGCCCCATATTTCCTCCATAACAGTGCACTTCACTGCATTTCACATGCGACAGCCTCGACCGTACCTAGCAACATTCTAAAGGATAATTATTCAAGTTGAGTAGGCGTGGCTCTCAGCCATTCTGCCAAGTCAATAACAATCTTAAACTTTGTATAGAAATTTCATTAGCTAAACCTATCCTTGAGAGGTAACTTCACATTCCGAAAAGAACCGAGAAATAATTTGTTCAGTTCATAACTAAAGGTGCCACTGTGATTTCTCAGAAATTTTGCAAAATAAATAATTTTCGTTAGTTTCATGTTTTTCAGGCATTTCTCTTTAGAACGTTAGGAGCGTCTGTCTGACTTCTGTAGTAGTTTGGGGGTGGAAACTGCATCTTGCAGGAGCCACAGCGTAAAGGGTACATTTCAGATTAATCCGTTGCGCAGAATGACAGAATAGCACCCACACGCTCACATAGTTATATTCTCGATAACACACAGAAATGCAACAGTCCCGTTACGCAAAATGTAGAGAATTACCTAGTCCACAAATTTAGACTACATTGCAGTTCGCAAGCTTGCTGTTGACTGAGACAAAGTAGATGAAAAGAAACGCTTGAGAATAATTACAACTAGTGTAGTTCCTAGAGAGAGTATTGAGCAGGAAATCAGAGATGAATCTCAGCAGTTGAGAATCACGAACGAATGTAATGAGCCATAAGTAGATACGTGATGCGAACACGCCGAAGGTGAGCGCGACAAGGCTTACCATAATGTTGGTTTCTCGAAGGGCAGATCGAGCATTTGCATTTTAATCATAGTTGGGTTTTCTACAAGTGTTATACCGCGAATGGTTGGGTTGTTTTTGGGGAGGAGACCAAACAGCGAGGTCATCGCATTAGGGAAGGACGTGGGAGGAAGTCGGCCGTGCCTTTTCGAAGAAACCATCCCAGTATTTGCGTGGAGCCATTTAGGGAAATGACAGAGAAACTCAATCAGGATGGCCGAATGCGGGATTGAACCGTCGTCCTCCCGAATGCGAGTCCAGTGTGTACCGCGAATGTCTAGACGAAAGCCGAATGCAACAGTGCATGGCTGCTTCTTAGGTGATGAAAACACAAGTGCAATCGCGGAAATGGCAGCAATTACCGCGCTAGCAAGAACCGCAACGGAGTGAGACCTACAGGAGTCCGCAGCTCGTAGTCGTGCGGTAGCGTTCTCGCTTCCCACGTCCGGGTTCCCGGGTTCGATTCCTGGCAGGGTCAGGGATTTTCTCTGCCTTGTGATGACAGGGTGTTGTGTGCTGCCCTTAGGTTATTTAGGTTTAAGTAGTTCTAAGTTCTAGGGGACTGATGACCATCGATGTTAAGTCCCATAGTGCTCAGAGCCATTTGAACCATTTGAGACCTACGGGGCGTCTCTCAGTGGTTTTGTTACCTCAGACGCCGCCCAACTTTATGCTTCTCTCGGTAGAGAACTGTTCCCGTAGCCAGGTAGAAATGTTGATTTTGTTACGGCTTTATGCCGAGGGGCAGTGTGTCAACCCAATCCGCAGGTCGGTGGTTCTGGGGTAGCGCCAGCGCGAGGGGTGTGTCACCAATGTCGTCAGTGCCTTGGCTTGAATTTGTAAATAACGGCCACAGGAATTTCTCCTGATTTATGCTATCTGGTGTATTTTACGAATTAAATGACTATTGATAATGAGAATTGCTCGGCCTCCATATTCAATAGTCCTTTGGTTAGGCAATCTACCTGAGGTTTAAGCTGGCTTCGCAAAATTACTTTTAATGTGTAAAATTTTGTATTCTTGACATCGACCGCTGTGTCATAAGGGGAAAAAACGCCTCATCTGCATGACAAATATTTATTTACGAACCAAACAGTTTAATGGCGTTAGAGCAACATTTCCGGGATACTTAAGTTTTTAAACAAGAACAAAACATACGTAGAAAGCTCAGCACCTGACTTGAACTTGGCTACAGATGCATGTTGCTGATACGAAACCAGTGACTTATTTCGCAGCCACTTCAGTCTCTACCTGCAGATTAACATGAGGCGAATTAGCTGCAACAGCGAGATGATGCGTCATCATCATCATAACCCAAAGACTATGACTTGTCGATTTAGCCACGTCCTTCTCTCCATTGTCATCCTCTTCAATTCTTCATACGATTTTATCCCCATATCTTCATACGATTTTATCCCCATATCTTCTTTGATGTCATTAAAATACGAGGGTTATTCCAAAAGTAAGGTCCGGTTATAAAAAAAAAAATCAAAACTAAAATGTTTTTTCAAAACAATTCTTTTATTTACATTCCTTACATCTTTATCTATTTTTCTACATAACTTCCATACTTATTTAAACATTTGTCACATCGTTCAACAAGCTTTTGAATGCCCATGTTATAGAAATCGGCCGCCTGTGACGATAACCAGTCCTTAACTGCTTCTTTCACTTCATCATCTGTGTCGAAGCGTTTGCCGCCGAGAAACTCCTTTAAGTAACGGAACAGGTGGAAATCACTTGGCGCCAGGTCCGGACTGTAAGGAGGATGGTCCATCTGTTCCCATCCAAATTTCTTGATCAGAGCTTGCGTTTCATTTGCAGTGTGGGGTCTGGCATTGTCATGCAACAACAAGATTCCAGACGACAAAAGACCACGTCGCTTATTCTGGATTGCACGTCGAAGTTTAGTCAGGGTAGCGCAGTAGGCGGCTTTATTAATCGTTGTTCCTCTCTCCATAAAGTCGACTAACAATACTCCACGTCTATCCCAGAACACAGTCGCCATAACCTTACGTGTTGAGATTGTCTGCTTTGCCTTGACCTTGACTGGCGATGACGTGTGACGCCATTGCATTGACTGACGTTTAGACTCTGGAGTGATGTGAGAAACCCATGTATCATCCCCTGTGACAACATTGTCTAAAAGACTGTCACCTTCCTTATGATATCGCTCCAAAAAATCAAGAGCAAAAGCCATTCTTTTCATTCGTTGGGGCTCAGTAAGCAGCCTGGGAACCCAACGGGCACACAATTTGTGAAACTTCAAATGTTCAGACACAATTCTGTACAAAGTTGTTCTACTCACATTCGGAAAATGCATGTCTACGTCTGTAATAGTGAATCGGCGATCTTCACGAATTTTTTTGTCAACCGCATTGACCAAATCGTCTGAAATCACTGATGGTCGGCCACACCGTGGTTCATCGTGCACATTATCCCGTCCTTCATTAAAAGCTCGCACCCACTTGCGCACTTTACTGTCGCTCATTATGTTAGGACCGTACACTTCAGTAATCTGCCGATGGATTTCCGCCGCTGAATTGTTTCTTGCAGACAAAAACCGTATCACTGCCCTTACTTCACAATCGGCGGGCTGATCAATTGTCTTAAACATTGTAAAGTGACACTGTGAACTACACTCAGCAACAGTAACAAAGCGAATGGCGGCGTTTGACGCGCAAGGCTTGCCGGGAGTCGGCGCGCATCCGTGTTTTGTCATTGGCGCCAAATTTCAATAGTTACGGCGAATCGGACCTTACTTTTGGAATAACCCTCGTACATTGCTCTTGGGCTGCCTCTTTGTTTTTTCCCTAAAACTTTTCCTTCAAATACATTCTTTAGGAACTGCTTGTGTCTCATCATATGCCCTATCATTTTTTATTTTCTTCTTCCTATATAATTTAACAGCGTTCTGTTCTCATTCACTTCTCTTAAGACCTGTTCATTAGTTTTTCTCCCTACCCAGCTTGTTTTCGCCATTCTTCTCCATATCAGCATTTCCATTGCTTCCATTCTCTGCCTTTCCCAGAGTCCGCATTTCACATACGTATGATAAGACACTTCAGACAAAAGTTTTGACAAACTTTTTACTATTTTCTAGGCTTATATGATTGTCTGTTAGGAAATACCTTTTCTTTTGGAAAGCTTCCTTTGACAAGGCTATTCTTCTCTTTGTATCTGTGATACATTTATTGTCGTCAGTAATTGTGCTCCCGAAATAACAGATGTTCTCAACCTGCTCTAGAATATCATCTTCTAGTTTAATATTAACTTTACCATTTTCTGTTGTCTTCCCTACTACCATAGTTTTTGTTTTCTTCTTATTTATTTTTAGATTAAATTCTCTTATGATTTTGGTAAATTTTTGCAACATAAGCTGCATTTCCTTTACTGAGTCATCAAGTACAACTATATCGTCTGCAAAACGGATACAGTGTATTCGTTCCCCGTTAATTTCAATTCCTTTGGTTATTCTTTTCCGTTTTTCAATGATTTTTTCAATATATAAGTTGAACAAATATGGTGATAATGGGCAATCTTGCCTTACTCTCCTCCTTATTTTTGCTTTCTTCTTCACACCATTCACTTCTATCTCTGCTTCCTGCCTTTTATACAGATTCCAAATTAATCTTCTATCCATCCAATCAAGATTTATTTCCTTCGTTGTTCGGAATAACAATTTCGAATAAACCATGTCAAATGCTTTTTGTAAATCTATAAAAGTCAAGTAGATTTTCCTGTTAACTCCAATTCGTCTTCCTAATACCATCCTTAGAGTTAGTATTGCATCTCTAGTTCCTTTTCCGGATCTGAAACCAAATTGGTCTTCTCCTATGTTTACCACAATTTTCTTTTTTATTCGATTTTTATTATGTTTAACATTATTTTGGAAGTGTGGGATAGTAAGGAGATAGATGATGCGTAGAGACAGTCAGACGTTTTTACTGAGTTTCAGTAATTTCAAGCTTCATTATGAAGACTTTATGAGTTTATGATCAGTACGCTTCCACTCCAGCCACAGATGCAAACTTATAACCTTCTATAGCGCTATCTGCATCCTTATAATACTAACATTTAGGCAATGGCGAAACGACTTTGCAAATATAATTGTTTTGTACCGATATGTGTTTGTGAGAATCAGGCTCCAGGTCCCTTAATAAGTCTTGCCAGGATATTTGTTTCTGTTTGTCAATGGATTTTTGGATGATTTATCATGCACTTTTAATGTAGCAAACTGAGTTAATTATCATTCTTGTTTAATTTCACTGATAACGAATTCCTTGTTCATTATTTCGGAGGGCAACGATTAACTATGTCAGATTAAGAGGGCCGCTTTGCATACCTCTAGCCACCATCCCAACTCATATACTTTACTGTCAAATGAAATCCTGCAAACCTTTCGAGTGCAACGCTCTATCCATAGGTAGTGCTGAAAGGTGGTAAGCCACTCTCTCACTTTAATTAATCTGTCGGTCAGATTAATATTCATATTTTAGATCATGATTTCCGTGTACGCCAATACTACATTCGGTATGCGTGGCTTATAACTTTTTTACATGAGGAAATTTTGAGTAGAATGTTCTTATACCTGCATGTGTAGCCTGTAGAGAACCATAGTGAAGGCGACGGAGAACAGGGAGAAAGATGGATTGTGGGCCATAAATGTTGTGTCCAGCGATCGGGCTGTGCGATTGATTCGGGGAAGCAGCGCTCTGTGAATTATACCTGCAGAGGGACCTCGGACCGTTGGCACCACTCTTCCCACTTAGGGTCGGAGCAGGAGGGCGCCAGCTCGCAAAACATTTTACCTGGGCCAGACGGAAGTCCGTCGCCAAGGCAGCCAGATGTTGGAAAGTGGGTGGAGGAAAAGATTTGAGAGACTGCTGTAATCTGAGCTTTTGTGCAAACGGCGGGATGTTCATAATACTCATATCAGAGGCTGGGGCGATACGATCAGAGCGGCTGGTGCACGTGTTTAGCGGAGGCAAGAATGTAGCTCCTCTGACGCCAAGAAGTTGTCAGGTTCTTTTAGTGAGCGAAAAGAAACATATATTTTGTTGTGACTTGGCAAGACAGCCAAGCCACTAGGAGCGGAAGCCGAAAGGCACGCATTTAAGCTCACGCAGGCTGGCGTGAGGTCTGGAACAGGTAAAGTAATTATACTAGCAAAAAAGGTACGTAGCTTCTGGAATACTTAACTTTCATCCATAATTGGTGAACATCGGTCTGACGGTACATGCATCACAAGATAAATAGCAAATGATAATGGCGCCTTGCTAGGTCGTAGCAAATGACGTAGCTGAAGGCTATGCTAACTATCGTCTCGGCAAATGAGAGCGTAATTTGTCAGTGAACCATCGCTAGCAAAGTCGGCTGTACAACTGGGGCGAGTGCTAGGAAGTCTCTCTAGACCTGCCGTGTGGCGGCGCTCGGTCTGCAATCACTGACATTGGCGACACGCGGGTCCGACGTATACTAACGGACCGCGGCCGATTTAAAGGCTACCACCTAGCAAGTGTGGTGTCTGGCGTTGACACCACATATTTCGTAGGCACGACTGTCTGGAAAGCTTAACAGCCTTCTTTCAGAAATTGAAAATGGTCGGCCTGGTAGATATCTTCGTAAATGAGGGACTGTGGCCCCGTCTAGGTAGACTTTTTTGCCAAAATACAGCCATGCTTACCCTAGTCTAAAATAATCTTTTTTCAGACAAGAGAGATTCTGATATGCAAAGCAGAGGCTTGCTCTCCCAGTCTGGGAACGCCAGTTTTGTGTCTGGATTGGCTACCAGGACAGCAGAACAGTCAAGACGGGAGATTCAATGAGTGTAGGACAGTTCGATTGGTTTGTACAACGTGGAGGCTGTTTCTTTTTCTGCTCATTCGGCTCCTGTGCGAGGCTTGGTGGAAGGTGTTTCTGATTCTTTGGCTTCTTCGTCTTCTGGACCTCCCCTGGTGGAGAACTTGAGATCTTTCGCTAGTGGGTGAGACTTGTGAAATGCAAATTGTGGTGTACTAAGAGCCAGTGGCAGTTTCCAGCTATACCAACAGTGGAACTGCATATCTCGGACATGGCGTGTGTCACGAAGGTGAACTTATTCGTTCTGAGTCGGCCGTCTGACGTTCGAAAATTCCGGCACGCGGCGTCGTGCCTGTGTCAAACTTGTTGACTAGACCAGAGAACGGGTCCATCTCACACTGAAATATGCCAGGATTACAGGGATCTGATGGGAAAGTTTCCCGCGTTCTAATAATCAGGACGCCAGTTCACGTAGTTTGCAAGTTTTTGTGGACGCGTCAGAACATTACAGCCGCCACCACGTTCTGCCCTCGCCCACAGGCTGCCGTTTTCTGCTGCCACCTGAATCAAGGTAAAAGGGTAAAGTATTGCCACATGAGCGTAGGGTTGTTAAATGATATTCACGGCTCCCTGTTCTCCGTGAACCATAGTTGGCGGTCTACCTGGTCGTAGTTCGTTCCGTTTGAATAGAATTTGGCCTCACAGTGGCTTCACGTAAACGAAATCTGATCGCGTTGTAAAAGGGATTAAATCAGGGTAGAACTTGTATAGTTTCCACGCCAATGAATGCTTTGCCAATCAATCACCATTCCTTTCCTGATTTATGTTTGTAATCTTCTTCCCCTTTTTTTTTTTTTTTTTTTTTTTTTTTTTTTTTTATCACCTCGATTGTAGTTACAAAAGGATGAATAGAAACTAGTCATTATTTTTGTAAACTTAAATACGCCACTGTTCTCATTCATACTCCCACAGCCATTCACTATTTTTATTTCACTGTGGTGATACATGGATACACCAGCAATCCAGAATGGAATCGTACTATTTTAATTAACTTAATGATTAATTTGAGTTCTGAAAGCGACCACAGACTAAGACAAAAAAAGTGCCCGTTAGTAAATTCACTAACTTCATATATAAAAATTAAGGGTGTTGCTCAAGATTTGAAGATTGTTAAGAGGATAATACGCTACTGGCCATTAAAATTGCTACACCAAGAAGAAATGCAGATGATAAACGGGTATTCATTGGACAGGTATACTATATTAGAACTGACATGTGATTACATTTTCACGCAATTTGGGTGCTTAGATCCTGAGAAATCAGTACCCATAACAACCACCTCGGCCGTAATAACGGCCTTGATACGCCTGGGCATTGAATCAGACAGAGCTTGCATGGCGTGTACAGGTACAGCTGCCCATGCAGCTTCAACACGATACCACAGTTCATCAAGAGTAGTGACTGGCGTATTGTAAGGAGCCAGTTGCTCGGTCACCATTGACCAGACGTTTTCAGTTGGTGAGAGATCTGGAGAATGTGCTGGCCAGGGCAGCAGTCGGAAATTTTCTGTATCCAGAAAGGCCCGTACAGGACCTGCAACATGCAGTCGCGCATTATCCTGCTGAAATGTAGGGTTTCGCAGGGATCGAATGAACGGTAGAGCCACGGTTCGTAACACATCTGAAATGTAACGCCCACATATCAAAGGGCCGTCAATGCGAACAAGAGGTGACCGAGACGTGTAACCAATCGCTCCCCATACCATCACGCCGGGTGATACGCCGGTATGGCGATGACGAATACACGCTTCCAATGTGCGTTCACCGAGATGTCGCCAAACACGGATGCGACCATCATGATGCTGTAAACAGAACCTGGATTCATCCGAAAAAATGACGTTTTGCCATTCGTGCACCCAGGTTCGTCGTTGAGTACACCATCAAATGGTTCAAATGGCTCTGAGCACTATGGGACTCAACTGCTGTGGTCATAAGTCCCCTAGAACTTAGAACTACTTAAACCTAACTAACCTAAGGACATCACACACATCCATGCCCGAGGCAGGATTCGAACCTGCGACCGTCGCGGTCGTGCGGTTCCAGACTGTAGCGCCTTTAACCGCTCGGCCACTTGAGTACACCATCGCAGGCGCTCCTGTCTGTGATGCAGCGTCAAGGGTAACCGGAGCCGTGGTTTCCGAGCCGATAGTCCATGCTGCTGCAAACGTCGTCGAACTGTTCGTGCAGATGGTTGTTGTCTTGCAAACGTCCCCATCTGTTGACTCAGGGTTCGAGACGTGGCTGCAGATCCCCGTTACAGGCATGCGGATAAGATGCCCGTCATCTCGACTGCTAGTGATACGAGGCCGTTGGGATCCAGCACGGCGTCCCGTATTACCCACCTGAACCCACCGATTCCATATTCTGCTAACAGTCATTGGATCTCGACCAACGCGAGCAGCAATGTCGCGATACAATAAACCGCAATCGCGGTAGGCTACAATCCGACCTTTATCAAAGTCGGAAATGTGATGGTACGCATTTCTTCCTCCTTACAGAGGCATTGCAACAATGTTCCACCAGGCAACGCCGGTCAAGTGCTGTTTGTGTATGAGAAATCGGTTGGAAACTTTCCTCATGTCAGCACATTGTAGGTGTCGCCACCGGCGCCAACTTTGTGTGAATGCTCTGAAAAGCTAATCATTTGCGTATCACAGCATCTTCTTCATGTCGGTTAAATTTCGCGTCTGTAGCACGTCATATTCGTGTTGTAGCAATTTTAATGGCCAGTAGTGTACTTTTCTATATGTAAAGATAAAACATTTTGCATCACTTGGACATATATTCATTAAAAGCAAGTCACCGCTTCCAGTGCTCGTGGTAACCGTGAGTACGTCTGCAAGCGACGTCAGAGGTGATCCAGTCGGTACAATAGTAGCCACGGTAGCAACACACCGGCACGATGTTATCAGGGTGATGCAAAACTTCCTTTCCTGTATGTAGATGAGGACGTGAAGCAGACACTCGGAGTGAGAGCCCTGGCAGTTAGCGGCGCGCAGCTGGCTCCGGCGTGCTGCCGGCTTTGCCTTTAAGCGGGTCAGCCTTGTAAGGACGCCCGAGACGCAGAGCGGCGCCCGGGATCGCTTCCAGCCGGCGCTGCCGGGCGGCCTCGCCACTTTGCGGTCGGCAGCCGCTCTCCACCACCCGTATCAGGCGCAGCGCATTTGCATACCGGCTGCTACCCCACACACTGTGCCACTGCATTCCCTTACTTGAGGCGCACTCACTGCGAAAGAGACTTCAGCGTTCGAGGTTGATGAAGCTTATGAAAACCCCAGCGTGTTTCAGGCCATGACTTTCGAGGCACAATTACAAGAAAATGGTTCAAATGGCTCTGAGCACTATGGGCACTATGGTCATCAGTCCCCTAGAACTTAGAACTACTTAAACCTAACTAACCTAAGGACATCACACAACACCCAGTCATCACGAGGCAGAGAAAATCTCTGACCCCGCCGGGAATCGCACCCGGGAACCCGGGCGCGGGAAGCGAGAACGCTACCGCACGACCACGAGCTGCGGACAGCACAATTACATCAAAATACAGGGTGACAGTTATCGAAATGTTGTTGTTGTTGTGGTCTTCAGTCCTGAGACTGGTTTGATGCAGCTCTCCATGCTACTCTATCCTGTGCATGCTTCTTCATCTCCCAGTACTTACTGCAACCTACATCCTTCTCAACTGCTTAGTGTATTCATCTCTTGGTCTCCCTCTACGACTTTTACCCTCAACGCTGCCCTCCACTACTAAATTGGTGATCCCTTGATGCCTCAGAACATGTCCTACCAACCGATCCCTTCTTCTAGTCAAGTTGTGCCACAAGTTCCTCTTCTCCCCAATTCTGTTCAATACCTCGTCATTTGTTATCTGATCTACCCATCTAATCTTCAGCATTCTTCTGTAGCACCACATTTCGAAAGCTTCTATTCTCTTCTTGCTAAACTATTTACTGTCCATGTTTCACTTCCATACATGGCTACACTCCATACAAATACTTTCAGAAACTACCTCCTGACACTTAAATCTATACTCGATGTTAACAAATTCTTCTTCTCAGTAACGCTTTCCTTGCCATTGCCAGTCTACATTTTATATCCTCTCTACTTCGACCACCATCAGTTATTTTGCTCCCCAAATAGCAAAACTCCTTTACTACTTTAAGTGTCTCATTTCCTAATCTAACTCCCTCAGCATCACCCGACTTAATTCGACTACATTCCATTATCCTCCTTTTCCTTTTGTTGATGTTCATCTTATATCCTCCTTTCAAGATACTGTCCATAGTGTTCAACTGCTCTTCCAAGTCCTTTGCTGTCTCTGACTGAATTACAATGTCATTGGAGAACTTCAAACTTTTTGTTTCTTCTCCATGGATTTTAATACCTACTCCGAACTTTTCTTTTGTTTCCTTTACAGCTTGCTCAATATACAGATTGAATAACATCGGGGACAGGCTACAACCCTTTCTCACTCCCTTCCCAACCACAGCTTCCCTTTCATACCCCTCGACTCTTATAACTGCCATCTGGTTTCTGTACATATTGTAAATAGCCTTTCGCTCCCTGTATTTTGCCCCTGCAACCTTCAGAATTTGAAAGAGAGTATTCCAATCAACATTGTCAAAAGCTTTCTCTAAGTCTACAAATGCTAGAAACGTAGGTTTACCTTTCCTTAATCTATTTTCTAAGATGAATCGAAGGGTCAGTATTGCCTCACGTGTTCCAACATTTCTACGGAATCCAAACTGATCTTCCCCGAGGTCGACTTCTACTAGTTTTTCCATTCGCGTTAGTATTTTGCAGCCGTGACTTATTAAACTGATAGCTCGGTGATTTTGCACATCTGTCAACGCCTGCTTTCTTTGGGATTGGAATTATTACATTCTTCTTGAAGTCTGAGGGTATTTCGCCTGTCTCATACGTCTTGCTCACCAGATGGTAGAATTTTGTCAGGACTGGCTCTCCCAAGGCTGTCAGTAGTTCTAATGGAATGTTGTCTACTCCCAGGGCCTTGTTTCAACTCAGGTCTTTCAGTGCTCTATCAAACTCTTCACGCAGTATCATATCTCCCATTTCATCTTCATCTACATCCCCTTCCATTTCCATAATATTGTCCTCAAGTACATCGCCCTTGTATAGACTCTCTATATACTCCTACCACCTTTCTGCTTTCCCTTCTTTGCTTAGAACTGGGTTTCCTTCTGAGCTCTTGATATTCATACAAGTGGCTCTCTTCTCTCCAAAGGTCTCTTTGATTTTCCTGTACGCAGTATCTATCTTGCCCCTAGTGAGATAAGCCTCTACATCCTTACATTTATCCTCTAGCCATACCTGATTAGCCATTTTGCACTTCCTGTTGATCTCATTTTTGAGACGTTTGTATTCCCTTTTTGCCTGCATCATTTACTGCATTATTATATTTTCTCCTTTCATCAATTAAATTCAATATCTCTTATGTCACCCAAGGATTTCTACTAGCCCTCGTCTTTTTACGTACTTGATCCTCTGCTGCCTTCACTACTTCATCCCTCAAAGCTACGCCGGCCGGGGTGGCTTAGCGGTTCTAGGCGCTACAGTCTGGAGCCGCGCGAACGCTACTGTCGCAGGTTCGAATCCTGCCTCGGGCATGGATGTGTGTGATGTCCTTAGGTTGGTTAGGTTTAAGTACGAGGCCTGTTCAGAAAGTAAGCTCCGATTGATTGCCAAATTGAAACCACAGTGAACATCAGAAATGTTTTACTTGTAACAATTAGCTACACCTTTCAGCTACTTCTCTACGTAGTCGCCGTTCTGACTTAGACTTTTGTCATAGCGTTGTACCAACTTTTCAATAGCCTCATCATAGAAGGCAGCCGCCAGTGCTTTCCACCAATTCTCCACGCTGGCCTACACCTCGTTGTCTGTGTCAAAATGTTGTCTTCAAAGACAGCGGTTCATGTGACCAGAGATGAAACTCAGGGGGAGACAATTGCGGACTGTATTGTGGGTAATCTAATATTTCCATCTGAAAACGATGCAGGAGCATCTTCATTGCCCCTGCAGAATGCGGCTGAGAATTGTCGTGAAGACGAAACAGCACGACAGTTATGTAATGTTAGCTGCATAGCTTCACTCGAAATTTCTCACCAGGCCCTCGTACTTGGCGGCAGACACTATTTTCTAGACATCTTTACGCACTCACTGCGAGCTCAGAAATGAGAAGAGCGATGTGATGCTAACTGGGGTTATACTAGAGACACTACCCAACACATCTGTGCAAAGCTTTATCGGATTTTCATAGTCGTTTCCATTTCGCGACCGATCGGAGCTTACTTTCTGAACGCCCCTCGTAGTTCTAAGTCTAGGGGACTGATGACCTCAGAAGTTAAGTTCCATAGTGCTCAGAGCCATTTGAACCTCAAAGCTACCCATCCTTCTTCTACTGTATTTCTTTCCCCCATTTGTGACAATTATTCCCTTATGCTCTCCCTGAAACTCTGTACAACCTCTGGTTTAGTCAGTTTATCCAGGTACCATCTCCTTAAATTCCCACCTTTTTGCAGTTTCTTCGGTTTTAATCTACAGTTCATAACCTGTAGATTGTGGTCAGAGTCCACATCTGCCCCTGGAAATGTGTTACAATTTGAAATCTAGTTCCTAAATCTCTGTCTTACCATTATATAATCTATCTGAAACCTGTCAGTATCTGCAGGCTTCTTCCATGTATACAACCTTCTTTTATGATTCTTGAACCAAGTGTTAGCTATGATTAAGTTATGCTCTGTGCAAAATTCTAACAGACGGCTTCCTCTTTCATTTCTTAGCCCCAATCCATACTTAGTTTCCTCCTTTCATTTTTCCTACTACCGAATTCCAGTCACCCATGACTATTAAATTTTCGTCTCCCTTCACTATCTGAATAATTTCTTTTATTTCATCAATTTCTTCGTCATCTGCAGAGCTAGTTGGTATATAAACTTGTATTACTGTAGTAGGCGTGAGCTTTATGTCTATCTTGGCCACAATAATGCGTTCACTATGCTGTTTGTAGTAGCTTACCCGCACTCCTATTTTTTTATGCAGTATTAAGCCTACTTCTGCATTACCCCTATTTGATTTTGCGTTTATAACCCTGTATTCACCTGACCAAAAGTCTTGTTCCTCCTGCCACCGAACTTCACCAATTCCCACTATATCTAACTTTAACCTATCCATTTCCCTTTTTAAATTTTCGAACCTACCCACCCGATAATGGGATCTGACATTCCACGCTCCGATCCGTAGGACGCCAGTTTTCTTTCTCCTGATAACGACGTCCTCCTGAGTAGTCCCCGCCCGGTGATCTGAATGGGGGACTATTTTACTTTTGGAATATTTTACCCAAGAGGACGCCATCATCATTTAGCCATACAGTAAAGCTGCATGCCCTCGGGAAAAATTACGGCTGTAGTTTCCCCTTGCTTTCAGCCGTTCGCAGTACCAGAACAGCAAGGCCATTTTGGTTAGTGTTACAAGGCCAGATCAGCCAATCATCCAGAATGTTACCCCTGCAACTACTGAAAAGGCTGCTGCCCCTCTTCAGGAACCACACGCTTGTCTGGCCTCTCAACAGATACCCCTCTGTTGTGGTTGCATCTACGGTATGGCTATCTGTATCGCTGAGGTACGCAAGCCTCCCCACCAACGGCAAGGTCGATGGTTCATGGGGAGGGTTATCGAAATATATGAAATAAAATCGTCGTAACTTCTGAACGGTATGCATTAGGACGTCCAAACGGCACAGTTTGCCGCGGGGTGTGATGGGAATTAGTATGCGCATATATGGTTTGCTTCAGTTGCGGTTTGTGGCGTCTGTGTGTGTGTGTGTGTGTGTGTGTGTGTGTGTGTGTGTGTGTGTGTGTCTGTGTGTCTGTGTGTGTGTGTGTGTGTGTGTGTGTGTATGCATGACAATAACGGCCAATTTAGTGATTTCTTAGCGGTCAGTAGCTAGCAGAAACCTGCAGTACGCACTTCGAGAGCGAGTTTTTATTGTGAAAGCATACTGAAGACAAACTCGTTGGTTACAACGCAACGGACGTTCCGAAGATATTGCACGTGTGCGATGTTCGAACAAACGTAGCAATTTTATCGATTGTAAATAAGCTGAAGACAAGTGGTGTACTAAATAGTGGTAGTGGTAAACTTAGACCGTCATTGATAATAGTCGAAGACTCTTAGAGAGCTTTCCAAGGAAATCGTTGCGTCGATTGACCCAGGAGACAGGCGTTTCATATGCCACTTGTCGGAGTGCTGTGACGAAATCGGCATTGCGACCATACAGAGTGCACATAACGCAAGCGTTGCAAGAAACAGAACATGACTAAAGGACGTGTTGTTGTCCATGGTTTCAAGTGTTTCACACTTAACGTCCAGACATTTTCTTCATAACTTCGTTTACAGATGAGGTATGGTTCCGTTAGACAATATCATACAAAATAGCAGATACTGTTCTGGTGTAAGTCCCCATACCACCCACGAAACATCACTGCACGATGAAAAGGTTGGAGTGTGGTGTCTGGTGTCAGCTTCCAGAATCGTTGGTCCCACTTTATTTGATACGACAGTTTATACGGCCGTCTTCAACATATTTGTGGGTTCTAATTTACTGAAGGCTATTTCTAAGAGGCTGGAGCAACGGGTCACACGTGTAACGCTTCCGTGCAACTTGTAACCAGTTTCTTTTGGACTGAATAACCTAAAAGAAATCGTGCCCCCTTCCCCGAATCACCTGACAAAATACGCCTTTGTTTTAATGATTGCCACTTCAATCCACGTACCATGTCTGTGGCACTATCGCCCCTATTAATACAAAATGAGCTGCACTTCTTTCTGCGTTTTCGATGTCATCCGTCAGTCCCACCTGATGCGAACCCCACACCGCAAAAAAAATACTTCGGAATAGGGCCGACATACGTGGTATAAGCAATCTCTTTAGTAGACCTGTTGCACATTCTAAGTGTACTGCCAACGAATTGCAGTCTTTGGTTTGCTCTACCCACAATCTATGTGAGCGTTCCAATTTAGGTTATTTGTAATTGTAATCCCTAAGTATCTAGTTGAATTTACAGCCTTCAGATTTGTGTGACTTATCGCGTAATCGAAACTTAGCGTATTTCTTTTAGTACTCATGTGAATAACTTGACACTTTTCTTTATTCAGGGTCAATTGCCACTTTTCGCACCGTACAGATATTTTATCTAAATCATTTTGCAAGTCGTTTTGATCGCCTGTTGACTTTACAAGATGGTAAATCACAGCATCATCTGCAAAAATCTAAGACGGCTATTCAGATTGTCTCCTATGTCGTTAATATAGATCAGGCAGGAACAATAGAGGGAAAGTCGAATATTACTTCCGTTTAACTCGATGACTTTCCGTCTATTACTACGAACTCTGACCTTTCTGACAGGAAATCACGCATCCAGTCGCACAACTGAGGCGACATTCCATAGTCACGCAGTTTGGTTAGAAGACGCTTGTGAGGAACGGTGTCGAAAGCCATCCGGAAATCTTAAAATATGGGATAAATTTGACATCCCCTGTCGATAGCACTTATTACTTCATGAGTATAAAGAGTTAGTTGTGTTTCGCGAGAACGATATTTTCTGAATCCGTGCTGACTATGTGTCAATAAATCGTTTTCTTCGTGCTACTTCATAATGTTTGAATACAGTGACTTCACCGCTGATATCGCGCAGTGAAGGTATTGATTCCATCTTGCCACCGGTGTGCTTTACGAATGACCAGAATCTCTTTGGGTTTTCTAGAAGATTTCGAGACAGTTTCGTTGTGGAAATTATTAAAAGCATCTCTCATTGAAGTACGAGCTATATTTCGAACTTCTGCAGAACTTTGCCGGTCTTGGGAATTGTGCGTTCTTTTAAATTTGGCATGCTTTTTTCGCTGCTTCTGCAACCGCGATCTGACCCGTTTTGTGTAGGATGGAGGATCAGTACCATCACTTATTGACTTATATCTCTCAATTGCTGTCGATACTATCTCTTTGAAATTCCTACTACGCTTAAACTTCCATCAATCCATGTTCCGCTAGCAGGACGTTATCCCGTCGTTGACTATTGTTTTTGTCACGGGCACTTCCCCGTTGACAGTCCCCTCCCGGAGATCCGAGTGGGGGACTAGTCCGGAGTGTTTTAATATTTCGCCAATGGAGAGATCAATTACATGCCACATGTCCTGTGGAGACACATTATGTGTCTTTAATGCAATGGTTGTCATTGTTCAATCTTCCTCCAATTAGGGCCACTTTCCAGGCCTGGAAGCAAGAGAGCGCCCTGAACATCTGTTCGTTCCCCCCTCCTTTTTGACTAGGCGGTCGGCAGAACGAGGGTGACTTCGGTCGCCATTTCTGGTGATTTTTAATCAGAGTTTAGGGAAGGACTGGGTTTGAAGCCTGGACCTCGGATTTTTTTTCATAGTCAGATGACATCCATTGAAGTTCATCGTTGCATCCGTCACTGTTTTTTTATTTCAGAGGGCAGCCAGCCCTATGACAGAACACGGTGAGCGACCGCGCCGGTACCCACTGGACCATGGCTGTCCTCCAGCTACAGAGCATATACTCGGAACGACGAAACTCGCTTGATTGGAATAACAACAAAATCAATATGTTATTAAATATAAAAAATACCCTCAACCTGTCTTCTCCCAATAGAGTCCATAATTCAAAGGCGAACATTGCGGAATTGGAATAATAATACACTACTGGCCATTAAAATTGCTATACCACGAATATGACGTGCTACAGACGTGAAATTTAACCGACAGGAAGAAGATGCTGTGATATGCAAGTGATTAGCTTTTCAGAGCATTCACACGAGGTTGGCGCCGGTGGCGACACCTACAACGTGCTCACATGAGGAAAATTTCCAACCGATTTCTCATACACAAACAGCACTTGACCGGCGTTGCCTGGTGAACCGTTGTTGTGATGCCTCGTGTAAGGAGGAGAAATGATTACCATCACGTTTCCGACTTTGATAAAGGTCGGATTGTAGCCTATCGCGATTGCGGTTTATCGTATCGTGACGTTGCTGCTCACGTTGGTCGAGATCCAAACACTGTTAGTAGAATATGGAATCGATGGGTTCAGGAGGGTAATACGGAACGCCATGCTGGATCCCAAAGACCTCGTATCACTAACAATCGAGATGACAGGCGTCTTATCCGCATGGCTGTAACGGATCGTGCAGCCACGTATCGATCCCTGAGTCAACAGATGGGGACGTTTACAAGACAACAACCATCTGCACGAACAGTTCGACGACGTTTGCGGCAACATGGACTATGAGGTCGGAGACCATGGCTCCGGTTACCCTTGACGCTGCATCACAGACAGGAGCGCCTACGATGGTGTACTCAACGACGAACCTGGGCGCACGAACGGCAAAACGTCATTTTTTCGAATGAATCCAGGTTCTGTTTACAGCATCATGATGGTCGCATCCGTGTTTGGCGACATCACGGTGAACGCACATTGGAAGCGTGTATTCGTCATCGCCATACTGCCATATCACTGGCGTGATGGTATGGGGTGCCATTGGTTAGACGTCTTTGTCACCTCTTGCTCGCATTGACGGCACTTTGAACAGTGGACGTTACATTTCAGATGTGTTACGACCTGTGGCTGTGCCCTTCATTCGATCCATGCGAAACCCTACATTTCAGCAGGATAATGCATGACCGCATGTTGTAGGTCCTGTACGGGCCTCTCTGGATACAGAAAATATTCGACTGCTGCCCTGGCCAGCACATTCTCCAGAGCTCTCACCAACTGAAAACGTCTGTTCAATGGTGACCGAGCAACTGGCTCGTCACACTACGCCAGTCACTACTCTTGATGAACTGTGGTATCGTGTTGAAGCTGCATGGGCAGCTGTACCTGTACACGCCATACAAGCTCTGTTTGACTCAATGCCCAGGCCTATCAAGACCGCTATTACCGTCAGAGGTGGTTGTTCTGGGTACTGATTTCTCAGGATCTATGCACCCAAATTGCGTGAAAATGTAATCACATGTCAGTTCTAGTATAATATATTTGTACAATGAATACCCGTTTACCATCTGTATTTCTTCTTGGTGCAGCAATTTTAATGGCCAGTAGTGCAAATTTAATGTTTTTATTACTTATAACAGATACTGACGTCCTGCCCCTATGGAGGCCAGACCTAAAACGGCGAAAGTCGCATCATTCGAACAATAATATAATCAATTTTTTATAACAAACAAACTGGAACCTCTCTGTATGGTGCACAAACCTCGAATGAAGAGCCCACCACAACTGAAGTAGTTATAAAGGATGAGGAGTGGTAGAGGGAGCTGAAATATTATTGTTCTAGGGGGACGGGAAGGGGTTTCCACTCATTTTAGGGTCTTCCCATAGGTCGAGAGATATAGTGACATGGGAAGGATTTCCCGCCAATTTTATGCCACGTAAGTGTCCGACAACCACGTGACCAGTTGTCTCGTTTTGTTCAAGATGGCTCTGAGCTCTATGGGACCCAACTTCTGAGCACATCAGTCCCCTATAACTTAGAACTAATTAAACCTAACTAACCTAAGGACATCACACCAGAGGTGTACAAATTCCCCTTGCAGCCTGCTTGCCCCTAGCTCCTCTGCAACCATTCATGCAGGTCAGCCTGCCGCGACGTAAACACAAGAGTGCGCGTGTACTGAGGCATAGTGGGTAATGCGACCGACTTGGGCTCCCGCAAGCCTAGGCTACCTGGGTTCCCGCAGGCCTGCCAAGCTACACGGGACCCGCTCAGCTTGCTGCGCCTGACAACAGGTTGCGCTGTCAAGCTACCGTGAGTAGGGTAGCCAGGTAGTTAGCCCGCAGTTCATTTATCGCAAAGGTGGGGGCGGCACAATGAATAGGTCGAACTTTAGTGAAATTGAGAAAAAATTGACAACTGGCGAATACATGCTGGTAACGAAACAGAGCACAAGTGCCGCATGGGAAACGTTTTCGTGTGTTTATGATGCCGCTTCAAATAAATCGGTAGGTGTGTCTCAATGCAAACTATGTAAAAAGCTCTTAAGTACTTATTCGGGAACCTCGAGTATGTTACGACATGTGCGCAAATTTGACAAGCAGTTCCCTCACTCCGTAAAGATCTTGAAAGAGGACAAAGATTTAGTGGCCGAAAAGTGCGTCGAAATGTGTGTGAAGGACCTGAGACCATTTAGTAGTATAGAGGGAGAAGGATTTCTTAATTTAGGGCAGACACTGATCGACATAGGTAAAAAATATGGCTCAGTTGATATTAAAAATATTATGCCTTCCCCAGTGACAGTAGCTAGAAAAGTTCAAACCTTAGCTGATAAAGTGCACAGCAAAATGCTCCCAGATATAGTGCGTGCGATTCGTTCTGGTATATGTGCCAGTAAAATTGATCTATGGACAGACAATTACAAGGGGGTGCATTACATGTCCGTGACAATGCATTACATAAATTCAGACTGGCGTTTGAATAAATATGTACTGATGTGCTCTGCGTTTCCTGACTGCCCAAAAACTGGCTCGAATATTCGAAACGAATTGGAAGATCGCTTAGAAACTATGGGTGTTTCTCGTGAAGACATTGCCAAAATTACATTTGTCACAGACAAGGCCAGTAACATTGTCAAAGCTCTCGAAATATATCAGCATCTACCATGCATGGCTCATAGTATAAACACAGTCTTGAAACATGTTCTGAGCGAACAGTTTTTGAAAGAAAATGTTCCAAATATATTAGCCATTCTTAATACAGTGCGGGCTACGGTTTCCTACTTCAAGAGAAGAGGTCTGTGTGTGAGACTGAACTCATCTTTAAAGCAGTGGGTTTCAACTCGTTGGAATAGTTATTTTGACATGCTTGTATCAGTCCATTCTCAGATTGATTCAGTGAAGGCTGTCTTACATAACGAAGGTGCCTCTGATAAGATGCTGGGTTATGACCACCATATAACTGGCCAGCTTATAGCATTTCTTAAGCCGTTCAAAGAAGCCACAGTTGATCTAGAGGGTGACAAGGAGCCAATCCTACATTTAGTTCTACCGTGGTTTTATGCCTTAAAAGCTCACTGTACTGTACGGGATAACGATGAAGAGGTTTGTAATTTTATTCCGTCTGAATATTATAGAACCACTTGTGAAATATGTATGTTGATAAAATGTATTTTCAGGACATGAAACCTTTGAAACAAGCCGCCGGTGCCTTCCTAGAACAGAAAATGTGCGTTAGTATGGTGCATAAAATTGCAACGTTTATGGTGCCTAACTACCGGACATTGAGAAAGTTAACCGAGGACAAAAAGTTGATGTTTACCAAGCAGCACGACAGATGTGTGCTGAAGGTGATAAGATAATGCATATATTCTTCATCTACATGTACATGGGTACTCTCCAAGTCACACGCAAGTGCTGGGTTGAGGGTTCATCGAACCACTTTCAATTTATTTGTCTCCTATTCTCGAATTTCGCGCGGGATAAAACACCTACATCTCTCCGTTTGAGCGGTGCTTTTTTGTATTTTATTCTCATGATCATTTCTTCCAATGTATATGGGACTCAACAATATATCTTCGAATTCGGAGGTGTAAGTTGGCTATCGAAATTTCATATATACACTCCTGGAAATGGAAAAAAGAACACATTGACACCGGTGTGTCAGACCCACCATACTTGCTCCGGACACTGCGAGAGGGCTGTACAAGCAATGATCACACGCACGGCACTGCGGACACACCAGGAACCGCGGTGTTGGCGCTAGCTGCGCAGCATTTGTGCACCGCCGCCGTCAATGTCAGCCAGTTTGCCGTGGCATACGGAGCTCCATCGCAGTCTTTAACACTGGTAGCATGCCGCGACAGCGTGGACGTGAACCGTATGTGCAGTTGACGGACTTTGAGCGAGGGCGTATAGTGGGCATGCGGGAGGCCGGGTGGACGTACCGCCGAATTGCTCAACACGTGGGGCGTGAGGTCTCCACAGTACATCGATGTTGTCGCCAGTGGTCGGCGGAAGGTGCACGTGCCCGTCGACCTGGGACCGGACCGCAGCGACGCACGGATGCACGCCAAGACCGTAGGATCCTACGCAGTGCCGTAGGGGACCGCACCGCCACTTCCCAGCAAATTAGGGACACTGTTGCTCCTTGGGTATCGGCGAGGACCATTCGCAACCGTCTCCATGAAGCTGGGCTACGGTCCCGCACACCGTTAGGCCGTCTTCCGCTCACGCCCCAACATCGTGCAGCCCGCCTCCAGTGGTGCCGCGACAGGCGTGAATGGAGGGACGAATGGAGACGTGTCGTCTTCAGCGATGAGAGTCGCTTCTGCCTTGGTGCCAATGATGGTCGTATGCGTGTTTGGCGCCGTGCAGGTGAGCGCCACAATCAGGACTGCATACGACCGAGGCACACAGGGCCAACACCCGGCATCATGGTGTGGGGAGCGATCTCCTACACTGGCCATACACCACTGGTGATCGTCGAGGGGACACTGAATAGTGCACGGTACATCCAAACCGTCATCGAACCCATCGTTCTACCATTCCTAGACCGGCAAGGGAACTTGCTGTTCCAACAGGACAATGCACGTCCACATGTATCCCGTGCCACCCAACGTGCTCTAGAAGGTGTAAGTCAACTACCCTGGCCAGCAAGATCTCCGGATCTGTCCCCCATTGAGCATGTTTGGGACTGGATGAAGCGTCGTCTCACGCGGTCTGCACGTCCAGCACGAACGCTGGTCCAACTGAGGCGCCAGGTGGAAATGGCATGGCAAGCCGTTCCACAGGACTACATCCAGCATCTCTACGATCGTCTCCATGGGAGAATAGCAGCCTGCGTTGCTGCGAAAGGTGGATATACACTGTACTAGTGCCGACATTGTGCATGCTCTGTTGCCTGTGTCTATGTGCCTGTGGTTCTGTCAGTGTGATCATGTGATGTATCTGACCCCAGGAATGTGTCAATAAAGTTTCCCCTTCCTGGGACAATGAATTCACGGTGTTCTTATTTCAATTTCCAGGAGTGTAGATCGCGCCACGTCAAAAAACGCCATTGTTGTAATGATTCCCACCCCAACTCCTGTATAATTTCCGCGGCACTCTTTCCCCTGTTTCACGATAATACCAAACGAGCTGCCCTTCTTTGGACTCTTTCGACCTCCTCCATCAATCGTACCAGAAAAGGCTCTCCAACTGCGTAGCAATGCTCCAAAAGAGTGTTTTGTCATTAAAACGCCTACAACATTTTCTGTGCGTCCATTCCTAATTAAGTACGTCGTAATTGTAATCAGAGGTATTAAGTAGAATCTACAGCCTTTAGATTTGACTGGTTGATCTTGTAAACGAAGTTTAACGGACTTAGTTTAGTACACACACGGATAACCTCGCTCTTTTCATTATTAATTGCCAGCTGCCAATTTTCACACCAAAAATATATATATTATTTAAATTGTCCTGCAGTTAGTATTGATCTTCTGGTGACTATACTGGACGATAAATGATAGCATCATCTAAAAACTATTATAATTTCAACTATGTGTAGTACGATCTTCACATTATTCTGCAAATATTAATTGGAACCTGTACAGTGTCAGTACAAGTGCCCAATCACAGCACCAAAGAAACAAATCCAGGACCGTACAAAATGGCGAAATTTGAGGACTGGGCAGAAGAGTCTCCTCTCCTACATGATAAAGTCAGCAGATACTTGTAAGAACACTGTGTGAACGAGGGAGATATTCTACAGTGGTGGAAAAATAACTCCCAACGACTTCCTCGACTTGTGTGTGTGGCAAGAAAAATATTAAATATACCAGCCACTAGTGCCTCTAGTGAGAGAATTTTTAGTTGCGCTGGAAACCTAATTAGCGAAAAACGATCACGTCTTAATACAGACAGACTTAACGATCTCGTCATAATTAATTCAAACACTAATCAGCATACACATTAAGAATACAGTATAACATTAAACAGGAAACTATGAGCTTGAGTGCAAATTTACTAATTAAGAGTGCACTTTTCTAATTGTGCTTTCTGGGCGTCAATTTCTGAGATAGAAATTTTGTAATGCATAGAGTTCATTTTTATTGTAGACTAAACTTTTTGATTTCAATCCTCCCAAGTGACATTTATTATTGTTCGTAAACCATTTTCTGTTACTTGTGTTTGCAAGAGCAGCCAAATATTTTTAGGAGTATCTGGTATGGACTAAATAATACTTTCAGGGGAACTGAAGGAAAATTTGTAAATATTTTATGTTGAAAAGTGTTCTGCAAAATAAAATATTCATTTGTGGATTAAGGCAATACACATTATGAGTTTAAATTACAATTTATTTTGTTGAGTTCCACACACATTGCGATATGTAATTTTATTCCTGTAATCTATATTAAAGGGAATCCCACAAGCAGGGTCAAGATGCTGAAGACCTAGACACTACAAATGCTTTTAAAATGAAGAGCGTCATTTTCCACGAATGTGTTGTAGTAGGAATATAATGGAAACTCGGAGCCACTCTCCACAGCGTCTACGTCTGCGTCATGAGGATTCAGACTCGTCGTTTAGGTCTGTGTAATGAGGGTCTACAGTCGTCGTTTAGATTCGCATCATGCAAGTAAACACTCGTCCTCTAAGTCTGCATCATGAGGGGCCGAACTATGGTCCCTATGACGCAGACCTAGACTACAAGTGTGGTCTCTCATGACGCAAACGTAGACGCCGCGAAAAATGGCTCAGAGTTGCCATGGTATTCCCAGTACTATAGTTTTTAGACGAACTGGATACGTAACAAGTGCTTCGATTTTGTTAAAATGCATTTTGGCAATTTAGAATGATTTTGACAACTTTGAATGAATTCACAGAACCAGTAAAATACATCCTGGAAAAGTAGTTAAATATTTGTATAACTGGTGTAATACTTCACTGAAACATACTGAAGTTAAAGATTCTAGACTTCCAAAACCTTAATTTTGTTCTCATTGCAGTACAATAGTTATCAAGGGCGTAGATAATTTATTCTTCTGGGGAGGGGACCAATCTTCTTTATGTTTTTGGGGGGTGGAGGTTCGCTTCTTTAGTACAAATATCCAAAACCTGCAACACAGACTGCATTGCGTTCCACTAAAACAAAAAACACTATGTTCATGGGCTCGGTGGGGGGGGGGGGGGGGGGGGAGAGATTGTGAAGTCTCGAAGAAATCCTTTTATATCTGACAACTAGCTGAAAACCGGGCGTTGCCTGGGCATTTATTTATTCCATACTCTCGTAGTCCATCTTCCCTCCCCTATTTTCTCTCTATCCATTTATTCCTCTCCCACTGTCTCTATGTTCACCTCCCGCCCTCCCTCCCCATGCCTTGGCCCATCTCCCCCCATCCTCTATCCTTCTCCTCGTCCTCTCTCTGTTGGACTCCGCCACTTCAGTTCATCTCTTCTTCACCTATCTATGAAAACTCATATATATCTGTCAACTTTTGTGGTGATCAGTGAAGCAGTGTCAAAGTTTATTGCTAGGCAGCATTTATTGTAATACTTTTGATACGCAGCATTGATAGTTTTGTTTTCTGGTGCGTAAACAAATGATGTTGAAGGTGTCCTGACAGGGAATATGCGACATACAATTGGCCATGTGAAAAACATGATTCTCAAGATTGATGCCTCAAACATATAACGACTGCTCTTGCGATTTATCTATCAACATGGCAAATGCAAGCTGCACTGGAAATTATAACCGTTTAAAGTCGAGTGGCATGTCGGTTTAATCATAGTGACACATGGAATCAAACTGTCTTAACCTTTGTACTTTCCTTTTAAAATTGTGGCTTCGATTACGTTGTTCTTTAATTTCTTCACCGCAAGTCGGGTGTCATTACAAAGACGTGGCTGGTTTACCTTTCGCAACATAATGATTGCCGATCCGACTTAATTGCAGATTGGGAGGCGGTAATCCGGGCAGATCCAGCGAATTTAAAAATTCCGTAGGATAGTTGACTACATCATCTTGGTTAGTAACGGAATAAACCGACTTGTATGTCATCAATTTGCCAGGTATCATATTTTGAATCTGAAAATTCATTTCGTTAACATCAAGGTTTTTTGCATCCAATATAACACATTTGCTCAACCAAAACTGGTTTGCAACTGTTAAGCGATATTTGCTGTGCGCGAATTGTTAAACACGATGACAGTGAATATGTCAGACATCTCTCAAATTTCAAAAAGATCATAGACATTTGGTTTAAAAACTGTATGTATATATACATATATACACACACGCACCCACATATATATATATGTACACATACACATACATACATACATATATATACGTATATATACACATACACATACATACATATATACGTATATATACATACACACACACATACATACATATATATACATACATACATATACGAATATATACACACATACATTTACGTCTACACACACACACACACACACACACACACACACATATATATATATATATATATATATATATATATATATATATATATATATATATAAAGATGCACATGAAATATTCAAAAACCTTCTACATGGAAACATGGAGCCAACTTTCATGGTAACCCACAAACGATGTCAAAACCTTTTGTAAGGTACTCTATTCCATGGACTGTCCGAAATACTATGTAGACAGTGATGTTCCTCTTGATGGTCAAGTCCGCAAAGTTTCTTCAAGATCGGACTAAAACTGTAGGTTGGTGTAGAAGTGTGTAAAGTGCCCTGCGCCATGCACCATTGAGAATTTTAAGCAGACAGCGCCCTTCATCCTGCTTTGAATATCAAGTGCGCCAAATTTCATCAAGGTCGGAATAAAACGTACAATTTGTCGATTTCCGTTAGGTAAAGTAACCTCTGCCATGTACCCTACGAAATTTTATATAGACTGTGACCTTCCTCTTGGTTTCAGGGTATAGTGTGCAAAATTTTATCAAGATTGTATGCAATACAAACACACGGACACAATGAAAACGCACTTTCAGTTTTTCTCAAATTTTCGAATTTTTCGGTCGATTTTCCAAAAATTTTATTTCATAAAAACCTTGTCCTGAGAATTACGAACACAACAAAAAAAATTGCCGAATTGGTCCAGCCGTTCTCGAGTTTTATCCTTATCAACATATTTGGCAATTCATTTTTATTTATATAGATAATAAGCCCGAAATATACGCGTAAAGGAAGAATGTACAAATAAAACGCAATATTTTTTGACCTGAAATTAATATATATATATATATATATATATATATATATATATATATATATATATATATATATATATAATGTTGGGGTTTGTCTTTTGGTGCTCAGGTAAAATAAAAACTTTTAATTAACGTTCATAATACGACAATGACTCGCGCAGACTAAACGGCTGCGTAGCGCAGCTCAGCAGTAATATGGGCAGGCAAGCAAGTTTCCCGCAGCCTGCCTGGGTTGGGTTGTGCTTGGCTTGGCTGGGAGTGAAGCAGCCTGCCCGTTCTGTTGACAACGCGCAGCGGCCTGCCCGCCTGGCCACCGGGCAAGCATGGGCGGGTTAAAAGCGGGACATGTACACCACTACATCACACACATCCATGCCCGGGGCAGGATTCGAACCTGCGACCGTACCGGTCTCGCGGTTCCAGACTGCAGCGCCTAGAACCGCACGGCCACTTCGGCCGGCTCTCGTTTTGTCTCGGCTCGATGGTGATGGTTGTCCCAGTCGAGATCACGTGGAACGGCGTCCGTCCATCACCACAACGCCAGTCTGTAACTATTATAAAAACAAACTCCTCCCGCGGTTTGGTTATTTTTCAGATACTGTCAAGGTCGGCCGTTGTGGCCGGGCGGTTGTAGGCGCTTCAGTCCGAAATCGCGCTGCTGCTACGGTCGCCGGTTCGAATCCTGCCTGGGGCCTGGATGTGTGTGGTGTAGGGCACTGATGAGCTCAGAAGTTAAGTCCCATAGTGCTTAGAGCCCTTTGGACCATCTGCCTCTCAAAACTGATGTCAACGTCTCGATGGAGCAGCACGCTGGAGTGTGTGCGCCGCCCTTGCTTGTAATTAAAGCAATGGTGTTCGATGTCTATCGATCTTCTCCGCTTACAAATATAGCGACTGCACCACTCGATAACGCGATGACTCCCTTGATCTGAAATGATAACCAAAAGTCCTTTGGGTGTTCGCGACAGACTTTTCAGTTTACGCGAACTTGCTGATTGTATTTCTCATGCCCAGTTTGAGAATGGGTATTCGGACGCTGAAAATATAATGTCTTGAATGATCAACCCATCACCCAAGCCGATGCCACATTATGTTGATGCGAGGATATTGAGTTGTTAATTATTATTCCGTCGACAAGGCGTCTCTACGTCACGTATTCAACAACTACACAACGTAATTCCAGAGAGAAGATACCCTTGAGCAATGTTCAGAGTGCGTCGTATTTCGGTGTAAACTTATTGCTGTTTACAGTCATATTGCCACTAAATCACTTATCACTTCTATGTTATCGGAAGTATCAGTTAATTCCACAAATACGCTTTGAATGTCCATTAAATGATGTATGCGACACGAAGAATTAAAGTTGAATTAAAGTTTATTGTTCTTCGTAATTATTTGTCCCTGCACTGAGCACACACACCGGTTTTTCATTCAGGGAATTGCGTCTGTTAGCATCAGCAATTCTGACTTTGACGACTGCTTCTGACAAGACGGCGCAATTGTAAGTTCTTCGTGATTGCGTTTATCTGTTGCCTACTCAAGTCTAATAATTGAGTTGATGTCGGCGATCAGTCTCTTTCTGTGTCCTTTGATGTTCGTGACTATTAAGTATCACGAAGGCTAAGTCCCATCACAAATCAGCAATCACACGAGTTATTTTTCTGTCACATATATCAACTATCCCGTTATCTGTCCAAACGGTAAAGATGATTTTACTTCAGTCCGACTTCTGGCTAATACTTCCAACCGTAAAACTTTTTAAACTTCAGATCGGTTTTTAAGCAATCTAGCACGATTAACTTGCGTACTGCTATTGCAAGACTACAAGAGAGAAGTGAAGTTAACATCTCCATTGCCGAGTTACATTGTAGCCACGGCGAACTTACAGCTCGATGCGCCTACAACTCTCTTCTAGGATAAATGTTATCTTTGGTCAATTTCTGGTCTGGGGTTTAACCTTCGTAAATGATAATTTTTTGAATTCTTTCTTTAACGTTTCTGTTTCGTATCGTATGGTATTCTTCAGTCCTTTCTTGATGATAAGCATTAATATTTACATAATATTCTTGTTAATCGAAACAGTGTAAATTTTCTTGTCAGTAACTGTCATCACTGCCAGGATGACTATTTTTTCTATTTCGTTTTGCAACAAAATGGTGTTCATTCTGGGTTCTATAATTGGGATGCTACACAGTATCGAATTACCTCATGTGCTTGAGTATAACTAGTCCAACTGCCTCAGGTGCGTGGGTAGGGTGGCGGATCCCCAGGGTGACTTTGAATGTAAATCGTAGAATTGCCTGATGTCAGGTTATCCACAGGGATGGGTTGGTCTTGAATATTGTTGCTGTTGTTGTGGTCTTCAGTCGTGAGACTGGTTTGATGCAGCTCTCCACGCTACTCTATGCTGTGCAAGCTTCTTCATCTCCCAGTACCTACTGCAGCCTACCTCCTTCTGAATCTGCTTAATGTATTTATCTCTTGGTCTCCCTCTACGATTTTTACCCTCCACACTGTCCTCCAATACTAAATTGGTGATCCCTTGATGCCTCAGAACATGTCCTACCAACAGATCCCTTCTTCTAGTCAAGTTGTGCCACAAAGTCCTCTTCTCCCCAATGCTATTCAGTACCTCATCATTAGTTATGTGATCTACCCATCTAATCTTCAGCATTCTTCTGTAGCACCACATTTCGAAAGCTTCTATTCTCTTCTTGTCCAAACTATTTATCGTCCACGTTTCACTTCCATACATGGCTACACTCCACACGTATACTTTCAGAAACGACTTCCTGACACTTAAATCTATACTCGATGTTAACAAATTTCTCTTCTTCAGAAACGCTTTCCTTGCCATTGCTAGTCTACATTTTATATCCTCTCTACTTCGACCATCATCAGTTATTTTGCTCCCCAAATAGCAAAACTCCTTTACTACTTTAAGTGTCTCATTTCGTAATCTAATTCCCGCAGAATCACCCGACGTAATTTGACTACATTCCATTATCCTCGTTTTGCTTTTGTTGATGTTCATCCTATATCCTCCTTTCAAGACACTGTCCATGCCGTTCAGCTGTTCTTCCAAGTCCTTTACTGTCTCTGACAGAATTATAATGTCATCGGCGAACCTCAAAGTTTTTATTTCTTCTCCATGGATTTTAATACCTACTCCGAATTTTTCTTTTGTTTCCTTTACTGCTTGCTCAATATACAGATTGAACAACATCTCTCTTGAATATAACTAGTGCAAATGTGTAAACTGATACCGGAAGTCCTTTTGAATGAACTTGAGGTAAGATAGTTATCTTGGTTTGATCTTGCCCTGCATTTCTGCTAATCATCAGTTATAGCATTATCTCATCAGTCACCATTTCTTGAATACCGGTGGCGTGTTTTGTGATCCAGAGCATACACTACCCAACTACTGTCACAGTTTATTAATGTGACAAATTCTTAATTTGATTTTGGCCCAGAGTCCACACTATGCCGTGTGCCCTCAGTAACTGGCTCGATAAAATATAATTGTCATGTGACTACGGTCTCCTGCCGGGTAGACCGATCGCCAGGTGCAAGTCTTTCGATTTGACGCGACTTTGGCGACTTGCTCGTCGATGGGGATGAAATGGTAATGATTAGGACAACACAACACCCGGTCCCTGAGCGGAGAAAAATCTCCATTCCAGTCGGGAATCGAACCCGGGCCCTTAGGATTGACGTTCTGCCGCTCTGACCTTTTTTTTTTTTTTTCTCGTTGTTGATCGTTGGGTTTGGTCGTCACATGACATCCATTGAAGTTCGTTTGTTGATCCTTCCACTCATTTTTTTTTATTACAGTGGCCTACCTGCTCTCTGTCCAAACACGCTGAGCTATCGTGCCGGCACCACTCAGCTACCGGGGACGGACACTGGCTCAGATGTCGGAGGAAAGCGCCGGCAGACCCCTTCCACCCTTCCAACAGGAAGAAACCTAGGAATGCTCTGTGGTGATGAAGCCAATCTGCGACCTGAGGACAGTTTTGTAGTTGGCCCCTTATCGCAAAGTGCATAGATTAGGGTACACTACCGTCTGTATAATGCTGATCCTAAAGCTTTGAGAAAAGATGTTTGTAAATGAGTTACGAGGCTTATCCTATTACAGCAGTTGTTCACCACACTGGACCTGTTAAGAAAAGTGCACCACAAGTCACCTATGTCGGTTTGCTCGGTTCGACTCAAGGAATTCTTTGTCGATGGTGAATCTACCTAGCTGCGGGAGGGCGGCAGCTGTCAGAAGATGTCCGCTAGTGTTCGGCCAAACCTGTCAGGAATGGAAGGCCAACCTGTTGGGGCCGTGTCACGCTTTCTGCCGCATCGCGGCCACCTCCAGCGGCACGCAGCCGAACATTCTTCCAGCGAAAGACAAACGGCCGGCGCAGGAATCCCGCTGGAAGTGACCTTGAGGCGCTCCGAGAACGCGATCCACTTCCAGTGAAGCCGCTGTTAATATAACAGTTCCGTTTTCTTTTCCAGGGAACGTGAGGTGATGCCGCCGCACTACCGCCGTGTGCTGATTTCGTAACAGCAATCCGGGAAAAAAAAAGGTCAAGTGCAGGCAGCGTACTGAGAACGTGAACATACTCGAAGATTAATGGATGTATTAATTACTGTGGAATTCTAGTGGTTCTAAGATCGCAAAAGCAACTGAGTTATAGATTCTACAAGGGTGAACAGCTCTCTGTGGTACTGTAAGATTGCTTTGTTATAAGGATCGTGCATAGCTGCTTGAAGGATAACGTAACTTAGCAAGTGATGAAGCTATATGGACCACCCGTCATTACCAGCGAACAAAGGATTCAAATCTAAAGAGAGTCGTAACTATTAGTTCTGAAGTGTATCCAGCGCTTCTCCGATTCAGCGCTGAAGAAGTGCGACATGCACTTCCCATTAAATTTGTAGCGCTGATGTTTACGTCTTGATCTTGTATTCTGTCACCATCTCTATTCCATCTTCATTCTCTTGTGACTGGACCAGTCCGATGTCAGAGACTAGCCGCCCACCACTGTAATAACGGATCGACCAAGAGTTTAATTTGTTCAGTGCTGGGGCTGCCTCCAAACATTGTTTCAATTTGTTGTTGTTGTGATCTTCAGTCCGGACTCGTTTGACACAGCTCTCCATGCTAGTCTATCCTTCATCTCCGAATAACTAATGCAACTTACATCCTTCTCACTCTGCTTACTATATTCATTTCTTGGTCTCCCTCTACAACTTTTATCCCCAACACTTTCCTCTAATATTTTTTTTCATAACGTGGGGCCACAGTCATAATATATTTCTTTAAAGTCAGTAGCGCCATTAGACTGTTTTTTATTTGCGGTGTTACATTTACACGATCATGATTTCGGCTTTACAGTGCCATTATCAAGTGCTTTAATGTAATACGGTGCCTAAGATGGCATACTGTATACCATTAAAACACTTGATAAAGGCACTGTAAAGCCGAAATCATGATGTGTAAATGTAACACTGCAAATAAAAAACAGTCTAATGGCGGTACTGACTTTAAAGAAACTTTCCTCTAATGCTAAATTAGTGATCCCTTGACCTCTCAGAATGTGTCCTATCAACTGATCCCCTCTTCTAGTCAGATTGTGCCAATGTACCACAAATTTTTCTCCACACTTCTGTTCACTACCTACTCATGTATTACCTGATCTACCCACCTAATCTTCAGCATTGTTCTGTAGCACTCTATTTCAAAAACTTCTCTTCTTGTCTAAATTGTTTATCAGCCATGTTTCACTTCCACACTAGGCTACACTCAATACGAATACTTTCAGAAAAGACATCCTAACACTGGAATCTATATCTGTTGACAAATTTATTTTCTTCAGAAACGCTTTTCTTGTCATCACCAGTTATTCTGCTGCCAAAATAAGAGAACTCCTCTACTACTTCAAGTGTCTCGTTTCCTAATCCAGTTCTCTCAGCATCACCTGATTTAATACGTCTACATTTCATTATCCTTACTTTGCTTTTGTTGCTGTTCATCTTATATCCTCTTTTCAGCACACTGTCCATTCAGTTCGAGGAGGAGGAGGAGGAGGAGATTAGTGTTTAACGTCCCGTCGACAACGAGGTCATTGGAGCGCAAGCTCGGGTTAGGGAAGGATGGGGAATGAAATCGGCCGTGCCCTTTCAAAGGAACCGTCCCGGCATTTGCCTGAAGCGATTTAGGGAAATCACGGAAAACCTAAATCAGGATGGCCGGAGACGGGATTGAACCGTCGTCCTCCCGAATGCGAGTCCAGTGTGCTAACCACTGCGATTCAGTTCGAACTGCCCTACCAAGTCCTTTGCTGTTTCTGAGAGAATTACAATGTAATTGGCAAACGACACAGCTTTTATTTATCCTCGCTGAACTTTAACCCCTACTCCAAATTTTTCTATGGGTTCCTTTACGATTTGCGCTGTGTACAGATTGAATAGTATTCGCGATAGGCTACAATCCTGTGACATTCCCTTCTTAATCACAGCTTGTCTTTCTTGCCCCTCGACCCTTATAACTGCCGTCCAGTTACGTACAAGTTGTAAATAGTCTTTCGCTCCCTGTATTTTACCCCTGCTACCCTCAGAATTTCAAAGAGAGTATTCCAGTCGGCACTGTCAAAAGCTTTCTCTAAGTCTACAAATGCTGTAAACGGTTTACCTTTTCTTAACCTCCTCTAAGACAAGCTGTAGGGTCATTGTTGCCTCGCGTGTTCATACATTTCTCCGGAATCCAAACTGATCTTCCCCGAGGTCGGCTTCTACCAGTTTTTCCGTTCGTCTGTAAAGAATTCGTGTTAGTTTTTCGCAACCTTACCTTATTAAAACGATTTTCTTTGTAATTGGAATATTACATTCTTCTTGAAGTCTAGGGTAATTCACCTGTCTGGAAGAGTTCTATCGTGACTGTCTCTCCCAAGGCTGTCAATAGTTCTGACGGAATGTCATTTACTCCCAGAGCCTTATTTCGACAAGTGTTTCACAGTGCAGTGTCAGATTCTTTCCGCAGTATCATATCTCTCATCTCATCTTCATCTACGTCCTCCTCCATTTCTATGATACTGCCTTCATCTCCCTGATACAGACCCTCTATATACTCCTTCGACTTTCCCTTCTTTGCTTACGGCGTGTTTGCCATCTGAGCTCTTGAAATTCGTCTCTCTGCATCCCTTTTCTCCAAAAGACTCTTTAATTTTCCTGTAGGCGGTATGTATCTTTCCCCTAGTGAAGTATTGTTCTAAATCCTTACATTTGTCCTGCTTAGTCATGTCGCACTTCCTGTGAATCTCATTTTTAAGACGTTTGTATCGCCCTTCTCTTGCTTCAAATTTTTATATTTTCTCTTTTCACCAATTAAATTCAATATGTCTTCTACTGTATTTCTTTCCCCTGTTTCAGTCAGTTGTTACCTAATAGTCCCTTTGAAAAACCTCTGGTTCTTTCAACCTATCCACGTCCCATCTTCTTAATTTCCTACCTTTTTGCAATTTCTTTAGTTTTAATCTACAGTTCATAACTAACAAATCGTGATCAGAGTCCACATCTGCCCCTGGAAACGTCTTACAATTTAAAACCTGCTTCCGAAATCACTGTCTTACCATCATAGAATGAATCTGAAACCTTTCGGTGTCTCAGAACCCTTCCACGTATGATACTTAAACCAAGTATTAGCTATGTTTAAATTACGCTCTGTGCAAAACTGTACCAGACGACTTCCTCTTTCATTCCCTTCCCCCAGTCCATATTCATTTACAATATTTCTTTCTCTTCCTTTTTTCTTTTATCTAATGCCATCCCCCACCACAGTTAAATTTTCGTCTCCTTTAACTATCTGAATAATTTCTTTTGCCTCATCATATATTTCTTCAATCTCTTCATAACCTGCAGAGCTAGATAGCATATAAACTTGTACTACTATCGTGGGGATTAGCTTTGTATCTGTCTTGGCTGCAAATAATGCGTTCAATGTGCTGTTCGTGGTAACTTACACGCACTCCTATTTTCTTATTAATTATTAAACCTACTCCTGCATTACCCCTATCTGCTTTTGTATGTGTGACCCTGTATTCACCTGACCAGAAGTCCTGTTCCTCCTGCCACCGATCTTCATTAATTCTCACTATGTTTAACTTCAACCTATCATATTTCCCTTCTTAAATTTTCTAACCTACATGCGTGATTAAGGGATCCAACATTCCACCCTCCGATCCGTAGAACGCCAGTTTTGTTTTTCCTGTTGATGACAGCCTCCTGTGTAATCCCCGTCCGGATATCCGAATGTGGGACTACTTTACCTCCGGAATACTTTACCCGGAGAATTACTAAACGATATTTTACACATATGCTTCCAGCTTAACTTTGATCTCCTGAAAATGATTCAACAAAATGTGTGATTGTTACTGCGTGTTAGATAATCTTTGCACAATACTTAACATTTCTTAAGAAAGTCTTTAACATTTTGGGTCTCTTATTTTCTTTAATTTATAGAAATTCTTCCAATGCACCTGTAGCATACAGCAAACCAGTGCTTATCAGTATTGGTTAAAAACCGTCTTGGTTCCAATTTTATTTCTTTATTTTTCAACATTTTTTTAATTTATCACTACTTTCCAAGTTTCTTGTTGTGAGTACTGTGGCTGGTCCATAAACAAGATATTAGAAAAAGTTTTCCATGTTTGGATACGTGGCAGTATGGACCAAAACGAGATAAAAATATCCTGTAATGATGTGCTCTAAAATGCATACATTAAGAGCTATGAGAATTAGTATATATTCGCTGCTGTGAAACACATCTGTTCTACTACAAGCTCTTTGCTGTTACGAATGCGGTAAGCAGATGAGTACATGTTCTTCAGTTATTGTCTATGGATCAGCATGCTGTAAACATCTGCTGGAGGGAATCATCTTGCTTGAGTTGAAAGCATCTGCTGACTCCGTTTCCCGTGTTTGCGAATTAATTTTTTTAAAACTCCTAATTATGAAAACAATACGTATTTGTCTTTTACCTACCATGACATGTTTTAACAACGATGTGTCATCTTCCGTGAGCCTCAATTCATTTCTGTGCAAAACACATACACATTTTACAAAAATAAATCGAGAGCCAAAGAAGATGATGCACAGGTGTTGAAACATGTCTGAGGAAGTAAAAAAAAAACCAAATAGATCGGCTTTTGTATAAAGTGGAGTTTGAAAAAGCCCGTATTTGTTAGAGTTGTTACTGCAAACGTTATTCACAGTTCTGGGTAACTAGAGTACACACATTGGCTCTAATGGAATCAGTTTTTTGATAATTCTGTGAAATACTTTTACATTGCAGTTTTATCTCTGCACTTACCAGGTTAACTGAAGCCCGTCATTCCACTGAGGGAATGGTAGACAAGACCTGTTATGGTCTGGCTAATGGCCCGTGGGCTATATGCCGAAAAATATCCAGAACGCAGGATACCTTCCGCGTAATTATTCAGCTGTCTTTTCCAGCGACCTGAGGACTTCAGTTCCATTGCTCCACCAACGGCGGGTCCTGGTGTACTTGATACCATTCGTATTCAAACTTTCATATAATTTTATACACAATATGTAATATTTCAAGCTAAAATTTATGAAAAGGAATTACTTTATTTTCGATGTTACAATCGATAAATACTAGCTCTGAATGTACAGTTAAAATTATTTTTTTCTTAGAATCATTTGAAATTACGGATTGTTTGGCACACTTAAAGTTTCTATTGTTAATTACGCAATCTAGTACTGTTTACTATGTTTATTTCTGAACTCATTTATGAAATAATAATCAAAATTAATAGAAATTCATTTGTCAAGAAAAATTATAAACCCTTTGGAATATGGTTATTACCGCAGAGTGAAGCAGTAGCAAGCATGCCTCTGAGGTGATCGGACGTATTTTTGTATTTTGGGCCAACAATGTAATTTCGGATTTGCTAATGTGAAAATTCAAAAGACTGTATGATATAGTAAAATGTGACAAAATATGTTGACGTAACAACAAAAATTCTGCAACAACAATCTTCAAACCTATTTAGATAAATTCAATCATGAGGACCTAAAATGCGAGAATTTCAGCTTCAAGAACCAGACCCCTAGACAAGAAGAACTGGAACCAATTCTGCACGAAAGTTTAAGTAAACTAGAAAGTTTATTGTAATCTTCGCTCCTCTCAATTTTTTCATAAAAGACTTTGCGTATTGTGGACAATAACTGGAATTAGGAAGGAGGGGGGAGATTACACAATCTACCAGTCCACTCACGATTTGATGTGGTCCTTTCCACGTCTGTGCCACGATGGAATTATGTTTGGCGGTACTATGGAGGCTAGGTTGTCCTTTTCATGCGTGCACGTTACATAGTTATAATTTGCGATTGTTACGACGACGACCTTAAAATGTCTATTTATTCCGCGTCTCGTATTATCTGTATTGCCGACTTCGCAGTGCCGGCCGCGGTGGTCTAGCGGTTCTAGGCGCTCAGTCCGGAACCGCGCGACTGCTACGGTCGCAGGTTTGAATCCTGCCTCGGGCATGGATGTGTGTGATGTCCTTAGGTTAGTTAGGTTTAAGTAGTTCTAAGTTCTAGGGGACTGATGACCACAGATGTTAAGTCCCATAGTGCTCAGAGCCATTTGACTTCGCAGTCCGTTTTCTATAGTCTTTTGTTCGTGTTGTGGTGGCTGTATTTGTTTACTTGCTGTTGTTATTGATTTGTATGGTTTTTGTGTGTGTGTGTGTGTGTGTATGTGTGTGTGTGTGTGTGTGTGTGTGTGTGTGTGTGCGTCACTCTTATCAGTTTGACTGAGTACTTAATTACATTGATCAATTAATTAAACCCTCCCCATCTGGTAAATCCCCCAACCCTCCCCCACCTGGGAACTGGCGGCTCTGTGATGGAGAGGAAGGATCTCATGACAGTAAATTCAAGGGTATATTGTTTGTTTATAAAAATTTCAGTTTGCAGGGGCTGTATTTCTCTTGCCCATCATTCTCTGCTGTTTGGGAAGATGAAGGCTTTTTGTTTTTTATTCTGATCGCACAAGAAATGTCTTCATAAAACACCCATCACACGTAATTACGCTGTTAAAAATCTTTCGATCGCGAAATTCGCACCGCCCGCCATCCACTGTCCACCGGACCACACAGAACGCCACCCCTCCAGTGCTACAGGCGGCATTCAGTGCAGCAGTAGTCAGTGGTCATAATACAGGGTGGCACACGGAAGATGGACGGTTTTTAATGAAATAATACTCAGCCAACTTTCAAATTAATGCATGTTTATTTACAGAAAATCAAAGCTCATTATTTGCCACTTTAGTTAACAAAGTTATCTGTGAAAAATAATGTCGTCAAGTTGTTGTCCATCATTTCGAATGCAGGACTCAAGTCTCTTCTCAAAATCCTCCATCACATGGAATAAAACCTCTGCAGGGATGGCAGCAATTTCTTGAAAGATTGCATTCTTCAACTCGTCCAAATTTCGTGGTTTGTGGTAATAGACACAGTTCTTAAGGTACCCCCACGGAAAAAAGTCCCATACTGACAAGTCGAGAGACCTGGGAGAACAAGGAACATTGCCAAAACGTGAGATAATCCGGCCAGGAAACATGCATCTAACAACTGTCTTTGAAGCGTTTGCAGTGTGCGATGTTTCCCCATCCTGTTGGAACCAAACGCGTTTAAAGCGATTCGTCGTCTTCTTAGTCCCGGTTTCAAGAATGTTTCAAGCATAGGAATGTAACGAACCGAATTAACAGTAACTGTGGCCCCGTTCTCTTCAAAAAAATAAGGTCCAATAATTCCAACAGAGCCAAGAGCACATCAGACTGTTACTTTTTCTGAGTGTAGAGGACGCTGGTGGACAAGGTGTGGATGCTCTGGAGCCCAGTAACGTAGGTTTTGCTTATTCACGGTCCCGCTTAAATGAAAATGCGCTTCATCGCTCATCAATAAAAGTTCATTTTCGTTCGATCCCAAAATCACTTGCATTCTGTAAGCGAAGTCTTCTCGTACAGCAAAATCAGTTTCCTTAAGTTGTTGGGCAATGAGCATTTTGTAGGGATGGAATTTTAATTCTTTATGCAAAATTCGTGTAACCGATTCACGACTGACTCGTAACTCACTAGCATGACGTCTAGATGACCGTCCTGGGCTTCCGACTGCCGCTTGTCTGACCCTTTCAGCATTTTCTGGTGTCGTTACTCTGCGTCTCGGGCCAGGATGCTTCTTATCCAGTATGTTTCCAGTTGATATGAGGATTGTGTTACGGCTCGGAACAGCTCCATGTCGACCGACATTAAACCGCGCACGAAACAATCGCTGCGTTGTTGTTGTTGTAGTCTTTAGTCCTGAGACTGTTTTGATGCAGCTCTCCATGCTACCCTGTCCTGTGCAAGTTTCTTCATCTCCCAGTACCTACTGCAACCTACAGCCTTCTGAATCTGCTTAGTGTATTCATCTCTTGGTCTCCCTCTACGATTTTTATTCTCCACGCTGCCCTCCAATGCTAAATTTGTGATCCCTTGATGCCTCAGAACATGTCCTACCAACCGGTCCCTTCTTCTAGTCAAGTTGTGCCACAAACTCCTCCCCAATTCTATTCAGTACCTCCACATTAGTTATGCGCTCTACCCATTGAATTTTCAGCATTCTTCTGTAGCACCACATTTCGAAAGCTTCTATTCTCTTCTTCTCCAAATTATTTGTCGTCCATGTTTCACTTCCATACATGGCTACACTCCATACAAATACTTTCAGAAACGACTTCCTGACACTTAAATCTATACTCGATGTTAACAAATTTCTCTTCTTCAGAAACGCTTTCCTTACCATTGCCAGTCTACATTTTATATCCTCTCTACTTCGACCATAATCAGTTATTTTGCTCCCCAAATAGCAAAATTCCTTTACTACTTTAAGTGTCTCATTTCGTAATCTAATTCCCTCAGCATCAGCCGAGTTAATTCGACTACATTCCATTATCCTCGTTTTGCTTTTGTTGATGTTCATCTTACATCCTCCTTTCAAGAGACTGTCCATTCCGTTCAACTGCTCTTCCAAGTCCTTTGCTGTCTCTGACTGAATTACAATGTCATCGACGAACCTCAAAGTTTTTATTTCTTCTCCATGGATTTTAATACCTACTCCGAATTTTTCTTTTGTTTCCTTCACTGCTTGCTCAATATACAGATTGAATAACATCGGGGAGAGGCTACAGCCCTGTCATACTCCCTTCCCAACCACTCTTTCCCTTCCATGTCCCTCGACTCTTATAATTGCCATCTCATTTCTGTACAAGTTGTAAATAGCCTTTCGCTATGCGTAGCGATAACAAACTCACCACCTTTCTCGAAACTGTCAAAGACTAACGCTCGACGTTGCAAGTACCACTGCTCCATAGTGACTGAGTAAATGAAATGGCGTCTTGTGTGGATCAGAACTATCCCCACCACGACCACCTCCCACCGCAGCGCCCTCAGTACTACACAGTTCACAACCGTCCGTCTCCTGTGTGTCACCCTGTATTTTGGCTGGTCAGTGTAAGTAGGCTTGTCAGCGCGGGCAGTCAGCGGCTTCCCTTGTGTTCCCACGCCGCCCAAAGCGACCAGCTGGTGGACCGGAGTGTATTGGCCCCTGGCCGTCGTGCAGTCTCTGGCTGTGGTCCAGCGCTTGCGCCTCGCCGTGTTGCCGAGTGCAGCCAGTTGGCGGACGCGAGACGCGGTCGACCTTGCGAGTACGCGCATCTGCAGTGGCGGCCGGGCCTTGCCCCCAAACGCCACCTCCTGCCGGCCGCTTTTTGCGCCTGCGCAGTCGATGCGTTGCGGAGCCGGTGTTCGGCGAAGAGGGGAAGCGACCCGTGAAGGTATGGGCTGCTCCCTCCCCTCGCCGCTGCCGCTGCTGCTGGCTTCGGCTTTCCGCTCTGCTCGCCACGGCACGGCGGTCTCCACAGATGTATCTCTGAGGCCCGAGAACCGCCCGATTTAGACGCCGCCGCTCCGTATTTCTTATGCCGCGTCCACGTTCTGAGAAGCCGCCTGCAGAGAGGACGGCGCCAGCTACAGGTGCCGGCGTTTCCTAGGAACACGAGCCTCAGCAATTCATTGTTCTTCCGCCTACTTCCCGGCCCTCTTCCGATCTGCCCTCTGGCGCACACTTCGCAGTCAACAGCAGTTACCTCAGTTACGCGACGTGCATTCAGGAAATACTGGAACTCGTGTTTCTCGTAGGTGCACAACGTTAAAGGACTAAAGCCGTCGGCACACGGGCCGTGCTGTCGAAAGTTAACGTTGAGCGTGCCAAGTTCAACGTGCTGCTGAACGTTCAGGAACGATGCGACTTGTGCATACGGTACGTGGGCCCCAACGTGGTATACGCGATCGTAACGCACTCCAGCTGCAGTTTGAGGGATGGTTCAAGTTCGTAAATCTCACTGTTTACTCAGCGGGCGCGCGTAAAATTCCCACGTTCGCTATATTAAAACGCACATTTCCTCTATCGTCCACGAAAAGGAAAGCACCATGTCCAATCAATAACGACATAGGCTTATAAAAGTTCCATTACAAACAGTGCGGTACAAATTTGAAATACTCCTCCGCATAAGATAAACATTATTTCATCATTCCCACACTTTAGTAAAACCCCAAGGTCAGTCTTACTTGATCACTGTTCCTACCCATTAGCAGAACCTTTGCAGCATGTGAATTACGAAGCGTAAAAGAAAAGGAATAAAATGTCTTTAGACAAGTAGCGCAAGCTGTTCTGTAGATTCAGCCAATCGAACAAAGTCACCACTCAAGAAAAGGTGAACTTATATTTACATAACATCAAATATTATAGCGTATACTTATATTAAACTAATAATAAAGTATCATAACCTAATAAAAACTTTGTTAGGAAAAAAAAATTGGATGTGATAATACGCGAACCACCGCCTGAACGCAAACATATTGGTGGATAGAGACGCTGCTCATTACGCTGAAACAAAAACCTGGTCAATTTATATAATCATTTTCTATTAGCGCTTCCTTAAAACGTTAATCGTAGATAATTATGTTACTAATTGAAATTTAATTATAGCAAACTGTACCAAGAACAATGCATTTTGGGTGGATCTTCAGTGTGTCGCTGCCTTCAAATAGCCTACTCTCATAATACGCAAGTTACAATAATTCTTTTGCCACGAATATGATGTTTCTCATTATTTTATTGGAACGAATCACAAGACTAAGAACAGGTTTTCCTGTGATTCTCAATTTTCTGGTGCTCAGAAACGGCATACATACATATAGGCTTGAAATGAATGCCAATATGGCGCCTCATAACTCTGTACTGAAGGGAGACGGCGTGCGTGTGACGTAGTGGCGTTATGCCATCTCATTGGTCAACGCTCAGACGGACGCTCAGAATATCTGACATGCCAGATATTGCTCTGCACGTTCGGAAAGACTCCCGAGCGTGCTATTCCACGCTACGACGCCAGAAAGTCGGCACGCTCAACGCTCAACGTTCGGATGCACATAGAGGATATCTGCACGTAGAGGATGTTTCAATAGTAATAGCAAATACCTTAGCACTTATTAAAATTATCCCTTTCAATGCCGAGAGAAAATTTTTAGACCTTTATTTGAAATGTATCAATTTCCATACATTATGATCTGTAGAATCAGGCAAAAATACTGAAGAATTCTCAAGGAGATAGTTTGCTCAAACAGTCACTAGCAAGGTCATGCTTCTCGAAACACAAACATGCATAATATCCAACTGTCACTTCATGCAGTTGTTTAGACACTTTATATACTTCAAACGAAATATTTCCAGTCTAAAATAATGCAGTAACTGCTTTAGAAATGTAGGAAAATCTATTGTGTTTACTTCGGGAACGCATGCCTCTCTCTTCTCGTTAAAGTTTCAAATGATCTGTCTCATTCTGGTGGGCACAATATGAAACAAAACAGCTGCCAAACAGAAGCCGCAAACTCGCACAGTCGTTGCCGTTCGGAATGACGCAGATAAGCGATGTAGTTGAACTACGACAAAATTAAAGACAAGCCCGCACAATTGTTACTACCAGGGTGGAAAGGGATAATCTAGACAAGTTCTCATAGGATACACAAAACACACACAAACATTGTCAACATACGGCAAGTTGAAAAAGAGAGAGTTAGAGGGAGAAATAGATTATGTAATCGTAGACTTATGTATTTTGTGAGGAAAAAAACTAATTGTTACCCTCAATAAATTCGTGTATAGCCTTATTTCCCAGAATCATTAATCATTAGTTACATTTTCTATACTTATTACATTATTCTTCATATATCTTCAAAGAATCATTATTCTGCGCCTTTATGTTGTTAGTAGTTTTCCAATTTACAATCTATCATTTCTGCTAGAATACCCTATAACTGTCCACTGTCTCCAACCCAATTTCAATCACAAAATTTTATTCTTTTGTTAAACTACTATCGGCGCATTGGCGTCCAAAAATTCAACAAAATATTTCTCCTGAAGAATTTACATTGTTGCTCACTTTTGACACATTGCCGTTCTTTATACTGACCAACTATACGTTACACTGTTATATAACTACTATCGGGGCATTGCCGTCCTTTCGGTTCGATGAAAAATTCTTTACACTTTACACTTTTCCTTACTATTACACAAATACGTGGAGACGGAAGAACTTTACACACACTCTTTTACCAGAACATACGGAAGTAGCCCACGGCAGCAACCCATACTGATGATTCTGTTGTCCATGGTGTGTTCTTGCGTTGTGAAACTGTAGACTAGTGTTGAGTTCAACAACTGTCAGTCTATTCTCCTATCTCCAACCTCAGCATACAGCTCCAGTACATTTCCATGAAACAATACAAATGCCTAAAATTAATTTCCTAATAATTTTAAATAAACATGTTTCCATACATTATTACAATATAAATACATAATACATAATGTTTTGTTCTGATTTAGTGTGTTTATAAACGAAGCCAATGTTTACGTAGTACTACGAAAGTGAAGTGATTCATCAATGTTTTTGTCTTGGTCACAGCTGTAGCTACATATAGCTGGGTCACTGCCCTTCGCATTCTTCAAGAGCTCTGTGCTTTCTCGCACCATCTGTTACTTCGGTAATGACACACGCCGCTAACCGGCATCACCCGCTCTGCTGTTTAAATCTATATGGAGGTTTACAATTGCGATTCCCAGATACATCGAGAAACCCTTTTAGAATCTTGCTTCGAATACAATGTTCAAACACTCATTTACCAACTCGTTGCTTCATTCCGCAGTATGAGCTATCATTCCTTCTACATTTGAGTGTCACTCGTGCTATGAAAAGTACTAGTGGAAATTTGTTCATGTAATAACTATGTATTTTCTGCTAACTTTCATACGAGCATTATGTAACTTTGTAATATGTAGGGGCAAATTAACTTATTCTTAGCTTGACCTTTACTCTACCTTCCTATCTAAAACCAGTGTGTGTTTGACTCTCTGCCCTTCATTTTACTTCTCCTATTTAAACCTTATTTGCTACGTTTATGTCTTTTATGAGATTTCTATGTCAGTGTTGTGTCCTATGTCGACAATATATCTACTACAGTGTAGTTCATAAAACAGTTGGCGGAAACCACTTCGCCTACAAATACTACTTAAAACAGCCGACTTACGCCTTTCCTCTCTCACTCTGCTTAAATGATTGGGCAGCTTTCATGTCGCGTAATAACCACACTTCTCGTTTCTCTTACTATGTAAATAATTGACTGACTTTTCAGTCGCCTAATCTATAACTCTTCATTTACCTCTTTTCTCTCTTCGTAAATAATTGGCCGACTTGCTGTCGCCTATTTGGCAGGAGTATTCCTAGCCTATCAATGTATAATTCATTACAACGGAAACCACTTCGCCGTTTCAGTTAATACCAAAGATTAACGATATGTCTATTTTGATACAATCTGCACATCATCTCAAGGCTACATTTAATTATTTCCACAATTTGCGCCATCAGAATTGCCTCTATTGTACATTGTCGTATTCACTTACCTGGTTTACCGTCGTCCACTTCTTCTGCAGCCTTCAGCTTATTTTTATGCGTTATTTTATCTGTGTTGTGCATAATAGCCCTCGTCTCACTTCGCTATTCTTGAAGTATTTTCAAACATAAAGTTTTGTTTGTAGTTGTTGTAAATATTAAAAAGTTGTTCCACTACATACTTTATAATATGTTTTTTGTTATGTGCAGTAATATAGTACCGGTGTCTTGTTGTAACTATACACTGTGTTCTCTTTCTGGTGTATCTGTAATCCTATACTTCATATATTCCGTCAAAGGTCTGTTTTTCACCCGTGCTATGCAGATGTTTATTCTGTTGGGTTACTTCGTTTTTATCATGAACTGTTCCTTTGTTGTCACATTCAGTGTAAGAAAATGTGCTAATCTTAAACTTGGTAGTGAAGCACGTTAAAGAAGATAGATATAGCTGTGAATGAAAGAAGGGGAAGAACTAACAGCAGGGAAAGAAAATGAAGTATGCTGTCAGTTAACTCGGGCACTTGGTAAGCGTCAGTTACCAAGCAATACAAAGAACGTTAATCCCCCTGAGGTTCAGTAATCATAATATTTTTTTATGTCTCTGATCTTGTAGATGCCTTTGCTCGTTTCTGTTTTAATGTTAGATCCTCCACTGCATTGGGGTGCGCTATGCTAATGATTCTGTACGGTCTTTCGTATGTCTCATAGAATTTTTTTGATCGCTGAGTTTATTCTGGAAGACTTGTGCCTTGACCTTATCAGTACCAATTCGTCAGTATGATATGTCCTTTTCTTAACCTGTTTGTTGTATTTATCCTTTCTTTTAGCCGCTTTTTCTTTGATCCTAGTTAAGGCTAGGTCTCTCGTTTCATTAACTGAGATACCATCTCTCTGTGGGAAACTTACTATCTGTTCGATTACACTAGGTACCTTTTCCCCTCTTAATAGTTCTTGTGGCGGTATTTCCGTGGTAGAATGCGGCAATTCATTCATATTCTCTCGAACTCTTCCGCATAATCGACCCACTCGTGATGTTTTCTGTAGCACAGCCAATTTAGTTCTCTCATAACTCTTACACTCATATTTGATTGAGGGTGGTATTAAGATATGTATATAGGTTTTATGTCAAGGTCCCTCACCATATTTTTCCAATACTCTTACCTGTAGCCTTTCTTAGTGCATGTAGTTTTACGTGTTCAGAACATGCCCAACACGACGAACAAATATTTGTACCCTCTCTGTAAAGTGGGAACTGAGCCACAGAGGTCAAGACATACCTTTTCCAGTATTGTTATTGGTCTCATACTATGCATTTCCACTTTGGTGCTAGAATTTAAAGCTTTTGTTTTCTGACATACGTCACATTATTTTAGAATTTTCTGTACCCTCCTTTCTAAATTATTAAAATAGCAACTTTCCTTAATTTTGTCCGCATATTTATTGGCATCAGAATGAGCATATGTAAAATGTATGAACCACACTCGCCTATCTGTTTCGTGTTCTGGCCAATAGACCTTCCATTGCTGTTTGTCTGGCTCTTTTCTACGATACATGTATGACACAGTACTTTCTTACCTTGTCATTTGCTTTCCTACTCCAGTCAGCTTTTATCAGTATAATAGTGTCATCCCTATTCTGCTCCCTTCTCATATTTTTTAACGTGCTCTTTATTTTTTCTTCGTGCTTTGCTTTTATTATGTACAACATGGGGACTTCTTTCTGCCCTGAATCATTAAAGTTGGCTTTAGCCATACCCACAAGCAATATGGATAGAGCGCCAACCACTGTATTCCTTCCCCTGGCAAGTATTCTGTTGTGAAATCATACTCCTGAAGCGCTAGAGCGTATCTTGTTAATCTGTTATGACTTAGCCTACAACCCATCAGAAATGAAAGTGTCTTGTGGTCTGTAAGCACTTTTACTTTCCTCCACATAACATAGTATCTGAATGTCTTAAAAGCCCACACAACTGCTAATGTTTCCTTTTCTGTTACTGAATATTTTCTCTCCCATTTGTTTAGTGCTCGACTGACAAAAGCAATGGATTTTATTTCCACTGTATCTTCATTTTCTATGAATTGGCAAAGATGAGCTCCCAACCCGTATTCTGAACTGTCAGTAAAAATGCAAAAAGTTACATTTAAGTCTGGATGTGACAAACAATATGAGATGCCCTGCTAAACCCGCAGTACAGGACAAGTAGTAGGAATTGTGGAAGGGGGCCATAATGAGCGGCTGTCCGTTACACTCCAAAAATAACACATTATTCAGTTGTTCAAACATTACAGTGTAATTTCTAACTTGACTATCGACGGAAGACGTCTTTAATTCTAAAATGGCTGAAGGTCCATGAATTAAATACAACTCATATATATATATATATATATATATATATATATATATATATATATATATATATATTTTAGACAGAAGGCTCTAGGCTTTAAACTTAGATAGAATTTAAGGCCAGGCGATGTAAAACTTGACTAGTCAGATAGATTAAGTTTTTAAAATCTGCTGAAGGCCCATAAATTTAAAACAACGTAACTACAATTACCTTTCAATAGGCAGAATGCCCAATCTTTATGACCAATAAGAAACCTTACTTTAAACAGCTGAAAGCCTTTGTTTAAGAAAAAACTGCAACCAATTTTCCAAGGCAGAAGGCCCAATGCTTTTAACCTTAAATAGTATTTAAGCCCAAGTAATGTAAAACCTGATAAGTAAGAATCCAAAATTTTAAAGCGGCTGAAGGCCCATGCCTTTTAAAACAATACAACGACAATAAATTTTCAATAGGCAGGAAGCCCGCAGCTTTATGCTGAAATGTGTAATACTTGATAAGCAGGATCCTTAAAACTTAAAGTGGCTTAAGGCTGATGCTTCTAAAAACAATACACTACAGTAAATTTTCAACAGGCAGAAAGCCCACAGCTTTATCTTCCAAAAGGTAATACTTGATAAGTGCGATCCTTAAAACTTAAAGCGGCTGAAGGCTGAAGCCCTTAAAAACAATACAATAAATTTTCAACAGGCAGAAGGCCCAAGCTTTATCTTCAGACAATGTAAGACTTGCCCAATTTAGAAAAATTTAATTTTAAAACATCTGAAGGCCTTCTTTAAAAAAAACACAATTACAAGCATAGAAATTCTAACCATCGACTATGAGCCATTAAAAATGCACAATTAAAGCCTAATAAGAAAGGCAGTATAGGCAACGGCGCTCAGAAGTTTCCAGGGCCTCGGTCTGCCCTTGAAATCAGAACGTTCGCTTGGGTGAGAAAAGAAGTCAGCCCAACTATGCTCGATCTGCCAGCAAACCACCAAGAGACGGCCAGGGTCCCACCGACAAGACGACTTGCTAACAGCCGACCAGTATACGAGAATTCCAAAGCCAAAACGTTACAGACATAGCCGCCAACGACCAAAAAATACATTAAGCTGTCAAACACTACACACCATGTTGGACAGCGACAACAGGTGAGGAAAGGACACTGACTGAATTTACGTCAGCGACCAGAGCAAGTAACCAGAACACTAATGGCCACAAGGCAGAAAATACCGCTGGTGTACTTGAATTTCAAACCGACAAATATAGTTAATTCCACCACAAGGCGGCTAAATCTTCACCAACTCGAACACTCGCTGTTGCTCCCAGGAATACCGCCAACAGCGAACCACCAAGCAAGGGGACAACGTGAACAGACGTGGCTTCGGTAATAAAAACGCCACTCAACTTTCATGTCCTGGGTTAGTGAGCCACGAACCTCGTATCACTCGGAACAGCCCCCACATGCTCCATCACTGCGTAGAGACCACCAGCAGGCCTGGCCGATTGCGCCGGGCGGAGACTTGCTTGCTGATCCGCTCCAACCGACGACTCACTGCCAGTACGCCAACAATATTTAAAACAAGTTGTCAGTGGAAATGACGCCAACTACACGCACAGTTCGACAGACTCTTGCACGAAGACATGAACATCACTCAGCAGTGGCTGTGCAATCACGAAGACGAGTCGATACACACACACAAAGCCAACCCATAAGCGATCGGCGAGCTTTACTTCTGCCAGTACCTCGTCTCCTACCTTCCAAACTTTACAGAAGCTCTCCTGCCTTCCTGGCACATTTCACCTGACTCCACGACAAACGACAACCGGGAAGTAATAGCAGTGCAGCAAAGACACACGTGAGGGCTATATGGATAGGCGCTGCTACTGCCGCTGATGGGCAGACAAAGCAGCAATTCAGTGAAACAGAAATTGAAACTAACATAACGAGGTGGTAACACGAAAAAACCAGGATGTAAAATAAGAGATGGCTCGAGTGCGAACCTTACACGACTCACAATACTGTTACTTAATTCATCGTTTATTTTTTGAAATCCTTGGTCGCATTCCTGGGTCCAGATCCACGTGGCATTCTTCTTCGTTAATTGAAGTAGGGCTTTCGCATTAAGTGCCTGATTATTCGCAATTTGCGACATAATCCATGTAAACTGAAGAAGGGCTTCATTTGCTTTTGTCTCAGGTCTTGGAACGTTTCTTATAGCATTTAACTTTTCTGGGTCTGCCTCAATACCTTCAGCCGATATGATATGCCCTAGGAATTTAATTTCACCTTTTCCATATTCGGATTTGTCTGATTTACACTAATACTGTTCTTCTCAAAGTTACATAACACTTGGCTCAATATGTCATTATGTTCCTTTCATGTTTTGGCAACAATGAAAATATCGTCAATATTGTAAGTAGGCTGTTTAGGTTTTTATATTGGTAACGCCACGTAGCGCTCTGTATGAAAATCACTGGCTGCGCTGTGTGCAGTCTGTGGCTGGTTTGCATTGTTGTTGGCTATTGTAGTGTTGGGCAGTTGGCTGTTAACAGCGCGTAGCGTTGCGCAGTTGGAGGTGAGCCACCAACAGTGGTGGATGTGGGGAGAGAGATGGCAGAATTTTGAGAGCGGATGATCTGCACAGAGACAGTAAATTTGTAAGACTGGATATCATGAACTGATATATATATATAATATGACTTTTGAACACTATTAAGTTAAATACATTGTTTGTTCTCTATCAAAATCTTTCATTTACTAACTATGCCTATCAGTAGTTAGTGCCTTCAGTAGTTAGAATCTTTTATTTAGCTGGCAGTAGTGGCGCTCGCTGTATTGCAGTAGTTCGAGTAACGAAGATTTTTGTGAGGTAAGTGATTTGTGAAAGGTATAGGTTAATGTTAGTCAGGGCCATTCTTTTGTAGGGATTTTTGAAAGTCAGATTGCGTTGCGCAAAAAATATTGTGTGCCAGTTCAAGCACAGTCATGCATAATTTTTCTAAGGGGACGTTTCATATGTCGACTCGACTCTTAGCCGAGGATACCTCACTGGAATCTTCTGATTTTTTTGTAATTTGTGTAATTAGTGTAGCTATTGTTTTTGCTAGCGCGTAATTATAGAGAGAATTTCCTTAGCAGTTGTAGTTTTTCATTGTTGTACAGTACAGCAGATGTGGCATGCATGTAGATCTGCACCAAGTATTTCGCAGCTGCGCTTGCAATTAACTAGATATTATTTTCAGATCTATGTTAATGTGTTTTATTATTTTGCTCTTAAAATTATGCTTTTCTGTGTTATCATGTGAAATATTGTGACAATAATGGCGTGTGAAAAATGTAATACTAGGCTCCAAAGTAAACTGAGAAATGACAGTGAAGACGAAAGCAGTGGTTAGCGCCACCGTGTAGTGAATTAACTGATGTTCAAAGTAGTAATTTGGTAATTGTGCATAGGGAAATGGAGAGGGCTGAAAATAATGGTGTAGACAGTGAAACAATTAGTGAACAGGGAAGCATTATCGATCGATCGGTCGGCAACAGCTCGCCTCAGGAATCCGAAATGACAGGACACAATCTTGCAAATACTGTAGATTCAGGTTTTGCGTCCTCACCATTTTCTCAAATAAGTCAAGACACATTTTCTCCTTTTCAGAATGCGAATATTGCCGATTCAAATGCACTGCTGAATAGCACTGAGGAACATGTTTCAGACAACAGTGCATTGTTATTACAGCTAATGCAACAAATGGGACAAAGGCTACAAAAGTTAAGACACAATGGAACAAAATCTTCAAAAGTTAGACACAATGGAACAACACCAGAGACAAGTACAGCAACAGTTAGACGCAATGGGACGAAATCTTCAAAAGTTAGACACCACGCTTGAACAAACACATGAAGATTTAACTACTGAGTTACATAAAATCGAATCGAATTGGCAAAAAGTCTGTAATGACGTAAAAACACAAATTTGTGAGAATTTCCAACCTATTTTTTCGCGGCATGAAAATACATTACAGAATCACGAGGCAGCCATAAAAGAACTGGAAACTATTGTTCATGAAAATCATGAGACCTTGCAAGCTAAAACTGACTCGTTACGCAACTTGCAAAAACTCAGGGAAACTTAAAGGACACAGTAGATACGATTTCAACACAAATGGACACTCTGAAACTTGGTTCAGAAAAACAAACTGAGGAAATAAGTTCACTATCGGAGAAAGTAGCCGAACTTTCGGATCAGTTCACTACCTTATCTACAAAGGTGGATGATGATCTGAATGACACAAGACCTGTAGCCTCCACTGACACAGAAGAGTACGAACAAATTAAGAAATTCAAACAAAATCAGAATCAAATTAATACGCAACACAAAAGAGAAATCCGGGAAGTACAAAATCAGTTGGCACAAGTAATACAAGAATTACATATTTCAGAGGACACTCGCGCTCCAACATGGGAAGAGGGACTTAGAAATATGGAAAAGCCACAAAATAATAACAGAGGGCATTTCGGAAAGTATGAAAGAAAATGACAAGGTGCACCGAATTTTGAGATGGAACCGCCGACACGACGTAACATTGACCGATATGCGACTCGCCGACACGATGATTTTGACTATAAGCTGTTCATTACTACACGTAAATTCAAAAAATTTCAGAATTCTGGCAACGACATTCATCCACAAGTGTGGCTTTATCAATTCTCTCATTGTTTTCCTCCCAACTGGTCATTAGAGCACAGATCAGAATTTATGTGTGGCTACTTAGAGAATGAACCAGCTGTAAGAATGCGATCTGTCATTCACGATTGCCACAGTGAAGGAGAATTTTATCATGCGTCAACATATTGGTCTCAAGCCACACAAGACCGAGTAAAACATAGCATCATAATGATGAAACATTTCGAACAATCTGAAGACATGTTGCACAAGAATCAGTACCTGTCAAACCCTTACAGCCCCTCAGAACTCATCCGCATTTGCTTAATCAAATTGCCTGAACATTTACGACATACTATTTTGGCAGGACATTGCAAAGACGACATTGAAGCTTTTCAGGGACTGTTACAAGAATTGGAAATTGCCACTGACAATCGCGGAACGCCAAAACAGGAACCCAACAATTACAGGTCACATCCGTCACAATTCCGCGATGACAGAAATAATAACTGGACACGACAAGGCTATTCTTACAACGTAAATCGTGACCAAAACAGACACCACCCGTATGACAACCGTTGGCAGAGTAGTAATAATTACGGGGGAAGATCACCTCTCCGCGGTAGTGACTATCACAGAGACAACCAGAGAAACAGACAATATGGGAACCAAACAATTATTATCAAGGGAGACAGAATAACGTCAGACACAATGGTCCACAACGCAGTTACAATTCAGGGAAAATTTCTCCACCACTTAACCGACAAGAAAGAAACTACAGGAACTACCGACATGACGACAGACGATGTAATCATAACGACAGACCTGAATTTCATCGGCGGGATTCAAGCAGGGCTGGGCCCTCTCGGCAAGGAGAATTTGTAGAAGTTAGGTCTCCTAATCCCAATAACGACGCACGCCAACAAAGAGATAGCAGACAATGACTCGCACCGCAAGCAGCCACGTGTGCCAGCTTGCTCAGAGAAAAATAACATAGACGCTAACCTTGAGAAAAATTTGAGCATTCTTTACCGATGTATCATATACCACATGATAATTCCGTTGAAGCTGCAGCTCTGCATAGTAGGAAGAGTAAAGGCTTGCACCACATTTCACATGTATAACCGTTTATAGACAGATAATTGCTTTTTAACTTTGTCTTTGCCATAAAACTTTTCACTTCACGCTACTAGTATGTGTTGTCATACTTAGAAACTGTTATCATGCAACAATGTTTTGAAGCTAACTATCCAATCTAGAACCTACGGAACCTATTTAGAGAGTAATTACCACTGCATTGTGATAGTGAACAGAGGACACAGTGTTACTGTGTGTGTACATTCTTGCTTGTTAGTTGCACGATTACGTAATGACTATAAGGCTTACATACTTAGAACATATACAGGTACTGCTAATGAGATTTTAATGCAACATTCTGGTTAACTTGAAAATACATTCTTTATTTGAAGTACTTTCTGTGGGATTAAAGATGACTTAGCATTTGATTTCTTTGACAGTTACACGATTATATCACGACGTTGCTAACGTGTGACACAATTTACATTGTTGCTTTTGCAGTGTATCTGTTTTTCTGAATTCTTCTGGAAAGTAAAACATGTTTTAGTAGTAACTTTTGTGGTATAGCTAAAATGTGACAGCCTTTTTCGTAGCACAACAATACGTTACAGTATAGTACTTTCTTGATCATGGTAATGTACGTAATAACTACGATATCTATCCGCATAGCATTTCACTTTTGTTTATCATGAGGTAAGTACGTTGACTTCTGCAGAACTTAGCTTTCGGAGGATGATAACTACGACACTTCCACAGAATTATCTTATAGCAAGACGCACAGTTTAGCGCTACAGGACACGCGTTTGAGTGATTAATTTTGTACTTAAAACATTTATTTTTAAAGATTTTTAAATTTGAATGATACAAAGGTTTTCCGTGATACATTTCATTCCATTGCTGTAATCTGTAACACCTGAGGATATAATTACATTAATCCTCAGGGGGGTACACGCTTACTTTGTGTACCATGTGTTTGGCAAGCACAAGGAGCCCTAGATAATATGGTATTTGTTTATACAACTTTACACATCGGTACCATATTTCTCTAACACTGAATTACACAGCTATCTGATTATTTAACAGAGAAACAAAATTTTTTTACTATGTCAGTGACACATGTTTACGCAATTACACAGTTGGATAATTTCACACTTATGAAATTGTATTTTGTCTGCACTGTGTGAACTGTTCATATTTTTTCGGAACCATTGTGATACTATGAGAGCTTTGAATGTCGTATTTGGTAAGGGAGCATGATTTTTAAAGTACGTTGGAGGTAGAAGACACTATCGAAATGAGCAGAGCATTTTTTTTTGGTTTTGACATTATTGCAGAAAGTTACGACGTTTTTGAGATTTGACTGAGGTTTTATGATGTTATTATTACGATGACAATATGTATTATGCTGTTGAGGTATGTTTATGATCAATAAGCTGATGCTATATGAGGAATTTGATTATGCTATGTATTTATTATGATGAAATATAGAAGTGTCGACGAATATGTATATAGGTAATAAGGTAAGAAATAATGAGTAGTGGTTAGGAACTCTGATGTGAGAAAAAGGAAGTTGGAAATCAAGAATCGTACTTTAAGAGTTATGAAATGTGTGTAAATGCGTGAATGTATCACAATGCCAGCGAAAATTTTTTGGACACTGTTATATTTATAGGATTTTGTTTCTACACATTTCTACTGTAATTTCTTGACTTGTGAAATTGTATTTGTATCAAACTGTCACTGTAGCAGAAACTTCTGTTGTAAATTTCGGTAAGAAAGCTAAGTGACCTCGACGTAATGCGTCGTTGACGGCCAGCTGTGCGTCGCCTGGAGAAAAAGTCATTAGATGGAGAAAAAAGAGGCCATTAACCTCGATATTGACAGTTCTTTGTAGAAAGCATCGCAAATACGACACGCTTAAACTTGAAAACATGATTACACTGTAGAGTTCTTCATTTATAATATTTACTGAAATGAAATGATGAGAAACATTTCACGTCTATTGTCTTGCTAGTTGAAAGATTGTTTACTGCATTATGAAATGCCATATGGCTAGTGAATGACGTTTCACGCCTTGCTTTGCCTATTTTGTTTAATATCTGGTTTCTAGCTGCACTACACCATTGGTTAAAATAAAATTTTATAGATGCACTAATATAAATATTTTATGCCTACAGATCCAGTAAATAATAACTTTATGATCTACTTAAAAAAAATATGAAGGAGCACAAAAAGACATTTCCCTTCACAGGAATTGCATACAGAATTTTCTTTTCAAGTACTTAGTAATTTCTTTTGTAGGATAGGTTGTGGTGCACCACTTTAATTACATAGACATTAAGATGTGAATATACATTTCCCTTACCTGCATTGTTGTCTTTAGTGAAATATTTTTTCTGCTTGAGCTTTGTCATGTTTAGGTATAAGTTATAGCATTTGCTGCTGCTGTTTGCCATGCATAGTGTTACTGAATTTGACTTTGTATTACTCTGTTAAGCCAGTTTTACTACGGATTTATTTTTCTTGTTTGCTGCACATTGCCTTATATTAGTTGTAATATTGCAATTGCGTTGCTAATTTATATATACTGCTGCTTGCTTTGCCAATTTCCATTTTTTTGTCATTGCTGTTTGTGTTAATTTGTTATGTGCTGCTGCATTGCCTCGTCCCTTGGTATATATATCTGAGCTCAGTAGATTTAAGTTAGCTCAAGAGGGGGTAGACTATATCAGAAACTAACTATGATGAATTGGAAGTAATGCATTGAGAAGCTATAAGAAAATGGTTTGGCCAAAAAAGTAGTGTACAGTGGAGAAAAACTATTTTTGAAAGAGGATGTGAACAGAATACAGGAAGCATGCTTGGATAGGATTTTTTTTTGGTAGAAACAAATGTTGAAATAAGAGGAAAGATCTACAGAATGAAGTTTTGGGTTGGACTGCAGTACCAAATGTCACATTGAAAACAAACCCTGTCCTGTACTTTTGTGTTATTACGCTATGTGAATTTGTGTTTTTCCTGTCTTTATGTGTTTAGCTAGTAAGATTTACGTTGTAGAATTTTTCTGATAATATGTTATTTACTTTGTAAAGATGTTTAGACATTATTTATTCGGTTTTGTTTTAATGCTCATGTGTGAAGTTGATGTTTCAAAAGTTATTCTGATTTTTTATGTATGTACTTATCTCATAATTCTTGTAACACTGATGTACATGTTTATTTCTATTCTTTTGTAAAGCCTGTGTTACTACAAATGTTATGTGTACTGCAATGTTCTTTAATTATGTATTTTGTACCTTTGTAATTCTATTCTTATGTTGTAAATTTATAATTGTATAGACACCAGTTCTTCAAATTAAGTATCATTTCACTGCACATGTTTCTGTTGGTCATAATATATGCACAGTATGTGAGAAGTTGGGACTGTTAGTGTTTGCACGTGTGTTAATAATTCAGCAAGGGACTGGTTAACAGCATTGCTGGTTCCAAGGACATTTCAGAAAAAAATTTGTGAGTGACAAGTGGTGGTTCAAGGACTTGCTATATTGCCCGCAAGACTCTTCGATGGTGATTGTGCACCTGCACAGTCGCAATAGATGGCTGCTGGCCGTCTCTACAAGGAGTACAGTGGATCTGCATCTTTGATGGCCCACCAGTACCATTATTTCTACAAGGACTACAGTGGGTCTGCATCTTTGATGGCCCACCAATACCAATATTTCTACAAGGACTGCAATGGGTCTGCACCTCTGGTGGCCCACCAATACCAAACTCTCTACGAAGACTATAGTTGGTCTGCCCTGTGATGACCTACCTACCAATATTCTTCAAAACTTCGACTGACTCTGCTGTGGGTTTCCTCTCTTGTGGCCCATTACCTGTCTGCATGTCAAGAGTCAGCACTGTCTTTCCGTTGGAAGGACAACACTATTTCTTCAAGATTGCATGAAAATCCACTACTTCCGGGTGCATTTTCTTTTACTGCTCCGACTTTGAGAAAAACACTGCAATTTTACTGTGATGAACGATCAGGACTGTCTTTATGGAGTGTGAGAAAATTTAGCTTTTGACCAACATTGTATCGATAAGTGTGTGCATTTGATTTCTTTGTTATTGTAATTATGAAAATTTTTAACAAATATGTATTGGCCAGTGCCGAAAACAATTTGTAAAATTTTTTGTGGGGAGCATGGGGGCTATGTAAGTAGGCTGTTTAGGTTTTTATATTGGTAACGCCACGTAGCGCTCTGTATGTAAATCACTGGCTGTGCTGTGTGCAGTCTGTGGCTGGTTTGCATTGTTGTTGGCTATTGTAGTGTTAGGCAGTTAGCTGTTAACAGCGCGTAGCGTTGCGCAGTTGGAGGTGAGCCGCCAACAGTGGTGGATGTGGGGAGAGAGATGGCGGAATTTTGGGACCGGATGATCTGGACAGAGACAGTAAATTTGTAAGACTGGATATCATGTACTGATATATATATATTATGACTTTTGAACACTATTAAGGTAAATACATTGTTTGTTCTCTATCAAAATCTTTCATTTGCTAACTATGCCTATCAGTAGTTAGTGCCTTCAGTAGTTTGAATCTTTTATTTAGCTGGCAGTAGTGGCGCTCGCTGTATTGCAGTAGTTCGAGTAACGAAGATTTTTGTGAGGTAAGTGATTTGTGAAAGGTATAGGTTAATGTTAGTCAGGGCCATTCTTTTGTAGGGATTTTTGTAAGTCAGATTGCGTTGCGCTAAAAATATTGTGTGTCAGTTTAAGCACAGTTATGTATAATTTTTCTAAGGGGACGTTTCAATATATACTACAATTTTGTTCAATAGGTGCTCTCCCAGCACCTTATCTAGCATACATATAAAAGCAGCTGTCGAGATCTTCAAGCCAAATGGCAATACTCTGAATTGGTAGCTCCGTCGCCTGTAAACAAATGCGGTAAACTTTCTGCAGTTTTCTGCTAGTGGAACCTGATAGAAGCTGGCAATCTGTACTTGTTGGTATCTTGACGCCATTGAACTTCTGCACAAGCTCCTCTAGTGGCTCAGGCCTATCCATCTGTGGCAAAATGACTTTGTTTAATGCTCTAGCGTCCAAAGTTATGCTTACTGAGTCGTCTTTCTTCGGCACTATTACAAGATAACTGTAATAAATACTCTGAGATAGCTCGATAATTCGCCATTCAATCATTTTCTTCATTTCTTTTCTTACTGCTTCTCTTTTCGCCAACGGAATGCAACACGGTTTAAACCTTAACGGATCGTGTGGTTTGACCTGGAAACCATACTCATAATCCTTCATACATCCTGGTTTCTTTGAAAATACTTTTTGATGTTGTAGTAGTGGTTTTTCCAATTCGTGTGCCTCTTCCTCACTTAGTCCATCAATACTTGCGATTTTTTCCTTGATTCCAGCCACTGCACTTACCTCTTCATCTTGGTCCACCCTCACGTACAAACATATGCTTTATTCTGGTTCATAGTTCCTGTACATCTATTCCCTTAGGATCTGTACTCTCGCATCATCACCTACATATTGTGTAGCCTCATTTTCACTAAATTTAAATACTTGTTGCTCCTGTTCACTATACCCTCTGAAAAATCTGGCATTGCCCTATTAGCAATTAACCAATCATCACCAAAATCAAATTGATTCACAGTCTGGGAACTATCATGGCATCACTGAAAATTACCTATTTCGCATTTTAAATTCTATTAGAATCTGCTTCTTTATCATTTTACTTCTTGATCCACATGCTCTAACCACTTTAACTTCTTGTACGGATAACTTGGGAATATCTGTATCCTTCTTTACTTCTTTTATAAATTACTAAAGTCACCACTAATTTCGCTACCTAAATTTAGGATCGCAATTGTTTTCATGTTTTGCATTTCAATTTCAATTGTTGGTTGGTAAATTTCCTTTAATTCCTGCGCATCTTCATCCATGAGTGAATTTTTTTACTCCATCCCGTTCGTGGTACCCTAAGAGTCTTACTAATACTTCATTACATTCGGCCATTCGCATCTGGACCAGATCCGAACCGCCTACTAATTTTCCGGTTCTTTATGATTCCTATCTGTTACCTGAGTATGTTCCCTATTTCGATTATTATGATATTCCATGTTTCCACCATAATTATCTCCTCAGTTAGTACCCCTTTGAAAAGTTCCTCTCCCTCTTCTGGACGAGCTGCGACTGTACTGCCGTTGTCTGTTTTCCTCCCAGTTACGCCGTTCGTCATTTAGGTTCATACCTCTGTTTTGGCTTTGCTCTCTGTCATTGCGGCGGTCTGCAGGCTACCTGTTCTTTCTCCGTATCTCCAGTAGTTGCTTGTTGCTGGACAACACGTCTAATTGCTTCAGCTTGTGTATTAGGTGACTGACATTACTTTTATTTACATTGATTAATCTCTCTTATGCTGATCCTCTTAATAGGTAGGTTAGGTATGGGTACTTTTCCCAGAAATGTTGGAAAAATTCCTTGCAGTTGTTACAAGCACTACTTGCGAAGCTCCTGCCCTCAAAAATTTCATTTCTAACCCTGTTTTGTGTGCTAGTAGACCAGTATAGATTTAAAAATTCTTGCACGTATTCTTTATATGTTTTAGATTGTTACTAACCACAATTCCGCACGATGTTGCTTCTCCTTCTAACCTACTGGCCAATAATTTAATATTATGCCATTATGTCATGTTTTCAGGAATGATGCCATCAAACTGACTAATGAAGGCTACTGGGTGTATAGTTGCCTTACTAGAGAAATGATGGAATTTGTGTGCATTAGCGTAATTTACTACATCATTTACTTAGACAACACCTTTCCTTCTTTCTTGTTCAAACCAAATTTCTACTTTTTGTTAAACTTCATTTTCTATTTTGTCTTGCATCTCAGGAAGCACTATTGCTCATTTATCTCAGTTTGCACTGAATCAAATTGTGTTGCCTTTACAAGAGGATTCTACATGTGTAAAATTATGATTAAGTATTTCATGGTCGTTTTTGATACTCTGTAAATTATTCCACTGTATTGAATGCTTATCGTGACATTCTCTGATAGCTTTGCTTTGTTCTTGTCTTACATTACTAATTTCATTAATTGTTGTTTGTATCACCCCATTTTGATCCTGCAAATTCTTATTTAATTTTTTGATTTCATTGGCAACTTTTTGATTTATTTCTGACTTACACACTTCTAATTTTTTACCCCATTCTTTTGTTTCATTATCTATTTTCTTACAACATCTCTCAGTTTTAGTTTCAAGATGTATGACCTTTTGTTCCAAAGCATTGAACTTTCCATTAGTTTGAACTATTCCTATCTTAACTTCTTTTAACTCCTCCTTATTTTCTTTTAACTTTTTATCTATTTTAATTCCTTATTTCCTCCTTATTTTCTTTTAATCCCTTATCTATATTATTACTTAATTCCTTATTTTCTTTTTGTACTTGCAAAATTAGTTCTAGCATACACCTAATATCCTGATCATCATCCTGAGTTGATAAAGAGTCAGCTGATGCTGTACCATGACTTAATGAATGTAACTCAGCTATTGGCTCATTAGTAATGTCAACTACAGAGTCATTTTCTCTGGCATCCTCGTTCCAATGAATCATTTCGTTTTGATTAGGTACTACAAGTCCTGGACATACATTATCATTGTTTACCACTGAATCAACATTTCCACCGCACTCATTATTAGTTAACTACATTTTCAGTGAAATCATCCATAGCTACTTCAGAATTCTCAATGTGATAAATGGTTATTGAATTTGCTGTTTCGGATTCATCACGAAAATTTGGATTTACATGCTCACTTTTGTTATTTGTGACTACATTCGTCATATCACTAAGCCCATATCTGACTTCACCACCGTTTATTTATATCTTCGCACCAGTTCGTCACTACTACTGTGAGACTGAACCTTCTCTTTTCCAGAGCATACCTTATTTCTTTTTCTCCAGACATACTAATACTGATGCCAAAAACGAGAAAAGATACGTAACATTCTTCACGGCAAGGCTGTATGTGAAAGGTAGTGCGAAAACGACACGACTTTTACAAAATCCCTACCTATTTATGATTTCCAATAAGGTGCATACAACCAAAATGTTCAGAGTTTGATGCAATCTCTCCAGTATGCGGGAAGTTGGTAGCCGGATTTGCCAATATAAAATAAACTGCACAAAACAGGAGTCCAGATCACTTCTACCCTAAGTGCTGCCCGTGAAGAGAGTGCTTAAACTTCACGAGGCGTCCAAATGAAAAATGTGCATCCAGCACTCTGATTGGCCAGAGCAAGTCAAAAGCTTTGGCGTCCCGGACAAGAGACATAGCTCGCGGGAGGTAACTTGGCTGGTGCCCAGAAATGCATTCTCGTTGTCAGCGCTGGGCGAATCCACCCACCTGTTCCAAAGAGGCGGCTGCCTCCTCTGCCTGTCACCTACACAGCTGTGAGCTGCATCCGGCGAGAAAGAAACATTCTCTGCCCACGTCGGCTACACTGCGTGAACGGAGGCGTGCACACGCCGGTTGTGCTGCATCTTTCCTCAAATGATTGTAAAGAAATTATTCGGTAAAAAAATTGATTCTCATGCATCTTATAGCCTGATGATGGACTGTCCATCATTTCGTTTACATCATAGTAACTGCCACATTTCTATATTTAGGAAGATACTGTACAAAATCAGAATAATTTGCGATGTAAAATAGGAGACACTATGAGTTTGCACTTGCTACATGTTAGATAAGATATTAATGTATACGAAAAGAAGCTAACACATTGAATTTTTTTTAAACTTTGGATGAGATATATCTCTACCGTCAATCTCGAAAAAATGGACTGTATCTGTACTTCCGATCGTGTCCGCAGATGAGAGGAGAAATATTCATAACATTCCTCTTATCTTACACCCGCCAGGTTAGCCGATGGCGCTAATGTGCTGCTTCCTGGACCCGGGTATTCTTCAGATAGAATCCGCCTGGCGGATTAATGAGGAGTGCCGCTGTGCTGGCCGGCCTGGATGTGGTTTTTAGGCGGTTTTCCACATCCCACTGGGTGAATACCGGGCTGGTCCCTACGTCCCGCCTCAGTTACACAACTCGCAGACATCTGAAAACGTTCGCATTATCTCATGATTACACAAGATGCAGACATCTGGGGTACACTAATTCCGTCCTGGAGGGTACGGGGCAGCGAGAGCAAGGGCATCTGGGCACACTCTAACACTAACATCGCCAAGTCCATAGCAACAAGGTCGACCCCGCGTTGAAATGGGACAAAAGCCGAATCAAATGTTGATGGTGGTTCCTCATAAATGGTTCGAGGTACCGAAACTAATTTTTGGCAAAAGATAGCATGCAAAGTAAAGAGTGTTTTGCTTCATAATTAACTTGAAAAACTTCCTTACTTACTGGACTATGCGAATGACTACTGATTTTTTTCAATGAAATAAAGCAATTCCTTAAACGGCCATCGGTAGTTGTTGAAATGATAATTAGTGCGCGTTTGTAACAGGATAAATGCACAAATCACAACTGTATTTTTATACCAAGCATAAGCTTTTCATAAGCTATTGATCTTCCTTGTCGTCAGTTGTTTGATTAATAGCAGACTGTTTCAGAATTGTGCCAGAACAGTAGCGGCATTAACATGTTAGGAAGATGACATTTTGTAAACTGCACCACTTTGGGGAAAAGAAACTAATTTTAACATGGCAACAAGAAGAAAATACGATGTACAGGATAGGCGAAAATAAAGGGCTCTCTTTGATTGAAATTTCTTGGTAATCCTGTATCCATTGTGTTTTCAAGAATACACGGTTGACTTGTCGAATCATTTGTCGTCCTGGCGTAGCTTGTTAATACGACCATTTGCAGACTCACTAGCTGTAGCTTACAAGTTCTGGAAGATACGGGTCTGTATGGAGCCAGATCACAATATAATAGCGATGAAGAGTAGGCCGAAGTTTAAGACATTAGCCAGGAAGAATCAATACGCAAAAAGTTGGGATACGAAAGTAGTAAGGAATGACAAGATACGCTTGAATTTCTCTAAGGCTATAGATACAGCAATAAGGAATAGCTCAGTAGGCAGTACAGTTGAAGAGGAATGGACATCTCTAAAAACGGCCATCACAGAAATTGGGAAGGAAAACATAGGTACAAAGAAGGTAACTGCGTAGAAACCATGGGTAACAGGAGTAATACTTGAGCTGACTGATGAAAAGAGGAAGTACAAAAGTGTTGGAAATACAGGGTTCCATCAAAAATGTGAAGACTGCAACGGGAACTCCACTGTTAAATGCAGAGGAGAGAGCGTACAGGTGGAAAGAATACATTGAAAGCCTCTATGAGGGGGAAGATTTGTCCGATGTGATAGAAGAAGAAACAGGAGTCGATTTAGAAGAGATAGGGGATCCAGTATTAGAGCTTTGGAGGACTTAAGGTCAAATAACGCAGTAGGGATAGATAACATTCCATCAGAATTTCTAAACTCATTGGGGGAAGAGGCAACAAAACGACTATTCACTTTGGTGTGTAGAATGTATGAGTCTGGCGACATACCATCTGACTTTCGGAAAAGCATCATGCACACAATTCCGAAGACGGGAAGAGCTGACAAGTGCGAGAATTATCGCACAATCAACTTAACAGCTCATGCATCTAAGTTGCTTACAAGAGTAATATACAGAAGAATGAAAAAGAAAATTGAGGATGCGCTAGATGACGATCAGTTTGGCTTTAGGAAAAGTAAAGGCACGAGAGGGGAAATTCTGACGTTGCGGTTAATAACGGAAGCAAGACTAAAGAAAAATCATAGGGTTTGTCGACCTGGAAAAAGCGTTCGACAATGTAAAATGGTGCAAGATGTTCGAAATTCTGAAAAAAGTAGAGGTAAGCTATAGGGAGAGACGGGTCATACACAATATGTACAACAGCCTAGAGGGAATAATAAGAGTGTACGACCAAGAACGAAGTGCTCGTATTAAAAAGGGTGTAAGACAGGGATGCAGTCTTTCACCGCTACTGTTCAATCTGTACTTTGAGGAAGCAAAGATGGAAATAAAAGAAAGGTTCAGGAGTGGAATTAAAATACAGGGTGAAAGGATATCAATGATACGATTCGCTGATGACATTGCTGTCCTGAGTGAAAGTGAAGAAGAATTAAATGATCTGCTGAACGGAGTATGGGCTGAGAGTAAATCGAAGAAAGAGGAAGGTAATGAGAAGTAGTGGAAATGAGAACAGCGAGAAACTTAACATCAGGATTGATGTTCACGAAGTAGATGAAGTTAAGGAACTCTGCTACCTAGCCAGTAAAATAACCAATGACGGACGGAGCAAGGATGACATGAAAAGCAGACTAACTGTGGCAAAAAAGGCATTTCTGGCCAAGAGAATACTAGTATAAAATATTGGCCTTAGTTTGAGGCAGAAATTTCTGAAAATGTACGTCTGGAGTACAGCCTTGTATGGTAGTGAAACATGGACTGTGGGAAAACCAAAACAGAAGAGAATCTAAGCATTTGAGATGCAGTGCTACAGACGAATGTTGAAAATTAGGTGGACTGTTAAGGTAAGGAATGAGAAGGTTCTAAGCAGAATCGGAGAGGAAAGGAGTATGTGGAAAACACTGATAAGGAGGACAGGATGATAGGACATCTGTTAAAACATGAGGGAATGACTGCCATGGTACTAGAGGGAGCTGTAGAGCGCAAAAACTGTTGAGAAGACAGAGATTGGAGTACATCCAGAAAATCATTGAGGACGTAGGTTGCAAGTGCTACGCCGGCCTGAGTGGCCGAGCGGTTCTAGGCGCTACAGTCAGGAACCACCGCGACCGCTACGGTCGCAGGTTCGAATCCTGCCTCGGGCATGGATGTGTGTGATGTCCTTAGGTTAGTTAGGTTTAAGTAGTTCTAAGTTTAGGGGACTGATGACCTCAGAATTTAAGTCCCATAGTGCTCAGAGCCATTTGAACCTTTATCTTTTTTTTTTTTTTTTTTCAATTGCTACTCTGATATGAAGAGGTTAGCACGGAGGAGGAATTCGTGGCGGGCCGCATCAAACCAGTCAGAAAACTTATGACAAAAAAAAAGAAAGAAACGGAACCTTAAGCTGTAGAACTACACCTCCATACCGCCCTGCCCTGTCCGAAAGAGACCCCGTTACAACTATCTTTGTCCCCACTTCCACCATGTCATCTGCGCAGCTAGGGGCCTGCATGCAGTCTATTGCCCGCCCTTGTTTTAGAGATGTACCACTCCAGCGGAGTTAGCTCGTCACGGACCCCCGAGATTTGACATGTGACATGCGTGTTGGCGTACGGGTTATCCGCTTATGGAACCCGCTCACGCAAAAGCGGCCGCCTTCCAGCCTAACTCCACGACGATGCCTCGAATTGTTTCGTTCAACTTTCAGGATTAAGACACAGTCAAATAACACACTTCATAGTTGGTTTTGCAGTGTTTCTTCGAGATGGTAATTCTGTCAGCGAAGGTCGACCATAATCGATTGTTATTCCAAGAAAGCGTCAGCGCGCTCGACAGTGGCGACATATCTGGTAGGCGAAATATTGTGCATGTTGGACGCCATGAAATGGCAGTACACACGTGGTCTATTCGATCATACGCCGAGAGAAACTAAAAAATATTTTTCCTTGATTGCCTGATACTGCTCTGCTTCATTCGCTAGAAGTATCAAGTCCAAAAATTTTCGAGACTGGATCTACACTCCTGGAGATTGAAATAAGAACACCGTGAATTCATTGTCCCAGGAAGGGGAAACTTTATTGACACATTCCTGGGGTCAGATACATCACATGATCACACTGACAGAACCACAGGCACATAGACACAGGCAACAGAGCATGCACAATGTCGGCACTAGTACAGTGTATATAAACCTTTCGCAGCAATGCAGGCTGCTATTCTCCCATGGAGACGATCGTAGAGATGCTGGATGTAGTCCTGTGGAACGGCTTGCCATGCCATTTCCACCTGGCGCCTCAGTTGGACCAGCGTTCGTGCTGGACGTGCAGACCGCGTGAGACGACGCTTCATCCAGTCCCAAACATGCTCAATGGGGGACAGATCCGGAGATCTTGCTGGCCAGGGTAGTTGACTTACACCTTCTAGAGCACGTTGGGTGGCACGGGATACATGCGGACGTGCATTGTCCTGTTGGAACAGCAAGTTCCCTTGCCGGTCTAGGAATGGTAGAACGATGGGTTCGATGACGGTTTGGATGTACCGTGCACTATTCAGTGTCCCCTCGACGATCACCAGTGGTGTACGGCCAGTGTAGGAGATCGCTCCCCACACCATGATGCCGGGTGTTGGCCCTGTGTGCCTCGGTCGTATGCAGTCCTGATTGTGGCGCTCACCTGCACGGCGCCAAACACGCATACGACCATCATTGGCACCAAGGCAGAAGCGACTCTCATCGCTGAAGACGACACGTCTCCATTCGTCCCTCCATTCACGCCTGTCGCGACACCACTGGAGGCGGGCTGCACGATGTTGGGTCGTGAGCGGAAGACGGCCTAACGGTGTGCGGGACCGTAGCCCAGCTTCAAGGAGACGGTTGCGAATAGTCCTCGCCGATACCCCAGGAGCAACAGTGTCCCTAATTTGCTGGGAAGTGGCGGTGCGGTCCCCTACGGCACTGCGTAGGATCCTACGGTCTTGGCGTGTATCCGTGCGTCGCTGCGGTCCGGTCCCAGGTCGACGGGCACGTGCACCTTCCGCCGACCACTGGCGACAACATCGATGTACTGTGGAGACCTCACGCCCCACGTGTTGAGCAATTCGGCGGTACGTCCACCCGGCCTCCCGCATGCCCACTATACGCCCTCGCTCGAAGTCCGTCAACTGCACATACGGTTCACGTCCACGCTGTCGCGGCATGCTACCAGTGTTAAAGACTGCGATGGAGCTCCGTATGCCACGGCAAACTGGCTGACACTGACGGCGGCGGTGCACAAATGCTGCGCAGCTAGCGCCATTCGACTGCCAACACCGCGGTTCCTGGTGTGTCCGCTGTGCCGTGCGTGTGATCATTGCTTGTACAGCCCTCTCGCAGTGTCCGGAGCAAGTATGGTGGGTCTGACACACCGGTGTCAATGTGTTCTTTTTTCCATTTCCAGGAGTGTATAAAGAATGGGGAACGGTTAAGATGATAGTTTTAAGGCTTCAAGTGTTCTACATATTCTCCATCCAGTTAAGTACAACGCACCAGGACGTTCATAAAGCCATATGTAACTCTCAGAAAAGCCGTTCATTGGGATGTTATTCAACTAGGGCGTCAGATTCCAGTCTTGGCGAAACATCAGAGCCCCATTCCGCTCTTTGTCATTGGTACTGATCCCAAGAACTCTAGTCAGCCGTAATGGTTTTTCCCAGAAAAAAGATTCCACTCTCTGCGATTTGTGACACAACAGTATTGACACACTACGGACACACGGGCACTACTTAACTTCGCCTGCTCACTACATTACAGTACCTGGCGACCACGTTAGTAGCGCTATTTGCTGTTCTACCAGGAGAAAACACAGTTCTTAAATACATTCTTAATATTCCTAAATACAATGTACCAGCGAATCATGAAAACAAGTAACTTCTGTGTCACGTCTTAAACGGCCGTTATTTTTATTTTACATTCGTATTAGAGACTAATGATTTTTCACGTCTTCTGCCATTTATAGAAACGTTACACATTAACCTTAAGATTGAAGGGAATCTTACCGCAATGTCTATTGGTTTCTTAACTGTGGAAGTTGTCCTCGGTATTTAGCGTTGATTTTCTTGTATGAATTGCTTGTCTCTTTCTGTACAGACTAAAAATTGTCTTAAAGTTTTCACTATTTTCCGTGAGAATTCATGTAATGCTATTACATTCTAGAGTTTTCTGATTTGTCACTATAGCACCGTGTCATCAGCCATCACCGGTTCGCCGTCCGCTGTGGCCGAACAGTTCTAGGCGCTTCAGTCCGGAACCGCGCGACCGCTACGGTCGCAGGTTCGAATCCTGCCTCGGGCAGGGATGTGTGTGATGTCCATAGGTTAGTTAGGTTTAAGTAGTTCTAAGTTTAGGAAACTGATGTCCCATAGTGCGTAGAGCCATTTGAACCATCACCGGTTCTAAAAATAAGCATTTATTTAGGTTTTGTCAGACTAAGAACTGGGTGAAACAGACACTATGTAAGTCTTCGCTTAAGAACAATTAGTCAGCAGTGACTGCAGAGAATGCGACTTTTGCTGGCGAACAATCACTTCCTGTGCTGTCATGCAGTGTAAAACTTTCACATTACGTCAGCAGCCAATGGGCGTAGCGTGGGAAATACGTAAGCGCTGCGTGCGACCTCGGCTTGTCTCGGTGAAAGGTTTAGGCAGGGTCGAAGGGCAGTGTCAGGAAAAGGAAGCGTGCCATTACTGAGTTACGAGGCTGTCCTTCTGTCTGTGAGTAAAGAGACTTTGGCGTCGGTGAGAGGGAAATTGAGACGAGCGTAGAGTAAAGACACTTGTTTGGACTCACGTAGCCATTGTTTTCAGTTGGATATTTTGTACAGTCCAGTTGCCGTGCTTTCGGGTTTTGGCAGCATGTAATTGCGCTCGACTTGCTATGATAGTTTCCGACACGGTGTCGCGGACGGGAAACATTAGCTGGCACACATTAAGAGCCCGTTTCGCCTGGTGACCGTGTCGAGAAGAAGGCGCGCCAACATCCAGCTTCTGCAACAGCGACGGCCGACGATATGTGATTGTCGCCACCTCCTCGATCGACGACTTCAAACCTTCAATCAACCAACAAGGAAGACTGAAAGCACGTAAAGTTTTAGAACTGTATGGCAGACCTCAGCTTTTCAAACAGTTCCATTTGCATCACTAAAATACAGCAACTCAGCATGAACCTTTGTTGCTCATTGACCCAATTGCATTACCAAGCAGGGTCCCATGCTTTTCTGAAATGAAACCGAGTGTCGTAGAAATTCAAACGCCAGCATTAAAGTAATATCATTCCATTTCACTGCTTTAATTTCAAAGTTCAGTTAAAGTATTCATATCATACAATAACCAAGCAGAACTATTTTTAGATTACAGAAGCACAAATTAAGAGTGCGAGTTTTGTTACCATCCTTTAGCTTACCTGTGACTGCAGCTCAGCTTGGTACGTACTAAATTTTACTATTGTTAATTGTTCAAAATCATTTTATTCAAGTTCAAAGTTAAATCTCTTATTTCTAAATTGCGTAGATTCAAGTTGCTTTTGAGATGATTGTTGAGGTAGCCCAAGACTAACCTTATTTTATTTAATTTCGTAGTGCCTCAGAAACAAAGTTCACTATTAGTGTCAGTTACTAAATTAACTTTCAGTTTTCCGGTTTTATTAATTCTTTTGCTATATTAAGTCAGAGTGTAGTGAAAATTATTGCTTTGACAAACATTCAGTTTTTACACAACACGTGTCAACCTTCAGTTGCCACGCTTATAGTGCTAATTTTTCAGTTATTATAGTAGTTGTCCATAGGACTGGCGACTGTAATTTTCCCCAAATCTCAAATATCTAATTAACGCCAGTTAATTGTTAACGTAACGACCGCACATTTACTTTCTTTATTAACTTTACCCTTTTTCAAAATTAATTTCCACCAATTTCATTTTTATTTTTCCTTTCATTTAGATGTAACCCTTCCTCCCTCTTTACCTACAGATTAACTACGGTGACGATTGCTTTTCCCAAATTTCCGTTAGGTACACGCGGTTTAATTTTTCACTGTCATTAAGGTTGATAAGTGAGGGGGAGGTTACAACTGTACCACTCGAGCTCGAGACATGGGCTATCTGTTTTTGGCGCGTATGGCAGACGACATATTACAGCATTAAGTTCAAGACTGTTCCAGAACTAGCAAGTTGTCACATTGACTACTGTATATAGTTTTCTCCATAAGTTAATGAACAGTTACAAAGTAAACACGCCTCTTGAAGCTGGTAAAATTTTTAAAAATAAAAATAGTTATATAGTATTACACATAATTTTAAAAAACAGTTTCGTAAAAATTACGACGTACGCAACAAAGCCAAAATAACAAACATTTTATATTTTCTCTCGTATAACAGTTTTTTTTAAAAAAAACTGCGGTTGCTTTCCAAAAATTACAACAGTTCTTGATTTAACTATAAAACGTTACGAGAAATTTCGTAACCAAAATGTAGCAATGTACGAAATGTAACTGTATTATCTATCGTCAAATAAAAGAAACGAAATTTATTGGATAATTAACTTCTTTTAAAATAAAGATTAAAAATAGTGACCCAAAGTTTTACAGAAAACTTGGAAAAGTGTGAAATTTAAATAAATATTTCCATACAACACACCTATCCCACAGGCACGTCTCTCTGTTTCAGACTTGCAGTTTTAGGTAAACCATTGCTGACAAAAGAATGGAATCTCAAATTTCGTCAAACGCGCTTAGTATCGTGATCTCCTGTTGATGGAGGACCCCGTAATTCTGGTTCGTTACAACCTTCTACACTGATATTAGCCCCATAGGCCGCAGAAACGCTTCAAACTGCTCTCATTGACATTGGTTTTTCGTTACATTCAAACAGAAGAATATGTAGAAAGACTTATTTTTTGCTCCAGTTAAGACAGCATCGTCTTTTTCATCAAAACTTCTTTCTCAGTTGCAAATTTACAGGCAAAGATTTCCGAACAACGGTTGTCGTACGACAGACGGTAAGAATGTCGTAGAAACACACAGTTGCATTTGCGAACAAGAGCGTCAAGAACTTAAGTAACAGTCTAATGATACAGACGATTTATCTGCTAACACAACTGCATAAAAGAGCTCGTTGACCATGTAATACCACTGGGAATTTTTTTCGCTGTGTTTACACGTGAAGACAGTATGATACTCGAAGTGATTCCGGGAACTCGAAGATAAGGAGAGACACGAATGGGAAGCTGGAGCTTCATTTCCAAGCGTGGTAATGCACATCTTTTGTAGCCCGAGCAGCCATCCAGTCGGGATGCAATATTATGACCTTGGGGCAGACGGAAATGTTTGCGAATATCTTAGCGTTCCTTATCTTCGTTGTCTGCTCGCAGATAAACTCTATCTGCGACAAGGTCTCGGCCAGCTACGTGTGTGCCTGTCTAATGTCAACCAGCGCAAACATTTCTGAAGAAAAAAGTGGAGGCACTGTAATCCAGCAACTTCCTGGAAAGGGGAGGAGAAGCGTCTTAACCAAAGGTGGACGCCGTGTCATTGCAGTACTAAAGAGGCGATGGAACTTCTGCTCTATGCGGCCCGGTATGAGCTATTTTTCATATTTTCTGCCAGAATAAATCCGTGTGCAGGATCGGGACTCGAAAGACGACCTTGCTTCCCGCTGCAGAGTGAAAGATTTACTCAGGAAACAATCTTTAGGGTGCGGCTAGGCCGTTTCTCCGCAGTACTCTTTTAGTTTTACCAGCTGCGGCATATGAACAGTGATCCAATACTGTCACATGTTTTTTATTCCAGTCTTTGATCACAATATCAATTCTTTTGACAATGACCGGTTTCAGTCAGTAATGACCATCCTCGGATCTTACCACTTTAGCACATGGTGTAGAAAAGATGGTCATTATTGACTGAAACCGGTTATCGTCAAAAGAATTGGTGTTGTGATCAAAGACTGGAATAAAAAAGATTTGAGCTTTCTAGTTCTTATGCTATGAAAACTGCATTTGCTGACTTACGAATTACACTAAGTGACGAAACAAATGAAGCACCCAGAAGGCGAAGATGTTACGAAATGACACGCCATGTGAAGTTATTTCAGTGATTAAAAAATCGAGCCTCTTTACAAAGGTGTAGGCAGTATGAGCCCACTTATCACTATGACCTGCATCTCTTCTGGCTTGGATGCATGCACAGATTCGATTGCGAATGGTGTCATAAAAGTGAGGCAGAGATGCCCAGAACTGCTGTAACTGGTACTTGTTATCCCGGGTACTGCCGCTGGGACAGACGCCCGAGCTGGTCCCAGACATGTTTTATCGGAGTCAGATTTGGGGATCTTCCTGGGCACAGGAGTACTGGTTGGTGGGTACTCAGAGAGCGCACAGGCTAAGGTTACGATTGTGGATGGGGCCGTAAACAGTTACTGTGAGTTGCACAATCAAACACACAACTTTATTTTTCTAAGAACCACTTATTCACACATTGCTTTAAAAAGATCACAATTAGACAATGCGGCTGAAGGTCTAGTTAAAGAAAACTTGAGATCCTTTATGGGCTGAAGGCCCAAAATCATACGAAAAACAAGAACGGCTGAAGGCCTGGCTTAGAAATCAAAATCAATTAAAAAAAGAAGGTATTTAAAAAAACATGCAATTGAAAACAATTAGCGGCTGAAGGCCTACACTACACTATAATTAAAACACATCAATAAACAATTTTTTCTAACCAAGAAATTTCTTTTTAAGCTTACAACAGAATGGCCAAAAGCCTAATTAAAGAAATATTAACTTATTGCATGGCTGAAGGCCACAAACAAATTTGAAACAACGGCTGATGGCCTAAACAACAAGTCAGACAAACAGTTTAAAATAAACTTATTCCTTCTTATAAAAAAATTTCCTTTAAAGAATACACAAGGCTGAAGGCGTTATTAAAAAGGGTTCACTTAAATCCTCAGCTGAAGGCCACATAACACATCGAACAACTAGCAGCTCAAGGCCTGGATTACAAACAATTTCAGATAGAACTAAATTTAAGGAAAAATTTTTTTTAAATAAAATCAATCTTCAAAATTTTAATTTAACACAGCTGAAGGCCTTTATGTAAAATTTAAAAAGAACTGAATTAATACATGGCCGATGGCCTTGCACAATACTTCAAATTAAAATGAAAATCACAATCTAAAACAAACAGAACAAGTGGTGCTCATAAGTGTTCCAAGGATCAGCCTGAGAAGGTAGCTCAAACGTAAGGTAAGGTGAGACAGGCAGCTAAGAGTTGAAGTTAAATAATCAGATGGCAACCCAAACTAGGGACGGCCCAAGGACCGACCAAAAATTTAAGCAATTCCCTTCCATCCGACCAATGGCACAATGAAGGAAAATATCGGCCGAGGAGGAGGGTACGAACAGCACTACGTTTTCAGAAATTGGCCAAGGGAACAATAACCACTCTAAGCAAAATATGAACCAAACAACTTGAAAAGCTGTCGAACTACACACTGCGCAAGACAGCATCAACTCGATGAGGAAAGGCACTCGCCAGAAAACTAAGCTAACGACCACGGCAGGTAACTGGGGCGTTAACGGCCACAGGGCAGAAAATACCGCTGGTGCACTTCACTGGTAAGTAACAGTCAATTTAATAATTAATCATAATATAGGAAGACGGCTGCAAGATTACGCCGACTCCAACACATTATACATTGCTGATAGCCCGAATGGCCCAGGGAGCAACAACCCGCAAATGAACAAAGAGAAGTTACAATAGTTGAGGTTTCATAACAGGTTAACTAATCACTCAAATTCAGCGTCCAGGTTCGGTGGCTAACGAACTGTCTTTCTCGCAGCTAGCGCCTCACGGTCTGACAGTGCATGCACGCCGCCAGCGGTTCTGGCCTGGCCTCGCGCCATGGAGATTTTCTCGCTGTTCCGTCCCAATCGACTGACCACCTGAAACACCACCACCACCAGGAAATACTTGCGGTCACACCAAAGATAGTACGACATTACTAGTATCGATAAGCGCTGCTGCTGCCACTCAAGGAGGCAAGCCAGCAACTTCATTACGCCAATAAGTAAGGAAGAAACAAGACGCCACTCGAAGTGACAAAATGCCAAAGAACAAACGGCATGAACGAGAGCCGCACACGGCTCCCTTCACATATGGGTGTCGCGTGGTTCCAGACTGTAGTTTTGGCGACAAACACATTTCCCCCAAAGAGACCACTTTGTTGATGCCGTCTCTCGAAGTACATGTCACCAGTCGACCTTACTGATGACATGTACTGCCACGAGTTTGTTCGACTCTAACTCAAATGGTATGTTGACCAGAATAGATAGCTGCTACTGGATAACATGATTTTTTACTTATTGTGCTAGATAAAGTAAATTAATTCTGATTCTGTAATTTCTTTGCATTTTAGCTCTGAAGAGGGCTATTTATAGCCGAAATCTAGATATGCCAGAGTAATAAAAACTGATGGGATTGAGACACGAATGTGAGCTAAAAACTGAACATGTATCCTCAGGCGGCGTCCTATTTCCAAGAGGCTGGGAAACTTTCTATCTAGAATGAAGATTTTGCTCTCTGCTTTCTTAAACCTTAAATATTTTTTGTCGAGCCTGCGACAACAGGGACAGTCTGCCAAATGCCTTAGGTTAGGAACCATTCTGATTACTGGGACCTCAGTCTGGTTATATCATGGCCACTACTGCATTCTTCTCATCTATCTCCCAAACCCTGGTGCCTAATGGCACCCATTCGCAAACCGACTGGTCCACCGACCCTTCTGCATACTCACTCCCCGACCTATCCAACAGTTTGTGGATACTGGCAATTGTCTGTTGGACCCTACCTGCCTACACTGACGGATTGTGGCGTTGGAGGTAGTGGTCAGGACTAGCAGACTGAGGTCCAATTGTTCAACTGACAAGTCATACCATGGGCCCAGCTGTGGAACCAACCACGGATCATTGTTCACGCACAGTCGACCAGGTCAAGGCAGATCCATTCAGTGAACAGGTCGGTGCGCCTCTGTAGGAGTACGTTAAGCAAGGCCAGATGGCGCCCCATAACTGACACTGACCAGATCTCTACCACTCTGCCATGGCCACCACCCCTTCTGTGTCCCTCACCATTCAGACCACATACAATGGGCTAGTGACGCATTGATGTATCTGGTGCAGACTGATGGACAAACGAAAATTTGTACCAAGATCGGGACCCTGGATCAGCGGCTTTGCACAATTGCAAGGATTACCCTAGCACATCTCCCTCCTCAGTTGGTTTTCCATTCTCACCGCAGCCCACGTGATGTTTCCCCTAAATCCAGCAGCAGTGGAGAGGCTCTCCAACTGTATTGGAACACCACCTCGGCATTGAAATGAAATGGGGAAAACATATAGTTTCTTTTGGCTGAAGCACCTATGCCTGGGTTTCTGGCAGGATGCCCCAGTTCATTCGATGCTGAGGTGCTATTGCAATACAGATGGAGAGCCTCTACAATGCTGTTTGAGTGTATCGGGAATATCAGGTGGGGTGAAACGTGAATAGGAATTTGGACTGAGGAGGGAGGCGTGCTAGAGTGGTCCAATGCAGGTGTGAAAAGATGCTGTGCCACAGTGGCATAGTGATTAGTGCATCTGCCTAGTGAGCTGAGACTAAGTTCCAATCCCAACCTTTGTCCAAATGTTCACCTCAGTCTACTTATACACTACTGGCCATTAAAACTGCTACACTAAGAAGAAATGCAGATGATATACGGGTATTCATTGCACAAATATATTATACTAGAACTGACATGTGATTACATTTAAACGCAATTTTGGGTGCATAGATCCTGAGAAATAAGTACCCAGAACAACCACCTCTGGCCGCAATAACGGCCTTGATACGCCTGGGCATTGAGTCAAACAGAGCTTGGATGGCGTGTACAGGTACACCTGCCCGCGCAGCTTCGACACGATACCACAGTTCATCAAGAGTAGTGACTGGCGTATTGTGACGAGCCAGTTGCTCGGCCACCACGACTAGGCGTTGTCAATTGGTGAGAGTGTGCTGGCCAGGGCAGCAGTCGAACATTTTCTGTATCCAGAAAGGCCTGTACAGGACCTGTCACATGCGGTCGGGCATTATCCTGCTGAAATGTAGGGTTTCGAAGGGATCGAATGAAGGGTAGAGCCATGGGTACCTCGTCTCCTACCTTCCAAACTTTACAGAAGCTCTCCTGCGACCTTGCAGAACTAGCACTCCTGAAAGAAAGGATATTGCGGAGACATGGCTTAGCCTTAGCCTGGGGGATGTTTCCAGAATGAGATTTTCACTCTGCATCGGAGTGTGCACTGGAAACATCCCCCAGGCTGTGGCTAAGCCATGTCTCCGCAATATCCTTTCTTTCAGGAGTGCTAGTTCTGCAAGGTTCGCAGGAGAGCTTCTGTAAAGTTTGGAAGGTAGGAGGCACTGGCGGAAGTAAAGGTGTGAGGACGGGGCGTGAGTCGTGCTTGGGTAGCTCAGTTGACACAGTCTGCGTTCGGCCGGGCAGCAGTGCGCGCCGCGCCCGGCCGTCCACACCGCTGCGCGCGCCGAGTGTTTTGTTTACTTCCTCGTCACCGCGCTTCTGCGTCGAACAAGCTTTAATGGCCAACTCTTACAGGAAGAACACTCTTAAGTTCTCCTTCTCAAATGAATACGCACGACCCAAAGCACTGGCCGTCGAACGCTTCCTACGCGAAGACGTGAAGATCCCCTGTGACGAACTCATCGGCATACACCTATCGATCATTACCAGCGTCGTCTATGTTAAGATGACTTCCGACGCTGCCTGCAACGAGATTATTCAAAGGACACGACGTGGACTAAAATTTCGGCACTCCGACGGGAACGTCAGGCATGTGGATGTCGACCATGCAGGACTTGGTCTTCGGACGATCCGTGTATTCGAACTGCCTTTCGAGGTGAATGAAGATGAAGTCATCGCGGCGCTAAGCCCGTTCGGAAAAGTCCAGAGCCACGTAGCCGAGACATGGGCACAGTTTACGACGTATCCGGTGCTTAATGGTGTGAGACAAGTCCGAATCGACCTCAAACGGCACGTTCCATCGTACATTTTTATCGGGGCTGCCGTGCGGTGGTCATTTACGACGGACAACCTCGAACATGTTCCGGTTGTGGCAAAAAAGGTCACGTCCGTAATGAATGCCTGCAACGCCGCATCACACAACTAAGGCACGACGAGACGAACACCGACAGAACCACGACCACCCTTCCAGTCACCTATGCAGCGACACTGCACGTCCAGCCCTCACAAGACGCCGTTCATGAGCGTCTCTCTGGTCCGATACACCCGGCGACGTCCCAGCACCTTGACACTGGCGATGCCGCCCGTGAACATGTCCAACAGCCGGACACACCCACGCTAGAAGATCACAAGGATACCAACGAGACTGTTCTGGAGAATGACGACCGCATCATAGCACCTGCGGCTTTTGTACCGGAACGACGTGAATCTCTTCCTTCCTCAGACACCGAAACTCATTGCCGAAAGCAGAAGTCGCCCAAACGACGAAAAAAACGCCGCAAGACATCAGAATCGACCATTGAGCCCCCTCCGCAGGACGAAGAGATGGCACATCACTCTGACGGAGAACACGATAACACTTTCTCCTCTGCCACGGAGACGCGTCATCCACAAGACGGTGACCCGTCCAACAGATATCGCGCGCACGCCCCGCGCCCAGAAGCCATGGAACATAGCACGCCTGTTGTCACCGACGCAACTGAGCCGACTCGGCCAGCGCTGCCACCTCTCGCCGATGTCAAACCTGTCGGGCATTTTTCATGGGCGGATGACACGGATTTCCCACCTCCAAATGCGGAAATGCGATCTGTTCCTCCGTTAGACCAACACTAAAACGGGGGAAGTTTCTACGGCGACTCCTGCGACTTCTATGGAGTTCACGCATCCACCACGACAATCTTCACCAGCCACGAACCTATCGACAGCACGGATCTCCCATCAGGCCTACCGAATAGCTACTATCAATACTAATAATATCGGCTCCCACGTTAAACTTCAACTGCTCCGTGACACACTAAGAGCAGCGGACATCGACATCGCCCTGTTACAAGAACTGAGGACAGCAACTTGGACTGGGTGTTATGGATATGAGACATACGCCGCCCCTGCAGCTATGGAACACCCAGGCGCAGCCATAATCCTACGAGAAGGGATTGCAGTTTCCCAACGGCGCGAGGGGTGGCCATAACAGTTGAAGGACTCAAAATCATAAATCTCTACGCCCCATCGTGCACTGATAAACGGAGTTCCACGCAGAAGATATCACGCCTTTATTCCTCGGCCGATACGATCGTCTCATCGTAGGTGGAGATTTCAACTGTGTTCTCGAGCGCACAGACCAATACCCCCATTTCATCACATGTCCGGAACTTCGCTTCCTCGTCCGCCGCCTTCGTCTGGCGAGTGGTACACGGCGACCGCCCAGGGTATACACACATCACGAGCCACTCCGCCAGCCGACTTGATAGAATATACATCTCTGACGCTCTGAAATCAGTTCTCCTCGACGCGGAACGTTGGCCGTCTGCCTTTTCGGATCATGACATCTATATCTGTACCATGAACCTACGTCGACAGTCTATATGGCGCAGTGCAGGACCTTGGAAACTCAATGTCACGCTACTGCGGGACCCTGAATGTCGACAACAGGTCACCGACACGTGGCACACCTGTGTTCAACGCATTATGCGTTACGAGACCACCCTGCAGTGGTGGTTGATGTGCACCAAACCGGCCATCCGACGCACATTAACACACTATGGCAGAGCCAAAGCCAGGTGGAATAATCACACAACTGATTTCTACTATAGCGCTCTTCGTGAACTCATGGATCATCCTCCATCCCCGGAACGTCTAAAAGAAGCTCAACGCATCAAGGCAAAGATTTTAACCTTGACCAGATGCCGTCTAGAGGGAGCCATTGTACGAGCACGCAGACAAGATAGGATTAACGGTGAAGAACCTTCTATGCATCATATCGTTCAAAATGTTCGTCGACGCCGACTGGCTTTAATGACAACTTTAGACTTACCTGATGGACGACGGCTGACTTCGCAAGCTACCATTGCGGATGCATTCACAACGCACTATAGACTTTTCTATCAAGAAGTACCTGCCGGTGTAGAGGCCATTGCTGAGGTTGCCCAGGAGACACTTGGTACTCTAAATGCAGCAGCTGCAACCCTCCTGACTTCTGAAGTGACCACCGACGACGTCCAAGGCGCTGTGGCCAAAAGGGTCTCTGAATCGATCTCCCGGCCCGGATGGTTTACCTCTCGAATTTTACAGAACCTTCCAAGATTTGATGTTGCCACGATGGAGGGTCATGTACTGGGAACTTTTGTCCGGCGCGGCGGACCCGCCACCAATGTTCATGGAAGGCTTACTTGTACCAGACCTGAAACCCGCAGGAGGAACACGACTCGACAGTTATCGGCCAATCACGTTACTCAATTCCGACTTCAAGATTTTCACACGCCTTCTAGCAGTGCGACTCAAACATGTCCTACGGGACATTGTTTCCCACGAACAAACATCCTTAGGCGGCGATCGTAATATACAGACAGCCCTCAGTGAATATCGAGATGTGATCGCTGTGGCAACACACTCGCGACTGCCAGGCGCTTTAATCTCCATCGACTTCAAACAAGCGTTTGACCGCGTCAATCATGCATTCCTCAACGCAGTAATGGACCGAATGGCAATTCCCCCGACGTTCACGCAAGTGATTATGCGGCTCCTTCGTGGAGCAACGTCCAGACTTCTCGTCAACGGCAGACTTACAGAACCTATACGGATTGAACGCTCAGTACGGCAGGGTTACCCTTTGTCGACGGTGCTTTATGCCATTGCGATGAAACCACTCATTTGCGGATTAGGGCGACGTTTGACAGGTATTCCACTCCGGGATCATATGTTCCGCTGTCGAGCTTACGTGGACGACTTGGCCCTCGTCGTACGTTCAGCGGCCGACGTACAAGCTGCGATGCAGTGGATTACCCGTTACAGTGCAGGGGCAGGGAGCGCTATGAACGTGGCAAAATCATGCACCATGAAGATCGGCCGCGGCCTTCCCGCAGACAGCGTAGTCCCATTTTAACTGGTGGACACCCTTCTTTGTCTCGGATTGGTATACACGCGAGACATTCGCCGCACCTCGGCGATCAATTTTCGGGCGCTAGTGCAACACATCCGGGCCAACATACAAAATCACATACTACGCCCGCTGAATATGTGCCAGAGAGTCACCTTCGTCAATACCCATCTGGCAGCCCGGATACCCCATATAGCGCAGATTCTGCCCATCACTGCGACAATGGCGGCCAGATTACAGGCGGCTTTCGGCTATTTTATTTGTTCTGGACACATCCTCAAAGTCCAGTATGAAGCTCTCACCTTACGGAAGCGGGACGGTGGCCTCGGTCTGGTTAATGTGAGCTAGGACTACGGCACTTTACACCAATACTATGCTCCGGTTATGGAAAAGCCAAAATGCTAGTTTTACTGGAATGTTGACCACTGAGCTCGCACCTGTTTCGAGACGCCCACCGACGTCTCTGGCACACATCCCACGTCCGATGTCACATATCGGCCGTTTCTTTTTGGAGTACAGCTACATATGCACCGAGCTCCCCAGGACCAGGAAGACAACCACCCGCGACATCTATTGCCTTCTCCGAAAGTCTCCACCCCGCAACCCCGTCGAAACACGTCACTCCTAGGTTTCATGGCCTACAGTTTGGAAAGCGATCCACCAACCATATCACATCACTGACACCACCTCTATGTGGTACCTTCTCGTCAACGGCAAGTATACTACAAGACAGAAACTGCATCGCATCGCACTGGTGGACTCACCCCTGTGCCTCAAGTGCAATGTCGAAAATACAAATTTACATCGTTTCGAGCGTGGGCCAGCAGCAGCTGTCTGGACCCCCGCATAGAAGATTGTGGCTTTCTACCTACGAGTACCACCACATCACGTTTCTCCGACCATGATGATATATCCTGACTCGACCTACTTTCCATCGGCTAAGTGGGACGCCATCACATGGATCTGTGGCATGGCTGTCAACTGCCTCTTCCGGGACGACATCGTCGATCCGGCGGACTTTTGGACACGCCTCCAAGTACATCACCACACCCTTCTTCGACATCGACACTATCGGGCCACTTTCACGAACTATTTACAGAGTATTTTCACCAACCCGCCTCAAAGCTGGAATCTCAACGAACTGTGCCAACCAAGACTGGACGATCCCACGTTCCCCTTTAATGGTCAATGATAGAATGCATTTTGTTCTGATGGCGCGCCAAAGTGGAGCATGGCGCGGAAAGTATTCCTATTTTATTTCATTTCCCTTTTCTCCTCCTCTTCTAAGCTTTTTTTCCATACACATGTAACAAAAACAAATAAATAAATAAAAAGAAGGCCGTTGCGGAAATATGGCTACCTTTTATGTTTTACGTTTTCAAAGGATATTGTATTATTTTATGAAGAATGTCGTCTTTTATTTTCATACACAAGAGGTTTTTATTTGTTTTCTCCTTGCCTGCAACTTAAAAAAAAGAAAAAAGACAAAAACGTTGGCAGAACAAATAAAAATAAAAAAAGGAAAAAAATAAAAAAGAAGTTGGTAGAAAAAAATTCTTAAAAAAAAGTTGATAGAGCACTTGCCCGCGAAAGGCAAAGGTCCCGAGTTCGAGTCTCGGTCCGGCACACAGTTTTAATCTGCCAGGAAGCTTCATATCAGCGCACACTCCGCTGCAGAGTGAAAATCTCATCCTCATATATTTTCTACACCGTGTCCTACAGTGCTTGTATATTTATATGTTTTGACGATGCCCTTACGGCCTTATCACTTTCGGACATGGTGTAGAACAGATATGAGGATGGTCGTTACTGACTGAAACCGGTGATGGTCAAAAGAATTGGTATTGTGATCAAAGACTGGAATAAAAAACATTATATAGATAGTCCTTATTCTCTCGCGTTATTTGCGAGTGGAACAGGAAAGGTAATGACTGAAAATGGTACATGGTACCCTGCGCCAAGGATCTTATGGTGGCTTGCGGAGTGTCTATGTAGACGTAAATATAGAAATAAAATTGTCATATTTTGTCTTTTTTTTTAAATTTATAATTAGTTTATAAGTGATATCTGCTGAGAAGTACTTTCTTTACATTTTCAGTGGCTTTCTAATGCGTGCAGCGTCCGTTGTAGTGGACACCCCTGAAAATCGTGACTTTTTTTAAAAATTCTGAAATTTTTGTGAATGCCATTTCAGTATCTTCTGTTCAACACGTACATAAACTTTGCTTCCAATCACTCATGACAGTTGTTGGAAGGTCTGTGGAGGATGTTTATTGCAGACCAGATGGAAAGTTTCGTCATGAATGACTCGCCCAACGCCCTCAATAACGCTAAGGGAATGTATCTCTCATTACACAGCGCTTATGTTCAGTGGGAAGCTAACAATGGAGCAAGAGGCTTGCTTTGAGATGACAAATAGCCCGCAGGTGTGAGACGGGACCGCGAGAGATAAAGGGCGGAGAATTCGGTAAACACAGCGTCCTTGGCAGGAGATCCCCGCAGAGCCTGTGGAAGGTCGGGCAGAGCAGCGAGCAGAGAGAGAGCTAGCGACAGGCAGACAGAGATACGGACAAGCAGACGGCCGCCTTCACGACTCTCGCAGCCTTGGGCCAGTGAGCTGCTGACCGAGAATGCCATTGCCGGCCCCATCGACTGGTTTTGGCAGGTGAATCACTCCACTCTCCAGCGTTCTGACCACTCCGTCACCCGAATTCGTGTACTCGTAGACACGCGCACAGCACTCGCAACAAACACCACGAGACAAAGACCACCACTCGATGCTGACCGACCACGACGTCATCCTCAATGCGGGACGGACAGTGACCAGAAGGCCAATGGGTACCGACCGGCCGCCGTGTCATCCTCACTCAGCCCACAGGTGTCACTGGATGCGGATATGGAGGGGCATGTGGTCAGCACACCACTCTCCCGGCCTTTTTGTCAGTTCAAGAGACCGGAGCCGCTACTTCTCAGTCAAGTAGCTCCTCAGTTTGACTTGCAAGGACTGAGTGCGCCCCGCTTGCCAACAGCGCTCGGTCGACCGGATGGTCACCCATCCAAGTGCTAGCCCAGCCCGACAGCGCTTAACTTCGGTGATCTGACGGGAACCGGTGTTATCACTGCAGCAAGGCCGTTGGCGACGAGATATTCACCGGGCCAAATATTGGCATTTGACGAGGTTACCCGGCTGTAGTACCGTTGAATATTTGAACCACTTCATTGTTTACATCAGTGGTTCCCATCAGGTGGTCCGCGGACCCCCAGGAGTCCGCGAGCTATGCCAGAGGGGTCCGCAAGATGCTATTAGAATAAAAAATATATTGAATATATTTCGTATGATAACAGATTTTTTTGTTTTGGCCGCTCAATATTTTTTCAATAATGAATATGTCAATGTTTTTCTAATTACAAAAAATAGAAAACATAAAAAGACTCTTAATTTGGCTTTTATAGGTACTTCCTACTGTGGTGTGACAAGGTACCAATCATGCTCGATGAGGGGGTCCGGGGGTCCTCGAGAAAATTTTGTTGCGAACCCCTGGATTACGTAACACTCTAGTACGCACAGAATGGTTATAATTAAACTTTCGCTTCTTGAGCCAGTGTAGACGGAAAACTATTTACGAAATTACAGTGCCTGCATTATTAAGAAGCACAATGCCATGTTTCTTCTTACATGCATGCATTTGCAAAGAAACAAGCACTGCAGCAATTACAACTGTCAAGAAGTACAGGCAATGTATTTGCAGTTGCGAATATCGGCTGTATATTGGAATGATGACATCGAAATTTATGTCGGGCCGGGACCCCAAAATGGATTTTCCGTCCTACGCCAGCGGTCTCCTTAACCGATTGGGCTATCCGTGCACGAATCACAGCAAGACCAAAACATCCATATATCATTGTCCATGTGTCAAAACCTGCACTCGTACGTTGTGTATATTCGCATCCAGGAAGGACATATTTATTGAATCGAAGTCCTAGTATTGGTGAATAAATACGAAATAACAATGCCTGTCCCAGTCCGGCAGAAATTTTTACCATCGTCATTCCAATATACAGCTGATGGTGGTTCATATCCGCAATTGCAAATACATTTCCTGTATTTGTCGATGATTGTAGACGCTGCAGTGCCTGTTCCCTCAGTCATGCGCGCATGGCCAAAGGAACACTGCAGTGTACTTAGAATACAGGCACTGTTGTTTCGTATTTATTCGCCAATACCAAGGCCCTCTACTCTCAACCACTATGTCTTCCTGGACAGGAATATACGTAAGGTACGAGCGCAGGTTGGGCGCATGGACGACGACCTATGGAAGTTGGGTCTGGCCGTGATTCGTGCATGGATAGCCGAAGCGGTTGAGGAGACCACTCATGTTAAGTGGAAAATCCGGGTTCGAGTCACAGTTTGGCACAAATTTTCATTGTCATCATCCCAACAGATAGCCGATGGCGGTTTGTGTTCGCAATTGCAAATACATTTCCTGGAAAACTATTTACCATATAGGTACCCAATTTTATAGGAATAATGTTCCGACTGTGTGCTGCAGGATTTGAGTTGTTAATAGTGTTAGTGTCATGACTTGCGTTGGCTTTGTGTTGTCAGCAATGTTAGCCTCATAACCTGCCATTAGGTACTGGTACGACGACATAGGATTGAAACACTAACACCTGTGTGCATAATAGTTGCAGACAGTCAAGATGGGTGTGGACACGTTGAGCAGAGCTTTACTCGTAAACCCGTTTCGTCAGAACAACAGCAATAGTGCTGCTTATCTTTGCGAATATCAAGGCATTAAAAGAATACGGAGACGTCTCATTCCGAAACCGGGGTTCGAACACCTGTCCGGATGTTGGAATTAACTGACGATTTGGATTTGCTACTAGGAGAGGCCGAAAACTAATTGTTAAAGAAATTACTGTTGCCATGGTAGAGAATGCTGGACGCAATGGGCGATTTTCAAGCAGTGGACTAGTTCCAGAATGAGATTTTCACTCTGCAGCGGAGTGTGCGCTGATATGAAACTTCCTGGCAGATTAAAACTGTGTGCCAGACCGAGAATCGAATTCGGGACCTTTGCCTTTCGCGGGCAAGTGCTCTACCAACTGAGCTACCCAAGCATGACTCACGCCCCGTCCTCACACCTTTACTTCCGCCAGTACCTCGCCACCTACCTTCCAAACTTTACAGAAACTCTCCTGCGAACCTTGCAGAACTAGCACTCCTGAACGAAATGATACTGCGGAGACATGGCTTAGCCACAGCCTGGGGGATGTTTCCAGAATGAGATTTTCACTCTGCAGCGGAGTGTGCGCTGATATGAAACTTCCTGGCAGATTAAAACTGTGTACCGGACCGATACTCGAACTCGGGACCTTTGCCTTTCGCGGGCAAGTGCTCTACCAACTGAGCTACCCAAGGACGACTCACGCCTCGTCGTCACACCTTTACTTCCGCCAGTACCTCGCCTCCTACCTTAGCTCTCCTGCGAACCCTTGAGAACTAGCTCTCCTGAAATAAAGGATATTGCGGGGACATGGCTTAGCCACAGCCTGGGGGATGTTTCCAGAACGAGATTTTCACTCTGTAGCAGAGTGTGCATGAGTTGTGCTTGGGCAGCTCAGTTGGTAGAGCACTCGCCCGCGAAAGGCAAAGGTCCCGAGTTCGGGTCTCGGTCGGGCACACAGTTTTAATCTGCCAGGAAGTTTCATATCAGCGCACACTCCGCTGCAGAATGAAAATCTCATTCTGGAAACATCCTCTAGGCTGTGGCTAAGCCATGTCTCCGCAATATCCTTTCTTTCAGGAGTGCTAGTTCTGCAAGGTTCGCAGGAGAGCTTGTGTAAAGTTTGGAAGGTAAGAGGCGAGGTACTTGAGCAAGTAAAGCTGTGAGGACGGGGCGTGAGTTGTGCTTGGCTAGCTCAGTTGATAGAGGACTTGCCCGCGAAAGGCAAAGGTCCCGAGTTCGAGTCTCTGTCCGGCACACAGTTGTAATCTGCCAGGATGTTTCAGTGGACTAGTTGTCTCTCGACAGCTGAGGATTCCATGGTCCACCGTCGTTCTATCGTTCTGGGCGGCAGTAGAGTAGAGATGAGCAAACTCGTTCATCCTTGGAACTAGTTCACTGGTGATCGCTCTTTTTTGGGAACTGTTCATTTTTACTCGTTCATCGATCATTTGTGCTTGGTATATGGTTGTTATGAACAATTGAAAATTAGTAGCATAGGTGTCTGAAGATGGAAGGTGCCAAGGGGGAGCACTTGCCTCCCCCCCTGGAGTACAGAGCGTTTATTCATAAAAGAATTCTGACGCACACGTAATTTTCGTGATTCTGCAAAACCTCTCGTTTAGCCAACTGTAGTGTTGTGTGGCTGATCGCAGTGAAATAATATAAGGTGGCGCACGAAAAGCCGGCACCGAGTACAGAGTGCTCGCCAATTAGGCACGATTTGTTGACCGCTACATGCAGAAGAGATAAACATGTAATAATTTGGCAGTGAAGAAATAACAAATAAGCTAATGGAAATAACAACTACGAAACAATAGATGGCGATTGGTGGGCGACAATGAGCAGTCTAGTGCTAGGGGCCGATTTTTCGTGCGCCACCCTGTACCACTGAAATAACATTGTAGAAGTTATCATATTCTCTTTACAAAATGTGGTACCAGATACTCGATTATGGAGCGCGGGCTTCATTCGGTTATGTAAGTCGGTCTGCCTTCCTTAACAATGAACATGCCCTTTTACCTTGGATCAAAAAAAGACGGAAAATGGCCACTCGTGTGTGCCGTGTGCCGACTTCCTTTGCATGTGTAATAACAAAAAAATCTTGCCTTTTTACAAGTATTTCTTCTGCTGTTTATCGAAATAGTGAAGTAAGCTGATATGCCGTTCTGCTACCTGAAAAAATGTGTGTATTACATACCACGTAATTTTTATGTAATTTACGTAATTATAAAATAAATTTTAACTACCGGTCGTGGACGCTGAATAGAATATGAAAAGAAGCAGAAGTTCAGAGTTCAAGAAAGGTTTGAAACCTTTCTAGAGTGGGCGCGCGCAACAAACGAAACGAACAACTCAATACTGAAGTAACTATGAGTAGTCGGCAGTGGAACTGCGACGGTTGGCCACGCGAAGAAGGAAGAGTCTAGCCGAGCGAAACCGAGACCGAGATCGAAACAGGCGGGAACGAGACGGGGGCTGGAACGAGACCGGCCGACGTGCCCTTGAGGGAACGAGTCCGACAGTTTCCCGTTCCTGGGAACTGTAAGTAGAAAGCCGCGACCGAAGTGAACTATGAAAGACCGTTCTTTAGGATTCGTTCCTTGCTCCTTCCGTTCATCTTGGTGAAACGTTCCTTTGAACCCGTTAGTTCGCGAACGACCCATCTCTACAGCAGAGCCGGTTTAGTGTGGTTCTAGGCTGTCGTGGATGCAGGTGGTCGTCACACTGAGCAACGTTTGTAGCCTGGAACGTAAACATGGTACACAGTTAACAAATGTTACCCTCTCATGCGGAAATTAAAACATGTTTCTTTCATTGGTTTAGTAGTTATTTCTCTTCCTTACAAATCTTTCCATAAAGTTTCACTGTACTACGACCACTCGTTTTCCATGGAGGCACTCTCAGGTGGCGAAAGTTTAATTGTAATCACTTTGTAGCCTGTGTAATTTCTCCGTTGTGTTTTGCTGCCTCAAGATATAGACAGGGTTTCTAACTTTAATACTTGTCTTATTGTGGTAAACTTTTAACGTAACATTGCATCTCTTAAGGAGACCACACCCTGCCTATCTAACCCATGTTAATTTAGGCAAGTATTTGACCCATTTCTGAAAAAACTATTTGATGCACGACCTTAATATTTTTACTGTAAGTCACATGATGCTAATAGAGTCAACTTTACTAAAATCTACTTTATCTATTTTATAGTTTTTAAGAAATACTTTTTTAAATTTATTAATACAAAAAGTATTAAGTTTTTTCTGCAGAAAATATTTTTTTCTGAACTTCCTAATCGGGGAATATTAATGATTGTAGTACCAGAGGTGGCTTTTTATGTTATGCAGGGCCTCTGAAAATTTCATTCATTTATCTATGATAGTGTCTAATATAATGGGGCATATGTACTGAAAATTTTAATTTGCGGGAAATTGACTTTAAAGAAAAAACTTTTGAAATTTGTTACATACAGTTAATTAAAACTGTCCGGCTGCATATGATGGCCCTTCTTTGGTCTCTAGCAGGGAAGAATATGGCCCAAACATCTCTCTTCATTGCCTCCAGATTTTCTTTATTTCTCCAAATTGCCTGCCCATAGTATACCTGCAAGTTTTCTATAACAACTACTCGCAATCACACTGGAACAAAACTAACCGCGTGTTGAAATCGTGTTGTTTACAAACAGCAGAAACAAAAGAATACCGACCATTGCATTCCAAGGATAGCCAACACACTCAGAAGTAAAAAAAAAGTCCCTAACGTGCATTGTATGGGATATAAAGATCTAAAATATATGCAGAAAAGTGGGTGACAGACAAGTGGGCGTGGCACATAAACACACGTCGTAGGAAACTGCTCTTTAAATGGCCGAAAAAAATTTTTTCAGCAAAATCCTTTTCAGAGTATTTAAACAAAAACTTAATCTATCGAAATATGATGAAAACCAAAAATCGATTTTTTTCGACCTGAACCACGGTGTGGTCCCCTTAACGAGTAGCTATGATAGAATTTTAAATTTTTAAGTTCTGTCAATGCTTATATAAAATACTGAAAATTATTGTTGTTGGAAACTTTTAGATAGGCAACCTGCGACTGGCATAGTGTAATATAGGTACTGTGATGTTTCTTTCTTGTGTCTTTTAGAATTATTGTTTAACTTCAAATTTCCGCATCAGTAAGAATTCGTTGTTCTGCCCGTGATACTATTAGGCCTTCCACACGTCGTCGGTCATAAATTTGTGAACGCCGTCGGGATTTGCGTTCAATAATCGCCCTCCAACACCACGTCTTCTGGCGCCAGATATGCGCGGACCTCGGCCGCGTTTCCATCCACGACTCATCGGCGCGTGAGGATTCAGCGGAATTCCCACCACTGCGGAGAGCCGAGATTTAGTCGTGGAACAGTTAACGTCCAGCCCGCTGCTGCCTCCTGTAGATACGTACCTCACTGAATGACACAGGCGCCAAAGAAGACGTGAACCTCTGCTACATTCAAACAGCACGTAGCTGGGAACGCCTAGGCAACCCTGCAGAGGAAGAGAGGCTTCTTTCAAATGATCTACATCTACATCTGCATGGTTACTCTGCAATTCACACTTAAGTTTATCGAACTATTTTCATACTGCTTCTCTATCATTCCACGCTCGAATGGAGCGTAGGAAAAAGGAACAACTACATCTGATTCTCTAATTTCTCTTACTTTATTATTATGATCATTTCTCCCTACGTAGGTTGGTGTCACTAAAATACTTACGTATTCGGAAGAGAAAGTTGGTGATTGAAATTTCGTAAATAGGTCTCGCCGCAAAGAAAACCGCCTCTGTTTCAGTGACTGCCACCCTAAACTCCCGTATCATATCAGTGACACTCTCACACCTATTGCGCGCTAACACGAAACGAGCTGCCCTTCTTTGCACTTCCTCGACGTCCTCCGTCAATCCTACTTGGTAAGGATACCGCGCAGCAGTATTCCAGCAGAGGACGGACAAGTGTAATGTAGGCTGTGTCTTTAGTGGGTCTGTCACATCTTCTAAGTGTTCTGCGAAAAGCGCAGTCTTTGTTTCGCCTTCCCCGCAATATTATCTATGTGGTCTTTCCAATTTAAGTAGCTCGTAATTGTAATTCCTAGGTATTTAGTCGAACTGACTCCCCTTAGATTTGTGCGATTTATCGTATACCCAAAAATTATCGTATTTCTTTTAGTACCCATGTGGATGACCTCGCACTTTTCTTTGACTAGTGATAATTGCCACTTTTCGCACCATACAGAAATTCTCTCTAAATCATTTTGTAATTGGAACTGATCGTCTGATGATTTTACTAGACGGTAAATTACAGCGTCATCTGCAAACAATCTAAGAGGGCTGCTCAGATTATTACCTAGATCATTTATGTAAACCAGGAGCAGCAGAGGGCCTATGACACTACCTTGCGGAACGCCAGATATCACTTCTGTTCTACTCGATGATTTACCGTCTATCATTACGAACTGTGACTTCTCTGAGAGGAAATCACGAATCCAGTCACATAAATGAGACGATACTCCATATGCACGCAATTTGATTAACAGTCGCTTGTGAGGAACGGTATTAAAAGCCTTCTGGAAATCTACAAATATGGAATCGATCTGAGATCCCTTGTCGACAGCACTCATTACTTCATGGGAATAAAGAGCTAGCTGTGTTGCACAAGAACGATATTTTCTGAATCCGTGTTGGTTATGTATCAATAAGTCATTTTCTTCAAGGTGGTTCATATGCTCCAAAATCCTACTGCAAATTGAGGTTAGTGATATGGGTCTGTAATTCAATGGGTTACTCCTATTTCCTTTCTTGAATATTGGTGTGACCTTTGCTACTTTCCAGTCTTTAGGAACAGACCTTTCGCCAAGTGAGCTGTTGTACATGATTGCTAAGAAAGGCGCTTTTGTATCAGCACGGATTCACACAATAAGCTGTCATGTGAAACAGCTTGCTTTACGTGTAGACATTACCTTGCAAATAGCAGATGCTCGTAAACACTTAGTTTCCGTCTTCGTAGATTTTCGAAAGGAATTGGAAACTGCACGACGCCATTGACTAAATAAGCAACATAGCGTCCCCACAGATATCTGAATGGCTCGATGAAGTTTTGATTAATAGAAGCCAGTACGTTTTACTGGACGGCGAATGTCCTATAGAAACTAGAGTTACACCAGGCGTGCCACAAGGATGCTTAAAAGGACTTTTAGCGTTGTCATTATACGTAAACGACCTACCAGAGAGGATCAGGAGCACTACCACTTTGCTTACAGATGACGCTGGTTATCTACAAGAAAGTATCGTCGTTGGACAATCGGAAAGAAATAACAGAATGACTCGGACAAAATTCTCACTCGGTCTAATAGTGGCAGGTCTCTTTGAATATGGATTAGAATAATATACTGTATTGCCAATAAGAAAGAAATAAACAGCGAATGGGCCAACATTTAAAATCTGTAAAAGGAAAGACGAATGGAATGCCTAACTTTACGAAGATGGTATCTGTTCTTATCTTCATATAGTTAAGGCTAACCGGCCATTGATCTTCTTCTTCTGTGCTGGATGCACACGCATTGCCCGAACTCTTATGGGACTCGGTAAGATTGTCTGCCGCTAGTAATGAGTATAATGGGCAGGGGCATTACGAATGTAGTGTGTGGACATTAGGTTGGGAATGTGGGTCTCAAGGCTGGCGTGCAAGGGATACATCCCTGCAGTTGTAGTATCCTCTGTGCCTTCGGTGGCTCAGATGGATAGAGCGTCTGCCATGTAAGCAGGAGATTCCGGGTTCGAGTCCCAGTCGGGGCCCACATTTTCAACTGTCCCCGTTGATGTATATCAACGCCTGTCGACAGCTTAGGGTCTTGATTTCATTATCATTTCATGCCTACTTTGTTAGAAGGGCATAGGGAAACTGCAGAGAAATGGTAAAGGAAATCGCCTACGCCAAAGAGAACAATTCTGGAGTACTGCTTCAGCGCTAGGAGTCATCAACTAAGCGTGTCCGCAGCTCGAGGTCTAGTGGCTAGCGTTGATAGATTGGGCTCTGTAAAACTTGGACTGTGTCAAAATTGGGACTTTGTATGGGCGTCGATGACGAAGCAGTTGAGCGCCCCACAAACCAAATATCTTCATCATCAACTAGGCATGCCAGAAGATATCGAACATTTTGAGAGACACGCTACTAGAATCGTCGGATTGGTCTATACCAAAGTGGAACGGATATGCGAGGGGAACTTACATGTGAATCTTTTATGGGGAAGGTGATGTTCTCGCGATTCTTCGTTGGGTGCATCTAAAGAACCGGCTTTAAAGGAACATTGTGAGATAATTCTGTTGCCTTCAATATAGAGATCATGAGAAAAAGGTAAGGGATATTAGGGGGTGTATGAAAGCATATCAGCAAAGATTTTGAACTCACTCAGTAAAAGCCCGCGTATATATCACATAATTATATTTATCGGCACAATTTGCATAACGTACGGGAAAAATAATAAATCAATTTAGTACAATGTACAAACAATCATATGTAAGTTCTCGGACTCGGCTGACACTTTTATCCCTCAATGTTTGGCTTCGTAAGTATCAACCCAGAACTCTACAGTGACGGGAAAAAAATCGCAACACCAAGAAGAAGTTGCATAAACGTGGTGCCACTATGAGGATGCAAATCAGGTTTGCTTTAAATATACGCCGTAACGGCGTTAGATACATTTGAGATTGGACGTGGTGAGTTGATGTTAGTCAAGAATGCCTTTAAGGCGGCAAAGACGCCTTTATCAACACCTCACTGAGGTTGAACGAGTCCGTGTTATACGGCTACGAGAAGCTGGATGTTCCTTCCGCGATATTACAGAAAGACGTGGCAGGAACGTAGCCACTGCACACGATTAGTATCGGCGATGGTCACGAAAATGTACGGTCGCAAGAGGACCGGGCTCCGGACGGTCACACGGCATTACCAAGAGGGAAGACCATCATGTCGGGAGTAAGCCTTTGGAGCATCGTACTGCATCTGCACTAGCAATCTGAGCTCAGGTGGCACCACTGTGACGCAGGAAACTGTTAAAAATCGATTACTTCAAGGACAGCTCCGAGCCAGACGCCCTATAGCGTATTCCATTGACCTCAAACCACCGCCATTTTCGACTTCAGTCGCAAATAAGTGGCAAACCAATGCTGTACAATCGCAATAAAGTCATGAGATGTTCAATTGACTCTTTTATTAGAACATGTATCGCGTTTCGGGATTACACTCATCTTCAGACATCACAAGCTTCAACTCCTTCCTAACCAACCAGGCTTACAGCCTTGACACCTCAAGAATGTGACACAGTTGTAGTTACATGTTATTGGACACTTTCTTTGAGTTGTCAAGGCTGTAAGCCTGGTTGGTTGAGAAGGAGTTGAAGCTTGTGATGTCCGAAGATGAGTGTAAACCCGAAAGGCGTGACATGTCCTAATAAAAGAGTCAATTGAACATTTCATGACTTCATTGCGATTGTACAGCACTGGTTCCCAATTATTAACATAAAAATGATCGCAGGCCTCAGACGGGATTTTTTGTCCTGACTTCAGTCGTGTCAAATTAGAACCCATTCGAAGGCAGGGTGGAGGTCTGTTGTGTTTTCTGATGAAATCTGGTTCCGCCGTGGTGCCAGTGTTGTCCGTTTGTCGGTTATAAGACTCCAGCCCAGTTGAGGGCCTGCAACCAATCTGTCTGCATGCTAAACACACCTGGATTTATTGTCTGGGGTACGATATCGTACGACACCAGGAGCGCTCTCGTGTTTACCCCACGCAAACTGAATACAAATTTGTACGTCAGTTTGGTGATTCGATCTGTTGCGCTAGCATTCATGAACAGCATTCCAGGTGCAATTTTCCAACAGGATAACGCTCGCCTGCATACTGCTGTTGTTTCTCAACATCTCTACAGAGTGTCGACATGTTGCTTTGGCATCATCCACAACCAGCATTAACCGTTCCTGTACTGACCGACCACGTGAAACAGGCGTGGAACGCCTATCCAAAAACTGACATAAGGCACTTGTAAAAGATAATGCACGCACGTTTGCATGCTTGCATTGAATACCCTGCTGGTTACATCGGTTTTTAATGAATCAGTATTTTACATTTGCAACAGCTTATGTCGTGCTACATTAACCTGCGATTTTACTTTCTTAATCAGTTAAATATGTTAGCTAGACAAATTTGTTACCGAAATTTCATTACTCTAGATTAATTTTTTTATGGTGCTGTGATTTTTTTCCCGTCAGTATCGTACGTAGTGCCTTAGTGCGCAGCCAAAGTTGAGTCTGGCCGATCTCGAGAGAGCATAAATTAAACCTGTTCGTCTGTCTATAATGTGTTGAATATGTCTGTTGTCGAACTATCAGTTTAATAAGCTACGGCTGCAAAATACTAACACAAACTCTTTACAGACGAATGGAAAAACTGCTAGAAGCCGACCTTGGGGAAGATCAGTTTGGATTCCGCAGAAATGTTAGAACACGTGAGGCAATACTGACCCTGCGACTTATCTTAGAAAATAGATTAAGGAAACACAAACCTACGTTTATAGCATTTCTAGACTTAAAGAAAGCTTTTGAAAATGTTGACTGTAATACTCTCTTTCAAATGCTGAAGGTGGCAGTGGTAAAATACAGGGAGTGAAAGGCTATTTACAATTTGTACAGGAACCAGATGGCAGTTATAAGAGTCGAGGGACATGAAAGGGAAGCAGTGGTTGGGAAGGGAGCGAGACAGGGTTGTAGCCTATCCCACGATGTTATTCAATCTGTATATTGTGCAAGCAATAAAGGAAACAAAAGAAAAATTCGGAGTAGGAATTAAAATCCATGGAGAAGAAATAAAAACTTTGAGGTTCGCCGATGACATTGTAATTATGTCCGAGTCAGCAAAGTACCTGGAAGAGCAGCTGAACGGAATGGACAGTATCTTGAAAGGAATATATAAGATGAACATCAACAAAAGCAAAACGAGGATAACGGAATGTAGTCGAGTTAAATCGGCTGATGCTGAGGGAATTAGATTAGGATATTAGACGCTTAAAGTAGTAAGTGAGTTTTGCTATTTGGGGAGCAAAATAACTGATGATGGTCGAAGTAGAGAGGATATAAAGTGAATACTGGCAATGGCAAGGAAAGCGTTTCTGAAGAAGAGAAATTTGTTAACATCGAGTATAGATTTAAGTGTCAGGAAGTCGTTTCTGAGAGTATTTGTATGGAGTGTAGCCATGTATGGAAGTGAAACGTGGAGGATAAATAGTTTTGACAAGAACAGACTAGAAGCTTTCGAAATGTGGTGCTACAGAAGATTGATGAAGATTAGATGGGTAGATCATACAACTAATGAGGAGGTATTGAATAGAATTGGGAAGAAGAGAAATTTTTGGCACAACTTGACTAGGAGAAGGGATCGGTTGGTAGGGCATATTCTGAGGCATCAAGGGATCACCAATTTAGCGTTGGAGGGCAGCGTGGAGGGTAAAAATGGTAGAGGGAGACCAAGAGATGAATACACTAAACAGATTCAGAAGAATGTAGGTTTTAGTAGGTACTGGGAGATGAAGAAGCTTGCACAGGATAGAGTAGCATGGAGAGCTGCATCAAACCAGTCTCTGGACTGAAGACCACTGCAACAACATGTCTGGTGTATGTAAACTGGGCCTGGTGGTCTAATGGTAAAGTCCGTTCGTGGAAACTAAGAGGTCACAGGATCGAATGCTGGTGAGATCGAGGAAATTCTCTTTCTGCCTTTAATTTACCTTTCACTTCTCGACGACGTGAGAAGTCGCCAGGAATGGTGGAAGGTGGCTACACTGAGCACCGCGCCAGAGATTGCGCCAAAGAGTTTTATTCCGCCGCTTCCACTGGCAGTGCTTGTCGAGATGTGGCAGTAGTCAGTTCTTGTCGAGAAGTCGTGGTGGAGAGTGCTTATCGAGATGTATTAGTAGTGAGTCGGTGTTGAGATGTTGTAGTAGGGAGTGCTTGTTCCATGTTTTATGCAGTTGTTTGATGGGCTAGACAGCAGATGTTGTTCGAATGGAGATATTGTAATGATCAGAGTGCTTTTCGTCAATATATATGACGGTAACAAAAATTCCCTTTTCTTTTTATTATTTCAATGTCTTAAATAATGCGTCATTACAGGTTCAGTCAACAAAGCATCTGGCTTATGTTCTTGTATTAGAGTGTAATTCTGGTTTCCTTACGCAATTATAGTATTTCTATTTTTTTTAATTACTTCAGTATAAATGGTATTTAAAATTTCTTGTCTTATTGAAGAAGAACCGTGCCAGATGTGTACGTTGAATCACACTTCCACACACAGAACAGTTACACTTGTGCTTTGGTTTCGTACGTTTTATAGTTGCTGGGGACTTAATTAATTAATTGTGTTAACGGAAATTTTCTTTCATTCTTTGTTGTTATTCTATGCAGTCAGATTCGGTATAAAGCTATAGTGACTTGATAAATTATGTTATTAACGTTCAGTAGTTTCCAGGATACGGTTGTATAAAATATTTAAGAACTTCAGGTAAATCCTGTGTGTGTCCGACGATAAGAGGACTTGCTATCGAGAAAATTTCAGGTAGAATGCAATTTCGAAGAAGAAACTAATAAACTAAAAAGGTAACTATTAATTGAGTTTATTTTTCAGGTAACATATTTCCACTTAGGTACCTACTTTAGACGTAATTTGCTGCTCGCGATTACGTGATTTACACTTTGTGCTAAATTTCATGTTCTATGAATTTACTTGTGAAGCGACGTGCTTGCGTACATTTGCTGATTTTGACAATGTTTTATTAATGAAAAGGGTTGTTACTTGTGTATCTTATGCATCGCTTGGCTGCACTGCTTTTTCACTGATGTCACTTTTTTTTATTATGTTCCTGCTGTGCTTATTTATTTAAATTATAATTGTCTCCTGATTAATTGTGCTGACTGTTGTTATGTATGTAAGTTATACTTTGTGATTTATCTGCTTGCGCCTTCATGTTTACTTATTAAGATTACATATGAACATTTATTTGCTTATGCTGATATGATGCTAATGACCTGTTTATTATGTAAGATATATATTTGCTGCTTTGCGTATGGATTGCATATTTACACATTTCTGTTTTGGTATCATAACTACTCTTTAATTTGGTAGATAGAAATGCTGATATACTGTGTACGAACATAGAGTTTAGGTCACACTATGGTATTAATTATAGATTGTTTGCTTGGCAGAGCCTCGTGGTAGAAATTGTGCTGCATCCACTTGTTGACATTATGTTCTCTACTGGTATATTTACTCGCTATTGCATGTTTTGCTTACGCTCAGTGCTTTATATTTTAATATAAGAAACTGAACTGCTATAATTCTACGAACGACGTTGGTACAAGAAACTTCATAGAAGTCACATGAGCTGGAGGTTTTATGGAAGCTGTATAAATTTATGCTAATAGGAAGGAAGCTAACGACATGACATACCAACATCAGGTTTAGACCATTGACAGTTATTGCACTGCATTCTTCGTGAGCAATTGAAATAGCAAGTGACACTTGACACAAAAAATACTCCACATGTTTGCTTCTGCCATGATTCTTGAAGTGGTGTACACACTGTGAAATATTTTGATCATTCACACTCCGTAATCGTACTTAATTACTGAGAGTTATTCGAACTAAAGTCTGTTAGAGGTCATGTATGCATTTCTTTTATTTAATGATGGACAAGGTAATCAAAATGTATTTTATAATTCATAATGAGTAGAAGATTTGGGTCAGATGGATTACACAGAGGTTGTGTGTGGACATTGTGTCTTTGGATTGTATGGGATGATAGATTGAAGTTTGCACTAGGATTTTATCTGTACTTGTTCGAGGAGACTGACTAGAGGAAAGAGTTGTTATGGAAGTGATATGATATTGGCGATAAGGTTTATATGTGTCGACGTATTGAAGAGGTATTATTGAGGTATTGAGATTATGTGAAGTTGATGATTATTGGAGTTTTGGTGGACAAGAGAAAAGGTAAATGATATTGATGATAAGGTTTATATGTATCGACGTAAGAGGTATTATTGAAGTATTAAGATTATGTGATGCTGATGATTATTGGAGTTTTGGTGGATAAGAGGTAAAGTAAGTGAGGAGCATATTTTTTTTTTGTTGGTCTATATGGAACAAGGAGGATGAAGATAGCAGACTAGAACACTCAAGTGGAAAGAAGATTGTCTACACACACACTTCGTTAAATCAAAAGCATTTTATACTTTTTTTTGAAGAGAGGAAGTATTTGCATATCTTGGCACACTGACAGTTGTTCAGCAACAGTACATTTGATTTGGCTTGGCAGACATTGCTCTTGACATGATGACTACGACGTTGACTAACTACTATTGACTGTTATACATTGCTGCCACTACTACTTGATACACATGATGAACATCAAATTTTGACAGAATTGCATTCACACAGTTAACACTATTCAATTACACAGTAGCACTAATGTGGACGAAAGATGAGTGAGTGTGTTTTGTGTGTTTTCCCTTCCTAATCCCAAATAATTGGTACCGACCTATCTCCTAAATATTATCTTACTTGTTTGTTGTGGCTTGCACTGACACTCATAAATATTATAGGTTTACTGATATTTGTGTATTGTAATAGTTAATATGACAATTATCTGATATCATTTGTGTGTTTATTATAATTTGTATGTTTAGTGTAAGGGCATTGATAATAATTTTGTAAAAGCAATTGTGTGTGCATTCAAACTGTTGTTCACACCTACACCTGTTCAACATTGATGTGTGACACTTAGAAATGTTTAATTTCTGGTGATGAACTGTGTGATTAGTGATAGTGAATATTATGGACTGTTACTTGCACTTTTTCTACATGATTGGTGCCACTAGGACATGTTTAATTTCTGCTGATAAACTCTGATGAACAGTGTGATTAGTGATAGTGAATATTATGGACTGCTGTCTGCACCTGCTCAACATTGCTGGGTGCCACTGATGGAACTGCTTCTACTGAAATAATGTTACTTGTTACTGTCTGCACCTGCTCAACATTGCTGGGTGCCACTGATGAAACTGTTTCTACTGACATAATGTCACTTGTTGCTGTCTGCACCTTCTCAACATTGCTGGGTGCCACTGGTGGAACTGCTTCTACTGAAATGAAGTCACTTGTGGTGTCTGCACCTACTCAACATTGCTGGGTGCCACTGATGGACTGCTTCTACTGAAATGTCACTTGTTGGTGTCTGCACCTGCTTAACATTACTGGGTGCCACTAATGGAACTGCTTCTACTGAAATGTTGTCACTTGTTGCTGTCTGCACCTGTTCAACATTGCTGGGTGCCACTAATGGAACTGCTTATACTGAAAATGTCACTTGTCGGTGTCTGCACCTGTTCAACATTGCTGGGTGCCACTAATGGAACTGCTTCTGCTGAATGATGTCACTTGTTGGTGTCTGCACCTGTTCAACATTGCTGGGTGCCACTAATGGAACTGCTTCTACTGAAATAATGTCACTTGTTGGTGTCTGCACCTGTTCAACATTGCTGGGTGCCACTAATGGAACTGCTTCTGCTGAATGATGTCACTTGTTGGTGTCTGCACCTGTTCAACATTGCTGGGTGCCACTAATGGAACTGCTTCTGCTGAATGATGTCACTTGTTGGTGTCTGCACCTGTTCAACATTGCTGGATGCCACTGATGGAACTGCTTCTATTAAAATGATGTCACTTTTTGGTATTTGCACCTGTTGACCATTGCTGGGTGCTACTGCTGGAACTATCAACTACTTGTTTTTTTGAATCATTGAAAGCATTTTATGTGACCATTTGTATAAACTGATTTTTTGTGTATTGTGTAAACTATTATGTGGGGTCACCTGTATGAAAGAATTTGTATTGCTTACTGTATTTTATATATTAGGTTATTGAAAGGTCAGTGCAAAGCCAAAATTTTATCTAATTATGTGATATTTACGTATTAATATTATCTTTTATTTTTGTCTGTATTTTTGTGGACGAATTTGGTGGTATTTTCACCACCAATGCTGGCAAAAATACCATCAAATTCTGGCCCGTGGAGGAAGGGCATATGAAAGGTGGCTGCACTGAGCCACAGCGCCAGAGATTGCGCCAAAGAGTTTTATTCCGCCGCCTCCACTGGCAGTGCTTGTCGAGATGTGGCAGTAGTCAGTTCTTGTCGAGAAGTCGTGGTGGAGAGTGCATATCGAGATGTAGTAGTAGTGAGTCGGTGTTGAGATGTTGTAGTAGGGAGTGCTTGTTCCATGTTTTATGCAGTTGTTTGATCGGCTAGACAGCAGATGTTGTTCGAATGGAGACATTGTAATGATCAAAGTGCTTTTCGTCAATATAAATGAAGGTAAAAAAAATTCCCCATTTCTTTTTATTATTTCAGTGTCTTAAATAATGCGTCATTACAGGTTCAGTCAACAAAGCATCTGGCTTGTGTTCTTGTATTAGAGTGTAATTCTGGTTTCCTTACGCAATTATAGTATTTCTATTTTTTTTAATTACTTCAGTACAAATGGTATTTAAAATTTCTTGTCTTATTGAAGAAGAACCGTGCCAGATGTGTACGCTGAATCACACTTCCACACACAGAACAGTTACACTTGTGCTTTGGTTTCGTACGTTTTATAGTTGCTGGGGACTTAATTAATTAATTGTGTTAACGGAAATTTTCTTTCATTCTTTGTTGTTATTCTATGCAGTCAGATTGCGTACTAAAACTAGTCAGGGCCAACCGTTTACAAGACAGCGTAATCGGACAGACAGCGACTAAAAATAAAAGAGTATTTTCATATTTATATAATTAAGCCCCCATGCAATGGCTCGTGGTTAGGATTCACAGTTAACTGTTAGTCCCCTTTCACGTGTTGGACAACTGGATTACATGAGGAACATGCAGGTCCCTGAAGAGGCGTCCAAGTGCACCAGATCACTGAGCCACATGCAATAACTAGACCTACTATTTATCAAGATTATTAATAACGATTGCGGATGTTGTTGAGTACGACTTCATACACAACAGCGACGAGAGGTGGGCTACAGAGCGCAGCGGAAACTGTCATTGTAGGAAGGCTGGGCGGGAGTAGAAATGATTATCGAACAGATTAACACTGTCAACAGAAGATTTACACTTTTTCCAAGTGAACGAGGAGTCAGTGTAAATACTACAGCAAGAAGCAGAGTCCAGCTATCATAGTGTCAAGCAGGCTGAGGCTCGCTGCAATACGCACAATCGATGATATCATGAAGTGGCTCCAAGTGTGAGTGGCCGGCCGAAGTGGCCGTGCGGTTCTAGGCACTGCAGTCTGGAACCGCGAGACCGCTACGGTCGCAGGTTCGAATCCTGCCTCGGGCATGGATGTGTGTGATAGGTTAGTTAGGTTTAAGTAGTTCTAAGTTCTAGGGGACCGATGACCTCAGAAGTTGAGTCCCGTAGTGCTCAGAGCCATTTGAACCATTTTGAACCAAGAGTGAGTGGGCTGAATGGCTACCGCCGCCCATCCTATATCGTGGAGCACAGCGGCACTCATGGTACTGAGCTGCTGGATGTATGGCTCAGTGAGCACGCACCATTGGGTCCACTGCGTCCCGCACCATCACTATCCACGTCTCACAGAAGCTTGCATTTCTGTTGCTATGATGCCCATGGGGTGGTATCGATACATGATAAGACAGATATCATGCGTCCAATGTGAAGAACATACGGGAAATGTAATAAATCATTACATCAAACAATCATTACAGCTTACAAACAACCATATGTAGGTTCTCGGACATCGCTGACACAGTTATCTCTCAGAAACCTACCTCAGACTAGTATATCTGTCCTCTTTTTACCAGTTTTTGCAGTTAGTAATTATAGTCAACCAGATGACAGGTATGTGAAATACTGCATTTCGGAGGAAGGAAATGGTGGCGTCTCGCCAGTGATGCTTCGGCGAAAACGATGCGAATAGCTGTTAGGAATCATTAATACAATTTAAAAGGGGAGGAGGAGATTACTGTTTAACGTCCTGGCGACGATGAGATCGTTAGAGTCGGGACACAAATTTCGATTAGGGAAGGATGGAAAAAGAAACCGGCCTTGCCTTTTTGAAGGAACCATCCCAGCATTTGCCTTAAGCGATTTAGGGAAATCACAAAAAATCTAAATCAGGATGACCGGACGCGGGTTTGAACCGTCGCCCTACCGAATGCGAGTCGTGTGTGTTGACCACTGCGCTATGCTGCTCGGTAATGTAAATGAGACTCAAAGCAGTTTATAAGATCTTTTATAAGTGTGTTCTTCCGTTGCTTAGCAGCTTTTTGTCGGATACTCAAACTTCCAGAAGCGTGACCAAGAGCTGTCGTATGTTCTGTTGTGGAGCGAAATAATGTACTCGGTGTGGCTAAATAAAAGTGAGACGTCGTTCTTGGGCTCTGCAAGATTCCAGAGAAGCGGGTCAAACCAGCCGAGCAAGTTACGCAGTATCACATGCTGACTCAGCGGAAACTGCTGCCCTCGCACCAAGGCGGTTAGTTCATGATTACCTCATGCCTAGCCGACGTTCTGTCACTTCTTGAGTGGAAGAAAAGCGAGTGCTGTAGCAAAGCAAGCACTGGTCAGGCACGTATAAATATTCCTCATTTTCAACATGAGGTATCTCAGTCTGCCGGGATTCTGCTATGATGAGGGGTCTATGACGGTCCACAGTTTCCGCGTTTATTGATCTACGAGTTCCGTAGGTCTGTTTGTCCTCTCCTGTGGCGTTAGACGCTGCTAGCCACGGCGCTGTCGACGTGCAGAGTCCAATGCAAACAGAGGGCCTCCGGGTATCCTCTAATTCGTGACTGGAGGTGTAAAGCTCTCCCACCTGTGTGGGCACACTGCTTGCTGTCTGCACCGTCTTTGTGGGTAAACTTCGCAGCTGGAGGCTGCTCCTTCTACACGCAGCCTACACCGTTTTGATGCTGGCGTGGCCAGCTACTCCCGAGCTTACTAGCAGCTGCTGGGCAACCTAGGTGATGCAGTGACTCAGCTCAGCGTGGCCGGCAGTGCTGATGTCACTGCATCTCCCCGTAAACCTGCAGCTCCGAGCAACTGCAGGCCTCAGCAGGGGTGTACCACTGGTGCACAGGCTCTCTGGAACAATATTATATCTACCGATGTATAATGAATAATAAATACACCGTTGTTGCTGTTGTCTTCAGTCCAGAGACTGGTTTGATGCAGCTCTCCATGCTACTCTATCCTGTGCAAGCTTCTTCATCTCCCAGTACCTATTGCAACCTTCAGCCTTCTGAATCTGTTTCGTGTATTCATCTCTTGGTCTCCATCTACGATTTTTACCCTCCACGCTGCCCTCCAATACTAAACTGGTGATCCCTTGATGCCTCAAAACATGTCCTACCAACCGATCACTTCTTCTAGTCAAGTTGTGCCACAAATTCCTGTTCTCCCCAATTGTAGTCAATACCTCCTCATTAGTTATGTGATCTACCCATCTAATCTTCAGCATTCTTCTATAGAACCACATTTCGAAAGCTTATAGTCTCTTTTTGTCTAAACTATTTACCGTCCACGTTTCACTTCCATACATGGCTACACTCCATACAAATACTTTCAGAAAAGACTTCCTGTCACTTATCTACTGTCGATGTTAACAAATTTCTCTTCTTCAGAAATGCTTTCCTTGCCATTGCCAGTCTACATTTTATATCCTCCCTACTTCGACCATCATCAGTTATTTTGCTCCCCAAATACCAAAACTCATTTACTACTTTAAGCGTTTCATTTCCTAACCTAATTCCCGCAGCATCACTCGATTTAATTCGACTACATACCATTATTCTCGTTTTGCTTTTGTTGATGTTCATCTTATATCCTCCTTTCAAGATACAGTCCATTCTGTTCAACTGCTCTTCCAAGTCCTTCGCTGCCTCTAACATAATTACAATGTCATTGGCAAACCTCAAATTGTTTACTTCTTCTCCCTGAACTTCAGTTTCTAGTCCAAATTTTTCTTTTGTTTCTTTTACTGCATGCTCAATGTACAGATTTGAATAACATCAGGGATAGGCTACAACCCCGTCGCGCTCCCTTCTCAACCACTGCTTCCCTTTCGTGGCTCTTGACTCTTATAACTGCCATTTGCTTTCTGTACAAATTGTAAATAGCCTTTCGCTCCCCGTATTTTACGCCTGCCACCTTCATAATTTGAGAGTATTGCATTCAGCATTGTCAAAAGCATTCTTTAAGTCCGCAAATACTATAAACGTATGTTAGCCTTTCCTTAACCTATCTCCTATGAGAAGTCGTACGGTCAGTATTGCCTTGCGTGTTCCTACATTTCCCCAGAATCCAAACTGATCTTCCCCAAGGTCAGCTTCTATCACTTTTTCCGTTCGTCTCTAAAGGATTCGTGTTAGCATTTTGCAGCCGTATCTTATTAAACCGATAGTTTGGCAATTTTCACAACTGTCAGCAACTGCTTTCTTTGGAAATGGGATTGTTATACTCTTCTTGCGGGAATTAGATTAGGATATGAGACGCTTAAAGTAGAAAATGAGTTCTGCTATTTGGGGAGCAAAATAACTGATGATGATCGAAGTAGAGAGGATATAAAATGTAGACTGGAAATGGCAAGGAAAGCGTTTCTGAAGAAGAGAAATTTGTTAACATCGAGTATAGATTTAAGTACCAGGAAGTCATTTCTGACAGTATTTGTATGGAGTGTAGCCATGTATGGAAGTTCAAATGGCTCTGAGCACTATGCGACTTAACTTCTATGGTCATCAGTCGCCTAGAACTTAGAACTAATTAAACCTAACTAACCTAAGGACATCACACACATCCATGCCCGAGGCAGGATTCGAACCTGCGACCGTAGCGGTCGCTCGGTTCCAGACTGTAGCGCCTAGAACCGCACGGCCACTCCGGCCGGCCGATTATGTATGGAAGTGAAAGGTGAACGATAAATAGTTTAGACAAGAAGAGAATAGAAGCTTTCGAAATGTGGTGCTATAGAAGAATGCTGAAGATTAGATGGGTAGATCACATAACTAATCAGAAGGTATTGAATAGAATTGGAGGGAAGAGAAATTTGTGGCACAACTTGACTAGAAGAAGGGATCGCTTGGTAGGGCATATTCTAGGGCATCAAGGCATCACTAATTTACCACTGGAGGGCAGCTTGGAGGGTACAAATCGTAGAGGGAGACCAAGAGATGAATACACTAAACAGATTCAGAAGGATTTAGGTTGCAGTAGGTAGTGGAAGATGAAGAAGTTTGCACAGAATAGAGTAGCATGGAGAGCTGGATCAAACCAGTCCCTGGACTGAAGACCACAACAACAACATACTCTTCTTGTACTCTGAGGGTATTTCGCCGGTCTCATACACCTTGCCCACCAGATGGAACAGTTTTGTCATGACTGGCTCTCTTAAAGCTATCAGTAGCTCTAACGGGATGTTGCCTACTCCCGGGACCTTGTCTTGACTTAGGTCTTTCAGTGCTTTATCAAATTCTTCACACAGTATCATATCTCCCTTCTCATCTTCCTGTACGTCCTTTTCCATTTTCACAATGTTGCCCGCAAGTACATCTCCCTTGTATAGCCGCTGTATATACTTCTTCCACCATTCTGCTTTACCGGGTGATGTGACGCAGTGGTTAGAACATATGGGAGGACGACGGTTCAATTCCGCGCCTGGCCATCCTAATTTAGGTTTTCTGTGATTCCTCTAAACTTTTTCAGGCAAATGTCGCGATGGTGCCTTTGAAAGGTCACGGCCGACTTCCTTTCCTAATCCAATGAGATCGATGACCTCGCTGTTTCGCCTCTTCCACCAAATCGGACGGCCTTACAATCAGGAGCGATGGTCTGGGGTGTCATTGCATTTCATAGCAGGACACTTTTGTTTGTCATCCGCTGCACCCTCACAGCACAGCGGTACGTCGACGAGATTCTGCGTCCAATTTTGCTCCCTTCATGTTAAGCCATCGTGTGCTCATATTTCAGCAAGATAATACCCGCCTGCATACGGCGAGTGTCTGCTGTTTGTCTTCGTGCTTGTCGAGACCTACCGTGGCCAGTAAGGCCCCTCGGATCTCTTTCACAATTGAGAGCGTTTGTAGCATTACGGGCAGGGCCCTCTCTCCAACTCGGGATTTTGACGATCTAATGCGCAATTGGGTATCCCTTAGGAGGACGTCCAACAACTCTATCAATCGATACAAAGCCGAGCAATTGCTTGTATGAGAGAGGTGGTGCCTGTTCAGGCATTCTCAAAATGATCGCTGCTCGGGACGGGAAGTGAAAGCGAGCCTGTTAAATTCAAATTCATTTCCTAGTACAAAGATCATCTGAGTCACAGGCTTCGAGCGAAATGGACCATACCGTGAAACCTAACAAAACCAATTCTTCTTTCGCTCCTGAGGGAGAAGCTTGCCTGCTTGATCAACTGGCCTGTCAACAAACGAGAAGCAGTAGCAGGAGATTCTCTGAAGTCGCCGGCCCCTGCGGCCGAGCGGTTCTCGGAGCTTCAGTCCGGAACCGCGCTGCTGCTGCGGTCGGAGGTTCGAATCCTGCCTCGGGTTTGGATGTGTGTGGTGTCCTTAGGTTGGTTAGGTTTAAGTAGTTCTAAGGGACTGATGACCTCAGATGTTAAGTCCCATAGTGCTTAGAGCCGTTTGAACCAGTCTCTCCAGTCAACCGCCGGAGAAAGGTCAGCTGTATGTGTTGTGGAACAAGAAGCTACTTCTAAGCGGGCAATGTTAAAGAGCAGACGTGTCACGCAACAGACTCCATGATGAATGAGCGTCTTCTTCCGACGCCGGGTCCGTGCACCCACTGAGGACACAGCAGCAGCTACACACGGCGTCACAGTACGCAGGTAAACTTGTAAGTAGGCTGTTTATGTTTTCTTATTGGCAACGTTACATAGCGCTCTATATGAAAATCACTGGCTGTGCTGTGTGCAGTCTGTGGCTAGTTTGCATTGTTGTCTGCCATTGTAGTGTTGGGCAGCTGGTTGCGAAGGGACGTTTCATATGTCGACCCTTAGCCGAGGATACCTCACTGGAATCTTCTGATTATTTTCTTGTAGTTTGTGTAATTAGTGTAGCCGTTGTTTATTGCTAGCGCGTAATCATAGAGAGAATTTCCTTTGTAATTGTAGTTTTTCATTGTTGTACAGCAAAACAGTTGTGATATGCATGTAGATTTGCACCAAGTATATCGCAGCTGCGCTTGCAATTAAGTAGACATTATTTCCATTGCTATGTTATCTTATTTTGCTCTTCAAATTGTGCTTTTCTGTGTTATCGTGTGAAATATTGTGTTAATTATGGCGAGTGAAAAACGTAATACTAGGCTCCAAAGTAAACTGAGAAATAACAGTGAAGACGAAAGCAGTGTGTTAGCGCCACCGTGTAATGAATTAACTAATGTTCAACGTAGTAATTTGGTAATTGTGCATAGGGAAATCGAGCGGGCGGCAAACAATGGCGTAGGCAGTGAAACAATTCGTAAAATTTTTTGTGGGGTGCATGGGGGCTATGTAAGTAGGCTGTTTATGTTTTCTTATTGGCAACGTTACGTAGCGCTCTGTATGAAAATCACTGGCTGTGCTGTCTACAATCTGTGGCTAGTTTGCATTGTTGTCTGCCATTGTAGTGTTGGGCAGCTGGATGCGAACAACGCGTAGCGTTGCGCAGTTGGAGGTGAGCCGCCAGCAGTGGTGGATGTGCGGAGAGAGATGGCGGAGTTTTGAAATTTGTAAGACTGGGTGTCATGAACTGCTATATATATTATGACTATTAAGGTAAATACATCATTTGTTCTCTATCAAAATCTTTCATTTGCTAACTATCCCTATCAGTGGTTAGTGCCTTCCGTAGTTTGAATCTTTTATTTAGCTGGCAGTAGTGGCGCTCGCTGTATTGCAGTAGTTCGAATAACGAAGATTTTTGTTGAGGTAAGTGATTTGTGAAAGGTATAGGTTAATGTTAGTCAGGGCCATTCTTTTGTAGGGATTTTTGAAAGTCAGATTGCGTTGCGCTGAAAATATTGTGTGTCAGTTTAAGCACAGTCTTGTATGATTTTTCAAAAGGGGACGTTTCAAACTCTCCATGCGTAACAAAAGTCTGCAGCAATTGCTCCTCTGACTTCTCTCATGCTAAATGGAACACTGAGCGTTTTTCTCATCACAGCTTGTGCTCTGAGAGTCAGAAAAATGTACAGTTTTTACTACGACTCCTGTGTCCACAAATTCTTACGCATGACTAGCCCAAATCATAGATTGTGGGGTGCTATTTCAACATGACTTGCAGTTTTGTAATGGATGCGAAGTTACAGTATTACTGTGCAGTCCTGAAAGTGGGGTCGGACAGATGTTCTCTGATCTAAAGTAGTTTTGTGAATACTGTTTCGAGTAATACGGTGTCCAGTCCTCCAAGTGGGATCGAACGAATGTCCTTTGGTCTAGACTAGTTTTGTGAGTAATGTTTCAATTAATATGATGTGCAACCCTGCAAGAAGGATGAAACCGATGCACTTTTGTCCATAGTATTTTTGTGAATATTATTTCGATTAATGTAAGCGATTACCTTTCAGGTAATATCATCTAGTGGCATCAAATCTGCCGAGCTTCGTTTATTTATTTATTTCAGCTACCTAAATAGCCACAGTTGGTCAACGAAATCAGTGAGCCATTGGCTATTAATTAATTTCAGTTGCAGATCGACTGGGGTGCATTACCACAGAACGTCTGGTACAACATTCCTTAATTGATAAACAGTTTCTCATGTCAAGGATCCATTACAATATTTGAAATAGTGATGCCATCATGGGAAATATTACCAAGACGAAGCGTTACGTAAGACCAAATAGGAGTACTTTTACACATAAACATTCTTGCCGAGTACGTATTTCTTACAACACGGGGAAACGTAGTGTTATTCAACAGCAATGAAAGTTAATAACCAATCATTATACTGGCGAGATAAAGAGTGTACATCTGCACAAACATTTACACTCTGTGAGCCACCTCACGGGGTAAGGTGAAGGGTGCTTCTGGTAACACTATCTTCTCCACCCTTCCCTGTTCCACTTGTTGATGGTGTGTGGGAAGAGTAATAGACTTCGTAACAAAAACAATCCTTTTCAAAAATTTACATTTTTCAGGAGAGCGGAAAAAGGTTCTAAATATTTGTTTATCGTTCTGTCGTCAATTATATTTTTTCTGTTGCTTCTTGGTAATGTCTAAAACATTTTATGACTCTGTACTAACTTTAACCTATTAGCTAATAGATTCTTTTTTCTTTTTCGAAGTACGATCCTCACTGACATAGGCTGTTTTCTTCAGGAAACTTAGCTGGGAGTACGAAGGAATGACTCGATAGATGTACTAATTATACTTTATAAACCTCATATTATGCTAATTTTTTTACAGAAGAAAAGAATAAGTTACATTAAAGATACGGAGAATTGATCAAATAAACTTAGACTGGTCCTCTCCACTACTTTCGTAAGATTTGATCACATCCAAGTTCGTCCCACCTTCTTCTTCTTTAAGGGCAATCAGTGTGCTAGCATCAACAGTCGCTCGGACTTTATAATAAAGAGGGATGTGTGCAAAACGGGCACAGAATAGTGAACGGTACCACCACCGCCCATTGTTCCTTCGTCACGCACTACTGCGCGCAACATTCTTTGTCTCACGTTATCGGCAGTGATAAGACGAGCCAAATAGGAGTATTGTGCATTTTTTGACTCCATTCTGAAGAACTCTGAGAAACTCATTGCCTTTATTCAGCTGTTGTCGTTTGAAGGCACCGCAGTCTCTTTGCATCTGCAGCCAAAGCAAGCGGAGGTCGGCTCGCATACATACCTACCCACCAAGAAGAGCAGCTGGTGGAAATAAAGAATGTAAACAATGCATACCTGAAGTCATCTCCAACGCGTTGGTGGGAACACTTGTGGCGACGTTATTCGTGTGTTCCTCACCCATCAACATCTTCTTCTTTATTATATTTTCCTTTCTTTGTCTGCCCCTGGTAGCTGAGTGGTCAGCGCGACGGAATGTCATGCCTAACGGCCCGGGTTCTATTCCCGGCTGGGTCGGAGATTTCCTCCGCTCAGAGACTGGGTGTTGTGTTATCCTTATCATCATCATCATTTCATCCCCATCGACGCGCAAGTCGCCGAAGTGGCGTCAACTCGAAAGACTTGCACCAGGCGAACGGTCTACCCGACGGGAGGCCCTAGCCACACGACATTTCCATTTCCTTTCTTTCTTTACTTTTTTGCGATTTAGGTCGCTAACACTGCCTTCGGAATTTATTAACAGAACCACAGACACTGAACGTTTGCTTGCCAAAGAGCAGGATAAAATAATCCGAAATATACTACGAGGGTGACAGTGAACGTTGAGGTTGTATTGTCGCCTGCTTTCACACAAAAATAGCCCTTGTAAAATGACAAAGACTGCTTTTGCCAGATATCTTTTTGATGAAGGCTGTTTTTGTCATAAATTATTTTCACGAAGGCTTTTATGGTAGAACCAACAGATTTCTGAGGTCCAAGAACTCAGGACACGTGACGTTTCTGCCACATGTGATTAGAACAAATGGTAAGTGTCGGGGATGTCTACAAGACTGCATTGAAACCACGCAAACGAAAAATTGACAGTGGTTATTTTTGCTATGAAGTCTTCCTTTTTTGTTGGTAAATATTCATATGAGCTCTAATTCCACCGATTTTCTCATCGTGGACGTTTCCGAATATTTATGTGGGAGAAAGTAAAATGTTTCCCACTCTCCTTGTAATGTACGCTTTCGGAACTGCAACAGTAAATGTCTCCACGATGCACTACGCTTTTCTAGCGTCTGCCATTGGAGTCTGTTGAGAATATCTATATCGGTCTCACATGAACTAAACGACCCCGTGACGAAACTCGCAACTTTTCGTTGGATGTCTCTATCTCTTCTACTGTTCCAGCCTGGTAAGGGTACAAGACTAGTCAGCAGGACTCAAGATTCGGTCGACCTAGTGTTCTGTGAGCCACTTCTTACATAGATGAATCAAGCCGTACATATGCCTTTCGTTTAGGTAGTTTTATGTTGTCATTCCACTTTAAGTCGCTCTGGACTGGGGATTTTACGGTAGTTTCGTCTCCAGTGTTTTATGGCTAACTGGATGGGTCAGGCTTGCCAAACAGATATGACACTAGAATGTCAGAGGAATAAATAATTCTATTGGAGAGACGCTTTGCTGTTATGCCTCATGTAAGGTACTTCAGTTACTGCTCGGAAGTCACTCAAGACTTAGCTTCAGAGCGTAACAACAATGAGTAGGAGGGCGCTAATGCCGGAGTCTAGTCTTGCCTACGAAACAAACATGCTGTCTGCCCACCACCTTATTGCTGCTCACACAGAAATCAGTACCGATACGTCTGCACAGTGCCACTAGTTTCACACAAATTCATCCTGGATCGCCTGACAATGATACACACCACAGTATGGGGTGTTTGTAAATTAGTTAAACAAAGGTAATCTTTAGTTCTTAAAAGGGTAAATAATTTACAGGAGTGTTTGATACAGTATTGAATGCAATATATTTTCAAGTTTTATTTCCGCCTAACACTGTTGGTTCCCGATGTTCTCGCTAGGTGGCATGCGCAAATGAACTATTCTAGGAGTCACGAATCTGATAACGTAATGAATCGTAATTACCTGCCACAGTTCACAGACATTTCAGGACTAAATATCGCAAGCCACCACCTCAAACGACAAGCTATGACAATGGACAATACAAGCAGTGACCACCATACAGCATGACTTGCTTCAAAGGATTTGGTAGGAAATTGACTACAGGTGGGACATTTGTGGTGTTAAGAAAAGTCTCCACGTTGTGCATTTCCAAATAAAACCTGAAGAGATACTACGTTCAGTGCTGTATCAAATGTTTGTGTCAGTTATTTACCTTTTTCACAGTCAAAGGTTGCTTTTGTATAACTATTTATAAACACCCTGTACGGAAAAATGTGCCTGTCTGTCTGAGAATTGTAACTAATGCCCTGGAAGCGACTCCGACATAGTAACAATACAATGGAGATTTTATTGTTTTTTTTTTTTTTTTTTTTTTTTTGTGGTGTCACCTCACCGCCAGACACCACACTTGCTAGGTGGTAGCCTTTAAATCGGCCGCGGTCCGCTAGTATACGTCGGACCCCGCGTGTCGCCACTGACAGTGATTGCAGACCGAGCGCCGCCACACGGCAGGTCTAGAGAGACGTCCTAGCACTCGCCCCAGTTGTACAGCAGACTTTGCTAGCGATGGTTCACTGACAAATACGCTCTCATTTGCCGAGACGATAGTTAGCATAGCCTTCAGCTACGTCATTTGCTACGACCTAGCAAGGCGCCATAGCATTTGATATTTATCTGGTGAAGCATGTACAGTCAAGAGAGATGTTCTACAATTATGGATTAAAGTTAGGTATTACAGCAACTGCGTCCGTTTTTCTAAGTTCTCATTTCCTTGTAATGTTCCAGACCTCACGCCAGCCTGCGTGAGCTTAAAAGCGTGCATTTCGGCCTCCTTTAGCAACACGGTGTTGGCTCTTCTGCCAACACTTCATTTTTAATTGTATTGTGGGATGGAAAAATATTAATTGCGATAAAATGTCACAGGTTTATTGCTGCCTGAGACCGCAGTGAGAGCGCGACGTCGCGGAGAGACTACTCTCTCACTGCATTTTCTGGCGAAGTCCAGTTGTACCTTTCTTTTCTTTATCTTAATAACATTTCCCACAAAGATGCAGGTGGATAAAACCGATCTGCAGTGAAGGGTTACACAAACTGAAAGGATGTTTTGAAACACATAAGAAAACGACATTAAATTATGTTTCTGAAAACAACACATTGGTGGACAATACCTATGATTTGTACATAAAAACAGATGACAATAAATGATTTTTTTAAGAAACACGTTATTGCTGCACGATATTTATCATTTTTTAAACTTTATAGATTATTTCATATAATAGTTAACATATAATCATTAATTATCATGCCAGTGATGCTATGATGTAATGACGATGTTGACGATGCATGAAAATTATCATGTTCATGATGGAGGTGAAATAGTGAGTATACTATGGGGCCATGTGAAATTACAGGTAGCGACTAAAAGAAAGGAAAACGGAGGAAGGTGTGGTATCATACTGAGATCGTATTGCCCCACCAGAGTTGATGACGATGGTGTTTGGTTTGTGGGGCAGTCAACTGCACAGTCATCAGTGCCCATACAAAGTCCCAATTTTTATGCAATCCAATATCCGGCCGGTGTGGCCAAGCGGTTAAAGGCGCTACAGTCTGGAACCACGTGACCGCTACGGTCGCAGGTTCGAATCCCGCCTCGGGCATGGATGTGTGTGATGTCCTTAGGTTAGTTAGGTTTAAGTAGTTCTAAGTTCTAGGGGGACTGATGACCTTCGAAGTTAAGTCCCATAGTGCTCAGAGCCATTTGAACCATTTTGCAATCCAATCTAGCCACTGTCACGAATGATGATGATGATAAAATGATAAGGATAACATAAACATTCAGTCTCCAGGCAGAGAAAGTTCCCAGCCCAGCAAGGAATAGAACCCATGACCTCGTGATCCAGAGACAGAAATGCTAGCCACTTTTATTTTTCCTTTTTTTCATTTTGTTCGATATAATTCGATGCGTTTGGTCTGGACGGACGACACAAGACATCCGTTCAATTTGACCATTGGTTCCTTGATCCAGTTTTTTTATTACAGAGAGCACGCAGCCCTCTGACCGAACACGCTGAGCTACTGTGCTGGCAGCCACTAGACCATCAACTGTGGGTCCCAGAGTTGGCAACATGAATCGACACCACAGATGTTAGCGAGGGTTCGCTGTAATCCGCGACGACATACATGAGGCGCTCCTGAAGACACCATCGCTCCTCTCAGTTCAGCAGCGCCCTCTCACTGAGGTCAATATACAGAGTGTTTCACAAATGACCGGTATATTTGAAACGGCAATAAAAACTAAACGAGCAGCGATAGAAATACACCGTTTGTTGCAATATGCTTGGGACAACAGTACATTTTCAGGCGGACAAACTTTCGAAATTACAGTAGTTACAATTTTCAACAACAGATGGCGCTGCAAGTGATGTGAAAGATATAGAAGACAACGCAGTCTGTGGGTGCGCCATTCTGTACGTCGTCTTTCTGCTGTAAGCGTGTGCTGTTCACAACGTGCAAGTGTGCTGTAGACAACATGGTTTATTCCTTAGAACAGAGGATTTTTCTGGTGTTGGAATTCCACCACCTAGAACACAGTGTTGTTGCAACAAGACGAAGTTTTCAACGGAGGTTTAATGTAACCAAAGGACCGAAAAGCGATACAATAAAGGATCTGTTTGAAAAATTGCAACGGACTGGGAATGTGACGGATGAACGTGCTGGAAAGGTAGGGCGACCGCGTACGGCAACCGCAGAGGGCAACGCGCAGCTAGTGCAGCAGGTGATCCAATAGCGGCCTCGGGTTTCCGTTCGCCGTGTTGCAGCTGCGGTCCAAATGACGCCAACGTCCACGTATCGTCTCATGCGCCAGAGTTTACGCCTCTATCCATACAAAATTCAAACGCGGCAACCCCTCAGCGCCGCTACCATTGCTGCACGAGAGACATTCGCTAACGATATAGTGCACAGGATTGATGACGGCAATATGCATGTGGGCAGCATTTGGTTTACTGACGAAGCTTATTTTTACCTGGACGGCTTCGTCAATAAACAGAACTGGCGCATATGGGGAACCGAAAAGCCCCATGTTGCAGTCCCATCGTCCCTGCATCCTCAAAAAGTACTGGTCTGGGCCGCCATTTCTTCCAAAGGAATCATTGGCCCATTTTTCAGATACGAAACGATTACTGCATCACGCTATCTGGACATTCTTCGTGAATTTGTGGCGGTACAAACTGCCTTAGACGACACTGCGAACACCTCGTGGTTTATACAAGATGGTGCCCAGCCACATCGCATGGCTGACGTCTTTAATTTCCTGAATGAATATTTCGATGATCGTGTGATTGCTTTGGGCTATCCGAAACATACAGGAGGCGGCGTGGATTGGCCTCCCTATTCGCCAGACATGAACCCCTGTGACTTCTTTCTGTGGGGACACTTGAAAGACCAGGTGTACCGCCAGAATCCAGAAACAATTGAACAGCTGAAGCAGTACATCTCATCTGCATGTGAAGCCATTCCGCCAGACACGTTGTCAAAGGTTTCGGGTAATTTCATTCAGAGACTACGCCATATTATTGCTACACATGGTGGATATGTGGAAAATATCGTACTATAGAGTTTCCCAGACCGCAGCGCCATCTGTTGTTGAAAATTGTAACTACTGTAATTTCGAAAGTTTGTCTGCCTGAAAATGTACTGTTGTCCCAAGCATATTGCAACAAACGGTGTATTTCTATCGGTGCTCGTTTAGTTTTTATTGCCGTTTCAAATATACCGGTCATTTTTGGAACACCCTGTAGTATCGAGCCAGCAAGAGCTCCGCCCCAGTACGAGCGAGTGGTTAAACGTTTAGATGAACATGTAGTGTTGTTTATGTTGAACGTAGTACCTCAAGAGAACAGCTTGTTACTTAGTGCCCAAGCACCACTCACACACTAAGACGTTTCACCACATGACATGGTTATGGTTGTAATATCGACATCTTTGTATACCCACTTCCATGTGAGTGGTGTTTTAGATTACGTGCATATATATACGTAAAAAAAAGTGCATCATACAGTTTGCGATGCTGCAAGATCACAAGCAGTCTGCACTGGAACAAAATAGCGCGGATTTTTCATAGTAAGCAGTCGAAACATGCTCCCTTTAATAATTTGTTTATATCGCTTAAAATCGTTGTGAGGCACAATTATACACTTTCTCACTTTTTTTTTTCTTTTTTGGTTGTAGGGCACCACACCAAGGAAATTTTATCAGCTCGGAAAACAAAAAGCGAAAGCTGACGTAAAATTTATCTCAACGAGAACCAGCCGTCTGAAGATGAACCTGTCGGTTCGAAATCCGTAACGGCGCTATTTAAATAAATAAACGGCATTGTAAACAGTGGCTGGTTGCTGTTATCTTCTATGTAAGAGTCAACCTATACTTTTCACGCTAGTAAAGGCCGTAGAAGCACTGTCTTTTTGACTGTGCTTCTGACCAAAAAGCGACTGGGGTACCTAGTCTAAGGGTTTGTTAAGCATTCCTTTTGCGTCCGTGTGGTGATATTTCAATAGAAAATTTCATTCTCTTACACACATTTGTTTATATCTAACTGAGGAGTAAAATCCCAGTTTCATAGATTTAGATTTTTAAATATTTTAATACAACGAAATATTTTCTGAAAAATATTAATCTCCTATTTCACTGTTTCCAAAAACAGTGAAACACGTATATTTTTCATTTCTGACCGAAAAACGAAATTCCAATTTTCAAAGAGTTACCTTTAAAAATGCTTTCTCTCGATGAAATATTTTCATAGAGCATTGCACCCTCTATTCCGCTCCCTTAGGGATTCAGTTTCCAAAACCAATGACACAGTTTTTTTATTCCTTTTGTTTGTAAAAACAGCCTTTTTCATTTGTAATCGAGAAATCAAATACCAGTTTTCATAGATTGTATGGGGGCTTAATTAAATATGATGCAAATATTTTTTTAGTTTTTAGTAGTTGTCTGTCCGATTACGCTATTCTCGTAAACGGTTGGCCCTGACTATTATTATTACGCAATCTGACTGCAACAAACAATGAAAGAAAATTTTCGTAAACACAGTTAATTAATTAAGTCCCCAGCAACTATAAAACCTACAAAACCAATAAGCACAAGAGTAACTGTTCTGTATGTGGGAGTGTGACTCAACGTACACATCTGGCACGGTTCTTCTCCAACAAGACAAGAATTTTTAAATACCAATTATACTGACGTGATAAAAGAAAATTAGAAAAACTATAATTACGCAAGAAAACCAGAATTCACTCTAATACAAGAACACAAGCCAGATGCTTGTTGACTGAACCTGTAATGACGCATTATTTCAGACACACAAATAATAAAAGAACATTGTGGTTTTTACCTTCATATATATTGACGAAATGCACTCTGATCATTACAATAAAATCTGCTATCTCTCCCATCAAATAACTGGATAAAACATGGAACAAACAATCCTTACTACAACATCTCGACAAGCCTTGCCCACTAGCACATCTCAACACGAACTGTCTTCTACGAGCTCTGCCCACTCACTGACTTCTACGAGTTCTCAACAGGCACAGAGGAGGCGGCTTAATAGTACTCTTTGGCGCAATCTCTGGCGCAGTGGCTCAGTGTAGCCACCTTTCAAGATGTCGCTTTAAAAATACTTTCCTGGTTCTTTAACAATGATTTAATTTTAAAAAAACTTTGAACCACTATTTCACCACCACAGGGATTAAATTTCCAAAAGTGCTGAGACACGTATTTCTTCGTTTCTGAGCAGGAAACCAAATACCAGTTTTCGTAGATCTAGCTTCGAAATTCCCTTAATAGCAGAGTATTTTCAAAAACCTTTCATTCCCTATTTCGAAAAATCCCTCCTTAAACTGTGTCTACAGTATAAGATCAACACTCTCTCCAAATTTCAAATTTCCATCGTTAGTGGTTTGGGCTGGGCGATGATGAGTCTATCAGTCGGAACATGGCCTCTTATATACATTAACACATATTAAACGCAAACGCTGTGTCCAGGTTCAAGCTGTTTTACAAATTTAAATGTAATTTCAAATTTATAGATATAATCAGTATCATTACCTTCCCAACGTAGGTCTATATAAGTGGTGTTCTTTGTGTGACAAACGAACAATTGTACAATATGACCTGTTCAATGTACAAATAGTAATGTAAAGAAGACTCTATCAACGTAGGTAAGAACACCGTGGAAACTACTCTCTCGATTCACATTTAACGTGAACACCTCTCAAAAATCACCTCTTGCTGTGCAGACCACTCGGAGACATGCAGGAAGAGTGTCAGTGAGGTTTTGGAAGGTAGCGACAGGGATGTGGAACCATACCAACTCCAGTATGTGGCCAGATGCGCTAGGTTTCTCGGTTCAGCATCCATAGCGCGAACAGTCCAGTCGAGGTGCTCCTAGAGATTCTCGATTGGGTTTAAATCCGGGGTACTTGATGGGCAATGGAGTGCGGGAAACTCGTTCTGGTGCTGTTCCAAGCACGCACGTACACTGCGAGCTGTGTGACATGTTGCATTGTCCTGCTGGAAAAAATAGAAATGATCGTATGGCGTCAGTGGCCGGGAGTTCCCAGTCAGGAAGTGCGACGCCACACTGGGCGACTTGCGCGTCGACAATGCGGATGAAATGATGATGAGGACAACACAGCGCCCAGTCCCTGAGGGGAGAAAATCTCCAGCCCCAGCCGGGAATCGAAGCCGGGCCCCCGTGCGTGGCATACTGTCCTGCTGATAGATGCCATCGTGCCGAGGAAACGCTTACTGTATGTAGGGGTGGACCTGGTCCCCAACGATACATGCATACTTGTGTTGATCCACTGAGCCTTCAAGAACCACGAGATCACCCAGAGAATACCACGGAAACATTTCTCAGACCATAATGCTCCCTTCTCCGGCCTGGACCCTTCCAACGATTGTTGAAGGATATTTGCTTTCAGGCGTTTCACGGCGTACACGCCTGTCCGATGGGGCATAAACACCTGTCGCCGCTCAGTGCCCGTCCAGTTGCACTATTCACGTGCAAACTCCAGCCTTCGTCGCTGATGAACGTTCAATATGGGTGCATAGACAGGGCGGTCACTGTGGAGACCTATATGCAACAAGAGAACTTTTAACATAGCAGTGCGCCAGCAATCGTGAATAATTTAATGATTATAAAGAATCCTCCTCGACAGCAAATAGAAACCGGATGTTGACCTAGGTTTCGGGGCAGATAACCACGCCTTCTTCGGAACACACTGAAACTACAAAATTGCCTAAAGAGGCATGGTCCACCATTAATACAGAACGCTCAAAAACTTTCTTCTCTAATATGGCGATGTAAGGATGTTTTTAGTCATAGTCAAATGGCTCTGAGCAGTATGGGACTTAACATCTATGGTCATCAGTCCCCTAGAACTTAAAACTACTTAAACCTAACCAACCTAAGGACAACACACAACACCCAGTCATCACGAGGCAGTCATATTCATTCCAAGTCCGAGCTCTGGCTTAAAATTAGGAAATAAACGATGAAGTGACGTCATACGTCTCTTCACTCATATACACATAACTTTGCATACCATTCTGGTAACACCTGATAGCACTAATCACTTTGACCTCTGTCGGTCAATACATAATAAGGCCGATGAAGGTGACGGTATGCATCTTTTCATGCATGTATATTAAGCCCGTTACATTATTTGACCTTTCACGTCAACAGCTATTAGAACATAAAGGTAGTTTGTCTGTTCCACGCTATATGCGTCCACAGACCTCACTTGATTAAGCTTCATAGTTCAGTAGTTTAGCTTTAGGTTCTTTTTACACTATTTTGGTACATATCCGATAGCACTATTCAAAATGACCTCTGTCGGTCATTAGATATTAAGGGCGATGCAGGCGATGTTGTATGTTCTTTCACGCAATTACATTAAGCCTGTCATACTAATTTGACCCTACTAATTTGCCGCCAGTGGTCCCGGCCTGTTCTGGCGCCAACCTGGCTCCTCCTGATTCCCAAACCGAATTCGCATACTCACACGACCCGGAAAAACAACAACGTCGCCCCAAACATAGGGCAACAGTTGCTACATATCGATAGCCGCCGCTGCTTCCACTCGCGGACAGGACAGCTTGCGAAACCGAGTGGCGCCAGTCAACACGAGAAGAAGACAAACAACCGCAACCATGACAACTAAACGATACGGTCTGGCCTCCAAGAGAGGGTGGAAACCTACAAACAGCACCAACGCGAGCCGCAGCACGGCTCATGTACATGATTTATTATTGCCTGGCGACATTTTGTAATGGCACCACTCCTAAGCTGGCCATTGGTCGTAGTGCTGGCGTAGCTCGCCAGACGATTTAGATCCGCCTGAATCACGGATCGGAAACAGTTGACACGATCGAGAGGGCGGCTGGACGAGGAAGTGGGCTGATGAGAAGGAAGCTCTCGGAGAGCTCCTGGTCGACACAGAGGAGGGGGCCATATTAAGCCGCTGATGTGGCACCCATTATTAAGCCGCTGATGTGGCAGCCGTCGGGATGCCGGCCGCCATCGAGCCGCTTCGGCACTCAGAACGAGAGAGAATTCGTCCTGCGCAGCGGACCAGAGCAGGCGATTAACATTCCCTGCTGGTTGCCTTTGCTCTCGGCGATCCGGCACAAGCGGCTTCGCAGCGGTGATCCTTAAAAGCTTTTTATCAAACAGCTCTGCCTGCGACGGGACAGAATATTTCTGCTTGGACTACCATGAGTGAAACTTCGTTTTTTGTGTTGGTACATTGTAATATAATTCTGTTGAACTTTCCACCCTGTTTGTCACTCTAGAGTCGACTGCAAAGCATTCCACCTACATCTAATTGACTACTTTAGATGGACAACTCCTCGTTCATCATCATCCAAATTATCACATAGTAGCAGTTGGCTCTGATGTAACAAAACATACATTTTCGGCTACTTGCAGACCTTCAAAGGAATGCAGGATGCTTTTAATTAATCTGATGTACTCTACATCCTGAATGATGGTTAGTAATCAAAACCAGTAGAAGGCTAATAGGATAAATAAATAGCTCTTTCAAATTCTGAAGGTAGCAGAGGTCAAATACAGGGAGTGAAAGGCTATTTACAATTTGTACAGAAACCAGATGGCAGTTATAAGAGGCGAGGGACATGAAAGGGAAGCAGTGGTTGGGAAGGGAGCGAGACAGGGTTGTAGCCTCTCCCTGACGTTATTCAATCTGTATATTGAGTAATCAGTAAAGGAAACAAAAGAAAAATTCGGAATAGGTATTAAAATCCATGGAGAAGAAATAAAAATTTTGAGGTTCGCCGATGACATTGTAATTCTGTCAGAGACAGCAAAGGACTTGGTAGAGCAGTTGAACGGAATGGACAGTGTCTTGAAACGAGGATATAAGATGGAAATCAACAAAATCAAAACGAGGATAATGGAATGTAGTCGAATTAAGTCGGGTGGTGCTGAATGAATTAGATTAGGAAATGAGACACTTAAAGTAGTAAATGAGTTTTGCTGTTTAGGAAGCAAAATAACTGATGATGGTCGAAGTAGAGAGGATATAAAATGTAGACTGGCTATGTCAAGGAAAGCGTTTCTGAAGAAGAGAAATTTGTTAACATCGAGTATAGATTTAAGTGTAAGGAAGTCGTTTCTGGAAGTATTTGTATGGAGTGTAGCCATGTATGGAACTGAAACGTGCAATATAAATAGTTTCGACAAGAATAGACTAGAAGCTTTCGAAATGTGGTGCTACAGAAGAATGCTGAAGGTTAGATGGGTAGTTCACATAACTAATGAGGAGGTATTGAATAAAATTGGGGGGAAGAGGAGTTTGTGGCACAACTTGACTAGAAGAAGAGATCGGTTGGTAGGACATGTTCTGAGGCATCAAGGGATCACCAATTTAGTATTGGAGGGCAGCGTGGAGGGTAAAAATCGTAGAGGGAGACCAAGAGATGAATACACTAAGCAGATTCAGAAGGATTTAGGTTGCAGTAGGTACTGAGAGATGAAGCAGCTTGTACAGGATAGAGTAGCATGGTGAGCTGCATCAAACCAGTCTCTGGATTGAAGACCACAACAACAACAACAACAACAACAACAATAATGGTAAAAATGCATTTTATAAAGTACTTTACGGATGTTGAACTTCACCTTATGGGAACATAACTGTCGGATACACAGTCAAATTGCTGAACACTGCTAGTACCAATGGAGTCAATATGAACCAGTAAGCACTTTGAAAATATATCTTTCCCTCCTTTTCCAAACTATTATTTTCACAATACATGACTTTCTCTCTCTGCGCCTGTTGTATCCACTGATGTTTCCTTCATTTTTAGATTTCCGTCCCTCAGTCTGTAAAAATGGAACCATTATAGGATTTCTTTGTTGCCCGTCTGTCTGTCTGTCCGACTGTTAATACACCTTTCCTCAGGAACAAGTAGACGTATCATGTCCAAATTTATATCGCATAATAAAGTCTGTGATCCCTTGGAGGTGTAAAAATTTTAAGCTTCTAAGTCAGTTCAATGAAAACATACGGTCATTTATGTCACACACGAGGGTTGGAACTTTAATATTGGCAACTATTTATTCGCAACCGATACAAAAGAGTTACATGTTTGCACCTGTTGCTGTCCTTCAAAGTAGTCACCAGCGTTGTGTAGAACCCGTTGCCAGCGATGTGGAAGGCATAGTATACCGTTAGCAGAGCCTGTTCTGTTGATGGTGCGAATGGAGCTGTCTGCTGCCTGTCGAATCTCTGGAACAGTTCTGAAGCGAATTCATCTTCGGAATCAAACCAACATCGCAAGGAATTAAGTCCGGGGAGTATGGTGGGCGGTACAGTACTTCCCAGTCCCATCGACCGAACAGAGTAGCCACAGCTTGCACTGTATGCGCTCTCGTATTGTCGTGAAAAATGACGGGTGGGTTGCGCAGAAAGTGTCGCCCCTTCTTTCACAAAGATGGACGCAGGTGATGCTCCAGAAACGAACAGTAATACTGTGCATTGACGGTCTGCCGTGGAGGAACGTAATGCGTTAGGATAATACCATCACAGTCGTACACGAGAATCACCATAACTCACCATACGGAGGCTCTGACGCACTTTCGACTTTCGCGGCGACCCATAATGACGCCATTCGTTGGATTGGCGTTTCAGTTATGGCTTCGCGGCATTCGCTTCTGAACTGTTCCGGGGATTCGACAGGCAGTAGACCGCTCCATTCGCACCATCGACAGAACAGTCTCTGCCAACGGTATACTACGCCTTCCACATTGCTGGCAACGGGTTCTACACAACGCTGGTGACTACTTTGAAGGACACTAACAGGTGCAAACACGTAACTCTTTTCTATCGGTTGTGAATAAATAGTTGCCACTATTTAAGTTCCAACCCTCGTATTTTGATACTCGGAAACTCACTCATCAAAACCTATAGAGTGCCACCGTTGACTTAGAATCACGAAATTCAACAAGAAGCCAAATTTTGCAGTACAAGTAGAGGAAAAATGTCCGAAAATTATTAATTTGTGCTCATATAACATGAAAAACATTTATCATTTTTTATCCGTCTGTTTGGTTATCTGCCGTCTGTTAAGACCGTTTCTCTCTGGAACGGTCTGGCGTATCAACTACGAATTTGTGTTACATAATAAGGTCTATGGTCACTTGGTGGCGTAAAAATTGGAAGCTTCTAAGTCAATGCAATCAAAAAATACAACCATTTACGTCACATATTTTGATACTCGAAAACTCACTCATCAAAACCTATAGGATGCTTCGCGTTGATCTAAAATCATGAAATTTGGCAAGAATCAAAGTTTCGCAGTACAAGTAAAGGAAAAAATTCGAAAACTGTTAATCGTAGCAATCACACAAAAAAATATTTTTTGTCATTTTCTATTCGTCTGCCTGTCTGTCTGCCCGTCCTTCAAACATACAACAAAGATGGCCAAGAATCCAAATTACGTGAATATTAAGAACTGTTGAAAAAACTCAAGCAGCTATCAAGAACAAAATGGTTGGGTTTCATGGGCAAGACAAAACGAATGCACCAAAGAGAACGACTAAGAGAGTCCTGGAATTTATAGGAAGCAGGAAACCTTTATTTTCTGGATGAAAGAAATAAAGGAGGGTTTGGAAGTGAACATCACACAAGAGACAGTAAATAACGGAACACAATACGGGAAGAACATCAAGGAAATAAAGTAATTCAAAGAGTGAACGCATTCTAAGAAGATGGGAACACAAGGAAGTCTAATTACGAAAAATTACGAAATATTTGGCTGAATGCAAGAAGAAACCGAAGGAATTATTTAGGCTTAACTTAATCTACAGATGACATAAACAAAACACACATGTGGAAGAAAGAAAAAGGACAGTGTTCACTGTCAACAAGGACTACTGAACTTTATTTCTCACTTTAGGCTTTACACTATGAATCAATAGCAGATCATGTGAATGGACGGTAGTGAGCCCTAATTAGGCTTAATAAACACCCATATAGTTCCAAAATACAATGTGCAGTTGTATAACAGCAATCTTAATCGGCACGAAAAGGACGATGGAGGTATCTAGAAAGTAATTAACTGTTGGATAAAAAATATCTACTGATATCAGATAGTAAATCGTGAAACAAATGCAGCTAATCGCTTTCCCAGTATTCCACCGTTTTCTCAGCGATTGCAAAATTAAGGCGAAAGATAAAAGGAACAAATCATTAACATTGCAAAAAAATAAGGACTTAGGAAGAAACAAGCGTAAACGATAAGTTGAACCAAACTTGAACTGATAGAGGCTTTCCTTTTCATGACTGCTGAAAGTGTAGGGATCTCACGGCTTCTGGACCACACGTGGTGATGACTGCACACATATTAACGCAAACGAAACGACGACTCTGAGAATTGATGGAGGCGAATTGATCCCCTTAGTTGACATTATCACGCCTATAATTTACAAGTACATTACAAGGGCAAGATAGCAGCTATTGAAGAAACCGTTTGAAGCAAACACTTCTGCGATATCTGAGCTCTTAAGCATCCGTTAACCTTAGAATTTGCTAGCCGACGTGATTTCTATAAATAATATCTGGCGCAATGTCCGGAAGGCGTTGTATATAGTTCCGCACTGTCTCCTATTGAATAAAATACGTGCGTGCGAAATTTCAGAACAGCTTTGTGATTACATTAAAGAGTTCTAGCAATAGTATACAACATGCCATTCTTAACGAAGGTAAATTTTCAGACTTAAGCTTCTGGCGTACACCTAGGGAGTGTCAAAAGACCATTATTTTATACATTATGTGCAGGATGTTTCTAAATAAATTTACAGGTTTTAAGGCTTTGTAGCGTCTATTACATTCAACATACAATTAGAAATAAAACATCAAATGAAAGCTCAACTCAAACAGTTTTTCTTACAAGTGTTCAATGTGAGCATCATTCTTTACGCATCGAGTCGAAAGGTTAGAAGTGTTCCCAAACCTTGATCAGTGTGACTGGAGTAAATGTTGCAACAATGCTATTTCTAAAGTCGGATAGATCATCTGGTGGCGGACACACATACACAAGATCCTAGTATTATATTCTGTTTGTACTACTAGCTGGATAATGAATTAGAGTTTTTGAACTAGAAATGTTTTATGACTTTTAACTGTGAAGTCATAAATGGAAGTTAATGAAATGCTTTAATGGCCGGCTGCCGAAGAGACACTATCAAACATATTTGACATAAACTTTCAAGGAAATTTAATAGTAAATATTCTTAGTTGCATTCCCTTCTCAGCGGGAAACTTTACCTCTTCTTTCTTTTGCGACGGTTGTCTTGAATATAGCCGCTTTTAGAATTTGCTAATTGTTCGCCGTGTTACCTTATGAAAGAAACTCCTATTTCAAACCAGTGAGATGAATTTTTTGTCAAATAAATAGACGAGCACTGTATTTTTACTTGACGTTATTTACATTAACCCAAAATCTAAAATTACTAACAAAACTGTTACAAGAAGAGGAGCGATAAAATGTTCGCGTCCTTTCTTCTTCAAGATACACCATAGATTCCTCTCTTTGTGCTGACTTAAAAAAAAGTGACGCTCACATCTCTCTCATCTAACAGTATCTCTGCTGCAGTGCATCGCTTCCCTCTTTATCTTACATATACCTCTATGGAAACGTCTTGCAATTGTCTTTACACCCGCCCCCTACTGTTGGCTGTGAATTCATATACATAGCACAGAGTGTGAAATTTCCTTTGCTTATTAATTTATACAAATTTATACATTTTACGTTTAAAACCCAGAGGGTAAAAGGGCTGTTTATGGACAACGTCGCCCACCAAACACTCTGAGGGATCTACGCCGAATCGCCGTTGAGGTGCAGTCGTTTGCTTTCACGGTTGAAGGGTCAGAAACATTTTTTCGCCGTTCAGCTATTGCGATATTTGCTATTGTTCATTATTTGACTAGTATGTGTCATTTATGCGGAAACCTCGTTTTTATCAAATTAATACATGTCATTAATTTTACCCAAAATTTTCTTGGTGTATATTAAAATTTCAAACAAGTAAGGAAAATATTACAATTTTTGTTTCATATCATGTAGTCCTCATTAAATATTTATGTTTCCTTATTTACATTCACGACAGTTGAGTGTGTCTCCTTTAGTTTTCAACGAAAGTTTGCGCTTTTTCTGCCCTCTGTTTTTCTATTGTCGTTGGGTCAATGGCGTGAGCTGCCTCTATTGTTCGAAGTTAGTCACAGCTATTGTTTTCCGCACCACGCAAAACATTATTAGCGCTTGTAATGGAGTGTGAACAGGGTAACTATTTGCATTTGCCCACATATTCCGTAAAGTACAACTGTCCACTGCATCGTGGACTCTTCTGGACCAGCTACGTCAATATGTTGGTGAATGTTCACCTTTCCATTAGCATACACGTTCCACTGTTCCGCTTATTCAGCTCGGTGCTGTAGATTCGCTAACCGTTCAACATTTCAGATGATGAATCACTTGGCGACTGCGAACTTGAATCATCGCACAACACTAATTTTAATCACTAGGGGGCGACTCCACATTGAGGTACGTAGCACTTCACACGTATTTGCACTTTATAATACGTCTGACGTCATGTAAGATTGGTTTCCGCAGGTTTCCAAAATATACATGAACATATTTACGAAGACACGAAACAAATAAAAATCGTACAAGCACGGTTACAAGAAAATAGTATCTACACACATCTAAAAAGTCTTGCATCTCCCCGGTTCCCAGGACTCCTGAAGACAGACGTTGACTGTGGATATTGTATCACAGACACAGTCCCTCCGACTGTTGAGAGATGTCACAAAACCCACCCAAAGATGTAAACAACCATGCATGAGCAGCGCCTAATAGACAGAAAGGATCCGACAGCAGATCAGTTCCAGTCATTCCACCAGGATGGAGGTACACGGCTCGTGTTGTCTGTAGTTCAACTATGCCTAAACGGTCAATACCGCGGTTCGATCGCGTCCGCATTGTTACTGTGTGCCAGGAAGGGCTCTCAACAAGGGAAGTGTCAAGGCGTCACGGAGTAAACCAAAGCGATATTGCTCGGACATGAAATACAGAAAGACAGGAACTGGCGAGGAAATGCCTCGCTCAGGCCGCCCAAGGGCTACTGCGGCAGTGAATGACCGCTACCTACGGATTATGGCTCGCTGGAACCCTGACAGGTTGAATAATGGTTTTCGTGCAGCCATAGGACTTCGTGTTACGACTCAAACTGTGCACAATAGACTGCATGATGCGCAACTTCACTCCCGACATCCATGGCGAGGTCCATCCTTGCAACCACGACACCATGCAGCGCGCTACAAATGGGCCCAACAACATGCCGAATGGACCGCTCAGGATTGGCATCGCGTTCTCTTCACCGATGAGTGTCGCACATGGCTTCAACCAGACAACCGACAGAGGCAAGCCGGTCAGGCTGATCGCCTTAGGCACCCTGACCAGCGAGTGCAGCAACGTTGAGGTTCCCTGCTGTTTTGGGGTGGCATTATAGGGGGCCGACGTACGCCGTTGGTGGCCATGGAAGGCATCATAACTGCTGTACGATACGTGAATGTCATTTTCCGACCAATAGTGCAACCATATCGACAGCGTATTGGCGATGCATTCGTCATCATGGATGACAATTCGCGCCCCCATCGTGCACATCTTGTGAATGACTTCCTTCAGGGAAACGACATCACCCGACTAGAGTGGCCACCATGTTCTCCAGACATGGACCCTATCGAACATGCCTGGGATAGATTGAAAAGGGCTGTTTATGGCCGACGTGACCCACCAACCACTCTGAGCACGGTTACAAGGAAATAGTATCTACACACATCTAAAAAGTCTTGCATCTCCCCGGTTCCCAGGACTCCTGAAGACAGACGTTGACTGTGGATATTGTAACTCAGACACAGACACGCCGAATCGCCGTTGAGGAGTGGGACAATCAGGACCAACAGTGCCTTGATAAACTTGTGGGTAGTATGCCACGACGAATACAGGCATGAATCAATGCAAGAGGACGTGGTACTGGGTATGAGAGGTACTGGTGTGTACAGCAATCTGGACCACCACCTCTGAAGGTCTCGCTGTATAGTGGTACATCATGCAATGCGTGGTTTTCATGAGCAATAAAAAGGGCGGAAATGATGTTTAGGTAGATCTCTATTTCAATTGTAAGATGGCAAGAACTATGAAGTCATTAAAAATCACCTAACTCACGTTGAGCGAACAGTGGGGCTGAACAAAAATGACTGACAAGGCACAGTGCATCTTGTAGAGGGTATAAAATGGACGTATTGGAATAATTAATGTCGGATGATGGTTTTTAAGTAATTCACACGACATGAAAACTTCGTGGAAAAGCGTCGATTTACTGGAGGCTAGTTTATTCCAGGGAAGTATTCGAGTTGACCGTGGCCGGCTGGGGAGTGGCGAAGGGAATCAACAATAGGCAGCTTAGGGCGGCTCAAGCTCTGAGAAAGCGGTAATGGGGTGCGGCCTCCAGCGACCTTAAGATGAGTGACAGTGAGCGGGTGGTTGACCCCATGCTGGTGTACCGGGAAGCAGAAGGAGAACTTCCATGCCTGTTGATAAATGTCAGTCGTCCCGTTTTCAGTGAAACATGCGAGAAAGCCGCGCAAAGCTACGGTGGAGCGGTCAACAGAGGCCAAAATATGTGTGTTCGTGACTGTAGCAACTTCACGCTGAATTCACGGTCCGCAGAGTCTGAAGTAAATCAGGTGAAGAGCGACAGAATGAAATACGCCAGCCTCCGATGGGGACGTAGAACCAAGGGTGTCAGAATTCCGGAAAAAATGGTGTTTTGTGCAGATGCTAACCTTGATGGTTGGCCTGGGAGGAGCTAAATAGCAGAAGTTGAGAGGAAGGGAAATTTTGTGGGAATTTGTTCACTTCCCAGGCATAGGTCGGCACTGGGAAGCAACGCATAATTAACGCGACTTGCGCTGCATTTGGCGTAAGTCATTTTGCTGTAGGGGAAACCGAGGCGAAGAGCGGATTGGGAGAAGTCTCCGTAGAGGTCTTCCGTTCCCAGCTTGCCTAGAGTGTGGACGTGGCGTTCTTTACTCAGCTTGCCTGAGAGAGAGTGAGCAACTCTGCAGTTTAAGACTTAGCAAATGGAATGATTGAGCTTGGAGATAGAAAGTTTTCGTTCAGCTATGTACTGAGCAAGATAGCTAGAAGTGAATAGACGAGTGCAGCCTTGCAGCACCACGAGGTCGGCTGACGTCCGCATAACGACGACGCCCTACCACGCTGAATTCGGTGATATTGCGCCCACTCCGGCCACTGATTAATTTGTTGGATCATGTCGGCAAAGTTTCCACGAGGGTTTCATGGGTCGTGTATTGTAGAATTCTTCTCGCACTTCGCATTATGCCTGGGTCAGTCGATAGGAATTACTTTTGATTTATCGCGCTTTACTCCACGCAAACGCAATTTATTACCACTGCCTGTTAGGAGAGTCATGTAATGTGATGATTGAAGGTCGTGAGTTAAAATAAATCTGTGCTAATCGACTGCATCTGTTTTCAATCAAGTAGTTGAAATACCAAGTCACTTTCTTAATTAATTTTATGTTCAACATTTGCATCTGGTGTTCAATAGCTGAATATAACATCAATGTGCACCCCTTTTTAATTAAAAGGGATCAATTCTGAATCAATTAATGTCAACACTGCCACCGCAGTTCAATCAGGAGTCACAGGGTCTTATTACTTTCTTTCCGTTATCCGATATTGCGGCAGTTTTGCACTCTCTGTTGACCTGTTAGTCAATTACCTGGGGTGAACACACACCAAAAGCAGATAAGTGATGGGTGGGGTGTTACACAATTTTCTGTACAGGTTCTGGAACTCTCGGAACCGAGATGGTGAAAAACTTTTTTGATGTGTGTATATTCTAACTCGAGGATCCTCGTAATTAATTTTTGCTGGCTCGAAGAAAATTTTCTCCTTTTTATTTCTTTCAGTGTGTGAAGAATTTACTTCTGAAAAACCTTACATGAAACCTGATATTATCATCGACACAGTCAAGAGCAATTTTAGCACTACATGAAGAATTGGAAATCATAGGAATTTCATGAATCAACTTCTGTTTAAGATAAATATCATGCGTCTTTTTGCCTAGTATTTCTCTTCGTAAACAATTTACGCAACTTGCTACGAGGATAGACGAAATACTGCTTATAAGTCCATGTTCTGCTTACATCTTAGTGTTTCTCATATTCCTATATACGTCACAAAATTCTTTGTTTAATATTTATATTTTTCACTCAACTAATCACTGTTGAAACCGTTTTTGTATACTACAAACCAATACATTATATATGTCCTTAATGTATTTTATGTTCAGGTTCACCGGTAACTCTCTGTTTGTATGTAGCGTTCAAGTGTTTCTACAACACAAGTTTTGTATTACTCTTTGTACATTATGAACGTAAGTGTTAATGCACCCTAAGATGTGGCTTGCTTAACCATGTATGTATTTCATTGGACAAAGCTCTCAAAGATTTACATAATCGCTTAACACACGGACAAAGTTAATGTGAGATCCACTGCACTCGTTATTAGTCTTCAGCTGACAGAAGTACACTCTCGCTTAGGTATTTCATTGTGCTGAATATAAATGTACCTACCTACCCTCCTTTCCATAAACCATAAATTCGCACACATTCAGAATTATAGATAACTTATAAACTAATATTAAGAAGGGGGGGGGGCTTTTATTTTGTACCTTCCACCCCCAATCAGTTCTTCTTCCAAGCGGGGCGTGCTACTACGCATTGTTCCCTACAAAATTCTTATTGCTACATAACTTCTTAACACACGCTGACTGACCTACAGACAGTTATGCATAACTAAGAAGTTATGTAGTAATAAGTATTTTGTAGGGAATGATGCAAAGTAGCATGTCCATGGTACATATACAACTAGTTTTAGGAACACTTGATAATCCGTACCACTAACCAATGTATAATCATAAGAATAAGCATGTGTAACGAGTATTATTATTGCGCACTTAGTATTATCTACGCAGGTTTTGATGGTATGAAATAATTTATCTAATTACATGTCCATTTTGCCACCTCATTATGCGACGAACTTGGAAACCAACTTCAAACATACGATCGCACTTAGACGTAGGACTGTGTACAAGAAGAAAGATACAGCAGAGTAAAAAGCTATCTACAAAAGAAATTATTTACGCAGAAAAAAATGGTCACGTGCGAGGAAAGAACTATTTACGGTGACGTCACAATTATGCAAAAGTAATAAATAAAACAAATGTTAATGAGTAAGCTACAAAGAGGAACATACTAATGAATATAGTAACGGTACTAAAATTAAGTGCGATTTGTACTACACCATCTACAGTTACTAACAATAAGAAAGAAATACACCGTTTATATAAAACTACAACCGATTAAGCTATGATGATTATACAATACTTTACGCTATTCTATTGAAAACTACCTCTACATTAAAGTGAATACGAAAAACTAATGTACTTTACAGAAAGGAATAAAAAAAATTAAGAAGTAAGTGAAATTAGGCACACGTGATTAAAATAGCAAAAGCTTTGCATAGCTAGTAATTACAAGCCGCAGGGCAAGTTATTTACACAAACACAGTGCAGCAGGCAAATCATTATCAAAAAGAGAATGAGGAACTATTAAATATTGATAAATATTTGTTCTGAGAGGTATGAAGGCGAAACGTTATTGTCAAAAATATTGAATGTACCGAGGTGTCCTTACGTGTGCGTATGTGTGATCGAACTATTTTTTAATCACTAGGTGACAACTTCACATATTTGATGATCCTCGAATTAGAATATAGATAAGATTTTCTTGTAACTGTGCTTGCATGACTTTTATTTGTTTCTAACCTGGTCGCAGGTTGTGTTCCACAAATGAACAGCATAGAGACAGAAGTGATGACACTTTCTGCATGACCTGACCATTATTTTGCAGGTGCTCAAGCACCTACAATGCAAGCTGTTACTGATTTGTTTGAATGATGGGGCTGCTAAGTGCTATACCACGTACTGCACTCCCCTGACTTAAGCCCTCGTGAGCTCAATTCGATTACTAAACTGAAGGAAACACTTCACGGCATTCACTTCAGATCTGCTACAAATTCGTCGGGCAATAGACCGCGCCGCTCGAACTGTCAACACAACTGGCACTACTAAGAGTATCCTACGACTTCCACATCGCTGGCAACGGGTTATACACAATGCTGGCGACTACTTTGAAGGTCAGTAAAACTTTGAAACACGTATCTACACTCCTGGAAATGGAAAAAAGAACACATTGACACCGGTGTGTCAGACCCACCATACTTGCTCCGGACACTGCGAGAGGGCTGTACGAGCAATGATCACACGCACGGCACAGCGGACACACCAGGAACCGCGGTGTTGGCCGTCGAATGGCGCTAGCTGCGCAGCATTTGTGCACCGCCGCCGTCAGTGTCAGCCAGTTTGCCGTGGCATACGGAGCTCCATCGCAGTCTTTAACACTGGTAGCATGCCGCGACAGCGTGGACGTGAACCGTATGTGCAGTTGATGGACTTTGAGCGAGGGCGTATAGTGGGCATGCGGGAGGCCGGGTGGACGTACCGCCGAATTACTCAACACGTGGGGCGTGAGGTCTCCACAGTACATCATTGTTGTCGCCAGTGGTCGGCAGAAGCTGCACGTGCCCGTCGACCTGGGACCAGACCGCAGCGACGCACGGATGCACGCCAAGACCGTAGGATCCTACGCAGTGCCGTAGGGGACCGCACCGCCACTTCCCAGCAAATTAGGGACACTGTTGCTCCTGGGGTATCGGCGAGGACCATTCGCAACCGTCTCCATGAAGCTGGGCTACGGTCCCGCACACCGTTAGGCCGTCTTCCGCTCACGCCCCAACATCGTGCAGCCCGCCTCCAGTGGTGTCGCGACAGGCGTGAATGGAGGGACGAATGGAGACGTGTCGTCTTCAGCGATGAGAGTCGCTTCTGCCTTGGTGCCAATGATGGTCGTATGCGTGTTTGGCGCCGTGCAGGTGAGCGCCACAATCGGGACTGCATACGACCGAGGCACACAGGGCCAACACCCGGCATCATGGTGTGGGGAGCGATCTCCTACACTGGCCGTACACCACTGGTGATCGTCGAGGGGACACTGAATAGTGCACGGTACATCCAAACCGTCATCGAACCCATCGTTCTACCATTCCTAGACCGGCAAGTGAACTTGCTGTTCCAACAGGACAATGCACGTCCGCATGTATCCCGTGCCACCCAACGTGCTCTAGAAGGTGTAAGTCAACTACCCTGGCCAGCAAGATCTCCGGATCTGTCCCCCATTGAGCATGTTTGGGACTGGATGAAGCGTCGTCTCACGCGGTCTGCACGTCCAGCACGAACGCTGGTCCAACTGAGGCGCCAGGTGGAAATGGCATGGCAAGCCGTTCCACAGGACTACATCCAGCATCTCTACGATCGTCTCCATGGGAGAATAGCAGCCTGCATTGCTGCGAAAGGTGGATATACACTGTACTAGTGCCGACATTGTGCATGCTGTGTTGCCTGTGTCTATGTGCCTGTGGTTCTGTCAGTGTGATCATGTGATGTATCTGACCCCAGGAATGTGTCAATAAAGTTTCCCCTTCCTGGGACAATGAATTCACGGTGTTCTTATTTCAATTACCAGGAGTGTATTTTGTACGAGCTGCAAGTAAATAGTTGCCACTACTAGAGTTCCAACCCTCGTATATCCCGCCACCGTTCGGCAGTGACATGTGAAGAAGCTGCTTGCTTTAGGTCCAGTACGTCTGGCAGGGTAACAGTCATGTTATTTCTTGGCTCCAGATCAGTTCTGTTGGGTTCACATTGTAATGGTACAGCGGCGAATGTAAAAAGTGCAGAATTGTATAGTGTGCTAGATGCTGTGAAAATGATTGTTTTTCGTGTTTCTACGACACTTATCTACATGTTTGGTATAAAAACACTGGACATAGTCCAAATAAAGAGTATTTAGTTTTTCATTTTTCCCCTAAAAAATTAAATTGTTATGTTCTCTTAATTTAAGCAACCTTTATTAACAGTCTTTCATAAAATATCGATAGTTAAGAATTTATATTTGACATGAAAACAGGAATTTCGCGTGCAGTACGAAATTAGAAACAAAAAAATGTATTTCAAATTGAACGAAAAAAATATGACTGAAGCAAGACTTGAATGATCGAGCCATAAACTGTAGTGAGTTCACCCTACCGACTCTGCTATACATCCAACCTGCAGTTGGGTGTCAACTGTGTCTAATAAACTCCCTTGAAAAACTTCAAAGCCGATTTTATCTGCAAATTTATGAAAAACATTAAGAACAATCTATTTCTAGGCATCGTGTTCCACAGGCGAGTTTCACTACGGAAAAGGAAGCAGCAGCCCAGCCATTTTCATACTGCATATTAACAGCGCGACAATCAGAGCACAACAGTGCAGAGGTTGTGACTGTACACGATTTTGAAATAAAAACTATGTAGCTAAAGCGTGATTAGGAAAACCATTGGTGGCTGTTAATACTTTTGAATATCTTAAAGTTTCGTTTAACGTAACTTAGTAATAAGATATCTAATACATAAGTAGGACCTACTTCCAAGAGCGTAACAACACCAGTGTATGTGTGCTACAGCTTCTGACCAATCATCGCGTTTGTGTCTACATCAGGTTGATTCTTATGATGAACGAAGCCTAGCATTGTTTTCGGCTGAGAAAAAAAATGCGGTGCAGTACCTTCTGGGCGACCATCGTATATGGATTGTTCTTATTTTGGCATTAATAATCGCCTGTACATCACCGTTTATTCCTTTGAAATCATTTGTCTTATCTATAAGGTACAGAATACCAGATGCAGTTGTTTTACCGACAAAGAAAGGCACTTTCCACCTGGATGTGGCACAAAAAACATTCAGTTTAGTGGGACTCTTTGCAACTGTAGTGTCACATGTGGATCTGATGACCCCAGATGCGCACATATCCACTTACGTGAAATGTCGATTCGTCGCTGAAGACGACACGATCAAGAAAATCTTCATCGTCGTGCAGCAACATTTCATTTGCAAAGCTGGCATATGAACGGTAGTCTTTAGGCTTTAGGGTTTGTAACGTCTGCAAGCGATAAGGACACACAGTAGCTGTAAGAGTCTCCTTAAAGTCTCCAGATAGGCGTCGCTGGTGATGCCAATTCACGACTAGTTTTCCGAACTGATTTCTTGGGCTGCGCGTTCAAGACTCTCACTCGTTCAACACGTTCTTCCGTCACTCTTGGTCGTTCCGTACTCTCCCCTTCTCACACAAGTACTTAAACAAAACTGTATGACTTGCTGTTTCATTTGATGTGTTATCTGTAAGCGTAAGTCAAATGTAATAAATGCTAAAATCGGGATAAAATGGAACCTCGCTTAACGAGCACCTCTCATAACGCACAATTCGCATGACTAGCGTAAGAAATTGTAGAAAAACGACTTGCTTAACGAGTGATGTTTCGCATAACGAGAGACAGCGATTTTGTGTGTAACGTCACCAGCCATTTGCGCGCGGCAGGGGCAACGTTCAACAATGCGAAAACCTCTCATTGTCGACAGCGGCATAAGAACACTGTCATTAACACACTTGTGATATCACGCAATTTTCTAAACTTCTGTTCAAACAGTGTTTTTCTGTGCAAATTTTAATAACGTTCGTAGAAATGTCCCCGAGGATGAAGCCGCAAGAAGACAAACATAAGAGAAAGAAAATGACACACGCATATACAACCTGTCTACATCTACTATTTTCACTATCCTCAAGAACAAAGAGAAGATTAAGGAGATATAAGCTTCAAAATGAGTGACAAGAGTATGTAAACAACGGTTTCATATTCTGCACTATGTCGAAAGGCTGTTCCTTATATGGATAAATGAAAAGCAATTACGACGCGACACTGTTAACGAGAACACCATTTGTGAGACAACGAGAACGATTCTGTGCCAACGCAAACGGCGATTTGAAAATTAAAACGCTTCTTGTTTACTTTGCAGAGACTCCACGAGTCTTGAATTAGTGTAAAGTCCAGAAGATCAGGTCATATGTGATGCAGAGGGCCAACAACAACTCGTGGGTAAAACGTGATCTTCTTTGTGATCAGATCAAGGAAGCGAAAAAATATTTGCTTGAGATGAATCTGCTACTCCATGTATTGCTTTTTATGGAGACCTCTCCTCCCGATTCCCCAGGCCTAAAACACCAACTCCTTGAAAAATTTCATTTCATCAAGATTTCTGCCTTCCCAAGACCACTCCGCTGTTCGAGCCTACGGACCAGCAGATCATTTCTAACTCTACATTAAAGTACTCTTCGAGCATTGCTAAGCCTGAAGCTACCAATTACACTCTCAGAGAGTTTTGGAAATATCACTTCGACATTGTTGCCTGCGTCAAGATGATCGAAAAGGTATATTTTAAATTAATTTACATGGGATAAATTGTTTCGTTTAACGAGTGTTTCGCACTACGGGTAATATTTAGTATTTAGTATTATGCGCGCTATACGAGACTCCACCGTATACTTTTTAAAACACACTGTGTTTATGACGTAGTGAATAACTTCGGGAATTCCATGAGTCTGCTCGCAGACGTTACTGTTGTATATGGAGAAGTCGCAACGCTAGAAGGATTGTACCGAAATGCAGGAATAGCTGCAGAGGATCACCACTTTATGAGGGAATCTGCAGTTGACTTTGGAGATAATGAAATGTAACGCATTGCGCTTAAGTGGGCGGAAACCCGTTATTGTATGGTTATTTACGATTGCGGAACCATCACTGGAACCAGTCTAGAATTAACGTGTAAGAAGCAATTTAATCTGGATCGACAGCACAGAATCCTCATGAAGTGTAGTCCACCCTTAAAGGAGGTGGGTTACAAAACCCCCGTTCGACCAGTACTGAAACATTGTTTCTCAGTCTGGGGCAGTGCCAGATAGTACTGAAAGACAAAATAGAGAACATCCACAGAAAAGCGGCGTGTTTCGTTGCAGTTTCATTTAGTAAGCGTTGTGGAGAAGTTCAGCCATCTCCGCCGGCAGACGCTGCAAGAGAGTTCTTCATCACAATGTTGTTGTTGTGGTGGTCTTCAGTCCTGAGACTGGTTTGATGCAGCTCTCCATGCTACTCTATCCTGTGCAAGCTTCTTCATCTCCCAGTACCTACTGCAACCTACATCCTTCTGGATCTGCTTAGTGTATTCATCTCTTGGTCTCCCTCTACGATTTTTACGCTCAACGCCGCCCTCCACTACTAAACTGGTGATCCCTTGATGCTTCAGAACATGTCCTACCAACCGATCTCTTCTTCTAGTCAAGTTGTGCCACAAACTCCTCTTCTCCCCAATCCTATTCAATACTTCCTCATTAGTTATGTGATCTACCCATCTAATCTTCAGCATTCTTCTGTAGCACCACATTTCGAAATCTTCTATTCTCCTCTTGTCTAAACTATTCACGTCCACGTTTCACTTCCATACATGGCTACACTCCATACAAATACTTTCAGAAACAACTTCCTGACACTTAAATCTATACTCGATGTTAACAAATTTCTCTTCTTCAGAAACACTTTCCTTGCACCACGATGTGCTTTACTATTAAAGTTCTAAGACCGTACGTTCCTTGAAAAGCCAACCAATATATTGTTTGAAACTTTCTAATAGATTAAAGCTCTGGCTCTAGCGGTGGAGCACTTTCCTGCGAAAGGCAAAGGTCCCGGATTGGAGCCTCGGTCCGGCACACAGTTTTAAACTGCCGGAAAGTTTCGTATCAGCACACACTCCGCTGCGGAGTGAAAATTTCGTTCCGGAATATGTTGATTCCTCCTACGTATATCTCGCAGAAGGCCACGAAGCTAAAATTAGAGAGGTCTGAGCTCATACGAAGGCGTAGCAACACTCATCGCTCTCGCGAAATATTCTTGACTGGAGGAGGAAAGAAGAGATGTCACAATGGTACACAAAGCACACTCCATCGTACACACACCGTAAGGTCGCTTACGGGGTGTGGGTATCTAAGTATGTTTAAATTCTGGAACTGCTTTCCGACTGAGTAACCAATAGCTACTTAGGCAAGTATTTGAGCCCTGTGGCGATGATGTTATGCTCTTTTTCAGCCAAGTGCACCCATCTGGCGTCCGTGAGGGGTAGTGGCGGGGGGGGGGGGGGCTGGGTTTCAGAATTCTCAGACAGATTGTTCACCGGAAAGTATGACTATTCTTTGGCGCTGTCCTGCATCCAAGGTGGCTATGAAGAATTTCAGAGCATTCTGCAAACTGTTCTGACCCTTTCAGATATACCCTTTATTGGGCTCCAGAAAAATACAATTCCAACATGCTGGCGCTCGGATCCCGGCATCTTTTCCCAGAATGAAGCTAACGAGGCTTCATTATATCAGCCCAACATTCAAAAATGGTTCAAAATGGCTCTGAGCACTATGGGACTTAACATCTGAGGAGATCAGTCCCCTAGAACTCAGAACTACTTAAACCTAACTAACCTAAGGACATCACAAACATCCACGTCCGAGGCAGGATTCGAACCTGCGATCGTAGCGGTCGCGCGGTTCCAGACTGAAGCGCCTAGAACCGCTCGGCCACAGCGGCCGACGTCCATCATTCGTCCCTAATCCCCACAAAGGTGACCCCAACTGCACGACTTAATAACAACAGTAGTTTACGATTTGTCGGTTATGGAAGACCCGTCAACGACTTGCTGAAACTACATTCAGTTATACGAACACAGTGCGATCGTAGTGGCCTCGAACACCCGTGTTCACATTTAACTCATTTATGGACCGAAATGCATCTACAGGAAAGAGAAAATACCATTTTCTGTGCTAGAAGAGAGCGAAAATACTGAGAAAAGTAGAAGTCGAAAAGATTTTCGCTTCAAGAAATCGGACCTTCTCAGCCTCCATAGGAGTGGAACACGCATGAAATACTGCTAGGAAATCTTTAATCCCGTTGTTTATTAGGACAATAATGTCTCAGACTGAAGGATTACGGTCATCTTGGTTCAGTCCTAGTATGTTGATAGAAGATTGTTCTGAGGAATTTCCCACATTCACCTCGTCGAATGCTGGCCTGGCGTACACTTCACTCAAACAGACCACAAACGAAGCTTTCAAAATACGTTTTGTTTATCATTAATTACGCCAGTCAACTACAAATAATTAAAGGGATGAAAATCATGCAATAAATGCATTATCATGATCAGTACTGAAGTTCTGTAAGCAAACAAAGATTAATAAATCGAGTACGCTTTTTTAATGTTTATTTCCTCTTTCTTCACTTTCGTGCGTGTTAATCAGAGGCAGTTTTGCTTTTTATTTTTCTTACCAATCAACAGCAATGTCTTAAGTCTTCTGATACAGAAAAAGTACACAACTGGCCATTACAATTGCTACACCACGAAGATGACGTGCTACAGACGCGACATTTAACCGACAGGAAGAAGATGCTGTGATATGCAAATCATTAGCTTTTCAGAGCATTCACACAAGGTTGGCGCCGGTGGCGACACCTACAACGTGCTGACATGAGGAAAGTTTCTAACCGATTTGTCATACACAAACAGCAGTTGACCGGCGTTGCCTGGTGAAACGTTGTTGTGATGCCTCGTGTAAGGAGGAGAAATGCGTACCATCACATTTCCGACTTTGATAAAGGTCAGATTGTAGCCTATAGCGATTGCGGTTTATCGTATCGCGATATTGCTGCTCGCATTGGTCGAGATCTTATGACTGTTGGCAGAGTATGGAATTGGTGGCTTCAGGAGGGTAATACGGAACGCCGTGCTGGATCCCAACGGCCTCGTATCATTAGCAGTCGAAATGACAGGCCTCTTATCCGCATAGCTGTAACGGATCGTGTAGTCACTCCTCGATCCCTGAGTCAACAGATGGGGACGTTTGCAAGACAACAACCATCTGCACCAACACTTCGACGACGTTTGCAGCAGCATGGACTATCAGCTCGGAGACCATGGCTGCGGTTACCCTTGACGCTGCATCACAGACAGGAGCGACTGCGATGATGTACTGAACAACGAACCTGGGTGCACGAATAGCAAAACGTTATTTTTTCGGATGAATCCAGGTTCTGTTTACAGCATCATGATGTTCGCGTCCGTGTTTGGCGACATGGCGGTGAACGCGCATTGGAAGCGTGTATACGTCATCGCCGTACTGGCATATCCCTGGCGTGATGGTATGGGGTGCCACTGGTTACACGTCTCGGTCACCTCTTGTTCGCATTGACGGCACTTTGAACAGTGGACGTTACATTTCAGATGTGTTACGACCCGTGGCTCTACCCTTCATTCGATCCCTGCGAAACCCCACATGTCAGCAGGATAATGCACGACCGCATGTTGGAGGTCCTATATGGGACTTTCTGGATACAGAAAATGTTCGACTGCTGCCCTGGCCAGCACATTCTCCAGATCTCTCACCAATTGAAAACGTCTGGTCAATGGTGGCCGAGCAACTGGCTCGTCAGAATACGCCAGTAACTACTCTTGATGAACTGTGGTATAGTGCTGAAGCTGCATGGGCAGCTGTACCTGTACACGCCATCCAAGCTCTGTTTGACTCAATGCCCAGGCATATCGAGGCCGTTATTACGGCCAAAGGTGGTTGCTCTGGCTACTGATTTCTCAGGATCTTTGCGCCCAAATTGTGTGAAAATGTAATAACATGTCAGTTCTAGTATAACATATTTGTCCAATGAATAGCCGTTTATCATCTGCATTTCTTCTTGGTGTAGCAATTTTAATGGCCAGTAGTGTAATTTTGGTATCTTGCCCCTCTTACATACGTTTCTGTGGACGGCCATGGGAGCATCGTGTTTTGTACACTGTTGACGCCCCTTATTTTGAGGTCCGTAATGCGATGCAGTTCACTTCGTGGCTGGCTCGCCAGGTTTCCGTGCGTGCTGGACGCTGCCTCTGCCGGCAGTCTGATAAACCATTTGATGGACGGCGCCTGTGTGTCGTGAGCAGCGGTTCACTGACCGCGCCGCTAATCGCCGGTGGACAGCTCCATTTAGGAGAGGCACCGGGTTGGCTGTGTGTTGCTGCTGCTTGACAAATAGACCGGCCGCGTCTCACTGACGAGCTGTAAACGCTCGGCCAGCTGAAACAGTTTGAAAAACTGGTGCCAAGCTGATGAACTGGAGTGGTGCTCCACATTAAGCAGGAATGTCCACTCAGAAATAATCTCCACTAGTTCTTTAATATTAATTTCCAAACAAGCCCCGACGCAACGAAACTCATCTTTCGGGAGCGTAATTAAAGGTGAAGAGATTCTATTAAAGTTGATTGCCATGTATCAGCATAACTCATCTTTGTCCTCCGACCTGGGGTGTGCTGCAATGAAATTGTGGTGTCGCATCAGTAATGGAACCCAGATCTTTGGCTTCCACGCGCAAAGCTCTTACCAGCTGGGCTCGTCCTAGGACGCCTCACCGTTCGCTTCGTACCTTGTGCATTTGCATCTATACTCCGCAAGCTACCTTAATGATATGTGCAAAGGGTACTCAGTTGCCGGCCGTTGTGGCCGAGCGGTTCTTGGCGCTTCCGTCTGGAACTGCGCGACCGCTACGGTCGCAGGTTCGAATCCTGCTTTGGGCATGGATGTGTGTGATGTTCTTAGGTTAGTTAGGTTTAAGTAGTTCTAGGGGACTGATGACCTCAGATGTTAAGTCCCATAGCGCTCAGAGCCATTTGAACCATTTTTTTGGTACTCAGTGTTCCTCGTTGTTCATACGATAGTTTGCAAGTGACGAAGATGAAAAATTGCATCAAAGCAACTTTAGGTTGATGACTTCAACAAGAAAATTATAATTCTCAGTCCACAATGTAAATATCATCGGACTATCTCTGTAGATGCAAAATCCTGATACGAATTATATACCGGAAAACAGAGAAATTGGTATGGGCCGAGCTCAGAGAAATCAATTTGATTTCCAGACAAATGGAGGAACGCGTGAGGCAACACTAACCTACGACTTAACTTAGATTGAAGAAAGGCAAATCTACGATTGTAGTATTTGTAGATATAGGAAATGCTTTTAACTGTGTTGATTGGAATACAGTACAGAGAGCGAAAAGTTATTTGATAAATGACAAGGGACACAGTGATTGAGTAGGTAGCGGCCTATCGCCCACGTTATTCAATCCGTTCACAGGTGTCTTGCGAAAAATCGTTAATATTCTGGGATACGACAGGAACGTTCGTTCGAAGTGAAACAGTCTAGTAATCAAAGGCTCTAAAATGCATATCTGTCAGCACTTATTGAGTACAAGAGATGTGTTTCATAGTAGCGGAGATTAACAAATGTATGTAGTAGCTCTTAAGGTATTGTACTGATAACCTATGATTACTGGACATATTTTTTCTTTTTTTGATCTGTGCGTCCACCTTTCAAAATATAGAAATCAAAGAGCTTGCCATAGAAGAAAATTGTTTGACAGTATCGAAGATAAAGAAGCGCTCATAGCTCTTAAGGTAAGCATTTTAGAGCCCATGTTCACTACACTTTTATGTTCCGAATAGTCGTTCCTGTCAAACCCCTAAATACTAAGCATTGGTCCTGAGACATCCTGCATACACCAGTGTAGACAGCTAAGGAGAAATTTGCGAAAGGGATTAAAACACAAGCAAAAAACATAAATAAATAAAATTCTAAGGTTTTTCGATGATTAATTCTGTCAGAGATGACAAGGTACTTAGTTAAAGTGAAGGAATAGCGCCTTGAAAAAAGGTTATAAGGTTAACAACGAAACTAAAATAGGGACACAGGAGTGCAGTTGAATTACATCAGGCGAAGCTGATGGAATTAGATGAGTAAATGAGACATTTAAATTTGGAGGCGAGTTTTGTTATATGGGAAGCAAATTAAATGATGATGGGCAAATACGATATACCAGCAGACAGGCAATGGCAAGAATAGCGTTACTGGAAAAAAGAAATGTTTTTTATCCCGAATATAAGAACGTACAGACCGATGGAAATAGAAGCTTTTCAAACGTGATACTGCTGAAGAATGACGAAGATTAGATGAGCAGATCGTGTAATGAATGAAGACGTAACGCATCAAATTAAGGAGAAAGAGATATACGACACAACTATACTAAAAGAAAGGACCAACTGATACGACGTTCCTGTGGGAATGAAGGAACAGGTAATTTGAATACGGATGGAATCGTAATCGGTTAAAAATGTAAATGAAGATCAAGGTTGAAGTGGAACTTGCAGAAACTACTCAGAACAGACTTGGGTAACCGGCAGTGCTGGAAAATGGTTTGAATCTTACCTAACAGGAAACAAAAGGTGTCGCCGCGAAATACCTGTAGGGTAAGCATTCAGTCTTCACCTGACTGGGAACTGATTACATGTGGTGTTCCTCAAGGTCCCATCATGGGTCCGTTGCTTTTCTTGTGCACATTAATAGCCTCTCGTCTGTTACATTGCCAGATGCTAAGTTTGTTTTGTTTGGAATAAATAGTAAGTCAAATACAGATTTAAAAATCGCCACTTATCAAATTTTCACTGACATTAATAAATGGTTTAAAACTAATTCATTGTCATTAAACTTTGAAAAGACCTACTACGTCCAGTTTAGAACCTGTAGGAGATTTAGTTCTAGCATGTTTATAACATATGAAGATATGCAGACCGAAGAGGTTGACAGTGCTAAATTTCTGGGATTACAACTCGATAGTAAATTCAGTTGGGAAGGGCATACCACAGAACTGCAGAAGAGCCTAAACAAATCTGTATTTGCAGTGCAAATGATGTCATATGTAGGAGATATAAATATAAAAAACTTGCATACTTTGCTTACATTCATTCTGTTATGTCATATGGGCTAACTCGTCAAGCAGAGCAAAAGTTTTTAGAGTGCAAAAGCGTGTAATAAGACCGATTGGTGGTGTAAATTCAAGAACATCATGCAGAAACCTGTTCAAGGTACTGGGTATTCTAACCACTGCTTGTCAGTATTTTTATTCCTTATTGAAATTTGTTGCAAATAATACGTCTCTTTTTCCACCCAGTAGCTCAATACATAGCATCAATACCAGGAATAAGAAGAATCTACATAAAGACCTAAAATCGCTTACCTTGGTCCAAAAAGGGGTCCATTATTTTTGTTGTTGTCAATATTAGAAATGCTGACGAACTGTACCGATGGCAATGTAAATATTCTCTGTATTAACAACGCGCATTCAGCGTGTGAATGTATTTTCTGTTTGGCAATTCACCATTTTGTTGTTCGCATTTTTTCGGTTTTGCTTCCATAAAATTGGGCCGATATATGCTAAGATCAAGCGATTTAGACTCTTAAACCTTTTAAAGTAAGAATGAAATGACCCAAAAAATGGTTCAAACGGCTCTGAGCACCATGGGACTTAGCATCTGTGGTCATCAGTCCCCTAGAACTCAGAACTAATTAAACCTAACTAACCTAAGGACATCACACACATCCATGCCCGAGGCAGGATTCGAACCTGCGACCGTAGCGGTCACGCGGTTCCAGACTGAAGCGCCTAGAACCGCACGGCCACACCGGCCGGCAAAGAAATGATCACTTAATTTATTTAGTGTTACAGAAATAGTCCATACCTAAGTGATCAGTCATGAAAAATGTTTTTTGGACAAATATTTCATTAATGCTTGGTACTCGTGGTAGTGTTTATGGATATCAGTAGACTAGAGTGACCTTTCAGTTGCCAAAAAGCGCAAAGTTACTTCTAACTGTTTGTTGACTGGGATTGCCTCTCTCATTGTCGTATTTTATCTCTTTCTTTCTTTCTCTCATTACCACCAATAAATAATTCTTGTGCGTTGTGGATGTGTTAGAACACTGCAACTGTTTAAACTGGAGGTAACTTATAAAGAATTAGCTGCAAACTGGTTCTTTTATAGCCCTTTATTTATCGATAAATTCATTTCGAGAGGCCTGGAATTCCATTTTCAGATGATTATATGTATTTACGTGTCCAGAATATTGTTTCTTTACTAATGGCGTTACAGAATTTTGCACAAGAAATAATTAAGATAGGTATTGTAAAACGTCGTAAGTAAATAGTGTTCACCACGTGAAAATAAATGCAAACATCCGAAGATGTAGTGAACATAAAAACATGTGTTTCGAGGCACGATTGTTAACGTGACACATCGAGAAAGGGGCGCCATTCGTACCAGTTGCGTTACCCCATGACGAGGCCCACTAGAAAGAAGGGCCGTTGCGCGGACATCGCAGCACGTGACACTGCAGGTCGTAACGAGTGCCAACAGCAGTCTCCGGCAGGGAGCGAGTACTGGTTCCAGACGAGTTTAATAAATCTTGATTGCACGTTTAAATGTATGCAAGCTCTCGTTAGAACACGATAAAGTTACGACTTTTGTGTGTACCTTCTCAATTACAAATTGATTTTCCATGGGCTCCACGTACCGACTAGTATGACGTCACTAGTTCGATGCGAGGCCCGTATTTCTCGTGGACCCTGCCACATAAACATTGCCACGGACGCTGCAGTTCTGACTATGCTCTAGGAGCGCTGTTCTAGCGTCACGTGACTAGACGGTCCGCGAGCTTAAGTACGTACATGATGACCATCTGCTTAATAGCTTGTCTGTAGGTCTTCGGAACTGATTGTTCGTATCAGGGTTCCGACAGTTTGTTGGTAGGTTTCTGGGGGTATGTGGCATTAGATGTCTAAGCACAGGTCATGTAAATCGCGTAAATAACGAACCGCTGTTTTGCGTACGCAGTAATGGCACCCGATAGTGACCCAGTTGGGTTCCGTAGGATTTACATCAGGCGAATTTGGTCGCCGAGACATCAACGTGAGTTCACTATAATGCTCATCACACAGTTCTGGCTCCGAGACACGAAATATTGTCCTGCTGAAACATGGCATCGCCTTCAGGGAAGACATCAGGCATGAATGGACGCAAGTGGCTCGCAGCTATCAGCGTGTCTTCGAGTACTGCAACGGATCCTATGCAACCGCACAAAGGTCTCCCACAGCATAATACTGCTTACACCAGCCTACGACTGTGGCGCGCTGAACGTTTCGAGTCGCCTTTAACCTCGATGACAGCGTTCGTGGAGATGACCAACGACTGTCCGCCCCGGTAGCTGAGTGGGCCGGCACGGTAGCTCAGCGTGTTCGGTCAGAGGGCTGCTCGACCTCTGTAATAATAAAAAAAAATTAAAAAAAGACTGAGTAAAGGAATCAACGATCAACTTGAACGGATGTCTTGTGACGTCCGCCCAGACCAAACGCAACGAACAATACCGAACAAAATGCAAAAAAAGAGTGGTCAGCGTGACGGATTGCCGTCCTACAGGCCCGGGTTCGATTCCCAGCTCGGTCGGGGATTTTCTCCGCTCAAGGACTGGGTGTTGTGTTTTCTTCATCATCATTTCATTCCCATCCAGCGCGCAGGTCGCCCATTGTGGCGTCGAATGTAATAAGACCTGCACCAAGGCGGCTGGACCTGCCCCGTAAGGGGCCTCCCGGCGAATCAAGCCAATCGCTTATTTCCATTTTTTTTTTTACCAACGACTTAGTGTAGCAAAAAACGTGGTTCACCCGAAGAAACGATATGTTTCCATTGATCAACGATCGAACCCAATGGTCCCGTACCCACTGCAATCGTAATGGACTATGTCGTTGGGTCAATGTGTGATCGCGTAGGGATAGTCTACTGCAGGGCTCCATGTTCAACGCTGTACGATGGACGATGTGCCCCGAAACACTTTTAAGTGCACCAGGATTGTGCTGTCACAGCTCACCATCTATCCTACTTCACAGAGCACGCAAGCCCCCGAACCTCAGGTTCTGTGAAGAGTAGTGGACATCCAACAATTTAGCGCCTGTCCTTCTACCTCTTTCCATAGATGCTCACGGCAGTAGCACCTGAACGTGAGACCAGCTTAGCCGTTTTCGGGATACGCGTTCATACACTCTGCGTAATAATAATCTGCCCTTTGTCAAAGTCGCCTATCTCGATGGATTTCCCCATTTGCAGCCCATACCTTCCCCGTCCATGTCTGCTCCGCTCACATGCTTGTTACCGTGTCTCGTGGTCGCAACGCCACCAGGCGGCATCTAATGTCACAGTGGGCAGTGGTAGTAATGTTTTGGCAGATCAGTGTATGTGAATCCGGCCCGCGGGTCACCAAAAGATGGATGTCCGCATCAAACCAGTCTTCGGACTGTAACCAACAACAGCACCTTATTCTAGTAGCTCTCAAGTTGGTCTCATCAGTATGAAGTCTCCTACCAACAAAAACTCCGATGTTACCGGAAATCAACCCGCACCCCTGCGTAGCAGTCAGAGAAGGTTACCATTCAGCTGCGAAGGTAAAGTGTAAGGAAGCAAATAGTTACTACTTGCCAGCGGTAAACGGAATTCAGTTGCTGATAAATCCTTTTTCCTTTCGTCTTCGGAGTATTTCGCTGCAGTCCGCACAATCTCATCACCAGCCCTCATTTCTCAGTCTCAGAGTAGCACTTACACTCGATTTGTACATTCTGATCTCTGTCTTCTCCTACAGTGACTTCCTCTTGCACGATGGAAGTTATTCCCTGATATTGTAAGAGGTCCATGACTAAGGAATTTATTACTGTCGCACTCGAGCAGATGTAACTTCGATGGATTGCTCACGCGCTGCCTGCTATATGTAAGCTACAAGAGAATCTCAGACCAGAGGGCAGTGTCGGCAGCAGTAGTAATCATGGAGGTAAGAATAGAGGGAGGGAGGATGCTAAGTTCACCCAACCTGGATATGATGTGACGTCATTATGACGTTATACGCTTTATTCGATTAACACACCTATCGACTTTTACGAACGTTCGAGATACTAAACTGTCGCCTGCTAGCGTTCTGAAAACTGCTCAGTGTGGCAGCGTATATGTATTTCGCCAAAATAAAAGAGCTGGATATTAGTAGAAATATTCCTGAACGTGGCCTTGAAAACACCACGGACAACACGTTTCGTAAAAAAAGTGAAGTTTTCTTATGTCCCGACCAGATTAGATTGTGTGATTGTTGTATTGAATGCTTACGCAGAAAATAATATTTATTTACTATCAACATTTTAGTATGGTTTCATACAATTGGTCTTGTCAGTACATATTAGATTGTAGCAGCATACTCTTGCTGACTTTTTTTCTTAATTTATATAGCTGAAAGAGAACTCGTGCACGTTTGTTACCTAAGTAATTTATATGTCCATCCCAAGATAGTCTTTTATCAACCATAATTCCAAGTAGTTTTACACTCCGACCGCAGAGACAGGTACCTTAGCGTCCAGTAATGGCTGGTGTGTAGAATGATTGAATTTCGAACTTAAAAAGAAAAATATGAGGCATTGTTGAAGAAAAATCGTCGACCGGAGATGAAATATGAGGGGAAGTGGATTTCTCAATGTAATCTTAACCAAAGGTTAGTGTCTAGTACTGATTGACGTATGAAATAATTGAATGCAGTGTCAAAGCATTCCACGGTGGTACGATAAACCAGACGTACTGTTCATTATGTCATGTATACAACCACAATAGTTTTAGCATGTACCTGGCCATGTCAGTGTGGTTTATGTCAGCAGTATAATTTGCTAAGACAAGATTATGCAAAATACGAATTGCATCACAACATGAGCGGATACCTTAAACTATGCAGAAGTCTCGTTACTTTTGCTGGATGCAGCTTGCAGAAGATGGCAACAGTAAAGGTCTCTTACTCGGAGAACCAATGTGTTAGGTCATCATACACTCAGTTCAGCTTTAGAGTCTACTGTTCACAAACGAATGGCGCAGAGCACAGCGCTACCCTGTCACAACCTCTCGAAAGTTCAGAAAAGTCGAATAGTTGATATGCGGTTTCTATCGTTTTCGATGTAGCGTGCATACGTCATAATGACGTCACATCGTATCCAAGTCCGGTGAACTTAGCATCCTCCTAGAGGGAGACGCCGTGACGTCACAGCTGCGAAGCTATGTAAAGCCGAGGGTAGCCATCTCAATCCGACCAAAGCATTGCTGCTGTAAGCTTGTGTGCATAGGCTTGTCGCTCGCTTTTGGAAGGATTTTGCGCTATTATGGTGACTTGTGTGGTATTCGGATGTAGGAATCGTTCCGATTGTGATGCGAAATCGAAGGGAACAACATTTCATGTGTAAGTTGTCTCGTTAAGTGTGATTTTACAACTTCATTATGAATGAACTGTGCTACATCGGTACTTGTACTATAGCGTGTTTTTCTCCTGTATGATTTTAGATTTCCTAAAAATGAAAGTCGGAAAGCTCTGTGGGAGAATGCCGTGAGGAGGAAGAATTGGCGTGCGTCTAAATGGAGCACTATATGTTCTCAGCATTTCCGAGAAGAGGACATAGACCGAACTTCCCTTTCAACAGTAAGGCTCCGAGAAAATGCTGTACCATCAGTTTTCCCTACACACCCAAAACATTTGCAAAAGGTATGTTAATTCAAAGAATTAAATTCTTAGTTTTCAAGTTCACGTTTCAGTATAATACGTACGTATCGTCGATAATCGAAGTGTTGAGTAACTCACTTTGTCTTCATCATGTACCAAATTAAAAGCTAACACTACATTAACTGGCGTAAAGTATAGGCCTAAACAGGACACTGTGTAGATTTGCCGTTCTATGTACCGTATTTCAGTAAATACTGGTGGTAAAGAACAGTGTTTCCCAGTAGTATAACGTAACTGAAATGTTCCAGTACGTATTACAAACAAGATGTATTTATGGGGCTTTGGAGGGAGGGTATAGCTAACTTAGTTTTCAGTTTCTATTATTTAGTTTGTGATACACGTTTATTACTGAATTAACAGAATTGTATCGTTTACATTGAAGACTAGCTATTCGTAATATTACATTAAAAACTATTTTTAATCACAAGAAACGCGGAATTTCGCCTTTACGAGATTTTATTTTAAACAAAAACTTTGAAACAACCAATCTGATGACGTTACATGCGTATATGGTGCAATTAACGACTGTAATACACGCAGCGCTATAGCACACTGGCAATGTTTTGGTCAGAGTGTCATGGCAGCGAGCCACGCCCCCATGGCTTCAAAACGTAGTACGGCTGGGATACGTAGCGCCATCTCCCCTTATTCTTACCTCCATGGCAGTAGTAGTAGTAGCTCGCAGTCGGGCGGTTGAGTAGGCCAGTCGTGGAGAACGATGGCGGTGCCTGAACGTTGTAGTATCAGGTAAAAGCAAAAATTATTGTTCTTTATAGCCGTGCAGATATGTTAGTTGCTACAACTGATTTTTGTGCTATTGTTATACGAAATTCCCATGCGAATGTTTTCAAAAATCTTTCAATAATAATCTTTCTTATAAAGATAACTTTTGACAATCATTCATCTGAATTTAAAGTTTTTACTAATCTCTCCTATCCATAGTCATGCCGATTATCGTAAAAAAAATCAGTTGTTTTTCATACATGACAAAATCTAGTGGCCAGCATTGCACTGGGCTGTGCCAGAAAAATTTCTTATAGGAGCAGATATATATGCGTAATCCGGCGACATCATTGAGGTAAGAATTTTCACTTTATTCAGAATGATTTTTCAGGGCCATGACACAGCACTGCTGACGTCCTGATTTACCAGTTTAGATTCACAGTCAGTTAATTATAGAAAGGTTACATTACGATATTTCTTTTGAAAGGTTATATATGAGTCACATTTTTATTGGGAGGTTACGGAATTTTATCTGTTGGGAGAATACAATATAACATATCCTGTCACCATGTCCCTTCTTCCAGTTAGTGGTCTCTGCAAATTTCTTTCTTCACCTATTCCGCGGAGAACCTGTTCAAATCTTACCTTATAAGTCTGCATCCTTCTGTGACACTAAACCTCCTTCGATGTCTTCTTTTCCATCTTTCCACAGTCCACAGGCCGCCTACGTCCAATGCTTTGCTCCAGATGTGCATTCTCAGAAATTTTTTCCTCACATTGAGGTCCATGTTTGGTACTTTTAGGACCTCTTTCGCCAGAAATACTCTCTTTGCCGGTGCAGCCACCTCCTTGCGTTTCCTTGTGTCGTACATCACAGCTTATTTTTCTTCTAAGGCAGTAAATATTCATAATTTTGTCCACCACACCGTCCCCAGTTTTGATGTCCAATTAATTTCATTTCCACAACGCTTAAATATTTCTAATTTTTATTTTACACGTGTAGTTCCGTGCGACAAAATTGAGGAGCAAATATCCAAGGTCATACAACGTGTCAGTACACGAAATTAAAACATAAAACTAATATGAACCCAAAAAAAGACGAGTCATAAGTTTATGTAAACGCAATCAACAATATAACACAGGAATCAGCTTAATATTTCAAGGAATTCCTCGGCAAAATAGAAGGCGTGGTCCACGAGAAAACTCTTTAGTTTCGATTTGAAAGCGCGTGAATTACTGCTAAGATTTTTGAATTCTTGTGGTAGCTTATTGAAAATGGATGCAGCAGTACACTGCACACCTTTCTGCACGAAAGTCAAGGAAGTGCGATCCACATCCAGATTGGATTTCTGCCTAGTATCAACTGAGTGAAAGCTGCTCTTGGGAATAAGCTGATACTGTTAACAAGAAACGACAGTAAAGAATACATATATGTTGAGAGGCCAGTGTCAGAATACCCATGCTAATGAACAGCGGTCGACAAGAGGTTCGCGAACTTACACCATTTACCGCCCGAACTGCCTGTTTCTAAGCCTAAAATATCCTTCGAGACTGGGAAGAGTTACCCGATAAAACAACACCATACGTCATAAGCGGATGAAAATAAACAAAGTATGCTACTTTTCGCGTCGAACTATCACTTACTTCAGGTACCGTTCGAATAGTAAAAATGGCAACATTAAGTCTTTGAACAAGATCCTGAACGGGGGCTTTCCACGACAGTTTACCATGTATCTGAACACCTAGACATTTGAACCGTTCGGTTTCACTGATCATATGCCCATTCTGTGAAATTAAAACGTCGTGTTTTGTTGAACTGTGTGTTTGAAATCGTAAAAACTGAGTCTTCCTGTGACTTAGCATCAATTTATTTTATACAAGCCATGAACTTACGGTATGTAATGAACTGCAGTATTTGAAACATGCCAATGTTGCACCCAACGTCCTTAACTACTAACAGCAAACAGAAATATTTTAGAATCACCTGTAATACTAGAGGGCATAACATTTATATAAATAAGGAACAGGAGTAGCCCCAGCATTGAGCCCTGGGGCACCTCCCATTTGACCATACCCCACTCAGACCCGACATCATAGCCATTCTCAACACTGTGAATAGCGACCTTTTGCTGTCTGTTGTTAAAGTAAGAGACGAACCAATTGTGAGCTACTCCCCGTATTTCATAATGGTTCAACTTCTGGAGCAATATTTTGTGATCAACAGAATCAAACGGCTTAGTTAAATAAAAAAAGATGCCTAGCGTTCGAAACCTTTTGTTTAATACATCCAGAAACTCACAGAGAAAAGAAATATTGCGTTTTCAGTTGTTAAGCCACTTCTAAAACCGAACTGTACACTTTATAGCAAATTTTATGAAATAAAAAGATCAATTATCCTTACATACATGGCTTTCTCAATAGCTGTAGCAAACACTGATGGCATAGAAACAGGTCTAAAATTGTCTATGTTAACCCTTTCTCCCTTTTTATAAAGCGGCTTTACTACTGAGTACTTTACTCGTTCAGGAAACCAACCATTCTTAAAGGAAAAATCACAAATATGGCTAAGTACAGAGCTTGCATGTACAACACAGTACTTTAATATTCTGCTAGGCACTCCATCATATCCATGAGAGTTCTTGGTCTTTACTAATTTTACTACTGACTCAATCTTCCCCTTGTCAGTATCACAGAGGAGTCTTTCAGACATCAATTTTCCATGAGAGCTATATGATTCCCTGTTGAAACAAAGTTTTTATTTAATTCACCAGCATTGCTCAAAAATGATTATTAAGTACTGTATATATCTGACTTACCACTAACAGAAAATTTTTTACTACGAACTGATTTCATATCGTCGATCTTGTGCTGCTGACCAGACATTTACTTCGCAACTGACCATATGGTTTTAATTTTATTCTGTGAATTAGCTATTCTATTTGCGTTCCACCTACTCTTTGCCTTCCCAATAACATTTTTAAGCATCTTATAATACTGTCTGTAATAGGCTAGCTTAATTGTGACTACTTCTAAAATTTTGATGTAATTCTCACTTTGTTCTACGTGATGTCCTAATCCCGCTAGTCAGCCACCCACGCTGCCTTTTACTGCTAGTACCTTCCAAGTACTAGCAGAACCTTATAGGTTCTAATGGAAAGCAACTTTCAAAGAGAGTGAAAAATGTGTTAAGGAAAGCATTATATTTGCCATCTATGTTATCGGCACTATAAACATCCTGCCACTCTCGTTCCTTAACGAAGCTTTTCTACAAACTGGTTTGTAATTATATATAATATTTGTTTGAGTACAATACCTTTTAGTATTAAAATTAGTGCATCATGGTCTGAAAAGTCATTCACCCTTTTACTAACAGAAAACCCATCTCGTAGTGAAGAAAGAATAAAAATATTGTCTGTGGCTGTGCTACTGTTCCACTGCCCACTGGTTGGAAAAAAACGCAGTCTGCATCAGATCAGATGAATTTAGGAGATCTTCCAACATCGTTTTTCTTGCACAATCTCATACAAAATTAATATTGAAGTTCGTAACTAATTTTTGCCACTTCCTATAAAGTGAACAAAGAACACTTTCTAGCTTGAGCAGAAATGCTCCGAAGTCAGAGCTAGGGGGCGTATAAACAACAACAATTAGAAATTTAGTTTCAATAAATTCAACTGCCCCTGCCCAACAGTCAAATACCTGTTCAGTGCAGTGCCGTGATACGTCTACGGACTCAAATGGAATACTGTTTTTTTTTTTTTTTTTTTTTTTTATACATACATGGCCACTCCCTTAGTCCGCAAAAAGCTCCTTGAAAATAATCTGTATCCTGGTTAAGGAGGTCTCTGAATTGTCCAATTATTTAAGTGGTGCTCCGATATACCAATAATGTCAGTGAACATCTATATGCAGTTCACTAACTTTGCCTTTAATACCTGTCATATTTTGAAGAATTACAGGGGGATTATAATTAAAATTGAACTTTCAAAACGCTGTAGAAATAACACCACTGGTCAGAAGAACGTCAAATTGCGACTGAATATTAATGGAGAAGGGGGAAAAATATGGCAGAAGAAAAGAAATAGTGCGAAAATTGATCAATAGATGGCGCTGTATGTGTCAGCATACGTAAACGAAAACACCTGTCATGCGCACGACCCACTGAAGTTGGTATAAACACGCCGGGTACACGGCTTTACCTCCTTGAGCGCCTGCGACGTTCGCCACGACTCTCTCAGTGCAGGATCGCGCTCTGCTTGTAAAGCTGCATTACAAGAATGATGACTGTGCACACGTCGCTCTGCAGAAGTTCCGGACACTGAAGGGATTGAAAAAAGGCGTTCGTCCAATGACTGCCGTGGGTCTGGAGAAAATGATACGGAAATTAGAAAAGACGGGTTCTTTTGGTGTGCAACCTAGTAGAGGGAGGAAAGGAGTTGATTCGACGTCAGTGGAAGCAGTGGCCACCGCAATGCAGGAGGAAAGGAGTGGTGGTATGCAAACGCGTAGTGCACGGAGAATTGCTCGAACATTGCACATACCCGTGAGCACTGTGCGTAAAATCCTACGAAACACACTTCTTTGCTATCCACTCAAAATTACCCATGTGCAGCAGTTGCTTCCTGTTGACCTGCCAGCGACAGAGGTCTTTGCTTTAGAATTTCTTGCTCGCATGTAAATGGACAATGATTGGCCATGGAAGATTTTGCGGACAGACGAAGCCCGCTTCCATCTGACAGGACATGTCAATACACAGAACTGTCGAGTATGGGCAACGAAAATTCCACAAGCAAATCAACCAGAACCACTTCATCCTGAAAACATCACTGAGTGGTGCGCGTTTACGGTTGATTTATCATAGGGCCATATTTTTTCGAAGAGACAAGTCTTTCCGGTCCTGTTACCCGTACAGTCACTGCTAAGTGCTATGAGTGTCTTTTGCGCAACCACGTCATTCCAGCTCTCCAACAGCGTGGATGTGTGGATGGGACCATTTTTATGCAAGATGGGGCACCGCCGCACATTGCAAACCCAGCTAAGCAGCTGCTGAAGCGCCATTTCGGAAACGGTAGAATTATCAGCCGCCATTTCCCTACAGCCTGGCCGTCCAGATCATCTGATCTTTATCCGTGTGACTTCTGGCTAGGGGCTATCCGAAAGATGTTGTCTGCAGTGTTCCGATTGAGAGAGTAGCTGCATTGAAGGTACGCATTGTGCAACACATTCTAAACGTGGTCCCGGGAACACTTCCATCAGTTGTGGAACATGCTGTTTCTCGATTTCAACTTGTTGCAGTAAAGGATGGCCAGCATATTGAACATGTTTTGCGCCAGTCACACGGAAACTGATAATCCGATTTGATTTTGATTGATGCTTTCTATGTGGTTTTTGGCATCGGGACAATTAAAAACCTATGTGAGAGATGGTATTTATGTGGTTTTTGGCCTCAGGACCATTAAAAACCAATTTTTCCCATACGATGTGATATGACCTTGCCGTGGTGGATGGGTTTATGTAACTAAATGGTTCAAATGGCTCTGAGCACTATGGGACTTAACTTCTGAGGTCATCAGTCCCCTATAACTACTATTTAAACCTAACTAACCTAAGGACATCACACACATCCATGCCCGAGGCAGGATTCGAACCTGTGACCGTAGCGGTCGCGCGGTTCCAGACTGAAGCGCCTAGAACCGCTCGGCCACTCCGGCCGGCTATGTAACTAACAGTATCACGCCTGTACACCCACGCACACTGAGCAGTACAGTTTGTTTAACTTCAAATGTTCACCTCAGGCATAGTTGTATCATTAACTTGTCATTTGCAGTCGACCACTATTAAATTATGATGCTTACAGTGCCATCTATTGGTACATTTTGTAACTATTTATTTTTTCTTCTGCCATACATTTTTCCCCTTCTCCAATAATATTCCGTTGCAGTTTGACGTCGTTATGATCAGTGGTGTTATTTCTACAGCGGTTTGAAAGTTTAACTTTAATTATAATCACTCTGTATATTAATTCCTTCACTACTTGGATACCTGACCTCCTCTGAAGGTGATCCCTTTGTTAGAAGGGGTTCCTTTAAGCGGGGATACCTGTCATCTGACTTCAATCTATAAAAGGTGCAGCTCTAACACCATCTACTGCAGGCATTTTTGCACGAGTTAGCCCACCACCGCCTACTACACTGTCGTCTCGCCTATAAGCTTTACCACTCTCACCTTCCCACACCTACTGATAGGCCTAGGGAAACCCGATCTATTGACAGACTGAACTGGTACCATTGCAATGTGAGCCATGCCCTCAACCATCAGTGCCTTCTCCAGCCCTACGTCAACTGCCCTAACAGCAGCGTTAAGATGAAGCCGATCATGACGCTGAAACTGTTGCGCGAAGTGCACATTAGTGTCACCAGTTTGAGTAGCTTTCTTTACCAGGTCACCACCTACTTCATACTCCCCGTCCCTTTCAAGACTATTCCCAACTCCATCCACAATCACTACCTGGTCCTCTTTCGTAAAATTCCCTATGTTAACAGTCACATGAGCCAACCCTGCACTAGGCTTCACAATGCTGACGACCTGGTACTCACCCCGCAGCACAGATCTTACGCTCCTCTCCTCTATCAACTTATTTCTGCTACAAATTCTGCAGGAGAAGATCTCGCTAGAAAGTCCACTGGCTTCCCCACTGCATTCCCTCAATGAAAATAATTTGAACAAATCTCGCACCGTAACCCACTACTCACAAACCTACGACAAAGCCCACACTTCTCACTCATGGTAAAATTTCAACGTTACTGAAAAAACGAAACGTCTACGTTACCTAAGTTCAGTTAATACAGTAGAATTATTTAAAGAACTAACAATACTTGTCTCGAATTCCGCTCTCTACTAACAAACACCGAGCGAGGTGGCGCAGTGGTTAGCACACTGGACTCGCATTCGGGAGGACGACGGTTCAATCCCGTCTCCGGCCATCCTGATTTAGGTTTCCCGTGATTTCCCTAAATCGCTTCAGGCAAATGCCGGGATGGTTCCTTTGAAAGGGTACGGCCGATTTCCTTCCCCATCCTTCCCTAACCCGAGCTTGCGCTCCGTCTCTAATGACCTCGTTGTCGACGGGACGTTAAACACTAATATCCTCCTCCTACTACTACTAACAAGGGAACTTCCCCATCGAACCCCCCTCAGATTTAGTTATAAGTTGGCACAGTGGATAGGCCTTGAAAAACTGAACACAGATCAATCGAGAAAACAGGACAAGTTGTATGGAACTATGAAAAAAAAAATACGCAACATATACAAACTGAGTAGTCCATGAGAAGATAAGCAACATGAAGGATAATGTAAGCTCAGGAGCGCCGTGGTCCCGTGGTTAGCGTGAATAGCTGCAGAATGAGAGGTCCTTGGTTCAAGTCTTCCCTTGGGTGAAAATTTTACTTTCTTTATTTTCGCAAAGTTATCTGTCCGTTCGTTCATTGACGTCTCTGTTCACTGTAATAAGTTTAGTGTCTGTGTTTTGCGACCGCACCGCAAAACCGTGCGATTAGTAGACGAAAGGAAGTGCCTCAGTAATGGGAACCGAAAACATTTGATCGGAAGGTTATAGGCCAACCGATTCCTCCACAGGTAAACACGTCTGATATATTCTATACCACACTGGTGACGGCATGTGAGTCACATGGCAGGAATATGTTGTCGACCCACCTAACTTGTACACTTGGCGAATAGGTAAAATGAGTCTTCTACCTTGCCCGATTTAGGTTTTCTTGTCGATGTGATAATCACTCCCAAAAAAGTGATCGCATCGGACGGACGGACGGACAGATAATAATTGTCTGAAAATAAAAAATTAAAACTTTTCACTCGAGGGAAGACTCGAACTAAAGGCCTTTCGTTCCGCAACTGCTCACTCTAACCACGGGACCACGGCGCTCCTGAGCTTACGTTATCCTTCATGTTGCCTATCTTCTCATGGACTACTCAGTTTGTATATTTTGCTTTTTTTTTCATAGTTCCATACAACTTCTTCCTGTTTTCTCGATTGATCTGTGTTCAGTTTTTCAAGGCCTATCCACTGTGCCAACTTATAACTAAATCTGAGGGGGGTGCGATGAGGAGGTTCCCGTGTTAGTAGAGAGCGGAATTCGAGACAAATATTGTTAGTTCTTTAAATAATTCTACTTTATTAACTGAACTTAGGTAACGTAGACGTTTCGTATTTTCAGTAACGTTGAAATTTTACCATGAGTGAGAAGTGTGGGCTTTGTCGTAGGTTTGTGAGTAGTGGGTTACGGTGCGAGATTTGTTCAAATTATTTTCATTGAGGGAATGCAGTGGGGAAGCCAGTGGACTTTCTAGCGAGATCTTCTCCTGCAGAATTTGTAGCAGAAATAAGTTGATACAGGAGCAGGAGCGTAAGATCTGTGCTGCGGGGTGAGTACCAGGTCGTCAGCATTGTGCAGCCTAGTGCAGGGTTGGCTCATGTGACTGTAACATAGGGAATTTTACGAAAGAGGACCAGGTAGTGATTGTGGATGGAGTTGGGAATAGTCTCGATAGGGACGGGGAGTATGAAGTAGGTGGTGACCTGGTAAAGACAGCCACTCAAACTGGTGACACTAATGTGCACTTCGCGCAACAGTTTCAGCGTCATGATCGGCTTCATCTTAACGCTGCTGTTAGGGCAGTTGACGTAGGGCTGGAGAAGACACTGATGGTTGAGGGCATGGCTCACATTGCAATGGTACCAGTTCAGTCTGTCAATAGATCGGGTTTCCCTAGGCCTATCACTAGGTGTGGGAGGGTGAGAGTGGTAAAGCTTATAGGCGAGACGACGGTTTAGTAGGAAGTGGTGGGCTAACTCGTGCAAAAATGCCTGCAGTAGATGGTGTTAGAGCCGCACCTTTTATAGATTGAAGTCAGATGACAGGTATCCCCGCTTAAAGAAAGCCCTTCTAACAAAGGGATCACCTTCAGAGGAGGACAGGTATCCAAGTAGTGAAGGAATTAATATACAGAGTGATTATAATTAAAGTTAAACTTTCAAACCGCTGTAGAAATAACACCACTGATCATAACGACGTCAAACTGCAACGGAATATTTTGGGAGAATGGGGAAAATGTATGGCAGAAGAAAAAATAAGTAGTTACAAAATGTACCAATAGATGGCACTGTAAGCATCATAATTTAATAGTGGTCGACTGCAAATGACAAGTTAATGATACAACTATGCCTGAGGTGAACATTTGAAGATAAACAAACTGTATTGCTCAGTGTGCGTGGGTGTACAGGCGTGATACTGTTAGTTACATAGCCGGCCGGAGTGGCCGAGCGGTTCTAGGCGCTTCAGTCTTGAACCGCGCGACCGCTACGGTCACAGGTTCGAATCCTGCCTCGGACATGGATGTGTGTGATGTCCTTAGGTTAGTTAGGTTTAAGTAGTTCTAAGTTCTAGGGGACTGATGACCTCAGAACGTAAGTCCCATAGTGCTCAGAGCCATTTGAACCATTTAGTTACATAAACCCATCCACCACGGCAAGGTCATATCACATCGTATGGGAAAAATCGGTTTTTCATGGTCCTGAGGCCAAAAACCACACAAATACCATCTCTCACATAGGTTTTTAATTGTCCCGATGCCAAAAACCACATAGAAAGCATCAATCAAAATCAAATCGGATTATCAGTTTCCGTGTGACTGGCGCAAAACATGTTCAATATGCTGGCCATCCTTTACTGCAACAAGTTGAAATCGAGAAACAGCATGTTCCACAACTGATGGAAGTGTTCCCGGGACCACGTTTAGAATGTGTTGCACAATGCGTACCTTCAATGCAGCTACTCTCAATCGGAACACTGCAGACAACATCTTTCAGATAGCCCCTAGCCAGAAGTCACACGGATAAAGATCAGATGATCTGGACGGCCTGGCTGTAGGGAAATGTCGGCTGATAATTCTACCATTTCCGAAATGGCGCTTCAGCAGCTGCTTAGCTGGGTTTGCAATGTGCGGCGGTGCCCCACCTTGCATAAAAATGGTCCCATCCACACATCCACGCTGTTGGAGAGCTGGAATGACGTGGTTGCGCAAAAGACACTCATAGCACTTAGCAGTGACGGTACGGGTAACAGGACCGGAAAGACTTGTCTCTTCGAAAAAATATGGCCCTATGATAAATGATACCGTAAACGCGCACCACTCAGTGACATTTTCAGGATGAAGTGGTCCTGGTTGATTTGCTTGTGGAATTTTCGTTGCCCATACTCGACAGTTCTGCGTATTGACATGTCCTGTCAGATGGAAGCGGGCTTCGTCTGTCCGCAAAATCTTCCATGGCCAATCATTGTCCATTTACATGCGAGCAAGAAATTCTAAAGCAAAGACCTCTGTCGCTGGCAGGTCAACAGGAAGCAACTGCTGCACATGGGTAATTTTGAGTGGATAGCAAAGAAGTGTGTTTCGTAGGATTTTACGCACAGTGCTCACGGGTATGTGCAATGTTCGAGCAATTCTCCGTGCACTACGCGTTTGCATACCACCACTCCTTTCCTCCTGCATTGCGGTGGCCACTGCTTCCACTGACGTCGAATCAACTCCTTTCCTCCCTGTACTAGATTTCACACCAAAAGAACCCGTCTTTTCTAATTTCCGCATAATTTTCTCCAGACCCACGGCAGTCATTGGACGAACACCTTTTTTCAATCCCTTCAGTGTTCGGAACTTCTGCAGAGCGACGTGTGCACAGTCATCATTCTTGTAATACAGCGTTACAAGCAGAGCGCGATCCTGCACTGAGAGAGTCGTGGCGAACGTCGCAGGCGCTCAAGGAGGTAAAGCCGTGTACCCGGCGTGTTTATACCAACTTAGTGGGTCGTGCGCATGACAGGTGTTTTCGTTTACGTATGCTGACACATACATTGCCATCTATTGATCAATTTTCGCACTATTTCTTTTCTTCTGCCATATTTTTCCCCCTTCTCCAATAATATTCAGTCGCAATTTGACGTCCTTCTGACCAGTGGTGTTATTTCTACAGCGTTTTGAAAGTTCAATTTTAATTATAATCCCCCTGTAATTCAGCAAAATATGACAGGTATTAGAGGCAAAGTTAGTGAACTGCTTATAGATGTTCACTGACATTATTGGTATATCGGAGCACCACTTAAATAATTGGACAATTCAGAGACCTCCTTAACCAGGATACAGATTATTTTCAAGGAGCTTTTTGCGGACTAAGGAAGTGCCATGTATGTAAAAAACCAGTGGGCAGGGGAACAGTAGCACAGCCACAGACAATATTTTTAGTCTTTCTTCACTACGAGATGGGTTTTCTGTTAGTAAAAGGGTGAATGAGTTTTCAGACCATGATGCACTAATTTTAACACTAAAAGGTATTGTACTCAAACAAATATTATATATAATTACAAACCAGTATGTAGAAAAGCCTCGTTAAGGAACGAGAGTGGCAGGATGTTTATAGTGCCGATAACATAGATGGCAAATATAATGCTTTCCTTAACACATTTTTCACTCTCTTTGAAAGTTGCTTTCCATTACAACCTATAAGGTTCTGCTAGTACTTGGAAGGTACTAGCAGTAAAAGGCAGCGTGGGTGGCTGACTAGCGGGATAAGGACATCACGTAGAACAAAGTGAGAATTACATCAAAATTTTAGAAGTAGTCACAATTAAGCTAGCCTATTACAGACAGTATTATAAGATGCTTAAAAATGTTATTGGGAAGGCAAAGAGTAGGTGGTACGCAATAGCTGTGCGAACTTATAACTAAATCTGTGGAGGGTGCGAAGGGGAGGTTCCCTTGTAAGAAAGCAACTACTTTTATTAATACTACTAAACCACAACTAATACCAATACCACAAAAACTTCATACAATTTCTTATCTAAAACCAAAAATTCAACCGACCACTGGAACACTCAGCGAAATTAAACACAGTGAACGAAAGTTTTACTGAAGTACTTCACTACAAACGGTAAGAAACGTCAGCTGAAACCTACCGTACGAAATTTAATAAATGAATTCAACGCACAAACAACTCTACAAAACACAGTGGGTGAAAGTTGCCGAAAGTTTATTAAACTGCAACTGTCACGAGACACCGTTGAAAACTACTAAACTAAGTAACAGTCCGCAAACAGCTTTGTCAGAACTTAAGAACCGTTACAGCTGCAACTGCACGTAGCGAAATGTAAACGCACTGCTAATATTTGGATGAACAATTGAAAACTACGAAATTTAATATTCGAATACAGTGCAGAAACAACTTTGTCAATACTTAGCTTTATAACCGCTACGGCTACAACCGCACGCAGTGAAATGTAGACAGACTGCTGAGACTTCGATGAAGGACGTAAGGACACTCACAAACAACAGACCATTCGAATCAATAACACCTAAAGAAAGATTGAGGTGAATGAAAATGCGCTAATAAGTTACTTGTACAGCAAATATTAACAACAATAATGTTTAAAATAAGTATCTGAAGCCTAAAACTTTATAAAATATTGGTGATCGATTTGAACAGCAGTCCAGCACATGTAACGTCTGTATTTGATATACTATTAATCCATAATCTGTGTTCAGTGGACTGTCCATTCCTTTACCCGGCTTATGCAGTACCTTTACTTTCACAGAACATAACAATTTCATCTGTGAATCTTGTCACTGATGCCCTTTCACCATGAATTTTAGTCCCAATTCCGGGCCTATGGTTTATTTCCTCCATCGCTTCTTGAATATATGATTGAACATTAGAGAACAAATGCTGCAATCTCCATTATTATTGTTCCCACTTCGTTCTTGCATATACACCGGCGGGAAGGAAATCGCAACACCTAAAAATAATTAATATAGAGTAATGAAATTTCGAGAATACATTTGTCAATGTGACATATTTAAGTGACTAACGTTGCAAGATCACAGGTTAATGTAAGTCATTGTAAATATGAAACGCTGGTACATTAATAATCATTGTAGCCGCCAGGCTGTTGAATGCTAGCATGCATTGTGTTGTACAGGCGCCGGATCTCAGTTCGCAGAGTTTCATGCCTGTTACACTTGGTCGGTCAATACAGGGACGTCTAATGCTGTTTGTACATGACGCTGGAGTAGTCATTCGACGATTTCCCACATGTGCCAGATTGGAGACAGATCTGGTGATCGAGCAGGACAAGGCAACATTTCGACACTTTGCATAGCACGCTGCGTTGTAACAGCGGCATGTGAGCGACAATCATCCTTTTGAAAACACCCTCTGGAATACCGTTCGTGAATGACAGCACGCCGGCCGCTGTGGCCGAGCGGTTCTAGGCGCTTCAGTCCGGAACCGCGCTGCTGACACGGTCGCAGGTGCGAATCCTGCCTCGGGCATGGATGTTTAAGTAGTTCTAAGCGTAGGGGAATGATGACCTCAGATGTTAAGTCCCATAGTGCTTACAAGGGAACCTCCACATCGCACCCCCATCAGATTTAGTTATAAGTTGGCACAGTGGATAGGCCTTGAAAAATTGAACACAGATCAATCGAGAAAACAAGAAGAAGTTGTGTGGAAGTATGAAAAAAATAAGCAAAATATACAAACTGAGTAGTCTATGTACAAGGTATGGAATATCAAGGAAAGTATGAGCTCACGAGCGCCCTGGTCCCGTGGTTAGCGTGAGCAGCTGCAGTGCGAGAGGTCCTTGGTTCAAATCTTCCCTCGAGTTAAGAATTTAATTTTTTTTTCCCGACAGTTATTATCTGTCCGTCCGTCCGTCCGATGCGATCACTTTTTTGGGAGTGATTATCACATCCACAAGAAAACCTAAATCGGACAAGGTAGAAGAATCTTTTTACCCATTCGCCAAGTGTACAAGCTAGGCGGGTCGACAACATATGCCATCACCAGTGTCATAGAATATATCAGACGTGTTTTCCTGTGGAGGAATCGGTTGACCTATGACCTTGCGATCAACTGTTTCGGTTCCCATTGGAGAGGCACGTCCTTTCGTCTACTAATCGCACGGATTTGCGGTGCGGTCGTAAAACAGACACTAAACGTATTACAGTGAGCAGAGACGTCAATGAACGAACGGACAGATCATAACTTTGCGAAAATAAAGAAAGTAAACTTTTCACTCGAGGGAGGACTTGAACCAAGGACCTCTCATTCCGCAGCTGCTCACGCTAACCACGGGACCATGGCGCTCTTGAACTCCTATTGTCGTTGTTGTTGCCTATGTTTTGCAAGGACTACTCAGTTTGTATATTTTGCTTATTTTTTTCATAGTTCCACGCAACGTCTTTCTGTTTTCTCGATTGATGTGTGTTCAGTTTTTCAAGGCCTATCCACTGTTCCAACTTATAACTAAATCTGAGGGGGAGGGGCGCGATGGGGAGGTTCCCTTGTTAGAGCCATTTGAACCATTTTGAATGACAACACAACATGTCGAATCACTGAACTGAGGAACAGTTTTGCAGTCATGGTACGTGGCATCACCACGAAAGTACTGCTGCTGTCATACGAAACCACATCCCACACCATAACTTCAGATGTAGGTCCAAAGTGTCTAGCCTGCAGATAGGCTGGTTGCAGGCCCTTAGTTTCCGTCCTAACCAACACTCTGCCATCAATGGCACCGAGGCAAGGCCGATTTTAATCAGAAAACGCAACAGACCTCCATCCCACCCTCCAATGAGCTCTCGCTTGGCACCACTGAAGTCGCAGGTGGTGGTGGTTTGGGGCGGCTGGTTCGGAGCTGTCGTTGAAGTAACCCATTAGTAATAGTCCGTTCTGTCACTGTGGTGCCAACTGCTGCTCAAATTGCTGCTGCAGATGCAGTACGGTGCGCCAGGTCCATATGCCGAACATGGTATTCTTCCCTGTGGCTAGTGGCACATAACCGTCCAGAGCCCGGTCTTCTTGTCACCGTACATTCTCGTGACTAACGCCGCCAGCAGTCATGTACAGTGGCTACAGTCCTGCCTAGTCTTTCTGCAAAATCGCGGAAGGAACATCCAGCTTCTCGTACCGCTATTGCACGCCCTCTTTGAAACACAGTGAGGTGTTGATAATGGCAACTTTGAAATGTTAACTAAATCAAGACCCTAAGCTGTCGACAGGCGTTGATATACATCAACAGGGACAGTTGATAATGTGTGCCCCGACTGGGACTCGAACCCGGTATCTCCTGCTTAAATGGCAGACGCTCTGTCCATCTGAGCCACCGAGGGCACAGAGGATAGCGCGACTGTAAGGATTTATCCCTTGCACGCTCTCCGTGAGACTCACATTCCCGTCTTAATGTCCACACACTACATTCGTAGTGCCCCTACCCATTACACTCATTACTCGCGGCGGACAATCTTACCGAGTCCCGTACGAGTTCGGACAATGCGTGTGCATCCAGCACAGAAAAAGAAGGTCAATGGCCAATTAGACTTCATATAATGGCAACTTTGTCGCCTAAAAGGCATTCTTGACTAACTTAAACTCGCCACATCCAGTCTCAAAGGCAAGTAACGCTCACGACCGTAGCAGCGTGTACTTAAAGCAGACAGATTTGCATCCTTATAATGGCGCTACTGGCGCACTATTATGTGAATGCCGGAAAATTTCAATAAACATCATCTTTCAGACATAGAAACACACCTACCAACTTCCGTTTGTGTCGCACAACTCATTCTTGGTCCTGCAATTTTTGACATTAGTAATCCGTGCTTCTCATTCGCGGCAGCATTCCAAAAGCTGTAGTTTGTGTCGTGGTGGTAACGAGAGCCTACGAGGTGGACGGTATGTCCCCAGTCGGGCTGGTTATAGTTTCTGATCAACGGTGCGAGATGGCGCAGAATGTTACAGAGCGTCCTTCAGCTGTTCTCGCATGGCAGGCGCACACTAAACGCAACCTTCCGGAAAGCCTTCACAAAAGAATACGAAGCAAATATTCCAGAACTCGAATCAAGAACAGCTGCCAACATGGCTAACGTAGAAGTAAATATCCTCTGTGTAGTGAAGCAACTTAAATCACTTAATAAAAGCAAGTCTTCTGCTCCAGACTGTATACCAATTAGGTTCCTTTCGGAGTATGCTGATTCATTAGCTCCATGCTTAACAATCATATACAACCGTTCGCTAGACGAAAGATCCGTACCCAAAGACTGGAAAGTTGCACAGGTCACACCAATATTGAAGAAGGGTAGTAGGAGTAATCCACTAAATTACAGGCGCATATCATTATCGTCGATATGCACCGGCATTCTGGAACATATATTGTGTTCAAACATTATGAATTACCTCGAAGAAAATTGTCTGTTGACACACAGTCAACTTTGGTTTAGAAAACATCGTTCTTCTTGTGAAACACAACTAGCTCTTTATTCGCATGAAGTGTTGAGTGCTATTGACAAGAGATTTCAGATCGATTTCGTATTTCTGGATTTCCGGAAGGCCTTTGACACTGTACCACACAAGCGGTTAGTAGTGAAATTGCGTGCTTATGGAATATCGTCTCAGTTATGTGACTGGATTTGTGATTTCCTGTCAGAGAGGTCACAGTTCGTAGTAATTGACGGAAAAGTCATCGAGTAAAATTGAAGTGATTTCTGGCGTTCCCCAAGGTAGTGTTGTAAGCCCTTTGCTGTTCCTTATCTATATAAACGATTTGGGAGACAATCTGAGCAGCCGTCTTAGGTTGTTTGCAGAGACGACGCTGTCGTTTATCGACTAATAAAGTCATCAGAAGATCAAAACAAATCGCAAAACGACTTAGAAAAGATATCTGAATAGTGCGATAATTGGCAGTTGACCCTAAATAACGAAAAGTGTGAGGTCATCCACATAAGTGCTTAAATGAATTCGTTAAACTTTGGTTACACAATAAATCAGTCAAACCTAAAGACCGTAAATTCAACTATATACCTAGGAATTTCAATCACGAACAATTTAAATTGGAAGGAACACATAGAAAATGTTTTGGGGAAGGCTAACCAAAGACTGCGTTTTATTGGCAGGACACTTGGAAAATGTAACAGATCTACTAAGGAGACTGGCTAAACTACGCTTGTCCGTCCTCTTTTAGAATACTGCTGCACGTTGGAGGGGTCCTTACCAGATAGGACTGACGGGGTACATCGAAAAAGTTCAAAGAAAGGTAGCACGTTTTGTATTATCGCGAAAAATTGGAGAGAGTGTCACAGAAATGATACAGGATTTGGGCTGGTCACCGTTAAAAGAAAGGCGTTTTTCGTTGCGACAGAATCTTCTCACGAAACTCAAATCACCAACTTTCTCCTCCGAATGCGAAAATATTGTGTTGACACCGACATACATAGGGATAAACGATCACCACAATAAAGTAAGGGAAATCAGAGCTCGTACGAAAAGATATAGGTGTTCGTTCTTTCCACGCTCTATACGAAACTGGAATAATAGAGAATTGTAAAAGTGGTTCGATGAACCCTCTGCCAGGCACTTAAATGTGAGTGCAGAGTATCCATGCAGATGTAGATGTGACGGTGTTGCGATGCGCCTTGGGTACAGAACTGAGATCCATTTTCATTGTTGTCAGAATAATTCAGGAGTCCATTACTTGTTCTCGGGTGGTAGGCGCAGAAGTGGAGGTGTAGCGATGTGCCCGATGTACAGCAGTGTTGCCCATTTTCGTTGTGGTCAGGCATGGTCGACCTGAACCTTTATGACGAGTATGCCTGCCCTCACTTTCCCAAGCGGTCCAGTGTCGGACCACTGTCACGTCCGAATGTCCCACAAATCTGGATATCGCACGACTGCACCAGCCGGCCATAATGAAGGCCTTTCAGATTCTATCGGGTACTGATACTGCCGTCTCAGACGAGTACGCGACATCTCTGAGTCCTTGACAGTGGCCACTCTACATCTGGTACTGTTCATGCCCCATCCACTCTACTGATCGACATCGTAGCCAACGTCTTGCTGTTTCAATAACCTCCGAATCATTCACGTACTGCTTCCCACGGAGTTCTTGCTGCATTTGGCCAAACACATGGAAGTCGCAAGGTGTGAGATCCGGGCTTTAGGGTGGATGAGGAAGAACAGTTCAAAGAAGTTTCGTGAGCTCCTCTCGGGTGCGCAGCGTAAGAGACCAGTACATTGCTCTGTTAACTCATGACAAAGAACATGTAAGAAATGGAAAACTGTTGAAGTTGTGAAGTGTTAGTGAACAAAGTGGGCATGCTACCTACTCACCGTGCTTTTGTTCACTGGCAGATCTCCGTTCACAATCTGCAATCGCCTACAAATATCTGCGATGCTTTGGTTTTCCGCTAAGAGCACCTGAGAGCTCTCTGCTTAGAACACATCTTCGTTACAGAAGGCATTTCAAAGGCTACGTAGAGCGCTGCAACCTAATGAAACTTGATGAAACTATAGGGGCTGAAGTGGGAATATTCCACAATGACCCACAGCAAATTCCGCATTTTTTCCACCGAACCCGGCCGGAGTGGCCGTGCGGTTCTAGGCGCTACAGTCTGGAGCCGAGCGACCGCTACGGTCGCAGGTTCGAATCCTGCCTCGGGCATGGATGTGTGTGATGTCCTTAGGTTAGTTAGGTTTAAGTAGTTCTAAGTTCTAGGCGACTGATGACCTCAGAAGTTAAGTCGCATAGTGCTCACAGCCATTTGAACCATTTTTTCCACCGAAACTAGCAGAGAAAAAAAGTTTTGCATTATTTATTGAACGCCCCTCGGCACAACCTTTTTAGCTAAAGGCATACCCTCCCCCCATATTACGTCCGGGATTAAATCTACATCCATACTCCGCAAGCCACCTGACGGTGTGTGGCGGAAGGTACCTTGAGTACCTCTATCGGTTCTCCCTTCTATTCCGGTCTCGTATTGTTCGTGGAAAGAAAGATTTTCGGTATGCCTCTGTGTGGGCTCTAATCTCCCTGATTTTATCCTCATGCTCTCTCCGCGAGATATACGTAGGAGGGTGCAATATACTGCTTGACTCCTCGGTGAAGGTATGTTCTCGAAACTTCAACAATAGCCCGTACCGAGCTACTGAGCGTCTCTCTTGCAGTCTTCTACTAGAGTTTGTTATCTGCGTAACGCTTTCGCGACTATTAAATGATCCTGTAACGAAGCGCGCTGCTCTCCGTTGGATCTTCTCTATCTCTTCTATCAACCCTATCTGGTACGGATCCCACACCGGTGAGCTGTATTCAAGCAGTGGGCGAACAAGTGTACTGTAACCTACTTCCTTTGTTTTCGCCTCGGCCGCCCCATCTCTACCACAAATGCTGTTGTGCAAACAAATAGCGCAGTATGTGGCACGGGTGTGTCCGTGCCACGTCAGCAAACAAGCTGTTACGCGAAAGTGGTTTGCTGCCGCTTCCCTGCCGCTGGGTACGACACGTACCCCAGTAACACGCGGCGAAGTGCATTCCTGCGTCGGAAGCACGCACGCACGCACGGCGACAGTGATCGCAGCGCGGCCTTGCTGCCGCTTCTCGGAGACGGTGCTTTTGTAACCCTCAGCTGAGTCACCACCTAACAGTTACAGGAAACCAGAACCTAAATCTTCCCGTCTGGGAACGTGCTGATAACGCAGAGCCTGCGTAACCGGTTCAGACTGCGCAGGATGACCGGATACTCACAGGCGAGTTGCCCTCGCGCAATCCCTTGTGTCGGCAGCACGATCAAATCGTTAGCTGACGATTACGTCAATCGTTCAGTTGCAACTGAGAGTCAACATTCCCTTCTGTGTATTACCATTGTCGGCAAGTAATTGTATCCATTAGTATTGGAATAGCAGGACGTGTAGGGACCGTACTAGTGTATTGCCGCGTCAAAGCAAACCTTCTGGTATGTTCACCAACATGACGCTTCATGTGATGTCGTCGTCCCAGCACAGAGATAGTTTGTAGAGTTCACCACTTTTGTTGTGAGGCTTCAGTGGATAACCAAGAAACAGGCTAAGGACTCTCTTACTGTTGTAGTGAGGTCCGCAGTCTAAAGGAATGCTACCTATTTTTTGCTATGCACATTTCCTGAGATGAAATAGCAAACCGAGCAATAATGAGGCGTAGTAATGGGTACACCCACAGGACTTACACGCGAAGCTAGTGCACATTACGTTAAATCTACCCAGCATCGTGATACTAAGGGTTGTAAAAAATGGCTCCAAGCACTATGGGACTTAACATCTGAGGTCATCAGTCCCCTAGACTTAGAACTACTTACTGTTACGCGGTGTGGGATCCTTACCAGATAGGACTGACTGAGTACATCGAAAAAGTTCAAAGAAAGGCAGCACGTTTTGTACTAGCGCGAAATATGGGAGAGAGTGTCACAGAAATGATACAGGATTTGGGATGGACATCGTTAAAAGAAATGCGTTTTTCGTTGCGACGGAATCTTCTCACGCCGGCCGCGGTGGTCTAGCGGTTCTAGGCGCTCAGTCCGGAACCGCGCGACTGCTACGGTCGCAGGTTCGAATCCTGCCTCGCGCATGGATGTGTGTGATGTCCTTAGGTTAGTTAGGTTTAAGTAGTTCTAAGTTCTAGGGGACTGATGACCACAGATGTTAAGTCCCATAGTGCTCAGAGCCATTTGAACCATTTTTTGAATCTTCTCACGATATTCCAATCACCAACTTTCTCCTCGGAATGCGAAAATATTTTGTTGACACCGACTTACATAGGGAGGAACGATCATCAAGATAAAATAAGGGAAATCAGAGCTCGTATGGAAATATATAAGTGTTCATTCTTTCCGCGCGCTATACGAGATTGGAATAATAGAGAATTGTGAAGGTGATTCGATGAACCCCCTGCTAAGCACTTAAATGTGATTTGCAGAGTATCCCCGTACATGTAGATGTAGATGTAGAAACCTAACTAACCTAAGGACATCATACACATCCATGCCCGAGGCAGGATTCGAACCTGCGATTGTAGCAGCAGCGTTGTTCCGGACTGAAGCGCGTAGAACAGCTCGGCCACCGCGGCCGGCCCTAAGGGTTGTAAATGAAATAGCAAAACGAGTACGCAATAAAGAAATTTTATATTTTACACGTAAGAGACCAGTACATTACTCTACTAACTCATGATAAAGAGTATTTAAGAAATGAGAAACTGCTGAAGTTTTAAAATGTTAGTAAACAAAGTAGGCATGTACCTAATTTCCTTACAGCATACCTAATTCTGTGACACTATACAGGGTGTTACAAAAAGGTACGGCCAAACTTTCAGGAAACATTCCTCACACACAAAGAAAGAAAATATGTTATGTGGACATGTGCCCGGGAACGCTTACTTTCCATGTTAGAGCTCATTTTATTACTTCTCTTCAAATCACATTAATCATGGAATGGATACACACAGCAACAGAACGTACCAGCGTGACTTCAAACGCTTTGTTACAGGAAATGTTCAAAATGTCCTCCGTTAGCGAGGATACATGCATCCACCCTCCGTCGCATGGAATCCCTGATGCGCTGATGCAGCCCTGGAGAATGGCATATTGTATCACAGCAGTTCACAATACGGGCACGAAGAGTCTCTACATTTGGTACCGGGGTTGCGTAGACAAGAGCTTTCAAATGCCGCCATAAATGAAAGTCAAGAGGGTTGAGGTCAGGAGAGCGTGGAGGCCATGGAATTGGTCCGCCTCTACCAATCCATCGGTCACCGAATCTGTTGTTGAGAAGCGTACGAACACTTCGACTGAAATGTGCAGGAGCTCAATCGTGCATGAACCACATGTTGTGTCGTACTTGTAAAGGCACCGAAGTCAACATTACCTCCCTTCAATTGGGCCAACTGGCGGTGAACCGATGAAGTACAGTACATACAGACGAAACTAAAACGAGCTCTGACATAGAAATTAAGCGTTTCCGGACACATGTCCACATAACATCTTTTCTTTATTTGTGTGTGAGGAATGTTTTCTGAAAGTTTGGCCGTACCTTTTTGTAACACCCTGTATACTCAACTTCGTTATAATGTGCTTAATCCCGTGATAAAATCCTTTTGCATTGTTAAAGTTCACTTAACACAACTTTTCATTCATTTTCAGCACCGGTGTTATTGTCACGAACATTTGCACACAAAGTACACATAAATACCGTAGCATGAAATGAACTGATGGACTGATAACTTTTATGGACCCATCGCAGAAAAAAAACAACGATGAATCCAAGCACGTTTACTCTTTCCACAGCTGTCGCTCTCTTAGCAGGTGGCGGAGATGTCATCATTGCTTATTTAGTTCGGCTTCTGTTTTCCCTTAGACACTGATTTCACTGTACTGCATTGGTTAGCGGATTATCCGGTTCACATTTAGGCCGAACCCCATTTCCTGCGTTTATATTATGAAACTAACTTCCAATTCACTCATAAGGACAAACGGTCTCCCCATCTTGCCAATGGTCACATTCTCTTTGTTACCATCGCTGCGGTGTCTTTTAAAGTACTCCATGGAATGGACAAATATTTAGCAGCTTTGTACATTATATCGACCACTTTTCTCCCCAAATCTTCTGAAGTGCTCCACGAAAGTTATCAGTTGAATACGACAGTCTTCTCTTGCTCACATAACACATTTTTGGCTAGTCCTTCTTCGCACATTTGCTGAGATATGAAGCCATTGTCCCGAAATGGACGGAAAAGAGTTGTTGTTTGTTTTGCTAAGCGAATGATTAAGTAACAACACATTCAAATCCAACTATAAGTACGTTTCATTGGTAATACAACTGCATGTAATTGCCTGACTAATTACGTGAACAACTTACCTTAAAGAGGTTGTATTACAGGTTCAGAGCCAGGCGGGGTAGCCGCGCGGTCTGGAGCGTCTTGCCACGGTCCGCGCGTCTCCCCCCGTTGGAGGTTCGAATCCTCCCTCGGGCATGGGTGTGTGTGTTGTCCATAGCGTAAGTTAGTTTAAGTTAGATTAAGTAGTGCGTAAACTTAGGGACCGATAACCTCAGCCGTTTGGTCCCATAATAACTTACCACAAATCTCCAGTTTTTGTTCAGAGCAGCAAACGACGTATTTTGCTCCAAACAATAAACTGTTCCGGACACGGCGTTTATTCTCGTCCGGGATGGCTTTTCCTTGTGAACACATTCTTGTCATTTGAAGAGAATGGTTGGAACTGCTTGTAGATGTCCTACCTTACTTAAGGACAAAGAACGTGTCTGCTATCACGAAATAACGGAAGTATGTCACGGAATTAGGTAAGTTTACCCTGTTGGTCAAAATAGAATTCCATCTGGCGTTTAAACTGTGTAGCAACTATTGCTAACATTTCACAATCCTAATTACACATTTTTAAACTCTCTAACCTGCATTGCTCCCAGATTACCGCCTTTCCAATTGACGCTGTATAGCGCGTAACTTTGCAGCTGAACTGCGCTTTTTATAAACTTGACACTACCGTCTCCTACAGTGTTTCGTGTGGACCCACATCTAGTTGGTCGTTTATCGCTAAGCTGATGACACACGAAGTGAATCGGCGCTTTGTAGTTACTCAAATGTCTTCTAAAAATTGATAATAAAAAGATGGTTTGAGTAATTAATGACAGCACAGCACTAAGAGGCTCTTCCATGTTTTCACCTCACCTCATCATCAGCCAGTTCGACCACTTGGTAATGTTGTCTTTTTGAGACGGCGTACAATACAGGATTACTGCGGGTTCTTCTGTCTATGCGTATCTCGAGCTTCATGTCTCCAGTTCAATCCAGCTGTCTTTCTTATGTCGCTGTCCTATCCCTCCGGTGGTCTTCCTCCTGGTCTTTTCTGATAACTTGGCCTTCAATCTAGACTTTTTTTGACACCCACCATCTTTTCTTCGAGCGACCTGACCAGCCCACTGCCATTTCAAGGAATTCACTCTTTCCATTATCAGGTGTAGAAGTATGAAACCGGAATTTGGTTGCAATAATGACACATCTGTTATTTGAAACCGCTAAAAAATATTTTATTCAAAATAATCTCCACTGCTATTTATACATTTCTCCCACCTCTGCGGCACCCTTTTGAAGTGAACCAGTCATAGAGCCATTTTCGTCCATTTTCATACGAAGTGAATCGCTGTTCAGCGAGAGCGTGTCCCAGTGATTCAATTAGATAATAATCGGACGGAGTCAAATCTGGAGAATAAACCGCATGCACCAGTATTTCCCAGCTGAACGCCTCGATCGTTTCCCTGGCCCGTTTTGCTGTGTTTGATGGGGCGTTATCATGGAGCGATATGACTTTGCGTTGCCTTTTTCTATATTCCGGAAGTTTTTCACGTAATGCTCGATTTAAACTGATCATTTGTTGTTTGTTGGCAGCGATCAGTGTTAACGGTTTCACCAGGTTTTAGCAGCTCATTATAGATGACACCCTTCTGATCCCACCAAACACAGAGCATTGTCTTCTTTCCAAAGCGATTTGGTCTTGCAGTGGATGTCGATGGTTTGCCTGATTTACGACTCTTAGGATTCTCAAAATATATCCATTTTTCATCACCTGTCACTATTCGATGGAGAAACGACTCTCTTTGTGCCTGGCAACGTATTGGTGCACCTTCAGAATGCAACACAGCGATTCTGCTTGGTGTGGATTTCACAGGTCCCTGTTAGGCTTCCAGAGGTACGGGGCGCAACACGTCTACCCACAGGTCACACAATTCCCGTAAATCACGGTCCGGTGGTTTGTGGGCGAGGAACTGGCACTAGATAGTGTCCCAAATGCATTCCATCTGATAGATCAGGGGAATTTGTAGGCCAAGGTGTCAAAGTGACTTCACTGTCATGCTCCTCAAACGAATGTAGCACAATTCTGACCTTGTACATGGAGAGCTGCCCTGCACCATGATGCTATCGCCTTTGGTGAAGACCTCAAGCCTGAAAGGATACAGATGGACCGCAATAATGTTCACATTGTCTGCAGCTGCCAGGGTGCCTTCTATTACTACCACAAGTCCCAAGAAAGTCCATATGAATGTTCTCTACAGCATAATATTATCCGAACCGGCCTGCAGCCATGATTGAGCGCCTAATTCGAGCACCAGTTCACGTGAATGACAGAGTATCTGGACAGGACTGTTGACCTCGTGTAACAAGAATAGTGATTCGTCTGACCAGGTCACACGTTTCCTTTGATCCATGGTCCAATGTCGATGATCCCATGCCCACCGTTATCATATCTGACGATGTCGTTGGGACTGTTGTGACCGATGAAACTTTCATCTGGCCTTAACTTTGGGTTCTTTGATTGCTCGATGAGGTGGCACATTGGAACTACAACTCAAATATTAGTTCACCTTTTTGAAATAATGAGTAAAAAATGTACTTAACACTGACACAGTTCTTGGCCACAGGAGTACTGAATAATTAACAACTGACATTGACTATAAAAGCATCATTTGACGCACTAAGTAACAAACATTTCTCTTGAGGTGCGATGTTAGACATTTACAACAGTGAGGGCACTGCTGTGCTGAGAGGGGAGGTATGGTCTTCAGGAATGCCTCTGATTCATCATTTCAGGTTGCAGCAGAAGCTCGGTAACGTCTGTGGCATCGATATGCACTAAAGACTTCGTTCTGGCACCATGATATCTGGACGATACCACACGTTCAACATGGGAAAAAGTAGGGCCCACCTGCAGCACAGCTCCCTGTTCATTATCAACTTTTGCCTGCACTAGCATTGTACTGCATCATCAGATGTTCAAAAGGCCGCAGCCTATCCTGCTTAATAGTGTGGGCAAGTCTCCGACCTCCACGTTGTGCGGTGAGGCGTGGATCTCCACAGCTTCTCGCTTCTGGTGGTTCCACTTGTTTGAACCACTTTCCTCCTGATAGTAGCAAGCGACCAGCCAAACAGCTCTGCTGTTCATGGCATAGTCTCTACCATGTGCGGGACTAAAACAATTGACCTTTTTTCAAGGTCACGTATGTCAGTGGATTAACGCATTTGCAGCCTGTAACATCCGCAGTGTGGTGTCACCGCCAGACACCACACTTGCTAGGGGGTAGCTTTAAATCGGCCGCGGTCCATTAGTACATGTCGAACCCGCGTGCCGCCACTGTCAGTGATCGCAGACCGAGCGCCACCACAAGGCAGGTCTCGAGATACGGACTAGCACTCGCCCCAGTTGTACGGACGACGTAGCTAGCGATGCACACTGACGAAGCCTCGCTCATTTGCAGAGCAGATAGTTAGAATAGCCTTCAGCTAAGTCAATGGCTACGACCTAGCAAGGCGCCATTAGTAGTTTATTGCCTGAATCTACAGTCTCACTTGTATCGTCAATAGCGATGTACAACAAGGATGGATTAAAGTTAAGTATTCCAGCAGCTACGTACTTTTCTTTATAGCATTCATTACGTATCCTGTTTCAGACCTATCTTTAGCCTGCGTGAGTTAACGCGTGCCTTTCGGCTACTTCCGAGTGGCATGGCTGTTAACCTACGCCACAACACGCAGGGTGATTTCCCATTCGTTTGTGCTCTGCAAATACACTTCCTTTACAGCGACACATTCCCGCAACAACGCTAGACACCATTCACTCTTGTACTGGGCAGTGGTTATGTTTTGGCTCCTCATTGTGTGTGTGTGTGTGTGTGTGTGTGTGTGTGTGTGTGTGTGTGTGTGTGTGGGTGGGTGGGTGCGTGGATGGATGAGTGGGTAACTTGGTGTGTGGGTGAGCTCGTATATCACGGGTTTCTCTGTAATCCCAGCCCACTGTTGCTTTCTACATCTAAATCTCTGTTGTGTGTGGGTGGGCTAGCTGGTACATCATAGGTTTCCATGTAATCCCAGTCCACTGTCGCTCTCTACACTCATGTTCATAAATTAAGGATAATTGCAGAATGTGGTCCCACACAACGTGGGACTACACAAAACTGGCGCTAATAGCATAGGCACATAGGGAACACACACGATACAGACTGTAAGTCCACGGTATTGGTGATAAGTGGAGAAAACCATCCCAAAACACAGGTGTTACAAAAATCCACTGTTTCCTGTCCATGTACCCCGACATCAGTATGGGATATGATCACCATGCACACACATACAGGCCGCACAATATGTTGTCATACCCTGGATCAGATGGTCGAGCAGCTGCTGGGGTATAGCCTCCCATTCTTGCACCAGTGCTTGTCGGAGCTCCTGAAGTGTCCTAGGGGTTTGAAAACGTGCAGCGATACATCGATCGAAAGCATCCCAGACGTGCTCGATGGGGTTTAGGTCTGGACGACAGGCAGGTCACTCCATTCGCCTAATATCTTCTGTTTCAAGTTACTCCTCCATGATGGTAGCTCGGTGGGGCCGTGTGTTATCATCCGTCAGGAGGAAGGTGGAAGCCACTGCACCCATGAAAAGGCGGACATACTGGTGCAAATTGACGTTCCGATACACCTGACCTGTTACAATTCCTCTGTTTAAGACATGTAGGAGTGTACATGCACCAATCATAATCTCACCCCACACCATCAAACCACGACCTTTCAAGGGCATTAAGGGGTTGGTACTTGGTTCCTGGTTCACCACACATGAAAACCCGGCGAGAATCACTGTTCAGACCATACCCGGACTCGTCCACGAACATAACCTGGGACCACTATTCCAATGACCGTGTACTGTGTTCTTGACACCAGGCTTTACGGGCTCTGACCAGGGGTCAGTGAAATGCACCTATTTGGTCTCCGGGCGAATAAACGATGTGTGTTCAGTCGTCTGTAGACTGTGTGTCTCGAGACAACTGTTCCAATGCTGGGGTAAAGCTCCGAGCAATATTACCTGCGGTACTCCGTGGCCGTCTGCGGGCACTGATGGTAGATACCGGTCTTCTTGTGGTGTTGTACACTGTGGACGTCCCGTACTGTAGCACCTGGACACGTTTCCTATCTGCTGGAATCGTTGCCATAATCTTGAGATCGCACTTTGCGGGACATGGAGGACCCATGTTACGACCTGCTGTGTTTGACCAGCCTCCAGTCGCCCTAGTATTCTACCCCTCATAACGTCATCAATATTTCTTTGAGCCATTTTCAACATGCAATCACCATTAGCACGTCTGAAAAGTCTGCTCACTTACTCGCTGCATCGTACTCTGAGATGCACCAACACACCTCTGGGTATGTGGACTGCTGTCAGCGCTACCGTGCAACGACCGCAGGTCAAATGCACCGCATGGTCATACCCCGAGGTGATTTAAACCCACAAAACGCCCACCAGAGCGTTGTTTCACCATGTATCAGAATTATCCTTAATTTATGAGCATGAGTGTACTCTACATCTCTGTTGTGTGTGGGTGGGTGTATCGGTGGGTGGTTGAGCTGGTATATCACAGGTTTCTGTGTAATACCAGCCCATTGCCGGCCGAGGTGGCCGAGCGGTTCTAGGGGCTACAGTCTGGAACCGCGCCACCGCTACAGTCGCAGGTTCGAATCCTACCTCGGGCATGGATGTGTGTGATATCCTTAGGTTACTTAGGTTTAAGTAGTTCCAAATTCTAGGGGACTGATGACCTCAGCAGTTAAGTCCCATAGTGCTTAGAGCCAATTGAAGCAGCCCACTATCGCTCTCTAAATCTAAATCTCTGTTGTGTGTGGGTGGGTGACTCGGTGGGTGGTTGAGCTTGTATATCACAGGTTTCTGTGTAATCCCAGCCCACTATCGCTCTCTAAATCTAAATCTCTGTTGTGTGTGGGTGGGTGACTCGGTGGGTGGTTGAGCTGGTATATCACAGGTTTCTGTGTAATACCAGCCCACTATCGCTCTCTAAATCTAAATCTCCGTTGTGTGTGTGTGGGTGACTCGGTGGGTGGTTGAGCTTGTATATCACAGGTTTCTGTGTAATACCAGCCCACTATCGCTCTCTAAATCTAAATCTCTGTTGTGTGTGGGTGGGTGTCTCGGTGGGTTGTTGAGCTGGTATATCACAGGTTTCTGTGTAATCCCAGCCCACTATCGCTCTCTAAATCTAAATCTCTGTTGTGTGTGGGTGGGTGACTCGGTGGGTGGTTGAGCTGGTATATCACAGGTTTCTGTGTAATACCAGCCCACTATCGCTCTCTAAATCTAAATCTCTGTTGTGTGTGGGTGGGTGACTCGGTGGGTTGTTGAGCTGGTATATCACAGGTCTCTGTGTAATACCAGCCCACTATCGCTCTCTAAATCTAAATCTCTGTTGTGTGTGGGTGGGTGACTCGGTGGGTGGTTGAGCTTGTATATCACAGGTTTCTGTGTAATACCAGCCCACTATCGCTCTCTAAATCTAAATCTCTGTTGTGTGTGGGTGGGTGTCTCGGTGGGTTGTTGAGCTGGTATATCACAGGTTTCTGTGTAATCCCAGCCCACTATCGCTCTCTAAATCTAAATCTCTGTTGTGTGTGGGTGGGTGACTCGGTGGGTGGTTGAGCTGGTATATCACAGGTTTCTGTGTAATACCAGCCCACTATCGCTCTCTAAATCTAAATCTCTGTTGTGTGTGGGTGGGTGACTCGGTGGGTGGTTGAGCTGGTATATCACAGGTTTCTGTGTAATCCCAGCCCACTTTCGCTCTCTAAATCTAAATCTCTGTTGTGTGTGGGTGGGTGACTCGGTGGGTGGTTGAGCTTGTATATCACAGGTTTCTGTGTAATACCAGCCCACTATCGCTCTCTAAATCTAAATCTCTGTTGTGTGTGGGTGGGTGTCTCGGTGGGTTGTTGAGCTGGTATATCACAGGTTTCTGTGTAATCCCAGCCCACTATCGCTCTCTAAATCTAAATCTCTGTTGTGTGTGGGTGGGTGACTCGGTGGGTGGTTGAGCTGGTATATCACAGGTTTCTGTGTAATACCAGCCCACTATCGCTCTCTAAATCTAAATCTCTGTTGTGTGTGGGTGGGTGACTCGGTGGGTGGTTGAGCTGGTATATCACAGGTTTCTGTGTAATCCCAGCCCACTTTCGCTCTCTAAATCTAAATCTCTGTTGTGTGTGGGTGGGTGTCTCGGTGGGTGGTTGAGCTGGTATATCACAGGTTTCTGTGTAATACCAGCCCACTATCGCTCTCTAAATCTAAATCTCTGTTGTGTGTGGGTGGGTGACTCGGTGGGTGGTTGAGCTGGTATATCACAGGTCTCTGTGTAATACCAGCCCACTATCGCTCTCTAAATCTAAATCTCTGTTGTGTGTGGGTGGGTGACTCGGTGGGTGGTTGAGCTTGTATATCACAGGTTTCTGTGTAATACCAGCCCACTATCGCTCTCTAAATCTAAATCTCTGTTGTGTGTGGGTGGGTGTCTCGGTGGGTTGTTGAGCTGGTATATCACAGGTTTCTGTGTAATCCCAGCCCACTATCGCTCTCTAAATCTAAATCTCTGTTGTGTGTGGGTGGGTGACTCGGTGGGTGGTTGAGCTGGTATATCACAGGTTTCTGTGTAATACCAGCCCACTATCGCTCTCTAAATCTAAATCTCTGTTGTGTGTGGGTGGGTGACTCGGTGGGTGGTTGAGCTGGTATATCACAGGTTTCTGTGTAATCCCAGCCCACTTTCGGTCTCTAAATCTAAATCTCTGTTGTGTATGGGTGTATGTCTCGGTGGGTGGTTGAGCTTGTATATCACAGGTTTCTGTGTAATACCAGCCCACTATCGCTCTCTAAATCTAAATCTCTGTTGTGTGTGGGTGGGTGACTCGGTGGGTTGTTGAGCTGGTATATCACAGGTCTCTGTGTAATACCAGCCCACTATTGCTCTCTAAATCTAAATCTCTGTTGTGTGTGGGTGGGTGACTCGGTGGGTGGTTGAGCTTGTATATCACAGGTTTCTGTGTAATACCAGCCCACTATCGCTCACTAAATCTAAATCTCTGTTGTGTGTGGGTGGGTGTCTCGGTAGGTTGTTGAGCTGGTATATCACAGGTTTCTGTGTAATCCCAGCCCACTATCGCTCTCTAAATCTAAATCTCTGTTGTGTGTGGGTGGGTGACTCGGTGGGTGGTTGAGCTGGTATATCACAGGTTTCTGTGTAATACCAGCCCACTATCGCTCTCTAAATCTAAATCTCTGTTGTGTGTGGGTGGGTGACTCGGTGGGTTGTTGAGCTGGTATATCACAGGTTTCTGTGTAATCCCAGCCCACTATCGCTCTCTAAATCTAAATCTCTGTTGTGTGTGGGTGGGTGACTCGGTGGGTGGTTGAGCTGGTATATCACAGGTTTCTGTGTAATACCAGCCCACTATCGCTCTCTAAATCTAAATCTCTGTTGTGTGTGGGTGGGTGACTCGGTGGGTTGTTGAGCTGGTATATCACAGGTTTCTGTGTAATCCCAGCCCACTATCGCTCTCTAAATCTAAATCTCTGTTGTGTGTGGGTGGGTGACTCGGTGGGTTGTTGAGCTGGTATATCACAGGTTTCTGTGTAATCCCAGCCCACTTTCGCTCTCTAAATCTAATTCTCTGTTATGTGTGGGTGGGTGACTCGGTGGGTGGTTGAGCTGGTATATCACAGGTTTCTGTGTAATACCAGCCCACTATCGCTCTCTAAATCTAAATCTCTGTTGTGTGTGGGTGGGTGACTCGGTGGGTTGTTGAGCTGGTATATCACAGGTTTCTGTGTAATCCCAGCCCACTTTCGCTCTCTAAATCTAAATCTCTGTTGTGTGTGGGTGGGTGTCTCGGTGGGTGGTTGAGCTTGTATATCACAGGTTTCTGTGTAATCCCAGCCCACTTTCGCTCTCTAAATCTAAATCTCTGTTGTGTGTGGGTGGGTGACTCGGTGGGTTGTTGAGCTGGTATATCACAGGTTTCTGTGTAATCCCAGCCCACTATCGCTCTCTAAATCTAAATCTCTGTTGTGTGTGGGTGGGTGACTCGGTGGGTGGTTGAGCTGGTATATCACAGGTTTCTGTGTAATCCCAGCCCACTATCGCTCTCTAAATCTAAATCTCTGTTGTGTGTGGGTGGGTGACTCGGTGGGTGGTTGAGCTGGTATATCACAGGTTTCTGTGTAATCCCAGCCCACTTTCGCTCTCTAAATCTAATTCTCTGTTATGTGTGGGTGGGTGACTCGGTGGGTTGTTGAGCTGGTATATCACAGGTTTCTGTGTAATCCCAGCCCACTATCGCTCTCTAAATATAAATCTCTGTTGTGTGTGGGTGGGTATCTCGGTGGGTTGTTGAGCTGGTATATCACAGGTTTCTGTGTAATACCAGCCCACTATCGCTCTCTAAATCTAATTCTCTTTATGTGTGGGTGGGTGTCTCGGTGGGTTGTTGAGCTGGTATATCACAGGTTTCTGTGTAATACCAGCCCACTATCGCTCTCTACATCTATATCTGTGTTGTGTGTGGGTGGGTGACTCGGTGGGTTGTTGAGCTGGTATATCACAGGTTTCTGTGTAATCCCAGCCCACTATCGCTCTCTAAATCTAAATCTCTGTTGTGTGTGGGTGGGTGACTCGGTGGGTGGTTGAGCTGGTATATCACAGGTTTCTGTGTAATACCAGCCCACTATCGCTCTCTAAAACTTAATCTCTGTTGTGGGTGGGTGGGTGACTCGTTGGGTTGTTGAGCTGGTATATCACAGGTTTCTGTGTAATACCAGCCCACTATCGCTCTCTAAATCTGAATCTCTGTTGTGTGTGGGTGGGTGACTCGGTGGGTGGTTGAGCTGGTATATCGCAGGTTTCTGTGTAATACCAGCCCACTATCATTCTCTAAATCTAAATCTCTGTTGTGTGTGGGTGGGTGACTCGGTGGGTTGTTGAGCTGGTATATCACGGGTCTCTGTGTAATACCAGCCCACTATCGCTCTCTAAACCTAAATCTCTGTTGTGTGTGGGTGGGTGACTCGGTGGGTGGTTGAGCTGGTATATCACAGGTTTCCGTGTAATCCCAGCCCACTATCGCTCTCTAAGTCTAAATCTCTGTTGTGTGTGGGTGGGTGACTCGGTGGGTGGTTGAGCTGGTATATCACAGGTCTCTGTGTAATACCAGCCCACTATCGCTCTCTAAATATAAATCTCTGTTGTGTGTGGGTGGGTATCTCGGTGGGTTGTTGAGCTGGTATATCACAGGTTTCTGTGTAATACCAGCCCACTATCGCTCTCTAAATCTAATTCTCTTTATGTGTGGGTGGGTGTCTCGGTGGGTTGTTGAGCTGGTATATCACAGGTTTCTGTGTAATACCAGCCCACTATCGCTCTCTACATCTAGATCTGTGTTGTGTGTGGGTGGGTGACTCGGTGGGTTGTTGAGCTGGTATATCACAGGTTTCTGTGTAATCCCAGCCCACTATCGCTCTCTAAATCTAAATCTCTGTTGTGTGTGGGTGGGTGACTCGGTGGGTGGTTGAGCTGGTATATCACAGGTTTCTGTGTAATACCAGCCCACTATCGCTCTCTAAAACTAAATCTCTGTTGTGGGTGGGTGGGTGACTCGTTGGGTTGTTGAGCTGGTATATCACAGGTTTCTGTGTAATACCAGCCCACTATCGCTCTCTAAATCTAAATCTCTGTTGTGTGTGGGTGGGTGACTCGGTGGGTGGTTGAGCTGGTATATCGCAGGTTTCTGTGTAATACCAGCCCACTATCATTCTCTAAATCCAAATCTCTGTTGTGTGTGGGTGGGTGACTCGGTGGGTTGTTGAGCTGGTATATCACGGGTCTCTGTGTAATACCAGCCCACTATCGCTCTCTAAATCTAAATCTCTGTTGTGTGTGGGTGGGTGACTCGGTGGGTGGTTGAGCTGGTATATCACAGGTTTCCGTGTAATCCCAGCCCACTATCGCTCTCTAAGTCTAAATCTCTGTTGTGTGTGGGTGGGTGACTCGGTGGGTGGTTGAGCTGGTATATCACAGGTCTCTGTGTAATACCAGCCCACTATCGCTCTCTAAATATAAATCTCTGTTGTGTGTGGGTGGGTATCTCGGTGGGTTGTTGAGCTGGTATATCACAGGTTTCTGTGTAATACCAGCCCACTATCGCTCTCTAAATCTAATTCTCTTTATGTGTGGGTGGGTGTCTCGGTGGGTTGTTGAGCTGGTATATCACAGGTTTCTGTGTAATACCAGCCCACTATCGCTCTCTACATCTAGATCTGTGTTGTGTGTGGGTGGGTGACTCGGTGGGTTGTTGAGCTGGTATATCACAGGTTTCTGTGTAATCCCAGCCCACTATCGCTCTCTAAATCTAAATCTCTGTTGTGTGTGGGTGGGTGACTCGGTGGGTGGTTGAGCTGGTATATCACAGGTTTCTGTGTAATACCAGCCCACTATCGCTCTCTAACACTAAATCTCTGTTGTGGGTGGGTGGGTGACTCGTTGGGTTGTTGAGCTGGTATATCACAGGTTTCTGTGTAATACCAGCCCACTATCGCTCTCTAAATCTAAATCTCTGTTGTGTGTGGGTGGGTGACTCGGTGGGTGGTTGAGCTGGTATATCGCAGGTTTCTGTGTAATACCAGCCCACTATCATTCTCTAAATCTAAATCTCTGTTGTGTGTGGGTGGGTGACTCGGTGGGTTGTTGAGCTGGTATATCACGGGTCTCTGTGTAATACCAGCCCACTATCGCTCTCTAAATCTAAATCTCTGTTGTGTGTGGGTGGGTGACTCGGTGGGTGGTTGAGCTGGTATATCACAGGTTTCCGTGTAATCCCAGCCCACTATCGCTCTCTAAGTCTAAATCTCTGTTGTGTGTGGGTGGGTGACTCGGTGGGTGGTTTAGCTGGTATATCACAGGTCTCTGTGTAATACCAGCCCACTATCGCTCTCTAAATATAAATCTCTATTGTGTGTGGGTGGGTATCTCGGTGGGTTGTTGAGCTGGTATATCACAGGTTTCTGTGTAATACCAGCCCACTATCGCTCTCTAAATCTAATTCTCTTTATGTGTGGGTGGGTGTCTCGGTGGGTTGTTGAGCTGGTATATCACAGGTTTCTGTGTAATACCAGCCCACTATCGCTCTCTACATCTAGATCTGTGTTGTGTGTGGGTGGGTGACTCGGTGGGTTGTTGAGCTGGTATATCACAGGTTTCTGTGTAATCCCAGCCCACTATCGCTCTCTAAATCTAAATCTCTGTTGTGTGTGGGTGGGTGACTCGGTGGGTGGTTGAGCTGGTATATCACAGGTTTCTGTGTAATACCAGCCCACTATCGCTCTCTAAAACTAAATCTCTGTTGTGGGTGGGTGGGTGACTCGTTGGGTTGTTGAGCTGGTATATCACAGGTTTCTGTGTAATACCAGCCCACTATCGCTCTCTAAATCTAAATCTCTGTTGTGTGTGGGTGGGTGACTCGGTGGGTGGTTGAGCTGGTATATCGCAGGTTTCTGTGTAATACCAGCCCACTATCATTCTCTAAATCTAAATCTCTGTTGTGTGTGGGTGGGTGACTCGGTGGGTTGTTGAGCTGGTATATCACGGGTCTCTGTGTAATACCAGCCCACTATCGCTCTCTAAATCTAAATCTCTGTTGTGTGTGGGTGGGTGACTCGGTGGGTGGTTGAGCTGGTATATCACAGGTTTCTGTGTAATACCAGCCCATTATCGCTCTCTATATCTAAATCTCTGTTGTGTGTGGGTGGGTGACTCGGTGGGTTGTTGAGCTGGTACATCACAGGTTTCTGTGTAATACCAGCCCACTATCGCTCTCTAAATCTAAATCTCTGTTGTGTGTGGGTGGGTGACTCGGTGGGTGGTTGAGCTGGTATATCGCAGGTTTCTGTGTAATACCAGCCCACTATCATTCTCTAAATCTAAATCTCTGTTGTGTGTGGGTGGGTGACTCGGTGGGTTGTTGAGCTGGTATATCACGGGTCTCTGTGTAATACCAGCCCACTATCGCTCTCTAAATCTAAATCTCTGTTGTGTGTGGGTGGGTGACTCGGTGGGTGGTTGAGCTGGTACATCACAGGTTTCTGTGTAATACCAGCCCACTATCGCTCTCTAAATCTAAATCTCTGTTATATGTGGGTGGGTGTCTCGGTGGGTTGTTGAGCTGGTATATCACAGGTTTCTGTGTAATCCCAGCCCACTATCGCTCTCTAAATCTAAATCTCTGTTGTGGGTGGGTGGGTGACTCGTTGGGTTGTTGAGCTGGTATATCACAGGTTTCTGTGTAATACCAGCCCACTATCGCTCTCTAAATCTAAATCTCTGTTGTGTGTGGGTGGGTGACTCGGTGGGTGGTTGAGCTGGTATATCGCAGGTTTCTGTGTAATACCAGCCCACTATCATTCTCTAAATCTAAATCTCTGTTGTGTGTGGGTGGGTGACTCGGTGGGTTGTTGAGCTGGTATATCACGGGTCTCTGTGTAATACCAGCCCACTATCGCTCTCTAAATCTAAATCTCTGTTGTGTGTGGGTGGGTGACTCGGTGGGTGGTTGAGCTGGTACATCACAGGTTTCTGTGTAATACCAGCCCACTATCGCTCTCTAAATCTAAATCTCTGTTATATGTGGGTGGGTGTCTCGGTGGGTTGTTGAGCTGGTATATCACAGGTTTCTGTGTAATCCCAGCCCACTATCGCTCTCTAAATCTAAATCTCTGTTGTGTGTGGATGGGTGACTCGGTGGGTGGTTGAGCTGATATATCACAGGTTTCCGTGTAATCAGAGGCCACTGTCGCTAATTTACATCTAAATCTCTGTGAATAGTATGGCAGAGGGTACTTCCCATTCTACGACTTATTGAGGTTACCTCCAGTTCCATTCACGAAGGAGCGCTGGAATAATGAGTGCAAAAATGCCTCTGTGAGCGCTATAATTTTGTATTGTTATTCCAGTAGCCATGGGAGTGTCATTTACATTCATAGATTCTCCGCTTAAGGGGGCAGCACTCTTTTCAAATAAAAGAAAAAGTAACGTTAAATCTTCCTTATACTTATGTCTTAAGACATCATTTCTGTGCCTACGTCGAATGCTCCCTGTAATCGCTGAACCAGGTGGAAGGCCCCTTGCAGCTGGAAGATTGCTCATAGCCGGGTATTTATGAAGCCCTCGTGTTGAACCTGCAACGATATAATTTTGTGTAAGTCATTTTCAATATATTATCCGTCAGCATACATAGGATAATAACAAAACATTAATTTTAACCAAATGCGACATGTTGAAGTAAATGTCATTTTCTTTGCCCAAAAATTGGGGACGAAAGAGTGGACCGGCCCCTGTGACCGCGCGGTTCTAGGCTCTTCAGTCTGGAACCGCGCGACCGCTACGGTTGCAGGTTCGAATCCTGCCTCGGGCATGGATGTGTGTGATGTCCTTAGGTTAGTTAGGTTTAAGTAGTTCTAAGTTCCAGGGGACTGATGACCTCAGGTGATAAGTCCCATAGTGCTCAGAGCCATTTGAACCGTTTTTGAACAAAAGAGTGGCCCGAAAATAGACTTTTGAACATATCAAAAAACGGCTACGCACGCTAATAGAGCATTTCATTTAAAAGGCTTGCATCAAATTCCATCAGAATCGTATCTACCGTTCTCAGTTTATGTTTCCAGCCAATTCGAAAAATAAGGTTTCGAGAAAAACGCGTTTAAAGATTTGGGTTACATTTTTTGTAGTTAAGTTAAATATATCTCTAGTCAACGACCCCTGGACGATACTGTAATATATCCACATCCAAAAAGAGCTCCTCCTTCACCTTCTTCGTGGCCATGGTGTCCTGCGGGCCTCTTTGACAGCTTCTGTCATCCGCTCCTCTTCTCGCTTGATTCGCTTTTCGTCCACTTTTGCGCAGAAGTTCTAAACAGGCGGGTCCGGCCTCAAGTTCCAGGACGTTCACAATTTCCGTAATACCTGTTAGGCAGTGGTTGAAATTACACGTCGACTATTTTTTTCCACTGGGAACTGTTTTCGCAGACACTTTTTCACCAATCGCCTATTAATTCGACAAGGCAGTTTGTGGCGAACGTGGTATGAACACTGAAATTCAGAAAACATCCCAGAAAACATTTTAAGCCAAGAAATAGATTTATTTTAATTTGCAAAGAAGATTATCACCTTAACAATACTCCTTGATGCTCTGAAAGTAGTGTATCGTAATTTAGTTAAAGCGTACCTTCAAGTGTCTACCAGTCCAATTTCTTCATTATTTCTGCAATGCTCTCCAGTAGTTCAGAAACACCTGTAAGTCACTCCATTCTCTGTTTACGATTGCTCTGTCCCATTAGCCGTATCTGGAATGGGGCCCCACACTTCCGCAACATCCTAACATCGGTCGCACGAGTGTTGTTTAAGCCATCTCCTTTATAGATTGACATCATTTGCCCAGTATCCTACTAATGTTACCAATCCTGCCAACTGGTTACCTTACAACTTGGCCTATGTGATCATTTCATTACTACGCAGTCGTTTTTCGTAGACTTCGAAGATCCCATAACTCACTGATATGATGTGGCGTTTATGCCACACCCCTGCCACGTATATTACACTTTTGTTGCAGTGATTTAATGCACAGTTTTGTTAAGGGAGGCTGGAGTGCAGGTAGGATTGCAAAGCAGTCATCGACCGAAGCGCCAGATGGTCACATAGCGTTTTAACGGCCGAGCGAGCAAGAGCTCTGCCTTAAGCCGTCGGCACACGGACCGTGCATCCGAGCGTTGAGCGTGCCGAGTTTCTGACGTCATAGCGTGGAATAGCACGTTCGGGAATCTTTCCGAACGTGCAGAGCAATATCTGGCATGTCAGATATTCTGAGCGTGCGTCTGAGCATTGACCAATGAGATGGCACAACGCCACCTACGTCACACGCACGCCGTCTCGCTTCAGTACAGAGTTGTGAGGCGCCATATTGGCATTCGGTTCAAGCCTATATGTATATATGCCGTTTCTGAGCACCAGCAAATTGAGAATCACTGGAAAACCCGTTGTTAACTGTGTGATTCATTCCAATAAAATAATGAGAAACATCATATTCGTGGCAAAAGAATTATTGTAAGTTGCGTATTATGAGAATAGGCTCTTTGAAGACAGCGACACACTGAAGATCCACGAAAAACGCATTGTTCTTGGTACAATTGGTTATAATAAAATTTCAATTAGTAACATATCTACGATTAAGGAAATATGATTACATGCAAAGATACTGTTGTTGGTTTAGCGTAATAAGTGGCGTCACTGTTATGAATTGAGTTGGGACGGTGGTTCGCGTCTTGACCCTTCCAAATTTTTTTTCCTAACATTCGCGTTTTTATTAGGTTCTGATACTTTACTATAAGTTTAATATAAGGATATACTATAATATTTGATGTTATGTAAATATAAGTTCACCTTTTTTGAGGGGTGACTTTGTTCGATTGGCTTAATCTACAGGACAGCTTGCGCTACTTGTATAAAGATATTTTTCTCCTTTTTCTTTTACGCTTCGTAATTCACATGTTGCAAAGATTCTGCTACTGGGTAGGAACAGTGATAAAGTAAGACTGACCTTGGGGTTTTACTAAAATGTGGGAATGATGAAATAATGTTAATCTTATGCCGAGAAGTATTCCAAATTTGTACCGCACTGTTTGTAATGGAACTTTTATAAGCCTGTGTCCTTATTGATTGGACATGGTACTTTCTTTTTCGTGGACAATGGAGGAAATGTGCGTTTTAATAGAGCTAACGTGGGAATTTTACGCGCACCCGTTGAGTAAACAGTGTGATTTACGAACTAGAAACATCCCTCAACTGCCGCTGGAGTGCGTTGCAATCGTGTAATAGCACGTTGGGGCCCACGTACCGTATGCACAAGTCGCATCGTTCCTGTGCGTTCAGCAGCACGTTGAACTCGGCACGCTCAACGTTAACGTTCGACAGCACGGTCCGTGTGCCGACGGCTTTACTGGAGCAGGCAGAGACGGTGGGGATTGACCTATTAGCTGGGCACCAAGGAGCGATTCTTTTGTTATTTACGGAAGGAAGCCAATTATTATCCGCAACTTGTTATATTTTTGTTTATTTTGGTAGTACTGTCGCTTTACGTTGATGACGCACTCTTTGTTTATTTGTTGTTATATCTTTGCAATTTTCAAGCTGCAAGGTTCGTTTCGTTATCGCTGCCGTGCTGTCAATCATGGTTGCTCCGCTGTCTATTTGCACCAAAGAAGAGCAACGTTCAGTGATCCGTTTTTTGTGGTCGGAAGGCGTATCAGGGGCCGAAATTCATCGAAGACTTCCAGTACAGTACGGGAACAGCATTTTGCCACAACGGAGTGTCTACGAACGGATTGAGAAATTCCGAAATGGTCGCACAAGTGTTATGCACAGTCCGGAACCGCGCGACTGCTACAGTCGCAGGTTCGAATCCTGCCTCGGGCATGGATGTGTGTGGTGTCCTTAGGTTAGTTAGAAGTAGTTCTAAGTTCTAGGGGACTTATGACCACAGCTGTTGAGTCCCATAGTGCTCAGAGTCATTTGAACCATTTTTCCATCATTACGAGCCGGAGAGTAAACGACAGAGTATGGAATGGAAACATCCAAATTCGCCGTGCAAGAAAAAGTTCAAGACCCAACAGTCCGCAGGAAAACTGATGCTTACGGATTTTTGGGACGCACAAGGTCCAGTACTGGAACATTGTAGGGAAAAGGGTGCAACAATAAACAGTGTACGTTACAGTGAGATGCTTACTGCCAGGCAAAGCCTGCAATTCGAAGCAAGGCCCTAGGATTGCTGTCAAAAGGTGTGTTTAGTTGCACGACAATGCTCGTCCGCATGCTGCTGCCCACACTGCGGAAACGCTCCAGAAACTCAAATTTGGAGCACTGGAGCACCCTCCATATAGTCCCGACCTTGCCCCTTCTGACTATCACTTGTCTGGACCACTCAGACATTAAGGGGACGTCGATTTTCCTCGGACGAAGCAGTGAAAGAGGCGGTGCATTCCTGGCTCGCAGCTCAACCGAGAACCTTTTTTATGAGGGCATCAGGAACGTTGTACAACGATGGACCAAGTGCGTTGAAACGCAAGGAGACAATGTCGAAAAATGATGTTCTTGTAAGTTTCCTATTCGATTACAATAAAATTTTATAACTACTTTGCGGATAATAATTGACTTATCCTCGTATAGGCTATTTACTGTTTTAATACTAATATGCAGTTCCAACCGTACTGATGACGTTACATGCACTGAAACATTTTTAGCAATAATTTCAATATCATTCAAGTCATCAGGACATGACAATTACAAATTTTAGTTACTGTCAGTGCTTATTGATGGAAAAGAAGGACGAGTCACAAGCGCCCCCTGAAAGGGTGGGCAGCAAGGTGCTAAGATAGCTCATTATTAATCTAAGAGGAGGTAATACATGAATCGGTGTGTAAAATCTAATCTCACGTAAGGACGGACCACTTTGTTGGAAAATTGCCTCAGATGACGTACTTGTGCGAAATTGTGTTAATCCAATACAGTCTACGATCGATTTTCGACGTGGTAACACGCGACCTAGCGTGTAAAGACGAAATTAATAAAGTTTCCTCGGAATACATATTTGTGCGATCTCACGTTGAGTCTAAGATTGGTTACATCTGTGATTTTTGCAGTGCGCGGGAACTAATGATTGTTGTTGTTGTGGTCTTCAGTCCTGAGACTGGTTTGATGCAGCTCTCCATGCTACTCTATCCTGTGCAAGCTTCTTCATCTCCCAGTACTTACTGCAACCTACATCTCTCTGAATCTGCTTATTGTATTCATCTCTCGGTCTCCCTCTACGATTTTTACCCTCCACGCTGCCGTCCAATGCTAAATTTGTGATCCCTTGAAGCCTCAGAACATGTCCTACCAACCGATCCCTTCTTCTAGTCAAGTTGTGCCGCAAACTCCTCTTCTCCCCAATTCTATTCAATACCTCCTCATTAGTTATGTGATCTACCCATCTAATCTTCAGCATTCTTCTGTAGCACCACATTTCGAAAGCTTCTATTCTCTTCTTGTCCAAACTATTTATCGTCCATGTTTCACTTCCGTACATGGGTACATTCCATACAAATACTTTCAGAAACGACTTCCTGACACTTAAATCCATACTCAATGTTAACACACCGAGCGAGGTGGCGCAGTGGTTAGACACTGGACCCGCATTCGGGAGGACGGGGTTTCAATCCCGCATCAGGCCATCCCGATTTAGGTTTTCCGTGATTTCCGAAAATCACTCCAGGCAAATGCCGGGATGGTTCCTTTCAAAGGGCACGGCCGACTTCCTTCCCCGTCCTTCCCTAATCCGATGAGACCGATGACCTCGCTGTCTGGTCTCCTTCCCCAAACAAACCAACCAACCAATCAATGTTAACAAATTTCTCTTCTTCAGAAACACTTTCCTTTCCATTGCCAGTCTACGTCTTATATCCTCTCTACTTCCACCATCATCAGTTATTTTGCTTCCCAAATAGCAAAACTCCTTTACTACTTTAAGTGTCTCATTTCCTAATCTAATTCCCTCAGCATCACCCGACTTAATTCGACTACATTCCATTATCCTCGTTTTGCTTTTGTTGATGTTCATCTTATATCCTCCTTTCAAGACACTGTCCATTCTGTTCAACTGCTCTTCCAAGTCGTTTGCTGTCTCTGACAGAATTACAATGTCATCGGCGAACCTCAAAGTTTTTATTTCTTCTCCATGGATTTTAATACCTATTCCGAATTTTTCTTTTGTTTCCTTTACTGCTTGCTCAATATACAGATTGAATAACATTGGGGAGGGGCTACAACCCTGTCTCACTCCCTTCCCAACCACTGCTTCCCTTTCATGCCCCTCGACTCTTATAACTGCTATCTGCTTTCTGTACAAATTGTAAAAAGCCTTTCGCTTCCTGTATTTTACCCCTGCCACCTTCAGAATTTGAAAGAGAGTATTCCAGCCAACATTGTCAAAAGCTTTCTCTAAGTCTACAAATGCTAGAAACGTAGGTTTGCCTATCGTTAATCTTCCTTCCAAGATAAGTCGTAAGGTCAGTATTGCCTCACGTGTTCCAACATTTCTACGGAATCCAAACCGATCTTCCCCGAGGTCGGCTTCTACCAGTTTTTCCATTCGCCTGCAAAGAATTCGCGTTAGTATTTTGCAGCTGTGACTTATTAAACCGATAGTTCGGTAATTTTCATATCTGTCAACACCTCCTTTCTTTGGGATTGGAATTATTATATTCTTCTTGAAGTCTGTGGGTATTTCGCCTGTCTCATACATCTTGCTCACCAGATGGTAGAGTTTTGTCAGAACTGGCTCTCCCAAAGCTGTCAGTAGTTCTAATGGAATTTTGTCTACTACTCCCGGGGCCTTGTTTCGACTCAGGTCTTTCAGTGCTCTGTCAAACTCTTCATGCAGTATCGTATCTCCCATTTCATCTTCATCTCTATCCTCTTCCATTTCCATAATATTGTCCTCGAGTGCATCGCCCTTGAATAGACCCTCTATATACTCCTTCCACCTTTCAGCTTTCCCCTCTTTACTTAGAACTGGGTTTCCATCTGAGCTCTTGATATGCATACGAGTGGTTATCTTTTCTCCAAAGGTCTCTTTAATTTTCTTGTAGGCAGTATCTATCTTACCCCTAGTGATATAAGCCTCTACATCCTTACATCCCTGCTTAGCCATTCTGCACTTCCTGTCGATCTCATTTTTGAGGTGTCGGTATTCCCTTTTGCCTGCTTCATTTACTGCATTTTTATGTTTTCTCCTTTCATCAATTAAATTCAATATTTCTTCTGTTACCCAAGGATTTCTACTAGCCCTCGTCTTTTTACCTACTTGATCCTCTGCTGCCTTCAACACTTCATCTCTCAAAGCTACCCGTTCTTCTTCTACTGTATTTCTTTCCCTAATGCTCTCCCTGAAACTCTCTACAATCTCTGGTTCTTTAAGTTTATCCAGGTACAAGCTCCTTAAATTCCCACCTTTTTGCAGTTTCTTCAGTTTTAATCTACAGTTCATAACCAATATATTGTAGCCAGAGTCCATATCTGCCCCTGGAAATGTCGTACAATTTAAGACCTGGTTCCTAAATCTCTGTATTACCATTACATAATCTATTTGATGCCTTCTATTATCTCCAGAACGATCGGGAATCTTGTTATGAGTATTAACGATAAACTGGCTCTAGGAATCGTGTTACTAAATTTGCGATTGGACAAGTAAAACAAAATTAGTTGGCATCCTAACATTTTACAGTTCTCGTTATGCCTAAGCATTTGAACCTACTCACTTGCCACATTATTATGCACTGTTTATTGCACAAGCTTTAGAACTCGCGACCGATGGCGAAGAAACCAAATGGAACAACCTCCACGAGAAGCGAGTAAGCAAGTTGGTTACAATTGAGTTGCGAAAAGAGGTGGTGGTGGGGGGGGGGGGGGGGGGGGAGGGGTTTAGCTCTGAGCACTATGGGACTTAACATCTTTGGTCATCAGTCCCCTAGAACTTAGAACTACTTAAACCTAACTAAGCTGAGGACATTACATACATCCATGCCCGAGGCAGGATTCGAACCTGCGACAGTAGCAGCCGCGCGGTTCCGGACTGAGCGTCTAGTCTAGAATCGCTAGACCACCGCGGCCGGGGGGGGGGGGGGGGAGGGGGGACATGCACTGATCTTTCATATACAAATCACGTATAGTACACACATATTGTGGCAGACAACACTTCGAACATTCATTTCCCTGTCTGTTTACAACAGACAACGCAATGAAAGTAGTGGAAAGAAAGACTGCGTTGCATGATTGGGCCTCTAAAGAAACGTACATGCCGCAGTACGAGAACTGTGGTGCAGAGGAGGAAAGGCGGCGGCTGTTGGTATGTGACAGCCGCTGCATTGTGCTGTAGTTGGCGTATGACGAGGCCTCCCGTGCTGAATAGGCATACCGAAGCCGAGAACGCCGCCTACGTCAGATAATCAGCGCGCTGATGTCACTCGGCGCTATGAGCGCGAGGTACGTGATACAGAAGTACATCTGCGGTCCCTTTACGAACCGTGTGAGTCACGCTGAGCCACTTGAGAAATCGCCTGAAGCAAACACCACGGCTATTCAGAATCAACTCTGTAGATGAGCGCAGCTTTCACATTAAGCATTTTTCCTTCATTCTTCTGACTAGTTTGATGCCGTCCGCCAGGGAACACTCTCCCGCGTCAGTCTGTTCGGCACCTCCAGCCAACTCAATTATTTTTTATCCATATCCCAGTCTCTGTACTTCTCTCTTACTTTCGTCCGCTACAGCTCCCTGTCGTAGAACTGTTATTTCTTGATGTCCGACTTTTCCAGTTTTCTAGTTACAGTGACTTGCATACTCATTTCCACCCTAATTATGCGGAGAACCGCCTCGTTTCACATCCTTCTTTAGCACCACAACCCAATCGCTTCGGTTCTCTTCTCTTCCAGTTTTCCCATACTCCACTATTCCCTTCTATGCAATGTTGTCCCTCGCATATACATACCCAGAAATTAACTGTCCCAAGATACGGCTTGATTCTAGTAGATTTCTTCTGACGGGGAACGCCTTCTGCTAGTCTACTTCTTTGACATCCTTACTTGGTCCGTCTGTGTCCCTTTGCTTCTAAAGTAGCGGAATTCGTTCCCGTCGTGAGTTACGTCGTCACCAATTTTGGTGTGGAATTTGTCACTAACCTCATTCCTGCCGCTCTTTCACACTTCCGTGTTTTATCTGTTTCCACTTAATCCGCATTCTCTCCTCAGTAGATACACTAGGTGATGAAAAGTATCCGGACACCCCCAAAAACATACATATTTCACATTAGGTGCATTGTCCTGCCAGGTACTCCATATCAGCGATGTCAGTAGTCATTAGACATCGTGAGAGAGCGGAATGGGGCGCTCCGCGGAACTGACGGACTCCGAAGGTGGTCAGGGGACTGGGTGTCACTTGTGTCGTACGTCTGTTCGAAATGGCTCTGAGCACTATGGGACTTAACTTCTGAGGTCATCAGTCCCCTAGAACTTAGAATTACTTAAACCTAACGAACCAAAGGACATCACACACATCCATGCCCGAGGCAGGATTCGAACCTGCGACCGTAGCGGCCGCGCGGTTCCAGACTGTAGCGCCTAGAACCGCTCGGCCACTTCGGCCGGCCGTTCGTCTGTACGCGAGCTTTCCACACTCCTAAACACCCCTACGTCCACTGTTTCCGATGTAATTGTGAAGAGCAATTCGGGGATGGCGATTGTATCTTTCAACACGATCGAGCACCTGTTCATAATGCCTGTGGCGGAGCGGAGCCGGTCGCTGTGGCCGAGCGGTTCTATCCGCTTCAGTGCAGAACCGCGCTGCTGCTACGATAGCAGGTTCGAATCCTGCCTCAGGCATGGATGTGTGTGATGTCCTTAGGTTAGTTAGGCTTAAGTAGTTCTAAGTCTAGAGGACTGATGACCTCAGATGTTAAGTGCCATAGTGCTGAGAGCCATTTGTGCCATTTGAGCCATTTGACGGAGTGGTTACACTACAATAACACCCCTGTAATGGACTGGCCAGCACAGAGTCCTGACCTGAATTCTATACAACACCTTTGGGATGTTTTGGGACGCCGACTTCGTGCCAGGCCTCACCGACCGACATCGGTACCTCTCCTCAGTGCAGCACTCCGTGAAGATTGGGCTACCATTCCCCAAGAAACCTTCCAGCACCTGATTGAACGTATGCCTGCGAGAGTGGAAACAGTCATCAAGGCTAAGGGTGGGCCAACACCATATTGATTTCCAGCATTACCTATGGAGGGCGCCACGAAGTGATTTTCAGCCAGGTGTTCAAATCAAATGGCTCTGAGCAATATGGGACCTAACTTCTGAGGTCATCAGTCCCCTAGAACTACCTAAACCTAACTAACCTAAGGACATCACACACATCCATGCCCGAGTCAGGATTCGAACCTGCGACTGTAGCGGTCGTGCGGTTCCGGACTGTAGCGCCTAGAACCGCTTGGCCACTCCGGCCGGCCAGCCATGTGTCCGGATTCTTTTGCTCACATGGTGTAGTTCACTCCATTCAACAGTTTCCGTAATTCTCCTCGGTTCCACAGAGGATAGCAGTGTCATCAGTGAATGTTATTGCTGATAACCATTGACCCTTAATTTTCATCCCTCTTTTAACGTTTCTTTTACTTCCTGCACTGCTTCTTCGATATACGGGTTGAACAGTAAAGGAGGGCTACAGAATAGTTGTTTTGCACCTTTTTAAACGAAAAACAGTGCTCTTGATGTTCCATTCTTATTTTGCCCTCTTAGGTCTCGCACACACTGCAAATTACCCGTTCTTCTTCACAGCATTTACACCAAGCGAGATAACGCAATGAAAAGACACCGGACTTGAGTATCCAGATTTAGGTTTCCTGTGATTTCCGTAAATTGTTCAAGGCGAACGCTGGAATGGTTGCTTTAAAAGGTACAGCAAATTTTCTTCGCCACCGTTCCCAAACCTGAAATGGTACGCCATCTCTAATGATCTCGACATTGACGAACGTTAAAACCTAATCTTCATTTCCTTTTACAGACTGCATCTATTTTCTTGATGATTTGAAACGGCTTACACCACATTACATTCTCGTGCACTTCTTCTATATTAACAGCTCCTTTGATAGTATCTCGATTTCTCTTGAACCTTGTCCCCATTATAATTTGTGCCGTGGAATCAGACACTATGGTGCCAAACTCTCCATTTAACACGATGTGATCTTCAGTTTGGTTTGATGCAGCTCTGTGCGCTGTTCTATCCTGTGGACGCCTCTTCGTCTCTGATAACTGCTGCAGCCTACAGAACATGCGTTTGAACCTGCTTACTGGATTCATCTCTCGCTCTGTCACTACAGCTTTTACCCTCCACTCTTTCTTCCAACACCCAAGAGATGATTCCTTGGTGTCTAAGAATGTCTCCGTCAACCGATACATTCTTTTAGTCAAGTCGTGCCAAAAATTTATTTTCTCTCCAATTCTGTATAGTTTGCCCCCATAAGTAAATCGATCTACCCATCTACTCTGCAGCATTCTTCTGTAGCTCCATGTATCAAAAGCTATTATTTTCTTCTTGTCTGAAGTGCTAATCGTTCACGTTTCACTTTCCTACAAGGCTACGCTTACGACTAATACCATCAGAAAAGACTTCCTAACACTTAAATTTGTATTGAATATTAACGAATTTCTTCTTTTCGGAAATACTTTTTTCTCTACAGCCAGTGTGCGTTTTATATAATCTCCACATCCGTCATCATCAGTTATTTTGCTGTTCAATTAGAAAAACTCGTCTGCTAGTTTTAGTGTCTGATGCAGCTGCTACTCTTTTCTACAAAGGTTTCTTCAGTTTTCTGTAGGCGATATCTATCTTACTCCTTGTTATACATGGTTCTAAAACCTCGTATTTGCTTTTTAGTTATTCCTGCTTATCCATTTTGTAGTTTCCGTTAATCTCATTTTTTACACATTTGGTGCACTTTTGTATTGTCACCTATCGTCAGTTAAATTCAGTATACACTATGTCCTGTGATATCCAAGGATTAAGCTTTGTCTTTTTACTTATTTGGATCTGGACTGCCTTTAGAATTCCATTCCTCAAAGCTATCCATTCTTCTTCTACATCCTCCTTACCACTCTTCCAGTCAATTGTTGCATGACGTTGCCTTTGAAACTCTCGGTAATTTCTGCCTCTTTTCACGTATCCAGGTCCCATCTCCTTAATTTATTAATTTTTTGCAATTTCTTCGGCCTTTAATCTACAGTTCATAACCAATAAATTATAGTCAGATTCCATACCAGCTCCTGGAAATGTCTTACGATTTAAATCTGGTTCCGAATTCTCTATATTACCATTATAAAATCAGTCTGAAGCCTTCCATTGCCTCCAGGTCTTCTTAACGATTTTTAAATCAAGTGTTAGCGACGATTAAATTATGCTCTGTACAAAATTCTACCAGGCGTCTTCCTCTCCCATTCCTTTCAGCCAGTCCATATTCTCCCAATAATTTTCCTTCTCTTCCCTTTCCTACTGTCGCGTTTCAATCCACTATCGCAATCTCATCATAATTCTTTCAATTTCTTCATCATCTGCGAAGCTAGTTAGCTAAGTAATGTAACACATTTTTTCTCGGCCAATTTTGGTTCGAAAAATGCGGAATTTGTTGTGGCAGATCGTGGAATATTTCACTTCCAGCTTAAATACACACATCAAAAAGAGTTTTGTATCACCTCGGTTCCGAGCGTTCCGGACTCTGTACAGAACACTGGAATAAAGATCAACATAAACATCATTTCCGCCATTTTTATTGCTCATGAAAACCACACATTGCATGTTGTACCACAATACAGCGAGACCTTCAGTGGTGGTGGTCCAGATTGCTGTACACACCGGTACCTCTAATACCCAGTAGCACGTCTTCTTGCAGTGATGCATGCCAGTATTCGCCGTGGCATGCTATCCACAAGTTCATCAAGGCACTATTGGTCCAGATTGTTCCATTCCTCAACGGTGATTTGGCGTATCCCTCAGTGGTTGGTGGGTCGTCGTTCGTAAACAGCCCTTTTCAATCTATCCCAGGCATATTCGACAAGGTTCATGTCTGGAGAACATGCAGCGATGTCATTATCCTGAAGGAAGTCATTCACAAGACGTGCACGATGGGAGCGCGAATTATTCCATGAAGACCAATGCCTCGGCAATATATTGCCGATACGGTTGATCGATCGGAGGATGGCAGTCACGTGTCGTACAGCCGTTATGGCGCCTTCCATGACCACAAGCGGCGTACGTCGGCCCCACCTAATGCTACACTAAAACAGCAGAGAACCTCCACCTTGCTCGACTCGCTGGACGGTGTGTGTAAAGCGTTCAGCCTGATCAGGTTGCCTCCAAACATGTCTCCGACGATTGTCTAGTTGAAGACATATGTGACACTCATCGGTGAAGAGAACGTGATGCCAGTCCTGAGCGGTGCATTGGGCATGTTGTTGGGCCGTCTGTACCGCGCTGCATGGTGTCGTGGTTGAAAAGATGGACCTCGCCATGGACGTTGGGAGTGGAGCTGCGCATCATGCAGCCTATTGCGCACAGTTTGAGTCGGAAAACGACATCCTGTGGCTGCAGGAAAGGCATTATTCCACGTGGTAGCGTTGCTGTCAGGATTCTGCCGCGCCATAATTCGTAGGTACCGGTTGTCCACTGCAGTAGTAGCCCTTGGGAGGCCTGAGCGAGGCATGTCATCGACAGTTCCTGTCTCTCTGTGTCCGAACAACATCGGTTTGGTTCACTCCGAGACGCCTGGACACTTCCCTTGTTGAGGGGCCTTCCTGGCACGAAGTAACAATGCGGACGCGATCGAACCGCGGTATTGATTGTCTAGGCATGGTTGAACTACAGCAACACGAGCCGTGTACCTCCTTCCTGGTGGAATGACTGGAACTGATCGGCTCTCCAACCCCCTCCGTCTAATAGGCGCTGCTCATGCATCGTTGTTTACGTCTTTGGGCGGGTTTAGTGACATCTCTGAACAGTCAAAGGGACTGTGTCTGTGATACAACATCCACAGTCAACGTTTGTCTTCATGAGTTCTTTGAACTGAGATGATGCAAAACTGTTTTTGATGTGTGTAGTTTCATGAAGTTCCGACAAGTGACGGCGCTATACGTAGCCTTTAAAGTGGGGTTCGTAACAGATGTGCATTCCAAGCAGAGAGCCGTTATCGAGTTGCTTTTGGCGGAAAACCAGAGCTTCACAAATATTCAAAGGCTTGCAGAGTGTTTACAGAAACATGTCTGTCGACAAAAGCACGGCGAATCGTTGGGTGTGCGTCTGTAATCATCCCAATAAGGTCGCGCAAATTTGTCCGATCTCCCGCGTGGCGGCCGGCGTCACGCAACTGCGACTCCTGGAATTTTGGAACGCGCGGACACTCTCACTCCAAGTAATCAACGGATCACGATCAAACACCTCGCTGCTCAATTGGACGTCTCTGTTGGTAGTGCTGATACACTCATTCACCAGTTTGGGTGGCCAAATGCGTGAGCCCGCTACGTTCCTCACAACCTAACAGAAGACCATAAAGAGCAACGAAGGACTGTCTCTACGGAGCTGCATGTGTGTTACGAAGCTGATCGAGACACTTTTTCGTCGAATATCGCCATAGGCAAAGAAACATGGGTTCGCCACTTCAAGCTGGAAACGAAACGGTAATGCATGAAGTGGCGCCACACTACCTCCCGTCCGAAGAAAAAGTTCAAAGCTGCAACCTGAGCAAGTCATGGCGACGGTCTTCTAGGACTTTGAAGGGGTTATTCTGCTTGATGCCCTCCCTCATGGCGCAACGATCAAGTCTGGAGTGTATTTTGCTATCCTCATGACATTAAAGAACCGACTTCAACGTGTTCGTCGCCACGAAAACGCAAACGAACTTCTGCTTCTCCATGATAACGCAAGGCCTCTCACAAGTTTGCGCACCCGAGAGAAGCTCACAGAACTTCATTGGACTGTTCTTCCTCATCCACTTACAGCCTGGATCACGCCACTTAGGACTTCTATCCGTCTAATCCTATGAAGGTTGCAACAGCGGGTGGACGTTACAGGTATGGAGACTACATAAATCCGTGGACCCTGCATGTCAGCAGGGGACTGTTCAAGCTGGTGGAGCTCTCTAATGGTGTGGCGCGTGATATGGAACCCTTGGTACTTCTGGATACGACTTTGACATGTGACACTTATGCAAGCATCCTATCTGATCGCCTGCATCCATTCATGTTCACTGTGCATTCCGACGGACTTGGGCAATTCCAGCAGGACAATGCGACACCCCACACGTCCAGAATTGCCACAGAGTGGCTCCAAGAACACTCTTCTGAGTTTAAAGAGTTGCGCTGGCCACCAAACTTCTCAGTCATGAACATTATTGCACATATCTGGGATGTGAGCTACCCAAACATGACTCACGCCCCGTCCTTACTTTGGTAGTACCTCGTCTCCTACCTTCCAAACTTTGCGGGAACTCTCCTGCGAAGCTGTGAGGACGGGGCATGAGTCGTTCTTGTATAGCTCAAATGGTAGAGCACTTGCCAGCGAAAGGCAAACGTCCTGATATTTGGGATGCTTTGCAACGTGCTGTTCAGAAGAGATTTCCACCCCCTCGTACTCATACGACTTTATGGTCAGCGCTGCAAAATTCATGGTGTCAGTTGCGTCCAGCGCTACTTCAGACATTAGTCGGGTCCATCCCACGTCGTGTTGCGGCACTTCTGCTTGCTAGCGGAGGCCCTACGCGACTTTAGGTGGGTGTACCAGTTTCTTTGGCTCTTCAGTGTATATTCATATTACGGAAGGTAGGAATTTAAGGAGATGGGACCTGGATAAACTGACTAAACAAGAGGTTGTACCGAGTTTCAGGGACAGCATAAGGGAACAATTGATAGGAATGAGGGAAAGAAATACTGTAGAAGACGAATGGGTAGCTCTGAGGGATGAAGTAGTGAAGGCAGCAGAGGATCAAGTAGGTAAAAAGACGAGGGCTATTAGAAATCCTTGGGTAACAGAAGAAATATTGAATTTAATTGATGAAAGGAGAAAACATAAAAATGCAGTAAATGAAGCATTCAAAAAGGAATACAAACGTCTCAAAAATGATATCGACAGGAAGTGCAAAATGGCTAAGCAGGGATGGCTAGAGGACAAATGTAAGGATGTAGAGGCTTATCTCACTAGGGGTAAGATAGATACAGCCTATAGGAAATTTAAAAAGAACTTTGGAGAAAAGAGAGCCTCTTGTATGAATATCAAGAGCTCAGATGGAAACCCAGTTCTAAGCAAAGAGGGGAAAGCAGAAAGATGGAAGGAGTATATAGAGGGTCTATACAAGGGCGATGTACTCGAGGACAATATTATGGAAATGGAAGAGGATGTAGATGAAGATGAAATGGGAGATACGATACTACGTGAAGAGTTTGACAGAGCACTGAAAGACCTGAGTCGAAACAAGGCCCCGGGAGTAGACAACATTCCATTAGAACTACTGACGGCCTTGGGAGAGCCAGTCCTGACAAAACTCTGGTGAGCAAGATGTACGAGACAGGCGAAATACCCTCAGACTTCAAGAAGAATATAATAATTTCAATCCCAAAGTAAGCAGGTATTGACAGATATGAAAATTACCGAACTATCGGTTTAATAAGTCACGGCTCCAAAATACTAACGCGAATTCTTTACAGACGAATGGAAAAACTGGTAGAAGCCGACCTCGGGGAAGATCAGTTTGTATTCCGTAGAAATGTTGGAACACGTGAGGCAATACTGACCTTACGACTTATCTTAGAAAATAGATTAAGGAAAGGCAAACCTACGTTTCTAGCATTTGTAGACTTAGAGATAGCTTTGGACAATGTTGACTGGAATACTCTCTTTCAAATTCTAAAGGTGGCAGGTATAAAATACAGGGAGCGAAAGGCTATTTACAATTTGTACAGAAACCAGGTGGCAGTTATAAGAGTCGAGGGGCATGAAAGGGAAGCAGTGGTTGGGAAGGGAGTGAGACAGGGTTGTAGCCTGTCCCCGATGTTATTCAATCTGTACATTGAGCAAGCAGTAAAGGAAACAAAAGAAAAATTTGGAGTAGGTATTAAAATCCAGGGAGAAGAAATAAAAACTTTGAGGTTCGCCGATTACATTGTAATTCTGTCAGAGACAGCAAAGGACTTGGAAGAGCAGTTGAACGGAATGGACAGTGTCTTGAAAGCAGGGTATAAGATGAACATCAACAAAAGCAAAACGAGGATAATGGAATGTAGTCGAATTAAGTCAGGTGATGCTGAGGGAATTAGATTAGGAAATGAAACACTTAAAGTAGTAAAGGAGTTTTGCTATTTGGGGAGCAAAATAACTGATGATGGTCGAAGTAGAGAGGATATAAAATGTAGACTGGCAATGGCAAGGAAAGCGTTTCTGAAGAAGAGAAATTTGTTAACATCGAGTACAGATATAAGTGTCAGGAAGTCGTTTTTGAAAGTATTTGTATGGAGTGTAGCCATGTATGGAAGTGAAACATGGACGATAAATAGCTTGGACAAGAAGAGAATAGAAGCTTTCGAAATGTGGTGCTACAGAAGAATTTTGAAGATTAGGTGGGTAGATCACGTAACTAATGAGGAGGTATTGAATAGGATTGGGGAGAAGAGAAGTTTGTGGCACAACTTGACTAGAAGAAGGGATCGGTTGGTAGGACATGTCCTGAGGCATCAAGGTAGGTTGCAGTAGGTACTGGGAGATGAAGAAGCTTGCACAGGGTAGATTAGCATGGAGAGCTGCATCAAACTAGTCTCAGGACTGAAGACCACAACAACAACAACAACTGATTCTCTCACTTCCCCATGCTGAACATGCAAAATACATTTTTGATCGATTCAAACTTAGCAGGCAAACGCGACAACAACGAAACTCGGTTTCAGAAATGAAGAAATATGTCTCCCTGTAGAGGAAGCCTCTTGGCTGGGCGAGGCCGGCGCCAGCGCGTGCTATCAGCTAATCCCCTGGCAAATACCCGACTCTGTCATCACTCCGAATAAGCCGCCGCCTCTTGCGACAACATCCGCAGAATTTCTTTTCGTCTGGCACTGAAATGACATCCAGTCATTACATGTGACGGAATTCCTAAGTTCGATAAATCAAAAACGTAGTGAAATTTGGAAATGTGTGATAAGTTCCTATGGGACCAAACTGCTGAGCTCATTGGTCCCTAGGCTTACACACTACTTAATCTAATTTAAACTAACTTACGCTAATGATAACACACACACCCATGCTCGAGGAAAGACTGAAACCTCCGACGGGGGGAGCCGTGCAAACCGTGGCAAGGCGCCTAAGACCGCACGGCTACCACCACAGCCCAAAACATAGTGAATTTAGTTAGGTATCCACACGGGGTGTTCGGAAATTCCTATTACAAACTTCTAGGAGCTATATAGAGAAGTTGGAACATGTTATCTGAATACGAGCTCATGTCCGGAAACGTACTGTTTCTGTTCTATATCGGATTCAATTCATATGGCTTGACTCATCCTCTTCTGCTTGACGAATTGAATTAGGCGTGACGCCGTACAATTACTAGGTAACAAATCGAAAGAATGTTGTTGTTGTTGTGGTCTTCAGTCCTGAGACTGGTTTGATGCAGCTCTCCATGCTACTCTATCCTGTGCAAGCTTCTTCATCTCCCAGTACCTACTGCAACCTACATCCTTCTGAACCTGTTTAGTGTATTCATCTCTCGGTCTCCCTCTATGATTTTTACCCTCCAGGCTGACCTCCAATACTAGATTGGTGATCCCTTGATGCCTCAGAACATGTCCTACCAACCGATCCCTTCTTCTAGTCAAGTTGTGCCACAAACTTCTCTTCTCCCCAATCCTATTCAATACCTCCTCATTAGTTACGTGATCTACCCACCTAATCTTCAGCGTTCTTCTGTAGCACCACATTTCGAAAGCTTCTATTCTCTTCTTGTCCAAACTAGTTATCGTCCATGTTTCACTTCCATACATGGCTACACTCCATACATATACTTTCAGAAACGACTTCCTGACACTTAAATCTATACTCGATGTTAACAAATTTCTCTTCTTCAGAAACGATTTCCTTGCCATTGCCAGTCTACATTTTATATCCTCTCTACTTCGACCATCATCAGTTATTTTACTCCCTAAATAGCAAAACTCCTTTACTACTTTAACTGTCTCGTTTCCTAATCTAATTCCCTCAGCATCACCCGATTTAATTTGACTACATTCCATTATCCTCGTTTTGCTTTTGTTGATGTTCATCTTATATCCTCCTTTCAAGACACTGTCCATTCCGTTCAACTGCTCTTCCAAGACCTTTGCTGTCTCTGACAGAACTACAATGTCATCGGCGAACCTCAAAGTTTTTACTTCTTCTCCATGAATTTTAATACCTACTCCGAATTTTTCTTTTGTTTCCTTTACTGCTTGCTCAATATACAGATTGAATAACATTGGGGAGAGGCTACAACCCTGTCTCACTCCTTTCCCAACCACTGCTTCCCTTTCATGCCCCTCGACTCTTATAACTGCCATCTGATTTCTGTACAAATTGTAAATAGCCTTTCGCTCCCTGTACTTTATACCTGCCACCTTCAGAATTTGAAAGAGAGTATTCCAGTTAACATTGTCAAAAGCTTTCTCTAAGTCTACAAATGCTAGAAACGTAGGTTTGCCTTTTCTTAATCTTTCTTCTAAGATAAGTCGTAAGGTTAGTATTGCCTCACGTGTTCCAACATTTCTACGGAATCCAAACTGATCTTCCCCGAGGTCCGCTTCTACCAGTTTTTCCATTCGTCTGTAAAGAATTCGCGTTAGTATTTTGCAGCTGTGACTTATTAAACTGATAGTTTATCGAAAGAAAATCGAAATAAAACGCAACGAAACATTCATTTATCGCTTAAGCATATTTGCTTGTATTAACACTTAAACATTACATGTTTACATTTTTCCAAAACAAAAAAGAACACAGCCTACTGCACGTATGGAACAGTACTGATGCATTGCAACAGCGGCTCGATGTGGGGACCACCAATGCTGTTATAGACACTGTACCTTATAATGAGCCTAGTGTTTTTAAAACCTTCCGAACTTAGGGTGATAAGTATGCGTGGGTGACTGATATACAAATTCTTATTACTGTTATAAAATTTTAAATCTATGTAATAGTCACCCACACTGTCAGCACATTTTTTTATCATTTTATTATTATTTTAAGTAAACATGATGGGGGAAATTAGATTCAATGAAAGTAAATTAAATTTTAACTTTCATGTTTATTTTAAAATTCATCAGTGTTCAATAAAACGCCTAACACATGCTAAGTCTGTCTCAAAGCTGGTGCCGTATTTACTATTGTAAATTAATTAAGAAAAGTGTTTCTCAGAGGGGTTTCAATTAACGTAAAGAGTGATTTTCTAAGAATGGGAAACAAAAAACGGGCAACAAGATGGGATACCACATTCTAACAAGTACACGAAGGTAGTTCAAGTGTACACAAAAAAGGAACTGAATCATCACCAATCCAATCAATTTAGGCAAAGAAATTCCGCTCCTCGCGCAGTCGTGGTTCGATATGACCGCAATCTTACCAAAATGCTCTATAAAAATGTTCCTAGAACTCAGGAAGTAGGAAAAACTGCTTGCGATAGCGATTAATTAATTTTGAATGTGCGAAGTATTATGCAAAAGAGTAGCTGAGGGCTAGTTTCTTTACTACAGCACATATTCCACGTGCACAAGAACATTTACAGAAAATATGCAATTACACAACGATTTAACTAAGAAATTAAATCCAAATACATTAGTTACAAAATAAACTTCCGAACTGCGTTAATAACGGCATAGTATTGTCATGATGGCTCAAACAATTTTACGAGCAAGTGGTACTGCTACTACAAAGCACACACCATGTGGGTTGAACACAAAGGGAAATTATTAACTTCAAGAATTTCAACGAGAGGAATCACTTATAAGGACACTCACGCTAAAGAGCGATGATTTTAATTATAATCACGCCTTCTGACAACGTGCATCCACTTTGCTTTATTGGAGTGGAAACGAAGCAACCACGGCGTTAGACTCCGAAACCAACACTGAAATCGCACTGCATCCCGATTAAAAATATTTTGCAGTACACACATAGTGTGTTGTGGGCGATCACTCTGTTGTATATAATTATTTATTAAAATAATATATAAAACATTTTCGATGTAGATCTGTAAGAAAAGTAATTAATATTTCAGTTAGGCGAAAAACTAAGAATTTCATTGTCCTTCGGACCCACCAAACACGATCTTACCCGGAGATGTTACCACTTAAGGAACTGCCCGCAGATTGACTAGTGTGGGCCCCGGCCGAGGGTGTCCAACAGATACAATAGGAAGTGACCAACCTGACAAGGGACAGACAGAACCACACCAAGGAGACAACCTCATTGCCTTAGAAATCGTATCTACTTACTCAAACGATGGTGCTACAGTTCTCTAGCAGACAGAACTTTTCTGCTACGACCGAGCAAGCAACTACAAATACTCTCACCCAATCTTCCTTTCACACCAGAAGGGAAGGAGATGACAATATCTTAAGGCATTATACACACTACATAAAGGAGGCGGATGTGGGTTTCATAGGAAATTGTATGGTCAGAATTACTTATAAAATTGTGTTTGAAAATATTGTATGACAAGTTGTTCGTGTTTATATGTCAATATAACATATTCCGCTACTCCGTCTCCTCCCAGATAAATTTAGAAACACCACAGTAAATTTAGAGGTACAAATGTATGACATAAACAACAATAAATGGAAGAAAATAGCATGAAAGGAATCTAACATAGACATTTCAGCCTACAAAGCATGTTCTGGTACACTCTCTCCATCCCACTTGGTGCCTATCCAACTTCTAGTGCAACGACCAGAATTTGTGCCAGCGGATCTTTCTCCGTCTCTACAGGAGTCGTCTCAGTTTTCTCTTTAAAACAACAAAGATCAATTCGCGGCTGAGAGCCCAAGTAACTCCTCCAGAATAAGTTTGAATCATTGCTATTAAAACAACAGGACTTAGAGCAAAGGCTGAAAAGCTTGTACACAGTACGACAGATGAAACATCTAGAAATGCGTACGCTGGCGATGTCTCTTGATATAAAAACATCGTGTCGGGCAAACTAACTGCGAGAAGTACCACAACTGAGTCACTGTCGAAAAAATTTTTCAGTTGAGAAGCTGGCAGAATAACTCCAACTTTTCATAATACATAAAAACCAATACGTAAAGAACCTCCACACAATTTCCAATTTTAGTTGCGACTAATGTATGTGTGTGTGTGTGTGTGTGTGTGTGTGTGTGTGTGTGTGTGTGACTATTATCTTAAACATCATGAGCAAATAGAGAGCATCGTGACGGATACAGGCGTTAGTGATCACAAGAACGTTGTAGCAAGACTGAACACCGAATATCGAAATCCACTATAAACAGACGCAAAATGTATTTATTTAATAAAGAAGATAAAAATTCACTTGACGCCTTCCTAAGAGACAGTCTCCACTCCTTCTAAATATGTAAGAGCAGACGAGATGGGTCTTAAATTTAAAGAAATAATATCGACGCCAATTAACCCATACCAAATAAATTAATAAGACATGGTACAATCCCCTATGGTACATAAACAGGTCAGAACAATGTTACGGAAGCAACGAAAAAAGCTTGCCAAATTTGAAAGAATGCAAAATCTCCAACATTGGCGATGTTTTACTGAAGCTCGAAATTTATTACGGACATTAATGGGAGATTTGTTACTAGTTTCCACAACCGTACTCTGTTTCGAAACCTGGCAGGAAATCCAAAGAGATTCTGGTCGCATGTAAAGAACATCAGTGGGGAGACACAATGAACACGTTCACTGCGATATGACAATGGAAACATTGGCGATGACAGTGCCAGTAAGCCTGTGTTACTGAATACGGTTTTCCAAAAATCCTTCACCAAAGAAGACGAAGTAAATTTTCCAAAATTTGAATCAGACACTGCTTCCAATACGAGTAACTTAGAATTATATATAATCGGCGGATCTCAACTGCTTAAATCACTTAACAAAGGGCAGGCTTCTGGGCTAGATTGTGTAACAGTTGCCGGCCGCTGTGACCGATCGGTTCTAGACGCTTCAGTCCGGAACCACGCGGCTGCTACGGTCGCAGGTTCCATTCCTGCCTCGGGCATGGATGTGTATGATGTCCTTAGGTTAGTTAGGTTTAAGTAGTTCTACGTCTAGGGGACTGATAACCACAGATGTTAAGTCCCATAGTGCTTAGAGCCATTTGAACCATTTGCATACCAGTTAGGTTTCTTTCAGAGTATGCAAATACAGTATCCCCATACTTCTCAGTACTATACAGGGCGATTTTTTTCACTGTGTGCTAACTCTAGAGACTGGGCGATGAGAAGATACGGAACTAAACGGGTCTGATGAACTCATGTCTGGAAGTGCGTGGTTTCCGTGCTAGAGACCATTTTTTCGATCATACAGAGTTACAGAGGCTGCAGTCTAATACGCGCTGTACCATGCAGCCACAATTACAGTATGCATGGTTTCCTCCCAGATGATGGTACTGTTCCTCATACGTCATGCCCTAGGGTCCTGTCCTGCCATAATAAGTGGTAATGTTGTGTCCGATTCGCTTCACTTGCTGAATCACTTTGTAGTGGATGTGGTACAGCGTTGTACACAGTAGTTCTGTATTCGAATCGAGACCTTGCCCACATGGTGTTTTTAGTGGCGTGGCAAGACAGCCAAGCCACTCGGAGGTAGCCGAAAGGCACGCGTTAAGCTCACGCAGACTGGCGTGAGGTCTGGAACAGGTCAGAGAAATAAGACTAGCAAAACAGGAGGTACTGGTAGAATACTTAACTTTAATCCACAATCGGTGTACATCTCTCTTGACTGTACATAATTTCCATTTCAACATACACTGGTAATGGCGCCTTGCTAGATCGTAGCAAATGACGTAGCTGAAGGCTATGCTAACTATCGTCTCGGCAAATGAGAGCGTATTTGTCAGTGAACCATTGCTATGAACGTCGGCTGTACAACTGGGGCGAGTGCTAGGACGTGTCTCTACACCTGCCGTGTGGCGGCGCTCGGTCTACAATCACTGACAGTGGCGACACGCGGGTCCGAAGTATACTAACGGACCGCGGCCGATTTAAAGGCTACCACCTAGCAAGTGTGGTGTCTGGCGATGACACCACAGTTTTTACTTACGGAAAGATAAATGGCAACCAAAGATACATGGCAACGGGCGGCGGGCAGCAAGGTTTTATGGGGAGACCTGTCACCGCCGACAATAAACACAGTATTCAATGTTAGGAACAATGTTTCGCCGTTTGTTTGAGACATGGTCGTTTCAAGAAGCAGGCAATCATGCAGGACGTACCCGAAATGTTCGGACACCAGACTTGGATGAAAATGTGGCTAACACTGTGGAATGAGGCCGGCTGGTGTAGCCGATCGGTTCTAGGCGCTTCAGTCTGGTACCGCGCGACCGCTACAGTCGCAAGTTCGAATCCTGCCTCGGGCATGGATGTGTGCGTTGTCCTTAGGGCAGTTAGGTTTAAGTAGTTGTAAGTCTAAGGGACTGATGACCTCAGACGATAAGTCACATAGTGATCGGAGCCATTTGAACCATTTTTAATACAATCATCATCGTAGACACCTGTCGCGGTTCAAGATGTTCAAATCCTGCCTCGGGCATGGATGTGTGTGATGCCCTTAGCTTAGTTAGGTTTAAGTAGTTCTAAGTCTAGGGGACTGATGACCTCAGATGTTAAGTCCCATAGTTCTCAGAGCCATTTGAACCTGTGGAAGGCGACTGTCGTGTCAGTACCAGGCCGTAGGACGCCAGTACAGCGTGAGCCAGACAACCGTGTGGAACATTCTTCACAACAATTCTTACTACCTGTATCACATACAGCGTGTGCAGGTCTTACAAGCAACAAACTTTCCCCATTGGGACCAGTTTTGTCACTGGTTTCTTCACCAGGCAACCACGATTCCGGGATTCGTGCCATCTATCATATTCACAGATGAGGCTACCTCCACTCGAAGAGCTATCTTTCAGCTTTCATAACAGTCGTCTGTGAGATAGTACGCAGAACCCCCATGGTGTGGTGACAGTTAATCATCAGCATCGGTGCAGCCGGGATATGTGGGCCGTGATAATTGTCAACTGTATTTTCCCTCCACCAAATTTAATGGTTCATATGGCTCTGAGCACTATGGGACTCAACTGCTGTGGTCATAAGTCCCCTCGAACTTAGAACTACTTAAACCTAACTAACCTAAGGACATCACACACATCCATGCCCGAGGCAGGATTCGAACCTGCGACCGTAGCCACCAAATTTAATAACTTGTATCAAACAATTAAAATTACTTGTGAGACCGAAACAAATAAATCTATTACTTTTCTAGATCTATCAATTCGGAATGAAAACGGCAGGCGCACATTTGGCATCTTTCGCAAAGAGGCTTGTACTGATGGCATTGTGGATTTCACTTCAAAGCACCCACTTCAATACAAAAAGGCGTTTTTCAATTTTGCTATCAATCGGTTGTTGAAAATTCCGTTGTTGAAAGACGAACGCGATGATGAAATGGCAGCAATAAGGCACATTGCAAAAGTGAATAACTATCCACATGACTTTGTAGTCACTATGTATAAGAACGTAGCTAATAAATACAAAAATAGGATGACGTTTTACAATAGTATGGCATCTAAAAAAATATTAAGTTTGTTAGTTTACGTTACTATGTAAAAGTGAGTACTAGGATTGCAACTATCCTTACAAAGTACAACGTGATAGTGTCTTTTGGTACCAAAGATAACTTAGGATGTATTTTGCAACACTCTGTAGATGCAAAAAAACATATTTCATGCTTCTGGAGTTCATAAAATTGATTGCCCAGACTGTAGGGCCTGTTATGTTGGCCAAACAGGAAAGAGGCTGGAAATTAGATTTGGCGAACATGTCGCGCTGGGAAGAAAAGATACCATGGAGAAATCGAGTATAGCTGCCCATTTACTTACAACGAAACATAAGCTACCGACTTTGACATCTAATGTGAGATTGCTGCATAAATGCGAGAAGGGCAGGTTCCTCTACCTCCTATGAAAAAATGCACGGATCTGGGAAATATTTGAAAATCAATTGCCAGAAAACAATGTAAGGTTTAACACAGCGGGAACGCAGTAGCTCCTGCCGTCTTGCCAATATCTAGCAGCAATCAGTATAATGTTGTACGAGTATGATGGTTATAATTTTGAACCTACAGAACTTTCTCCATGGTATGTTAGCTCAGATGCATGTACATTGTCAGTAACAGCAATTCGGTGTATTGGTTTTATCGTATTTATAAGAAAAATCGGTTCGAAGTGACAAAGAGGCTAGTACCCTCTACATCTGTAACGGAATAGCCCAGTTACACCAACCATCCATCTGGCTAACATTTGGCGCCATCTATGAACTATTTAGTAAATAAGAGGAACAATATATCTGTTATGGTGTTTTAATAAAAAGAGAAAGATAATACAAAGATAAAAACATTTAAATCTGATGGGCTCTAATAGCTGTATATAGCATGTGCCTTCTTGTGTCCTATAAATTTTTTTTAAAAATGGTTTTACCCATATGACGTTAATTAGATGTTTGAAAAATAAAACAACTGACTCACAAGGAGAAAACGGGAAAATTTTCTTATATATATTTTCTATATTTCCCAGCAAATTGCCATTTTTGTTTCCCTCGACCTCCAAAATGCCTATGACCGTGTATGGCATCCCAGTCTCCTCTTTAAACTCCAAACGTCCTGCCTATCAATTTTTTCCGTCTGGTCGCTTCCTTCCTCTTGTGCCATCCTTCCTATGTCACCCTGCACAACACTAACTCCCGTATCTCTTATCCCACTGCTGGCGTCCCTCAGGGCCCTGTCCTCTCCCCTCTCCTTTATCTCCTATATTTTCTATATTACAAGGCCCTCCAAATCCTCGAACACCATGCGCTCTGCCTTGCCTTCCGCATCTGTCTTCCACCCCCCACATGGCTCCTGTACGATCTCATCCCCTTCCCCCACCTCCTGCTTTTCCTTCAACATCTCCGCATCCTTTACATTGATATGCCAAAGCCACCCCCACCTGTCCACCATCTCCAATATGCAGATGACACCACCTTCCTGGCTCTCTATCCTACCCTTCAACGGTCCCAACGCACCCTACAAACCCACCTTGATCAGTTTACCACTTGGTGTAACCAGTGGTTCCTTCAACCCCTCCAAACTCCAGGCAATCATCATAGGCCACACCACCTGCTCCTTCATGATTTCTACCTCAGCGTTTATGGTCATCCCATCCAGCTCACTCCACCCTGGGACACCTTGGCCTCACCCTCGCCCGTCACCTCACCTGGACCCCTCACCTTGAGACCATCCAGCAGAATGCCCATTCCCACCTCTGCCTCCTGAAACTACCGTCTGGCCAGACATGGGGATTGCATCCTTCCACCATCTTCACCTACAAATCCCTCATCCGTCCTATGTTATGCCAGCATTACCTGGATCCCCGCACCCAACCGCTTTTACAAGGCCCTCCAAATCTTCGAACACCATGCGCTCCGCCTTGCCTTCTGTATCTGTCTTCCTTTCCCCACATGACTCCTGTACGACCTCATCCCCTTCCCCCATCTTCCCCTTTTCCTCCAACATCTCCGCATCCTTTACACTGTCCACCTCTCCACCCCCTGATGAATGCCATGCCTCTATTGCTGTATCCCTCCCTCTCTCCATCTCCACACCCTCCATCTCCTTCATCAGGGCAATTTCCAGCACCTCCCCTCCCAGATGATGAACTTCACCGTGAAATACACCCTTCCTTCCAACTGTAACCTGGCCTTGTCCCCTACCCAGGGCCCCCCTTTTCCTTTTCCCTCCTCCCAGAGCGGATTCTCCTCCTTCCCCCCCCCCCCCCCGCCCCCCGAGTCCTTGCACCCCGACCCTCTTTGGCGCGCCCCCCACCCGTCTCCCCCCTCTCCTCCCCTCCCTCTCTTCTTCCCTTCCCCCTCATCTCCATGCACCTGGCAGGTCCTCTGGTTGCTCATCATCATCAGTGTGCTACGTCAGTGTTGTGTTTGGTGCAATTTTAATTGTGTGCTGGAATTGTACTTACTGTCAGTGATTGTTATGTGCTGCGCCACCTGAACGATACTTTTATGCTCCAGTCATGCTTTGCCTTGTGCATTTTTTAATTGTCCCAGTGTGTGGTTTTTTGTGTGCACTACTTTTCTATGGTTTTATCTCCGTTTTACAGTAGCCCCCTTTTTGTCTATTGTCTTCATAATTTTCCCCCCTTTTTTTCCTCTGTACACCATATTTTCTCCTTTATGTCATTTTTAATGTCTTCTATTGTATTATCTATGTCTTTCGGCTGAAGAGCAGCGCATATGCTGCTGCCAGCCTGTCCCAATGGGGAATTGAAATACAATAAAGAAAGAAAAAAACGGCAAATATGAAATGACTCGGACAGCAATGTAAAGAATTTTACTTATGTTTTGTTTTACGAAATTCCCATGTAAATTTGAAGTGCTTTACTTATATGAAACGTCCCCTTTGAACAATTATACATAAGACTGTGCTTAAACTGACACACAATATTTTTTAGCGCAATGCAATCTGACTTTCAATAACCCTACAAAAGAATGGCCCTGACTAACATTAACCTATACCTTTCACAAATCACTTACCTCACAAAAATCTTCGTTACTCAAGCTACAGCAATACAGCGAACGCCACTACTGCCAGCTAAATAAAAGATTCAAACTACTGAAGGCACTAACTACTGATATGCATAGTTAGCAAATGAAAGATTTAGATAGAGAACAAACAATGCATTTACCTTAATAGTCATAATATATATGTCAGTTCATAATTTTCCAGTCTTACAAATTTCAAAACTCCGCCATCTCTCTCCCCACATCCACCACTGCTGGCGGCACACCTCCAACTGCGCAACGCTACGCGCTGTTCACATCCAGCTGCCGCTGCCCAACACTACAATGGCAAACAACAATGCTAACTAGCCACAGACTGCACACAGCACAGCCAGTGATTTTCATACAGAGAGCGCCTCGTGGCGGTGGCGTTACCAATAAAAAACCTAAACAACCTACTTACATAGCCCCCATGCTCCCCACAAAAAATTTTACAAATTGTTTTGGGCAGTGGCCAATAATGATTTGATAAAATTTTTCATAATTACAATAACAAAGAAATCAAATGCACACACTTATAGATACACTGTTGGTCAAAAGCTAAAATTTTCTCACAGTCCATAAAGACTGTCCTGATCATTCATCACAGTAACATTGCAGTGTTTTTCTCAAAGTCTGAGCAGTAAAAGAAAATGCACATGGAAGTAGTGGATTTCCATGCAGTCTTGAAGAAGTTGTGCTCTCCTTCCAACGGAAAGACAGTGTTGACTCTTGACATGCAGACAGGTAATGGGCCACAACAGAGCAAACCCACAGCAGAGTCAGTCGAAGTTTTGAAGAATATTGGTAGGTAGGTCATCACAGAGTAGACCCACTGTAGTCCTGGTGGAGAGTATGGTATTGGTGGGCCACCAGAGGTGCAGACCCACTGTAGTCCTTGTAGAAATAATGGTAACGATGGGCCATCAAAGATGCAGACCCACTGCAGTCCTTGCAGAGACGGCCAGCAGCCATCTGTTGCAACTGTGCAGGTACACAATCACCATTGAAGAGTCTTGCGGATAATGTAGCAAGTCCATATCCACCACTTGTGCACTCACAAAGATTTTGGAATTGTCCTCAGAACCAGCAATGCTGTTATCCAGTCCCTTGCTGAATTATTAACACACGTGCAAACACTATCAGTCCCTAATTCTCACATATTGTCCATATACTATGACCAACAGAAATGTGTGCAGTGAAATGTAACTTACAAGTTACTTAATTTGATGAACTGGTGTCAATTACAATTTTATAACATAAGAATACAATAACAAAGGTACAAAATACATCATTAAAGAACATAACAATACAGATAACATTTTTAGTACAGGCTTTACAAAAAAATCGAAATAACATATACATCAGTGTTACAGGAATTATGACATGAGTACATACATAAAAGATCATAATAACTTTCGAAACACCAACTTCACACATGAGCATGAAAACAAAACAGAATTAATAATGTCTAACATCTTTACAAAGTAAATAAGATATTATTAATGCCAGTTATATTTGAGGATAACAGTATCCCTCATCATAGTGAATGTAGCTTAGTATTAGAAGAGAAAAAAATTCTATGAAACAGTACACAGAGACAGGAAGAAAACAAATACACAAGGGTACACAAACACATAGCATAATAATACAAAAGCAAAGGACAGGGTTTGTTTTACTGCAGTATTTTGCAAACAAAACTTTCTTTACTTCTTGGAGATCTCCCTTCATTCATCATTATTCCCAAAAAGTCCTATATATACCTGCTTTCTGTACTTTTCTCGTATAACCTCTCAGTGCATTTCTTCCAATTCATCATAGTTAGTTTCTTATATAGTCTACTCCCTCTTAAGCTAACTTAAATCTACTGATGCATAAACTAAGGGACGAGGCAATGCAGCAGCACAAAACAATTAACACAAACACTAATGATAAAAAAAATACAAATGCCAAAGCAAGCAGCATAAATTAGCAGAGCAATTGCAATATTACAACCAATATAAGGCAATGTGCAGCAAACAATAAAAATAAATCAATAGTAAAATTGGCTTAACCCAGTAATACAAAGTCAAATTCAGTAATACTATGCCTGGCAAGCAGCAGCAGCAAGTGCTATAAACCTAAACATGAGAAAGCTCAAGCAGAAAGAATATTACACTAAAAAATGGCCATGGCTAATACCTATGTCACATCTTAACACCATAATGATGCATCACGAGAACTTACACTAGCAGATAAGTTACCAAATCGTAAAGAAATTATTTATGCAATTCCTGTGAAGGGAAATGTCTATTTATGTGCCCTCGTTTTCTTGAAAGTAGATCATAAATTTCTTATTGACTGGATCTGTAGGCATAAAATAACTATATTAGTACATATATTAAATTTTATTTTAACCAATGCTGCAGTGCAGCTAGAAACTAGATATTAAAGAAACTGAGCAAATATGTACAAAGGAAGGCATGAAACATCATTCATTAGCCATATGGCATTTCATAAGGCAGTAAAAATTCTCTCAATTCTCGAGAAAGACGCTTGTCATAATCAGGGGTGCAGATGTAAGTATCTTCCCAAGTAATGAGCGTGTCGTATTTGCGATGCTTTCGACAAAGAAATGTCAATAGTGAGGATAATGGCCTCCCTTTTTTTTTCATCTAATGGCTTTTTCCCAAGGAGGCTGGCACACCTGGCCGCTCACAGCGCATTACGTCACGGTCACTTCCCTTTCTTACCGAAATATTTACAACAGCAGTTTCCGCTACAGTGACAGTCTCATATAAAAATATTTCACAGGTCAAGAATTTGGGTTACAAATCTGTAGAAACAAAATCCTATAAATACGTATAACAGCGTCCAAAAAATTTTCGCCAGCATTGTGATACATTCACGCATATACACACATTTCATAACTCTTAAAGTACGATTCTTGGTTTCCAACAACCTTTTTCACAAACCAGAGTCCCTAACCACTACTCATTATTCCTTACCTTATTCATCGACACTTCTTCAATATTTCATCATTACAGTTACGTAGCATAATCAAATAACTCATATTGCATCAGCTTACTGATCATAAACATACTGCAACAGCATAATACACATAGTCATCGTAATAATAACATCATAACACCTCAGCCAAATCTCAAAAACGTCGTAGCTTTCTGCAATAATTTCAAAACCTAAAAAAAATTCTCTGCTCATTTCAATAGTGTCATCAACCTCAAACGTACTTTAAAGACCATGATCCCATACCAAATACCTCATTCAAAGCTCTCATAGTATCACAAGTGTTCCGAAAAAATATGAACAGTTCACAAAGTACAGACAAAATACAGTTCATAAGTGTGAAGTTATCCAACTGTGTAATTACGTAAACACCTGTCACTGATGTAGTAAAAAAAGTTTCTTTCTCTGTTAAATAATCAGATAGCTGTGTAATTTATGTGTTAGAGAAATATGGTACCGATGTGTAAAGTTGTATAAGCAAATACCATATTAGCTAGGGCTCCTTGTGCTTGCCAAACACATGGTACACAAAGTAGGCGTGTACCCCCTGAGGATTAATGTAATTATACCCTCGGGTGTTACAGATTACAGCAATGGAATGAAATATATCACGGAAAACCCTTGTATCATTGTACTTCAAATATCTTAAAAATAAATGATTTAAGTACAAAATTAATCACTCAAATACGTGTCCTGTAGCGCTAAATGTGCGTCTTGCTGTATGATAATCTCTGTGGAAGTGTCGTAGTTATTGTCCTCCGAAAGCTAAGTTCTGCAGAAGCCAATGTACTTACCTCATAATAAACAAAAGTGAAATGCTTTGCGTATAGATATCTTAGTTATTACGCTTATTGCCGTGATGAAGAAAGTACTGTGCTGTAACTTATTGTTGTGCTACGGAAAAGGCTGTCTCATTGTAGCTATACCACAAAAGTTACTACTAAAACATGTTTTACTTTCCAGAATAATACATAAAACTGTGCAGACATAAAACACAAACACCGCAAAAGCAACATTGTAAATTGTCACTCATTAGTAGCGTTGTGATAAAATCGTGTAGCTGTCACATAAACTAACCACTGTGTCATCTGGTATCTCACATAAAGTGCTTTAAATCCACAATGTATTTTCAAGTAAACCAAAATGTTGCATAAAAATCTCATTAGCAGTACTGGTAAATGTATGTGAGCCTTATAGATATTACGTAATCGTGCAACTAACAAGCAAGAATGTACAAATGCAACACTGTGTCGTCTGTTCACTATAACAATGCATTCGTAATTTCTGTTTAAAAATGTTGCCTAGGTTCTAGACTGGATATTTAACTTCAAACATTGTTGTATGTTAACAGATTCTAAGTCTGACAAAGCATACTAGCAATGTAAAGTGAAAAGTTATATGCCAAAGACAAAGTTAAAAAGCAGATAATCTTTCAATAAACGGTTTTACATGTGAAATGTCGTGTAACCCTTTGCTCTTCCTACGACACAGAGTTTCAACTTTAACGCAATTATCATGTGGTATACGTCGGTAAAGAAAACTGGAATTTTTCTCAAGGTTAGCGTCTATGTTATTTTTCCCTGAGCCAGCGGCCGCACGTGGTTGCCTGCGGTGCGAGTCATTGTCTGTTTCTTTGTTGGCGCGCGTCGTTATTGGGATTAGGAGACCTAACTTCTACAAATTCGCCTTGCCGAGAGGGCCCAGCCCTGTTAGAATCCCGCCAGTTCTGATGCAATTCAGCTCTGTCGTTACGATCATATCGTCTGTCGTCATGTCGGTAGATTCCGTAGTTCCTTTCTTGTCGGTCACGTGGTGGAGAATTTCTCCCTGAATCGTAACTGCGCGCTGGACCGTTGCATCTGAAGTTATTCTGTCTCCCTTGATAATAATTATTTTGGTTCCCATATTGCCTGTTTCTCTGATTGTCTCTGTGATAGTCATTACCGCAGAGAGGTGATCTTTCCCTGTAATTATTACTACTCTGCCAACGGTTGTCATACGGGTGGTGTCTGTTTTGGTCACAATTTGCGTTGTAAGAATAGACTTGTCGCGTCCAGTTATTGTTTCTGTCGTCACAGAATTGTGACGGATGTGACCTGTAGTGATTGTTTTCCTGTTTTCGCATCCCGCGACTCTCTGTGTCAATTTCTAATTCTTGTAACAGTCCCTGAAAAGCTTCAATGTCGTCTTTGCAACGTCCTGCTAAAATAATATGTCGCAAATGTTCAGGCAGTTTGATTAAGCAATTGCTTCTGAGGGGCTGTATGGGTTTGACAGGTACTGATTCTTGTGCAACATGTCTTCAAAATATTTCACAAGACTGGAAAATTCAGATTGTTCGAAATGTTTCATCATTATGATGCTATGTTTTACTCGGTCTTGTGTAGCTTGAGACCAATATGCTGAGAGGAAGGCATGATAAAAATCTCCTTCACTGTGACAATCGTGAATGACCGATCGCATTCTTTCAGCTGGTTCATTCTCTAAGTAGCCACACATAAATTCTAATCTGTGCTCTAACGACCAGTTGGGAGGAAAACAATGAGAGAATTGATGGAGCCATGATTGTGGATGAATGTCATTGCCAGAATTCTTAAATGTTTTGAATTTACGTGTAGTGATGAACAGCTTATAGTCAAAATCATCGTGTCGGCGAGTCGCGTATCGGTCATTGTTACATTGTTTCGGTGGTTCCATCTCAAAGTTTGGTGTGTCTTGCCAATTTCTTTCATAATTTCCGAAGTGCCCTGAGTTAATATTTTGTGGCTGTTTCATACTTCTATGTCCCTCTTCCCGTGTTGGAGCGCGAGTGTCCTCTGAAATATGAAATTTTTGTATTACTTGTGCCAACTGATCTTGTACTTCCCGGATTTCTCTTTTGTATTGCGTATTAATTTGATTCTGATTTTGTTTGAATTTCTTAATTTGTTCATACTCTTCTGTGTCAGTGATGACTACAGGTCTAGTGTCATTCAGATCATCATCTACCTTTGTAGGTGAGTTAGTGACCTGATCCGAAAGTTCGGCTACTTTCTCCGATAGTGAACACATTTCCTCAGTGTGTTTTTCTGAACCAAGTTTCAGAGTGTCCATTTGTGTTGAAATCGAATCTACTGTGTCCTTCAAGTTTTCCTGAGTTTTTGCAAGTTGCGTAACCGAATCGGTAGATGCAAGTGAGTCAATTTTAGCCCAGAAGGTCTCATGATCTTCATGAACAATGGTTTGCAGTTTTTTTATGGCTGCTTCGTGATTCTGTAATGCATTTTCATGCCGCGAAAAAATAGGTTGAAAATGCTCACAAATTTGTGTTTTTACGTCATTACAGACTTTTTGACATTTCAATGCAATGTTATGTAACTCAGTAGTTAAATCTTCACGTGTTTGTTCAAGTGTGGTGTCTAACTCTTGAAGATTTTGTTCCATTGTGTCTAACTTTTTAAGATTTTGTTCCACCGTGTCTAACTTTTGAAGCTTTTGCTGTGTTTGTCTCTGGTGTTGTTCAATTTGTTGCATTAGCTGTAATAACAATGCATTAGTGTCTGGAATCTGTTCCTCTACGCTTTTCGGCAGTGCATTTGCACCGGCAACATTCACATTTTGACAAGCAGAAAATGTGTCTTGACTTATTTGAGAAAACGGTGAGAACCCAAAACCTGAGTCTACAGTATTTGCAATATTGTGTTCTGTCATTCCCGATTCCTGAGGCGAGCTGTTGCCGACCGATCGATTGATAACGCTTCCCTGTTCACTACCTGTTTCGCTGTCTACACCATTATTTGACGCCCGCTCCATTTCCCTATGCACAGTTACCAAATTACTACTTTGAATGTCTGTTAATTCATTACACAGTGGTGCTGATAAGCTACGCTCGTTGTCACTATTATTTCTCAGTTTACTTTGGAGCCTAGTGTTACGTTTTTCACACACCATTATTGTCACAATATTTCACATGATAACACAGAAAAGCACAATTTGAAGAGCAAAAATAAGAGAACACATTAACATAGCACTGAAAATAATATGTAGTTAATTGCAAGTGCAGCTGTGAAATACTTGGTGCAAATCTACATTCATGCCACAACTGTTTTACTGTACAACAATGAAAGGCTGCAACTACAAAAGAGATTCTCTCTACATTTATGCGCTAGCAATAAAAAAAATCTACACTAATTACACAAACTACAAGAAAAAAATCAGAAGATTCCAGTGAGGTATCCTGGCAGGGTCGCCATATGAAACTCCCCCTTTGAACAATTATACACAACTGTGCCTAAACTGACACACAATATTTTTTAGCGCAACGCAATCTGACTTTCAATAACCCTACAAAAGAATGGCCCTGACTAACATTAACCTATACCTTTCACAAATCACTTACCTCACAAAAATATTGGTTACTCAAGCTACAGCAATACAGTGAGCGCCACTACTGCCAGCTAAATAAAAGATTCAAACTACCGAAGGCACTAACTACTGATATGCATAGTTAGCAAATGAAAGATTTAGATAGAGAACAAACAATGTATTTACCTTAATAGTCATAATATATATGTCAGTTCATAATTTTCCAGTCTTACAAATTTCAAAACTCCGCCATCTCTCTCCCCACATCCATCACTGCTGGCGGCTCACCTCCAACTGCGCAACGCTACGCGCTGTTCACATCCAGCTGCCGCTGCCCAACACTACAATGGCAGACAACAATGCAAACTAGCCACAGACTGCACACAGCACAGCCAGTGATTTTCATACAGAGAGCGCTACGTGGTGGCGGCGTTACCAATAACAAACCTAAACAGCCTACTTAAAATGCTTCGGTCATGCTTTGCCTTGTGTGTTTTTTTTTTATTGTCCCAGTGTGTGGTTTTTTGTGTGCACTACTTTTCTATGGTTTTTATCTCCGCTTTACAGTAGCCCCCTTTTTGTCTATTGTCTTCATAATTTTCCCCCCTTTTTTTTCTCTGTACACCATATTTTCTCCTTTATATCATTTTTAATGTCTTCTATTGTATTATCTATGTCTTTCGGCTGAAGAGCAGCGCATATGCTGCTGCCAGCCCGTCCCAATGGAGAATTGAAATACAATAAAGAAAGAAAAAAACGGCAAATATGAAATAACTCGGACAGCAATGTAAAGAATTTTACTTATGTTTTATTTTACGAAATTCCCATGTAAATTTGAAGTGCTTTACTTACGTAGTGCATATAGAGGGAGCCATACAACCAACCTATGTGTTCTCCACTCAACCTACCTTCTGTATAAAGTAGTATTCAAAGAACTGTGACTGACGCCCGAACAACAGGGACTTACATGCACTGAGAATAAAAAAATAGCGGTATGTAATATACAAACCATGTAAGTTATGCCATTAGTAGTACGCATCTGACTATGTACTGCTTGAATTTTTAGCATTGAGAATGGCTAGGTACTAGCCGAAATCTGGATCTGCATAATAAAATCTAAAAAGGACGACTGATAAAAAAAATGGTTCAAATGGCTCTGAGCACTATGGGACTCAACTGCTGAGGTCATTAGTCCCCTAGAACTTAGAACTAGTTAAACCTAACTAACCTAAGGGCATCACAAACATCCATGCCCGAGGCAGGATTCGAACCTGCGACCGTAGCGGCCTTGCGGTTCCAGACTGCAGCGCCTTTAACCGCACGGCCACTTCGGCCGGCGACGACTGATAGCTGCACTCTATAAGTTGTGTGCAAAGCTAGTCAAAGACTGCGTTATGTTGGCAGAACACCTAGAGCATGCAACAGACAGGGCCGTTTCTACCATTAGGCAAGAATAGGCGGCCTCTTAGTGCGGCAGAATTTTAGGGGCGGCAAAGGACAGAAAAAATTAATTTCAAATCAAACAGCAAAAAAGTTGAGTAAATGTGAAAAAATGAAAAAGAGGAAAAATTAACACACCGAATTGTTTTCAAAAGTATACGTAACAGTTACTTGGTAAGCCTTTACTTACTTTGACAATTGCTTCTAGCTACCTCAATTTCATAAACTGAGGACAAAAAATAAGCAACTGAGGATATTTGTTGTCTTCAATCAGTTTTAATGGAATTAAGGACAAAGTCCGAAAATCGAAGACTGTCTCCAGAAAAGGAAGACATGAGTTTACCTTAGTTGAATTGTTGTCTGTATGATAGTAGATGTGCCTTGTTATGCCGTTGGATCTTGGTGGTGATGGAGGGGTGGGGGAGGGGGGATATCGGGAAGACGAACTGTAGTAGAAAAGAGGGGGCGTAATTTTTCAGTTCTCGCCTAGGGCGGCAAAACACTTAGCAACAGATGTACTGAAGAGACGCCTAACTACGTTGTTCGTCCTCTTCTGAAGTATTGGTGAACTGTGTGAGATCTGCATCAGATAGGATTGACAGAGGTCATCGAAAAGGTTCAAAGGAGGGCATTATCACGAAATAGGGGAGAGGGTATTAAGGATAAGATACGCGAGTTGAGGTTGCAGCCATTGAAACTAAGACATTTTTCTTTGCGGCAGGATCTTCATAACTCTCTCCTCCAAATGTGAAAATATTTCGTTGGTTCCCACCTACACTGAGAGAAATGATAATTTAATAAAATAAAGGAAACCAGCGCTAGCACACAAAGAGTAAGTGCTCGCTTTTGCTGAGCGCCGTTTGAGAGTGGAACGATAGAGAAATGACTTGAAGGTGGTGCGGTGAACCTTCTGCCAGGCACTTAACTCTGAACTGCAGAACAGTCATGTAGATGTAGATGAACGCTACGGATCAGACTGCATTTTCCGTTTCTTTCTGGGGCTTGGAGGTTCAGATTATAGGGAAGCTTAAGTTTCCAGGGCTTTTCTGTTCAATGCTCATGGAAGTATTTGACTTCTTATCATAAAACACAACTTACAGTGTCATTCTTTCCTAGATAGTAGCTTGATGTCTTATCCAAAACTCAGGTAAAACTGTCACGTCCAAAATTTGTGAAACTTGAGCAGAATTGATAGGTGCAAGTGGACTATTTCGTGCAACGAGCTTAACATTTCACTTCTCTCCAGTGTGCCAAGCCAGAACGATTGGTAGTGTCACAATGCGAGACACACTTTGGATGGTTCAGCTAGCTGAGAGTAGAAGCCGGCGTCGGCGACAGACAGAGCCTGCATCTCGCTGGGCATCTGGGAGGTTGCGGGCGGCTGTGGTTGAAGAGGCTGACCTGGCCTGTTAGATAAGCACGGGTCGGATTCTAACGAAACGCCAGCGTGGAAACGTACTAACCTACGTGCACTACCAACATCCGACTGGGCGCCGCAGAAACTGCACCCTAGGCCAGCAGCGACTCTGGAAAAACAAGAAGCATTCTCAAGCTGCTACTCCGTGACCGTGCTGTCCGTCAAGAATATTCTTGGCTGCTCGATGCTTGCGCGGTCAGTAACACGGCCCACAGAGGGGGATCACCACAACGTTCGACTGCTAGCTCAGTGAAAACATTAATTTCTATTCCCAGAAAGATATGTCATATTGTAAGGGGTTCATTATGTAAGAGGTTTACTGTTCACTACCCTACTGGAGCAAATGTAATTTCGATGTATTGCTTACGCGCTGCCTGCGATATAAAACATCTCTGCTGCAATAGAATCGCAGGTCAGAGCCATAGAGTAAATATCTCTGGAGTGAGCATTCACATGCGTAGAACAGATTTTGTGTTGTCAACACACATTGCCGGCCTGGTCACGTGTTCTCGGGACGCCGTATGTTTGTCCGTATAGCGCCCTGTATATTTCGAATGTCACTACATCCCTAGTACAGACGGATTCTTTTCGTACGTGTCGTGGATTATTTATATATGTTGCGCAGACATTTTAACAGCATCCATTTGATATCGGGAATAAACCAGCTACGTAACTTTTAAGGGCAAGTGATATTGCATTCTGCTTCTTTGCGATAGGTGTCACAATTCAGATGCAATCGATTTTTGGTAGTTTTCGGTATGATACTGCACTTTATAGTATTACAGAGCCTGACGTACATTTTTGCAGTGATAGTCTTGCAAAACGACTTGACAGTACACTAGTACTTTTGCAAGTGTCCGAAAAACACCGAATTTGCCACACCTTAGCGATTATATCCCTGCTAATTCGTCCTTTTTTTCTGCTATTTCTGCGTATTTATTTTCTCGTTTTTGCGACCTAAAGCACATTTTTTTTTACTGGTGACACTTTGAAGTGTTTATTTAACGCATTTTACATACTTGCTCCCAGTTTATTAAATAAATAGTAGACTGAGTAAGAAGGGGAACAAAAGGCGATCGGAGAATAAATGTACTGTAAAGCAAATACAGTTGGTCATGTAACAGTCAACCCATATAACACCATTAAGGGAAGTGGAAAGAGATACAAATGAAAGAGTTTGGGGACATGTTTACTAATATTTTTCGCTTCTTAATCAAATTGTGAAGAAAATAAATTGAAGGCAAAATACACCAAAGAAAATGAATGTGTACTTTGATTAGCTACACTATTGTGTTTTTTATTTGATTTGTGCAGAAAATTTATTTAGGCTGAATGCAGAAATTGGTAGTAGGTACTGTGGAAAATTAAAAATAGTTGGTATAGCATCTACCTTCGGCCACACACGTCCAAATTTTTCTCTTTTACACATTCGTCTTCAAAGTGTTTTGAATATACTTTGGAATATTTTGTGGGGACAAAATTACTCCACCTTATTTTCTGGAGCCACATCTTTACTCGTTGTTCATCCTTCGGGAAATTAAAATATAAATCACACATAATTATTCTCCATGTCCTAGACACACTTAATATGGTCTCCTACTGTAACTTTATAGTAAACACAAAGGCTTGGACACACATATTATACGAAGACAATTACAGACTCCCACTCTATTGAATGATCTGTCTCCCGTCTTTCAAATTTATATACATAATCGGCAAGTCAGTGATAAATGCATGGAGGATAGTATTTGCTAAAACAACTAACCATTCCCTTTCCTGTTCACTAGAAAATTTACAAGAGGAAGCGATTGTTTGTATGCTCTTGTACGAGCCGTAATATCTATTATATAGTCATAAAATCGTAGAAAAATAGGTCTACATAATCAAGCCTTAATTATAATTTTTAAACATAGTACCCATGAAAAGTTACTATCCCTCCTTTCACATACTTTTCTTTGCATCCGCAGCAACAACAGTAATTCACCGTCGCTATTACACTATCAACAAACGGTGAAACACAACAAAAACTCTTGATATTATAAACTTCAAACTCTGCGGAAAGCACACACGCACAGCGAAGTCCCGAAAACAAGTGACAAGCCTGGTTTAATGTTGACAACATGCGCAGAACGCAATGCTCACTCCAGAGATATTTACTCTATGGTCAGAGCAGTGTCGGCAGCAGTAATAATCGCTCGCTCCTACGGAGCAGTCGCAATGGTTCGTTCTTATGGAGCAGTCGCAATAGCACGCTGGTATGGAGAAGTCGTAGTAGCTCACCGCTACAGTACGGTTGCTAGCCATGTAAGAGCAATAGCAGTCGCCGCTGGTGCAGCGCAGTTCATTGCCATGTGGTGTAAGGTAAACTTTATTATTCTTCATCGTCATGCGCGTACTTAAATTTGTTGTCTGAGACGTTAATATGAATTTGTTTCAATCTTTTTGTGATTTGTCAGCACTAATTAAGTCAGACTTGTAATGTTCAATTTTTATGTAATGATTTGCAGGAATGTTTTCAATAATAAGAATTTTCAGAACATAATTTTTTACCAGTCATTAACTTGAATTTAAATATTTTACATATTTTCCCAGATCATAGACATGTGTTGTTTGATAATCAGAGGACCAGCTATGCAGCTGTGTCAACAAGCAGTCAGGTTTTTTTTCCTAATAATGCAAATCTCAGACAAATGTTGTTCAGTATTAGTAGATAGGCCGGCATTGCACTAAGCTGTGCCATTTAGGAGCAGATTTGTAGACAGCGTTATCCGGCGACATCATTATGAGGTAAGAATTTTTCAGATTATTCAGGCTGATTTCACAGGGCCATGACGTAGCGCTGCTTACGTTCAAAATTTATCAGTTTCAATTCTCAGTCAATTTTGTATCGGAAATTTTTATATACGGGAAGGTTACAATATATAATTAAGCCGAAATATTGGTGAGCACTCTTGCTTCTCTCTTCGTTAACGAACATACATTAACAATATTAAAAGGAAACATTTCCCAATGTTCTGCAAAATTATATTCATTTGGTCACGAAACTACTTTCGGCTTCGTATGACACCGCCATGTAATACCAGAATCTCGGAAATACAAATGAAATGACGCCCTGCTTACACAGATATTATCTATGCAGGATGCAGAAACCATTCATAAATGATGGCCTCTAGACTGTTGCATAGGAAAGTGCTACATATTTTTATGACATACAGAAATAGTAATATTAACTAAAAAGGCGAAACATAAATTTTTCATATGAACATATATTTATCAAATGATGAAAAATAAAGTTGAATTTACAATTTTAATCTGGCATGTGTCACTAAAACTTAGTTTAACAGTAAGAAAAAACGAAATTGAGTGCGGTTTTTAATACTGAGTTCTCCTCCGTTAAACTGTTTTTTTCACAAATACTAGATTAAAATCGTAAATTCAATGTTATTTTCTTCAATTGTTAAACCTATCTCATACAAAAACGTAAGGTTTCCTTTTTTAGTTACTGTAACGTTTTCTTCGTGACATAAAAAAAGTAATACTTTCATATGTAAACTGCCTACAGGTCAATATTTTTGTATCCTTTGTATCATCTATAGAAATAATTGCTGTGTAAGTCGCACGTCATTATATCTGTGTTGTCGAGGTTCAGTTGTCACCTGACATTGGCCTAAGAAGCCGAAAGCAGGTTAGTGAGTAAATAAACATGATTTTACAGAACATTAGGAAGTGTTTGTTTCCTATTGAATACTGTTATCATATTCTGACAAGCAAAGAAGGAAAATTCAGTTAATGAACGTATATTATATAAACCTCAACATTTGGAGACACTACATTTTAATCTGAAATCTGCATAACATACATTGTTTTGCATTCTAGAACCTTCCTAAAACTCCTGTTGCTCCGGTTGAGAAATCTTCCTATTGTGCACTGCTACGACATTTTTGTGAAGAACCTCTGTTTACGAAGTATAGTCACATCACGATTTCAGAAAACATTTTTGTTTGTTTACTGATGGAACCACAAAAATAGTACTTAATCTACAGTATTTGTGCTCTTATCGTGGTTAACCAATATCCGTAGTACACAATTGGGATACGTGTGTTCCATTTCTTAGTCAGACTAATTTTAGCAATGTTTTGTCTTCGAAAATTGGTTCTTGACTTTTTTTCTCAACGTTCCACCAAACTGTTTAGGGTTGTGTTGCAGAATACAGCATATCACGTAGTTTGTTTCCTTTTTTTGCTGACTTGCTGACATGTTTACTAAACACATAAAAACGCAGCTATAAAATCAATTATTAGTGTTTGTTTTTAACCTTTTTTTCACCTGTTGACACCAGTTACCTGTTCATTTGCAACTCCTGTTAGTGTCGCAACTGAGAATTGATCAACAGCTTAGTCTGCAAACGTCTCCAGCTAATTCATAGGAGCTCACACTTCACAATAGCCTGCTGTCTCCAGGCCACATATGATGAAAACAAAAGAAAAAAATTGAAGTCAAATTTGTACTTACATTTTTTGTGTTTCGTGAGGATGCATACTGACCACCAAACAAATAAATGGTCAAATGGCTCCGAGCACTATTGGACTTAACATCTGAGGTCATCAGTCCCCTAGAACTTAGAATTACTTAAACCTAACTAAGGACACCATACACATCCATGCCCGAGGCAGGATTCGAACCTGCGACCATTGCGCTCGCGCGGTTCAAGACTGAAGCGCCTAGACTCGCTCGGTCATAGCAGCCGGCAAACAAATAAATAAACCACTTGATATGTTTTATTATACGCTACAGACCCTATAACAGTTTTGTGACGTATGATGATGATGATGATGATGATTAGTGTTTTAGGGCGCACAACAGCGAGGTTATCAGCGCCCGTTCCCAAAAGTTCAATTCAGAGCCGAATCGTGAGAGAAGTGGTATTGTTCAAATTGCAAGATTGGACACAGCACATCAAAACAGGTAATCAAAAAGAATATTATTAAAAACATACTGATAATGGTAAAAACTTGCTGAAACTAGTTTCATTAATTCAAGTATACTATAATTAAGGCAGTCATTGCTAAGCAAAAGCACAGTTGTGTCTTTGTGTTTCCCAAATCACGCTTCTTCATAATCCTGGCACACTAAACAGGCGTTTATTTATTTCTTCATACACGAAATTTTATGTTTAAAGTGACCGTCTATCCACTTCCACTACAGATCTATAGTCGAGGTAGCATGTGACATGTCATTCTTGTAGAGCTAGTACACATCTTTTCTCACATTATCAGCCTGAAGATGAAGCGTTGTGGCTTTGAAATCGATTGCTGTTAAAGTAGAAAGCAGCAAATGCAGCTGTTTGTTCATAAAAATTAATGAAAACTGGAGTAAATAATATTTAATAATCTTTTCGTAATGCAGGGCCACAGTCATAACATATTTCTTTAATGTCAGAACCGTCATTAGACTGTTGTTTATTTACAGTGTTACATTTACACTTACACAATCATGATTTCGGCTTCAAAGTGCCATTATCAAGTGTTTTAAGTGTTATACAGTGCAGTACGCCATCTTAGGCTCTGTATAACACTTAAAACACTTGATAATGGCACTTTGAACACGAAATCATTATTATGTAAGTGTAAGTGTAGCAGTCTAATACCGGTACTGACTTTAAAGAGATAAATAATATTTATTTTCAGTCATGAAAGTCATCACTGCCGTCTAATAATGGGGTTAAGTACGAAAAAGGCCATGGAATAATAAATTATTAATTCAGAAATAATGCGACTGGTTGCAGTTTTTGTGGTCAGCGAAATTTACTTTTCGTGGCGTGCATCTGAGGTTTTTTGATAACTGCTTAACGTCCAAAAGTTCGGTAGTAACATTGTAGAGTCAGAGATTTGCTTGGAGTCGGGACCACTCTTACCATGAATTTCTTAGTTTATTTGTATATTGTTGCTCAATTTCACCCCTGACCCATATTCAAGTAAGTTATTAACAATTTCTTCACATTCGATATTAGGTCTTCAGTACATCGTTTATAGTTAAAACTAAAAGCAGTGATTAAGCAGAACATAGATTACGTTTGAGAGACACGAAACCATTTGGGTTGTTCATTCCTGTTTATCTTCTTGAATTGCCCTCAAGGGGGGGATGAAGAGGGCGGTAAATAGGAAGTTGATGGAGTATTTCCACTCCAATATTTTTGCTGTACACTGGTTTACTTTGGTTAATTGTATGTTACGAACAAATGAGATTAATGATTATTATACTGGAACTGGCTTCTTATAAAATGAACAGTTTTGTTACTGTAACTCAATAGAACGCACAACATATCCATCTCTGCTACAACCATCGTAAAAATGTTCTGAAATTATTTCTGTTATCAAAAATACTGAAGTTACCGTACGCAATGCTTAAAGAAACTCAAACCTTGCAGTGGATTTTATGTCAACATTAATTATTAATCAATGCCACGGCTAACATTAGAGCAAGAGACTATCATTATTAACCAGAAAATGATTTTTCTATGACTTTCACCAGTCCAGAATTTTGCATAGCAAGATTTCCTTTTGAAACATGAAAGGATTTTAACTTTGACACTGTTAAAGTTTACAACATTAGCAGCCCGCGTCCGGCTGTGAAACACAACGTAAAATCTGCTGCTTTGTACTCCTATCTCGAAGTGCTGTAAGAAATAATTTTATATTCACTTTTTACCTGACCGCTTACTGCAGTATGATTGCCCTTATTATCAGATTTGACTCTGCCGCGGCTCGTTCCGCCGTGTCGCAGCTCTGCACTACAAACACTGCTTGAAAAGCTGAAAATGTCTTAAATAAATGGGTGAAATACCAGGCAAGCTTTCTAATAATAACATGCGAGTTCTCATTAAATAACTATATTTAAAACTCGGATAATAACAAGTTCACACACCTCTATTTATAATCAGCGCCTAATGGCGCCCTGGTTACAATCTTGACAAATGAAAGCTACCTATGCGTTAAACATAGCGTCACAGGTTCTTCCTCTCTACGTGACTCCAAGAAGACGACAACGACATTATTATTCGTACACTACTATTTACACAATGGCTGGTTATCATGAAATCTCTGAGTTTTTCTTTACTAATTCTTTTCTGTGGCGGTTTCAGAACTCGCAGACACAGATATTATTTCACAAATCCAGTACGTAATCCTTTAAAAATACAAAATGTAACATAATTGTCTCTATTCTATTATTATTCAGAGACCACAGACGTAATCAGTACATATATATAAATAAAATTATAATTGCATAGTTATAAAGTATGTTTTAGCAGGAAACGTTATAAGTATCAAGGGCCTTAATCAATCTCTGCTCAATTATATTAGATGATCGGTCTTACTCGATTTGCTATATTTTCCAATATCTGTTGGTGTACAATCTGTGTGGGAGACGTGCGTGGGACAGCTGAGTTGTGTGCGGCCGCATGTGCTGGGTTGAAGGGAGCTGGGCCGGCCGAAGTGGCCGTGCGGTTAAAGGCGCTGCAGTCTGGAACCGCAAGACCGCTACGGTCGCAGGTTCGAATCCTGCCTTGGGCATGGATGTTTGTGATGTCCTTAGGTTCGTTAGGTTTAACTAGTTCTAAGTTCTAGGGGACTAATGACCTCAGCAGTTGAGTCCCATAGTGCTCAGAGCCATTTGAACCATTTGAAGGGAGCTGGAACCCAGGTGACAATAGCAGTGGTCGGGGCCTCCCTCTTTCAAAGGCACCCTCGGCTTTCCTTCGACAGAGGGAAGGCAAACAAGAATTGCACGGAATCTGCCAGTGTGGCGCCCAGGCCGGGGTGTTCGGGATTTGTGTCGTTGCATTCATAGAATCGCGGCTGGGTGGCAGCCGGCTGCCTCACCTAAGCACTGTAGTTTGCTATGTCGGATACTTCCCCATGCCGCCGTCTTCCCATGTGCGGTTTAAGGGGGGGTAGGACGTCAAACGGGCCGACTTGGAGCAGGAGAGGCACCACAGGACATTTTAATTTCCACTGTCTATACTTTTACAAATAAATTCATAAAACTTTGTCAGCATGACCAGGAAGGATTCGGGATTCACACTCATAGCAGTGGAAGTTCGAAAACATAACGTAGTAATTTTTTTTACATCTGAAATTTCATCATCTTTTTCACTTACTAATGGCAGCATTTGTTGCTATAGGTACACTTTTCTTCATAAGTAAGAGATTCTTCGATTAATTTCGCACAGCATACAAACCATACTTAAAGGTGTATGAAACTCTAGAATTTTCCAAATCTATTAAAAACTCTGGTAAAAATTGAGGTAATTAACTATAAAATTTGTGTTTTTTTCTAAACATGAACTTTAAAATATAGCAGCTCATTCGTTTTTTTCATAAATTAAATAAATTCTAGAGTTCATACACCTGTAAGTATGGTATGTATGCTGTACAAAATTCATCGAAGAATCTCTCTAACTTATGAAGAAAAGTGTACCCATAGCAACAAATGCAGCCATTAGTAAGTGAAAAAATGATGAAATTTCACATGTAAAAAAAAAAATTGTCATGTTTTCGAAGTTCTACTGCAACTAGTGTGATTCCTGAATCCTTCGTGGTGATGCTGACAAAGTTTTATGGATTTATTTGTAAAAATATACACACTGGAAAGTAAAATGTCCTTTGATGCCTCTCCTGCTCCAAGTCGGCCCGTTTGACGTTCTACTCCCCTTAAAAGAGCAAGCTGACTGGAGGACAGTTGGTGATGCTTGTTGACGTAACGTGGCGCCACTTGGAGTAGGATTTTTCATGCTTTTTTGGAGGGGTTGTGTATGGCGATCTGTACGTTGTGATTGGAGCTAAGATCTGCGCCGGCCACTATCGGCAGCCAAGCGGCTCGGTGGGGTCGGCGCATCTTGACTTTTTAGGAGTTTCGGGTAGAGAACAAAATTTTCTCATAGAACTCTATTCCGGGCCGCCAGAGAGAGAAGACTTGAAGTGGAGGCAGCGTGTCTCGGTAGCCCAGACAGAGTTTTGAGCCGGACCACCGGTCAGAATAACTCGGACTGGATTTCGGGACTTGCCGGAACATCGCCCACGGCCGCAGCTCTTCAGGGTGCTTAGCAGTCTTGACTGTAGCTGCAGTGCAGTCCGTCGCTGACAACTGAATCCACACGAATCGAGCACGGCGTTTAGGAGAATATTGGGAAATTTGCGTTTTGCCAAGTAGGGACTTAGTTATTTTGGTGGCAGCAGCACCGTGTCTGCCCAAACAGTGCCCACAGCAAATCTAATTTACATTCGGGATTCGAAAGGTGAGATCTGTTACTCGATCAGTGTACCACAAGATAGCGAATTAGCAATCTGTTAGGATAATCAGCCCACTCATAACAGATGAAAGGGAACTAAGGTCATTTGATAGGTCCCCACTTCAACTTTGCCAACTAATTATTCATGGAATCTTGTTATATTTGCCATGTATTTCGATAGCCACGTATTGTCAAAAATGGTTCGAATGGCGCTAAGCACTATGGGACTTAACATCTGAGGTCATCAGTCACCTAGACTTAGAACTACTTAAACCAAACTAACCTAAGGACATTTCACATACCCTTGCCCGAGGCAGGATTCGAACCTGCGAACGTAGCAGCAGTGCGGTTTCGGGCTGAAGCACTTAGAACCGCTCGATCATATCAGCCGGCCCATGTATTGTATCTGGAGATTTGATTTATTGGTTCTTTAAATCAATATATCTCATTGTGATACTGCAACCCACTAACATGTCAGTAATCGCAAAACCACATTTTTGGTAGAGATTATTCAATTCATTGTAAATTATGTGAAGCATTAAACCAAAGAATTGTCGTTAAACATACGGCCGAACAGAATCATTCACATTCAGACAATCTTGCACATATTAGGAAGAGTGACAGTTCCTAGCGGTGGTGTATATTTTCACAACGTTGGTACAGGTTTCACTCAATTCAGGGAGCCAGTTTCACCTCACCACTATGCATCCTATCGTTACAAGCAATAAAATGATACATACATTCATACAAGTATGACCATCAAAACACTGTACAACATTTTCACAGTAGTCTGAGGTATGTGTTGCACGTGAAGAACGCCACAGCTTAGTACTCCTGGGAGCAATTGTCGTATATATGATTAAAGCATTAAGGAGCTCTCACACATCAGATATTTATTGCACGATACTGAGTACTGAGCAATAATGCTGATCACCTGAGACGAGTATTAACAGTTTGTTCAATACTCTGAAGAAGGCTGAAGAGTTTTAAAAATATTGTCGCTCGTTCAATATATTGCGCAATACGTTGTACTGCATAAAGATGGTATTGCACAGTACTCGCCAGTATTGGGGCAAGGGGGTTTCTGGCGCACTCTGCATTTTTGCCAGATGTATACAAGATGGCGCAGCGATGCCGTCATCCAAGATGGCGGCGTGTAGACTTGGCAACAGCGCATGGTATCACCCAAGTGGCGGGAAGATAGGGCAATTGGGCTACCTCCTCTAACCTAGCCCCTCCCCCAGCAAATGGCGGGAACTTCAAATTCCATCAGGATAATGCAGCCTCTGCTGACATAAGAAAAATGGTGAGAAAGAAATGGCACTTATGCTACCTCCACTAACCTAAGTAACCCAACAGCCATGTCATCCTAGGAAATGGTGGGAAGAGGACTCAACCTGTGCTGGACGTAAGTCTTTATTTTTCATGCACTATTTAGTTAAACAATTATAGGCACTACCACCATCCCGTATAGTCGCTATGGGGTCCGGAGTCCAACTCACCTAGTACACAGTACTGCCACCAGAGGGCGCTGTCATCTGTTCCATGACAAAATCCAAGATGGCTCTCTGGGGTGGGGGGAAATGGCGCGAAACAGTGTCTTCGCCACCAGGTCTGGAGTCCAACTCGTCTAGTACACAGTACCGCCACCAGAGGGCGCTGTCGTCATTTCCAATCCAAGATGGCGGACTCGTGGTGGAGAGGAAGGACCTCATAACAATAAATTCAAGGGTATAGTGTTTATTTATAAAAAAATCAATTTGTGGGGTTGGATTTCTCTTGCCCATCATTCTCTGCTGTTTGGAAACATGTATGCCTTGTAATTACATGGAGCAAACCTCTTGTTCAGCACTATACTATGGGTGTCTTAACCTAATGTTTGGCCCTTTGTTGGCACTTAACCTGTTGTTCTGTTAAGTGATTCTCCATGTCACCCCCATTTCCTTTAACTATTCTACCGCCTTTGATACCAAATTAAGTAATTAGTTACATCCTCCTATCATTTTATGGTACACTTTTCGTATTTCACATGCTTTTGAAAGCCATTTTTGGCGCATTCTTCTTTGTCACTCACCCCCTTAAACTCTTGCACTGCGTTTTACATAAAAATTATGCAAATTAACATAGTGTTCTGCACTTAGCCTGCTGTTTTGCTCCACGTCGGTGATGTAACAGATTCCAAATCATCCCTATAATTTACAAAGTCTAATAACATGTTTCTCATGTCTAGAGAACCAGCAAAAGTGTCTTCCACCTGCTAGATGCATACCCACATTCGATGTTCCCTCAACTAAATAAAGACGCGAAATATGAAGAAGCAGTCAACCAAACAATTTACATTTCTATGATCCAACAGGCCTCTCCATTTAGACAGATCCTACCATTAACGGGAAACGTGAATCATCCCTGCACAGGTCACCGCACTGCATGCCAAGCACACACAGGTAGAATCATCATCCTGAGAAATTGGTCACATATACTCGTATATTTTTTCCCCGTACTTACAACTAAATGTTATCAATGTGGTCTCAGTTGAACGACATTCGACATTGAGCGAAGTCTCGGAAATGCACCTTATTGAAGGCTGTGGCTCTGGAAATAGAAATATCACTACCATTCTTATGATTTGACGTACTCTTCCCTTTGCTATCACAGTACTCGGTGTCAAATTCATACCTTCCTTACGAATGGACATAGTCATTTCCTTTGCATATGTTGGAACACAAACACATGCTTTTTAGGCCTGACGCTTAAAGTGAACCTATCATGCTCCCCCTACTATATAAGTATAATACTTCGTCAATAATTGATCGCTGGCAACATAAAATAATACAGACCGAAAATCAACTATGTGTGGATATGTCTCATAAATTTTTCTTGTGAATGCTACCACCGTGCCTTAGAAAGAGATGTTTAATCGTCTTACAAACCACCAGATGTTAAAAAACCCGACCCCGCCAACTACTGTATATTACTGTCACAAGCGGTCTTGGTTCTACATGCGCACACAAGTACCCATGTTAAAAGCTATACCGGCTTTATAAATCCATATTGGAATTACAAACGAATCACATGGTTTTTCCAGACATATACCGAGACAGTGATTGTAGGAGTGTATATTATTACACCAGCAGTTCGGTTACACTTAGCCCATGATGCAACCTAGTCATGGCTGAATTCTGAAAGCGATTCAGCTAAGGAACGTGGTATGAAACCGTTATTTGCAACCCCCTCACGCCGCCACCACTAGATATTTCTCCAGTATTTGTAACATATTGTGTCTCTATACCATGTCAGAGGTTCTGCAATTTATCAACTGAGTAATAGACGATGACTGATTGAGAAGGATCACAAACAGTAGTAGAGAGTGTGCTGACTGAGGTCGCCAGAAATGTACACTAGCTTTGCAGATCTCTAGTGTTAAGCTATCTGCTAGAAATGATGTCTATGATTTGGAATCAAGTCTTTCCATTCAACAACATACCTTTGTTGGATGCTATGGAGAAGTCCTCTAATGATTATAGTCACTAGTGAATCATATTTCTGGCACTCTCACATCTTGAAACGAGGCACCTTTCTCGAACCTATCTGCTACAGTAAAATTCCAACAATGGTTTTAGGTAGCCCCTATGCATCTTGCAGCTACCCCTCAGACTCTGCGCTACCATCCCTGCAGCTCTGAACATGTGATTGCTCCAATGTAAGTCAGACCTGAGTAGAAGTTGGAGAAAGCTACATCTGCCACCTTCCGCAACCCGTGTAGAAACAGGTGAAGCTGAGTTACTGCAACAGAACTGTGTTTTGACCATTCGATGGAAACGAAGCCTGCTCCTGCAACACAAGGTAGTGGAAAAGACAGTATTGGAACTGGGGAAAGGACGTGGATTTTGCTACAGCATTGTGGTGCTTCTCCAAACTACAAGCAGGTACTACAGATCCACATCCCTCATGGCCCATTCACATCTATCACCCCAACATTCTATCATCGTTGTTCTGTTCCATCCACCAGAGAAAAATTACGAATCATAAAAGGACCACTAACTTCATCTGATAGAGAACTCGATAAGATTTTTACCGCATCGCTCTCCTCCCATATATCGAAAACAAATAAAACATGCATGCCGGCTTCAAGCACATGTGATGATCCTATTAGATATACAGGTATTGATTCACTGCACAGACCAGTTTAAAGTTTCATCGCCTTTACTGTAGGAGGATGACCGCATCCCACAGTCTATACTGTTAAGTCACATGAGACGCTCCCTGTGACCCCGTGTTGTTGTTTGAAACGTTGTTTTTTTCTGCTGTAACACGCTTTATACTCTGCCATACATTTTGTTGTTCCACCACGACTTCAAGGTCTGTGTCAGGTTCTAAACTGACATTAACATGCTCTGATCCATTGCCTCTCGCAGAAAACTAGAAGTCGCATGGTGTATATCATGTTGTTACTGCATCTGTCATAACACGCCACACACACTGGATGATTTTAAATAAAATATAGTTACAACCTGAGAAAACTGAAAGAGTTTTACGGCATTGCCGTGGGTTTCCAAACTACATTTAAAGTCATCTGTCACATTGACTGAATAGCTGATGGCTCTGCGTTCCATTTAAACTGATTCCCCATATTGCAGTCATGTACACGATCACTCTTTCGGTACCATCCGTCTCCAGAAGGTGTTGTCCCTCCATCAAAACTCTTTCTCCAAGTCAAACAACTGATGACAGTCAATCATATGTGGTAACCAACAGTGTACCAGTGGATGGATTGGATGGAAAAGACACCCCAGATGTACTGAAATAATAAGCCTTACAGTTGAATCTGTGAACAATTTTACCAATTTTACATTAAGTTCAACACCGACCAATCGTGTGACAGCATGTTTCTCAATTTCAGTATCATAGCTAAACCACCCCATCTCCCACTTTGCAAGTATCATTTCGAATGTGGATAGATGACTGTGCAGTACGTACATGCATTGTTAATTCTCACATCCATCATCGAAGTATATCAGACAGCACTCTACATATTTCTAACACTTCGAGCACAGTGCTTAATTTACGATCTGTCTCTATGCTGATGGGAGTCAGAGAGCATTCTCGCAGTCTGGGGTAAAATTAGAGACTAAAAGACTCCTCTCACGCTGTCATTGACCAACCTGCCCTGCAGCACCATTACCGGTTTAATCTGCAATCAACCAGAAGTAGGCCATTACAATCCACGTCTCATGAATGAATGGAGCTTGCCAAGTCGTCGCCCATCCAAGTGCGCAAGATTACTCGAGGTGCACCCATCTCGAGGAGGTTAGCACTCCTTATCCATGTATAGTAACAGATTTGAAAGTGTTGTCATGTAATAGCAGACAGTCAAGAAGAACAAGAAACGGATGATTCTTATGTGCGATGGAGCTCCATACGGATGGAGTCCGAAGCATTTTTACGTAAATCAACAAAGCTACCAATTTTAAAGTATTATTCCAGAGTCTAGGATCACTACCTGGAAGATGTTGGTAAGAGAGAACATGAACACATTTACTCCTGGGTATACAATGTTCTGCACTTAAAACAGGCTATAATGTTAGATCGCTTGTGTTTCTGACGTATCAGTCATATGGAATGTAGCGCTGTTCACATTCCAATATAAGAAATATATACTTCAAGTGCATGACGTACATCCTTCTTCCCAGTTTCTCTACGATAAACTATGTTATCGATCCGTAAAACGAAAACAAACTACTTCCTTAAAACATTTGCTCTGCATGATACGAGCAAAATATAACTTTCTGGAGATGTATAGCGCCTACTGTTCACATCCGATCATGGTTCAGAAATTATACAATGACTGCATCAACCCTATATAAAATGACTGTTAATAACGGCAAACACATCTTACAAGGAAACAGAAAAACGCATAGCAGCAGCGTCCGACATGTGAAAATTACAAGTCATTCCTCCACTAACCCTGTAAACAGCACATCTGTCTGGCAGGGTGTATACATGGGGCTTGTAGCGCCTCACAAGCACCTATCACTAACTTAGTTATGAAGCTGAAGTCTCGATTTTACACCCATGATGCGACCGGAGGATGGAGTACATCGCATAACTCAAAGTTCGTTTAGAGGACTGTGTCACGTTTCATCACACATGAGATGGAAGGCCTCTGATGACCAACAGGTTTACCGTTAACGATTGCAAGTAGACAGTGGTTTAGATCACATACAGACGCCTGTTGGATCGTAGGAATGTAGAAGTCTTAACTGAGTTGTCCTCTAGACGACCGATTAGCGAACTAATACGTAGTATGTGCTGGATAGCTTTCGTGATCACGTGGAAATTTGAGAAGATTCAATATGGGCGTGTGTTTGCGCTGGGCCATTATTCCTGCCCATGTAAATTGTTCGGTTGACTGCTTCTTCACATTTCGCGTCTTTATTTAGTTGAGAGAACATCGAGTGTGGTGTATGCATCTGGCAGGTGGAAGACACTTTTGCTGGTTCTCTAGACATGAGAAGTACGTTATATGACTTTGTAAATTATAGGGATGAATTGGAATCTGTTACATCACGAACATCAGTATTAGCAACTGGAATTATCAGTTACTCTACTTTTCTTTTGTCGAGTTTTTTCCACGTAAAGGTCTTTGCAGACGGGATAAGTTTCTAGTTACTCTATGGTTTACAGCACGCTCCAACTACCTAAAGTTTTGGGTTTCTAGAGATATAATTTCCAGTCTATATCTTCGGAATTACGTTGCGCGGTAGGATACAGCCGTGAGCTTGATATCGAAAAGTACCGCGACAGTGGTGTGATATTCTAGCAAACTATGCGAAAAACATTTGTTCCATCTGGAAATGGAGAGAAAAGCGAACAGCCAAGGAAGCAGGTTCGGACCAGAAGCAGTAGCGCATTTGTGCTGAGGGGAAACGAGCCCGAATTTGTAGAACAGTTCTGAGAGTGACTTCAGTCTGCTGAGGGCTCTCTTGTTGCCCATTGGGGGTAGATGACTTGTGGCCATCAGCTGCTGGAAAATATCTAGTGCTGTGAGGAATATATATGGTGCTGTCCGTCTTCCTGCTAAATGTACGAACAATGTAAAAATGGATGATTTTGTTTGGCGCAGGATACGAATTATATGTTTACTATATCGACATGGTACGCAGTGATGTATTGCTGTGTTGTAGATCGGTTTTGTGCTCTAATATTCAAGCTCCCGTCCTCAGTATGGGAGCAGTGTAATTGAGTAAGAGTCTTTCTGTATTTAATGATATGTATGGGCACTTTGCAGGGTTTAATTGTCGGTGCAATATGGCGATCTGTGTAAAATAGTTTTATTTTCCTCTGAAAGTCTCGTCTTCAGAAAGAAAGAAAAGGCAGACGGTGCTTCCACACCAGCTGCATTTGGAGGGTAAATTCGATAAGAGCCAATCATAATGCTCGATTCATTCACACAACATCCTTTGTGCTGGGATATAGGAATCTCTACATAGCAGTGAGAATGTTTGCATATGTTGAAAGCAGGAAGGGTAACACGTGATAGATGTGGTGCCATGTTAGGACCACGAGGAAGAATGCATTCGGCGTTATTCCGCGCTATTTTCGTAAACAGGTTCTGTTAGGGCATGAATTTCCGTGCATACAAGCTGAGACATCAAGAAAGCAAGCGTTAACTATTTCTGGGACACTATACAATTTCCGAGAGGTTGACTTGGCTCTTATTTTACATAGCCATGTGACGTCAGAATAACATTGAGAACCTTTTAGATGTTGATTCTCCACGCAAACGTTTTGCGGCGAGGCGTCAGTCACGCTGGGGCAGGTACGCATGTCTGGACACGCAGCTCGTATGTTCCGGTGTGGCAACAGTGAACTTGTTTCCACAAAAATTTATTAAAATTCAAGCTGCAAGCCATAATCTCTGGGTCAGGAAACAAATTTCTAGCTGATTGGACAACAGCAGTTTCGAAAAGAGTCCATCATGTGCGAAGAATGGTTCCACTGAAGCATGTTGTTCTAATAGTTACAATAAAAAAGATCCTGCGCGGTGTTTTTTTATTATCTAACTGTAGACAGGTGGAATATTTTTTGTTTCCTCCCTAGAATGTCTAAATTCGGTGTGAAGTATAAACAACTGCCCAGACTATTTCTTCGACCTTTTGAACGTTCCATCCACAAAGAATGATTCACACCTTGGTTAACACAATATTCCCTTTTTGCTGGCAGACACCAATATTCTCTTATTTGGTCTCCTTTTGTCATTTGCAGATAAGAATTTGTTGTCATCATTCACCAGTAAATTATTTTATTGAAAGAATATTGCTCCATAATCGATCGGATCTTCCATACTCCCTTGTATTTTCTCCCAATGCGATATAGTGTTGTTTCACGCTTCTTCCGGCCGGTGTGGCCGTGCGGTTCTAGGCGCTTCAGTCTGGAACCGCGTGACCGCTACGGTCGCAGGTTCGATTCCTGCCTCGGGCATGTAGGTGTGTGATGTCCTTAGGTTAGTTAGGTTTAAGTAGTTCTAAGTTCTAGGGGACTGATGACCACAGATGTTAAGTCCCATAGTGCTCAGAGCCATTTGAACCAATTTTTTTCACGCTTCTATGAGATGGTGGGGACGTTGCCATGTCTTAGCCTCGATTAACGACCTACTTGTTCTACGTAACTTAATGCAGCTGCAGAACCTGTTTCTTTTTCACCCTTTTTTGCACTTACACATAGTTTTCGTACTTCATTTACTGCTTCATCTGGAACACAAACGTAGCTACCCTCGCCTAAAACTGTTTTTAGTAGACAGTCTGCCTTTCCATTTATTCTTTGTGACATTTACTCAACGCCAGTAAATTACATCTTTTTTGGTGATATATGAGGGGCATCTGAAAAGTCCGTGCAAAAATAAAAACTACTTACGTGTTTTGGTTAAACCTTTTTTATTTTTCGACTTATACACTTCGTCCAACGCTGTTCTTATTTGTTAATGCCTTGCGAATAATAGGAATTGTCCAAGTCTGCAAAATAGCTATTTTTTGCTGCAATCACCTCCTAGTTTGAATAAAATCTTTGTCCCACCAGCCATTTCTTCAAATTGGGGAGCAAATAATAGTCTGAAGGAGCCAAGTCTGGAAAATAGGGGGGATGTGAAATGAGTTGGAATCCTATTTTCATTAATTTTGCGACCACAACTGCTGAGGTGTATGCTGATGCATTGTAGTGATGGAAAAGGACTTTTTTGCAGTCCAATCGCTGGCGTTTTTCTTGCAGCTCAGTTTTGAAACGGTCCAATAACGATGAATAATATGAACCTGTAATCGTTTTATCCTTTTCCAGATAGTCAGTGAGGATTATCCCTTGAGAATCCCAAAAGGTAGTCGCCATAAACTTCCGGCCGAAGGAATGGTCTAATGGTCTTCGCCTCTTTTGGTGCAGATTCTCCCTTGGTAACCCATTGCTTAGATTCTAGTTTGGTCTCAGGAGTATAGTAATGTATCCATATTTCATCCAAAGTGACGTAACGACATTTAAAGTCCTGCAGATTCTTCCTGAACAGCTTCAAACCATCCGTGCAACACTTCACGCGAATCCGTTTTTCGTCAAGTGTGAGCAATCGCGGAACTCATCTTGTGGATAGCTTTCTCATGTCCAAATGTTTATGCAAAATATGATGTACCCGCTCATTCGAGATGCCCACAACACTAGCAGTCTCATGCACCTTAACTCTTTTGTCATCCATCACCATATCATGGATTTTATTAATGATTTTTGGAGTCGTAACCTCCACAGTGCGTCCAGAACGCTCAGCATCACTTGCGCCCATATTTTGAAACCACTTATAAACTGTTCTAGTCGAAGGTGCAGGGTCACCGTAATGTTTATTAAGATTCTCTTTAGTCTGCTAAGGCGTTTTGCCTTTCATAAAGTAATGTTTAATCACGACACGAAATTATTTTTCGTCCATTTGTTGACAATCGCTCGACTTCCTTGACTCACACGAATGCCAAACACAAATAAATAGACCAATATGGCTGAAACTCGGTGTGCGTTCTTTACAAAGATCCTACTAACTAAACATAGCCACGATACGCGCCGGTGGTGCCATCTCTCGGACTTTGCATGGACTTTTCAAACGCCCCTCGTATACATCGATGGCCGTTGTAAATCGATAAACTAGTAAAATCAACAAAGGCTTCCCTTTCACTGAATTGCACATGCACAACAGAACACAAAACAACTACTTGCCAGTCAGAGATCAACTGCAGTACTGAACGATAGAGAAAGCCACGCACCGCAGCCGTCTGTCAATAAACTGACGTGTGCACTGTGTTCCTAGCGCAGGAAGTGACCTTTCCTAGTAGTACGTCGCAGGTAGCAAAGGGTAGGCTGGTGTGTGCTACTTCTGGAACACCCTGTTCGGAGGACCACTACCTGGAGTGGCCTGAGCTTAGTAGAAATGCCAACATTCCATCTCCGTACAAGTGTCGCTTTGTCCATAGGTTCGTTTGAGCAGCTGCCACAGAGCGCAGAAAACAGGCCGTCAGGCCGTACTGCGCATGCGCAGCTACGATGACGTAGGCAACCCGTGCTTGGTGTTTGCTCTGCTCATACGCTTTTCGTCTCATTTCTGTTTGGAATTTCGTGCGTGGTGTGGCATCACGTGGCCATGTGCAGCCCTGCGGCATGTTGTTGAGAGGACATAGGAAGTTGTACCTGGAGCAATAGTTTTATCATGTCCTACCCGGATAAGAAATGAAAATAAGAAAGCAGTTCTCGGCGTAGTATTCATCTCAAAAATAGACTCTACAGCTCAAAGTACCCCAATACTTTCCTATATGGCCACTAACATAATTTTTTTTATTCGTACTCTGCAATATTGTTATCTAGCATTTCCAATCAGGTTTACATCTACACCAGTACTGCACAAACCTAATAAGAAAGAGTATAAATTTCTTGCAAAAATAAAAGAAACGGTTCCTTGTGTAGCTTAAACCAGAACAAAGGACAATAAATAATTACATGATCTTTCCATGTTTAAAAAATTAACAAGGTTGTCTCGGAGGCAAAGAAACTGTACAACTGAAAGTTTATATTCTACTCTAGGAATAAATATAAAGCCAGGTGGGGAGTTAAAATGAAAAAAATACGGTATGTTGCCAGTTTACAATTTAGCACAGGATGGCATTCCATAAATTTCAAATGTTCAAATGTGTGTGAATACCTAAGGGACCAAACTGATGAAGTCATCGATCCCCAGACTTACACACTACTTAAACTATCATTAACTAACCTATGCTAAGAACAGCACACACACACACCCATGCCCGAGGGAGGACTCGAACCTCCGGCGGGAGGGGCCGCGCAATCCGTGGCATGGTGCTTCTAACCGCGCGGCCACTCCACGCGGCTCCATGAATTTAAGATGTAAACAACACAAATTAAGAAATAACGTCAAGCCTGGAGGAAATACTAGATAAGTGTCTTATGACCGAAAAACATTGTGTTTCACGGAAGCCAGATTTGTAACATTCTGCTAAAGCTATCAATATATTTGAAACAAAATATTCAATTCAAAACTACTGACCAAATTTGCCTGGTTACTCAGTTTAAAGTGAATATTTACGTATTTTCGTACGTATACAGCATCAAGAGATCTCACAGTGTCATAAAAGAAACAGGCATCGGAATTTCGTAACCCATACTAAAATGCTTAATTCGGCTTCAAGTGCATATTTGCATGTCCAGATTCACACTGAAGTACCTGACATTCAGCTGTACTATGTGGTTTTCGGGATACCTATCATCTTGGAGTACCAGTAGTATATTATCTCATGTGTGGTTCTTTATTATGGTATAACGCCATTCGTGCCAGAAAATGAAAATAAGCACTTGAAACTGAACGAAGTTGAAACTGGCATATAGTATTGAATGAAACACTTCGTTTCAAATAAATTGACTGGCTCGGCGGAAAAGATTAATAGGAGCAAATTTCTGTAGCAAACCGACAAAAATTACTTCATTAAGACGATTAATAGTTGATTGGTAATAACGTGGAAATAATAGAAAATGAGAAAATAGAAACTAATAATTCATTTTAGTCTTCCGTGATTATAGGACTGTATATTAATTCACTTGATGGCTTCCGGCCACAGAAATCTGTTCTGTTTTCATTTGACGTGGGAGCTGTAAACGAAAAGAGAACAGCAAATTCACGAAACATATACACGGGTCACGTGGAGAATGACACACTCACGTGTGTAATATCTTGTAAATTGAGTAGTAGGCCTACAACTATTGATGCAGAGAAAATTACTTTTAAGGTATTTTGTGTAATTAAAATGGTTGATTTTGTCTATAGTGTTGTTTTGTGCTTAAACCTTTGTGAATTTTTAAGTCAATTAATCTCTAAGTGGACTAAATTGCATTTACTAGATCTGAAGCCTAAAAAGGTCTAAACGACCTACACAGGATCTAAGACTTGTCTCATTTTTGGTGAAAGTGTAGCTTAAAGTCCAACTTAAAGATATCACTGCAGGTGTTCGAAATGGTCATCATTAACATCCACACACAAACGATGCTGCCGAACTGCAGCACGAACTATTGAGCGCAACGTGTTCAGTTCGATAGTTGCACATGAATGTACGATGGATTCTCGAAATTCATCCAATGTGCGTGGCTTTTGTCGATAAACGACGTCCTTTAGTGTTCCCCACAGGTAAAGGTCCAGAGGAGTTAGGTCTGGGGAACGTGGTGGATACTCCACAGCACCTCTACGGCCTATCCATCTTCCTGGTAGATTTTCGTCGAGATACGCCCTAACACGATTTTGGTAGTGGGCTGGGGCACCGTCTTGATGAAAGTAAACTCTTCGTTTCCATATAAGTCTCGGATGGCAGGTAAAATGGATGGCTGAAGCTCCTGAAGGTACACCTCACCGGTAACTGTGCCGTCAAAGAAGAATGGCCCAGTCAAGCCCTTGTAAGACAACCCACACCAAATTCAGGCTTCGTGTACATGGACGATCGGATTTTCGGCGGCCCAGTAGGTGCAATTGTGGCGATTTCCTGTACCATTGAGTTTGAACTGTGCCTCATCAGACCACACAACCATCTCTGCAAACTCTTCATCGTTGCGCACCATGTTAGTAAACCACTCGCAGTTCATTGCGTGTAGCAATCGTGGGAAGTAGCATTTCCACTTTGCTGTCTTCAAAATTCGCCGAACACTTGAGCGACTCACTCCAGTTTCACGGGCACACTGTCTCACCGACTTCTGTGATGAGCGAGTGAATTGTTGTAACACACGACGGGAGTTAGCTGTGGACTTGTTACTGTTACAGGTCGTCCAGATCGTTGGCTGGTTCAAATGGCTCTGAGCACTATGGGACTTAACTGCTGTGGTCATCAGTCCCCTAGAACTTAGAACTACTTAAACCTAACTAACCTAAGGACATCACACATCCATGCCCGAGGCAGGATTCGAACCTGCGACCGTAGCGGTCGCGCGGTTCCAGACTGTAGCGCCTTTAACCGCTCGGCCACTCCGGCCGGCAGATCGTTTGTGTACATCTTTAACGCAGCCTTCGGCTTCAAATTTGTCTCGAATGCGACGAATCGTTAAACGTGTCGGTGGTTCTGTTTGGTACTCATTTCGCCATTGCCGTTGAACCTCATTAAAGTTTTCGTACTTAAAATACCACTTCAAAACTGACTTCCTTTCATCGAATGTAAGCCTTGCGCCAGCCATGTTTACTCTAGTAACTAGGTGCAACTAAGAACAAAACACTGACTATCTGGCGACTGTCATCTGACAAAACAAAACAACGCAATACAACGCTTGTGTGGCGATTGCCGGAACTACAAACTATTACACTACCAAATATGAGACAACTCCGTCAATTATGTACTTGAAAATAGGCTAAGGTGAAAATTGTGCAATAGTGTATAAATCAAGGAAAATTCAATAGTTACAAGCAGCTTGGTGTCATTTAACAAAATATCCTAATTGTTCACTTCCTGTAGTTAATACAACATTTTATGCAAGCATGGGTACAGTCTGTCAATAAACTCGTGAGAGAGCAGGCGAGCCCCCACTACATACGTCACAAGGTGCCTCTACTGGCTGTTTCACAACGCTGTACCAATCTTTCCGTGGCGCACGCTTTAAACTTGTGGCGAAGCCTCAGATACGTTCGGCGGAGCGTTTATTTTTAGGTAAATGAGTTAACGCTTTACGGAATACAGACGATTGTAATTTCATGAAATACAGTATTACAGAGTAAATTACATTAATGTAGGAACAGAAGTCATAAGTTAGGATGCAAATATGTTCTACAAATGTAGAACAAAATGCGCGTTCGTCTGAATATGTGTTCGCCTACTCCCTTCTCCCAAGCCGATGGGTATATTCCGATAGGATGTTCAACTCAATATCGTGCAAATATTCTCTAGAATTTAAGGCATATTCCTTCGTTGTGTTTCCGTTAACAGGTAAACGTTTTCCTTAATGGTCTGCCTTAAATCATTGCAATTTTTACTATACGAGGGGTCTTCAGAAAGTAGCGATGAAATGGTTACTTGGCGTGTTGTTTTAAGTCCGATTCGTACGACCTTTCTGTCGTCGTGCTGTTAAACTTGTCTGATATAAAGTTGAAACTGGGGCTCAATCTTCTCAGTGGAAACATTCTGGATCAAAAAGATCGAAAAAAGCTTGACACGTGCGGTCAAACGTGAAGGTTATACTCACTTCGTTCTTCCGTTTGAACAGTATAACCCACCATGAGTTCTCGCCACGAGGCAAAACGGTCCACCCATGTTTCCTCAATATAGAAGTACTTTATGCCTCGCTCTCTCGATTTCCTTTCTTGCATCAGCTATTTACATCAATTACGTCAGTTCTCTCGAATTTTTTTTTTTTTTTTTACTTATGTAAAAGTCTTTCATCGTTTGTCGAATTACCAAAGTTGTAAAGCTGTCTATAACAATGACTTTCCTCCCAGAATTCGTAGAGCTCTTTCTTTCCGTTTCCAGCAAATCATGCGGTTTGCAGGAGCGTACTGAAAAACAATGCCTACGAATTTCTTATGCACAATCTCTTAAAGCTGTTTAAATAAAACTTCATTAACATTCCTCATCTCTGTTCTCCATGTCTACATATTTATTTCTCAACATGGCCACCCTGGCGACGAACACATTTCTTCCAACGAGATACCAATTTGTTGATACCGTCACTGTATAATGTTTGATTTTATTGAAGGAACCACACCTCACTATAAAGTGAAGTCCTCGAAGGTGTTCTTCACGTTCTGAAATTACACGAAAATCGAATGGGGCCAAATCGGGACTGTATGGGGGATGAACGATGACAGTGAAATCTGGACTGTATGGGGGATGGTCGATGACAGTGAACCCCTGGCGTCAGATTGTTGTAGATGTCGCAGCGCTCGTGTGTGGTCGGGCATTCTCATGCCGAAGGAGAGGACGCTCGATGCGTGGTCGAAGTCTTCCAATTAATAACTCGATTACAGCAACGTCCTTCTCATTCGGCGACATAGATGCGTTACACACCGCCATGTTACACGCTACAGTTTGGAGTCCTGTAGCGGCAGAGGACTGCATAAATGTAGACTCGAAGAGTAAAGGTGTAGAATGATAGTAACGTTTGTTTACTTTAAAAATCTTTAAACTTATGGTGCTGGTCATGTAAATAGCTGCCATTTCCTGTGGGCTGGCGAAAATATGAGCCTTTTTGGAAATTATAACTCGTGTGTACAGATATGCAGTTGGAACTTCAAAACTTTTCTTTTATTGGACTTTCTACTTTAAATATACATCTTCTATAATTGCTAAGGTTAAATCGCAGTCCACAGATGATACTTCAGTTTAATAATATTATCGCAGAAAAAAATTGAAAAGGAGTTTTGATATTCAAGTACAGACCCCGGTAAGCAAACAAGTGATCTTTCTGCTTAAATTTCTATTACAGCCCACGCAAATTTAAAGACACACACAGATCGCAAGAACAAAGCGAACTTTAGCCTTTATAGTGGATTACAGAGTGGTACAGAGCGAAACACGGGGAGTAACACAGTCCAACATTAAACTCACTGGACTCATATGCTTAGATTGATTTTCTGATTTACCTGCAGGAAAATCCTTCACAACAACACAGCCTGTGGAATTAATACGATAAACATATAATCTCAGTCGTTATCAAAATTTCGTTCTCATCTTCTGCAGATTTGTCAAAGACTTTTGTAAATCATTTGCTCCACATGTTTCTCCTGTTCACTGCATATTTTAAACACAAAATCAACACAACAAAAGCACACAAAACGAATGAAACAGGGAGAACTTGAATGTCAGTTAAAGTCTACGATGCAAGAGACGATAACAAAGGTTTCAACAACTACAAATTTTTCATTCATACCGCTACTGTCTTCTAGTGAAACCTACCAAGCCTGCAGACCTGACAAACGTTTGCGGAAGCCGGAAATATACTTCTGTCAACACAGAAAATCGTCATAACTGTCGTGACGTAATATTACGTCCGCCGCACATTCCTATTTTCCACAAGTGCCTAATAAGACCCCTACAACCTGAGCTGGACTGTCCGTCACGATATTCATGCTTGTTTACATATGAGTCACGATGTGAGTGGAGATTTTTAATCAAATGTATTGAAGAATTCGTCGTAAATACAGGTGGCTGCTCAGCAGTGAAATACACTAACCACTGCCAAAATGGTTTTCGTTTGTTTAGATTTCCAAGTAACCTCATACGAAGGAAAGGATGGACCATAAATTGCGACAGAGACAACTGGCAACCAAGACCTGGCACTCAATTGTGTATGTGTTAATAAAAGTAGTTATAAACATGAAACCAAATGTATACAAATGCATTTCTTGATTCCGTCGAAAACTATACTGAAGCATCTCGTTTCAAAAATTTTCGACGCCTGAGATATTTTCGCGGTTGGTAAAGTGGAGAGGAATGTTTATTGTGATATTATAATACGGCGTTACCATAAACATACATACACGAACTGAATAATACTTAACCCCATTTCTTATATAGGTACGGTACGACGAGAGACAATTAATATAGTTTTATAGCGGACTGGTCATTCGGAGGAAAGTTGCACAAGTAACATAATTTTCAAATAATAAAGTTTTGATCACAGCTCAACAAGCAACAAATTATTGTCTCATTTTTGTGTTAGTGATAAAGACAATTAATAACAGCATGAATTCCAGACATACAAAATTTACCATTGCTTGTTTGGGGTGCAAGGGGGGGGGGGGGGGGGGGGGGTAGTTAGACCTCGCTGCTGTGTAAGGACTAATTTAATCTATTACTAAAAATTCTTTTCACTGTAACACGGAACTGTCATTTTCCTCCTCTGCACTATAAAGCTGCATTTCGTAAAGTACCTATTTGATGATGATGATGAAGTCCCATGCTCGACAGAGCGTAGGGGAACGATGCGGGAGACCCGCACCGCCGTACGAGGCAAGGTCCTACTGGAGGTGGTTTGCCATTAGCTTCCTCCGACCGTAATGGGGATGAAGGGATGATGATGAAGACGGCACAACAACACTCAGTCATTTCGAGGCAGGTGAAAATCCCGGACCCCCCCGGGAATCGAACCCGGGACCCCGTGCTCGGGAAGCGAGAACGCTACCGCGAGACCACGAGCTGCGGACAGTACCTACTTATGATTACAAAATAAACAGCACTTTCGCAAGTGTCTGCATACGAGCAAAAACTAATAAGTAAGCAGAGGTTGTCGTTGCATAACACCCATGTCTGAAGACATTAGCACAGAGTTCTTAACTTATTACATCTATTACTTACAAACTACCCGCAAGTTACGATCTTCCAGTTCTATAGCCAGGGTATAACAGTAAAGTTCAGCTCTTCTAATACATGAAAGGGGCATTCTAAATATCTCTATACATGTTAGTTACCGTCTGGTACATTTCATACATGCAGACTCAAATGCTTTGTAAGAAATGTTGCAAAAAGTTGCGTGAATACGTTAACCACCCAGAGTTAGGGAAATCGCGGCGGACGATTCAGCGTGTTATATAGAAGCCCTATACCGCAATATTACTTCTGATGCACGTTAAGTGTTATAGAGTTTTCGCATTAAAATTTCGGAGGCATTACTTTCGAGCGATCCCGAGTAAGACTGCACTTATTTTTTAAAAAAAACGGCATTTGAAAATGGCCTGAGGCGAAAATTGTGCAACGATGCAAAAATACACTAAAATTCAACAGACGCAGGCTGCGTGGAGTCATGTAAGAAATTACAAATTCAGCTAGCTGAGGAAAACTTCGTTATCTACCGCTGATTAAAACAACACGTTTCATACAAGCACTGGTACGAAGTTTAAAATTCAAGACGATGAAAGTGTGTTGCATCAAGTCTGATGACAAATCGTACTTTTCAAAGCGGCGATATTGTCGAGTTTTGCTGAAGGCGCGTACACACAAGGACAATGAACTACAGCCAACTACTTCGTTGGCGATATTTGCTTAACTGTTCTTTGACTCAGTAACGATTTGTGTCTCTAGAAAAGGTGTGTACGTAATATTTATGAAATATTCCGTCTCTTCTTGGAGGAAAATTGACCTATTGATAACTTGAAGACAAAGTACATTAATATTCCACAATAATATCTATTACTTCAGTATGAAACGGCTTTCGACTTCTTAGGCCATCGTCAGATAACTTAATGCTAAACAGGTAGCTCACACAACTTCAGCGAGAGTTCCTAGCTGTACAAAGAATGCTGTACAAAGATATGAGACATTTTATGATTATATCGATACAAAACACAAGCATGAGGTAATACCTAGAGGGGACACTGAATAAATAAATCTTACGTTACAGTATATTCAATTATTAAAACTATGTGTGTGTATAAAACAGAAATGTTCTACAAGTGAATAATGGCAAAGTCCACTATGTCATGTGGACAAATTGTTGAATGCGACGAAAAGACCGAATAAAGAGAGAAGAAGAAAGACGTCTATTGAATGTGGATGTGCAACAATGATAACAAGCTTATTAGCTAATGGTGAGAGGATAATAACTGGCTCCTACTTTAATCAGGATGAGTAATGGGTTTTGTATCCCTCCTGGAAGGCGGCGCGTGGGTGTGCTCCTGTAATCTGAAGGGTAGGCCGAATGTAGGAAGCTAGGAGGAGTAGGTGAGGTAGAACTCTCGGTACTGCAGTAAAGTAAAAGTGGTTTTACTATATCTCAACACAATAAGAAACGTGAATACATAACTTGGTACTGAGGAGCACTTAGGTGCGCAGCCGGATATATCAAAGCTAACATAAGTTACACAGACAAAATCTGTAGTGGCTCGCCCACTATGAAATAGAAACAATGTTTGTTGTTCGTCTGCTCGTGAGAAAATGGCAGAATCTGAAGCGGCGCTCGTAGAGCTGCACAGCGCCGGCTAGAGGGCGCTGTCGGCGAAGATCTTCCGCTCTCGTAGTGCCAACCTTACAACGGGCACCTACGCTGTGGCATCGTAACTATCGATACCAGAATGGGATTGTGTTTGGTCATTAAGAGTCACATCAGGATTCTTTAATTGTTGTTCATTAATGGCCAGAATTTCAATTAATGTTAGTTTTCTCCCTTCATTTCCTTCATCGAGAACAACACATGTCACGTCATACGAATGACGTTCATTCAGAGTATGGTGGAATCTTTCTTTCTCAAACTCCCTTCACGCTTAGTCAGTCTAGTATTTATAGCCCTACGTGACTGACCTATATATAATATACTATACAGATTGCAAGAAATTCTATAAATTCTACTCTGCTCTTTACTGTTGAACAGAACGTGGGCAACAGTATTCCTAGCGTAGACAGCTGGAGTATATTTTCTGGATTTTAGTTTTCTAGCAAGACCACGTGAAGTTCTGCCACATATAGCATGGCAGCCCATTTGTTATCAGTGTGGTTTTGTGCTGTCTGAGGTGGATAAAAGAGAGCTGTTATCCTCTGCCTCTCCTTTTTGCTGAGTTTATGATCAATCAGTGTATTAAGTTTATCACGACAGCCAAAAGTCGCATTTAGTGGGTGTGTGTGTGTGTGTGGATGTGTGTGTGTGGATGTGTGTGTGTGTGTGTGTGTGTGTGTGTGCGTGTGTGTGTGTGTGTGTGTGCGTGTGTTTTTTACCAGTTTCGCTGTTTAATTGACAAGAGCATCGTCAGAATCTCTGGAATTTACTGTTTACACTAAAGTAGTTGCCCGTTAAATTAAAGAGCGACTGTTGTGTCTAGGAATCGTGCATACTCGGTTTGCTAGACAAACAATCAAACAACTCATATTAATAAGTTTTGGTACAATAAGACAATAAAAATACTGAACTTTGATAGATGTGTCGCAAGCCCCAGGCGGAGTGGCCGAGCGGTTCTAGGCGCTATAATCTGGAACCGCGCGATCATTACGGTCGCAGGTTGGATGTGTGTGATGTCCTTAGGTTAGTTAGGTTTAAGTAGTTCTAAGTTCTAGGGGACTGATGACCTCAGAAGTTAAGTCCCATAGTGCTCAGAGCCAATTGAACCATTTTTTTTTCTTTTTTTGTGGCAAGCGAAGGGCGACATAAAGAATAATCAGTCTTCTTCAGAGAAGTCTGTGCTACATAGAGATTCCTAACGAAGTGGCTAACGTTGACACTGCTACCGAAGTGCGCCCGACCATATTTATTTATTTATTTATTTTTTGCAGTTTCCTAAGACACAGCGTCACCGGTTCAGATCCGGTCCAACTGTCTCGGTGGACAAGTGAGAGGAGACTCAAAGCAACGGCTGCATAACAGCCGAGCATAGCACTTTGAAGGTGTGGCGGTGGAACTTTAAGTTCCGTGCCACCTTCCAACGGTGGAAGTACGGCCCCACCAATCGGGCGTGGAGCTTATGTCCTGTTCACGTAGGGGCCGGCGCTGTCGCGTTGTCGTCCTGGAGAGGGGTCTGGCAGCGAGCGATTGGCTGACCTCTTCTCATAGCCTTCTCTTCCCTGTCGTTCCCGACTGGCGTGCCGGTGCTGATTTTACGCCGTAACACGAACCACTTAAAAAACATGCTGAGTGCGATTGTGGCTGTCCTGAAACGTTGTTTCTCCAGCAGGTAATGCCTGCTCTCACTAAGGACGTGCATTTATTGTGTTTAAAAATACTGGAGTATAGAATGGAAAAAAAAAAATCCTAAAACCTACTGTCACTCTCTCTCTCTCTCTCTCTCTCCCTTTTCACACACACACACACACACACACACACACACACACACACACACACACATTACAGACACCTCTCAAAGATTCAGAACAACCGCCAGGAACGCCTTCAACTGTTGCACTGTCATCCATCTTGTATTTACACCTCCAACTGTTCCACTGCCTGCCATGTTTGTTATTACAGCTGGTGAACAGTGAAAGAGTGACAGTGACAGCGGCAACTCAATATATAATGTTTGACAGTGATGACCACGAGGAAAAAGAAAATGTAAGTGAAACATTACACACACACACACACACACACACACACACACACACACACACATAGAATTAATTAATTTCAGGCACAGAAATAACAATTTTCAAATCGTAGTTTTGGCTTACACAATTTATCTACTTTAAGGTGTAAGTGGTTGCAGATGACAAACTGTGGAGGAGAACAGTCACTGTAGAAACACAACGTTAGAAAAACCACATCATATGGTAAAAAGGTATGAATTCATAATTTATGCGTTTTTTTCAAATATCTGTAATTACGATTTAAAAACTAATAGTTACATGTATACAAACAGTAAACAACATTCTTTATCTTCAACAGATGAAAAATAAAAGCCCACTGAAGATGCTGCAACTGCAGTGAAATGTGTTTAGGATAAAAAACACAATTGTGTTTTGCTAAAAGCGGGCCCTATCCAAAAACATACGTATGGAGACAGCATTAGAGTTTTAACGTGAACAATTCTGTGAGCCCCTACGAACTGTGTTACAAAAATAAACCGAAAAGATTAGACGCTTGGAGAGAAATAACTTAGCTATTAGAAAGTGATACGCACAATGCAAAAAACAAAATACTGTCTTTATTAACAAAGTAGTGTCTTTATTGACATCTTTTCGACAAAGGCAAACAAACAAACAAACAGAACTGGGAGTGACGATTAACTTTCTGCTATAGGTAGGCCTACAGCTCTCCAAAAAGAGGTGTTATCTACGTAAATTTTAGGGCGTACACAGTTCAATAACAATTCGAAATCTGTAGCTCTCATACGGGAAGAAATTACGAAATAGCCCATATTCCGATTCACCTTTAAGATAGACATTAATTGTGTCCCACCACATTGATTTCTACTTTCTAAAAGAGAGATCATTCACCAGCGTCGTTTCTTCTTCTTTTCCTGAAGGTCAGCTTCTTGCAGTATAATAAATGCTGCACATGCGATGTCTGCTAAATCTTCTTCTTACCTGATAATATGGGCAGGTGAAGTAATTAAAATGTTTCTTTATAACAATAACAAAACGTGAACAACGTCGGCAGGTTATCAGAGTCCCCCAAGCCCTTCGTGTGATGTGGATTAAGTCCCTTTTACACGATCGACTTCCTTGTTTGAATTGTCCACTCGAGACAAGTGAGCCTATTGCAGCGCCCCTGGCGTTTTATGCCCGTACTGAGTCTTGTCTGCTTTGACAAGGGGAGGCCGCCAATTGTGAAAAACAGATTCGATTCATACTGCGCATAATAAAAGCTCATGGCCAGAGGTGTAACGTGGCAAAGCACCAAGATGCACTTCTCAGCCGTTGTCAAGAAAATCGACAGTTAAAAGAAACCGTTGCCGTGAAATACTCTCTACGATTAATAACTTTCTACAGCGTCGTGGCGCAGCTGTAAGCGCTGGGGTTCGTAATCCGACGGTCGCCGGATCGAATCTCGCGCCATGCAACCATTTTTTTTGTATTTGTTTTTTGTAATTCATATATATATATATATAATTCCCGGAAATCAGTTGCAACAATTATGCACATAATAAGTTGTTGAAAGTCGTTTGTCGTGCAAAAACTGGCGACTTCGAACATCATGATGTTTCCCGCAAACAAAGTTGTATTTCACAAATTTTATTAATTGTCTTCATAATGTTAACCACGTATAGTTAACGGAAGACGTAGAAACGGTATTCCGAAACGAATACGTGTAGCGCAAGTCAAACGTTAGAATTAGAATAGAGACCCCACGAACACAAATTTGCTGCGGCATGTATGAAATATAAACTCCGTTACTCGCTCGTTACACTTGAAGGACAGATGTTGAATGGGCCGAAACGAGCCGCTGCATAACAGCGTAGTTGCCTGCTAACTTCGAAAGAAGGTAGATGCGGTCCCTAGCGCAACTTATAACATCGTCGAAAATCAGTGCGGACGGGAGAGCTTTGGTACACCCTGTTAAAAAAACGGAAAAATGGAGGCGGTACAATTGGAGAGCGATCCACCTTCACCAGTATGCATAAGCAATTCATTAATAGTACAAAAAACTAATAATAAAAAAAATTGCATGGCGCGAGATTCGATCCGGCGGCCTTCAGATTACGAACCCGAGCGCTTACCGCTGCGCCACGACGCTGTAGAAAACTATTAATCGTAGAGAGTATTTCATAGCAGCGGTTTCTTTTAACTGTCGATTTTCTCGACAACGGCTGAGAAGTGCATCTTGGTGCTTTGCCACATTACACCTCTGGCCATGAGCTTTTCTTATGCGCAGTATGAATCGAATCTGAATTTCACAATTGGCGGCCTCCCCTTGTGAGTGCAAAACTGCCTGTCATGTGAGAGCTGTCTGCAGTGCAGTTTGGTATCTGAACTGTGAAAGTGAGGTAACGAACGATTATCCTTTTTGCGGAAAATTCGAAATGTAGTAACAGAATTTAAGAGCAAGCAATGACAACAGATTTCATTACAGACAAAGGCAGAATTCATAGTGCAAGTTATTGTTAAAGCTAGTGTGGTAAATTGTCCACACTCCTAAGAACTGAAAGAACAGGAAATATGTGATCCAAACATTTCAGAACACATACATTCATTTACCCGAGAATATATGTACTTGCAAATACGTCAGGCAATTTGTAGAACCCAGTGAATAGCGCCTTTTCGCTTTATCCTTCTTATCTTGTTTGTTTGCTGAGTGCCAAATAACAACGAAATCATTTTGCTCGTGCGACGATTTTCACTTTTTCGCTGTTGAAATAATTTTCAAAATGTTCAAATTTGTGTGAAATCATATGGGACTTAACTGCTAAGGGCATCAGTCCCTAAGGTTACACACTACTTAATCTAAATCATCCTAAGGACAAACACACACACACACCCATGCCCGAGGGAGGACTCGAATCTCCGCCGGGACCAGCCGCACAGTCCATGACTGCAGCCCCACAGACCGCTCGGCTAATCCGGGGCGGCAATAATTTTCATTAAAAGACGATTATCTATTTACGTTCTTATTTATCCAAAGTGAAGGTTTTTCTCAGTAAAACGTAAATACCTTTTTCTCTCAGTTATTCCGTCTCTCTTGTAAGCAGGAACAAATACCAGGAGATTATGTAATTTTTTAGTGTGTCGTGAAAACAAAGCAAAAAACATAATAAAGATAAAAAAGACGCTAAGGCACTAAATCTATTTCTGCAATTGGAGTGAGCTCGACTAGAATAGGTTATAATTTCCGATCTTAGTAGATGCCCTTGTAGTCTCTGCGCAAGCGCAGTGTACAGCATCGTCGGAAATTTAGAACCCCACACTCAGTACAATGTATGGATCATTGACGTCATAGACATGATTGGTTGCTGATTTACATGCAAGCACGAAAGGCGCACGCAATTCGAGTGGTCGGTTTTGACCAGAAAATCGCTCGTGTAAAACGGGCTTGAAAAGCCGAACGCCAGTTCGCGTAGTGTATACGCGCCCTTCGTGAGCTAGTGCTCTCGACAAAATATATCGACGCATCGACAATTTTTACAATGCATACCGGTACACAACGTCGAAATCCTTCCCCAATATATCGATAAGCCGAAATCGAAATGGCAATATCGAGTGCCGATATTTATATTTTATGTTTGTTTTATTTTTATGGAAGTTAACTGCTAAGGTCATCAGTCCCTAAGCTTACACATTACTTAACCTAAATTATCCTAAGGACAAACACACACACACACCCATGCCCGAGGGAGGACTCGAACCTCCGCCGGGACCAGCCGCACAGTCCACGACTGCAGCGCCTTAGACCGCTCGACTAATCCCGCGCGGCTTATGTTTTTTTTTCCGCAGTCTTCGCTAAATATTTGAAATCATTCTTTTGAAATTGTAGAAGAACATAATTTTACTTTCACTGTGTGAAGGAATCTTACTACTTTTTGAGCTTTCATCACTTCCCGTCTTCCTCAGTGACCGTGTGAAGCAAGTGTAGACGGCAGAAAAAAAAGCCCGATTGCACCGGGAGTGCGGTGTGAATGGAATAACAATATTTCCTATGTGAAGCAAAAGCACACCAGTTACTTTAAAAAAACAATTTTTAACGCAGCTAATGTGCTATTTCTTCACATCGGCATTCCTCGAAAAAAAAAAACAGCTGCAGAAAATGATGAGTAAGAATCTAAATGACAAGATTAAATAATGGAAAATACAGGATGGAATGTAACAATATCATGAAAAGGAAAGTTGCTACTCACCATATAGCGGAGATGCCGAGTCGTAGACAGACACAACAAAAGGACTGTCGTCAAAAATAGACGACAGACATACGCACACACACTCATACAAAGGCATCTCACACACACATGACTGCAGTCTCTGGCAACTGAAGCCACAAATGACGAGATAGGTCTTTGCGTTGGGTGGAGACGTGTGAGGAGAAATGCTGACGTAATCAGCGCTCGGCGCTACCAAGAGAAACTGCAACGTTTACCTTCACGATGCAATTTTGACACTCCAGCTGCTAGGTCGCTGGCGTTTGCAGGAATGGAAAAACAGGGAAGTCGACGTGAAGTGCTCCGGACAAATCCGACATGTAACGAAACCGAACGACAGACCCATCGGACACATTTTATTGTGCAACTTAAATGCAGTGGTTATCGCCATGCGTGAACATGCATCGTTTTCCATTCGATTCTTGCTCTAAGAGGGTACGCAGGTGGTTAGCTTGTTGATGTACAGAATATCTAATAATAAATCGGAGCTTGAAAATACCGCTACAGTTGTAAGGTTCTTTTATTTAACACACGACCGGTTTCGGGCTCTTGTACGCCCATCTTCAGGTGTCGTGACTTGGTGTTGTGATCCCGAGTGTATGGGGTCCATGGTCTGCGCTCGTTGGTAGCACATCGCGTATTGTACACGTACACCGCGGCACTCGGGGTCACAGCACCAAGTTACGACAGCTGAAGATGGGCGTATAAGAGCCCGAAACCGGTCGTGTGTTAAATAAAAGAACCTTGCAACTGTAGTGGTATTTTCAGCCTCTGATATGACGCTCAGTTGCGGATGTTCCTCCGACAGGATTGTTTGTAATAATAAATCATTATTTTTTGAAGGACATCATCTTTACGCCAGTGACTGTGATAAGTTTTTATTACACTACTGCAATTTCGGCCGTAGACCATTATCAAATGCTGATATTACGGCTTTAAGACACGGCAGCGTAATGTAAGCTGACACATTTGTACGTCTTTTTTTTTTCTTTATTGTCATTTCCATTCCCCATCAGGGGCGGGCTGGCAGCAGTATAAGCGCTGCTCTTCAGCCAAGAGACAAATAGACAGGAAGGCATTTAAAAACAATATAAAGGAGATATATTGGCGGAGCATAGAAACAAAAAAGGCGGAAGAGTAGCAAATAAGACATACCAGGCGGGGACTGTAAATCGGAGATAAATATCTAAAAAAGTATGTTACACAAAAAAACCACACACTACATTAAAAGGCACCAGACAAAGTACGGCAGGAGCGTGAAAGTCCGTAGAACGAATAGAACAGCCACATGGCGAGCGGCGTAGCAGGGAACTGTCATGGACAATAAACAGGTCGAGCACGCAATTAAAACCCACGTCACTAGATGACACTGTAGAGCGGTTTCCTTTAATTTACGTCTATGGCCACACACTTTTTGTTAGCAGATTACCGGTTTCGGTATTTAATGACCATCATCAGATCTGTTTCACAAAAGCAAAGTCCTAATGAAACAGATCTGACGATGGCCATTAAAGACCGAAACCGGTAATCTGTTAACAAAAAGTTTGTGACCAAAGACGTAAATCAAAGGGAACTTATTACATATACGGGTCACTGTTTTTTCGCGACGGTGTCACAGCTTGTGAAACTGTAGAACGGCACAGAAACACATCACTAACGTAGCACACTGATAACGAATAAAAACCTGGAGAATCTGCATGGAAGAGGGGGAAAAGGGAAATGGGAAGGAGGCGAGGAGGAGAGGAGAGAAAGGGGGATGAGGTGGGGGTTAGTATGTCGTTGTCAGTACTGTTAAATACACTCATGACGTTGTTACACAGTGCGAGTACACGTATTCAGACATCGTAAAACAACATAATCTGTAAGTGCACATGATCGTTAAACCATCACTAGTAACAAAAAAAGCGATGTTTGAATACGTATGCTAGCACTGTGTAACAACATCACGAGTGTGTTTAGCAGTATTGAGCACGACATACAAATGTGTGAGCTTACATTTCGTTGACATGTCTACATCTACATAGATACTCTGCAAATCACATTTAACTGCCTGGTAGAGGGTTCATCGAACCACCTTCAGAATTCTCTATTATTCCAATCTCGTATAACGCTCAGGAAGAACGAACACCTGTATCTTTCCGTACGAGCTCCGATTTCCCTTATTTTATCGTGGTTACCGTTCCGCCCTACGTAGGTCGGTGTCAACAAAATATTTTCGCATTCGAAGGAGAAAGTTTGTGATTGGAATTTCGTGAGAAAATTCCGTCGCAACGAATACCACCTTTCTTTTAATGATTTCCAGTCCAAATCCTGTATCATTTCTGTGACACTCTCTCCCCTATTTCGTGATAATACAAAACGTGCTGCCTTTCTTTGAACTTTTTCGATGTACTCCGTCAATCCTACCTGGTAAGGATCTTACACCGCGCAGGAGTATTCTAAAAGAAGACGGACCAGCGTGGTGTAGGCAGTCTCCTTAGTAGGTCTGTTACATTTTCTAAGTGTCCTGCCAATAAATCGGAGCCTTTGGTTAGCCTTCCCCACAACATTTTCTATGTGTTCTTTCCAATTTAATTTGTACGTAATTGTAATACCTAGGTATTTAGTTCAATTTACGGCTTTTAGATTAGACTGATTTATCGTGTAACCGAAGTTTAACGAATTCCTTTTAGCACTCATGTGGATGACCTCACACTTTTCGTTATTTAGGGTCAACTGCCACTTTTCGCACCATTCATATATTTTTTCTAAATCGTTTTGCAGTTTCTTTTGCTCTTCTGATGACTTTATTAGTCGATAAACAACAGTGTCATCTGCAAACAACCGAAGACGGCTACTCAGATTGTCTCCCAAATCGTTTATATAGATAACGAACAACAAAGGGCCTATAACACTACCTTGGGGAACGCTTGAAATCACTTTTACTCGATGACTTTCCGTCAGCTACTACGAACTGTGACCTCTCTGACAGCAAACCACAGATCCAGTCACATAACTGAGGCGATATTCCATAGGCACGCAATTTTACTACGAGCCTCTTCTGTGGTACTGTGTCAAAAGCCTTCCGGACACCCAGGAATACGGAGTCGATCTGAAATCCCTTGTCAATAGCACTCAGCACTTCATGTGAATAAAGAGCTTGCTGTGTTTCACAGGAACGATGTTTTCTAAACCCATGCTGATTGTGTGTCAATAGACCGTTTCCTTCGAGGTACGTCATAATGTTCGAACACAATATATGTTCTAAAATCCTGCTGCATATCGACGTTAATGATATGGGCCTGTAATTTAGTGGATTGCTCCTACTACCTTTCTTGAATATTGGTGTGACCTGTGCAACTTTCCAGTCTTTGGGTACGGATAATTCGTCGAGAGAACGGTTGTATATGATTGTTAAGTATGGCGCTAATGCATCAGCATACTCCGAAAGGAACATAACTGATATACAGTCTGGACCAGAAGACTTGCTTTTATTAAGTGATTTAAGTTGCTTTACTACTCCGAGGATATTTGCTTCTACGTTACTCATGTTGGCAGCTGTTCTCGATTCGAATTCTGGAATATTTACTTCGTCTTCTTTCGTGAAGGCATTTCGGAAGGCTGTGTTTAATAAATCTGCTTTGGCAGCACTGTCTTCGATAGTATCTCCATTGTTATGTTGTTTTACGATGTTTGAATACGTGTGCTCGCACTGTGTGACAATGTCGCGATTGTATTTAATAGTATTGACAACGACTTATAAATGATGCCTGTGTCTTTTATTAACATTGCCAACCCCTTTTGCTTTCTGTTTTAACTTTCCTCATTTTTCCGCCATTTTACACTTTACGTCAGCGTTTTATCGCCTGTTTTTCTTGCTTCTTTTCTTCTTCCGTTTTTAAAATAAAAGTCTGTAGGCTGTAGAGCAGCATACTAAGCTGCTGCCAGCCGCCCCCTTCGGGGGGGGGGGAATTGAAACTCAATAAAGGAAAAAAAAGACTTATAAATTAAATGCGTCAGCTTAAATTGCGTTGACATGGCTTAAAGCATTGATATCAGCACTTAATAATAGCCTCAGGGCGAAATTGCAATAGTGTAATAAAAACTTCACTGGCGTAAAGATGATGTCCTTCAAAGAAAATTTTATGACTGAATCCCAGCTACAACAAGTTTATTCAATAAATCAATACTTAAACATACAGCTCTAAAACCGGCAATATATTTATAATGCGCCTCCCATATTTTTCCGTCATAGATACATTTTTTCGATATATCCAGGGCACATGTCACCATTCTATTAAATATCGATTTATCGGATTCCTGATATTTACAAAAATATTAACGGTCCTTTCGAGCATCTGACGGTAGACGCTTATTCGTTTGCATAGCGGCTGTAGTCAGTCTGAGTACTCACGTATAGTGTAAATGACATGCCTCCGGTGTGTGTGTGTGTGTGTGTGTGTGTGTGTGTGTGTGTGTGTAACCGGCAGTATATTTATAAAAGGAAGTTTAACATCAGCGCACACTCCACTGCAGAGTGAAAATCTCATTCTGGAAACATCCCCCAGGCTGTGGCTAAGCCATGTCTCCGCAATATCCTTTCTTTCAGGAGTGCTAGCTCTGCAAGGTTCGCAGGAGAGCTTCTGTAAAGTTTGGAAGGTAGGAGACGAGGTACTGGCAGAAGTAAAGCTATGAGGACGGGGCGTGAGTCGAGATTGGGTAGCTCAGTTGGTAGAGCACTTGCCCGCGAAAGGCATAGGTCCCGAGTTCGAGTCTCGGTCCGGCACACAGTTTTAATCTGCCAATGAAGTTTCACATCAGCGCACACTCCCCTGCAGAGTGAAATCTCATTCTAGTATATTTATAATGTGCAGCCGATATTTTTCCGTCGATTCATCGATACATTTTTTCGATATATCAAGGGCAGATTTCGCCATTCTCTTAAATATTGATTTATCGGATTCCAGATATTTACAAAAATATTAACTGTCCTTTCGAGCATCTGACGGTAGACGGTTATTCGTTTGCATAGCGCCTGTAGTCAGTCTGAGTACTTACGTACTACATGACTCCGGTGTGTGTGTGTGTGTGTGTGTGTGTGTGTGTAGCCGGCAGTATATTTATAATGCGCCGCCGATATTTATCCGTCGACTCATCGATACGTTTTTCCGATATGTCAAGGGCAGATGTCACCATTCTATTAAATATCGATGTATCGGATTACTGATATTTGTAAATAAATATTAACTGCCCTTTCGAGCATTTACGCTAGACGGTTATTCGTTTGCGTAGCGCCTGTAGTCAGTCTGAGTACTTACGTACTACATGACTCCGATGTGTGTGTGTGTGTGTGTGTGTGTGTGTGTGTGTGTGCCCGGAACAAGTATGAGCAACCGGCCCGGTGACTTTATCCCGCCGAAGACGTGACCCCGATTTCGCCGGCGGCCCAGTGAAGCTGGCCGTACGTTGAGCTGGAGTGGTGGGGGGGCAGGTCCAACCGCTGGTGGGTGAAGGGAGGAGGAGGGGGGATAGGGGAGGAGCGCCTCTGTCGGCGAGACTGAGACGCGCGCGGCCTCAGTCGGCGCGATGCCTTGAGCGCTCGCGCTTCGCGATGTCCGTGTCCGCCGCGCTGTCACTGCCGCTGCTGCTGCTGCTCCTGCCGCCGCTGTCGGCCGGCGCCGACCACGTGGTGCGCATCAACAGGTGCTGCGCGCCGCAGGAGCGCTACAGCTTCTCGCAGGGGGCGTGCGAGCCGGCGCCCGGCGGCGCGCAGCCGCCCCCGTGGACGCCGCTGGTGTACTCTCCGGCGGCGGGGGACCTGCTGCCCGAGCTGCCGCCCCACTGGCAGCAGCGCGCCGGGTTCGTGCCCCGGTGCGAGGGCGCCGCCAAGGTGCTGCGCACGCACCCCAACGGCCTGCACGACTACATCATCTTCGACAACGGCTCCCTGTGGCTGACCGAGACGCAGGAGTTCTTCCACCCGGAGGCGTACTGCGTCGACGGCGACGTGGCCGTCATCTGCCTGCAGGGCGCCGCCGAGGAGGACGAGGTGCGCTTCAGGAAGTGCTGCCTGGGCGACGGCGTCTTCAGCGAGGCTTCCATGTCCTGCACGGAGGGCGGCGGAGCGCCGGCGGGCGCCAGCGTCGCCGAGGTGGTGGCCCGGAGCTGGCCGCGCGCCAGGCTCACCGCCAACTTCCCCGTCTGCCGCACGCCGGGCACCCACTTCGAGGTCGCCGGTTCGGTGCTCGGCGGCGACGGCTCGCTCAAGAGGGACGGCTCGCTCATCATCAGAGGCGCCGCGCTCACCCTCACCCTGCGGGCCGACGAGTTCTGCCTCGAGAGGGTCGTCCAGCACAGCGCCGACCCAGGTGTCCAGGTAAGACCGGTGGGGCCTCCAGCGTACCCTCAACAAAACAAAGTGATTCGCAGTTTGTTTCCGAACAGTGATAACAAGTGTGTGGCTCGTGTGTGCTAGTGGCTGTTGACAGACTGCCTGTGTCCTAGCCCGACGTAGAGGCGTCTACGGAACGTAACAACTCGGTCATTGGCGAAGCCGACTTACGTGAATCTGGAATAATTGTCACACTAAAGTTACGAAATCTTGGGTGTGCTGACAGTCTGATCTGTAGCACAGCCCGTGATCTTCGTTAGGTTGGAAGATTTCAGTTGGCAAAGCCAACGAATACGAAACCAGAAAATATGGTTGTGGTAACAAGTCGTCCTATGTTTACGTTCGCGCCATATTGAAAATTGAAAGTGTGATCGAGTAGGTAATGTTACCGGTTGTCGTAAGAGATTCACCTGTAACTTAGCTAGCTCTCCGTGTCCGCGCACCAAATTTCACACATTTTTCGTGGTTACTGTGTTATGTTGCCCTCTCCGTCCACTCCACCGCCTCTGAGATCTTGCAGCTTGATCTATAATGCAAAAATGGTTGAAATGGCTCTGAGCGCTATGGGACTTAACATCTATGGTCATCAGCCCCCTAGAACTTAGAACTACTTAAACCTAACTAACCTAAGGACATCACACAACACCCAGTCATCACAAGGCAGAGAAAATCCCTGACTCCCCCGGGAATCGAACCCGGGCGCGGGAAGAGAGATCTATAATGTAGCCTGAGGTCTAGGTTAGGTTGAAAGGAGATAATTTGGGCGTAAACTGGCGAAGACAAATAAAGGTTGTCGTACGGGAATGAACTATAGCGTATCCTATTATTTACTTACATGTCATATTCAAACGCACTTTGTCATACTTAACGCTCTGTCCACGATCAATACCATGGAAAACGGTGAGTAGTGAGGTCACGGGAAGTGTTCGATTCCAATATTGTTGTTTCATTGTGCTTCTTGAGATAGTGATGATTGTGCATGCGGCTGCAGTTTTTGGTTTCATGATTTGGTATCGGTAGTTTCTGTTTAGGTCAAGGGAATTGTTCGATTCCAGTGGATAATGTTTTTAGATGATTTTGAGGAGGTTGTTGTCCTTTTATTTTATCGTTTTTGTCGTTTGGTTTAGTGGTGTGTCTTTACTTTTAGTTTGTCCTCACCCAGAAACCCCAATTTCCCTCGCTTGTCCCGTTAGTTTCATTATATTTTTGGAGAAATATGTATTTAACGGTTTTTTGATCTATTTTTGTGTTTGTTGTAATGTTTACGTTATGATGTCATAATCGCGATATGGGAGTAGTTGTGAATGGTCGTTTCCACCATATTGATGACTTCGTTGGTCAAAGCACACGGGTGGAATCGGACGTTTCCGTTAACCCCTACGCAAAATGCAAGTGTGTCCCACTACGTAATTTCTATCGCAAATTGATGTGTAGTGTAGTCCATGGTACACGTTAGCTTAATAGTTGACGCAATTTACGATACAAATAAATAAAACTGGAAAGAAAATTCAGAAAAACTCTTGTATAGCTGACACGTCACCGTCGAATATTTTTGTTAATAACGTGCAACATGCACAGTAGGAGAAGAATGGAATATGTAATCATTATCCTACAACCATCAATATAAGGAAGTTACTGGCTTCAGCTTCGATATAGTGCAAGCTGTAATGGGAACCATTGTGGCACTAATAATAAAGATAAGTTGAGGAGCGCCGGAACAAAACCTGATATATCCACTGTATTCGTGTGTTTGAGCCGTAGGGGGTAGATACGGGAGTAATAATACATGCTGCCACAAAATAATTTTCAGCACAACGCGACATCAAGTGTTTTATGGCGTGTTTCTTCCTTTTATAGCTTGTGGAGCCATTTAGAGATCACTGTTTGTTACTTTCTGTATTAACAGCAAATGCGCATTTACCGATTTTCGTTCCGGCGCTCCTCAGTTGTAAACAGCTACTTCAGTTGTGTTCAGATAAAGAATTGTCTATTTCCTGAATGAGAATTACAATAGAGTCCTGTGGAGTCGTTCTTTTTTAAGTAGTCGTTGCAGCGGATGTAGAAGAATGCGATACCGCCGTCTGGCAATTAACCCGGTACGTATTTGTTATGTGAGTTGCCATAGCCATGACAGATTGATCTGTAACAAACCACGAGGTTCTGATTAGGTGTGGAGGTCATAATACCGGTATAATTAATATTTGGAGCCATCCTTCTTATATGCTTTATAAACATGCTAGAGGAAGATCGTAGTTTGGATGTGGTTTGAAGCAGCCAACATATGTGTAATGACTGTCGTCATAAGTATTGTGCATTCCATAGTTGCATTTACGTCTCAGACAAAACCATTTGAGTTCCGATATAGCTGAAATACGTATAACTGAACGACTTCAAAATCGCTATACTGAGCAATAGCGTCAATGGTCGAAGCAGACGAGTTGTATCGTATTCTTCAGTTACCTGCACCGAAGTACGAAACTCCAGAGATATCTCGTTATCGTGGTACTTTTGAGTGGCGTGCAGCTGAAATAATGTCTCGTCCACGATCGCAAAATTTAATGGATTTCCTACCGTGTATTAAAAATGAGGAGAATGACATTTGGGACAGATATTTGGAGATGTACGATTGTGCAGTATTGGATGTTACCCAGTGATCGAATGATGTTTGTTTGTGCATCTCTACTAAGAGGCCATCGCATTGCAAAGATGTGGAAAGTCGGGCAAACTTTGTCTTCTGGACTGACAGTGTTTTGACGATAGGTTTCGTCTTTGTTTACATTATCCATAACGTTTTTCTACTGTTGTCACAAATAATTTTGCTTCTCATACCAGATTTCGACACTACGCATATGATGAATTATAGCAATACCGGTTTCCGTTATCACATGTAACCATACAATTTTTCCTAGTCTCTGTGGATAATAGTCAAAACCATAGTTAATTACGCGCAACAGGACGTTCGAAAAATTATACAGTAGTTTCTTTTCGTAGTGAGAAGAATGATACATTCCCTAATGCTGTAATGAGCTACTGCATGGGCTATAAAGCTGCATAGGCGAAGGATGAAGCCTCTGGTGGTTATAACGCACGAAATATGAGGGTCCTAGTGTGCCGAACGAGAAAGATGGAGGTGACTTAACACGCTTTAATCAATAGCAAAGATTGTATAATACTTCTGGCGAAGTCTAGTACAATCAACAGTCAGAATAAACTGCGTCAAAAAGTTGCAGTCGATATTCAACTGAACCGCTCGAATTATAAATTTTGAAAAAGTGTTTGCGGCGGAGCAGTACTAAGGCATTGGATTCACATTCTAGGAGATAGTGGTTCAGTTCTATCCCTCGCTCTACCATATAGATGTAAATACGCATGGCTTGACAATTTGAGGAAGGAAAATGCCGGAATGTTTGTTTTGAAACGAACACGGTCAATTTGTTTTCCCAAGACTAGGTTGAGCACTGGACCGCTTTCTAAAGAAATTGGTGCACATATCTCGTACTATGAGACAACAATCGCTGTCGTCAGGTAGGGAGGACCTACCAAAATGAAGGAGATATGAAGTCATTAGCACTAAGACGTGTGTAAAAACTGCCGGGTCAACCATTACATTTTTTTTACTTTTTTTGCCATTAATTATATGTGCTGCTGAAAGTGCCCTACATAAATAAATACATCATTTTGCGACACACAGTTCCAGAGATGTTATAATCACTGGGAAGCGGGAAAAAACACCGCATCATGCCTGAAATTTTAATATATTTATTTTGTACCACAAAGACACTATTGTAGTCGAGTCAGTTTTTAAGAAATCTCTGACGTCTGGCAGCTTTCAACCGCAAAGCTCTAACGGCTGTAGGCGACAATAGCCATCTGTAGACCTATAATGAGACGTTGCCATACAGACGTTTACAAAATGGCGTTGTAGACACGCGAAACGGCTGTACTTATACATTTGTACGTTATGCATATTTCTTTGTACGACTGTTTCATGATTTCAAAGGTGTTTTCACGAATACATGGAAACGATTTTTTTTTTCGTTTTCTTATTTCTGTGCCTGATAGAAAATTTGCAAAATTACTTACTGCCTGAGCAATGCTGAGCTTGTTACCTAGTTGAATTATAAACAGCAAATATTAGTTCTGTCACAAAGCGACTGAACGCTGAAGAAAAATAGCTAATTAATATCACTGTGAAAGGTGTGGAAGTTTTTCGTATTCCACAGCAACAAATTAAAGATGTTTGATGGTTTTTTTTTTTAGATGAAAGGTGTTTAACGCTCATCGTCTGTGACCTCATATGAAAAGTAATAAAAATCTTCGCCTGACGTGGTGGGTTCGGATCAACAGTCTCAATGCCACGGGAACGGTCGCTACGAAAATGATTTCGTTACTTCACAAACTGTGAAGAAGCATTCATTACGTATTTATATCCTGGCATTATGCGGCAGCAATATATGTGTTAGTGTTATAGAAACGAAGCTAAATTCGTGTGCAGATTTCTCGTTCGAGGCGAGCGCATTCGCGCGTTACTGTAGTGTCGAAGTAACAGTGAAAGCGAAAACTCGTCGCGACTGTCCACTGTCGATGCGCGGGAAGCGCTGAGTGGCAATAACAGGACGGGACAGGTGGCTGCCGGCGCATGCGCAACAGTTACGACAGAGGCCGGCGCTGTTTGTGTTTACGCCGGCTGAGCGGCCGAGCGTTGAGCTTTTCGCAGCGCGTGGCATTCCGGTCCGGACGTGGCCCCGGCGGGAACTGTCACACTCACACTACGCCGCTGAAAGGCTGCGCTCGTACGGCCGTGTCTGCGGCAGGAAGCGGCCGTAATTGTGTCAGCGGTGGCGTTCGCCGCCGGAGCGGGTATTTTCGGTAGCGGCGAAGCTTCGTTAGCGGAAGCAGCTCAACAGCTTACCAGGCTGTACTACCGCGTTCCAGGGCTGAGGGAGAGACACAGCTTCCGCGTCTACGTCAGAATTAAATACCGGGTGATCAAAAAGTCAGTATAAATTTGAAAACTGAATAAATCACGGAATAATGTAGATAGAGAGGTACAAATTGACACACATGCTTGGAATGACATGGGGTTTTATGAGAACCAAAAAATACAAAAGTTTAAAAAATGTTCGACAGATGGCGCTTCATCTGATTAGAATAGCAATAATTAGCATAACAAAGTAAGACAAAGCAAAGATGATGTTCTTTACAGGAAATGCTCAATGTGTCCACCATCATTCCTCAACAATAGCTGTAGTCGAGGAATAATGTTGTGAACAGCACTGTAAAGCATGTCCGGAGTTATGGTGAGGCATTGGCGACAGATGTTGTCTTTCAGCATCCCTAGGATGTCGGTCGATCACGATACACTTGCGACTTCGGGTAACCCCAAAGCCAATAATCGCACGGACTGAGGTCTGGGGACCTGGGAGGCCAAGCATGACGAAAGTGGCGGCTGAGCACACGATCATCACCAAACGACGCGCGCAGGAGATCTTTCACGCGTCTAGCAATACTTTGTTTTTTTTCTGTTCTAATAAAACCCCATGTCATTCCAAATATGTGTGTCAATATTTACCTCTCTATCTACATTATTCCGTGGTTAATTAAGTTTTCAAATTTATACTGACTTTTTGATCACCCGGTACACTAATAAGGGCAAAAGGTAAATAGTAGCGCCGCTTGCATTTTACACAGTTCATGTACGATATTTGTACATAATACGCACCAAAATACTCACCGGGACTTATCTACTATACGTTTCCTGAATTTATCTTTCTTTAGTTCTCCGATAGGTGTGTTAAATATTGCAAAGTGCGTTAAATAATGTGAGTGAACGTAGACAAAAGGCTTATAAGGGGACAGTGCGAACTTCCACTCACCGATTTGATTCATATTGACAGGGTGTATATGGCACCACTAGGTTTTTAACATGTGCACACAGGAAGATGCGCCGGCCGAGGTGGCCGAGCGGTTCTAGGCGCTACAGTCTGGAACCGCGCAACCGCTACGGTCACAGGTTCGAATCCTGCTTCGGGCATGGATGTATGTGATGACTAGGTGTTGTGTGCTGTCCTTAGGTTAGTTAGGTTTAAGTAGTTCTAAGTTCTAGGGGACTGATGACCTCAGAAGTTAAGTCCCATAGTGCTCAGAGCCATTTGAACCAGGAAGACGCAAATTTCGACCATTTTTGAGAAAATAGAGTTTGAAAGTTATAGGCGTGCTTATGCTGTAAGCTTTGTAGAGGCACCGGTTTTCCCGATGTCCGCAGCCGATCGTGTAAGCGGTTAGCCACATATGTGCGAGGTCTATAAATCGAATCTCGCTGCCAGTAGTCTATTTTTCACTTCCACATAATTTTAACAACAGATTAATTATGGCTATGAAAAGTATCAACACGTAATCGTTCATATGCTATTTTCCCAATCTTTAACATGAAAAAGGCGAAAGTTTTTTTCTTAATGAGACCTCCGATATTAAGTCCCACAGTTCTCAAAGTCATTTGAACCATTTGAACAGCAGCTGTAAGGAAAGCAGAATTTTTTGCATGTCCACGGTATTTTTCAGTATGTCTGTTGCAAAACAAACTTGGTTTACATTTATCAACGATTCTCGGTCGTCAAACAGTTTGGCGACGCTCCACGCACATCGAAGCCTAGCACCGAGAGATGGTGCAGAAAACTCACAAGGAAAGTTGTACCGGCAGCGAGATTAGACCCAGAGACCTTGCGCATATTAAACTAAGTGCTTGTTAGCTCGGCTGGGGACCCGCTGCCTATTAGCAACCAAATAAAGTATATAAGCACGCGTAAATTTACCAAGCTCGATTTGCCTCTTCCTAATCAAACACATTAAAAGTCCTAGACGTGCCCTACACAACCTACCAGTGCGAAGCAAATCGGCGAGGGGTACTTCTTTGTGAGCCAAAGATCAATTTGTTACCTCAGCCTGTGTTTCGTATACACATTCGGTGACTTCGTGAAGTCACAACCAGTAACCTTCCAACCAAACACAGCCTACCATGGAAACAAAGATTTTAGGGGGGAGAGGGGTGATCCTCACAATCTAGCCACGATTAATAAGCATCGTAGGGACTCCGTACAGGTGGCTTACAATTACCCGTATGAGCAGCACAATTTGCTCATCGATACTACTGTGGGGTCAATTCATGTAACTCGCCACACAAATATGTTTATTAAAAGCTGCGTCAAGAACTAGAGAAGAAAACTGGGTGTAAAAGGTAACATGAAACAGAGGTTTCTCTAAATTGTAAAACTAGTGTCCTAGCGTAGATTTATTCCGCTTTTACGACGATTTACACTGACGGAGGTTTTCATATTACTCCTGGTTTACTTACACCCATTTGCGATATCATCTGTAAGGTGACATGTTGAATATTTCGTAGCCAAATTTTTTCCATGGAAGGTCATAGCACTAATTTCGAAATATCACATAAATCTTGTCTTAAATGGTTACGTCATATGACCCAGAAGTCGTTAAAACGAGAAATCGTAAATCAAAGACAGACGTTGTTTCTCCGTAGGATGTTTACTTAAATACTAGACTTTTGGATTCGATATATCAAGTTTGATGGGTAACTTATCAGTCGAACCGCCGTTGCCATGAAGTCGATAAAAATTAAACATTTCGACATCCACAGGCAATACTGTGACGTATCGGCATCTTGAAATTATTACACAATGTACTTCGGAATAAGGTAATAAAGATGAGTAATTGCTAACTGTGTCGGACTCGATAAAAATCTAAGATATGTCTCGACATGAATTCGGTTGAGGTATAGGCAGCATCACGTAAGCAAGAATCTTTTCCCATTAGGTGAGTTGATAGTACCGCCGACATCCAAGCAGGCCGGCACCCTCCCATTCGTTTCTCTCACAAGGGAACCTCCCCATCGCACCCCCCTCAGATTTAGTTATAAGTTGGCACAGTGGACAGGCCTTGAAAAACTGAACACAGATCAATCGAGAAAATAGGAAGAAGTTATGTGGAACTATGAAAAAATAAGCAAAATATACAAACTGAGTAGTTCACGCACAACATATGCAACATCAAGAAGAGTGTGACCAGAGGACCGCCGTGGTCCCGTGGTTAGCGTGCGCAGCTGCGGAACGAGAGGTCCTTGGTTCAAGTCTTCCCTCGAGTGAAAAGTTTACTTTTTTATTTTCGCAAAGTTATGATCTGTTTTTTCGTTCATTGACGTCTCTGTGCACTGTAATAAGTTTAGTGTCTGTGTTTTGCGACCGCACCGCAAAACCGTGCGATTAGTAGACGAAAGGACGTGTCTCTCCAATGGGAACCGAAAACATTTGATCGCAAGGTCATAGGTCAACCTATTCCTTCACAGGTAAACACGTCTGATATATTCTATACGACACTGGTGACGGCATGTGCGTCACATGACAGGAATATGTTGTCGACCCACCTAACTTGTACACTTGGCGAATGGGTAAATAGATTCTTCTACTTTGCCCGATTTAGGTTTTCTTGTGGATGTGATAATCACTCCAAAAAAAGTGATGAAAACATAAGAGTTTGTCAGATAATAATTGTCTGATAATAAAGTATTAAACTTTTCACTCGAGGGAAGGCTTGAATCAAGGACCTCTTGTTCCGCAGCTGCTCACGCTAACCACGGGACCACGGCGTTCCTGAGCTCACATTATCCTTGACGTTGCCTATCTTACCATTGACTACCCAGTTTGTGTATTTTGCTTATTTTTTTCATAGTTTCGCAAAACTTCTTCCTGTTTTCTCGATTGGTCTGTGTTCATTTTTTCAAAGCCTATCCACTGTGCCAACTTATAACTAAATCTGAGGGGGGTGCGAATGGGAGGTTTCCTTGTCAGTAGTTTTCGTTAATCTGCATGCCATTCCGCGAGTCGTGCACGGGTAGCCAAATAGTAAGGCGACCGCTCGCAATAAAAGGAAAGCCGGGTTCGAGTCCCGTTCGGGCACGAATTTTCATTGTCGTCATTCCATTCTACAGTTGATGGTTGTCCATATTCGCGATTGCGAACACATTTACTGTATTTCATAACGGCTGCAGTCGCTGCAGTGCCTGAACTTTGCATCGTAAACTGAATAACACAGGCACTGAAATACCATACTTAGAAAAAATTGTTTACTATTGTTTAGTATAACTTACGGAGAAAAACACTTCCCGTATTCTCTGTGCTTATTGGCTGACGAGTTTCTTTTGTTATCCGGTGTCAAACAAAAAATATACGGACAGTCGTTTTTGGCAGTTCGGGATGCTACTGAACAATACCAACCACGTTCTGAGTTATTGACATCGAAGTGGGTAAAAATTTACTGAATTCATTCGAACGCATGCAAAAGGGTGTGCGTTTTAAGAATATTTTCGAGAAATGGTAAACGATGTGTACAAAAATATTATATCATTGTTTTTGTAAGAACTGCGACAGGAGCCCGGACAACTGGGGACTGACGTATTAGGTCATGTATTAAAACTCTGAAGTACTGCTTTCTCCATACTTAACAATCATATACAACCGTTCGCTCGACGAAAGATCCGTACCCAAAGACTGGAAAGTTGCACAGGTTGCACCCATATTCAAGAAAGGTAGTAGGAGTAATCCACTAAATTACAGGTCCATATCGTCAACGTCGATATGCAACAGGATTTTAGAACATATCTTGTGTTCGAACATTATGAATTACCTCGAAGGAAACGGTCTAATGACACACAGTCAACATGGGTTTAGAAAACATCATTGCTGTGAAACAGAACTAGCTCTTTATTCACATGAAGTGCTGAGTGTTATTCACAATGGATTTCAGATCGATTCCATATTCCTGAATTCTGAAGACTTTTGACACTGTACCACACAAGCGGCTCGTAGTAAAATTGCGTGCTTATGGAATATCGTCTCAGTTATGTGACTGGATTTGCGATTTCCTGTCAGAGACGTCACAGATCGTAGTAATTGACGGGAAGTCATCGAGCAAAACAGAAGTGATTTCGGGCGTTCCCCAAGGTAGTGTTATAGGCCCTTTGCTGTTCCTTATCTTTATAAACGATTTGGGACACAATCTGAGCAGCCGTCTTCGGTTGTCTGCAGATGACGCTGTCGTTTATCGACTAATAAAGTCATCAGAAGACGTAAACAAATTGCAAAACGATTTAGAAAAGATATCTGAATGGTGAGAAAAGTGGCAGTTGACCCTAATTAACGGAAAGTGTGAGGTCGTCCACGCGAGTGCTAAAAGGAACTCGTTAAACTTCGGTTACACGATAAATCAGTCTAATCTAAGAGCCGTAAATTCAACTGAAGACCTAGGTATTACAACTACGAACAACTTAAATTGGAAGGAACACCTAGAAATTGTGAGGAAGGCTAACCAAAGGCTGCGTTTTATTGGCAGGACACTAGAAATGTAACAGACCTACTAAGGAGTCTGCCTACTCTACGCTTGTGCGTCCTCTTTTAGAATACTGCTGCGCGGTCTGGGATCCTTACCAGGTAGGACTGATGGAGTACATCGAAAAGGTTCAAAGAAAGGCAGCACGTTTTGTATTATCACGAAACATGGGTGAAAATGTCACAGAAATGATACAGGATTTGGACTGGAAATCATTAAAAGAAAGGCATTTTTCGTTGCGACGGAATCTCATCAAATTCCAGTCACCAACTTTCTCCTCCGAATCAGAAAATATTTTGTTGACACCGACCTACATGGGGCGGAACGATCACCACGATAAAATAATGGAAATCAGAGATCGTACGGAAAGATATAGGTGTTCATTATTTCCGCGCGCTATAGGGGAGTGGAATAATAGAGAATCGTGAAGGTGGTTCGATGAACCTTCTGCCAGGCACTTAAATGAGATTTGCAGGGTATCCATGTAGATGTAGATGGCTAGTTACTAGCCGAAATATACATTTGCTTTAAGAAAGCCTGAAAGGAAAGGACGACAGATTGCTGTGATCCATCATTTGGAAAGTTATATAACAGTCGTTGAGTGCAGTCCACATTCCTAATGGAAGGTAACTTGGTAAAATACTTCAATTGTATACTTTGCCGTGAGGAAGGCCGTTGTAAAAAGGTCGAAACGTTGGTTTTAAGTTGATAATTAAAGTATGTTACACAGTGAGACGGTACTGCATCCATAAGGATTTTAATCATCATGACACCGACCGCGGAAGCCTACTTAGCTATATTGGGTGAAACTGTTCAGCTTGCAGAAGCATACGTGGAAGACAAAAGTGATCTTGAGGCGTTAGTCTAGAAACGTTCCTTCTGTCGAGGGCAGGCGCCCTTAATGCCTCGGAGCGCTCACTCAGGAAGGCGTGCGTTTATTGAGACAGCCTTCCTGGAGCCAGAGAAATAAACAGCCGTCTGCACGGGGAGTCTTCGGCGCCGTGCCGCAGCGGTGGCTGTGAAGTATGTGCTCGCTCAGGACGCACAACACACTGCAGCGGGGCGCATACGTTCCACGCACTACCGTCTCATTGTCCTGCTTTCGAGGCCGCCTGTCCACGCTAGAAAACTTGCAGAATGACATTTACAGAGTCAAATGATCGTGATAATTTGTGCGTCTGCATGACGAGAAAAATTCCGTTCTTAGCACTTCCTTAGCCCGACTTGTCACTTTTGACTGATTTTTACGCGTGATGAGTTGCGCTCTAGTGACGTATGGCTATACAGTAACTGTACAAGAAAATTACGTCTGTTGCGTAAGGCACTTAAGGGGACCACACCCTGCCTATCTAACCCATGTTAATTTAGGCAACTATTTGACCCATTGCTGAAAAAACTATCTGATGCAGGACCTTAATATTTTTACTGTATGATGCTAATAGTCAACTGTACTAAAAATCTGCTTTATCCATTTTATAGTTTTGAAAAAATACTTTTTTAAATTTATTAACAAAATATTAAGTTTTTTCTGCACAAAATATTTTTTGGGAACTTCGTAATGGGGGAATAGTAATGAATGTAGTACCAGAGGTGGCATTTTATGTTATGCAGAGTCTCTGAAGATTTCATTCATTTATCTATGATAGTTTCTGATATAATGGGGCATATGTACTGAAAAATTTAGCTTGCAGGAAATTGACTTTAAAGAAAAACTTCTGAAATTTGTTACTTACAGTTAATTAAAACTGTCCTGCTGCATTTGATGGTCCTTCTTTGGCTTCTAGCAGGTCTTCCAGCTTCTTTTTCACCTTCCTGGATGTTTGTCTTGCTTTATTGGCCATATTAGACGCAGACCTGTCTGCATCGTCTATTCTAATTTTATCGCAGTGTTGCAGCCCAGTGATCATATTTTCACCAGGATTAATTCCCAGCTTTTTCAGTACCCAACACTTTCCAATATTACCACAATTGAATGTAATAACAGCATCATGAACTCCTAGTTTCATTGTGTGCATGCCTACAAATACAGTTTTAAGAAGGCGGTTCCAAATTATGATATTGAAACATTCTTTTCCTTAGAAGGTCAGGATGAGCGATGTTCAAAATGGTTCAAATGGCTCTGAGCACTATGGGACTCAACTGCTGTGGTCATAACTCCCCTAGAACTTAGAACTACTTAAACCTAACTAACCTAAGGACATCACACACATCCATGCCCGAGGCAGGATTCGAACCTGCGACCGTAGCGGTCGTGCGGTTCCAGACTGTAGCGCCTTTAACTGTTTTTTTTTTTTGTTACATTCGGTGGAACAATAACAAACATAAACTGCTTCTAGCACTTTTTCTTTAAATATATAAGACGATGACTTTATAAAATAAAATTTTTCTGGGAAATGTAAATAAGTGGACTTTTTTTTTAGATACTAGTGAAAAAATAAAATAAAATATCCTGCTTTTGTCAGTACAAAACAATAACGTTCTACGTTCCTCTTTTAGGCGCGTACCTCGCTAATCCCATCATACCTCGCGTTGGTGTCGGGTACGTCTTCACGTGTGTTTGTGGATCCTCTCCACTGTCCTGGTCCTTTCGTGTTCTGATACTTATAGACAATAATTACATTCTCCTACCCGGGACACCCCAACTGGGTGGGGGATCAAGCAAGGCACTCCCTAAAAAATTTGCGTAATATGTTCGATATCTCGGATGTCGCATAAGCTGTGAGTGATGTTCCTGTAGTAAGGCCCAAAAGTCAAGCACATTCGTACTGCCGTCTCGGAAAAGAAACGCACAGTCAAACCTCGAATCCAAGTCACTGCGTTTGTCTTCGTTCGGGGATAATATGTCCTATCTGGGAGAAGTAGTGTGCGTGGTTCTATTGTTTGCGTCCCCACCCGAAGGAGGAAGGCGATCATTTTTTTGACCAAACACCTACGTCCGCCGAAGGACCGCATATCAGGCGATGCTCCTCAGTGTCTATAACATTGCACTGCGGACACAGTGGCTCGTCCGCCATATGAATTGTATGCAACCTGGAACGAGTCACGTATTTCCCATTTACCACCTGATACCACAGTGCGCGCGTTCCCGTATCAAGGTGTGGGTGGTGCACTGTACGCCATACCACTGACCACGTAACCGTTGGTTGGCGGCGCTCTACGGCATTATTCGGCCGTCGTCGAGTCAAGATGTGATATATATCACGTGCCGTTGCCGTCCTGGTAGTCGATAGTTCCATAACTGTGTTCCACAAAGAAGGTTCGCATATGGGCAAGCGATGGTGAGATGGGAGCCACCGCTACCGGAGCCGAACGAGAAGGTGGAGCGAGTTCGTCTATCAAGCTGCCCGTCAGACTTGTCTGGTGTCGTGTCCACATCTTTATCATCGTGGTTACATAAATAGCCACTGCTCGGTCGCGTACGTGGACTAGTCCAAGACCTCCACGACTACGAGGAAGGGTGAGGGTTTCGTATCTTATCTTAAAAAGCAGACCTGTGCTCACAAAATATCCTAGTGCCGCCAGGATTCGGCGGGCCAACACCACCGGCATAGGAAGAACTTGTGCCAGGTGGGGGATGCGAGAGACTAGGTAAGTGTTGGCAAAGGTGACCCGTTGTATCATATCCAGTGCCCTTAATCTGTGACTTCGGACACTCGCACGAATTGTTTGCAGAAGATGTCTGTAACTCAGTGCCACCGTGCGTCGAACGTCTGTAGTGAAGATAATTCCTAGGCATTTCATCTTGGTGGTCGTCTGTAATGGTGCTACACTTCCTGTCGGGAGTCCTCTCCCGATTTTCATCGCTCCCGACTTTGCCATGTTCAGGCGACTTCCCGTAGCCATACAATACAAATTAATCCATTGCAGGGCCGCTCTTGCCTCGTCGCCTGACCGTGCTAAAAACACTAGGTCATCCGCGTATGTTCTGCATATAAACTTGTTGTGCCTTATCGTCATTCCTTGGAGTCGATTCCGGAGCCCGCAAAGCAGCGGCTCGACAGCGATGGCATACAATATCGTTGACAGCGGGCACCCTTGTCTGACCGATCGTGAGATGGTGATGGGCCCCACCAAGCGTCCATTGATGAGCACTTTGGATGCGGCTCCGTGGAGTAGTCTCATGACGACGGTGACAAAACTTTCCGGAAACTTCATTTTCGTCATCACGTCCGTGAGATAAGCATGACTCAGCCTGTCAAATGCGCGATCGAAGTCTATCGATACCAATACACCCCGGAGACGACATGTTGAACCCAGTGCGATAACATCGCGGTAGTCGCTGAGTGCCGTTTGTATATTGCTAGCTCCTCCTAGCTGGGTTTGGTCGAGTGAAATCACTTGGCGTATCACGCGTTTAAAGCGTGCTGCAAGTATCCTGGCGTAGATCTTGTAGTCGCAATTAAGAAGGGTCAATGGCCGGTAGGCCTGTATCCCTGTGCCGCCAGATGGTTTGTGGATGGGGATGATCATTCCTTCCACGAAGGTGGGTGAAAGAGGTACGTTGGGAGACATCAATTCGCAATACATGGCAGTCCATCGTAGAATCATGAGATCTTTAAATGTACGATAGAACTCTAACGGAAACCCGTCGGGCCCCGGCGATTTGTGCGACGCTCCCTTATCAATCGCTTCCATTACGTCGTCAACTGTGATTTCACCTGTTAACTCCAGCTTGGCCGACTCGTCGAGACACGCGGAGAGCGTTCGTCGGACCTCATGAAAGGCGGCCTGATCGTGTTCCGCTTCTTCATAGAGATGACCGTAGTATTCCACGAAAGCGTTGGCAATGTCCTTTTGCGTTGTCATGCGGCGACCATCTGGCAGTTCGACCGTCTGTATTAAGGTTCTGCGACTACGTTGTTTTTCTCTGATAACGTGATACATCGACGGGGATTCTCCACGGACTCGTTCAAAGGCCCTTGCACGGATTGCGACACCCTCCAGTCGGCGACGCGTTATGGAAATTATTTGGGCCTGTGCTCGTCTTATACCGGCACGACGCTCCTGTGAAGGTGCTTGTACAGAAAGTTCGCGGAGCATCGTGAAATAAAATTCCGTCTTGTATAGCCTCCACATCATCTGCTCCCTTCCGTATGCAATTAACGCCCGGCGCAATGCAGGCTTAACGCATTCCAGCCGCCACTGCAACGTCGTCGGATATGTCGGGAGGCGTCGTTCACACACGTGCCAAGTGTCTTCGACTAAGCGTCTGCACTCAGTTTCCCTAAGGTGTGCTGTATTCAGTTTCCAAACACTGCGACTCCTCCACACTTGTTGACGACTCAGGGAGACCGTGCATATATATGCTATGTGATCTGAAAAGGCGACAGGCCACAATTCCGCATCGAAGATCGCAGGTTCGAGACGACGTGTTACGTAAATGCGATCGAGACGACTTGCAGAGTGACTCGTGACGTAGGTGTATCCACGTCTGTCGCCATGTATCTTCTCCCATGTATCAATGAGATTCATGTCCTGTATGAGTTGCCGCAGCTCCGGGCATGAAGTGTGACGTGGGTGTTGATCTCTTAGTGCGACCACGCAGTTGAAGTCGCCTCCAAATAAGACATGTTCATACCGACCTAAGAATAGTGTTGCTATCTCCTCTGCGTAAAATCGGGATCGGTCGCGCCGTCTGTCTGACCCCGACGGTGCGTAAATGTTAACGACCCGTACTCCCAGCACTGTGAGCGCCAGTCCTCGCGCTGACGGCAGGTACACCACGTCCTCGGCTACTATGCCGCTACGTAGAAGTATCGCTGTTCCGCTGCCGCCGTCGGTAGTAGGTGTAATGTGCGTATCGTACCCATAGAGGTCGGGGAAGCTCTCAACACATGCTTCCTGCAGCAGAACGATGTCGACGTCTGACGTATGCAACATGTCTCGTAATAATTGCAATTTGACGGGCGTTCTGATCGTATTAATATTAATAGAGGCTGTTCGATATGCCTGCCGCTGTTCCTCAGTGCGTAAAGCGCACATGAACGCTTATGTTAATTTTTGTGCTTCTGCCCGGTGACATGCTGTCCGTGCGTCAGTCTGCATCTACTGCGCGGTTAACATCCGGTGGACGCAGCACTCGCCATGGCGGGTGCGTCGTCGGTGTGTGGGTCAGTATCGGATTCGTCTGCCCAGTTCCTGTGCTGGAGGTCCAGCTCCCGTCGTGTCTCTCCGGCCGGGCTGACCGAAGGCGGTGGCGTTGCTGCGGTGGGTGGAGGGACTTCTTCCGTCGGCTTTCCGTCCGGTGTGTCTGTATTCAACGCCTGTGTAGCATGATCCGCGTCGTACTGCTGTGTGGGAGGTATAACCTCCCGTTGCGCATCCGGATGCACTGTATCGGCGTCACACCCAAGTCCGTCTGACGTGGACTGCAGTAAGCAGGTATCCGACGGCGCTAGCCGTCGTTTCTTGTGGCGCTTCGGCGATCGTTGTTTGCGCGTGTGAGCCTCCGTATCCGAGTGCGGAAGCGACTCCCGGTGCTCAGGGACGAAAGCAGCTGTCGGCACAACAGCAGGATCAATTTACATTTCTCCTACCGATCCTGTCCGCTCGGTTAAGTGCGTCGTCGGCGCCGGAGCGGCAGAGGTGTGCGTCGTTTCGTCACTGGAGGCGGTCTCCGCCGCAGTCGGTTGCCGTAAACTGTCTGGATTCTGTAGCTGGTCATTTTTCGGGATGGGATCCGTTCGAAATGCGTCCGCATACGTTAGTGGCAGCGGCGTTAACGTGGACGGAGGTACGGGTTCGCCGTTTGGAACTTACACTATCCTCCGCTGCATACATTCGGAACGGACGTGGCCCTCTTTCCCGCAGCCTGAGCATGTTTTGGGCTGTCCATCGTATATGACTATAGCTCTGCATCCGCCGATGAACAAGTATGAGGGTACATGTTGTGTCAGTTCTATTCTGATTTGACGCACCCCATTGAGAACTGGGTAAGTCGTGAAGTTGGACCATTTTTCCTCAACGTCGCTAAGCACTCTTCCATATGGGCGTAAGGCGTCAACGACCAAGTCAGACGGAACCTCGAAGGGAAGTTCGAAAATACGTATGTTTCGTAAGCCCAGTCCTGCATGATCAATAGTTACTTCTCCAACATGTTCTCAGAGTGACGAAATTTGAGTCCATGTTTAGTATCTCGGATGATTCTGTCACATACAGCATCGTTAATCAGCTTGACGTAAACAACACTGCTCACTATGGAGAGGTGGATTCCGATAAGTTCGTTGTAGTCAAGTTTAACTTCGTCTCGCAGGAACCTTTCTATTTCGTAGGCTTTCGGTCTCGCATATTCATTCGAAAAACTAATCTTGAGAGTCGACTTTCGGTATGCATGTGCCATTCTATATCGAGTCGTCTAAACGCACGAGTACGCCGAAGAGGTAAACAACTGCGCGAGCGCGAACTTCTCCGGCAGGGACGTAAACAGACGTCCGTGCCGTAGCACCGCCGAAGGCAGACTTGACGGTCGTGCGGTTCCAGACTGTAGCGCCTTTAACCGCTCGGCCACTTCGGCCGGCGATTAGCGAAGTCTCTGAAAATAGGTTTAATTGCTGTAATAACAGCAGCAGTAAGAGAATGCTGGTGAGAATAAGATTCTCCAGTTGCCTGAGCCCTATTGTATTTGCAGCACGAATTGTCTCCTGATGGACACAATCCATGACATGGCTTATCATCAGTAGAGGACTTATAGAAGAATATGGCCCAAACATCTCTCTTCATTGCTTCCAGATTTTCTTTATTTCTCCTAATTGCCTGCCCATAGTATACCTGTAAGTTTTCTATAGCAACTACTCGCAATCACACTTGAACAAAACTAACCGCGTGTCTGAAAGAGTGTTGTTTACAAACAGCAGAAACAAAAGAATACCGACCGTTGCATTCCAAGGATAGCCAACACACTCGGGAATAAAAAAAATCCCTAACTTGCAATGTAGGGGATATAAAGATCTAAAATATATGCAGAAAAGTGGGTGACAGAAAAGTGGGCGTGGCACATAAACACACGTGGTAGGAAAATGCTCTTTAGGCGCTACAGTCTGGAACGGCGCGACCGCTACGGTCGCAGGTTCGAATCCTGCCTCGCGCATGGGTGTGTGTGATGTCCTTAGGTTAGTTAGGTTTAAGTAGTTCTAAGTTCTAGGGGACTGATGACTTCAGGTGTTGAATAACTTTCTGCATGAGTTCAATAATCAAAATGCAGCAAAACCAGAGCCCCGCAATGCAGTACAGGCCGTCCAGAATGTTTGAGACTTTCGAGAAAAACATTATCCACACAGTTCCGAGAAGTGCGAGAATTACAGCGCAATCAGTTTAACAGATCATGGATCCAATTCCCTCATAAGAATAATACACAGAAGAACGGGAAATAAAATTGAGGACCTGTTACACGATGATGAGTTCGCCTTTAGGAGACTAACACTGGAAGACCAAGAACGAACTGTATGAGATCAAAAAGGGATGTAGTGTTTCGTCCCTAATGTTCAATCTACAGTTCAAAGAAACAGTGACGGAAATAAAAGTAAATTTCAAGACGAGGGTTTAAAGGTTGAAGGATATCAGTGATACGATTCGCAGATGACATTTGTGTCCTCAGTGGAAGTTAAGAAGGATTGCAGGATGTGTTAAATGGAAAGATGGATTGAGCGCAAACTGACGGAAGACAAAAGTAGTAAAGAGTAGCAGAAATGAGATTAATGACAAACGTAACACCAAAATTAGTGACCATGAAGTAGATGAAGTTAAGGCATTCTGCTGCTTAGGCAGCAAAATGACGAAGGATGACATTAAAAGTAGACTCGCCCAGGCAAAGGGAAGTCACACCGGGTAGGTGCGTCACCAAACTAGGACTTCATTATTTGTTGTTGTTGTTGTTGTGGTCTTCTATCCAGAGACTGGTTTCATGCACCTATCCATACTACTCTATCCTGTGTAAGCTTCTTCATCTCCGAATAACTACTGCAACCTACATCCTTCTGAATCCGCTTAGTGTATTCATCTCTGGGTCTCCCTCTACGATTTTTACCCTCCTCGCTTCCCTCCAGTACTAAATTGGTGATCCCTTGATGTCTTAGAACGTGTCCTACCAACCGATCCCTTCTTTTAGTCACTTTGTGCCACAAATTCATCTTCTCCCTAAGTCAATTCAGTACCTCCGCATGAATTAGGTGATCTACCCATCTAATCTTCCGCATTTTTCTGTAGCACCACATTTCGAAAGCTTCTATTCTTGTCCAAACTATTTATCGCCTATGTTTCCACACATGGCTACACTCCATACAAATACTTTCAGAAAAGATTTTGTGACACTTTATACACAATGTTAACAAATTTCTCTTCTTCGGAAACGCGTTACTTGCCATAGCCAGTCCACATTTTGTATCCTTTCTACTTCGATCATCATCAGTTTTTTGCTACTTTAAGTGTCTTATTTTCTAATTTAATTCCTTCAGCAGCGCCTGATTTAATTCGTCTGAATTCCATTATCCTTTTAACAAATTTAAAATAACTCTACTATACAGGGTTATTACAAATGATTGAAGCGATTTCACAGCTCTACAATAACTTTATTATTTGAGATATTTTCACAATGCTTTGCACACACATACAAGAACTCAAAATGTTTTTTTAGGCATTCACAAATGTTCGATATGTGCCCCTTTAGTGATCCGGCAGACATCAAGCCGATAATCAAGTTCCTCCCACACTCGGCGCAGCATGTCCCCATTAATGAGTTCGAAAGCATCGTTGATTCGAGCTCGCAGTTCTGGCACATTTCTTGGTAGAGGAGGTTTAAACACTGAATCTTTCACATAACCCCACAGAAAGAAATTGCATGGGGTTAAGTCGGGAGAGCGTGGAGGCCATGACATGAATTGCTGATCATGATCTCCACCATGACCGATCCATCGGTTTTCCAATCTCCTGTTTAAGAAATGCCGAACATCATGATGGAAGTGCGGTGGAGCACCATCCTGTGGTACGTTTAGCTCCCTGCTTGCTTTATTCGTCGACTTCCGCGGGCTACGCGTGAAACTTGCCCGCGCGCGTTCAACCGTTTCTTCGCTCACTGCAGGCCGACCCGTTGATTTCCCTTACAGAGGCATCCAGAAGCTTTAAACTGCGCATACCATCGTCGAATGGAGTTAGCAGTTGGTGGATCTTTGTTGAACTTCGTCCTGAAGTGTCGTTGCACTGTTATGACTGACTGATGTGAGTGCATTTCAAGCGCGACATACGCTTTCTCGGCTCCTGTCGCCATTTTGTCTCACTGCGCTCTCGAGCGCTCTGGCGGCAGAAACCTGAAGTGCGGCTTCAGCCGAACAAAACTTTATGAGTTTTTCTACGTATCTGTAGTGTGTCGTGACCATATGTCAATGAATGGAGCTACAGTGAATTTATGAAATCGCTTCAATCATTTGTAATAGCCCTGTATAAACACGAGCTCAGTGAAGTTTACTCACATAAGAGAAGTGGACAGGAAATGTTGGACAGGTATAGCCCGTCTGAGAACTGAAAAGCGAGCAGTGATGGTGGAAAGGGAGTTCTCTTTCCGCGAAGAATGGTGCAACTGTCGCACAGCATGACTCAGAATCGGTTTCTACTCTGGCACTGTGGAACGGTGTGGGGGGACTTCTGTAGAATCTATCCATGGGTACTTTCTTACGCTAGTACCGTTAGAAAAGCATATCTGTGTTCCATATACTGTTAACATCTTTTTTGGGAAATAACGCCCTGCCTCCCCTCACTGCCTCGACAGGGCACGTATGCGCAGTGCTTTGCTAGTGATTCGTAAGGCGCGCTGCAGAGTGGCCGTATAACGTTGTTAAATATCCTATAGTTGCTTCTTGTGACACACACACACACACACACACACACACACACACAGAGAGAGAGAGAGAGAGAGAGAGAGAGAGAGAGAGACCTCTTCAGTTTGCAGACACATGCAGGACGGAAGTGCATAACCACAGTTCGGCAAAGCTCCCCTCGCCCTTTCAACATCCACCCTGTGCACCCCTAAAACACAATTTATCCCGTAATGTGACTCTACTGCACTTAGATGTGGTACTCACATTTAATATATTTTCTTAATGTAAATCGTTTAATAATAAACATCCGTTTCATACCATTAAAGCACTATTTTCAATTATCTGCGGTTTTATCATACTCTGCGACACGGGAATTATTAGCGCTAGAGAAAAATAGACAGAACCTTTTTTGTAGGAAATTTAAAGTAGCTTCATTTTGTACTGGGAAAACATTTGCACTAGAAACCGCAGTTTTCAAATTATTCAAGAAAAACAAAGTGGCCGGCCGTAGGCGCTGCAGTCTGGAACCGCGCGACCGCTGCGGCCGCAGGTTCGAATCCTGCCTCGGGCATGGATGTGTGTGATGATCTTAGGTTAGTTAGGTTTAAGTAGTTCTAAGTTCTAGAGGGCTCATGACCTCAGAAGTTAAGTCCATAGTGCTCAGAGCCATTTGAACCAAAAACATAAAGTGATCTTTAAACCGTCCACCCCCACGCTAACACCCCACCGGTCAGAATCTTTAGTATGTTGTTCACAGCACTCTCTCTTACCAATGCAAAAGAATTTGCGACTACACGGATTCTTTCCCCTAATTTTCGTTTGTTGTCATCTCTTGCGTGCGATTCCCTTTACAGATGCCCTTTACTTTCGCACTGAACACTCTTATAGAACTGCTGACACCATCTGGTAAAGGATGTATGAAAAACTGCTGAAGTTATAAATTGTTAATAAAGTAGGCATGTACCTAATTTCCTTACAGCATACCTAATTCTGTGACACTATACAGGGTGGTCCATTGATCGTTACCGGGTCAAATATCTCACGAAATAAGCGTCAAACGAAAAAACTACAAAGAACGAAACTTGTCTAGCTTGAAGGGGGAAACTAGATGGCGCTAAGGTTGGCCCGCTAGATGGCGCTGCCATAGGCCAAACGGATATCAACTGCGTTTTTTTTTAAATAGGACCCCCATTTTTTATTACATTTTCGTGTAGTACGTAAAGAAATATGAATGTTTTAGTTGGACCACTTTTTTCGCTTTGTGATAGATGGCGCTGTACTAGTCACAAACATATGGCTCACAATTTTAGACGAACAGTTGGTAACAGGTAGGTTTTTTAAATTAAAATACAGAACGTAGGTATGTTTGAACATTTTATTTCGGTTGTTCCAATGTGATACGTGTACCTTTGAGAACTTATCATTTCTGAGAACGCATGCTGTTACAGCGTGATTACCTGTAAATGCCACATTAATGCAATAAATGCTCAAAATGATGTCCGTCAACCTCAATGCATTTGGCAATAAGTGTAACGACATTCCTCTCAACACAGACGTTTTGGAGATTCCAGATTCTCGCGTAATTTGTCTGCTATTGATGTGCGAATTATCCGTGGCAGCAGCTAAAACACTTACTTGGGCATCATCATTTGTTGCAGTTCGTGATTGACGTTTCACATGTGGCCGAACACTTCCTGTTTCCTTAAATAACGTAACTATCCGGCGAACGGTCCGGACACTTGGATGATGTCGTCCAGGATACCGAGCAGCATGCATAGCACACGCCCGTTGGGCATTTTGATCACAATAGCCATACATCAACACGATATCGACCTTTTCCGCAATTGGTAAACGGTCCATTTTAACACGCGTAATGTATCACGAAGCAAATACCGTCCTCACTGGCGGAATGTTACGTGATACCACGTACTTTTACATTTGTGACTATTACAGCGCCATCTATCACAAAGCGAAAAAACCGGTCCAACTAAAACATTCATATTTTTTTACGTACTACACGGATATGTAATAAAAAATGGGGGTTCCTATTTAAAAAAACGCAGTTGATATCCGTTTAACCTATGGCAGCGCCATCTAGCGTGCCAACCATAGCGCCATCTGGTGTCCCCCTTCAGGCTAGACGAGTTTCGTTCTTTGTAGTTTTTTCGTTTGATGCTTATTTCGTGAGATATTCGGCCCGATCACTATCAATGGACCACCCTCTATACGTTGACAACGGTAGGGGTCAATTACGCCTTGCTTGTTGTTACTTTTGCTTGTGTCGAATATGGTCCGCGCAGTGATTCACAGAGCTGATGACAGCAGTATTCACCGACGAGAACCTGCCCGGCGACTCCCCTGCTTCGGTTGCCTGGGAGACAGGGCAGCGGCCGCCCCTGCTGCTGTTCATTACTACCTGCCAATTAAGTCGCGGTCGCGTCGCTCAAGGGCTGCTTAGCAGCTTCAGTCTGTTTGCAGCTTGCATTGCGTCAGAGGTGTCTGCGGGGACGTCGCTAGACCTTCATCATGCTCAGCGGCAGGCCTGGATCTGCCCCGGGCGGAAATTTCAGGGGGGCGCCAAATTTTTTTTTTAAAGAAAGAAAACTTGTTTCACAAAGCGCCTGGCATCCAGCGCACTTTGGTCTATCGATTAGTCATGTTATTTTGAAACGCATTCCTGTTTTTGGAACATTTGTAAACACATTCTAAGTTGATTTCTAAACGAATCGGAAGCAAATTCTTTAAAGCGTGCATAGGATACGTGATGTCTCTGCCAGGGGAATCCCCGTCACTTCAGGAAACTAAAAACTTTCCCGCAGACAAAAGGGACGATGGCATACGAGTTGAGCCGAATAAACCCAAACGGGTGGATGCCAGTCGCTGTTTATGTGATTGATTGGGTGTGCGAACGATAAGCGTTGTTATAATCATTAGCGAAACCCATAGATTCCGGCTACCAGAGTAGAAAACAGGAATAACAGGCAATAAACATTACATGTTATCTTCTCGGTGTATCCAAGAAAATGAAATTTTGACAGAAAATTTTTTGCCAAATCGCTACGCTACTTAGGACCATTTGTACAGTCCCCGGTTAGCAACCGTTCAAGCTCTGTTCTCGAAATAGTGCGGAAAACGCTTTGTACGAACACGTAATAGTGCCTAACCGGAGAATAAACGCAGGATAACTAAACCGGTTAGAGAAGTTAACCGGAGAATAATTTTTGACAGAAAAGTTACAGAATTAGTGATGACAAGATTGTCTTTTACAACGAGGAAGGAGAAGAAACGAGGGCATCATACAAATTACGTGGAAGCATATGACGATTCCAAAATTATATAAAAATTTCGTGCTACTACTACGTTTCGATGTCATGCTAGAGGAACTGGAGCATATGAATTAAATGTGAAACTGTTTCCTAACATAAGACGTTTTGCTTGTAGTAGGCGTAATAGGCATTTGATATTGGTACATCCTGAATTCTATTCTGTGGTGTCATTTATGTAAATGACGTAGATAAAAATCACCATTTGTGCCAAAACAGTCTTACATCTGCTGCAATATTAGAAAGGCATATTTCGTTTTGTCTAGCAGACAGTGATAAAATAGACATAATCAAATCGAGAAAGCACACTATATGTATTGACAGCTTTTTCGGTATTACACAACGACATTTTGATTTTCCATATAGCAAAACGTTTGATGAACTTCGATGAGGTAGCAGATTCTTTCGCAGAAAGGAAAGCGCGCTGAGTAAAGCTGTAGCAAGATAAGAGAGAGACAAAAATGCTGGGACCCGTAAGAATTGAAGAAAAATGTACTGTCTTGCTTGTCTCTTGTGCTTACTGGTTTTATGTTTCGTATATTTAATTTTATATCACATAAAAGAGAAAGTTATTAGCCAATAGGCAATAAAGAATGCATATTATCTGAATAGTTCATATACTCCCGGGCACGAATAATCCCCCCAATTAATAATTCTGAGTTTTTTTAAATGGGGGCAGGATGTGAAACCGGCAGACGGGGAGCAGGAGAGCCACCTCAGGACATCTCAATTTCCACTGTCCTGGATGTAGATTTGAAGGCTTCCATTACAAAATATACAGAGCGAAATACAGTGCGGTGCTATACAAGAATGCTATGTGAAGAGGTGTGGCACTGCACTTCGGCACACTTAAGACCAAATACATTTCCTCCAACATATCTGTTTTATATATCACCTCTTCCTAAAGATGCGCGCTACAAAATGAATATATTTTTGGAAAACCGATTTTTTAATTTTTTATGCCCTATCGCAAACGCTCGAGTGGGAGGAGGGGAGGGGGGGATCAAGATTTTGCCCCGGTTCGGAAATATCGTAGATCCGGGGCTGATCAGTGAAGATCAGATCCAGTTATTTCAAACATTCTTAATTTGTGTACATACTGATCGCAGCCTTTGGGGGTATATTTTATTGCGATCGCTTTGCTGGTGTAACTCTTTGTACATTTGTGTTCCCCTAAAGTCCATAACGTCAATTATTAAAAATATGCAATAGAAGTTACATGCTAGTTTTGTTTTGTATGGATAACAATACCATATTTTTATTACGCAATATCTAACTGCATTTCGCGATCCTGTAATAGGCAGCGAAACCTACACCGCTGTGAATACACCAACTGAGTCGTAACGTCTGGAGAAATCTCCACAAAGGTAAAAGAAACTGATAGTTCAGAGCCAGATAGCTCGACACACACACTAAAATCAAAAGTCTCCATGGAAACGAATGTGGTTCATTAGCGTTAATGTAACGTTGCTAAGTCTTCCTCTTCCATCAAAAAATTGCGTCCTGCTAGCCCTATGATGTAATAGAAGGCCTCTGTCAAACAGATGCGCACATACCTAGCCGCAACATTCGCACACGAAAAAAAGAACAGAATGTCATGCCCGGTAATGGCAAACTCTTGTTAGCTTACTGGAGGGAAAAAAATAAAAAAAAAAAAAAAAAAAAAAAAAAAACAGAGTGTGTGTGTCGGTCCGTATTGTTCACTAAGAAGGCGGTCTCTGAATGAGATCCCGGGTTGCGATGAGTGAAAGAAAGGAACATAGTGGAACTGCAAATTTGTAGGCCTTTCCCATCATCAGGTTCTTTTAAGATTGTATGTAATTGTCTGTATTTAAAACTCGCCATTGCAAGGTGCGTTTTTATTTACAGGTTGATTTCGTCTAGGCTAACAATAAAATATTGTAATATAATAATACACAAGAAAAGACGCACCACGGAGGAACTGTCAGAATTGGTCCGAAATCGCACAAGGCGAGAATTTCTACTGGTTGTCTTCGTGCTTGCCAAACGCTGCCTTGGTCATCGAGGTTGCCCGGTATCTCCCCAATTGAGGACGTTTGGTGCATTATGGACAGGGCAGTCGAGCCAGCTCTGGATTTTGACCATCTAACGCGCCAATTGGACAGAATTTGGCACGGTCTCCCTCAGCAGAACACCCAACAATCCAATGAAGCAATGCCAAGCTGAATAACTGCATACATAGGGGCGAGAGTTGGACCAACGCGTTGTTCATTTGCTCAATTTGTTAATAAATCATCCAATTTTTCTGAGATTGTTATCATTTGTTTGTCTGTACCTGTACGTCAGCTGTACCGATTTCTATCCCATTCGGATAATTCTTTCGTCGTGTATCCTTTTTATTTTTTTTTGCTTTATGTTGTTCTTACGAGATGTGGGGCAGCACCTCCTGAAAATACTCTGCAATTTGTTTTCATCTTAAAGCCATGTTGTTAGCAAAATCTGAATCTCTGCAAATATTATCCCGTAACCTATTCTCAAGAACGATCATCGCAGTTGATTTTTTAATAGAAAAATTAACGCCTATTTCAGTGACACAATCTCGCTACTGGTATGTCAAACGAACAATCTTTAATTCACATACTACAGCCAATCGTATGCAAACGTATAGTAATACATGCCTTACTGTAATCAAATCTGAATTCCTTTATGGAGCAGGAATTTTAATTTTAAATAGAAATGGGGATGTTGAATAAATTAGAAAGAAAGAAAGATTATTAGGAAAATAATAAGCCCCAACATTACTGATGGAGAAACTTATAGGCTAAGAAGTAATTAGGAGATAGAAGAATACACAGACGTACATGGTGACATGAGAAAACGAAGACTTAAATTTTATGGGCACATTAAAAGAATGGCACCCCACGAAGTTGACGAAACAAATAGAATTCTACGAAAACAGAAGTAAGGCTAAAACTGAGCCAATTAAATGGATCGCTGCAACTAAGGAGCGTCTTAAAGTAGCTAGCACAATTCAGGCAAACGTCACAGATAGAAAAACATTCAGACGGAAGATATTTGATTGGAAAGTTGAACAGCGGGAAATTAGAAAACGGACTGGAACACCGTGGTCTGATGAAAGAAAGAGACTTCACTCCGAAAGGATGAAACAAATTTGGACACAAAGGAAGGCCAACCATCAAAAGCGACATTGAATGATGGTACCTCTCGTGGTCCTATTGGGTCCATACGTGAATAATAATAAACACATGCCTCGTGTCGTTAGAACGCAAACGCATGCCAACCACACGTACGTCAGCACAATTTTTATTTATTTATTTATACGTGTTCACAACAACATATTAAATATAATTTGTCATACATAGCATATCATACATATACAGGGTTATTACAAATGATTGAAGCGATTTCACAGCTCTACAATAACTTTATTATTTGAGATATTTTCACAATGCTTCGCACACACATACAAAAACTCAAAAAGTTTTTTTAGGCATTCACAAATGTTCGATATGTGCCCCTTTAGTGATTCGGCAGACATCAAGCCGATAATCAAGTTCCTCCCACACTCGGCGCAGCATGTCCCCATCAATGAGTTCGAAAGCATCGTTGATGCGAGCTCGCAGTTCTGGCACGTTTCTTGATAGAGGAGGTTTAAGCACTGAATCTTTCACATAACCCCACAGAAAGAAATCGCATGGGGTTAAGTCGGGAGATCGTGGAGGCCACGACATGAATTGCTGATCATGATCTCCACCACGACCGATCCATCGGTTTTCCAATCTCCTGTTTAAGAAATGCCGGAAATCATGATGGATGTGCGGTGGAGCACAATCCTGTTGAAAGATGAAGTCGGCGCTGTCGGTCTCCAGTTGTGGCATGAGCCAATTTTTCCAGCATGTCCAGATACACGTGTCCTGTAACCTTTTTTTCGCAGAGGAAAAAGGGGCTGTAAACTTTAAACTGTGAGATTGCACAAAACACGTTAACTTTTGGTGAATTGCGAATTTGCTGCACAAATGCGTGAGGATTCTCTACCGCCCAGATTCGCACATTGTGTCTGTTCACTTCACCATTAAGAAAAAATGTTGCTTCATCACTGAAAACAAATTTCGCACTGAACGCATCCTCTCCCATGAGCTGTTGCAACCGCGCCGAAAATTCAAAGCGTTTGACTTTGTCATCGGGTGTCAGGGCTTGTAGCAATTGTAAACGGTAAGGCTTCTGCTTTAGCCTTTTCCGTAAGATTTTCCAAACCGTCGGCTGTGGTACGTTTAGCTCCCTGCTTGCTTTATTCGTCGACTTCCGCGGGCTACGCGTGAAACTTGCCCGCACGCGTTCAACCGTTTCTTCGCTCACTGCAGGCCGACCCGTTGATTTCCCCTTACAGAGGCATCCAGAAGCTTTAAACTGCGCATACCATCGCCGAATGGAGTTAGCAATTGGTGGATCTTTGTTGAACTTCGTCCTGAAGTGTCGTTGCACTGTTATGACTGACTGATGTGAGTGCATTTCAAGCACGACATAACGCTTTCTCGGCTCCTGTCGCCATTTTGTCTCACTGCACTCTCGAGCGCTCTGGCGGCAGAAACCTGAAGTGCGGCTTCAGCCGAACAAAACTTTGAGTTTTTCTACGTATCTGTAGTGTGTCGTGACCATATGTCTATGACTGGAGCTACAGTGAATTTATGAAATCGCTTCAATCATTTGTAATAGCCCTGTATATTACAAGTATTACAGACAATATGTGTATATTTATATTCCATGTGCTGCCCAGAATTCCGTTGCACAGACTGCCTTATCATTGGCGATAATCAGATCGTCCGTGCACACAGGTTCCGACAGTTTCCTGCAGTTGAGTAGCTGCTGATGGTCTTGGGGTTCACCACGCTCACATAGTTCCTCCCCTGAGATGTATCCCCATTTCTTCATGTTCTCCTTGCACCGAGATACTCCAGTTCTCAGTGTAATGAGTACCTTCCAGTGATGACCTGTAGCAAGTTCTTCCTTGGGGTTGTCCCAATATTTCAATGATGATTAGCTACGCCAGAGATGTATCCTATGGTCTGCAAGTGACGTCTGGATAGGTTGCGTTGTCCGGAGAACACTTTTTCTCGACTTGAGTCTTGGTGTTTGATGTTCGTCTCTGATCCGTCGCCTGCTTCTTTCTTTCAAATGGTTCAAATGGCTCTGAGCACTATGGGACTTAACTTCTGAGGTCATCGGTCCCCTAAAACTTAGAACTACTTAAACCTTACGAACCTAAGGACATCTCACACATCCATGCCCGAGGCAGTATTCGAACCTGCGACCGTAGCGGTCGCGCGGTTGCAGACTGTAGCCCCTAGAACTGCTCGGCCACCCCGGCCGTCTGCACTAAACAGCTACTAACGACAGCAAAGAAGCTACGGCTTCTTGATCACTGCTTGATTTCAGCAAGGCGTTTGATACCGTTATCTCGACACGTAACTTTTGATAGCAAAACACCAGCGCTTTCCTTAAAAAAAATAAAAATAAAAAAAACAATATATTTACAGTGGTGCGACGATTGCCTGAGGAACAGGTAACAGTGAGTCACCCGTGGATAGATTAGTCAGCAAGGGAAAAAAGTAATATCAAAAGAACCCCAGGGTCACGTCCTTAATTCGTTACTTTTCTTCCTGTGCACCAGTGATACTCCCACTTCCCCAGTGTTTTGCAACTACCACTTTTATGCTGACAACATCGAGCCTTAGCGAAGCTACAGCCATAAGAATATCGCTTCTGCCACGTCAGTCATAAAGTTTGTTCTGCATCACTATGGACCTAGATCATGAACTCGCAGGTGATCCTTCAATGGCAGTGCAAGTTGTTCAGCGAACATATTCGCGAAGCAGTCCCTCCCTTACTCCTCTATGGCATTTAGGTACCTCAGTAAAGAAAAAATAAAATAACAGAATATCTCGACATAACATTGGGCGAGAGTATAAGGAATCTAAAGTGGGAGAACAGACTGTCATATCCAAATGATTAGCTTTTCAGAGCATTCACACAAGGTTGGCGCCGGTGGCGACACTTACAACGTGCTGACATGAGGAAAGTTTCCAACCGATTTCTCATACTGTAACCTCCCCACAGAATTTTTAAAAAGACAATTATTTAAGACTGCTAATGATCATTGAACTAAGTGTAACCTTTCCGGAGAATTTTTAAAAAGACAATATTTAATAGAAATGGGAGCCAAACGTAACCTCCCTGCAATGAAATGTACTGACAAAGACAATAAAAATGTGAAATTCGCAATCTGACTCTGGTGTAAGCTCCCTCAAAAAATATAATAAAAGATAATTCAGTGCTAATGAAACTTCAGTGACAATGAAAATTCAATTAAACCGAAATATCGGTCTTTGGCCCTGTGCAAAAAAAATCATAATTAATTTCTTACCTCATTGAAACTGCATGTCAAATTTCTGCTCTTATTGTTGGCCACCGCTTGGAGGAAATGCATTGCAAATAATATTTTTTTTTGAAATTTAACTGAAACTTTACTTTAAAGGAAATGGAAGGAAATCGTTGGTTCAATTAAAAGGTTCTTTTGTAAAAATTGCTTTGAAATCAAAATTATTATTGGGGCGATTATTGCACAAATTTGTTACAGTTGATTTACATTATTAGCTACGGGCATTGCTGATTCATTACCTTGTTTAAAAAATAATATACCTCGTCCTGAATCTTGATCAGAGTGCCATGTCGACGCCCGCGGACTCCTCACACACAACTGCACTAGGCTGCTACTACCGACATACTGCACTGCTCACAGACTGCCCACTGACTACTGCTCGCAACTGTACTGCACGACTACTACTGACAGAGTGCACTGCACGACGACTACTAGAGTACTGCTCGCAACTCTCGCGCGGTCAAGCGCAGACTAACTACGATAAAAGGCTCTCTGGTCAAAGATTTTATCATGCCTCACCATCGCTGCTACGTTACATACGTGTTTCAATACACAAACAGCAGTTCAAAATGGTTCAAATGGCTCTGAGCACTATGGGACTCAACATCTGAGGTCATCAGTCCCCTAGAACTTAGAACTACTTAAATCTAACTAACCTAAGGAAATCACAACATCCATGCCCGAGGCAGGATTCGAACCTGCGACCGTAGCAGTCTCGCGGTTCGAGACTGTAGCGCCTAGAACCGCTTGGCCACTCCTGCCGGCTTCTTTCCTTCCACTTCAGCTGCTCTTCTCCTTCGGATGTACGGAGGTGCTGCGCCCATGATGTGGTAGATTTTGTCAACAAGGGTTGCCCGCAAGCAGCCGGTTACAATTAGTCCTGTTTGATTTAGGACCATATTTACCTGTTTGGCATTGCTGGAGTTCTGCCATACAAGTGCTGCATATTCAGCAGTGGAGAAGCACAAAGCGAGGGCAGATGTGCGGAGAACCTGTGGGTGTGCTCCCCGGTTGTTGCCGGTCACTTTCCTAATAATGTTGTTCCTCGCACTGACTTTAATTTTTGTATCTGCACAGTGGTCCTTGAAGGTGAGGGACCGGTCCAGCTTCACTCCGAGGTACTTTGGGGTGTCACAGTGGGTCAGCTGTTGACCTCTCCAGGTTATTCTCAGTTTCCTCCGTGCCTCTCCGTTCCCTAAGTGAAATACACCCACTTGTGTTTTGGAGCGGTTCAGCTTCAGGTAGTTGCTATCGTGGTAATTAGATAATGCCTCAAGACTTTCTGAGTCAGCACAATAACTAAAGCGGAAATAACTGTAACACGCAATATCTTGTTCCACATTTCGGCGAACAGGAATCGAAGCAAAGTGACAGGAACTGCGCGCTGATTGCAGAGTGCAGTGGAGTAATTGCCTCGCCCTCTGCCGCTGTCCGTGTGCTCACTGGCTGACTCACCTTGAGGCGAGCTGCCAAGAGCTTATAACGCGAGGCGTGGCGTGGCGTGGCATCAGCTCCCTGGCGTTGCTTCACAGCCGGATAAGAGCCTGCCGCACGATCCCGTTCTTCCTGAGTCACCTGACGCTTTGATTACTCTACAGCCTATCTCACTGTAAATCTGCGGTCGTTTCAGAGTAGAACTTCCCAGAGACTACAAAAGAAAATTACAGCTATTAAACAAACATAAACAGGCTAAGACACAAATGTTTCCATCCACCTGCAAGATTTTTTTTATTTACTACCATTTGCAAATGGCCTGTCAATTTGTGGCTAAAGTAACTGCTGTTTTCACAGTAGTATATTCTGTGTCACGGGAGAAACCGGGCGTGGTAGTGGGAAAGAAAGAGGAGGAAGACTCCTTGTGTTCTGCAATAAATTTCCGCTAGTAACACGCCGTTGAAGAATCAACAAGATAAAAGAGATGTACCTGACCTGGACACCAAAATATCTACAAAGAATGCAACTGCGAAGAAATCTTGAGTGAAATGTTGGGTGGAAGAATCTGGATGAAATTCGCAGATAACGTTATCTTCAATGAAAGTGAGGAATAATTACAGGATTTGTTGTCCGTAATGATTAAATTTGATTAGATCAGTATTTGTTCCATAGATCATCAATACGACACTTCGTAATGATGTGGAACGTGTCAGGTTAATAAAAGGTGTCCATACAAGATATTACATTACTCAAAATATTACATGACACTTAATTTTTATTTTTATTTTTTTTTTGGGGGGGGGGGGGGTGAGCGGTGGCGAAATTACGCTCTTCCTATATCCAAAAATTCACCTAATGAGTAGGAGGAGTTGCCATTCAGAAATTCTTTTAATTTCCTTTTAAATGCTATATGGCTATCTGTCAGACTTTTGATGCTATTAGTTAAGTGACCAAAGACTTTTGAGGCAGCATAATTTACCCCCATCTGAGCCAAAGTTAAATTTAACCTTGAATAGTGAATATCATCCTTTCTCCTAGTGTTGTAGCCATGTACACTGCTATTACTTTTAAATTCGTTCGGATTGTTAATAACAAATTTCGGAAGTGAATATATATATATTGTAAGGCTACAGTCAAGATCCCTAGCTCTTCAAATAAGTGTCTGCAGGATGATCTTAGATGAGCTCCAGCAATTATTCGGATTACACGCTTTTGTGCAATGAACACTCCTCAATGAAGTGTTACCCCAGAATATGATGCCATACGACAGCAGAGAATGAAAATAAGTGTGGTAAGCTCATTTACTGAAATGTGTATCGCCAAAATTTGCAATGACCCTAATAGCATAAGTAGCCGAACTCAAACGTTTCAGCAGTTTCTAATCAGTACAGAACATAGTGAGGGGGACAAAACGATGAAAGTAGTGAGGGGTTGCAGGAATGAGATTAGCGATAATCTTAACATAAAAACGGGGTCCGCGTAGTAGACTAGGTGAAGAAATGTTGTTATCTGGAAAATAATGTAACGTATGATGGACGCAGGAAGCGTGTAACACAGTTGCTAGTGTCAAACACAGTCATTATGTCAGGAAGAAATTCCTGAGATCGTACGTCAAGAACAGGACACTGTACGGAAGTGAATCATAGCTTCCTGGAAAACCGGAAAGGCACATAACTGAAGCGTTTGAAGTGTGATGTAACAGGAGGAGGGTATTTAAGTAGACTGATGAGACGTGACGAGGTATTTCACGGAAGCGGCGAGGAAAGGACAGCGTGAAAAATACTGACTACGAGGGTCAGCATGTTAAGAGATGGGCCAGCTCATTAGGGAATGACTTCCGTCGTGCTTGTCAGCGTTTGCCAAACCGTTACGCGAAACGTTGCGGAAGGTGAATAAGTGCTCCGCGGAAAACTATTAACGACAGGGCATTTCTTTTCCGGATTTTTTTCTTATTTTTTAACATTCTATCATGATTTCTGTGCTCCTAGTTATGATTTAAAAGTGAAATAATAACGTAATAAAACAATTTTTTCTCACCTTTAAAAGTTTTTATTAATTTTGATAACCTTCAAAATAAACAAGGCGCTCGTCAAAGTACATGGTTCAAATGGCTCTGAGCACTATGGGACTTAACTTCTAAGGTCATCAGTCCCCTAGAACTTAGAACTACTTAAACCTAACTAACCTAAGGACATCACAAACATCCATGCCCGAGGCAGGATTCGAACCTGCGACCGTAGCGGTCGCGCGGTTGCAGACTGAAGCGCCTAGAACCGCTCGGCCACACCGGCCGGCGAGTTGCATGGTAGTTTATAATGACTTCAAAGTATATTACATAACAATAACCTAAAACTACGACGATGAGAAGGCAGTTAAAGTGTAAAAGAGATAGGGGAGTCGAACTGCATCGCAAGTGGAGGTGAGTGCTGCCTCGTGGAGCTGATTGGCCCAATGCTGAAAACAATGGACTCGCATTTGGTGGTACTGTGCTTCAAATTCCCGTGTAGCCATCTCGATTCCGGTTACGACCTGTGACGCAAATGTTGAGGTGTCTTTATCCAAGCAGCTAGTTGACTTTCTCTGCCACCTTTGCCCTATCCGAGTTACAGCTCCGCTCTTTAACGACGTCATCGTCGACGGGCCTTTAAACGATAACATCCCTTCACTTCATCGTAACAAATGGGAACTGAGGTTTTATGGAATTGGTGTTGCACCCAGCCACCGGACAATGTCATATCTTACCAGAAGAATCCAGAAAAATGTAGTTACTTATTCAGTCTATGTATGCATGGGAGACTATTCTGACTGGGGAAAAAAAATGACGTGCGCAGTTCCACAACGCCCAATCTTAGGTCCACTAGTGTTTCACATGTGCATAAACGAACTGCGGCGTAATATACCACAATCAGAATTAGTTCTTTTTGGGAATGGCTCTAGTATCGTGCGCCGGCCGCTGTCCGCGCGACCACTACGGTCGCAGGTTCGAATCCTGCCTCGCGCATGGATGTGTGTGATGTCCTTAGGTTAGTTAGGTTTAAGTAGTTCTAAGTTCTAAGGGACTGATGACCTCAGAAGTTAACTCCCATAGTGCTCAGAGCCATTTGAACCATCTGTTGAACCGGCCGCTGTGGCCGAGTGGTTCTAGGCGCTTCATTCCGGAACCGCGCTGCTGCTACGGTCGCAGGTTGTTCGAATCCTGCATCGGGCATGGATGAGTGTGATGTCCTTAGGTTTAAGTAGTTCTAAGTCTAGGGGACTGATGACCTCTGATGTTAAGTCCCATAGTGTCTAGAGCCATTTGAACCATTTAGTATCGTGATCAATCAAAACAAAGATACCTCCAGCAACAGAAGAAATAGTAAATAATGTTCTTGGAACTGTTACTGATTGAGGTTCTTCGAATGGTCTCATTCTCAATTAAAAAAAGAAAAAGACACAAAAAATATTCAGGTATGTACAGGGTTATTACAAATGATTGAAGCGATTTCACAGCTCTTCAATAACTTTATTATTTGAGATATTTTCACAATGCTTTGCACACACATACAAAAACTCAAAAAGTTTTTTTAGGCATTCACAAATGTTCGATATGTGCCCCTTTAGTGATTCGGCAGACATCAAGCCGATAATCAAGTTCCTCCCACACTCGGCGCGGCATGTCCCCGTCAATGAGTTCGAAAGCATCGTTGATGCGAGCTCGCAGTTCTGGCACGTTTCTTGGTAGAGGAGGTTTAAACACTGAATCTTTCACATAACCCCACAGAAAGATATCGCATGGGGTTAAGCCGGGAGACCGTGGAGGCCATGACATGAATTGTTGATCATGATCTCCACCACGACCGATCCATCGGTTTTCCAATCTCCAGTTTAAGAAATGCCGAACATCATGATGGAAGTGCGGTGGAGCACCATCCTGTGGTACGTTTAGCTCCCTGCTTGCTTTATTCGTCGACTTCCGCGGGCTACGCGTGAAATTTGCCCGCACGCGTTCAACCGTTTCTTCGCTCACTGCAGGCCGACCCGTTGATTGCCCCTTACAGAGGCATCCAGAAGCTTCAAACTGCGCATACCACCATCGCCGAATGGAGTTAGCAGTTGGTGGATCTTTGTTGAACTTCGTCCTGAAGTGTCGTTGCACTGTTATGACTGACTGATGTGAGTGCATTTCAAGCACGACATACGCTTTCTCGGCTCCTGTCGCCATTTTGTCTCACTGCGCTCTCGAGCGTTCTGGTGGCAGAAACCTGAAGTGCGGCTTCAGCCGAACAAAACTTTATGAGTTTTTCTACGTATCTGTAGTGTGTCGTGACCATATGTCAATGAATGGAGCTACAGTGAATTTATGAAATCGCTTCAATCATTTGTAATAGCCCTGTACATCTACAGACACCACACCAACAGTAAGAGTAACATACAGTGGTTTGATCGATGCTAATTCTGATAGTGTAATTCGAATTTTTGTATCACGGAGGGTATCTTATAAGCTCACTTTCGCCGTTCACTATTGAGCCAAGAGAAGTGACGCTGACGTTCCGTTTAGTGTGAACACACTGACTGTGGAGTCGTCCTTCGTTCAGTTCCATTGGCATACGGTGTTAGTCCACTTTAAACTGTTTTCATGAGTCAGCTCTACAGTGTTCATGTCGCCTGAAATGCCACGTAGTAGCAGGACGGCCTTTTTTGTTAGTGTCCCACGGCTATGTTCATAAGCACTCAGATACAAAAGTTTGCGTATTATTTTACTTCATACTGAAGATCCAAATCTTATCTATCAAGATTTGGACTAATTATACTTTTTAATGGATGTTGGTACATATGTAACTGCATTGTATAGCTCTTCAAAAACAGTGCAGCGCCATTATAGGCTATTTGTATCCTGAATGAAACATTTAATAGAACTACTGAATAATGGACGGGTTACATATGTTTAAGACCCAACTTCGTTAGTTAGCTAGTGTCGTGTTCTATGGATAACTTAAACGATTAATCGTAATGATATGGAACATTTCACATTCACATTACACATTCATATGAAATATGGCACGTGCCAGCAATTTACGAGCAGTTTCGTTATTCCTTGTTTTATTTTTTTAATTAGAATGTGAAGCAGTAATTTCTACCCACCACGTTTATCACAGTGCAGAAACGCAACAGGAAGAGAAGCTTTTTTGGTTTGTTTTGCAGTTTAACTTTGCTGCCTGTCAGAAATTTAATATCATTGGATAAGAGAGAAAAAATGTTAATGGCAGCATTGTGCACCACCCTTTTTTGGCTTCAGACAACATTAATGTGAAGTAATCAATGTATTTTTTTCTTCTGGTATCGTAATTATGTACATCATCGTGCCTTTTGAATTGCAGTGGATTGTTTACAACCAATTCAGATGGTTCAAATGGCTGTGAGCACTATGGAACTTGACTTCTGAGGTCATCAGTCCCCTATAACTTACAACTACTTAAACCTAACTAACCTAAGGACATCACACACATCTATGCCCGAGGCAGGATTCGAACCTGCGACCGGAGCGGTCGCGCAGTTCCAGACTGTAGCGCCTAGAATCGCTCGGCCACCTCGGCCGGCTACAACAAATTCGGGAGGGACTAAATATACTGCGAAGCAGTAATCAAAATGCCCAACTCATTAAACAAATGTCTAGAAGATGATCGTGGGTGAGCAGCGCATACGTTAGAACATTACGAACGAAAATACGCAAAATAATGTTACTTATTTCTCCAGTTTGAATTCTCATTAATGTGGATTCCTAAAAATCTTGAAGTTTCCTCCTACAACAGGCGATTGTGGGGCCGCGCACGGTTGACCGTAGTGTGTGCCGTGTGTCAGCGCTATAGTGTAATAACTGCGCGCAGAATTTCGGCATGTTCAGATGGTGGACGAATACTTTATGAACTAACTCTTTTATTACACTTTATATTTTGTTAACCTTGCTGTAGATTTGGATGTATTTATTTCCTTGCTTTTCAACAAAAATGATTTTCCGAGGTACTTCTTATGCGACTGGATCTTTAGATTTTGTATACATTTCTTGTCACGTTACACAGACTTCGTTTTCTAAAAGATATGAGGCTAGTCGAATACCTTTTGGATTCACTATATAAAATGTTTGAAATTTAACTGTCGGTCTTGTTACTCAACTGGCGTCCAATGACTATCCCACGTTGGAAATCACCGAGTCCTCTTAACCGACCCAGTCTGTTGTAACTGCACCGGCCGGAGTGGCCGTGCGGTTCTAGGCGCTACAGTCTGGAGACGAGCGACCGCTGCGGTCGTAGGTTCGAATCCAGCCTCGGGCATGGATGTGTGTGATGTCCTTAGGTTAGTTAGGTTTAATGAGTTCTAAGTTCCAGGCGACTGATGGCCTCAGAAGTTACGTCGCATAGTGCTCAGAGCCATTTGAACCATTTTTTGTTGTTACTGCTCCTGTACTGACAATCCTCGTCTTCGTTTCATAATGGCGGGTCCCCTTCCCGGCGCATCTAGCGGTCAATTCCACATAACGTGTGGGTATACGGATATTTTTGATCAGGTTAACTTCCGATGATAATAGAAGATGCCACTCTCCCCTTGCCAACGTCAACCTCGGAAGTATCTTCCCGAAAAGCATTGACACTGAAGACCGATTAAGCCCGGTGTGGTTCCTTTGAGGGCCTGTGTGAGTGCCGCAATTTGAAATGGATTGTGGAACTTTTTGGCCAACCGTTACGTCCTTAAGACGGGTACAACTGCTCAGAAACTGTAATTTAGTACGACTTACTACGAAATGTTATGTCCAGCAAATACGAGTATATTCTTATAAAAAGCCGAGCGGAAACCATCACCATATGGTTAATGAAATGGCGCATCAGGCGTTACGAAGAGAACGTCAGGGCTTAAATACGACTTTTAAACGTAATGCATCCCACTGTGAGGGGGGGGGGGGGGGGAAGGGGGGAGGTTTTATGTAAACTAGCACGCAACCCACCGCGCAATATGTCAGTAGGCGTTGACAAAGAGCTGTACTTGTTTACCGCTGTAATCTAGTAGGAAAAGGGAGATCGCTTGCGCGAATCACCGCGTCAGCCAGTTCCAGGCAGTCTCCTAGCGGTACTTTAAACAGCGCTTCAGTCCAGAACTGCGGTCCTTAATGGACCGGAACCCTCTCTCGAGAAGGCTGCTGTTTGTTGGGAGAGGCGTGTCGGACGTGAAGAAACAAACGCCGAACAACATTAACTCTGGCTGTGTAACGCTGTGGTCAGTGAGTAGTTTACGTCTCAGATTTCTGAGGTCGGTTGTCGTCAGGACAACAGCTTCCGTTGCAGTATGGGAAACACAGCCAGCTTAACATATCACAGTGTTTGGTTTTGCTAAAGTAAAAGTGAACTTAGTTATTCATTAAATCAAGTTTCAAGATAATTTTTTACTGAACGAATAATCAGTGTGTGTTGCTGCTTATAGTATGCCTCCAAGTGCTAAGAACAAAATCACCTTCCGGGAATACATTGCCAACACAAGGGTGGAGCATTTCAAGGTCCACTAATGCTATCAGGGCAACAAACTGGCAGTGTAGTCAAACTCGCGATTATTACGTCCGGCCATTATTATGGGAGGTTCCCAGTCTAGCCTTGGTTGCTACTTTGAAGGAATCTTTAGGCGCCGAGTGATAACATGCTTGGGAAACCAACAGAGCCTCTAGTCACTAGATCTATAGTGAGAGCTACTCGTATAATACTGTGTTCCGAGCAAACCGTCCTATGTGGGTTCTGTGTGGCGGTGACACAAACGGGGCAGCTACGAGACGTGTTTTTTTTAAGTAAGTACCGTTTTGAAATTAAAAAAAAGACGTGCTAAGATATCTCAATAATTTTATTTTTACATGAAAGCCTGCACCTTAATCTACGCACTGACGCCATTACAGTCTGATTCTTCCTTGTTTACGTTGTGTACTGAGTGTTTAAGATGCCTCCGATCATCGTGAGTCCCGCCGACTGTGAAGTACGGGCTGTTGTAAGATTTCTTAGTGCTAAAAGCCTAAAAGCGATCGATATTCTTCGTGAGATCTGTGCAGTTTACGGAGAAAACATTATGAGTGATGGAATGGTAAGAAAGTGGGTGAGAGCATTTAAAGATGGCCGCACAAATGTGCATGATGAAGAACGGAGTGGGCGTCGTTCGGTCGTTAATGAAAGTTTGGTGCAGGAAGTGGACAATAAGGTGAGAGACGCTTTACGATTTCCTCCTTGCGGGATGACTTTCCTAATGTTTCTCGTAGTGTATTGTATGGCATTGTGACCGAGCACTTGAATTACCGAAAATTGTGCGCACATTGGGTACCGAAAATGTTGACAGATTTGCACAAAACCAAACTTTTAGACAGTGCACTGACTTCCCTTGAGCGGTACCACAACGACGGTGATGATTTCTTAAACCAAACTGTTACGGGCGATGCAACATGGGTGGCCTACGTCACACCAGAATCAAAGCAACAGTCCATGGAAGTTGAGCAAGGGCATCGTTTCGCTGCAAGACAATGCCCGTCTTCATGTGGCTAATCAGACTAAAGATCTCATCACATCTTTTCGATGGGAAACTCTAGATCATCCTCCATGCAGCCCCGATCTTGCGCCCAGCACCTGAAGAAACACCTGGGTGGTCAGCGTCTTCAAGACGATGACGAAGTCAAAACAGTGGTGATGCAGTGGTTAACAAGTCAGGCGGCAGACTTCTATGAGGAGGGAACTCAAAAACTGGTACAACGTATGACAAGTGCTTCAGTATCGACGGAAATTATGTAGAAAAGTAGATTAAGGTACAGGCTTTCATGTAAAAAAATTGAGATATCTTAGCACGTCTTTCTTTAATTTCAAAACGGTACTTACTTAAAAAACACGCCTCGTACGAGAAAGAAGGATCGGAGAGGAAAGGAATATATGGAAAACACTGATAAGGAGAAGCGGCAGGATGATAGGACATATGTTAAAACGTCAGGGAATGACTAGAGGCAGCTGTAGAGAGCAAAAACTGTAGAGGAAGACAGAGATTGGAGTACATCCAGCAAATAATTGAGGACGTAGCAAGTGCTACTCTAAGATGAAGAGATTGGCACAGGACAGGAATTCGTGGCGGGCCGCATCAAACCAGTCAGAAGACTGATGACAAAAAGAGAGAGAGAAACATCTGAAGCGACGACGGACTGGCTCTCAACGATGGAAACAATCAACAGTTGCCGAGAAGAATGGAACGTATTGGTGGCACATTCAGCGCGAAAACGTTTCTGCCAACAGCGAACAACACAATCTTCAGTCAACGAATTTCCTTTGACCGTGGAAGTTGAACTGTAACGCTCCCTAGATCCTCGCAGCAAAGAGACAATACCTTAAAGAATATTTCTTAAATTATTGTATAAACGGAGGCGTGCTGAAAAGTATTGTCTCTGAATTTCTTTTATGTTAAAATCCTTAAAGCTTTTAAAATAAAAGAAACGTCACAAGCATTCTAGAGCTTTATTCTTCAAGTCTACATATTTATTTCCAAACTTAGTGATCCTAGCGACTTCTCCCAACGAGAGGCCAGTTTAATGCCACCCTGAATGTAGAATATTTTGGCTTTGTTGACGGAGACACCGCTTCACCATTGTCAAACTACTGACGTCCTCGAGGGTTTTCTTCAAGTTTTGTGCCGGCCGCGGTGGTCTCGCGGTTAAGGCGCTCAGTCCGGAACCGCGCGACTGCTACGGTCGCAGGTTCGAATCCTGCCTCGGGCATGGATGTGTGTGATGTCCTTAGGTTAGTTATGTTTAAGTAGTTCTAAGTTCTAGGGGACTGATGACCACAGAAGTCAAGTCCCATAGTGCTCAGAGCCATTTGAACCATTTTTTTCAAGTTTTGTAAAGAGATGAAGTCTGTAGTCTTGGTTGGCGTAAGGCGCATGCATATCGATCCCTTGAATTGTTGCATGTCTTGATCAGACCATGGATGACCTACCTCGATTGAAATTGACACGGTGTGTAGAGCACGACAAGGACTTGAATATGTGTAAAACTGGAACACGTAACTGTCGACTATATTTGAGAAAATAGTGTCTGAACATTTCAGGCGTGCTTATATACTTCGTATGATCGCTTGCATTCAAGAAGTACGCAGCCGAGCGAGTATGCGCGTGGTTTCATAAACACGAGGTCTCTGGATCGTAATTCGCAGCGAGTACCTTCTTTTTTTCATTCCTGCGTGATTCCAATAACAGATTTATTATTTTCAAAATCTTAAACAAACAAAAAATGGGAATAAATTTTTGCTAAATAGATTTGGAAATAAGGCGATCCGCAAGAGCTTTCAGTCAAATGAGTAAGGTAATTTTATTTATATTATTAGACAATTATAATTTGTAACCTGCAAAGCGTTGCAGGAATCAGCATGATACAGATCGTAGAAACATGGAACATAATACTTACCGCGACATGTAGCGCATATAATGAACGCCGAATTTTTACATGAGCCTGTTTCTTTCAATGTGCCTACTGCAAAAACAAACCTGATTTACATTCATAAATGGTTCTCGGTCATCGCACAGTTTTGTGGCGTATCACACGCATCTGTTGTTAAAATTATGTGGGAATGAAAAAAAAAGTACCGGTAGCGAGATTCGATCCGGAGATCTCGCGCCTATGAAACTACGCGGTTGCCCGCTCGCGTACAGTTTTCAATCTCGATTTTCTGGGAAAAGGTTGAGAGTTGCGTCTTCCTATTTATGTTTAAGTCCTATTCGTGCCCTACACACCCTGTCAATATGAATGAAATCAGTGGGGGAAAGTTCGTAGGGTCCCTTTCTAAGCGTAACACACGTTACTGCAGCCGTGCAAATCTGCTATTGCAGAACATTGTCTCGGTAGCTGTGATCCTATGGAATATAACAATGGAGAGATTTTGACGTGCGCTTTGAACTATTGGGACAGTGTTGTTAAGGAAGTAGTTGAAATATAAATTAGCATGTGGCCTCTTAAATGGAGTGGGAAGCTGTTGCTTAAATTCTGCTTGGAATCCTGCTCTCTCCCTCTCCATACCCCTCTTTGCTCAAACAACAGAGGGACAGAGTTAATGCTACTCATTCACCCGTTGGTAATTAATATTCACTGTGTAGAAGGTATTCGGAAATTCAAGTTACAGACTTCTAGATCTAGTAGAGAGTATTGAATACAAAATATTTTAATTGAATTTCCTCATTTTGAGAGTAGTGAAGGCGCAATCTGTTTCACTTGCTAAAAAACATTCAACAGCCTAGATCGCGCAAAGTATTTATTTATTTAAGACAACTGGTTTTGACAGACTTTGCTGTCATCTCCAGATCTTAAAAAATCTTTTTGCTGTGTTCATTTTGCGTTGACAGCTTGGCGTGAGGTTCAACGTAAAATGAACACGTCTTACAAGAAAATGATTTCTAAGCCGTGTAGACGATAGCAAAGTCTGTCGAAACCGCTTGTCATAAATAAAGAAATCTAGGCTGTTGAAGGTTTTTAATTCTTAATAGGAACCCATGTCCGGAAACGTACCGTTTCCGTGCTACAGCCATATGAGAAAATGTTGGTAACGCGATCACTTTTACAAGTGCAGGGCTATTACAAATGATTGAAGTGATTTCATAAAGTCACTGTAGCTCCATTCATTGACATATGGTCACGACACACTACAGATACGTAGAAAAACTCATAAAGTTTTGTTCGGCTGAAGCCGCACTTCAGGTTTCTGCCGCCAGAGCGCTCGAGAGCGCAGTGAGACAAAATGGCGACAGCAGCCGAGAAAGCGTATGTCGTGCTTGAAATGCACTCACATCAGTCAGTCATAACAGTGCAACGACACTTCAGGACGAAGTTCAACAAAGATCCACCAACTGCTAACTCCATTCGGCGATGGTATGCGCAGTTAAAAGCTTCTGGATGCCTCTGTAAGGGGAAATCAACGGGTCGGCCTGCAGTGAGCGAAGAAACGGTTGAACGCGTGCGGGCTAGTTTCACGCGTAGCCCGCGGAAGTCGACGAATAAAGCAAGCAGGGAGCTAAACGTACCACAGGATGGTGCTCCACCGCACTTCCATCATGATGTTCGGCATTTCTTAAACAGGAGATTGGAAAACCGATGGATCGGTCGTGGTGGAGATCATGATCAGCAATTCATGTCATGGCCTCCACGGTCTCCCGACTTAACCCCATGCAATTTCTTTCTGTGGGGTTATGTGAAAGATTCAGTGTTTAAACCTCCTCTACCAAGAAACGTGCCAGAACTGCGAGCTCGCATCGACGATGCTTTCGAACTCATTGACTGGGACATGCTGCGCCGAGTGTGGGAGGAACTTGATTATCGTCTTGATGTCTGCCGAATCACTAAAGGGGCACATATCGAACATTTGTGAATGCCTAAAAAAACTTTTTGAGTTTTTGTATGCGTGTGCAAAGCATTGTGAAAATATCTCAAATAATAAAGTTATTGTAGAGCTATGAAATCGCTTCAATCATTTGTAATAACCCTGTAATTTATTAGACGTGGCCCAGTACATCACTTGTTTTACGATTCCACTAATTAACGAGCAAAGAAACTGATCGCGTGCTCTTTGACGGGTTCTCTTCAAGGTGATGCAACACGGGCTCTTCCACGCTGGGTGTGCGGCGTCTCCTTGGAGCACCACAGTAACGCCTCCAGTCAGTGAAGGTGCCCTTTCTAGAAGCCGTTGCGGAGTTGTGGCGAAAAGGGTATGCGATGGATTCGTACGTTGTGGGTAACGACCAGGCCCTAGAAATTGGTAATAGGAGTTTTCGAACACTCTGTGTAACTTCCTGTTTTTTGTCGGCATAAGATTTGTGTGGGTGGGTGTTGTCTTTCTGCATATTCCGTATTGTGTTTCTTGGTTGGCGTGGCCCCACCTACCGACGGTTTCTGTTGCACAACACTCAGTAGTTGCATTTGTGTCGTGAAGATGACTGGAGTAAAGCCGGGTGACGTCTTCAACAAGCGTGCACATCGAAATATCTACGCTCGTGGAAAACTTCACCCGGCTTGACTTCCTTCAGTTGCTCCAACATTTTATATGCCGAGATAAAATCAAGTTTCATCTTGTCCCGTACTCGCTACTTGAATAGCAAAATATTTCACTTGCAGGATTCTGTTTCTTTTGGGGAGGTATCGGCTTTGCTTTCGAATATACTCGTACTAAAGCAGAGCTAACGCCTTTGCTGCTTCAGAGTGTGTGGCCGAAAAAGAACGCCGATGGGATCGAAACTGTTTTGGAGGGTCCGCATTTTATCTTGTACCCTGCCCTCGAGTGCTGTTAGAGGCCTGGTGGGATAAGAGGGGCAATGTAAGTTAACACGCTCTCAGCCCAATGGGTATGCGATCACGTATATCAGGCAGCGCCGTAAACGTCGGCCGGGGACGTTCTGTTTACAAGGAGTCGATGTGGTTCTACGGCCGCTGCGCCGCAGCGGAGGGTAATTTGTGGCTGGCTGCGCTGGTCTGGGCAGAGAGAGAGAGAGAGAGAGAGAGAGAGAGAGAGAGAGAGAGCGCGCGCGAGCGCTACTCAAGGTCGGCCGCGAGTTCTCCCACTAACGACGTGACAGCTTCCTGCCGGGGGCCGTGCCGCAGAAAAGATGTCGTGTCTGAGAAGTAACCCGGCTTCGCAGATATCTCTGCCGCGTTGAGAGTTGAAACCAAATCACGTGACTAGTTTCTGAGATTACGCGCTACATGAAGTGGAGCTCAGTTGCAGCTGAAGTGTTGATTTTGACAATTGAACCACTTTTATTAGTACTGAACATGCAAAAGTATTAAAAACCTAGCTGACAAACAAAAGCAGAACGAAGCGAAAATGAGCGTAAGGAGAGCAATGAGAGGAGCGTTCAATGAATCTGAAAGCAAAACTTTGTCAACCGATCTGAGTAAAAACCGTAAGACGTTTTGGTCGTATGTAAAATCAGTAAGTTGGTCAAAATCATCTATTCTTTCACTCAGTGACCATACTGCCACCGAAGCGGAAGATAACAAAGAGAAGACAGAATACAGGATGTTTCAAAAAGGACTTTACAACTTTGAAAATTCATATCAACTAATTCTTAGTACCTACAGAGGTGTCAATTCGAAGGGAAAAACATCAAGTTTTTTCTCGCGTAGATCGCTAGTGCCGAATCGCACCGTAAGGAACGATAGCGGCAGCTGCATTAAAGATAGCTGCCTTCACCGGACCTGAGCGTGTTAGCTGTGTGATTTGGTTACAAGAATCCAAGTCGGCGACAACAGTTCTGCGTAATTTCCGTACCAAGTACGCTAAAGGTCCTCCTAGTAGGCCTACAATTTATGAATGGCACATATGTTTCGCAGAAACAGGGTGCTCCGTAAGACATGGGAAATCATCTGGTCGTCCAAGCACGTCTGACGACGTCGTTGAGCGAGTGAGACAACGTTTTGTCAACAGCCCTACGAAATCGACCCGGCGCGCATCTCGCGAACTGCAAATCCCACATACGACTGTTTGGCGTATGTTGATAAATCGTTTGCATTTGAAACCGCACAGATTGACTATCGTACAAGCAATAAGACACTGATGAAATTGCTTTCAAGAACTTTTGTACGGATATGTTAAATCGATTACATGACGATGAACATTTCTTGAACAAAATAATCTTTTCTGAAGAGTCGACTTTTCACTTAAGTTGCAATGTTAACACACGTAACTGTAGGATTTGGGGCAGTGAAAATCCACATCAAACATTGCAACATGTTCGTGATAGCCCTAAACTGGACGTTTTCTGTGCACTGAGCAAGAACTAGGTGTACGGCCTCTCTTTTTCGTGAGAGAACCATCAACGGGATAGTGTAGCTGAATATGGTACAACAATTTTTGACACCACAGATCTATGAGAATGACCCAGAGCGAAATGGTTACGTCATACAAGATGGTGCACCATCCCACTACTTGGCTGACATCTGGGGTATTCCCAGTGGCGGCCTTCCAGGTCAATGGATTGGCCGTGATGCGCCAATTCCATGGCCCCCACGTTCCCCAGACCTGACACCACTCGGTTTTTTGTATGGGGATTCAGCAAGGATATCGCGTTTGTACCTTCTGTGCCGGCTTCTCTACCTGAACTTTAGAGCAAGAATTTACGCACCACTGAGCAAGTTACACCTGCAATGCTACAGTGAGTTTGGGAAGAAATTGGCTTTCGATGGGATGTGTGTAGGATAACCGATGGAAGCCACATACAACATCTTTAGTTTAAGATAAAAAAACTTGATGTGTTTCCCTACAGAATAACACTAAACCCAGCTCTATATCTTCTTTCAATAAATTTACGATGATCGCTCAATAAGTAATGCCCCACATTTTTCTTCTCAGGACATATTTACTGTTAACAAGGGAACCTCCCCATCGCACCCCCCTCAGATTTAGTCATAAGTTGGCACAGTGGATAGGCCTTGAAAAACTGAACACAGATCAATTGAGAAAACAGGAAGAAGTTGTGTGGAACTGTGAAAAAATAATCAAAATATACAAACTGAGTAGTTCATGGCAACATAGGCAACATTAAGGACACTAGGACCGCAGGAGCGCCGTGGTCTCGTGAGCAGCTGCGGAACGAAAGGTCCTTGGTTCAAATCTTCCATCGAGTGAAAACTTTAATTTTTTATTTTCAGTTCATGTGACAAACTCTTATGTTTTCATCACTTTTTTGGGAGTGATTATCACATCCACAAGAAAACCTAAATGGGGCAAGGTAGAAGAATCTTTTTACCCATTCGCCAAGTGTACAAGTTAGGTGGGTCGACAACATATTCCTGTCATATGACGCACATGCCGTCACCAGTGTCGTATAGAATATATCAGATGTGTTTTCCTGTGGAGGAATCGGTTGACCTATGACCTTGCGATCAAATGTTTTCGGTTCAGATTGGAGAGGCACGTCCTTCCGTCTACTAATCGCACGGTTTTGCGATGCGGTCGCAAAACACAGACATTAAACTTATTACAGTGAACAGAGACGTCAATGAACGAACGGACAGATAATAACTATGCAAAAATAAAGGAAGTAAAATTTTCACCCGTGGGAAGACTTGAACCAAGGACCTCTCCTTCTGCAGCTGCTCACTCTACCACGGGACCACGGCGCTCCTGAGCTCGTTTTCTCCTTGATGTTGCCTATGTGGCCCATGAACTACTCAGTTTGTTTATTTTGCTTATTTTTTCACAGTTCCACACAACTTCTTCCTGTTTTCTCAATTGATCTGTGTTCAGTTTATCAAGGCCTATCCACTGTGCCAAGTTATAACTAAATCTGAGGGGGGTGCGATGGGGAGGCTCCCTTGTAAGAGTCAGAATCTGGTGTCAGTATAAATCAATATGTCTTGTCCATGTCCTATTCTTCTGCGTAGTCTCCATCACGTTCTATGGCCGTACGTCAACGTTGTGGAAGAGCATGTATTCCCTCTTGTCCTGTAGGCGTAGCATGACTGACACACTCGTATCTTCAAAGTGTATTCCCCGTAGAGAATCTATAAGCGGTCGAACGAGGTGGAAGTCCGAGGTTGCCAGGTCTGGGCTGTAAGTTGTATGAGGCAGTGATGTCCAACGCAATTTGGCGATGAGTTCCCGGGTTCTCAGATCTGTGTGTGGTGCATTATCGTGTTGGAGCAAGATTTCTGCTGGATTCTTGTCCGATCGAACACGTTTCTTGAGTTTATTCAGAGTCTTCACGTATGTCTCTGATTTGATGGTTGACGCTCGCGGCATTACATCCACGAGAATGACGCCATCACAGTCCCAGAGGACTGTCACCATGATTTTTCCGGCAGAGAGGGTTGTCTTGAATTTATTTTGTGGTCAATGAGGACGATACCACTCCATGGACTGCCTTTTTGTTTCCGGCGCAAAGTGGTGCACCCAGCTTTCGTCTCCCGTAACGATCCGTGACAGAAAGGCCTGTCCGTGGGTCTCAAAACGCTCCAACAATTCAGATGAAACGGCCTTTCTTTGAATCCGCTGTGAGCATTCGTGGAACCCATCGTGAGCACCTCTTTGAATATCCGAGAGTCTCGGTCATTGCAGACGCACTTCCAATGCTGACCGACAGCTGTAGAGCCAACTGTGGAGTTGTGATGCGCCGGTCGGCACGAATAATGGCATCCGCACGATTCAGCGTGTCTGGAGCAGTGGCTGTGGCAGGACGTCCCGAGCGTGTCTGATCATGGAGCTCTGTTTCTGTATTTCCTGAGGCTGTAACTTTGTTTACCCAACTGCAGCATCACCATACACTGCACACAAACGTTTATGGATGTTCACCGCGGTTTCTTTTTCTGCACACAAAAATTCAATAAGAGTTACGACTTTTGCTTAAACCAGTAGAGATACCGAAACAATATGAAGATAAGAAGCGTAATATATTGGCAAACGAATATTAACCAGAAAACTCGTGCAGCGAGTGTGATATTGATATTGTACTGTCTCAAAATCTTCATCATGCAAGTTTAGATCTGAAGACCTACATACATCTCTCAGAAACATGTTTTCGCATATTTTGTGTATTCTGAAAACAAAATGTGCAATGAAATATTACTTTCATTCACATAGCTTTCGATGCAAACAAATGCTGAACAAGATTTTACCAATGTAATTAAAGAAATCTTTACCGAAAAAGTTAGGGTTAACGCAAACTGAACGGTATTCCAGAAGACGTCTGCAAATGGATGCCGCCACTATTGATCGAGATGTTGACTTCATTAAATGATGTCATGCGCAGTCTATATCATCTGTGGTCTAAGAACCCGGCGTACTTCGACATAGCCGGTCGTCGTGGCCGTGCGGTTCTAGGCGCTGCAGTCCGGAACCGCGGGACTGCTACGGTCGCAGGTTCGAATCCTGCCTCGGGCATGGATGTGTGTGATGTCCTTAGGTTAGTTAGGTTTAAGTAGTTCTAAGTTCTAGGGGACTGATGACCTAAGATGTTAAGTCCCATAGTGCTCAGAGCCATTTGAACCATTTGAACTTCTACATAACACAGCTTTACTAGGAGGGGATGTCCATTAACTACGTGAGGTCAAAATGGGGGGAGGGGGGGGACAAGAGTCTGGATTAATCTCTTCAAATCTCATTTAAACAGAGGGGTGGCGGGGGCGCAGTGAAAATCAGCTTTTTAATTCAGAGAATATGTGTCGGTATAACTTTTATTTCCTATATGAAATTAATTCGGAGCGCAGACAGTATTAAAGTGCCCATCAATCTTTATGGCCTCTCTGAACTCAACTGAATGCTTTACACGTGTACACACCCGGGATTTCCCGATCTGAAACAAGTGCCGCACATTATTCAGATCGAGTAGTTAGTTTTCTGCTGAGCCGGTCGAAATCGCTGAGTGCCATTGAGGCAGTCGCGATATTCTGCAACATATGTAAAGCCGATGTTGTTGTGTTCAACATGAATTTGTACCAAAACTTCTACAATGCGTATGTTAAGCGGCATGGGAACAAGCCTGTTACCGGAGCAAAAAACTAATCGTGTGTGAAACGAAGCTAAGCTGTTCACCGAGAAGAATTCTGTTACTGGTCATATACATTAAGAGATTGAAAAGCTACACACTCATACTGTTTAAAGGAAGGTACAGAACACGTTGTCTTTCATCTGCAAAGTAAGTAAAGGTTCAGTGACATTTAATACACACCAAATATCAATAAAAGGTCAATTTTTTAGGGGTTCGTAAAAGCGCTTGGTACTATTTTCATGGAGCCTTGTCTGTCTGTCTCTGTCTGTCTACCTGTCCAAATACCACTCAGCGTTGTTTAATATACTGTCTAAATAAAACACATATGTATCAAAGCGTTTTAATCAATGTTTAAAACAAATAAAAATTATTTTTTACGTACTTTCACCCGCCTACAGGATAAACCTGACGTGACTGGGACGTTGATCCTACCATATCCCACCAAAGTTGGACGGGGGCCCCAAAGATTTAAAATAAACCTCATGCAATTACTGGACGTTTCTGTTACACAATAAAGAGAGCAAGGCACTTGTGTTTCCAGAAAGTGTAGAAGATGGGATACACAGAATTGCAGACCAACACCGCTGTCTTCCCGTCGTTGCAGGATTCTAGAGCATGCGCTAAATTCGAAAGTAATGGTGGTGCTGGAGGAAGACGAACTGCTCTCAAAGAATCAGCACAGATTCAGAAAAAGAGTACTGATATGGAACACAGCTTCCATATTTATAAATTGTGTAAATGTTTATACTCACCACCAGGTATACTTACGACATATCCTCACTGACGGCTTTCTGATTGTGAGATCAATAACTCTTAACCTCACGCTTAGAGTTCTATTAAAGATTTCATACAATGTTATGAATCATTGTGGGACTAAAAAGATCAATCGAAAGCGAGCTCTGAGCGGTCAGGTACGAAGCTGTTAGCCTAACTCATTCTAGCCTTCTTATCCGTGCTGAGCAGGTGGTGTTACTAAAAGCGATTATTTTATGTCGTTCAAAGTATGTGGAAGTGTAAAACATTCTCGGGAAAAGTTAATAAACCATCTAGTGCTATCGTCAAAAATCTTGAGGAGATATTTCTATGAAGTTTTGTGATGATCAATAAACGATGATTAGATTACACGATCTTTGATGCAAACATTGCTATTAGGTCGGCTTTAAGACTCATTTTCCTGATTTTGAGATAGAAGAATAAAATCAGGTGACATCCCTTTGTTTTGATGCTTTCATTATAGTGGCGTTAAGATATTCCCACTTGCCATCTCGTTATTCTCAGTTCACTGCTCGCATGTTTAGATCTGCGGCTGGCGGAGAAGAAAATCAATGGCGGCATCGAGACAACTTCAGAAGGCACGAGGTACGCGAACACCCCCTTGCGAATTGATCGACGTAGCCCTCCAAGTGCGACAATCCGCAAAAAATAACGTGCCCTCTTAGCATGATCAAAGCAGTCACGGGAACAACATTCCATATCTGTTCCTAATATTAGTCAGGGCGGGGCAAGAAAACACTACAATAGTGGAAGATAGACGGCAGCGTCAAACCAGGTGGCAGACTGTCTTGAAAAATGTAAAAATAACGTGGGTGATGTAAGGTAAGCGAAGCCAAGCCCCAGTAGCTGCCTTTGAGAAGCTCGGTATTTCCTTCACTCCTGGACCGCGACCGGCACCCGGGGGGCTCGGGAATTACGGGAGACGCCCTGCCCTGTGCTCTCTGCCTTTTCCTTCCCTGCCCTGCCCTCCCTTGTTGACGCTCCTTTCCTGTCAACCTGATGGGCCACCTGTCACAACAGAAGCATGCGGTCATCTTGAGGTGCAGGCACTACTTGTGGCGAAAACAGCCTTCATTGTCACAAAATGAAGAACAAGCCACATAAATAAAAAAAATTTCAACCGACATGAAGTCTGTCTGTGAATTTTTTGATCGTTTAACTCATTAGGGTTAAATGTGGTAACTCAAGCTGTCAGCCCACCCGAGCCAATCTCTAACTACCACAAATGTGTAATTCTCCAGGCTTTCCCGATGATCTGTTGACATGCTGATGTATCGGGTGTCATGTCGGATATAACCATCGTGCGTGGGCAACACTGACATCCGGCAGAACACCCGAAACCTCAAGATGTTACCAGTAACGCTATTAACATACTAGCTTTGCGCGGGTATTATTTATTCCATTCTTCTTTTACCCCGTCTCCAAAAAAAAAAAAAAAAAAAAAAAAAAAAAAAGGCACCAAGCACTATGGGACATTCTGAGGTCATCAGTCCCCTAGACTTAGAACTACTTAAAGCTAACTAAGGACATAACACACGTCCATGCCCGAGGCAGGATTCAAGCCTGCGACCGTAGCAACAGCGCGGTTCCGGACTGAAGCGCCTAGAACCGCTCGTCCACATGGCCCGGCACCCCATCTCCTCTTTCCTGCTCTCTCTGTTCATTTCCCCCTCTCTGTTCATCTCTTTCACTTCTTTCTGTCCACCTCCCACGCTCCGTCCACCTCTTCTTGCCCCTCTCTCCGTCCGATTCCTGCCTCCCTCTCCGTCCGTCTACCCTTCCCCTCTACTTCTCCGTCTCCTCCTCTCCTCCTTCCGTCCATCTCCTTCTTACCCCTCCTCCTGTCCATCACTCCATTTTCCGCTGGCCTCCACATTCACCTAACCTCACGCTAAGCGACTTTTGTCCTTGGGGCTTTAGAACATATCGTGTGTGTGTTCCACCACTACCCAATGATTTGCCAGAGTTGAGACACAGAACTGAAGAGGCTATTTCTTTCATTTTTTTCGGATTTGTTATCCAAAGTCCGGGAAGAATTGGATTTAAGGTTGGATATGCGCTGTATAACTAAAGGTGAGCGTGCTGAACATTTAAAACATATATTAGGTTAGTTTACCTTCAATTTGATGTACTATTTGTTTTAAATAGCCCCAATTAAACAGTTACATGATACCAGTGAAACTGAGAAATTATTTTATAGACACCCTGTATTATAGAGAGGATTATACACGGTGAACACATTGCGATTCCTTGCGCACTGACAGTACAAAAACGTCTATCAAAATTTCGTACCGCGTATATCTTCGATATGAAACAGTCGTCATAAAAAGGTAACTGGACAAATCTGAAATCACGTATGTGGCTAGTATCTTCATTTAACATTGTGTGGCTACACTGCGCAGTTAAGCAGTTAATGCAGTGGGTAGAGTTTTGCATTAGAGAAACGCGTGTTCGGAAGTTCGATTCCCGGTATAGGTATAATTTGTTTTATTTTCTAATTTTGATATTCGAAATAATGCTATCTCTTAAACGGCACATATCTTACAACTACAGATTTTTTTTAAGATTCAGCATATCAATTATTGAACAGAATGTCAGAAGTATTCATCAAGAGTAATAATCAGTTAAAAATATATTACCTGCCGCACAGTATAAATAACGTAAAAAAACTCAGTGTGGAGATGGCGAACATACATTCTACATTCAGTAGCAGGGGATAGCTGTAATATTTTAAATATATTATGAGTGACAGCGTGACAATTAACCTGAAACCATGGAATGATGTAGTGCCCGGAAAAGAACAGAGTAAAAGTTGGCAGGCAACATATGTCTTTAAAAGCGCAATCTTATTTCTGTATTACTATTCAATAATTGCTTATGTTTTGTATAAGATGTGGAGTAAATGCTGTATAACGATTGAGAAGTGAGATGGCGTATCATGCAGTCTAGAATTTAAAAAATTAAAAAGAAATTGCTAATAGCTCCAAAATCAAACACTTGAACTACGTGTTAGTGTACAAGTTATGCACATCGGGGCTTGAGTGTGCGAATTGCCGTTCACTCTGTATATCATGATTGTTTTAATATTTATTATCTACGTAGTTTTTCTAATTATTACTCCAAATTTAATTTTAACATTGTTACAGTAGAACAGTTTCTGTTTAGTTATACATTCTTTCTCCGTATACACACGCGTTGGCGGGGTGGCTCTCTACCTTTTTTACCAAGCAGCGACTCACAGTAAGATCCCGTCTCTCTTTTTGTCTGTTTCTTTGTCGGGGTTCCCATGCTACCACGAGACAAACAATGACTAGACTAGACTAGACGTCCGACAGTTCTGACTCTGCATTCCTGTGTGACTGCATCGTAATCGCGGTGGAGATACACAGAAGACGTCCAGGGATTTATTTGCCCTATGATTTGGTATAAGGAACCCGCGGGTTTCTCATAAGAGCAAACTGACCTTGATGTGTTCCTGGAAGCCTGAATGAGAGTTGATTGTACTAACAATAAATCAACCAAAAATTCAGAGCACCGTGATTAATGCAGTGCATACAATAAACACACCTTACGAAATGAATTACTTGAGAAATAAAGTAACCCCTGTGTTTCAACACTGATCAACGTGTATATTGCTATTGTACAGCACTGTAATACGTTTCCTCAGCAGTGTCTGTGGAAATATTCCGGACGAGTTTCATATTTAAAGTTGCTCTTCAGGCTGTCGGCTGCATTGACTTTGACGGATTGAACAGCGAAGCTTTACGGCACGCGCCACAGCACCAATTGAGTCTGAAGAGCAATTTTAGTAACTGCGACAATCCATGGAGGTATGAGCTGAATTCTCTTACACCTCGTCTTCACACGGCCCCAGGTATAGTTACGGGGAAAAACAGCAGCCAAAAGGAATAGTACTATAAGAAATGTGCACGGTTCTTTTTTCTTGGAGAGGGAGTCCGCTACCAGTCACAATAAAAGGTTATTTATTTGTCACACGACCAGTTTCGGGGTTGTGCTCATCCTCAGGTATTTATACAATCATTTAGATGTTTATATTGCTGGAAATCACTGTATAAATACAAAGAAAACTATTTGTTGGTGACTAAACAGATACAAGTGGAACAATTGTAAGTGGCAAGTCAGCATCTATCAAAAATATGTCTGTACTTACATAAAGATGAAGCATCATTAATACAGTTAGAAAAACTGCTACCACAGCGTAACCGTAATAATGATTCATCGTCTTTAAGTAAGTACAGATATATTTTCGATAAATGCTGCCTTGCCACTTACAATTGTCCCACTTGTATCTGTTTAGTCACCAGCAAATAATTTGTGGTATTTATACGGTGATCTCCAGCAATATAAACATCTAAATGATTGTATAAATACCTGGGTATGGGCACAAGCCCGAAACTGGTCGTGTGACAAATAAATAACCTTTTATTTTGACTGGTAGCGCAAATTTTTCTACACCCTATAAAGGAACAGTCACGGAGTTCAACAGCATCCACTGTGGATGAAGTTCATTTTTTCCGAGAGTTTCTACACTGTCCAGTCACATTAACGTGATCATCTGCAAAAACCCGAATAACACCTTTTGCAGCGTGAAATGCTGTCAGAGGTTGGGGAAGGTACCACCATGGAGGTGGAGCCACACCAATCCTAGTTCCGTGGCCAGCTGCGCTAGGTTTCTCGGTTCAGAATATGTGGCGTGAACAGCCCAATCGAGGCGCTCCCACCGATTCTCGATCGGGTTTACATCCGAGGAGTCTGGTGGCCAGTGGAGTGCGGCAAACTCATGTTCGTCGTCTTCAGACCACGGAGGTACACTACAAGCTGTGTGACACGTTGCATTGCCATACTGGTAGACGCCATGGTGCCACTGGAAAGAAACTACATGTAGGGGTGGACATGGTCCCATAGGAGAAATAGATGCATGCTTGTGTTGATACAAAGAGCCCTTCAAAATGACGAGATCAGCTAGGGAATGTCATGAAAAATTCCTCAGACAATAACGCTCTCTCGATTGTAGCAGGGTGTTTGCTTTCAGACGTTTCACGCTGTACACAGTAACGACCATCTGCCCGACGGAGCTTAAAACGTGATTCACCGGAAAATACCACCTGTCGCCACTCAGTGGAAGTCCAGTTGCGCTATTTACGTGTAAATTCCAGTCCTCGTCGACTATAAACAGAAGTCAGCTTAGGTGAATGAACCAGGCGCCTGTTGCGATGTTCCAAACGCAGCAATATTGGCTGAACAGTCGTTGAGACACTGTCGGTAGACCCTTGGCTCATCTGGACGGCCAACTGCTCAACAGTTCCACGTCTATTCCCCCGTACACATCTTCGAAGTCGTCGTTCACACCTGTCATCTGTGTTCCGTGGTGCAGCACAGTCGCCATCCCCGTTTTCCATGTACGAAATACCGTTAACATTTCAAAATTCAGTATTTCACGGGCTGATGTAGGTAGAGAGGTAACAACTGAGACACAAGCTTGAAATAAAACGAAACTCCCTTCGGACAGGCCATGAAGGCCTAACGGTACCGACCGGCCGCCGTGTCATCCTCAGACCACAGGCGTCACTCGATGCGGATATTTGGGGGGGGGGGGTGGTTTGTGGTCAGCATACCGCTCTTCCGGCCGTATGTCAGTTTATGAGACCGGAGCCGCTACTTCTCAATCAAGTAGTTTGCGTCACAGGGTCCGAGTGCGCCCAAATGCCTGGATGGTCACCCATCCAAATGCTAGCCCAGCACGACAGCTCTTCTACGGTGATCTGACGGGAACCGATGTTACCACTGTGGCAAGGCCGTTGGCACAAGCTTGAAATGAGATGGGGCTTTATTGAAACGAAAAAGTGCACAAAATGACCGACAGATGGCGCTTTGTATGGTACAAAATCTAATAATTAGCGTAACAGTTGATTTTTAGCCAAGAAGATCTTCTTTACAACAAATGCTCAACATGTCGACCGTTATTCATCAACAATATGTATAGTGAACGGAGGATATCGTGAACAGCACTTTACAGAATATCAATAGGTATGGTGGTGAGAAACTGTCGTTGGATGATGTTGGACGACCGCTGGAGGCTTAGGACTTAAGGTGACCCCACGATCAGATATCACACGGGCTGAGGTCTGGTAACCTGGGAGGCCGCACATGACGGAAGTGGCGGCTCAGCACTCGATCCTCACCAAACGATGTGTGCAAGAGATCTTTCACACGTGTAGCAATACGGGGATGGAGCTCCATCCTGCATAAACACCGTACCTTGCAGCAGGTGTTTATTAGCCAGGCTGGGGATGGTGCGGTTCCGCAACATATCTGCGTACCTCGTACACTGACGATTTTGATGCGGCGTCACTGACGTGCGTCTGTCGAGAGCCATCTGTTGGCCGGTTTCTGCACCGTCTTTGGTTTCAATAAAACCCCATCTCATTTCAGGCATGTCTGTCAAATTTTACTCCTCTACCCACATTATTCCGTGAATTATGCATTTTTGAATGTTAACAGACTTTTGGGTCACGCTGAATAACAAAACTTCTTTTTACATTTGTATAAGTTTGCTGAAAAACGATATTGTATAAAATACAATGCCAGCCCACCCCTTCGCTGGGAGTTGAAGTTAAAAAAAAAGGGAAAAAGAACGTGTATTCTGTACACAGAGACAGGGTGACTGCGTAAATTACCAGGGTACCAGTAAAAAGCACTTCAAAACGGCACACTGAATAAATCAGCTGATCGTATGAAGTAACGGGCTATAATAATAGGCTACAGATAGAGTGGAAACTACAGTTACCTTCAGTATCTTGTATATTTCCTAAGTTAATCGGAATGTATATTCTGTTACAGTAACCGTTTGTGATTTCTCTCTCGGTGAAGCACAGAAGCTGGCGCCGATGTTTTTCGGTATCGGCTTCAGGCACACTGCTGAGTATTTACAGCAGAGCTCTTCGCCCTGTTTCAGACCACGGAGTCATCTATTCAGACTCGCTCAGCGCCCTTAAAAGCCTGTGTGCACTGTACACTGCCCATCCGTTAGTGTGACGGGTCCAGGAAAACTGTCACTTCTCACTCTTGATAGAATCACTGTGATGTTTATGTGGGTTCCTGTTCATGTCTGCGCCGGCCTGGGTGGCGGAGCGGTTCTAGGCGCTTCAGTCCGGAACCGCGCTGCTGCTACGGTCGCAGGTTCTAATCCTGCCTCGGGCATGGATGTGTGTGATGTCCTTAGGTTAGTTAGGTTTAAGTAGTTGTAAGTTCTAGGGGACTGTTGACCTCAGAAGTTGAGCCCCATAGTGCTCAGAGCCATTTGAACCATTTTTTAACCTGTTCATGTCGGTCTGACAGGAAAGGAGTCTGCTGACGCTACTGCTAAGGCTGCAGTCTTCGTGCCTCAGCTCACTACTTCTTATCTTCCCTCCAATGATCTCTGTGTTGCCGTCTTGTCAGGAGGTGGTGACACTTTGGCACTGCCACTGGCCCTCTTATCATGAGAATAAACTCTAGGTTATTAAGCCTCTCGGCCCTAACTAGGCTGCGTATTGGGCACTGCCTTTTTAGCTATCGCCATTTGTTATGTGGCGCTCCCTGACTACTTTGTGCACATTGCGCCCAAGTTTTAACTGTCCGCCATCTCCTCACGGAATGCCCATTTTTAACCGTTTACTTTCCCGCGTGGGCTTGCCGCCTTAGTTATCGGCCGTTTTAGCGCGTTGTCGACCACGCTTAACTTTTTCCCTCGTACGAGGGTCAGTCAAAAAGTAATGCCTCCTATTTTTTTTCTACGTTTAATTGTCAGGAAATTTAAATGCAATTACATAGGTTGAAAACCACAACATTGAGGATCATTTTGTCATTTTTCAATGTAATCTCCGCCCATCTCTACAGTTTTGGTCCGTCTTTGAACAAGGGCATGTATCCCAGCACGGTAAAAATCACAGCTCTGCTTCCTAAGCCATTGACGCACGGATGTTTTGACGGCCTCCTCATCTTCAAAATGAATCCCACGATGAGCTTCTTTTAGTGGCCCGAACAGATGGAAGTCTGATGGTGCCAGGTCAGGGTTGTATGGGGGATGAGGCAAAACTTCCCATCCAATTTTGACAATCTCGTCAGAGGTGTGACGACTGGTGTGTGGTCTTGCATTGTCATGCAAAAGAAGAACATCTGCCATTGATTTTGTTGGGCGAACTCGCTGAAGACGTGCTTTAAGTTTGTTGAGGGTTGTGACGTATTGAACAGAATTTATTGTGCATCCCTGCTCCAAAAAATCAACCAGAATCACACCCTCTGTATCCCAGAAAACTGTTGCCATAACTTTCCCTGCCGATCGCACAGTTTTGAATTTTTTCTTCCTCGGCGAGCTTGTGTGACGCCACTCCATTGACTGCCTCTTTGATTCGGGTTCAAAAAAATGCACCCATGTTTCGTCCCCGGTCACAATTTTTTTCAGAAACTCATCTCCCTCCAAACGGAAGCGCTGCAAGTGTTGGGAGGCTATTGTTTTCCTTGCCTCTTTATTCTGATCGGTTAACATTCTTGGAACCCACCGTGCACAAACTTTTGAGTACCCCAATTGTTTAATAATCGTGATCACACTGCCTTTACTAAGAGAAATAATGCGACACACTTCATCTGCAGTCACCCGACGGTCACCACGAATGATGTCATCAACTTGCTGAATGTTGTGTGGAGTCACTGCACTCACCGGCCTGCCGCTCCGCTTTTCGTCAGTCAACGGTGTTTGCCCTTCAGCTTCCTTACAACGACGAACCCATCGTCTAACAGTGCTGACATCCACTGTCACAACACCATACACCTTCTTCAGTCTTTCATGAATGCGTATGGGCGTTTCACCTTCTGCATTCAAGAATTCAATCACACAACGCTGTCTCAAACGAACATCGATGTCGGACATCTTACAAACCTGCTGTGCTGCCACCTGTTGACACAGAAAGTTACTACTGCAGTGGATTGCAGAAGAAGGTTTGAGGAATGGCGCCAAATTCAAATTTTTCACTTAACTTAATTTCTTTAAGTAGAAAAAAAATGGGAGGCATTACTTTTTGACCGACCCTCGTAGTAATATGGAATGTGGCGAAAGCCATTTAATTTTTAGTTCTGAACCTGCGTTTCTGTATAGTGTATTTAACAGACCCTTCTACACGTCCCTGTTTTTATCCGTCTTACGTCGATTAGGATTGACGTGTAGTCGTTTTTTAACTCGTCTCTCTCTTTGTGTTCTATAGTTTTGAAATAGGTGCGTATGTCCCTAGTTGTTCTTGCGCCCTAAAACAAAGCAAAACAAGAACATAAATCTGTACGCATACGGTGATTGGTTAAGTACACAGAAATCCGTTGCGCTTAGCAGCGTCCCCTTTGATTGGCATCGTCTTCGGTGCGACGCTGCTGTTGCCTCGGCCGTGTACGAGTGGTGGTTCAGCTGGTGGACGCTGACAAGTGTGTGTCTGTTGGCGTGGCTGTTCGGGATGCGGCCACGCGCGACGGAATCGTGTCGCCTACTGACCCACGTCTGAGGAGAGGCCCGGGTCAGCTCGCGGCGCCGCGGCCGTTACTCCCCGACCCAGCTGCCCGCGGCCACGCGGTATTCGTCAGGCTCCTGCTGTATAGCGCGCGTCTCTCTCCTGAGAGTCTTCTCTGGTGTTTCGGCAGGTATTTGCTGTGTAGTTTTTGCACTGCGTATCTAGAGTCAGCCCAGACAGTTACTGCTCGTCACTTCTTTCAGGCGACACCCAGTGACAACAGCGTCGGTTCGTTTCCCATTGCAAAAAAATATTTTTAAATCGGAATTTTACGTGCCCATTCGATAGACCGCTCACAAATTAGTGCGATATTCGTTTTGTCGATATGTGTTAACAGGGACAATAGAACACGAAGACTGAGCAGCAATTCAGCAGTGACTTACAAGGGAAAACTGTTCATCACGCGCCCCCTCAGATTTAGTGGTAAAATGGCCCATTGGATTGCCCGTCAAAAACTGAACACATTTCGGACATGAAAACAGGAAGGAGGAGTGCTTAGCTGTGAAAAAACAAGCAAAATAGAAACAATGAACGGCCCAAGCTCAAGATATGCAACATCGAACGAATTGTAAGAACCACGGCGTCGTGCTTGCGCGATCACGGTTTTGCATTGCAAAGCGGGAGATCAGTGTTCAAATCTCCCTCGTGGCCCTTTTTCTTCACGTAATCATGAACTTTCCGTCGGGGCATTGACGTGTCTGTTCGCCTTCTGTACTCTTTGTTAGTTGTTATCCTATACATTGGTATTAGAATATGACATACGTGGTGCACCATTTCCTCTATCTAGGAAGCATACTGTCATCTAACTGCTCACCTGGAAAAGATGTGGAAAATAGATTACGTGCTGCAGATGTAGCATTTGCACGTCTTACAAAGCGTGTCTTCCTGAATAAAGATCTAACACTGTACACCAAACTGATGGTGTACAAAGCTGTAGTCATTTGCACCCTGCTATATGGTTGCGAAACCTGGACGTTATATTGCTGTGATCTGAAGAAACTAGAACGCTTCAACCAACAGAAGCTAAGATATATCATGAACCTGAAATGGGATAACTTCATATCCAACACGGCTGTTCTTGTGAAAGCAAAAATGTATAGCATGGAAGCTCTTATCATTGGGCATCAACTCAGATGGGTCGGACATGTCCAGCGGGTGAAAAATGACAGACTTCCACGCCAAATGCTGTACAGCGAAGTGAGCACAGGTAAAAGGCCACGAGGTGCCCCTCTCAAACGTTATAAGGATCAGTACAAGAAAAATCTGAAAAACTTGAACATCGATCCGAGTAACTGGTCCACAATAGCAGAAGATCGAAGTCGCTGGCGCTCAGTTACCTCAACTGCTCTTCAAAACTTTGAGCTGGAACGTCGAAGAATTGAGAATGACAAACGCCGGAGACGTAAACTGCTCCAGGCGCACCCACGTCCTCCACCTTCCATCAGCTGTAATGTCTGTGACCCACGCTAGGGGATTGCTAAGCCATCAACACTTCCACGCCTTCACCGTGACAAAGGAAATCTCAGGAGAGAAATGAAAACTCGGGTACGAGTATCAGCCGACGACGACGTGGTACGAATATATTACCGTCGCAAGTAAGTGAAATGAATAGTGAGAGCAGGCGAGACGTTGTGTAGACCTATCACAGAAATGAAAACAACAAATAAACGGGTGTGAACTATGTTATAGCAAAGGAATTCAAGGGTCAAAACTTCCAAAATGGAACGCAAGAGTCATCGTACTTGGGTAGAACAAATAGGAGGTCCCTTACTGACACTTCGCTGTTGCAAACGGACGTTACACCACGACACAGGCACAAATCTGAATACAGCGAACAGACACGTCAGTGACCGGACGAACAGTCCATACTTTTGTGAAATGTATGTATAGGACACGAGGAAGATTGGATACGGATCTCTCCGTACGCAATCGAACACCGCGGCTATTTAAATTCGCTCGATGTTGCACATCTTGGCCTTGCACCGCTCACTGTTTATATTTTGCTTTTCTTTTCCATATTTCAGTACACCTTCTCCCCGATATGTGTTTAGTCTTTGACTGGCCATCTGTTGGGCCATCTTACCACTTAATCTGAGGAGGGTGTGCGATAGGAAGTTTCCCTTGTCAGTAGCACTGCGTCCTTGGCGATAGCAGACAGCGCGGACATGGTGGGAGGTGCTGTCACTGCTGCAGTACTGGCTATTCTTCGTGTTCTACCGTCCCTGTTACTACAGATCGGTATAACGAATATTGGACTAGGCAAATCTGGGACTGCTTCACCGAACAGACGCGTAAAATTCCGCTTTAAAGACCATTTTGTTTGTAACGGGAAACAAACCGAAGCTTTCCGCCGACGCTAGGCGTCGCATAAAAAGCGTGACGAGCTCAGTTTGTTTGGGCTGACTGCAGCTACACAATGCAGAAACGAAATTGCAGATATCCGCTGAAACGCCAGAGAAAATGCACCTGACGACTCTTACAAGAGATACCCTGTTGTTGTTGTTGTGGTCTTCAGTCCTGAGACTGGTTTGATGCAGCTCTCCATGCTACTTTATCCTGTGCAAGCTTCTTCATCTCCCAGTACGTACTGCAACATACATCCTTCTGAATCTGTTTAGTGTATTCATCTCTTGGTCTCCATCTACGATTTTTACCCTCCACGCTGCCCTCCAATACTAAATTGGTGATCCCTTGATGCCTCAGAACATGTCCTACCAGCCGATCCCTTCTTCTAGTCAAGTTGTGCCACAAACTTCTCTTCTCCCCAGTTCTATTCAATACCTCCTCATTAGTTATATGATCTACCCAGCTAATCTACAGCATTCTTCTGTAGCACCACCTTTCGAAAGCTTCTATTCTCTTCTTGTCCAAACTAGTTATCGTCGATGTTTCACTTCCATACAAGGCTACGCTCCATACAAATACTTTCAGAAACGACTTCCAGACACTTAAATCTATACTCGATGTTAACAAATTTCTCTTCTTCAGAAACTCTTTCCTTGCCATTGCCAGTCTACATTTTATATCCTCTCTACTTCGACCATCATCAGTTATTTTGCTCCCGAAATAGCAAAACTCCTTTACTAGTTTAAGAGTCTCATTTCCTAATCTAATTCCATCTCCATCACCCGACTTAATTCGACTACATTCCATTAGCCTCGTTTTGCTTTTGTCGATGTTCATCTTATACCCTCCTTTCAAGACACTGTCCATTCCGTTCAACTGCTCTTCCAAGTCCTTTGCTGTCTCTGACAGAATTACGATGTCATCGGCGAACCTCAAAGTTTTTATTTCTTCTCCATAGATTTTAATACCTACTCCGAATTTTTCTTTCGTTTCCTTCACTGCTTGCTCAATATACAGATTGAATAACATCGGGGATAGGCTACAATCCTCACTCCCTTCCCAACCACTGCTTCCCTTTCATGCCCCTCCACTCTTATAACTGCCATCTGGTTTCTGTACAAATTGTAAATAGCCTTTCGCTCCCTATATTTTACCCCTGCCACCTTCAGAATTTGAAAGCGAGTATTCGAGTCAACATTGTCAAAAGTTTTCTCTACGTCTACAAATGCTAGAAACGTAGGTTTGCTTTTCCTTAATCTAGCTTCTAAGATAAGTCGTAGGGTCAGTATTGCCTCACGTGTTCCAGTATTTCTACGGAATCCAAACTGATCTTCCCCGAGGTCGGCTTCTACCAGTTTTTCCATTCGTCTGTAAAGAATTCGCGTCAGTATTTTGCGTTGTAAGGGACCCAAAATTACGTGTCCTTAGTATGTTAGGACCTGTATAAGCCGTGAAAGGTTATAGAAAAGATTAAAAATTGGCTTATTTGTTGCAAGCAAGTTAAAACTGAATTTGTAACGGCGGTGCGGGTCTCCCGCATCGTCCCCTACGCACTGTTACGTAGTATGGGACTTCATCATCATCATAGTATGTAATTAGTGTTTAGCTGCGTGCGCATGCGTGACCTCATTCGGGAATTCACTTTTGTTTGGTTTTGTTTTGTTTTGTTTTTACATTGAAGTGAGTGAGTGCAACAATCAAATCAACAGCGTAATGTTCTTACTGTGAGCAATGATTCAAGCGCTGAACTATTTTTTACTGTTCTCTTTTTCTTTTTTCCCCATTACTATCATATAGGAGTAAACTCATTATGCCGTACTCCACGAATACAACGAGGGAGGTCGACATGTCAGTTTTGAGCCCACCCATGAAGAAATTTTTAAGATCTGCGGAGAAATGTACGGTTCTTAATGTGTATAAAACGGAGCTGTTATATCCGGAGTAGTCAATGACTGTTTTGAAAAATGCTGAATCTACAGGTGTTGGTCGATCTTCACTTTATCGTTTTTTAAGTGAGTATAAGGACATGCACACTGTGAAGTCTCCCGAGAAAGAAAAATCACGACAAAAACTTGCACAAAGTGTTGATGACTTCGATAGAAATGCGACACGAAGGAAGGTAGATGAATTTTTTTTCCCCTTAACGACTTGCCAACAACAAAAGTTCTTGCTGCCGTGAACGAAAATCCAGATTTGGGCAGTTTTCGGTCAACAACATTTCATAAATTGTTAAAAGAAATTAATTTTAAATGTGTTCGGTGATGACAGGATAGCATGCTACTCGACAGGGATGATGACATTTTATGGAGGCTGCTTTATCAACGAATCAGTAAATTGTTGAGAGACGAAGGAAGACCGATTTATTGTTTGGACTAGACATGGTTGGTTGCAGGACATACCCGAAGTAATGTCTGGGCAGACAACACCGTAAAATCCTCTAAACGAGCTTTTCTGTTCGGATTATCGACCAGAAACAATGGCCCATCGGGTAAAAGAAAACGCCTCACTATGACACACTTTGGGATCAAAGCAGGGTTTGCGAAGCTTGTTATGGATTTTCGAATCCAAGAAGAATGGAGATTATCAGGAGGAGATGTACGCCGATACGTTTGAGAAATGGTTTCAAGATGTTGTTCCTCGGCTTCCTGGCAACACAGTTATTGTTCTTGTTAACACCCCACGCCTTTCTCGTCGAAAAGAAAAAGTTCCTAATGCGAATTCCAATAAGCAAGATAAATCAGAATGGCTAAAATGTCGCTTTCTGAAGGTGGCATGTTCAAGAAAAAACTACTACAAATCGTAAAAAAAACGTTGCTGATTAGCACACATGGAATAGGCAGTAGAAGAAATGGTTAAGAATGCAGAGAAAACTGCTCTTAGACTTTCTCCGTACGATTGCGAATTAAACGCCATCGCGTTAGTTTGGGTCAGAATCAACGGCTATGTTGCAACAAAAAAGAAACCAGAACATACAAAATGTCGGAAGTTAAAGAACTGTTACACCAAACAGTAAGAACAGTGGCTGCAGATCTGTCCTCCATGAGGTGGAAAAAGTTGAAATTCTAGTGTGGAAATTAGACTACATTACAGCGGAAAGAGAGGAGCGTTTTGTTACAAACCCGTATGAGAGTAGTTAAAGGTCGACAGATAAACTTAGTTTTATCGTTCCTATAACAATATTGTCACTATTATTGTTATCAGAATCGCTTGTGTTTGAATCTGCTCTGCCGCCTGTCGGCTTTTTATGCTTTCTTTCATTACATTGTAGACAAAGTTCATAATATAGGGTTTCTGACGAGCGACACACATTTCTTTGTGACGTCAGCCCGGTGGCCTGCTCCTCACCAACAAGGATTCTGGACACCCCTGCTTTCACTGGTCGTTGACATCAAGCTGTTTCGTCCTAGCTCGCGGTGAACAGACTGTAGATTTGTTGCCGGGCGGTTAGATCATTACGAATTGATGAGATTTCAGAGGCACGAGCATATGAGAGATGAAGCAATTAAACAGCAACCTTATCAGTGACTTAAGATGACAGCTTGACCCAAAGTAGTTGGCTGGAAATAAATATTCATCTCTTCTTGTCATGGATTAGGCCGCGCTAGGCCTGTAGCAGTTACATTTAGTCCCTGCATCTTTTTGCTGGTCTTCCAGTGCATCTTTTACCTTGCGGATTGTTGTTGTTGTCGTCCTCATTCCATAGGCTGGTTTGATGCAGCTCTCCATGCTACTCTGTCCTGTGCAAGCCTCCTCATCTTCGAGTAACTACTGAACAAACATACATACATACATCCCTCTGAGTGTGCTTACTCTATTCATCTCTTGGTCTCCCTCTACGGTTTTTACCCCCCCCCCCCCCCCCCCCCCCCCCAACACCACCACCACCACCACCACGCTTCCCCTCCAGTACTAAATTGGTCTGTCCTACCAACCGATCCCTTCTTTAAATCAGGTTCTCCCACAAATTTCTCTTCTCCCCAGTTCTCTTCAGTACCTCCTCCCTAGTTGCGTGATCTACCCATCTAATCTTCCTCATTCTTCGTTTCAAAAGCTTCTATTCGCTTCTTGTCTAAACTGCTTAGCGTCCATGTTTCACTTCCATACATGCCTACACTGAATACAAGTATTTTCAGATATGACTTCCTGCCACTTACATGTGTACTGGATGTTAACAAATTTCTCTTCTTCAGAAATGCTTTTCTTGCCTTTGCCAGTCTACTTCTTATATCCTGCCTACTTCGACCATGATCAGTTATTTTGCTTCATAAACAGCAAACCTCATTTACTACTTAATTTCATAATCTTATTCCCTAATTCGATTACATTCCATTATTCTTGTTTTGCTTTTTTATGTTCATCTTATATCCTCCTTTCAGGATATGCTCTTCCAAGTCCTTTGCTGTCTCTGACAGAATTACAGTGTCATTGGCAAACCTCAAAGTTTTCATTTCTTCTACCTGGACTTTAATTCCTACTCCGATTTTTTCTTTTGTTTCCTTTACTGCTTGCTCAGTGTACAGATTGAATAACATCGGGGATAGGCAACAATCCTATCTCACTACCTTCGCAACCACTGCTTCCCTTTCATGCCCCTCCACTCTTATAACTGTCATCTGGTTTCTGTACAAATAGTAAATAGCCTTCTCTCCCTGTGTTTTACCCCTGCCACCTTCAGAATTTGAAAGAGAGTATTCCAGTCAACCTTGTCAAAAGCTTTCTCTAAGTCTACAAATGCTATAAACGTAGGTTTGTCTTTCCTTAACCTATCTCCTATGAGAAGTCATAGGGTCAGTATTGCCTCGTGTGTTCCTACATTTATGCGGAATCCAAACTGATCGTCCCCGAGGTCGGCCTCTACCAGGTTCTCCATTCCTCTGTAAAGGATTCGTGCTAATATTTTGCAGCCGTAATTTATTAAACTGACAGTTCGGTAATTTTCATACCTGTCAGCGTCTGCTTTCTGTGGAATTGGGATTATTATGCTCTTCTTGAAGTCTGAGAGTATTTCGCCTGTCTCATACATCTTGCTCACCAGATGGTACAATTTTGCCATGGCTGGCTCTCCCAAGGCTATCAGTAGCTCTAATGGGATATTGTCTACTCCCGAGGCCTTGTTTCGACTGAAGTCGATTATATTGACAAAAATATGGTGATAATCTTGATTCTTCCATTTTCAACAGATGGGATCTCCATTTTTGTCTATTTTCTTCAATCTTCTTATTTACATAAAACATTTTCAGTTCCTTCTCAATATATTCTTGCTTTTTTTTTTTAATTGCCCGAGATTCACACCCACATAGCAATGTTAGTAGTGATGTAACTTTATAAAATTTAAGATAAGTTTTTGTTTTGGAGAGATCTTGTAGTTTTGGTTTAGGTAACTGAACATTCTATTCTCTCTCTCTCTCTCTCTCTCTCTCTCTCTCTCTCTCTCTCTCTCTCTCTCTCTCTGTGTGTGTGTGTGTGTGTGTGTGTGTGTGTGTGTGTGTGTGTGTGTGTGTGTGTGTGTGTGTGTGTTTTCTGGATCTCCTCGCTTTTTCTAAAGAAATATTCCACATCGCTCTTTTAACCCTTTGAATACAAGTGGGTTCTGCCTGAAGCTGCATTTTTCTTTCTTTTACATGCCAATGCTTTTCGTATGAACTTTCGATACTATTGCAACGCAGGAACGTCTAGTAGTTCACTGAGATACTTCTACGGATGTAGCGTTCAGAGTAACCGTCGGCACGGAGATGGTGCTACGTGATTGTAGGTGATTAACATCTGATTTTTTATATATAGGCCGTACTAAGAAGGTCATTGACAGCGAAAAAAATACGTCTATATTACTGTAACGTAAATTTGAGTTTCTCCTACTGCCCGTATGAATGGTATCGTAAAGTAACCACTGGGACAGTACGTAGTTTAGATACAAAATTTATTAAATTTTAGGCCCATATTTGCTTTTATTTAGTACTGTAATGTGTTTTAAGCCTTACGAGTTCATGGAAGTTTCAAGATGTGGGATTTCGTCTAGGAAAAATTGTAATTTGCTTTTAAATATATCACATGACGTGATGGGTAGTTCAAAACTCTACGTTCCAGTAGATCAGAAGTGAAACCACCTTCTTAAAAAAAACGCGAGTTTCTTCGCGTATTCGTTGCTTACTATGATAATACAATTTAACTATGTGATGAATTATAAAATTATGTTTTGTTGACATTATCGGGACTCAAGAGGTTTAACGCATTGGAGGTGGGCACCGGTGTCACTAGAAAATTTTTTGGTGCTGTTATTCTTCACTTTCACCGAGGGAAGAAATGACATCAGCGAAAATTGCCACTCGTACTCTTCCAGTCCGGATTTTAACACAACTTCTGAAGCATTTTTGTATCCTCGGTAGACAAGTTGAACAGAAGGGCAGAAAGGCTACGCCTTTCCTAATAGGAAATCTTCGCCCTTGGTCTTCCATTCTTATTTCTCCCTCTCGGTTCTTATGCAGGGTGACTCGCTTAAGACGTAACGCCCCTCATACTTAGACATCTGGTTCTTGGAAAAAACTAGTTTGACATCCCACATTCCTGATTTGCACGCGCTCTCAACAAATAGCTCCGCTGAGTGGAGTGGTCTTCCGCCGCTCACAGTGAGGGCACGATTGGGGCTGGCTGCACTTTCTCTGACATTTCGGTTGCCTCCGGACAAGCGGCATAGAGTTGCATTCCAGGCGCTCCCGAAACAACAGCACTAAGGCTCAATCTGCGGCTCTCTTCCGATTCTCAAAGGAAAACGATTAACGGGGTTCATGTTCTTGGAAGATTACAATTTGTAATGACCGGTATATTTGAAACGGCAAAAAAAAAAAAAAACTAAACGAGCAGCGAAGAAATACACCGTTTGTTGCAATATGCTTGGGACAACAGTACATTTTCAGGCAGACAAACTTTCGAAATTACAGTAGTTACAATTTTCAACAACAGATGTCACTGCGGTCTGGGAAACTCTATAGTACGATATTTTCCACATATCCACCATGCGTAGCAATAATATGGCGTAGTCTCTGAATGAAATTACCCGAAACCTTTGACAACGTGTCTGGCGGAATGGCTTCACATGCAGATGAGATGTACTGCTTCAGCTGTTCAATTGTTTCTGGATTCTGGCGGTACACCTGGTCTTTCAAGTGTCCCCACAGAAAGAAGTCACAGGGGTTCATGTCTGGCGAATATGGAGGCCAATCCACGCCGCCTCCTGTATGTTTCGGATAGCCCAAAGCAATCACACGATCATCGAAATATTCATTCAGGAAATTAAAGACGTCGGCCGTGCGATGTGGCCGGGCACCATCTTGCATAAACCACGAGGTGTTCGCAGTGTCGTCTAAGGCAGTTTGTACCGCCACAAATTCACGAAGAATGTCCAGATAGCGTGATGCAGTAATCGTTTCGGATCTGAAAAATGGGCCAATGATTCCTTTGGAAGAAATGGCGGCCCAGACCAGTACTTTTTGAGGATGCAGGGACGATGGGACTGCAACATAGGGCTTTTCGGTTCCCCATATGCGCCAGTTCTGTTTATTGACGAAGCCGTCCAGGTAAAAATAAGCTTCGTCAGTAAACCAAATGCTGCCCACATGCATATCGCCGTCATCAATCCTGTGCACTATATCGTTAGCGAATGTCTCTCGTGCAGCAATGGTAGCGGCGCTGAGGGGTTGCCGCGTTTGAATTTTGTATGGATAGAGGTGTAAACTCTGGCGCATGAGACGATACGTGGACGTTGGCGTCATTTGGATCGCAGCTGCAACACGGCGAACGGAAACCCGAGGCCGCTGTTGGATCACCTGCTGCACTAGCTGCGCGTTGCCCTCTGTGGTTGCCGTACGCGGTCGCCCTACCTTTCCAGCACGTTCATCCGTCACGTTCCCAGTCCGTTGAAATTTTTCAAACAGATCCTTTATTGTATCGCTTTTCGGTCCTTTGGTTACATTAAACCTCCGTTGAAAACTTCGTCTTGTTGCAACAACACTGTGTTCTAGGCGGTGGAATTTCAACACCAGAAAAATCCTCTGTTCTATGGAATAACCATGTTGTCTGCAGCACACTTGCACGCTGTGAACAGCACACGCTTACAGCAGAAAGACGACGTACAGAATGGCGCACCCACAGACTGCGTTGTCTTCTATATCTTTCACATCACTTGCAGCGCCATCTGTTGTTGAAAATTGTAACTACTGTAATTTCGAAAGTTTGTCCGCCTGAAAATGTACTGTTGTCCCAAGCATATTGCAACAAACGGTGTATTCCTATCGCTGCTCGTTTAGTTTTTATTGCCGTTTCAAATATACCGGTCATTTTTGAAACACCCTGTACATATAAAGTCCCTTTACATCGGGGTGGGGGAAGGGAGGGGGGGATGGAACGGAACATACACTACCTTCGCCGACAGTTCACTACCATTCGCTAGTATCCGTGAACAAGAGTTTACACCAGAGTGGACGGAAACCACGACATAACGAATATGACGCTAATAATCGGCACAGAGGATACAACACTATGTAGTTAAGATCCACGGTGCAAAACATTCGGAGAGGATTGCACTGCAACGCGAGCGCACTGCCTTTGACGACGTGCGCAAAATGGCGTAGGAACGGAACAATTTAGGTATATCAGTTTGTATATAAACGGGGAGGTAGTGTACTAAATCCTGAATTGCAGCTCCAGCTTTCCTTAACATTAATCCAGAACTTCGCACTGAACGTCCGTTGACGCTTTTCGGCGGCTTCTTATTACAATATAAGAGGAAATTTAAAAGCAGAACGTTGATTACCGACGACCAACGTAATATGAAGAAAGGCTAGCATTTACACGCTGGCTAGTAGCAAGCGGAGAAAGTTACGTTAGTGACTATTTCGCATTATAATATCTGCGATACAGGGCGATTCCTCGATGATGTTAGAAACTTTCAGGGATACTGGAGAAGGGTAAATGTATCAATTTGAGGTAAGGGATCTTGGCCCGAAAAATGCTGAGTCGAAAGTTATAAGCGAAAATCGTTCTGGTAGCGCTGATAGTGGACCTCTTGTACTGCAAGCTCTTTGCTGGAAGGTACTACCGGCCAAAACAAGGAAAAAAACTGTAGTAGACATGGGGCCCTGAGGTTCATAGCTCAAAAGTTTTGAGCCCTTGTTTATTTTCGCTATTTTGAAACACATCTCTTCTGCTGAACAAGTCTTCATAGCTCTTAAGTTATGCAGTTTAGAACCCATGTTTACTGGAGTTTTTTCCTTGTTCTGGACCATACTGCTTACTCCCAAGATGTGGAAAGCAAAGAGATTGCAGTAGAAGACGTCCACTGTCAGAGGTACCAGAATGATATTTCGCTTATCACTTTAGACTCCATAATTTCTCGACCAGGGTCCCTTACCTCCAATTGTCCCATTTACCCCTCTCCATCATCCATGAAAGTTTTTATCATCATCATGGCATCACCCAATATATTAAACAGTTTGTGATGTTCGCAGTGACGTACACGAAACACTGCCAAGTATTTTATGAAAGTACTCGTATGGAGGACAATGTCACTAAAAATCTTCTCTCTCTTCTTCTGCCTTTACCTTGTACCTACACCGGATTTTGGCTTTGTTAATGTTTAGTGGGTGGGCGAATGCCCTTCCAGTCACCACCCGTTTACTCCCCTGGGACGGAATTTGTGTACACCAGCTGTTCGTGTGTGGTACTGCTCATGTCAAAGTATGAGATCTCTTTCAAAAATGTCCGCAGCTCGTGGTCGTGCGGTAGCGTTCTCGCTTCCCGCGCCCGGGTTCCCGGGTTCGATTCCCGGCGGGGTCAGGGATTTTCTCTGCCTCGTGATGACTGGTTGTTGTGTGATGTCCTTAGGTTAGTTAGGTTTAAGTAGTTATAAGTTCTAGGGGACTGATGACCATAGATGTTAAGTCCCATAGTGCTCAGAGCCATTTGAACCATTTTCTTTCAAAATATTTGTAAATCATATAACCGAGGCAAGGTGTGGGTACCAGCCGGGTATTCACCTATTCGGATGTGGGAGGGGGCACCTAAAACCAGCATCCAGGCTGGTCAGCACGCATACCCTAGTCGTTAGTCCGCTGGATGGATTCGACCCGGGGCCGTCGCACCTGCCCAAATGCTGTGCTAACACGGGCAGCTGTCTGGAGGGCTATGTCAATAAAACATGTTTAATGAAATGTGAAATAACCGTACGACGTGTCTGGCAGGCTATCTGATAAAATCTGCTATGTACTGTAGTTCGTTAAGGACATGTGTGCCGCGCGGGATTAGCCAAGCGGTTTGAGGTGCTGCAGTCATGGACTGTGCGGCTGGTCCCGGCGGAGGTTCGAGTCCTCCCTCGGGCATGGGTGTGTGTGTTTGTCCTTAGGATAATTTAGGTTAAGTAGTGTGTAAGCTTAGGGACTGATGACCTTAGCAGTGTAGTCCCATAAGATTTTTCACACATTTTGAAGAGGACACATGAGTTGATGGCAAGTACACCATTTTTATTTATCATCAAAAACCTCTAACGGAAGTATGTCAGCCATGTAATCACAGCTAGCATGAACGTAAGCAACGAGAATGATCAAGTCTTTGGTATATTTTTAATTTTAATCAGCATAATAGCTACATATTCGCACTCACATACGCTCAAGGACATTTATTGTGTTCTACGTTTTCACTAAAGAATTCTACTCCTTCTTCTCCACGGTTACTCTGCAATTCTCAATTAAACGCCTCGCAGAGGGTTCATCGAACCACCTTCTCTACCGTTCTACTTTCGAGCAGCCCCCGCGAGAAACAAACACACAAATCTTTCCGTCAAGCCTTGACTTCTCTTATTTTATTATGATGATCATTTCTACCTATGTAGGAGGGCGCCAGCAAAATATTTTCACCTTCTGGGGACACAGTCAGTGATTGAAATCTTGTGAGAAGATTCTGCCGCAACGAAAAACGCCTTTGTTTTAATGATTCCCATGGGTCATATCCATGATACTCTCTTCTCTATTTCACGATAATACAAAACGAGCTGCCTTCTTTGAACTTTCTCCATCTGCCGCGCATCCAACACCGGAAAGCAGTATTCCAGAAGGAGGTGCACAACTGAAGTGAAAGCAGTCGTTTTAGTAGACATGGTGCATTTTCTAAGGGTATCGGAAATGTAACACAGGCTTTAGTTTGTTTTCTGTCCAACATTATCTATATGATCATTCCCATTTAAATTATTCCCAATTGTAATCTCTAAGTATTTAGTTGAAATGAAATGAAATGTCATGTGGCTATGGCCTCCCGTCGGGTAGACCAGTCCCCTGGTGGGAGTCTTTTTAGGTGACGCCACTTCGGATGGTGGTGGTGATGATGATGATGATGAGCGGAGAAAATCTCCGACCCAGCCGGGAATCGAACCCGGCCCCTTTGCATGCCATTCCGTCGCACCGACCACTCAGCTATCGACTATTTAGTTAAATTGACAGGCTTTAGGTATGTGTGATTTATCGTGTAACAGAAATTTAGCGGATTCCTTTCAGTACTCACGGGGATGACTTCCACTTTTCATTATTTAGAGTCAATTGCCACTTTTCGCACCACACAGATGTCTTGTCTGAATCATTTTGCAATTGGTTTTGATCTCCTGGTGACTTTACTAGACAGTAAATGACAGCATCATCTGCAATGAGTCTAAGAGGGTTGCTCATGCTGTCTTCTAAATCGTGTATATAGATAAGGGACAGCAGAGGACCAATAACATTTCCTTAGGGAACGCCAGATGTTACTTCTGTTTCATTCGACCACTTTCCGTCAATTACTTCGAACTATGGGACCTTTCTGACAGGAAACCATGAATCCGGGCGCACATTTGGACGATACTCCATAGGCACTCTAGAAGTTGCGTGTGAGGGACGGTGTCAAAAGCCTTCCGGAAATCTATAAATATGGAATCGATTTGACGTAACCTGCCGATAGCACAGCTTGTGCTTCTTCAGTCAGACTTTGTCTTAAACTACACGTCACTACAGCCAGTTGTTACCAATAGCAGAAACTACCGCGTGGCAAAGAAATTACTGGGCGAAAGAGCTCAAGCCCAAAGCAGTGTACCAAGATACGATCGTATGGAGTATCCTAACAGAGATGCGGTTAGAGCAGAGATTTCCAAACTGGGTGTCCTGACACATCATGGTATCTAGTAGTAGCACCAAAGCTGTCTCGAGAGTAGTAAATTCAGAACGTAGAACAAACGAAAATTTTTTGCTAAAATAATGTAAAACATCCTTCTCTTCGTTCAGTGTATTCACAGACCCCGTATTAAACGAGTGACCTGTAAGTTGGGTTTGGTGGTTGACGCAATATAAGGCGAATTCTAGAGCACAAAGCTAGATTTCCTTTCAGGTCATTTGTAATAATCAGCAAAAGGAATGCTGCTCTATAAGGTAAAGTTGCAGGTCTCCTCACCCCCACAGACAAAAATGTACCGTTAAGAGATAATATGGAGATATTATTGAAAAAAAATAGATTTGAAACGTTTCCTTCGATATCTAAATGTGCAATAGTAACAAAATACAACCATTGATTCACGAGCATCTAGCGCAATTGAAGGAGTGGTTGGATGGATATTTCCCAACAGTAAACATGAACGAGTATGACTCGATAGGAAATCCTTTCACCCTTTCCAGTACTTTCCAGATTCTGCTTGTTGAAGAGGAGGAAATGCAAAGCTACAAAGTACCAAGAATCAGATTTATGCAACTTCTGGATCTGTTTTCAGCGAGATTATCCTTAAATTACTAAAACAGCCCCCCTCATTTTGCTTCTGTTTTCCACAACATGCGTATTCGTGTGAAAGTGCACTTGCTGTTACGACAAATATAAAAACAGTTAAACGTGAAAGTTTGAGACAGTTAGACGAGCAAGTGCGTGTGAATTTGTCCTTAATCCGAGGTAGTAAACGACAGATCTGAAATGGTTGCCAGGCCGACGTATAATTGAATGCTTAATGGTATTGAAGGGATTTGTATACTTGAAATTATATTTAGTGCATAAGTATACTGTACTTAGAAATTAGATAGCCGGCCGCGGTGGTCTAGCGGTTCTAGGCGCTCAGTCCGGAACCGCGCGACTGCTACGGTCGCAGGTTCGAATCCTGCCTCGGGCATGGATGTGTGTGATGTCCTTAGGTTAGTTAGGTTTAAGTAGTTCTAAGTTCTAGGGGACTGATGACCACAGATGTTGTCCCATAGTGCTCAGAGCCATTTTAGAAATTAGATATAAATATTACCATTTCTTTAAAATATCGTGCATTACAATAGAATCTCTTTTATTAACATTAGTCAAAGGGTCTGTTGTAAAACTGTAACTCTGAGAAGGGTATCGCCACGAGGAAAGGTTTAGAAAGCTTTAAGTTAGAGGAATACTTGACTAAAAAGAGCCCAGTCCATTATGGACGGCGAAAGTTCTGCCAAAATGAAAGTGACATCGGATGCGCTGCACTGATGCGTAACAGGATCTCTGATGTCCTCAATATGCATAAACGATGTAGAAGATTGGGTCACCAGCGCTATAAGATCGTTCGTTGACTGTAGTATTGTCTACAGGAAAAAGCATCGTCGTTGGGTAAGCGTAATGAATTGAAGAAAGACTTGGATAAATTTCCGACTTGGAGTAATGAATGGCAGCTGTTTTTAAAAGTGGGTAAATCAAATTACTGCCTTTAACAAATTGTGTAGTGTCTGATCACGTTACATTGTGTATTTATGGAGGTTTATGTATTTAGCGTACTGTTACATCACAAACAAATGAGTATTGTCTCAAAGTAGAAATTTTTCTGTTGATCCCTCCTTCATCACCAGGAACTGCGTTAGATCGCCAGGGGAAGGTCAAGAGGACATTCGTGAATTACATGCGAACAGTCTGCTTTTCAACGCCACCGTCACAGCTTGGTGAAGTTGTTCCACTTGTGAAAAGAGTCGGCACGCCTTCCAGCGTTGATCCTTATTCGGCTAAGAATCGATCAGATCTTGCGTGCCAATTCAAAGCCAGGTGGCTTCGTCGTTATGGGAGGCATCTTAACATTTTTTGTCGTAGCATTGATCTGCCACGTGAGTCTCCAGCAGCCATAAGTATTAAATCTATTTCCAGCAAACATTCTAGCGGTTTCCAGGGGTAGGTGACAAGAGCGAAGCCGACCTTTGCTAATGGTTGAAACGTCTGCGTGAGCAGGGAGGCTAGGATTTTTCGGTAGTGTTTTGTACTCCAGTACAAGTGTATGGCAAATGGTTCAAATGGCTCTGAGCACTATGGGACTTAACTACTGTGGTCATCAGTCCCCTAGAACTTAGGACTACTTAAACCTAACTAACCTAAGGACATCACACACATCCATGCGCGAGGCAGGATTCGAACCTGCGACCGTAGCAGTCGCGCGGTTCCGGACTGCGCGCCTAGAACCGCTAGACCACCGCGGCCGGCAGTACAAGTGTACTTCCCCACCGCAGAGGTGGAGGGTAGCCAGATAGTAGATGTGGATCTAGGACCATTTACAAGTTGGTGAGTTGAATATTTAGGGGGGGGGGGGGGGGGGGGCAGAACATTTCTAGGGAAGGCGAATGTAGGGCTTAGATTTGTTGGTAGGGTTGGGGGGAGGACAGTACACCTGCAAAGGTAATTGTCCACGAGACGCTAGTGCGATCAATTCTGGAGTACTGATCCAGCATTTGAAATCTCTGTCAGGTAGGTATTAGAAACATGTAGAATTCCTACATGCGCTGCCAAGATCGTAACAGATCGGTCAGCACATACGGGAGTGTAACAGGAATGCCAAGGGAACTCAAAGGGGAGTCTGGAAGTAACACTGTATTCCAAGAAGACGGTGCGATCATTATGCTGCCACCATCGTATTTCTGGCGTAGGTATTCTGAGAATACGATAAGAGACAGTCGTTTTTCTCTCTTTCAACAGAGCAGACATCGATAATGTTGGTGCGACGCATCTCATCCATGCACTGTATTGTGGCGCACCAAGTATACGTATATGTACATTACATCAGTGACCAAATAACACTTCATTGTAGAGCGGTCTTCAGCTCTGCAAGTAAATTAACAAGCAAAACACACACACACACACACACACACACACACACACACACACACTCACTCTCTCTCTCTCTCTCTCTCTCTCTCTCTCTCTCTCTCTCTCTCTCGTTCATTCCATACAAATACGAGCATAAGAAGTCCATTCGAATACAGTCCAACGTCGCGGCCGGAAACAAAAAGGCTGAACAAATGGCAACCAGACGCGCAGTAGTAGCGTAAAGTTCACCGAAGCGTAGTAAATTCGTAACGACTAAAACCGTGAACGAACTATGAGAAAAAAGTACCGGGAACTGAACGCCGCTGCGGCATCAAGACATGATTCACAACGAACAAATAGTGTCGAACGTTTTATTACGTCCGTACACCACAATAAACGTAAAAGTGGCGCTAACTCGTTAGGAAACTCACCAAAGCTTATCTGGCGTGGCACAGACTGACTCCACTACAGCAAACGTCAAACTTGACATACGCTATCATGTCTTACTTTAATATTTATTTTCCCGATAGAGATGTTGTCGGACTGCCTGTTTGCTGCAGACGTACGCTAGTGACTGAAACGGGCAATAATCACAGGAAGCTCAAAATTTGAGACAAAATACAAAAATAGAAATAACATATATTAGAAAGTAGCAGCGTCATTTTCAATGTTCTAGATTGCAAAGTTACGTATTTTCCTTACCTAGATTTTAGAATTAAAAAAAAAAAAACTCACAAAAACTTGGTATGGTAGAAAGAAATATAAACTATGTTCCTGCTAGAAGGTTGACACCTTAGTTAAGCTTCGATTTTTAATTTGCTGTTTCTTTTTCCTTTACAACGATAGTGTTGCAAGATAAAACTGTGTATTTGAGGGTACTGCAGATAAAGCTTCCGCAGCGGAACTGAAGTATGCAATTTGAACTTACAGACAAATAGATGAGATTTGAAACACATTATTGCGTTCATTATAAACACAGTTGTAAGGAAGATGTATAAATATGAATCGAATACTTTTATAGTGCAGGACATCCTAGGATATGGTAACATGTAATCTAATTAAAAAAGTGTGCAACTGTGATGGAACAATAAATGAGAATTATCTGAAATATCCACTCGTATACAGTTGCTGAATTCTCTCGAGACGAGTATATCGACAAAATTCAAAAAGTTACCTCCGTTACACAAGTGTTTGTATATAGCGATATCAGGTGGCCAGAAAAACAAACTCTGAAAGCTATGACAGTGGTGGAAAACCCTTTTTGGAGCAGGTTGTGATCATCGTATTGAATAATATTTCAAATAAGGACGGCGCCAGGGAAGAAACAACAGAAATATTACTGGAAAAACCGGAATTTTCTGTCAAAATAAACAGTTTTATGCCGGAACAGAGCATGTGTGTAAGTACAGCAAAACAAATGGCACCGCCATGAACTTCGCCATGCTCCCTGAAGTCTTGTTTGTGATTGTGTATGGCGTCAGCTACTTAACAGCGGAAGACGCTTTACAGAGACAGCTTTGTCTGAAGTGCCACAGTATTCAGTGGGAGATGGTCGTTGTGATAGCTTTCAAAAGGCTCGCCTTCGTAAAGGAGACCTACTGGGCGCTTAAGCGGCAGGCGGTGAGTAATCCACTCACATAAAAGATGCAGTTGCCGGCGCTGACGGAGCGAAGGCGAAGCGGATGTTGGTTGTTTTCAAGTTGCTGCTTCTGAGAACACGCAGTCTTAAATGGTATCTCCCCCTCCCCCCTAACTCACCCTTTTACCACTTCCTGTTTCGTGTGCAAATGCTAGCGACAGCCTTGCGTTGATACTATATATACAGTGTGTTGTTTAGTAACAGGAAATCCCTATCAGGTCGTGCAAATATACTGCAGGAGCATTGCTACGATCGTTGTCATTCGATACAGATAAGGTTTTTGTTTCTCTAAACATTTCTGGAGACTGCAAGTAAGTCTTTGCTTCTGTGATGCATAAGAGCTAGTTCCAACCTGATTTTTCCCCCTTGACTATGTTCCTGTATTCATTAAATTAGATGATGCTGTGGTACAGCAACGAGACGAACTTACCTGCATATTTCATTTCGATGATTTTGCCTAAGTGCCTGAGGATGAAGCCGTTAAAGGCTTCGAAATCAATTGCAAATAAATAGAACAACAAACGCAGCTGAATAGAAAATTAGTATACATATACAGGGTCATTACAAATGATTGAAGCGATTTCACAGCTCTACAATAACTTTATTATTTGAGATATTTTCACAATGCTTTGCACACACATACAAGAACTCAAAAAGTTTTTTTAGGCATTCACAAATGTTCGATATGTGCCCCTTTAGTGATTCTGCAGACATCAAGCCGATAATCAAGTTCCTCCCACACTCGGCGCAGCATGTCCCTATCAATGAGTTCGAAAGCATCGTTGATGCGAGCTCGCAGTTCTGGCACGTTTCTTGGTAGAGGAGGTTTAAACACTGAATCTTTCACATAACCACACAGAAAGATACCGCATGGGGTTAAGCCGGGAGAGCGTGGAGGCCGAATTCTTGATCATGATCTCCACCACGACCGATCCATCGGTTTTCCAATCTCCTGTTTAAGAAGTGCTTCTGCTTTAACCTTTTCCGTAAGATTTTCCAAACCGTCGGCTGTGGTACGTTTAGCTCCCTACTTGCTTTATTCGTCGACTTCCGCGAGCTACGCGTGAAACTTGCCCGCACGCGTTCAACCTTTTCTTCGCTCACTGCAGGCCGACCCGTTGATTTCCCCTTACAGAGGCATCCACAAGCTTTAAACTGCGCATACCATCGCCGAATGGAGTTAGCAGTTGGTGGATCTTTGCTGAGCTTCGTCCTGAAGTGTCGTTGCACTGTTATGACTGACTGATGTGAGTGCATTTCAAGCACGACGCTTTCTCGGCTCCTGTTGCCATTTTGCATCACTGCGCTCTCGAGCGCTCTGACGGCATAAACCTGAAGTGCGGCTTCAGCCGAACAAAACTTTATGAGTTTTTCTACGTATCTGTAGTGTGTCGTGACCATATGTCAATGAATGTAGCTACAGTGAATTTATGAAATCGCTTCAATCATTTGTAATAACCCCGTAGGTTATGTGTTCCAAAACATGTCCGAATGGTCCTTTCAACAAGGCCGCAGACAAATCCTGTCGCAGTGTGAAGAGAAAAGCTTCTTACATCGATGAAACGTTAAATGATAATTCTTGTACTATTCGCTTTACGGGGTAAACAACGATTGTTTTGATTTTATATTTTATACTGTATGTCGTTGTGATTTTAGGTAAAAGTGAGTTCTCTTCGAGGTAATTCATAATGTTCGAGGACAATATATGTTTCAAAATTCTGTCGCATATCACCGTTAGAGGTATGGGTGTAATTTAGTGGATTACTCGTATTGCCTTTCTTGAATATTGATGTGACCTGTGCAGCTTTCCAGTCTTTGGGTACGGATATTTCATAGAGCGAGCGGTTGTATATGATTAAGGTCGGGCAGCATACTCTGAAAGGAATCTAATTGGAGTACAGTCTAGATCGGAAGACTTGCTTTTATTAAGTGGTTTTAGTTGCTTCACTACTCCGAGGGTATCTACTTCTTACTCATGTTGGCAGCTGGCGCGCGGGTTTAGCCGAGCGGTCTTGGGCGCTGCAGTCATGGACTGTGCGGCTGGTCCCGGCGGAGGTTCGAGTCCCCCCTCGGACATGGGTGTGTATGTGTTTGTCCTTAGGATAATTTAGGTTTAGTAGTGTGTCAGCTTAGGGACTGATGACCTTAGCAGTTAAGGTTCAAATGGCTCTGAGCACTATGGGACTTAACATCTGAGGTCATCAATCCCCTAGAACTTAGAACTACTTAAACCTAACTAACCTAAAGACATCACACACATCCATGCCCGAGGCAGGATTCGAACCTGCGACCGTAGCGGTCTCGCGGTTCCAGACTGACGCGCCTAGAACCGCTTGTCCACACCGGCCGGCTAGCAGTTAAGTCCTATAACATTTCACACACGTTTGAATATTTTGTTGGCAGCTGGTCTTGGTTCGGATTCTGGAATATTTACTGCGTCGCCTTTGGTGGAGGTATTTCGGAAGGTTGTGTGTTTAGTAACTCTGCTTTAGCAGCACTGTCATCGATAGTATTTCCATTGCTATCGCGCAGAGAAGGCATTGATTGTGTCTTGCCGCTAGCATATTTATCAGATGATCATTATTTCCAGAACCCATATTGATTCCTACAGAGCAGTCTGTTCGGTTTCCAAAAATGTCATAATACGCGAGCGTAGAACATGTTTCGAAATTCTACACCTCATCGATGTCTGTGTCGTAGAAAATTTTTGAAAAAAAAAAAAAAATACACCTGCAACGGCTATAGAGAAGAGCAGAAAAGGAATGATTTCACTTTAAAATTAGAGTAAGAACGCAGTAATGCCGAGTATTGTTCAGTTGTTAACATCACACCTGACTACCGAAGACGAGAAAACGGCCGTCAGAAGTTGGCTGCGGCTCGATCGCTCCGACATAAATGGGAGTCCGAGCTCCCCCATTAACGGCGATCTGACATAACGGTGTAGCGCTGGGTCCAGGCAGCTGCCGGTGTGAGAAGCAGGCCCTGACAGGTCCGGAAGGAATGTCCGCTTCCCAGGCGTGGAAATCAAGAGACACAAGACAAGCCCCTGAAGACTCCACGTCAAGCGGAAGAGGCTTGGCCCGCATTAATAAGCAGGCGTTGACGGAACACTATTAAAAAAAAAAAAAGTTCACAGGAGAGCGTAATATTTCAGCAGTCGTCGACATCATCTCCTGAAAAATGACGTGCAATGTCGCCGTCGAAATATTGTGAAATTTTAGCGACATCAGCCGATGCGGTCCTCGAGAGACTTGGCAACATTTATTATGTACATCGGGAATGTCTTGAACAGCTCCAGAATGTTGACATGAGTAGCAACAGCATTCCGTGTGCTTTACAGACCACAGGAAACAGACTTGTCGGCAACACGTTTCCATAGCGACATCTTCTGAATACCAGTTTCTTATGAAATCCTATGTTTTGTCTTAGAACTCAACATCTTTCCACGAATAACGCAGTGAGGTTGCTACTTTCTTAGCGAACGTTTATCACTGATCTCACTTGAAATGGCCAATACCAGGCCACTAAAAAAATGCGCAAGTTGGTTTGTCCTGCAAGAAGACAGGAAAAAACACTTGAAACTCTGTATCAACATCTCGAATTGTATGTGGCAGTATTCCGGAACACACTTTAAACTTGAATATAATGGCAATCCTAGTTGTATAGAAGGGAAGATAAAGAGAGGGAGCTCGGGATGACCCTTAAGGCCTCTGTTTATGGATAGCATTGAAAAGTGTGTGGAAGAGGACCTACACGAAATAGTAACAGTCCTAGTAAATACAGGTATATTTAAATCTAATTAACCGTAGGCTAACCAAATCACACACAAAATAGCATTTCTATCGAGTGGGATTACTGATATACTTCTATAAATGCAATAGCGCTGTACAGATAGAATCAAACCTGGTGAAATGTGGTATGCGAAAGAGAGTGAAATGAAGAAGTCAGAGAAAGAAATGGTAGAAGAAAACAGAAACAGAAGTGCGGATGAAGAAAGCCGTGATGACAGTAAGTACTGGTTCCGTGTTGGACAGAAGGAAGGCGTCTGGGAAATGCTTAGAGGGTGGATGATAGATAATGTTTTGATTCCTTCTCGAAGGGAGCATCGTTTTGTATCAGATTGTAGATTATCAGATAGATTTGTTCCACAGACTTAAAGCTGCAATGGAGAACGATTTGGTAAAGTAAATGAATAAGAAACACGCAGTTAGCCAACGTGATGGGCTTGTCAGACCTTGTATACCAGTTATCGAATGACGGCTATTGAATGATGATGAATTGATATATTGTATGCGAGGAGAGATATTCTGGGCTCCAGTGGTTAAGACTGACAGCATGGAAAAAGCACACTACTTACCTGTCCACTTCCACCGTAACGGAGCATAATATTACTGACATGATCAAACAACTGAATGTTACAATCAGATCTTATGGAACCGTTGAGGGCCAGCAGCGTCGTCTAGACTTGTCATTTTTTCTCCCGTATTAAACTACGTCACAATAGTACAGTCCCGGCAGGAGTGATGACTGTTTGTCTATTATCTTAGTTGTAAATATTTCTATAACTTTTTTAAATAGCTTACAGGCAAGAGACAGATGCTATGACAGTCTGTTCTCCCACTTTGTATTCCTTATAGGCTCATCCGATGTTATGTCGAGATATTCTGTATCCAAATACCATAAAGGAGTAAGGGAGGGACTGCTTCGCGAATATATTCGCCGAACAACTTGCAGTGCCATTGAAGGATCACCTGTGAGTTCATGGTGTTTAGTCTTAAGATCCGGATTCATAGCGATGCAAAAAAATGTTCAAATGTGTGTGAAATCTTATGGGACTTAACTGCTAAGGTCATCAGTCCCTAAACTTACACACTACTTAACCTAAATTATCCTAAGGACAAACACACACACCCATGCCCGAGGGAGGACTCGAACCTCCGCCGGGACCAGCCGCACAGTCCACGACTGCAGCGCCTCAGACCGCTCTGCTACATAGCGATGCAGAACAAACTTCATGATTGATATGGAAGAAGCGATATTCTTATGGCTGCCGCTTCGGTATGGCTCGATGTTGTCAGTATAAAAGTGGTAGTTGCAAAACACAGGGGAAGTGGGAGTATCACTGGTGCACAGGAAGAAAAGTAACGAATTAAGGACTTGACCCTGGGGTTCTTTTGAGGTCACTTTTTTCCCTTGCTGACTTCTTTATCCACAGATGACACACTATTACCTCTTTCTCAGGCAATCGTCGAACCAAAGTAATGTGTTTTTTTTAAGCTGCTGTTTTGCTATCAAAAGTTACGTGTCGAAATAACGGTATCAAACACCTTGCTGAAATCAAGCAGTGATCAAGAAGCCAGTAGCTTCTTTGGTGTCATCAGTAGCTGTTTAGTGCAGTGGCTTTGCTGTGGTGTTTCGGGAAGCCTGACGCACCGCCTGACACAGACAGTGAAGTACGTTGAAGACACGGTCGAATGCCAGTGTAACATCTTACACGAACACATTGTCGGCGGGTGATTAGAGCTGCAATTCTCTTGACCGGTAGAACAACCGCCAGAGTACTATAGTGCTGTTCGTGTTTAGTCTCGTTACTGGTCCTGGTAGGATATATTAGGGTCCTGAACAACGTCAGAACTCGACTGTCGATACTCTTAAGGATATCAGAAATCCGATACATCGACATTTAAAAAAGTATCATCATAGGCACGAAGTGTCGAAGGGAAATATCGATAGAACGCAATATGACTTCCAAACATGAATAAATAAATCATGATTTTGCGACTGGTTGCTGCATATTTGGTAATTTTATGGTTTACGGTCGCTGCACGACTTGGGAACCACATGGAGCCCACCATTCAAAAGTAAAATTTGCAACATTGGACTCGTTTTTCGTTGTGCTGATCAAGTTGTTGACCCACAGCTACTCCAGCATGCTGGAAGTTCGTAATCGTAATTTCTATCTGACCTTCCTCGTTAGTGCTTCCCCCAGATTCATTAAACAAGTCCAGGTGAATGTTCTTTTCTTTTCCGTATTTCTAGTCTCAAAATATACCAGAAAAGTTCGTGTTCCAAAACGCAACACTTTTACATATGTTGTAAGGTTTAAATCTTTAGATGTACAAAACGGCTTCCTCGTAGCATTTCCGTAGTAAAATAAGTAAAGTTAGTATACATTTTTTATTTCTTTCCGAAATTATTCGCTGACTGCGAATTCCTTGACGTCAACTACAGGGTTATTACAAATGATTGAAGCGATTTCATAGCTCTACAATAACTTTATTATTTGAGATATTTTCACAATACTTTGCACACACATACAAAAACTCAAAACGTTTTTTTAGGCATTCACAAATGTGCCCCTTTAGTGATTCGGCAGACATCAAGCCGATAATCAAGTTCCTCCCACACTCGGCGCAGTATGTCCCCATCAATGAGTTCGAAAGCATCGTTGATGCGAGCTCGCAGTTCTGACACGTTTCTTGGTAGAGGAGGTTTAAACACTGAATCTTTCACATAACTCCAAAGAAAGAAATCGCATGGGGTTAAGTCGGGAGAGCGTGGAAGCCATGACATGAATTGTTGATCATGATCTCCACCACGACCGATCCATCGGTTTTCCAATCTCCTGTTTAAGAAATGCTTCTCCTTTAGCCTTTTCCGTAAGATTTTCCAAACCATCGGCTGTGGTACGTTTAGCTCCCTGCTTGCTTTATTCGTCGACTTCCGCGGGCTATGCATGAAACTTGCCTGCACGCGTTCAACCGTTTCTTCGCTCACTGCAGGCCGACCCGTTGATTTCCCCTTACAGAGGCATCCAGAAGCTTTAAACTGCGCATACCATCGCCGAATGGAGTTAGCAGTTGGTGGATCTTTGTTGAACTTCGTCCTGAAGTGTCGTTGCACTGTTATGACTGACTGATGTGAGTGCATTTCAAGCACGACATACGCTTTCTCGGCTTCTGTCGACATTTTGTATCACTGCGCTCTCGAACGCTCTGACGGCAGAAACCTGAAGTGCGGCTTCAGCCGAACAAAACTTTATGAGTTTTTCTACGTATCTGTAGTGTGTCGTGACCATATGTCAATGAATGGAGCTACAGTGAATTTATGAAATCGCTTCAATCATTTGTAATAGCCCTGTATATTAGCTGTGGTTTTACTATCCAATTATGACAGGTGAATTTTTGTGCTGGACAGGGAATCGAACCCGGAATTCCCAGGGAACGTACTCGGATAGCCGATTTGATTAAGGAGACCGTTTGCGTTAAGCAGGAAATGCGGGTTCGAATCCCAGTCTGGCACAAATCTTTGTACATCACTATTGGGTAGCAGAACTATACCTGATTGAACTGACGTCAAGGAATTTGCAGGCAGCGAATTAATTTCGAAAACATGTCGTGCAGCCTTGGATGGCCAACAGTGTCTGTTCTTTCAGTCGCGCATGTAATTAAACATTATGATTCTTTTACTATATGATATTTATGAATGTTGAACAGATGCTGTGATAGATTCAGGGTGTTTCATAAAGGACGTTACAACTTTAAAAATTCATGTAAATTTAGTGAAAGAAGATATAGAGCTGGGTTTAGTATTATTTTGTAGGGAAACACATCGAGTTATTCTGCCTTAAACTGAAGATGTTGTATGTGGCTTCCGCTGGTTACCCTGCACACATCCCATCGGAAGTCAGTTTCTTCGCAAATTCGCTGTAGCATTCCAGGTGTAGCTCGCATAGTGGCGGCGTAAATTCTTGCTCTAAGTTGGGGTAGAGAATCCCAACAAAAAAAAAGTGGTGTCAGGTCTGGTGAACGTGGGGCCATGCAATTGGCGCATCACGGCCAATCCATTGACCTGGAAAGCGGTCAGTGAGAAAATCTCGGACCTCAGTCAGGTAGTGGGAGGGTGCACCATCTTGCATGAAGTAAACATTTCGTTCTTGGTCATCCTCATCGATCTGTGGTATCAAAAGTAATTGTTACATTTCCAGGTACACTATCCCGTTGATGGTTCTCTCACGGAAGACAAAGGGACCGTACACTTTGTTCTTGCTCAATGCACAAAAACCGGTCAGTTTAGGGCTATCACGAACATGTTGCAATGTTTGATATGGATTTTCACTGCCCAAATCCTAGAGTTATACGTGTTAAGTGAAAAGTTGAATCGTCAGAAAAGATGATTTTTTCAAGAAATATTGATCCTCGTGTAACCGATTGACCCGCACAGAAGTTCTTGCGAGCAGTTTCAGCAGTATGTACGGTTTCAAATGCAAACTGTTTCTCAACACACACCAAACAGTCGTATGTGGGATTTGCAGTTCGCGAGACCCACACTGGATCGATTTCGTAGGGATGTTGACCAAGGGTGTACCCAGGATCTGAAATAGGGGGGGGGGGGGGCAGGTCATACTAGTCTCAGGAAACAAGGACTCGAGACAACATGTAGCACTTCTTACTAAATAAAACAGTAAACCAGTGAAAAACTGCTTTTAATAAACATTTTAAATACAAGAATGCACTTGTACAATCCGAGAAAACATGCAGCATTTCGTATTGGCTCAAATGGCTCTGAGCACTATGCGACTCAACTGCTGAGGTCCTCAGTCGCCTAGAACTTAGAACTACTTAAACCTAACTAACCTAAGGACAGCACACAACACCCAGCCATCACGAGGCAGAGAAAATCCCTGACCCCGCCGGGAATCGAACCCGGGAACCCGGGCGTGGGAAGCGAGAACGCTACCGCACGACCACGAGATGCGGGCTTCAAACCAAAACACACAGCTAGCACGCTGGGGTTCAGTGAAGGAAGCCATCTTTAACGCAACTGCCGCTAGCGCTCCTGACGGTGCGATTCGGCACTACCGAACTATACGAGACAAAACTTGAAGTATTTCCCTACAAATTGACACTACAATCGCCTCTGTAGGTATTATGAATTAATTTATATGAATTTTCGAAGTTGTAAAGTCATTTTGGGAATACGCTGTATTTTTAATTTAATTGGTCGTTTCCAACTATGAAGTGCGTCTGACATTGCTCAGCATCCACATGGGTGTGAGTATAGAGTGCGGGGTGTTTATTTATTTTTTTGCAGGTGCTGGCGTGCCCGGAGACGGTGTCAGCGCGTCGGTCGCGCGTGGTGTCGCACGTGTCTGGAGGGGACGTGCGCTTCTCGCTGTACCCGGCCGGGCTGTGCGTGTCGGCGCTGTTTCTGACGGCGACGCTGTGCGCCGGGTCCCTGCTGCCCGCCGCCAGCCACGCGCTGCACTGGCGCTGCCAGACCTGCTACGTCGCCTGCCTGCTCGTCGGAGACGTGCTGCTCGCCGCCACGCAGATGAGCGACGCCTGGGGACGCGGCCTGCTCTGCTTCCTCGTCGGTCAGTACCGGGTCTCTCCATCTATCTCTTACTACCACTAGTCGATGTGTTGTTGTTGTAGTAGTTGTTCTGGTCATCAGTCCAGAGACTGGTTTGATGCAGCTCCCCATGCTACTCTATCCTGTGCAAGCTTCTTCATCTCCCAGTACCTACTGCAACCTACATCCTTCTGAATCTGCTTAGTGTATTCGTCTCTTGGTATCCCTCTGCGATTTTTACCCTCCACGCTGCCCTCCAATACTAAATTGGTGATCTCTTGATGCCTCAAAACATGTCCTACCAGCCGATCCCTTCTTCTAGTCAAGTTGTGCCACAAATTTCTCTTCTCCCCAGTTCTATTCAATACCTCCACATTATTTATGTGATCTACCCATCCAATCTTCAGCATTCTTCTGTAGCACCACATTTCGAAAGCTTCTATTCTCTTCTTGTCCAAACTATTTATCCTCCATGTTTCACTTTCATACATGGCTACACTCCATACAAATACTTTCAGAAACGACTTCCTGACACTTAAATCTATACTCGATGTTAACAAATGTCTCTTCTTCAGAAACGCTTTCCTTGCCATTGCCAGTCTACATTTTATATCCTCTCTACTTCGGCCATCATCAGTTATTTTGGTCCGCAAATAGCAAAACTCCTTTACCATTTTAAGTGTCTCGTTTCCTAATTTAATTCCCTCAGCATCATCCGACTTAATTCGACTGCATTCCATCATCCTCGTTCTGCTTTTGTTGATGTTCATCTTATACCCTCCTTTCAAGACACTGTCCATTCCTTTCAACTGCTCTTCCAAGTCCTTTGCTGTCTCTGACACAATTACAATGTCATCGGCGAACCTCAACGTTTTTATTTCTTCTCCATGGATTTTAATACCTACTCCGAATTTTTCTTTTGTTTCCTTCACTGCTTGCTCAATATACAGATTGAATAGCATCGGGGATAGGCTACAACCCTGTCTCACTCCCTTCCCAACCACTGCTTCCCTTTCATGCCCCTTGACTCATCTGGTTTCTGTACAAATTGTAAATAGCCTTTCGCTCCCTGTATTTTACTCCTGCCATCTTCAGAATTTGAAAGAGAATATGCCAGTCAACATTGTCAAAGGCTTCCTGTAAGTCTACAAACGCTAGAAACGTAGGTTTGCCTTTTCTTAGTCTATCTTCTAAGATAAGTCGTAAGGACAGTTTTGCCTCACGAGTTCCAACACTTCTACGGAATCCAAACTGATCTTCCCCGAGGTCAGCTTCTACTAGTTTTTCCATTCGTCTGTAAAGAATTCGCGTTAGTGTTTTGCAGCCGTGCCTTATTAAACTGATAGTTCGGTAATTTTCACATCTGTCAACACCTGCTTTCTTTGGGATTGGAATTATTATATTGTTCTGAAAATCTGAGGGTATTTCGCCTGTCTCATATATCTTGCTCACCAGATGGTAGAGTTTTGTCTCCCAAGGCTTGCTAATGGAATGTTGTCTACTCCCGGGGGCTTGTTTCGACTTAGGTCTTTCAGTGCTCTGTCAAACTCTTCACGCAGTATCATGTCTCCCATTTCATCTACGTCTACATCCTCTTCCATTTGCATAACATTGTCCTCAAGTACATCGCCCTTGTATAGACCCTCTACATACTCCTTCTACATTTCTGCTCTCCCTTCTTTGCTTAGAACTGGGTTTCTATCTGAGCTCTTGATATTCATGCAAGTGGTTCTCTTTGCTCCAAAGGTCTCTTTAATTTTTCTGTAGGCAGTATCTATCTTACCCCTAGTGAGATATGCCTCCACATCCTTACATTTGTCCTCCAACCATCCCTGCTTAGCCATTTTGCACTTTCTGTCGATGTGATACACGCTCTAAAACAGTGGTTCTCATCCTGGGGATAATTACCCCCTGAGAGGTAAAATGAAATTTTCTGAGGGCTAAAAGCTAAATGATTTGATTATGTTTGAGTCCCGAAACTGAAGTATTTTCAAAAGATCATTACTGTTATCACAGATTTCTAAGTCTTTGACACTGATTGTATAAGTTATCAATAATTATTCTTCTCAGTTAGTAGCATAAATGCGATGAAGGTTACAGGTTCGTCACATTGTCCTTCCACTGCATACTTGAGCTGTGCTTTCTCCCGTACTTCGCTGATGATAAAAAGTGAGACATACGCGTAACAAATGCTAAATATCTGAAGAAAATATCTTCTCCAAGTTATAGATAGTACCCGCAGTAGTCCAGAAATTGCTTCATTAATCTCTTCGAAACAGAAAAATATATTAATTGGCATTAAGAAACAGCAGTTACTACATAAAGGGATACTATAGTGCTGTACACAGTACTATCATCATTAATATTAGTGGCTGTGGTATGACACAAAGCACTAACAGCCTGAAGTCTTTCCTTTTCTGCCAGTTCTAAAGTAAGGATAGCTGCAATCAAGTGCTTTACGAAGTATAGTGCACATATTTTAACTTGGTTGATTTTAAGTGGGATTGTAGTGTGCAGGTCAGGCAAATGCCACAATGGAGAGTAGTAATGTAGGGGAAGCATGTTTTTGTTTTGTAAGAAGTGTCTGCCCTCACTGTGGATAGTCAGCGTTCTTATCTGAGGAGTTGCGAGTAGCACTTGAGAAGCACCACGAATCCCTTCGTCATTCATTCACACACACACACACACACACACACACACACACACAAACTAACTATATATCATTCAACCTTCATCATTTTAAAAAAGTATTCCAAGAAAAGTCTTTCATTCTGCTGTTTACTTATGTGCCGAAGTTGGTGATAATGTGGGAGGGGTGCAACAATCAGCAGGGCAGGGTGGGAGGTACTAATTAATGTCCAATTGCACTCAGTGGTAATGGTATAAGAAAGGTCGGCAACCACTGTTCTAGCGAAGCTTCCTATTTGAGGCGTTTTCCAAACTAGAGGTCAATAAAAAATAAATTCTGAGGCCCCCATTCAACATACACCACAAATCCAGCTTACGGATTTCATCACCATCATCGTCTCTCTTTTCAAATATTAGGCTCTCTGTTCTGAACTCATTGACTAAATAATTCCTATCTTTCTCAAAGTCTTCCAGTGTATCTTTTCCCATTCGTCTTGTAGTTCAGCATCGTCTCGGGTATTCTGTGACTTGGCACTCTCATGAGCTGTTGTCTCCAGTTTTCATGATACTTTTGAATTTTTTCATTCACTTTGAAAATGTTAAATTCTGTTCCAATATCTTTATTTTTAATCACGTCTGTTCATGCGCAGTGCTTCGTTTTCCTTATGAAACTCATCTCTGCGATCTGATTTTTTAAATTTTTTGTTTTTCATTTTTTTAGTAACTCAGCTTTTCGCTTTCATATGATGACATAGGAACCGCCATCACTTCATTTCAAGGGTCGTTTTGTACTTTATGTCCTAATGTTCTGCTAATGGTACCACAGACTGAATTTAATGCATTTTATTTTCAATATGAGATTCAAAATTAAAACTAACGCCCCAGCCTAAGTAAGCTGAATGATCCAAAACAGTTTGTTCAAAATGGTTCAAATGGCTCTGAGCACTATGGGACTCAACTGCTGTGGTCATAAGTCCCCTAGAACTTAGAACGACTTAAACCTAACTAACCTAAGGACAGCACACAACACCCAGCCATCACGAGGCAGAGAAAATCCCTGACCCCGCCGGGAATCGAACCCGGGAACCCGGGCGTGGGAAGCGAGAACGCTACCGCACGACCACGAGATGCGGGCAAAACAGTTTGTGATATATATACCAATAAGGTGCGATGACCGAAGATCCATTCTTTCAGTGCGGATGCAAACCGAGCCCGATCTCTTACAGGAATCCGAAATTGCGACAGAGGTGTTGATGAGTCGGTGACGTTACGCTAGTAACGTTTAACTGGTCGAAAATTTCGGTCGGATGGGAAGCGTGTTCGGATGACCTACGCAGTTAAGACGACGCTCTCGCTACACAGGAGACACGGGTTCGAGTCGCGGTCCAGCACAAATTTTCATCTGGTGTCGCCGACTCAGTTCAACGCCCAAACGCGATTAATGTTATTGAAAACTTTTGATTAATTTTTGATCTGACTGGATATTTTCCTTGGAATTTCATTATTTTGGTTTTACTATCACAAATATTAAAGTTGTACTTCTTGACTATTGACCGAGCGGGGTGGCGCAGTGGTTAGACACTGGACTCGCATTCGGGAGGACGACGGTTCAATCCCGCGTCCGGCCATCCTGATTTAGGTTTTCCGTGATTTCCCTAAATCGCTCCAGGCAAATGCCGGGATGGCTCCTCCGAAAGGGCACGGCCGACTTCCTTCCCAGTCCTTCCCTAATCCGGTGAGACCGATGACCACGCTGTCTGGTCTCCTTCCCCAAACCAACCAACCAACCTTCTTGACTATTTCGCTTCAGCTACTATACTCATCTTTACACGTCAATTTCATTCTTTTCAATAATAACGAAATCGTGTGCAAACAGAGGCATGTTTACATATTCCTCATTCGTTATCTTAATTCCTCTGTTTACTTTACATTTATACGCAGAATAAAGTCAATGTGAATATTAAACACCTTCGTCAGTGAGAGTTTCTTCTAATCGCTTCCCGCCTGTATTCTTTACAATGCGTAAATTTCTGTGAAGCCTTTTCATTACATTAGCGTGATACTCACATCCACTTTCAGACTTGCTTACATGGCAGACGCTCTATCCGAGCCACCGGGGTCACAGAGGATAGCGACTACAGGGATTTATCTCTGGCACGCCTCCCGCGAAACCCACATTCTCAACGTATTGTCCCGCACTACATTCGTCGTGCCCCCGCCCATTATACTCATTACTCGCGGCGCGTTGCCGATTCCCTGTTTGTGCATTCGCACAGAAGAAGAAGAAGATGGTCAAGTGGCCGGTGAGCCTTAACTATATATATATATATATATATATATATATATATATACTAAGATGGTATCTGTGCTTTCGGAAGCCCGAAGCGCCTAGAACCGCTCGGCCACACCGGACGGCTTCACATCCAGTAGTATCCATTCGCCTGGGCCACTTTCATTTGCCCCACCGTTTATATTAAATTTCTGCGTTTTGTTGTAATGTTCTTGATTACAAACACATTGTCTCTGCATGACGACCCGACCTAAATCCATTTTGTTCCGCAGAAATAATAGCTTTTGTACACATGATGATCTTTGCTTATAGTTTGTAGTCACTGTTGAGAAGACTGATGCTACTATGGGTTTTAGTCATTGCGTTTCCCTTGCTTGAAAACTGAGATCACTTCTGGTGTACACCAAAGCTCTGGGCTCTTGCAGTTCCTCCAACATTCACTTATTAATTGTAAAAGTCTTTTATCTAGCGATAAGACTCCATATTGAATTAGTTTTGCATTTATTCCATCAGTTCCGCTAACTTTCCTATTCCTCATGCCTTCCAAAGCCTCTTTCAGTTCCCCCATAGTAACTGAATCTACTGTTTCATAGTACATACATTCTCTAGTGTTATCTTCCACCTTCTATGTACACCATAAATCTGGCTAATGATTTACCCATTGTTCATTGGATATAATGTTCAATGTAGTGATTCCTTTTTCTTCCTTGCTCAGGGCTTTGATGACTCTGTATGTACATTGCTGTCTACTTACGGATTTCATTTGTTACTTGCTGCATCCATTGGAGGAGTCTGGGGCCAAGGGTTCACTTGTGCCATGACCCGAGGGCATCAAGAGAATGTATCAAGAGTGAGAGAACGCAGTGGAGACGTGCGGTGGCGTTGACCCCGTAGCCGGCGCTCGCCAGTTTTGTGTGCGTTTCCGGAAGTGCGGCGTTCCGCCGACGCTCCTCCTTTCCACGCCACGGACCGTCCAGTCTTAATTACGTCACGCCAGCATTCCTCAAAATGACGGACGGAGACAGCCGACGCGGTTTCCGGCGACGGTGCGTCCGTTCCAGAAGCGTGTAAACTCCGTATCGTGGTCAATCCGTAAAAGACAATGACGAATCGTCACAGAAGACAAATGAACTTCGCCGTCATATGGCGGTGTGTTCCGACTAGACGGAACTTCAGACATAATACAGGGTGTTTATAGATGAATATCGGGGTTTTAACGCTTTATAATGTTCACTACATTAAACTTACAGTTATAAATGATATGTCAAATGAAAGATCAACTCGAACAGTTGTGTTTGGCACCAGTGCGCATGCGCAGAGTGCAATGTTTCCGCCGCAATCCGCTAGACAGCGGTAGTAGCGAAGATTGCGACTAGTGAACAGAAAGCGTTTTGTGATTTGTAGTTTGCAAAGACCGAATCTGTAGTTACTGTGCAACGTGCGTTCCGGCTGAAGTTCGGTTGTGATCCTCCAAGTGATAATAACATTCGTAGATGGCATCATCAATTTGAAGCTACCGGTTGCCTCTGTAAAGGGAAGAGCACAGGACAACCAAGAGTTAGTGAAGAGACTGTTGAGCAAGTGAGAGAGTTGTTCACTCGTAGCTCAAAGAAATCAGTCCGGAAGGCTTGTCGTGAATTACAAGTCACCATGTCGACTGTTTGGAAAGCTTTAAGAAAACACATACAGCTACGTCCTTACCATTTACAGTTATTATAGGCTCTAAGGCGGCAGACCATGGATTACGTGCCAACTTCAAAAACGAAATGTTGTTTCATGACGATGAAGATTTTGTGGATCATGTTGTCTTCAGTGATGATCGATCCTTCACCTTAGTGGACATGTTACCACTCACAATGTGCACATCTGGGGCTCAGAAAATCCTCACTACGTGGTACAAATGCAACGAGATTCCCCTAATGCGACTGTTTTTTGTGCCTTATCCCAGCGGAAAGCTTATTGGCCTTTCTTTTTTGGTGAACCTACTGTAACTGGCACTTCTTACCTTGATACACTACAGCAATGGCTCCTCCCTCAGTTGGAAGAAGATGAGCCAGGGAACTTCATTTTCCAACAAGATGGTGCGCCACCTCACTGGCATACCGAAGTATGCGATTGGTTGAACTTCACTGTACCCAAGTGCTGGATAGGGCGCAAGGGGCCCAATGACGGCTTACTTTGCATGGCCTCCACGTTCACCTGACATAACGCCATTCGATTTTTTCCTTTGTGGCTTCATCAAGGATCGTGTGTACGTGCCTCCGCTACCAGCAGACCTCCCTGAATTATGAAACCGGATTGAAGCAGCTGTTACTACAATCACTGGAGGCATACTTATCAACATTTGGGAAGAACACTGCTATAGATTTGATGTGTGCCATGTGACAAATGTTGCTCACATTGAACATTTATAAGGTTCTTGGTAAAACTGAATTGCTCTTTCATTCGACATATCATTTATAACTGTTAGTTTAATATAATAAATATTATAAAGCATTATGTTGTGACTTGGCAAGACAGCCAAGTCACAATGAGAGGAAGCCGAAAGGCACGCGTTAAGCTCACGCAGATTGGCGTGAGGTCTGGAACAGTTAAAGGAATTAATAGTAGCAAATAAAGTACGTAGTTGATGTAATACTTAACTTTAATCCACAATTGTAGAACATCTCTCTTGACGGTACATGTTATAACCACAATATTATATAATATCAAATGCTATGGCGCCTTGCTAGGTCGTAGCAAATGACGTAGCTGAAGGCTATGCTAACTATCGTCTCGGCAAATGAGAGCGTAGTTGTCAGGGATCCATCTCTGGCTAAGTCGGCTGTACAACTGGGGCGAGTGCTAGTAAGTCTCTCTAGACCTGCCGTGTGGCGGCGCTCGGTCTGCAATCACTGACAGTGGCGACACGCGGGACCGGCGTATACTAATGGACCGCGGCCGATTTAAAGGCTACCACCCAGCAAGTGTGGTGTCTGGCGGTGACACCACACATTAAAACCCCGATATTCATTTATAAACACCCTGTATAACATCACGTCGCTTACACCCAAACCTCCAGATGTTAGTCATGTCTGTACCGACAGAATATCAACCAAAACTCTCATATATTTTGTGCTATCATCCTGGAAAAAGTGCGTAATCAGTAATAAGTAGAACCTGGCCTACGGAGCAAAAGCTAACTGTAAGCGCCTGTCATGTAGAGCTCGCGTGGGCAAGCCAGTAGAGCGTCAGTTTGTCGTACAAAGGGTCCCGGTTTCGAGACCTGGTCGTGGCAGCTTTTGTACTGTAGTACCTGTGAAATTGTTGTATGTGACACATACTAGAGTAAAAGAACTGGCATGGTCAGTTACTTTCATCCTTAGTGTATATAAATATACACACATCAAACAATACTTGCAAGTTTATTTGTCGATCACAAAATTATTGCACCTGGGAGTGAGAACGCTTCGGTCGGCTTATTGTGAGTTTTTATTGTGATACTACACGAGTACACGCTGAAACACTTGATAATATTATGTACATAACTGTCGTGAATATTTCACGGTGTGATGTGGTTTCCTTAGTCACCACTGTACTTGATGACTGCAAGGTCGCCATGTGTGTCTAATAACTGCCACGGAAGGCCAAGTGCAGTAATATCGTGGTCGGGTAGTATGCGCAGCGCGTTTTTACTGTACCCATTAGGTTCTATTCCCTTTCTTCTTAAGTAAAAGCTAACGACATGAACAACTATTTTTCTCCACCAGCAGACGGAACTTTCTTGCTGTTAAAAGAGGTTTTTGAATGAAAATTATTTTCTCTGTTCACGTATTTATAAGCGAAGCAGTATCCACAACACAAGTAGTCACCCCGACAAATGCTATCGTCAGCATCAACAGCCGAAACGTCCGTAGTAATATCAAATTTGACTCGATCAAGATACACAAGAATTTAATAGAAAAACTAATTTTGCCATTCAATAGAAGTGACTCTGAATGTTAAATAAAGCAATTTTAATAAAAACTGCTTCTTTTACGCACGGTGTCCGGGTATTGTGAAACTTGTGTATCATTTTCCGCTGTTAGATGTTTAGCCTCTTTTGTGGTAGAACACACAAGTGTGTGTGTGTGTGTGTGTGTGTGTGTGTGTGTGTGTGTGTGAAAGAGAGAGAGATAGAGAATTCCTACAGGATCAAACTGCTGAGGTTATCGATCCCTAGATTTACACACTACTTAAAGTAACTTAGTCTAAGAACAACACAAACACAGACACACACACACACACACACACGCCCGAGGGAGGACTCGAACCTCCGGCGGGAGGGGCCGCGCAATCAGAGACTTGGCGCCTCAGACCGCGGGGCGGTAGAACACACATTAACAATGTCCGTCTCGGTATGTAATATTAGCGAAGCGTCACGGATCAAAACAATTACGTACATGCATACAGTATTAAGCGTACACAAAAGCACAACATCCACTACTATAAATGAGCGAGCGCGGCGAGAATAATTATTTATGTGTATGTATCTGAGTGGTGTCTGAATTAATATAATCGGACTTCGTTATTGACAGAGATAGACATTTTCTCTATTAAGGGAATTATTAACGAAAGAACAGAAATAAAGCTCGAATCATTTGGTCAATTAACGTGGTCTCAACCTTTTGAAAACAGCCTGTGTAAGTATAAATAATACATTTAATCCAGAACATGTCATTTCAAGTTGTGTACGTCATCCGATCTTAAGAATTGAAACAGAGCTGAATAATCAGTTTTTAATATTTAATAAGCACAGAGTGCAAGGAAATTGTATGTTGCTTCTAGCACGGTACGATAGAGAACATTAGTTTAAAAAAACAACGTAGACGATGGGTAGCTCTCAGCCTCGACTTTTTAATTATGCATTGTCTTTCTGCGGGTATTTTTGTCCTGTCTCTACAACTACAAGGATGTGCGTGTTTTTCGCACCAGACGCCTTTCGATTTACTGAAGTAAAGCATCGTCAATGATCTGTAATGAAAGATATTTACAATTTGCTTTGTTTTCTAGATCGAAAAACAGTTCGTTAGCAAATTGTTGATTTTTACTTACGGTAATTTCTGCTTGCTTTTTCACCTACAGCAGGAAATGCCGTCTCCTAGAGCGTTTTTGGTTCCTTTCTTAGTTAGGCACTGACAATTGTGGCCTAACGAAGTGCCTAACAAAGAAAGGAACCAAAATGTGGTACACTACTGGCCATTAAAATTGCTACACCACGAAGATGACGTGCTACAGACGCGAAATTTAACCGACAGGAAGAAGATGCTGTGATACGCAAATGATTAGCTTTTCAGAGCGTTCATACAAGGCTGGCGCCGGTGGCGACACCTAAAACGTGCTGACATGAGGAAAGTTTCCAACCGATTTCTCATACACAAACAGCAGTTGACCGGCGTTACCTGGTGAAACGTTGTTGTGATGCCTCGTGTAAGGAGGAGAAATGCGTACCAGCACGTTTCCGACGTTGATAAAGGTCAGGTTGTAGCCTATCGCGATTGCGGTTTATCGTATCGCGACATTGCTGTTCGCGTTGGTCGAGATCCAATGATTGTTAGCAGATTATGGAATCGGTGGGTTCAGGAGAGTAATACGGAACGTCGTGCTGGATCCCAACGGCCTCGTATCATTAGCAGTCGAGATGACAGGCATCTTATCCGCATGGCTGTAACGGATCGTGCAGCCACGTCTCGATCCCTGAGTCAACAGATGGGGACGTTTGCAAGACAACCATTTGCACGAACAGTTCGACGACGTTTGCAGCAGCATGGACTATCAGCTCGGAGACCATGGCTGCGGTTACCCTTGACGCTGCATCACAGACAGGAGTGTATGCGATTGTGTACTCAACGACGAACCTGGGTGCACGAATGGCAAAACGTCATTTTTTCGGATGAATCCAGGTTCTGTTTACAGCATCATGATGGTCGGATCCGTGTTTGGCGACATCGCGGTGAACGCACATTGGAAGCGTATATTCGTCATCGCTATACTGGCGTATTACCTGGCATGATGATATGAGGTGCCATTGGTTACACGTCTCGGTCACCTCTTGTTCGTATGGTTGCACTTTGAACCGTGGACGATACATTTCAGATGTGTTACTACCCGTGGCTCTACCCTTCATTCGATCCCTGCGAAACCCTACATTTCAGTAGGATAATGCACGACCGCATGTTGCAGGTCCTGTACGGGCCTTTCTGGATGCAGAAAATGTCCGACTGCTGCCCTGGCCGGCATATTCTCCAGATCTCTCACCAACTGAAAACGTCTGGTCAATGGTGGCCGAGCAACTGGCTCGTCACAATACGCCAGTCACTACTCTTAATGAACTGTGGTATCGTGTTGAAGCTGCATGGGCAGCTGTGCCTGTACACGTCATCCAAGCTCTGTTGGACTCAATGCCGAGGCGTATCAAGGCCGTTATTACGGCCATAGGTTGTTGTTCTGGGTACTGATTTCTCAGGATGTATGCACTCAAACTGCGTGAAAATGTAATCTCATGTCAGTTCTAGAATAATATATTTGTCCAATGAGTACCCGTTTATCATCTGCATTTCTTCTTGGTGTAGCAATTTAAATGGCCAGTAGTGTAGTAGATTGCATTTCCTGACGTGGGTTCAAAATGGTTCAATTGGCTCTGAGCACCATGGGACTTAACATCTGAGGTCATCAGTCCCCTTGAACTTAGAACTACTTAAACCTAACTAACGTAAGGACATCACACACATCCATGCCCGAGGCAGGATTCGAACCTGTGACCGTAGCAGTCGCGCGGTTCTGGACTGAAGCGCCTAGAACCGCTCGGCCACCGCGGCCGGCCCTGATATGGGCGTAAAATAGTAGAAATTACAGTACGTAAAAACCAACAGTTTGTTAACGAATTGTTTTTCGATATAGAAAACAAATCAAATTGTAAATATTTTCGTAAATATCTTCCACTACAGATCAGTGACGATGCTTTACTTCAATAATGCGAAACGCGCATTTTCTTGTAGTTGTAACGACGGAAGAAACATACTCTCAGATATTGTAAAGCAACTACCGGCGATAAATTCACACAAATTAAGAATATACGTTGGCATTCAGAAATCTTTGGGCTACATTTTTTTTTACTTTAAATATCGGGTTTGGAGAAAAAAACATTGTCACAAAATATCGTTTTATGATCAAAAATGTAATGTTTTTGTCGGACCTTATGAATGTCTTGTGGCAAAAGTTAATCTCGTCTTCAGATCCTTCACAGACCGGCGTTCGTAATCGACTCGCGTTGAAGGAGCCCCCGCCCCCTTTTAAAAGGTAATGCGTAGTAACAAGCGTGGGTACCTGGCGCGAAGCAAGGTGCTATAACTCGGTAGAATTGCCCGCTGTTCTCTAGGCCAGTGTTTTATCGCGTCGCGCAGCAGCTAAGGTTCGGCTTCCGGCGCGCCTCGGGAAGCGGCCAGCCGCGAACACAATGCAACACGACACGTGGGGCATGGCGAATCGGCCGTTGCACAATCGCATCCCACCGCTGCTAATCCTGGCCGCTCTGCGAAACGCCGCCACGATATGCGCCCAGCCATTGTCTCGACGAACACAGGTCGTGGGCAAGCTGCCCTCCGACAACATCCGCGTTCTTAATTCTGCTCGAAAGAGAGGGAGAAAAGAAAACTTGTACTGTAGCCTTTTTCTCAAAACCAATTTATGTGCCAAGATTAACGCAATTACTAGCTTCGGGAGTATAGGTTGTCCATTGATCGTGACCAGGCCAAATATCTCACGAAATAAGCGTCAAACGAAAAAAATACAAAGACGATACTTGTCTAGCTTGAAGGGGGAAACCAGATGACGCTATGGTTGGCCCGCTAGATGGCGTTGCCATAGGTCAAACGGATAACAACTGCGTTTTTTTAAATAGGAACCTCCATTTTTTATTACATATTCGTGTAGTACGAAAAGAAATGTGAATGTTTTAGTTGGACCACTTTTTTCGCTTTGTGGTAGATGGCGCTGTAATAGTCACAATCATATGGCTCACAATTTCAGACGAACAGTTGGTAACAGGTAGGTTTTTTTATGTTAAAATACAGAACGTAGGTACGTTTGAACATTTTATTTCGGTTGTTCCAGTGTGATAGATCTACCTTTGTGAACTTATCATTTCTGAGAACGCATGCTGTTACTGCGTGATTACCTGTAAATACCACATTAAAGCAATAAATGCTCAAAATGATGTCCGTCAACCTGAATGCATTTGGCAATACGTGTAACGACATTCCTCTCAACAGCGAGTAGTTCGCCTTCCGTAATGTTCGCACATGCATTGACAATGCGCTGACGCATGTTGTCAGGCTTTGTCGGTGGATCACGATAGCAAATATCCTTCAACTTTCCCCACAGAAAGAAATCCAGGGACGTCAGATCCGGTGAACGTGCTCCGACGACCAATCCACCTGTCATGAAATATGCTATTCAATACCGCTTCAACCGTACGCGAGCTACGTGCCGTACTTCCATCATGTTGGAAGTACATCGCCATTCTGTCATGCAGTGAAACATCTTGTAGTAACATCGGTAGAACATTACGTAGGAAATCAGCATACATCGCATCATTTACATTGCCATCGATAAAATGGGAGCCAATTATCCTTCCTCCCATAATGCCGCACCATACATTAACCCGCCAAGGTCCCTGATGTTCCCCTTGCCGCAGCCATCGTGGATTTTCCGTTGCCCAGTAGTGCATATTATGCCGGTTTACGTTACCGCTGTTGGTGAATGACGCTTCGTCGCTAAATAGAACGCGTGCAAAAAATCTGTCATCGTCCAGTAATTTCTCTTGTGCCCAGTGGCAGAACTGTACACGACATTCAAAGTCGTCGCTATGCAATTCCTACTGGATAAAAATATGGTACGGGTGCAGTCGATGTTGATGTAGCATTCTTAACACCGACGTTTTTGAGATTCCCGATTCCCGCGCAATTTGTCTGCTACTGATGTGCGGATTAGCCGCGACAGCAGCTAAAACACCTATGGCCATCATCATTTGTTGCAGGTCGTTGTTGACGTTTCACATGTGCCTGAACACTTCCTGCTTCCTTAAATAACGTAACTATCCGGCGAACGGTCCGGACACTTGGATGATGTCGTCCAGGATACCGAGCAACATACATAGAACACGCCCGTTGGGCATTTTGATCACAACAGCCATACATCAACACGATCTCGACCTTTTCCGTAATTGGTAAACGGTCCATTTTAACACGGGTAATGTATCGCGAAGCGAATACCGTCCTCTCTGGCGGAATGTTACGTGATACCACGTACTTGTACGTTTTTGACTATTACAGCGCCATGTATCACAAAGCGAAAAAAATGCTCCAACTAAAACATTCATATTTCTTTACGTACTACAAGAATATGTAATAAAAATGGGGGTTTCTATTTTTAAAAAAACGCAGTTGATATCCGTTTGACCTATGGCAGCGCCATATAGCGGACAACCATAGCGCCGCGGACATGTCAGCAGGGTTGTGATCAAGCTGGTGGAGTCTCTGTAATGGTATGGGGCGTGTGCAGTTGGAGTAATATATGATCCCTGATACGTCTAGATACGACTCTTTGACAGGTGACACGTACGTAAGCATCCTGTCTGATCACCTGCATCCATTCATGTCCATTGTGCTTTCCGATGGACTTGGGCAATTCCAGCAGGACAATGCGCCACCGCACACGTCCATAATTGCTACAGAGTGACTCCAGGGACACTCTTCTGAGTTTTTAACACTTCGGCTGGTCACCAAACTCCCCAGAAGTGATCATTATTGAGCATGCCGGGAATGCCCTGCAGCGTGCTGTTCAGAAGAGATATCCACCTCCTGGTCCTCTTATTGATTTATTGACAGCCCTGCAGGATTCATGGTGTCAGTTCGCTTCAGCACTATGTCAGACATTGGTCGAGTACATGCCGCTTAGTGTTGCGGCACTTCTGCGTGCTCGCGGGGGCCCTACACGATATTAAGCAGGTACACCAGTTTATATGGCTCTTCAGTGTAATTTAATGGACATTCCTCTAGTATCTAGACGTCTGACGCTTAAGCGGCTTTGCTTGAAATTCCACTACTGGCCATTAAAATTGCTACACCAAGAAGAAAAGCAGATGATAAACGGGTATTCATTGGACAAATATATTATACTAGAACTGACATGTATTTATATTTTCACGCAATCTGGGTGCATAGATCCTGAGAAATCAGTACCCACAACAACCACCTCTGGCCGTAATAACGGCCTTAATACGCCTGGGCATTGAGTCAAACAGAGATTGGATGGCGTGTACAGTACGATAGCACAGTTCATCAAGAGTAGTGACTGGCGTATTGTGACGAGCCAGTTCTTCGGCCACCATTGACCAGACGTTTTCAGTTGGTGAGAGATCTGGAGAATGTGCTGACCAGGGCAGCAGTCGAACATTTTCTGTATCCAGAAAGGCCCGTACAGGACCTGCAATATGCGGTTGTGCATTATCCTGCTGAAATGTATGGTTTCGCAGGGATCGAATGAAGGGTAGAGCCACGGGTCGTAACACATCTGAAATGTAAAGTCCACTGTTCAAAGTGCCGTCAGTGCGAACAAGAGGTGACCGAGACGTGTAACCAGTGGCACCCCATACTATAACGGCGGGTGATACGCCAGGATGGCGATGACGAATACACGCTTTCAATGTGCTTTGACCTCGATGTCGCCAAACTCGGATGCGACTATCATGATGCTGTAATCAGAACCTGGATTCATCCGAAAAAATGACGTTTTGCGATTAGTGCACCCTGGTTCGTCGTTGAGTACACCATCGCACGCGCTCCTGTCTGCGATGCAGCGTCAAGGTTAACCGCAACCACGGTCTCCGAGCAGATAGTCTATGCTGCTGCAAACGTCGTCGAACTGTTCGTGCAGATGGTTGTTGTCTTGCAAACGTCTCCATCTGTTGAGTCAGGGATGGACACGTGGCTGCACGATCCGTTACAGCCATGCGGATAAGATGCCTATCATCTCGACTGCTAGTGATACGAGGCCGTTGGGATCCAGCACGGCGTTCCGTATTACCCTCCTATACCCACCGATTCCGTATTCTGTTAACAGTCATTGGATCTCGACCAACGCGAGCAGCAGCGTGGCGGTACGATAAATCGCAATCGCGAGGCTACAAACCGACCTTTATCAAAGTTGGAAACTTGATGGTACGCATTTCGCCTCCCTACACGAGGCATCACAAAAACGTTTCACCAGGCAACGCCGGTCAACTGCCGTTTGTGTATGAGAAATCGGTTGGAAACTTTCCTAATGTGAGCACGTTGTAGGTGTCGCGACCGGCGCCAACCTTGTGTGAATGGTCTGAAAAGCTAATAATTTGCGTATCACTGCATCTTCGTCCTGTCGGTTAAATTTCGCGTCTGTAGCACGTCAACTTCGTGGTGTAGCAATTTTAATGGCCAGTAGTGTATATGTGCGCAGTTATCATGAGAGATGCTGTGTCGTGTGGAAGTCTGTGTGGACCATCTCTACTTTGGAAGATGCGCAGAAGATGATGCGCACGTTAATCGTGAGACCAGAAGACACAGTAGTCAGCAGTGGCGTGTCATGAGTAGTAGCACGGCATAGGACGAATGGTACAGTTGCAGTTACATTTTGAGGAAGTGGAAAATGTTGATTTACTGATTAATTGTTTGAGATGAGGGGAGAGATTGAAGCATTTACATTCTTAAACTCTTCACGGATATCTGACGATTTAGCGGTATACCACGCACATCACCAATCGGGATAGCGTAGGACACTGGACTCGCATTAGGGTGGACGACTGATTTTGGCTTTCTGTTACTTCGCTATATCGCTTTTAAGGCAAATGCTGTGATGTTTCCTTGTAAAGGGCACGGCCGCTATCCTCCTTCATGCTTCGCTAACCGCAGTTTGTGCTCAGTCTTTAATAACCACGTTGTCGACGGGACGTTAAACACTAGTCTGCTTCTCCTCCTCTTTCTCTTCCTCTTCCTCCTCCACGCATATCGCCGAATTGCTACAGACCACTGATGGTGTACGATTGATCGAATTTTTTATGCAATATTTTGTAGAAGCTGTCTATTCTGTTGGATGATCTACATGCAATATTGTAACCGTTTTATAAGTTTCTTGGCCTGTATGTAAAAATAAACGTCACAAGTTTGCACTAGCGCACTGCATTTGGGAGCAATTATTTTAATACTGCAGATCGACGGTATAACGTGAGAAGTCCTAGTCGTGCTCTACACACCCTGTCAATACGAATTAAATCGGCGAGGCGAAGTTCGTACGGTCACGTTGTAAGCTGGTGGCGGGAGAGAGCGATAGAATATTGCGCGCACGTAGTATAGTTTAAGAGACCTTCCTACGACAGTTTGAGATAGTTTCCAGGCTTCACTGGCTGCAAGTGGCGTGTATCAGTTTGTGCTTCTCGATTTCTCTACCCCGCTGTACATTGTAAACATTTATCGTTTCCACTCTGTAGAAGCGTATGAGCGAAGCCATATGATCCTGTCGGTATATCCTGTGGTTAAATCATACACTACTGGCCATTAAAATTGCTGCACCACGAATATGACGTGCTACAGACGAGAAATTTAACCGACAGGAAGAAGATGGCTGTGATATGCAAATGGTTAGCTTTTCAGAGCATTCACACAAGGTTGGCGCCGGTGGCGACATCTACAACGTTCTGACATGAGGGAAGTTTCCAACTGATTTCTCATACACAAACAGCAGTTGACTAGCATTGTCTGGTGAAACGTTGTTGTGATGCCTCGTGTAAGGAGGAGAAATGCGTACCATCACGTTTCCGACTTTGATAAAGGTCGGATTGTAGCCTATCGCGATTGCGGTTTATCGTATCGCGACATTACTGCTCGCGTTGGCCGAGATCCAATGACTGTTAGCAGAATATGGAATCGGTGGGTTCAGGAGGGTAATACGGAACGCCGTGCTGGATCCCAACAGCCTCGTATCACTAGCAGTCGAGATGACCGGCATCTTATCCGCATGGCCGTAACGGATGAATCCAGGTTCTGTTTACAGCATCATGATGGTGGCATCCGTGTTTGGCGACATGGCGGTGAACGCACATTGGAAGCGTGTATTCGTCATCGCCATACTGGCGTATCACCCGCCGTGATGGTGTGGGGTGCCATTGGTTACAGGTCTCGGTCACCTCTTGTTCGCATTGACGGCTCTTTGAACAGTGGACGTTACATTTCAGATGTGTTACGACCCGTAGCTCTACCCTTCATTTGGTCCCTGCGAAACCCTAAATTTCAGCAGGATAATGCACGACCGCATATTGCAGGTCCTGTACGGGCCTTTCTGGATACAGAAAATGTTCGACTGCTGCCCTGGCCAGCACATTCTCCAGATCTCTCACCAACTGAAAACATCTGGTTAATGGTGGCCGAACAACTGGCTCGTCACAATACGCCAGTCACTACTCTTGATGAACTGTGCTGTCGTACTGTACACGCCATCCAAGCTCTGTTTGACTCAATGCCCCGGCGTATTAAGGCCGTTTTTACGGCCAAAGGTGGTTGTTGTGGGTACTGATTTCTCAGGATCTATGCACCCAGATTGCGTGAAAATATAAATACATGTCAGTTCTAGTATAATATATTTGTCCAATGAATACCCGTTTATCATCTGTTTTTCTTCTTGGTGTAGCAATTTTAATGGGCAGTAGTGTAGTTGTGGAATTGTCGCTACGATAATACGGTTACACTTTTCACCCTCGTATAACGGGCGACTGGGAAGTATAGGAAAAGAGTACACGGCCAGGCTACTAGACACGGAGCAGAAGTTCGAATTTTCGTAAAGAAAACCTGTAGTATTCTGATTCAAAGGAACGATCCCGAGGGTTGCCGTATGCGATTCGGGGAAACCGTGAAAAACCTAAATCTGAGTGACTGGACGAAGATACGAACCGTCGTCCGTCCATATGCGAGTCGGGAGTGTTAACCACTGCGTCACCTCGCTTCGTGGGAGAGTATATGTGATGTCTGCATTTGATGTTCCCTTTAGTCCTGGAATGAATCTGAATACAGGCCTATTGTAAAGGAAGAAGGTTGACGGAATTTTGCCACATTTGCTCTCGTCGATCCGGGCGACTAAGGTAGTATTGTAAATTTGGGTGGGATTCAGCGGCGGAATCTTCAGCTACAGTGGAAAGTCTTCGGAAGAAAGCTGGTGGGCTGTGCTGACGTATCTGAGTTGGCGATCTCTATTGGAAGCGACGACAGGAAAAGTCTGCCGTTCCCCGCCAGCGGAATTCCTGTGCTGACTCACTACACCTCTGGTGTTGCGCTCCTTAGGTGGTACCAAACGCTCATATGTATTAATTTCACCATTAACTTTGACTGTTGCTGAATAAAAACCGGTGACACGTTAACTAAACTCCTTCATCTGGTGGTGGCCCGTGCGCAGAAAAGCGTTTTCGTCCTCAGCGACTGGGCGAGTCCACCCCATTGTTCCGTAGGGGTGGTAAACGCCCAGTTGACTGTCGGCTATCATCCATCACACTTCCAGCGTTCTGGTTGCCGTTCCTTTACTACACGGCAAGGCACTACAGATGTAGCAGCAGTGGAGATTATACCGGGTGATCAAAAAGTCAGTGTAAATTCGAAAACTTAATAAACCACAGAATAATGTAGATAGAGAGGTAAAAATTGACACACATGCTTGGAATGACATGGGGTTTTATTAGAACCAAAAAAACGTATTGCTAGACGCGTGAAAGATCTCTTGCGCGCGTCGTTTAGTGATGATCGTGTGCTCAGCCGCCACTTTCGCTATGCTTTGCCTCCCAGGTCCCCAGAACTCAGTCCGTGCGATTATTGGCTTTGGGGTTACCTGAAGTCGCAAGTGTATCGTGATCGACCGACATCTCTAGGGATGCTGAAAGACAAGATCCGACGCCAATGCCTCACCGTAACTGCGGACATGCTTTACAGTGCTGTTCACAAAATTATTCCTCGACTACAGTCATTGCTGAGGAATGATGGTGGACGTATTGAGCATTTCCTGTAAAGAACATCATCTTTGCTTTGTCTTAGTTTGTTATGCTAATTATTGCTATTCTGACCAGATGAAGCGCCATCTGTCGTACATTTTTTGAACGTTTGTATTTTTTGGGTTCTAATAAAACCCCATGTCATTTCAAGAATGTGTGGCAATTTGTACATCTCTATCTACATTATTCCGTGATTTATTCAGTTTTCAAATTTATACTGACTTTTTGATCACCCGGTGTATGGCATATCGGCGATGCGGAAAACAGTGCAGACGTAATGAAGAAACAGAGCGATTTATCTGACGTCCAAAAAGACGTGATCGTTGGATTTCAGGCCAAGAGTAGAAGGTATTTCCGAAACGGCTAACAAGGGAAAGTCACGGTAGTCGTCGCGGAGAGCAGAACAAAACTGTTTTGGTTATGTTACTGATTACCAAGAAAAAACTCTTTTTAAAGTTGTAGCTGTCGTGCTGCAAGGGTACTGACAGGTGTGGGAGGAACAGGAGGGGGCGGTAATAGGTTTCGCTCTCCAACTAAAGCCCTCCATTTACGTATCGCCCTGCAAGCAACACAATGGTCACGGTACGTCAAATAGGTTTGTGTTTGCTGTTAGAGAAGATCAGATTTTCTTTGTGGTGTGGAAGTGTGTTTACAGATTTAGTGTGTTACACTGGACAACTAGACGGGCAGTAATTGTGAAACTGTTCACAAAATGGCTCTGAGCACTATGGGACTTAACACCTGAGGTCATCAGTCCCCTAGAACTTAAACCTAACTAATCTAAGGACATCACACACATCCATGCCCGGGGCAGGATTCGAACCTGCGACCGTAGCGGTCGCGCGGCTCCAGACTGAAGCGCCTCGAATCGCTCGGTCACGGCGGCCGGCCCAAAGTCTTCCGGAGTCTCATTTCCCTTATAGTTTGGAATTCAATAGCTATTTTGTTAGCCTACCCTGTGGCATCCTATAGATACCTTCTGGTTTTTTCCCTCGTTTGCTTCATTAATTCGTTATTGTATAATTTCCGAACTCAGGTCTGACGTCTTTATTCCTTACCTGGTCCCTCGGATTGTGCCTTTCGTGCATCTCATAAGTTTCATTCAAGTGTCCCGTACATCCGTTACGTTTTACACTCGCAATGTCCACTATTTTGATATCCATGTGAAAACAGATGTAGTCATTCCTTATGAATTTTTTGTTTGTTTGTGTTGCTTCTTGTTACCCAATGTTCTGTGTGTTGTATCTTACGTCATCTAGTAATTTATTTATTCTTTTTGTCATTTTCAGTCTGGTAGCTTACATGGCTAGCTAAAAAGTTAAAATGGAAAATTTCTTCTAAAACATATTTAGCACTGTATCGCAAGATACAGGACCCTTGTCTATAGAAACTGTAATCTTACTCTGTGAAGTAATCCTGATGATGAAACTTCCTGGCAGATGAAAACTGCGTGCCGAGCCGAGATGGACGTCTGCGATTCGCGGGCAAGTGCTCCATCGACTGAGCTACCAAGCACGACTCGCGACCTGTCCTCACAGTTTTGGTTCCGCCAGAAGTTCGCCTCCTATCTTCCAAACATAGTTTTATCGAAACTTCCTGGGAGATTAAAACTGTGTGCCGGACCGAGACTCGAACTCGGGACCTTTGCCTTTTGCGGGCAAGTGCTCTACCATCTGAGCTACCCAAGCATGACTCACGACCCGTCCTCACAGCTTCAATTCTGCCAGTACCTCGTCTCCTGCCTTCGAAACTCCACAGAAGCTCTTCTGCGAAGCTGTGAGGACGTGTCGTGAGTCGTGCTTGGGTAGCTCAGATGAGCACTTGCCGGCGAGAGGCAAAAATCCCGAGTTCGAGTCTCGGTCCGGCACACAGTTTTAATCTGCCAGGAAGTTTCATATTAGCGCACTCTCCGCTGCAGAGTGAAAATCTCATTCTGGATACAGTTTTAATCTGCCAGAAACTTTCATATCACCACACACTCAGCTGCAGAATGAAAAATTCCTTCTGAACCCTGATTATATTAGATCAGCTCAGCGTGAAAGGCTGAAGAGGGTGGCACTTGCTATGGCCTGGTCCGTAATGTCAGTGAATACACAAACAGTACAAAAGTGAATGTCGAGTAAGCGGACACAATGGCACCTCTAAAAAGATACGTGAGCTGTACTGGAAACACAAGAGCATAAGGGCTGCCAAGAGCTGCGTGTGTGTGTGTGTGTGTGTGTGTGTGTGTGTGTGTGTGTGTTTGTGTGGACGGACCGGATTGTCCAGGAGACTAATTGGAAGCCGGGGACAGACTGTGTGGGGAAAAGGCCGCAGTACTGGTTAGAGCTTGTTTAATTTCGACCGTCAAGGGGAATGCGCCGGCCGTATGAAGTGGCTCTTGACAGTGGTGGTTCGTACACAGACAGCTCCAGCTTTTTCTCCCTTCCACTCCCCTCCCCCCCCCTCCTCCTCCTCAGAGTCCCCTCCATGGCGAGAGTCATTGAGCACACTCGTCTGGCCGCAGAGTGTCTGTTGTGTGTCAGACGGGGGACCTGTGCGCAGTCGCTCACCGACGCAGTACTTGTTGCTGCTAAAAGCCGTCCCGACCACGTCTGCTGCCTCCTTTGCGCGAATATGTTCTGCGTTTGTCGATTTACTGCTGCAATGTTCGCATTAGGTCTAATCCCGACAGATGCGTATTTATACAAAGTCTTTTTAGTTCTGAGCCACATAAAGAACATTTTTATAATGAGTTTGTACATAAGTTCGTATGTTTTTCCATAAGTTTAATAAATGCAATAATTACACATAACAGAGACTTTGGTCATCAGTAATACATTCCCCTATATCGAAATAATCAGCAGCCAGGTACACATTCTCCTTCACTGTTTACAAGTCTGCCAACGCTAGGGTAGTACCTTTTCTACTCCGCAACTGTATAAATCACGTCGTTTTCAGACGAAGAGCTCGTGGAGCCAGGTTCGGAGTGCATTTTCATCCGGAAAGGACGTTCCGTGGAAGTTGTTCGATAGAGAGCGGACAGTGTGAAAACCTGACGGCACAAGATCAGGTCAATTGCCATCCAGACTCTTGTATCGTGTTTTTTGTCAGTGTAGCACAGATGTCTGACGGGTAAAATGAAATTTTCTGTGAGGTAAAAACTAAACGATTCTATTCTCAGTCAGACGTTAAGTCTCATAGTGCTCAGAGCCATTTGAACCAGGTTGTCAGATGACGTTATCGGGCGATCTCTGGCGATCAGAGTTGGTACCACTGTGAATGGAGCCCGAGACGTAAGGATCAAAGGACGCGGGCTGATGAGCTCTCGGGGTATTTGAGTGACGCAACGTCTTTAAAGAGTGAGACGCAGGCGGCGGTCAATGCGAAACTGCGGTAGATGCAGGAAGGCCGGTGAGTCAGTGGGCGCTGACGGCGTCTGATTCACCACTGGAGAGGAGAGCGCGGAGAAAACGCCGGGCGGAAGCTTCTCGTGGCTACACTGAGCCGAAGCTCTGGTCCAAGGCCAGGGGAAAGGCGCAGCGGGATCGGAAAGCGGCCGACACGCGCAGAATGCGCAGCAACCCAACACTGGATGGCTTCCTAGAAGCAGCGCGCACCTTGCCGTGTCGGCGGCACACAGGCTGAGCATACAGCGCCACAGAGCATAAGAAGTAAATAGAGTGGACTTGGGGGGGGGGGGGAGGGGGGAGGGGTGCCAGTATTCCCCCTACCCCTGGGTACCCGCAGCGACTGAGGTGCCGGTCACTCCATGCAACTCGTATCGCACTATACCCAGTCATCCCATTTGCCTAAAAGAAATTGTTTTATATAGATGAAGCAAAACTATATCCAGTAGTAAGTAACACTTCTAAGACCCGCCAGGTTAGCCGAGAGCGCTAATGCGCTGCTTCCTGGACTCGGGTAGGCGCACGGCCCCGTATCGAATGCGCCCCGCGGATTACCGACGTCGGTCGGTGTGCCGGCCAGCTTGGATGTGGTTTTTAGGCGGTTTTCCACATCCCGCTAGGTGAATACCACGCTGGTCCCCACGTTCCGCCTCAGTTACACGACTTGCAGACATCTGAACACTTTCGCACTATTCCATGACTTACATTAGATGCAGACAGCAGTGGTACACTTCCTTCCAGGGGGGATGGGGTGGCGGCAGAAAGGGTATCCGGCCACCCCTTTCCACTAACCTTACCAAATCCGTTTCTTACAATGCCGACCTTGCGTCAGCGCGGGACGTGGCATCAGTGAAAGAAAGTTTCTCAGTAACACTTTTACATTTCGCGTGAAAAAATAAAAATCACTGCTTTGGGATTTGCCCGTTTTCTCCACTACGCAATCTCTCTCATTCGATTTTGAGGAAACTATTATGTAAGAGAGTAGGCCTCTTATAGTCACACATTGCAGCTTCATAATGAACTTGTTTTCTTTTCGTATTGGCCCACAGGGAATGTGATGCTTCAAGGTAAAGTTCAAAACCACGCATGTTTCGAAAAGTTTGCAGTGAAAAATGTAGTCGCTCAACAGTTTACATTTATTGCGTTTTAAGCAAACCATTACTGCATGCGAAATGTAGCTAACATATCGAAATTGTTTTTAACTGTGGGTGGAGAGTCATACCTCTTTCCATTCTCGAGAAAATACGTCAGATAAATGGGAGATCACCCGCAACGAGGTTGCCACCTACGTGCTATAAGTGCGGTTATCGCTGTGTGAAACGTGAAACTTCCCCTTTGAAATTTAAGAATGACAGTGCTGGAAAAACTCTTACGTTATTTGATTTTCACAGAGTTCACCAAAACTAACCGTACTGAGACTGTTTTCTGTTTACTTATTCTGATCGACACACAATATTTTTCGCGCAACGCAATCTGACTTTCAAAAATCCCTACAAAAGAATGGCCCTGACCAACATTAACCTATACCTTTCACAAATCACTTACCTAACAAAAATCTTCGTTACTCGAACTACTGCAATACAGCGAGCGCCACTACTGCCAGCTAAATAAAAGATTCAAACTACTGACGGCACTAACTACTGATAGGCATAGTTAGCAAATGAAAGATTTTAATAGAGAACAAACAATGTATTTACCTTAATAGTCATAATATATATCTCAAAACTCCGCCACCTCTCTCCCCACATCCACCACTGCTGGCCACTCACCTCAAACAGCCCAACGCTACGGGCTGTTCACATCCAACTGCCGAACGCTACACTAGCGAATATTCCAACAATGAGTCCAACCAGCCACAGACTGCACACAGCGCTGCCAGCGATTTTCATACAGAGCGCTACGTGGCGTTACCAACATAGAAACCTAAACAGTTTACTTACAAACGTTGCGCAACATGTCTTCGATTACATAGCTGCTCTTTTCGAGTTAAAATTTTTGGTCTAGCAACGGAATAAGACATCACAATTAATATCTGATCACTAGTCTAGACAACACACTGGACGTGTTTCAGAGACAAACATCGCACTACACGTCTAACAAGCAAACATCTGAACTTGAGCTCGTGTTTTAATGAGAAAAAAGCAAACTTCCAGGATATCAGTACCAGCAGTCCGCTCTGCGCGGGAATTGGGGCCATAATTCTGATAGTAAGCAGTTATTATTTTCTGAATGCACAGATTTTAGACTTTGGCGCCGGCCGCGGTAGTCGAGCGGTTCTAGGCGCTTCAATCCGGAACGACGCGACTGCTACGGTCGCAGATTCGAATCCTGCCTCGGGCATGGATGTGTGTGATGTCCTTAGGTTAGTCAGGTTTAAGTAGTCCTATGTTCTAGGGGACTGATGACCTCAGGTGTCAAGTCCCATAGTGCTCAGAGCCATTTGAGCCATTTTTAGACTGGCGCGCTCCTGTTATTTCTCACTCACTGCGCCCCATTGCAACAGCCTGATGTCCGAACGCAAAGTACTGCGCAACAGAATGACAACCGGAGCTCTCCTGTTCGCAGGATGTTGAAAGCAAGGGAAGAATATGGAGGGGAAGAATATACCTACCGAACGTGTTGCTTCGTTGTGTTACGCGAAAAGAGTATCGTACGTAATATGTCAATAACGTCCGATAGTGTGTCTCAAAATATAAATGAATAAACATGAATAAAAATCAACTCAAGAATTATTATGAAGTGGAGTTAATGACTTTCTAGGTCTACAGATACTCCGCTAGCCACCAAGCGGTGTGTGGCGGAGGGCACAATTCGCGCCATATTCCCCCCCCCTCCCCCCCTCCCCCCCCCCCCCTTCTTCTGATCCACTCGCGGATCGCACGAGGGAAAATCGACTGTCTGAAAGCTTCAGAACGAGCTCTAATTTCCCTTATCTTTGAATGATCATTGTGCGATTTGAAAGTTGGTGGTAGTAATATATGCTCTACATCCTCGGCGAAGATCGGATTTCGGAATTTAGTGGGCACCCCCGTCCGTTTAGCGCGTCGTCTATCTGCAAGTTTATCCCAGTTCAAACTGTCTATGAGATTTGTGACGCTCCAGCGATGGCTAAATGTACCAGTCACGAATTTTGCCGCTCTTCTTTGGACCTTTTCAATCTCTTGAATGAGACCCAACTGGCAAGGGTCCCATATAGATGATTTACAATTTCATCATTCCAATCACATTGAAGGGTAACATAAATCCTTCACTTTAACTGTGTCAGCTTTCCATCGAAAGAAAATAACGCACAACAGCGATGTTAATAATTAAATAGGGCTAATCTCCTTCCCGAACGAAACACTCATTTCTTTCATTAACTTACGTTGGATTTGTGAAGCGCAACATGAAACTGTTCAAAGCACAGAGGTCTCTGGCACCAGCTACAGTTTGGAAACACACAGTGAACTCTCGCTCGTTGGTTCATAGATATTACATATACGAACCTCTTACTCACTGCGCTGTACAGTACTTCGCATTCGGACATCAAGTGGCGGCAATGGGGCGAAGCGAATGGCAAAACTTCCGGTGCGCGCGTCAGTTCAAAAGCTATATATTCAGAAGGGCTTAACTACGTACTATCAGAATTATGGCCCAACTTTTGCTCGCGGGAGCGATTCTGGTGCTGATTATGTGCTAGTGTGCTTTTTTGTCCCTAAAACAAGAGTTCCATTTGGTGATGTTTCTTGTAGGAGTGTGTAATAGGATAGCGTTAAAAGTCGACGTAAGAAGTGCGTATGCAGAATCAGACGGACTACACTGCAACACAGACGTTTACAGACTAACATCTGGCGAGGAAAGGATAGTATCTGACACTGCATTATGTAATACATCTGCTGTAATAATCTTGTTTACAAGTGTGACATCATAAGGAAGATTGTCAGCCGCCAAAGGCAGAGATTCGTTTGATTTACATCCTTTAAACGCTCACCGAAGCCTCAAAACGATTTCACTGAATACTGATGTGCTGTTTAGCAGGGAACGGTGTTCGGTCAAAAGTTAAATGGTATCTGTTATACAATATTTCCGTTTTGCTTTACTACTATAAGGGGTTTTCCGACTTCTGTACTGTGCAGCCCAATTTACGGGTGTGGCAATGCCACTATGATTTCTCCTCTTTACTGTTGCATTCCGGAGTAGAGCGTGAAACTGCAATTTCCTCTCGCACTAGCTGAAGCATCAGTACAGACTTAAAGAATGTATTCGTTTACCGTAACGCACCTTCACTTGAATTACCCGAGCACGTACATTCAAAATAGCGCACCAAGAGGGGAGAATCAGATCGAAACGAAATTTATTAGACATAATGATACAGATGATTGATTCATTTGATCTCAGAATCAAACAAGTAAGCAAATACATTGCGTACAAGGAGACAAATACAGTGCAATATCAGTAACGCTTTGGACCACATTTGTTGCAGTACATGCCGCGGTATGGTCTGGAATCGAGTTGATTAGACGCTTGATTTTGCCCTAAGGGAGACTGGCCCACGAATATTGAACAGCCACCTCCAAATCATGTATAGAATTACACGACAGCATCTTTTGTTTCAGGAAGTCCCACACATGTTCCATAGAGCGCAAGTCCGGGAAACAGGCCGGCCATGGAAGAGTCGGAACATAGTGTAGAAAGTCTTGAGCAACTACAGCTGTATGCGGACGAGCTGGAAAAGTGCCGCTGCTAGACCATGTAGGAAAGGTCTCACACAGGGCCGAAGAATCTCATCAGAATAACAGTGGCCCGTTAAGGTTCCACGTACTACAATTAGAGGGGACCGGCTATCGTAGTTTGTGGTCCCCCAGACTGTACTGTGCACCAGGCTCCCTCCATTTGCGGTTATCACCGGTTCCCAAAACAAATCGTGATTTGTCACTAAACACCACGTTTTGCCAGTCTGTGGCAGCCCAAGTCCATCTGGGGAGGCACCACTGAAGGAGGAGTCGCCAATGTCTCGATGTTAATGGCAGGGGCGCCTGGGTTGGATATCTGCATCAGCAGCGCGTCTGGAAATGGCTTAGCCGGCCGAGGTGGCCGAGCGGTTCTAGGCGCTGCAGTCCGGAACCGCGGGACTGCTACGGTCGCAGGTTCGAATCCTGCCTCGGGCATGGATGTGTGTGATGTCCTTAGGTTACTTAGATTTAAGTAGTTCTAAGTTGTAGGCGACTGATGACCTTAGAAGTTAAGTCCCATAGTGCTCAGAGCCATTTGAACCATTTGGAAATGGCTTCTGGAAGAACTGGCACCCGTACATCTGCTTCTGCCGTGGAGCGAGTCACTGTAAGAGCCCTGATCACTTGCCACACAGTCCTTCCATTCTATCGTCTGATCGTCTTTCTGGTCGCTCCAGACCTGGTACGCCGCACGCAGATGCCATCTCGTATCCACTGTTCCCAACATCGTACAACGGCACACTCCGAACGATCGACCTGGTGATCCACACGGCGTGTCGACCAGCCTGCGATTTTTATACCGGTGATTACGCCCCTCTAAAATTGGGTCAACTGTGAGAAATGTCGTCTGAAACGTCTATCTGCCATTCTGCGCCTGTTAACACCCTCCCCGAGTCGGGATGTGCTCGACACGTGTTAAGACTTGCCCACTGCGCAAGGCCGTCTCCACCACTATGCAGGACTGGGCGGCCGCCTAGCGCGGCAAAATTTTAGGGGCGGCAAAGGGCGGAAAACTCGAACATATAAAAAAAAATAGAGCAAATGAGAATAGAAAATGAAAGAGAGGAAAAATTAAAACACTGTATTGTTTTCAAAGCCCTACGGAGCAGTTACTTAATAAGTCTTCACTCACTTTGGCGAAAATAAACACATTGTCAAATTCAAATGGCTCTGAGCACTATGGGAGTTAACATCTGAGGTCACCAGTCCCCTAGAAATTAGAACTACTTAAACCTAACTAACCAAGGGCATCACACACATCCACGCCCGACGCGGGATTCGAACCTGCGGCCGTAGCGGTCGCGCGGTTCCACACTGAAGCGCCTAGAACCGCTCGGCCACACCGGCCGGCCTATACACATTGTCTCTACCTACCTCAAAACAAGAGCAGCTGTTATTGTGTACGAAACGGAAACAAACATGGCATTTGAATGCATTACGGGAACAGCAGTGATCAATGTCTTATAAATAATTACTATTAAAAACAGTCTTGATCACGTTTTATTTAACAAGGTGACCGGTTTCGACCACTACTGTGGTCATCTTCAGACCCATAAGTTGTATACAAAGCTCTAATTAGAGGGCTACATACATTAAAGAAAATACATAAAGTTATAAAGCTGTAAGGCTATAAAACGTTGAATTATCATTGAGTAGGAACCTCTTTCTGTTGGAGAATCACTACTGAAGAAACCAGTGCACGTCTTACTATATATAATGGAGGCTCCACCCACTTCTGACTGCATGATGTCATTATTAACCAATGAGTTACAAGTCGAATTACAATTTAAAATTTCTTAGTTAAAAGAACATTGTCAAGAATTAGAAATAAATACACACTAAACTTAGCTTATTAAACAGCTATTATCAATTAAGAAACGTTAAAAATATTTAAATATGTAGGAAAATGAACTTCGGTTTGGCAGTACATGGGTTGCCCTCTCAAGGCCTGTCAGTGAACCGTTTGGAACCACTGGTTGCTATGGTGAAGTTAGACGCCGTTGCAAAGATGAAGCAGTAGGCTTTTTTCACTGAAGTTGTTGTAAAGTCGATAGTCGAACTAGTGGTTGCCATGGTGAGGACAAACGCCAGTGCAAAGATGTGGCAGCAGGCTTCTTTCCAACGAAGTTGTTGCGAAGTAGAATGGCAAAGACTGTGGCGTCAGACGATGTATTATTGAGCAGCAACTTGTCTTTATTGAAACGAAAAGAGTGAGTTACAATAATCTGTAGCTGACATGTACACTACATGCTGCACAAATACGATACGAAGTAGTTGTCCGTATATATGAAATATTATCTATGAAGTTGATATCTAGATTACATGTGCCATGTTTTTTTTAAGGCATTGCTATTCCTCAAGTTATATGCCAGTCTTTAATGTATGTAGCCCTCTAATTAGAGCTTTGTATACAACTTATAGGTCTGAAGATGACCACAGTAGTGGTCGAAACCGGTCACCTTGTTAAATAAATCGTGATCAAGACTGTTTTTAATAGTAATTATTTAAACATGGCATTGATTCATCTCTGTCGAGCGCCGGAGCGGGACATGTGTGCTGGCTTGCGATGATGTTATGATTCGATACCATGCCACCCTCAGTTCCCTTTTTTTGTTTTTATCTCTGCAGATCGTTTGTCAAACGTCAGCTATATTGAGTGGTTCTGTTGACGTTTTTAGTGCTACTATTATTCCTGTGTCCGCCCCGATAGCTGAGTGGTCAGCGCGTCGGTTTCTCACGCCAAGGGGCCCGGGTTCGATTCCTGGCTGGGTCGGAGATTTCTCCACTCAGGGACTGGGTTTCTGTTTTCTTCATTATCATTTCATCATCATCAGTGGAAGGCAAGGGGAAACCACCACTGGAATCACTTCCCCAGACGCTCATGCGGTGGACCTTGTAACCTCCCCACAAAATAAAATAAGTAATATGAATAAGATTCTAATTTAGTGTAACCTCAAAACAGAAAATTCATTGACATTTAACCTCCCCACAAAATTCATTCACATTTAATCTAAGCTCAAAAACAGAAAATTTCCTAGACCTCTCAACACTAAAAAATATAATTATTTCGTTCACATTCAGTGTAACGTCCCAACAAAAAAAAAAAAATTCAGTAACCTGGTAATAATACAGGGTGATTCAAAAAGAATACCACAACTTTAAAAATGTGTATTTAATGAAAGAAACGTAATATAACCTTCTGTTATACATCATTACAAAGAGTATTTAAAAAGGTGTTTTTTCACTCAAAAACAAGTTCAGAGATGTTCAATATGGCCCCCTTCAGACACTCTAGCAATATCAACCCGATACTCCAACTCGTTCCACACTCTCTGTAGCATATCAGGCGTAACAGTTTGGATAGCTGCTGTTATTTCTCGTTTCAAATCATCAATGGTGGCTGGGAGAGGTGGCCGAAACACCATATCCTTAACATACCCCCATAAGAAAAAATCGCAGGGGGTAAGATCAGGGCTTCTTGGAGGCCAGTGATGAAGTGCTCTGTCACGGGCTGCCTGGCGGCCGATCCATCGCCTCGGGTAGTTGACGTTCAGGTTTCATAACTAACCTTTTTCGTAGGACTCTCCATACAGTTGATTGTGGAATTTGCAGCTCTCTGCTAGCTCTGCGAGTCGATTTTCCTGGGCTGCGAACAAATGCTTGCTGGATGCGTGCTACATTTTCATCACTCGTTCTCGGCCGTCCAGAACTTTTCCCTTTGCACAAACACCCATTCTCTGTAAACTGTTTATACCAACGTTTAATATACCACCTATCAGGAGGTTTAACACCATACTTCGTTCGAAATGCACGCTGAACAACTGTCGTCGATTTACTTCTGCCGTACTCAATAACACAAAAAGCTTTCGGTTGAGCGGTCGCCATCTTAGCATCAACTGACGCTGACGCCTAGTCAACAGCGCCTCAAGCGAACAAATGTACAACTAAATGAAACTTTATAGCTCCCTTAATTCGCCGACAGATAGTGCTTAGCTCTGCCTTTTGTCGTTGCAGAGTTTTAAATTCCTAAAGTTGTGGTATTCTTTTTGAATCACCCTGTACAATGTAACTAACCTCTCAATTAAATTGTTGCTCACTTATAACTTTTCAATAATGGACTGTGAATTTAACCTGGTAAATTTTGGACGTCAGCAGTGCTGCGTCATAGCCCTGAAAGATCATTCTGAATAAAAAGGAGAAAAAATTCTTACCTCAATGAAGTCGCCGGATAACGCATATATACCTGCTCTTAAAATGTTTTCTGGCACAGCCCTGTGCAATGCTGGCCGATAGATTTGTCATTTATGAAAGGAAGCAACTGATTTTTCTTTTGCAACAATCGGGATGATCATGGATTGGAGAAATTAGTAAATTCTTTAAATTGAAATGAATGCTTGTTAGAAATTACTTTATATGACAAAGACTATTATTAGGACATTTTTTAAAAGATTTACATGGGAGTTCACATAACATTGGCTTTTTACCTTATACAATAATACTCAGGCTCCGGCATCGCTGCACCGCGACCGGCCCAGCCAACATGATACACTATACCAGACCAGAGCAGACTGCAGACTAGCAACAACTTACTGCTACAGCTACACAGTTCCTACTGCAGTCAACACTGCTCTCTGGTCAGAGACCTTGCATATCGCAGGCAGCGCATGAGCAATACATCGAAATTAAATCTGCTCGGACCTCTTACAACCTCTGTGACGAGGCTTCCCCCATGACAAGTCGTAAGGCAGAACACAAAGTTTTTGTATTCCTCTGGATAGTCTACCAGGTATTCACAAGCCAGGTTTCGCACTTCTCTTCCAACATATCTAAAAATAGCCAATGGTAAGTGCAGCTCATCATACCCGTACATAAAAATGAGATGGTATCTGTCTTTAAGTCTGTCTGTGTGTGTCTGAGACTCACAGGACGAGAAATTAATTACATTGTCTTTTGACAAACAAATTTCTTACAGTTTGACATATACGCAGATAATAACCAGGATGAGACTGTCATGACTTGTTCATCGACGGGACATAATTGTCGAAATTGTTTGTCTTGTGCTTTCAAACTGTTGTCTTAGTATGATGTACACATTAGGGCGTACTATAATCTCTGTGCTGCATATTGCACTTTGGTGACTGTTATTTTGCAAAACTACCGGTATAACAGATTTACATTGTCATGCCGTCAGATGTTGGTGATGATGGGAGGGAGGGAGGGAGGGATATTACGGTCGCAGGTTCGAATCCTGCCTCGGGCATGGATGTGTGTGATGTCCTTAGGTTAGTTAGGTTTAAGTAGTTCTAAGTTCTAGGGGACTGATGACCACAGCAGTTAAGTCCCATAGTGCTCAGAGCCATTTGAACAAGGGAGGGATATCGGGGAGGTCAATGGTAGTAAAAAAAGAGGGGCTTCATTTCGCAGTTCTCGCCTAGGGCGGCAAAATACCTAGCAACGACTCTGCCAGTGAACCGTTTACATAGGGTTCCCTGCCCGATTTAAACGCCACTGGATGCTCTGTGAGTATGTGCATTGGCACCCACTGAGGATCATTTGCATATCGGTTCTCACAAGTTCCGCATTTGTATCTTCCTTCCCACAGGATGCGCTGTTGTCAGTGTTCCTGGGTGTATTTTTAAACGACACTGAAAAAGAAGAGATTGGAAGGTAAGCGATAAAATGCGAAATGCAATAGCAGTTAGAATGGGATAAACACAAATTATCACTGCTGGTGTTCCTACATATCCCGTGCAGCATTATACATGTTCGAGCAGCAGTAGGTACGCAAGTTTGTTGTAAATGCATCTACTGTGTTTTGAGAAGCGAAGGGCATGTTATCTTGTGTAACTACTGGAGTAGCCGGCGATGTTTGCGGAAGATGCGGTATCACGAAACGCCTGTTGTTGCAGTCGCGGAACTCGGCAGAGCCGGATGCCTGCGCTGCGCGGGGAAGTGCAACTGATTACACGCTCAAGGTTATCGTCCCGCACGTGTGCCGGTGTATCGCGGCTGCAGCGAAAACTAGGCCACGCCCAACTCCCTGAGGGTAGCCATGTGCTACGACATGCGAGTGGCTGCCAAAAATAGACTGTACCTTCTCGTAAAGATGTTTTCTTCCGGCCATTACGAGTAATACATAGTAGAAAAAATTTACATCTGTGCTGCGGGGATAGTATAGACGAGTTATAGGGTGACAAGAACAACAATATCTGGGTCGATCGCCATGAGTTCGTCGATCTTCTAAAACCTTTGTCCGATATCGTAATATTAATATGAAAAAATTTCTGTGTGGAAATTGAAGTACCGATCGTTGATCGCTTGAGCAACGGAAGGCTACTAACGCCTGGAAAAAACGCAGGTCATTCCCCTTTTTAAGAAAGGCCGTAACACAGATCCACACAATTATAGACCGATATCGTTGAAGTCAGCTGTTGTAGAGTTATGGGACATGTTTTATGCTCGGGAATTATGACGTCTTTGGAAAATGGACGTCACCTCTATAAAAATCAGCATGGATTCCGCAAACAGAGATCCTGCGAAACTCAGCTCGCTCTGTTCCTCCACGAGATCCATAACGCAGTGGACAACGACCATCAGGTTCATACCGTGTTCCTTGATTTCAGTAAGGCATTTGACAACATCCCGCATTGCCGTTTAATTAAAAAAATACGAGCTTACGGAGTATCGGAGCGGACTTGCGATTGGATTCAAGACATTCTTGCAGACAGAACTCAACACGTCGCTCTTAACGGAACAAAATCGACAGATGTGAAGGTAATACCCGAAGTACCACAGGGAAGTGTGATAGGACCGTTGCTGTTTACAATATATATAAATGATCTAGTAGAAAGCGTAGGATGTTTTTTAAGGCTATTCGCAGATGATGCAGTTGTTTATACCAGAGTAGCAACTCCAGAAGATAGTAAGAATTTGCAGAACAAACTGCAGAGAATTGATGATTGGTGCAGGCTCTGGCAGTTGACCCTGAACGTAAGTAAATGTAACATATTGCGCATACATAGGAAAAGAAATCCACTACTCTTAGCTACTCTGCTGATGACAAACAGCTGGAGACAACGCCTGCCGTAAAATATCTAGGCGTAACTATCCAGAGCGACCTTAAGTGGAATGACCATATAAAACAGATAGTGGGAAAAGCAGACACCAGACTCAGATTCATCGGAAGAATCTTAAGGAAATGTAGCTCATCGCCGAAAGAAGTGGCTTGTAAGCCGTTTGTTTGCTTGATTCTTGAGCATTGTTCATCTGCCTGGATCGCCATCACGTAGGACTGATAGAGGAGATCCAATGAAGAACGGCGCGTTTCGTCACGGGGTCGTTTAGCTGGCGAGAGAGCGTTGCGGAGATGCTAAACAAACTCCGCTGGCAGACGTTACAAGAGAGGCGTTGTGCATCACGGAGAGAGTTACTATTGATATTTCGGACAGCACTTTTCGGAAGGAGTCGGACAACATATTACTTCCCCACACACATCTCGCGTGCTGACCAAGAGAAGAAAATTCGAGAAACTAGAGCCAATACATTCTTCCCACGCACTATTCGCGAGTTGAACAGGGTTGGAAGAATCAGACAGTGATACTGAAAGTACCCTCCGCCACACACCATTAGGTGGCTTCCGGAGTATGATGTAGATGTAGATGTAGATTTTTAATATTAATTATACAAGGAGGCCAATGAAACTTACATAATTCCTTATGAATTCCTTTATGAATTTTTAAGTCAGTAGATTTCTAAATGGACAAAATTGCAAAAAAATGGTTCAAATGGCTCTGAGCACTATGGGACTCAATTGCTGTGGTCATCAGTCCCCTAGAACTTAGAACTACTTAAACCTAGAATGAGATTTTCACTCTGCAGCGGAGTGTGCGCTGATATGAAACTTCCTGGCAGATTAAAACTGTGTGCCCGACCGAGACTCGAACTCGGGACCTTTGCCTTTCACGGGCAAGTGCTCTACCAACTGAGCTACCGAAGCACGACTCACGCCCGGTACTCACAGCTTTACTTCTGCCAGTACCTCGTCTCCCACCTTCCAAACTTTACAGAAGCTCTCCTGCGAACCTAACTAACCTAAGGACATCACACACACCCATGCCCGAGGCAGGATTCGAACCTGCGACCGTAGCAGCAGCGCGGCTCCGGACTGGAGCGCCTAGAACCGCACGGCCACCGCGGCCGGCTAACAAAATTGCATGTAGTAGATCTGAAGCCTAAAAAGGATGAGCAGAACTCTTGTCTTTTAAACTGCGCCTCAAAAATGGCTCTGAGCACTATGGGACTTAACATCTATGGTCATCAGTCCCCTAGAACTTAGAACTACTTAAACCTAACTAACCTAAGGACATCACACAACACCCAGTCATCACGAGGCAGAGAAAATCCCTGACTGCGCCTCACAAAACTGCCGCCAAGCCAAGAGTAAGAAACACTCCAGTTAAAAAAAAAAAATTGTAGAACTACATGGAAATCCCCAGCGACAACACAGCCGACTCCTGCATCTAGCTTGGTATGCTCTGCGGTTGAGTACTGTGCACTAGAATGATTGAACAGCGCTCATTTAAACAAAATTGATGTCGAAGTTAATAATACTATCCGTTTCATTTCGGGAACAATTAGGTCTACTCTCACCACCTAGTTGTCTATTCTGAGTCACACACCATCCTTAACTCAGCGAAGGAAATTAATCTGGATCATGTCACGGATTGCGCGGTCCCTCCCGCCGGAGGTTCGAATCCTCCTTCGGGCATGGGCGTATGTGTTGTTCTTAGCATAAGTTAGTTTAAGTAGTCTGTAAGGCTAGAACCCGATGACCTCACCAGTTTGGTTCCTCAGGAATACACACACATTTTTTGCTACTGCGGCGCACCGGAGCAGACTGCCCAACACATCTGGGAAGATTGTAGTGGCAGACCATTTAGAGGGGATTGTGAGGAATTAGTTATTGGAAACCACAATTCCATATATGCTAGACTACATGTTTGCTTGAGATTAACTATTAAGTATTTAGAATTAATGTAGTGTAATTCAATCTTAAATGTACTTCGTTGTATAAAAACTGACATATTGCCAACTGTAAGTGTGTGAACTTTGTAACGTTTGTATAATAATTTATTACGCCAACGATCGCATAGATATATAAAAGAATTTTCACATTACCGGTTTCGGCAAATATTTTGTCATTTTCAGACGTGCTTAATCCACGAAAAGATTCGTACAAATAAACAAATATAGGTAAGAACTCTGAACATCATAAGTCTAACACTTCAACAAGTCTTTTATCGTGCTGGCAATATGATGTGCGTTCACTGAAATTTTAAAGTAATGTATGAAGTTCAAACTGCTGAACTCAGTTTGTTTGTCGGTACGAACTATTCGTGGATTATGTCCATCTGAAGATGGCAAATATTTGTGGAAACCGGTAATGTGAATCATCTTTTATATATCTAAGCCGTCGTTGTAATGCGTTATAATTCAAGTGTACTTGAGCTAATAAATGAACAAGGAAACAGTGATATTTGTAGGGAATGTTATACTGCCAAGAAAGTATAGCTGAGAGTGGTGTTTTTCCTTCCCAGGAGAAAGTATCGAAAGAGCGAGTTGAAAAGACTTGGGTTTCATGCATTGATGTGCACTGCTGTAGAATAATCCAACCTTCGTTTCAAGGAGGAAACTTTCGTGAAAATTTTTACTTGCGGTTAAGTGGCCGTTGCATTGGGCCCATAGAACAATAATTTCTTGGTTGGAACCGAATAAACAAGGTTAAGCATTGTCCTGGAGTTTTTATGGGGTTATGAACCACCTTTCGATCCGCTAAGTCGTAATTCCGTCTGGTTGCAGTGTGGAAGCAGTTGACTACGCTCCAGATAATCCCATACCTGAACAAAACAGGAAAAATTAATAAGAAAATACTGCTGCACAAGTACATGATAATTCTCAGCGCAATTCCTTGAACAAAAAAAAAGAAACAGAGATAAAGATGATACTAGAGTTGTAATAAATCCCACTAGAAAGAAAGCGAAGGAAGCGATTGTAAATATTTTGTAACGAAATGATAATCAAATGGACACCCTAGCTGCAAGCAGGCGTTGATACACTTCATTGGGGACATGTTGAAAATGTGTGCTCCGACCGGGACTCGAACCCGGGATCTTCTGCTTACATGGCAGACGCTCTACCCATCTGAGCCACCGCGGGCACAGAGGATAGTGCGCCTGCAGGGACTTATCCCTTGCACGCTCCCCGTGAGATCCACATTCCCAACATGTCCACAACACTACATTCGTAGTGCGCCTAATAGATGTTTGCCCATCATTTTGTAACGAATTATAAAGTGGTTCTCAGAAAATGGAAGATGCATACTACTGAGCTTCTCAAACCGCTAAGTTCAGCCACTTTTCCTTTTTTATAATTGCTAATCTTGGAAAACAACGAATCAACCTCCGGACGTATTTGGCACATTTCCACTCATTAATGTCTTATGGAATAATTTTACGGGGTAACTCATCTCTTAGTAAGAAAGTACTGACTGCGCAAAAGGGCACCCACTAATGACTTGTGCAATAATTTTCTGGGGTTACCCATCTCTTAGAAAAGTATTGATTGCGCAAAAGCGAGCAATAAGAAGGTGTGGTGTTGACCAACGGGCGTCATGTAGATACCTCTTCAAGGAGCTGGGCATTTTAACTGTGCTGTCATAATATATAATGTAGTCACTAATGAAATTCGTCTCAAATAATCGATCACCATTTGACAAGAACACCTACAACACTATAGGTAAAATGGCCATTATTGCCCATTATTAAAGCTATCAGTGGCCCGGAAAGAAGTTCAATAAGCAGCATCAAAAATGTTTCATCATTTGCCGAATAACATAAAATGTCTGATGGATAGCAAAGCAAGTTTTAAATGTAACAACTCCTAATCCATTGATGAATCTCTACTTAATAACTGTTAGCCAGTAAAAAATAAAATAAAACAAAACCTTATTTTTAAGTGTAGTTGCTTGAGTAGGAATAAAAAATGTGATCATTTACTTTAACACTAATCATGTATAGATGTCCAGCAAACTGGCTCGTTCCACATCATTTCGATAAAAGAAACGCTCAAATGTCCCATGGAAGTTGTAACTAACTAACTAAAGTATCATCTGGTATTTAATTCCTTTTTCGGTGTATGTTTCCCTAATGAAATCAAAGAGAACGAAACTCGATAGAACGGCACTGTTTCTAGAGTCGCAACACAGAGAATACCACAAGAGAAAACGTCAGCTGTCTGTATTGTCGTGAGTCAAACGATATTGCTCTTTTTAATTATATTTTGAGATGAATTTCTAAGAACTGTTTCTTAAATTTGGCAGTGGACGTCCAACTTAGTCTTTGCAGTTCCTAGAGTTTGTCATGTTAACGTTGTAATTATTTTACACACGATACGTGGTCAGTAGATGTTGATTCTCACGTTTGTGTGAATTAATGACCGTCATATTTTATCCGCTTTGATACTCCTTGAAGTTTCGTATGTATTGAGTGTTTTAATCACCAGTTTATGTTACCTGTTTCATCGATTTGCAAGTACCAGTGAACACGGCAATACATTGGGTTCCGCCATGTTATTTCGCGAGTGCGGTTTCGTAGTAGTACAGTTGTTATGCACTGGTCAAAGGCATTCTGTCTGATTAGGGTTTCCAGATGTCTCGGTTTCCCGGGATAATCTCCGTTTCAGGTTAAAGAAACCGATGTTCCGAAAACTATTTTCGCGAAGGCACATTGTCCGGGATTTCGGATTTCAGACAAATATTCTCATACTGTCTAGATTTTCGTCAAATGATTGAATGGATCTGTATTAAAAGTCCATATGTTAAGATAAATACCGAAACCCTGACTTCAAACCCTTAGGGAGTATTATTGTGCGTAGCGCTGATGAACTTTCATTATTGTCCCTTACCTCAAAAATTGTTCATATGGCTCTAAGCACTATGGGACTTAACATCCGAGGTCATCAGTCCCCTAGACTTAAAACTACCTAAACCTAACTAGCATAAAGACATCACACACATCCATGCCCGAGGAAGGATTCGAACCTGCGACTGTAGCAGCAGCGCGATTCCGGACTGAAGCGCCTAGAACCGCTCGGCCACTGCGGCCGACCCCCTACCTCAGTTCAGTATAAGCTATGCATCAACGTGAATCTTTGTTTCTCTGTCGTATCGCGATTAATTTGTTATTAAAGTGTTTGATTGTTTCAAGCAACTCGAAATGTCGAAGTGTTAATCCCAAAGAAAATATCCAGAAGCATGGTTCTTCGTAAAACGAGAGAGAAGTGACTATGAAGTAGAATGTGTAATTTGTGTAGTGTTTTCATTGCACATGGGGGAATAGCAAATATTAAGGATCATTCAGCCAGCGTAAAGCTCAAGACGGACGTCTGTTCTCCAGACACGTAAAAAAAAAAAATGGACAGTTGTGTTTCAAATTCATTTAAACAGGACAAATTAGTAACAGCAGCGGAATTAGCAATGTGTTGTCGTACCGCTAAACATCATAAGTCTTTGAAATCGATGGACTGCATCTCTAGCCTATGCTTCGAACCGTTAAATGATTCCGTAACAACAAATAATGTGGCATTGGGCAGAACAAAATCAACAGCAATTGTGAAATTAGTGTTAGCGCGCGACACATATAGACGAATATGCGATGATCTCTCAAAGGTCAGTTATTTTGGTATACCCGCAGATGGTAGTAATCAAACAACCGAGAAAATATTTGCATCAATTAATTCACTTTTTAAAAAAGATAAGTGTCCCAGATTGTCTCGGTTCCTGCTTCCCAAATTACGTCCATTGTTATTCAGTTTATGAGAAACGTCCCGGTTTGGCAGACAGAAATTATGGTAACGCTAGTTTGATACCTGCGACAGGAAACATCATACCCGTTTATGCAACTGATTTCAGTGTCTATAAAAGATCGATATCACAGACTATTGAAGCTTAACACAGCAAACGGAGTTAATTCCTGGGCCGTGTACTCAAGGAGTACGTTAAACTGCGAAAGAGACAAGTCAGAAGTTTGTCGGAATCTCTTGTTTGGCCTGTACGGCTGCAGTACAAAGACTTGACCACCTGGCACAGACAGACGCTGGGTTCTCGGCCGGCGAGTAACCGACCCCGCTTGCGTCACGTACACCCGGCCTGTCGAAACGACGGCTGTTGCAGGTTGCGTCCTGCTCGCGAGAGCTTGCACCGTTAAACGGCGCAGGTCCCGTATCTTCACTTCGAGCGTACCAGGGTGTAAATGTCGAGATATTATGCAATACTTGCCGAAATAAACTAATAGCGACCCTTACGTCTTATTTCGAACTTCTTTGGCACCATTTGAGTGCTTGGAAAGAGCTTACAAGGGATCCTCCCCATCGCACCCCCCTCAGATTTAGTTATAAGTTGGCACAGTGGATAGGCTTTGAAAAACTGAACACAGATCAATCGAGAAAACAGGAAGAAGTTGTGTGGAACTATGAAAAAAATAAGCAAAATATACAAACTGAGTAGTCCATGCGCAACATAGGCAACATCAAGGAAAGTGTGGGCTCAGGTGCGCCGTGGTCCCGTGGTTAGCGTGAGCAGCTTCTGAACGAGAGGTCCTTGGTTCAAGACTTCCCTCGAGTGAAAAGTTTCTTTATTTTCGCAAAGTTATGATCTGTCCGTTCGTTCATTGACGTCTCTGTTCACTGTAGTAAGTTTAGTGTCTGTGTTTTGCGACCGCACCGCAAAACCGCGCGATTAGCAGACGAAAGGGCGTTCCTCTCCAATGGGAACCGAAAAAATTTGATCGCAAGCTCATAGGTCAACTGATTCTTCCACAGGAAAACACGTCTGATATATTCTATACGACAATGGTGACGGCATGTGCGTCACATGACAGGAATATGTTGTCGACCTACCTAACTTTATAAGTAGGCTGTCTAGTTTTTTTATCGGTAACGCCACGTAGCGCTCTTTATGAAAATCACTGGCTGTGCTGTGTGCAGTCTGTAGCTGGTTTGCATTGTTGTAATATTCGCCATTGTAGTGTTGCGCAGTTGGCTGTGAACAGCGCGTAGCGTTGCGCAGTTGGAGGTGAGCCGCCAGCAGTGGTGGATGTGGGGAGAGAGATGGTGGAGTTTTGAAATTTGTAAGACTAGATGTCATGAACTGCTATGTATATTATGATTTTTCTACACTGTTAAGGTAATTACATTGTTTGTTCTCTATTAAAATCCTTCATTTGCTAACTATGCCTATCAGTAGTTAGTGCCTTCCGTAGTTGAATCTTTTATGTAGCTGGCTGGCAGTAGTGGCGCTCGCTGTATTGCAGTAGTTCGAGTAACGAAGATTTTTGTGAGGTAAGTGGTTTGTGAAAGGTATAGGTTAATGTTAGTCAGGGCCATTCTTTTGTAGGGATTATTGAAAGTCAGATTGCGTTGCGCCAAAAATATTGTGTGTCAGTTTAAGCACAGCCTTGTGCAATTTTTCAGAAGGGGACGTTTCAACTTGTACACTTGGCGAATGGGTAAAAAGATTCTTCTGCCTTACCCGATTTAGGTTTTCTTGTGGATGTGATAATCACTCCCAAAAAAGTGATGAAAACATAAGAGTTTGTCACATAAACTGCAACAAATGAATGCAACAGTTTCACAGTCGCACAGTTTTCCCTGTGGTCTGTCAAAACATATGTTTTTAACGTTTTCAATTTTTTCCGTGTGTAGACGGTCAAATCCTGCATATGTCCAAGTAAATCTGAACATGTCCTGGAATTTTTGGAAGCGAAGTTGGTTATGTGTGAGTTCCTGAACTTTGATAATTGTCTGAAAATAAAAAAATTAACGTTTCACTCGAGGGAAGACTTGAACCAAGGACCTATCGTTCCGCAGCTGCTCACGCTAACCACGGGACCACGGCGCTCCTGAGCTCACACTCTCGTTGAAGTTGCCTATCTTGCCATGGACTACTCAGTTTGTATATTTTGCTTATCTTTTTCATAGTTCCACACAACTTCTTCCTGTTTTCTCGATTGATCTGTGTTCAGTTTTTCAAGGCCTATCCACTGTGCCAACTTATAACTAAATCTGAGGGGGGTGCGATGGGGAGGTCCCCTTGTTAGTAACGCGCCCACAAACACCGTCGTTCCAGACAGCTTTGTAGCGGATTTGTTAGCAACAACGGAGTTTGTGAGCGCCTTCCTAGGCTGAATGCTTTCCGATATGTGTCCGTGCCTTCTGTGCTCAGACAATTTTGAGACTAAATATGTAATCCACACAACATCAGCGAGAGTTTGTACAATGATTGTTTTCCAAAGTCTAGTGACGCTTTAAGGGTCTACATGAAAAAGACGAGTATATTAAAATACACAAAGAAGCTTTGAAGGAAAGTAACTGTTCGTTACAGTATATTTAAATATTAAAAATATAAGAATGTAAAGGACAAAACATTTCGTGAGTCCTGAGAGACTGGCACAGACTACTGTATAACATGAAAAAAAAACTGGTGAATATGGTGAAATGGTGAAAGAACGGTGAGGGGCGAGGGGGAGGGGGTACTAGAAAGAAGGAAGAAGTCAAGGGAATGTATGTGGGGAACAGTTACACTATTTGAAACAAGCATATTTGCTTATGGGGACAAAAATAACAACATGCTGCGTGCTACTTCAGCAACAGTAAATAACGGGACTGTATTCCATCGGCCGGCCGGAGTGGCCGTGCGGTTCTAGACGCTACAGTCTGGAACCGCGAGACCGCTACGGTCGCAGGTTCGAATCCTGCCTCGGACATGGGTGTGTGTGATGTCCTTAGGTTAGTTAGGTTTAAGTAGTTCTAACAAGGGAACCTCCCCATCGCACCCCCCTCAGATTTAGTTTAAAGTTGGCACAGTGGATAGGCCTTCAAAAACTGAACACAGATCAATCGAGAAAACAGGAAGAAGTTGTGTGGAACTATGAAAAAAAAAAAGCAAAATATACAAACTGAGTAGCCTATGCGCAAGATAGGCAACATCAAGGATAGTGTGGGCTCAGGAGCGCCGTAGTCCCGTGGTTAGCGTGCGCAGCTGCGGAACGAGAGGTCCTTGGTTCAAGTCTTCCCCCGAGTGAAAAGTTTAATTTTTTATTTTCCGTTTATGTGACAAACCCTTATGTTTTCATCACTTTTTTGGGAGTGATTACCACATCCACATGAAAACCTAAATCGGGCAAGGTAGAAGAATCTTTTTACCCATTCACCAGCCGGCCGGAGTGGCCGAGCGGTTCTAGGCGCTACAGTCTGGACCGCGCGACCGCTACGGTCGCAGGTTCGAATCCTGCCTCGGGCATGGATGTGTGTGATGTCCTTAGGTTAGTTAGGTGTAAGTAGTTCTAAGTTCTAGGGGACTGATGACCTCAGAAGTTAAGTCCCATAGTCCTTGGAGCCATTTGAACCATTTGAACCCATTCGCCAAGTGTACAAGTTAGGTGGGTCGACAACATATTCCTGTCATGTGACGCACATGCCGTCACCAGTGTCGTATATAATATATCAGACGTGTTTTCCTGTGGAGGAATCGGTTGACCTATGACCTTGCGATCAAATGTTTTCGGTTCCCATTGGAGAGGCACGTCCTTTCGTCTGCTAATAGCACGGTTTTGCGGTGCGGTCGCAAAACACAGACACTAAACTTATTACAGTGAACAGAGACGTCAATGAACGAACGGACAGATCATAACTTTGCGAAAATAAAGTAAGTAAACTTTTCACTCGAGGGAAGACTTGAACCAAGGACCTCTCGCTCCGCAGCTGCGCACGCTAACCACGGGACCACGGCGCTCCTGAGCCCACATTATCCTTGATGTTGCCTATCTTGCGCATGGACTACTTAGTTTGTATATTTTGCTTATTTTTTTCATAGTTCCACACAACTTCTTCCTGTTTTCTCGATTGATCTGTGTTCAGTTTTTCAAGGCCTATCCGCTGTGCCAACTTACAACTAAATCTGAGCGGGGTGCGATGGGGCGGTTCCCTTGTAAGTTCTAGGGGACTGATGACCTCAGAAGTTGAGTCCCATAGTGCTCATAGCCATTCGAACCATTTTTGTATTCCATCACTAAAAAATGTAACTTCGCGTGACTAGGGCCTTCCGTCGGGTAGACCGTTCGCCGGGGGCCAAGTCTTTCAATTTGACGCCACTTCGGCGACTTGCGCGTGGATCATCATGATTAGAACAACACAACAACCAGTCCTTGAGCGGAGAAAATCTCCGACCCAGCCTGGAATCGAACCCGGGCCCTTAGGATTGACCTTCTGTCGCGCTGACCACTTTTTATTTTTATTCATTTTTTTAAATCTCATTTTGTTCGTTTTCGTTCGTTCTATCTGCTCGGGGCGGACGTCGCAAGACACCCGCTTCAGTTCGTCGTCAATCCATTAACTCAGTCTTTTTATTACAGAGGGCAGCTAACCGTCTGACCGAACACGCTGAGTTACCGTGCCGGCAATATGTAAATGTCGTGTGACCTAGGCCTCGACCACTCAGCTACCGGGGGCGGACATCACTGAAGTTAGTATTCTGTGATTGATGGTTAGCGACAGCCAGAATTTCCAGTAATGTTAGTTTTCTGCCTTTGTTCGCTCTATGAAGAGCAATACATATAACATCATAAGAATGACATTCATTCAGACCATGGTCAGCAAAAGGTGAAATCTTTCTTTTTCAGCGTCCATTTCCTTTCATGTTGAGTCAATCAAGTAGTTCTTGACGTACATTTAATTTGCCACATGAATTGCAGGAGACCCTACAAATTACACTTCGTCCTAAAGGTAGAAGCTTGTCTTTACCATTGAACAGAATATGGGTAACAATACTCCTAGTACAGAAATTTGGTGTACATTACCTGAATTTTATATGAAATAGAGAAAGGGAAGGGATGGGGTGCCAATTCTTGACTTCCAGCCTTACAGGGCGTTGTGGAAATGTGATGACGGAAGTTAAATATTTATGATGGTGGAGCCGGACTCAAACCTGGATTTACCGATTCTCATAAGCGGTTGCCTTAACTCCTTTGGCCATTATGACTCAGTCCATGACCAGCTCAAATGCAGCATCATTCGTCCGTTGACCCCCTACTCGCAAATTATTGATTGCCGAACGATTTGGGACTATCTTAGTGCGTTAACAATGAAACAAATGTCAAGGGACCGTCGCGCTCTTACAGAAATCTATGTATTTGAGCTGTGTCTGTTCTGTCGGCCATGTTCGACCATACCATAAGCATTACTGTATACAATTTCTTTCATTCTCGTGAATTCATTTTCAAAAATGGTTCAAATGGTTCTGAGCACTATGGGACTTAACTTCTGTGGTCATCAGTCCCCTAGAACTTAGAACTACTTAAACCTAACTAACCTAAGGACATCACACACATCCATGCCCGAGGCAGGATTCGAACCTGCGACCGTAGCAGTCGCGCGGTTCCGGACTGAGCGCCTTAACCGCGAGACCACCGCGGCCGGCGAATTCATTTTCAAAATTTTGTTTGCGGTATAGATAGTAGGCATTAAACCGTGCTGTGGAAGGGTGCCTGTGTGTTAGAGGATGCTAGCAATAGGCAGTTATTACATATCCTGAGCTCAAACATAGTGAGATATCTCGAACAGAATGGTCTGCGCCATACCAAACAGCATAGAATCCGAAAACATAGATCATGAGAAGCGCAAGTCGTACTTTTCTCACACCACACGCTGACAGCTTTGGATGAAGGCAGCATTTCTTGATTTCCGGGAAGTATTTGAATCTCTTTCACATCTACGCATATTATCAGAAGTACGATCGTATGAGGTATCGAGCGAAGTTCGTGACTGCATAGAGGTTTTTATGATAGGGAGGACGCAGCAAGTTATCTTGGATGGTGAATTACCATGTAGAAATTAGTTTCGGTGTGACCCAGGAAAGGGTGTTGGGACCCTTTTTGTTCATGTTGCATATTAATGAGCTTGCGTACAATAGTAAACTCAGACTTTTTGCAGATGATGGAGTTATGTGTAGTATAGTGATGTCTGAAAGTAGCTGCATATGTATTCACTCAGATCTTGATAAGATTTCAAAGTGGTGCAAAACTTGCCAACTTGCAGTAAATTTTCAGAAATGTAAAATTGTGTCCTTTACAAAACGGAGAAACGTAGTATCCTAGGATTGCAATATCAGTGAGTCACAATTGGAATCGGTTAACTCATACAAGCACCTGCGTGTACCACTTTGTAGGCATCGAAATGGAATTATCACATACTCTCAGTAGAGGATAAAGCAGGTGGCAGACTTCGGTTTTCCTCGCGGGATTAGCCGTGCGGTCTAGGGCGCTGCAGTCATGGACTGTACAGCTGGTCTGGAAATTATGTTCGGCTACTTGCAGACCATTTGCAGCCATTCAAGGACTTCATGTTCCCAAACAACGATGAAATTTTTATGGGTGATGATGCGGCATGTCACTGGGTCAGAGTTGTTCGCGACTGGTTTCAAGAACATTCTGGGCAGTTCGAGCGAATGGTTTGGCCAACCAGATCTCCCAACATGTCATCGAACATTTATGGGACGTAATCGAGAGGTCAGTTGATGCAAAAAATTCTCTACCGGCAATACTTTCGCAATTGTGGACGGCTTTAGAGGCAGCACGGCTCAATCTTTCTGCAGGGGACTTCCAACGGCCTGCCCATCCCGGGCAAAAGGGGTTCCAACACGCTATCAGGAGGTATTCCATGATTTTTATCAACTCAGTGTAGACAAAAATGGTTCAGATGGCTCTAAGCACTATGGGACTTAACATCTGAGGTCACCAGTCACCTAGACTTAGAACTTCTTAAACCTAACTAACCTAAGGACATCACACACATCCATGCCCGAGGCAGGATTCGAACCTGCGACCGTAGCAGTAGCGCGGTTCCGGACTGAAGCGCCGAGAACCGCTCGGTCACAACGGCCGGCTCATTGTAGACAGATGTGTTGCTGTTCGGTCGTATGCGTGCGGCAGCCAGCCGTGAGTCCCGCCCTAGACTCGCCTCGCCTCCAGCAGCTGTTTATTCGGCAGTGTTTGCAGAAGTCGGTCTTTGGCCGGCGTGTTTAGACAGGAGGGCGGCGATAAGGCCCGGAAGGAGCCAGATAGCTCCAGCCGCCGCCGTCCAGGCCCACGCTGGAACCAGGCGCCGGGGCGTCCAGCACGGGCAGCCGGGATCGTGGCCGTGTTTCTAGCCAGCAGACCGCAAGCGTACGCCTGCACCTACTCGCCAATTGGACCGGCTTCAGTGCAGCGGAGAACTGGCGCAATGGAAACCGCAACGGAATTTTTACCCAGGGAAAAACAGTATGGCTGTATACAATGTATTTTATTGCATGCCATTTTACCTAAGTTCCACGAGACCAGTACACGGCGGAAGCATTATCCTGGCGGCATTCAGGTTGCTTATGTAGGCGCATCCCATGAGTTTTACTGCAACGTCATCGTCCTCTGTACTACTATATAAAGACAAGTCGTTTAATGTTGCCGCCGAACATCTCGAAAAGTTCTTGAGCAATTTGCTTCAAATTTTTACACAGTGCTCTAATAAACGTTCAGACAGACACAGCCTACAAATTTCTTAGTTTCGAAACAGCATAGAGGAAACATTGTTACCAAACATCTCGACAAGTCTTGACCAATATACCTCAGATTAAAACACAGTGCTCAATAAATATGTATAAAACACAAAGGGGAAACGTCGTTAGAAAAACATTTCGAAAGTACTTGACCAGTTACATTCAAAGTTTTACACGATATTCCACTAAACATTTCGATGGACATAGCCTGTATTTTACACTGAAGAGCCAAAGAAACTGGTTCACCTGCCTAATGTCGTGTAGCGCCCCCGCGGGTACGCAGAAGTGCCGCAACACGACGTAGCTCGGACTCCACTAATGTCTGAAGTAGTGCTTGAGGGAATTGACACCATGAATCCTGCAGGACTGTCCATAAACCCGTAAGAGTGCGAGAGTGGTGGAGATCTCTCCTGAATAGCACTTTGCAAGGTATCCCAGATATGCTCAATAATTCTCATGTCTGGGGAGTTTGGTGGCCAGCGGAAATGTTTAAACTCAGAAGAGTGTTCCTGGAGCAACTCTGTAACATTTCTGGATGCGTGGGGCGTCGCATTGTCCTGCTAGAATTGCCTAAGTCCGTCGGAATGCACAAAGGACATGAATGGGTGCAGATGTTAGACAAGATGCTTACGTATGTGTCACCTGTCAGAGTCGTATCTAGACGTATCAGGGGTCCGATATCACTCCAACTGCACACGCCCCACACCATTAGCCGGCCGCGGTGGCCGTGCGGTTCTGGCGCTGCAGTCCGGAACCGCGGGACTGCTACGGTCGCAGGTTCGAATCCTGCCTCGGGCATGGGTGTATGTGATGTCCTTAGGTTAGTTAGGTTTAAGTAGTTCTAAGTTCTAGGGGACTTACGACTTAAGATGTTGAGTCCCATAGTGCTCAGAACCATTTGATTTGAACCCACACCATTATAGAGCCTCCAAAAGCTTGAACAATACCCTGATGACATGAAGGTCTATTGATTCATGAGGTGGTCTACATAGCCGTACACCTCCATCCGCTCGATACAGCTTGAAATGAGACTCGTCCGACCCGGCAGTATGTTTCCAGTCACCAGCAATCCAGTGTCGGTGTTGACGGGCCCAGGGCGAAGCTTTGGCGTCATGCAGTTATCAATACTACACGAGTGACCCTTCGGCTCCGAAAGCCCATATCGATGATGTTTTGTTGAATGGTTCGCCACTTGTTGATGGCACAGCATTGAAATCTGCAGCAATTTGCATAAGTGTTGCACTTCCATCACTTTGAACGATTCTCTTCAGTTGTAGTTGGTCCCGTTTTTTGCAGGATCTTTTCCCGGGCGCAGCGGTGCCGGAGATTTAATGTTTTACCGGATTCCTGATATTCACGGCACACATGTGAAATGGTCGTACGGGAAAATCCCCACTTCATCGCTACCTCGGAGATGCTGTGTCCCAACGCCGGCACGCCGACTCTAACACCATGTTCAGACTCACTTAAATCTTAATAATGTGTCATTGTAGCAGCAGTAACCGATCTAACAACTGCGCAGACGCTTGTTGTCTTATATAGGCGCTGCCGACCGCAGTGCCGTATTCTACCTGTTTACATATCTCTGTATTTGAACACGCGTGCCTATACCTGTTTCTTTGGAGCTCCAGCGTTTTTCATATATGCAATGTGCAAAAAAGAAGTCGAAGGATTCTTGACCAGTTTATTTCGAATTGTTATCCAGTAGTTTAATAAACAATCCTACGTACATAGGCTATATTTTTAAACAACTTTGTTTCTTATTAAAGCCGACTGTGAGAAAGAAAATGCTGTATTCTACTGTCAGAATATGCAGCTTTGTTTCATTTCTCGCTGTCAGTTTTAATTACGATAGCGGAGCATTTAAGCCAATAGACAAATGGCTTCCCTCATATAATACGAGGTGTGTGAGTAAATAGCGAGACCGGCAGTACTGCGACCAATCTGGCAACGCTGTGTTGTTCTACTTGTGTAGACCGGTGTGTTTATCCCTTCCAGATGCTCAGCCTGAATTTCATCTCCGTACAGTCATCACGTGATTTTGTGAGAGCGCCATCAGTGAAGTTGTGTTTTTTCTGCGTGTTACGAAAATGGAACAGCGGAATTTAGTGCAACGTTGTGCCAACACACTTTGTGTTAACTTGGGAAATACGCCAGTGTGACCATAGAAGAGTTGGAGTATATGGTTCAAATGGCTCTGAGCACTATGGGACTTAACTTCTGAGGTCATCAGTCGCCTAGAACTTAGAACTAATTAAACCTAAATAACCTAAGGACATCACACACATCCATGCCCGAGGTAGGATTCGAACCTGCGACCGTAACGGTCGCTCGGTTCCAGACTGTAGCGCCTAGAACCGCACGGCCACTACGGCCGACGGAGTCTATGGGGAACATTCCTTATCAAGAGCACAAGTTTTTCGCTGGTACAAATCATTTTTGGAAAACCGAGAACACGTTGAAGATGAACCTCGCTCAGGGAGACCTTTCATTACAGAAACCGACAACAACATCAAACGTGCTCTAGTGACACCAGACTTACGTTTAACGTCACCGAAGATTTGCATAAGCGATAGGTCTGTGCCAAAATGGTGCCGAAAAACCTCACAAGTCAAATTGCAACACGCTCTAACCTGTTCACGTTATTAAGGCCATACAAGCATGGTCTTCTCCGAATGTACTTCTGGGCAAAAGCGATTCTGGTAGCTGGAGTCCAAAGTGTTGTTCACCATGCCTTTTGCGTTGTTGTGGAAATACACTATATGATCAAAAGTATCCGGACACCCCCCAAAACATACGTTTTTCATATTATGTGCAATGTGCTGCCACCTACTGCCAGATACTTCACATCAGCGACCTCAATAGTCATTAGACATCGTGAGAGAGCAGAATCGAGGAAACATGAGCGTTGATCATCTTGAGAGGACCACGGATGGTTCAAATGGCTCTGAGCACCATGGGACTTAACATCTGAGGTCATCAGTCCCCTAGAACTTAGAACTACTTAAACCTAACTAACCTAAGGACATCACACACATCCATGCTCGAGGCAGGATTCGAACCTGCGACCGTAGCGGTCGCGCGGTTCCAGATTGAAGCGCCTAGAACCGCTCGGCCACCAGCGGACCACGGATGGCTCAGTCGTGAGTTCACTGGGTGGTGAATCCTGGATTCTTGAGTACGATCCTGAGACAAAGCGGCAAAGTGGAGAGTGGCGCACCGACACGTCTCGGCTGAAAAAGCTCGACTTCGCAAAGCAAATATCAAAACAATGCTGATTTGATTTCTTGACCGTAGGGGTATCGCGCGTAAGAAATTTGTTCCTCCAGGAAAACTCGTAACCAAGTGTTTCACAAAGCTGTCTTTGAGAGGCTCAGGAAAAGAGTGAATCGAGTCAAACCGGACATTGCAGACAAATGGATGATGCATCCTAATAACGTCCCATGTCACACAGCCACTTCTATCACTGAATTTTTGACCTCAAAAGGTATTCCTGTTGTTCCACAGCCCCCCCCCCCCCCAATTCACCTGATGTGAGTCCTGAAAAAGTCTTAAAAGCCCATCATCTTATGACTCTGGAGAAATTCGAAACCATGTGACTGACATATTAAAGGCCCTACGAGTTAAAGCCTTTCAGCAGTGCTGCCAAAACCGGGATAAACGGCACCATCGATGTACAGCAGCCAAATGGAACCATTTTGAAGGGGATAATGTTGTTGTCTTAAAAGAGTAAAAACTCTGGTAGATAAAATTTAATATCATCACTTTTCTCACGCACCTCCTACATTATATTCTTTCGCCGTACATATAATTTAACACAAAAATTATACACCCAATATGCTGTTCTGTTTTCTTCCTCGCGGTAGGTCTTAACAGAAAAAAAGAAAGTTGTTTTTATGGCTAACTTCGCAATCCTCCTCGCTCATGAATTGAAACTACGCGAAATATTGTCATTGAAGCTACTATCATGACAGACCTAGTAGCTGAAGAGGTCTCTCTCATACCCGATACATGATCCCAACCAGTTTAGCCAGTCATTTAAGCTACTTCACTTTCCAGTAATGGTTTCATTTGCAGTAACGAGAAAAAGGCTCAAGGCCACAGAGAGGGGAGGGAGAAAAGGAGATAGACGGAGAGGTGGGTAGGAAATAAACATAGAGGGGGGAAGGAGGAGATGGACAGAAAGATGGGAGAGGATGAGAGGGACAGAGGAGAGAGGAGGAGATTAGGGTGTACGTCCAGTTTCCCTGCATGCTCAGCAGTTGTGAAGCATTGCCAGATTCGCCAGTCAACAACAACAACAGTGTCCTCGCGGAAAGTATACCTGGGTCTGCTTTTAGCGACTGACAGATTGTCATTGACAGTACGTAACACCAGTGTCTGGTCCCTTTCAGTTAAAACCTTTATGTGATCACTGTTCGTACGCCTAGGTGCATCGCGCCATTCCTTGTTGACACATTGTGTAGTAACTGCTGTTACAGCACCAACAAATCGGCCGACCTCAATCACGATGTGATCGTGGATACTTTCAAAAACGTGGCGCAGTGGCTAGCACACTGGACTCGCATTCGGGAGGACGATGGTCCAATCCCGCCTCCGGCCATCCTGATTTAGGTTTTCCGCGATTTCCCTAAATCGCTCCAGGCAAATGCCGGGGTGGTTCCTTTGAAAAGGCACGGCCGGCTTCCTTCCCCGTCCTTCCCTAACCCGATAGGACCGATGACCTCGCTGTCTGGTCTCCTCCCCCAAACAATCCAATACAATACTTTGAAACACGATAGTGCTTTCTGCCATTTTGCCACGTCTACACATCTTTCATGGCTGATTCCGTAAAATAGATGGAGACACTCACACACACACACACACACACACACACACACACACACACACACACAAAACACTGTCATGACCCGGGTTCGATTCCTGGCTGGGTTGGGGAATTTTTCTGCCCGGTGAACGGGTGTTTGTGTTGTCCTCATCGTTCCATCATAATTCATGAAAGTGGCTAGATTGGATTGTGTACAGACTGCGAAGGTGTACGGGCTCTGATGACCGCGCAGTTGAGCGCCTCACAAACCAATCATCATCATCACTGTCATGACTTACGCCAACAGTGGAGGTTCACATGAGCGCATGGTTCCGATTCTGCAACATCTGCAACAGCCCAAAAGCGATCAGTGTGTCCTTGTAAGGCAATGACTATTATTTTGTCGGGTGGAGGTACCTCCTGGCTCTGCTGGTGGCAAGCGGTTGGATGCTAGGTGGCCACACCGGAGCGTTCATGCCAGTCCCCATACTCGTGTTGGTTGCTTGCTTGCTCTGTCGAAATGTCTTTTCCAATGAGGAGTCACAAAATGATTCTGCGAGAAAATATTTCTTTGAAATATGAACCGTTGCGGAAACTACCGTCATGTCCCGGTATATACTCGTAGCATTAATTGTGAGAAAAGTGGACGTGGTGAAATCAACATGTTTGCAAACAACTTCAGGAGTTTGATGCCACATGTTTTGGTTACGAATGACTGTAAAATCGTTCGATCTCCTTCTCACGGCTAATCTTCGCACTTTGAACTGTTACTGTTAAAAAACAAAAATACTGCAATGAAATCCGAACACAGAGTATTTTAGAAAGTGGAAGACATCAACAACAGATGACAGTGGTACGATGTTTCAAGACGTCCAATCTCCGAAGTTGCCAGATGCTCCTCAGATGGTTAACACTCCTGAACCACAGTGGAAAAGAAGTGTTCCACCGTGTCTACAAGCAAAGATAACCAGTTGTTGGTTCTTGATGGGGAAAAAAATGAAATACTGGAGCAAGACATCGACTGACGCTAAAATGGCGATCTTAAGCTCTTTCAGTGTTTATTACCACCTATGGCAGAAATTGCATTCTTTGCAACGTTTTATACTGCGAAGCATAATTCAAATTTATTTGGTGCAGAAATTCAAACGGTTTACGACGGCATTACCTTTTGAAGACTGTCGATATTAATGCTTCGTTATCCACGGTAGAGAAGAAACGAACTAAATTACGTTATCATGAGCGTTTACCAAGTGGTATAATCTTCGAAGCCACTAGGCGAGACGCCAGTAACAACCAACACGACGTTTCGTGTAGCGACACGCCGAGCAATTAGCTTCAGCGACCTAGCCAAAGCCAATGGGAAAAATGTCACGATGAAAACCAGTTTGTTGGTCATACGTGCGCATACCGGAGGAGTAGAGGCGGTGACTCATAGAACGAAATAGCCTCCGAATGTACCTCTGGCCAAAAGCGATTCTGGTAGCTGGAGTTAAAAGTTTTTGTTACTGATGCCTTTTGCGTTCTTCTGGAGATATTTCCATAGCAAGTTTCATCCCCTAACCAATATTTATTTATATCTAACCGAGAAGTGAAATACCAGTTTTCATAAATTTACGTTTAAAATATTTTTAATGTAACGAAACATTTTATTAAAAGTTTTCAACCCCTATTGCACTCCATTAGGGGTTGAATTTCCAGAAATACTGAAACAAGTATTTTTTATTTCTAACCGAGAAGTCCAATACCACTTGCCACAGACGTAGCCTTAAAAATCCTTTAGTAATTCTGTAGTAATTATTTATTTTCAGTGGTTCAATTTCCAAAAATGCTGACTGAGAATCCAAATACCAATATTCGTAGTTCTAGCTTCAAAGTTCCCTCAACAGTGACATACTTTCAAAAAGCCTTTCATCCCCTGTTTCACCCTCTTAAGAGCGGAATTTCGGACAATCCTCCTTAAACGATGCCCACAGTATAAAATCCACACCCTCTCCAAACTTATTGAAGTTTATATCCATAGCGGTTTGGACAGACAATGATAAGTCACTGAATCAGTCTGTACCTATTTCACCCCCTTGAGGGTGAAATTTTCAAAAACAGTGAAACACGTATTTTTTATTTCTAATTGAGAAGGCAAATTTAAATTTACATAGATTTAACTTTAAAAATGCTTTCATAATGAAAGATTTTCATGAAGAAACTCAATCCCTATTACACCCTCTTAGGGTTTATTTTCCAAAAAAACGAAGCACATTTTTTTTATTTGTAACTGAGAGGTCAAACACCAATGTTGATATATGTAGCTTTAAAAATAGTTTAGTAGTTCTTTAATAATGATAAAGCTGTCACCCACTATTCCACTCCCATAGGGTTAAATTTCTGAAAATTCTGAAACGCACATTTATTTCTGAACGAGAAACCAAATATCAATTCAAAATTACCGTAATAGACATTTTTCAAAAGAAAAGCCTTCATCTCTTATTTCACCCTCTCAGGATTGGAATTTCGAGAAATCCCTTCTTAAACGACACCTTCATTATAAGATCCACACTTTCTCCATATTTCAGGATTCTGTCGTTAGCAGTTTGGGCTGGGCGGTGATGAGTCAGTCATTCAGTCAGGGCATTGCCTTTTATATATAGCGATAAATATCTCTTTCCGTGTTTTCTCAGAAAAATGGCAATGATACTTACGTACCATCCACCTCTGTGGCAAAATAGCGATCTAAAGGCGACCAGATCGAATCGTGGCAAAAGGAAAAAAAACATCATTCACAGAACTCGAAGGGCAGCCATAGCTTTAACAGCTGTGATCCATTGTTCCGAGATAAATTCCAAATATCCATGGGTGCTATGGAGTAACACCGTATTTCTCTGCTTACGGTGTTCTACGAGTCGAACGGGAACGTCAAACAAAGCGATTGTCTTTCTTTTTTGGGCGTTAGTAAGGTATATACCTCTCCCATGTTTTTCACTCTCCCTTTCTTCATGCAGTAGCAACCCGTAACCACATATACGCAAATTTGTGTAGTTTATGTATTACAAATAACCTAAATTTGAACGATCACGTCGATAATGTTGGGGTAAAGCAAACCAAAGACTGCGATTCATTGGCAGAACACTTAGAAGGTACAATAGGTCTGCTAAAGAGACTGCTTACACCACGCTTGTCCGCCCTATTCTGGAGTATTTCCGTGCGGTGTGGGATCCACATCAGGTCGGACTAATGGATGACATCGAAAAAAATTCAAAGAATGGCGGCTCGTTTTGTACTATCGCGAAATAGGGGAAATAGTTCCACAGACATGATACGTGAATTGGAGTGCAATCATTAAAACAAAGGCGTTTTTCGTTGCGACGGGATCTTCTCATGAAATTTCAATCACCAGTTTTCTCCTCGATTGCGAAAACATTCTGTAGGCACCCACCTATATAGAGAGAAATCAGAGCTCGCACAGAAAATTTTAAGTGCTCGTTTTTCCCGCGCGCCGTTCGAAAGTGGAACGGTAGAGAGACAGCTTGAAGGTGGTTCATTGGACCCTCTGCCAGGCACTTTATTGTGAATAGCAGAGTAATCACGTAGATGTAAATGTAGACGTTCATCGACCTACGCAGTAAAAAACGAGATAAGTTATGAGCATGGCATCTATGAACAATTTGTGGTAAACCGTACCGTGCCGGCCGGAGTGGCCGAGCGGTTTTCGGCGCTACAGTCTGGTACCGCGCGACCGCTACGGTCGCAGGTTCGAATCGTGCCTCGGGCATGGATGTGTGTGATGTCCTTAGTTTAGTTAGGTTTAAGTAGTTCTAAATTCTAGGGGACTGATGACCTCAGAAGTTAAGTCCTATAGTGTTCAGAGCCATTTTTTGATACCGTACCGTGAAAGTTATGCCCGTGTTTATATATTTCCAAAGACCATTAGTATGTTACAGACTTTGTTATATATTGAATACGTGACAGATTCCTTCACATCCATTCATCTAACAACACATAGTTTCCGATACCGAAACATAAGAATGACACGAAAGAAGAAGAAAAAGGTATGGAAATTTTTCCTTGAATATGGTGAAAGGGGACAAAGGCGGAAGAAACGCTTACTAACAGATGAAAAGATTATGTGCGGAAAATGTGACTTACAAAGGGAGGTGTAGTGTTGAGAACTGACGGTAGAAAATAGTGTGCACGCAGGTGGAGTGTTACTCTTTGGGTAGGGTGTATGAATACGCGGTAACGTCACCACCCTTTGCCTGACAGTATCTGTTTCCTGGCTGTACGAGTGTCGGGAACAGCTTTGCTAAGCGCAAACACTCGGTCGTGCTAGCATTCGCTGCTGCTAAACACTTCCTTCTACTGGAACGGAAGTAGGAAACCGCTTCTAGAATGAGGAACGCAGGGATTTCCATGCCGCATTTCTGTGGAATGACAGAACGCTGCTAACAGTTACGGACCTAGGAGAGTGGATGGCAACTTCGGCAGACAAGACATCTGGCGGAGTGCGTGTTTCAACGCTGCGTTTTTGTCTTGTTTATAAACGCGCGTGTGTTCAGTGCTCTTGCCATGCTTGTTAATAATCGACATACTCTTAGTCAGCGGTGTGTGGACTTGTCAGGAATGTCTAAACAGCAAGCCAGCTGACCTGTTCTCGTTGGCATTCCACAATTCAGAGAGGCTTTTTAAGTTACTTTTCTCGTAAAAGATGGTACTGTTTTGTATAATTCTGAGCTGAGCTTCATTTCATTAGCTGTACTAAAGAGATCTTGCACTAGCAGTTTTCTACAGTTATTATCCACGTTGTTTTATGAAGTAGAAGCGGAATAAGATAAGGGCCACCGAGATCATCTTAAATGAATCACAGCGATACGGCGTTGGCTACACGAGAGGAAGCTCTATTGATCCTGTGTCGCAATTCGTAGCGTCTCAGTCACCATCCAGTAATAAAAACTCGGCACAGTAGATTAAGTAATAACTGTTTTAAGAATTAACATCAAAAAACAACATAAACTGCATATAATTTCTTGATGTACGACCAGTTTCGACAAACCACTATCATTGGTGATTCAGTTTTTCTTTCTGTATTTATCATTTGGTATTTAATACACCATACGGGCAGCCTAGTGGCACATAACGTTATTAAACGAAATAGATACACAGTATAATGTGGACTGCAGCTACACAGAATTTATACTGTACGCACATAAACTCACCAAATTCTGTCCACAATTCACGTTTTAGTCTCATGTATTTGTTATTTATGATTACGTTTGCACTGAATAACGTAGGACTACAGAAGTATCATCACATTAGAAGTAGAGGCAACACTGCCGTCATGTTAGTATAACTTGCCTCTACTTTGTGACTTTCTCGATGTTTATCACTCGATATTATTTGCAGGTGGTCAAAATCAGTCGTAAAAACATGAATTCCGTGGATATGCAGCCGTTTTGTTCAAAAATGTTCAAATGTGTGTGAAATCTTATGGGACTTAACTGCTAATGTCATCAGTCCCTAAGCTTACACACTACTTAACCTAAATTATCCTAAAGACAAACACACACACACACACACACACACACACACCCATGCCCGAGGGAGGACTCGAACCTCCGCCGGGACCAGCCGTACAGTCCATGACTGCAGCCGCTTTGTGTTTTAGTTACGTTAGTAATTTAAATCCATTATGGACTGTCTGTTTCCTTCATGTGGAAGAAACAAACCAACGTTGTTTTTCGTTAGTTCTATTGTAATATGCTTTTCTAGGTTGTGGTAGTCTTCCATAGTCCGTGTTTCTGGATCATATCCTCAATTCCGAGAGTTCCTGAACTGTACAGAAAATTGGAATAGAGATCAACATAAACATCATTTCCGCCCTTTTTATTGCTCATGAAAACCACACATTGCATATTGTGCCACCATACAGCGAGACCTTCAGAGGTGGTGGTCCAGATTGCTGCACACACCGGTGCCTCTAATACCCAGTAGCACGTCCTCTTGCATTGATGCATACCTGTATTCATCGTGGCATACTATCCACATGATCGTCAAGGCACTGTTGGTCCAGTTTGACCCACCCCTCAACGGTGATTCGGAGAAGATCCCTCAGAGTGGTTGGTGGGTCACGTCGTCCATAAACACCCCTTTTCCGTCCATCCCAGGTATGTTCGATTGGATTAATGTCTGGGGAACATAATATCAATACCGATACTATACTTACTTTACTTTTCATGTGGCAAGGGCCTTATCGACCATACGCCTGCTCTATGAGCCTCTTCCACTTCTGCCTGTCCAATGCGCTGTTTGTCCAGTTGCTGTTGCTGTTCATCCTAGTTGTGTCCTCCCGAATGTTATCCCGCCATCTGATTCTGGGTCTCCTCTTCTTCTCGTTCCTTCTATTGTTCTGCTGAATGCCATTCTAGGTAGTCTATTCTCTGTCATTCTTGCTATATGGCCTGTTCAATTCAACCTTCTCCTCTGGAGCACTTCGACGATGTTACGGAGTTTATACAGCCTTCTTAATTCTTCATTTCTTCTTATTCTCCATTCCACACCGATACTATAGGCATACAAATAGAAATGTTCTTTCCCTTATTGATAATATAGGTACATTTGTACAGTTTTATTCTGTTTATCTGCAATTGCTTGATAGCCGAGCACACGAAAACATGCATTCCAGTCTACTTTTACTCTGTAGATGGGTGTCCGAATCGTCAACTGCTCCAGATAGAGCGCGGTAGAGACACCTAGTGGGAGAACGCATGACCACCGCCCCTCGTTTCATATACGAAAGGAATTCTAGCATTCTTTGTACCATCCCTTGCGTAATGGAGAGACACTGTATTTACTAGTTCAGTAACTGCTCAGTATTGATAATATTAAAAAAAATATGCACGCTCACTATTCACAAAAAAAATGGTTCAAATGGCTCTGAGCACTATGGGGCTCAACTGCTGAGGTCATTAGTCCCCTAGAACTTAGAACTAGTTAAACCTAACTAACCTAAGGACATCACAAACATCGATGCCCGAGGCAGGATTCGAACCTGCGACCGTAGCGGTCTTGCGGTTCCAGACTGCAGCGCCTTTAACCGCACGGCCACTTCGGCCGGCCACTATTCACAGTATCAAAAGAAATTACGGACATAGGAAACTTGTATCATCTAATGGTCGATCAGATCTATGAGGGATGGTATTGTATCTTCTGTTGACCGCCGCAACTGAGGATAACTAAGGGGCGGGGATGACCGAGCTCTAGAGGTCGTTTTGACAACAGCTCTTGATCGCGTGAGAACAGCCGCCAGATACTAGCTGCATGAATCAATGTAGGAGTGAGCTAGTAACAGCCGAGGACGTGCGCCTCGGCAGTTGACTTGTCGAGCGGCCGTGACCTGCAAATTAAACCCCTAATGACTTTCCTCGACAACAGCGCGTGCGCGGAAGTTGCGCAACGGTAGGAGGGGCTCGTAGCGTTCCCGCCGGCTGCAGAAATTTATTTCTGGGAAGAGCGGACGGCGGTTGGGTCGACCCTCGTCCGGACACGTTGGGCGTTCCGTTTGGCTGGTGCGGCTCGCACGAAAACCTCGCCCCGTACTCGCTGAGTTACCAAGCGCATGGATCTCCCTCCGCTCTCACGACGCGGGGGCCCTTTAAATCCACATTAAACGAATTACGACGGCGGGAAGCTTTCTGCCGGAGAGTGAGTGCGGGGTGGCTATAATTAAACTTTCGTTACTAGAGCCAGTGCAGATGGAAAACTATTTACCTTTAACGTATCGGTACCTAAATTTATAGGAATGATGTGCGGTCTGCGCACTCCAGGATTTGAGTTGTTAGCAGAGGTGTACACACTCCGTTTTTAACCTTCCCCATGCTTGCTTGTTAGCCAAACAGGCAAACCGCCGCACGTTATCAACAGAACCGTCAGGCTGCTTCACTCCCATCCAAGCCAAACTAGGATAAAAGAGTCATGCTTCCTCGCTTGACTGTCTCCCTGTATCACCGCTGTGCTACGCTATTTAGCAGTTCATTGTGCACGAGTAGCTATTGTGTACGAGTAGCGTTTTTAAGTTGATGAAAATGCCCGTGCATCACAAGACGAGGCTCCAGGAAATGCACCGAAGAGCCAAAGAAACTGGTACACCTGCCTAATATCGTTTAGAGCCCCGGCGAGCACGCAGAAGTGCCGCAACACGACGTGGCATGGACTCGACAAATGATTGAAGAAGTACTGAAGGGAAATGACACCATGAATCAAATGGTTCAAATGGCTCTAAGCACGATGGGACTTAACATCTGAGGTCTACAGACCCCTAGAACTCAGAACTACTTAAACCTAACTAACCTGAGGACATCACACACATCCATGCCCGAGGCAGGATTCGAACCTGCGACCGTAACGGTCGCGCGGTTCCAGACTGAAGCGCCTAGAACCGCTCGGCCACACAGGCCTTTCACTCCCTGTATTGTACCCTCGCTAACTTTACATAAAAAACGCAAAAAATACATTATCTAGAGTAACCGCAGATAAAAGATTATTTTTACATTCACGCACGTGCTGTACTTGATTCTGAATGCTTATTACCTGGCTCTGTGACGCATCCGAGACAAAACACTAAGGTAGTACACCAGGAAATGCCATGTCAGAGTGGTTTCGTAGAATGAAGATGTCTCTGGTTTTGTCGAGCGCAGCAGCAGTAATGTATTTGTAATAGCGGTGTCCGTCGAAAGGTGAGGATTTTCGCTTCTACAACGGGTGCCAGGTAGTGCAGTAGAACGCTCTACTATGGGGAAGCGTCGCCTTTCTCTGCACTCCCATTTAGGACGAGTGAAGAATAGCAGCAGTCTACCTGAGAGGATGTCGCCTCGCGCTAATGACCGTGCTGGTCTGGCCTTCCCATCACCGTCCCCCCAAATATATACACACACACACACACACACACACACACACACACACACACACACGCACATTGGGCCCGGGGCTTCCTGTTCCATCTCAGCCTGGGAAGGGACGACGGAACGAGTTCTAATAGCGGGCCAGACCACCTTATCCTGCGGCGGCAGCGGCGGCGGCAGGTGGACAAGCGCCATTACAGGCCAGACACCCTCCAAATTGGTGTACACCTTTTTTCTCTCCGCCAGCGTCAAGCGCTTTTACTCGAATGGAACGGCGCTGCCATCTTCCCCTATCAAAGAGCGGAATGCAGGCGCAGAGCTTAACGAGAAAGTAGGAATGACTCCTTAGACCAGTGAGTGAGGGGAGAGGCTGGAGCAGGATCATCAGTTACTACCTGATGTCTTAACACGTGTCCTGTCCGCGATCAGTGCTGACGTTTAGAACTTTAACGGTTTCTCTGGTGGTCTCCATCATGTTACGTCTAGAGTACATCGTCATTGCATAGCTATTGGAATTTTAACACAGTGACTTTGTCTGATAGCTTTACACTCTCTTGAACTCTTCCCTTTATAGTCCCCGTTTGCACGACACTGAATTTGTAGGTCTGCCTTGATGCGGAACATTGCCTTAACTCGTCATCCAAACAAATTTGACTGACAGTCGGCCCCTGTTTTACTGTACAAAAATGACCGGTTTCGTGCAGAGTTGCACACCTTCAGGTCTTTTCTTGTATTTATAGAGTAACCAGTTATAATGGAAACGCTGTCAAATTCACTGCCACGAACTCATTTTCCATAGTAAAACAGCGATCGACAGTCCGAAAATATTTTCTGTAAATAGGGATCACGGATCACTCCTTACAGACAGATATGTCCAGTTTTGATAAATTTGCCAAAGAATTGTCCTCGACAAAGTTTTGCCATTATACGTGGTCCTCGAACAATCGTCATAGCTCCATGAAGTATTTGTGATTCTTTTGTAACACATGCACTTTCCTCTTACTTACCATATGCTCTTTTTGTCCCACTGTTAGCGAGACAAAAATTGAAGAATGAAAATGTCACACGTTTTAAGTTCCAACTCTTACGTTTCCTATATGACAATACAAGACCAGAAATAGAGCATTAGTGGTTTACGTAGCAGAACTTTAGTTAACAAAAGCCACTTCTCGCATTTTTTAATTTTTGCTAGTGAATAATAACATTAAATTCAGTAGAAAAATCTTTCGTTATTCACTTCTGTTTCTTACGCTATTTCTCTCTTGGCATCAGATGTTGCGAATTGTCCTGTGGAAACATCAGTGCTTTTGAGAAAGAAATGGCTTTTGTAACATATTTCAGACGCAAGTTGTTTTCTCTGTTCACTTCAACTTACTTTTATTATTCTGAGCTGGGCTGTGTGGACGAGCGGTTCTAGGCGCTTCAGTCTGGAACCGCGCGAGCGCTACGGTCGCAGGTTCAAATCCTGCCTCGGGCATGGATGCATGTGATGTCCTTAGGGTAATTAGGTTTAAGTAGTTCTAAGTTCTAGGGGACTGATGACCTTAGATGTTAAGTCCCATAGTGCTCAGAGCCATTTGAACCATTTTATTATTCTGAAACCCAGATTATCTCCTTCCCTTACAAAGATGTTTCTTTGCTGCTAATAATAGCTTGCATGCACTTTTCTTACCACGCAAACTGCCCATCAACAAAACGGAAAGGACCTTGACGCGTGACATTTGGAATTCCAAAGGAACATACTGGTTGCCACAGAGACCATGCACCATCTAGTAATAAATGTTTCGAGCATTATGTTCATGATTTGGTACTTTGAACATGTCTATGGACATGCAATACGTCGAGAACGCAATAATAATGAAAACGCGTTTTTTTCCCACGAAATCGCACTTAGAACGTTTGACATTTTCACGCTTCTTGATATTAACTGACCAGTGTTAACGATGATTGATATCTGTGGCTGTGGACTGAATAAGTTTAAGAAATGCAACAACCCGTCGCTTTTTCTACACATTCGTTTGTACCAAGAGGCGTTCCGGCTTTCACTCATCTTGATACAGTTACATCTTCGTTAGTACAACGTTTTGAACTCTGCAGCTGCACTGTGCAAAGTAACAATTCATGGAGCTAGCTAGCACGTGTTTCGAGTTTAGATTAACCCTTTCTTGCCCGACTGAAACCAAAAAGTCTCGTTACTTTCTAGTCATGAAACAGCAAGGAGTTGAATTCATGCACTGGCATCCTGTCTGAACGTTAGTATACCTCTTCTGTAGCAAAGGAAACTCTTTGGCTGTGATAGTTCAGCATCTCTGGCCAGAAAGGATAGAAAACAGCGACCGACTGTCTTACCACTGGGATCATTTCGTCATAAAAAGTACGTTCCTGCTGACGCGAATGGACATACGAGGGGCGTTTGAAAAGTCGGTGCAAAAATAAAAACTACTTAGGTGTTTGGGGTAAGCCTTATTTATTTTTCGACATAGTGTCCTTCTACACTTATACACTTCGTCTAACGCTGTTCTAATTTGTTGATCCCGAATAATAGGAATTGTTCAAGTGTGCAAAACAGCTCAGCTATTAGTTGCTGCAATCACCACCTCATTTGAGTAAAATCTTTGTCCCGCCAGCCATTTCTTCAAATTAGGGAACAAATAGTAATCTGGGGGAGCCAAGTCTGGAAAAAATAGGGTAGATGTGAAACGAGTTGCAATCCTATTTCCAATAATTTTGCAACCGCAACTGCTGAGGTGTGTGCTGGTGCATTGTCGTGATGGATAAGGACTTTTTTGCGGTCCAGTCGCCGGGTTTTCCTAGCAGCTCGGTTTTCAAACGCTCAAATAACGATGAATAATATGCACCTATAATAGTTTTACCCTTTTCCCTATAGTCGATGAGGATTATTTATCCCTTGCAAATCCCAAAAGACAGTCGCCATAACCTTTCCGGCCGAGGGACTGGTCTTCGCCTTTTTTGGTGCAGATTCTCCCTTGGTAAACTCATTGTTTAGATTGTTGTCTCAGGAGTATAGTAATGTATCCATGTTTCATCCACAGTGACGAAACGACGCTTCAACTCCTGCGGATTCTGCTTGAACAGCTGCAAACCATCCTTGCAACACTTCACACGATTCCGTTTATGGTCAAGCATGAGCAATCGCGGAACCCATCTTGCGGATAGCTTTCTCATGTCCAAATGTTCATGCAAAATATTATGTACCCATTCATTCGAGATGCCCACAGCACTAGCAATCTCACGCACCTTAATTCGCGTGTCATTCATCACCATACCATGGATTTTATCAATGATTTATGGAGTCGTAACCTCCACAGGGCGTCCAGAACAATCAGCATCACTTGTGCCCATATGGCCACTCCGAAACTTTTGAAAACACTTACAAACTGTTCTAATCGAAGGTGCAAAGTCACCGTAATGTTTATCAAGCTTCTCTTTAGTCTCCTAAGGCGTTTTACCTTTCATAAAGTAATGTTTAATCACCACAGGGAATTCTTTTACGTCCATTTTTTGATAATCACTCGAATTCCTTGGTTCACACGAATGCCAAACACAAAGAAATAGACCAGTATGGCTGAAACCTGGTGTACGTTCTTTCCAAAGATGATACTAACTAAACATGACCTCGATACGCGCCGGTGGTGCCATCTCTTGACTTTACAAGGACTTTTCAAACGCCTCTCGTAATTGTGTTTTGATGTTTGTACTTTGGTTTCGTCTACTACGTCTATTACGGCAAGAAATACTTAAAATAATTTAAATATGTATAGATGCACGTATATGGTTGTGACTTTGTCGCTTTCTCGTCATCCTTCGATCTATTGCCCTCTGTTTGCAAACCATAAAAGCTCCACTCGTTGACAGCGATTCCTGCAGTATTGATTCCTGCCATGATACAATATTTTGAAGAACGCTCCGTTTCCATACCAGTCTTCTCTGATACATTTTAGCAAATAGTCGTATTCGTTCCGTATGTTGGGTTAGTTAACTGTGCTACATAGGTAGTAGAGGCTTATAGCGTGTACGGTTTTTGTGCTGTGTACTTACTACACCTAGTCTCTTCCCCCAGAACAAACCTAGAGGCAACGGGGAAGCGAATTTTCATCCTCAGGGGAATGAAAGTGCGCACACCCAACAGAGCAATTTCCTGGCGCAGCCGAGTCGACGCACGATGGGAGGTTGGTAGGGGATCCTCCCGCCCCCTCTCCCCTCCCCTTCACCCCATACCGCCCAGAAAAGGGGCTGCTGTGAGCCTGGGGCGGTGTGTGTGACGCCTCCTTCATAACACTTAGGCTTACTCGGTAGCTCCCAGTTACGCCCTGATGGGCGGCTTAACAACATTTCAGGGTGGCGCCGACAATATTCGGTTACTGTGATTATATTTACGGGCGACCGGCAATCAAATTTCACTCGCTCTTTCCACCCTGCCATCAGGAGCAGACATCATCTCCTCTCTACCACAGATGGAAGCCATGCTGTCCTCTGTCAGGACATGGTTACCAACTATAAGCCAGCCATATCGATTCGTCATCTCCTCTTCAATATGATTCTCAAAATTGTTTTAATGCATGTGCATCCCACTTAAGCTACCACTGCCTGACCATCCCACAGTAAACTCGATTACAGGTGCTGTTGAGATACGCACTCCATACAATCAACAACTGAAACCGTCGGAAATCTGCTTTTCCTTTATTTTCTCAGTGTTTTGCGGGGTTGGAGATGTGTTGGGGACTTGTTCGATGCCGGCCGGAGTGGCCGAGCGGGTCTAGGCGCTTCAGTCTGGAACCGCGTGACCGCTACTGTCGCAGGTTCGAATCCTGCCTCGGGCATGGATGTGTGTGATGTCCTCAGGTTAGTTAGGTTTAAGTAGTTCCAAGTTCTAGGGGATTGATGACCTCAGAAGTTAAGTCCCATAGTGCTCAGAGCCATTTTGACCATTTGAACTTGTTCGATGCGATCCTAGTCGATACGTGCGTCTCATGTCCTGTCATCCTGCCTCATTTTCTGAATATTCTTTTCCTCATTCATTCTTTGGAGAATACCCTCATTTTTAATCAGTCCGTTTGATGTTCAGCACGCTGTAACACATCACCCCAAAACTGTTCGATTTCCTTTTTCTCCGATTTCCCATTGACGAATATTCACTTTCATACAACACTGTGCTTCACCCAAACGTTTTCAGCAGGCCGCTGTGACCGAGCGGTTCTAGGCGCTTCAGTCTGGAACCGCGCTGTTGCTACGGTCGCAGGTTCGAATCCTGCCTCGGGCGTGGACGTGTGTGATGTCCTTAGATTAGCTAGCTTTAAGTAGTTCTAAGTCTAGGGGACTGATGACCGCAAATGTTTTCCCATAGTGCTTAGAGCCATTTGAACAAACGTTTTCAGAAATTTCTTTCTCAATTTAGGAAGCGAGCTGACGCAAAGTTTTGGGTGTATAACATCCGTTTGTTAAAAGATTGTAAACAACGACTTAAACACTATTTCAATAATATGCCTCTAGAGAAGGAAGTTTCGCTTTCAAAACTACGCTATTACAGCGCAGGTGTTAAGTTTCAGGAGAGTGTCTTAGTAAATAATATCTGAGGAAAAGAAATGAACACACTGAAGAAATCAGTAGCAGGGAATACTAATGGCAGACTTAGCATTAGTGTAAGAATTGTGGAAACATGGAGTGCGTCTGTTAAGGACATGATCTACTCTAATTGCATAGCGCAGTGTCTATATTTGACAGTGTCTTTGCAAATTGCGAATACGGTACCATCACGGCTATACACTGTACTGGAAACAAATGCAAATTTGTGTCGGTTTAGGAGTCGGACCAGGATTTTCCGCTTTTCACGATCGGTCGCATTTCAGCGATCCGGTTGTCCGAGCACGCTTCACAAGAAGACAGAAACGTCCAATACATGCCAATGTCTGCTACTCATAGCTCTCGCGCAATTATGAGATTCCAGCACAGGGAAAGTCGTATTGAGTTTTCTTGTCAAATTGCCTCAACTTTAATGATAATGATTGGCTTGTGGGGCGCTCAATTGCGCGGTTACCAGCTCCCGTACAAATTACCAACCTTTGCTCAGTCCAATCTCGCCACTTTCATGAATGAAGATGACATGATGAGGACAACACAAACACCCAGTCATCTCGGGGCAGGTGAAAATCCCCGACCACGCCGGCAATCGAACCCGGGACCCCGTGCCCGGGAAGCGAGAACGCTACCACGAGACCACGAGCTGCAGACTGCGTCGACTTTGGCATGAAACACACTAGTGCAGTGTCTGTATTTGACAGTATTTGTAAACTTCGACGCTATGTTCCTTTGGACAAGCATGCGTGGGTCTGCCCGTGAAGCATGGTCGGATAGCCGAAGCTGTGAAGCCAACCGCTCGCGAAAAGCAGTGTCCCAATCTGCCGCAAATTTTCATTTGTTTCCATTAAATTGTATAGCTGTAGTGGTAACGTATTTGCAGTTTTCAAATTTATTTCGTGATATTCTGACTGGTCTAATGCTCTAATTAGTGTCAACTTGACAGGAGTTCAGACGTTCTGTGCTAATAGTTCTATTGGGTCAGTATGAAGCGTTAGGATCTTTACAGCTTTTTGGTAAGGCGGGTGCCAGGTTGAGATTCACTGGGAGAGTCCTTAGAAAATGTAGTCCATCAACAAAGGAGGTAGCTTACAAAACACTAGTTCGACCTGTACTTGAGTATTGGTCATCAGTGTGGGATCCGTACCAGGTCGGGTTGACAGAGGAGATAGAGAAGATCCAAAGAAGAGCGGCGCGTTTCTACACAGGGTTATTTGGTAAGGGTGATAGCGTTACAGAGATGTTTAGCAAACTCAAGTGGAAGACTCTGCAAGAGAGGCGCACTGCATTGCGGTGTAGCTTGCTGTCCAGTTTTCGAGAGGGTGCGTTTCTGGTTGGTTGGTTGTTTGGGGGAAGAGACCAAACAGCGAGGTTATCGGTTTCATAGGATTAGGGAAGGATGGGGAAGGAAGTCGGCCGTGCCCTTTCAAAGGAACCATCCCGGCATTTGCCTGGAAAGATTTAGGGAAATCACGGAAAACCTAAATCAGGATGGCCGGACGCGGGATTCAACCGTCGTCCTTCCGAATGCGAGTCCAGTGTGCTAACCACTGCGCCACCTCGCTCGGTGTGCGTTTCTGGATGAGGTATCGAATATATTGCTTCCCCCTACTTATACCTCCAGAGGAGATCATGAATGTAAAATTAGAGAGATTCGAGCGCGCACGGAGGCTTTCCGGCAGTCGTTCTTCCCGCGAACCATACGCGAGTGGAACAGGAAAGGAAGCTAATGACAGTGGCACGTAAAGTGCCCTCCACCACACACCGTCGGGTGGCTTGCGGAGTATAGATGTAGATGTACAGCTTCTGCTGATGTTCTATAAACCTCTTGGTCTGTGCACTTTCGCAGTGATAGACATAAAGTCACTGGATAATGGTCTTGAGGGCTGAAACTGGTTCTGGAGTTTGGAACAAAAATAAATATGCAAATGGTGCATTCATTCTTTTGCAAATGCTACTCTGTTGTTATTGCTGTTTCTGTTGTTGTTGTTGTTGTTGTTGTTGTTGTCGTCGTCGTCGTCGTCGTCGTCGTCGTCCTCATTCCAGAGGCCAACTGATTGCAGCTCCCCATGCTAGTCTACCCTGGACAAGTCTCATCATCTCTGCAAAACTATGCAAAGTTCATCCATTGTGACTTTGAGGCGCCATGTCACAGATTGAGCGGCCCCTCCCGCCGGAGGTTCGAGTCCTCCCTCTGGCATGGGGGTGTGTGTGTGTTGTTGTAGTTAGCATAAGGTAGTTAAAAAATGTCTCTGAGCACTATGGGACTTAACAGCTGAGGTCATCAGTCCTCTAGAACCTAGTAAACCTAACTAACCTAAGGACATCACACACATCCATGCCCGAGGCAGGATTCGAATGTGCGACCGTAGTGGTCGCGCGGTTCCAGACTGAAGCGCCTAGAACCGCTCGGCCACTCCGGCCGGCTAAGTTAGTTTAAGTTAGTGTAGTGTGTAAATGTAGGGACCGATGACCTCAGCAGTCTGGTCCTTTAGGAATTCACACACATCTGAACATTTTTATTTTTACTTACTTGCTTAGCCAAGCCTTGGTATCTCTCTACAATCCTTCCCCCATCTTCACCCACACTTCCCTCTAAATTAGGAAATCAGCTATAGGCCTATCACGATGCCTCAAGATATGTCGTATCAATCTTTCCCTACTTTTAGTCATGTTCTGCGATGAAGATGTTTTCACCCCAATTCCTTTTAGTACCTCTTCATTAGCTACCTGTATGCCTCCGTAGCTCAGTGCTAAGAAGCGTCTGGCTGCTACATAAAGGATTACTGGTACTGCCAGGGCTTCTTCCTTTGTGGGAGGATTGGAACGAGGTGCTCTCAGCCTCGTGATGTTAATGGAGGAGCTACTTGATTGAGAAGTAGTGACTCCAAGGCAAGGAAGTCGATAACGATCGGGAGAGCGGTGTGCTGACCCCATGCCCCTCCATACCGTATCCAAATCACGCCGTTGGCAGAGGACGACTCGGCGGTCGGTCGGGTGCGATTGGCCCGTCTAGAGGCAGAACACAGAGCTTTGTTTTGTTTTGCATCAGTTACCTGATCTGCTCACCTAATCATTTCTTAGGTAGCAGCACATTTAAACAGCGTCTTGACTCTTCTAGTCTGCTTGCTACAAACAGTGCCGCCTTACGGTCTGTCCAATGACATATGCTGTTGGATAGAAAGTTTTCTAACAGACAGGGAGCAGTATGTCGTCCTGAACGGGGTGACTTCAACGGAAACAAGCGTAACTGCAGGTGTGCCCCAGGGTAGCGTAATAGGTCCTCTGCATTTTACGATTTACATAAACGATCTGGTTATAGTATTGACAGCGGCTGTAGACTGTTTGCCGATGATGCTGTAGTCTACAGGAAAGTAGTGTTACACGAAAGTTGCGAACAAATCAATGAGGATTTGCAGAAAATAAATGCGTAGTGTAATGACTGGCAGTTATCTCTCAACATTAGTAAGTTAACCTACTGCGTATAACAAGGCGAAAATCCCCATTAATGTACGAGTACAAAATAAATGCCCAGTCTTTGGAAGCGGTAACGTCCGTCAAGTATCTGGGTGTGACTATTCGAAATGATCTCAAATGGAATGATCAGATTACACAAGTAACGGGTAAGGCGAACTCGAGATTGTGGTTTATTGGTAGAATCCTGAAGCGATGCAGTCCTTCAACAAAGGAAATAGCTTACAATACGTTAGTTCGTCCAGTCATGGAGCACTTTTCGTCTGTATGGGACCCTTACCAATTGGGTCTGATTCAATAGATTGAGAAGGTCCAAAGAAGAGCGGCAAGATTCGTGACTGGTACTTTTAGCCATCGCGAGAGCGTTACAAATCTCATAGAAAGTCTGAAGTGGGACACACTTGCAGATAGACGGCGCGCTAAACAATACGGGCTGCTCACTAAATTCCGAAATCCGATCTTCACCGAGGATGTAGAGCATATATTATTACCACCAACTTTCAAATTGCGGAATGATCACCATTCAAAGATAAGAGAAATTAGAGATGGTACTGAGGCGTTCAGACAGTCGTTTTTCCCTCGCGCGATCCGCGAGTGGAACAGGAGGGAGGGAAATATGACTTTGGCGCGAATTGTGCCCTCCGCCACACACCTCTTGGTGGCTAGCGGAGTATATATGTAGATGTAAAAGTTTATCGCCCGTACACTGCAATGAAATACTTTCTGAAAAGACTTCCTATAATATATTAGATGATAATATATATTTCTTATTGGAAAAACTGTTCTTGCTATTGCAATACAACATTTTATACCCTTACTTCTTCCGTCATCCGTTATTTTGCTGACCAAATAGCAGAATTCATCTCCTTCTTCCAGTGTGTCATTTCCTAATCTAATTCTCTCACCATCATTTTGATTTAATTGGACTATGCTCCATTGCCCTCGCTTTGACGTTCATCTTACAGCTTATTTTCAAGACATCCATAACCTTCAACTTACCAACAAAGTTCTTCGCCGTCTCTGACAGTAGTACACTGTCATAGCCAAACTTATCTTTTTTTTACACGAGCTTGTCTGATTCGTGCGTACTAGCGTGCTGAGCTTTTATTAATTGATAACTAAAGGACCAGACAACAACGTTAAAATTCACGAAACATGAATGAGCTGAATGGACGTGAGCGAGCAAACTTGATGCTGGAGTGAGGAGTTCTACCAGCAAGTCCATAAGTCGTTGAAAATCGTTATCAGCAAAGCAATTAACAGTCCATATAACAATCCGTAGTCCAATTCAGTATAGCAGCTAGGTTCCAGTAACGCGTCACGACAACGATATCAACGGTCTTCACTCCACGAACGATATGCTAGCAGAGCTATCGGGTTTTGCTTACAAAAGTTGCCGAACATCGCAAACGGACTAAATAACGTCGGTATCTTCTGTGGCGGCATGCATGTCGTTATGTGGACAAGGTATGAGACCTTACAAGCATTTATTTCTTGTCTGCGAACTTTAATTCGCTTTCCAAATTTCTTCTTAGCTTCCTTGACTGCCAGCTCCAGAAACAGATAGAATAGCAGTGAGATGATTCGGAATGTAGACTACTTCACCCTTCTCTCTCCCTTCTTAATTAATACTTCCGTTTCATGGGTCTCGACTAGCGAAACTGACGTTCCTATTATACGGCACTTAAGCCGACGGTGGAGAAATAGACAACAGGAAAAGCTCGAGTTTGCTGTCAAAACACACACATTGTCCACATGGGCTGTTTACGTCGCACCAGCCGCGTGTGTAGTCTGTGGCTGCAGCAAAACAACGATCGCCGGCCTGAATTCCGCAACGAAGCGTGAAGTCACACTTGTTTGTGATGGCGAAATGCATCAGCTGCTTAATAGCGGAAGAGAGCCAGCAACACACACACACACACACACGCGCGCACACACACACACACACACACACACACACACACCACGTCGGTAATCCAAACTTAAGCTGCCATTCGGCATGCACTGTCCAAACTATTGTTCTCGCGTATTCGTGTGTACTACCAGTCACACTTCGTTGTAAATAATATTTTGTAATATTGTAACTTGTAATGTTGTAATTGTAAGATTATGCATAACAAATTATGTTTTGCTCTTTTATTTCACAATGTATGTTGTCCAGTATAAGGCCATTTGTAAATCTCCCATCGTTTGTCGTTACTAATGACCTAGTCCTTGCAACGCTAATATTGAATCCATGTTCTATACTCATCTATATTTTGTCATGTTACGGGCTTTTTATTACCTCCACGGTAAATGTTTTAGCCCATTACTGTCGTGTCATTCTAGATATAAGAAATGTTACGTAGTTGGATGTAAGAACACTCGGGTGGCAACCCTACAAAAAAAAAAAAGAGCGACCACATGCTGGTTTGTCTGGGAAACAAGTGGCGATCATGTGAAGATAGTATTTCAGGTACGTTTGAAAAGTGTTCTGATAGAATCGTAATCGTGTTGGAAACATGGAAGGCAGCTTCTAATTCTAACAGTGCTACAGCGGAATGGGATAGTGGTGACTAATACACAGTCACGTTAAAAGGAAAAAAGAAAAAAAAAAAAACTACGACCGCTGGCGTAGCGCAGCGGATGTGGGCTATTTTCTTGTTGCTGTTTCTGGGAACACGTAGATGAGGTGGACATTTAAAATTTTTTCTTCAACGGAATCTCTCTCTCTCTCTCTCTCTCTCTCTCTCTCTCTCTCTCTCTCTCTCTCTCTCTCTCTCTGCGTCTGTGCGTGACCTTGCGCGTGCACACATACCGGAAATGTGTAGATACGCCAAGAGTTGATAGTATTATGACAGCGCAATGCAGCTTATTAGGTTGGGTTGTGAAATAGCATAAGCAGTTTTCAGTTTGAAGTAATAATTTTACTGTAACGCTTTTAAAATGTCTGTAACGAATGCCGCGTTGGCTGATCTTTTCAGGCAGTAACTGATCGTCCCTTAGTTAAGGAAACTATATTATTTAATTTACGGTCGCAGGTTCGAATCATGCCTCGGACATGGCTGTATGTGATGTCCTTAGGTTAGTTAGGTTTAAGTAGTTCTAAGTTCTAGGGGACTGATGACCTCAGATGTTAAGTCCCATAGTGCTCGGAGCCATTGGAACCAGCTGTCGTTGCCTCGATACTAACAAAACTGCAACGTCGTCATCATTTTGTTTGGTGAAGGTAGTCTTAATATGCCGATTTCATTTAGTACGGTCCGTCTGAAATGTGATGTAGTGTCGCTCTACTACCAGAAAGTTTAATACGGGAGTTGTAGTGCTTTAAAGAAAGTGCTTTGATGTTGTAGTGCTTTAAATAAAGTACTTTGATGTTGTGCCTATAACAAAACAATTTCTTTATCTTGGTCTAGGTATGATTTACCACTGTTTGAAGCATCCGCAAAGCATTTTTTGTCGATATGTGCTGAAGTTACAGTACTGAAACATGCCAGATTCAAAATAAAACATTATTATCAACAACAAAGGCTATGTATTTTCGCTTACTGAATGTGGTGTTCTCAAAGTACTTTCCTATAAAGTAAACACGAACGTATGTATTGAGATTCAAAAAGCCCAAAGTTGATGGGATGTAATTAATAGCTAGTAATTGTTGTTTAAACACCTATCATTGTCCACCACTTATTCTATTCTTTCCTTACTGCCACTACTAATGTTAATATTGGATAGTTGCCGGCCGAAGTGGCCGCGCGGGTCTGGCGCTGCAGTCTGGAACCGCGAGACCGCTACGGTCGCAGGTTCGAATCCTGCCTTGGGCATGGATGTGTGTGATGTCCTTAGGTTAGTTAGGTTTAACTAATTCTAAGTTCTAGGGGACTAATGACCTCAGCAGTTGAGTCCCATAGTGCTCAGAGCCATTTGAACCATTTTGAATACTGGATAGTTATAATTAAAGTGCATCTACTCGCAGAGGTCCAGTGTGGGCCGCAATTATCGTTTGGCAGCGAAACTTGATAGATAGTCTAGTGCGGTAATATGGAACCGATTTATGCCGGAAAAAATTAGTGCCAGTTGTGGCCACTAAGCTCAAATCTGGCGCTGTACACCATCTCGTCGACGTCGCTGGTGCTCATACTAAACAAATTGTGTAAGTGGGAGTTACAAACAACAACAACATTATGCCTCTCTCACTTGTTTGATTCTTGCTACCCACGTTCCGTTTCTAATCCATTACATATGAAGGAATTTCCATCGTATTTCTGGCATTCACAGTCGAGATTTGCACCTGGTGGCCAAAACTGGAGCTAATGTTTTTGCGAGTGTAAATCGGCTCCGCCACTGGAATATCCACTAAGGTCTGTGAGGAGATGCACTTTCATTAAACCTAACCGGTATTATTACTGTTACTTACTGACATAAACCTAGAAATGATTCTTGATATTAATGTATCCATACTAAAGGTGGTCAGGCTCGTTGGATGTGGACTGAGTTAGCGGAATAAATACAGCAATCAGCCACTCGAGAAAATGCCTATGGCTACTGTATTTCTTCAAGTCAGTCTTATATTTTGTAATAATTTTATTTTTCACCCGTGTCCTGGAAATCGTTTAGGCTCGTTATGGTGGTCTATAAAGCGTTTCTGGACGACGATTCTTGTACTGACGACAAAATTCGTAAACCAGTATTTGGAAAAAGTGACTTTCCTTTTAAGGAGATAGGTGACATTTGTTATGAGCTTTTGTTTATTTCTCACGTAGTTACCTTTTATGTTGCAATCATAACCGTTTTAGGCCCACAATGGACATCTTCTGATGCTATGGGGCATCGGCTGCTAAGGATCATGGGCTGCATTTGATGAACAAAATTTTGGGTGTTGTCAAACTGACAGTTCAATAAATGCTGCCCATAGAATCTGTAGGTGGCCATTCTGGACCGAAACCGGTTATGTCTGTATCATAAAAATTTACTGTGCCAAAAACAAACAAAAGTTCATAAACCTGTTTCTTTTGCTCTAGTTTACTCTCAGTACGACTGTTCCAACACTTACCTCTTACTCAGTCCTTCGATGCTAGGATGTTAATGGCTGCCTCGCTCCGTTAAACGCCCCTGTAATGTAATTCATGTGTAGAACGCCGTATAAAACAACTCCTCAGTGAAATGAGCCATACGTATGTGAGCTGGGGCCTCGCGCCTTATTGTCAGCGCCTGCACGTGCTGTCGCCAGTGAGACGGGCGTGCCGTCAAATCGCTGCAGGTGTTTTCCGGCCCACCAACAGCTGCGGACGCATCTGCTGCTCCAAGGTATTTGCTGGCACGGAGAAAGTGTCACAGCTAAGTCCAGTCGCAGGCAGTGTGACCTCAAAACTGAGTAGCTCGCATGGTGCGTGGCAAGTGAAGCGGGTGTGCGAACATGTGTTTCCTGAAGCTGCTGTGTGGGGTTTTACCTTTGACTGATAGCTGCTTATGCTGGAGTCATTGCTGACGTGTTGGCTCAAAGGCAATTGTAATCGTGCAAGTACGAATTGCATAGTCGCACATTATGTCCTATGGAAACTGAGACGGGTGTCGATATAATAAAACACCATCTGCATCATTGTATTTGTTATTTTGATTACTGTTTTCGATCTGATGAGTGAATCATCATAACATCTGAAACTGGGGAGGAAGAATAAAAGGACGTTGTAGCACCATAATTATGTGTGTGTGTAGCTTTTTAAAGACATTTAGCCAATAATAAAAATAAAACAGCATAATATCAGAATGGTTTGATTAGTCTGATAAAAAACAAAGAAAAGCTGTTTGTTTAATAAATAACTCACCTTCCTTCTCGATATAGTCTCCTTTGATGGATATACACTTTGTCCAGCGGTCTTCCAGCGTTTCCACCCCATCGGAAAAATAGGTTCTGTCAAACTCTGCAAAATACTCAATGACTGCTACTATGACTTCCTCAAAAAAAATGGTTCAAATGGCTCTGAGCACTATGGGACTCAACTGCTGAGGTCATTAGTCCCCTAGAACTTAGAACTAGTTAAACCTAACTAACGTAAGGACATCACACACATCCATGCCCGAGGCAGGATTCGAACCTGCGACCGTAGCGGTCTCGCGGTTCCAGACTGCAGCGCCAGAACCGCGCGGCCACTTCGGCCGGCTATCACTTCCTCATTTGATGAAAATTTCTTGCCTGCATGTTTCAAGTTAGGAACTGGGGCTAAGTGTGGTGAATAGGGTAGATGACGAAGCAATTGAAACCCCAATTCATGCACATTCACCGCTATGGGATGGTGCGTTAACTTGGTGAAATAGCACTTTTTGCGTGCCAGCCTCGGGCTTTTTTCAGGCAACGCTAGTTGGCTATGAAGCGGAATAGGATCAAGTTGTGGGTCTGCCTTTTTCCAAGTAACCTACGGGCATTATTCCTTGAGAGTCCCGAAAAAAACAATGACATCACTTTACCTTTTGATAAAATGGTCTTTACCTTCTGCGGGGCACTTTCACCTGTCTTTGTCCATTTTTTTGATTACCGTTTTGGCTGTGGTGTGTAATGATGGTTCAAGGTTTCATCAACAGTCACAAACCGACACAAAAGTCGTGTGGGTTGCGATTAAGTCACCAGACATTGCCCTGAAAAGTTGCGCCGGATGGGCTTTGGTGCACCCACGTTGTGATGTGCTCAACATATTCAACACTAATCTTGTGATCAGATGCTTGTGGTCTTTCTTTTTGTTATAGGTTGTGCTTGATTTGTGACTGCACGCGACGATTCGCCGGTAACTCTGACGGAAAAAAGCGTTTTAACGTTTTAAGACGTTTAAATATATGAAAAAAGAAACTCCTCCCTCCCCCCCCCCCCTCCCCCGGAAGGTCAGAGTACCGGAATGTCTTTTTTTTTCCTTGTCAAGCACTGCTTATAGGTATTATCTTGCGCTTAATCGCATTTAAATAGAGCTGACGTTCATTACACCAAGTGCAAATTTTGTCCAAGTGCTTCTGCTACTGGTACGTAACATTCGCAGTACCAAGACAATGACAATCAGCATGGCAATGTACTCTGTCATAAGGCAGCATCTGTGAGGCAATGCATTCTGTTCAATCACATTCCCGAAATGGGATCACCTGCCCAGAGACTCGGCTTGAACCCAATGGAAGACCTGTGGGGAATTCGGTCCCTATCCAAGCGGCCAACAACACTACTTTCTCTGGTTTCGGCTCTTGAGGAAGAGTGGGCTGTCAGTCCTCTCTAGCCATTCAGAAGCCTCACTGAAAGTGTTCCCAGCAGAGTTCGAGGGGTCAAAAAGGCGGGGGTGGACACACCCCATATTAATATCCTCTGTGTCAAGGGATTAAACCTCCATCGTCAGGTGGTTTTACGCGTATTAATACGACATGTGTGTGTTGTGCTATGACTTTGGGGTGACACGCAATTTTCTAATGGATAAACAAAACATTAAAAACATGGTTTTCTTGAGGAGTGGGGGTTGGCGGCAGCACTGTTTGACTAAACGGTAAATGTAAATCAAAACTTTATTTTGACGTTTAGATTTATGTTACCTTTTTAATGAAAAACCTCCCACAAATCATATTCTGAAATAGTGTTTTGTTTTTCCACTAGACAATGCCACAGGGTACCTGAACGACGTAACACAACACAGACATGTCGTATTAACACATATAGTCTGTCCCCGTAAGAGCGTGTAGAAACTGAACACGACGGAGAGCATGCTCCACTGAACAATTTGAGGTAGGCAACCTGGGGTCGGAGAAGCCAGCTTATTTATTTACATTAGGTAACTGCAAATACCATCACTGACACAATGGACGTACCATTTGTACTGTATCTTGTACAGTGTGCTGAAACCGACGGCCATCAATGTCAGTGCAAGGATGACATCGGCGAACAAGATTTTGTCGCACCCTGATAAACGTCCCTGGTGTGTTTCGATTCACGTCACAGGCAGCTACAATTCTGGCAGCTAATTCCATGTCGGTATCCGCTGGGGTCTCCAGTGACTTTAGATATCCTCATAGGAAATAATCAGGGGATTCAGGTCAGCTGAACACGCAGGCCTCCCCATCCAATCCAGCCACCGGGGAAATGCTGTACCTGTACTGCTTCCTCGTATTGTACTGTTCGTCTCTCAATAGCTCTGAATAATGAATGGGTCTGTCGTTGAATCATAGCACGTTCTGTCTGCCCCTGGTAGCTGAGTGGTCAGCGCGACGGAATGTCATACCTAACGGCCCGGGTTCGATTCCCGGCTGGGTCGGAAATTTTCTCTTCTCAGGGAATGGGTGTTGTATTGTCCTTATTATCATCATTTCATCCTCACCGAGACGCAGGTCGCCAAAGTGGCGTCAACTCGAAAGACTTGCACCAGGTGAACGGTCTACCCGACTGGAGGCCCAAGCCACACGGCATTTCCATAGCACTTTCTGATGAGTGGATGGATATGTTGGTATGGGCGCATGACAGGAAGATCTTCAGCACCCGCGCGAAAACACACTGACACGAGAGTCGGTAAAATGCATTAAACAGGAGGATGAAACAGCGTGAAAGACAAACGTGACAAAGGTTGGAAAACTAGATGAGTATCCGCAAAGAAGCACGGAACGAAGCATTGCTTCAGTATTAAAACGTTAACTACACAGGAAGGAAGTCGCATAAGGAGCTAAAGCAACATAGCAGATGGATGTGGCTGTCGGACAACAAGAAAAAAAAGGAGCCACCACCTTATCGACAAGTAAAGTAAACAAAACCTGCATCTTAACTTGCTGGTAATCGGCACGTCTTCTTTGTTTCTTTTCAGAAAATAAAGAAAACAGCAGAATTGTCTTGAACGTAAACAAGTGCGCATATTAGCTACGTTCCTATTACACTAATTACAATTAAAAATGCACGAAAGACCAGGTCATTCTTGTTGTTTACGCTACTGATATCGCCGGCCCTAGTGGCCGTGCGGTTCCAGGCGCTACAGTGTGGAGCCGAGTGACCGCTACGGTCGCAGGTTCGAATCCTGCCTCGGACATGGATGTGTGTGATGTCCTTAGGTTAGTTAGGTTTAATTAGTTCTACGTCCTAGGCGACTGATGACCTCAGAAGTTAAGTCGCATAGTGCTCAGAGTCATTTGAGCTACTGATATCTCTAATTACGTGGGTGATGTATCGCTGTTATATTGGAGATTTTTGACGATAAATAAGGGTGATTTCGAAGAGATCACGCCATCTGATCAATTATACTGCAGATTTTATCAATTAGCCGATGTGAATTTTCGTGCATCTATTTAAAATTTCTTCATTCATAATTTATTGACATTATTTTCCGATAGGTACTCTAATAAAAGAAGTTGGGAAACAGTAATGCTAACAAAGAGGTAGACCAGTTTTCTTCGATATCTCCTTAGGCGTCTCCGACCTAGGTTCCCTACCTTACATTGTTCAGCGGAGCATTCTCTTACGTCCTGTTATCTTTTTGCACGCTCTTACGTAAAACACAGTGTATAAATCCACCTTTCCAACGCGGTGTGGATATAAACAAACAGTGATAACAGTGAACTTGTTATTGCATTCGATATCAATAACAGTCAAGGCAAAGCATAATTTAAAATGCTAGCATGTGAAGCAAGCTGTGTATCACACCAGTGATTTTCCCTGAATCCGTGCCGATTGAGAGGCGCTACCACCATACCACGGGTACTAAAGGATGCGGATGGGAATGGTTGGTACGTGAACGTTGCGAAAGTCATCCGTGTGTGCGATGTTGTCACGTGTGTAAAAGTAAGCAGGTGTGATGACGTGTGGCTCGCGTGCTGCCTGGCCGCGGGCACCCACCACGTTTCGTCACGTTCGGCGTGTTTGGCTCCCGGGCGTCTACGCACGCCGGGTTCGCGCGGCGTGACTCACGCCCGCCGAATCAGCAACAGGCCCGCAGAGGCCCGCCGCGTGTGACGTCACGGCGCTGACGCGACGTCACGTTATCTGCCGCGCGCTGCTTTGCAAGCGGCTCCGGGCTTCAGCTGCAGCGTCGGCTGCGCGCGAGTCAGTGACACGGGCGGAGGCGGCTTTATATACAGTATGCACTGTGCGCCGCATCCACTGCGGTGCGGTTTTCCCACGCTCACACTGCGACTTACAGGGAACAGCCGAGACTGGTGCGCTGACACACTGTCTATTGTGAGACCTGAGTTTCTCCTGGCGGATATAACTTTCAAATAACTCTCGGGAGTTCAGCCAGGTAACACTTTCAGCGACAGCTGATGTTTCGGCGGGGGAACACCCCGCCATTTTCAAGGCAAACTGCAACGGACAGGCGACGTACATGCAAATTCAAAACCTCAGTTCTGGGACTGATGCAGGAAAGATAACACACACTCTGAACACTAGTGCCACCAAAGATGATCAAAGTCAGAGATATCGATAGTAACACTACGAACTTGCAGGTGAGGTAGCATTGACTCTGTCCCTCTGTTTTTTGACAAGGGAGAGTGAGCCGGATTCCAAACAGAGTTTACACAAAAATCATTGAGCCTACAGGAAACATACTCACATCGACTTGTACTTACAGACTAATAGTTGTCACCATCCAGCTCAGCGTGAAGGGGTACTTCGTACCTTCGTACACAGGGCACATGTCGTTTCCGACGCTGAGACTTTGACAACTGAGCTGTCCCATCTTGAAGTTACGTTTCGTCAAAATGGTTATAGCGATAGATTGAACGTGCGTTGCGCTATCGACCAACTGTACATCGGGTGATTGATGATAATTCTGACTAGACATCCAAGTCTACTGCCTTTTTGCCTTACGTAGGAAACACTTCGAACAAGATCGGTCGTATTTTAAGGAAATACGATGTGAAAAGTGTTTTCCGACCACCAGCTAAAATTAGAGTGCTTTTGAGTTCTGTTAAGGATGATCTTGGTCTGCGTAAGGCAGGTGTATATCGCATTCCTTGGATCTGCAGCATGGACTATATTGCTCAAACTATCAGGACCGGGGAGGACCTAAGGACTGAGCATAAACGGCACACACGATTACAGCAGCCAAGCAGATCTGCTATTGCCGAACATTGCTTGGATACTGGTCACCCCATGTTATATAACAACACCGAGATATTGGCATGCACGTCCAGCTATTGGGACAGTGTTAGTAAGGAGGGTTGAGATACAATTAGCGAGCAGCCTCGTTATGACCTAGTAGATACTGTCGGAAGTTCGATGCGGCTTTTCGCGGATGATGCTGTAGTATACAGAGAAGTTGCAGCATTAGAAAATTGCAGCTAAATACAGGAAGATCTGCAGTGGATAGGCACTTGGTGCAGGGGGTGGCAACTGACCCATAACATAGACAAATGTAATGTATTGCAAATACATAGAAAGAAGGATCCTTTATTGTATGATTATATGATAGCGGAACAAACATTGGTAGCAGTTACTTCTGTAAAATATCTGGGAGTATGCGTGCGGAACGATTTGAAGTGGAATGATCACATAAAATTAATTGTTGGTAAGGCGGGTGCCAGGTTGAGATTCATTGGGAGAGTCCTTAGAAAATGTAGTCCATCAACAAAGGAGGTGGCTTACAAAACACTCGTTCGACCTATACTTGAGTATTGTTCATCAGTGTGGGATCCGTACCAGGTCGGGTTGACACAGGAGATAGAGAAGATCCAAAGAAGAGCGCCGCGTTTCGTCACAGGGTTATCTGGTAAGCGTGAGAGCGTTACGGAGATGTTTAGCAAACTCGAGTGGCAGACTCTGCATGAGAGGCGCTCTGCATCGCGGTGTAGCTTGCTGTCCAGGTTTCGAGAGGGTGCGTTTCTGGATGAGGTATCGAATATATTGCTTCCCCCAACTTATACCTCCCGAGGAGATCACGGATGTAAAATTAGAGAGATTCGAGCGCGCACGGAGGCTTTCCGGCAGTCGTTCTTCCCGCGAACCATACGCGACTAGAACAGGAAGGGGGGAGTATAAATGTAGATGTAGTAGATGTAGATGTTAACAGGGATGGAGATTTTTGTTTAAACCCTGTTTGGAATCCGGCTCTGTCACTTGCGAAAAAACAAAGGGACAGAGTCAATGCTACCTCACCTGCGAGTTCGCGGTCTCACTATCGATATCTCTGACTTTGGTCATCTTTGGTGGCTCTAGTGTTCTGTGAGTGTGTTATCTTTCCTGCTTCAGTCCGAGAACCGAGGTTTTAAATTTGCATGTACGTCGTCCGTCCGTTGCAGTTTGCCTTGAAAATGGCGGGGTGTTCTCCCGCCGAAATATCGGCAGTCGCTGAAAGTGTTACCTGGCTGAATCCCCGAAAGTTATTTGACACACTGTTTACTGTCGAGTGATGCTGCCTTTACACCGAAGCGGACACGAGCGAAGTTGCAACAGTGAACGAGAATTCTGCTGGTTTAGAGGCTAAGCTGCTCGTGAGCAAACGGTTTTCGGTCGTGTTCGGTTCGCATTCACTCGTGTTCCTCTGCTCTCGCTCTCTTGGCGAGCCATCGAAGATAGTTCGCGACCTCGCTAGTAGTATATGAAGCTTTCATCTGCTACCTTCTCTACTTTTGTTGCTCTTGATATGACTTGCTTAAGCGATGCAGTCGTCCGAAGAAAATGTAGTGTTATGGTATAAAGAATATACGAGGGCGTCCTGAAATCTCACGCCTCCGGATTTTGTATGTGCAAACTCTTAAAGCTTTTTAAATAAAACAAAAATTATTAACATTCTACATCTTTACCCTTCATGTCGACACATTTATTTCTCGACATTGTCGCCCTGGCGACGAACGCATTTGTCCCAACGAGAGACCAGTTTGTTGATGCTGTTACTTTAGAATGTTTGACTTTGTTGGCTCTAAGCACTATGGGACTTAACATCTGAGGTCATGAGTCCCCTAGACCTAGAACTACTTAAACATAACTAACCTAAGGACATCACACACATCCATGCCCGAGGCAGGATTCGAACCTGCGACCGTAGCAGCCGCGCTTGACTTTGTTGACCGTGCCACACCCTCACCTCTGCTTGCATCGCTTCATCATTATCAAAGTGAAATTTCGAAGGTTTCCTTTAAGTTTTGGAAACAGATGAAAATTAAATCAGACCAGATCGGCTCTGTGCGGATGATGATCGATGACAGTGAACCGAAGGCGTCGAATAGTTGCAGATGTGGCAGCGCTGTTGTGTTGTCTGGCATTCTCATGCTGCAGTGGAGGGTGCTTTGTGTGTGGACGAACGTTCGAATTCGAAACCCGATTGCAGCACGCTGTTTCTCAGACACAGATATAGCTGCGTAACACACCGCCATGTCACACGCAACATTTCGGAGCGTTGCAGCGATGCAGAGCTACAAGTATGAAGAATAAAGATGTAGAACGTTAATAACATTTGTTTTATTTAAAAATGTTTAAGAGTTTTCACATAAAATAATCGGAGGTACAGCCTCGTATATTCTTCTCGGACAGTTCCATCGCTCAAGCAGCTCATGTCAAGAATAACAAAAGCAGCTTCATGCGTGAGAAAGTGAAAAAGCACAAGCTACGTTGTTCGTTTTAGTAAACGGGAAAAGCACCGTAAATTATCTCGAGCGTAAAAAAGTGCATATATTTAGCTACGTAAGTATTACACTAATTACAATTAAAAATGTACGAAAGACCAGGTTTCGTTTATGCTACTGATATCTCTAAATACATGGGTGATGTATCTCTGTTATATTAGAGATTTTTGACGATAAATAAGGGTGATTTAGGCGAGATCACGCCATTGTTCTCTAACAAATTATATTACAGATTTTATCGAGTAGCCGATGTGAATTTTCGTGCGCCTGTTTAACATTTCTTTATTCATAATTTATTGACATTATCTTCCTGATACGTACTCTACTAAAATCCACGAAGCTCTTCCCTTGCGTCTCTGCAGAAATTATAAACTATCTGATATGTAGCAGATACGGAAACGCCAAGCTATCACTAACGTAAATGTACACTCCTGGAAATGGAAAAAAGAACACATTGACACCGGTGTGTCAGACCCACCATACTTGCTCCGGACACTGCGAGAGGGCTGTACAAGCAATGATCACACGCACGGCACAGGGGACACACCAGGAACCCCGGTGTTGGCCGTCGAATGGCGCTAGCTGCGCAGCATTTGTGCACCGCCGCCGTCAGTGTCAGCCAGTTTGCCGTGGCATACGGAGCTCCATCGCAGTCTTTAACACTGGTAGCATGCCGCGACAGCGTGGACGTGAACCGTATGTGCAGTTGACGGACTTTGAGCGAGGGCGTATAGTGGGCATGCGGGAGGCCGGGTGGACGTACCGCCGAATTGCTCAACACGTGGGGCGTGAGGTCTCCACAGTACATCGATGTTGTCGCCAGTGGTCGGCGGAAGGTGCACGTGCCCGTCGACCTGGGACCGGACCGCAGCGACGAACGGATGCACGCCAAGACCGTAGGATCCTACGCAGTGCCGTAGGGGACCGCACCGCCACTTCCCAGCAAATTAGGGACACTGTTGCTCCTGGGGTATCGGCGAGGACCATTCGCAACCGTCTCCATGAAGCTGGGCTACGGTCCCGCACACCGTTAGGCCGTCTTCCGCTCACGCCCCAACATCGTGCAGCCCGCCTCCAGTGGTGTCGCGACAGGCGTGAATGGAGGGACGAATGGAGACGTGTCGTCTTCAGCGATGAGAGTCGCTTCTGCCTTGGTGCCAATGATGGTCGTATGCGTGTTTGGCGCCGTGCAGGTGAGCGCCACAATCAGGACTGCATACGACCGAGGCACACAGGGCCAACACCCGGCATCATGGTGTGGGGAGCGATCTCCTACACTGGCCGTACACCACTGGTGATCGTCGAGGGGACACTGAATAGTGCACGGTACATCCAAACCGTCATCGAACCCATCGTTCTACCATTCCTAGACCGGCAAGGGAACTTGCTGTTCCAACAGGACAATGCATGTCCGCATGTATCCCGTGCCAGCCAACGTGCTCTAGAAGGTGTAAGTCAACTACCCTGGCCAGCAAGATCTCCGGATCTGTCCCCCATTGAGCATGTTTGGGACTGGATGAAGCGTCGTCTCACGCGGTCTGCACGTCCAGCACGAACGCTGGTCCAACTGAGGCGCCAGGTGGAAATGGCATGGCAAGCCGTTCCACAGGACTACATCCAGCATCTCTACGATCGTCTCCATGGGAGAATAGCAGCCTGCATTGCTGCGAAAGGTGGATATGCACTGTACTAGTGCCGACATTGTGCATGCTCTGTTGCCTGTGTCTATGTGCCTGTGGTTCTGTCAGTGTGATCATGTGATGTATCTGACCCCAGGAATGTGTCAATAAAGTTTCCCCTTCCTGGGACAATGAATTCACGGTGTCCTTATTTCAATCCCAGGAGTGTATATAGTTGCTAATGACCTTCCTTCTAGTTATAGTGGTCGTCAGTAATCAGTGTTCTGCACTGAAGTTTCCTCCTTCGGAATGGGAAGCCAGCGAAAAGCGCCAACCTCCACGCATTTCACATCCGGAGCTCGTGGTCTAGCGACTAGCGTTGCTGCCTCTGAATCACGGGGTCCCGGGTTCGAATAATGAATATTCGCCTAACATAGTGGACGATATCCTCAAAAAGAAAACTGCAAGAACTACTACGCTCAACACCTCACGCGCTGAAGTTAACCCAAAAAAATGTTTTTCTGTTCCTTTCGTAGGACCCATTTCCTATCAGATTCAGTGCATGCTTCGCAACAAATACAACTGCAATGTTGCCTTCTCTACTAATAACAATCTGAAGAGAAACTTCATTCATAATCTGAAATCTACTCGCTCCCCTACAGAAAGTTCTGGCGTTTATAAGATCATCTGTGATACCTGCTCCTATTATATAGGACAAACAGGACGTGCTTTCACCATCAGATATAAAGAACATCTTTTGAGAAAAAACGGCACCAGTCACCTAAATTCATCCTTTGCCGATCATCTCTTAATTACTGGACACGTGCCTAAAACCATTGGCGATAGCAATATTCTGCATACCGAAAAGAAGGGGCGTAGGTTAGATGTTTTAGAGGAATTGGAGATTTTCAAACATCTATCTCGTCACGATGGCCTCACACTCAACGAACAGCTGCAGCTGGGAAATAAAAACTTTTTCGACTGTATAAAGCCGTTGCTTGATCTTTGATTCAGATTTCCTCATGCAGTTTGCCGAAATGGTATTTTCCTGTTACGTCTTTGATGTTTTCTTGTGCGTCATAACTGTCGTTTTTTACGTTACAAAATGTATCTCTGTTTAAAGCAGATAAATATGTAACTTCACCTTATTATAATTAGTGCTTACGTTGTGCCTGAATCAGCTTCATTACAATTTCATGTGTCTAATTTTGAATGTACAGTAGCCTAATTGTTTCTGCGGCTACTAGATGGCGCTCGTAGCAACACCATGTTTACTTGCCCACGCTTTCTAACGTTGGCACCTCAGTTTTGTTGCAACCCGTGTTCACTCAGTTACGAGCAGCCCTTAGCGGCTCGCCTTGTTATCTTATTTACAACTTTTCATGACGTCGCCTTTCCGGCTTAGATTTTTTTAGAATGTGACTTGTAAGTACTGCATCTCTTTCCAGTCAGTATACACTTCAATTTATTAATGTTTTATATACCTATTATGTTTTAGAACAGTTAGTTTAATTCTGATGACAACGCTCATAGTAGCTTCGAAACCTGGTCCATTTTGACTTAATATTTGTGACCGAGGGCTTATTTGTTCTAATATAGCAGCTTTTATGTTTATCATGTAACGTGTGATGGTCATGTTGAGTGCATAACCGTTTGTACTTCGATATCTGAACTTCTATGTGTCGAGAAATGTTGGAATTGTGCCTGCACCCTTTTAGTGTGTGAGAAATAATTTTTTTTAAATCTACTCCTCCTTTTTTTAATGGGGCTTTAAATGAACGAAGTAAGTTCACCACGGAGAAAGGAAGGGTGAAACTGGTTAGGGAGGAGGCATGTCTCACTTCAGTGATTGCCTGCGATGAAGTGTCGACACATCGAGCTACAAATTCAGTATTTTTTTTTTTTTTATTTTTTTTTTTTTGACATCAGTCTACTGACTGGTTTGATGCGGCCCGCCACGAATTCCTTTCCTGTGCCAACCTCTTCATCTCAGAGAAGCAGTTGCAACCTACGTCCTCAATTATTTGCTTGACGTATTCCAATCTCTGTCTTCCTCTACAGTTTTTGCCCTCTACAGCTCCCTCTAGTACCATGGAAGTCATTCCCTCATGTCTTAGCAGATGTCCTATCATCCTGTCCCTTCTCCTTATCATTGTTTTCCACATATTCCTTTCCTCTCCGATTCTGCGTAGAACCTCCTCATTCCTTACCTTATCAGTCCACCTAATTTTCAACATTCGTCTATAGCACCACATCTCAAATGCTTCGACTCTCTTCTGTTCCGGTTTTCCCACAGTCCATGTTTCACTACCATACAATGCTGTACTCCAGACGTACATCCTCAGAAATTTCTTCCTCAAATTAAGGCCGGTATTTGATATTAGTAGACTTCTCTTGGCCAGAAATGCCTTTTTTGCCATAGTGCGATGATCACTAATTCGTTCATTATTGCTTAGCAGCATTCATTTTACAGCAGGTCGTTTCAGCTTAGTAGCGTTCAACGGATATGACAGCAATATTCACAAACACAGCATCGAAGGCCCGCTTCCTAGAGATGTAAGTCTTCTAAGTATCTGACCCAAATCAACAAAACCCACGAGTATCTGTTCTCATGTTGGACAGCAAGTCTTGGTCGTTCTTCCAAACCGTTTATTTCTAACCACTTTGCGAGCACCCTTATCTGATGATGATGAGCTCGGTAACGCTGTCCTAGTGACGTAAACTGTAGTCGCTAGGAGCATTACTCCTTTACCACTTAAGCTAAAGCTAATTTTTGTTTTCTTTTGTTTCAGGTAAGTCGCCGCGGATAATGAACGTGACACGTTATCACGCCAACGTGCAGTCATGGATTTCCTCTACAATTCTGGGAGTATTCTCTTATATTATTAACAACAGGGAACATGCAGTCAAGATATGTCGATTATCAGTTTTAGTCGAAGAACGCCTGTTGCAGTTCGTAGCTCATCGGGGACAAGAGTAAAGTCAGCAATGTCCAGGGAAGTGTGACAGGACCGCTGTTGTTCTGTATATAGCGGCGGAGAGAGTGAACAGCCGGTTGTTGTGGCCGAGCGGTTGTAGGCGCTTCAGTCCGCAACCGCGCTGCTGCTACGGTCGCAGGTTCGAATCCTGCCTCGGGCATGGATGTGTGTGATGTCCTTGGGTTACTTAGGCTTAAGAAGTTCTAAGTCTAGGGGATTGATGCCCTCAGATGTTAAGTCCCATAGTGCTCAGAGCCATTTCAACCATTTTTGACAGACTGATCAGAAGCCTGCAGCTGTTCGCTCATGATGTTCTGTTGCACAGAAAGGGATCGTGGTTGAGTGATTGCAAGAGCATACAAATGACTTAGACAAAATTTCTAGTTGGTGTGATGGGTGGCAACTAGCTCTAAATGTTGAAAAACGTAAGTTAATGCAGAGGAGTAGGAAGGACAACATCGTCGATCAGATATCTAGGTGTAACGTTCCAAAGCGATGTGAAATTGAACGAACATAATAGTGTCTTCAGCAGGGAATATGAATGGTCGATTTCGTTTATTGGGAAATTTTAGGAAAGAATGGGTTACCAGTGAAAGAGACTAGTGCGACGCATACGTGGTTACCGCTCGAGTCTGGGATCCCCAACAGGCCGGATTACAGGAAGACGTCGAAGCAATTGAGAGGCAGGCTGATAGATTTGTTGCCGGTGGGTTCGATCAACACGCAACTATTAAGGACATGAACTTTGGGAACTCGAATAGGAATATCTGGAAGGAATGTATGTGTCCAGCATTTGTAAACTGATGTCCTATTGTGTATCGTATGTTTCATGTAACAAGCATCTGTGATCAATATGTGTATGTATATGGTCTTTGGACAAGATGCTTTGTCTTTTTAAAGCTTTTTAGCGACGACAAACGTTTATAATGTGATGAGTTTTATCCACCTGACATCTTGTGGATAACGTCAGCGTAAAATGTACATGTTAAATCGCCCTTCAGCACTCCCATAATGAGAAACTTCAGAGTCTGGAAGGAAGTCGACCCTCTTTGTGAAACTGGAGCACATCACGCACAATGTGGTGTGCTGACCCATGATTAATCTGTTTTCCTTCGCTATGGCAATGTTCTGTGGAGTCTCAACTCGTTGTGCCTGATCTGGACGAGGAGAATGTTCCACTGAAGTCACACCATTTGCGAACTTCCTACTCCATTCGTAGACTTACTGCTGTGACAAACGTGCATCGCCGTACTGGACCTTCATTCGTCGATGAATTTCAATAGGTTTCTCACCTTCACTACGCAAAAACCGAATAACAGAACGTTGTTCTTCCCTGGTGCAAGTCGCAAGTGGGGCGGCCATCTTTATACTGATACTGCGATGGCATGTGTGCATCTGCACTATGCTGCCACCTACAGGCCATTCTACACGCTGTTTTTAGCACGGTTACCAACTTACAGGATAACGGCGCGTAATTTCGACTTGTTATTACTGATTTAAGGTTTTCATTTGACTTACCCTCGTAACATTACATAGCCTCTCAATCGTAGAAGTTTCATTTCGTCCCCTCCTCTTCTTGTGGATGCTTCGCGTGTTTTGTCAGACATTATACTTATCAGTAAACTAACACAGATAGAATGACAAGCTTTATTTCTCATGGGGTGATTAAGCGCTGCCCTATTCAGCATGTTGTTTAGCTCTTGTCAAGTTCGTACTCTCAAGTCTTTGGTTAGAAAGTTGTCATCGTAGCAAAGCGAGTGGCCGTGACGGAGCAGGTGTAATTGCACACGAGGTTAGGAGCGATTAAGTGCGGGCGCGTAATACCTCCGGGAAGGACGAGGGAGGGAAGAAGAGCAAAAATAAGACCTGTGGCCTTTACAAGAATGTGTTTCATTCTGACAAACAAAAGCAGAGAAAGACGTGTGTGCAATGAGTTCGCGGAGGAATGCGGTGGCCCGCATTCGCGGCGCGCTGGAGCGTGCTGGCGGGCGGCAGACAATGGCTGCGGCGGCCCTGTTGCCTTCAGTGTGTGGCGAGTGGCGGTGGCTGGCTGGGCCCATTGTACGCAGCGTAGCGCCTTGGCGCGGCCGCTCAATGGTCGATGAACCTGCGGCGCTTCCGCCGGCACCTGTTGCGCTTCCTGCGCGTAATCAGAGCGCAACGCGAGCGCACCACACAGCACGGCACGGCAAGGCTGCCTTACGCACGCTCCCACGTCGTTCCCGCCGGCAGCCGGCTTGGCCACCAGTCCGCGCGTGTTCAAAGGTAGCGCTGTCACTGTACAGTGGAGCTGGGCAACACGATTCTTTTTCCCGATTCGATTCCTACGATTCAATCTCACATTGCGAATCGATTCCTACGATTCTTTCACGATTTATTCTAGTCTGCGATGGCACGATTCTTACTCACAGATGGCAGGACGTGTCTGAAATTGTCAATGGAGTTAGAATCGAACTGTCATGATAAGATATGCCAGAAATATTTTATTTATGAGTAAACATGTATATGACGTTACAAGTGTGATTCTCGATTTATACGTGTATTGCCATAATTGATGAAAGGTCAGTTAGATTTGATTGCATCTATTGTTTTATTTCAGTTAGGGCCGTTTTCGAGATACGCGAAATATAATACATAATCCAAGTGCTATTGCTCATGTGTAAAGAAAGTGTGTGTGTTTTGCAGTGCATCTGCAACAAATAAGAGGTTCGTATTTATTCATCATACTTGGATTTCTTGATTTTAATCGTGTGTATTGGGAGCTGTGTACTCGCTGTATATCGTTTCTGTCATCACTAGTTCGTGTATTACTCGCGCAAACTAAGCTGACGTCGGCGCGGTGGCTGATGGTAGCGATAGACAGAGAATCCTCCTGTCTGAGACCAGTCTCAGTTACGGAGGGTTCTGAGTAAAATTAAAAATATACGAAAGAACTGATCATTCTCATCGCTTACGTTCATGGCAGCTGCAATAAAGGTGCTTGATTTACCAGTGTTGCGTTAGAGATTTTTGTTGATAAATAAATATGGATTGCCTGGGATCTCACTGTACGCCCTCTAACAAACCTTATTTACACCTGAATTCTTACTTTCCTGCACACTCTTAGTTCCTCAAAAACAGTTCGCTCGCCATGCAAAATAATCGTCTCTGAATATCAAAGATTGGTATAGCGGTTCTAACTGTATTTTTTTGTATCAGTTACTAGCGCCGAAAAACAATAGCGCAGCCTTCGTTGGCTACATTCATTATTTCGTCTTCTCTTCTGCTCCCTCTGCTGCAAACGCTTGTTCACAGATACAAGCGAATGGTAGTGAACACTGGCGGATTGTCTACGAACGTGCATTCGGTTGCGTTCGCTTTCATGCGCTCCAATGTAAAGGGAGCATTACATGCTGCAATTGAGCCCTGAAACTTCATAGTGTAATAACCAAGAGAGCCTTTAAAAATTTGCTTCCTGCCTTCTTTATGTGGCTTCACCAACTATCAACAGTGGTTGCTGGAGGATTCTGTGGATGGTTCAAATGGCTCTGAGCACTATGGGACTCAACATCTGAGGTTATCAGTCCCCTAGAACTTAGAACTACTTAAACCTAACTAACCTAAGGACATTACACATCCATGCCCGAGGCAGGATTCGAACCTGAGACCGTAGCGTTCACACGGTTCCAAACTGAAGCGCCTAAAACCGCACGGCCACACCGGCCGGCTCTGTGGATGAGATGTGAAACGAATATACGTCAGGGAAGTGGTGGCATATTGCAGCTGGTTAAGAGCACAATGCTGACACTATTCCAGCTCTCTATATAACAAGAATACACTTGTTATGAAAAGGGCAGTTAAAGCATTTCTGGTATGGCCAGAACATCAGTAGCAAACCTGCTGCAAAGTATGGTGTGAAGTGATGACTCAGCTAACATCTGTTAGCAGCTCACACTATGTATGCTTTGTGCAAGTCCCATAATATTTCATCGCAGCAACTCTTTGACATCCACAGTTGGTTATGACAACGGCTGCAACACGCAAATTGCAGCATTAACAGCAATAACCAACTGTAGAAGACAACCAGTAGCTGCGTTGAAATATTGCGGGACCTACACATTATTATCCTGCGGCAAAGCCGAGAAATGTATTTACGAGTGAAGTATAACTATATAGCGACCGGAAAAAGTGTGAAGGCGTGCCGAGATAATTACAAACTGTCGCTGGCTGCAACGTTATGTAACGGTTTTCTACTGCTGTGTTGCCTTCGAAACAGCATCGGTTAAGACTTTGCCTGATATTGCTCTTACCTTATTTAACTGTGCTATGCGCGACTCTGTTTAACAAGAATAGCTCGATTTAGTCACAGGGCGGAGGCGCGCACGTCTGTTTTCATGCCTTGCAGATAATTCGCTGCAAATAACAACCTTTAGCTGTGATACTGCAGTCAAATAGTCTGTGCACTGACTAGAATTTCGAGTTAATAAAATATACAGAAATAAAAATAAAAGTTAAATGAATAATTTAATAACAGGGATTATATTTTAACGTCTGTAATAGATGTACACGACAGAAAATTACGTTGAATAATGTTTATTCAATGAAGGACATCTCAAACAAACGAGAAGTGGTCCTACGACATTCAGTTAAATACAGACAAAAATACAGTTACCAAATGCAGTAAAGTTACCTTGAGAGTGTTTCAAGAATGATAGCAAAATCCCAAAACGAAACTGTAGTGAAAGCTACGCGAAAACTACGTCCATTTCGTAACCACAATACACGAAATATTCACCAGCTCAAAGCAGTTAAGAGTTCAACATGATGATGATATACAAATTGTCACACGCGATACCGGAAATAGTAACTAAATGGAAATGTCGTGTGGCTAGGGCCTCCCGTCGGGTAGACCGTTCGCCTGGTGCAGGTCTTTCGATTTGACGCCACTTCGGCGACCTGCGCGTCGAATAGTAACTTATACTCTATCTTCAGTTCCGTAAGACAAACGGAACAAGTTATAGTCTAACTCTGGAGCACATCCAGACCTCTCGAAATATAAACTCTCTTCAGAAGTTATAATAGTGACCGTTCACCGCCCAGAATCAAACACCACTCGTTACCATAGCCAGGTGCGTCTCCTCCCAGAACTCGTGTAAAAGTGCCCACATTCGTTTCCTTCGAAAAAGTCCCATTCTCACACTTAACTCCCGTAGTATTCCGCTACTTACTGCTTTTCCGTTGGCTGAAAACTGTCTTCACCGAGCACACTTAGTTCTTAAGTTCTACAGAGATGATTTTATTCAACTTGACCATCACTGATGTACACTGAAGTGCCAAAGAAACAGGTATTGGCTGGCGTATTCAAATAGAGAAGAAGAAGTGTTAAATCTTATGGGACTTGACTGCTAAGGTCATCAGTCTATAAGCTTACACACTACTTAGCCTAAGTTACCCTAAGGACAGACACACACACCCGTGCCCAAGGGAGGACTCGAACCTCCGCCGGGACCAGCCGCACAGTCCATGACTGCAGCGCCTTAAACCGCTCGGCTAATCCCTCGCGGCTCAAATAGAGAGATATGTAAACAAGCGCTGCGGTCGGCAAGTCTGTATAAGACAACAAGTGTCTGGCGCAGTTGTTAGATCGCTTACTACTTCTAAAATGACAGGTTGACAAGATTTAACGGAATTTGAACGTGGTGTTATAGTCGGTGCAAGAGCGATGGGACACAGCATCTCCGAACTAGCGATGAAATGGGAATTTTCCCGCACGACCATTTCAGGAGAGAATCGTGAATATCAGGAATCCGATAAAACATCAAATCTCCGACAACGCTGCGGCCGGAAAAAACGGGACCAACGACGACTGAAAAAAATCGTATAACGTGACAGAAGTGCAACCCTTCCGCAAATTGCTGCAGATTTCAACGCCGAGCTATCGACAAATCTGAGCGTGCGAAACATTCAACGAAACGTCATCGATATGGGCTTTCCGAGCCGAAGGCCCACTCGTGTACTCTTGATGACTGCACAGCATAAAGCTTTATGCCACGTCTGGATCCCTCAACACCGACATTGGACTGTTGATGACTGTCGGACGAGTATCGTTTCCAATTGTATCGCCTGGATGGACATGTATGGAGACAACCGCATGAATCCATGGACCCTACATGTCTGTAGGGGACTGTTCAAGCTGGTGGAGGCTCTGTAATGGTGTGTGACGTGTGCAGTTGGAGTGATGTGGGACTCCTGATACGTCTAGATACGACTCTGACAGGTGACGCTTACGTAAGCATCCTGTCTGATCACCTGCGTGCATTCATGTCCATTGTGCATTCATACGGACTTGGACAGTTCCAGCAGGAGCAGGACAATGTGACAACCATACAACAATTTTATCTTGCCTCGTACCAATACAGAGTGGCCTATTCACTCGTCCACACAAGCGCAACGTTACAAGGCCTCTAGCGTGACCTTGTGTCACAAGTTAAACTTTCAGTAGATGTTGAACGTCAGCCATGCAACGTACCTAACGTTACCTATTAGCCACATGAGAGGACATTGATTCTGTTCACCAGTTTCTTAACGAGAAAGCCAGATTTTAGTGTAATATGAGGTCTGAAATTCGACAAAAAAATCAGTCAATGCGTGAAAAAAAAAAAAAAAAAAAAAACCAGTACCCCTCCTTCACTGGCGGGATATTCAAAATAGCCCACGTCCCCCAAGTATTAAAAATGATAGGCAATCGAATTTTAACGGGGAGGGAAAATTCGAGGATAGCTCACTTTTCCCATTTTGTGACAAGGAGGTTCTGCTTTCAAGAGCAATTCGAATATATCTATTAAATTTTAGAGCTTAAAGTATACGGGGGCCTCATTACTCCTGCGCGTTGGGACAGCATCCCAGCCCAGGGGATCAACCCCCAGATGAGTGCTTTTTCCCCCCAAAATTCGATAGCTGCATAGTTTTCTGTGGAAGAGATCAAGAGCTTGAGTCCAGATATTGATATTTGCACACTTTCAACCTGCGACAAGAGTGTCTCCCCAAGAGATCATGATTTCAATACCCAGCACTGTAATTTTGTTTTCATTTTCAAAGTTTCGCACCCACAGTGTTTGCCTCACAGTTAGAGTTTCCAGGGGGTCATTTTGCTATTTTCACTGTTTTCCCACTTATACACTACTTCCACCTATCGGGATTACACCTCACAATACGAGTTTGAGTCCAAGGACAGCAGTGATTTTATTTGTACTGCATGTACTGTTACCTAATTGGTACGACCAGATCTGGCGTTCAGCAGTGGTCCTGCTCTTGATATTCTCTGATGTTGCTGCTGCCGTCGTGACAGTCGTCAACATGTAGGAGCCGAGATCACAATGATGAAGATGGAAGCATCAGGGAGCCTAAAAGAACTTTCCGTTTCCCATATCGGCTGTAGGCTGTTAGGATCACAGTGATTTATTTCATACGATCAGCTGAATCCGACATTGTACCATTTTCAAGTGCTCAATCATAAACTCGTAATTTTTCATAGTCACCGTGAGTATACGAGGTGCGTCAATAAAGTAATGAGACTGATTTTCTTTGCAAGATGTAGCAACCCTGCAGGCTTTCGTAGGAACAATATCTTTGACCTTGGCTGCTTCTAGGCCAAGCGGCACATCGATGCAACGGCTTCGTCGTGAGTTGTGCCGTAATAAGTCAACACATATTTGTGTGTGTCGTCGCGGAAATTGAACAGCATAATATTGCGCAACGGTATGCCATTTCTTTGCGTTGAATTGGGTGAAAACGCAACGAAAACTTACGGTAAGCTTCAGAAGGCTTTTGGAGATGCGTTTATGTCAAGAGCTCAAGTTGGTATAAAATGTTTAGTGAAGGCAGAACGACTGTTGAAGATGAAGACCGCAGTGGACGACCATTAACCTCACGGATGGATGTCAACTTGGCCAGGGTGCGTGAACTTGTACGATTTGATCGAAGGTTATCTGTGAAAATGATTGCAGAAGAACTAAACATCAATCGAGAAACGGTTCGTCTAGTAATAACTGAAGATCTTAGTATGAGAAAGATTTGTGCGAAGCCGGCCGCGGTGGTCTAGCGGTTCTAGGCGCGCAGTCAGGAACTGTGCGACTGCTACGGTCGCAGGTTCGAATCCTGCCTCGGGCATGGATGTGTGTGATGTCCTTAGGTTAGTTAGGTTTAAGTAGTTCTAAGTTCTAGGGGACTGATGACCACAGCAGTTGAGTCCCATAGTGCTCAGAGCCATTTGAACCATTTGAGATTTGTGCAGAAATGGTCCCCAAAAATCTCACACCACAACAGCGAGAAACACGGAAAAATGTGGTAGCCGATCTGTTAGAGCAAACGGAAATCGATGCAGAATTGTTGAGCCATGTTATCACTGGTGATGAAAGTTAGTTTTTTTAAGTACGATCCAGAGACAAAACGCCAAAGTTCGCAATGGTGCTCAAATGGATCACCCAGACTAAAAAAGCTCGCATGTCAAATTCAAAAGTGAAATGCATGCTTGTGTGCTTCTTTGGTTGCAAGGGAATTGTTCATCAAGAGTGGGTGCCTCCTGGACAAACAGTTAGCCAATATTAATACAAAGAAATTTTAGAGAGACTTCGTAAAAAGAGTTCTTCGTGTCTGTGCCAACACTGCTGATAATTGGATTCTGCATTACGATAATGCGCCATCCCATACTGCTCTGTCAGTACGCAATTTTTAACCACAAAACAAATTTCAGTACTACCACAGCCACCTTATTCACCAGATATCGCTCTGTGCGACTTTTTTTCTATTTCCAAGAGTCAAAACGGCGCTCAAAGGACACCATTTTCAAACAACACAAGATGTCCAGAAAGGTGTGACGAGGGTCTTTAAAGGATATTACAGAAGGTGAGTTCCAGAAATGTTACTATCATTGGCAGCAGCGCTGGAAAAAGTGTGTTCAATCAGAAGGGAACTACTTTGAAGGAGACAACAGTAAACTTGACTAAAATGCTAAGCAACATTTTTTTCACATCACTCTCATTACTTTATTGTCGCACCTCATATATATGTGTTTGTGTGTGTGTGTGTGTGTGTGTGTGTGTGTGTGTGTGTGTGTGTCTGTGTGTGTCCTTTAAATGTGCAGGTGCGGTCGTAGTAGACCGTAACACGCGCACACACACACACACACACACACACATTCACAGTGACTGTGTAAAATTACTATTTTACAAGGGAGTATTTGAGAATGGTACATCTTCGGATTTAGCTGATCGTGTGAAATTAATCACTGTGATGGTAACAGCCAAGGTGGAAAACGGAATTGCCTTTGAATAAATTTTTGGCTGTGGTACACGATACGAAATAACTTATTATGAAAATGTGAACTATAAGAAGAGGCCAGTATATCGTTGTATGCTATACAAGCTTAGTAAAGCAGGGAAAGGAGAGAACAAAAACAAGGGTCCGCAGCTAGTGGTCGTGCGGTAGCGTTCTCGCTTCCCGCGCCCGGGTTCCCGGGTTCGATTCCCGGCGGGGTCAGGGATTTTCACTGCCTCGTGATGACTGGGTGTTGTGTGATGTCCTTAGGTTAGTTAGGTTTAAGTTCTAAGTTCTAGGGGACTGATGACCATAGATGTTAAGTCCCATAGTGCTCAGAGCCAAAACAAGGTGAGTGTTTAACGGCCGGTGGCTCCGAAGTGATTCGCAGTCAGTGGGACAAGAATGGGCCAAGAACCATCCAGCTGTCGTAATTCGAAAAGGCACAGGGGCCGACCACTATTTTAAGATTTATTTGTGCCAAAAGACGTTACAGATTTTTCACCCACATTCATCCGCCGCAATTCATTTATACAGTAATCGTCATTATGTTCTTGTCAACTGCATTTTGAATAGTGCTGCTGCTCCTGACTATAATATAGCATATCACGTAGCTTATGCAGCTCAGCGTCATTCTTTGTTAATCCAGTGTTCCTTTTAAGGACAAGTCTTTGTTATACATGAAGTGTGTGTGTGTGTGTGTGTGTGTGTGTGTGTGTGTGTGTGTTTTTCCCACGTAAGAACATTTTTCCTTCTGTACAGATTTTTCTTTACGTTTTAGTAATTTTAACTACACTTGTCACTCTAATTTCAGTATGGGCGCTAAAGATCTCGACGAATTGCGCCCAGAACATCCTACCAAAGTTTTCCTTATGATTTTCATTATTGACACCTGGTCACTATGTCCAAAAATGGTTCCAGCTATATAATTATATCCGCGCAGTGACAGAGCTGGTGTGCGTAACCGCCCCCCTCTTTTCCCTCCAAACTGAAACCGTTTTCGTTAAAGCCATGAATCGATTTACATTATAGTACAGACTGGTTACTAAACATGAGCTAGCTGATGGTATAATCAAATATGCCTTTCATAAAACGGCTACAGCTGTTGAGCAGCACCTTATAAAAATTCAGTAAAAAGGAATGGAAGTGTTCAGCGCATGGGAGAGCACAGAAAGGTGACTCTAAGCGGCAGTTGGCTTCCTGGAGTCGGTTACTGTGCCGGTTAGACGGCTTCCTACAAGTAGGCACACTTCCCGCCCCTCCCCCAATCCCGCCCTAGAGGTTGCAGAGGAGGTAAGGAGCAGAGCGTAGGCTTGTACTGTGCAGTGGCAGAGATGAAGTGGACCGGCGCTGCGCCTCTGTCAGACCGTCCGACCTTAGCCGTGACCCCAGGAGCACCAGAACTTCTCTTCCTTACTTGTGTGTGCCGATGTTTATTTAGATCGCTATAGAATAATTTGATTCGACAGAGTAATCTAGGGCACCTCACAGTGGATGGCATACAGCGAACGGTAACGCGACCAGACGAATCGTTCTCAGGCAGGATTTAATCTGTTTTACGGTTAGTATAAATTTTATGTCAAGTAGACTTTACTGCAACGAAGTGCGTCTTAAAAAAAAACTACTACACATCTTCCTCCTGCTTCTACATATACCAGGGTGTCCCAGCAGGAATGACCAGTATTTAGAGATGCGACAGGAATGCTCAATTGAAGCAAAGAACTTCACATAGGCACAAGTCTATTCCGAATGGTTTCCAAGATATAACACATTTAACGTACATTTGTTTTCGGGCTAGTGGCGGGCATGTATATGTGTTACCCACCCACCCTCTTCGGCGTTTTGTCCGCAGCTCGTGGGCGTGCGGTAGCGTTCTCGCTTCCCACGCCCGGGTTCCCGGGCTCGATTCCCGACGGGGTCAGGGATTTTCTCTGCCTCGTGATGACTGGGTGTTGTGTGCTGTCCTTAGGTTGGTTAGGTTTAAGTAGTTCTAAGTTCTAGGGGACTGATGACCATAGATGTTAAGTCCCATAGGGCTCAGAGCCATTTGAACCATTTTGAACCTCTTCGGCGTTTTAGTCCAGCGCAACTGACCTCGTTGACTTCAACCTCCTCATTCGCGATGTCTTTCTGGCATTAATCTAGCTCGATGATCGCTCAGTTGTCCACGGTGTGTTGTATGTTGTATGTTAACCGGGGGCCTAGAAACGACGGAGAGGCTCCGTCCCCGCCGCAGCCACAGTGGTCCACAACCCAACGACGACTACCGCAGTCCACTTCACCCCTCCACCACCCCACACCGAACCCAAGGTAATTGTGCGGTTCGGTCCCCGGTGCACGCCACCCCCTCCCTCCCCAGAGAACGTCTCACACCAGACGAGTGTAACCCCTATGTTTGCGTGGTAGAGTAATGGTGGTGGTGGTGGTGGTGGTGGTGTACGCGTACTTGGAGAACTTGTTTGCGCAGCAATTGCCGACATAGTGTAGTTGAGGCGGAATATGGGGAACCAGCCGAGGCAGATGGAAAACTGCCTTAAAAAGCATTCACAGGCTGGCCGGCACACCCGACCTCGAATCAAGTCCGCCGGGCGGATTCGTGCCGGGGACCAGGCGCTCCTTCCCGCCAGGAAGAGCCGTGCGTTAGACCTTACGGCTAACCGGGCGGGCTCCACGGTGTGTTGAGTGAAGTAGTGCGGGGGTTGAGAGGTAGGGAGACGCATAGGTTAATTGTTTTCGTACACGCGCTGCCTATAATGCCACAGATCCACACTAACGAAGAATATGCAGTTATGGTGTATGTTTACGGCTTCCCCAATGGTAGTGTTCTGTGCTGTTGGAGAATATTGTCAGCGCTTTCCGACACGTAGAGTGTTTACCATAGTTTTCAACACATTGGGTGAAACAGGTATTCTTCCAAGCTCCCATTTTTCTTCTGAACGACAACACATTGTTGAAATGATGCATTGATTACAGTTGAACGTGTTAAAAATATGTGTTTTTCAACTGATACTTTGTAAAATTCATGTTGTAGAGCCTACTGTACATGACTACGTTGTTGTTGTTGTTGTTGTTGTTGTTGTCTTCAGTCCTGAGACTGGTTTGATGCAGCTCTCCATGCTACTCTATCCTGTGCAAGCTGCTTCATCTCCCAGTACCTACTGCAACCTACGTCCTTCTGAATCTGTTCAGTGTATTCATCTCTTGGTCTCCCTCTACGATTTTTACCCTCCACGCTGCCCTCCAATACTAAATTGATGCCTCAGAATATGTCCTACCAACCGATCCCTTCTTCTACTCAAGTTGTGACACAAATTCCCTTTCTCCCCAATTCTATTCAGTACTTCCTCATTAGTTATGTGATGTACCCATATAATCTTCAGCATTCTTCTGTAGCACCCCATTTCGAAAGCTTCTATTCTCTTCTTGTCCAAACTAGTTATCGTCCATGTTTCACTTCCATAGATGGCTACACCCCATACAAATACTTTCAGATACGACACCCTGACACTTAAATCTATACTCGACGTCAACAAATTTCTGCCGGCCAGAGTGGCCGAGCGGTTCTAGGCGCTTCAGTCTGGTACCGTGCGACCGCTACGGTCGCAGGTTCGAATCCTGCCTCGGGCATGGATATGCGTAATGTCCTTAGGTTAGTTAGGTTTAAGCAGTTCTAAGTTCTAGGGGACTGATAACCTCAGATGTTAAGTTCCATAGTGCTCAGAGCCATTTGGACCATACACTGACTTAACTGACGCTCTACAAGGGACATTTGAAAAGTCCGTAGAAAGTCCGAGAGATGGCATGACCGGCCCGTGTCGGGGGTCATGTTTAGTTAGTTTCACCCATATTGGTCTATTTCTTCGTGTGAATCAAGGAGGTCGAGTGATAGACAAAAAATCGTCGAAGAAGAATTTCGTGTGGTCATTACACATTACTTTATGAAAGGCAAAACGCCTCAGGAGACTAAAGAGAAGCTTGATAAGCATTACGGTGACTCTGCACCTTCGATTAGAACAGTTTATAAGCGGTTTCAAAATTTTCGGAGTGGCCATATGGGTACAAGTGATGCTGAACGTTCTGGACGCCCTGTGGAGGTTACGACTTCAGAAATCATTGCTAAAATCGATTATATGGTGATGGATGACTGAAGAGTAAAGGTTCATGAGATTGCTAGTGCTGTTGGCATCTCGAATGAACGGGTACATAATATTTTGCATAAACATTTGGACATGAGAAAGCTATCCGCAAGATGGGTTCCGCGATTGCTCACGCTTGACCAAAAACGAAATCGTGTGAAGTGTTGCAAGGATGGTTTGCAGCTGTTCAGGAAGAATCCGCAGAACTTTAAGCGTCGTTTCGTCACTGTGGATGAAACATGGATACATTACTATACTCCGGAGACCAAACAACAATCTAAACAATGGGTTACCAAGGGAGAATCTGCACCATAAAAGGCGAAGACCAGTCCTTCGGCCGGAAAGGCTATGGTGACTGCCTTTTGGGATTTGCAAGGGATAATCCTCATCGACTATCTGGAAAAGGGTAAAACCATTTCAGGTGCATATTATTCATCGATATTGGACCGTTTGAAATCCGAGCTGCAAGAAGAACGCCGGCGATTGTACCGCAAAAAAGTCCTTTTCCATCACGACAGCACACATTCAGCAGTTGTGGTCGCAAAATTAATGGAAATAGGATTCCAACTCGTTTCACATTCCCCCTGTTCTCCAGACTTGGTTCCCTCGGACTACTATTTGTTTCCGAAAGATTTTATTCAAAGGAGGAGATGATTGCAGCAACTAATAGCTATTTCGCAGACTTGGACAGTTCCTATTATTCGGAAGGGATCAACAAATTAGAACAGCGTTGGACGAAATGTATAAGTTAAAAGAAGACTATGTCGAAAATTAAAAAGGATTTACCCCAGTCACGTGAGTAGTTTTTATTTTTGCACGGACTTTTCAAACGCCCCTCGTGCAGCCGAAAAGTCAGGTATTTGCAACATAATTGTCTCTTTCTCTCTGTTGAGATTGTAGCCAAGAAGGAGCGGTAACGGTATTTAGAGGTGGTGCGACCTACGCCGTCGCTTAGCAACGCCCACTGTGCGAAGAGCCGGCAGCTTCGTGGTGCGTGATGCGTGGTGCGTGGGCACAGCCCAGCGCGCCGCGCTTGATTCAGTTAAGCCGTGACGCACTTTAACCGCGCTTGTTTGCTCTGCTCGTTTCGTAGCGCTGTTTACTCCGCTGTAACAGGAATCGTGGGGGACGACAACCGCATCCTGCCCCCTGCTTTTCCCGTTCATCTTAGCGTCTTGTCGCCCGAGAGATCATTAAGAGAAATTAAACGGGGTTATGGCCCGGTCTTCCCGGCCTCCGACGAAGAAGTGTTACGAGGCCTCCTCTTAGTGGGACACTTGAGCTCTGCAGAAACGCAAAGTCATATCCCGTGCCCGTTGTCAATGGATCTAAGCCACCTGTCCAGACACTCTGTGGGCGTAACTGCTACTGAAACGGTGGTACAAATAAAGCCGACATACGAAACGCCCTTTTTCCAAAACTGTTTCACAGACGAAGACCGCGCCGGCCGCTGTGGCCGAGCGGTTCTAGGCGCTTCAGTCTGGAACCGCGTTGGTGCTACGGTCGCAGGCTCGAATCCTGCCTCGGGCGTGGATGTGTGTTATGTCCTTAGGTTAGTTAGGCTTAAGTACGAGGGTCACTCCAAAAGAAATGCACACTATTTTTTTTAAAATCCATCTTTCATTCTACATGTTTCAAAGTTTTACAGTGTGTAGATACCTCCTTTAGGAACAATATTTCCATTTCTCCACATAATTTCCATCTCTCTCAACTGCCTTACGCCATCTTGCAACCAGCGCCTGTATACCCGCACGGTAAAATTCTGGACCAACCTGTTGGAGACACTGTTTGGCAGCTTGCACAAGGGAGTCATCATCTTCAATCCTTGTTCCACGAAGAGAGTCTTTTAGTCTTCCAAAGAAATGATAGTCACATGGAGCCAGGTCAGGACTGTAAGGCGGGTGTTACAGTGTTGTCCATCCGAGTTTTGTGATCGCTTCCATGGTTTTTTGACTGACATTTGGCCGTGCATTGTCGTGCAACAGCAAAACATCCTGCTTTTGCCGATGCGGTTGAATACGACTCAGTCGAGCTTGAAGTTTCTTCAGTGTCGTCACATATCCATCAGAATTTATGGTGGTTCCACTTGGCATGATGTCCAGAAGCAAGAGTCCTTCGCAATCGAAAAACACCGCAGCCATAGCTCTTCCAGCAGAAGGTGAGGTTTTGAATTTTTTTTTTCTTGGGTGAATTTGTATGATGCCACTCCATTGATTGCCTCTACGTCTCTGGTGAAAACTGATAGAGCCATGTTTCATCACCCGTCACAATTCTTCCAAGAAATTCATCTTTACCATTCTCGTACTGTTCCAAAAGTTCGCTGCATACCGTTTTTCTTGTTTCTTTGTGAGCCACTGTCAACATCCTGGGAACCCACCTGGCACAAACCTTTATTAACGCCAACACTTTCAGTATTCTGCAAACACTTCCTTCCCCTATCCCAACGTAGCGTGACAATTCATTCACTGTGATGCGTCTGTCAGCAGTCACCAATTCGTTAACTCTCTGCACATTGTCTGGAGTGTGTGCAGTACGAGGGCTGCTGCTGCGAGGACAATCCTCAGTATTGCCGTGCCCGCTTTCATCACGTAACCTGCTTGCCCACCGACTAACTGTACTGCGATCGACAGCAGCATCTCCATACACCTTTTTCAACCTCTTGTGGATGTTTCCCACTGTCTCGTTTTCACAGCACAGGAATTCTATGACAGCACGTTGCTTCTGACGAACGTCAAGTGTAGCAGCCATCTTGAAGACATGCTATGACTGCGCCACTCACGGGAACAGGTTGAACTAAGTTTGAAAACTGTAAAACTTTCACACATGCAGAATGATAACTGTATTTTTACAAAAATAGTGTGCATTTCTTTTGGAGTGACCCTCGTAGTTCTACGTCTCAGGGACTGATGACTCAGATGTTAAGTCTCATAATGCTTGGAGTCATTGAACGAAGACCGCACTGTAGTCGCTCCTCCAACTGGTCTCACAAAAGACAAAATGATAGATATCGAAATATGTGACCAAGGCACAGAAAAGCAACTGAAATCGCTCAACACGAGAAAGGTATTAAAATTGTGGACATGTTTTATGGTATTATCGGAGAGCGAAAATGTCCTCTGAAGCAGTCAACATGGATTCCGAAAACGCAGCTCGCTCTGTCCATGCACGGAACACACATAGAAGTAGATACAGATGTCCAGGTAGAGGCCGTCTTGCTCCACTTCCGGAAGACATTCTGTTACGGTGTAGAGGCAAGCGCCGGCACACCAGTCGGCAACGACAGAGAAGAGAAGGCAGTGAGGTCAGCCAATCGCTGGCTGACCGACCTCCTTCCAGGACGACAACGCGACACGGCAGGGCCCCTATCTGAGGAGGACATAAGCGCCGCGGCCGACTGGTGGCCACTGGGATAGCAGCGTTAAGGATAGAGACGTCGATAACAGTTCAGGACAGACCTTCGTCAGTTAAGAGATCAGCAGTCACTGCAAAGACATTATTTCGTGTGTCGCCCTTTGCTTCGACACATCTGTGTACTTGGCAAAGTTAACTACTGTGTCTGATTATTTGTTATGAGACAGTTTAATACGAGTTGTTCGATTGTTTGTCTAGCGAACTGAGTAGGCAGGATTGCTAGACACAACATATTCGATACAGTTCCTCACGGTCGCTTAATGAACAAAATACAAGCGTATGGAATGTCAGACCAACTGTGTGAACGGATTGAACATTTTCTAGCAAACAGAACACAGCACGTCATTCTGAATGGAAAGAAGTCTTCAGGTGTAAAATTAACTTCGGACGTACCCAAGAGAGTGTTACAGAACCATCACTTAATATATAGAGGGTCTTGGGGCATAAAATGCAGATATTTCTGTAGATGACTGAGGATAGTATACTGAATATCATTACATCAGTATTTACTTCATTTGCAGACTAATGATTATAGCTAGTACCTCCAAGTGCACACGACAGAAGCAAGGCATCAATGTTCATCTTTCGTGGGCAGTAGGTCTCGTGTTGGAAGTGTGGACGCGTGGCCACAGAACAGACTGTCTATACTGACAGGCATCGTCTACTTGGTGGAGCAGTTACGACCGTGCAGAAAGCATCAGGTGGTAAATTACGTGATGCGTTCGTGGGAAAACTGTAAGATGTAGAGAAAAAATAACACACTGAAGTGGGTACGTATCAAGGTACCAGTTATCACAATATCTTTAACTATTTTACTAACAGCATGTCTAAACATCTTAGAAGTTCCCGTGGCTCGAGTATTCTTATGGAATCAGACCGGTTAGAAAAATGCGTTCGATTATGAACGTATACCTGTACATGAAAACTCGATTTATTGTTCCACTGCGAGTTTTTAAATTGTACTAACTTTTGTGCTGTTGTAACTGTGTTACCTTAAGCCGAAATAAACGCATAAAAATAGATAAATGACCTAAGGTTCCATGAGGCTTTTTGTGGATGATGCTGTTATGTACAGTACAATCACAGCGCTAGAAAATTGTAGCAAAATGTTAGAAGACCTGGAAAGGATCGACACTTGGTGCAGGGAGTGAAAATTGACTCTGAACGTAAACAACTGTAACGTATTCCGGTTTCGTGCTTCTACAAAAATGGTTCAAATGGCTCTGAGCACTATGGGACTTAACAGTTGAGGTCATCAGTCCCCTACGACTTGGAACTACTTAAACCTAACTAACCTAAGGACATCACACACATCTATGCCCGAGGCAGGATTCGAATCTGCGACCGTAGCGATCACGCGGTTACAGACTGAAGCGCCTAGAACCGCTTGTCCACCGCTGTTCTCGATCCGACGACAACCCAACCGGCTCATGCTTCCACACCTGGCGAAATTGTACAGGAAAATCCCCGCTTCATGGCTACTCCGAAGACGCTGTGTCCCATCGCTCGTACGCCGACTATAACACCAAGTTCAAACTCACTTAAATCTTGATAACCTGCCCTTGTAGCAGCAGTAAGTGATCTAACAGCAGCGCCAGACACTTGTTGTCTTATATAGGCGTTGTCAACCACAGTGCCTTATTCTGCCTGTTAACATCTTTCTGTATCTTAATACGCATGCCTATACCAGCATCTTTGGTGCTTCAATGTATATGGTGCAGAGAATGTAGAACGTAGTTGGGGTTTTAATGTCTCTGTACAAGCTCTGATTATGTTATTAGTATTTGAAAGTAGCTCCTTTCGAATGCGATCCTGTTTCAATGGGGAATTAAGGCCTCACATGTTAGCCGCCATTTACAAATAACTTTATATCTGAAAATACAATTTATTACGCCCTTGAAAAATAGTTGATAAACTGAGATTCGAATGGACTCCCTGCAATATTCTGTACCATCTCGCATGGTCGGATGCTAGCAGCAACCTGACTGGGGAATTACTGCACCATGCGTAGGCTGCAATTACCATAACAAAACAAACGGCTGCGTTTGGAGTGGTGCCGTGACGGGGAAGCATGGACTACTGACGAATAGCGTCGCATTGCGTTCGGCGATGAATTTTGGTTCTGCACTAATCCTGATGACCCTCGTCGGCCGGTATGGCGTCGACCTGGTGAGAGGTCCCATTCTTCCATTGTTTTGGAGAGGCATGGCGGCGTTACTTCTGCCGTCATGGTGCGAGGAGTCATCGGGAATGATTTCAGGTCACCGTTCGTAGTCACTGAGGTAAAGGCACAACTGTGAGTCACTGACATTCTGCGTTCTGAAGCGTTACCCCTTACGCGACGGTATCGTGGTGCCACTTTTTCTACAGTGGAATGCTCGTCCACGCGTGGAACCTGTCTCTATGGTCTGTTGCATGAGGTTGAGGTACTCCTGTGGCCAGCAACATCGCCAGGTTTGTCCTCGACAGAACATTTGTGGGACCAGCTCGGACGTCTGCCTCCCTGCTTGCATCCAGGATATTAAAGACCTCTTACAACTGCCGTACAGTTTCCCTCAGAAGAAGATACATCAGCTAAATGGCAACCTCCCCAACAGAATCAGCGCACGCATACAGATAGGGGGTGCAACGTCAAGCTAATAGGTGGACTGATAGTGCCAACCTTTTGTAAACGAGACTCAATATTGCAATCACGTTAACGACATGACATATTCATGGAACAAACGGAAGAGGTACTTCATTCAATCACAAACCGCGGATGCCCAGGCGGCGCTAAGATCGGGTCATATTCGTGTTGACAGCTGATACGAGCTTGACAGGATCACGTAGAGGACCACTTTCACACCGTGCTCCACAGATGGGGGTTGTCTCTGGAGTTCCACCGGCCGCTAAGGTGACCGCGTGACCGGAAAAACCTGTGCGTTGGGGAGCGCAATGGCTCCTCGCTTCTCGCGGGCGCTTTTCGCGTCCAGTGCAAAATTAAAGCTCACCCCAAAATTAATAAATATTGAACCATATGTGTCATTGAAGAGCCAGCAGACTCATTTCAAGCGGAAGAGATGGACGATTACTTTTACGAAGACGCGCCCTCAATATCCGCATTAATTTATAAGTTATTGTAAGTTAAATGTCATAAAAATAATTCCTGAACTGAAAAGTGAATATCTCGGCAACGCATTATCCGATTGCAACAACGAGATATCTACAGATACGTCTCGTAGAACTGTATCGGATTGTGATAGTGGATTTATTGAAATTATTCACGAATTATTTAAATGAGAGGCCGAAAAGTGGACTTGGCCCAATTAGAAACAGCTTTCGTCCATGAATAAATTGAGCGTCCGCACTGTAACATTAGATATACAGGAAATTATTTTTATGTAATTTACATTGTTTCTTATGTCTGCCCCAATAGCTGAATGGTCAGCGCGTTGGAATGCTGCGCACGGGGCCCCGGGTTCGATTCCAGGCTGGGGCGGGAGAGTTTCTCCCCTCAGGGACTGGGTGCTGTGTTGTCCTCATCATCATTTCAAGCCCACTGTCGACGCACAAGTCGCCCAATGTGGCGGCGCACCATTAAGACTTGCATTTGACGGCCGAACTTCCCGACCGGGAACTCCCGGCCACTGACGCCATACGCTCATTTCCATTTTGTTTCTTAATACTTACACTTACAAATCCGAAAACAAAGAAAACCATAGACATTATTGTTTATAAATAAACTATGGCAGATAAAAGAAAACTGATAACATCACAACATTTCTTGAAAAATTTCCGTGTGATTTGATGTATCATGTGTGTATAAAAGGTTAAAATTAAGAATTTCAGCAATTTTCGTGTTCAGTATTTAAACTGACTTCAGTGGTGCTTGACCAAGGTTTTCTGGGTGAGCAGCGGCAGTCTGGAGGTGAGTCTAGGTTCGGACGTCGTTGGGGGCAGTCAGGCTGTGTTAGTTAAGAGAAAGTTTTATCTGGTGAACGGTGAAATAGCCGCTAGTTGGCGTGTGTGAATTACTCAGAGTTCCTGCTTTCGACCACAGCTACTTTTCGGCGTCTGATGAACTTGTTAGTTTTCGGGTTGAGTGTGACACAAGCCGCATCTATAAGGTTTCAGTGTATAGCCATTGTGGAATTAATATTTTGATATTCTGTGAAACTTTAACGGTTTTCTAAAGATAGCTCACGCAGTTAATCGTCTTTTATTCAATTGAAATGAATTTATTGTGAACTGTGACTTCGATTTGTTTATGCTCTTTGTGAAAATAAACTCGAATTTGTGAAACTAAAAAATACTTGAGTGTGCGCGTGATTTTTGCGTAGCGAATCCTGCCAGCGTTTATATAAAATAAAAATCATGGGATCTTAGGACACATACAGGTTACAACATCAAGGCAAACAGTGGTGATATTAATAGTTGCCTATAACACGCAGGCCTGAGAAAATTGTCGTAAGTAGCACATAGGCGCCCAAGAGAGATGACATTATAAATGTTAAGTGTCTCCGTCACATACAAGCCCTGTCTCCGTCGCATACAAGCGCTTGTATGTGGCGAGTGTCGGATTGTGTGGGGCTGTTCCCAATGGTATGCGGTCTGTGGCTAACCGACCATGGACACGAAAGTTGAGTTTGGATTTAATTTACCAGAAAGTCAAGACTGTTCACATTGTGCCGTTTGGTTCTCGTTGTTGGCTGTTTGGACATTCAAGCGAGCAGCAACGTGTGCGTTCAAGTTGGCGAAGGTTTAGCCACCGTCCGGTGGAGTCTTAACTGCATTTGGTTATTTGCAATTGAAGTGCACCAGCGGAATTTTCTGCCTTGTGGCCGTTAACGTTCCGGTCACCTGCCCTGGACGTTGACGTAAATTCAGGCAGTGTCCTTTCCTCGCCGTGTTATCGCTGTCCAGCACAGTGTGTAGTTGCACTGCTTAATGTATGCTTGGTTGTGGGCGTCAGTGCCTTTTATGTTTTGCATTGAACTCCCGGTTGTGTGCTGGTCGAGTGGAGCGCAAGTTACCTTGTTGGTTGGTCCGTTGACTGTCTGTTGGTTGGGTTGTCGTCGGATCGAGAATGGTTGGGCCGACTGCCTGTCTCATCTAAGTGATCGTTAGTATTTCAAGTGTTGGCCGACCCCCGAAACTTCCGACCGCTGTTAGCTGCACTGCCTTTTCTTATTTTCTGTTGTTTGTATTTCTATGGCTCATAGCCAATGGTCTTGAGTTAAAGTTGAATTGTTTTTAGTGGTGTTTTAAGTCATGGGCCTTCAGACGCTTTAAAATTAAAATTCCTTGCTTGTCAAGTGTTTGATTGTTTGGGGCCTTCAGCCTAATTGAAGATAAGGCCTTCTGCCTTGCGTTTTTTAATTTAATTTTACCTTGAGTCTTAAATCATGGGCCTTCAGCCGTCTTAAAATTAAGGTTGTTGCTTTTCAAATGTTAGATTTTGGGCCTTCAGCCTAATTGTAGAACTTACTTAAAGTGAGGACTTCTGCCCTCTAAATATTCTTTTGGTATCTGAATTTTGAGTTAATGGCTTTTAGCCGGTTTTTTTTTTTTTTTAATTTAAATTAGTTGTACCCTTAAGGCATAAGATAGTGTGGCGTATTCAGCCGATAACTAAGTTCAAGAATTTGTACTGTAATGTTTGGTCAAATAAATAAAGTTATATGTGTTCGAGTGTAGCCGCTGACAGCCGCTCATTTTGGCCCCTTTCCACAATTCCAGTTACCTGTCTGTCCAGACCTGCGGGTTTAGCAGGGCGTCTCAGGTACTTTCCGGACATGGTTTCCAGTTCAAAAGATTATCTACTCTCTCCTGAAAACCCTGAATAATTGCCAAACGCTATATTAGTGCATAACAACACGTAAGACAAGACTCATGATACGAGGTATTTGTGCTGAGCACTTCAATTTTGCCTCGGAATCCTTCAGATGTAGCTAGACATACCGCGCCATGCGTTCCACATAGGTTGGTACTAGCGGGTCGTCAGTTTGTATGAACGACGGGGGAGCTATCGGTACGCAGCGGAACTGCAGCGCAGCACAGTGGGTGTCCTCAGGCTCAGAAGGATGTCTCCGGTGGCGTGTGACGTCAGATGTCACGCCGTGGTGAAGGCCAAGTTGCCCGTGCGGAGGAAGACTCGCATTGTCGGCAGTTCCGCCGGATGGAGACGTCGAGGCTACGCGAGGCCGACCTCGGCCTGTCTAAAAACACCGTCTCTTTACGCTGCAAAAAGTCATCTTCAGTGATCTAAAACATATTCACAGTGTACCTGTGTGACCTTGATTGTGTCAGCTCCGTAACTCTGGAAAAAATTGTCATTAGTAGCATGATTCGGAAAACTAAAGAGTTTCAAATAGCCTGGAAAGAAATGCCTGTTGAGATATGGGGTAACCTGTTCTCTTAATGTCGTCTGTCTATAACGTGGGAGTAGACGCTATAGGCAGCCCAGCATGCGCTTGTCACACACATTGGCACACTCTTTCGGTCCTTCTTCGCAGTATATAACTCTCTGTCTCAAATAAACCTGGCAGCATTCGGACCGCAATCACGATCATTGAGCACACGCTGCTGCTACATCTGTACATTGACAATATGCATTTTACCTTTAAATATTCCAATAGCTAGAATCCATCGGATTCAGGTCCGGTGAACGGGAAGGCCGTGTTGCCACTGATTCCCTCCACCAGTCCATCGCCCATGAAGTGTTTCGGTACGGTACATTACGGTACGGTCGCACGAAGCGTTGAAAATGTGGTGGTGCCCCGTCGTGCAGCCTACATACTACAGTCGTTGGCCTCATGTGACGCAGAAATCTGTGATGCACAGCACTGGTTAATCTCTTTGGTGCAATGAGTGGCCATGTGAGTCTGTGATCAACAGTTCCTGTCCATGTATTGATACCTAAGAGATACTGATGCCCCACCTCCATGTTTGCTCGAAGATTTGCGTCTGCCCACACGTACGTACTTCTTAATCCAGCCTACACCACCGAATGCTGCACATTAAAGTCACAAGTAAAACGGCCCACACCTCAACAGGTATTAGTTTCTGGACATACACTCCTGGAAATGGAAAAAAGAACACATTGACACCGGTGTGTCAGACCCACCATACTTGCTCCGGACACTGCGAGAGGGCTGTACAAGCAATGATCACACGCACGGCACAGCGGACACACCAGGAACCGCGGTGTTGGCCGTCGAATGGCGCTAGCTGCGCAGCATTTGTGCACCGCCGCCGTCAGTGTCAGCCAGTTTGCCGTGGCATACGGAGCTCCATCGCAGTCTTTAACACTGGTAGCATGCCGCGACAGCGTGGACGTGAACCGTATGTGCAGTTGACAGACTTTGAGCGAGGGCGTATAGTGGGCATGCGGGAGGCCGGGTGGACGTACCGCCGAATTGCTCAACACGTGGGGCGTGAGGTCTCCACAGTACATCGATGTTGTCGCCAGTGGTCGGCGGAAGGTGCACGTGCCCGTCGATCTGGGACCGGACCGCAGCGACGCACGGATGCACGCCAAGACCGTAGGATCCTACGCAGTGCTGTAGGGGACCGCACCGCCACTTCCCAGCAAATTAGGGACACTGTTGCTCCTGGGGTATCGGCGAGGACCATTCGCAACCGTCTCCATGAAGCTGGGCTACGGTCCCGCACACCGTTAGGCCGTCTTCCGCTCACGCCCCAACATCGTGCAGCCCGCCTCCAGTGGTGTCGCGACAGGAATGAATGGAAGGACGAATGGAGACGTGTCGTCTTCAGCGATGAGAGTCGTTTCTGCCTTGGTGCCAATGATGGTCGTATGCGTGTTTGGCGCCGTGCAGGTGAGCGCCACAATCAGGAATGAGGCACACAGGGCCAACATCCGGCATCATGGTGTGGGGAGCGATCTCCTACACTGGCCGTACACCACTGGTGATCGTCGAGGGGACACTGAATAGTGCACGGTACATCCAAACCGTCATCGAACCCATCGTTCTACCATTCCTAGACCGGCAAGGGAACTTGCTGTTCCAACAGGACAATGCACGTCCGCATGTATCCCGTGCCACCCAACGTGCTCTAGAAGGTGTAAGTCAACTACCCTGGCCAGCAAGATCTCCGGATCTGTTCCCCATTGAGCATGTTTGGGACTGGATGAAGCGTCGTCTCACGCGGTCTGCACGTCCAGCACGAACGCTGGTCCAACTGAGGCGCCAGGTGGAAATGGCATGGCAAGCCGTTCCACAGGACTACATCCAGCATCTCTACGATCGTCGCCATGGGAGAATAGCAGCCTGCATTGCTGCGAAAGGTGGATATACACTGTACTAGTGCCGACATTGTGCATGCTCTGTTGCCTGTGTCTATGTGCCTGTGGTTCTGTCAGTGTGATCATGTGATGTATCTGACCCCAGGAATGTGTCAATAAAGTTTCCCCTTCCTGGGACAATGAATTCACGGTGTTCTTATTTCAATTTCCAGGAGTGTATTTGCTTCCAGTACTTCTTTGACTAGTACTACCTCCTACAGGAATCTGGGACACTTTTTTATTTTTTAAACACCCTATATGTGACTGTGAGATCAGTGGTATTTAATGTGTTATTCCTTTCGACACATCGAAATTAAACACATAACCAGTTTGTAGTTGCCATACACTTCGTTATTACAAAGACATGCTCTTAATTAAATTAACAGTAACAACGATTATAATAAAAGGCAACTGCGTTACAGGACCACCAGCAGGACTCAGATTAAAACATTAATCCATCTAAGTCCGATAGACACAGATCTTTCAAAATTTACTCAACCAATTTTCACTAATTAAAACAATGTTCATAAAACCACCATGAACCAAGTTCAACTGACATAACTGAATCACACCAACCTTTTTAACATGCTTCATGACTTACATAGAAACTGGGTTTCACATAACTCATATCAAAATCTAAAACTGCTTTCAACAACTAAGACATCTTCCATGGACTGATCTTAAGCAATTCTAACAAATTAAACGTATTATCAGATTAATACACTCATCTAGACTTCTCTTTAGTATTACTTACAGGTACGAGGGTCACATACATTTCATACCCAGAATACAAAATAGCATATTAAATAGTCTTAAAATGGAGTCGTTTCAATTTCACGTTGAAAATTAGTGATGGACGCGAGCAGACCGAAAGGTTCTAACATATACAGGTGATTCACGGAACAGAAGATGAGGTAGAACTACACTCAACTTTGAGCTACAATTAAGCTTCCGGAAAACCACAACGCTCCACCGGAAAGATGGAATTGCAGGACACTAACAACGTAACCATAGACACCGATCCAGGTCCTTAAATTTCCCTCTTCCACCGTGATACCGCGATCGGTGTTCGCTCGCGTCCACCACTGCCAATTATCTGAAACATAAACACATCAGCGGCAGACAACATTATGGCGCATCTGATAGTGAAACATATCTCAACTGGTTATAAATAAATCTTTAATTATTACACGGCGCCAGTGAACCCAAGTCTCACTAACCTAAATGAGTACTTGCCCAGTAACGGCTCTTAAAATTTGATTAGCCAATTCTCCATAAGAAAGAAATAAAGTCGGCTGGAGTGACCGAGCGGTTCGAGGCGCTTCAGTCAGGATCCGCGCGACCGCTACGATCGCAGGTTCGAATCGTGCCTCGGGCATGGATGTGTGTGATGTCCTTAGGTTACTTAGGTTTAAGTAGTTCTAAGTTGTAGGGGACTGATGACCTCCGATGTAAAGTCCCATAGTGCTCAGAGCTATTTGAACCATTTGAACCAAGGAAATAAAATAACATAGGAACAGGAAATAGGAAAATTATTTCGGCCCGGTCTTGACCGACAGGCACAGACTTACGTACTATTTGGCATGACCTCTATCTACGCATTAAGCACGGCTTCATATCTGTTTGTTGTGCGTATCTAGCACTCCCTTAAATACCATCAACATATCAGGCGGCCAGACGAAGTACAGTGACAAATAACTGAAACAACCAAGATAGTTTTCAGTGCACTCGGGTATTCAATTAACGTGAACAGAACCCTCCAAGAAACAATTCGTTCACTTTGGGTAACACGTAACTGACGCGAAGGAATCTGTCCTTCAAATCTCCAGGAAATGCCAGTCACCATCGGCAGCGGATCTGCATTCAAACGGCTAAACCCGCCGCAGCAGCTGCCCACGCTTCTCCGTCGTACCGACTCAGCCACTCGCCAGCCCCACACACCACTGCCGCTCACACAGCTGATACCCGAACTCAAGCCCCAGCAATGAGCGCGCGCCGCAGTTAAACAGCCATCCGCCAAAGCTGCGAAGAAGACAAGCAGGCATCGAAAATCGACTCACCACGATCGGGATGACAATCGATGGAGACTGTTTTGGTGAGCAGACTAAACAACTACTGCAGTATAGAAGCGATAGTAGTATAGAAGCTGTGGAAGACACGTGCGCGGGCATTCTTAAGATTTTCGAGCCCTTAATTGTGATGGGGTTTCAGACAAAGGTGCTGTCTATCAAGTGTCGCGAGTGCGAACAGCTGGGCACTGCGTTAAGTACCGGCTCGCGTCCAAACCGAAGCGGCCAGAAGTGGGTGAAGGTCGGCGCCGCGTGTTGTCAGACGTGGCAGCGGAATGCCGTGTCGCAACGTGTTGACCACGCGCTGCCCCGCCCGCTCCCGTGCCGGATGCACTCGCGCTTTTTGGCACCATCCGCGTAGGCGGTATTCCTGGCCGCCTACGGACAGAGTTCCCAGCTACGTCCGCGGGCGCACAAATAAAGTCCGACTGCGTCACGACCGTCTAATACTGGACGCACGAGCATGCAGCTGAATTTGCCGGTCGCGGAATCGCATCTGTATTCCAGGCGCGACGCCGGCCCACCGGGGCCGCGTAAGAAGCGTCGACAGCGCTCCAATGGTCTACACGCTGCACTGCCGGGCAGAACTCCGCAAATCTGCGGTTGGACACTGACCCACAAAACATACGTCTGCGTTGTAACGAAGTCGTGACAGTAATTTCAGATACAGTGTGCAAGGAACGGTTAGATTGCCAAAATCAATAATAAAATACTCAAAATCGAAATTTATTTTTGTTTAAGACACAAAGGAAATACAGACATTTGCTGTGAGTGGGCTTTGATTGGAATCAATGGGTAAAATCGAAAATTTGTGCCGGACCGGTATTCGAACCCGGGTCTTCTCCTTATTAGGCGGATGCTCTGACAACTTTTTTTACTCATTTTGTTCGATTTTGTTCGTTGCTTCTGCTCGGGGCGGACGGCGTAAGACATCCATTGAAGTTCGTTGATGATCGATTAACTCAGTTATTTTATTACAGAGGGCACGTAACCCTCTGACCGAACCCGCTGAGCTACCGTGCCGGCACAAACCCTCTGACTGAACCCGCTGAGCTACCGTGCCGGCACAACTAAGCCATCGGGACACAGTAGTCATTGGAACTGCATTTCCCTAGAACGCCCCCCTTCAGACCCAGATTCTCAACATCTCCACACACTAGTAATACTGTGCCTCCTGCCCATTCATTATCTTTATTATTCGCTGCATTCCGTCAATTCCCGTAAGAGTTCGAGCCTGATGTGCATCTGGACTGAAGAGATCATTCACCATCTCACCTTAATTTTGTATATTTCGTATTTAACAACCGGCTTCCGCTTGTGAGGTAACGGGCGAGTCGTCGCGTCCTGAAAATATTCTAAGTTCGGGCCGCTCGGCCAGCCGGGGCCCGGCAGCAAACACGTGGTTAGCCGGACGAGAGGGGTAGCCGCAGTGCGTGGTCCATCGAGCACGTGGCTCGAAATTCCTCGGTGATGCTGTGAGCCGGGAGGGCCAAAGATGGCGGACTTTGTGGAACCTTAATGGTAGACATTCCACAGTTCGCATAGAAATTAATAGTAGCCAGATGAATCACGATACCTCAAAAAGAAACATGTACATTACTATTATTTGCACGACGATTCTGATGGTGAATCATATTTTCAATATTTTTATTAGTTTAAGTTTAGTATCTGACGGTAAACGAATTTCCAAAATCTAAACGATTCATCCGATTTCGTCGATCTACAAGACTTTAGAAAGCTATTAGTGTAAACCTAAATTGGTATAACTTGAAAGGTGGCTACACTGAGTCACAGCGCCAAAGATTATTATTACGCCGTCTCCACTGGGCACAGTAGTAGTTCAGAGGATGTCGAGAGCAGTCGTTGTTCTGTTGGGCGAGACAGTAGACGATCTGAGTGTTGATTGAAATGTTGTACTGTTCGGTTGGTGTAATGTATAGGTGGAAGAAGATGCAATTCTCAGAATATATTTGAGAAAGGAGATGGGATTTTGATTTATGATGCTGACGTAATGGAATATATCGTCAATATATAATGAGGTAAAAAGGTATTACAGTTTTCTTTAATAACAATCCCTCTTGCTCACAGGTACGGTCAGCAAAGCATCTGGCTCGTGTCCATTTATTAGACTAGTTGTAATTCTGGTTTCTATGTGCAATAACAGTATTTCTGGTTTTTCAATTAGTTCATTGTAAATGGTGTTTAAAATATTTTGTTGTATTGAGAAAGAACCGAGCCAGATACATGTACGTTGAGTCACACTACCACATACAGAACAGTTACACTTGTGCTTTGTTGTTTCGTAGTTTTACAGTTGCAGGGGACTTAATTAATTGTGTTAATGGAAATTCCTTGTCATTCTTTATTTTATGCAGTCAGATTGCGTGCTAATAATAGTCAGGGCCAACCGGTTACGAGACTTCATAACCGGTCACACAGAGAGTAAAATTATTGCATTTATTCATTAATATTAGTCTTTTCTTTTTAATTAAGCCCCCTTGCAAAATTACAGGCATGCAACTTGAAGAGTACATGAGTTATTGGAGGTCAAAGTGGACGATTACTATCGATCGCGTCAGGCCATAAGTACTCCACAGTTATACGAAAACACGGTAGCAGCATACTTATAAATATATGTAGTCGTCTATTTGTTTGTTTATATCCGATATACACTATTCATGAAGAAATTGGTTAAATATTTACTGTGTTTTAGAAAGCACAGAGACATTAGGCTACTGGCCTACCTTTTGTTCTATTCCTTTGATATATGTTCATTTAATTTGTTTATGTATCTAATAATGTGTGTTAGAGCGTGGCCGGCCGGAGTGGCCGAGTGGTTCTAGGCGCTACAGTCTGGAACCGCGCGACCGCTACGTCGCAGGTTCGAATCCTGCCTCGGGCATGGATGTTTGTGATGTCCTTGGGTTAGTTAGGTTTAAGTAGTTCTAAGTTCTAGGGGACTGATGACCTCAGATGTTAAGTCCCATAGTGCTCAGAGCCATTTGAACCATAGTGCTCAGAGCAATTTGTTAGAGCGTGTTTATGGTCCAAATGAAAATCCCGTATTTCGAATGTGTTTCAATATGTTTGTGAGTGTACATTTGCATGGAGACATGGAGGGAGCGCTTTAACCAACTACAGCACTCGTTACTAAGTGAGGCGACTACCGAAGTGAATGGAGGGGGTTCGGAAGAATGCGGAGTTCAGGGAGTACGGGACAGAACAGGACACGGGAAGTGCTGGACGCGACGGGGCGACGGACAAACAGACGCGGGAAGGAATTGGACAGTAGAGCGGTTTGCGCGTGGTTGCGGCAGATAGAAATACTTTGGAGTGCCGAGTTTTGCACTTGTGAGATTTCCGTGGCTTCTACAGTGAATATCTCGCGAGCTATGTTGTTCAAATGGCTCTGAGCACTATGGGACTTAACTTCTGAGGTCATCAGTCCCCTACAACTTAGAACTACTTAAACCTAACTAACCTAAGGACATCACACACATCCATGTCCGAGGCAGGATTCGAACCTGCGACCGTAGCGGTCGCGCAATTCCAGACTGAAGCGCCGAGAACCGCTCGGCCACTCCGGCCGGCAGCAATGTTGTTGTTCATAACTAATTACGTGCAGTAGGAATCTATTGTTTCCCTGTTAATTAACTTATATTTTATTTAATTGCTCGACCATCGACACCAATAAATGGTGTTTTGCAGAAGTATACCGCATTCTTAAAAGTACTTCTACTAACGTACTCATCATTTAGAGTCGTTAAGATAGTACCTGCAGATTTTATTTAATTGTAATCTTTCATTTATAAATTTATATCTTACTTTCATAATTCGCAATGTCCGAGTGATAGAAACCTTCGACCATTCGATTCATGTGTGTATTCTTATCGTATACTGTAGACTCAGCAGTATTTGGCCTCTGACGCGGCAACTACATATCCCAGCCCCTACACAACGAAACCAGCCAAAACTTTTAATATTTCAACTTTGAGAGTACGTAGTTGGGGCCCACCACACCACATCATCATTTCATTACATCATTTTAATGTCTTAGAAAGCCCGCACGCTGCACAAGCATTGATGAAAAACTCTCGGGTTTGTAGAGGGTGGCAGTGGCTAAGATACCGCAGGTACTGTACTCACATCTCCTGGCGAAGCAAAGAACGAAAGCGGAGACGGATCCTTTACGGTTGCAGGCAGCAGGCAGGCTACCGAGTTTGTTTCTAATAACATGTCACTGGCACCTCGTGCCACCTGACGTCGTCCTGTTCCGTCGAGGCCCATGAGAAAGACAGGCCGTGGCGTGTGCGTCACAGCACGTCACGCTGCAGGTCTTAGCAGCGGTGTCCGCCGGGGAGCTAGGAACTATTTCACACGAGTTTAGTAAGTCTTCACTACGTATTTAAGTACATGCAGGCTCTCGATACCACACGACATAGTTAATAGTTAAGACCTTTAGTGGGTACACTTTCAGTTAATTTTTGAGGTTTTTTTTTCTGTTGCAACTACGAAAATGCGTGATTTTTTTTTTTTTTTTTTTTTTTGCACGAGACGCGTTTCGCTTTATTGAGGTAGAGCATCATCAGTGGTCTGTAATTAAGTTATTTACATTTTGATTTGCTTTTAGGTCGAAAAACAGTTCGTTACGAATAGGTTTGTTTGTACTTACGGTGATTTTTCGGCTGCTTTCTAGCTTACATCGGGAAATCCCGTCTGCTAGCACATCGTCGTTTTTCTGCATTAGATACTGACAATTTTTGTCTAATTTTTAGTTGTTCTACGGCACTATGCATTTCTTATGTTTTCACAACACACTTTTATTCACACCAATGTATTCTGTTTGTTTTTGTACTTTAAAGTATGTGTTGTGGTTTGTGGTTTATACTGTTGCCAACGTAACCTTTTACACTATTTTGTCTTTGACCAAAACTTTTTTTATAAGTTTATTTTATGTTTCTAATTCTATTTCATTACGTTTCTGTGTATTTATGTACTGTGAGTAGAGATGGAACAATTTTTTTTGTGTCTATGGGAGGGAGAAAGCATGATGAGTGTACGTAAGTAAATAGCAGTGTGAGGGAGTGTAGTTAAGAGGAGAAGGTGGGGAGCGAGAGGTGAAATGAAATTGTGAGTGGGGGGGGGGGGGGGGGGGGGGGTAGGGTTGTGGGATAGTGGGAGGTGATGAGGGGCGGAAAAGGCTCTCCCACAACAACCCCCCCCCCCCCCACACACACACACACACACACTCACAATTTCATTTCACTTCTCGCTCCTCACCTTCTCCTCTAACTCACACTCCCCAACACTGCTATACACTTTTGTCCACTCATGATAGTTTATTCCCCCCCTGCACAAAAAAATCCCTCCATCGCTGTTTCTTCCATACTCTTACACAGTACATAAATGCACGGATACATAATTGAATAGAATTACTTACATACAATAATCTTATAAAAAAAAGTTGTAGGTCAAAGACGAAGTAATTGAAAGGTTACGCTGGCAACACTACAAAACACAAACCATAACACATACTTAGAAGTACAAAACCAAACAGAATATAGTGGTGTGCGTAAAAGTGTTTTGTGAAAACATAAGAAATGCATAGTGCTGCAGAACAAATAAAAATTAGACCAAAATTGTCAGTATCTAACGCAGGAAAACGACGATGAGCTGACAGACTACATTTCCCGATGTAAGCGAGAAATCAACCGAAAATCACCGTAAGTACAAACCAACTTATTCTTAACGAACGTTTTTTCGATCTAAAAGCAAATCAAAATGTAAATAACTTAATTACATACCACTGATGATGCTTACCTCAATAAAGTGAAACGAGCCTGGTGAAAAAAAATCACGCATATTTGTAGTAGCAACGACAGAACACAAACACCCTCAAGAATTATAAAGCAAGTGCGGACACCATGGCCACACAAATGAAGACTTTGAATTAAGTATTAATTTCTCGTGGGCTCTCCAGGGAGCCGGGTGTTTGCGAAGTGTGGCGGACAAGGCGACTAGTACGGTGTCACAAGTTCGTTGCAGGAGCCGTACATTTCCTTGTCCGCGGTTCCACTGCGGACTGGGAGCTGCTGCCCAACTCCCCTTCCCGCACATTTGTCACTACGCCCCCCCCCCCCCCCCCCCCCCCCCCCCTGGAAGGCTCCAGACGATGCTATCGCGCCTGTTTAAGCGGAACACCGTGCTGGCTGCAGCGCCCAGTCATTTTTTACTGTTGATGACGACTGCGGAGACAGCTGTCGAAAGCGCAAGTGTTTTATTCGAAGTGACGCATGTTGAAAACCGGGATGATTTTATTCGTGTCTCTGTATCTTGGCGCAGACACCCGACGAGAACTTTCCATTCGTAGCATAAAGCAAGAATGTCAACGGTGATGTGTATACGAGGAGAGCGTGCTGAAAAGTATTGCCTCTGAATTTTTTTTTGTGAAAAGTCTTAAAACTATTTGAATAAAACAAACGTTAGTAGCCGTGTTCATCTTTATTCTTCGTGTCGACTTATTTATTTTTCAACATAGTCATTATAACGTCGAATACATTTCTCACAACGGGAGACCAGTTTTATAAAAGACATATTTACGCCAGTGACTGTGACATTTTCTTTATTTCACGGTTGAAATTTCTGCCTTAGGCCATTATCAAGTGTAGATTTTTGTGACCTTAAGCCGTGTCAACTTAAAATGAGCTGACACATTTATATGCCGTCGTCATTACTATTAAATACATTCGTGACGCTGTTACATATTGCGAGCAGTCACATCCATATGTCATAGAGCAACATAGTCTGTAGACACTCATGTTCGTTAGCCCATCGCTAGTCACTTATACACTCCGCGTTTAGCTTTATAGAGGTAGCGCACCATCAGTGGTTTGTAATTAAATAATTTTCATTTTACAGCCAACGATGATGCTTTACCTCAACAAAGCGAAATTGGTCGGGTGAAAAAAAAAACACGCATTTTTCGTAGTTGCAACGACAGAACGAAAATACCATCAAGAATTGTACAACAACTATGGACAATATGGCCACACAAAATTTAGTTTCCTTTGCTTCATTGTCCGCACGACCTCAATCAAAAAACGGTTCAACTGGCTCTAAGCGCTATGGGACTTAACATCTGAGGTCATCAGTCCCCTAGACTTACAAGGGAACCTCCCCATCGCACCCCCCCTCAGATTTAGTTATAAGTTGGCACAGTGGATAGGCCTTGATAAATTGAACACAGATCAATTGAGAAAACAGGAAGAAGTTTTGTGGAGCTGTGAAAAAACAAGCAAAATATACAAACTGAGAAGTCAATGGGCCACATAAGCAACATAATGGACTATGTGAGATTAGGAGCACCGTGGGTCCCGTGGTAGCGTGAGCAGCTGGAGAACGAGAGGTCCTTCGTTCAAGTCTTCCCTCGAGTGAAAATTTTACTTTCTTAATTTTTGCATAGTTATTATCTGTCCGTTCGTTCATTGACGTCCCTATTCACTGTAATAAGTTTAGTCTCTGTGTTTTGCGACCGCATCGCAAAACCGTGCGATTAGTAGACGAAAGGACGTGCCTCTTCAATGGGAACACAAAACATTTGTCGCAAGGTCATAGGTCAACCGATTCCTCCACAGGAAAACACATCTGGTATATTCTATACGACACTGGTGACGGCATGTGCGTCACGTGACAGGAATATATTTTGTCGACCCACCTAACTTGTACACTTAGCGAATGGGTAAAAAGATTCTTCTACCTTGCCCGATTTAGGTTTTCTTGTGGATGTGATAATCACTCCCAAAAAAGTGATGAAAACATAAGAGTTTGTCACATCAACTGAAAATAAAAAATTAAACTTTTCACTCGATGGAAGATTTGAACCTAGGACCTTTCGTTCCGCAGCTGCTCACGTTACCACGAGACCACAGCGCTCCTGCGTTCCTATCATCCTTAATGTTGCCTATCTTTCCTTGAACTACTCAGTTTGTATATTTTGCTTATTTTTTCACAGTTCCACAAAACTTCTTCCTGTTTTCTCAATTGATCTGTGTTCAGTTTTTCAAGGCCTATCCACTGTGCCAACTTATAACTAAATCTGAGGGGGGTGCGATGGGGAGGTTCCCTTGTTAGAACTACTTAAACCTAACTAACATAAGGACATCACACACATCCATACCCGAGGCAGGATTCGAACCTACGACCGTAGCAGCAGCGCGGTTCCGGACTGAAGAGCCTAAAAGTGCTCGGTCACAGCGGCCGGCTGACCTTAATCCTAAAGATTCTTGTAACAAAGTACTTAGTTCGAAATGTTGTTTGTAGTAGAGCTTTAGATGGGGTATACATGTCACTGGAGGCTTCTGAGAACGCAGTACCCTCACTCCACACTATTACCCGACAAAACGAACTGTAGAACCCACCGAGGCGAGATCTAATTTTACTGTTTGCGCAATTAAATTTCCCGAGAACGAGAAAAGAGCGACAGTGTTGACGCATCGTATTGGGCTGGTGCACAAGTTCGAAGCATTTTTCCATTATATGAATAAACACAACAGTTAAACATAAGAGAGATGTGGTGTCACCGCCAGACACGACATTTGCTAGGTGGTAGCCTTTAAATCGGCCGCGGTCCGTTAGTACACGTCGGACCCGCGTGTCGCCACTATCAGTGATTTCAGACCGAGCGCCGCCACACGGCAGGTCTAGAGAGACTTCCTAGCACTCGCCCCAGTTGTACAGCCGACTTTGCCAGCGATGGTTCACTGACAAAATACGCTCTCATTTGCCGAGACGATAGTTAGCATAGTCTTCAGCTACGTCATTTGCTACGACCTAGCAAGGCGCCATTACCAGTTACTATTGATGCAGTAAAACATGTACCGTCAAGAGCGATGTTCACCAATTATGGATTAAAGTTAAGTATTCCAGCAGCTACGTACGTTTTTTGTTAGTCTCATTTCCTTCACCTGTTCCAGACCCCACGCCAGCCTGCGTGAGCTAAAACGCGTGCCTTTCGGCTTCCTCTCATAGTGGGTTGGCTGTCTTGTTAATACACAACAAGAGACTTTAGTCATCAATAAATAATATATTCTCCTTCACTGTTTACAACAGCATGTCAACGCTAGGGTAACTTTCCGATTGCGCAACTGTAGATAACATGTGTTTTTTAAGACGAAGAACTCGTCGAGCTATTTTCATAGCGCATTTTCACCCGTAAAGGAAGTTTCTTCAAGGTTGTTCGATAGAGAGCGGGAAAGGTGAAAAACTGATAGCACAAGGTGAGAGTGAATATAAGGTGGGTGCGGAATGACTCCACAACCCAACTCATGTGTATTGTATTTTGTCAGTCTAGCGGCCGGCCGGAGTGGCCGAGCGGTTCTAGGCGCTACAGTCTGGAACCGCGTGACCGCTACGGTCGCAAGTTCGAATCCTGCCTCGGGCATGGATGTGTGTGATGTCCTTAGGTTAGTTAGGTTTAAGCAGTTCTAAGTTCTAGCGGACTGATGACCTCAGATGTTAAGTCCCATAGTGCAATCTGAACCATTTTTGAAGGAATTTGAGTCCCATAGTGCTCAGAGCCATTTGAACCAGCCACTCTTCCTGTTTGTTGTTTTTAGATTACATCTGCAAGACGTCTAATCCGTTGACAATAAATTTTAGCAGTGGTGGTTGCACCTCAGGGAAGCAATTCGTAACCCACCATACCGTCGCTGTTCCACCAGATGTCGCATTCGGGAGGACGACGGTTCAATCCCGCGTCCGGCCATCCTGATTTAGGTTTTCCGTGATTTCCCTAAATCGCTCCAGGCAAATGTCGGGATGGTTCCTTTCAAAGGGCACGGCCGACTTCCTTCCCCGCCCTTCCCTAATTCGAATAGACCGATGACCTCGCTGTCTGGTCTCCTTCCCCAACCAACCAACCAACCAACCACCAGATGCATAACATTATCTTTTGTGGATGCTCACAGGCCTTTGTACGAGGAGTTTCTGCTTCGTTTGCACTCAACCATTCCTTTTTTCCCCCTTATGTTAACATAAAGACGCCATTCTTCGTCACCAGTAACGATACAGGATAGGAATGATCGATGTTGTTCACGAGCCATTTGATGACGAGCAAGCAGAGATGATCATATGGCCACAGACTGATTTTTGTAATTTTGGTTAGAGTATGCTTTACTCTCATGCCCGATTTTTGAACCTTCCTCGCTGCATGCGAATGTCGCACGATGGTTGAACGATCGCAGTTCATCATATTTGCCAGTTGTCGAATGCACTGATGTGGATCATTGTAGATTAATGCGTTTCAAAGGTCTTCATAAAACCCTGAAGGTCTTCCTGAACGTGGAGAGTCACAAATATAAAAACGATCCTCCTTAAAACGAGAAACCATTTTCTTGCCGTGCTCTGTCCAGTGACATTATCCCCACACACAGAGCAAATGTTTCAGGCTGCCTCCGCTGATGTCACCCCTCTATTGAATTAAGACAGAAGACTATGTCCGAAATGTTCCGATTTCTCAATTTGGCACTCCATTTTCTAGCGTCCACAACTCTACTCACTATCTCCAAATGGCAGTATGTAAACTCAAATAGCAAGGGTGGACCGAAAATAAAAGTGACAATCGATAAATAAACCAATAGCAACCAGAATACCAATATGAGCAAGAAAAACATCGCGAACCTATGCACGAACCTAACACAAGCGAAATGATAAAGCTGGATAACTCGGCGGTGTTGCAAATTACACTAGGAAAAACAGTATGCTGTGCCGAGTGTAATTACAGTATGAACATTAGGGAAGAAGCAGCGCAAATATCCTAGTAAATATGTGGATAACAGCGTTATTAGGTAGCAATTTCTGAGAAATTATGAGCAATAAAAAAATATTAACCATGTGAAAACTTCACACGTTTTTGTCAGACAACACCGGACTTAAAGGCTTGAGCCTGCAAGTGTGAGAAAGATTATTCTACCTGCAGGATTTGCTTTCGGACGGTACCAGAATACACGAGTCATGTGCGAACAAGAGGACGTTGTTCAAAAAAAGGCGTAGTATACCACAGTTTTGAGAAAAAGATGACTTAAAACTTGCAGGTGGTCTATTCAGACGAACGTGCCTTCGTATATATTGCGCCGTGAATAAAAGCTTCCAGAGTCACTGATAATCCTGGGCTAGCAGGACAGAGCGGATTAGGTTGTGGAAAGGGGCCAAAACAAGTTGCTGTCGTTTTCACACAACATACAAACTTGATTCATCAACACACAGTATTACACTCAAAACTTTAATCGACCTCCTTTGATTAACTTTAGATCGGCTGAAGGTCACACTCAAAATCCAAGACACAAGGCCTAAGCAAGAAATTGAAACGCAAGGTTTCTGGAAGTTCTACCCAAGAATATTTTCCAAATCTTCAATCTAAACAGGCTGAAGGCCTTAGCAATTTAATTTTAAAGGAACTTGGATGGAGGCCGCATGTTAAGCAATAATAAGAAGAAAACAGTGGTTCAAATGGCTCTTAGCACTATGGGACTCAAATTCTGAGGTCATTAGTCCCCTAGAACTTAGAACTAGTGAAACCTAACTAACCTACGGACACCACACACATCCATGCCCGAGGCAGGATTCGTACCTGCGACCGTAGCGGTCTCGCGGTTCCAGACTGCAGCGCCTAGAACCGCACGGCCACTTCGGCCGGACAATAAGAAGAGTTTCAAACAAAAGGCAGAAGCCCTTATCTTAAATCAAAAGCATAATAATCTTATGCCTTAGGGGCAAGACAAGAACGTTAATTTGAGAGACATAAAAACTCGGCTGAAGCCCGCACATCAACATATAATTCAACGGCTTAAGCCCTCGAAAGAAGAGTCTCAATTTTAAAAGACGGTAGGCCGTATCTTAAAACATTTCGTATGAAATTCGGCTGAAGGCCCCAAAAAAGAATAACGATCTCAGGCGTTAATTTAAGAAATATTAATACTCGGCTGAAGGCCACATACCGACATAATATGTTTAACGGCTTAAGGTCTAGAAAAAGAGTTTCAATTTAAAAGGCAGAAAGCCTTATCTTAAAACATCTCATGTAAAATTGGGCTAAAGGCCCCATACAAATGAATAACAATTTCATGCCTTAAGGACAAGACAATAACATTAACTTAAGAGATATTGATACTCGGGTGAAGGCCACACATCAACCAAATAACTAAAACTCAAACAGGGAAATTACTATGTAACACACGAGCAACGGCACTCATAAGTTTCCAAGGGTCGGCCTGGGATTGTAACACTAACGCCCGTTTAGGTGAGTCAGGCAGAGACAGCCGACCGACCAATGAACAAGAACAGTTACGCTCCACGCAACCAGCAAAACGACCACAAGATTTCAATACAACCACACACAAATTGTTGGCGCCCACAACGACCAAAAACATCTCAGCTGTCGAACTACACGCCGCGCTGGACAGCGACACGACGAGGAAAATACACAGCGGAAAATTACGTCAACGACCAGGGCAGGTAACCGGAACGTCAACGGTCACAAGGTAGAAGATACCGCTGGCCAACTTCAATAACAGGGAATAAATTAAGTTAAACTCCGACAGGAAGACGGCTGGAATCTTTGCCGACTTGAAAACACACACGTTGTTGCTCGTGGGAATGTCCCAAAAGCGACAACCTGGATCAAACGAAGAAATGTAAACAGCTGAGGCTCGACAGTACACTACTGGCCATTAAAATTGCTACACCAAGAAGAAATGCAGATGATAAACGGGTATTCATTGGACAAATGTATTATACTAGAACTGACATGTGATTACATTTTCACGCAATTTGGGGCCATAGCTCCTGAGAAATCAGTACCCAGAACAACCACCTCTGGTCGTAATAGCGGCCTTGATACGCCTGGGCATTGAGTCAAACAGAGCTTGGATGGCGTGTACAGGTACAGCTGCCCATGCAGCTTCAACTAAGTGACTGGCGTATTGTGACGAACCAGTTGCTCAGCCACCATTGACCAGACGTTTTCAATTGGTGAGAGATCTGGAGAAAGTGCTGGCCAGGGCAGCAGTCGAACATTTTCTGTATCCAGAAAGGCCCGTACAGGACCTGCAACATGCGGTCGTGCATTATCCTGCTGAAATGTAGGGTTTTGCAGGAATCGAATGATGGGTAGAGCCACGGGTCGTATCACATCTGAAATGTAACGTTCACTGTTCAAAGTGCCGTCAATGCGAACAAGAGGTGACCGAGACGTGTAACCAATGGCACCCCATACTATCACGGTGGGTGATACGCCAGTATGGCGATGACGACTACAGGCTTCCAATGTGCGTTCACCGCGATGTCGGCAAACACGGATGCGACCGTCATGATGCTGTAAACAGAACCTGGATTCATCCGAAAAAATAACGTTTTGCCTTTCGTGCACCTAGGTTCGTCGTTGAGTACCCTATCGCAGGCACTCCTGTCTGTGATGCAGCGTCAAGGGTAACCGCAGCCATGGTCTCCGAGCTGATAGTCCATGCTGCTGCAAACGTCGTCGAACTGTTCGTACAGATGGTTGGTGTCTTACAAATGTCCCCATCTGTTGATTCAGGGATCGAGACGTGGCTGCACGATCCGTTAGAGCCATGCGCATAAGATGCCTGTCATGTCGACTGCTAGTGATACGAGGCCGTTGGGATCCAGCATGGCGTTCCGTATTACCCTCCTGAAACCGCCGATTCCATATTCTGCTAACAGCCATTGGAACTTGACCAACGCGAGCAGCAATGTCGCGATGCGATAAACCGCAATCGCTATAGGCTACAATCCGACCTTTATCGAAGTCGGAAACGTGATGGTACGCATTTCTCCTCCTTACACGAGGCATCACAAGAACGTTTCACTAGGCAACGCCGGTCAACTGCTGTTTGTGTATGAGAAATCAGTTGGAAACTTTCCTCATGTCAGCACGTTGTAGGTGTCGCCATCGGCGCCAATCTTGTGTGAATGCTCTGATCATTTGCATATCACAGCATCTTCTTCCTCTCGGTTAAATTTCGTGTCTTGTAGCACGTCATCTTCGTGGTATAGCTATTTTAATGGCCAGTAGTGTGGGTTAAGTGAGAACACAACTTCCATGTCCAAGATCGGTGGGCGATGAAGTTCGTAGCGCTCGCAAGCAGCACCTCACACTCCAACCGCGCGTGCACGCCGCCAGCGGCTCCGGCCCAACTCCGCTCGACGGGGACTTCCTCGCTGCTCCACGCCATCCGACCGACTGCCCAGGCCCGGAAACGGTGAAAGGACTAAATATACGTCGGCCGATGAGACGACCAACCGAACGACCAACCAACAGTCGTCCCGCTCCAATCTCCCTCCGTCGGACAGTTCATGTGCGTCGCCAGCGGTCGGCGAGCACTGGCTGTCGGCGCCCCACTGGCGCTCCGTCCCCGACTTCACTGCTGCTGCGTCCCGACTACACTGCTGGTCCGTCTCCAACTGCCTGACAGACACTCGACGACCCGGAAATACTATTGGTCGCTCCAGAGACGGTACGACAGTACACTTATCGATACGCGCTGCTGGTGCCGCTCACGGACAAGTAAGGCAGGAAGTTAGTGGCACCAGTAATAATAAGAAAACTAGGCGGCAGTACCGTAATAGATGACAAGCAATAAATGGCCTGAACACGAGCCGTACACGGCTCAATCATACTGTGCGAGGACTATTGCGAAACAAAACCGTGGGTCAGTGTTTCATTATTGTGCTTTGTAGGGCGTTGGCATAATTACAGAGCTTCTCCGCACGGAGCCCCAGAGAACCGCGTCTACGTGGCGAATTGTTGGTTTAAACTTTAAAGGAACGCCTTCAGAGGCACAGGCACCATCAGCGGCGCAGAACCGAATGAAAACGATGAAGTAGGTCTCTAGAAAACAGTAGACTCATTCGGTCGTATTTTTACGTACCGATTGGATTATTCACCCTTTCTTTTGAGTGAAACCAGTCTCTTGGAGCATCACAATGAGATTTTGAGCAATGTGACGTCATATTTTTACAAATTGCTCTGTCTGCTCATAAATACAATTGTAACGAACACCGTTACCACTTCCTTCCTCTTCTGTTGGGTGTATTGATATTCCGTAAGTACTGAAACTATCGTTACATCTGTATCCATCTCGATCGCGCCCACCGAGCGAGGTGGCGCAGTGGTTAGCACACTGGACTCGCATTCGGCAGGACGACGGTTCAATCCCGCGTCCGGCCATCCCGATTTAGGTTTTTCGTGATTTTCGTAAATCGCTTCAGGCAAATGCCGGGATGGTTCCTTTGAAAGGGCACGGCCGACTTCCTCCCCCGTCATTCCTTAATCCGATGAGACCGATGACCTCGCTGTCTGGTCTCTTCCCCCAAAACAACCCAACCAACAATCGATTGCGCACAAAATTAAGCCGCACACAGCTTGTTTTTACATATTCGGTAAGTTACACACAGATCGATGAAGAATTCTCCACTTCCACAATGAGATTTTCACTCTGCAGCGGAGTGTGCACTGATATGAAACTTCCTGGCAGATTCAAACTGTGTGCCGGACCGAGACTCGAACTCGGGACCTTTGCCTTTCGCGGGAAAGTGCTCTACCAACTGAGCTAGCCAAGCACGACCACGCTCCGTCCTCACAGCTTTACTTCCGGTAGTACCTCGTCTCCTACTTTTCAAACTTCACGGAAGCTCTCCTGCGAAGAGCACTTGCCCGCGAAAGGCAAAGGTCCCGAGTTCGAGTCTCGGTCCGGCGCACAGTTTTAATCTGCCAGGAAGTTTCAGTTCTCCACTTGTTCGCCAAAGGATCCTCAGTATAATATGTAGAGCCAGTAATTATTGAGTTGGTGGGTTATTTTGTATCCTTATATTGTTTGATGCATTGTGTTAATAATTAAAAAAAAAAAGAAAAAAAGGTCCCCAGGACAGTGAAAACTATTTAAAAAAAAAAAACGTCATGAATACATGCTTTCAAAGTTTTATGAAGCTCCTTCGTCTGTTCGAAGAGCACGAGGATGAGATTAGCATGTCGCCCTGGCCACCAAGCATCCCGGATTTAAACCCAATTGAGAATATGTGCGACCACATTCATCAGGCTGTTCGCGTCATGGATGCGCAGCTGATCGCGGCGCTGCAGTCGGCGTGGCTACACATCCCCGTGTCTGTGACTCCCAGAACTACATTGACCCTATTCCTCGGCTTCAGCGCTCCAGAAGGTGGTTATGCGGGTTTTTGACAGGTCGTCACATTAATGAGACTGGACTGTGCAGGTTACGACGATACAAACCGTGGTAGGCATTGCCCCACATTACGGATGTCCCTTCGACTATTCCGCGATCACAATAAGACAAGACAGTCTGGGGGAGGGGAATGACAATCTTCGGTAGCAACCACATTTCGCCACACAATACACAGTGGCCTGTGCAGCAAAGATTACGAGACGCAGACAGTTGGTGTCTGCGAAGTGACTGTCCTGACACAACGGCCAGAGCAACTGACGAAATAACGCGTCAGCTGGCTGGATTCCAGCGGGCGCCTGGGGCTCTTCCCACGGAGCACCTTAACTTCTCCTTGAGATGAAATTGAGCGCCGTAGTGGCGTAACTGGCTGCGCATAACAGCGTCCGCTTCGGATCAGCTGTGCCACGTGGCGCCGGAGGCTGTGGAAATAAATAGTTTGGCAGGACCTGCCGCCGACATGAGCGGAGCCAAATACTTTTGGTATTGCGGTGGTGCATTAAGTTCGGAGAGTTTTTCGTAAGTTTAATAAACACAACGGACACACAAAACGGAGACTTTAGTCATCAATAATATTCAAGTCAGGGGCACAGTTTCATTCGGAAAGGAAGTTCCTTGAAGGTTGTTCGATAGAGAGCAGGAAAGGTGAAAATCTGAAGGTAGAAGAGCAGATGAATAAGGTGGGAATGACTTCCCAACCCATCTCTTGTACGGTTTTTTTTTTCCAGTCTACTAGAATGCGGGCGGGCGTTATACAGGGTGATTCAAAAAGAATACCACAACTTTTAAAATGTGTATTTAATGAAAGAAACATAATATAACCTTCTGTTATACATCATTGCAAAGAGTATTTAAAAAGGTTTTTTTTTCACTCAAAAACAAGTTCAGAGATGTTCAATATGGCCCCCTCCAGACACACGAGCAATATCAACCCGATACTCCAACTCGTTCCACACTCTCTGTAGCATATCAGGCGTAACAGTTTGGATAGCTGCTGTTATTTCTCGTTTCAAATCATCGATGGTGGCTGGGAGAGGTGGCCGAAACACCATATCCTTAACATAACCCCATAAGAAAAAATCGCAGGGGGTAAGATCAGGGCTTCTTGGAGGCCAGTGATGAAGTGCCCTGTCACGGGCTGCCTGGCGGCCGATCCATCGCCTCGGGTAGTTGACGTTCAGGTAGTTACGGACAGATAAGTGCCAATGTGGTGGCGCTCCATCCTGCTGAAATATGAATTGTTGTGCTTCTTGTTCGAGCTGAGGGAACAGCCAGTTCTCTAACATCTCCAGATACTGTAGTCCATTTACAGTAGCACCTTCGAAGAAAAAGGGACCAAAAACTTTATTGGCTGAAATGGCACAGAAAACGTTCACCTTAGGCGAGTCACGTTCATACTGAGTTGTTTCCCGCGGATTCTCAGTGCCCCACGCTGAACAACTGTCGTCGATTCACTTCTGCCGTACTCAATAACACAAAAAGCTTTCTGTTGAGCGGTCGCCATCTTAGCATCAACTGACGCTGACGCCTAGTCAACAGCGCCTCAAGCGAACAAATGTACAACTAAATGAAACTTTATAGCTCCCTTAATTCGCCGACAGATAGTGCTTAGCTCTTCCTTTTGTCGTTGCAGAGTTTTAAATTACCAAAGTTGTGGTATTCGTTTTGAATCACTCTGTATTTGTGGAGTAGCACACTTGGCATAGTCTTCCTGGTTGTTGTTCTTTGACTGCGTCTGCAAGACATGTCAGTTATCAACAGTAAATGCCACCAGTGATGGCTACACCCCGTTGCTGAAGGCGGGTGGGGGGGGGGGGGGGGCAGCGGTTGGGTTTTGCGACCTGATCCATCTCGTCGTGTTCTACCGCCTTCCGTTGCACTGCCGAGACACATCGTCCCACACGAGCGGCAATATCCCATACGGGTGAATCGCGTTCTCTCATGCCAAAAATGCACTCTCTTTAAAACTCACTGGTTCGCGCGGCAACGAGAGTCGCAGGCACATTTTACCGCTAGGTATTGCTCCGCTGCGATATAGATATTGACCTCGAACCCGCGGTCCGACATGGTTCAAATGCAAATCATGTCTGCAGAACATACTAATGTACATGCCCTGTGAATATAAACGTTATATCTCCAGTTGTTCAAGGTGTTCGTTATTTTTTCTGAACATGTGTATATTTGCGTATTTTATCTTAATTCTATCTTGCCATGATCTTGAATAGTGTACCATTTTATATGTAAAATTTGCCGTGCTTTTCAAATCTTAAATCAAATATTAGGATTCCCAATTTAAAAAAAATCAATATAACCTCAAAATCATTTTGAAAATCACCTAGGTCACAGCCATTAGTAGCAATGCATGACATCCTTTTTCCACGCAAAACTTTCTCAAACACGTTCTGCTGTATCTCATCTCTATCTCATCTCTATCCCGAGCTATTCCTCTTTATGGATTAAAATGGTCCAATCTGTATTATCAAATACCTCGTAAAGTTATTCGCGTATTTACTTCAAATTTCTGCACGCTACCATAATGAACATTTGTGCGGACATAGGCCAATATTTTTTAATGTTCACAATAAATGAATGAAGATACTGAGAAGATAAAAGTATGTATTTTACAGTTAGATTTTAGTCACATCATACGTTACAGATACACTTATCAAAAAAACTTTTACATCACCTCGGTTCCGAAAGTTCCGGAACCTGTACAAAAAATTGGAATAGACATCAACATAAACATCATTTCCGCCCTTTTTATTGCTCATGAAAATCACACAAGGATTGTTGTACCACCATACAGCGAGACCTTCAGAGGTGGTGGTCCAGATTGCTGTACACACCGGTACCTCTAATATCCAGTAGCACGTCCTCTTGCATTGATGCATGCCTGTATTCCGTCTTGGCACACTATCCACAAGTTCATCAAGGCACTGTTGGTCCAGATTGTCCCACTCCTCAACGGCGACTCGGTATAGATCCCTCAGAGCGGTTGGTGGATCACGTCGTCCATAAACAACCCTTTTCAACGATAGGGTTCATGTCTGGAGAACATGCTTGCCACTTTAGTCGAGCGATGTCGTTATCTTGAAGGAAGTCCTTCACAAGATGTGAACGATGGCGACGCGAATTGTCGTCCATGGAGACGAATGCATCGACAATATGCTGCCGATATGGTTGCACTATCGGTCGGAGGGTGGCATTCACTTATCGTAGAGCGCCTTCCATGACCACCAGCGGCCTACGTCGGCCCCACATAGTGCCACCCCAAAACAGCAGGGAACCTCCACTTTGATGCACTCGCTGGACAGTGTGTCTAAGGCGTTCAGCCTGACCGGGTTGCCTCCAAACACGTCTCCGACGCTTGTGTGATTGAAGGCATATACGACAGTCATTGGTGAAGAGCACGTGATACCAATCCTGAGCGGTCCATTCGTCATGTTGTTGGGCCCATCTGTACCGCGCTGCATGGTGTCGTGGTTGCAAAGATGGAACTCGCCATGGACGTCGGGAGTCAAGTTGGGCATCAAGCAGCATATTGCGCACAGTTTGAGTCGTGACAGGACGTCCTGTGTCTGGACTAAAAGCATTATTCAACATGGTGGCGTTGCTTTGAGAGCTCCTCCGAGCCATAATCCGTAGGTAGTGGTCATCCGCTGCAATAGTAGCCCTTGGGCGGGGCATGTCATCGACAGTTCCTGTCTCTCTGTATATACTCCATGTCCGAACAACATCGCTTTGGTTCATTCCCAGACGCCTGGACACTTCCCTTGTTGGGAGCCCTTCCTGCCGCAAAGTAACAATGCGGACGCGGTCGAACCGCGATATCGATCGTCTAGGCATGGTTGAACTACAGACAACACGAGCCGTGTACCTCCTTCCTGGTGGAATGGCTGCAACAGATCGGCTGTCGGACACCCTCTGTCTGATAGGCGTTGCTCATGCATGGTTGCTCACATCTTTAGGCGGGTTTAATGACATCTGTGAACAGTCAAAGGGACTGTGTCTGTGATGCAATATCTACAGTCAACGTCTATATTCAGGAGTTCTGGGAACTGGAGTGATGCAAAACTTTTTTTGATGTATGTATATTACTTTAATTAGTAATTTGAAAAAGGAATGTACGCATAAACTATGTTGTAATTGGGTTAGATAGAGCAGTAATTCTTACTACTAAGCATTTAGTTTGAAATTGGTGTAGATTTGCGAAAGTCAGAACCGGAAGCCTAGAATCGGATTTTTATGAAGGCCGCAGGTGAGGACGTATTCATTCGTCGGACTCCGTTGACATACAGTGATACAGATATACCCTTGGATTTAAAGCAATTGCTGTTTTCCAGGCAGCCTGCGTTCGCTCTGAGTGTCATCAAAGCACAGTGACAATCACTTTGTGTGGCAGATATTAAACATCCCAGGCAACATCGTTTACTGCAGCCAGTTAGAAATAATGACAAGCTGTCTAATCCCAGCATTGATCAGGAAATCAGAGAAGAACCGTTAAAATTTAGAACCAAGAACGAGAGTAATGAGCCGTGAGTGATCACGAATTGAGAGCACACACACAGGGCAGGATTGCCGGTCTACTATTGCAGATGCCGTGAAGCCAACTTGACGAGGTGCAAATCGCGCATTTGCAGTTTAATCACTGACGGATGTGATACGAGCATTCTGCTAAGAACGTGTTGGCCAAAGCTGGACGACACTGTGCATGGTTGCTTCCACGGCGGTGGAAACCAACACATGTACCGCAAAAAAGGCCGCCCGGGTTCCCGGGTTCGATTCCCGGCGGGGTCAGGGATTTTCTCTGCCTCGTGATGGCTGGGTGTTGTGTGCTGTCCTTAGGTTAGTTAGGTTTAAGTAGTTATAAGTTCTAGGGGACTGATGACCATAGATGTTAAGTCCCATAGTGCTCAGAGCCATTTGAGCGAAAAAGGCTACACTGCTAGTCACAGAGAGATGCCAGCCACGAAAAGCAACGAACTGAGACCGAGAGGGCGCCTCCCGGCAATTTTGTTACTTCGTACCTCGCGCAGCTTTGCGCTTCCTCAAAGAGCAAAAGGTTCTTGCAGCCAACGTAACTGGGGCACGCACGAACATGTCGTTGGTCGCTAAGGATCCGGCCAGCGCATGTTGCACGTCCTGGGAGTGCGTCAGCTCCCTGACAGCAGGGAGGGTCGGTGCTGCGGGGGTCTGAGAAGCGGTGGTGAACTCACGTTGATGGGTTGGCCACCTAATTTGTCTAATATGAACCCGGCTGGGACGCTATCGAGCTTCAGGTCAGCGCCCAAGAACCACCGACGCGTAATTTGAAGGGATTGCGTGACCTGTGACGCTACATTCATCCGGAAATCTTATAAAGCACTTGTCCAATCCACGACACGCAGAATCGATGCTGTATTCCATTCAGCGATAAACAGAACGGAAATAAAGTGATGGTAGGCGTTTCAAACGGTATGGAGGAGTCATTGGATCTACAAACCAGTGCCAGCCGGAGTTGCCGAGCGGTTCTAGGCGCTTCAGTCTGGAATCGCGCGACCTCAGAAGTTAAATCCCATAGTGCTCAGAGCCATTTTCAACCTACAAACCACTAAAAATTGGTCGCAGTTATCCCACTACCTTAAGGAGACTCAGCCACGTTCACTGACTGAATGGTGGAACGATTGTAGGGTAGCGAATTGTAGGCACGCGCTAGGTCGTATCCCAAGTTTAGAGCTGGAAGGAGAACTGCACCCGATTATATTATGAAGAACTTTCTAGAGTACCCTACCCTCTGCATAGGACGACAAAAGTAAAATAGTCTGTTATAGGACGTTTGGAACCCAAGGACGCAAAAATGGACGGTATTCACAAACAAGATTTCAAAAACTGGCTAGAGTTTCACAGAAACTTAAAAACATGTCATCGTGTAAAGAACATAATTTTTAGCTTATAGACTAGTTATTATATCACAGGATACGACTACATATCGATGGCGAGCGGTTCTGGGCGCTTCAGTCTGGAACCGCGCGACGGCTACGGTCGCAGGTTCGAATCCTGCCTCGGGCATGGATGTGTGCGATGTCCTTAGGTTAGTTACGTGTCGTATCGGCCGCCGCACAGCAGCCGTCAACTCGACGCGGCGTGCTACAACACGCGCGGCTCACAGCGAGTACCGCTGGCGCCGCACACGATGTCAACAACTGGCGCAAGTGAACGCGTCGTCGCGGGGTTAGCGGCAGCGTACACACCACTATCGATACGGATTACCCTGGCGGCGCTGCCCTTGCCACCAGAGTGAGCAACCGTCTAAGGGCGCCATCTACCAACACTCTGATTGGCCGGACCTGCGGATTTAAGCGAGCTCCCTGAGCCCGTTTAACCAGTTCAATCTTCACCGATGACTGTGTTACTATCCGGCTGCTGGATTCATGACGACCGAACCGTACTGTGGCCTCCCTGGCTGGAAACTTGCGACGCGTCGGTATCGACTGGTTGGCAGTGGTTTGGACTTGTATTCTCTACTAGTGACTCTGATTTCTCCTTGGCGCTACAGCCAGCGAAGTGTTGTGCAGTCGAACTTTTGTTTTGAGTGACAGAAGGTCAAATAAATTTGGTTATAACGGAATATTTGTTGTGTTATAGTGCGGACATAACATTACGTTTAAGTAGTTCTAAGTTCTAGGGGACTGATGACCTCAGATGTTAAGTCCCAGAGTGCTCAGAGCCATTTGAACCATTTGAACTACATATCGGAGGTATACAATACGCTGACATTGTACACAGTTAAAAACCATTAACACACTGTACGGCGCATTTAATAGCCAATATATTCCTGCGACCTGCATTCGACACTTCCGTCATCAACTAATGTTATCATACGTTAATGGTTTTTCACTGTGCGCAATGACAGCCGTCTTATGTATCTTCTGCACGTATGCATGTCCTTTAATATAGCAATAGGTATATGAGACCAGAAATATGTTTTTTTGGCCACGACATGTCACAGATAGATCAAACATCTTTTAAGATTTTAACTAGCACTTGAGAATGGCTATGAAGCGGAAATAATGATTGTGTAAAATAAATGAACAATTAACAGTCAAATGGTGGAAATTTCTTTTAAAAAATTCTATACGACTAAGATCCCCAAGGAAGTAAAGGTGCTAAGATTTTAGATGTCACCAGAAGAAAAGGCGAAGCTATTATGGAAGAAGTGTTTCTTAGTTTTTGGATAAATAAAGCAGTATTTATCAATTCTTATCTAGCTGAGGATAACTTAAACATTTCATTATTAGTGGGCACTGATTGGTTCAGGAAACAGAAAGCTTCTTTTGATCTCAGTAAATTTTGTGTAAATACACCAAACAATGATAAGACACTAACGCCTGTCTCACAAGGACAGAGATTTGGACTAAGCTTGCTTGCTCGTTCACGTGTAAGCTCACCTGCAGGCTTTGTTGAATGCCGGACAGCTGCCCTCTGCGGAGCTATTCCTGTTTTTTGTGATAGCACTATTACGCAGGTGGTGATAACGCTTAGCTCATTGGTGTAGATGGGTGTGCGTACACAGTAGATCAGCGAGGGCCAACGAACGAGAGCCAGTCGGTTCGTTGGCCGAGATTTGCGTAGTGTGAACAGGCTGCAAATCGGAGCCAACGAAGTGCTTGGTCTTGGTTGCGTTTCGGTCTGCTGGCGGAACACCAAAGCGGTGGCTGTTGGTTGGTGAGGTGTGGACACCGGGGCGAGCGCTCGTTCGTTCACTAGCGACTTGCCGTGTCTCTAGAACGAGCGAATATTTAAGTTTTTCAGGACAGCCACAATGAGATGTGGTATTTAGGGAACGGCAGGATTCAGTGTGGACTGGGCTGTACTTAGTTACCGTTGGTTGCTCAGTTTCTTTTTTTTTTTTTTTTAATCACATACACTTTATTTGAAAACAATTGCAAACAAGGTTGAAAATAAACACATATCAAATTGGACTGTTACGACACAATGTCTAATAAAAAATTTCTTAAGCAAGTTGTACTCACGGCTGAAGGCATTATTGACCAGAAATTCAACTTATTTGTCGGCTGAAGCCCCAGTAGTAATAACTCAAAAAACAATTTGACGGCTGAAGGCCTGGATAGCAAATTCTTAAGAACGAATTAGACTTCTCCTAGAGATATTAAAATATTGTAAAAAGGACAATCCTCAAATTTTCACTACTAAGATACAATAACTAATTAAAAATTCTTAAGACAAATTGCATTCAAGGCTAAGGCCTTATTAACAATCATCACAATCTGACCAAATCAATAGAGAAGTGCAGAGGTGGAGGACGGATAATTAGTTTCGCCAGCTCCAAACACTCCACTCATTGCTCTTTATCTCAGCGACCCTGCGAGCAGCAACGCGTGAACAAACAGCGTGATCTCAAAATACTGGAGGTTTCACTACTGGGTTAATGTTCACTCAACTCAAACGTCCTGGATCCGGTGGAGAACGAGGTTATCGCCCTTGCCACCACTACAGCCCTCGATCCGGCAGTGCCTGCGTGCCGGCAGCGGTCCCAGCATGTCCTCGCACTGCCGGACCTCTCTGCTGCTCCATCCCAACCGTAGATCCGGAAAACACTTGACTCCTTTCCAAACATGGTACTAGGATACTAGATATCGATAACCGCTGCTGCTGCCACTCACGGACGGACAATGCTAGCAAACGTAGTGGCGCCAGTAAACACGAGAAGAAAACGAGACGCCACTATCCCTATTATACGACTCCAACCTACCAACGGCACCAACACGGCTCACACAAGTCGCGCTTAGTACGTTTTATTGACTGGTTTCGCTCCTTAATTTTAAAACAGCATCATCAGAAACACTAGAACTCGTAGTTTAAAGTATAGTAATTGGCTGTTAAATTCAAGAGTTAAATAACTCAATAAAAAAATACAGAGTGCGACTTGTGGCTGTCCTCAAACAATTAATTTCAACGGTCGCTGTTTCCATGTCGCTACAGATGCGTGTTTATTATGCTGATAAAAAACGGAGTATGGAGTGGAATATGGCGAGAGCATTAAAGCTGACAGAGCTTGATCGTGAACAGTAATGTTTATGGGCTCCTACGGACTGCGATTATAAAACGAAAAGATTAGATTGTCTGAGAAAGAAATGTGCACGATATGAAAAAAGATGGAGTTTTTATTGAAATCATTTCGCCATGAATGACGAAGAGAAAGAAACAAAACTGAACGTGACCATTAATTTTTATGCTGGAGGTAGGTCCATAGCTCTCTTAAAAGAATTCTTACCTTTGGAAATTTTAGGCCTGAAACAATTCAGTTTTTCTTTTTTTTTTTTGGGTTATCAGTCTTCTGACTGGCTTGATGCGACCCGCCACGACTTCCTATCGTGTCCTAATGTCTTCATCTCAGAGTAGCACTTGCAACCTAGGTCCTCAATTATTTTCTGGATGTATTCGAAGTCGTCCTCTACAGTTTTTGCCTTGTACAGCTCCCTCTACAAGCATGGAAATCATTCCATGTCTTAGCAGATGTCCTATCATCCTGATCCTTCTCCTTATCAGTGTTTTCCACACATTCCTTTCCTCTTCGATTCTGCGCAGAACCATCTCATTCCTTACCTTACCAGTCCACCAATTTCCAACATCCGCCTGTAGCTCCACATCTTAAATGCATCGATTCTCTACTGTTCCGGTTTCCCCACAGTCCATGTTTCACTACCATACAATGCTGTACTCCAAATGTACATTCTCAGAAATTTCTTCCTGAAATTTAGGCGTATGTTTGATACTAGCAGACTTCTCTTGCCCAGGAATGTACTTTTTGCCATTGCTAGTCTCCTATTTATGTCCTCCTTGCTCCGTCCGTCATTGGTCATTTTAGTGCCTCGGTAACAGAATTCCTTAACTTCATCTACCTCGTGACCATCGGTCCTGATGTTAAGTTTCTCGCTGTTCTCTTTTCTGCTACTTCTCATTACTTTCGTCTTTCTTCGATTTACTTTCAATCCAAATTCTGTACTCATTAGATTGTTCATTCCATTCTGCAGCTCATGTAATTCTTCTTCACTTTCACTCAGGATAACAATGTCACCAGCGAATCGTATCATTGATATCCTTTTGACCTTGAATTTTAATTCCACTCCTGAACCAGTTCAGTAACAATTCGAAATCTGTAGCGTATATTGCGAAAAACGTATGATATAGCCCATATTCCAATTGAGTTTAATGTAGACACTTTTCTCCCACCACGTTGCTCCTACTTTTTAAAAGAGAGATCTTCCACTAGCTTCGTTTCTTCGTGACGACTGGTAAATCCTGTTCTTCCATCGTACTACCGGCCGGTGAAACTGTGTTAAAAGCGTTGCTTTATAACGATAAGAAAACGGGAACATCACCAAAATGTCAGAGCCAACGGCGATTCCACATGGCCGAATCCCTTACCTCCAAGTCCTTCGTTTGTTGTGGATTAGGAAGCCGAACGCCAATGTATTGTCTACCAACCTTCGGCCGCATCAAGATTAGCGTGTAGGTGCCTTTAGCTTCGTGGCACCACAGGGATTTGTCTATGGTGAGAATAATGGAGCAGCATTGGCGTGGTGAGGACAACTGGGGAGCCATTTGAACGAGTGGTAGCGGCTGCCGTTTGGAGTATTTGATACGTCAACGGCCGGGCCATCATTGAGCTAACTGCATAGTCCTCCATACTAAAGTCCAAATAGTGTCATTAGTACAGTTGCCTCTTCACGGCGCGTAATTAAACTTTGGACGGGTTCGCTTGGGGTCCGGGAACGGGTGGAGACCACGCGCCCGCCGGTGGTGCGGTGTTAGCAGGCTTGGGTTACAAAGTCGCCGCGTCTTACGGCCCGCTGATCTCCCGTGTCGCTGAGTCGCCCCGGGGTCAGGTGTCGACGAAACACTACCCTGCCGGTTTTCCGGGTAGCTCGATGCAGCACATTCTGCGCCTTACTTCATCACGGGTGAGCCTTACTCACCATCCGTGAGTCATGTTCTCAACGCTGCACTGCACTGCGTGTCGTGGAAGTACACTCCATCATCCCCCGGAATATCCTTCCTGTTCATTGCAGAGCACATTCCTGCAGCTCCGTCAACAACGTATGCTTCATCACGGGACCGGATCTTGTGCTATGGCGTGTTACTTCTAACCAAACTGCGTGCCAATGAAATATCGCCTCAGTTGTGCGACTCGATTCGTGATTTCCTGTCAGAAAGGTCACAGTTCATAGTAATAGACGGAAAGTCATCGAGTAAAACAGAAACAATATCTGGCGTTCCCCATGGAAGTGTAAAAGCCCTCTATTGTTCCTGATCTACAGGGTGATCAAAAAGTTAGTATAAATTTGAAAACTTAGTAAACAACGGAATAATGTAGATAGAGAGGTAAAAATTGACACACATGCTTGGATTGACATCGGGTTTTATTAGAACCAAAAAAAAGAAACACCCCATATTGCTAGACGCGTGAAAGATCTCTTGCGCGCGTCGTTTGGTGGTGATCGTGTGCTCAGCCGCCACTTTCGTCAAGCTTGGTCTTCCAGGTCCCCAGACCTCTCAGTCCGTGCTGTTATTGGCTTTGGGGTTTCCTGAAGTCGCAAGTGTATCGTGATCGACCCACGTCTCTAGGGATGCTGAAAGACAACATCCGACGCAAATGCCTTACCATAACTCCGGACATGCTTTACAGTGCTGTTCTCAACATTGTTCCTCGACTACAGCTATTGTTGAGGAATGATGGTGGACATATTGAGCATTTCCTGTAAAGAACATCATCCTTGCTTTCTCTTAGTTTGTTATGCTAATTATTGCTATTCTGATCAGATGAAGCGCCATCTGTCGGACAGATTTTGAACGTTTGTGTTTTTTTGGTTCTAATAAAACCCCATGTCATTCCAAGCATGTGTGTCAATTTGTACCTCTCTATCTACATTATTCCGTGATTTATTCAGTTTTCAAGTTTATACTGACTTTTTGATCACCCGGTATATTAACGACTTAGGAGACAATCTCAGTAGCCGTCTTAGATTGTTTGCAGATGATGCTGTCATTTACCGTCTTGTAAAGTCATCACACGACCAAAACGAATTGCATAATGATTTAGATAAGATATCTATATGGTGCGAAAAGTGGCAATTGACCATGAACAAAGAAAAGTGTGAAGTTATTCACATGAGTACTAAAAGAAATCCGCTAAATTTCGATTAGGCGATAAGTCACACAAATCTGAAGGCTGTAAATGCAACCAAATACTTAGGGATTACAGTTACAAATACCGTAAATTGGAACGATCACATGGATAATGTTGTGGGTAGAGCCAACCAAAGACTGCGATTCATTGGCAGAATACTTAGAAGGTGCAACAGCTCTACTAAAGAGACTGCTTACACCACGCGGGTCCGACATATTCTAGGATTCACATCAGATGGGACAGACGGATGACATCGAAAAAGTACAAAGAAGGGCAGCTCGTTTTGTATTATCGCGAAGTAGGGGAGATAGTGTCACAGGCACGATACGTGAATTGGAGTGGCAATCGTTACAACAAAGGCGTATTTCGTTGCGACGGGATCTTCTCATGAAATTTCTATCACCAGGTTTCTCCTCCGATTGCGGAAACATTCTGTTGCCACCCACCTACATAAGAAGAAATGATCATCACGATGAAATAAGAGAAATCGGGGCTCGCACAGAAAAAATTAAATGCTCGTTTTTCCCGCGCGCCGTTCGAGAGTGGAACGGTAGAGAGAGACAGCTTGAAGGTGGTTCATTGAGTATCAGGCACTTTATATTGTGAATAGCAAAGTAATAACGTAGATGTAGATGTACTTCTACCAAGATTTTAACGTAAAGATTAAATGAAAGTGTTGTGGAAGTGATTCAAGCGAACGTGTAGGTGTCGTTTAAGCGAACAGCTTGTGGCGCCCTATTTTATAACAACAGTTTTACTGTATTTAGTTTTGTATTAAATGGATCGTACTAGAGGTCCGTATTATACTTAATGCCGCTGGCGTGTGAGGGTAACTATACAATACCTCTCTCGCACCAGCATAGGTCATCACTGATATTAGACGCCACAATCAAATGTCTATTACAAAACAAACAGAAAATGGATTGTCCACAATGGGTTCTGTATGGTACACTATAAATAAATGACGACTTGCTAATTTCCCTTATTTATTAATAATTATTCATCGTCGTGCATTGGTTGCAAACCTCAGACCCTGAGTCGATAATTCAATCAATAAAACGGAGAAAATGTCCAATTACATGAGTCACGGAAGGTGACTAAGGCTAACATGTGCCACAGCGAGCCACGAGGAAAACCAGCAGGGTAGTAATTACATACAGTTTGCCTGCACGTCGAGACAAGAGTGTGTTCTACACCAAAAGCGAGCGATAAAACATGCGCTGAGAGATAGGTTCGCACCAGCAGTTTAACATCTTTGTCGACAAAGATTATATTCATTATGACATAAATGAGGTAATCAAGCTCAAGTTGCATAAATTTACGTCGAAGTAGTAATGGATACTACAAGGTTCATACTTCAACAACTCCCTCTAAACACAGGAAGTGTATCCTTACAATGACATCCTTCCGTGAGAAATTCTAGTCAGAGAACAAAAGGCATCTGATAATGAGTAATTTCCCGTTGAAACGTGCTGATTTAGTTAGTGAATTAATTGGGGTATGGAAAATAGCGAGAAATGTTCAAGGTTCGAAGATATTATTGAGAAACAAAAAGTCAATATAAATATGGGTTCAGAACTGCTTTTTCCCTAGTTATAAGACTGTTAGTCGCAGTACTACGACAGTTAAAGCAACCGTTTATTACATGTGTTGTTTACTGCGTTTTACGAATGGTACACAACACCTCAACCAAAACATCAGTGCACTCTTTAACCCGACACCACAGTGAATTCCAAACACGCCTCAGTGTGAATTTAAACAGTTGCTCGTAGATCAATCCGTAATCATTAACGTAAGTCTGCAGGCTTACAACATTACGGATAATCCAGTGCGTTTAAGTCAAGTGATCACACTAGTCCAGAAATTGCTCAATCCCTTACGTATCCACTGACGAAGGTAAGGTTTGCGAATGTGCACTTGGACGCGCTTACTGTAATATGCTGGATTGCGATGGAACGTAAATTATGTAGATTCTTACACGTATTGCTAGATGCATATAATCAAAGTTATCAGCCAACTCGTTGCACGAGAAGCGTTCACAGTTCGCCCCAGTCAGACTGTTCGCCATTGCGTGTTGTCTCAACAGTCGAAATCTAAGACCTATGTTGATGCCGTTATTTCTTCGCATCTTTGCGTGGAAAAACAGACCGTAAAAATTAGTACTTACGGAACACCGTTTTTAATGTTTGAAACAAGTACGAAATACCATCTTACAGAGAGAAAATTTTCTATGTGAATACGGAAAGTGTTATGTTTCGACTCAAGTCTGGCTACGCTCAACTACATTTTCAGTCATTTGTTTCAGCTTCTTCATAGGAATCCAGCAGTGTTTTCTTCGTGGCACAGATTTCACAGAATGAGAAAAAAGTAAATAATTAACAAATTAATGAGTAGTCTGTGACACAGTGCCACTAACTAAGCGTTTAACGACAGGAAATAGACAGACAAAAAGAAAAAGATTATTATGCACGAAATATAACCGCCGTGTCAAGCTGCAGATGAGGATGATAATGAGGAGGAGGAGGAGGAGGAGGAAAATACGGATTTCGGCGAAAAGCCCGTCAGATATCTGTAGTGTGGGGGGCGCAGGTGTTTGCTATCGCCAACACGTGGTTACTGAAATTAATACAGTATAGAGATAGTGTATCTACCTGTTAGGTGTAACAGTGGACGAAGACTGAAGTGCTGGAACGCTGCTGCTAAACAGTTCGTACGATTCTTATCATTAGTGAAGAACTGGTTACTGAAGAAGTTGGAATATATTTCAGTGAAAAAATTGTCACTTTTACCAGTGTAATAAGTAATCTTCGACATAAAATACACACTAAAGATCGTACCCTGCTAAACGATTCCACCTAAGAAAGAGTTTGAATTCCAGCTCATGGTTTTTTTCGTGTTCTCCATTACTGCTTAGCATTTAATTGGCTCTGAAGTGGGAAGCATGAGAAGAAAACTAGATCCGTGGCTTAATGTCTGGCCTTGCTGTGAAACGGCGTTCCATAGCCTGTGTGATGGCTGCCCTGTCCGCTAGCTACAGTGACTCACAAAAGTATTCGGCCACCAGTGTTATGTTTTATTTTTACTTCATTATTTACAGGCATCACATATTACAGGAGTAGTCTCGGCACAGAATGGTATAGGACTATGTAATAAATAACAGAACAGCATTTTCTTATTTGCAGACTTAACTCAAACAACATAAACAATAATACACAGAGAAACATGCACACAGTCACAGCAACAAAAGTGTTTGGGCGGCAATTATATCACAACCTTGTTCATTTTAATACCTTATATGCAGACCTTTTTGCTTAATCACTTGCTCCAAGCGTTTAGGCATGCTGTGAACGAACTTCCGCGTATAATCAGGACTTATTTGTCGCCATTCTTCCAGTATTCGTTCCTTTAAAGTTTGTTTTGATGTCTGGCGTTTGTCGTACTTTTCGCTTCAATTCACTCCAAAGATTTTCTATTGGGTTCAAGTCTGGACTCTGAGGAGGGGTATCCAAAACCTTAGGGCCATTACACAGGGTCCACGGTATCACAATATCCACTTTATGCTTCGGATCATTGTCTTGATACAATTTGAACGTCCTCCAAAGCCCGAAACTTGTAGCACTTTACGGTGAAAAAAAATGGTTCAAATGGCTCTGAGCACTATGGGACTCAACTGCTGTGGTCATAAGTCCCCTAGAACTTAGAACTACTTAAACCTAACTAACCTAAGGACAGCACACAACACCCAGCCATCACGAGGCAGAGAAAATCGCTGACCCCGCCGGGAATCGAACCCGGGAACCCGGGCGTGGGAAGCGAGATCGCTACCGCACGACCACGAGATGCGGGCACTTTACGGTGAGTTCTCTTTTAGGATGTTCAGATAGTTATGATTGTCCGTTGTACCTTCAATGAATGCTAATTCGCCTACCCCAGATGACGACATGGAACGCCAAATCATGACACCTCCACCACCGTGGGTTGCAGATGCTTCGATTGAAATTCTTCACGTGGTTTTCTCCAAGTCATTGGTCTTCCGTTTGAGAACATCTGCACTTGACATTCATCGACAAGAATTACATCGTCCCACCTACTGACATTTTTCTTTACGTGCTGCTTCGCGAAGTCCATTCGTTTCTTTCTATTCCTCTCATTTATCACAGGCTTCTTCCTGCTTACTCGACCAGCATACCCCTCTCGTCTGATAATTCCTCGGACTGTTTCAGGCTACACGTCCTTCCCATATTTCTGCTGCATTGCGGCGCCGGCCGTTGTGGCCGAGCGGTTCTAGGCGCGTCTGGAACCGCGCGACCGCTGCGGTCGCAGGTTCGAATCCTGCCTCGGGCATGGATGTGTGTGAAGTCCTTAGGTTAGTTAGGTTTAAGTAGTTCTAAGTTCTAGGGGACTGATGACCTCAGAAGTTAAGTCCCATAGTGCTCAGAGCCTTTTTTTTTTGTTTTTGTTCGAAGAGAACTTCGCATTTCAAAAACAATGAGAGTGGTCGAATACTTTTGTGATGCACTGTACCTCTACGATCCTGCTTTGTTCTGTTAAAGGCCCGTATTCGTTTCCAGATAATGCTGTTCCACGGCGGTTACTAGATATTGTCGCCATTTATTGCAGAAGTGTCGTTGTGGGGCGTAAACAAAGAGGTAGTTTCCTTTCTCCCTCCATTTCTAGTTACGTTGCACGGAGAGTTCTATAAACAGCGAAATTAAAAGCGAGGTCAATGCAAAGCGTTGGCGTGAGCCCGTTTGCTGAACGTGTGTGTGTGTGTGTGTGTGTGTGTGTGTGTGTGTGCGTGTGCGTGTGCCTGGGGGGGGAGGGGGGGAGGACAGGAAGAGAGCAGTAAGGACAACAGAGGAGGAAGGAGAATGCCGCTGGGGTATCGAGAGAAAGAAAACTGACACTCTACCTCTCTCTCTCTCTCTCTCTCTCTCTCTCTCTCTCACACACACACACACACACACACACACACACACAGAGCCAGAGATACACATTCGCTATGAAGCTTGGTGCACGTGCGCCTTGGAAAAAAACATCAGTATGGCAGCGCCTTCAAGTAGCGGCTAAACATGTTAGTTTAAGGCGCGAGTAACCGCTCTGCCCACAACCAAAGCACAGTTTGGAGGTGCGTCGTCAACATCTAGCTGGTTTAATTTCTTGAAGTAACTATAGATGGCAAATATTTCCTATAAAATATGTCGCAGTAAATTGCACTATACCGCATGCATAGCGTTTGTGAAATAGCGCGACAGTTTTTTCGACACGGTGTTACGTACACTAGAACGCGCTGTAAAAACATAACCTTTCATTTCGTGTTTCTGTGGGCAGGCGACTCTTCATTAACCTTGTCATCTGCAGTAGTTAAGGAATCTTTCGCACCATCTTACACAAAGTGCTGTGAGTGCCCACCATCATCCGGTACATACGCTTCACTTCGCGGCACAGTTTGTTCCAGACACGTGTTGTTCTCCGGTTAGGGGAGTCACCGCCGGTGGAAGGGTGGGGCGGAGAAGGGGGGAGGGGAGATTAAAGGGGGGACGTGCCCCTTCCAATATTTTTTAAAAGCAGTTTGTTTTTTGAATCTTAGTTGACAAAAAAACACCGTTGAACGAATACGTCCAAGTTAACTAATTACACAACTATAAATTCGTGTGCATTAAGAATGAATAATTTGCAGAATTTACTAAGGTGCCAGTAAATCAAATCGACTTACATTATTCACAAAAAAGCCAACATTCGAAATTTTAATGAACTGTGTTGGTGCGACTACGAGTGATGAATCAAGTAGTACGTAGTTTGAAAAACTATTCAGTTTGAAGTAGCTTCCACGGTTGTTTGTGACATAATACATAATAATCATACACACACTGCCGATAAATTTAGATGTTAACATAAAACTTGAAACTTTCCTGGCAGATCAAAACTGTGTGCCGGACCGAGACACGAACTCGGGACCTTTGCCTTTGGCGGGCAAATGCTCTACCATCTGAACTACCCAAGCACGACTCACGCCCCGTTCTCACAGCTTTACTTCTGCCAGTATCTCGTCTCCTACCAAATTTTACAGAAGCTCTCCTGCGAACCTTGCAGAACTAGCACTCCTGAAAGAAAGCATATTGCGGAGACATGGCTTAGCCACAGCCTGAGGGATGTTTCCAGAATGAGATTTTCACTCTGCAGTGGAGTGTGCGCTGATATGATATGTGTGAGGACGGGGCGTGAGTCGTGCTTGGGTAGCTCAGTTGGTAGGGCACTTGCCCGCGAGAGGCAAAGTTCCCGAGTTCGAGTCTCTGTCCGGTACACAGTTTTAACCTGCCAGGAAACTTTCATATCAGCGCACACTCCGCTGCAGAGTGAAAATCTCATTCATTATAAAACTTCTTTACACTCGGTAATTGCAAAATACCGCTTAATCTAGGCTTAAACTGTTACGCTTCAAGATTTAAGTGCCATTGAAATGCACATGGACTGAAGCAGCCAGAATGCTCCAGAAAGTGGTTTAAGTCCAATTTTTTCACCTTTTTACAAAGGGGTCTCCCGTTTAGACCCCTTATTATCTGTACGCTATCTATTGAGTCCCCCCCCCCCCCCCCGCCCTAATAATTTAGCGCTGGTGACACCCTTGTATGTGGTCGTTGTGGAAATCCTTAGACGTGGAACCACGCTCGGATTTCGCAAGTGTGGGGAAGGTAATCGGCCGCTTCCTTTGGATAGGAACCACCCCAGAAATCGGATTAAGCGATTTGGGGAAATCAACGAAAACTGATCCACACTATGAGAATGAATCGCAAAGTTATGCATATACTGTTAAAATTAGCACCAATAATGAGTAGAATGAAATCCAGAAGATTTCAGTGGGCAGGCCATCTAATGAGAATGAATGAGGGTCAAGTGGTTCCAAGAATATTCATGGAGGAAATAATTTGGTTGAGACGAAGGGAAAGAGCCAGGGGTACGTGGGTCAATGGAACGAAATTTGTGTACCCCAGCTGTTTGCGTCTAGTTTTATCCCATTTGAAAATGTGCGAACGTTTTCTAATTTTGTCAATCGTATGACTAAAGCGGGACGTGGATACCACCGCTACGGTCGCAGGTTCGAATCCTTCCTCGGGCATGGATGGGTGTGATGTCCTTAGGTTAGTTAGGTTTAAGCAGTTCTAAGTTCTAGGGGACTGATGACCTCAGAAGTTAAGTCCCATAGTGCTCAGAGCCATTTGATACCAGCCCTATATTCAGCTAGTAGGACATCGGAAACCGATTAAAAACAACACTCAGGCTGACCGGCGTATCAGACGTCCTCGTTCGTTCCGGAACCGGCGCGTGAGGCGGCGCGTTTCGCCGAGCCCCGGAAGCGCACTATTTACGAAAGCCACTGTCGTATTATCGGTCATTTAGCTATTTTCAAGTAGAACACAGCGGAAATTTTGTGCTTCCGTTTGAAAGTCATCAGTACGATTTACTTTGCATTGCAACACTAGTCAGACCCAGTTGCCACTGCTTGCGCCTGCTTCAAATGGGTTACCGCATACCGTGAGCACAAAGGCTGTGTGCGAGTGTGTGTACACACCTTGTGGGCGGCGCGCTCCGGCGTGTGTGGCACACGTGCGGGAGCCTGGCAGCCACGCGGCCGAGGTCACGGCGAGGACCTCCGCAACGGTAAACCCGACCGCCGCAGTCGCAGACGCTCTGGATCTGCGAGCTACTCACTCACCACACCCTGGCAGCATTCAGCACAATGTCACAAGCCACGAAATTTTACATATCGCGCGTGCAGAGTGTAGGACGTAATTCAATTTGAAACGGACCTATGACAAATTTAATACAAGTTTTAGAAATATACAAAATCCGATATATCGATATTTATAAGGCGTCCCATCGACTCCAGATACATCGACGAAAAGTACTGATATATCCATATATCGACGAGAAAAATATCTACATACCTGCCTATATACACTACTGGCCATTAAAATTGCTACACCAAGAAGAAATGCAGATGATAAATGGGTATACATTGGACAAAATTATTATACAAGAACTGACATGTGATTACATTTTCACGCAATTTGGGTGCATAGATCCTGAGAAATCGGTACCCAGAACAACCACATCTGGCCGTAATAACGACGCTCATACGCCTGGGCATTGAGTCTGAGCTTGGATGGCAAGTACAGGTACAGCTGCCCATACAGCTTCAACACGATACCACAGTTCATCAAGAGTAGTGACTGGCGCATTGTGACGAGCCAGTTGCTCGGCCACCATTGACCAGACGTTTTCCATTGGTGGGAGATCTGGAGAATGTGCTGGCCAGGGCAACAGTCGAACATTTTCTGTATCCAGAAAGGCCCTTAGCGGACCTGCAACATGCGGTCGTACATTATCCTGCTGAAATGTAGAGTTTTGCAGGGATCGAATGAAGGGTAGAGCCACGGGTCGTAACACATCTGAAATGTTACGTCAAATGTTCAAAGTGCCGTCAATGCGAACAAGAGGTGAACGAGACCTGTAACTAATGGCACCCCATACCATCACGCCGGGTGATACCCTAGTATGGCGATGACGAATACACGCTTCCAATGTGCGTTCACCTCGATGTCGCCAAACACGGATGCAACCATCATGATGCTGTAAACAGAACCTGGATTCATCCGAAAAAAGGACGTTTTGCCATTCGTGCACCCAGGTTCGTCGTTGAGTACACCATCGCAGGTGCTCCTGTCTGCGATGCAGCGTCAAGAGTAACCGCAGCCACGGTCTCCGAGCTGATAGTCCATGCTGCTGCAAACGTCGTCGAACTGTTCGTGCAGATGGTTGTTGTCTTGTAAACGTCCCCATCTGTTGACTCAGGGATCGAGACGTGGCTGCACGATCCGTTACAGTCATGAGATAAGATGCCTGTCATCTCGACTGCTACTGATACGAGGCCGTTGGGATCCAGCACGGCGTTCCGTATTCACCCTCCTGTACACACCGATTCCATATTCTGCTAACAGTCATTGGATCTCAACCAACGCGAGCAGCAATGTCGCGATACGACAAACCGCAATCGCGATAGGCTACAATCCGACCTTTATCGAAGTCGGAAACGTGATGGTACGCATTTGTCCTCCTTACACCAGGCATCACAACAACGTTTCACCAGGCAACGTCGGTCAACTGGCGTTTGTGTATGAGAAATCAGTTGGAAACTTTCCTCATGTCAGCACGTTGTAGCTGTCGCCACCGGCGCCAACCTTGTGTGAATGCTCTGAAAAGCTAATTATTTGCATATCATAGCATCTTCTTCCTGTCGGTTAAATTTCGCGTCTGTAGCACGTCATCTTCGTGATAAAGCAATTTTAATGGCTAGAAGTGTGTATCGGGTGCACAGTGTAAATATATTGCCAGTTTTGAACTGTATATGTAAGTATTGATTTATTATTAGATATTCTGTACATAACAAGCCAGCACCGTACCTACCCCCCTTAGAGCAAAAATTGAAAGGAAAACTTTTTTTTTTCATAACGCGGGGCCACAGTCATAATATATTTCATTAAAGTCAGTACCGCCTTTGGACTGTTGTTTATTTATAGTGTTACATTTACACTTAGACAATCATTTTTTCGGCTCCAAAGTGCCATTATCAAGAGTTTGTTATAAATTGGCTGGGATTGCACACAATCGTATTAAATACGGTAGTATGCGATCCCAGGTAATTTATAGCACTTAAAACACTTGATAATGGCACTTTGAAGCCGAAATCATGACTGTGTAAGTGTAAATGTAACACTATAAATAAACAAGTCTAATGGCGGTACTGACTTTAAAGTGATGAAAGGAAAACGATGCACGTTCACGCTTGGCGAAAACCACGTTGATAATGATGGTAACTGCGTGTGAGTGGCACTATAAGAGGCGTCCGACGGGCCGGTCGCCCGGTTTAGTCACGTATCAGCTCTGTGTCCAAAACTCTTCATGTCCACTTCCCTGTTTCTTTTTTTATTTTTTAGTCTTTTTTTCAGTTCTGCCAACGCTAGCAACCTAGCAGTTGTAGTGTCTAAACTGCGTGGGGAAGCTAAAAGTTACGGTTTCTGTTGGTAGTGCCGAGTGACGATTACGTCAGCAATTTCCCTCACACGTCTCCGCCCACCGTAAGGACCAATCTTGTCACGTAGACCGAGCGAGGTGGCGCAGTGGTTAGCACACTGGACTCGCATTCGGGAGGACGACGGTTCAATCCCGTCTCCGGCCATCCTGATTTAGGTTTTCCGTGATTTCCCTAAATCGTTTCAGGCGAATGCCGAGATGGTTCCTTTGAAAGGGCACGGCCGATTTCCTTCCCAATCCTTCCCTAACCCGAGCTTGCGCTCCGTCTCTAATGACCTCGTTCTCGACGGGACGTTAAACACTAACCACCACCACTTGTCACGTAGACTCTTTTTTTTCTTTTTCTTTTTTTTTTACGCAATTGGTGTGATATTTATTCACATTGGATATCTTGTTATTTCATATCGTAACCCCCGAGTGCAATCTGACTTCTTTTGTGTCACATATACTTGCTTCACACAGTCTAGGAAAAAGATTGGACGTGATCAAAGCTCATAAAGTAGTAAGACTCCTTCACAAAGTGAAAGTAAAATTATGTTCTTCTACAATTTCAAAAGAACCATTTCAAATATTTACCGACAACTGTGAAAAAAATAATATAAAATAAAAATATCAGCACTCGATATTGTCATTGTGATATCGATATATCGGTGGAAAGCTTATAGCCGATGTATATCGATGTTTTGGAAAAGATATCGATACATCAATATTTTGGCAACAGCCCAGTAGACCAGGGTGAGATTTTCACTCTGTAGCGGTGTGCGCTGATAATAAACTTCCTTGCAGATTAAAACTGTGCCGGACCAAGATTCGAGCTCGGGACCTTTGCCTTTAGCGGGCAAGTGCCCTACGACTGAACTACTCAAGAACCTCTCACGACCTGTCCTCACGGCGTCCTAGTACACACAGCTGCCACCTCTCGCAGCAACAATGGGTCTAGGTCTGTGATCACAGTGGTACCTATATAGGTGGATTCCGACGACCGACATCGGCCGATCTTTTCAAACAACCACTACCCGGTCGGTTATGCTGTATCTGATCTTATTGTCATAATATATAGACTTCCGACGATAATCGGTGAAATTCAAATCCGCTCGTTTTCTTCCTCACACACGAAATGTGGACTCTCAGAAATTACTAAGTTTAGTCAAAGAGTGAGTGAGTGAGTGAGTGAGTGAGTCAGTTTGTGGCATCCTGGGGATGAAAAATATCATGATCGCCATATCGTTCGGAATCTGTGAACTGAAATCGCGTGTTTGTTGGAAATCACAAATGGACAAAATATTTATCGGAAATTTTAGGCTTAAATTACAATCTAAAAAGTAATTTGTTCAAGTCAGCCTGTGGCGTATCTTGTGCTTACTATAGAGGATATTTTCGGGTTGTGGTAGGTGGATATTAGCTATTTACAAATTATGCCTTTTTATGTCAGTAAGGTGATGATTCTGTTATATAAAGTGGTTTGAAAATCGCGTGTATATTTTTCTACTTTTAAGTGCTTTAGCTGTTCATAGTCTCTTATTCTAAACGTTATTAGACTCATTTAAGGTTAGCTGAGGCTTGTCTGCATTACTTCAAAGAAATATAGCAAATCTGATTTTTTTAGCCTTGCTTTTCAAGGTTACAATGAATCATCTAGATTATGTAACAGAACGTTCCTCCATAGATCTCATATACTCGTAAAACTTGTCTGGTTATTCCGGCAGCTGAGGAGTGTGCAATACGCACCAGGTTCGGCCACAAACCAGTACCTCACAGGTGCCGCTTTATGACAGTGCATTGCCATGCTGATACAGTCAATAATAGTCCCTGAAGTGTTCCTCTATTGTAAACACTAAACAATACTGTAAAATGGTATCATATCGTTCCACGTTTAGCAGTTTCCTCAAGCGCAGTAAGAGGACTACACTCTTAACCACGAAAGACACCTCCTCCTCCTCCGCATTTAACTGTTGACACTACGCATGATGGCAGACAATGTCCTTCGGACTGCGTGATCCATCACTCCAAACCGTCCGGTTACGCAGATCGTTCAGAGTGGTTGGTAGAGGCGGGACGTAAACAGCTTCCCCCACATAACCCCATATGAAATAGTCGCAGGGTGTGAGATCAGGAGAGCTCGGTGGCCAGAAGTGCATAGCCAGGTCCTCAAGTCCCCTGCGACCGATCCGGCGCTGAGGAAGGGAGTCATTCAAAAAGTCTCGGACATCACGGTGCCAATGGGGCGGAGCTCCATCCTGTTGGACAATGAAGTCCTCGGAATCTTCCATAACTTAAGGGAACAGCTATTGTTCCAACATATCCAGGTACGTGATTCCTGTTATAGTTCTTTCCGCAAAGAAAAATGGCCCACAAGCCTTTGTACAGGATACGGTGAGTCTCTTTCGTGATGCAATGATGAATGTGGATTTTCCAAACCCCATATGCGAACATTGTGTCTGTCTGACTTTTCCGCTAAGGTGCAACATCGCTAAAAATTACACGCTTTAGAAATACATCATCCTCCATCTTTGCTAGCTCATAACGACAAAATGCGAGACGCTTCTCTTTGTCATTGGGGTTGAGAGCGTGCACAAACTGTATTCGATAGGGCTTGTACAGCAGACGCCGTCTCAGAGCTTTCGATACAGTTGGTTGGGCTATTCCAAGTTATCTACTGGCTCTGTTGGTAGACTTACTGCGACTGCGCAAAACTTTCTTGAACCTGTCAGACAATTATCCTCTGACACATGCGGTCGGCCTGTGCTTTTTCCTTTGCACACACTCCCTGTGTGTTTGAATTGCTTAAACCAACGGCTAATGCTTATGCGAGTTGGCGGTTGAATACCGAATTTGGTACGAAATGCCCACTGCACTACAATGTGCGACTCATTTTTCGCGAGCTCAAGAACGCAGAAAACCTTGCGCTCCACAGTCGCCATCTCACTCACGACTGACAGTGAAACAGAATTGTTTCCCACCGCGATCTCTACCGCCCGGTTCTGAAACCACCACCACCCTCCAGCAACTTTGAAACTTGCTCTTTTCATCGGTATAAAGCTTGTTCATATTGGATTTGTACTTGAATACACATGAATTTTGGAAAATGGGTCCATCATTTAGGAAAACCCTGTATTAATCACTGTGCCACATCACTCCGTTCTCGGAAAAAAGATTCCCTCCCAACACTTTGGCGCTTAACTGACATACGACTGAGGCGACAAAAGTCATGAGATATCTATATGCAGGTACAGTGATTAGCTAGAACATAATGACCACCGACGTACCATATCTATCAGTTTGTCCAGCAGATAGCAGCGTCACATAGTGAGCAATGACTGCTAGTCAGACACACGCACGGTACACGTAGTATCAGAGAGCTGGCTGGCCGTGTGTAGAATGGGAAAGGCGCGCGATGTATCTTGAGTTTGACCAAGGGCAGATTGTGATGGCCCGGAGGCTCGGAACGAACATTACAGGGCTATTACAAATGATTGAAGCGATTTCATAAATTCACTGTAGCTCCATTCATTGACATATGGTCACGACACACTACAGATACGTAGAAAAACTCGTAAAGTTTTGTTCAGCTGAAGCCGCACTTCAGGTTTCTGCCGCCAGAGCGCTCGAGAGCGCAGTGAGACAAAATGGCGACAGGAGCCGAGAAAGCGTATGTCGTGCTTGAAATGCACTCTTATCAGTCAGTCATAACAGTGCAACGACACTTCAGGACGAAGTTCAACAAAGATCCACCAACTGCTAACTCAATTCGGCGATGGTATGCGCAGTTTAAAGCTTCTGGATGCCCCTGTGAGGGGAAATCAACGGGTCGGCCTGCAGTGAGCGAAGAAACGGTTGAACGCGTGCGGGCAAGTTTCACGCATAGTGATGTGAAAGATTCAGTGTTTAAACCTCCTCTACCAAGAAACGTGCCAGAACTGCGAGCTCGCATCAACAATGCTTTCGAACTCATTGATGGGGACATGCTGCGCCGAGTGTGGGAGGAACTTGATTATCGGTTTGATGTCTGCCGAATCACTAAAGGGGCACATATCGAACATTTGTGAATGCCTAAAAAAACTTTTTGAGTTTTTGTATGTGTGTGCAAAGAATTGTGAAAATATCTCAAATAATAAAGTTATTGTAGAGCTGTGAAATCGCTTCAATCATTTGTAATAACCCTGTACTTCTAGGCCACGACGCGACACCGCTGTTATCCGTCCCAATGGTGGACATACCAGCACTTAGGTAGGTAGTCATAACTTTCTGCTTGATCAGTGTATACAGATGGCGCTTGTATCGCGTACACAAGGTAGCACATTGGCGGATCTACACTCATGCTCAAAAATTAAGAATAATGCTGATACGTGATGGAACAATCTCTGGTGGGCGGTTTTCGGGTTTAAATCACCTCGGGGAATGACCATGCGGTTCATTTGACCTACGGTCGTCGGACGGTAGCGCTGGCAGCAGTCCACATACGCAGAGGTGTGTCGGTGCATGTCAGAGTACGGTGCAGCGAGTAAGTATGCAGCCGTTTTCAAACGTGCTAATAGTGACTGTATGTTGAAAATGGCTCAAAGAACACATATCAATGACGTTATAGGGGGTAGAATACTAAGGCGACTGGAGGCTGGTGAAACACAGCAGGTCGTAGCACGGGCCCTCCGTGTGCCACAAAGTGTGATCTCATGATTATGATTTAAAGCAGACTGGAAACGTGTCCAGGCGCTACATTACGGGATGTCCACAGTGTACAACACCACAAGACCGATACCTCACAATCAGTGCCCGCAGACGGCCACAGAGAACTGCAGGTAGCCTTGTTCGGAACCTTACCGCAGCCACTAGAACAGTTGTCTCCAGACACACAGTCTACAGACGACTGAACAGACATGGTTTATTCGCCCGGAGACTTGCAAGGTGCATTCCACTGACGTCTGGTCACAGTAGAGCCCGTAAAGCATGGTGTCAAGAACACAGTACACGGTCATTGGAACAGTGGTCCCAGGTTATGTTCACGGATGAGTCCAGGTATAGTCTAAACGGTGTTTCTCGCCGGGTTTTCATCTGGCATGAACCAGGAACCAACCCCTTAATGTCCTTGAAAGGGACCTGTATGAAGGTTGTGGTTTAATGGTGTGGGGTGGGGAGGGATTATGATTGGTGCACGTACACCCCTGCATGTCTTTGACAGAGAAACTGTAACAGGTCAGGTGTATCAGGACGTCATTTTGCACCAATATGTCCTTGAAACAGAAGATATCAGGCGAATGGAGTGGTCTGCCTGTTCTCCAAACCCCATCGAGCACGTCTGGGATGATCTCGGTCGACGTATCGGTGCACGTCTTCAAATCCCTAGGACACTTCAGGAGCTCCGACAGGCACTAGTGCAAGAATGGGAGGCTATACCCCAGCAGCTGCTCGTCCACCTGATCCAGAGTATGCCAACCCATTGTGCGGCCTGTGTACGTGTGCATGGTGATCATATCCCATACTAATGTCGGCGTACATGCGCAGGAAACAGTGGCGTTTTGTTGCGCATGTGTTTCGGGACGGTTTTCTCAACTTATGACCAATACCATGGACTTACAGATCTGTGTTGTGTGTGTTCTCTATGTGCCTATGCTATTAGTCCTAGTTTTGTGTAGTGCCACACAACGTGGCACCACATTCTGCGCCGGCCGCGGTAACCGAACGGTTCTAGACGCTGCTGCTGCTACGGTCGCAGGTTCAAATCCTGCCTCGGGTATGGATGTGTGTGATGTCCTTAGGTTAGTTAGGTTTACGTAGTTCTAAGTTCTAGGGGACTGATGTCCTCCGATGTTAAAGCCCATAATGCTCAGAGCCATTTTTGAACCACATTCTGCAATTATCCTTAATTTATGAGCATAATTGTATCATTTGTACTCAGGCGATTCACATGAAAAGCTTTCCGGCGTGATTATGGCCGCAAGACGGGTATTAACAGACTTTGAAGGCGGAATGGTAGTTGGGGCTAGACGCATGGGACATTCCATTTCGTAAATCGTTATGGAATTCAATATTCCGAGATCGGCAGTGTCAAGAGTGTGGTGAGAATACCATTCAGGCATTACGTCTCACCATGGGCATCGCAGTCGCCATTGGCCTTCACTTAGCGACCGACAGCAGCGGTGTTTGCTTAGTGTTGTCAGTGCTAACAGACACGCAATACAGCGTGAAAATCCGCAGAAATCAATGTCGGACGTACGACGAAAGTATCAGCTAGCGGCGAAATTTGGCGTTAATGCGCTATGGCAGCAGAGACCTGGCGCAAGTGCCTTTGCCAACAGAACGACATCGCCATGTCGATTGGACACTAGACGACTGGAAAACCGTGGCCTGGTCAGATGAATCCCGGTTTCAGTTCGTAAAAGGTGACGCTAGGGTTCGAGTGTGGCGCAGACCCTACGAAGCCATGGACCAAAGTTATCAACATGGCACTTCGCAAACTGGTGGTAGCTCCGTAAAGGTGTAGGCCGTGTTTACACGGAATGGAGTGGTTCCTCTGGTCCAACTGAACCGATCATTCACCATTTGCAGCCATTTGTGAACTTCATGTTCCCAAACAACGAAGGCATTTGTATAGATGACAATTGTTTGCGATTGGTTTGAAAAGCATTTTGGACGGTTCGAGCGAATGATATGTCTAGTGTTACAGATTTTGCTATTCGCACGCATTTAATCAAATATAACAGTGATGATGATGATGTCTGGCAATGTTTACAGACAAGATAAAGAATGCAACCTATAACACTAGACTGCGTACTCACGGCAGTTCTGCTTTGCTGTTTTTGGTACGTCTTCGAAAGAGAGAGAAATTAATGTATGATCGCCGATGCGTCGGTTCTCGATTGTGTTCAGGAGACGTAAGGTTTGATTACTCGAAGGTAGTTTCGTGATTGACCTTTGACCCGGATTACCTTCAGGCGATCAGAATCTTCGATGAAAATATCTAAGGGACCTATTTGAATAATAAAAAAATGGAAATGAATGCAAAACAGTGAAATTTTGTAAAATCAGATTGGAAATTGAACACATTAATGTCCTCCCGAATACAATCGAGATACCGCGATGAAGAGCGAACCTGTAACAAAGCTTACATACATTGAAAAATCATGGTGAGCTTAAAGGAAAGAATAAGCAGAGTAAGCAGAGTAAGCTGTAGTAGTAATATCAAATTGTATAAACTAGGACCCACTAATTAAATAAGGTGGTGGGTTGATATGTATCACATATATTGAAGAATAAAGAATTTTTCTTTTTTTTTTTTTTAAAGTGAAGCATCAATATATTCTCAAAGAACAAAGATTTTAAACTAATAGACATTAACAAATATAGAACGAATACGAAACTTACATTTTTATGTTTCTCTGATACACGGAGCAGCCCAACAATCCCTGCTTTTGTCTGTCCGAGATTTCTTAAAAATTAAATGTTCTGGCGTGGGCATAAGTACTTTTTAGCGTCACACGGTTTACCGAAGCGTTTTGCTTGGTGATCTACATGGTTTTTGACACTAAATAAAATATAACTTGTAGCGGTGCTACACAACACGTCGTAACATGTCGGCGACCAAACGTAAAAAGGTAATGAAGTCTCTAGAACAATGTTGGATTGCTCTTTCAAATGTTTCGCGGCTTACTGCTATCGAACGCTGTGGCAATGATTTAAATATCTGCGCCCAGCGGGTCATAGTGTTTATTTGAAATATTTTAACGCTGGACGCGCGTGGGGGTGTAGGTGCACAATATAAAGCATTTCGTCTCTTTACACATGCGCTGTGATGCTTAATATCTAACTACAGCCCCATGGCTGTTCCTTTCTTTTATGACAAATATCTCATTTGCACAGTATCTGAAATCCAATAATATTACATATGGCCGCCCTGATTGCCCGACAAGAATTCTATCGAACATTTGAGACACACTGGAGAGGCCAGTTCGTGCACAAAATCCTGCTTCGGCAACACTTTCGCAGTTACTACTATAGAAGCAGCATTCCTTAGTATTTCTGTAGGGGACTTGTTGACTCCATTCCACGTAGAGTTATTGCACTACGCCGTACAAAATGAGATCCGACACGATATTAGAAGGTATCAAATGGTTCAAATGGCTCTGAGCACTATGGGACTCAACTGCTGAGGTCATTAGTCCCCTAGAAGTTAGAACTACTTAAACCTAACTAACCTAAGGACATCACACACATCCATGCCCGAGGCAGGATTCGAACCTGCGACCGTAGCGGTCTCGCGGTTCCAGACTGTAGCGCCAGAACCGCTCGGCCACCAGCGGCCGGCTTAGGAGGTATCCTATGAGTTTTGTGATGTCATTGTATAAACATGTACCATATCTGTCCAAAAAATTAACATTATACGAACAAACAAACAATTAAGAGTTCTGTAGTTTTCTGTATTTTTGTAGAGTATCGTCTTTAGAATGCAGATTTATAGACAGAATGTTATTGGGCAATCCGTAGTTGGCGGTCCAAGGAAACGACAGTGCGTTAGTCTGTCTCACAAATCTGGCTCTGGAAGTAAGGGGTGAATGCAACGGTGTCACTGTAATTTTGTCAGCTCCCGCATTACTTACACACTATGTATGCTGTAAACAATTGCGCGCATAACGTTTTCCTAGCTGCCAGGCGTTTTTTCAAGTACTGCTTTGAAATAAAATATTTTATTTTTTATATTTACATAAAAGCCTGGTATGTACTTTTCTACGTAGTTGTCACCGATATTAAGTCACGTATCGGATCGTACAACCAACTTTGCATACCATCCTCGTAGAAATATGCTGCCTGAGCGTAGCTTTCCATAATTTAAACTTTCTGTTTACAATCACGTAAAGAACACATCTTGACACTTATGAGCGACATGATGGTGCGGAAATGGGTGAGAGCTTATAAAGATGGGCGAAGGAAAATGCATGATAAGGACCGAAGAGGGCAACTGTGGTGTCACCGCCAGACACCACACTTTCTAGGTGGTAGCTTAAATCGGCCGCGGTCCATTTAGTACATGTCGGACCCGCGTGTCGCCACTGTGTTATCGCAGACCGAGCGCCACCACAAGGCAGGTCTCGAGATACGATATAGCACTCGCCCCAGTTGTACGACGACTTTGCTAGCGACTACACTGACGAAGCCTTTCTCTCATTTGCCGAGAGACTGTTAGAATAGCCTTCAGCTAAGTCCATGGCTACGACCTAGCAAGGCGCCATTAGCCTTACATAGTTTGAAAGTTATCGTATGAAATGTCTCATCAAGAATGCTGTAAACAACAAAGGATATATAAAAGTTAAGTATTCGAGGAGCTGCATACTTTTCTTGCTACCATTCACTACTTATCCTGTTCCAGAATTCACGCCCGTCTGCGTTAGATAGCGTGCATTTCGGCCTCCTATATCTACAAGGTGTTGGCACATTTACCAACACATCAGCAACCTTTAGTCATTACTGGGGATTTGGTGCAGAAAGTAAATGAAAAAGTGAGAGAGAACAGACGCTTTACGGTTTCGACGTTATGTGATGAGTTTCCTAAGTGTCATGAAGTGTGCTTATTTCCAATTGTTACAGAATGTTTAAATTACAGATAGTTATGCTCAGGCCGCAGATTACTACGAGGATGGTATTCAAAGCTGGTTGTACGGTACAATAAGCCCCTTACGTAGATAAGCAGATTAACGTACAGGCTTTAAAGTAAAAATAAAATTGCTAAGAAAATCTAAACTGCACTCATCCAAAATTGCCTCTTATATTTATACTTTTTATGGAGCTTTATGTGGCGAGAATAGAAATGCTCGTTCAGTAGAACGACCGTAGATTTAATTTACGACAGATAATCGTAATGCTTTAACACATGGAGCGGGCTGTGAAACATTTTGGTAGGTAATTCAGTGCAGCGAAAGGACAGTAGAAAAAAGTTGCCGTGACGGGCGGGAGTCTAGTAAATAAGCTACAAAGCGTTTCGGTGGGAGGGGGAAACAGGTTTCCTGTTTCTGGCATATGAGATCAAAGCGAGCAGCTCCTAGCAGCCCATTAGTCTGTCGCTGACGGCATCCCCTTTGTCACTGTCTCGTGAAATCAGTGTACGGCTATCGCGCGTGTCTTTAAATCAGGGATCCACCACCAAATACTGACACCTTTTGCCACATTAGGTCCCCTTCATCTTTGGTTATTCCTTTTCTCAGCATTTAATATTCTGACAGGATAAATGCCCTGAGGATGTGCCGCTCTTCTAAATAAGTTATTGTCAGAAGGCGCAGTACTACTTTTCGTGAAAACAAAACCTCTACGGAACCAAATATCTACATCTACATTTATACTCCGCAAGCCACCCAACGGTGTGTGGCGGAGGGCACTTTACGTGCCACTGTCATTACCTCCCTTTCCTGTTCCAGTCGCGTATGGTTCGCGGGAAGAACGACTGTCTGATAGCCTCCGTGCGCGCTCTAATCTCTCTAATTTTACATTCGTGATCTCCTCGGGAGGTGTAAGTAGGGGGAAGCAATATATTCGATACCTCATCCAGAGGTTACAATATACTTACATATCGTTGGCATTTGTTATCAGCCATCAAGACAAAGCTGTTTTTGTATTTTTTGTTACCTGGACAGTTTTCTACACCTGACTTCCTCTGTAGATCTCACTTCATATGTGAAAAAAAAGGGTGGCAAAGAATTCCAGTGCGATAGTACGCTCAATTATACCTTAATCGGCAGCCGGTCTAGCGCAGCTGAGGGAAAAACAAATACGCTAAGTTTCCTTTAATTTACGTGTATGATCACAAACTTCTTGTTAACAGATTACCGGTTTCGGTCTATAGTGACAATCATCAGATCAGCAGCAAAATGGGAAAAAAACATAAATATACTCGCAGATTGTCTACAGCTTAAAAACAATAAATAGACCATAATGAAAAGTACTACTGATATATATATATGTATATATATATATATATGTCTTTGTGCGCTTTGAGTATGAAGAGGTGTTGTTTCCCTTTTTTGTTGCACATCTGATGCTGGTCATTATAGACTGAAGTCGGTAATCTGTTAACAAAAAGTGTGTGACCATAGACGTAAATTAAAGGAAACTTATTGTAAATACGAGTAACTTTTTTATTCGCGATAATGTCGCAGCTTGTGAAACAAATACGCTGTTACAATATACTTTCCAATGTGTACTGCTAGTATTTATACAAGCCCATCCTGTAGCTGAGCTACGGTCTACTACTGCAAACCAACAGCTGTCATTACGAATGAAATATGTCCGTCTACCGTGAAATAGAGAGAGAAATATAATGTCAGTACAATGAAAGACATAGCAAAGCAGCTCAGTAGAAAGTAAGGACGCAAATAAAAGTCACGCAACTCGATCATAAACAAGGGCGTTGAAATACAACCACACGCTCTCGTATCACAACTGTTTCAGTACTCCCAGTTCAGTACAGCACTCAGCATAGAGATAAAACTCAGCAAATAATAACAAAAACCCTAAACTTTCCAGCAAGCCGACTGTAAAATTTACTTGCAGTAAGTCCGAGAAATTGTATTAAAGATTTCTACCAAACCTTAATATTTGATTACTGTGCAGATTAAGAAAATAAAAGCAAAACATAATTGTTCTCAGCACAAGGACTGGTTCAGAGACAACGTGAGATGAACCTACTGTTTCTAAAGCACTGCAGTTCCAACAATTCAGCTACATCTTACCAATCCGGATGTTGAACTCCAAGAATGTCGTTAAAATGGTGAATGGTTTTAGTGTAAATTTTGACCAGTCATTTCGTAATGTTTCTTTACCTCCCATTAGCCAGTTTTCGGTGGGTTCTTACGTGATCTTTATTACAAGTTTAAACAGGAGCAAGTACTTGGCTTCTGACGAGCTATTACAATCCCAGGACACATAAATTTGACAGAGTGTCATTACACGCCAGCGTTGAAAAAGCAGTGCTCTCTCTCTCTCTCTCTCTCTCACACACACACACACACACATACACACACACACACCATTCGGCGTAAAGGACTCTCCGCGAGATTTTCAATTAACGATGCATTAAAGTAAACGCTGACAAGTGCTACATCGAGCCGTCTGTTGTAACCAACATAGTAAATGGCTCTAAGCATTATGGGACTTAACATCCGAGGTCATCAGTCGCCTGGACTTAGAACTAATTAAACCTAACTAACCTAAGTATATCACACACATCCATGCCCGAGGCAAGATTCGAACCTGCGACGGTAGCAGCAGCGCTGTTCCAGACTGAAGCGCCTAGAACCGCTCGGCCACAGCGGCCGCCTGTAACCAATAGATAAGCTACTCAGCGCGCGCGCGCGCGGTTCAACGATCGCAGCGCAACGTCAGCACATTACATACTTCACATTCACAAGCCCTTTGTGTAGTGCGTAGTGGAGGGTACATCATACCCAACTTAGCAATTTTCTGTACTATCCTATTCGCGTATCGAGCGAGAAAATAAAAAATTTGTGTCTGTAATCGCTCTAATGTCTCTCAGCTTATTCTCACGATCAAATGGCTCTGAGCACTATGGGACTTAACTACTGAGGTCATCAGTCCCCTAGAACTTAGAACTACTTAAACCTAACTAACCTAAGAATATCACACACGTCCATGCCCGAGGCAGGATTCGAACCTGCGACCGTAGCGGTCGCATGGTGACAGTCTGTAGCGCCTAGAACCGCTCGGCCACCCCGGCCGGCATTCTCACGATCCCTACGCAAAAATATGCGATGGTAGCCACAGAATGCTCGCACTTTTCCATCTGATACAGCTTCTCTAAATTTTCCTAACGTGGTTTCGCGATAAGTATGTCGTCCTTTAAGGCTTCCCATTTGAGCTCCCCGAGCATTTCTGTCACACTGTTATTATCCTGACATCACGACTCTGAAGTCATTCGACGTCTGTTCCCGTGCCTACAAGTCATGCTAAGGACTCCAAATACTGGAACAGTACTCTAGAATTGGTCGCAATGTCATCTTGTAGACGATTTCCTGTAAAGATGCTTTGCATCCAAGTCTTCCCTAATACTGGTTTTACGTGATTGTCCAATTTCATATCGCTTCTTACTACTGTATTTCTCCTTAAATACGTACGTGATGTGGCGTGGTCAATACGTTGACGACTAATTTTATAATCGGATATTAACGGGTTCTATCTCTCTGTCACGGGCATTACCAATCACATGTTGACATATTGAGTGCCAGCCACATAAACCTTACCGTATCTTAGAATGGCAGTCTTTTTTTTTTAATGTGTAACTGAGACAGAAAACTTTCAGGAAGCCTGAATCTACTTTTTGTGGATTACATACGTCCAGATTCTTTGACTGTTACTTTTTTCCCCCGTACAGATAGACCCTGTTATAGGTTTATTCTAGTTTTCTTATTTTACTTTAAATTTCAATGCTGCCACGCGTTAAAAGTGCGTGGAAGCAGTAATGCGTTAGTGCATCTCAGCGCGCAACTTCTGTCATGTTTGTCGCGACGTGAAGTTACACTAGATAGTGGCTGTATATAGAATGTCGGGTAAAAGGAAAGTAAGTGTGACTGTCGAGGGAAAGAAGCGTACACGAAAGCCTTATTCATTGGAAACAAAGTTAATAATTTTGGATCGCTATGGTAAAGGTGAGCATATTGTTTACATTCAGCCAACTTCTGAGACTTAATTCATTGTGAGAACTATTTGTGACAATTCGGAATCAATTCGAAGAACCGCTTAATCTTCGAATACCGCAAATGTAACCTGCGACTCGAGTGCCATATCTCGCTCTGAGGCGTTGAGACAATGACAAAAGCGCACCACAACCATAAGCACATGTCCCTGTCTGGGGCTGCTATTCAGGCTAAAGCCAAGAGCTTGTATGCAGCCAGCTCAAACAGATTTATCGCTTTAAGCATAGTTTCGGATTTCACAATATTAAAATGACAGGGGAGACATCTGAGGCTGATGACGTTGGAGCCGAGGAATTTTAAGAGAAAGCTGAAGAAATTGTGAGAGAAAAACGATGTACTGCGAAACAGTCTGGCAATTCAAATGTGAAGCGCGTAGCGAGAACACTCCAGCTCCAAAGGATTTACATATAAGGAGCTTCGTCACTGAAAGTGAACTGACGATAGCACTATTAGGTTCTTCCGCTGTAGATGATCCAGAGGCCATTTAGGATGTAGTTGGACGTAATGAAAACGATTTTAGTTTGTTATGGTGTGTTTCAGCGTTAAATTTTTAGGTGTTTTTAAATTTTGCATTAAAATACGGTTCTGAAACGCGGTAATGGTTATATTTTGTAGAATTACTAAGAAACTCTGTTATTTTAAACTTAATATGTGAGTAAACGAGAACCTAACCCCATATCTTACATATAAAATGGTTCTCGAACTACATGTGTTCGGTATTCGCGACTATTCTGTGGAACGTAACTGTCGCGCATAAGGAGATGCATGTGTAGTTTTGATGAATGTTAGGTTTTGCAAACAGTATAGAAGTTTACCAAAATCAAAATAGTTTTTATTCGCCATTCTAGTAATTGAAGGTTTACAATCTAAAACCATAACTGTAAATTGTTACAATTTTTTTGCACATAGTGCAATTTTTTGTGTGGTACACTTCGAAGCATATGGCTCTACTGCACTCACTGCACTGATTTTAGTGTCTTTTCTTGCAGTATTTCATGTTTGTAACGAAAGAAGTGTTTGATAGTTCAGAAAATGAAGAAACATCAGAAACGAATGCAACGCTTCAATGGACGTATTACGAAATCAAAAAGAGAAATACGCACGTTAAGTTTGACACAATTCGTCTTGCGCAATGTCAAGATCATCATCGATATCGTCACTGTCAAGAAAATCTTGCTCTAGTTCACGTAAATTTTCGCCATCAGTAAGAAAACGTGAAGCCGTGAATTTAGTTCGCGTACTGAATAAAAAGCTTGTGCCCTCCAACAGCTTAACTTCATACAACAAACGGTTGTTCCACAAACTAAATGTCCCTCACTAGACATTAAAGACCGATGGGGCCCGTCAGTATTCGTGATTTCGTATGTAAAAGCGGGAGAAATCGCACCCTGTCAAATGACGGAATCTAGGGTCTACAGGTATTTTCTCGTAGTTGTGAAAGTGTTAAACATTGTATTATTTTTATTAAATATTTAACCTGTAGGTACAATACACTTTACTAACAACAGTAAGTACAACGCCATTGGTGTACTTAAGTGTCCACAACATCTGTTTGTATCCCACCGACCTCCGAACACAAAATAATGCGGCTCCAGGTTCTGTGCGAAAGGTTTTTAGCAGAATTTCTCGAGTGATTTGTTGGAATGCCATCCTCGCAGCTTCGTTCTGGTCATCACCCGTTGCATACCGTCCCTCTGCAACGATGCCCTCGATAAAAGCTCAGGGTGAAATGTCACATGCTGTGACGTCAGGGCTACGAGATCGTTAGCCAGGTGAAGCTGGTAATTGAGATGATCCACAGCCAGTCCTGGGTTGTGGGAAAACCACATTCAGATATTCCCGCAAAATGGGGAGGCGCAGGATCTCGCTGAAGCCAGCGGTCTTATCTGAATGACTGGCCTTCCAACAGGGGTATGAACCAGGTCCTTCACATCTGAAGATAATGATGCTGATTGACGGTAAGGTCAAATAAATGTAGACCCTAAATCGGCATGCTATCCAAGCCGCCTATAACATAACGAGGGAAGGGCTGTTCTTCAACTCCGCATAAAAAAGGGTTCTCCGTTGACCAAAATACAACGTTCCGTGAACGGAAAGTACAGATATGGAATTGTGCCAAAGAACCGTCGGAGTGCATGGTATCCGCCCTTATTCCGACTTAAATGTTTGCTCGACAATTCCTTAAAACGCGTTGGTCGGCGTGCACGTAGCTTACGTAATGTTGCAGTTCCCTTAATATTTCCCGTGTCGCCTTGACAAGTGAATTATCTACAAATGCTGCGAGTCACCGCACTTTCTCTCTTGTTGATGACCGACCACTTCTCGGTTTGCCCTTTACACGAAGGATAGAATAGAATTGTTGTTCCCACCGCAAAAGTGTTTCCTTTGGATGTGGCTCGCGTTCGAGTTACATCTGGGGGCTCATACGCGCTTGTTCCAATGATTGCCGGGTTGTTGGTCTTCCATAACTCAAGTGTTTGCATTGCTGTGAGCTTCAGTGGCGTACTCAAAGCGTTCGCCATTGAAACTTCATGGCGGATTAAAACTGTGGGCCGGACCGAGACTCGAACTCGGGAACTTTGTCTTCGCGGACAAGTGCTCTACCAACCGCCAGAAAGTTTCATATCAGCGCACATTCCGCTGCAGAGTGAAAATCCCATTCTGGAAACATCCCCCAGGCTGTGGCTAAGCCACGTCTCCGCAATAATCCTTTCTTCCAGGAGTGCTAGTTATGCAAGGTTCGTCGTGCTCGGGTAGCTCAGATGGTAGAGCACTTGCCCGCGAAAGGCAAAGGTTCCGAGTTCGAGTCTCGCTCCGGCCCACAGTTTTAATCCGCCAGGAAATTTCGTATCAGCGCACACTCTGCTGCAGAGTGAAAATCTCATTTAGCGTCCGCCATTTTTTACGTAATCTGCAATAGACAACTGCAAACAGTGCGAGGGAAGGTTGGCTATGTCATACATGTATTCCTCTTTCAGTTGTGTGACAGAACTTCGTGCCCACCCTGTAGACTTAAAGAGAGCTGTCTTTTCTTACACCAAGACGAAATTTTGTCAAAGTTTTTCTACATGTGATACTTCATTGAAGACGACAAATCGTCATCGAATCGTCTGGTAGTGCTGCTGACCCTTTCACATTGCCGTGACAAAAGTCGTGGGGTACCTCTTTTTGGCCGGTGTAGTGCAGCAACCCGACGTGGCATAGACAGAAGAAGTCGATGGAAGCCTTGCGGAGATACTCAGCCACGCTGCCGCTACAGCCGTCCATAACTGCGAAAGTGTTGGCGGTGCAATATTTTGTGCACAAACTCGATTATATTCCATAAATGTTCGATTCGATCCATGTCGGGCGATCTGGATGGCCAAATCAAAAACGGCTCTGAGCACTATGAGACTTAACATCTGAAGTCATTAGTCCCCTAGAACTTAGAATACTTAAACCTAACTAACCTAAGGGCATCACAAGCATCCATCCCCGAGGCAGGATTCGAACCTGCGACCGTAGCGGCGGCGCGGTTCCAGACTGAAGCGCCTAGAAGCGCTCGGCCACACCGGCCGGCGGTGGCCAAAGCATTCGCTCCAATAGTCCAGGAAGCTCTTAAAGCCAATTGGAAACAAGTGTGGTCCGGTGACATGGTGCATTGTTATTCATAAAAATTCCACCGTCGTTTGGGAACATGAAGTCCATGAATGACTGCTAACGAAGTAGCAGAACGTAAGTACGAGGGCAGTTCAATAAGTAATGCAACACATTTTTTTTTCTCGGGCAATTTTGGTTGAAAAAACCGGAAATCTCTTGTGGAATATTTTCAAACATTCCCGCTTCGTCTCGTATAGTTTCATTGACTTCCGACAGGTGGCAGCGCTGTACGGAGCTGTTAAAATGGCGTCTGTAACGGATGTGCGTTGCAAACAACGGGCAGTGATCGAGTTTCTTTTGGCGGAAAACCAGGGCATCTCAGATATTCAGAGGCGCTTGCAGAATGTCTACGGTGATCTGGCAGTGGACAAAAGCACGGTGAGTCGTTGGGCAAAGCGTGTGTCATCATCGCCGCAAGGTCAAGCAAGACTGTCTGATCTCCCGCGTGCGGGCCGGCCGTGCACAGCTGTGACTCCTGCAATGGCGGAGCGTGCGAACACACTCGTTCGAGATGATCGACGGATCACCATCAAACAACTCAGTGCTCAACTTGACATCTCTGTTGGTAGTGCTGTCACAATTGTTCACCAGTTGGGATATTCAAAGGTTTGTTCCCGCTGGGTGCCTCGTTGTCTAACCGAACACCATAAAGAGCAAAGGAGAACCATCTGTGCGGAATTGCTTGCTCGTCATGTGGCTGAGGGTGACAATTTCTTGTCAAAGATTGTTACAGGCGATGAAACATGGGTTCATCACTTCGAACCTGAAACAAAACGGCAATCAATGGAGTGGCGCCACACCCACTCCCCTACCAAGAAAAAGTTTAAAGCCATACCCTCAGCCGGTAAACTCATGGTTACAGCCTTCTGGGACGCTGAAGGGGTTATTCTGTTCGATGTCCTTCCCCATGGTCAAACGATCAACTCTGAAGTGTATTGTGCTACTCTTCAGAAATTGAAGAAACGACTTCAGCGTGTTCGTAGGCACAAAAATCTGAACGAACTTCTCCTTCTTCATGACAACGCAAGACCTCACACAAGTCTTCGCACCCGAGAGGAGCTCACAAAACTTCAGTGGACTGTTCTTCCTCATGCACCCTACAGCCCCGATCTCGCACCCTCGGATTTCCATATGTTTGGCCCAATGAAGGACGCAATCCGTGGGAGGCGCTACGCGGATGATGAAGAAGTTAATGATGCAGTACGACGTTGGCTCCGACATCGACCAGTGGAATGGTACCGTGCAGGCATACAGGCCCTCATTTCAAGGTGGCGTAAGGCCGTAGCATTGAATGGAGATTACGTTGAAAAATAGTGTTGTGTAGCTAAAAGATTGGGGAATAACCTGGTGTATTTCAATGCTGAATAAAACAACCCCTGTTTCAGAAAAAAAATGTGTTGCATTACTTATTGAACTGCCCCCGTATTTCCAGTGAATGGCCGGCTCAGTTTGACCAAAGGACCCAGTCCATTCCATGTAAACACAGGCCACACCATTATGGAGTCATCAGCAATCGGCACAGTGCCTTGTTGAGAACTTGGATCCATGGCCTCGTGGAGTCAGCACCACACTCGAACCCTACAATGAGCTCTTGCCAACTAAAATTGCGACTCACCTAAGTAGGTCATGGTTTGCCATCTCGTGTAGGATCCAACCGATATGGTCACGAGCCCAGGAGACGCGCTGTAGTGTTACAAAAGGCACTTGCGTCGGTCGTCTGCTGCAATAGCCCGTTAATGCCGAATTTCGCAGCACTGTGCTAACGTCCCACATTGAATTCTGCAGTTACCTCAAACAGTCTCGTTTGTCTATTAGCACTGACAACTCAACGCAAACGCCGGTGCTCTCTGTCGTTAATTGACGGCCGTCGGCCAGTGCGTTGTCCCTGGTAAGAGGTAGCGACTGAAATTTGGTATTTTAGGCACATTCTCGACGCAGTGATTCTCGGAATACTGAATTCCCGAACGATCTGCGAAATGGAATGTCCCAACTACACTATTGGCCATAAAAATTACTACACCACGAAGATGACGTGCTACAGACGCGAAATTTAACCGACAGGAAGAAGATGCTGTCATATGCAAACGATTAGCTTTTCAGAGCATTCGCCGGCCGGTGTGGCCGTGCGGTTCTAAGCGCGTCAGTTTGGAACCGCGTGACCGCTACGGTCGCAGGTTCGAATCCTGCCTCGAGCATGGATGTGTGTGATGTCCTTAGGTTAGTTAGGTTTAAGTAGTTCTAAGTTCTAGGGGACTGATGACCTCAGTAGTTAAGTCCCATAGTGCTCAGAGCCATTTGAACCATATTTTCAGAGCATTCACACAAGGTTGGCGCCGGTGGCGGCACCTACAACGTGCTGACATGAGGAAAGTTTCCAACCGCTTTCTCGTACACAAACAGCAGTTGACCGGCGTTACCTGGTGAAACGTTGTTGTGATGGCTCGTGTAAGGAGGAGAAATGCGTACCATCACGTTTCCGACTTTGATAAAGGTCGGATTGAAGCCTATCGCGATTTCGGTTTATCGTATCCCGACACTGCAGCTCTAATGACAGCAGAATATGGAATTAGTGGGTTCAGGAGGGTAATACGGAACGCCGTGCTGGATCCAAACGGCCTAGTATCACTAGCAGTCGAGATGACAGGCATCTTATGCGCCTGGCTGTAACGGATCATGCAGCCACGTCTCGATCCCTGAGTCAACAAATGGGGACGCTTGCAAGAAAACAACTATCTGCACGAACAGTTCGACGACGTTTGCACAGCATGGACTATCAGCTCGGAGACCGTGGCTGCGGTTACTCTTGACGCTGCATCGCAGACAGGAGCGCCTGCGATGGTGTACTCGGCGACGAACCTAGGTGCACGAGTGGCAAAACGTCATTTTTTTGGATAAATCCAGGTTCTGTTTACAGCATCATGATGGTCGGATCCGTGTTTGGCGACATCGCAATGAACGCACGTTGGAGGCGTGTATTCGTCATCGCCATACTGGCGCATCACCTGGCGTGATGGTATGGGGTGCCATTGGTTACACGTCTTGGTCACCTCTTGTTCGCATTGACGGCTCTTTGAACAGTCCACGTTACATTTAAGATGTGTTACGACCCGTGGCTCTACCCTTCATTCGATCCCTGCGAAACTATACATTTCAGCAGGATAATGCACGACCGCATGTTGCAGGTCCGCTAAGGGCCTTTCTGGATACAGAAAATGTTCGACCAATTGAAAACGTCTGGTCAGTGGTGGCCGAGCAACTGGCTCGTCACAATACGCCAGTCACTACTCTTGATGAACTGTGGTATCGTGTTGAAGCTGCATGGGCAGCTGTACCTGTACACGCCATTCAAACTCTGTTTGACTCAATGCCCAGTTGTATCAAGGCCGTTATTACGGCCAGAGGTGGTTGTTCTGGGTACTAATTTCTCAGGATCTATGCACCCAAATTGCGTGAAAATGTAATCGCATGTCAGTTCTAGTATAATACACTCCTGGAAATGGAAAAAAGAACACATTGACACCGGTGTGTCAGACCCACCATACTTGCTCCGGACACTGCGAGAGGGCTGTACAAGCAATGATCACACGCACGGCACAGCGGACACACCAGGAACCGCGGTGTTGGCCGTCGAATGGCGCTAGCTGCGCAGCATTTGTGCACCGCCGCCGTCAGTGTCAGCCAGTTTGCCGTGGCGTACGGAGCTCCATCGCAGTCTTTAACACTGGTAGCATGCCGCGACAGCGTGGACGTGAACCGTATGTGCAGTTGACGGACTTTGAGCGAGGGCGTATAGTGGGCATGCGGGGGGCCGGGTGGACGTACCGCCGAATTGCTCAACACGTGGGGCGTGAGGTCTCCACAGTACATCGATGTTGTCGCCAGTGGTCGGCGGAAGGCGCACGTGCCCGTCGACCTGGGACCGGACCGCAGCGACGCACGGATGCACGCCAAGACCGTAGGATCCTACGCAGTGCCGTAGGGGACCGCACCGCCACTTCCCAGCAAATTAGGGACACTGTTGCTCCTGGGGTATCGGCGAGGACCATTCGCAACCGTCTCCATGAAGCTGGGCTACGGTCCCGCACACCGTTAGGCCGTCTTCCGCTCACGCCCCAACATCGTGCAGCCCGCCTCCAGTGGTGTCGCGACAGGCGTGAATGGAGGGACGAATGGAGACGTGTCGTCTTCAGCGATGAGAGTCGCTTCTGCCTTGGTGCCAATGATGGTCGTATGCGTGTTTGGCGCCGTGCAGGTGAGCGCCCCAATCAGGACTGCATACGACCGAGGCACACAGGGCCAACACCAGGCATCATGGTGTGGGGAGCGATCTCCTACACTGGCCGTACACCACTGGTGATCGTCGAGGGGACACTGAATAGTGCACGGTACATCCAAACCGTCATCGAACCCATCGTTCTACCATTCCTAGACCGGCAAGGGAACTTGCTGTTCCAACAGGACAATGCACGTCCGCATGTATCCCGTGCCACCCAACGTGCTCTAGAAGGTGTAAGTCAACTACCCTGGCCAGCAAGATCTCCGGATCTGTCCCCCATTGAGCATGTTTGGGACTGGATGAAGCGTCGTCTCACGCGGTCTGCACGTCCAGCACGAACGCTGGTCCAACTGAGGCGCCAGGTGGAAATGGCATGGCAAGCCGTTCCACAGGACTACATCCAGCATCTCTACGATCGTCTCCATGGGAGAATAGCAGCCTGAATTGCTGCGAAAGGTGGATATACACTGTACTAGTGCCGACATTGTGCATGCTCTGTTGCCTGTGTCTATGTGCCTGTGGTTCTGTCAGTGTGATCATGTGATGTATCTGACCCCAGGAATGTGTCAATAAAGTTTCCCCTTCCTGGGACAATGAATTCACGGTGTTCTTATTTCAATTTCCAGGAGTGTATATTTGTCCAATGAATACCGGTCTGTCATCTGCATTTCTTCTTGGTGTAGCACTTTTAATGGCCAGTAGTGTATCATTCCACGTTCACAGTCTGTAAAATCCCGTCGTACGAAACCTTTTCTCTTGAATCACCCGAGTTCAGCCAACGCATTGCCGTTTTATATCTTGTGTATCCGATACTACCGCCATCTGTGTACGCGCATATCGCTATCGCAAGGCTTTTGCCACCTCAGTGTAAAAACTCAGGAACACGACTGTAATATCGAGTGACTTTAACGTTTGATATTTGAAAGTGACCGTAGACGTTGCTAACAAGGGAACCTCCCCATCGCAGCCCCCTCAGATGTAGTTATAAGTTGGCGCAGTGGATAGGCTTCGAAAAGCTGAACACAGATCAATCGAGAAAACAGGAAGAAGTTGTGTGGAACTATGAAAAAAATAAGCAAAATATACGAACTGAATAGTTCATGCGCAAGATAGGCAACATCAAGGATAGTCTGATCTCAGGAGTGCCGTGGTCCCGTAGTTAGCGTGAGCAGCTGTTGAGCGAAAGTTCTTTGGTTCAACTCTTCCTCGAGTGAAAATTTTAATATTTTATTTTCAGACAATTATTATCTGTCCGTCTGTCCGTCCGTCCGTCCGATGCAAGGTAACTGCGCCGTAGTGTGGGGACGCTACACCTAAACAAACATCGAAACACATGACGTCAGTCGACTACAACGCACGGAAGAGAGTGTATTCCTGCTAACGAGGCTCCCTAGCTCCCTGTTCGCTACTTTGGACGAGAGTGCATTAAATACGTGAGATGTATTCCGTGGGCAATATGAATCCAGCAATTATAGCGGGCGGACGGACAGATAATAATTGTCTGAAAATAAAAAATTAAACTTTTCACTCGGGGGAAGACTTGAACCAAGGACTTCGTGCTCCGCAGCTACTCATGCTAACCACGGGACCACGGCGCTCCGGAGTTCATATCGTCCTTGATGTTGCATATCTTACTCATGCACCACTCAGTTTGTATATTTTTCTTATTTTTTTCATAGTTCCACATAATTTCTTCCTGTTTTCTCGATTGATCTGTGTTCAGTTTTTCAAGGCCTATCCACTGTGCCAACTTATAACTAAATCTGATGGGGGGTGCGATGGGGAGGTTCCCTTGTAAGAACAGGTTCCTTTACAGGTATGGATAGATTTCTTGCTAGTTAACTACTTCGCTTCCGCGATGAGACACGAGCTCCGTAACCAGGAAATGGCTCCTCTCGCAGTGAACCATCGACGCCTAAACACCCGCCACTGGCTGATGGCGCCTGCCCATCACCTTATCGCGGAGGAGCTCTGGTGTGACAGCGCCAAATGATGTGCTTAACCCAGATGCGGCCTGCACCAGATAGCGGGCTCCTCTCTCTCTCTCTCTGTCTCTGTCTCTCTCTCCCTCTCTGTCTCTCCCCCCTCTCCCTCCCTCCCCTCCCCCCATCTCCCACCACACAGCAGTTCCCGGCACTCGGTCTGTGTTTAAAAGACCGCCTGCGCTCGTGCGCGGCCGCCTTTTTGCGTCCATCCCGCCGGCCTCGTAATAAATAACACCAACTTACAGCCGCATCGGATTTCTTTGCTTTCTCGCCGACCGCACAACGTGTTGATTGTAACCGCGCGTCTGACGCTGTATCTGCTTTCCGTATGAATTACGACCTAGCTGCGCATTAACGTCAACAGCGCGAGGCTCGCGCAATTGTCTTAGGCGCAAACGAAAAACTTACGATCTCCCGTCATAGTCATAGCAAGTGTAAATGATATTAAACGAAAGAAAGTGGGGAGGGTGGGCTGGCGGATCACCATAGTGTGGTTGCCTTCACTGAATATGCTTCGTGTGTGGATGATACAGATTTATTTCCAGCCAAACTGCTCGCTTCCATAGACCACTGGACATGTGACTCAATGTTAGGTTTTTTATCTCCTTTAGTCGTTTCGGCCAACGCCATGCTGCAGTCCCGGACCATAAATTGCATCTAATCTATAAACTACACATACACTTTGCCTGACAAGAGAAATGAAGAACTTATAATACCGGATGATTATCATTAATGTGCAGCTACTCACATAAGACTAATGTGAGCTGTAATTATCGTATAGCAGCGAAACATGGTAGATATGGATCAAATGGCGCTGAGCGCTATGGGACTTAACATCTGAGGTCATCAGTCCCCTGGAACCTAGAACTACTTAAACCTAACTAACCTAAGGACATCACACACATCCATGCCCGAGGCGGGATTCGAACCTGCGACCGTAGCGGTCGCGCGGTTCCACACTGAAGCGCCTAGAACCACTCGGCCACTCCGGCCGGCTGGTAGATATGGTGATGCAGTTATGCCATATCGATTAACGCAAAAAAATTGTTCCAAATCTGGTCACCAGGTGCAAATATGGAGCCGTACAGCATCTCGTCGACGTCCCCGGTGGTCAAATTGAACAAATTGTGTAAGCAGCGGTTCGTAATAATATAAACAATTAAATGCAAGGAGCGGGAGGGAAATGGTAAGGTCCCAAGGTGCCATGCCACTTCACAAACATACTTTAAAGACAGATTTATAGTTAGTCTTGTCAAAACTTTTAAACACTTGAAAGCAGATGGTCAGTCCAGAGGACTTTAAACAAATTTTGATAACCAGCATTAAAGAATATTATTAACCTTACAACCCTGATTGCTGACAGTAAAATAATATTGACAATAAACAATATGTACAAAGAAGTCCAGGAATCCTGTAGTATGATCGTATCTCTTTACAACGAATAATTACATATCATAATTTCACAAACGGCTGACTCGAGACATTATTCAAGACGGTCAGTTAAACATCAGATACAACCCATTGACAACCAAGGAATAAACAGCAGTACTTAAAACAGACACACACACACACACACACTCAGAGGGGGGGGGGGGGGAGAGAGAAAGAGAGGGAGAGAGAAAGAGAGGGAGAGAGAAAGAGAGAGAGAGAGAGAGAGAGAGAACTTGGAATGAAAAGCGATTACAAGTATTAAGTATTCGAATTAAACTCCACAAGCCCATTTAATTCAGGCATCTGTGAATTAAGCCAGTAGATGATTGTTCCCTCTCATACCAACTTAACAAACCAACAATACGAATGACTTCCAGACACTTCGAGTAAGAAATAGCTATTTGAACAGTGCAACCAAGGGCACTTGACTTTACGAAACAATTCCGGATCAACATCAGTGCAAACAGTTTAAGCCAGTTACTCGTATGCCACATGCGCTGGGTACGTCAGTAAGTCAACAGCTAGTTCACAAACACCTTAGTCGTAATAGGATTGTAAACAGTTCAGTGGTCATCCACCTAGCTAATCTTCGCGTAATCGTTGAGCAAAAGGCACAAAATATCCAAAGTACGGTAAAACAACAACAAAAGCACATGGCAGTTCTTTAAATATGCACACCGTACTAAATTACAGGCATCTGAAGTTAAGACATTTCTTAACAGGCGAAAGAAACTTGAACGGTAGAACATGGGCAAATTACTTATAATAATATATTGAAGAATCAGCCTCAGTTGCGCAAATTTTCTGCTCTTTACCAGGTTTCGGCTAAATTAATCTAGCCTTCTTCAGAAGCATAAAATTAGTATAACATGCCAGAATAAGGCACAGTCAACATTAAAACCTGTAGTACCGTGGTACCATGTACTTCAGCTACGTAGTTTTGATTCGACATGGTACCACGGTACTATAGGTTTTAATTTAACGGTTGACTGTGCCGTATTTTGGCATGTTATAGTAATTTTATGTTTCTGAAGAAGGCTAGATTAATTTCCCGAAACCTGGTAAAGACCAGAAAATTTGCGCAACTGAGGCTGATTCTTCAATATATTAGTCTATCACAGTTGCTGACGGGGCTGCAATATGCCAAAAATTCTTAAACTACTAACATCAAATCCCTTAGACCAACCAGATGTTTCGTGAAATACGGTCAGTAGTGCAGTCAGATCATATAATAGTATATAGTAGCGTAACTGTACTCGTACATCTACTGTAACCAGGCTGTGGGACAAAATAATGCTTTAAGCAGCCGTTTAGCCAGCAAACCAGCAGACGGCCACCGCTGTTTGTGAACAGCACTCCAAATTGGCCCCTCTGCCTCGAGTACGGTACTCTCGTCGGCCACGTACTCAGCGACCACACCAGCTCCGCACAATCCCAACGGGAAAAACGCCCCTCACTACACCGCCCGCTCGGTGGAAGTTCTGGTTCTCAGAAAAATTTTTCGTCGTCACTGGCTATGGGACGAAATGTGGCAGTGTAGCCGATGGAGGAGCTGAGGCCCGAAAACTACGTCACCAACTGATATGTCTTTCATTGGTTGAGGTGCAGTGAGAACACAGCCCAGGTAAACAAAGTAGAGCGGCTTTATTAAAAAAAAATCATCTACCAAAAGCTCCTCTTCAGGGAAAAGTTAATGAAAATAGAGTGTGAAGGTGTGGTATCAGGCCTTAAACTACAGAAGTCTGTACTTGTGCTAAAGGCCCCAAAGATGGCCAATCGAAGTCTGAGACTCGCTTGATAAGAGAAAAGTATACAGTCTAAGATTCAGTTGGTAGAACAACAATGTATGGACTTAAGGGTAATTGCCGACACCAAAGTCCTGGTTATTAATTCCCAAAGCAAGGACCAAGCTCTGGTGACGGTGATGACAGAACGTGGCTACTCTCTCGGTCGGTGGCGACAGCGAACGCATGTCGCCATACTTATCGAAGATTCCGAACGAGACTCTGCAGATGATGATGATTCGGATTGTGGGGCGCTCAACTGCGCAGTTATCAGCGCCCATAGAAGTTCCCAACCTTTGCTCAGTCCAATCTCGCCACTTTCATGAATGATGAGGAAACGGTGGGGACAACACAAACACCCAGTCATCTCGAGGCAGGTGAAAATCCCTGACCCCGCCGGGAATCGAACCCGGGACCCCGTGCTCGGGAAGCGAGAACGCAACCGCGAGACCTCGATCTGCGGACGTGGCTCTGCAGAACTACGGGTGCAGTCAGCACCTGGTTCGAGGTCGATGGAAGACAGGCTTGGAGCAACGCTGCGCCACCCTAAATACCCAGGTTGGATATAGACACTAGAGGAACTATTTGCAATCCATGGCCTTTGGAAGCACCTCTGCTGGTCTAACAAGCATACTGTTTGGGGTTCTATAGTCTGCTGATATAACGCCTGCAGGGTTAGACCGCTCGTGTAACACAAGTGGTAGAGGGGTTGTAGGTCAGATGGGTGAGCGACCTATACACTACACTTTCTTAACTAACGGGTATTAACATTCTACACTCCTACTACCCGTAGAACGCCAGTTTTGATTTTCCCAACGGTAGCGTCCACCCAGGAAGTCATCATTCGGTGTTCCGAATGGGGTACTATTCTACTGCCGGAATATTTTACTAGATACCATCATCATTAAGTGGAACTGCATGTCCTTTGGATATGTGACAACTGTGTTTTCACCTTGCTTTGACTTGCGCTCAGTACCAACATAGCAAGGCTATGTTGACTAATGTTACAAGACCAGACAGTTAAGAACTAAAAAGACTGCTGCCAATATTCAGGAACCATATGCTAGTCTGGCCTCGCCATAGGAAACTGTCTGATGTGATGACGGCTGCGGTACAACTGTGTATAGCACTGACACAACCAGGACCCCCCCTCCTCCCCCCCCCCCCCCCCCCCGCCGCCTCCGTCCCCCACGTCGAGATCGGTGGGGGTTATAAACTGTGCTCAGTAATGAGTAACGTCTCCGATATTATAAGCTAATTGCTGTGTTAACTGGTTTGCCGACGCTGGGCGGATGGGTGCTTTTGTTGTTATGAGGCGGGATGGCGACCGCCAGCCGTGCCTGGGTTATGCGCGTGAGTGACTGGCGTGGTACGGGCAATACCCCGCGAGTAATTGCCGCCATTCTGCGGAGCCGTTACGTCGACCCGGCGGGAGCGCGGCACCGCCTAGCGGTCTGGGAGCCGGCGAGCCACACACAGATAGCCCGCCCGCTGCTTGCTGTCTGCAGCCCCACAATACGGGCCCGCGATCCCACGGTCCGCTAGCTTCACACCGCAACACCCGCTACGATCCGGCCACGGCAGTTCACGGCCGCTTTTTCCGCGACGCTTACCTGTTGGAACACTATGGTATCAGGGAAAAAGCTCAACAATGGTTCACATCTGGAACGTAGGAAGTGAATACTGTTGTCCAACATTCAGAAACAGGGAAGGGGTTCGAATCTGACTGGCGCCATGTAAACTACAGGCTTCCACAGGGTTCTGCTCCGTGCCCATTCCTCTTCTTGGTGTAAAACTAAACTACTCCTGAACAGGCCATGAAGGACCGACGGTACCGACCGGCCACCGTGTCATCCTCAGCCCACAGGCGTCACTGGATGTGGATATGGAGGTGCATATGGTCAGCACACCGCTCTCCCTGCCGTATGTCAGTTTCCGAGACCGGAGCCGCTACTTCCCAATCAAGTAGCTCCTCAGTTTGCCTCACAAGGGCTGAATGCACCCCGCTTGCCAACAGCGCTCACCAGACCGGATGGTCACCCATCCAAGTGCTAGCCCAGCCCGACTTCGATGATCTGACGAGAACCGGTGTTACCACTGCGGCAAGGCCGTTGGCTCTTCTTGGTACACTCGATGGTTATTATTGAACTTCCGTTGCTTGAGAGAGCCCCCATGACAACCGACTGTTTGTAGGAAAATGAAGCTTTCTGGAAACGTTTGTAAGGACATGTGGAAGAAAAAGAAAGAATAAACGGTTTAAAGAAAGACATTTTAACTTCCCCATGTGAGGGTAACATTTCTTAATTATGCACCATGTTTACATTCCAGGCTACAAAAGTTGGTCAACGTGACAACAATTTGCATCCACGACAGCCTGGACCAGTACTACACTCATGCTCATAAATTAAGGATAATGCTGATACATGGTGAAACAACGCTCTGGTGGACGGTTTGCGGGTTTAAATCACCTCGGGGTTCGTCCATGCGGTGCATTTGTACTACGATCGTCGCACGGTGGCGCTGGCAGCAGTCCACATACGCAGAGGTGTGTTGGTGCATGTCAGAGTACGGTGCAGCGAGTAAGTGTGCAGACGTTTTCAGACGTGCTAATGGTGGCTGTGTGTTGAAAATGGCTCAAAGAACACATATTGATGACGTTATGAGGGGTAGAATACTAGGGCGACTGGAGGCTGGTCAAACACAGCAGGTCGTGGCACGGGCCCTCCGTGTGCCACTAAGTGTGATCTCACAATTAAGGCAACTATTTCAGCAGACAGGAGACGTGTCCAGGCGCTAAAGTACGGGACGTCCACAGTGTACATTACCACAAGAAGACCGACATCTCACCATAAATGCCCGCAGACGGCCACGGAGTACTGCAGGCAGCCTTGCTCGGAACCTTACCGCAGCCACTGGAACAGTTGTCTCCAGACACACCGTCTACAGACGACTGAACAGACATGGTTTATTCGCCCGGAGACCTGCAAGGTGCATTCCACTGACCCCTGGTCTCAGGAGAGCCCGTAAAGCCTGGTGTCAAGAACACAGTAGATGCTCATTGGAACAGTGGTCCCAGGTTATGTTCACGGACGAGTCCAGGTATAGTCTGAACAGTGATTCTCGCCGCTAGCGTGAACCAGGAACCAGATATCAACCCCTTAATGTCCTTGAAAGGGACCTGTATAGAGATCGTGGTTTGATGGTGTGGGGTGGTTTGAAAATGATTGGTGCACGTACACCCCTGCATGTCTTTGACAGAGGAACTGTAACAATGGTTCTGAGCACTATGGGACTTAACATCTATGGTCATCAGTCCCCTAGAACTTAGAACTACTTAAACCTAACTAACCTAAGGACATCACACAACACCCAGTCATCACGAGGCAGAGAAAATCCCTGACCCCGCCGGGAATCGAACCCGGGAACCCGGGCGCGGGAAGCGAGAAGGCTACCGCACGACCACGAGCTGCGGACGGAACTGTAACATCAGATGTATCGGGACGTCATTTTGCACCAGTATGTCCGCCTTTTGAGGGGTGCAGTGGGTCCCACCTTCCTCCTGATAACGCACGGCCCCACCGAGCTGCCATCGTGGAGGAGTACTTTGAAACAGATCAGGTGAATGGTCTGCCTGTTCTCCAGACCTAAACCCCCATCGAGCACGTCTGGAATGCCCTCGGTCGACGTATCGCTGCACGTCTTGAAACCCCTAGGACACTTCAGGAGCTCCGACAGGCACTTGTGCGGGAATGGGAGGCTTACCCCAGCAGCTGCTTGTCCACCTGACCCAAAGTATGCCAACCCGTTTTGTGGCCTGTGTACGTGTGTATGCTGATCATATCCCATATGGATGTCGGGGTACATGCACAGGAAACAGTGGCATTTTGTAGCGCATGTGTTTCGGGACGGTTTTCTTAACTTATCATTAATACCGTGGACTTACAGATCTGTGTCGTGTGTGTTCCCTATGTGCCTGTGCTGTTAGCGCCAGTTTTTGTGTAGTGCCACGTTGTGTAGCACGACATTCTGCAATTATCCTTAATTTATGAGCATGAGTGTTGACATACCATTTCACAATTCTTCGCAGTACGTTTCGAACGATGGAGCATGGAATGTTCAGCTGACGTGACACAGCTCGTGCGCTGCTTGGACATCGCACACTGCGTCCAGCGTTCTCAACCACGGCAACAGTAAATTCGTCAACAATTTGTCACGCAGTTGACCGTCGATCTCTCCCAGGAGCAATTCCCACGTCGCCAATTAATTGCAATTTCTGAATCATGTTCTTCAATCCCGGTGCGGAAAGAGCACTTCTGTGTTCCATTAATGCGACGACACTCACGAAGAGCGGCAGCACTATTCCTGTTGTTTTGATAAAGCAGCTTACCAGTGAAGCCCTGATCATCATGTACACACCCATGTTGACTGCCTGCAACTATAAGGCACGCAGATGCTCGTATTTCAGTCCTACGTCGCTGTGACACTACCGGTGCTTAATGTCAAGTCATGACACCAACACTACTAACAACGCAAATTTCGCAGTGCACAGTCTGAACATCATTCCCATACAGTTGGGTACCCATACGGTAAATAGTTTTTCCGTCCACACTGCTTCAAGTAGCGAAAGTTTAATTACAACCACACTGTACTTCCGTGATTTTTCACCCTGTATGACATGTAACAAAAAAAAATTTCTCTCTACAGATTACACAAGTACTGTGTGAGAGACATGGAACGTGGTATAAATGATGTAGTTAACAGTAGTGATAACAGTCCCCAGCTTGTGGTCTTGCGGTAGCGTTCTCGCTTCCCGCGCACGGGGTCCCGGGTTCGATTCCAGGTGGGATGACTGGGTGGTGTTGTGTCGTCTTCACCATCATTATTCATCCCCAATACGATCGGAGGAAGGCAATGGCAAACCACCTCCACTACGACCTTGCCTAGTACAGCGGTGCGCGTCTCCCGCATCGTCCTCTTCGCTCCATGGAGTATGGGACCTCATACGTGCAACACGTGGATTTCAAAGGCGGCGTAATGCTCAACAACAACAAAAACGCACTGCATACAGTTTCTGATACGGACCTTATGTGAAAGCGGAATTTTGTTGTCCGTGAATGGTCTAACAGCAACTGAAGTCGACCAGTTAGGACTTAGTGTAGATGGAACGCTTTGTTGGAAGTATCACGTTCAACACCTTACGCAGAAAGTGAATGCTCTTGTCTTGACTATAAGAACGTTCTTCGCTGCCAGTGACACTCAGATGAGAACGCTTGCGTGTTCCCTTTGTTTACTTTCAATCCGTTATCTCGTACGGCGTTATACAGGGAGTTTGATTAGTATGGTACAAAGGAAAGTGGCAGATAGGATACAATGAAACAAGCAAATAATCCGAATAAATATAGTTCTAAAAACCATTGGTTACCCCGAAACGATCCCAACGGGACTATGTGATCCTAGGCACTACTTTCATGACTCTCTAAAGACCATTGCGTGTATACGTCTAAACAGCTTGGCGTGCTGTGATTCAGATTGTAACTGCCTCTACATCTACATCAGTACTCCGCAAGCCACCGGACGGGGTGTGGTGGAGGGAAGTTCTGTTATCACTACCTGATTCCGCCTCGCCCTCCCCCGCCCCCCGAATGTCACGTGGGAAGAATGGTTGTCGGTAAGCGTCTGTATTAGCTCTCAATTTCTCGAATTTTCTCGTCGCCATTTCGCGAGACGTATGTGGGAGGAAGTAAGATGTTGCTCGCCTCTTCCCAGAAAGTGCTCTCTCGAAATTCCAATAGTAAACCTCTCCGTGACATACATCGCCTCTCTTGTAACTTCGCCCACTGCAGCTTGTTGAGTGTAACGTTTCGGGGCCCATCAAGTGACGATGCGTTTCGTTGGATCTTACCTATCTCTTCTATCGGTCCTACATGGTAAGGGTCCCAGATTGATGAACGATACTCAAGAATCGGTCGAGCAAACGCCTTGTAAACTCCTCCTTTCGTGAACGAATTGCACGAATCGCATTTTTCCTGCTATTTGTTTTATGTGGTTATTACCATTAAGGTCGCTCTGGATAGTTAATCATAGATATTTTACTGTGTATATTGTTTCCTTCAACGGCCTTGCCGCAGTGGTAACACCGGTTCCCGTCAGATCACCGAAGTTAAGCGATGTCGGGCTGGGCTAGCACTTGGATGGGAGCCCATTTGATCTGTCCAGCGCTGTTGGCAAGCGGGGTGCACTCACCCCTTGTGAGGCAAACTGAGGAGCTACTTGACTGAGAAGAAACTGCTCCGGTCACGAAAACTGACAACGGCCGGGAGAGAGGTGTGGTGACCACATTCCCCTCCATATCCACATCCAGTGATGCCTGTTGGCTGATGATAACACGGCGGCCGGTCGGTACCGTTGGGCCTTCGTGGCCTCTTCGGACGGAGTTTAGTTCAGTTTAGTATACTGTTCCCAGAAATTTCTCATTAACAGAGTACTTCCACACCAGGATATTTCTTTTCTGTGTATCCGCGGTATTCTACATTAATTTACGTTGAGCCTGCACCAATTATCAATCCTATGCAAAACATTCTGCAAATCGATACTGTCTTCTGACGTTACTACTTTCTCATAGAGAACCACATCACCTGCGAACAGCCTTAAACAGCTTCCGACGGTCTCTAGTACATCATTTCCACACGTTGTAAACAGTAACGGTCCTGTCACACTTCTTTGTAGTACTCCCGAAATTACCTTTACACCTGTCGATTGTGTTCCATTAAGAGTGACGTGTTCAGTTCTGTATGCAAGGAAGTCTTGAATCCAATAGCACGTCTGGTCCGATACTCGATAAGCTCGTATTTTTTTCACCAGTAGCAGCGCGCTACAGTGTCAAATGCATTTCTGAAGTCAAGGAGCCGATATAGCCACTGATGATATCTCCGACACTGGAAGACCAAACATTAGACGGACTACAGCCTAATGCACATAAAAATAAATCATAAAGGTGGGAAAATACACTATTACACTTTCTGAAAACGCAATATATTTTTTTAAACGATTTCAGACATTTTTACTAAAATTTCCCCTTAAAATTGTCTTTTACAACGAACAAGCAACATATCGGAAAGAAAAATGGTACTAATTAACGATAACGATACACAAAATTCCATTATTTCTTTGTATATTGGACAGTTCAGTACAGCTGTGGGTTGGCAACTCGATAAGCAGAAGAGTACAAACCGCTTGACGTGTGTTTGGGAGTAGTGCTTCCAAAACTAAGCTTAGTATGTGTCTCTAAAAGAAAGAGAGACTTCTCGCAGTTGAGCATGGACTTCAGTGGGAGAAACCATTGCGGAGTGAGCACCGCAGAGAGTCGTCTTGGGAATTGCTAAAAATGACCGAAATACAAACAATTTGGTCATGGAAGAACCTGAAGTGGAAGGCCTAATTATGAATATAATGTAAATGAAATGTAGATGGAAAGAACACGTAGTCATTTAGATGGAGATCTTATCCAGCATTTGAGGTAGTATGGTTCGTGATGATGCTCTTTTATTAACAGGCAATTGGAGACCATGTGGGACAGTATTACTGTAGCGCATTTTCTTTCCTTTTCCATATTGTGAAGTGACTTCTGCGAATCCCTGTAAAATAAAGAAAAAATTGGAAATTTGTGGTAGGTTCCTATGGGACCAAACAGCAGAGACCATCGGTCACTGGGCTTACACACTACTTAATCTAACATAAACTAACTTACGCTAAGGACAATAACATACCCATGCCCAAGGCAGACGCCGCGCAAACCGTGGCAGGGCGCCCCCAAGACCGCGCGGCGTAAGAGAAAAGGTCGTCTATAGAGAAGGTCCCCAAATTTCAACCAGTAGCTGGAGGGAGTTGTCTTTCAAGATCGGCTTGAGACGTGCTTTGACCGCGAGGGATTTGACTTTATAAGCTAATTGTTATGAGAATGTGCGCGAGAATGTTTGAGTAGATTATGCTCGACAAGAATACAGTGGTTTTAAATAGGTTTTGATTGGCATCACGGTCTACTTCCTTCAAAAATGGTTCAAATAGCTCTGAGCACTATGGGACTTAACTGCTGTGGTCGTCAGTCCCCTACAACTTAGAACTAATTAAACCTAACTAACCTAGGGATATCACACATATCCATGCCCGAGGCAGGATTCGAACCTGCGACCGTAGCAGCAGCGCGGTTCCGGACTGAAGCGCCTAGAACCACTCGGCTACAGCAGCCGGCCTACTTCCTTCATGCGAACCATTGTGCACTTAAAATTTCAGCAGCTACCAAGTGACGAGTAGAAATTTCGCAGCTGCGCTGTCAACAGCAGCAGCAGCACACGTCTCGCAAGCAAGCTCGAACGCATGGAAGGCGTGCGACGGTTTATTTCCCGTCGTCCGACAGCCTTAGGAGATGAAGCGTGGACGACGTGTGCCTGCGCTGGTTTCCGCGCCCTCATTTCGCATGATGCGCGATTACTCTCCACAATGAGGTCATTTCCCATGCAGCAAGCAGACAAAGCGTACGCGAGTGAGCTGTGGTGCTTTCCTGCACGTGTCACCACCAATACTAAACAAAAGTTGTACCACAATTTATGTCACCACGGTACTTACTAGCCGGCTCTCTCGTGAGCACATTAAATACACTCCTGGAAATTGAAATAAGAACACCGTGAATTCATTGTCCCAGGAAGGGGAAACTTTATTGACACATTCCTCGGGTCAGATACATCACATGATCACACTGACAGAACCACAGGCACATAGACACAGGCAACAGAGCATGCACAATGTCGGCACTAGTACAGTGTATAGCCACCTTTCGCAGCAATGCAGGCTGCTATTCTCCCATGGAGACGATCGTAGAGATGCTGGATGTAGTCCTGTGGAACGGCTTGCCATGCCATTTCCACCTGGCGCCTCAGTTGGACCAGCGTTCGTGCTGGACGTGCAGACCGCGTGAGACGACGCTTCATCCAGTCCCAAACATGCTCAATGGGGGACAGATCCGGAGATCTTGCTGGCCAGGGTAGTTGACTTACACCTTCTAGAGCACGTTGGGTGGCACGGGATACATGCGTACGTGCATTGTCCTGTTGGAACAGCAAGTTCCCTTGCCGGTCTAGGAATGGTAGAACGATGGGTTCGATGACGGTTTGGATGTACCGTGCACTATTCAGTGTCCCCTCGACGATCACCAGTGGTCTACGGCCAGTGTAGGAGATCGCTCCCCACACCATGATGCCGGGTGTTGGCCCTGTGTGCCTCGGTCGTATGCAGTCCTGATTGTGGCGCTCACCTGCACGACGCCAAACACGCATACGACCATCATTGGCACCAAGGCAGAAGCGACTCTCATCGCTGAAGACGACACGTCTCCATTCGCCCCTCCATTCACGCCTGTCGCGACACCACTGGAGGCGGGCTGCACGATGTTGGGGCGTGAGCGGAAGACGGCCTAACGCTGTGCGGGACCGTAGCCCAGCTTCATGGAGACGGTTGCGAATGGTCCTCGCCGATACCCCAGGAGCAACAGTGTCCCTAATTTGCTGGGAAGTGGCGGTGCGGTCCCCTACGGCACTGCGTAGGATCCTACGGTCTTGGCGTGCATCCGTGCGTCGCTGCGGTCCGGTCCCAGGTCGACGGGCACGTGCACCTTCCGCCGACCACTGGCGACAACACCGATGTACTGTGGAGACCTCACGCCCCACGTGTTGAGCAATTCGGCGGTACGTCCATCCGGCCTCCCGCATGCCCACTATACGCCCTCGCTCAAAGTCCGTCAACTGCACATACGGTTCACGTCCACACTGTCGCGGCATGCTACCAGTGTTAAAGACTGCGGTGGAGCTCCGTATGCTACGGCAAACTGGCTGACACTGACGGCAGCGGTGCACAAATGCTGCGCAGCTAGCGCCATTCGACGGCCAACACCGCGGTTCCTGGTGTGTCCGCTGTGCCGTGCGTGTGATCATTCCTTGTACAGCCCTCTCGCAGTGTCCGGAGCAAGTATGGTGGGTCTGACACACCGGTGTCAATGTGTTCTTTTTTCCATGTCCAGGAGTGTAAATAAAGGCCTAGTAGTTCGCAGCAAAATGAGGATATTATCTTTCGATCCGGTCGCCAGTGCAGATCGGTGATCGCACCAAAGTTAAAGAATCACCGACGCGTTTGAACAGTTTTCGGGTATCCGACCGGGTAGCGTCGTAATTTCTCCATAATATTTCGGCAGACGTACACGCTGCCATCTTCAGGTAGTTCCTGACGTCAGGATTGTTGCGATGGGGGTAGGGGGTGCGCGTTCGCATTCCTGCCTAGGCATTCCGGATGCGCCTTGTGAGATGGATGGTGCTGGGAACGTTCTCGTCGTATCGCTGGATTCCACATTGCAGTCATTTGGTATCCTTCGTCCCTGTAGACCAGATTCTCATGAATCCGTATTTCAGAGGATCCTGTTATGACGCCGCACCAGTAGCCAGTTGGTCGGACAGGTATCTTGGATGAAACTTCCTGGCAGATTAAAACTGTGTGCCGGACCGAGACTCGAACTCGGGACCTTTGCCTTTCGCGGACAAGTGCTCTACCAACAGAGCTACCCAAGCACGACTCACGCCCCGTCCTCACAACTTTACTTCTGTCAGTACCTTGTCTTCTACCTCGTTCTGCAAGGTTCGCAGGAGAGCTTCTGTAAAGTTTGGAAGGTAGGAGACGAGGTACTGGCAGAAGTAAAGTTGTGAGGACGGGGCGTGAGTCGTGCTTGGGTAGCTCAGTTGGTAGAGCACTTGCCCGCGAAAGGCAAAGGTCCCGAGTTCGAGTCTCGGTCGGGCACACAGTTTAATCTGCAAGGAAGTTTCATATCAGCGCACACTCCGCTGCAGAGTGAAAATCTCATTCAGGTATCTTGGATGTCTGAAAGTCAAAGGTATGGTCTTCTGTGAGGGTGTTCTCTGCTATCGGTAATTTCTCTGTATGTTCAAATGGTTCAAATGGCTCTGAGCACTACGCGACTTAACTTCTGAGGTCATCAGTCGCCTAGAACTTAGAACTAATTAAACCTAACTAACCTAAGGACATCACACACATCCATGCCCGAGGCAGGATTCGAACATGCGACCGTAGCGGTCACGCGGTTCCAGACTGAAGCGCGTTTAACCGCACGGCCACACCGGCCGGCCCTCTGTATGTTCCATGTCTCTATTTTTCGACTTTTCATCATAGTTGTTACGTCTTTGTTGATATTTTAAAGCGTTCGGCTCCAGAGTGGGGCGAGGAAGATGAAATAGCAGTAAAAAAATTGGACATGTGTGAATAGGCCACGTGCATTGAGCATTCAGCACATAACTGAGGGTGCAGCACGAACTTAGTTACGTACATAGACATTCCATCCATTCTGGGAATCGATAACACCAACCATTTTTGCCTGTTATCGACATTGATGCAGATAAGATATCGTCCCCAGGGACTTCAAGATTTTCGAGAAAGTTTTAATTTCAATAATATAAAAAATCAGATGGCTCTGAGCACTATGGGACTTAACTTCTGAAGTCATCAGTCTCCTAGAACTTAGAACTAATTAAACCTAACCTAACCTAAGGACATCACACACATCCATGCCCGAGGCAGGATGCGAACCTGCGGCTGAAGCGGTCGCTCGGCTCCAGACTGTAGCGCCTAGAACCGCACGGCTACTCTGGCCTGCCGTAAATGAAGCTTTCTCAAGTTGTATGTGAAACAAAAATTTGCATGCTAGTCTGTACTCTGTGTGACTTCATACACAGTGGTAAGGAGAGGTGCGCTACAGTGGGTTGCAGCAACAGTCGTCGTAGGAAAGCTGGACAGGAGCATAACAAGATAACACACCAAACAGAAGATGTACTTGTTGTGGACTGGCAAGACAGCCAATCCATAGTGACGGGTAGCCGAAAGCCACGCGTTAAAGCTCACGCAGGCTGGCGTGAGGTCTGGAATAGGTAAAGTAATTATACTAGCAAGAAAAGTACGTAGCTTCTGGAATACTTAACTTTAACCCATAATTGTGAACATCGGTCTGACGGTACATGCATCACAAGATAAATAGCAAATGACAATGGCGCCTTGCTAGGTCGTAGCAAATAACGTAGCTGAAGGCTATGCTAACTATCGTCTCGGCTAATGAGAGCGTAATTTGTCAGTGAACCATCGCTAGCAAAGTCGGCTGTACAACTGGGGCGAGTGCTAGGAAGTCTCTCTAGACCTGCCGTGTGGCGGCGCTCGGGTCCGACGTATACTAACGGACCGCGGCCGATTTAAAGGCTACCACCTAGCAAGTGTGGTGTCTGGCGGTGACACCACAGTACTTATCTTGTATTTCTTCCTGCCTGCTCACAATATGACTGTACGATTGCTAAAGTTTCATTCTGATGAACACATCCTTAGAGGAGTTGAAACCTAGGTCAGTGGATTAAAAATTATTTGCGACCGGTTGGCTATGTTATTTCTCCGTTGGAACTTATCTAGGATTTCTGAGAGACAGCAATGTTCAAAACTGCGAGATCAAAGTTTAATTTGGCAAAATGGGGGATACACTGATCAAAATAATACTAGTGTGACTGAATGCCAACTGTGCCCTGTCTCTTGCACAGAAGATGGACTCCATCAGGGTACAGAAAATGCATTGGAAGTGGCCAACTTTTGGGCTAAAGCGATATTGCCATACCTTCCAGAATGAGATTTTCACTCTGCAGCGGAATGTGCGCTGATATGATACTTCCTGGCACATTAAAACTGTGTGCCGGACCGAGTCTTGAACTCGGGACCTTTGCCTTTCGCGGGAAAGTGGTCTACCATATCTAGTCATACCTTGGCATCCGTCCATCCTCAAAGGATGATGGTGCATCATTCTTGGTTCAGATTGTGCAGCGTCTGCTGTGGCTGAAAATTCCCACTCAAGAGAAGAAGTCCCTACTGCAGTTTGGACATGTGAAGCATGATGGACTTCGAACAGAATCCGCTCTCCCTTGAATATAGTCATGACTGTGTATAACATGCATGTTTCTAATAAGAGAATAACAATAATAACAATCGTGCCTAACTTTCGTTTGCCACCGTAATACTTATTTTTTGTTAGAGTCCTAGGTGCCTGATGGTGAAGTCTTCAGTGTCTTGAAATCGACAGCGATTAATAAACGACACTAAACACAGCTGTGTGAAATGGACATCGTAATAAAATAGGTCATCATTACTTGCAACTCAAGCCACTGGAGCTTACTGGTTAGTCTTGAGTAACAAATGCGAAGACAAATAACATTGACGTGTGTGACCGTGGAGCGTCGAGTGCACGCAACGTAACGCAATCCGCCGACTGGAACCCGCCCGCCGACCCTGGACTTGTTTGGCGGCGACCGGCTAACCTCATCGAAATGTAGGTCTAGGATGGCGACCGACGCCTTGCACAGCGCTGCTTTTACCGGGGAGAAGGTAATCTCTGGAGCAGCGATCACGTCGCACAATGAGTCACCGCCTTCTGTACGTATGCCCATGTTGGTCCGCCGATGCCATAAACTGCCGAAGCGGGCGGCGCGCCCCGAAGGCCGCCCTGTAATTGTCGCTGCTCAAACGGGCCGTCCGGCTGGCAGGCAATTTACGCTGAATGGCTGCCATTGTGTTGCGCCGACACCTGTCGACGCATTTATGCGAGGCCGTTTGCGCCGCGCTGTCAATGGCATAAACAAACACCACTTAGCGAGCCGACAGACAACACACGGCGCTGTGCTCTAGTCAGTGGCGTTCCGTTCACCCGTTAACTCATCACTTTCTCTGTACGTCTTCTCGTGACAATTATGATATCAGCCATTACCTCAAGACTGGATACTACATATGGTTCAAATGGCTCTGAGCACTATGGGACAACTTCTGAGGTCATCAGTCCCCTAGAACTTAGTGCTACTTAAACCGAACTAACCTAAGGACATCACAACCATCCTTGCCCCAGGCAGGATTCGAACCTGCGACCGTAGCGTTCACGCGGTTCCAAACTGAAGCGCCTAGAACCGCACTACCAGGATACTACATAGTAGTGGGTCAGTGCACTATTTCAATATGTTCCAAGAAGCCGCGCGCGAAAATGTGACTTTTCAGGCGATCGTATCTCGGGCTCTATTGATCACAGAGATAAGCGGTCAATGCTCTTTAGACCATTTGAAAGTCTTTTAAAATTCTGTGCGTGTCTGCAGCAGCAACCGGAGAACGAAATCATCCTGTAGAACTAGTAAACAGCCAATCAGTTGCAAATTGGAAGGTTTATTAAGACATGATTTAAATGTTTATGAAAACGTCTTCTTCAGAAGAAAATATTGAGAAGTGAATTAAGTGTTGTAGCAAAGGTACGTTAAAGTATAGCCGTAAGGCGTTAGTCAAATATAAAATTTTACCCCCATATTAAATTAAACGCCGGCCGAAGTGGCCGTGCGGTTAAAGGCGCTGCAGTCTGGAACCGCAAGACCGCTACGGTCGTAGGTTCGAATCCTGCCTCGGGCATGGATGTTTGTGATGTCCTTAGGTTAGTTAGGTTTAACTAGTTCTAAGTTCTAGGGGACTAATGACCTCAGCAGTTAAGTCCCATAGTGCTCAGAGCCATTTGAACCATTTTTTAAATTAAACATACACAACATGGTGCCGGCTGTTGTGGCCGAGCTGTTCTAGGTGCTTCAGCCCGGAACCGCGCTGCTGCTACGATCGCAGGTTCGAATCCTGCCTCGGGCATGGATGTGTGTGATGTTCTTAGGTTAGTTAGATTTAAGTAGTTCTAAGTCTAGGGAACTGATGACCTCAGATGTTAAATCCCATAGTGCTTAGAGCCATTTGAATCATTTTTGAACAACATGGCTGTTGTCGGTTGACATTTCCTCATCAATGTGCAACCAGTGCATGTTCTAATTTGTTAGGGAGGCGCCTTTCGCCTAAACTTTAAGGTACCTCTGCCTCAACATGTTAATCGAGTTGTCAATATTGTCTTTTGAAGAAGACTTTTAATAAACCTTCCAATCTGCAGCGAATTGACGCATGGTGCAGGGAATGGCAATTGAATCTCAATGTAGACAAGTGTAATGTGCTGCGAATACATAGAAAGAAAGATCCCTTATCATTTAGCTATAAAATAGCAGGTCAGCAACTGGAAGCAGTTAATTCCATAAATTATCTGGGAGTACGCATTAGGAGTGATTTAAAATGGAATGATCATATAAAGTTGATCGATGGTAAAGCAGATGCCAGACTGAGATTCATTGGAAGAATCCTAAGGAAATGCAATCCGAAAACAAAGGAAGTAGGTTACAGTACGCTTGTTCGCCCACTGCTTGAATACTGTTCAGCAGTGTGGGATCCGTACCAGATAGGGTTGATAGAAGAGATAGAGAAGATCCAACGGAGAGCAGCGCGCTTCGTTACAGGATCATTTAGTTATCGCGAAAGCGTTACGGAAATGATAGATAAACTCCAGTGGAAGACTCTGCAGGAGAGACGCTCAGTAGCTCGGTACGGGCTTTTGTTGAAGTTTCGAGAACATACCTCCACCGAAGTGTGAAGCAGTATATTGCTCCCTCCTACGTATATCTCGCGAAGAGACCATGAGGATAAAATCAGAGAGATTAGAGCCCACACAGAGGCATACCGACAATCCTTTCTTTCAGCGAACAATACGAGACTGGAATAGAAGGGAGAACCGATAAACCGATAGAGGTACTCAAGGTACCCTCCGCCACGCACCGTCAGGTGGCCTGCGGAGTATGGATGTAGATGTAGAATTTGCAACTGATTGGCTGTGTACTATTTCTAGAAGAAAACATTTGTAAACTTACCGGAAGAACAGACCTACTGTGGTTATACTGCAGTACAGGGTTAAAATTTAAACATCACAGACTTTCTCCAGCGCAGGCAAATTAGGCATATGGTCCTTTTGTATGAAGTGTGTTCTAGGATGGGCTTCAGGCGGCGTATGAAAGCACCATTTGTTCAAAAACAGTTCCTGAGAAAACCCCGAAAAATCTTGATTTTTGATTACTAAAAGTATCAGTTGTGGGGCAATTCTACATTCATAGCAAACCCTCGAAATTTTTGACATAGGTTCTTAAGATGATAATTTCTGGTGACCTTGAAACTTATTCCTATATTATCCGTTACAGAGGTCCAGAGGTTCAAAATTGCACGCGTAAAGTATGCTCGTAATATCTGGTCTGAGACGTAAATGTAGTTTTATCTGACGTAGTGAACACATGGCAAGTGTTCTAGGATCATCGCAAGGGTTCTGATGTCACCAAACTATATTTTTAACTCGCCATTTTTTCACCAGCAGAACTTTATGAAGCGCTGTCTCTGCACAGTGGGCTTTTCACGCCTACAAGGCTGCCTTGACTTGAAAATTATTCGATGGTGTCAGCTGGTTGCATAAGTACCTTAAGCACTCCGTCTTCAGGCCACGAGTGGCCTACCGGGACCATCCGACCGCCGTGTCATCCTCGGTGGAGGATGCGGATATGAGGGGCGTGGGGTCAACACACCGCTCTCCCGGTCGTAAGATTGTATTCTTGACCGAATCCGCTACTATTCGGTCGAGTAGCTCCTCAATTGGCATCACGAGGCTAAGTGCATCCCGAAAAATGGCAACAGCGCATGGCGGCCTGGATGGTCACCCATCCAAGTGCCAACCACGCCCGACAGCGCTTATCTTCGGTGATCTCACGGGAACCGGTGTATCCACTGCGGCAAGGCCGTTGCGCATAAGTACCTTAAAGAAAACTATTTTGTCACACGAAATTTTTTGTATTTGCAAATCAAACACCGCACTTTTTAGTACATTGTAGGTGTAACCTTAAGAAGTTGTGTATTTTGACGTAAGTGTTGTAAAGTAAATTTGCATCGGATAGGAGACGATTTTGTGTTGTATAAATGTGTTGTTGTTGTGGTCTTCAGTCCAGAGAATGGTTTGATGCAGCTCTCCATGCTACTCTATCCTGTACAAGTTTCTTCTTCTCCCATTACCTACTGCAACCTACATCCTTCTGAATCTGTTTAGTGTATTCATCTCTTGGTCTCTCTCTACGATTTTTACCCTCCACGCTGCCCTCCAATGCTAAATTGGTGATCCTTTGATGCCTCAGAATATGTCCCACCAACTGATCCCTTCTCCTATTCAAGTTGTGCCACAAATTTCTCTTCTCTCCAATTCTATTCAGTACCTCCTCATTAGTATTTGAACTACCCATCTAATCTTCGGCAGTGTCTAAATGTGTATAAGTGTGTAAATAACATGTCAAAACTTTACTGATCTGCAGAATTCATTTTATGTAAGCAGCACATCCTGTTGCAACAGGGAAAAGAAGGTGTCCAGGTGAAAGAACGCTCCAGTGTCGGTGCACAAAAAGGGAAAAACAATCCACTTAGAGAGAGAGAGAGAGAGAGAGAGAGAGAGAGAGAGAGAGAGAGAGAGACGAAGACAATAGCAGTAGTGGGAACCAAAGACAGAGGAGATATTTGAAAAGAGGGACGACTGGAGACCATACATAGGCTTGGGGGATCGGGACTCCTCTCGCCCCTCCCCCGCCCATTCCTCACTCTTCGTCCCCTAACTTCAACACGAAAAAATTTGCAGGTTTTCCCCACACGGCCCTGTATAGGAGTGAAGACCCCGAGCATTCACCCCAAGGATATGGAGTGGAGACGGTAAACTATAAGCGAGAAGGCAAGAGACAGTAGCAATGGGAGAGAAAAAGAATATGGCAAGCAAAGACAATGACAGTGGGACAGAGAGACTGAAAAAGTAGCAGAGGCAGAGACAGCTGAGGAAGAATCCGCCCATTCCTCACTCTTCGTCCCCTAACTTCAACACGAAAAAATTTGCCGCTTTTTCCGCACATGGCCAGGAGCCAAGATCCCGAGCATTCACCCCAAGGATATGGAGTGGAGACGGTAAACTATAAGCGAGAAGGCAAGAGACAGTAGCAATGGGAGGGAAAAAGAATATGGCAAGCAAAGACAATGACAGTGGGACAGAGAGACTGAAAAAGTAGCAGAGGCAGAGACGAGCTGAGGAAGAATGAGTGATGAAGATAATGACAGTGGGCGATAGCCAGACAAGGTACAGTACCAGGGGAAGATGCTGAGTATGAAGGCTTCACTACAAAGAGAGACTGGGCAAAAGGATTTAGCATGTTCTGTGTTAAAAGAGCATGAACATATTCGCTTATCGAAATTTCTGGTTAGGAAGGCGGAATGAGAGTTGAGGTAGCTGGTTATACACTTTTCCGTCTGTCTTTGTAAAGACTGTATCTGCCTTTTTCAGCTGGTTTTATAATTACTGTACAGCCTGACAAACCTGTTGTTTTTCCGACAGCAAACATAAATACGTGACTTTACTGCCACTACCTTACATGCACCCAATGCGAAACTAAAATTGTAACACTCCCAATCCTTTTGAAGTCCCCAAGCAATGTGGCGCAGCGGTAAGACAAAGTACTCATATCTGGAAATGTGCCAGTTCAAATCCCAGACCAGCAATTCAGATTTGGATTTAAACGTTTTTGGAAGGTGACTGTCAACACGTCAAGTAATGTATGAAATGCTTATTTGACCATCGGCTGCTTTTATTTTAAACCCAAATATCGACCGGTTTCAGTCACAGACCATCTTCAACGACTAGAGTTTAAACACTTCACGCCACAACACATCTGTCGTTACTTAAAAGCCGGCCGCGGTGGCCTCGCGGTTCTAGGCGCGCAGTCCGGAACCGTGCGACTGCTACGGTCGCAGGTTCGAATCCTGCCTCGGCCATGGGTGTGTGTGATGTCCTTAGGTTAATTAGGTTTAAGTAGTTCTAAGTTCTAGGGGACTGATGACCTCAACATCTGAGGTCATCAGTCCCCTAGAACTTAGAACTACTTAAACCTAACTAACCTAAGGACATCACACACACCCATGCCCGAGGCAGGAGTCGAACCTGCGACCGTAGCGGTCGCGCGGTTCCAGTCTGTAGCGCCTGGAACCGCTCGGCCACCCCGGCCGGCTATGTAACGACAGATGTGGTGTTGTGGCGTAGTGTTTTAGCACTGATCGATGAAGATGATCCGTGACTAAAACCGCCCAATATTTTGGTTTAAAATAAAGGCAGCCGATGGTCAAATAAACATTTTATAAATTTGGATTTTCCGCGGTTTTCCGAAGCTGATAAAGATGAGTGACGATTCCATTGAAAGGCCACCACCAATTTCCTTCCCTATTCATCCTAAATCCGAACTTGTGATTCGTGTCTGATGTCCTCGTCCTCGAAGGGATGTTAAACCCTAACTTTCCTTCCATCCTTTCCAAAGTGTCCGTGATACAAGGAATGAAGGCCCAAGGTGTTGCTAGTGTGTTGGAATTTTGTTTTGGATTATAGCTTCCATTGTAAGTCTACTGCGAGGGCTATTTTCTTTCTTAACCTCCTATCGGTCGCGAACTGGAAACCACAGTGAAAATCAGGAATGTTCTTTTTATCTTGGAACTCTTCCATTTCGTCCGTGTACAGTAATATTAGAAATTGAGTCCGCCTTGCTGCAAAACACCTTGTTATTCCTTTATTTCTTTATTCTCCCAAAATAGTTTCGGCGAGAAATATCACCATGATCAGTGGGGTTTTTGAATCTAAAACATGCAGAAAATAGCATGGTTATACACACACAGTAGCACATCATTACAGTTTTTTAGCCGGCCGGTGTGGCCGTGCGGTTAAAGGCGCTTCAGTCTGGAACCGCGTGACCGCTACGGTCGCAGGTTCGAATCCTGCCTCGGGCATGGATGTGTGTGATGTCCTTAGGTTAGTTAGGTTTAATTAGTTCTAAGTTCTAGGCGATTGATGACCTCAGAAGTTAAGCCGCATAGTGCTCAGAGCTATTTGAACAGTTTTTTACTATTGTTTTTTAAAATATTGTTTACTATTGATACTTTTATACTACCTTATTTATTGTATGTTACAGCATGTTTTAAGCAATTATTGTCTCTGTTTGCGACATATTTTCTGGGCGCTTTTTTTCTGTTACCGTTTTTTGCTCAGCGAACATCATGTGATCTGCAACCATAGTTTACTATGGATACTTTCATACTACCTTATTTATTGTATATTACAACATGTTTTAAGCAATTATTGTCGCTGTTTGCGACATATTTTCTGTGCACTTTTTTTTCTGTTGCCTTTCTTTACTTAGCGAACCATCTGCAACCATATGAGTGGCTGTTAGTAAACTTCCCCATCACACACAGAGACATAAATAATGGACAGAAGTTGTCGTAATTCGCGCTACAGTTTTTCATAGCCTTTCTCGCCATATGCGATACGCCTCTCGCGACACGCGCGAACGGCAAGATGGCGTAATATTCTGGATCAGAAACAAAGTGCGAAAGTTTTGTTTTTCTGGTATAAAGGCAGCTACATACCATCCAACGAACGTGAGTACACGAATAGCTAAGTAACAGTTCAGTACACGTCAAATAACTAGTTTCCACAACACTACCACAACCCCAATTATATACTGCTGATATACGAAGTTCACATTTTAGTATTTTTTTTGTTAACAGCCGCTCACATGGTTGCAGATGACACGATGTTCGCCAAGTAAAGAACGGCAACAGAAAAAAAACGCACGGAAAATATGTCGCAAACAGCGACAATAATTGCTTAAAACATACTGTAACATACAATAAATAAGGTAGTATGAAAGTATCCATAGTAAACTATATGTTAAAAAAATGAATAGTAAAAAGTGTAATAATTTGCTACTGTGTGTGTATAACCATGCTATTTTCTGCATGTTTTAGATTAAAAAAACCTGATGATGGTGATATTTGTCGCCGAAATTAGTTTGTGAGAAGAAAGAAATAAACGAATAGCAAGGTGTTTTGCAGCAAGGCGAACTCAATTTCTGATATTACAGAAATGTTATATTTGCAACATTTAGCTATACCTTCCATCTACTTCTCTGCAAAGTCGCCGCTTCTATACATTTGTCGTAGCGGGGCATCAACTTTCCAACACCCTCGTTATAGAAGGTTATATCCACCAATTCCCAACAGTGGTCTGCAGTTCATTGTCTGTGCCAAAATGCTGTCCTCACACCCAGCGTTTCATGTGGGCGAAGAGCTGAAAATCAGATGGAGTCAAACACTCCCCATCGGAAACGGTGAAGGAGCGTCTTCGTTGCACCTGCAGTATACGGCCGAGAATTGCCTCGAAGAAAGGAACCCATGACCGTTACGTTATGTGGGCTGCATGAAATCAGGCGAAACCCCTCAGCAGGACTCCAAACTTGGCGAGAGACGCCACTTTTCTAGGCGTCTTTACGTGCTCTCTCTTAGCTAGAAACTGAAAAATTTTACATGGTGCGATGGACTGGCATGCTAGAGACACTGCACAATACAGCTGCGCAAAGCTTCGCCAGATTTTCACGACCGATCGGACCCATACTGGAATGTACTTGCTATGTAGTTGGTGATGACAGTTGATACTTCAGCTATTCTAACTGATCTATGAAAGCATAAAATGACTTGCAATAACAGTATGTTACGGGCTCTCACACATGAGATTGTCCCCCACTGAACAGATTTTCTACCAGTATGACGGATTCACTTCCTGTCAGAGATAAGCAAGCGTTATCTTCCACACATAGAGCCACATAAACTGGTAAGTCAAGCAACACCGAAACTGGACGATATAGCTGACTTGTGGCGTATAGTGTGGTCCGACAAGTAACGATTTTGCCTCTTTTCAAATGATGGGAGGTGCTGAGAGCACCGACAGCCAACAGAAGGATTTAACCCGCAGTATGTGGAGGTTCTGTTATGTTGTGGGGGTGCTTCTGTACCATGACTTGGGCCCAGTTATTCAGGTTATGTGAACATGAACCATCTTTACCAGTAAACACTTCCGGGCTAAGTTGCCGTGGTCGATCTGTAGAAATTCTTCTCCCTGACGTTTCGTTCTCAACTACGGAGAACATCTTCCGAGGTGAGTCGACGACTGGCTGCTAGGAGCTGGGGCTGCCGCTTATATGGAGATCGTAGAGGGCGCCACCACTCGTCACGTGGCGTCGATGTGTGGCTATCTCTGGCTCTCGTCTGTTCTCTCGATTGCAGGCAATCGATTGTCACGTGATTGATGCAACGTCGGCCGCCTTATATTGTTCGATTTTAATCCTTCTTCTTTACGATTAAAATTGTATTGATGTTTGTGGATTTCAATTGCCTCTCTATACATACGTGTATAATAGTGCGACGTCCTCGCTAGCGCGCTTGTCTCACCAAATTTTATTTCGTGATCTCCACCCTTAAAAACACGTTCCGCTACTGCCGATTTGTCGGTATGTCCCAAGCGACAGTTTCTTTTGTGCTCCGTCAACCGTGTATTGATGCTTCTTTTTGTAGTTCCTATGTAAACCCTGCCACAACTACACGGAATTTTATATACCCCTGGGGTGGCTAGGGGGTGACGAGCATCTTTTGTTGATCTTAGGCATTCACTAATTTTCTTAGTAGGTCTGAAAATAGTCTCCACCTGAAACTTGGCTAGTACTTTTCCAATGCGATCAGTGATGTTATGGATGAACGGAAGAAATACTTTTCCAGCTGATGGTTGTTGCTGTCTCCTATTTTTAGGCATTTTTCTACTTGGGTGAAGTGCTCGGTTAATCTCGTTTTTCATATAACCATTTTTCGCAAAAGCCATTCGTAAATGATTTAGTTCTTCTTGTAAGTAGCCTGGTTCACAAATATTATTGGCCCTCCCCATCCAAAAAGTTAAGTTGTCCGTTCTTCTCTTTTTCCATAGTAAATTTGATCTTTGGGTTGATGCTATTTAAGTGCACCAGGAAATCATTCAAGTCTTCTTCTTGTTTATGTTTACTTCTGTATTCTCGGTGGCTAAGTGTTGATGACAAGTATGCTGCAGATACTCCCGTCTTCAATACTCGAATGGAATAGGTTAGGTGTTGGCTAATACTGCATGCATTCCACGGTGGATTGTGTAGTTCATATGGAGGAAAATTTGTACAAATATCACCTAAAAAATAAAAACCAATCCATTGAAGTTCGATAATGTTAAATCCTAGTGACATAAAACAATGTAGCTAGAAACTTTATTCATAAATCGCCTAAGGTACAACAAATTTTTGTTTTCTTTTGTTTCAGGTAAGTCACCTTGGACGCTCAACGCGACACCTTTTAACACCAATGGACTTGGTGTACAACTCTGGGAGTAATTCACAGCGTAATGTGGTTTATAGCACAAACTAGACTTTTCTTACATTTATATCCATAGTGACGGCAGTCAAGGTAAGTTGTTTACCAACTTTAATCGAAGAAAGCCTCTTGTACGTCAGGTGTAGCTCGAATAACCACGTTGCCAAAAGACTACTCGTTCTCCTGTGCCGTCTCAGAATTATTTTTATTGTAGAGCCCGAAAATGACTGGTAAATATATCTCAGACTAAACAACTGACTTCAAACAATTGTGTATACAAAGAGAGCTTCGTCTGTCAATTACAACACTTTAGCGTGTGTCTAGTTCGTGTCTGAGAAATTCCATGGAGAAATGACTAACTGTTGATGCAGATATTGTACCTTAGACCGCTTTACAAGCAATAAAGTAGTTATCCACGGCAACCAGTCACATTTTCTGCTGTATATGGTCATTATTGATTTCCGGTCTCTAATTTTTCGATGGCTTGACAATAAGTAACCATTGATCACAAAACGGTCCTGGGATATCCTAACTGTGGGATTAGATCGATAAAATAAACTGCAGCGTTGTGTCATTGGCGGGGGATATGCCTCACGTATCGCTTTTCATCCTTAAGATACGTTTTTGCACTCTGGATTTATCAATGATATGGAAAAAGTACTACAATAAATCGCATACATTCGATTCCCATTCACGAGCAAGTGGCAAGTATTTTGAGGCGTTGGATGTTGTTATTTGGTCCAAAATAAATAAAGACAGAAGAGTTCATGTAGTAGACAGGTCTTTCTAAGTGTATATAAGGAACTACTTGTTACCAGCATGCTATGCGCTCCACAACAGAAAAGGTAATGTTATCACACTGATGCATATTGAATTTGGGAAAAAAACGACATTTTGTCAATGGAGTGAGTGATTGATTATTGTGTAAATTTTTATTTATTTATACACTCCTGGAAATTGAAATAAGAACACCGTGAATTCATTGTCCCAGGAAGGGGAAACTTTATTGACACATTCCTGGGGTCAGATACATCACATGATCACACTGACAGAACCACAGGCACATAGACACAGGCAACAGAGCATGCACAATGTCGGCACTAGTACAGTGTATATCCACCTTTCGCAGCAATGCAGGCTGCTATTCTCACATGGAGACGATCGTAGAGATGCTGGATGTAGTCCTGTGGAACGGCTTGCCATGCCATTTCCACCTGGCGCCTCAGTTGGACCAGCGTTCGTGCTGGGCGTGCAGACCGCGTGAGACGACGCTTCATCCAGTCCCAAACATGCTCAATGGGGGACGGATCCGGAGATCTTGCTGGCCAGGGTAGTTGACTTACACCTTCTAGAGCACGTTGGGTGGCACGGGATACATGCGGACGTGCATTGTCCTGTTGGAACAGCAAGTTCCCTTGCCGGTCTAGGAATGGTAGAACGATGGGTTCGATGACGGTTTGGATGTACCGTGCACTATTCAGTGTCCCCTCGACGATCACCAGTGGTGTACGGTCAGTGTAGGAGATCGCTCCCCACACCATGATGCCGGGTGTTGGCCCTGTGTGCCTCGGTCGTATGCAGTCCTGATTGTGGCGCTCACCTGCACGGTGCCAAACACGCATACGACCATCATTGGCACCAAGGCAGAAGCGACTCTCATCGCTGAAGACGACACGTCTCCATTCGTCCCTCCATTCACGCCTGTCGCGACACCACTGGAGGCGGGCTGCACGATGTTGGGGCGTGAGCGGAAGACGGCCTAACGGTGTGCGGGACCGTAGCCCAGCTTCATGGAGGCGGTTGCGAATGGTCCTCGCCGATACCCCAGGAGCAACAGTGTCCCTAATTTTCTGGGAAGTGGGGGTGCGGTCCCCTACGGCACTGCGTAGGATCCTACGGTCTTGGCGTGCATCCGTGCGTTGCTGCGGTCCGGTCCCAGGTCGACGGGCACGTGCACCTTCCGCCGACCACTGGCGACAATATCGATGTACTGTGGAGACCTCACGCCCCACGTGTTGAGCAATTCGGCGGTACGTCCACCCGGCCTCCCGCATGCCCACTATACGCCCTCGCTCAACGTCCGTCAGCTGCACATACGGTTCACGTCCACGCTGTCGCCGCATGCTACCAGTGTTAAAGACTGCGATGGAGCTCCGTATGCCACGGCAAACTGGCTGACACTGACGGCGGCGGTGCACAAATGCTGCGCAGCTTGCTCCATTCGACGGCCAACACCGCGGTTCCTGATGTGTCCGCTGTGCCGTGCGTGTGATCATTGCTTGTACAGCCCTCTCGCAGTGTCCGGAGCAAGTATGGTGGGTCTGACACACCGGTGTCAATGTGTTCTTTTTTCCATTTCCAGGAGTGTAGGTGCAATCTCATTCTTATGACACCGTCATAACCGGTTTCGGCCATACAATGACCATCTTCAGATTCTAAAGGCAGCATACACTGAACACAGGTTCCTGCGTTGTCACATTTTTGCATATTGAATTGATCCTGTGTTTGTCTTCATGTTTTACAGTTTTGACTTGGGCTCGTATGATAGTTTTTTTGCGTCCTTAAACAAAACAAAAAAGAATATACTGAATTGAGCTTTAGCACGATCTTCCGCCGACACATTGAGCTGTGGCGGAGGGAACGAGGTAGGGTTCAGACATGACTGGGTGGCAGTCCTCGAGAAGGGAATGAATTACAATTGTAGCCTATCTCCATCTTATTCCATACATAACGAAGACCAAGCGGACGGGCAAACCAATATGGAAATAGATTAAAGTGGAGAAGACACAATTATTTAAATAAAATTCAATTTTTAATACACCTCTTTATTAAAACAATTTCTCCTAGTCGCAAGGATTGCTAATCCCAAACAAATAGTCCTGAAAATTTGCGATTGTGGATTTTTAAAAGTACCATTCCGTCGCACACCAGACAAGAAACAGAGTCAATTGTCATTCAATTCTGAGCTGTGTTGAACGTTTAAAGTATCTAGCTCCTCGAGAACTTAGTTTAAAATCAATTGCAGAATTTATACCAAACACACAGACAGAAAAAAAGCGACGCAATAAAAACGTGTTAGATTTTCCGATGTTATTAAAACGTGAAAAATTGCAAAGGACTCGGACTAGAGTTGAACGGAATAGCGGATTGTACGTTGAGAAGGTGTTACACAAATAAGCATCAATAAAGGCAAATCAAAGATAGTGGAAGGGTAAAAGGTTAGGCGTTAACGACTCGTCGACAACGAAGTCGCTTGAGATTGAGCAGAAGCCCGGATTTGGGAAGGAAATCGGCCGCGTTCTTTTCAGTGGAAACATCCCGTCATTAACCTTCAGCGAAAGGAAATCACGAAAGACCTGTATCTGGATGGTCGGACCGCCGTCCCCCAAGCCAGGAGTCCAGTGTCCTTAGCCAACTCCTCGCATGAAAAGAAAGCCTGTGAACTAGTCTGTGACGTCATCGCGCGTAGTCCTACCCGGTCGCAACGCAGCCCAATTGGTAAAGGGGCACGGAAGTAAAAAAATAATTGTGTAGGTGCTTTGTGAAGCGGCAGCATCTCCTCCCTGAATTGACATAATTGCTTTATTTTCAACTTGTTGCTGATTACTTTTAAATGGTTTCCAAACAATAGTATGTTTATTTGTATAGCCGCCTTCCGCAGCAGATGCTATGCACCAGTTATTATTGATTTTCTCTTCTTAAGCTTACTGCAACTTAAGAGCACGTTCTCACCAGACGTATATTGCTTTTATTTACAAATTTACATTCGTTGTTTTCTCCCATCACAAGTTTAATGCAATTTAAAAGGAGTCTTTGACCAGAAGAGTTTCGCATATGTTTATAAAATAACTTCCGTGGTCATTGGTGTCTTTTCCTTTAGTTTTCTACAAAAGTGAAGTATAGTGCAAAAATTCGTAAATGCCACAAAAATAAATTTATATTAAAAATGAAGAAATTCCTCCAGCTGTATTTAACGTGTCGATTTTATTTTGGCAACTAGTTTCAACGTTGTAACATCATCATCTTCAGGCCCAACACTTGATGACGTCAACTGCGTGCGGCTGATACTAGAAGTCAGTGGTGAGATATGGACGTGCTCCGTGTGGAAGGTGGGTAGTTACTGTGAAGGACTTCGAGGTGATGAGATCGCAGAGGATCGGAAACGAATTGATGGGACAGGAAAAAGTTTAAAAACATTTTTTAAAAAAACCGTGTGGAAGGTGGGTAGTTACTACCCAACTTCCACACGGAGCACGTCCATATCTCACCACTGACTTCTAGTATCAGCCGCACGCAGTTGACGTCAACAAATGTATGCGCCTGAAGACGACGTTGTTACAACGTTGAAACTAGTTGCCAAAATAAAATGGACACCTTAAATACAGCTGGAGCAATTTCTTCATTTTTAATATAAGTTTATACCAGCTGACGTCCCACTGTCCTCTATTTCAACTATGGATGTACGAAGAAGAAACAAAAATAAATAGTGAGTTTCTAAAAGCCGAGAAATCACAAAAGGTAGATGTGCGATCATGTCCTTTTTTTAATTTTTTTTTTATAGACTTCAACCTCCACTAAAAACGCAGGAAAAAGCAGTGTATTTTAAAACATGTAAACGAGAGGAAGAGACACAGCAAGCTCATCGTCGGATGTTGGGTATTTACAACAACCTGTAACAGAGCGAGTGCAGCTAGTCGTTGGAACTGTGAAGCTGGTGAATATAGTTGGATTTAATAAAGAATCCGAAAGTTTCTGTGAAGGACTTCGAGGTAATGAGATCGCAGCGGATCGGAAACGAATTGATGGGACAGGAAAAAGTTTAAAAACATTACAAAACGATTGATTTCAGTTTCCGCACAAATCATGAGCGAAGCAAGCGTTTCTTTGCGAGATCTTTAGTCCCCTGCAGACGTACCTACTTACAAGGGAACCTCCCCATCGCACCCCCCTCACATTTAGTTATAAGATGGCACAGTGGATAGGCCTTGAAAAACTGAACACCGATCGATCGAGAAAACAGGAAGAAGTTGTGTGGAACTATGAAAAAATAAGCAAAATATACAAACTGAATAGCCCATGCTCAAGACAGGCAACATCAAGGAAAGTGAGAACTGAGGAGCGCCGTGGTCCCGTGGGTAGCGTGAGCAGCTGCGGAACGGAAGGTCCTGGGTTCAAGTCTTCCCTCGAGTGAAAAGTTTACTTTCTTTATTTTCGCAAAGTTATGATCTGTCCGTTCGTTCATTGACGTCTCTGTTCACTGTAATAAGTTTAGTGTCTGTGTTTTGCGACCGCACCGCAGTACTGTGCGATTAGTAGACGAAAGGACGTGCCTCTTCAATGGGAACCGAAAAATTTTTTCGCAAGGTCATAGGTCAACCGATTCCTCCACAGGAAAACACGTCTGATATATTCTATACGACACTGGCGACGGCATGTGCGTCACATGACAGGAATATGTTGTCGACCCACCTAACTTGTACACTTGGCGAATGGGTAAATAGATTCTTCTACTTTGCCCGATTTAGGTTTTCTTGTGGATGTGATAATCACTCCCGAAAAAGTGATGAAAACATAAGAGTTTGTCATGTAAACCGGACATAAAAAATTAAAATTTTCACTCGAGGGTAGGCTTGAACCAATGACCTCTCACTCCGCAGCTGCTCACGCAAACCACGGGACCACGGCGCTCCTCTATTCACATTTGCCTTGATATTGCCTATCTTACAAATGGACCACTCAGTTTGTATATTTTGCTTATATTTTCATAGTTCCACACAACTTCTTCCTGTTTTCTCGATCGATCTGTGTTCAGTTTTTCAAGGCCTATCCACTGTGCCAAATTATAACTAAATCTGAGGGGGGTGCGATGGGGAGGTTCCCTTGTTAGCAGCGCTGCCGATGGCGAATGCTTCAGATACGACGGGCATTCAATAAGTAATGGAACACATTTTTCTCTCAGCCAATTTCAGTTGAAAAAAAAAATACGAAATCCTTTGTGGGACATAGTGGATTATTCCCGTTTCACCTCCTAGTTTCATGACCTTCCTATAGATGGCGGCGCTGTACATAGCCTTCAAAATGGCGTCCCTAACAGAGGTGTGTTACAAGCAGAGAGCTGTCACTGAGTTTATTTTGGCGGAAAACCAGAGCGTTGCAGACAGTCATAGGCGCTTGCAGAACGTCTACGGAGACCTGGCTGTGAACAAAAGCACGGTGAGTCGTTGGGCGAGGCGTCAGTCATCGTCGCAAACCGTCCAATCTCGTGCGTGCCGGCCGGCCGCAAGCGGCTGTGACTCCTGCCATGTTGGAGCGTGCGGACACTCTCATTCTATGTGATCGTTGGATCACAAACACCTCCTGCACAACTGGACATCTCTGTTGGTAATGTTGACACACTCGTCCACAAATTGGAGTACTCAAAGGCGTGCGCCCGCTGGCTAACAGAAGACCGTAAAGAGCGAACGAAGAACCATTTGTGCAGAGGTGGCTGATCGTGACAGTTTTTTTTTTTTTTGTTGACAATCGTCGCAGACGACGAAACATGGGTTCATCGCTTCAAACCGGTAAGAAAACGGCAATCGGTAGAGCGGTGCCACACCACCTCTCCTCCGAAGTGAAAGTTGAAAGCCGCACCTTTAGCCGGTAAAGTCGTGGTGACCGTGTTCTGGCACTCCGAAAGGGGTATTCTCTTTCATCTCCTCCCTCGCGGTGCAACGACCAACTCTGAAGTGTATTGTACTACTCTCAGAAAACTAAGGAAACGACTTTGCGTTTTCGTCGCTAGAAAACTGCAAAGGAACTTCTCCATGACAATGCAAGGTCCCACACCAGTAGCACCCCAGAGGAGCTCAGAAAACTTCACTGGACTGTTCTTCCTCACCCACCCTACAGCCCGGACCTCCTACCTTCCGAATTCAATCTGTTTCACGCAATGAAGGATGCTGTCCGCGGAAATTAGTACTTGGGTGATGGGGAAGTTATTGACGCTGCCAGACGTTGGCTCCGCCGTCACAGCATTAGGGCGGTACCGTGCGGGTATACAACCCTCCCAATAAGGTGGCGTAAGGCCGTCATTGAACGAAGATTATGTTGAAAATAAGGTTTTGTAATCAAAAGAGTGAGTAATAATACAGTGTTTCAGAATCCTGAATAGAACCTCATACGGCCTGCTAAACGCGCTCGACAGGACAGGTAGCTGAAACTGTGGAAAGGGCGCAAAATGAGCGGCTGTCAGTTACACTCGAACACATATAACTTTATTTATTTGACCAAACATTACAGGAAAAATTCTTAAACTTAGTTATCGGCTGAATATGCCACACTATCTTATGCCTTGAGGGCACAAGCACTTTAATTTTAAAAAAAATGGCTAAAAGTCATTAACTCAAAATCCAGACGCCAAAAATAATATTTGGAAGGCAGAAGGCCTCACGTTAAGTAAGTTATATAATTTGGCAGAAGGCCCAAAATCTAACACTTGAAAAGCAACAACCTTAATTTAAAGGGGGCTGAAGGCCGATGATTTAAGACACAAGATGAAATTAAATTAAAAAAACACAAGGCACAAGGCCTTATTTTCAATTAGGCTGAAGGCCCAAGCAGTGTAATGCTCGAAAGACAAGAACTTTAATTTAAAAACGGCTGGAAGCCCCATGACTTAAAACTCAAAATAAAATAAATTTAAACAACAAAGCCTTATCTTAAATTAGGCTGAAGGCCCCAAACAAGCTAACACTTGACAGGCAAGAAACTTTAATTTCAAAACGGCTCAAAACCCATGAGTTAAAACGCAACTAAAATAACCTTAAAAGGCAGAAGGCCCAAGGCTTTATCTTTGAACAAGATTTTAATCAGGCTGAAGGCCCAAGTAGTCTAGCACTTGACAAGTAAGGAAATTTAAAGCAGCTGAAGGCCTATGCCTTAAAACACAACTAAAAACAATTCAGCTTTAATTCAACACATCGGCTATGAGCCATGCAAATACACACAACAGAAAATAAGAAAAGGCAGTGCAGCTAACGGCGCTCAGAAGTTTCGGGGATCGGCCAGCACTTGAAATACTAACGTTCACTTAGATGAGACAGGCAGTCGGCCCAATCATGCTCAATCCGACGGCAACCCAACCGACAGACCGTCAGCAGACCAGTGTTCCGCACTTGCACCAAAATTCCAACGATGCTGAAAGCAGAGACTGTGGAACCAAACAAGAACGGATCCCAGACAACCCGTAAGGGGTGGACGACCCGAAAACCCACGTCGTTTAATCAAACGACCGACTAACTCAGAGGCAGTACGCCGGCAACACTTAAATAAACTTGTCAGTGAAAATGACATAATTACACACAGCCCCACGAACATCTGCACGAGGACTAGACGATGCTCACGGCAGTGACTGTGCAATAACGAGGACGAACCACGAGTGGCGGACACAGCCAACCCATCAGCAATCGCCGGCCAAATACACGTCATCTAACAAGACGACCGACCGACGGTCTACCAAAGTCGTCCCCACTCAAAACATGTGTGTCGGCAATCGTCGGGCAAGTGATGGCTACCTGAACCTCACTGCCGCTCCAATCCGACCTAACTTCTGCCGCGTCCCAACTGTCCGACTGCCATGTCCGAACTCCACTGCCGGCGCGTTCCAACTCACTACCAGATACGAACCCCCACCCCACACACGACAACCGGGAAGTAATAGCTGTCCAGCAAAGATAATACGGTGGCTGAAAAGCAACTGGAATCACTCAACAGAGGAAAGTCCACTGGACCTGACGGGATACCAATTCGATTCTACACAGAGTACGCGAAAGAACTTGCCCCCCTTCTAACAGCCGTGTACCGCAAGTCTCTAGAGGAACGGAAGGTTCCAAATGATTGGAAAAGAGCGCAGGTAGTCCCAGTGTTCAAGAAGGGTCGTCGAGCAGATGCGCAAAACTATAGACCTATATCTCTGACGTCGATCTGTTGTAGAATTTTAGAACATGTTTTTTACTCGAGTATCATGTCGTTTTTGGAAACCCAGAATCTACTGTGTAGCAATCAACATGGATTCCGGAAACAGCGATCGTGTGAGACCCAACTCGCTTTATTTGTTCATGAGACCCAGAAAATATTAGATACTTGCTCCCAGGTAGATGCTATTTTTCTTGACTTCCGGAAGGCGTTCGACACAGTTCCGCACTGTCACCTGATAAACAAAGTAAGAGCCTACGGAATATCAGACTAGCTGTGTGGCTGGATTGAAGAGTTTTTAGCAAACAGAACACAACATGTTGTTATCAATGGAGAGACGTCTACAGACGTTAAAGTAACCTCTGGCGTGCCACAGGGGAGTGTTATGGGACCATTGCTTTTCACAATATATATAAATGACCTAGTAGATAGTGTCAGAAGTTCCATGCGGCTTTTCGCGGATGATGCGGTAGCATACAGAGAAGTTGCAGTATTAGAAAATTGTAGCGAAATGCAGGAAGATCTGCAGCGGATAGGCACTTGGTGCAGGGAGTGGCAACTGACCCTTAACATAGACAAATGTAATGTATTGCGAATACATAGAAAGAAGGATCCTTTATTGTATGATTATATGATAGCGGAACAAACACTGGTAGCAGTTACTTCTGTAAAATATCTGGGAGTATGCGTGCGGAACGATTTGAAGTGGAATGATCATATAAAATTAATTGTTGGTAAGGCGGGTACCAGGTTGAGATTCATTGGGAGAGTCCTTAGAAAATGTAGTCCATCAACAAAGGAGGTGGCTTACAAAACACTCGTTCGACCTATACTTGAGTATTGCTCATCAGTGTGGGATCCGTACCAGATCGGGTTGACGGAGGAGATAGAGAAGATCCAAAGAAGAGCGGCGCGTTTCGTCACAGGTTTATTTGGTAACCGTGATAGCGTTACGGAGATGTTTAACAAACTCAAGTGGCAGACTCTGCAAGAGAGGCGCTCTGCATCGCGGTGTAGCTTGCTCGCCAGGTTTCGAGAGGGTGCGTTTCTGGATGAGGTATCGAATATATTGCTTCCCCCTACTTATACCTCCCGAGGAGATCACGAATGTAAAATTAGAGAGATTAGAGCGCGCACGGGGGCTTTCAGACAGTCGTTCTTCCCGCGAACCATACGCGACTGGAACAGGAAAGGGAGGTAATGACAGTGGCACGTAAAGTGCCCTCCGCCACACACCGTTGGGTGGCTTGCGGAGTATAAATGTAGATGTAGATATCGACATATATCGATAAGCGCTCCTGCTGCCGCTCACGGGCAGGCAAGGCAGCAACTCGGTAACACCAGTTATTGAATTAACAAAATGTGGTGGTAGTACAGTAAAAACAGAAGGTAAAAAGAGAGAGAGGGCCCGAGCACCTGCCACGCACGGCTCAAAACCAATTTTCTCTCAGGAAAAAAATGTATTGCATCACTTACTGAACGTCGTTCGTATGCGAGCGGTTTCACCCGCAGCGGCGGCCACTGAACGGTGGAGCTACTGACCGTCTCGGTGGTCCGCTTCGACGCGAGTGGCGAACACAAAAAGCGGCTCTACTCGTGACTATGCGAGCAACGTAATTGTAGCGAACAGACTGCGCCACAGCCGAACCACAGTTCCAAACGCGCCAGCGCAGCGCGGCTAAGGTACAGCTCGCTATCGCAGTGGCTGCCGTAAAGAGGAAGTGATTGGTTTGCACTGTCGTTCGCAGTGGTGTTGGATACGGGAACACATGGTACAGACACCAAAACGATAGTTTTGTCATTGGGACTGAAAAGTGGCCAGCCACATGGAGTGTTAAACTGGGTGGGACCAATAATATCGACATATCGATATTTCTTCAGAATAATATCGATATATGGCGGCGACATTTAAATTATCGATGATTCCACTCTTAATATTGGAGACGATGTTTTTATTGTCTGTCTTCTCTTGGTTCAAATGGTTCTAAGCACTATAGGACTTAACATCTGAGGTCATCAGCCCCCTAGACTTAGAACTACTTAAACCTAACTAACCTAAGGACGTCGCACACAGCCATGCCCGAGGCAGGATTCGAACCTGCGACCGTAGCAGTCGCGCGGTTCCGGACTGACGTGCCTAGAACCGCTTGGCCACCGCGTTCGGCTGAAAGCTTGTTACTTTTGTGTGTCATTTCTACCATTGCGAATGATAGGAACAAAGTGCAAAATGCATACATTTTTTGACAGCACTGAATGAAAATAGTGGGAATTATTTCACCCCACACCCAAGTATGAGGCAGAAGATGCGCTTCTGTTACACCCTAACTGCCTGGATCAATAAAAGATTGACGCAGTGTAAAAGTAGCGTACACTCTGCACAAAAATCAAACACATTTCTGCACCGGTACTAAGTGGAAAATGGGCTCTGTTGTCTCATACGTTTAGTCATCGTTTCACACGTGTTTTGTCAGGAATTGCTTAAAAATACTTAAATTGCCAAGCTTCTTCTGTTTCGTCCAAAAGAGTAGCTTCCGTAGCAAACATGGTTGTCCTAGATAACATAAACAGACTGACAGGAGAACATATTAAAGAAGGAGTTTTATTAGTGGCTATCGGTGATGTTATTGGCTTCATTAACTAGTTTTTGTAAATAAGTAATTTTTAGTCCACTGTGTGTCTTCTGTTGGTCAATGTTGGATATAATAAAGGACTTGTCAATTTTTAAATGTTTGTTAATCATTTCTGTGACTTCGAACAATTTTTTTTAAATTCCTGTAAATACGAAAATATCGACTGATGAATCTAAATATCGATGTAGTTTTATCGATAATACGGACTATTCCGTTAATATTGATACAGCAGCATGCATCGATATTTTTAGGACTTTGCCCATTCCTATGTGAAACACAACAATTACAGCAACGAGATTGCAAAGAAAAATGCGTGGTAGTCCATAATTGGGAAATTCGAATCAGGTTTCACTGGCGTGTCCAGTAAAGGGGAAAATTTAATCGATAAGAAAAGTAACGTTTTTTTTTTCCACCAGATACAGGCAATATTGTAGTAGCTAAAATACCGTGGTCCGACATAAAACCAATATGCCTCATGTGCCTATTAATCATCTCTAGTCGAATTTCTTGTGAAGTGACAACGCTGTTCGAAAGTTGGCTACACTGCATTTTATCAGAATTGGGACAGTTTGCATTAGGACAGCGAATTCATATCGTGGAGTGTTACATACAGACAGGCTCCATCAAGTAATGTAAAGAAATGTTTCAAGGGGAGTATCCTGGTAGAGAACTTGATACGACGAGCAACATTCAAGATCTGTACTAGAAAACGGAGGGCTGTACCATCCATTCGGAATGTGCAAAGGAATTGGCCACCTACGGCGAGGACAGAATTCTCGTGAACATTACGAGAAGTCGCCGCAAGTTGGCAAGGAGGTTATCGTAGCAGATTGTGTATCTCGTACACTGTGTCACTGTGTACTAAAAGATTTGAAATTAAAAGCCTTTCATGTGAGTGTGGTGCAAGACCTGAAATTGGGAATCAGGAAAAAGAGAGTTCATTATTGTAACCGGCTATTAACATCAGTTACCAACAGTTACGTGGACCCGATGCTTTACTTCGTATTAGATGAGGCCTGATTTCACTTGTCAGGTTATGTAAACCACCAGAATTCCAGCTTGGCATTATTGGCCCCATATTTCTCAGTTACACCTTAAACAGTGCCAGATATATAGAGAACTTATGCACATCCAACAGAACACTTCCAGCATCTCTTATAAACAGGTAACTACATGTAACTCTTCAGGCTTTCCCGGCGAGATCTTGACATGTGGAATAATCGGGTCTACTGCCGGATGTTTGTGTCGCTCTGGCACAGTATTTCGGCCACGTAACTGGTTGCCTTCTTCAGGTGCTACCTGAGACTGCAGTCTTTGGGTACGGATCTTTCGTCGAGCGAACGGTTATATATGATTGTTAAGTATGGGGCTAATGCATCAGCATACTCCGAAAGGAACCTAACTGATATACAGTCTGGACCAGAAGACTTGCTTTTATTAAGTGATTTAAGTTGCTTCACTACTCCGAGGATATTTGCTTCTACGTTACTCATGTTGGCAGCTGTTCTCGATTCGAATTCTGGAATATTTACTTCGTCTTCTTTTGTGAAGGCATTTTGGAAAGCTGTGTTTAGTAATTCTGCTTTGGCAGCACTGTCTTCGATAGTATCTCCATTGCTATCGCGCAGGGAAGGCATTGATTGTTTCTTGCGGCTAACATACGTCACATAGGACCAGAATCTCTTTGGATTTTTTGCCAGGTTTCGAGTCAAAGTTTCGTTGTGGAAACTGTTATAGGCATCTCGCATTGAAGTTGGCGCTAAATTTCGAGCTTCTGTAAAGGATCACCAATCTTGGGGATTTTGTGCCTGTTTAAATTTGGGATGTTTGTTTCGTTGTTTCTGCAACAGTGTTCTAACCCGTTTTGTGTACCTAGGAGGATCAGCTCCGTCGTTTGTTAGTTTATTTCGTATAAATCTCTCAATTGCTGCCGATACTAGTTCTTTGAATTTAAGCCACATCTGGTGTACACTTACATTATTAATGTGGAATGAGTGGAGATTGTCTCTCAGGAAGGCGTAAAGTGAGATTTTATCTGCTTTTTTGAATAGGTATATTTTTCGCTAATTTTTCGAGGATTTGGTAATTACAGTATCCAATCTCGGTACGACAGCCCTGTGTTCACTAATCCCTGAATCGGTTTTGATGCTCCTTATTAACTCAGGATTATTTGTTGCTAAGAGGTCAAGTGTGTTTTCACGACGAATTGTTCCATACAATTAATTAAAAATCATATGCCGCAGTGGATACATCGGTTCCCTTGAGATCACCGAAGTTAAGCGCTGTCGGGCGTGGCTGGCACATGGATGGGTTACCATCCAGCCGGCATGCGCTGTTTCCAATTTTCGGGGTGCACTCAGCCTCGTGATGCCAATTGAGGAGCTACTCGACCGAATAGTAGCGGCTTCGGTCAAGAATACCATCATAACTGCCGGGAGAGCGGTGTGCTGGCCCCACGCCCCTCCTAACCGCATCCTCCTCGGAGGATGACACGGCGGTCGGATGGTCCCGGTAGGCCACTCGTGGCCTGAAGACAGAGTGCTTTACGTAAATAAGTATGACTATGCTATGCTTTGGGGAAATCACGGCGTACGGTTTACTGCTCGAGTTGTAGGAGTCGTACCAGCACCACTAAGCGGAAGCGCTGCCTGTGAACCACAGAGTGGCGCCGTGTGAAGCCGGCCTTAAACGGCCCACCGGAGCCTACATTTGTAGGCGCCGTAGTTCCGGGCTGGTTCGCTACCAGCACCGCAACACAGCCTCCGCCTTGTCCTCCTCGCAGAAGAGCAGCGCGCAAGAAGCCTCTTTACTCACGCACTCGTCCCGCTGGTCCTTTTGGCGGTTCTCTCTGCGCACGCGAGGCCCTGTTCGACCTCAGCGCTGCTGGCGCCTAGGCGCGTCCTTGGACGGACTAATGGGGCGGGCTCAGCTCCAGCTGCCATTCCAGCGCCGTCGAAGATGTGCTGGAACGATCCACTCGGGCCGACGCGCTCTTCGTTATATAGGCACTTCGGTGTTCCTTTAATTGCACTCTCGCCAACACATAGCGTCCTTGTTCACGATACAGCGAGATATATGCCCTGTTATCTGACGGTCATTCGCGACCCTGGAGAAGACTTGAGCTATAGCTAATGTCGAATGAACAAGGACCAGTTTATCCTCTCATAGGCATCTAGCAATAGGATGAACACACACGCAGTTGTTTGATTTTTTTTTTATTTTATTTTATTTATTTTTTTTTTTTTTGGCTACGTTTCCAGCATTTGTAGGCTTAGAGAAAGCTTTTGACAATGTTGACTGGAATACTCTTTTTACCATTCTAAACGTGGCAGGGGTAAAATACAGGGAGCGAAAGGCTATTTGTAATTTGTACAGAAACCAGATGGCAGTTATAAGAGTCGAGGGACATGAAAGGGAAGCAGTGGTTGGGAAGGGAGTGAGACAGGGTTGTAGCATCTCCCCGATGTTATTCAATCTGTATATTGAGCAAGCAGTAAAGGAAACAAAAGAAAAATCAGGGGTAGGTATTAAAATCCATGGAGAAAAAATAAAAACTTTGAGGTTCGCCGATGACATTGTAATTCTGTTAGAGACAGCAAAGGACTTGGAAGAGCAGTTGAACGGAATGGACAGTGTCTTGAAAGGAGGATATAAGATGAACATCAACAAAAGCAAAACGAGGATAATGGAATGTAGTCGAATTAAGTCGGGTGATGGTGAGGGAATTAGTTTAGGAAATGAGACACTTAAAGTAGTAAAGGAGTTCTGCTATTTGGGGAGCAAAATAACTGATGATGGTCGAAGTAGAGAGAATATAAAATGTAGACTGGCAATGGCAAGGAAAGCGTTTCTGAAGAGAAGAAATTTGTTAACATCGAGTATAGATTTAAGTGTCAGGAAGTCGTTTCTGAAAGTATTTGTATGGAGTATAGCCATGTACGGAAGTGAAACATGGACGACAAATAGTTTGGACAAGAAGGCAATAGAAGCTTTCGAAATGTGGTGCTACAGGAGAATGCTGAAGATTAGATGGGTAGATCACATAAATAATGAGGAGGTATTGAATAGAATTGGGGAGAAGAAGAGTTTGTGGCACTACTTGACAAGAAGAAGGGGCCGGTTAGTAGGACATGTTCTGAGACATCGAGGGATCACATATTTAGTATTGGAGGGCAGCGTGGAGGGTAAAAATCGTAGAGGGAGACCAAGAGATGAATACACTAAGCAGATTCAGAAGTATGTAGGTTGCAGTAAGTACTGGGAGATGAAGAAACTTGCACAGGATAGAGTAGCATGGAGAGCTGCATCAAACCAGTCTCAGGACTGAAGACCAAAACATCAACAGCCAAATACACTCTAAGACCAAAAAAAAGATGCATCACGAAGAAATTATCCGCATGGAACGGAATTCAGTAGATCTGAAGTAAATGTTCAGACAAACAAATGATTACAGTTTCAGAAAAATTGGATCATTTATCGAATAGAGCTTCACCAATTGAGCAAGTCTGTAAAGCCGTCGGCACACGGACCGTAGTGTCGAACTTCAACTTTGAGCGTGCTAAGTTCAACGCGCTGCTGAACGCTCAGAAGCGATGCGACTTGTGCGTACGGTACGTGGGCCCCAGCGTGATACACGCGATCACAACACACTTCAGCGGCGGTTGCGGGATGTTTCTAATTCGTGAATCACACTGTTTACTAAACAGGCGCCCGTAAATTCCCACATTATCTCTATTGAAACGCACACATTTCCTCCATCTTCCACGAAAAGGAAAGTACCATGTCCAATCAATAAGGACACAGGCATATAAAAGTTCCATTACAAACAGTGCGATACAAAGTTGCAATACTTCTCTACATAAGATAAACATTATTTCATCATTCCCACGTTTTAGTAAAAGCCCAAGGTCAGTCTTACTTGATCATTGGTCCTACCCAGTGGCAGAATCTTTGCAACATTTGAATTAGGAAGCGTAAGAGAAAAAGGAGCAAAATATCTTTATACAAGTAGCGCAAGCTGTCCTGTGGATTAAGCCAATAGAACAAACTCACCCCTCGAAAAAAGGTGAACTTATATTTACATAACATCAATATTATAGTATATACTTATATTAAACTAATAAGAAAGTATCAGAACCTAATAAAAATGCAAATGTTAGGGAAAAAATTTTGAAAGTTCCGGGATGCGAACCACCGCCGTAGGTTACAATCTTTGTATGTAACAATGACGTTACTCACGTCGCTAAACCAACAACACACTGCCTATCATAAATCATAGCCATGTTAGTAAGTACTAAAAACTTTAATCGTAGATATGTTACTGGCTGAAATTTAATTACATCAAATTGTACCAAGAGCAATACGTTTCGGGTGGATCTGCAGTGTGTCGCTGCCTTCAAATAGCTGATTCAAATGGTTCAAATGGCTCTGAGCACTATGGGACTTAACTTCTGAGGTCATCAGTCGCCTAGAAGTTAGAACTACTTAAACCTACCTAACTTAAGGATATCACACACATCCATGCCCGAGGCAGGACTCGAACCTGCGACCGTAGCAGTCGCGCGGTCCCAGACTGTAGCGCCCAGAACCGCTCGGCCACCCCGGCCGGCTAAGCGTCAGTATAAATAAAACAGTTGACACCCCCGACTATCCGTTGATACTGACACTAAACTTTCCTTAACAAGTTTTGAGCTGATGATGGCAGGATCATAATATTGACATGATCGCGAACTCATTCAGGAAATGTACATCTCTTAGTAATTTTTTGTTGTGATTTCGTAGCTTTTTGATGCGAGCACAGTTTCTTTCCATCTTGTCTATATCTTCAATGGTATGTCCTCTGTAACACATTCCAAGTATTCTGACATTTGTCTTTCTTTCCTCTAAGATATTCTGGGACAATGTGGGATTGCGAATCCGACTTGATGCAACACACTTCTGTGTTTATTGATTTTATTTTATTTTCCTAACTAGTTTCAGCGACAATATCACCATCATCAGCGGGTTTCTTTCTTTATTCTAAAACATGCAAAAATAGCATCGTCATTAAACATTATAAAAAATACCAACATGTGTACTGTTCGGTTCCAAGTATAGTATTCTTTGGACAGTTTCGTAATACCTCATTTACGTTAAATCACATAATGGTTTGCAAGTTTGACGCCGTTATTACCGATATATTTTCTGTGATTTTGTTGAGGTTCCTTCAGCATACAGTGTATCATCACCAGCTGTGTTTCTTATTAGCAAATTTCAAAAAAGTGACCTCACATACGTCAGCGTTATGCTACTGGGATTCTGGCTGTGTTGTGGATAGTTTTCGTGAGCATTAGATTCTTGAATAATTTGTCATGTGTTCGTTGGTCGGTTTGTAGTTGCTTTTAAATACGGAAGGACATAACTTTTTTACTTTGGTTGCAGTTGAAAATATTACGCCAGCTTGCTGTTCGCGCGTGTCGCGAGAATGTTCACATTTTGCCAGAAAGTTTTGAAAGTTGTATTGGGAGCTCTGACGACATTTGCTCCTTATTTATGTCTCTGTGTGTGATGAGGGAGTGATTTTGTGTGTGTGTGTGTGTGTGTGTGTGTGTGTGTGTGTGTGTGTGTGTGCATATACCACGGAAGAGTAGCTTCTAGCTTTTTGTGTCTGTGCGTTAAGAAGTATTATAGGCATAGTTGTCGAAAAGAAGTGAATTGAAATGCATGTTATACTATTCCGTGCGTAGAGTTCAAATAATTTTGATGGTACCTAAAACAAAATATTTTGTAACTGACTTCCAGTTTTTACATTTGTCATTGTTGACATGTTTGTAGTAAATGCTTCAAGCAGCAGGGACACAGAGCTTAACGTCAAGTAGCTGATGTTTCACAAACCACCACCGAATCTTGTTTTTACGGAATACATTAAAAAATAAGAAATGCTGTTTACTACCTTCTTTGACATCGATAATTGGTTGCTTCATTAAATTATGAAGATTATATATATTGTGATTGAAACAGCTCTACAAAATGGTGTCAGAATCAGTGTTCCGCATAACTGTATGTTTACCTGTTCACCGAATGAAAGGCAGTCAGTACTTTTTAATTACTACATGCCTTTTCATTAATGTAATGAGAATAATTGCCGTTTAAAATTTGCTGTACCGTTATGTAAAGCTAAGTTATCAAATTTCGCTTCTTTGTTGGCACCTCCGATCGGCGGTTATTTAAAACATAAGGAACTGACACGTATTAAGTCACAAAGGAATTGCAGACATTGGCTGCGAGCGGGCATTGATGTAAATCAGCGGAGAATGTTGAAATTTGTGCTGAATCGGGATTCGAACGTGGGTCTCCAGCTTCCTAGGCAGATGCGCTGGCCACTGTGCTATCCGGACACAGTGGTATCGCAACTGCACGGACTACCCCAGCTCGCCTCCCGTCAGACCCAAACTGTCAACTTATCCACATACTACGAATGCAGGTCGCTTGCCAATTATCATAATTACTCGCGGCATTTCACTGATTCTCGTAATAATTCGAGCCTGGTGTGCATCTGCACCGGAGAGATCATTGATCGTCTCGACTTAATTACGTACATAATTATATATATATATATATATATATATATATATATATATATATATATATATATATAAGAAAGACTCCAGAAAGCATACAAACTCATATGGAACATTACAATAAGAAAAGAACAAAACGGTTGTATTACCGGATGCACTATATGCGTCAGCAACGACCACAATTAGAGCATCAGGCACTATTGAGACAGAAAAAGTAGAACGCAAAATTCTCAGGAAAGATGGCATACGGATGAAAAGACCTACCAATGAGTTATACCAACACACTGACAGACTCACAGACATGATCAGAAAACGCAGACTAAATTCCTACGGACACATACAGAGAATGGACAGCACCAGACTTACAAGGAGAATTTTTGATTTAGTGAAACATTCAAGCCTTAAAACAAATTGGTATCATGAAATAGAGGAAGATATAAGGCAGCTGGGGATCAATAAACAAATGATAAAATACAGAAAGGAATTGAGGAACAAAATTAGGAACCCAAAATTTATGTGCCGGCCGAAGTGGCCGTGCGGTTAAAGGCGCTGCAGTCTGGAACCGCAAGACCGCTACGGTCGCAGGTTCGAATCCTGCCTCGGGCATGGATGTTTGTGATGTCCTTAGGTTAGTTAGGTTTAACTAGTTCTAAGTTCTAGGGGACTAATGGCCTCAGCAGTTGAGTCCCATAGTGCTCGGAGCCATTTGAACCATTTGAACCAAAATTTATGGTAAATGAGAAGAGGAAGACTGGAGCGTTATGGACGGAACGAAGGAAAAAAGAGTATAGTCAAAGGATGAAGAGATTTCGGGAAGAGAAAAGTAAGAAAGGAAAGAAGTGAAAATTGTGTCATCATGAGATTCAGTTCAAACACTGTCCATAAAGACAAAAAAGGATATGAATATATATAATGTTGTTTCTTCATTCTGACACGTCCGAAAGAACAGACACCACATATACACTGATTAGCCAGAATATTATGATCACGCACCTACTATCGGTATAAACCCGCCCAGGCGATAGCAACGTCACCTGGCAGGAATGACTGCTAGTCAAACATACCCATGGTGCATGGAGTAACAGTGAGCGTACTGTCCGTGTGTGGAATTGGTAAGACGCGAGATCTGTTTGAGTTCGACCGAGGGCAGTTTTGTGGTGGCCTGGAGGCTCGGCAACTGAGCGACTTGTCGAGTGTTCCAGGAGTGCTGCGGTTAGTGTCTTCAACACGTGGTGAAACGTCCAGACGCCGTGAGGTTGGGCGGCCACTCCTTAATACAGATGTTGGACGTCGTGGGCTTTGCAGACTGGTGAAACAGGACAGGCGGCGGACTTTGGCGGAACTAACATCAGATTTCAATGCTGGGTAGAGTACAAGTGTGTCTGAACTCACAGTGCACTGAACACTCCTAACGATGGCCTCCGCAGCCGACGACTCATGCATGTGCCAATGTTAACACCACGACATCGGCAACTACGACTGAAATGGGTACTGGATGTTGACACAGTAGCAGACTGTTGCATGGTCTGATGAATTCCGATACCTTCTTTATCTTGCCGAAGGGAGGGCGCGAATCCGTTGTCTTCCAGGCTAAAAGCTCCTTGACACTTGTAGTAGTCCGGAACCGCGCTGCTAATATGGTCCCACGATCGAATCCTGCCTCGGGCATGGATGCGTGTGATGTCCTTAGTTAGGTTTAAGTAATTCTACGTTCTGGGGGACTGACGACCTCAGATATTAAGTCCCATAGTGCTTAGAGCCATTTGAACACCTGTATTGCGAATCGGAGACAAGTTGATGGCGGCTCCATTATGTTCCGGGGAACATTCACGTGGGCATGCACAGGTCCAGTGGAGCTCGTGCAAGGCACCATGGTGACCAAGCAGTATCACACTTCGATCGCAGACCACGTACACCCCTTCATGACGATCATGTTTCCCGACGGCAGCTGCATTTTTCAGCAAGGTAATGCGCCACGTCATAGGACCAGGAGTGCGACGGAGTGGTTCGAGGAACACAGTGGCGAGTTCCAGTTGATGTGCTGCCCCCTCCCCCCCCCCCCCCAACTCGACAGGTCTGAACCCCATAGAACTCATCAGGGACGTGAATGAACGTGGCTGGCCGTGCGGTTAAAGGCGCTGCAGTCCGGAACCGCAAGACCGCTACGGTCGCAGGTTCGAATCCTGCCTCGGGCATGGATGTTTGTGATGTCCTTAGGTTAGTTAGGTTTAACTAGTTCTAAGTTCTAGGGGACTAATGACCTCAGCAGTTGAGTCCCATAGTGCTCAGAGCCATTTGAACCATTTGAACCAATGAACGTGGCGTCATAGCTTATCGCACCCCCCTTTTTTTTTCACCTGAATTTATGGGAATTACGTGGCTTGTTTGTGCAGATGTGGTGCCAACTCCCTCCAGAGACCTACCAAGATAGAGAAGATCCAACGGAGAGCAGCGCGCTTCGTTACAGGATCATTTAGTAATCGCGAAAGCGTTACGGAGATGATAGATAGCCGGCCGGTGTGGCCGAGCGGTTCTAGGCGCTTCAGTGTGGAACCGCGCGACCGCTACGGTCGCAGGTTCGAATCCTGCCTCGGGCATGGATGTGTGTGATGTCCTTAGGTTAGTTAGGTTTAAGTAGTTCTAAGTTCTGGGGGAATGATGACCTCAGATGTTAAGTCCCATAGTGCTCAGAGCCATTTTTGATTATAGATAAACTTCCGTGGAAGACTCTGCAGGAGAGACGCTCAGTAGCTCGGTACGGGCTTTTGTTGAAGTTTCGAGAACATACCTTCACCGAGGAGTCAAGCAGTATATTGCTCCCTCCTACGTATATCTCGCGAAGAGACCATGAGGATAAAATCAGAGAGATTTGATCCCACACAGAGGCATACCGACAGTCTTTCTTTCCACGGACAATACGAGACTGGAATAGAAGGGAGAACCGATAGAGGTACTCAAGTTACCCTCCGCCAAACACCACTAGGTGGCTTGCGGAGTGTAGATGTAGATGTAGATGTAGATGGCCGCATTACTTCCATACCACCACGCGTCGTTGCTGTTATCCTTACGAAAGATGGACCTGCCGACTATTAGGAAGTGGTCACAATGCTCTGGTTGATCGGTGTATACATCATGATATTTCTGCCGTAATGGTGCGCGGAGCGCATCGGAACATGCGTCAGTTAAGCGCCGTGTGACGGTCGTCGCGTTTGCGACGTCTAGAGGTCGCTGTTTATATAGTGGTATCCGCTGCCGCTGTTGCTTCCCTGCATGCGCTGACGAGGTGGGCGTGTCTCTTTCCGACTGTTTACCCAGTTGTTTCCTGTGGCAGACAAAAAAGTCCGAAGCCAAGGGCAGACAGCGCAAAGAGACGAAACGCCGGAGGAAGCGTGCGTGACTCCTTAGCGTGTGCCGGGCTGCAACAACGGTCAGAAGAACCGAAGAACTGACTTTCTGGGTACTTGTTAAGAGAAAATACTGGTATGCCGCCGGTAATCAACCTCATCAGCGGATAAGGCGGCGCTAATTGGCGGGAAAGCCCCTTGTGTGACAGTCCTTTTTATACCAATTATCCTAAGCTACTCATCTGCACCTCCTATCGGGCCAAAGAGTGCAAAGGTTTTGGGCTGCATCCGCATCGGGTAATCTTGTAATATTTTTTTATTTGGTTCGCGCCGAGCTGGTTTGAATCAGCAGTTGAGACACAGGTCGCGTATTCTGGAAGGGATGGTTTCATAAGTAAGTCCGGCCATCCAGATTTAGGTCTTCCTGAATTATGGAAGGCGCGACTGATAACCAGCCTTGCCTACCTCAGATACCGGTGAGTAGAGACATCCCATTTCATGTAGGTGTTACCTGTAAATATTTAAACGATGCAACATGACCCGCCGGCCGTGGTGGCCGAGCGGTTCTAGGCTATACAGTCTGGAACCGCGCGATCGCTACGGTCGCAGGTTCGAATCCTGCCTCGGATATGGATGTGTGTGATGTCCTTAGGTTAGTTAGGTTTAAGTAGTTCTAAGATCTAGGGGACTGATGACCTCAGAAGTTAAGTCCCATAGTGCTCAGAGCCATTTGAACCAACAAGACCCTGTAATTGTATACTATCAGGTTCTTTCTGTCTGTTACGGACATTATCTTCTTCCATTCCCAAATATCGGTGTCATTAATGTTGTCACTGTGTATCACTTAATTAATATTTCATGTAGAGTAGATGTATTTTATCCCTTCATTTAGACAGCAGTATCGACCCCGCATCATTCCCCCACCCCCCTATTCTATAAAGAATCGATGTCCCATATACAGGGTGTTACAAAATGGTACGGCCAAACTTTCAGGAAATATTCCTCACACACAAATAAAGAAAAGATGTTATGTGGACATGTGTCCGGAAACGCTTAATATCCGTGTTAGAGCTCATTTTAGTTTCGTCAGTATGTACTGTACTTCCTCGATTCACCGCCAGTTGGCCCAATTAAAGGAAGGTAATGTTGACTTCGGTGCTTGTGTTGACATGCGACTCATTGCTCTACAGTACTAATCAAGCACATCAGTACGTAGCATCAAGAGGTTAGTGTTCATCACGAACGTGGTTTTGCAGTCAGTGCAATGTTTACAAATGCGGAGTTGGCAGATGTCCATTTGTTGTACGGATCAGCACAGGGCAATAGCCGTGGCGCGGTACGTTTGTATCGAGACAGATTTCCAGAACGAAGGTGTCCCGACAGGAAGACGTTCGAAGCAATTGATCGGCGTCTTAGGGAGCACGGAACATTCCAGCCTATGACTCGCGACTGGGGAAGACCTAGAACGACAAGGACACCTGCAATGGACGAGGCAATTCTTCGTGCAGTTGACGATAACCCTAATGTCAGCGTCAGAGACGTTGCTGCTGTACAAGGTAACGTTGACCACGTCACTGTATGGAGAGTGCTACGGGAGAACCAGTTGTTTCCATACCATGTACAGCGTCTGAGGGCACTATCAGCAGCTGATTGGCCTCCACGGGTACACTTCTGCGAATGGTTCATCCAACAATGTGTCAATCCTCATTTCAGTGCAAATGTTCTCTTTACGGATGAGGCTTCATTCCAACGTGATCAAATTGTAAATTTTCACAATCAACAATCCGCACGCAATTGTGCAATCACGTCATCAACACAGATTTTCTGTGAACGTTTGGGCAGGCATTGTTGGTGATGTCTTGATTGGGCCCCATGTTCTTCCACCTACGCTCAACGGAGCACGTTATCATGATTTCATACGGGATGCTCTACCTGTGCTGCTAGAACATGTGACTTTACAAGTACGACACAACATGTGGTTCATGCACAATGGAGCTCCTGCACATTTCAGTCGAAGTGTTCGTACGCTTCTCAGCAACAGATTCGGTGACCGATGGATTGGTATAGGCGGACCAATTCCATGGTCTCCACGCTCTCCTGACCTCAACCCTCTTGACTTTCATTTATGGGGGCATTTGAAAGCTCTTGTCTACGCAACCCCGGTACCAAATGTAGAGACTCTTCGTGCTCGTATTGTGGACGGATGTGATACAATACGCCATTCTCCAGGGCTGCATCAGCACATCAGGGATTCCATGCGACGGAGGGTGGATGCATGTATCCTCGCAAACGGTGGACATTTTGAACATTTCCTGTAACAAAGTGTTTGAAGTCACGCTGGTACGTTCTGTTGCTGTGTGTTTCCATTCCATGATTAATGAGATTTGAAGAGAAGTAATAAAATGAGCTCTAACATGGAAAGTAAGCGTTTCCGGACACATGTGCACATAACATATTTTCTTTCTTTGTGTGTGAGGAATGTTTGCTGAAAGTTTGGCCGTACCTTTTTGTAACACTCTGTATAAAATAGCTCGTTCTTCACACGTCTCAATATTTATGGCGTCATATCTCCTGAACTATGTGTCGTATAGTGATTTTATTTTGCAGACATATCCAGTGGTACATGTCCATAGTGTCTGCAAAATGTGCTAGGAATAGTGTTCGTAGTAAAGTAATACTGAATTTTTACTGCACGTACAGCAAAGATGTAGTACTTTCTGGGGGGGGGGGGAGGGGGCGGGCGGGGGGGGGGGGGCTTCAGCCAGAAAAATTTTCGAAAATGTTTGACATTATGTGTAAAGTTTGTTGAAAGTCACATTTTCAAATTCTGGGTGAATATAGTCTGGATAATTGACGCGATTTTCATTACGCTCTCTCAAGACATATACATATTTTTAAATGGCTTACTGTGTAAACCTTTAAAGTAAGGTTATACATCTTAATGACTAAATTATAACAGAATTTGGAATTTTCAAATTCGGTCAGTAATTATGCAAAAGCCTGAAATCATAATTTGCCCCACTCCACCCAGAAGCCGTTAGGTAGGCAACCTGCAGTTAGTATTTTTACCCGCATAGAATTGTAGCTCGCAATACCAACAAAATAAAGAATAAGAAAACTTAACAGTTCAAAACTCGCTGGTATGGATGAAGCCGGGAGAATAGGTTAACCTGGGATGCTAGCAGACGAAATAAATGTCAGCGCTTTCTTCTCGAGAATATTTGACGGTGATGTTCTCTGTTCTTCCGTTGGCGGTGTATGCGAGTGAAGCTATGTGACTTTGTGGAATATTTTGATGTCTTTTTCTGAGACGTGCGGTGTGAGTCGACATTTGATCATATTATTTGGATTTATCGGATTCATTCCTTTGTCTCTCTGATATCCACAAATATTTCCAAAACAGCTCGTTGCGATTTTTGTTACATCGTTAGTATACTTTTTTTTACTCATCAGGTTTCTGATTGGTTTGATGCGGTGCACCGCATCCTTTCCTGTGCCAACCTTCTCATCTCAGAGTAGCACTTGCAACCTACGTCCTCAACTATTTGCTGTATATATTTCAGTCTCTGTCTTCCTCTACAGATTTTATCCTCTACAGCTCCCTCTGGTGCCGTGGAAGTCATTCCCTGACGTCTTAACAGATGTCCTACATTACTGTTCCTTCTCCTTGTTCGTGTATTCCTTTCCTCACCGATTCTGCGCAGAACCTCCTCATTCCTTACCTTACCAGTCCACGTAATTTTCAGCATTCTTCGGTAGCACCACATCTCAAATGCTTCGATTCTCTTCTTTTGCGGTTTTCCCACAGTCCATGTTCGACTACCGTACAATGCTGTGCTCCAAACGTATATTTTCAGAAGTTTCTTCCTCAAGTTAGGGCCTATGTTTAATACTAGTATACTTCTCATGACCAGGAATGCGATTTTTGCCAGTGTTAGTCTTCTTTTTATGTTCACCTTGCCTAGATAGCAGAGATCCTTAACTTCGTCTACTTCCTGATCCACGATTCCGATAGATTTCTCGCTCTTCTCATTTCTGCTACTTCTCATTACTTCGATTTACTGTCAGTCCATAATCTGTACTCATTAGATTGTTCATTCCATTCTACATATCCTGTAAGTATTCTTCATTTACAATGAGGATAGCAATCTCATCAGCGAATCTTATCATTGCTATCCTTTCACCTTGAATTTTAGTCCCACTGTTGAACGTGTCTTTTATATCCCTCATTCCTTCTTCGATGTATGGGCGAAATACCACATCCATGCCTTATACGCTTTTTAATCTGAGCAATTCGTTCTTGGTGTTTCAGTCTTATTTTTTTCTTTTGGTTCTTGTACGTACTGTATATTAAGACTCAAAGGAATTGCAGACAGTGGCTGTAGGTGGCCATTGATTTAAATCAAAAGGGAAAGTTCAAAATTTGTGCCGGTTCGGTTACTGGTGTCGTGGTTATTAGGCCGACGCTCCGGACACAGTGATCATCCGGAACTGCGGGACTGCTACGGTCGCAGGTTCAAATCCTCTCTCGGGCATGGATGTGTGTGATGTCCTTAGGTTAGTTAGGTTTAAGTAGTTCTAAGTTCTAGGGGACTGATGACCACAGAAGTTAAGTCCCATAGTGCTCAGAGCCATTTGAACCACAGTGATCATCGCAGCTGTACGGACTTCTCTGGCGCGCCTGCCGTCAGATCCAAATTCTCAACGTACCGACACAGCTCTGAAATAGTGCCTCTTGCCCATTATTCTCATTATTCAAGGCATGTCCGAAAGAACACCACCACTTACACTGAAAGTTTATTTTAGTTCAATATTTGCAGTTATTGTTCGGGTGAAAGAAGAGGAAATGTCTAAAGCTTCATCTCTGACAATATTACTATTCTGACTGAGAAAAAGAAAACAGAAATTTATTACTGCTCCTATAGATAATGAAAAATCAAATTTTCGTGTATCTGACTGCGATTACAAAAATATTCTCTAACATCTCCTAACAATTAATACAATAATACTCCTGCACGCAACAGACAACTTACCTCGTCTTACCGCTGCAACTGCGTGAATTTTCTGCATTCGGCAACATCCTAAAATATTTTTTTTAAAGAAAACTGCTACCATGTAGAAATTGAATGATAAGGAGGGGTTCGGTCAACAAGCCTTAAGCGGTGTAAAAATAAACAAATAAATAAAAAATAAAAACTTTTAACTAATTAAATTTTGAAAATAGACAATTTAAACACGATAAATTTTACTCGGACCTTTCCTTTACTTCAACTTTAATTATTCCAGAATATCTACAATCAATAATCACGTACCTGGTCACAACCAAGATACAAATATTATTCTCAATGTATGCACACATGAATCTGACAATATCCCTCCAGTGCGCAAGCAAGCAACAACTACGTGCAGCAAAGAAGGAAATTACCAAAAATCCTCAAGTTGATACCAAAATCTCCTCCGGCGCTACTAGCACGGTCACGGCAGACTGCGACGTCATCTGAGCCCGCAGGCTGCGTCCGACTACTCTCAACAACTGTTCGCTAGCTACTGCTGGCGATAATAATATCTGCTGAAACGCCCTCAGATTAACCAATACGTTTTCTATACAACACCGTTGCAATAAAGGCCGTATGAAGCTGCTCCTGCGCGCTCTATGCTCTAAATATAAATTGAACATGCCGAAGCGGTTCCTGGTATGACCTGGACTAATTGCAGATATGACAGACAGCGAAAAGCATAACCCCAAGAAAATTCGTGAGTGGTGGGTCCCGTAACAAAAACAGCAAACAAATTCCAGAATGAGGTTCGCAGGAGAGCTTCTGTTAAGTTTGGAAGGTAGGAGACGAGGTACTGGCGGAGTTAAAGCTGTGAGGACGGGGCGTGAGTCGTGCTTGGGTAGCTCAGTTGGTAAAGCACTTGTCCGCAAAAGGCAAAGGTCCCGAGTTCGAGTCTCGGTCCGGCACACAGTTCTAATGTGCCAGGAAGTTTCAGTAAACAGATTACTATTAGATGATTCCAAAACGGCTGTTTTTAGAGCTATTGCTACGAAACAGCGGGCAGCTTGACACAAGATGAACGAGAGATTTCATAGGGCAGTCAGTGCCTGTGCGCTACGATAAATAGGCAGTTCTTCGGAGAGCATTCGATGCTCTGGAAATCACAAGGAGCTACAACACTATATATGATTCACTTTTTTTTGTTTCAGACAGACAGAAGCGATTTCTTTCCTGCCAGGATATTGATCGTTGAAATTAGTTGTCAGTCAACTTCGAAACATTTTCATTTCGTTACACATAGTCAGTTCAGATGGTTCGAATGGCTCTGAGCACTATGCGACTTAACTGCTGAGGTCATCAGTCGCCTAGAACTTAGAACTAATTAACCCTAACTAACCTAAGGACATCACACACATCCATGCCCGAGGCAGGATTCGAACCTGCGACCGTAGCGGTCGCTCGGCTCCAGACTGTAACGCCTAGAACCACACTTAGTCAGTAAATTATAAAAATCATTAAGGATTTATTAGTTTTATCGATCCGTGCTCCTTTGAGCACAAATTTTGTAATTATGCCCACAGAAAGACTAGGAAAGGTCGTAACATCTGTTGGTAAGATGAAATTCTGTAACAAATGGCTCTGAACACTACGGGACTTAACATCTGAGGTCATCAGTCCCCTAGAACTTAGAACTACTCCGAATTTTTATTTTTTTTGTAACTAACCTAAGGACATCACACACATCCATGCCCGAGGCAGGATTCGAACCTGCGACCGCAGCGGTCGCGCGGGTCCAGACTGAAGCGCCTAGAACGACTCGGCCAATTCGGCCCGCTCTGTAACGTACATCCAGCACATAGGTGTTGGCTATCTGTGTACTCCTAAGATTGCAGTACGACGTCTGTTTGATAACAAAAATGTTAAATTTTCGTCTTCAGTTGCCAAGATAAAAATTTATCGCGGGAACTCTAACATGTTCTTTAAAAAAAAAATCTACAACGAAATATGCGCACCAACAAGTTTGCATCATCCTTTTTTTCGACATTCATGGCACAGAGAACAAAAATAGGTCGCGAGGCATGCATATTTAATCATTTGCAATGTCTCCAGATCACCAGATAACAAATAAATTTTTGTAATGACAAAAACGTCTGTTTTTCACAGCATTCCTGAACAACGTCAAATAGTGGTCGAACGTCCCATTGCTCGCATGCAAGCGAACCATCGATGAGAGCATCAAGCCAGCCCTCGTTCAAATTGTCCCACTCTTCAATAGCGATCGTGTATAATTCTCCTAGAGTACGTGCTCGTTGTCTACGCCCAAAAAACAGCTTGTTTCGATCGGTCTCACGCAAGTTTCATTGGTTTCACGTTCAGGGAACAAGGAGGACATCCATTCTGGTGATCCAGTCGTCTTCACTAGAACAGAACGATGAGCACGGGATTGTTCAACCGTCAAGATGAAACTTCCACCAAAATGTTGACAATACGGTCCCTCTATTGGCTGCAAAATCTCGTCCCTGTAACGTGGAGCAGCGAGACTGCCCTCAACAACCGTGAGACGTGTACGGTGGCTCCATCTAATGCGAACTCAGAACATCAAATGGTTCAAATGGCTCTGAGCACTATGGGACTTAACTTCTAAGGTCATCAGTCCCCTAGAACTTAGAACTACTTAAACCTACCTAACCTAAGGACATCACACACATCCATGCCCGAGGCAGGATTAGAACCTGCGGCTATAGCGGTCGCGCGGTTTCAGACTGTAGCGCCTAGAACCGCTTAGCCACACTGGACGGCCTCAGAACATCGATGCACCACGCCACCACTACCAACAACAACAACAACACTATCTTGTAGCACATGTGGGGCACACTGTTGTTCGATATTACCGGTTTGTCTCCAAATACGTTGTTTGTGATTGTCAGGGTGCAGAAAGATCAAAGTTTCGCCCATAACACCCGACGTCATTCATGTGGCTTCCATTCTGCAATATAACTGTTTGTTCCTGCCTCGCGTATTTCGTCAATGAATATCTGTTCTTTTACTAAGAAGGGATGCGGTGAAAACAGGGCAATGACTTTTGCCAGACGATCCCATGAAAGGTTGGATACTGGTTTTCGAAATTAGTGATTGCAATAAAATGTAGCTAAAAAGGGAGGATCAGATATAAGGAACCATCTTACGCAATGGAGCAAGTGCGTGGGACTAGCTGGAAGACCTGTAATCTTATTGCGAAAATATTAGCAGTTGTGCCATGGCCTTTTTAACAAAAGGGATGACGTGACCGTGTTATTTGAAACTGAAATAGTGACAGAATGATGTTAATGAATCGGACTTTGAAATCCCCGAACTAAACGTTCGAGAAGGCGACGTTATAGATATTTTGGCCGTGCAGTTTGCACAAACAGCACTGACAATTTCTGCTGGCTAAATGCATTTCTTTGCTATCGGCATATGGCGCCGGTCCACGGACAATCTAAAGCTGTGATGAGAGACGTGGATAAATACACTCCTGGAAATTGAAATAAGAACACCGTGAATTCATTGTCCCAGGAAGGGGAAACTTTATTGACACATTCCTGGGGTCAGATACATCACATGATCACACTGACAGAACCACAGGCACATAGACACAGGCAACAGAGCATGCACAATGTCGGCACTAGTACAGTGTATATCCACCTTTCGCAGCAATGCAGGCTGCTATTCTCACATGGAGACGATCGTAGAGATGCTGGATGTAGCCCTGTGGAACGGCTTGCCATGCCATTTCCACCTGGCGCCTCAGTTGGACCAGCGTTCGTGCTGGACGTGCAGACCGCGTGAGACGACGCTTCATCCAGTCCCAAACATGCTCAATGGGGGACAGATCCGGAGATCTTGCTGGCCAGGGTAGTTGACTTACACCTTCTAGAGCACGTTGGGTGGCACGGGATACATGCGGACGTGCATTGTCCTGTTGGAACAGCAAGTTCCCTTGCCGGTCTAGGAATGGTAGAACGATGGGTTCGATGACGGTTTGGATGTACCGTGCACTATTCAGTGTCCCCTCGACGATCACCAGTGTTCTACGGCCAGTGTAGGAGATCGCTCCCCACACCATGATGCCGGGTGTTGGCCCTGTGTGCCTCGGTCGTATGCAGTCCTGATTGTGGCGCTCACCTGCACGGCGCCAAACACGCATACGACCATCATTGGCACCAAGGCAGAAGCGACTCTCATCGCTGAAGACGACACGTCTCCATTCGTCCCTCCATTCACGCCTGTCGCGACACCACTGGAGGCGGGCTGCACGATGTTGGGGCGTGAGCGGAAGACGGCCTAACGGTGTGCGGAACCGTAGCCCAGCTTCATGGAGACGGTTGCGAATGGTCCTCGCCGATACCCCAGGAGCAACAGTGTCCCTAATTTGCTGGGAAGTGGCGGTGCGGTCCCCTACGGCACTGCGTAGGATCCTACGGTCTTGACGTGCATCCGTGCGTTGCTGCGGTCCGGTCCCAGGTCGACGGGCACGTGCACCTTCCGCCGACCACTGGCGACAACATCGATGTACTGTGGAGACCTCACGCCCCACGTGTTGAGCAATTCGGCGGTACGTCCACCCGGCCTCCCGCATGCCCACTATACGCCCTCGCTCAAAGTCCGTCAACTGCACATACGGTTCACGTCCACACTGTCGCGGCATGCTACCAGTGTTAAAGACTGCGATGGAGCTCCGTATGCCACGGCAAACTGGCTGACACTGACGGCGGCGGTGCAGAAATGCTGCGCAGCTAGCGCCATTCGACGGCCAACACCGCGGTTCCTGGTGTGTCCGCTGTGCCGTGCGTGTGATCATTGCTTGTACAGCCCTCTCGCAGTGTCCGGAGCAAGTATGGTGGGTCTGACACACCGGTGTCAATGTGTTCTTTTTTCCATTTCCAGGAGTGTATGAACTATTATGATACCGGTACCGACCGGCCGCCGTGTCATTTTCAGCCCATAGGCGTCAACGGATGCGGATGTGGAGGGGCATGAGGTCAGCACCAAGATGGTGCATTATGCTTACTACCTGAGCCCCCATTTTATTCTGTTACTCGCCCCTGTGAACGGGAACGCGTTATGCAGATCTTGGTGTCCATCTAGAAAAGGTAATGACTTTACTATGTTATATTTGTAGTTTTTACTGAGTTTAACGAAGGCGATGTTGGCCCGATATATTCGTCGATGCCCTTTGGCTACACTGACTAAAGGATTCTTCTAAGAAATACCAAATTAAGGTATTTGCTCTTTCAGTATTTGATCTGTTTATACATGCTTTTAGGTTATCCAAGTCTGCACAACGCGATCGCGATTTTTAAATAGATGTATTTGTTCTCTGTTTTCTATGTAGATAACCTGAAGGTGCCTAAATAAGGCGAATCGCGTCGTTGAAAAATAAACTAAAATTGCATCCAAGACTGGTTTACTGTATGCCACATATGGATTGGAAGAATTTTTAAACAGTTCCGCTGGCTACGGAACTCTCCAGACACGAACATTATTGAGTATATCTGGGCTCCCTTGCAACGTGTCGTTCAGAAGAGATCTCCACCCCCTCGTACTCTGATTTATGGACAGCCCTGCAGGAATCATAGTGTCAATTCCTTCCGGCACTACTTCAGACATCAGTCGAGTCCACGCCACGTCGTGTTGCGGCACTTCTGTGTGCTCGCTGGGACCCTACACGATATTACACAGGTGTACCAGTTTCTTTGGCTCTTCATTGTATAATAGACGCGTAAAACGTCTCTTGCAATTTTTCTCGGAATTGCCAGAATAGTACACCTTACTAGTTGCACATTATGTTGTTTTAACGGCCTGCTAAGGTGTACAAAGTTTGAACGAAATCCGCAATCTCAGCGTCGTGGCCTTCCCTTGTGAGAAAAAGACCGTCCGAACTCTTTGCTTGCTTCAATCTCGAGTTCAGGCAGAAAACGACAAGAGATGAAGATCCCTGGAAACGACGCAGCTCTGGCGCGGCTCGAATCGGGAACTTCTCGGTTCGAGCCCCGACACTTGCACTTGAGGCCACTACTCGCACGACACACGACACTGCTAATGACAGGTTCAGGACGCTCGACAATTGTCCCGTCGTGTGGTGTCATTTTCCGCGCGCGGGGTTTGTTCACCCCAGAAGAAAACTGCGCCGGCCGGACGCGGGGAGAAAACTGCGCAGGCATTAGGAGCAAGTCAAGCGGCGCGCGGCCCGCCGTGCGGAATCGATGTTTTCGCCAAACCAGCAGTTGTAGGCCGGAGAAACCTGTTCTGTTCCACGGGACACACGCCGTCTGGCTGAGTGTGAGCACCGACCAGGGCGTGGCGCGACGAACGCCCCAGCCTGCCGTGAGAACTGTCTCCGCAAACGTTCGCACCGTAATTTTTCTTTCTTCATTTTTTTCTTTACCTGACACAATTCCAGCTCTGTCTTACGCAAGAATACTGTGCAGCAATGACGACTTTCTTAGCTTGCTTGTATCGCGAATCTGCCGCACGGCGAACAGCCTGTAAATTTACGTATACACGGAGTGATTCCGTGATTATGTTACAGACTTTCTAGGATGATGGAGAACAATAAATGTGTTAGTTAGAACTAAGGATCCCTGTAACAGAAACGAACGAGTTGAAAATCATACCTCTGACAGTTGAATACAGGTACCGGTTCTTGTGTTGCGGAGAGTGTAGGGTTGGTAACTTACAGTGGTGGTAATGTGGACAAAAACGAGGAAAAATGTCCAGTAAACGTGGGCTCTAAAATGCATGCCTGAGGAACTACGACCATTCGTTCATTCTGGCTAACGTGAAACACATCTCCTCTATTGATCAAGTGCCCATAGCTGTTAACGTACGCACTTTAGAGCCCACGTTTATTGGACATTTTTTAATTTTTTCTTGTTTTTGTCCACACTACCACCTCTGAAAGTTGCCAACCCTACATTCTCCGCAAAACAAGAACCGGTACCTGTATTCAACAGCCAGAGGTATCAGAACGGTTTTCGTTTATGACGTTCGACTCGTTCGTTTCCGGTACATGCATCCTTACTTAAAATTAATACATTTATTGTTCTCCATCATCACGGAATCACCCCGTATATACGAACATACGTACGCGTCTGCAACTTCGGCGTTCTGTAGTCTCGTTGGGTGACATTTCCGGACATGGGTTCCTATTCAAAATACGATGTACTCACTCCTCTCTACAAGTCCTAGAAGTCTGTAACGGGAATTTTCGACCACCTTGTATACAGGGTGTTACAAAAAGGTACGGCCAAACTTTCAGCAAACACTCCTCACACACAAAGAAAGAAAATATGTTATGTGGACATGTGTCTGGAAACGCTTACTTTCCATGTTAGAGCTCATTTTATTACTTCTCTTCAAATCTCATTAATCATGGAATGGTAACACACAGAAACAGAACGTTCAGCATGACTTCAAACACTTTGTTACAGAAAATGTTCGAAATGTCCTCCGTTAGCGAGGATACATGCATCCACCCACCGTCGCATGGAATCCCTGATGCTCTGATACAGCCCTGGAGAATGGCGTATTTTATCACAGCCGTCCACAATACGAGCACGAAGAGTCTCTACATTTGGTACCGGGGTTACGTAGACAAGTGCTTTCAAATGCCCCCATAAATGAAAGTCAAGAGGGTTGAGGTCAGGAGAGCGTGGAGGCCATGGAATTGGTCCGCCTCTACCAATCCATCGGTCACCGAATCTGTTGTTGAGAAGTGTACGAACACTTCGACTGAAATGTGCAGGAGCTCCATTGTGCATGAACCACATGTTGTGTCGTACTTGTAAAGTCACATGTTCTAGCACCACAGGTAGACTATCCCGTATGAAATCATGATAACGTGCTCCGTTGAGCGTAGGTGGAAGAACATGGGGCCCAATCAAGACATCACGAACAATGCCTGCCCAAACGTTCACAGAAAATCTGTGTTGATGACGTGATTGCACAATTGCGTGCGGATTCTCGTCAGCCCACACATGTTGATTGTGAAAATTTACAATTTGATCACGTTGGCATGAAGCCTCATCCGTAAAGAGAACATTCGCATTGAAATGAGGATTGACACATTGTTGGATGAACCATTCACAGAAGCGTACCCGTGGAGGCCAATCAGCTGCTGATAGTACCTGCACGCGCTGTACATGGTACAGAAACAACTGGTTCTCCCGTAGCACTCTCCATACAGTGACGTGGTCAACGTTACCTTGTACAGCCTCAACTTCTCTGACGCTGGCATTAGGGTTATCGTCAACTGCACGAAGAATTGCCTCGTCCATTGCAGGTGTCCTCGTCGTTCTAGGTCTTCCCCAGTTGCGAGTCATAGACTGGAATGTTCCGTGCTCCCTAAGACGCCGATCAATTGCTTCGAACGTCTTCCTGTCGGGACACCTTCGTTCTGGAAATCTGTCTCGATACAAACGTACCGCGCCACGGCTATTGTCCCGTGCTAATCCATACATCAAATGGGCATCTGCCAACTCCGCATTTGTAAACATTGCACTGACTGCAAAACCACGTTCGTGATGAACACTAACCTGTTGATGCTACGTACTGATGTGCTTGATGCTAGTACTGTAGAGCAATGAGTCGCATGTCAACACAAGCACCGAAGTCAACATTACCTTCCTTTAATTGGGCCAACTGGCGGTGAATCGAGGAAGTACAGTACATACTGACGAAACTAAAATGAGCTCTAACATGGAAATTAAGCCTTTCCGGACACATGTCCACATAACATCTTTTCTTTATTTGTGTGTGAGGAATGTTTCCTGAAAGTTTGCCCGTACCTTTTTGTAACACCCTGTATAGAAGTACGAGAGAATGCTGAAAAGTAATGCCTCCGAATTTTATATGTGAAAACTCTTAAAGCTTTTTAAATAAAACAGACTTTATGACCTTTCTGCGTCTTCATTTTTTATGTCTACATATTTATTCCTCAGCATAACCACCGTGGTGACGAAGACTTTTCTCCCAGCGACAAACCAGTTTGTTAATACAGTCACCGTAGAATCCTTGACTTCGTTGACGCTGCTACGGCATCATCTCTGCTTGCTCCACTATCGAAGTAATGTCCTCGAAGTTGTTCTCCAAGTTTTGGTAATAGATGGAAATCGTATGGAGCCATATCGGGACTGTACGGAGGATGAACGATGACAGCGAGAGGATGTGGACGAACTTTTCGGATTCTTGCTGTTAGTTTTCTGATGGTCTTGCAGTACCTTGCAGAATGTGTATGAATTCCAAATGCACCGCACTTTGAACACTTCTGAACACTGTGAGCATGAGTTTGCCTGCTGATGGCATGGTCCTAAAAGTTTTTGGTGTCGGTGATCCTTTGTCGTGGAACTTCATTGATACTCTCGTGTTTTCGAGGTCAGAATGGTGCACACAGCTTTCATCACCTGTCTCCACGTTGTTAAGTAACCCATCACACTTAGCTCAGAATGCAAAAGAAACTGCTGACAGATGTCCAGTCTCCTCTGTTTCAAGTCAGGAGTGAGCATTTGAGGCACTCACCGTGCACACAGTTATCTGTACCGGAGTTCTGCAGTGATATCCACACTTATATGAGAGCTGGGTATGTTATTCGACAGCTTCCTCTGATAAGTTTTTAAGCCGATTCCGATAAGTGATTTCAGCTGCCGTACGCGGTACTCCTCTCCAAGCACTGTAACACATGTGAAACGTCCCCTTTTTGAACAATTATACACGACTGTGCTTAAACTGACACACAATATTTTGTTAGCGCAACGCAATCTGACTTTCAAAATTCCCTACAAAAGAATGGCCCTGACTAACATTAAACTATACCTTTCACAAATCACTTACCTCACAAAAATCTTCGCTGCTCAAGCTACTGCAATACAGCGAGCGCCACTACTGCCAGCTAAATAAAAGACTCAAACTATGGAAGGCACTAACTACTGATAGGGATAGTTAGCAAATGAAAGATATTAATAGAGAACAAACAATGTATTTACCTTGATATCATCATATATAAATATAGCAGTTCATGACAAATTTCAAAACTCCGCCATCTCTCTCCCCACATCCACCACTGCTGGCGGCTCACCTCCAACTGCGCAACGCTACGCGCTGTTCACAGCCAGCTGCCTAACACTACAATGGCGAGTATTACAACAATGCAAAGCAGCCACAGACTGCACACAGCACAGCCAGTGATTTTCATACAGAGGTGGCGTTAGCAATAAAAAAACCTAAACAGCCTACTTACATAGCCCCCATGCTCCCCACAAAAAAATTTTACAAATTGGCTTTGGCAGTGGCCAATACAGATTTGAAAAAATTTTTCATAATTACAATAACAAAGAAATCAAATGCACACACTTATTGATACAATGTTGGTCAAAAGCTCAAATTTTCTCACAGAATGCACACACTTATTGATACAATGTTGGTCAAAAGCTCAAATTTTCTCACAGTCCATAAAGACAGTCCTGATCGTTCATTACGGTAAAATAGTAGTGTTTTTCTCAAAGTCTGAGCAGTAGAAGAAAATGCACACGGAAGTAGTGGATTTCCATGCAGTCTTGAAGAAGCAGTGTTGTCCTTCCAACGGAAAGACAGTGCTGACTCTCGACATGCAGACAAGTAATGGGTCACAACAGAGCAAACCCACAGCAGAGTCATTCGAAGTTTTGAAGAATATTGGTAGGTAGGTCATCACAGAGCAGACCCACTGTAGTCCTGGTAGAGATTACGGTATTGGTGGGCCACCAGAGGTGCAGACTCACTGCAGTCCTTGTAGAAATAATGCTACTGTAGGATCATCAAAGATGTAGACCCACTGTAGTCCTTGAAGAGATGGCCAGCAGCCATCTGTTGTGACTGTGCAGGTGCACAATCACCACTGAAGAGTCTTGCGGACAATATAGCAAGTCCATAAACCACCACTTGTGCACTCACAAAGTTTTTGAAATTGTCCTTAGAACCAGCAATGCTGTTATCCAGTCCCTTGCTGAATCATTAACACACGTGCAAACGCTATCAGTCCCTACTTCTTACATATTGTCCATATGCTATGACCAACAGAAACGGGTGCAGTGAAATGTAACTAACAAGTTAATAATATCATGAACTGGTGACAATTACAATTTTATAACATAAGAACACAATAACAAAGGTACAAAACACATCATTAAAAACATAATAATACAGATAACATTTGTAGTACAGGCTTTACAAAAGAATCGAAATAACATATACGTCAGTGTTCCAGGAATTATGACATGAGTACATACATAAAAGATCAGAATAACTTTCGAAACACCAACTTCACACATGAGCATTAACACAAAACAGAAGAAATAATGTCTAAACATCTTTACAAAGTAAATAACATATTATTAATGCCAATTATATTCGAGGATAACAGTATTCCTCATCATAGTGAATGTAGCTTAATATTAAAAGAAGAAAAAATTCTATGAAACTACACAGAGACAGGAAGAAAACAAATACACAAGGGTACACAAACACATAGTGGGATAACACCAATAGGAAAGGACAGGGTTCGTTTTCAGTGTAACATTTGGTACTGCAGTCCAACCCAAAACTTCATATATCTTTCCTCTTATTTCATCCTTTGTTTCCACCAAAAAAATTCTATCTAAGCATGCTTTCTGTATTTATATGTTCACACATTTCTTACCTCAACATTTATTTCCAAGAAAATCCTACCTAAACCTGTTTTCTCAATGCATTTCTTCCAATTCATCGCAACTCATTCTCTTAGAGGCTACCCCCTCTTAAGCTAACTTAAATCTACTGAGCTCAGATGCTAAACTAAGGGACGAGGCAATGCAGCAGCACAAAATAAGTAACACAAACAGCAATGACCAAAAAATTGGAAAATTGCAAAGCAAGCTACAGTAAATCTAAATTACCAAGCAATGCAACATTACAACTAATATGAGCCAATGTGCAGCAACAAAAAATAAATCTGGCTTAGCAGAGTAACACAAATTAAAGTTCAGTAGCACTATGCCTGGCAAACAGCAGCTTATATCTAAACATGACATAGCTCAAGCAGAAAAAATAGTACACTAAAGATAACAATGCAGATAAGGGAAATGTATAATCACATCTTAATGTCTAAGTAATTAAAGTGGTGCACCACAAGAAGTTATTCTACCAAAAAGTTACCAATTACTTGAAAAGAAAATTATGAATGAAGTTCCTGTGAAGGTAAATGTCATTTTGTGCTCCCTCATTTTTTAAAAAAAATTATTATTTACTCGATCTGTAGACAGAAAATATTTATATTAGTACATCTATAAAATTTTATTTTAACCAATGCTGCAGTGCAGCTAGAAACTAGATATCAAATGAAATAAGCAACTATGTACAAAGCAAAGCATAAGAACATCGTTCAATAGTCATGTGGCATTTCATAAGTAGTAAAAAAAATCTCTCATCTAGAAAGACAGTAGTCATAGTCAGGTGTGTAGACAAACTATTTCTTGTCATTTCATTAGGCATTTCAGTAAATATCAGAAAGTACGATATGTTTCCAAGTAATCAGCGTGTCGGATTTGCGATGCTTTCTCTAAAGGAATGACAATGGCCAGGATAATGGCCTCCCTTTTTTTTTCCTGTGCTCTGAAAGGCACGCGCTAATGGCTTTTTCTCCAGGCGTCTGACACAGCTGGGTGCCCACGACGCATTATGTGCAGGTGGTCACTTAACTTTTGTACGGAAATATTTACGACAGCAGTTTCCGCTACAGTGACAGTCTCATATAAAATATTTCACAGGTCAAGAATTAGCGTTGCAAATCTGTAGAAAGAAAATCCTATAAATATAAGTGTCCAAATAAAATATTCGTCAGCATTGTGATACAGTCACGCATTTACACACATTTCATAACTCTTAAAGTACGATTCTTGGTTTCCAACACCCTTTTTCACAAGTCAAGAGTCCCTACCCACTATTCATTACTCCTTACCTTATTACACATATACGTATCCATCGACACTCGTCAATATTTCGTCATTATAAATATGAAGCATAATCAAATAACTCATATAGCCTCAGCCTATTAATCGTAAACATACCTCAGCAGCATAATACACATCGTCGTCGTAAAAATAACATCATAACACCTCAGTCAAATCTCAAAATCGTCGTAGCTTCCTCCAATAATTAAAAAAATTCTCTGCTCATGTCAAAAGTGTCATCTGCCTCAAACGTACTTTAAAAATCATGAATCCATACCAAATACATCATTCAAAGCTCTCATAGTATCACAATGGTTCCAAAAAAAATATGAACGGTTCACACAGTACAGACAAAATACAGTTTCATAAGTGTGAAGTTATCCAACTGTGTAATTACGTAAACATCTGTCACTGATATAGTAAAATAAATGTTTGTCTCTCTCAGTTAAATGATCAGATAGCTGTGTAATTTGTGTGTTAGAGAAATATGGTACCGATGTGTAAAGTTGTATAAGCAAATACCATATTAGCTAGGGTTCCTTGTGCTTGCCAAACACATGGTACACAAAGTAGGCGTGTACCCCCCTGAGGATTAATGTAATTATACCCTCAGGTGTTACAGATTACAGCAATGGAATGAAATGTATCACGGAAAACTTTCTTTGTAATTCAAAAATCTTTAAAAATAAATGTTTTAAGTACAACATTAATCACTGAAATGCGTGTCCTGTAGCGCTAAATGTGCGTCTTGTTGTAAGATAATCTCTGTGGAAGTGTCGTGGTTATCGTCCTCCGAAAGCTAAGTTCTGCAGAAGTCAATGTACTTACCTCATGATAAACAAAAGTGAAATACTTTATGTAGAGATATCTTAGTTATTACGCTTATTGCCATGATGAAGAAAGTACTGTGCTGTAACGTATTGTTGTGCTACGGAAAAGGCAGTCTCATTGTAGCTATACCACAAAAGTTACTACTAAAGCGGTTCTGGCGCTGCAGTCTGGAACCGCGAGACCGCTACGGTCGCAGGTTCGAATCCTGCCTCGGGCATGGATGTGTGTGATGTCCTTAGGTTAGTTAGGTTTAACTAGTTCTAAGTTCTAGGGGACTAATGACCTCAGCAGTTGAGTCCCATAGTGCTCAGAGCCATTTGAACCATTTTTTTACTACTAAAACATGTTTTACTTTCCAGAATAAAACAGAAAACTGTGCACATATAAAACAGAAACACTGCAAAAGCAACATTGTAAATTGTCACTCATTAGTAGCGTTGTGATAAAATCGTGTAGTTGTCACATAAACTAACCACTGTGTCGTCTGGTATCTCACAGAAAGTACTTTAAATCCAGAATGTATTTTCAAGTAAACCAAAATGTTGCATTAAAATCTCATTAGCATTACTGGTAAATGTTCTAAGTATGTGAGCCTTATAGTCGTTACGTAATCGTGCAACAAACAAGCAAGAATGTACACACACAATAACACTGTAACGTCTGTTCACTATAACAGTGCATTCGTCATTTCTGTTTAAATAAGTTCTCTTGGTTCATGACTGGATATTTAACTACAGACATTGTTGCATGTTAACAGATTCTTAAGTCTAACACAGCATACTAGTAATGTGAAGTGAAACGTTTTATGGCAATGACAAAGTTAAAAAGCAGATTATCTCTCAATAAGCGGTTTTACATGTGAAGTGTGGTGCAATCCTTTACTCTTCATAGTACTCAGAGTTTGAACTTGAATGCAATTGTCAGGCGGTATACGTCGGTAAAGAATACTGGAATTTTTTCTCAAGGTTAGCGTCTATGTTATTTTTCTCTGAGCCACCTGGCGCACGTGGGTGCCTGCGGCGCGAGTCATTGTCTGTCTCTTTGTTGGCGGGCGTTGTTATTGGGATTTGGAGACCTAACTTCTACAAATTCGCCTTGCCGAGAGGGCCCAGCTCTGTTAGAATTCCGCCAGTTCTGATGAAATTCACGTCTGTCGTTTTGTCGGTAGTTTACATAGTTTCTTGTTTGTCGGTCATGTGGCGGAGAATTTCTCCCTGAATCGTAACTCCGCGCTGAACTGTTGCGTCTGAAGTTATTCTGTCTCCCCTGGTAATAATTGTTTTGGTTCCCATATTGTCTGCTTCTGTGGTTATCTCTGTCATATTCATTACTACGGAGAGATGATCTTTCCCTGTAATTATTACTACTCTGCCAACGGTTGTCATACGGGTGGTGTCTGTTTCGGTCACGATTTACGTTGAAAGAATAGCCTTGTCGTATATTATTTCTGTCATCGCGGAATTGTGACGGATGTGATCTGTAATTGTTGTGCTCCTGTTTCCGCGTTCCCCGATTGCCAGTATCAATTTCCAGTTCTTTTAACAGTCCCTGAAAAGCCTCAATGTCTTCTTTGCAACGTCCTGCTAAAATAATATGTCGTAAATGTTCAGGCAATTTGAGTAAGCAAATGCGGATGAGTTCTGAGGGGCTGTATGGGTTTGAAAGATACTGATTCTTATGCAACATGTCTTCAAAATATTTCACAAGACTGGAAAATTCAGATTGTTCGAAATGTCTCATCATTATGATGCCATGTTTTATTCGGTCTTGTGTGGCTTGAGACCAATATGCTGAGAGGAAGGCATGGTAAAATTCTCCTTCACTGTGGCAATCGTGAATTACCGATCGCATTCTTACAGCTGGTTCATTCTCCAAGTAGCCACACATAAATTCTAATCTGTGTTCTAACGACCAGTTGGGAGGAAAACAATGAGAGAATTGATGGAGCCATGCTTGTGGATGAATGTCGTTGCCAGAATTCTTAAATGTTTTGAATTTACGTGTAGTAATGAACAGCTTATAGTCAAAATCGTCATGTCGGCGAGTCGCATGTTGGTCATTGTTACTTCGTTTCGGCGGTTCCATCTCAAAATCCAATGCGCCTTGCCAATTTCTTTCATAATTTCCGAAGTGTCCTGTGTTATTATTTTGTGGTTGTTCCGTATGTCTATGTCCCTCTTCCCGTATTGGAGCGCGAGTGTCCTCTGAAATATGTAATTCTTGTATTACCTGCGTCAACTGATCTTGTACTTCCCGGATTTCTCTTTTGTACTGTGTATTGATTTGATTTTGATTTTGTTTGAATTTTCTTATTTGTTCATACTCTTCTGTGTCAGTGAAGGCTACAGGTGTTGTGTTATTCAGATCATCATCTACCTTTGTAGATAAGTTAGTGAACTGATCTGAAAGTTCGGCTACTTTATCCGATAGTGAAATTATTTCCTCTGTATGTTTTTCTGAACCAAGTTTCAGAGTATCTACTGTGTCCTTTAAGTTTTCCTGCGTTTTTGCAAGTTGCGTAACCGAATCGGTAGATGCAACTGAGTCAAATTTAGCTTGCAAGGTCTCATGATTTTCATGAACAATAATTTGCAGTTCTTTTATGGCTGCTTCGTGATTCTGTACTACATTTTCATGCCGCGAAAAAATAGGTTGAAAATGCTCACAAATTTGTGTTTTTACGTCATTACAGACTTTTTGACATTTCGATTCAATGTTATGAAACTCAGTAGTTAAATCCTCACGTGTTCGTTCAAGAGTTTGCTCCAATGAGTCTAACTTTTTAAGATTTTGTTCCATTGTGTCTAACTTTTGAAGCTTTTGCTGTGTTTGTCCCATTTGTTGTATTAATTGTAATAACAATGCATTGGTGTCTGAAACATGTTCCTCAGTGCTTTTCGGCAGTGAATTTACACCGGAAACATTCACATTTTGACAAGCAGAAAATGTGTCTTGACTTATTTGAGAAAACGGTGAGGATCCAAAACCTGAATCTACAGTATTTGCGAGATCGTGTCGTGTCATTTCGGCTTCCTGAGGCGAGCTATTGCCAACCGATCGATCGATAATGCTTCCCTCTTCACTAATTGTTTCACTGTCCTCGCCATTGTTTGCCGCCCGCTCCATTTCCCTATGCACAATTACCAAATTACTACTTTGAACATCAGTTAATTCATTACTCGGTGGCGCTAACACACTGCTTTCATTTTCACTGTCATTTCTCAGTTTACTTTGGAGCCTAGTATTACGTTTTTCACACGCCATTATTGTCACAGTATTTCACACGACAACACAGAAAAACACAATTTGAAGAGCAAAAATAAGAATACACATTAACATAACACTGAAAATAATATCTAGTTAATTGCAGCTGCGAAATACTTGGTGCAAATCTACATGCATGCCACAACTGTTTTACTGTACAACAATGAAAGACTGCAACTACAAAGGAGATTTTCTCTACAATTACGCGCTAGCAATAAACAAAATCTACACTAATTAAACAAACTACAACAAAAGATCAGAAGATTCCAGTGAGGTATCCTCGGCTAAGGGTCGACATATGAAACGTCCCCTTTTTGAACAATTATACACGACTGTGCTTAAACTGACACACAATATTTTGTTAGCGCAACGCAATCTGACTTTCAAAATTCCCTACAAAAGAATGGCCCTGACTAACATTAAACTATACCTTTCACAAATCACTTACCTCACAAAAATCTTCGCTGCTCAAGCTACTGCAATACAGCGAGCGCCACTACTGCCAGCTAAATAAAAGACTCAAACTATGGAAGGCACTAACTACTGATAGGGATAGTTAGCAAATGAAAGATATTAATAGAGAACAAACAATGTATTTACCTTGATATCATCATATATAAATATAGCAGTTCATGACAAATTTCAAAACTCCGCCATCTCTCTCCCCACATCCACCACTGCTGGCGGCTCACCTCCAACTGCGCAACGCTACGCGCTGTTCACAGCCAGCTGCCTAACACTACAATGGCGAGTATTACAACAATGCAAAGCAGCCACAGACTGCACACAGCACAGCCAGTGATTTTCATACAGAGGTGGCGTTAGCAATAAAAAAACCTAAACAGCCTACTTACACATGTTCAGGTAAGCATATTTGCTTCATTACGAGCACGAACAAACCAACGTCGCGTATTACCGATGTTGATACAATCATAGCCGGCCGCAGTGGCCGAGCGATTCTAGGCGCTTCAGTCCGGAACCGCGCTGCTGCTACGGCTGCAGGTTCGAATCCTGCCTCGGGCATGGATGTGTGTGATGTCCTTAGGTTGGTTAGGTTTAAGTAGTTCTAAGTCTAGGGGACTGATGACCTCAGATGTTAAGTTCCATAGTGCTCGGAGCCATTTGAACCATTTTTGATACAATCATCACCGTACACACCTGTCATTCTTCTATGGATTTCAGTTGGGGCACGTTTTGAAGAAACTTGTTTACATCAGGCTGTTTATCACGCACGGACATAGTTACCTCACACACCACCGTGTTGCAACGTTACAATTCGGAGTGCTCTAACGGCAGATGGTTGCAGCTTGCATCACCGAAGCGGGAAAGTCGACCGAGTAATATACATGACATGAACACCTCAACCGATATTGAGAACAGAATAAAAAATTCGGAAGCATTAATTTTTAGCACGTTCTCGTACTTAAAGAATAGTGTTTGCACTAGAGTCGCGTCGTGAGAGGGAGCTTACACTGCCCTACTTAATAACCAGAGCAGTCGCCGCCTCCGTTTTTGCATTAATATTATTGAAGAAAAATCGAGACGAAAAATAGGATAGTTAAGTAAAAAAAAAAAGGAATTGTCGAGCGAAGCAAGTGATACAGGGGCGTACATATATATAAATTTTCAAGAAAGACTATTCAATGAACTAAAATGAAATTATCGTATGGCACTGTTGACCGGGGGGCGCCATGCGGGGGAGTTCAGTCGCAGTATTGCAAGTCCATTTTTTAGTTAACGCCACTTCGGCGACTTGCGGGTCAGGCATACTAAAATGCGGCAAGTTGTGTCTTCAAGACATCGTGTTTTCTTTACTCTTCGACTTTTGCAAACTGTGTTTAATACTATTGTTGGAAATATGATACATTTACCCGAGCGGTTCTAGGCGCTTCAGTCCGGAACCGCGCTGCTGCTACGCTCGCTGGTTCGAATCCTGCCGCGGGCATGGATGTGTGTGATGTCCTTAGGTTAATTAGGTTTAAGCAGTTCTAAGTTTACGGGACTGATGAGCTCAGATGTTAAGTCCTATAGTGCTTAGAGCCTTTTGAACCATTTGGTACATTCACGTTTTCGCTAACGTTAAAAAATCAGCTAAAATTTACTTTTGTACTACCATTCTTGTTCTCTTTCTGGTGAAGCAAAGTAATTGCAAAGTTCGCTACGCACTTCCTCACTCGCTGTGGTCAGTTGTGTGTGTTTAGCGGTTCCAGTGGTACATTTTTCTTCGGTCCGCCCGTCTTTGCGCCATTCTCCTTTTCGACACTGACGTTGTCGTTTTGGTATCGAACACACAAAACACTTCAAGTTTGAGGAAAAACTTCCAGCAACTGGCAAGTTCAGTAGGATACGAGGAACTGTTTCTCCTAACTTATGGAAGCTACTTCTGGAAATTCATCAAAATTGCGGAGGTCGACTTGGTGGGGGTATTACCACTGCAACGCATACGTACCTTCTACAAGCAATTTGCGGAAGTACACTGAGCCAGCTGCTACTTCGTTTTCGATAATTTGAAATCGGTTGCTGGTAAGATCTAATCCTGGTTACTCTGTGGGCTCAAACTAAGAAAATGGTTCTGAGCACTATGGGACTTAACAGCTGAGGTCATCAGTCCCCTAGAACTTAGAACTACTTAAGCCTAACTAACCTAAGGACATCACACACATAAATGCCCAAGGCAGGATTCGAACCTGCGACCGTAGCAGTTGCGAGGTTCCAGACTGAAGCGCCTAGAACCGCTCGGCCACTTCGGCCGGCTCAAACTAAGAGACTATTTAATGGCTCTGAGTACTATGGGACTCAACTGCTGAGGTCGTTAGTCCCCTAGAACTTAGAACTAGTTAAACCTAACTAAGGACATCACAAACTCCCATGCCCGAGGCAGGATTCGAACCTGCGACCGTAGCGGTCCTGCGGTTCCAGACTGCAGCGCCTTTAACCGCACGGCCACTTCGGCCGGCAGAGACTATTTAGACTGGCGTCTTAGAACATACGGTTTATGACGGTGGACAAAGGTCACCCGTGTTTTCGACGTACTAGCCAATTCAAGATGAAACTCTCTCCTCGTTTAGTTTCAGGCACAATTGAAGCAGTGGCTCATTACCAGCACTGTGCGGTACATGTTTACGAGGCACTCTCGGCGGGCCATTGCTATAAATATCGCAGATGACGGCGTCCGCGCCAATTTCTCCGTACAGGACGTTACGCGGCAGCCTTACGCCTCTTTTATTTTTGCGCTGTCAGATAACGTCGCGCCATACACAGGGCTGCATTGTTCTCAAGCTTGGCAGAATGGCGTCGTGACGTTACGGACCACCCGGTCGTAACGGACCGGCTTGTGACATTCGAAGAGAGGCAGCCGCCCCAATCAGCTGTCGAATCCAGGCCTCGGATTGCATCTAGACTCTGCGGAATTAACGTCTGCCAAGTTCATCTGCTCCTGCCGCTGCCTCATTTTTCGCGTTTCAAATATCCTCTGACTATTGGTATTTTTATTTATAGATGATGACTTTCTTATGAGTCATCGCTATCCGTCTTTTTTATAACAAATAAATTCGGCAAGCAGACGTGCAAATTGAGGTTATTTTATTTGATTTTCGCCACCAGTTTCGACAGTTCAGTACGCCGTCTGCAGGCCCCATATGTGGGTCTTAAAAGTTATCTATATTGCCATAGTGGGACCATCTGTGTTGTGAATTCTCAAGTGCTTCCTTCGAAGCCTTGACGGCAAGTCAGTCAAGTCTTCAACTGAAGCACTCGAGAATTCACAACATCCAGAAACAGAGATGGACCCACTGCGTCAGTATCGATAATTTATGAGAGATGCATACGGGGCCTGAAGATAATATTTGAATTTTCGAAACTGGTAGCGAAAATAAAACAAACTAAAATAACTTCTCAATTTACAGAGCTGTTTGGCGAATTCGTTCGTGAAATATTTGACCAGCCGCTGTCCCATGTCCAGAACAGATCAACATATTTTCCGTCTGTTTAGATGCAGTCCAACCTGTTCGTCTCGGACTAGCATTTCTACCCAACGTCTTCAATTATTTGCTGGATGTGTTCCATTCCTCCAAAACGTACCGAGCCTAGATTGATAAAATAAATAGAGAAATGTTAGAAAGCGATTTTAATGCTTCCGGTGTTCTACATAGTCTCCCCACAGTAGAGTAAACCGCATAGAACGTTCACACAGCCACCTGAAACTGTTATAAATTTGCTTCTTTCGGATGTTGAGCAACTCGTCACATTGCCTCGAATGTTGGTTATGTTGTCAAACGTAGAACCTTCGTATGAATTCCTGCACTTCGTCGTTTGGTGGTAGGTTCGTATTGATAACACCAAGCTTCTTCAGCCGCATAGATTTTCTGTCGCGGCACGTACCCACACTTCGTCAATTTTGTTCGGGAGCTGTATGGGACAGTCTTTGCACACACTTTCCTCTTTTTAAAAACATTCTACATCTACATGGATACTCTGCAAATCACATTTAAGTGCCTGGCAGAGGGTTCAACGAACCACCTTCACAATTCTCTATTATTCCAATCTCGTATAGCGCGCGGAAAGAATGAACACCTATATCTTTCCGTACAAGCTCTGATTTCCTTTATTTTATCGTGGTGATCGTTCCGCCCTATGTAGGTCGGTGTCAACAAAATATTTTCGCATTCGGTGGAGAAAGTTGGTGATTGGAAAATCGTGAGAAGATTCCGTCGCAATGAAAAACGCCTTTCTTTTAATGATTTCCAGCCCAAATCCTGCATCATTTCTGTGAAACTCTCTCCCATATTTCGCTATAATACAAAACGTGCTGCCTTTCTTTGAACTTTTTCGATGTACTCCGTCAGTCCTATCTGGTAAGGATCCCACACCGCGCAGCAGTATTCTAAAAGAGGACGGACAAGCGTAGTGTAGGCAGTCTCCTTAGTAGGTCTGTTACGTTTTCTAAGTGTCCTGCCAATAAAACGCAGCCTTTGGTTAGCCTTCCCCACAACATTTTCTGTGTGTTCTTTCCAATTTAAGTTGTCCGTAATTGTAATCAAAGTTCAAATGTGTGTGAAATCTTATGGAACTTAACTGCTAAGGTCATCAGTCCCTAAGCTTACACACTACTTAATCTAAAGTAGCCTAAAGACAAACACACACACACCCATGCCCGAGGGAGGACTCGAACCTCCGCCGGGATCAGCCGCGTAATTGTAATGCCTAAGTATTTAGTTGAATTTGCGGCTTTTAGGTTAGACTGATTCATCGTGTAACCGAAGTTTAACGAGTTCCTTTTAGCACTCATGTGGATGACCTCACACTTTTCGTTATTCAGGGTCAACTGCTACTTTTCGCACCATTCAGACATTTTTTCTAAATTGTTTTGCAGTTTGTTTTGACCTTCTGATGACTTAAATCGTTTATATATATACAAGGAACAGCAAACGGCGTATAACACTACCTTGGGGAACTCCAGAAATCACTTCTGTTTTACTCAATGACTTTCCGTCAATTACTACGAACTGTGACCTCAGTGACAGGAAATCGCAAATCCAGTCACATAACTGAGACGATATTCCATAAGCACGCAATTTTACTACGAGCTGCTTGTGTGGTAAAGTGTCAAAAGCCTTCCGGAAATCCAAGAATACGGAATCGATCTGAAATCCCTTGTCAATAGCACTCAGCACTTCATGTGAATAAAGAGCTAGTTATGTTTCACAGGAACGATGTTTACTAAACCTATGTTGACTGTGTGTCAATAGACTGTTTGCTTCGAGGTAATTCATAATGTTCGAACACAATATACGTTCTAAAATCCTGCTGCATATCGACGTTAACGATATAGGCATGTAATTTAGTGGATTACATCTGGAGAACGTCTTCAGCACTTGATTTAGAGATGTTGCTCCATCACGATTTGTAACTCAACGATGTTGTCATACCGTGATCTCACATCCACTACTTAAGAGTGACTGCTCACAACTATCTGGTCGAATGCACATCCATTGTTTACAGCAGATAGTTCTAGCTGCTACCGAGCTACTGCGCTGACGTCACTTATTCGCAAGGAAAGAAAGGATTCTCCCAAGTTTGTCTACAGCTATTACTCTCTATTCTCTCTAGTAGATGTACCGTGCGAGTTAATCCCTGATGTCCGAACGCATTTCCTGTCGCCAAGCCCCTTCTTGTAACCAGTGTTCGTAACATGTTCGTTTTTCTCAGATTCTACGGAGAACGAGACCCACGAGATTGACCGGCCGTGGCACGTGCGTCACATTACGTAACACTACAGGTCTTACGAGTGCCAGCAACCGTCACCAGCGCTGAGCAAGTAACTATTTCAGACGAGTTTAATAATTCTTGATTGCGAGTTTAAATGCTTGTAATCTGTCGATAGCACTCGAAGCAGTTAAGACTTTTAGCGGGTATCTTTTCAATTACATTTCGATTTCCCGTGGGGCCTGGACGGAACCGAGCGTTTCTGAAGAGTGGCGGACAAGCCGACTAGTCCGTTGCAGGGCCCGTATTTCTCGTGGGGGCCCCGGCGGAGTTATGAGTCCACCTAATTTTTGAACATCGCTCTAAGCACCACGCTTCTATTCTCTTCTTTTCCGGTTTCCCCGCAGTTCATGATTCACTATGCTTCAAACGTACGTACACTAGGCGATCAAAAGTATCAAGACACCCCGAAAAACATACTGCCAGGTACTCCATATCAGCGACCTCAGTAGTCATTAGACATCATGAGAGAGCAGAATGGGACCTCTTCGGAATTCACGGACTTTGAACGTGGTCAGATGATTGGGGGTCGCTTGTGTCATACGACCGTACACGAGATTTCCACACTCCTAAACATCCCTAGGTCCACTGTTTCCGATGTGATAGTGAATTGGAAACGCCAAGGGACACGTACAGCACAAAACTGTAGAGGCCGACCTCGTCTTTTGACTGACAGAGACCGCCGACAGTTGAAGAGGGTCGTAATGTGTAATAGGCAGACGTCTATCCAGACCATCAGACAGAAATTCCAGTCAGCATCAGGATCCATTGCAAGGACTATGACAGTTATGCGGGAGGTGAGAAAACTTCATGGTCGAGCGGCTGCTCAAGAGCCACACATCCCGCCGGTAAATGCCAAACGACGCCTCGCTTGGTGTAACGAGCGTAAACATTGGACGATTGAACAGTGGAAAAACGTTCCGTGGAGTGACGAATCACGGTAAACAATGTGGCGATCCGATGGCAGGATGTGGGTATGACGAATGCACGGCGTACGCCATCTCCCAGCGTATGTAGTGCCAACAATAAAATTCGGAGGCGGTAGTGTTATGGTGTGGTCGTGTTTTTCATGGAGGGGGCTTGTACCCCTTGTTGTTTTGCGGGGCACTATCACAGCACAGGCCTACATTGATGTTTTAAGCGCCTTCTAGCTTCCCACTGTTGAAGAGCAATTCGGGGATCACGATTGCATCTTTCAACACGGTCGAGCACCTGTTCATAATGCACGGGCTGTGGCGGAGTGGCTATACGACAATAACATCCCTGTAATGGACTGGCCTGCTCAGAATCCTGACCTGAATCCCATAGAACACCATTGGGATGTTTCGGAACGCCTACTTCGTGCCGAGCCTCACCGACCGACGTCGATACCTCTCCTCAGTGCAGCACTCTGTGAAGAGTGGGCTGCCTTTTCCTAAGAAACCTTCCAGCACCTGCTTGAACGTATGACTGCGAGAGTGGAAGCCGTTATCAAGGCTAAGGGTGGGCCAACATCATACAGAATTCCAGCATTACTGATGGGGGCGCCACGAACTTGTAAGTCATTTTCAGCCAGGTGTCCGGACACTTTTGATCATATAGTGTACATTCCCAGAAATTTCTTCCTCAGACAATGTTTGACACTGGCAGACTTTTTTCTGTCAGGAATGCCCTCTTTGCTAATGTGCTGTTTATGTCGACCTCACGCCGTCCGTCATGTTCAAATGGTTCTGAGCACTATGGGACTCAACTGCTGTGGTCATAAGTCCCCTAGAACTTAGAACTACTTAAACCTAACTAACCTAAGGACATCACACACATCCATGCCCGAGGCAGGATTCGAACCTGCGACCGTAGCGGTCGTGCGGTTCCAGACTGTAGCGCCTTTAACCGCTCGGCCACTCCGGCCGGCCGTCCGTCATGTATTTTGCTTTCAAGGCAGCAGAATTTCTTAACTTCGTCTATTTTGTGGTTCCCAATTCTGTTGCTAAGTATAGCGATAATTGCAGTTCTGAAAGTGTCTCCTCTGCGCTATGGGTAGTTCCCGCAATATACCAGAAATCGCTTCATTATTCACATCGCAGCAATTAATGAACTAACTGGCAGCATGACAGAACATTAACTATGTAATGGCTACTACACCGCTGTATAATTTACAATTTATTATTATTATTATTATTATTATTATTATTATTATTAGTAGTAGTAGTAGTAGTAGTAGTAGTAGTAGTAGTGGTGGTGGCGTTGGTTAGACACAAAACATTCTCAGTCTGAAGTCTGCGACTTTCTGCCAGTTCAGAAGTAAGGGGTCCATCATCAAATGGTTTGCAAACAGAAGGCCAAAGTAGACAGCACATATTTTAATTTGGTTGATTGGGAATTGGGGTGCTTGGTAGGGGCGAAGCAAGTGCCGCTAGGTATGGAAGTGCTGCGGAGTAGGGACAGCAAGCGTCTACTTACAGTGTGGATAGTTAGCTTCCTTTCCTGAAGAGGAGTTGTGAGTAGCATTTAGGATGCACTGAGAACTGCTTCGTCATTTTATTTAGAAAAAGTTGTTAGAAATAAGCAAGCAATTGTCTCACTGATTCATTTCTTCATAGTTTAATAAAAATAAAATAGCTACAAGAACTAAATGTCATGTTTTACAATCATGGTGTAATTTTGATAATGACTTCAGCTGTGATGTGCATTTTACCAGTCTTTGTATAATGTTTACTAAGGACAGTCGTTCTGTAGCACGTTATGCGTTCCGGAGTTCGGATGGAGGTTTTAGAGTTGGCAGTTCTTATCAGCACATGCTGCACAGTCACCAGAATAAGGGACTGGAACTCCTGTCAAGTTGTTTGTGTTTACTGAGGCCGCAGATTTTTATTATGGGTTGGTCTTCCCATATTCAACTTCTTACGGTGTCATACTTGGTGGTTCGGCATTATGGACGCCAAGGTTCAGTTTGCATTTCTTCTTTTAACTTTGACTCCGTATACATTGCATCAGTTTATCAAAGTACGCGACGTTTCAGATATTGTGATTTACAGTTTTCGTAATAAGCAGTGGGTGTTTCAGTAGGGCTTATCACATTTTTTATTTTTGTTACACTTTATCTGACGGTGCACTGGCCTACATACGCGTATTTATGTATTGTTTAAGGTTAGAGGTCAGAGGGTACCAGATTGTTTTAGGCATCCGTGCCCAACCCTGAGACAATTAGGTTGTAGGTATTTAAATGTGTGTTTGTTTATCACGCAGGGATGTAATAGTGAACATTGTATTTGAGGACGGGTGTATTTCGTTATTTAAGGGTACACAGCTATCAAGGGTTTTGAGAGGAGGGTCTTTTCAATTCTTGGGATGGTTGTCACAATATTGTGTGGTTCATGTACAGTTGCAATGGGACTGTGGTTAGCCTGTACCAGGTTGGTTTCACTTTTACCATCAGGTTCAAATGGCTCTGAGCACTATGGGACTTAACATCTGAGGTCATCAGTCCCCTAGAACTTAGAACTAATTAAACCTAACTAACCCAAGGACATCACACACATCCATGCCCGAGGTAGGATTCGAACCTGCGACCGCTCGGCCACACCGGCCGGCTTACCGTCAGGTTCTTACATCACGTGTACACCTTTGGCATACGTCTTTAAACGTTAATGAACATTTTTAGTTGGATCATGTCTGATATTTGGGACCTTCCGTTAAATTTATACAGTGGTACATTGTGTTATTTTAATGATTTGGACTGAAAGGTGCCCTTTTAAATGTCCATTGCTTTTACTTATGACGACAACCATGTGTTTTGACTGCGATTCAGGTTTATTTTGTGTTCATGTTTTATACGCTTATATATTTCTGGACTATAGCGGGAAAAAGACCTCGAGGCATTGACATATGTGCTCTATTGGTACTTCGTAGAGTATTACCTAAAGGTCGCTTCAACTAATACATTAGAGTACCATAATGTGTTCGTTTTTGTATAGTTGTTTAGTTTTCAAATACTGGCATTGTATTATCATTATTGATAAACAGGTGCCGCCGAAACAAGTCGTGTGATAGAATAAAGACATTCCGAAGTTGCAGCTGTGATGGTTCTTTTTCTCATATAAATATCATTTATATTTCGTCGTTTTAAAAATGAATTTACGAAAGGAAATTGTTTATCATTGTCAAGTTTAGTTGGGCACTAATGTTAATGATGGTGGGCGGGGGGGGGGGGGAGGAAGTTCTAGCTAATATAACTCAGGGTTAATGGTCACGGGGGTCCACTGCTCTATAGCGGTCGAAACGATGGGGATATCCCCCTGGGAACGCGACCAGCGCAGCGTTCTGGCGGGTAACCGCGAGCTGGGTGTGCCTCCCTCCCCCCTGCCCATGCTGACTCTCGCCTTGACGTGCAGATCGTCTCACGCACCCGAGCATCCCACGCGCCGCCGCTGCCCACCTCCTCACGAGTTCCCAGCGACACCCGTATCTCTGCCTGCAGGTGGCCACACACTTGACTGCATGCTTCACAAAGATATACGATTTAGCGTTTTGCACAAGCATCCATGAGCGCGTGTTGGGTAAATTAGCCTAAACACCAAGAGTGTAAAAGCTGCTTGATGCTTGCGTACAACTGGGAGGCTTGTAAAAGGCTGCGAGACAGTTTCCGTAGTCGAGCGATCTGCAACACATCAACTGAGACTTGTTGTAAGATTTCGTTCAAAGTTTCGAAAGTCAATGCAAGAACTTTACGAGACAAATGGGTCAGTGGCTCTAAGCACTATGGGACGAAACATCTGAGGTCATCAGTCCCCTAGACTTAGAACTACTTAAACGTAACTAACCTAAGGACATCACACACAACTATGCCCGAGGCAGGATTCGAACCTGCGAACCGTAGCGGTTGCGCGGTTCCAGATTAAAGCGCCCAGAATCGCTCGGCCACTCCAGCCGGCGTGCGACTCGTACGCAGAGCTTATTTTTTGCGCTTCCAGTAAAGTATCGACTTTTCTCCAGCCCCTGCCACTTCCAGGGTGTGCTTTACAGCCAGCACTTCGAATGTGACGTTCGTCAGTGCTATGAACCTCAGAACTAGTCACGTCCTAGTGATAAACAGCCTCATGATAGTCTTTAATGCAATTTTAAGATTCGTTTGACCACACTTTCAGTAATAAACACGGAATCGAAAACTATCACTCGAATTCACGGTGCAAACTCTCGGAGGCGAAAAAAGGACTGGCGTCTCCGCTCAGTAAATATGCATCTTGACGTACCGCCGCGAAACGTAGCTGTGCTTGTACACCTTCTCCCATTCCGAACGGGCAACGACAGACCAGCAATTAAAGAAGAACTATATCAAGGAATTTTGAAGTTATATCTGAAATGGGATCTAAATGCTAAGCCCAGTAACATATAAACGAAAATGTAGTACCAAATGCAGTCGACAAACAATATATCATCTAATTGCCACTACTGTTAACATATCTAAGGCTCTATGTTCCGCGCGATTACTCCACAGTATTAGATAAAATAGCGGAGGCAGGAGACGTTTGTAACATTAATACACTACTGGCCATTAAAATTGCTACATCAAGAAGAAATGCAGATGATAAACTGTTATTCATATGACAAATATATTATACTAGAACTGACATGGGATTCCATTTTCACGCAATCTGGGTGCATAGATTCTGAAAAATCAGTACCCAGAACAACCACCTCTGGCCGTAATAACGGCCGAGATACGCCTGGGCATTGATTCAAACAGAGCTTGGATGGCGTGTACAGCTACAGCTGCCCATGCAGCTTCAACACGATACCACAGTTCATCAAGAGCAGTGACTGGCGTATTGTGACGAGTCAGTTGCTCTGCCACCATTGACCAGACGTTTTCAATTGTTGAGAGATCTGGAGAATGTGCAGGCCAGGGCAGCAGTCGAACATTTTCTGTATCCAGAAAGGCTCGTACAGGACCTGCAACATACGGCCGTGCATTATCCTGCTGAAATGTAGGGTTTCGCAGGGATCGAATGAAGGGTAGAGGCACGGGTCGTAACACATCTGAAATGTAACGTCCACTGTTCAAAGTGCCGTCAATGCGAACAAGAGACGACCGAGACGTGTAACCAATGGCACCCCATACCATCACGCCAGTATGGCGATGACGAATACACGATTCCAATGTGCGTTCACCGCGATGTCGCCAAACGCGGATGCGACCATTATGATGCTGTAAACAGAACCTGCATTCATCCGAAACAATGACGTTTTGCTATTGCTGAACCCAGGTTCGTCGTTGAGTACACCATCGCAGGCGCTCCTGTCTGTGATGCAGCGTCAAGGGTAACCGCTGCAATGGTCTCCGAGCTGATAGTCCATGTTGCTGCAAACGTCGTCGAACTGTTCTCGCAGATGGTTGTTGTCTTGCAAACGTCTCCATCTGTTGACTCAGGGATCGAGACGAGGCTGCACGATCCGTTACAGCCATGCGGATAAGATGCCTGTCATCTCGACTGCTAGTGATACGAGACCGTTGGGATCCAGCACGGCCTTCCGGATTGCCCTCTTGAACCCACGGATTCCATATTCTGGAGTCATTGGATCTCGATCAACGCGAGCAGCAATGTCGTGATACGATAAACCGCAATCCCGATAGGCTACAATCCGACCTGTATCACTGTCGGAAACGTGATGGTACGCATTTCTCCTCCTTGCACGAGACATAACAACAACGTTTAACCAGGCATCGACGGTCAACTGCTGTTTGTGTATGAGAAATCGGTTGGAAACTTTCCTCATGTCAGCACGTTGTAGGCGCCAACCTTGTGTGAATGCTCTGAAAAACTAATCATTTGCATATCACAGCATCTTCTTCCTGTCGGTTAAATTTCGCGTCTGTAGCACGTCATCTTCGTGGTGTAGCAATTTTAATGGCCAGTAGTGTAAAAACTTCCGGACTAAAATGTCGTGGCCAAACAGCAGATATTCTTCCTCCTGACGTTTCGTTGCCAACTGCAGGCAACATCCGCCGACAGCACGTGACGAGTGGGGGCGTGCTCTATGCCCTCTATGTAAACAGGACCTCCACGGCCCAGGACCGAGCGAGGTGGCGCAGTGGTTAGACACTGGACTCGCATTCGGGAGGACGACTGTTCAATCCCCCGTCCGGCCATCCTGATTTAGGTTTTCCGTGATTTCCCTAAATCGCTCCAGGCAAATGCCGGGATGGTTCCCCTGAAAGGGCACGGCCGACTTCCTTCCCTAATCCGATGAGACCGATGACCACGCTGTCTGGTCTCCTTCCCCAAACAACCAACCGACCAACCAACCAACCACGGCCCAGCAGCCAGTCGTTGACTCACCTCGGAAGATGTTGCCCGCAGTTGGCAACGAAACGTCAGGAGGAAGAGTTTGTACTGTTCGACTACGGTCTCTTACACCGGAAGTTTTAATTAATGAGGACGCCGGCACTGAAAGACTACACGTTATTTTTGCAACTGAGTAGAAAGAAATGGCGAGTGAAGGAGAAGGTGCTGTGGCAACAATGAGGAAAAGGCTAAAAAATGAAGGGAATGAACACACAAGTTTAAGCAACAAATCTACAGTACTGACCATTAAAAATGTTACACCACCAAGGTGACGTGCTACAGACGCGAAATTTAACCGATAGGAAGAAGATGCTGTAATATGCAAATGATTAGCTTTTAAGAGCATTCACACAAGGTTGGCGCCGGTGGCGACACCTACAACGTGCTGACACGAGGAAAGTTTCCAACCGATTTCTCGTACACAAACAGCAGTTGACCGGTGTTCCCCGGTGAAACGTTGTTGTGATGCCTCGTGTAAGGAGGAGAAATGCGTACCATCACGTTTCCGACCTTTATAAAGGTCGGATTGTAGCCTATCGCGATTGCGGTTTATTGTATCGCGACACTGCTGCTCAGGTTCGTCGAGTAGAATATGGAATCGATGGGCTCAGGAGGGTAATACGGGACGCCGTGCTGGATCCCAACGGCCTCAGCAGTCTAGATGACAGGCATCTTATCCGCATGGCTGTAACGGATCGTGCAGCCTCGTCTCGATCCCTGAGTCAACACATGGAGACGTTTGCAAGACAACAACCATCTGCACGAACAGTTTGGAGACGTTTGCAGCAGCGTGGACTATCAGCTCGGAGACCATGGCTGCAGTTACCCTTGGCTCTGCATCACAGACAGGAGCGCCTGCGATGGTGTACTCGACGACGAACCTGGGTGCACGAATGACAAAACGTTATTTTTTCGGGTGAATCCAGGTTCTGTTTACAGCATCATGATGGTCGCATCCGTGTTTGGCGACATCGCGGTGAACGCACATTGGAAGCGTCTTTCGTCGTCGCCATACTGGCATATCAGCCGGCGTGATGGTATGGGGTGCCATTTGTTACACGTCTCGGTCACCTCTTGTTCGCATTGACGGCACTTTGAACAGCGGACGTTACGACCCGTGGCTCTACCCTACATTCGATCCCTGCGAAACCCTACATTTCAACAGGTTAATGCACGACGGCATGTTGCAGGTCCTGTACGGGTCTTTCTGGCCAGCACATTGTCCAGATCTCTCACCAATTGAAAACCTCTGGTCAAAGGTGGCCGAGCAACTGGCTCGTCACAATACGCCAGTCACTACTCTTGATGAACTGTGCTATCGTGTTGAAGCTGCATGGGCAGCCATACCTGCACAGGCTATCCAAACTCTGTTTTACTCAATGCCCAGGGGTATCAAGGCCGTTATTACGACCAGAGGTGGTTGTTCTGGGTACTGATTTCTCAGGATCTATGCACCCAAACTGCGTGAAAATGGAATCACATGTCAGTTCTAGTATAATATATTTGTCGAATGAATACCCGTTTATCATCTGCATTTCTTCTTGGTGTAGCAATTTTAACGGCCAGTAGTGTATTTCTGCAAAAGCTCATCCAGCGCATGAGGTAAGTATCATTAACCAACACCATAACTGGACAGACTATATGTATTGTTGGGTTACGAAACGTATTGCTCCAGGACATAATACACAATCAAGACAAACGAAGCCATTTATCGCCAGTATCATGAATGCATCTGACTTCTTAGATTTCAAGAAAGCAGCAGATTATAATATAAACACAACGCATCTAAACATATCCAAACTACAATGGCTCCAGTTAGACAAACGTAAGCTTCATGTATTTAAGACCAGGAGAAGCTTAAATGATATCGAGGCCTGGGAAGGTGCCCCTACTTTGAGAAAATGTGTATGAATACAGAAGATCAAGAAAATGCTGCTACCTATCCTAGATAGTACAAGCCACATCTGTGAAGAAGAAAGATTTGATTGAAATGTGGCAGTACCTGATAATGACCACATACAGTTTTACAAAAGCAGAATGTTTACTTCCTTTTTGCTGGCTATTGAACTTTGTCACATCCAGCTTTTCATTGCATTTCGAAATTCAATAAATTTTTCATACTACTACGATACAATGTTTTTAATTTCCTTTGAAAACTAGGTCCATACTATACTTAACTCTCAAACAGTACGCATTAGCAGTGCAACTATGACCATTAACTGACTAGTATACTTAAAGCTCATTTTCCTCAAATGGTTCAAATGGCTCCGAGCACTGTGGTACTTAACATCGGAGGTCATCAGTACCCTAGAACTTAGAACTACTTCAGCCTAACTAACCGAAGGAAATTACACACATACATGCCCGAGGCAGGATTCGAACCTGCGATCGTAGCAGTCGCGCGGTATCGGACTGAAGCGCCTAGAACCGCTCGGCCATCATTTTCCTCATTTTCGTGGTTTTGGCACTTAAAAACGTGGCGTTTAAAAACGTATGCCAAAGATGTACACGTGATGTAAGAACCTGACGGTAAAGGTGAACCCAACCTGCAACATGCTAACCACAGACCCATTGCAACTGTCTTAAATTGACTACGAGACCGCGATTCTTCTATAGGCAAATCGCTAGTCTTGCCTTAGAGAGCCAAAAGCGAGTGCTTACAACGGTGTACTAGACTCCATCCATCTAGCTGATTAACTGTTCATTCCAGTCTATGATACTATGTGCATCATGTGATGTCACCGCCAGACACCACACTTGCTAGGTGGTAGCCTTTAAATCGGCCGCGGTCCGCTAGTATAAGTCGGACCCGCGTGTCGCCACTATCAGTGATTGCAGACCGATCGCCGCCACACGGCAGGTAGCACTCGCCCCAGTTGTACAGCCGACTTTGCTAGCGATGGTTCACTGCCTACATACGCTCTCATTTGGAGAGGCGATAGTTTTGCATAGCCTTCAGCTACGTCATTTGCTACGACTTAGCAAGGCGCCATATTCAGTAATTAGAATGAATTCTGAACAGGCAATATTGTGAATCATGTACCGTCAAGAGCGACGTTCATCATTAATGGATTAAAGTTAAGTATCAAACTAATTACGTCCGCTTTCTGAATTGATGTTGTCATGTTCCAGACCTCACGTCAGTATAGTTCTTCCCTCCTCACGCCAGCCTGCGTGAGCTAAAACGCGTGCATTTCGGCCTCCCCTAGTAACACGCTCTTCTGCCAACACAACACATCATATTTTCACACTCATCATATGTGAGCCAGGTTTCAGACAACAAATCTGACTGTAGGTGAACAGTGCCTTCTAAACGGCGTGCAGCCTACTTATCGGCAGTTCAGGAGCAGTAGCAGATCTCTCGCCCTGTCGCGTGGTCCCAGGCCATCGGCTCTTTGTTCAGAGTTCACACATCGCGCACTTTGCCTGTCGCCTCTTCTTGTCCACTGGCGTCAGCGGAAATGCTTCAGATAATCGGGTCACGTCTCGCGATATTACTCGAGCGGATCGAAGCGCCAAGTGACACTGTTGACAGAAAGTGTCACGGATCAGCGAATGCTTCGGCATGAACTGCAGTGACGCCTGCCACCCTTCGACCCCATATCGTCACTACATGTGCGGCAGCTCTACAGGGAGTATTGTCACAGGAAGACACTGTTTCGGTGTTTCTCAGGGTCTAGTAGTTGTCACGTGATATGAATACATGTTAGTCCTGTTTGACGAAAGTTGCTCAAGTTTTTGTAAGCTCTTCGTTATTCTGTCTGTCGTAACATTTCGCCGAGCGAGTGGCGCAGTGGTTAGCAAACTGGGCTCGAATTTGAGAGGACGACGGTTCAAACCCGCGTCCTGATTTAGGGAAATCCCTTCAGGCAAATACCAGGATGGTTCCCTTGAAAGGGCACGGCCGACTTCCCTGTCCTTCCCTAATCCGATGGGACTGATGACCTCGCTATTTGGTCCCCTCCCCCAAAGTAACCAACCAATCAATCTATCTATCAATCGCCGGCCGGAGTGGCCGTGCGGTTGTAGGCGCTACAGTTTGGAACCGAGCGACCGTTACGGTCGCAGGTTCGAATCCTGCCTCGGGCATGGATGTGTGTGATGTCCTTACGTTAGTTAGGTTTAAGTAGTTCTAAGTTCTAGGCGACTGATGACCTCAGAAGTTAAGCCGCATAGTGCTCAGAGCCATTTGAACCATCATCTATCAATCAATCAATCGTAACATTTCTCACCGGAGTCTCTCTCGCTTCATTCACAGATCTTCATTGCACTCATTCTGGGAAACATTGTTACACTGCCTTTAGCAGTCCATCCCGCTAGATGACATCGTGCCTCATGTGGGCAGCGTAGTATAACCTACGTTAGTCTTCGCAAAATTTTGGTAGAATGTTAATTGTTCAGTGACAGGATACGTCAGAAGAGCTGCAGCGGGATGGAAACGACTCAGAGTAATTTTGAAGTGAAATATATTTTGAATAAAATTGCGGCTTTAGGGGACTCTGCTCGTGTTACCGTTTTATGGTTCTGTTTTGATGAAGTCAGGCGCAGAGGTCGCGCTGTTGCATTACAATAATTTGGGTGTTGCGCGGCCTTGTGAAAATGCACTACAATGCGACGAAATGTGCCGCAGAGCATAGCAACATAGGTTCGTACTTAACACATCTGACTGCAGGCTCTAAAATAAATGATGTAATTAAACATGTGGTAGTGGGCGGATGGCGCTCAAGCATCACAACGTCATACTTGTGCTTCACAGCGGAAATTAACAGCCGAAACATAAAATGCACTTCTACAGACAATTAGTGTTACATGGCGCGTATGTATAATGAATATTAACTCATTGCATCTCAGAGTTACCAGCAATTAGCATAAGAGTACAAAAACGGGCGTTTTTGAGAAACTAGAGAGAGAGAGAGAGAGAGAGAGAGAGAGAGAGAGAGAGAGACGGAGAGAGAGAGAGAGAGAGACGGAGACGATTCCGACAATCCGAGGAGAGCTCGTTTGTTGTATAAAAAAAAAAGATGAACGAAAATATGTCACTGATATTATTACATAGATCAGAGATGTTCCTTCATAATATTCGATTGCCGGCCGCTGTGGCCGAGCGTTTCTAGGCGTTTCAGTCCGGAACCGCGCTGCTTCAACGGTCGCAGGTTCGAATCCTGCCTCGGGCATGGATGTGTGTGATGTCCTTAGGTTAGTTAGGTTTAAGTAGTTCTAAGTCTAGGGGACTGATGACCTCAGATGTTAAGTCCCATAGTGCCTAGAGCCATTTGAACCATTTGAATATTCGACTGAATCGATAAAAATTAATATGCTACAGCAGACTAAGTCAATCCTTACACGGTACGTGAACGAGGAGCGGGCCGAGTTTTGTGACGTCACAACGTGGAATTTCGCGTTTCAGGGCATTTCGAAACGTGAAGAACTGAATAAGTCAGATCATTGCTTCGTGGAGAGGAACGTGACAAATGAGACGTGATATCGCGCTTTACATCATAAACGGATCGTAGGAGGCGCCACTTCGGATTACGTCGTTTGCAGCTGAAGCCAGTATTTGGTGGAGTTCGTAACTTACGTCCTCTGAATGTTCGCTGCTTCAAACCATCAACACACTGAGATCACTCGACAACGCGTGCTCTTTATTGCGATTTCTTATAATAAAATACCAGAAACGTCATATTAGTGGTTAAAGAATTTTCGTATTTCGATGTTCTCGTATTAGAGTTTGCGTGATATAAACATACACCATGTAAAGGCATGAGGCATTCAAGATCTCTCGAAATCGCGCCGTTGTGCGTACCGTTTGTTATAACTGAATTTCGGTTAACTACATATCAGCGGTTAAAGCCTTCAGGGCATCGTAACATCAAAGACAAAGATTTACGTAATACTGCGTTAGTGTGATGCAGACGATAGACGTGCGGAACTGTGAGTCTGACGTAATTGCTTCGCTTCCTGTTTTCTACAAGTATCTTCTTCATTCACTTTCACATTTTCGAAAAGAGGCTGGAACTTTGTTATTATTGCTAGAAGTAATTGTATACCATTCGGTGTTATGTGTAATTAGAGTGGTCCCTCTCAGAAGTGCGTTTGTTCGATTTTGTGAACTGCCATGGAACATGGACCAGTGAATTGCATCGTTTGAGTTCTCGATCGCGCAGCACGGTGGAACGGTTTTTATGTCTTTCTGACACAGAACTTTTGGTTCCATGACAACATTGGGGTGAGGATGACTTCAGATGGTTACGTGATTCTACACCAGATGATGGAACATAAAGTGTTCCGAAACTGGTCCTGTATATAGTAATGGTTGCTGATTAAGCAACTGTTCTGTTGTGCGCTCTTCATTTAAAAAAAAAAAAAAAAACTGCAAGCTTGCTTTCTACATCACTGCATGATTCGATGGCAGTTCAGTATTTATTTATTTATTCATCCAACAACTTTTCAGACTGTAACATGCATGATTCCTCTATGAATACTGCATAAACTATTCAGGAGTGGATCCCTCATATAACAAGAAGAAAAAAAAAGGTAGAGTAAATATTGGCCACAAAATGCATATCTTAAGGGCTATGAGCACTTGGTGATCTTCGCTACTGTCAAACTCATCTGTTCTGTTGAGCAAGTGCTCATAACTTTTACGGTATGCTTTGCAGAGCCCATGTTTACTGAACATTTTATTGTTGTTTTGGTCCATACTACCTGCTCCCAAAAAGCCAACAGCTTGCACTAGAAGAGACTTGGTTCACAGTATCAAAGATAAAGACGTGCTCATATCTCTTAAGATATGAGTTTTACAGCCCCTATTTATTAGACCGTTTGTTTCTTCTGTTATATGAGGAAGTTTTGCCGTCGAGTTTTAAAACATCGTGTATAATAGGAACAATCTTAGGCTTTTGCTAAAAATTGAAATAAAGTCGTTTTTATTTTGTTTGGGAGAATATTGCATATTTGTATCGCACTACCTGTGATGGGAGTTTATAAGCTGATGATGTCCTTGCTAACTGAAAACTGAACTTTCTTTTTGCGCTGTATTGCGTTCACGGATATTTACGCTTTATTTATGTGTACTACAAACAGAACAACATGGTTAGCATACGGGAAAATAGAAAAAAATGTGCTTCTTAATAGAGCTAACAAAAATGGCTCTAAGCACTATGGGACTTAACATCTGAGGTCATCAGTCCCCTAGAACTTAGAACTACTTAAACCTAACTAACCTAAAGACATCACACACATCCAAGCCCGAGGCAGGATTAGAACCTGCGACCGTAGCGGTCACGCGGTTCCAGACCAATAGAGCTAACGAATGTAGCGCTTTAATGCGCGCTCATTTTCGTAAACAAACTGTATGATTTTCGAGCCATGTTGCCGTACTGACAACTGCTGCTGCAGAGTGCTCCGGTCGCAAATGACGATGAGGAGCACGTTCCGTGTAATCCACGAGCTCGTTTCGTAAGCGTGCACCAACCACGACGTGAACCACAATGGCAACCACATCCGTGTGAAGACTACATAACTTAGCACCAGCGTGCGAGGTGACGCAGTGCTAAACTACTGTTCAATTCGCGTTCAGCCAATCAAATTTGGGTATTCTTTACTACAGAATGATTTCCTTCCAGTGAGACGCCCTGCTAAACCCGCAGGACAGGACAGGTAGTTTAAGTTGAGGAAAGGGGCCAAAATAAGCGGCTGTCAGTTACACTCGAACATACAACCTTTACTTGATCAAACATTACAAGAGCCAAGAAAACTTTTTTTACAAAAAAAACCCACAGCTTTAGTTTTGGAACTAAATTAGCGACTGAATGCGCCGTAAAATCTCATGCCCTAAGGGCAAGAGCACTTTAATTTAAAATCAGCTGAAAGCCAATAACTTAAAGCTCAACCAAAATCAGAAATTTAAAAGGCAAAGCCTTTTCTTAAAACAGTTCCTTAATTAGGCTGAAGGCCCAAAGATGCTGACACTTTAAGAGCAAACAACGTAAATTCAAAGTCGGCTGAAGGCGCAACACTTTATAATAACATTAATTTTAAAAATGCCAAAGGCTTTACATAAAACAGTTCTTAAATTAGGCTGAAGGCTCAAACCACCTGGGATTTTCATAGCAAACAATCTGAATTCAAAATCGGCTGAAAGCCCAACACTTAAGGCTAAAAAAACATTAAATTTAAAAAAAGGCCTTATGTAAAACAGTTCTTCATTAGGCAAAACTCAACCAAAACAGAAATTTAAAAGGTAAGGCCTTATCTTAAAACAGTTCTTTAGCTAGGCTGAAAGCTCAAAGAATCAGACACTTCAAGAGCAAACAAGTTAAATTCAAATCGGCTGAAAGCCTAACACCTAAAACTCCACAACATTATTTTTTTTTTTTTAAATACCAAAAGCCTCACGTGAAACAGTTCCTTAATTTAGGTTGAAGGCCTTAAGAGCAAAACAACCCAAACTCAAATCGGCTGAAGGCCCAACACCTAAAATTCAACAACATTAAAATTTTTAAAATGCCAAGGTTATTGAGTCTTAAGTGATGGGCCTTCAGCCGATTTTGAATTTAAGTAGTTTTGCTTTTAAAATGTCCGATGCTTTGGGCATTAAGCCGATTTTGAATTAAAGTTGTTCTGCTCTTAAGCTGTCGGATTGTTTGGGTCTTCAGCCTAATCTAAGAACTGTTTTACTTAAAGCCTTTGGCATTTTTAAAATTAATGTTATTGAGTCTTAAGTGTGGGCCGATTTCTTGCTTCCAACCTCCCATAATCAGAGTTTCTCCTCGGTGGACCTTGCATAGCCGCCTTGTGGCTAACGTCGAACAATACCCTCACTTAACACGCTAGACAGCTCTAGCAATTTCCGCCAGTGCTCATTCCGGTACTTCCAAAGGTGGCGATACCTGTGGCAGGTATTATTTCTTCCGCTGCGGAAGTGAGACTTGGGCGCAATGAACGACGGCGATGTAGCTTCCGCGTCGCGCGAACACCTGTGCCAGAGCCGTGGGCGGCGAGATTGGAAGCTGTGTGGGTAGCGGACGTCCGCTATCAGCTGATCGTCTTCCTGCGGGCGAGGCCGCTTCCACAGGTGGGTGCTGCGTGCTGACGTTGCCGTCAACCTGCCGTTGGGGGCTACTGCCTGACTGAAGTTCCTTGCTCGTGTAGTACCAGCCTACAGATTTCTCGGCAGTCTTTGCAGTTTGCTCACGATACTGAGTCCCTTCGCAGCGGTAATACTGTAAATGGATTTTGTAGCGTCAGAAGAATTTCGCGAGTTTTCAACGCATCGGTCGCGTATTAAATGATCCACGAAACTTCTCGTTTTCATCAGATTCCTTGATGCGTTTGATTAGAAGCGTTATATTGTTTTGGTGCCTGGGATATAACTGATGTGCCCCGTTTGCGAATGAAAATTGGATTTGAAAAGCATTCCGCAACAGTGCCAGCGGATTACTGGGTGATCAGAAAATGCAACCTTTCATCAAGTGGAAGACTCAAGTCAGAAATTTAAATATTCCAGCTTTATAAAGCGGCGTGCTCTAGGATAAGTTAAAGATGTCTGAAAAGGGATCTGCATACCAAACAGCCGTGTGTCTCGTCTTAGCATATTTGTCAAGCATATGGGATCCACACCAAGTAGGGGTAACAGAGGATACTAACCTAATCCTAGATCTGGATTAACCATTGGACTCCGTCCCCAGAGCAACTTAGCATTTTCCACGCCAATAAATCGTCAGAGGTGAAGTGGAACCGATTATTCTTCCAAATTTTTGGATCTGAAGATAGGTGTTCGATTGGTGCTGATAATCAAATATAAAATGGTGATGATCTCGGCAGAGTAGATTTCAGTACAACTCTTTAATTTTATTGATAACTGCAGGGGAAGTTTTAACTGTTGAGCTGAATGTAGACAAGCAGGTAGTCATATGTGTGTACGTAAGTGCGTAAACATCTGAAGATAGGAGATTACGGCTGAATGCCTGATACTGGAAGCGTAATAAATAATAATTAAAATTTATATTAATGCAAATATAGGATGAAGTTACCCTAATGCAGTTCAGAATCTTACAGTTCTTTACAACTCGTGGTCCTACAGTTTTAGTCAAAGGACTCCCATACGATAGTTTGTAGGAGGGAACTAGACATGGGGATAGGAAGTATTTTTAATATGTTGGAAGACGAATGGCGACTTGCATATAGCCATTAAAAGGTTCAATTTCCGACTCTGTTATAAACTTCTGTAATAGCGATTTTTAATTCATTTTTTTAAAGAAAAATGTCTGACAACAGTAAATTTTTTCCTTACCTTTACAGAGCGAGGTGGCGCAATGGTTAGCACACTGGCCTCGCATTCGGGAGGACGACTGTTCAAACCTGCGTCCGGCCACCATGATTTTTAGGTTTCCGTGATTCCCCTCCCCCCCCCCCCCCCCCCCTTCCTTGTCCCCCGGGATGGGCGCCCGTGACGTGGTTCCTTGGTCTTTTGAACTAGCTTTCCGTCGCTTATAAGGGGACCTGCAGTTGAACGTTGGGTTCCGAACCTCATGATAATGTACTGTCACTTACGACACGCCGAATATCATAGCTAACTTGGACAATCCTAATGTTATTAGGACTTCGTACCTCAATCGGTAGAAATGTAACGCTTATAGCATCAGTCCGTTATCCGTCCGTCCGTCTATCTGTCTGATAAGACCACTTTTTCTTTGGAATGAGCAGAGATTTCAAGTTGAAATTATGTCAGATACCAAGGTCTATTGTCCCGTAGGGGTGTAAAACATTTATGCAATGCAATCAAATGATACGGCCGTTTATGTCACATATTTTGGTAATTATAAAGCTACTCAAAAAAACCTATAAACGAACTAATGAACTGTCTATATACATAATTAAGTTTGTCCGGAAACCTCATAGAGCGAGTCCCATTGTTAAATGATTTTAGATACTGAATTGAAGTTTCCTACGCAAGATGTTACGTATAGGGTCACGAGTTTTGTTGTGTTCTTAGTTGCAATACTTCCCTGCGTACGTTTACCAGGTAAACGAATAGATAGCACCGTGCATTTTTCGGACGTACGGTTAATACTGTTCTTGTCTCTTTTTGCGAAATTTGTCTCTCTACACCTTTTACGTTATATTAGTACCTCGGCAGATAAAAATTCTACGATTAGCAACCATTAAAAAATATTGGCCAGGAGAGAATAGAAGTCGCGCACTGAGGGTTCCCGGTCCCACGGATCCCAAGATCTTCGAGAATATTAGAATATCAATAACATAAATGAGACATAAAGTGTTGCATGAGTCAGGCGACCATTATTATTACAATCAGCAGTTCTCCCTTCAGTTCGACTGGGTCGTTATAATATAGCTACCAGTGTTCGATTCATATACAACTTGGAACGCCGTATCTACGTGCAGCAACCGCTTCTGGATATCTGAGGACCGATGAATTCCGAAACGCGTCATATGTGGAGTAAAGTAATTTCTTGCCTGATGTTTGATTTTTGCCATTGTGACCCAGTCAGAACTACTGTTTCAGCTGCTGAGAATTTTTCCGGGTCGTATGGCCGTGGTCCATGGAACTCTTCAATCGCTGACGTTTCGTCCAAAGCTACGTTGGACATCTTCGGAGGTGCTCCTGGTTGTGCTGAGTCTCGCCGACTGACGAGTCGGACGTCGAAGAGCGGTCTAAATAACGTGGAAAGTGGGTGTGGTCTGGATTTCACGTGATAGCAGAGATAAACATTGTCAAAGATAAAAATTTTTAACTATCGATCATACTACGTCAAAGATAAAAACTTCTCATCGATTCTGTTGCGTCATATATCGCCGAGTTTCATGGTTTCTTCTTTTCTGTTATAATTATCCCCATGTTTATATATTTCGATGGCTTCTCTATACAGCTGTGGATAGTAGTTCATCATAGTACATAAAACTTCAGTTTCCGGAAATTTCACTACGTGGTCACCTGACTGAAGAGCATGTTTCGCCACGGCTGATTAGCGTGTTTTCCCTATCCGGCAAAAACTGTTATGTTCCTTCAACCATGTATTCACACTTCTCTTTGTAGTTTCAACGTAGTAGACCTTGTCACATGTACACGGAATTATATATACACCACTTGCAGACAGAGGGGGACGTTTATCCTTAACGGAACGAAGTGCTTGGCCTATTTTCTTAGTTGGTCTGAAAATCGGTCGAACGTCATGTTTCCTTAAAATCTTGCCGATCGGATCCGTCACTTTTTTGATGAACGGTAGAGAAACGATGTTCTGCCATCGCTGTGTCCTATCGTTGTCCTTAGGCCTCCTGTTATTCGGTCGCAAAACTCTATTTATTTCCTTACTAGAGTACCCATTCTTCTCAAAAGCCTGCTTCAGATGTTTTAACTCGGCGTCCAGGTGTTCCGGCGCATAAATCCTTTTAGCTCTGTCCACTAGACTTTTAATTACACCTCTTTTCTGTTGTGGATGATGATTGGAATCCTTTTGCAAGTATCTGTCGGTATGTGTAACCATCCGAAAGACTTTGTTTTAAGCTGCCATCAGTCTGTCTCATGAGACAGAAAAGCCATCGAAATATATAAACATGGGGATAATTTTAAAACAAGAGAAGAAGCCATGAAACTCAGTGATATATAGACTGTGGCGTTACAGAACCAATGAGAAGTTTTTATCTTTGACTTACTATACTCGATAGTTAAAAAATTTTATCTTTGACAATGTTTACTTGTGCTATCATGTGAAATCAAGACCACACCCACTTTCCACGGTATTTAGCCCGCTCTTCGACGTCCGACTCGTCAGTCGGCAAGACTCAGCACAATCAGGAGCACCACTGACGATGTCCAACGTAGCCTTGGACGAAACGTCAGGGATTGAAGAGTTCCGTGGACCCTGGCCATACAACCCAGAAAAATTCTCGGTAGCTGAAACATCCGGTCGTGAAAGCTTTTATTGTATGATCAGAACTACAGTTGTTTTAATTTCATGTTCGACGCCGGATAACAAATGACGAAATAAATATTTATTCCTCTGATAAATTACTATTTACAGTTTCCGCTGTGTTACTATTTTTATTTTGCTTCTCGCTAAATGTCATGATTCTAGGCCAACGGGAAGTGCCCTTTAAGTTTTGATGAGTGACTTTGCGAGTATCAAAATGCGTGACATAAGGGGGGGCGTTATTTAAATTGACCAAAAATGTCAACTTTCGATTTATTTTTTATTTTTTATTACAACTCATGGACAGTAAGTTCCAAAAGATTCAATGTTGAAATCGCATCCAAAGTGCCTGAAAATTAATTAAAAGTGTGACGCGGCCTCCCTGCCACGCCCACGTTTTGAAGTAGCACTTCAACACCAGTTCAGTGAACAAAGATTCTGTGTATTACTTTCAACCAAACGTGTGCGGTATATATCTAGAAGGCAGTGATACATACTCTTTGGTTTTATAGATTATCTTTGGCTCTATTCTGTATCTTATAAACAATAACAAACTAGCTGCATCATTTATGACAAAGCAATTCTTTTTTGCCTTGTGATACGGAGATTTATACAAGTGTTCGATTCTTTCTTCATTCAGCTATGCCACGATCACAGAGTGTATAAAAAACTGGATAAACTGCGTTTGAATAAGTTAGTGAATGGAAGACGTGAGAAGCAACGACAAACCAGCAATGAGGCTACGTCTCTGCAGCTGAAAGTCATTTTAAGACCTGGTAAAGGAAAGAAGACACAACAAGAAACCAGAAGAGAAGCCTTAAAGGAAAAGACGACCCAGAGTACGAATGTGGTGCCTTCTGAAGAAGTGACATAAGGAAAAAAGTTAGGTTGAACTTTAATTTGTGTTTCCTGAACAGTTTGTTTTTTAAAGTGTATGTACCTTTTCCTCAGATTCTATGAATGCTAGAATTATAAAATGTTGTACGCATATTTCTGTAAATCTAATAAACGTTGTCTCAATAGCAAATTTTGAAATTCTGATTGCAAGTTGCGATATGGGGCAAAGTGCTTGAAATTTTGCGTGAATTTAAAATTGTGCTTGTGGAATTATAATAAAAAAATTATGAAAATTCTCCTATTTGACCTATTCCAAAAACTTCATTAGAGAAGCTTACAATGTATAAAGAGATGAAACAGAGAAATTTTTGTAGAAATCTCTTGAATACTTTCTGATAAAAAGGTACGTACATTATTTTTTGAAAATAAAACTTTAAATTTCGTTAAAAAAAGTTGAATATACATAATCAAAGGATTTTATATGTAAATATGTTACTTTCATGTAAAGCATGGTACAAAATTTCATTGCCATATCTCCAAAACTGTGGATTTGGTGCATTTTTGAAATAGTGTGTATTTTTCATCAACGTCCCTCCGTAAATGGCCGTATCTCTGAATTCACTGACTTAGAAGCTTCAGTTTTTTACACTGCCGAGGGACGGCTCCAGTATGTCACATAAATTTAAACTTTAAACGTGTGCCAGTTCCTGAGAAACAGGGTTCTTAACTGTCGGACAGACAGACAGAAATACAGACAGACAACGAAATAATCCAGAAGGTACAAAATTGTTAAGGCTTTCGAGGCCACTTGTTGACTAACTGCCTATTGGCTTCTGTCTCGGGTTCTTCGGCCGACGTTCATCTAATGATTTTTCTGACGTTTCGCCAGCACGAGTGGCTGGCATTGTCAAAGCTTCACCCTCCATTGCCGGTGGTGAACTGGAGCCGAGCCCGCAGCCGCAGACTATATGTACCTGGCGCGCCAACGTCCGAGGGCTTCTCCGCGGTTATTTCCGGTGCGGTTCTCCTCTTGCTACCTGCGACGGCCGTTCGCTGCAGTACGGGAAGCCAGGATCCGTTTACCTAAAACGCTTTCCTCTTTCTTGTTGAAACTGTTCGCGTGTTTTTGTATTTCTACAGCTTCTCTGAACAATCGCGTGTGATAGTGCCTCTCTACAGTCAGAACTTCCGTGTTGGCGAATTTTATTACGTGGTCGGTCTCATTCAGTGCGTGCTCTCCCACGGCCGATTCCGCCACCCGCCCCAACCTGCAATGTCGCTTATGCTCTTTGATCCTAGTGTTAATGGATCGTCCAGTCATTCTGACATAAACTTTTCCGCCTGTGCATGGTATGCGGTATATTCCCGACATTGCAAGTGGGTCTCTTTTCTCCTTCGCCGATCTAAGACACTCTTTGATCTTCCTTGTCGGTTTGAAAATCGTCTTTACGCCGTGTTTGCGCAATATACGGCCGATTCTGTCCGTCACTCTGGGAATGTATGGCAGAAAGACCGTACCCGACATTTATTTTCCTGGTTCCTTACTTCGCCGAGAGTTTATCTCTGTTACACTTCTAAGGTACTTTAGGTAGGGCATAAAGTCTGGGACACATAGCTTCACTCTTCAACAAAACCTTCTTATCTTTCTTTTGAAATGAAGTATACGCAATATCCTTCTTGTATGTCTTCGTCGTGAGACAGACTGATGGCAGCTTGAAACATAAAGTCTTTCGGAAGATTACACATACCGACAGCTACTTGCATAATGATTCCAATCATCATCCACAACAGAAAAGAGGTGTAATTAAAAGTCTAGTGGACAGAGCTAAAAGAATTTTTACTCCGGAACACCTGGACGCCGAGTTAAAACATCTAAAGCAGGCTTTTGAGAAGAACGGCTACTCTAGTAAGGAAATAGAGTTTTGCGACCGAATAACAGAAGGTCTAAGGACAAAGATAGGACACAGCGATGGAACAACACGGTTTCTCTACCTTTCATCAAAAAAGTGACGGGTCAGATCGGAAAGATTCTAAGGAAACATGACGTTCGACCGATTTTCAGACAAACTAAGAAAATAGGCCAAGCACTTCGTTCCGTTAAGGATAAACGACCCCCTCTGTCTGCAAGTGGTGATACAAGATTCCGTGTACGTTTGGCAAGGTCTACATTGGAACTACAAAGAGAAGTGTGAATACACGGTTGAAGGAACAAAAAAGTCTTTACCGACTAGGGAAAACAGACAAATCAGCCGTGGCGGAACATGCTCTTCAATCAGGTGATCACGTAGTGAAATTTGTGGAGTACCCATGGCTTCCCAGAATAGTTTCCAGGTGTTGCATTTCTCGCTATAGGTGTTGCGCCCCACATATTCGTCCTGCTCTCGTTACGAGCGTACTAATCATGCCTCTTTTCTGGCTCGGGTGGTGGTTTGACAGTTTGTGCAGGTATCGGTCCGTGTGTGTCGGTTTTCGATACGCGCTGTGTCCCAGATTTTCGCCGTCATTTGTGACCAGCACATCTAGGAACGGCAGTTTCTTGTCCTTTCCTACTTCCATGGTAAATGTTATGTTGGCATGGAGGCTGTTCAAGTGTCTTAGGAAGTCACCGAGCTGTTCTTCACCGTGGCTCCACACCACGAAAGTATCATCGACGTACCTGTACCACACCATAGGTTTGCAAGTCGCCGAGTCCAGTGCCTGTGCTTCGAATTGTTCCATGAAGGGTTTTGTTTTCACCGGTCGAGGTACGGAACCGTAGAAACACCTCCCCCTCAATGTACGACTGCCCGTGCACTTGCCGAGAAGATGAGGAGAAGCCTTTTCGCACGTCTTAGATTTCGCCGTGCGGTATTTTCTGGCAGCCCCGGAAACTCGTGCGGCATGTAAATCACGGAGAGCGTGCCGGCGAGGCGAACAATGGCATTGTTCAGTCTTGTCCTGCAGCACGCCTAACGGTGTGCCCTGGCGCCGCGTGGGTGAGATTGTACGCCCGAGATGTGCGACCGCGTAGTTCGGGGGGGCGGGGGGGGGGGGGGGGCGGAAGCTCTGATAGAGCACGCGCTCGCCGCTCCAGTGGCGACGGTACCGCTACGCACACGTCCCGAGACCTCTGGCAGGCCGCCAGCACCCTGGACGGCGCATCGTAATTAACCACTCGTCGTTACAGCGCGTGTGCGCCCGGTAGTCGCTGAGACGCACCAGCCGACTGCAGTCGCCACGAGCACGAAAAGACACAGCCAGCGTTCTTACCGTTGCAAGAAAGAGAAAGAAAGAGGGGGGAGGTAATTAATATTTTTACCATTTTATTTGCTGCCGTTTACATTTGACCTTCTCAAAATATGGTCGCTAAGACAGGTCATATCTGACAATATTAAGTTGTATATGCACGCAAAATAAAGCTTAGACAGTTTCTCACTGTTTTAACGAAATCTTGTACCTCGAAAGCAGTATACAAGTTGCTCCATTGATCGTGACCGGGCCAAATATCTCACGAAGTAAGTGTTGTGTTGGCTGAAGAGCCAACACCGTGTTACTAGAGGAGGCCGAAATACACGCTTTTTAGCTCACGCACGCTGGCGTGAGGAGGGATGGACTATACTGACGTGAGGTCTGGAACATGACAAGAAATTAGAATTCAGAAAGCGGGCGTAATTAGTTTGCTACTGAACTTTAATCCATTAATGATGAACGTCGCTCTTGACGGTACATGATTCACATTATTGTCTGTTCAGAATTCATTCTAGTTACTGAATATGGCGCCTTGCTAGGTCGTAGCAAATAACTTAGCTGAAGGCTATGTTAAACTATCGTCTCTGCAAATGAGAGCGTATGTAGGCAGTGAACCATCGCTAGCAAAGTCGGCTGTACAACTGGGGCGAGTGCTAGGGCGACACCCCCGGGATAACAAGGCCGTCCAGCAGTGTTATAGTGACGTCACACTAAGCGGCCCATACCCGACGCAGCAGTCCACGGACACCTCCGTACAGACGCGCCTGATGCTAACGATCTTCTGTCCGTCATACAGAAAGGAGCGAACTATAATTCGAACCAAAGACCAAATTACATATACGGGCAGGAATAGGTTCTAGAACTCCTCTGAAAAGTGTTTATCTTCAGTACCAGAATGAACATCAAATTGTCAGGTTTTCTAAATAGAAAAGTACTTTGCTAGTAACAGACAGCAATAATGAGACTTGCAGTTGGTGATTTCTACGCGGAAAAGCTGTAGAGAGATTGAAAATGATAAGTAAAGAGAGCCTCAGCCTTTTGCTCACATTCTTACATGTAATGCACTTGGTTGTTTTTCATTTCCTTACCTTTCATAACATTTTTAATATTGTTTCAAGAAGTGTATCTTCAATAGCAGACTGAACTTCAAATTGTCAGGCTTTTCTTAAAGGAAAGAGCAGTCCCTTAGTATCACAGTGCAAGACAGAATCTTGTGTTCAGTGATGTCTATGTTAAAAGGAGAATATTTGTTATCTATCTTTTGTTTCCATTCTTTATTACTGGGGATACACTCGTAAAAATTCTTGAAAAGAGCTGTCACCATGAACATATGAGTAAATTCACAATAGTCATGTGTTTTATGAGATAAAGCGAACTCTTATTACCTTATTGTAAACGAAAGTTGTGGGGGTTTTGCTATGTATGACAGTGTTTAAGATAATTTACTTTCAGTGTAATAGCTTGAAAATGTTAAGTCCCGCTGTCAGTTCGCATTTGTCACCACCTGTATGCGAGTTTTAAAGCTAAATAGTGTTCTGACAATTATAAAATAGTGGCAAAGTTCCTCAATCGATTAAACTTATTCCTGCCCGTATATGTAATCGGTATTTCGTTATGAACCTTGATGCTGTTTACAAGAATACATATAATTTGGTCTTTGGTTCGAATTATAGTTCGCTCGTTTCTGTATGACGGACAGAAGATCGTTAGCATCAGGCGCGTCTGTACGGAGGTGTCCGTGGACTGCTGCGTCGGCTATGGACCGCTTAGTGTGACGTCACTAACACTGCTGGACGGCCTTGTTATCCCGGGGGTGTCGGCTAGGGAGTCTCTCTAGACTAGACCTGCCGTGTGGCGGCGCTCGGTCTGCAACCACTGATAGTGGCGACACGCGGGTCCGACGTATACTAACGGACCGCTGCCCATTTAAAGGCTACCACCTAGCAGGTGTGGGGTCTGGCGGTGACGCCACAGTAAGCATCAAACGAAGAAACTACAAAGAACGAAACTCGTCTAGCTTGAAGGGGGAAACCAGATGGCGCTATGGTTGGCCCGCTAGATGGCGCTGCCATAGGTCAAACGGATATCACCTGCGTTTTTTTTTAATAGGAACTCCCATTTTTTTATTACATATTCGTGTAGTACGTAAACATATATGAATGTTTTAGTCGGACCACTTTTTTCGCTTTGTGATAGATAGCGCTGTAATAGTCACAAACGTATAAATACGTGGTATCGCGCAACATTCCGCCAGTGCGGACAGTATTTGCTTCGTGATACATTACCCGTGTTAAAATGGACCGTTTACCAATTGCGGAACATGTCGGTATCGTGTTGATGTATGGCTATTGTGATCAAAATGCCCAACGGGCGTGTGCTATGTATGCTGCTCGTTATCCTGGACGACATCATCCAAGTGTCCGGACCGTTCGCCGGATAGTTACGTTATTTAAGGAAACAGGAAGTATTCAGAAAAGTGTGAAACGTCAACCACGCCCTGCAACAAATGATGATGCCCAAGTAGGTGTTTTAGCTGCTGTCGCGGCTAATCCGCACTCAGTAGCAGACAAATTGCGCGAGAATCGGGAATCTCAAAAACGTCGGTATTGAGAATGCTACATGAACATCGGTTGCACCCGTACCATATTTCAATGCACCAGGAATTGCATGGCGACGACTTTGAACGTCATGTACAGTTCTGCCAGATGACAGATTTTTTGCACTCGTTCTGTCTAGCGACGAAGCGTAACGTAAACCGGCATAATGGTTCAAATGGCTCTAAACACTATGGGACTTAACATCTGAGGTCATCAGTCCCCTAGACTTAGAACTACCTAAACCTAACCTAAGGACATCACACACATCCATGCCCTAGGCAGGATTCGAACCTGCGACCGTAGCAGCACAGCGGCTCCGGACTGAAGCGCCTAGAACCGCTCGGCCACCGCGGCCGGCATACCGGCATAATATGCACCATTGGGCAATGGAAAATACACGATGGATGGGACAACTGGACCATCAGCGACCTTGGCGGGTTTATGTATGGTGCGGTGTTATGGGAGAAAGAATAATTGGCCCCCATTTTATCGATGGCAATCTAAATGTTGCAATGTATGCTGATTTCCTACGTAATGTTCTACCGATGTTACTACAAGATGTTTCACTGCATGACAGAATGGCGATGTACTTCCAACATGATGGATGTCCGGCACATAGCTCGCGTGCGGTTGAAGCGGTATTGAATAGCATATTTCATGACAGGTGGATTGGTCGTCGAAGCACCATACCATGGCCCGCACGTTCACCCGATCTGACGTCCCCGGATTTCTATCTGTGGGGAAAGTTGAAGGATATTTGCCATCGTGATCCACCGACAACGCCTGACAACATGCGTCTGCGCATTGTCAATGCATGTGCGAACATTACGGAAGGCGAACTACTCGCTGTTGAGAGGAATGTCGTTACACGTATTGCCAAATGCATTTAGGTTGACGGACATCATTTTGAGCATTTATTGCATTAATGTGGCATTTTCAGGTAATCACGCTGTAACAGCATGCGTTCTCAGAAATGATAAGTTCACAAAGGTAGATGTATCACACTGGAACAACCGAAATAAAATGTTCAAACGTACCTACGTTCTATATTTTAATTTAAAAAAACCTACCTGTTACCAACTATTGGTCTAAAATTGTGAGCCGTATGTTTGTGACCATTACAGCGCCATCTATCACAAAGCGAAAAAAGTGGTCCAACTAAAACATTCATATTTCTTTACGTACCACACGAATATGTAATAAAAATGGGGGTTCCTATTTAAAAAAAACGCAGTTGATATCCGTTTGACCTATGGCAGCTCCATCTAGCGGGCCAACCATAGCGCCATCTTGTTTCCCCCTTCAAGCTAGACAAGTCTCATTCGTTGTAGTTTTTTCGTTTGATGCTTATTTCGTGAGATATTTGGCCCGGTCACTACCAATGGACCACCCTGTATAGGAAGCAGAAATGCTTAAGATTAAAAATTTATGTAATAATAATGTACGAAGATACGAAAGTCCATTGATTTGTACACCGCCACCTTGTAATGGGTTAATTGACCAGTTTTAACAATCGACTGGTGAATCCACTGTTTCCTTCTTCAGTCGGTTGTTTGACTCGAATGAGTCTCTCTTAGGCCAAGCTATAGATTTCGAATTGTCGTTGACTTGCATAGGGCCTAAAATTTCGAAAGATTAACTATGTTATAGGAGAGGTGTATCTGCAGCAAAAAGAGTAATGCTTAATCTAAGATATATGAGAACTTAATATACACCTTTTCGTCCATCGTGATGAAAAGACGCCAATGAAGACACCATTTTCTTCTTGACATAGTGCACATTACTTTCTAACAGCTCACTTATTTCACTCCAAGCCTCCAATCTTTTCAGTTTGTTCTTATAACTGCAGTTCATACGCCGGTACAAACATTCCCGTCTACTATAAAACTCCATTATTTCCAATTTTCGTACTAACAGTCACATTTATTTTAGTATGTTTAATTTAGCATGTTCCATCGCATTACGAGCATGTTTTACTCATCATCAAGGCGTTCATGCATACAGGTCTTACTTAAACCTAGAATGTCTTGTTAGTCTAAATTAACCTAGAACTATTTTGATGACTTCTCCCGATGCAGGAGTGGCCATTGGGGTATTTGGTGGCGGTGGGGGGGGGGGGGGGGGAGGCTGTTCGGAGGGGCAGTGGATGGCCAGAAATTTATGTCCATGTCCAACATACCCCTCCGAAATATCCCAGAACAAGTGATCAAAATAGTTCTAGGTTAATTTAGACTGACAAGTTATTGTAGCTTTAAGTAGCATTTGTAAGCATAAACGCCGAATGATGAGTAAAACAAGCTCTAAACGCGTTGCAGTGTGTTAAATACAAAACAAATAAATGTGACTGTTAGCAGGGAAAAACCGTTACTCCACATTGTCGCGCTTCCTAAAGTTAGACAGCATGGCTACAATTAATAATCATAAAAATAACACACTTCCACCATCTGTTGAGCGAGATGTATGAGAAAGGGCAAAATACCCTCAGACTTCAAGAAGAATATAATCATTCCAATCCCAAAGAAAGCAGGTGTTGAGAGATGTGAAAATTACCGAACTATCAGTTTAATAAGTCACGGCTGCAAAATACTAACGCGAATTCTTTACAGACGAATGGAAAAACTGGTTGAAGTAACCTCGGGGAAGATCAGTTTAGATTTCGTAGAAATGTTGGAACACGTGAGGCAATACTGACCCTAAGAGTTATCTTAGAAAATAGATTCATGAAAGGCAAAACTACGTTTCTAGCATTTGTAGACTTAGAGAAAGCTTTTGACAATGTTGTCAGGAATACTCTCTTTCAAATTCTGAAGGTGGCAGGGGTAAAACACAGGGAGCGAAAGGCTATTAACAATTTGTACAGAAACCAGATGGCAGTTATAAGAGATGAGGGGCATGAAAGGGAAGCAGTGGTTGGGAAGGGAGTGAGACAGGGTTGTAGCCTCTCCCCGATGTTATTCAATCTGTATATTGAGCAGGCAGTGAAGGAAACAAAAGAAAAATTCGGAGTAGGCATTAAAATCGATGGAGAAGAAATAAAAATGTTCGCCGATGACATTGTAATTCTGTCAGAGACGGCGAAGGGCTTGGAAGAGCAGTTGAATGGAATGGATAGTGTCTTGAAAGGAGGGTATAAGATGAACATCAACAAAAGCAAAACTAGGATAATGAAATGTAGTCGAATTAAGTCAGGTGATGCTGAGGGAATTAGATTAGGAAATGAGTACAGGTGTTTTGCTAAAAATTTGGGGAGCAAAGTAACTGATGATGGTCGAAGTAGAGAGGATATAAAATGTAGACTGGCAATGGCAAGGAAAGCGTTTCCGGAGAAGAGAAATTAAGTGTCAGGAAGTCGCTTCTGAAAGTATTTGTATGGAGTGTAATCATGTATGGAAGTGAAACATGGACGATAAATAGTTTGGACAAGAAGAGAATAGAAGCTTTCGAAATGTGGTGCTACAGAAGAATGCTGAAGATTAGATGGGTAGATCACATAACTAATGAGGAAGTATTGAATAGGATTGGGGAGAAGAGAAGTTTGTGGCACAACTTGACCAGAAGAAGGGATCGGTTGGTAGGACATGTTCTGAGGCATCAAGGGATCACCAATTTAGTATTGGAGGGCAGTGAGAGGGTAAAAATCGTAGAGGGAGACCAAGAGATGAATACACTAAGCAGATTCAGAAGGATGTAGGTTGCAGTAGGTACTGGGAGATGAAGAAGCTTGCACAGAATAGATTAGCATGGAGAGCGGCATCATACAAGTCTCTGCACTGAAGACCGCAACAACAACAACAACACTGTCAGTTTCCATGCTGTCTCCGTGTTCCACTCCATACTCCGCTATTTTTAAACACAATAAATACACAACCGTTCAAGGCACACACCAAATCGCCACAGGAGTATGTAAAATTCTACCAGGCATCCACATGAAACGCCAACCAACCCCCAACGCTGTGGTGTTACTGCCAGCAGTTCGAACGCTAAGGCCTGCCACTTCTTTGGGTCCGATTTGCCAGCCGTAAACACTTATTTATTAATTTAATCGTATGGCTAGGGCCCCCCGTCGGGCAGACCGTTCGCCGGGTGCCGGTCTTTCAAATTGACGCCACTTCGGCGACCTGCAGTCAAATGTTCAAATGTATGTGAAATCTTATGGGACTTAACTGCTAAGGTCATCAGTCCCTAAGCTTACACACTACTTAACCTAAATTATTCTATGGACACACACCCATGCCCGAGGAAGTACTCGAATGTCCGCCAGGACCAGCCGCACAGGACCTGCAGTCGATGAGGATGATGAGGACAGCACAACACCCAGGCCCTGGGCGGAGAAAATTTCCCCACCCAGCAGCGAATCGAACCCGGGCCCAGAGGATTGACAATCCGTCACGCTGACCATTCAGCTACCGGTGGCGTACAGCCGTATACACTAAGCAAATATCGGACGACGGTTGGCTGTCGTTCGTTGGCTTCCGTTGGTCTAGTGCAGTGGTCGTCAAAGCTTTTTGCTCGAAAGCCAGTATTAACGTTGAGGGACGACACCTCGGGCAGCAGATGTACCAATCTTATTATTAATTGCTAAGCTATACAAATCGGGAAGCTGCAAGTGTCCAGTAGACTAACTGTGGTAAAGGTACGGTAAGTTGGCAGCCGTCGTGATCGTTAAAAGTCGGTACCATTCAGACCACTTCGTGTCAGCTGTTCTCTGTTTCAGATTGTTGACCCTCAGCAACCCCACATCGGTATCACAGCTTTGCCTAACTAGGTCTTGTGTTGTCTGTGCAAACGGATGGTTAATTGGTTCATGAAAGTAACTGTACTTATGTTTAAAAGCGCTATTCCACATGAGACACTGACAAATGATTTCAATGACAATTTTCTTCTACTCGTTGTACTGTATTATAAGACCTTTGATGTAATGTTCCTCGCTGCAAGTAAGTACCATATTTGAAGATGACCGTCTCTGTAATACGCGTTCACAAATCCATGGTATTTCCGTCTCAAAATTCATACCGTAGCAGCTGATCGCTGCGAGACGCTCGCACATGTGAGTTATCGGTACCGGAAGACAAAGCAATAAAAGTTCCCGCTCTAAGACAGCAGTGGCCGTGCTGCTTGACCCCAATACCCCTGAGGTAACTTTACTTAGCCCATGGACGATTTCAAGAACATCGATTAAAATTAAGCACATCTTAAAATTGTAACTGGCTGTGTAAGTACACTACTGGCCATTAAAATTGCTACACCAAGAAGAAATGCAGATGATAAACAGGTATTCATTGGACAAATATATTATACTAGAACAGACATGTGATTACATTTTCACGCAATTTGGGTGCATAGATCCTGAGAAATCAGTACCCGGAACAACCACCTCTGGCCGTAATAACGGCCTTGATACGTCTGGGCATTGAGTCAAACAGAGCTTGGATGGCTGTACAGGTACAGCTGCCCATGCAGCTTCAACACGATACCACAGTTCATCAAGACTAGTGACTGGCGTATTGCGACGAGCCAGTTGCTCGGCCACCATTGACCAGACGTTTTCAATTGGTGAGAGATCTGGAGAATGTGTTGGCCAGGGCAGCAGTCAAACATTTTCCGTATCCAGAAACGCCCGTACCGGACCTGCAACATGCGGCGGTGCATTATCCTGCTGAAATGTAGGGTTTCGCAGGGATCGAATGAAGGGTAGAGGCACGGGTCGTAACACATCTGAAATGTAACGCCCACTGTTCAAAGTGCCGTCAATGCGAACAAGAGGTAACCGAGACGTGCAACCAATGGCACCGCATACCATCACGCCGGGTGATACGCCAATATGGCGATGACGAATACACGCTTCCAATGTGCGTTCACCGCGATGTCGGCAAACACGGATGCGACCATCATGATGCTGTAAACAGAACCTGGATTCATCCGAAAAAATGACGTTTTGCCATTCGTGCACCTAGGTTCCTCGTTGAGTACACCATCGCAGGCGCTCCTGTCTGTGATGCAGCGTCAAGGTTAACCGCAGCCATGGTCTCCGAGCTGATAGTCCAAGCTGCTGCAAACGTCGTCGAACTGTTGGTGCAGATGGTTGTTGTCTTGCAATCGTCCCCACCTGTTGACTCAGGGATCGAGACGTGGCTGCACGATCCGTTACAGCCATGCGGATAAGATGCCTGTCATCTCGACTGCTAGTGATACGAGGACGTTGGGATCCGTCACGGCCTTCCGTTATACCCTCCTAAACACACCGATTCCATATTCTGGAATTGGATCTCGACCAACGCGAGCAGCAATGTCGCGATACGATAAACCGATAATCGCGATAGGCTACAATCCGACCTTTATCAAAGTCGGAAACGTGATGGTACGCATTTCTCCTCTTTATACGAGGCATCACAACAACGTTTCACCAGGCAACGCCGGTCAACTGCTGTTTGTGTACGAGAAATCGTTTGGAAAGTTTCGTCGTGTCTTCACGTTGTAGGTGTCGCCGCCGCCGCCAACCTTGTGTGAATGCTCTGAAAAGCTAATAATTTGCATATCACAGCATCTTCTTCCTGTCGGTTAAATTTCGCGTCTGTAGCACGTCATCTTCGTGGTGTAGCAATTTTAATGGCCAGTAGTATATACAGGGTTATTACAAATGATTGAAGCGATTTCACAGCTCTACAATAACTTTATTATTTGAGATATTTTCACAATGCTTTGCACACACATACAAAAACTCAAAGTTTTTTTAGGCATTCACAAATGTTCGATATGTACCCCTTTAGTGATTCGGCAGACATCAAGCCGATAATCAAGTTCCTCCCACACTCGGCGCAGCATGTCCTCATCAATCAGTTGGAAAGCATCGTTGATGCGAGCTCGCAGTTCTGGCACGTTTCTTGGTAGAGGAGGTTTAAACACTGAATCTTTCACATAACCCCACAGAAAAAATCGCATGGAGTTAAGTCGGGAGAGCGTGGAGGCCATGACATGAATTTCTGATCATGATCTCCACCACGACCGATCCATCGGTTTTCCAATCTCCTGTTAAAGAAATGCCGGAAATCATGATGGAAGTGCGGTGGAGCACCATCCTGTTGAAAGATGAAGTCGGCGCTGTCGGTCTCCAGTTGTGGCATGAGCCAATTTTCCAGCATGTCCAGATATACGTGTCCTGTAACGTTCTTTTCGCAGAAGAAAAAGGGGCCGTAAACTTTAAACCGTGAGTTTGCACAAAACACAACTTTTGGTGAATTGCGAATTTGCACATTGTGTCTGTTCACTTCACCATTAAGAAAAAATGTTGCTTCAGCACTGAAAACAAGTTTCGCACTGAACGCATCCTCTTTCATGAGCCGAAAATTCAAAGCGTTTGACTTTGTCATCGGGCGTGAGGGCTTGTAGCAATTGTAAACGGTAAGGCTTCTGCTTTAGCCATTTCCGTAAGATTTTCCAAACCGTCGGCTGTGGTACGTTTAGCTCCCTGCTTGCTTTATTCTTCGACTTCCGCGGGCTACGCGTGAAACTTGCCTGCACGCGTTCAACCGTTTCTTCGCTCACTGCAGGCCGACCTGCTGATTTCCCCTTACCGAGGCATCTAGAAGCTTTAAAATGCGCATACCATAGCCGAATGGAGTTAGCAGTTGGTGGATCTTTGTTGAACTTCGTCCTGAAGTGTCGTTGCACTGTTATGACTGACTGATGTGAGTGCATTTCAAGCACGACATACGCTTTCTCGGCTCCTGTCGCCATTTCGTCTCACTGCGCTCTCGAGCGCTCTGGCGGCAGAAACCTGAAGTGCGGCTTCAGCCGAACAAAACTTTGAGTTTTTCTACGTAACTGTAGTGTGTCGTGACCATATGTCAATGAATGGAGCTACAGTGAGTTTATGAAATCGCTTCAATCATTTGTAATAGCCATATATATATATATATATATATATATATATGCAGGAAAACTACAGCTCCTAATGTTAGTTGCCTTTTTGGTTTCGGCTGAGAGTCGCGGGCCACACGAATACTTGATTCGGGCCACAGTTTGACGACCATGGTCTTGTGTGTAGGCGGCATTTTAACGCGGAGGCGATTTGACAGAGGGCGGCTATTCGCTATGCGTCTTCAGTACCGCGGCGAGCCAAGTGGCGGGAGGGGTCTCGCAGCAGAGTGGGTGGCTCGCGTTGCTGTCTGTGGCTCGCAGCACCGGCGGGACAGACAGACAGACAGAGAGACAGACAGCAGGAGGCTCAGCGCAGGAAGTGCCGCCGCGGCCGCCTACCGCCTAGGCCAGCCGCAGGTCTGGCTTTTTTTGTGGGGCCGCTCGGCCGCGACGGCGCTCGTAAATTTCGCGCGCGGCCTTTGCTTTTGGCCGGCTCCCTCGCCCGAGGTCGGTGTCTCGGGTCTCCACGCTGGTCTCCTTCCCCCTTTCCGCTGTGGTTTGACTTTTAGTGCTGCACGGAATTGAAAGATGATACGTTATGTAGCGAAAGGGGCGACCAAAATACCTGTGTCCACGCACGGTGAAAGAACCGAGTCTTCCGACCACAGTCACATGTATGTCTCCCAGTATCTTCCGTAGCTTGATCTGGAGGTTTACTTTAGCAGCCGTCCTCTTCGTAAAAGTACTCTTCGAAATTCTGAAGGTAACAGCGCTAAAGTAGAGAGCCCGAAAGGTTCAAAATGGTTCAAATGCCTCTAAACGCTATGGGACTGAGGTCATGTTCCCTAGACTTAGAACTACTTAAACCTAACTGCACTAAGGACATCACACACATCCATGCCAGAGGCAGGATTCGAACCTGCGACCGTAGCAGCAGCGCTCTTCCAGACTGAAGCGCCTAGAAACGCTCGGCCACAGCGGCCGGCGAGCCCGAAGGGTTATCCACGGCTTGTGGAAAACGGACTCTGTAGTTCAAATGCCTCTGAGCACTATGGGACTCAACTTCTCAGGTCATTAGTCCTCTAGAACTTGGAACTAGTTAAACCCAACTAACCTAAGGACATCACACACATCCATGCCCGAGGCAGGATTCGAACTTGCGACCGTAGCGGTCTCGCGGTTCCAGACTGCAGCGCCTTCGGCCGGCAGAGTCTGTACCTGCCAGAGAGTGTTACAGGCTCTCTGCTGTTCCTAACCTACATGAACAATCTGAGTAGCACTCAGGTTGTTCGCAGATTATTCTCTCATTTACAGTCTTGAAGGACATGAAAGGGAGGCAACAGGTGAGAAACAAGTTATACAGGGCTATAGCCTATCCACCGTGACATTCAATCAGCACACTGAACAAACTCTAAAGCTTTTGACACAGTTTACTCACAAGTGACTTCTAATCAAATTGCGTGCCTTCATGGTATCGTGTACGTTGTGCCAGAAAAGTCACAGATCGTAGTACTTCTAGTATAATCATCGAGTTAAACAGAACTAATATCTAGCGTCCTCCAAGAAAGTGTTACAGGCTGTCTGCTGTTACTAACCTACATGAACAATCTGAGTAGCACTCAGGTTGTTCGCAGATTATTCTGTCATTTACTGTCTTATAATGTCACCAGATGATCGAAACAGCCGGCCGAGGTGGCCGAGCGGTTCTAGGCGCTACACTCTGGAACCGCGCGACCGCTACGTTCGCAGGTTCGAATCCTGCCGCGGGCATGGATGTGTGTGATGTCCTTAGGTTAGTTAGGTTTAAGTAGTTCTAAGTTCTAGGGGACTGATGACCTCAGCTGTTAAGTCCCATAGTGCTCAGAGCCAGTTTCTTAGTTTGAGCCCACAGAGTAACCAGGATTAGATGTTACCAGCAACCGACTTCAAATTATCGAAAACGAAGTAACAGCTAATAACTGGCTCAGTGTACTTCCGCAAATTTCTTGTAGAAGCTACGTTTGCGTTGCAGTGGTAATACCCCCACCAAGTCGACCTCCGCAATTTTGATGAATTTCCAGAAGTAGCTTCCATAAGTTAGGAGAAACAGTTCCTCGTATCCTGCTGAACTTACCAGTTCTGGGGGACTGATGACCTCAGAAGTTAAGTCCCAAAGTGCTCAGAGCCATTTGAACCTTTTGAATTTGATCAAAACAAATTGTAAAACGATTTAGACAACATATTTCCATGGTGAAAAAAACTGCAATTGACTCTAAGTAATAATGAAAAGTGTGAAGTCATCCACATGAGAACTAAAAGGAATCCGGTAATTTTCGGTTATAAGATAAAAGACGTAAATCTAAAGGCTGTAAATTCAAGTAACTACTTAGGGATTACAATTACGAATAACTTAAATTGGGGCGACCCCATAGATAATGTCGCGCGGAAAGGAAACCAAAGACTACGATTTATTGGCAGAACGCTTATAAAATGCAAAAGGTCTACTAAAGAGACTGCTTACACTACGCTTGTCCTCTCTCTTCTTGAGTACTTCTGCGCAGTGAAGAACCCGCATCAGATAGCATCAACGAAGGTCATCGAAAGAGCTCGAAGAAGAGCAACTCGTTTTCTGTTATCTCGAAGTAGTGGAACGCAAATTGGGATGGCAATCATTAAAACAAAGGAATTTTTCGTCGCGGCGAGATCATTTCACGAAATTTCTATCATCAACTTTCTCGTCACTGTGTAAAAATATTTTGTTGGCGGCGACATACATAGGAAGAAATGATAACACTAACAACGTAAGAGAAATCAGAGCTCACACGGAAAGATGTGTTAGTTTTCCTTGCGCGCTGTTCGAGAGTGGAACGATAAAGAAATACCTCGAAGGTCGTTCGATGAACACAGTCAGGTACTTAATGGTGAATTGCAGAGTAATCATATAGATACATGTATAAACGACACAAAAGAGGATTTTAAGTTCAGGGAGAAGGAAAAACAAATAATTTGCACCGATGACACTGTAATTCAGTCAAAAAAATGGCTCTGAGCACTATGGGACTTAACAACTGAGGTTGTCAGTCCCCTAGAACTTAAAACTATTTAAACCTAACTAACCTAAGGACATCACACACATCCATGCCCGAGGCAGGATTCGAACCTGCGACCGTAGCAGCAGCGCGGTCCCGGACTGAAGCGCCTAGAACAGATCGGTCACCGCGACCGGCGTAATTCAGTCAGTCGGCGAAGAACTTAAAAGACTAGTTGAACGAAATTGATAGTGTCTTGGGAAAGAGATTATAAGATGGGTATCAACAAATGTATTACGAGGGTAGTTAAATGTAGTCGAATTAAATCACGCATTGATGAAGGAATTAGATTAGAAAATGAGAACTAGGGAGGATATAAAATGCACAGTAGCATTAGCAAGAAAAACATTGCTGAAAAAGCGAAAATATTTTAACATGTAACACAAATTTAAATGTTAGTCATGTGCGGAAGTGAAATGTGAACGATAAACAGATAAGAGTAGAATATTACAGTAGCTACGTAGAGATGGGACGACTTGCACTAGAAGACGAAGTCAAATGAAAAAGAAACAGACCGGAAAAAAGTAGGTAATCTGTTCATTATTTCAAAAGTAATCACCATAAATGTTAATACATTTGTCCCACTGTGAGACAAGACGGTCAGCGCCTTCATTGAAAAATTTTTGCGGTTGTCCATAGGACCATGGTTGCACCCACATGCGCACCTCTTCTTCCGACGCAAATCGATGGCCGCAAATGTCTTTCTTCAGGGCCGGCTGCTGTGGCCGAGCGTTTCTAGGCGCTACAGTCTGAATCCGCGCGACCGCTACGGTCGCAAGTTCGAATCCTGCCGCGGGCATGGATGTGTGTGATGTCCTTAGTTTAGTTAGGTTTAAGTAGTTCTAAGTTGTAGGAGACTGATGACCTCAGCAGTTAAGCCCCATAGTGCTCAGAGCCACTTCAACCATTCTTTCTTTGGCTCTCCAAGAATATAGTAAATGCATGGGGAGGGATCAGGACTGTATGGATGGTGTGTAAGGCCTTCCCAATAAAACTTATGCAGCATAGTCGAAACATCCTTGGCAACAAGTGGGTGGCCATTATCCTGCAACAGAAGATGCCGTCTGTCAACATTCCTTAGCGATGGAATTACGCTGCAGAAGCTTCGCTGGGAAGCCCTTACACATCCTCCATTTCGGGATTTTGATGATCTAACGCACCAATAGGTCAGAATTTGGCGCAATATCCCTCAGGAGGACATCCAAAAACCCTATCGATCAATATTGACAAGGGATTACAGATAGATTCCGTATTTCTGAATTTCCCGAAGGCTTTTGCCACTGTACCATACAAGCGGCTTGTAGTGAAATTGCGTGCTTATAGAATATCGTCTCAGTTATGTGACTGGATTTCCTGTCAGAGAGGTCACAGTTCATAGTAATTGGCGGAAAAGTCATCGAGTAAAACAGAAGTGATTTATGGCGTTCCCCAAGGTAGTGTTGTAGGCCCTCTGTTGTTACTTATCTATATAAACGATTTGGGAGACAATCTGAGCAGCCATCTTCGGTTGTTTGCAGATGATGCTGTCGTTTATCGACTAATAAGGTCATCAGAAGATCAAAACAAATTGCAAAACGATTTAGAAAAGATATCTGAATGGTGCGAAAAGTGGCAATTGACCCTGAATAACGAAAAGTGTGAGGTCATCCACATGAGTGCTAAAAGGAACGCGTTAAACTTCGGTTGCACGATAAATCAGTCTAATCTAAAAGCCGTAAATTCAATTAAATACCTAGGTATTACAATTACGAACAACTTAAATTGGAAGTAATACATAGAAAATGTTGTTGGGAAGGCTAACCAAAGACTGAGTTTTATTGTCAGGACACTTAGAAAATGTAACAGACCTACTAAGGAGACTGTCTACACTACGCCTGTCCGTCCTCTTTTAGATTACTGCTGCGCGGTATGGGATACTTATCAGATGAAAAAGTTCAAAGAACGGCACCACGTTTTGCATTATCGCAAAATATGGGAGAGAGTGTCACACAAATGATACAGGATTTAGGCTGGACATCATTAAAAGAAAGGCGTTTTTCGTTGCGACGGAATCCTCTCACGAAATTCCAATCACCAACTTTCTCCTCCGAATGCGAAAATATTTTGTTGGCACCGACCTACATAGGGAGGAATGATCACCACGATAAAATAAGGGAAATCAGAGCTCGTACGGAAAGATATAATTCTTTCTGCGCGCTATTCGAGATTGAAATAATAGAGAATTGAGAAAGTAGTTCGATGAACCCTCTGCCAGGCACTTAAATGTGATTTGCAGAGTATCCATGTAGATGTAGATATCAAGCTGAATTACTGTTTGCATAAGGGCCAGAGAGGGACCAAAGCGTTATTAACTTACTCAGTTTCTGACGGTCTCTCTCTTAAGTAAATTACCCACTTTTTCTGAAATTATGTTCATATATTTGTATGTACATGTACATTTACCGATTTTCATCCCATTCGGATAATTCCTTCGTGGCTTTTTTTTTTGTCTCAGAGTATAATTGCATTATTCATTTCCCTTCCTCCATATACTTGTCACTCTGTACTCTTTATATCTAGACTGAAGCAAGCACAGTGCTTTCCAAAGAATTATCCTTCACCTCTTCTCTCTCTCTCTCTCTCTCTCTCTTTCTCTCTCTCTCTATCTATCTATCTCTATCGTCTTGGACTCCTGTCTGATTCTGGTCTGCAACTCTGTTGCATTAACATAAAATAAATATTGCATTTGTTCCGATAAAGTAGAGAATCCATGATGGACGAAAGTGTAATTAGCTTCCGAAAATATTCTCCACCATAACGCAAACGTCAGAACGTCACGTGCGAGTTATTGGTTCAAAATGGTTCAAATGGCTCTGAGCACTATGGGCCTTAACTTCTGAGGCCATCAGTCCCCTAGAACTTAGAAGTAAGGACATCACACACATCCATGCCCGAGGCAGGACTCGAACCTGCGACCATAGCGGTCGCGCGGTTCCAGACTGTAGCGCCTAGTACCGCTCGGCCACCTCGGCCGGCAGTTATTGGTAGAAACTGTATAAAGCCAAGATAACATAAATATTTCTCTTTTCTGCGATCTTGGCTTTAGAAAGTTTTTAACAAGTAAAATAGACCTAATTTCTCAGCATGAGAAAATAGAATGCGAGCTACTGCTTGTGCCCTGTCTGCTGTATGCGTACCGATACTGTATGCCAGAATGTATGAGGAATCACAGTGACTTTCGTGACGCCTTTTTTCACGTGATTGATCGTTAGGTCAGCCAACGTGTTAATAGCTTGGCCGCCCCAAGTTCCGGGGTTGTGGAGCGGACGCAGCGAGCGTTTCTGAAGACTGCGCGTGTAATTGATTCGCGGCGGCTCCATCCGGTCCGCGCCCCCTCCCCCCCCCCCCCCCTCCACCCTCGCCCCCGCTGCCCTATACAGAGCCGCCCACGCCAGGGGCCGCCCAACAAAAGACAGCTGTCGATTTCTCCCGCGTTCTCTGTCAGAAGGGCACTCCTGTAGCAGGAGCGCAGCGGAATTCACATAATAATACTAACAAAGGAACAACAATAATAATAATACAAGAAACTAATTCCTTAAATGAATCTGCCATCATGGTGAATTTTTGCCGGTAAAGGTGCTTGTATTTCATCCGTCTCAGAATTGTTCATGCTGTCCCTTTAAGGGTCGTCCAGCGATTCTCTTTACTATTGGTTTATATAGCTTTGCCGCTTTAATTATCGTACTATCGGACATACACCGAGACGACAAAAAATCGGGGGATAGCGATATGCACATATACAGTGGCGGTAGTATCGCGTATACAAGGTATTAAAGGGGAGTGCGTTGATGGAGATGTCATTTGTGCTCAAGCGTTTCTTGTGAAAGCGTTTCGGACGTGATTATTTCCTCACGACGGAAATTAAACGACTTTGAACGCGGAATGGTTGTTGTAGCTAGACCCGTGGGACATTCCATTTCGGAAATCGTCAGGGAATTGAATATTCAGAGAGCTACCGTGTCAAGAATGTGCCGAGAATAACAAATTTCTGGCATTACCTCTCACGACGGACAAAGCAGTGGCCGACGGCCTTCACATAGCGGCCGAGAGCGGTAGCGGTGTTTGCGTAGAGTTGTCAGTGCTACCAGACAAGCAATAGTACGGAAATAACCACAGAAATCAATGTGGATCGTACGACGAACTTACACGGTACGGCAGTGCCTCAGCGCTTCTCCTGGGCTCGTTACCGTACCAGTTGGACCCTAGACGACTGGGATACGGTGGCCTGATGAAATGAGTCCCGATCATACATGTGGTCATAGTAGGGTTCGAGCGATGGACCCGTCAGCAGACACTGTGCAAGCCTATGGTGGCTCCATAATGGTATAATGGAAATGTCGTGTGGCTACGGCCTCCCGTAGGGTAGACCGTTCGCCTGGTGCAGGTCTTTCGATTTGACGCCACTTCGGCGACCTGCGTGTCGATGGGGATGAAATGATGATGATTAGGACAACACAACACCCAGTCCCTGAGCGGAGAAAATTTCCGACCCAGCCGGGAATCGAACCCGGGCCCTTAGGATTGACAGTCTGTCACGCTGACCACTCAGCTACCGGGGCGGACTTCCATAATGGTGTAAGCTGTGGTTACATGGAGAGGATTGGGCCGTCTGGTCCAACTGAACCTGGAGACCATTTGCAGCCATTCATGTACTTCACGTAGCCAAGCAACGATGCAATTTTTATGGAAGATGATGCACCATGTCACGGGGCCGCAGTTGTTCGCTACTGGTCTGAAGAACATTGTCGATAATTCGAGCGAATGATTTGACCACCCAGATCGCTCGACATAAATCCCATCGAACATTTACGGGACATAAGCGAGAGGTCAGTAATACACAACATCCACCACCCGCGATACTTTCATAATTGTGGATGGCTATATGCGTACAGAGGCAGCTTGGCTCAATATTTCTGAAGAGGACTTCCAGCGACTAGTTACGTCTACGCCACGTTGAGTTGCTGCGCTACACTGGACAAAAGGAGGTCCCACCCGATATTAGGAGATATACCACGTTATTTGTCACCTTAATGAACATCGGACGTGGTCTTCCCATGTCAGTCTATATTTTTTAAATAAATAAACTGGAAGTAGTCTTGATCGCATAACTTTTATAATGTGGTGACGGGTTTCGATCTTTTATAAGATCATCTTCATACCATGAATGTCGGCCGGAGGCGGTGACGCATGGCAAACCTCTTGCTTGTGGCTGTAAACCACCAGCCACAAGCAAGAGGGTTGCCATGCGCCAAAGCAGAGATTCATGGTCTGAAGATGATCTTATAAAAGATCGAAACCCGTCACCACATTATAAAAGTTATGCGATCAAGACTGCTTCCAGTTTATTTATAATAATTACAAATCGCTATTTTCCTATATAAGAACTATGTTCTTTCAAGAATGTTCAAATGTGTGTGAAATCTTATGGGACTTTACTGCTAAGGTCATCAGTCCCTAAGCTTACACACTACTTAACCTAAATTATCCTAAGGACAAACACACACACACACCCATGCCCGAGGAAGGATTCGAACCTCCGCCGGGACCAGCCGCACAGTCCATGACTGCAGCGCCCAAGACCGCTCGGCTAATCCCGCGCGGCTATGTTCTTTAAAATGCCATATTTTTTAATTATAGTTGAAATCGATTCTGCATTTAGTTCTAATATCGGTGTTTCTTTTATGGTCTAACAATGAAAATCCCGATACAATGCGGAGGAACTTCATCTCTGATGTTTCGATTTGTCGTAATCGATCTCGTTTTAGGATCCAACATTCGCTACCTTACAGCAGCAAAGGCAACGCTATTACTTCGTAAAATTTAGTGTTTTCTTCCATACATTACTTCTTATGTGCATTGTATGGTTCCACAGAAACGTCTGAATCTGGCCAATTTTAGCTCTGCATCATCTCACTTGCGAAATTTAAAATTGCAGCCTAGACATTTTCAACTCTCTTACTTGTTCAAATATTTGCCCATCTATTCTAATTGAGGCTGTTTTGGATTCCAATATAATCTCTTTTGTTTTATCTTTCGATATTCTCCTTCTGCATTTAGTGGCAATTTGATTCCACTTACGTACTGCAATTCGAACATTTTCTTCAGGTTCTCGTGTTATGAGCTGATCATCAGCGTATAGTAGCATCATGAAATCAAAATCTTAATACCCCGTTTAATATAATCAACAATTTATGAATGATATTGTCAATATAAACAGGCAGATGAAAGATAATGTAAAATACTGAATTATTTTCGTGAAGTAGACCACGGTAAATTTTACTGATATGGTTTCTACAACTAGCACTTGCGTTATTTCGTATTGTTAGAAAAGTAACCAAATTAAATCACGATTGGAGAGAACTAAAAGTATATGAAATTTGGTGGAGTCTATAAGGTGTTGTCACGAAACCTGCAGTTTCTAAACATAGTTGAGAAAATAAATCTGCGCAATACGCTTACCACCAGAGACTGGTTCGTGCCACAACCAGCTAGCCAGGTGGTGCAGTCGTCAAGACAGTGGACTTGTCGCCAGGAAGACGTCAATTTAAGTTACGGCAGGTCAGCCAGATTACGTTTACCGTTGTTTCCGTAAGTTGCTAAAGGCAAATACCGTCGTAGATCCTTTGAAAATTTTTCTTCTGCAATCCGAGCCTGTCCTCAGTTTCTTCTCTTGGCATATTTGGCCTACGTACTAAGCATTCAGAAATTGTTGTCTACTGGGAAGAACTGCACAGTTGAAAACACTGAATGGACAGACAATAAATTAGATGTCTACAAAAAAAATCGTTTATTGTAAATTTAAGGGGCAGTGAGATATTAGAAATGACAGGGTACTGGCAAGTGTAAGATGTACGGCGGCCTAACACCATAAAGAGTAACAGCGGAAACGTTTACAAATCGATCCCTGAAAGACTTCAGAATGTCTCTTTCTTCGCATGACTGGCGTTGGTATTCATATTCAGAAAGTTTTCGGGTTTGTCAGAACTGTCAGGTTCCATTGTTTCGGAATCCATCGTAAAAGCTTCTATATCTGCATCTACATCTACATCCATACTCCGCAACCCACCTGACGGTGTGTGGCGGAGGGTACTTTGAGTACCTCTGTCGGTTCTCCATTCTGTTCCAGTCTCGTATTGTTCGTGGAAGAAAGATTGTCAGTATGCCTCTGTGTGGGCTCTAATCTCTCTGATTTTATACTCATGGTCTTTTCGCGAGATATACGTAGAAGGGAGAAACATACTGTAACTCCTCGGTGAAGGTATGTTCTCGAAACTTCAACAAAAGCCCGTACCGAGCTACTGAGCGTCTCTCTTGCAGAGTCTTCCACTAGAGTTTATCTATCATCTCCGTAACGCTTTCGCGATTACTAAATGATCCTGTAACGAGGCGCGCTGCTCTCCGTTGGATCTTCTCTATCTCTTCTATCAACCCCATCTTGTACGGATCCCACACTGCTGAGCAGTATTCAAGCAGTGGGCGAACAAATGTACTATAACCTACTTCCTTTGTTTTCGGACTGCATTTCCTTAGGATTATTCCAATGAATCTCAGTCTGGCATCTGCTTTACCAACGATTAATTTAATATGGTCATTCCATTTTAAATCACTCCTAATGCCTACTGCCAGATAATTTATGGAATTAACTGCTTCCAGTTGCTAACCTGCTATATTGTAGCTAAATGATAAAGGATATTTCTTTCCATGTATTCGCAGCACATTACACTTGTCTACATTGAGATTCAATTGCAATTCCCTGCACCATACGTCAATTCGTTGCAGATCCTCCTGCAGTTCAGTACAATTTTGCATTGTTACAACCTCTCGATATACTACAGCATCATCCGCAAAAAGCCTCAGTGAACTTCCGATGTTATCCACAAGGTCATTTACGTATATTGTGAATAGCAACGGTCCTACGACACTCCCCTGCGGCACACCTGAAAGCACTCTTGCTTCGGATGACTTCTCTCCATTGAGAATGACATGCTGCGTTCTGTTATCTAGGAACTCTTCAATCCAGTCACACAATTGGTCTGATAGTCCATATGCTCTTACTTTGTTCATTTAACGACTGTGGGGAACCGTATCAAACGCCTTGCGGAAGTCAAGAAACACGGCATCTACCTGGGAACCCGTGTCTATGGCCCTGTGAGTCTCGTGGACGAATAACGCGAGCTGGGTTTCACACGATCGTCTTCTTCGTTTCGGAATCTGCCGTAAAAGTTTCTGTTGGTGCTTCTATCAGCAGAGTCACAGGTCATAGGGATCCACAAAGCAATTACCCTTGGTACAATATCGTGCTTAACCCAACTTCTAGTCTGATGTCTGTTTTATTTAGATTAAATCCCAAGCGATGCACTGACAAATAAAATAAATTTGAAATATTTTATCCGTAATGTTTGTGGCTGGAAGGTATAATTTACTCCAGATCGATGTAGGAATTGAAAAATAGCATCGTTCGGTTTTTTTTATAGGAAAACTAATGTTTTATAGAATTGATAGCATTGCTTAATGGCAAAAAATACAGAACATTTTGCTTCGTGATTCAACGAATAGATATTGCGGTGACTTTTCTCACTCGGGAAATCAGTTGTTGTCATTCCAAAAAGAACAGTCTTAGCTCCAAGCATATCCTTCCATGAATGAGAAGAGCGCCTCAACAAATCGACGTATTATGTATATTCCAAAAGAAGACGCTGCAAATACATTGAAAAAATGTGTTTACTGATATTTTGGGATGACTGACTGTTAAGCTAATTTTATGCATCGACTAGTGCAACGGCAAAGATAAATTTGAAACATGCTCAGGAGTTAACTGCTGAGATGGAAGTTTTCGTCGAGTCAGGGGAATTTAAATTGTAGAAAACTGGAAAAGGAACTCAGTCAGCCACTTTCTTAGTCCGTGTCATGGAGGTCTGGAGAGAAACAAACCAGGACTTCAACGTTCTTTGCTCATCTTGTTTCAATAACATTCTGTTGGTTTGTATTGCAAGCTAATTCATCACTGAAATTGAAAGTACCATTGCACAAAGCCCTGCAGCAAGTGAACTATGAGGAACAAACCTACGAAATACATACGTACTTCTGTTAGTTTACAAATAAATTTACTTTTAATTCACTGTCTGTTAGTTTACAAATAAATTTACATTTAATTCACTGTCAGTAGTTACCACATTTCAACACGTATATGTTAAACAGTCTCTAAATTGATACATTCACGTCATTGTGATGTAACATGCAAATGACCTTAGCCAAAGTCAGCAAAACATTGCTCAAATTTCATTCTCGTCTGCTTAAAATATCATACAGTAGGAAGTGTTGCTTTTAGATGTTTAAGAACTGCAGTTAAAGCCCTTAGAGATTAGAATTCCCGTGTGTGTGTGTGTGTGTGTGTGTGTGTGTGTGTGTGTGTCTGTGTCCACGTACGAAACATAAAGGAGGAGGAAGAAATAAAGGCGATCTGCTAGATTTATTACCGAGGTCCGAGGGTCAGCTATATCTATTCGCTTACTTACTCTGTGTGAAATGGCGTGTAATTACCAGTAACAAAACAAGAAGCGGCATCCTTTCATTCGTGTTCTGCGCGCCGTCTTATCTGTCTCATTTAACGCAGCTGATTATTGTTATGTGAAGTTGTTATCCCAGACACAATGTGTGACTGTGAAGTTAATAGACAGCTTTTTTTGTGTAGGCATTTCTGTGCCAACAAGCGTTTACACTGTTCAGGTTCTTTCCGTAAACGTTTCTTCGCTTTTTGGATTTAATGCTAGAAGAGTTGGTGTAGTGTAAAGAACTTTAGCCAACACAGAGTTCAAATCAACGCTGAGTGCAGTGGTTTTCGAACCATCACCCTATTGCTTTCTTATGCAGCTGACACTTTCATGTAGATAAAGCACAACATTGATTTCTAACTAAACTTGTGTTATCCGATATTCCGTAAGCACGTACCACACAGACTAACCGATAATGCAGAACTATATCAAAGGCTTCCAGAATCAAGAAACAGCTCACTTTAATCAGTCCGCTCTCATGATACCATGAGGTTCTCTGCACGTTACCCGATTTGACTTAAGAGCAGTGTTCACTGCATCAGAGTAAAAAATGACAGAAAAATGTCGGAGGAAGTCATGAGAGGTACCACTTCATTCATTTACAGGCTGCAGTCGCAGAGATGTCAGCTTTATTTTTACGGATTAACCACCTGGTGTATAAATTCCATCTCTTTTAAAATTTGTAATGTACAGTTGTCAGGAGACTAACTGTTTAAAGTTGTCTCGTAACTGTTGACTGTGAAACTTCTTTATTAAATATTTTACTTCAACTACTGAGTGACATTGAATGCAAGTGAACCTACTTTCTCTTCACTTATCCTTATCATGTCAACACTGACCCACAATATTCTAGCGCAACGCAATCTGACTGCTCAAAAAAAATTAGAACATGACATCAAATAATTAATGCAAAAGAATGGCCCTGACTAAAAATAAATCTTAACAATAACCTATAGATCTCATTAAGCACTTACCTCACAGAAATCTTCATTGCGCGAACTACTGCAATACAGCGAGCGTCAATACTGCCAGCTAAATAAGATTCTAACTACTAAAGCCACTAACTATTAATAGGCATGTGGTTAGCAAAGGAAAGATTTTGTTGCAAACCAAATAATGTATCCAGTTCAGGCACAAACATAAATCTTCATTGACATCTAGTACAGAGGTATATAATCATGAATAATATTCAACCTCCAAGTCGAACATGTACAGATCGTTAGCCTACGCTAACACTTCAGACCTCTACCCTCCATCAATGCTAACTTCTCACATTTAACATCCATCACTGCTGGCTGTTCACCTCCAACTGCCCAACAGTACTTCCATCACTGCTGGCGACTAACTTCCAACTGCCCAACACTACTGGCGATTAACTTCCAACAACGAGTCCAATCAGGCACAGAAACTCTCACAAAGAAAGCGCAGTCAGAGATCCAACGCAAAGCGCTACACAGCGCTGCCAACACAGAAACAGCCCACTTACAACTGTTGCATAACGAAGGATCTAAACAGTAAATATGACGAACTTGTTGGAATCAGTTGGCTTAGAAATTTTTTGTCCTTTCAGTAATTTCATTTGCGGACACGTTTAGCCTTGTTTAAGAAGGGAAGAGAATCTCAGTGTCTGAGATGTGGTACTGTAAAAGGACGTTCAAAATTATTCTGACTGATAAAGAAATGAGAAAGTTCTTCGCAGAATTGGCGAGGAAATAAATATGTGGGAAATACTGTCAAGAAGTAGGGACAGAATGAGAGGAAAAGTGTAAAGACATTTATATATGTACACTTTTCGGGTTGTTGCGTAAATCGCGTAATATTTCATTGCTGCAACTGCTCGCCGTCTTGAGGTGGTGGTAGCTGCTGCTGTCACGTCTGCAAGGCACGACTGATGATCGCGCGCGGCGTCGAAATTTATCAGGCCGGGAGCAGGCAATACGCGCCCGATAAATTTCGACGCCGCCGCGCGATCATCACCAGTCGCTCCTTGCAGACGTGACAACAGCATCTACCACCACCTGAAGACGGCGAGCAGTTGCATCGATGAAATATTGTGCGATTTAAGCAATATTGTCCGGCGGCAAACCTGAGAAGCGTATTTGCAACATATCCGTCGGGAAAGCATGAAATGTCATAGGCGCGCGGGATTAGCCGAGCCGTCTAGGGCGCTGCAGTCATGGACTGTGCGGCTGGTCCCGGCGGAGGTTCGAGTCCTCCCTCGGGCATGGGTGTGTGTGTTTGTCCTTAGGATAATTTAGGTTAAGGAGTGTGTAAGCTTAGGGACTGACGACCTTAGCAGTTAAACCTATAAGATTTCACACACATTTGAACATTTATGAAATGTCATAATATACATCTACAATAATTAATAGAGGACGTGTGGTGTAAGTGCCAAAAAAAGAGGGGGGGGGGGGTGGAATCAAATTATTTCTGTGTCGATCACTAAATTTCATTGTTGTATACTGTGGCTTAGGTATGTACACCGGATCATCTTCTGTTCAAGTCGTATCCAATACCTCCTTCTGTAGTCCATCACAAATTACATCCATTCTCCATTTTAACACTCCTCGTAATACTCACTGGAATTATGTATGATATCATCTGAAGATGGCCTGATTTACCAATCGAAACTGTTAATCAATACTCAACACATTCAGCTGTTGTGATCTAGACAAACATAACTGTAAGTAATTAGGAGGGAGGCTGAATAAATAAGTTCGAAACTGGGATTGAGACATGGCAGCCACTTATACTAGCCTGAAAATTATTTTCCTCTTCCACATACTCCCCTTGTAAACACTTATCCCATTCTCCGACAAGACGTTAAAAGCCTGCAGAATGGAATTTTTGTGGCAGCGTTCGCATCTAATGAGTGACGTCTCTTGACAAAACAAATTTATTTAGTTCCTTAAATTGCTGCAGCCCAGAAGACCGATGTGTTCCGGAGGTAGCGCAATATCCATAGACGGGGAAACAATGTGCCATCAAATGGTTCAAACGACTCTGACCACTATGGGACTTAACTGACGGTTACTTACACAGATAAATCAGCTCTGACGTTTTTCGAGATACACTTTGTGATAAATAGGAGGTCATGCTCAACTTAGATGCGAGGCGTAATTAGTAGTGTCGTAGATTGAAAGTGGGGTGTGCTTTCGGGCGGCAGTTCGAATTCCCGTTGTGGGCTATAATTTTTTTTCGGTTTTAATGGCTGAAAAATCAAATGGCTCTGAGCACTATGGGACTTAACATCTGATGTCATCAGTCCCCTAGAACTTAGAACTATTTAAACCTAACTAACCTAAGGACATCACACACATCCATGCCCGAGGCAGGATTCGAACCTGCGACCGCAGCGGTCGCGCTGTTCCAGACTGTAGCGGTTCGGCCACTCCGGCCGGCAATGTGCCATCACTGGGTAGCTAGGGCAACCAGGACGCTCCTTGTTTGTGACCTTTTCTTGTCATTTGCTGACTTTTTGTATCCAGTTGAACACAAATTTCCAAGAAATACCATTCTACCGTATATGGAACGAATTTCGCTATGGACAAGGTCTACTGACAGTTTCTCGGCTCCCAATTATCACTTTTTTTCCAATCGGTTACACACACATAGCACACCAACCACCTTGGTCTGACTGCAGATCGTAAGCCATTGGCCGCGGAATACTGTGTATCGGCTACCATCCACGCGACCTGTGCAGCCACCTTCTAGATACGTATAGGCGCGACATGTAAAACTATTTGCGGTATTCTGTCATCTGAGACTTATTGACTCGCCCTCGAAACAGCGAGGTACTTAACATCAAGGCAACAAAATAACCCATGACGGACGGAGCAAGGAATACATAGAAGCGGACTAGCACTGGCGAAAGGGCTCTGCTGGCCAAGAGAAATCTACTGGTATCAAACATTGGCCTTAATTTGAGGAAGAAATTTATGAGAGTGGTCGTTTTGAGCACAGCATTCTATGGTAGTCAAACATGGATTATGGGAAAACTGGAACAGAAGAGAGTGGAAGTATTGGAGATGTGGTGCTACAGACAAATGCTGAAAATTAGGTGGGCTGATAAGTTAAGGCATGAGGAGGTTATCTAGAGAATGGGCGAGGAAAAGAATATATGAAAAAGACTGATGAGAAGAAGGGATGGGATGATAGGAAATCTGTTAAGACATGAGAGAATAACTTCCATGGTACTAGAGGGAGCTGTAGAAGGTAAAAACAGTAGAGGAAAACAGATTGGGATACATCCAGCAAATAACTGAGGACATAGATTGCAAGTGCTATTCTGAGATGAAAAGGTTGGCACAGCTTAGGATTTCGTAGCGGACTGCATCAAACCAGTCAGAAGACAGATGTCCCAGAAAAAAACTCGTTAAATGGACTGACTCGCCCCGGAGCGAGTTTGAACGTCGACTTCGCTCTCTACGCCTGCGTCCAGCATTTCTACCTTGTCAGGTTTCGGCTCTTGAGGAAGAATGACCTGCCATTCTTCCATAGACAGTGAGACACCTCACTGAAAGTGTTCCCAACAGAGTCCGTCATAAGGGCGAAGGGTTGATATACCCAGTATTAATCTTCACTTATAGGTGCCCGGATACTTTTAATCCAGAGATTGTGTATGGAAAGCATTCTTCGCTGATATGGTTAAGAATTCGTCCACGGAATCAATATTACCTCCTAACCTTGGGAGGTAGGTTATTTTATCAAAGTAAAATTGGCCATGAAAGATGGCGAAGTCCTGGAGAAACAGTGCTCACTTTGTAGATGCGCTAACCACTACGCCATCCTGGCAAAGTGGCTTTGCACAACTGCACGAACTACTCTAGGACGCCTCCCTCCTCGATCCAAATTCCTCAATGCAGTGCTGTTCGAGTTTAGTGGGCTGAGGCATGAATGAGGTTTTCGATTGAGGAAGGAAGCGTGCTAGGGTATTCCGTGCAGTTGGGCAAAGCCACTGTGCCTGGGTGGCGAAGTGGTTATAGCATATACTTACTGAGCTGGAGACCCGGGTTCGAACTCTGGTGTTGGTACAAATTTTCATTCGTGGCTTCACTCTGCATATACAGGGTGGTCCATTGATCGTGACCGGGCCAAATATTTCACGAAATAAGCGCCAAACAAAAACTACAAAGAACAAAAATTGTCTAGCTTCAAGGGGGAAACCAGATTGCGCTATGGTTGGCCCGCTAGATGGCGCTGCCATAGGTCGAACGGATATCAACTGCGTTTTTTTAAAAATAGGAACCCCCATATTTTATTACATATACTTGTAACACGTAAAGAAATGTGAATGTTTTAGTTTGACCACTTTTTTCGCTTTGTGATAGATGGCGCTGTAATAGTCACAAACATATGGCTCACAATTTTAGACGAACAGTTGGTAACAGGTAGGTTTTTTAAATTAAAATACAGAACGTAGGTACGTTTGACGTTTATTTCGGTTGTTCAAATGTGATACAGGTACCTTTGTGAACTTATCATTACTGAGAACGCATGCTGTTACAGCGTGTTTACCTGTAAATACAACATTAATGCAACAAATGCTCAAAATGATGTCCGTCAACCTCAATGCATTTGGCAATACGTGTAAAGACATTCCTCTCAATAGCGAGTAGTTCGCCTTCGGTAATGTTCGCACACGTATTGACAATGCGCTGACGCATGTTGTCAGGCGTTGTCGGTGGATCAGGATAGCAAATATCGTTCAACTTTCCCCACAGAAAGAAATCCGGGGATGTCAGATCCGGTGAACGTGCGGGACATGGTATGGTGCTTCGACGACCAATCCACCTGTCAGGAAATATGCTATTCGATACCGCTTCAACCGCACGCGAGCTATGTGCCGGACATCCATCATATTGGAAGTACCTCGCCATTCTGTCATGCAGTGAAACATCTTGTAGTAACATCGGTAGAACATTACGTAGAAAATCAGCACACATTGCACCATTTAGATTGCCATCGATAAAATGGGCGCCAATTATCCTTGCTCCCATAATGCCGCACCGTACATTAACCCGCCAAGGTCGCTGATGTTCCATCCGTCGCAGCCATCGTGGATTTTCCGTTGCCCAATAGTGCATATAATATCGGTTTGTCCGCAGCTCGTGGTCGTGCGGTAGCATTCTCGCTTCCGGCGCCCGGGTTCCCGGATTCGATTCCCGGCGGAGTCAGGGATTTTCTCTGCCTCGTGATGACCGGGTGTTGTGTGATGTCCTTAGTTTAGTTAGGTTTAAGTAGTTCTGAGTTCTAGGGGACTGATGACAATAGATGTTAAGTCCCATAGTGCTCAGAGCCATTTGAACCATGCCGGTTTACGTTACGCTTCGTCGCTAAACAGAACGAGAGCAAAAAATCTGTCATCGTCCCGTAATTTCTCTTGTGACCAATGGCAGAACTGTACACGACGTTCAAAGTCATCGCCATGCAATTCCTGGTGCATAGTAAGGTGGTACGGGTGCAATCGATGTTCATGTAGCATTCTCAACACCAACGTTTTTGAGATTCCCGATTCTCGCGTAGTTTGTCTGCTTCTGACGTGCGAATTAGCCGCTACAGCAGCTAAAACACCTGGTTGACGTTTCACATGTGGCTGAACACTTCCTGTTTACTTACATAACGTAACTATCCGGCGAACGGTCCGGACACTTGAATGATATCGCCCAGGATACATCAACACGATATCGACCTTTTCCGCAATTGGTAAACGATCCATTTTAACATGGGTAATTTATCACGAAGCAAATACCGCGCACTGGCGGAATGTTACGTGATACCACGTACTTATCGGTTTGTGACTATTACCGCGCCATCTATCACAAAGCGAAAAAAGTGGTCCAACGAAAACATTCAAATTTCTTTACGTACTACACGAATATGTAATAAAAATGAGGGTTCCTATTTAAAAAAGCGCAGTTGATATCCGTTTGACCTATGGCAGCGCCATCCACTGGGCCAACCATAGCACCATCTGGTTTCCCCCTTCAAGCTAGACGAGTTTCGTTCTTTGTAGTTTCTTCGTTTGATGCTTATTTCGTGAGATATTTGGCCTGGCCACGATCAATGGACCACCCTGTATACATCACTGATAGTTGAGACTTGAGAAGGTCTCTGGAAGCACACAGTTTCATAAGGAGAAATGCATTCAAAGAAGCTGGAAAAAGTGATTCAAGAGTAGTTGTTTCAGGCTCCCATTAAATGATAGCCAATATTTAACTTTGATGCTGTTTTTCTTGAGGGAAAATACTGAAAATGCATAATAATAGCTGCAATTTTAAGAAATGGCAAGGTTCATGTGCTCGGTTTTGCCCCCAGATCACTACTGAAGATGAGTCGTCATTTATCTATACGATTACAGTATCGATATCTTCGGCATTGATATTTGAGTGAAGCCAGAGGACGTCGGTACAGAAGTGGTATTTACAGGAGGACAGAATCGACTAGATGTCATTAACACATGAAACACAGCAAGAATCCTTCAACTGTTGTGTTAGATGTGTGTTTAATTACGCAATGGTTTAAATGGACGGTGAGTTGTTCCACTGTAAAATGGCACTTCGTAGGCGATGTTCGACCGAGACCGCAATCGAGTACCGCAGCTGTGGTGCAAGAATATTGTTAGGGCTGCAACTGGATGCAGGTGCTGAATGTTCTTTATGGAACTCTCAGTCCATTAATACACCATCCCATCAATGAACACATTCTTCATGAAGTACACTACCGGTCAAAAGTTTTCGATCACCCATGACAGAAACTGAACACTTTATTTCAATGTACAAACACGTCGTACAAAGTAAACAAACCAACAAAATAAATATTATCAGTCTTTATCAAAGCAGAGAACAACATGATTTAGATTTTAGCCTCTCAGAGCAGCTGCACGAACGCGTGGCATTCTGGGAATAATATTTTGTAGTATTTTTGCAGATACTGCAATCCAACGCGTCTCTGAATTATTCCATCGACCTCCAACATTAGGTGGCCTCGGCTTTCCGATTTCCCTCTTCATCCCATAAGTCAGGTGACTGACGTGGCCAAGTCATAATCTTTCGTTCCCCATATTTCTCTCTTCTATTGATAAACCCTCTGCACAGTTCAGAAGCATGTTTAGGATCATTATCCGGCTGCAGAACAAATCCTCGACCAACGAGTCCCTTGCTAAATAGAAATGCATTGTTAACCAGTACCCTGTGATAGCCTTCCTCCTCTAGTATTCCATTAATTCTCGTTAAATCACCGACTCTATCCTCCGCAAAACATCCCCACGCCATGAGCGCCCCTCAAAGAACACTACGAAAGAACATTCGCATTCGGGAGGACGACGGTTCAATCCCGCGTCCGGCCATCCTGATTTAGGTTTTCCGTGATTTCCCTAAATCACTCCAGGCAAATGCCGGGATGGTTCCTTTCAAAGGGCACGGCCGACTTCCTTCCCCGTCCTTCCCTAATCCGATGAGACCGATGACCTCGCTGTCTGGTCTCCTTCCCCGAAAACAACCAACAACCAACGAAAGAACATTCGACGATTGCTGTCAGAGATATCACACATATATTCGTTCGTGGATAATACCTTGGACCATTGCTGCACACTCGATTTTTGTGTTGCTGTGCTCATTGCAATCTTTTCACCTAATTTTGTTTGCGTAACAAAGGTATTTGGCAGCCGTACATCGACCGGCCGAGGTGGTCGAGCGGTTCTAGGCGCTTCAGTCTGGAACCGCGCGACCACTACGGTCGTAGGTTCGAATCCTGCCTCGGGCATGGATGTGTGTGATGTCCTTAGGTTAGTTAGGTTTAAGTAGTTCTAAGTTCTAGAGGACTGATGACCTCAGATGTTAAGTCCCATAGTTCTCAGAGCCATTTGAACCAGCTGTACATCCCTTTAAACATTTTTCTATGTCCATCCTTGTGATTGAAGGTCTGAGGGACTTCGACTGCTCACTGATGTAATAAAATGGAACCCTTACAGCCGTCCTTGCGAGGCCATTTAATGTATGGCTACCAGTTTCGGTGCTTCAGTACACTATCTTCAGGCTAGAGCTGATGCTGAGGGGTTTAACACCATCCGTATACACGATGCATCAACCATTTGACGGTTGGACAGACAACTCTGTTACAGGTAGTCTGCGAAAACAAGTTATAGATGTTGGCCAGTGATGAACCTTGTATGTGGATGATGATAACCCACTCAGCGTCAGCTAAGACCTGAAGATGGTGCACCGAAGCACCGAAACTGGTAGCCATATAATAAATGACATTGTAAGGACGGCTGTAGGTGTTACATTTTATAGCACTTTAAACTTTGATCACGCAGAGACGCTGCACTGTCGAGGCGGATGGAGCTGCTTGTATACTGTTTACATCCTCCCGAATTTCAGGTGTAATTACGAGTGCTCGGACGTTTACTGTTTACAAATATGAACCGATCGTCCCTGTATGTTGTTGCACGGGGGCTTCTAGATAGCGGAACACCTGCACTGGCACCAGTTTGCTTGAACCGCTGTAGCTTGTACACTGCTGTAGACTCGGCTACGCCTACTTTTGCTGCTGTTGTCCTACTAAACTAGCCTTCCTGATGCAGAGCTACAATTACAGCATGTTTTTCCAACTCCGATCTCCTGTTTCCGTCCTACTAGAAGGTAATATGGTATGAACGTGATCAGACACACAGACATCACAGACATGCTGTTAGATGCACACAGTGTTTTGCAAACTAACAGGAACTGATTGCTGCACAGATAGCTGAAGGGATGAGGGCTATTCGACTGGAACTGTCGTAGGTAAAGGCACGTTGGTTTTTTTTTTTTTTTTTTTTTTTTTTTTACAATGGTGTTTATAGTTTCCTGCCGTTATGTAGACAGGAGTGACACCACCAGCAGTCGACTAATGGTGTAAGCGCCCAGAAGATGACCCCTACGTCGGGTTGAAACCGGTTGGTGTTTAATAATAATAAATGCGATTAAGACTGTTAATGAATTATTGACTAGTGTATAATCTGTATTCCTGAGCTTAATTTCGGAAATTAGATGTAATATTTAAGGTCGGCGAGGAAAAAGGAAAGTGTACAAAGCATGAACAGAAACCTGAGCGCGCGGCCCATTGTGAAGTGCATGGCAAGGCGCAGCTGCAGTAGGCAAACAGCTGCGCTTTCTGCGTCCCCAGCCGGCCACGTGTTCACTATCGAGGCGTAACGGCTCCCGAATGCGATCTTGGAAGCAACGCCCGCGTTCTACCGCCAACGCTAACGGAAAAAGCAACGAGTGCCTGGTGCTGGTTCAGCATTATTGGAGGTCCCACTTCGCTTTGACAGTCTGGAAAAAGGCTGCTTCTGTTATCAATGCGACGTAACCGTCGCGAATGTGTCTGCTCAAATTTAATGACACGGACGATGGTTCAAAGTGAAGATTGCTGTTCTGTCCACAAGACATCGGAAGAAGTGGCGGCATTGCGTATCATTGCCCGCTCAAACAGAGGCTCGCTACGAATGGAGACCGTAAGAGTGTGCTCCAGGGTGCTCGCGTATTTCTTCACACGATTCAAGATGCGGTCGATATGTTGAATCATGCCTAGTCGTCAAATGTGGGGTGTCTGGGGAAACTGCTTTCTTAGATCTCTAGACAACATTCAAGCAAATCGTATTAATGAATTTTATTACAAAAGGAAATGATTAAATACTTTGTGTTGAACAGATGTGTCGCAATCAAAGCACGGCAGACAAAATAAAAACTCTCTTCAGTATAACTATTTCATGTTTGAGCTACATAAATGTACGAGGAAAGTAATGACGCCGTAACACGATAGGATTAAGATCAGCTGACTATAGGAGTTCAGAAAATACCCTTTACTATTCTGGTTGTCTCACTCTTAGACCATATAGTGGGAAACACGGGAGCGTTAAAAGCCAATGTGCTACTGAAAAACAAACCGATGCGCATGATCTGCCAGCATTTCATTGCCTCATACGCCTGTGAATGTTTTTAATAACATAAAGTGTCCGATGTAGGCAACGGCCTTGCCGCAGTGGTAACGCCGGTTCCCGTCAGATCACCGAAGTTAAGCACTGTCGGGCTGCGCTAGCACTTGGATGGGTGACCATCCGGTCTGCCTAGCGCTGTTGGCAAGCGGGGTGCACTCATCCCTTGTGAGGCAAACTGAGGAACTACTTGATTGAGGACTAGAGGTTCCGGTCTTGTAAACTGTCATACGGTCGGCAGAGAGGTGTGCTGACCACATGCCACTCCATATCCGCATCCAGAGACGTCTTTAGTCCAAGGATGACACGGCGGCCGGTCAATACTGTTGGGCTTCATGGCCTGTCCGGATGGAGTATAGAGTTTTAGGGAATCCGATGTATCGATATGCAGAAAACATCATTATCGGCTCTAGTTATATCGAAAAATGTTTCGGTGTATCGACGAAAAAAGTATCGCCGTAACGGTCTATAAACATATCGGCACCACATTGTAAATATACTGCCGGTTCTAGAGTTGTATATTTATAAATTGATTTATCACTAGATATTCTGTACATCAATAAGCTAAGACCCTGCCTATCCATCTTAGAACAAGAATTGAAAGAAAAACAATGCATGTTCACGCTTATGGTTCAAATGGCTCTAAGCACTATGGGACTTAACATCTGAGGTCATCAGTCCCCTAGACTTAGAACTACTTAAACCTAACTAACCTAAGAACATCACACACATCCATGCCCGAGGCAGGATTCGAACCTGCGACCGTAGGAGCAGCACGGCTCCGGAGTTAAGCCCCTAGAACCGCTCGGCTACTGCGGCCAGCTGTTCACGCTTAGCGATAACCACTTTGCTAACAATGTTAACTGCATGTAAGTGGCACTATAAAAGGTGTCCGTAAATCCGTTTCGTCAGATATCGCATTTGTACGAAACGCTTCATGTCGAAGTCCCTGTTTTTGAAAAATATGTAAAAATCAGCCAACCGGTTGCATAGGTTTTCTGTATACCTTGACCAGGTTTCGTCACCTCTAAGGGTGACTTCATCAGAAGGTAAGGTAATTACGTGAAGAACATATCGTCAAAGATGTACAGTGATTTACGAGCTGAGTTGCTGAAGTCATACATTAAATATAAAACATAATGTCCTTCAAAAGGTCAAACATTAAAACATAAGTAACACCGGTGTGCTGTGAGGAGACTGTTTTTTTTTTTTTTTTCATTTCTGCTGACGTCAGTGACCTAGCAGTTGTAGTGCCAAAATTGCGCGGCGAAGCTAAAGGTTGCATTTTCTGTTGGTAGCGCCGAGCGCCGATTACGTCAGCATTTCCCTTTCACACGCCTTCACCCGCCGCAAAGACCAGTCTTGTAATTTAGATTTTTGTTCATCACTTTCAGGAACTGTTTTTGAAGATTGCCGATGTGAAGAAATAGCACACTAGTTGCGTTAAAAATCCCCCTCTGCCATCCATCCGCCACTGCAATCGTTCGTCTTCTTTTGTACCACTGTACATTCATGGTTTGAGGGTTCACAAGTTTTTAAGTTCTCATGCCCTGGTATTTCATTTTCATATCAGTTCTTATTTTTTATTCATGTGTTTATTCTTCAGAAAAATGTGGTGCAATCCTGAGGATGGTCTCGATCGTAGAAACATTCGAACACAAATATCCCGAACACCATGAGCATCGCGCGAAGGCAGGTTTGCACAATGATATTTCTTCTTATGAATTTCACTCGGGATAGAAATGTCGCTAACATTGCTGAAGATTTCGCGCGTTGGCGATCATTTCGCGTCAAACCACGCGTGATGGATCACTTTTCAGGAAACTGTCCCTTGCAATTGATTATGAATCGAAATACACTATAGGTACGAGGGTAAACCCAAAAGTAAGGTCTCCTATATTTTTTATAAATACATAGACCTGTTTATTTCCACAATGGTTTACATCAGTTTACAGCTTGAACATTTAGCTATTTTTCGACATAATCATCATTTCTGTCGATGGGTTTTTGTAGATGCTGTTTCAGTTTTTGTATGACCATGTCATACCAGCTCGCCGCCATGCTGTTCAGAAAGTTATGAACTGGCGTGATTGTTGCTTGGTCTCAGGTGTAAAGTGGTATGCCCAGGTTTCGTCACCCGTGACAATTGAGTCCAGAAAGTTGTCCTGTTCGACTGCAAGGCGGTGAAAAAATGCGCGGGAGGCATCAACTCGTTGCCGCATGTAGTCCTCGGGAATCCTCAGGAACCAACGTGCAGAGATCGTCCAGGGTGATCCGCAGATCTTCAGGCATGCTTTGCTCAACCTTCAACACTGTCTCCTCAGAAATTGACGGTCTCCCGCTCCTTTGTTCGTCGTAAATTTCGGCCCGATCAGCTGCAAACTCTCTACACCACTTACGAACATTTTTGAAGACTCACCATTTTCGTCAGTTGACGATGGATTTCAATCAGCGCAGTGCCCTTTGCGTTCAGAAACCGAATAACTGCGCGCAATTCGCACTTGGCGGTAACATCCAACGGGAGCTCCATTCTCAACGCCTGCCAAGCCAAGACTGAGCACCTCAGCGCGGCGTGCGCATGTTTACACACAGCGTGTGAAGCGCTCTTCATAACAGTGTGACCAACTGCCACACAAACAGAGTTCTGTACTTATAATAAATAGGAGATCTTACTTTTGGGATTACCATCGTATTTTACCGAAAACAATTTCAGATAATTTTCACTTCCATTTTTTTAAATTCATTCATCTTATATAAATTTAGTAGACGAATAGGCACTAAGTTATGTCATTATAAACTGGAAAACATTCGTATAGTAATCTTCTATAGATATGGGTAAGCAAATGAAAAACAAAAGTAAAAGTAATAATCTTGTTTCGAACAAGCGAGGCAAAATTAAGAAATCGCGAAGCTACACATTGTGCCACCATTTTGTCTCAGAATACCTCCCGCTAAAAGACACACAAAGCACGTGGAAAATACAGGGTGGCGCACGAAATGCTTTACCAATTGTTTCTTTACATTTTACGACGCACATTAGATATCCCGCTGGTATCTCTACAGCAGTACCAGCAGAGCTTGGAAAAACAAATGAGTTACGAAATGACGTGTAATTCACGATACTGCCGCTAGGAGACTAGTAAGCATCAATGGCTGACAATGGAAGACTGACGACACAGCAACGATCGGCAGTTGTGTTACTTTTTCATGAAACGAAAAGCGTTGTTGTTGTGACTCAGAGGCGTTTTCGACAACAGGTTAACACATGATGGGTCCCTTGCAAGAAGACCATCCACAGGTTGTACGATAAATTTGCACAGGAAGGAACAGTATTGGAAGCGAAGCGACTTCGGCCTAAGCCTGTTTGTTCGCCGGAGAATACTGAAGCGGTACGAGTTGTTGTACAGAAAAGTCCCGGGAAATCCTGTAGAAAGGCAGCAGTGCAACTGGGAATATCCAGACGCTCCGTTCAACGCATTCTTAAAAGTGACCTCCATATGTACCCATACAAGATGACCTGTGCACAGAAGTTCACTGAAGAACACAAGCAGCAGAGACTACTGTTTGCTCAGTGCGCGGGGGATAGGGAAAAAACTCTCAATAACGTTTGGTTTTCAGACGAGGCGCATTTTCATTTAGACGGTGTGGTTAACAAACAAAATGTACGCTTCCGGGCCACTGAAAACCCGCAAGTGCCACATGAACGACAACATTATGCTCCGAGGATTACAGCATGGACAGCAATTTCCAGTCGCGGATTTATTGGACTCTTTTTATTTGAAGAAACTATGAACAACGAGCGATATTTGAGCATGCTTCGTAATAGCTTCATTCCACAGCTTCTTGCTACTGCCTTGCCCTTCGACACGCAGTGGTTCATGCAAGATGGAGCAAGGCCACATACTACAAACACTGTGTTGGAGTTTTTACACTAGCATTTCGACATGCGGATAATTTCACTCAGGTTTCCAGGTCGCTTCAATGACGGACAAAATAGCCCCCCCCCCCCCCCCAATAGTCCAGACCACAATATATGTGACTTTTATCTTTGGGAGTACCTAAAGGAAAAAATTTTCCCGAAACGTCCACGTGATTTAATGGAGCACAAAAGACTCATTCTTCAAGCTTGCAGTGAAATAACGGAAGACATGTGCCGTAGGGTAATCACTAACTTCAGTGTTCGTTTGAAGGAAGTTAGGAAACGAAATGGTGGACATATTGAGCATGTGCTGAGTTAGAACAAATTTCCATGGACGGCTCTTCATTGTAATATATGTTCCTTCCAGATTGTATTGACAATAAAGTTTATATTCAAAAACAAAATGGTAACACATTTCGTGCGCCACCCTGAACATTGAAAACTATGACCGTCGTGTTTTCAGAAACGGTAGAGTGTCTACGGTACGCCGATACAAATGTTCGCTTAAGGCCCTCTTTCACTGAGTGAAGTTTCAGTGGGAAATCGGGTTATGGTATTTGTCACATTCTGGTGCTCAAATCCTAGTACATGATGTTGTTGTTGTTGTTGCTGTTGTTGTGGTCTTCAGTCCTGAGACTGGTTCGATGCAGCTCTCCACGCCACTCTATCCTCTGCAAGCTTCTTCATCTCCCAGTACCCACTGCAACCTACATCCTTCTGAATCTGCTTAGTGTATTCATCTCTTGGTCTCCCTCTACGGTTTTTACCCTCCATGCTGCCCTCCAGTACCAAATTGGTGATCCCTTGATGCCAAAGAACATGTCCTACCAACCGATCCCTTCTTCTGGTCAAGTTGTGCCACAAACTCCTCTTCTCCCCAATTCTATTCAATACCTCTTCATTATTTATCTGATCTACCTATTTAATCTTCAGCATTCTTCTGTAGCACTACATTTCGAAAGCTTCTATTCTCTTCTTATCCGAACTATTTATCGTCCATGTTTCACTTCCATACATGTCTACACTCCATACAAATACTTTCAGAAACGACTTCCTGACACTTAAATCTATACTCGATGTTAACAAATTTCTCTTCTTCAGAAACGTTTTCCTTGCCATTGCCAGTCTATATTTTATATCCTCTCTACTTCGACCATCATCAGTTATTTTGCTCCCCAAATAGCAAAACTCCTTTACTACTTTAAGTGTCTCATTTCCTAATCTAATTCCCTCAGCATCACCCGACTTAATTCGACTACATTCCATTATCCTCGTTTTGCTTTTGTTGATGTTCATCTTATATCCTCCTTTCAAGACACTGTCCATTCCGTTCAACTGCTCTTCCAAGTCCTTTGCTGTCTCAGTACATAAGCGATGATATTTACTGCAGCAGTACTCGGTAGTGCAGCTTCTCCATGTGGATCTAGCTGGCGCTCCGGCCCGGCCTAGCTGGTGCCACGCTATCGCCGGGTAGCGCATGCGGCGTCGTCTGTATACCGGTTTGCGCGCCGCAGCCGCTGCCGCCGCCGCCGCCGCGTCTAGAGTTTGGGGGCCGTCACGGAGCAGGCACGCGGAACGAGGCACGTCGGACAACACCCTCCCCTCGCCCCCGACCCCCGTTGCTCCCCCCCCCCTTCCGCCCGCCCCCACACACACCGGCGAGTCCTTTCTCCCGTCTCCGCTGAATGGCCAGTGACTTCCCACGGCGTCGAGGGTTCTCAGCCAAGCCACGCCACGGCCGCTATCGCTGCATCTCGGCTGCGTGGCGGTTTGTCAAATGCTCCAGTTCTTCTGTTAATCGGGCTCCTCTTATCTAAACGAACAATGAATTTAGGACTGATTTGACAGTTGTGAGCATGGGATTGATCTGAGATGTACCCTTTACCCTGTGGCTCCTACAAGATACAATTTCCACCCCCACACTACTACAGAAGTTAGACAGACGCTCCTAACGTTCTAAAGAGAAATGCCTGAAAAACTTTCAGCAACAAATATCTTCTGGAGTCGTCCGCTGTAAGGAAATGACACAAAAATTCGCAAAATTTCTTACGTAACTAGTGGGATACTTGGGTACTGGAGTAGTGCTAGTTAGTGTAAGAAAAACATGAAACTAACGAAAATTATTATTTATTTTGCAAAAATTCTGAGAAATCGCAATGGCACTTTTAGTTATGAACTGAACACGTTATTTCCTGGTTCTTTTCGGAATATGAAGTTACCTCTCAAGGATAGGATTCGCTAATGAAATTTCTATACAAAGTTTAAGATTGTTATTGACTTGGCAGAATGGCTGAGAGCCGTGCCTACTCAACTTGAATAATTATCCGTTAGAATGTTGCTAGGTACGGTCGAGGCTGTCGCGTGTGAAATGCAGTGAAGTGTACTGTTGTGGAGGAAATATGGGGTTCGCAAGAGCTGTAGCGCACAATATCGTAAGCTGCGATGACTGCTGTCTGCGCCGCTCGGTGCTGACAAATAAGATAGCTCTCGTTCTATCTGGATTGACCTTCGCCAATCAAACTCTCCCTACGCCTTGATGAAGTCAAGGACTCCTATTTGCCCCTAGTCTGACTATTGGCGTGGTACACCGGTCAGATAACGAGTCCACCGCGATGCCACTCAAAAATTCGCTCGCAGGCGTTTAACTGTAACTCTGTCTGTTCACACCGCACAATAAGTGTGGCGACCAACACAGAGAACAACGCTTAATCGCGAGGTCTCAATATAGAGTCGCACTTCGATTCGCTCTCGGCAGAGGTGCTCTCCTAGTGAAGTACTGAGGAGAGACTTGTTCCTCGCTCATTGAATACACGTACGAGCGCACACGCTCTCGTTACGTGTTCTCACTCCAAGAGCGACAATGGACGGCCCCTCTCCACGCCAGACATGAAGGGGTATATCTTTCGGTCTCTTCCATTAATCCTTAAGCTCAAGGCGTCAGAAATATCGTCTGCCAGTCAGCATTGCTCTTCTAAAACGGGAGAATGACGTTTCGTTTAAGGCGACCAATCCGGAAATCTGTAATATCGGCGTTTGGCGTTTGCTGTCTCCCTGCGAAAATCTCTGAAACTGCGTGCTATGTGTAAAGAATGCGTAGGCTGGCCACTCCCACACAATGTAGCGGAATTTGCTTTTAAGCCGAACACAGGGTCGTTCTTTCACTCGGGCAAACGCTGTCTGCTCTACGGGCGGTTACCGGCCGACGTAGATGGGTTCGGACCAGCCTCCTGGCGTGCGGTTGCCTCTCTCGAACTAAAAGCTCCTGTGACCGTTGTGTCTGGAATGTATGTGTGTATGCCAGCCTTGAGTATTTCAACCACGGTGCGCACTTGCAATTTATTAGTTATTTGCATATCGTTTGCATGAATTCATACAACATTGACTTTATCTTATCGAGTTTGGGTTCGAGTGAAACATCCTGATGTGCGGAATATGATTGTGAGGACGGAATATATAAGCAATGAAGGTCAGGAGACTACGACATCTTACACGGCGTGCATCGAACCAGAAACTGGCAGTGATTTCTTTTAACATACAATGAAGGCTTTCACGACCGGATGTTTCAGCTACCGAGAATTATTCCGGGTTGGATGGCCGTGGTCTGTGGAACTCTTCTATCCCTGGCGTTTCGCCCAAAGCTACGTTGGACATCTTCGGAGGTTCTCCTGGTTGTGCTGAGTCTTGCCGACTGACGAGTCGGACGTTGAAGAACGGCCTAAATACCGTGGAAAGTAGGCGTGGTCTGGATTTCTCGTGATAGCAGAGATATGCCTTGTCAAGGATAAAATATAATTATTGATCATACTACGTCAAAGATAAAAACTTCTCATCGATTGTGTAGCGCCACTGTCCATATATCGCAGAGTTTCATAGCTTCTTCTTTCCTGTTAAAATTATCCCTATGTTTGTATATTTCGATGGCTTCTCTACATGGCCTACCTAAAGTTCATAAGATTAACTTTCCTCTGAGACCCATTGTCAGTGCTATTAATTCCCCAACGTACCAAATAGCAAGATATCTGGCAACTTGTTTACAACCTCATATTGGCCGAACTGATGCTTATGTAAAAAACTCATTTTATTGAGAAACTAAAGGGACTAACTTTGGATCCCTATGATATTCTTGTCAGTTTTGACGTAGTGTCTTTATTTACGATGATTCCGCTGAACGAAGTCACATAACTAACGAGGAGGTATAGAATAGAATTGGAGAGAAGAGAAATTTATGGCACAACTTGACTAGAAGAAGGCATAGTTTGGTAGGGCATATTCTGAGGCATCCAGGGGTCGCCAATTTAGTATTGGAGGGCTACGTGGAGAGTAAAAATCGAAGAGGGAGACCACGAGATGAATACATTAAACAGATTCAGAAGGATGTAGGTTGCAGTAGGTACTGGGAGATGAAGAACCTTGCACAGGATAGAGTAGCATGGAGAGCTGCATCAAACCAGTCTCTGGACTGAAGACCTCAACAACAACAGTTTACACAGCAGATGTTTTCCCAGCAGATTTGACTGCTCTTTTCAGACTGTCTCACCTCTAGTCAGTTCCAGTGGGAGGATCAGTTTTATGAGCAGGTTGATGGTGTGGCCATGGGTAACCCATTGAGTCCTACGATCGCCAATTTTTACATGAAAAAATTCGAACAATTAGCTCTGGAAAAAGCGAATGATACGTGGATGATACATTTGTGGTTTGGTCACATGGCAAAAAAGCTTTAGAGGAATTCTTTTGTTATTTAAATAGCATAAATCCTCAAATCTAGTTTACCAAGGAAATGGAGAAAGACAATACACTATCCTTCTTGGATGTCTTCGTTATGAGACGGACTGATGGCAGCTCGAAACATAAAGTCTTTCGGAAGGTTACGCTTACCGACAGATACTTGCATAAGGGTTCCAATCATCATCCACGACAGAAAAGAGGTGTAATTAAAAGTCTAGTGGACAGAGCTAACAGGGTTTGCGCGCCGGAACACCTGGACGCCGACTAAAAACATCTAAAGCAGGCTTTTGAGAAGAATGGGTACTCTAGTAAGGAAATAGAGTTTTGCGACCGAATAACAGGAGGCCCAAGGACAACGATAAGACGTAGCGATGGAAGAGCACGGTTTCTCTACCTTTCATAAAAAAAAAGTAACGGATCAAATCGGCAAGATTTTAAAGAAACATAACGTTCGACCTATTTTCAGACCAACTAAGAAAATAGGCCAAGCACTTCGTTCCGTTAAGGATAAACGTCCCCCTCTGTCTGCAGGTGGTGTATACAAGGTTCCGTGTACATGTGGTAGGGTCTACATTAGAACTACAAAGAGAAGTGTGAATACACGGTTGAAGGAACAAAAAAAGTCTTTGACGACTAGGGAAAACAGACAAGTCAGTCGTGGCGGAACGTGCTCTGCAGTCGGGGGATCACGTAGTGAAATTTTCGGAAAGTGAATTTTTATGTATTATGACGAACTGTTATCCACCGTTATATAGAGAAGCCATTGAAATATATAAACATGGAAATAATTTTAACAGAAAAGCAGCAGCTATGAAACTCAGTGATATATGGACAGTGGCGCTGCAGAATCGATGAGGAGTTTTTATCTTTGACGTACTATGATCGATAGTTATATTTTATCCTTGACAAGTGAAAATGTGTTATATTCGTAAAGACTTTGTGTTCACCTAACTTCAACAGTAAGAAAGTTTCCTGCATTACGAGTCCCACTTTGAACACTCGCAAACGGCGGTGTCGATTTAGTATTGCGGAACTTATTCTTTATTGCGTTTTCAGTGTAAGTTGAAACGTGCAATTATTCTGCGAGGCGATAGTCGGAAATTTGTTTGATCCTTAGCTCCAGGCTGGAGCGTAATGTTGTATCACCACACCAGAAACGGGCAGTGAACAACACACACACCCATGCCCGTGGGAGGACTCGAACCTCCGGCGGAGGGACCGGACAATCCGTGACATGGCGCCTCTAACCACGCGGCCACTCGGAGCGGCTTTAGGGAAATCACTGAAAACCTGTATCAGGTTTAATGGACGCGGCTTTGAATCATCGTCCTCCCGAATGCGAGTCCAGTGTGCTACCCACAGTGCCACCTCGCTCGGTGCAAAACACGTACCAATAAAAGAGAATACTCACGTATCTAAATCTGATCTTGTGTAGGAAAAGGGAAAACCATAACTTGTCAGCGCAAAAATAAGTAAAATAAAATAATTGTGAGTGGACAATACCGGTCCATCATAGCAAATCGAAAATTCGGTAATGTCATCGTATATTGTATTTTTATTGTATTTTATGGCTTAAATGGTTCTGAGCACTATGGGACTTAACAGCTGAGGTCATCAGCCCCCTAGAACTTAGAACTACTTAAACCTAACTATCCCAAGGACATCACATACATCCATGCCTGAGGCAGGATTCGAACCTGCGACCGTAGCGGTCGCGTTGTATTTTATGGTTTTATAGTTCAGATTTGCATGTGTTCCTGGTTTTCAAATGGTGCATTGAAATGTCCGTTGAAACTAAACTCATCTTCTGCTTTCGTTTTGTCGTGTGGTAATATGTTGAGCCGGCCGGAGTCACCGAGCGGTTCTAGGCGCTACAGTTTGGAAACGCGAGACCGCCACGGTCGCAGGTTCGAATCCTGCCTCGGGCATGGATGTGTGTGATGTCCTTAGGTTAGTTGGGTTTAAGTAGTTCTAAGTTCTAGGGGACTGATGACCTCAGATGTTAAGTCCCATAGTTCTCAGAGCCATTTGAACCATTTATTTTGGTAAAGAGCTGTGGCAGATTTCCTGAGTACGTTGTTTACAGATTCGTTCGCCATCAGCCCTGCGTCACCGCAACTCCACGTCCACGTAGTGTAGCTGAAACTTTCTGCAGTAATTGGAATGACTAGAAAGAGTGATACTTACGTTCGAGTCACAATTATCAAATGTGAGCACTCGTTTATTTCTATCCTTGAAAACAACCTTTATTCTTATTATCGAGTTGTATACGTAATATTCACAGTTATAAGTTCTCGTCGTCTTTATCAGAGCAAGAACAAAATCGGAGTCAATAACATTACGCTTAACAACAGAGCAAGTAAAAATCAGAGATAATGCAATGATAATGTTCGCTGTTCTTATGCCAGGAGTAACGTCTTTGGTTCCTACACAGACCACAGTATATGACAGTTATTTGCGTAATAAAATATAATACTACAGTCAGCAAAAGCATTTTATTAAACTGTTTGTATACCATATTAAAAATTTATTGCCGCTAATGAAACTAAAATGGAAAAATATGTAGCTCTTGCAAAATACATCGTCAGTCACATATTTGTACGAGGGTGAGTCAAATGAAAACCTTAATTTTTTTTAAATGTTATTTATTGTGCAGAAGTGGTACGAAGCTGTATCACTTTTCAACATAATATCCCTGACGCTCAATGCAAGTCCTCCAGCGCTTACAAAGTGCATAAATTCCTTTAGAAAAAAATTCTTTTGGTAGTCCGCGCAAGCACTCATGCACCGTGTGGCGTACCTCTTCATCAGAACGGATCTTCTTTCCTCCCATTGCGTCTTTGATTGGTCCAAATATATGAAAATCACTTGGGGGCAAGGTCTAGTGAGTATGGTGGATGAGGAAGACACTCAAAAGGCAGGTCTGTGATTGTTGCAACTGTTGTACGGCCTTGCATTGTCATGTTGCAAAAGGACACTTGCTGACAGCAATCCACCTCGCTTTGATTTGATTGCAGGCCACAGATAATTTTTTAGGAGATCTGTGTATGATGCACTTGTGACAGTGGTCCCTCTAGGTGTGTAATGCCCAGAATGACGCCCCTTTCGTCCCAAAAGTCAGCATAACTTTCCCTGCTGATGGTTCTGTTCGAAAGTGCTTTGGTTTTGGTGATTAATGGCGCCATTCCTGCTCGTTCTCTTCGTTTCCGGTTGGTGGAAGTGAACCCAGGTTTCGTCCCCAGTAACGATTCTTGCAAGGAAGCCATCACCTTCTCGTTCAAAGCGCCGAAGAAGTTCTTCACGGGCATCAACACGTTGTTCTCTCATTTAAGGAGTCGGCTGCCGTGGCATCCATCTGGCAGGCACTTTGTGAAACTGGAGCACATCATGGACAATGTGGTGTGCTGACCCATGACTAATCTGTAAACATGTTCCATTGTCGCCGGTCGGAGTGGTCGAGCGGTTCTAGGCGCTTCAGTGTGGAACCGCGCGACCGCTACGGTCGCAGGTTCGAATCCTGCCTCGGGCATGGATGTGTGTGATGTCCTTAGGTTAATTCGGTTTAAGTAGTTCTAAGTTCTAGGGGAGTGATGACCTCAGAAGTTAAGTCCCATAGTGCTTAAAGCCATTTGAACCATTTGTTGGATTATCATTCAGTGTCACTCGCTGGTTTTCCTTCGCTGTGGCTTCAACTGCTGCAATGTTCTGTGTAGTCACAACTCGTTGTGCCTGACCTGGACGAGGAACATCTTCCACTGAAGTCACACCATTTGCGATCTTCCTACTCCATTCGTAGACCTGCTGCTTTGACAAACATGCATCACCGTACTGAACCTTTATTCGTCGATGAATTTCAATAGGTTTCACACCTTCACTAAACAAAAACCGGATAACAGAACGCTGTTCTTCCCCGGTGCAAGTCGGAAGTGGGGCGGCCATCTTTATACTGATACTGCGACGGTATGTGTGCATCTGCACTATGCTGCCACCTACAGGCTTACCAATTTAAAGGGTAACGGCGCGAAATTTCGATTTGTTATTACAAATTTGAGGTTTTCATTTGACTCACCCTCGTACAATGAATAGTTTTCCTGAAACTTCCTGGCAGATTAAAACTGTGTGCCCGACCGAGACTCGAACTCGGGACCTTTGCCTTTCGCGGGCAAGTGCTCTACCATCTGAGCTACCGAACCACGACTCACGCCCGGTACTCACAGCTTTACTTCTGCCAGTATCTCGTCTCCTACCTTCCAAACTTTACAGAAGCTCTTCCGCGAACCTTGCAGAACTAGCACTCCTGAAAGAAAGGATATAGCGGAGACATGGCTTAGCCACAGCCTAGGGGATGTTTCCAGAATGAGATCAGCGCACACTCCGCTGCAGAGTGAAAATCTCATTCTGAATAGTTTTCCTGTTGGAGCGAGCTGAGTGAACGATAAGAATGCGGGTGTGTCGCATGCGGGATGGCAGCGCGGTGTGCGGACATTTGCCACGCCGGACATTTGCCTCGATTTTACTTGCTCCGAAGGGTTGGGTCTCTTGTCTCCGCCTCCTCCTCCTCTTCCTCCTCCTTCTCCTCCTCGCTTACTGAGCCTTTCCGCTGTTTTACTTAACATAGAACCAGAATCTCTTTGGATTTTCGGCCACATTTCTAGAGAGAGTTTCGTTGTGGAAACTATTAAATGCATCTCGCATTGAAATCCGCACCAAATTTCGAGTCTCAGTAAAACTTCAAAATCTTGGAGATTTTTGCGTTCGTCTAAATTATACTTGCCTTTTTCGGTGCTCCTGAAGCAGCCTTCTGTCGTGTTTTGTGTACCATGAAGGATCAGTTCCGTCTCTTATTAATTTATTTGGTATGAATCTCTCGAGTGCTGTTCATACTATTTCTTTGAACTTAAGCCACGTATGGTCTTCACTTACATAGTTTCGAGGGATTGGAGACTGTCTCTTAGAAAGACGTCAACCGAATTTTTAGTTGCTTTTATAAATAGATATATTTCGCGTTTAGTTTTGGTGAATTTCTTTGTTACGGAATTGAGGCTCGCCACGACTGTGTGTTCACAAATCCCTGTATCCGTCGTGATGCTCTGGATTCTTTGTGGCTAAGAGGACAAGTGTGTTTTCGTAACCATTTACAATTTGAATGGACTCGTGAACTAATTGTTCGAAATAATTTTTAAAAAAGCATTTAGAACAATTACGGAAGTTGTTTTCTATCTACAATAGGGTCTGAAAGCCGGCCGGTGTGGCCGAGCGGTTCTAGGCGCCTCAGTCTGGAACCGCGCGACCGCTACGGTCGCAGGTTCGAATCCTGCCTCGGGCATGGATGTGTGTGATGTCCTTAGGTTAATTCGGTTTAAGTAGTTCTAAGTTCTAGGGGCCTTATGACCTCAGATGTTAAGTCCCATAGTGCTCAGAGCCATTTGAACCATTTTTTTAGGGTCTGAAAATGTATTTTTGTCAACATACGGAAGGTAATTTGAAGTCACTGCCAACTATAATTGTATGAGTAGGGTACCTATTTGTGATGAGACTCAACTTTTCTCTGAACTGTTCAGCAGCTGTTTCATCTGAGACCGGGGGTCGGTCAAAGGAGCCAGTTATTAATTCATTCTGGTTGTCGAATATAACCTCTGGCCATACTAAGTCACAGGAACTACCTGCTTTAATACGCTTATGAGCTGGAACACATATTACACTATTTTTCCTTAAGTTGTGCTTCTTGTTTCTGTTGTAGTACAGATGATTACAATTACTGCTTTTCCCTCCAAAACCTAGATTGCTTTCTCTGTGACCCTGTAAATACCAGAGCTAACCAATGTAGAACAACAACGTACGTTACAAGCATAGCATTGTCTATTGCTTCATTTCCTTATTTCTAACATTTTAAAATTGTGCGTCGACTTTAGATGACATGTCAATCACAGATGTTCTTATCTCCATTCAGTGAACGTATTTTCAGTCATGTTTTGAACATTGTCCCGCTACACTTTATTAACTAATGTTTCACCGTAGGGTATATCGCATTTTAGAGAGTAAATTGATATGGAGTATTTCGTTCTTCTTTTCAGACATTCTCACACCCATTTCTTCTTTCCTTACTGTCTTTTGGGCATGCAGTTGTAGTAATTAAAGTAGGCACAAATGCAGTGATCAAAAAGAAATGATTAGCGTACACTCGAGTCCTCTTTACATCGTCCCTTTCTTGTTGCTCCCATGGCGATGGACTGTTTCTATTGCAATCAGTAATCGTGAAAGGAAGCTACCGTACAGACAGAGGGATCTATATTTATACTTGGCAGAACTAATTAAATACTGACATAATCGTCGGTATTGCTTTCGTTTCCCAAAAGTTATAAATATTTCGATTTCGGAAAAGAAGCTCTGTATTTGGCCAAGACGTCGAAGAAGAAGGTCCCCTACGTACTGGTTGTATCGAGTAAGATGTGGAGACGGTTTGAAAGCGGACAGAAGTAGTACGAGGAAGAGTAGAAATCTACTCTGTAGGAATCAGCATGGGTTTCGAAAATGTCGGTCGTGTGAAACCCAGCTCGCGCTATTCGTCCAAGAGACTCAGAGAGCCATAGACACGGGTTCACAGGTAGATGCCGTGTTTCTTGACTTCCACAAGGCGTTCGATACAGTTCCCCACAGTCGTTTAATGAACAAAGTAAGAGCATATGGACTATCAGACCAATTGTGTGATTGGATTGAAGAGTTCCTGGATAACAGAACGCTGCATGTCATTCTCAATGGAGAGAAGTCTTGCGAAGCAAGAGTGATTTCAGGTGTGCCGCAGGGGAGTGTCGTAGGACCGTTGCTATTCACAATATTTATAGATGACCTTGTGGATGAGATCGGAAGTTCACTGAGGCTTTTTGCTGATGATGCTGTGCTGTATCGAGAGGTTGTAACAATGGAAAATAGTACTGAAATGCAGGAGGATCTGCAGCGAATTGACGCATGGTGCAGGGAATGGCAATTGAATCTCAATGTAGACAAGTGTAATGTGCTGCGAATACATAGAAAGGTAGTTCCCTTATCATTTAGCTACAAAATAGCAGGTCAGCAACTGGAAGCAGTTAATTCCATAAATTATCTGGGAGTACGCATTAGGACTATTTTCAAAAGGAATGATCATATAAAGTTGATCGATGGTAAAGCAGATGCCAGACTGAGATTCATTGGAAGAATCGTTAGGAAATGCAATACGAAAACAAAGGAAGTAGGTTACAGTACGCTTGTTCGCCCAATGCTTGAATACTGCTCAACAGTGTGGGATCCGTACCAGATAGGGTTGATAGAAGAGATAGAGAAGATCCAACGGAGTGCAGCGCGCTTCGTTACAGGATCATTTAGTAATCGCGAAAGCGTTACGGAGATGACAGATAAACTCCAGTGGAAGAATCTGCAGGAGAGACGCTCAGTAGCTCGGTACAGGCTTTTGTTAAAGTTTCGAGAACATACCTCCACCGAAGAGTCAAGCAGTATATTGCTATCTCCTACGTATATCTCGCGAAGAGACCATGAGGATAAAATCAGAGAGATTAGAGCCCACACAGAAGCATACCGACAATCCTTCTTCCCACGAACAATACGAGACTGGAATAGATGGGAGAACCGATAGAGGTACTCAGGGTACCCTCCGCCACACACCGTAAGGTGGCTTGCGGAGTATGGATGTAGATGTAGATGCAGAAGGGCGTCCCTTACCTGAGGGATCGCTACCTGCCGAAGAGGCAGGCGTGGCAAATGTCCGGCATTCGGCATCGCTGCTGCGCGGCTTGAAGTGCTCCTGCCGAAATATCAAGCATAAAGTGATTCTGGACAGACTGTAGACGCGGCGCGTGGAGAGGCAGGTTATCGCGAGCCGCCTGCTGGAAGCTGGCGGCCAGAAGGCGTACGTGCGCGCGGCCCGAGGGTCTGCCGGAGTTCCTGGAAGTGCGTCGCAGTTATCTGGAGCGGCGCGGCTGAACGGCCGCCGGCTCGCCCGCTTATCGCGGCCCCACGCCGCCTCCGCGTCGTCATCACCCTCCGCCCGATACTGCGACCGCGTCCGCACAGTTTCCGTTCACTCACGCTTCTGCCTGGATACTGCCGTAGGCCCAGGCGCTGCTTGCGTCCTGTCTCTCACGTCACCTGGGCCCTGTCGCCTGTTTCCCGTCTTCCTCCCCCTCATTCCCATTACAGCAAACCCCCGATAATCCGACTCTGTCTGTTCTCGATAATTCTGACCTCGGTGTATTGTACACTACTGGCCATTAAAATTGCCACACCACGAAGATGACGTGCTATAAACGCGAAATTTAACCGACAGCAAGAAGATGCTGTGATATACAAATGATTATCTTTTCAGAGCATTGACTCAAGGTTGGCGCCGGTGGCGACACCTACAACGTGCTGACATGAGGAAAGTTTCCAACCGATTTCTCATACACAAACAGCAGTTGACCGGCGTTGCCTGGTGAAACGTTGTTGTGATGACTCGTGTAAGGAGGAGAAATGAGTACCATCACGTTTTCGACTTTGATAAAGGTCGGATTGTAGCCTATCGCGATTGCGGTTTATCGTATCGCGACATTGCTGCTCGCGTTGGTCGAGATCCAATGACTGTTAGCAGAATATGGAATCGGTGGGTTCAGGAGAGTAATACGGATCGCCGTGCTGGATCCCAACGGTCTCGTATCACTAGCAGTCGAGATGACAGGCATCTTATCCGCATGGCTGTAACAGATAGTGCAGCCACGTCTCGATGCCTGAGTCAACAGATGGGGACGTTTGCAAGACAACAACCATCTCCACCAACAGTTCGACGACGTTTGCAGCAGCACGGACTATCAGCTCGGAGACCATGGCTGCGGTTACCCTTGACGCTGGGTGCACTAATGGCAAAACGTCATTTTTTCGGATGAATCAAGGTTCTGTTTACAGCATCACGATGGTCGCATCCGTGTTTGGCGACATCGCGGTGAACGCACATTGGAAGCATGTATACGTCATCGCCATACTGGCGTAACACCCGGCGTGATGGTATGGGGTGCCATTGGTTACACGTCTCGATCACCTCTTGTTCGCATTGCCGGCACTTTGACGTTACATTTCAGATGTGTTACGACCTGTGGCTCTACCCTTCATTCGATTCCTGCGAAACCGTACATTTCAGCAAGATAATGCACGACCGCATGTTGCAGGTCCTGTGCGTCCTTTCTGGATACAGAAAATGTTCGACTGCTGCCCTGACCAACACATTCTCCAGATCTCTCACCAATTGAAAACATCTGGTCAATGGTGGCCGAGCAACTGGCTCGTCACAATACGCCAGTCACTACTATTGGTGAACTGTCGTATCGTGTTGAAGCTGCATGGGGAGCTGTACCTGTACTCGCCATCCAAGCTCTGTTTGACTCAATGCCCAGGCGTATCAAGGCCGTTTTTACTGCCAGAGGTGGTTGTTTTGTGTACTGATTTCTCAGGATCTATGCACCCCAATTGCGTGAAAATGTAATCATATGTCAGTTCTAGTATAATATATTCGTCCAATGAATACCCTTTTATCAAAATGTCTCTGAGCACTATGGGACTTAACAGCTATGGTCATCAGTCCACTATAACTTAGAACTACTTAAACCTAACTAACCTAAGGACAGCACACGACAACCAGCCAGCACGAGGCAGAGAAAATCCCTGACCCCGCCGGGAATCGAACCCGGGCACCCGGGCGTGGGAAGCGAGAACGCTACCACACGACCACGAGAGGCGGGCACCCTTTTATCATCTGCACATCTTCTTGGTGTAGCAATTTTAATGGCCAGTAGTGTAGTTTACGGCAGTTTCACCGCTTTTCCTATTTCATTCTTGGGTTCGTTGATTCTCGTACTTCTCTAGCGATAGGTCTCCCCATTGCACTTATTGTTTGTTTTTCTTTCTCTTGCTGCGTGGGCCACTCATAGCTACTCACGCAGCAAGTCTGCATGCGAATTACTACATTCCAGAGTACGCTAATGCAATAGCTCCATACTTTACACTCATGTGCAACCACTGCCTCGACGAAAGATCTGTTCCCAAAGGTCACACCAATATCCAAGACAAGCAATAGGAGTAATCCACTAAATTACATGCCCTTATCGTGAACGTTGATATGCAGCAGCATTTTGGAACGTACATTGTGTTCGAACATTATGTACCTCGAAGAGAACAATCTACTGACACACAGTCAACACGAATTAAGAAAGCACCGTTCCTGTGAAATACAACTAGGTCTTTACTCACATAAAGTTGAGTGATATTGAAATCGGATTTCAAACTGATTCCGTATTTCTAGATTTCCAAAAGGCTTTTGACACTGTACCACACAACCGGCTAGAAGTGAAACTGCGTGCCCACGGAATGTCGTCTCAGTTATGTGACTGGATTCGTGATTTTCTGTCAGAGAGGTCACGGTTCGTAGTAATTGACGGAAAGTCATAGAGTAAAATAGAAGTGATTTCTCGCATTCGTTAAGGTAGTGTTATAGGCCCTCCTCTGCTGTTCCTTATCTATATAAACGATGTAGGAGACAATCCTGCCGTCGGTTGTTTGCAGATGACGCTGATTTTTATCGGCTAGTCAAGTCATCAGTAGATCAAAAAATTGCAAAACGATTGCGAAAAGATATCTGTATGGTCCGAAAATTGGCAATTTACTCTAAATAACGGAAAGTGTGAGGTCATCCACATTGAAACGTCCCCTTAGAAAAATTATATACGTGACTGGGCTTAAACTGACACACAATGTTTTTAGCGCAACGCAATCTGACTTTCAATAATCCCTACAAAAGAATGGCCCTGACTAACATTAACCTATACCTTTCACAAATCACTTACCTCACAAAAATCTTCGTTACTCGAACTACTGCAATACAGCGAGCGCCAATACTTATTCCAACAACAATGCAAACCAGCCACAGACTGCACACAGCACATACAGAGCGCTACGTAACGTTGCCAATAAGAAAACATAAACAGCCTACTTACAACATGAGTGCTAAATTAGAAAGGACACATAGAGAATTTTCGGGGAAGGCGAAACCAAGACTGCATTTTATTAACAGAACACTTGGAAGATGCAATAGATCTACTAAAGAGACTGCCTACACTAAGCTTGCCCGTCCTGTTTTGAAGTACCGCTGCGCGGTATGGGGTCCTTACCAGATAGGATTAACGGCGTACGTCGAAAAAGTTCGAACAAGAACAGCACGTTTTGTATGATCAAATCTGGAGAATTCAGTGCCTATTACCATAACAACTGACCAAATAAGCAACGTTAAATGTCAGCGATCAGAAACTCTGCAACGTATTGTTGTGGTAACGGACGAAAATGTTACCAGCTTATACATGAGTTTATTAATAGTAAGGTTCACTTATCAGAAGACAGCAGTGCGTGAATACACATGAGGCAACTCGTTTGTCCGGGGTGTATTCACGAGCGTAAAAAGGAGAGAGTTCGTGGAAAATGAGTCACGGACGACACACAAGTCGAGTGTATGTGCACAGTTCTGTGGCACGCGAAACGCCATCTGTGGCGGCGTTTCCAGAAGCTTCGCCTTGCATTTCGTATTACTCAACGCTCTGTTGGTTTGACGTCTTTCGCCAGCGAGCAAACTTTGTCTCGTTCGCAGCTGCGCCATCGTGGGTCTGGAAGAAACGCGAGAAGTCCCCAAGGAATAGACGCAGATTGGATCTAGCATAGTGCGCACTTCACAGATTGAGCAACAGTTTTTCTGACGCAAACTACGACATGATACAGGGCTCGATCGTCCAGAGGTAGATCGTATATCAAAGCTCTGTCGTCACACATCGTTGACCGATATCCTTCAGCTAGAGAATAATTGTCATATTTATGTCCTCAGGGAATTGATACGTCTACTCCTATTGGTTCCTAGACACAAATCGTAATTTCTCAACAAGCGAGGCGTATACTGCGATTAACGTCAATGAGAGAGTCAAGGATTCCTTTTGTGAAGCGCAGCGCTGTAGCATCCAGACATTGCTGTTCTTGATCTGGAAATTCGTGCGTTTGACGACAGACACCAACAGCGAGAGGGAAATGTTCGAACAAAGCTATAGGATGACGAAGGCTGCCCATAGAGGACGTAATAGATAAAATTAGGGCGGTGCAAATGATCTATTCAGCTTTAGATTTAGAATTAATTCGACCCTATGGAGAAGCAGTTACAGCTATTGTCATCACAAATTCCTTGAATCGTGCTTCTTAGAAAATACAGGCCTTGTGAACGTCTTCGTTTCTGTTTCTCATGACTCAAGGAAGCATTACCGCTTACAACAGTTATTTCTCTGATCAGACCGATAAGCACACGGACCTCAAAATTATTTATTGTCCACAGTGTTCTTTATCGAACTCTATGGTTTAGAGGTATTAACTCGATATTGTTAATCAAACTTTAACTTGCAGGCTGCGCGTCTTATTTTTGCAGGGTGTTCATAAAGTCCCGTTATCATTTCAAAAAATCGTAACGTGGAAACTATTAAGAGACTAGCTTAGCGCGAGCTGCTCCGCTCGCGTAGATTGTATGGTCTGCACAGTTGTTTCCTTTTATTTTACTTATTTTTTATCGAATTTTTATGCTGCTCACAAATTGCAACACCCTTTAAACTTTTCACGCCAATTAAGACCGTAGAAGCATGGTCTTTTCCGAACATACGTCTGACGAAACAGCCATTCTTGTAGCCGGCGTAATGTTTCCGTAGAAACTTTCATCCCTAACCCAAAAGTGAAACACCAATTCCTATATATTTAACTTTAAAAATGTTTTAATATATCGAAATGTTTTCTTAAATATCAACTATTTCACATTCTTATGGGATCGAATTTTCAAAAACAGTGAAACACGTATATTTTCATTTCTAACAGAGATGCCAAATACAAATTTTCATACCTTTGAAAATGCTTTCATAATGAAATAATTCGTGAAACTTTTAATCTCTCCGGGGGTTGAATTTCCAAAAACGCTGTAATATGTATTTTTTTCTATTTCTAACCAAGAAGTGATACACTAATTTTCATAGCTGTAGTCTTCAAAATGCTTCAGTAGTGCTTTAGTAATGATTCATTTTAAAAAACCTTTCAGCCATTATTTTACCCCCTTAATGTTTGAATTTCCAAAAATGCTAACAGACGTATTTCTTTTTATTTCTGACTGAGAAACCAAATACCAGTTTCGTAGTCCTACATTCAAAATTGCCGTAATAGTGACATATTTTCAAAAAGCCTTTCATCCCCTATTTCACGCCCTTAGGAGTGGAACTTCGAACAATCCGTCCTTTAACGATGCCTGTAGTAAAAGATCCAAATTTCGGTTTTCTGTTCTTAGCTGTTTGGGCCGACCGATGATGAGTCATTGAGTCAATGTGCTCCCTATGTTAAGAAGAAATCTGCGGATACCCGTAACTGAATGCTGGCCCATATTTCGACTGTATAAGAAGCCGAAGGAGTATGTTTAATAATGAATACGAAAATAGGAATGCGGGTAAGCTACTACAAACAGCGTAGTGAACGCATTATTGTGGCCAAGATAGATACGAAGCCCACACCTACTACAGTAGTACAAGTTTATATGCCAACTAGCTCTGCAGATGACGAAGAAATTGAAGAAATGTATGATGAAATAAAAGAAATTATGCAGATTGTGAAGGGAGACGAAAATTAATAGTCATGGGTGACTGGAATTCGAGTGTAGGAAAAGGGAGAGAAGGAAACATAGTAGGTGAATATGGATTGGGGCTAAGAAATGAAAGAGGAAGCCGCCTGGTAGAATTTTGCACAGAGCACAACATAATAATAGCTAACACTTGGTTTAAGAATCATGAAAGAAGGTTGTATACATGGAAGAACCCTGGAGATACTAAAAGGTATCAGATAGATTATATAATGGTAAGACAGAGGTTTAGGAGCCAGGTTTTAAATTGTAAGACATTTCCAGGGGCAGATGTGGACTCTGACCACAATCTATTGGTTATGACCTGTAGATTCAAACTGAAGAAACTGCAAAAAGGTGGGAATTTAAGGAGATGAGACCTAGATAAACTGAAAGAACCAGAGGTTGTACAGAGTTTCAGGGAGAGCATAAGGGAACAACTGACAGGAATGGGGGAAAGAAATACAGTAGAAGAAGAATGGGTAGCTTTGAGGGATGAAGTAGCGAAGGCAGCAGAGGATCAAGTAGGTAAAAAGACGAGGGCTAGTAGAAACCCTTGGGTAACAGAAGAAATATTGAATTTAATTGATGAAAGTTGAAAATATAAAAATGCAGTAAATGAAGCAGGCAAAAAGGAATACAAACGTCTCAAAAATGAGATCTACAGGAAGTGCAAAATGGCTAAGCAGGGATGGCTAGAGGACAAATGTAAGGATGTAGAGGCCTATCTCACTAGGGGTAAGATAGATACTGCCTACAGGAAAATTAAAGAGACCTTTGGAGATAAGAGAACGACTTGTAGGAATATCAAGAGCTCAGATGGAAACCCAGTTCTAAGCAAAGAAGGGAAAGCAGAAAGGTGGAAATACCCTCAGACTTCAAGAAGAATATAATAATTCCAATCCCAAAGAAAACAGGTGTTGACAGACGTGAAAATTACCAAACTATCAGTTTAATAAGTCACAGCTGCAAAATACTAACACGAATTCCTTACAGACGAATGGAAAAACTAGTAGAAGCCAACCTCGGGGAAGGTCAGTTTGGATTCCGTCGAAACACTCAAACACGTGAGGCAATACTGACCTTACGACTTATCTTAGAAGAAAGATTAAGGAAAGGCAAACCTACGTTTCTAGCATTTGTAGACTTAGAGAAAGCTTTTGACAATGTTGACTGGAATACTCTCTTTCAAATTCTAAAGGTGGCAGGGGTAAAATACAGGGAGCGAAAGGCTATTTACAATTTGTACAGAAACCAGATGGCAGTTATAAGAGTCGAGGGACATGAAAGGGAAGCAGTGGTTGGGAAGGGAGTAAGACAGGGTTGTAGCCTCTCCCCGATGTTGTTCAATCTGTATATTGAGCAAGCAGTAAAGGAAACAAAAGAAAAATTCGGAGTAGGTATTAAAATTCATGGAGAAGAAATAAAAACTTTGAGGTTCGCCGATGACATCCTAATTCTGTCAGAGACAGCAAAGGACTTGGAAGAGCAGTTAAATGGAATGGACAATGTCTTGAAAGGAGGATATAAGATGAACATCAACAAAAGCAAAACAAGGATAATGGAATGTAGTCGAATTAAGTCGGGTGATGCTGAGGGAATTATATTAGGAAATGAGACACTTAAAGTAGTAAAGGAGTTTTGCTATTTGGGGAGCAAAATAATTGATGATGGTCGAAGTACAGAGGATATAAAATGTAGACTGGCAATGACAAGGAAAGCGTTTCTGAAGAAGAGAAATTTGTTAACATCGAGTATAGATTTAAGTGTCAGGAAGTCATTTCTGAAAGTATTTGTATGGGGTGTAGCCATGTATGGAAGTGAAACATGGACGATAAATAGTTTGGACAAGAAGAGAATAGAAGCTTTCGAAATGTGGTGCTACAGAAGAATGCTGAAGATTAGATGGGTAGTTCACATAACTAATGAGGAAGTATTGAATAGGATTGGGGAGAAGAGAAGTTTGTGGCACAACTTGACCAGAAGAAGGGATCGGTTGGTGGGACATGTTCTGAGGCATCAAGGGATCACCAATTTAGTATTGGAGGGCAGCGTGGAGGGTAAAAATCGTAGAGGGAGACCAAGAGATGAATACACTAAGCAGATTCAGAAGGATGTAGGTTGCAGTAGGTACTGGTAGATGAAAAAGCTTGCACAGGATAGAGTAGCATGGAGAGCTGCATCAAACCAGACTCAGGACTGAAGACCACAACAACAACAAGAAGCCGAATTCTTTCTACATGTCGGTCAGGAGGTCTGAAGATGGCGTAATGTAACGCTGAAACTGGTTGCACAAATAAAACAGGAAATTTAGGCGGGTGAAGGTGTTTTTATTTGACATTCACTTTGAACAGCCAAGGTCCCGCAACTATTTTGTATAAAGATGAACTTACAGAGACTTAAACTTTGGGCTGTCGCGATTGTGTCCACGTGTGTTGGGTGGGTTTTCAGAGATCCAAATCCCAATGTTGCAAGGATTCACATGTCCAGAAATGTGGGAACTGGCTTCATCTGAATAAGGCTCTCTTCTATGTAGTCATTGTCAGTACCTGTGGATGCCATCACGTAGCACGCAAATGCATAGCGCAGACGACGATCGTTCGGCTGCAGTTTTTGGACCATTTGCACTTTGTTCGCATTGAGGGGTAACAGTTGAAGTAACAGTCGATCTTGCTTCGTGCAATTCGCGTGATACACGACGAATTGACTTTTGGAGGCTGCATTGTAAGCAGCTTGCACATTGTCAACACGTGCTTTAGACACAGAGGGCCGTCCACTGCGAGGAACTTTAGATTTTTAGCCCCCTAATTCTTCTTGTATTTGCCCATGGTGCCGTCTTATACTGGCATCGGAGTACCGTTGTCACATATTTGTAATCAGCACATCAGATGACACACTACACCTTCTCCTGGTCTGTCGCCATTTTGGTGCACTCCAGATGAAATCTGCAACAAAACTTTGAGAGCTGCTAAACTACGATTCTCTATGTCTAATAACTTCCAGGTTATGACTTTTTTTTTTTTTTTTGTAATGATAACGGGAGTTCTCGGACACCCTGTACTTTCAGCTTAGTTTAAATGACAACCTAGCGAATCAGTGGCCGACGCCCGCTCCTCGGCAGACGTATTTGTGCAATGTAACCTTACGTTCACTGCTGAAAATGTTTTGTGTGCGTAAGAAAAGCAGTTTCCGCTGTCCTTAAACGTCAGGTTGAGCTATAGGTCCTCTGTGGCTGGCGCTTCTGGTTGGAGGACGGGAAGGGCATACAATCCCTAATAGCACCGTGCAAAGCTCCGTACTATCAAGACAAATTTTCTCAGATTTGGTTCACCATTTTTTTGTGTTAACATAAAGCACTTGTGTTTTACGAATTAGTACAGCGCACTCTTCGCGTTTCTAAGCACACGCGGCAAAATGTTAACCAACTGCGGGAGACATGAAGATCACAGCGTGTAGCGCCGCAACTGGTCTTGAGAAAGGCCTCAATTCGGAGAGAGAGGGACGCCAAGGGTTCCTCCAAGTGTGCCACTTCTATCTGAAGCGTCGTATTTATTTCTGGCGAACTAGGCAATGCTTCGCTATTGATAAATATATATAACAAATACTGCTTTTTGTATATTAGACGCAAGATCGTTTACATATATGAGGAACAACGGTGGACCTAAGACTGAACCTTGGGGAGCCCCATACATGATCTCTCCCCAGTCAAAATAATACCTGTGGACTACATACCTTGAATTACTAAGTACGACTTTCTGCATTCTTTTGGTCTCATGTGACATCCATTGGCTGGTTATACCACCAATCCGATAAAACTTGTATTTATCTAGAAGGATACTATGACACATATAGTCAGATGCCTTAGACAGGCTGCAGGTATTACCAACCGGCGCTATTTTATTATACACTCCTGGAAATGGAAAAAAGAACACATTGACACCGGTGTGTCAGACCCACCGTACTTGCTCCGGACACTGCGAGAGGGCTGTACAAGCAATGATCACACGCACGGCACAGCGGACACACCAGGAACCGCGGTGTTGGCCGTCGAATGGCGCTAGCTGCGCAGCATTTGTGCACCGCCGCCGTCAGTGTCAGCCAGTTTGCCGTGGCATACGGAGCTCCATCGCAGCCTTTAACACTGGTAGCATGCCGCGACAGCGTGGACGTGAACCGTATGTGCAGCTGACGGACTTTGAGCGAGGGCGTATAGTGGGCATGCGGGAGGCCGGGTGGACGTACTGCCGAATTGCTCAACACGTGGGGCGTGAGGTCTCCACAGTACATCGATGTTGTCGCCAGTGGTCGGCGGAAGGTGCACGTGCCCGTCGACCTGGGACCGGACCGCAGCGACGCACGGATGCACGCCAAGACCGTAGGATCCTACGCAGTGCCGTAGGGGACCGCACCGCCACTTCCCAGCAAATTAGGGACACTGTTGCTCCTGGGGTATCGGCGAGGACCATTCGCAACCGTCTCCATGAAGCTGGGCTACGGTCCCGCACACCGTTAGGCCGTCTTCCGCTCGCGCCCCAACATCGTGCAGCCCGCCTCCAGTGGTGTCGCGACAGGCGTGAATGGAGGGACGAATGGAGACGTGTCGTCTTCAGCGATGAGAGTCGCTTCTGCCTTGGTGCCAATGATGGTCGTATGCGTGTTTGGCGCCTTGCAGGTGAGCGCCACAATCAGGACTGCATACGACCGAGGCACACAGGGCCAACACTCGGCATCATGGTGTGGGGAGCGATCTCCTACACTGGCCATACACCACGTGATCGTCGAGGGGACACTGAATAGTGCACGGTACATCCAAACCGTCATCGAACCCATCGTTCTACCATTCCTAGACCGGCAAGGGAACTTGCTGTTCCAACAGGACAATGCACGTCCGCATGTATCCTGTGCCACCCAACGTGCTCTAGAAGGTGTAAGTCAACTACCCTGGCCAGCAAGATCTCCGGATCTGTCCCCCATTGAGCATGTTTGGGACTGGATGAAGCGTCGTCTCACGCGGTCTGCACGTCCAGCACGAACGCTGGTCCAACTGAGGCGCCAGGTGGAAATGGCATGGCAAGCCGTTCCACAGGACTACATCCAGCATCTCTACGATCGTCTCCATGGGAGAATAGCAGCCTGCATTGCTGCGAAAGGTGGATATACACTGTACTAGTGCCGAGATTGTGCATGCTCTGTTGCCTGTGTCTATGTGCCTGTGGTTCTGTCAGTGTGATCATGTGATGTATCTGACCCCAGGAATGTGTCAATAAAGTTTCCCCTTCCTGGGACAATGAATTCACGGTGTTCTTATTTCAATTTCCAGGAGTGTATATGTACGACTATGATGAAATGGCCTATTTTAAATGTTCATTGCATACAGTTCAATTCGCAGTATTCGCTCGAAAACTGGTTGAGGTGGAGTTATATTCACTGATAGCAGCAACTCTTGTCTGGTTTGAAGCCGACTGTCACTTACAACGGGTGACGCCTATTTACAGTAGTTATTATTGAAAGTCAAGTGCAAGATTTTGTAAATGGCCTCCGTTGACGTCGATGCAACATTGTGCCTGATTCATCAAACTGCGAGAGAAGCTTGGCAGCTCTGCCTGAGGGGTAAACAGCACTAGGGTTAGCTGTTTTGTGAGGGTTGTTTGAATACACCAGACCATTCAATTTGCCCCACTGTTAAATATCACAGGGAGACATATCAGGCAGTCAAGACGGCCTGGAGGTTGCAATGCCTCTACTGATTGTGCTGTCTTCACCCCTCATCTCACGCACTCTTCACAAGGTTTTCAAGCAAGGTTGCTCTGTCTTGCTGAAAATATCCATATCTTCTGTGATCTGATCCACATATGGATTAAACAGTTTCTGGACATATGAGTTAGCATTTTTGAGTTTGGCGAAAAAATCGTGTCACCATGCCGACAGTGGACCTCCCACCAAATACCAATCTTAAGGTTATGCAACGACTCTTCAGACTACTGATGGAGATTTAATGGCGCATAATCGTGTATGTTTTGTGAGTTCACATAACCTGACATGATAAACAAGGACTCGTCTAAGGAAATGAAAAATTGAGGATCTAAAGCCGTCGGCACACGGACCGTGCATCCGAGCGTTGAGCGTGCCGAGTTTCTGGCGTCATAGCGTGGAATAGCACGTTCGGGAATCTTTCCGAACGTGCAGAGCAATATCTGGCATGTCAGATATTCTGAGCGTGCTTCTGCGCGTTGACCAATGAGATGTCACAACTCCACCTACGTCACAAGCACGCCGTCTCCCTTCAGTACAGAGTTGTGAGGCGCCATATTGACATTCATTTCAAGCCTATATGTATATATAGAAATCAGATGGCAGTTATAAGAGTCGAGGGGCATGAAAGGGAAGCAGTGGTTGGGAAAGGAGTGAGACAGGGTTGTATCCTCTCCCCGATGTTATTCAATCTGTATATTGAGCAAGCAGTAAAGGAAACAAAAGAAAAATTCGGAGTAGGTATTAAAATTCATGGAGAAGAAGTAAAAACTTGGAGGTTCGCCGATGACATTGTAATTCTGTCAGAGACAGCAAAGGACTTGGAAGAGCAGTTGAACGGAATGTACATTGTCTTGAAAGGAGGATATAAGATGAATATCAACAAAAGCAAAACGAGGATAATGGAATGTAGTCAAATTAAATCGGGTGATGCTGAGGGAATTAGATTAGGAAATGAGACACTTAAAGTAGTAAAGGAGTTTTGCTATTTAGGGAGTAAAATAACTGATGATGGTCGAAGTAGAGAGGATATAAAATGTAGACTGGCAATGGCAAGGAAATCGTTTCTGAAGAAGAGAAATTTGTTAACATCGAGTATAGATTTAAGTGTCAGGAAGTCGTTTCTGAAAGTATTTGTATGGAAGTGAAACATGCACGATAACTAGTTTGGACAAGAAGAGAATAGAAGCTTTCGAAATGTGGTGCTACAGAAGAATGCTGAAGATAAGGTGGGTAGATCACGTAACTAATGAGGAGGTATTGAATAGGATTGGGGAGAAGAGAAGTTTGTGGCACAACTTGACTAGAAGAAGGGATCGGTTGGTAGGGCATGTTTTGAGGCATCAAGGGATCACAAATTTAGCATTGGAGGGCAGCATGGAGGGTAAAAATCGTAGAGGGAGACCAAGAGATGAATACACTAAGCAGATTCAGAAGGATGTAGGTTGCAGTAGGTACTGGGAGATGAAGAAGCTCGCACAGGATAGAGTAGCATGGAGAGCTGCATCAAACCAGTCTCAGGACTGAAGACCACAACAACGACAACAACAACATGTATATGTGCCGTTTCTGAGCACCAGCAAATTGAGAATCGCTGGAAAACCCGTTGTTAACTGTGTGATTCATTCCCATAAAATAATGAGAAACATCATATTCGTGGCAAAAGAATTATTGTAACTTGCGTATTATGAGAATAGGCTAATTGAAGACAGCGACACACTGGAGATCCACCCAAAACGCATTGTTCTTTGTACAATTTGTTATAATTGAATTTCAATTAGTAACATACCTACGATTAAGGTTTTCAGGAACGGTAGGGAAATATGAGTACATGCAAAGATACTATTGTTGGTATAGCGTAGTGAGTAGCGTCACTGTTATGAATTGAGATGTTTGTTGTGGCGGTGGTTCGCGTCTTGACCCTTCCAAAAAAATTTTTCCTAACATTCGCGTTTTTATTAGGTTCTGATACTTCATTATTAGTTTAATATAAGCATATACTATAATATTAGATGTTATGTAAATATAGGTTCACCTTTTTTCGAGGGGTGACTGTTCTATTGGCTTAATGCACAGGACAGCTTGCGCTACTTTTATAAAGATATTTTGCTCCTTTTTCTTTTACACTTCGTAATTCACATGTTGCAAAGATTCTACTACTGGGTAGGAACAGTGATCAAGTAAGACTGAGCTTGGGGTTTTACTAAAATGTGGGAATGATGAAACAATGTTTATCTTATGCGGAGAAGTATTCCAAATTTGTACCGCACTGTTTGTAATGGAACTTTTATAAGCCTGTGTCCTTATTGATTGGACATGGTACTTTCCTTTTCATGGACGATGGAGGAAATGTGCGTTTTAACAGAGCTAACGTGGGAATTTTACGCGCACCCGTTGAGTAAACAGTGTGATTTACGAACTAGAAACATCCCTCAACTGCCGCTGGAGTGCGTTGCAATCGCGTATAGCACGTTGGGGCCCACGAACCGTATTCACAAGTCGCAGCATTTCTGAGCGTTCAGCAGCACGTTGAACTTGGCACGCTCAACGATATCGTTCGACAGCACGGTCCGTGTGGCGACGGCTTAACGTCGTGATTTCGCTTCACGAAGAAACCAGCAGCAGAACTGAACACCAGAGCGAATGTTCGTTTTGACGCTTTGTGATGCACCCATAGTAAATAGGCAACGATACAGATGCAGGTCCTTTTTGACATTTTTTTTCGACACAACGATCTCTTTAATTCCCACTTGCACAGATAAACGGCACTGAGATTTTATCGCGCCTTCAGTGGAGCAATGTTTCCTGGGATTCGAGTCCTTCTTGGATAGTTACGGTTTTACTCTTTACAGAGTGTTTTTCGCGCCATTTTGCCACAAGATTTCAGCCGTAGATTTCACTGGAGGATTTGTCGAAACATATCCATTCTTTACTCTTGCGCAATCTGTTCCGCACACATTTTCCGCGACTCGTGCTTCGTACAACATTGGAGAAAGAACGCAGGCTGTTTTATCGTGAGCACCATTTTGTGTCTGAGTCGGATCCAGCTGCTCACTAAACACGTCTGCGCCTCTTACACACACAAACGTGAAGTACTCGGGATAGAGCACGCTGGAGATGGGCATGCGCAAACATGTGATAGCAACCGGTTGGTACATCGAAAACACATTTTCTGTTCTTTAACATGTGTCGTTTCTGCTTCAGTCTTATGACTATCTTCCAGGACAGTTTCATTTTCCCAGCGTTGTACATGACAGCCTTTGTGATTACACATGAAACATGTTTGTGGAAAATCAACGTTTCTTCCATATTCAGATGTAAACAAAGTTGATTTAGATCGCTGTTGCGTTTAAAGACTATCCAGTCCCGTTGCTGGTTCTGATGCGGCTCGCGACACGTGATCGCCCGCTATGACTCAGCCTCTACCGGCCACACCTAACCACGCCTTGCGGGTCGCGTCGTGTGTTTTGAGTCGTTGCTTGTAACCCAGCTGACGAGGAAAGTCCACACCCAACCACTCACTGATCTTTCTCATCGCCCCCATGGTTTTCCAACATACAAGGGCAGTTCGAAAAGGATCCGGCCATATTTTTCATTGTCGAAACCATTGTCGAAACCATCTCTACGAGATGCTATCCAGAAGTAATACCCATCCGCACGTACACACCGGTCCCAGAGCTTCTGCCACTGGTCAAACGTTTTCTGGAAGCCCTGTTCTTTGAGGGTGTTTATCACCGCCAGCGATGCTTCTTGAATCACACTCTAGAGTGTCGAACCGACGGCCTTTCAACTTGAGTTTCACTTTTGGGAATAGCGCAAAGTCGCAAGGTGCCACATCTGGCGAGTACGGTGGGCGGGGTACAACCGCCATGTTGTTTTTTGCCAAAAAGTTCCTGGTGAGCAAGGACGTGTGACAGGCCGTTGTCGTGAAGCAGCAGCCAGTTCCCTTGCCGCCAAAGTTCGGGCCGTCGTCGCCGCACGGTTTCACGGAGCCGTCGCAAAAGGTCCAATAGTACACGGATTTCACTGTTTGGTTGGGTGGGACGAATTCTTTGTGCACAATTCCGTTGGTATCAAAGAAAACGACGATCATTCTCTTCACTGTGCTCTTCGCCTGTCTCGCTTTTTTGGGTCCTGGAGAGCCCGGGCTCTTCCACTGGGACGATTGTTGCTTTGTCTCTGGGTCATATCTGTAAATCCAGCTCTCGTCACCGGTGATAACCCGTGACAAGAAGGTTGGAGATTCGCACAGAATTTGATCCACTCACTATGTTCTGTTCGTGGATCCATCGTAAAATCGCCACACACCAAACAAAGAGTATTATGGAAATCACACGTCCTCCCAGCTGAATACCACACCGCACACTGACTCATCACATATGCAGCTCTCGCCCCCTAGCGGTGCAAAGATCTACTACTGTCCAGGTGGCAGCACCAGTCCCGAAAATTTTGGAATCCACCTCGTATAAGCGTACATTCTGCGCATGCCCGATTTTTCTCACGACTGCGGAAACAACCAGTAGCTGACTAGACGTTCGCAAGTGAGGACATGTAAGTTGTAATCGTCGGATATTGTGCTGAGGGCAAAATGACACAAAAAATGGACCAACGTTATTGCATCAAATTTTGTTTCCAGCTTGGCGATTCTGAAGTTGGAACAGTACGCAAGATTTGACGTATATTTGGGAACGAAGCAATGGCTGCCACACCGATAAGAGAGTGGTACAGCCGTTTCAGATATGGCCGCTCATCACTGAAGAATGAACCAATTTCAAATAAGCTCTCAACATCCGCAAATGAGATTGTTATTAATCACGTAAGTATCCTGGTGATGCAAGATAGACGAATCACGGTCATAGAAATTGCAGTCGAGATTAAAATTAGTGCACCAAAGTGTGTGCCAAAGCCGCTAACAGTTGAGCAGAACAACTTCTTTTCGAGATCACACAGGACGTATTGGATACCGCGAACAGTAATCCCAACACAGTGATTATTGGTGATGAGTCCTGGGTTTAGGGGTATGAGCGAGAAACAAAGTTTCAGTCATCGCAATGGAAGTATCCCTCATTCGCGAGACCAAAAAAAGCGAGGCAAGTCCGCAGCATTATGAAAGTCATGATGACTTTTTTACTCCAGTGGCGTGGTCCATCACGAGTACGCTCCAGAAGATACAAATGTCAGTAGGGAGTACCACCAAGAGGTTCTGCATCGCCTTCCTGAAGCAGTGAGATGGAAACGGCCAGACTTCCGGGCAGTGGGCAGCTGCCACCTTTACCATGATAACGCACCGGCTCACCGTTCTCAATTGAGAGTTTTTTGGCCAAATTGGGTTGTCGTTTGCCTAGTTCCCTGTTCCCCTGACGGCACCGAGGGACTTCTGGCTTTCCCCTAAACTGAGAAAGATCCTGAAAGACATCATATTTCAGAATTTCATAACAGGGAATACATTATGGCATAGAATTAGATGGATCAGTTGCCCATCATACCAAAAGAGGCTTTCCAGCTATGGTTCCAGCAGTGGCGCAGCTTGGGGTGGGCGGGGGGGGGGGGGGGGGGGGGAGATTGTAAAAGCTGAAAGGGACTACTTTGAAGGTGACTAGTGTCGGGCAATTGCATCTGAATAAAGACTGATTTTATAGCTAAAAGTCGGATTATTTGTTGAACAGTCCTCGTACCTGTATGTAACAAATGTTGTACGAGTCCCTGCGACAGCGACAGCCTTCGAGCGGCGGCGTTAAGCATAAACGGGAGCGACGGACGAGAATTCTTCCTATACTGCGTTAGTCTTGTCAGTTTTTGATCTAATCTTCCATTACAATCAGGTTTCTTTGGAAAGGAACAATAACAATAATGATAATAAATGAAAAGCACCAGTTTGCTTTTGTTCTGCAATATTACTTTTATTGTTAACCGGTTTTCGGCTTACAAGTCCATCTTCAGACATTTACTGAGTATTATCACCAAACAACTAAATGTCTGAAGATGGCCTTGTAAGCCGAAAACCGTTTAACAATAAAAGTAATATTGTAGAACAAAAGCAAACTGGTGCTTTTCATTTATTATAATATTGTTCTAACAAGAACCGACGGAAGATTGTTAACATGAAAACAATAATGATAATTATTGTGGTACATTCATGGCAAAGTATAGTGGAAAAATCTTATTGGTACATTCATCCGTTTATTGCAGTGAAGTCACACCTCCTTTGAATAATGTACACTGTCTCCAGAATGAGATTTTCACTCTGCAGCGGGCAGATTAAAACTGTGTGCCCGACCGAGACTCGAACTCGGGACCTTTGCCTTTCGCGGGCAAGTGCTCTACCATCTGAGCTACCGAAGCACGACTCACGCCCGGTCCTCACAGCTTTACTTCTGGCAGTATCTCGTCTCCTACCTTCCAAACTTTACAGAAGCTCTCCTGCGAACCTTGCAGAAGTAAAGCTGTGAGGACCGGGCGTGAGTCGAGCTTCGGTAGCTCAGATGGTAGAGCACTTGCCCGCGAAAGGCAAAGGTCCCGAGTTCGAGTCTCGGTCGGGCACACAGTTTTAATCTGCCAGGAAGTTTCAATGTACGCTGTATTTGCGATACACGCATGAATGTATCAGTGTACAAATATTCATTTCCTCACGATTCCTTACAAAACCTCGGTCATACCTCGCCAGGAACGTACCCAAAATTATTATTTTTATTGTTCTTATTATGAGACTGTCAGGAAATGCAAAATGGGTAAGCAGGAACGGCTAGAGGACAAATCCAAGGATACAGAAGCATAGTTATATCACTAGGGAAAATATAGGTACCGACCGTAGGAAAATGGATTGGAAAAACAGGTATAAGCCGACCTCGGGGAAGATCAGTTCAGATTCCGGAGAAATATAGGAACACGCGACGCAATATTGACCCTATGTCTTCTCTTGGTAAACCAACGTTTATAGCATTTGTAGACATAGAGAAAACTTTTGACAATGTTGCCTCGAATATTCTCTTAAATACTGAAGATCGCAGTTTAAAATGCAGAGAGCGAAAGGCAATTAACAACTTGTACAGAAAACAGACAGCAGTTACATGAGTCTAGGGACATTAAAGGGAAGCAATAGTTGAGAAGGGAGTGAGACAGGATTTTTACGTATCCCATGTGTTACTCAACTTGTGCACTAAGCGAGCAGGAAAGGAAACCAAACAAAAATTTTGAATAGGAATTAAATTTCAGGGAGAAGCAATAAAAACTTTGAGGTTTGCCTATGACATTGCAAGAGCAGTTCAACGGTATGGACAGTGTCTTGAAAGCAGGATATAAGATGAACATCAACAAAAGCAAAACAAGTGTAATGGAATGCAGTCTAATTAAATCCGGTGATTCTGAGGGAATTAGGAAACGAGGTACTTCGAATAGTAGAGTCTTTTAGACTGTAGATGACAAAAAAGCGTTTCTGAAGGAAATAACTTTCTTAGCATCGAATAGAGATTTGTGTTAGGAAGTCTTTCCTGCAAGAATTTGTGTGTATTGTCCCATGTATGTCGAATAGAGATTTGTTTTAGAAAGTCTTTCCTGTAGGAATTAGTATGGAGTGTACCCATGTGTGGAAGGGAGACATGGACGGTAAACCATTTAGACAAGAAGAGAATGGAAGTTTTCCAAATGTGGTGCCACAGAAGAATGCTGAAGATTAGATGGGGGGATAGCGTAACTAATGAAAAGGTACTGAATAGAATTGATAATAAAAGAATTTTTTGGTTGAACTTGATTAAAAGAAGGGACCGATTGGTAAGACGCATTCTGAAACATCAAGACATCAGGAGGGAAACCAAGAGATGAACGCAGTAAACACATTCGCAAGGATGTAGGTTGCAGTAGTTATTCAGAGACGAAGATACTTCTACAGTTGCATGAAGAGCTGTATCAAATCATCATCATCAATATTATTATTTTGTACAATTTCTAGCGAACTGCCGGATGTCAGTAAGTTGCTGGCATGACATTTCGGCGCGGAATCTTCTGAGTATCTTCAGGCGAATACTGGCGATGGTGCAGTATTTAAAACGCTTGCGTGGTGTACCGGTGTACCCATTTGCCGCTACACATGCGTTGTTTGATGTGTACGGCTCTCATCAACTTAAAAGGTTGGGTTGAACGCCACAATGCTTTACTAGGCATGGTCCTTTTGGACCTGGGATGCTCTTGCCTCCTTCCAACGTCTGAACTGGCTTAAGCCGGCCAGTTATAGGGAGCCCTACACCTCGTGGACTCTGAAATACGCTGCAGCTCAGCGTTTTCCACATTAACAAACATTGCCAGAGATGAAAGAAATGATAAGTGACAGACTGAAATCACAGAAATGACCGATGATAAATGGGAGATCTTTTGGTTTGTAGTCTGGCACTTGTGTACCAAACTACTGAGACGCACTCGGTATCTAAAGATACAGTTTTCTGGAAAACGTTGTGCATCCACTGGTCACAGATTGTTTGATCCATGTGATACCGTCACGGATGTGCTGGAAAATATTGAACTCACAGACGCTTGAAGAAAGATGCCAAGTATCTCGTGAAAGCATACTTAAAAAGTTTCAGGAGCCAGCTTTAAGGGGAGGATCTAGGAATACAATACAACCGCATCGTATCGCTCACTTAGGGATCGCCGGGATAAAATTAGACTAGCTACAACAGTGTATACGAAAACTGCAACCAGTGAAATGTTCGCCCATACAAAAATCTGTGAAATTTGTGCCCAGTATTCCTGAAAACTAAAGGCTAACTAACAAGGGGAGGCCGCCAATTGTGAAATTCAGATTCGATTCATACTGCGCATAATAAAAGCTCATGGCCAGAGGTGTAATGTGGCAAAGCACTAAGATGCACTTCTCAGCCGTTATCGAGAAAACCGACAGTTAAAAAGAAACCGTTGCGGTGAAATACTCTCTACGATTTACAATTCTTCACAGCGTTGTGGTGCAGCGGTAAACGCACGGGTTTGTAATCCGAAAGTCGCCGGATCGAATCTCGCGCCATGCAACTTTTTTTTAGTATTTGTTTTTTGTAATTTAAATGTGTATATATATATATATATATATATATATATATATATATATACGCACATATATATATAATTCCCGGCAATCAGTTGCAACAATTATGCATATAATATGTTGTTGAAAGTCGTTTGTCGTGGAAAAACTGGCGACTTCGAACATCATTATGTTTTCCGCAAAGCTGTATTTCACAAATGTTATTAATTTAATTGTCTTCATAATGTTAACCACGTATAGTTAACGGAAGACGTAGAAACGATATTCCGAAACGAATACGTATAGTGTAAGTCAAACGTTCGAATTAGAATAGAGACCCCACGAACACAAATTTGCTGTGGCAGGTATGAAATATAAACTCCGTTACTCGCTCGTTACACTTGATGGACAGATGTTGAATGGGCCGAAACGAGCCGCCGCATAACAGCGTAGTTGCCTGCTAACTTCGAAAGAAGGTAGATGCGGTCCCTAGCGCAACTTATAACATCGTCGAAAATCAGTGCGGGCGTGAGAGCTTTGGTACACCCTGTTAAACAAACGGAAAAATGGAGGCGGTACAATTGGAGAGCGATCCGCCTTCACCAACATGCATAAGCAATTCACTAATTCGCGGCATGCAACTTTTTTTATTATTAGTTTTTTTGTAATTCAAATATATATTTGAATTACTACATATATATATGAATTATAAAAAACTAATAATAAAAAAAATTGCATACCGCGGGATTCTTTTTTTTTTTTTTGTAACCATATATATTTATTTAAATATTTTAACAACGATACATTTGCCCGCATCTCGTGGTCGTGCGGTAGCGTTCTCGCTTCCCACGCCCGGGTTCGATTCCCGGCGGGGTCAGGGATTTTCTCTACCTCGTGATGGCTGGGTGTTGTGTGCTGTCCTTAGGTTAGTTAGGTTTAAGTAGTTCTAAGTTCTAGGGGACTTATGACCACAGCAGTTGAGTCCCATACTGCTCATAGCCAACGATACATTTAAAAAAAGACATTTTATTCTATTAATCTATTATCCTAGTGATGGTTAATATTATTGTCATTTTATATGTTTTCGTTTTTCTCTTATTGTTTGTTCCTTAAACCCTTTTACATGGCCATTTGTCGTCTTTTTTTTGAGGGGGGTAGACATTGCAGGACAGGCATAACAGTTTATATTTGGCATCGTTGCATTGATTTGAGTTTATGTTTCTGTATGTGATGCACTTGTGATGACACAGGCACATTGTGTATCCTGGTTTGATCTCTTCCTCTAGTTACACTGTTTAGTGGGACAGTATGAAGGACCGTCACCATGATAGGTGGAGCAGAAGTGGAAGAAACTTTTTTTTTTTTTTTTTTTTTTTTACATATACTACAGAATATACCTAATTGAAGAAAAGAGAAAATTTTGTCATATTACATAAGAGAAGCAGAAAGGATAGTGTGAGTAATCAATAGAATTTTATAGGCACAAAGTAAAGGAAATCAAAATATCTAATAATAATGAGTAGTTGGCACTTTCCACTAAGGAGCACTTTGTGTCACTGATTCCACTAGGAAGAAACACTTTATACTACTATACTTCACTATTTGATGCGAGAAGAGAAAGCTCTTTATCTTTTGTGTTGCACTTGTTCACTATCACTGCACACGTTATTCTTGTGGTGAGTGTGGTGAGGTGGCTGGTGGCGGTGCTGAGGGTCACAGGCTGGGGAGGACTCTGGCGATCGCTGTCTGCAGTGGAATCTGCAGGAAGTTTTTGAAGTTCTCGTGGTATCGCCTGTGCTGCTGGGCCGTCTTGTTCTCCTCCCAGAGGTCCATCAGGAAGGCCAGCCGGTCGGTCTGCCTCCGCGCTACGATGGCGTGTGCCGTCATGGCGAGGATCCAGAGAGTCGCCAGTCGCTTGGGTCGTGGAAATGGGTTGCAGTCTGGGGCGGTGATTGCTTCCACTGTGATGCTTCCCGGCGCCGTTCTGTTGATGTGGGCCACCATCTGCTGGCACGCTTCCCAGATGTTGATGGCATTCCCGCACGTGAATCGGTGTTCGAGGGTGTCAGTCATGCCACATACGTCACACTTGTCACTTGCGACGAGTTTTATCTCCGCCAGTCTTTGGTTGGTTGGTACCGTTCTGTTAATTATTTTGTACCATGTCTCCTTCGCATGTTTAGGTAGCACGTTTTCTGAGACGTTCCCCCATATTTGTTTCCAATTGTATTGCGGGAGTTTTTGTTCAATTTTGTTTTTTGCCGGCTTCCCCCTGAGGGCCCAGTATATTCTCTTGGCTGTTCTGTGGCTGGGGTTCGCCACGGTGTCCAGAACGTAACTTTTGTTGGCGTAGTGCAGCCTGACGTGTCGCATTCTGCAGGGAATGTGTCTCGTGTCGACCGGCGCTTCTTGTGATGCGGGCTTGTATCTTCCAATTATCTTGGCTGTGACGCTGTCAGGGTTTTTGTCCTGGATGGCGAGCGTTCGTTTCAGTAGAAGTGCTGCACTTTTGGTCTTTATATCAACTAGACCTAGTCCCCCTTCTTTTGTTGCTTGCGCCACTTTGAATATATTTCGACGCCACAACAGGTAGTACACTGCGCTCGTTAGTGCTCGCGCAATTTCTGTCGGGATGCTTAAGATTTGCGCCAGGTACCAAGCTTTCGACAGGATCGTCGTGTTTATCAGTTCTGTGGATTCGATCCTGTGACCTTCGGATTACGAACCCGAGCGCTTACCGCTGCGCCACGACGCTGTAGAAAAATTATGAACCGTAGAGAGTATTTCACCGCAACGGTTTCTTTTAACTGTCGATTTTCTCGACAACGGCTGAGAAGTGCATCTTGGTGCTTTGCCACATTACACCTCTGGCCATGAGCTTTTATTATGCGCAGTATGAATCGAATGTGAATTTCACAATTGGCGGCCTCCCCTTGTAAGTCGCGGCCTGCCTGTCCCTCGAGAGTCCCCGTCCACAGCAAATGCTGTACCAGCCATTCAAATTTAATTTCCTGTCTTGTGGGGCTGTACGTGGTCGTTTACTCCTGATTCTAGGGCGAAGTTGATTTCTCAGCATGTTTGAATAAGAAATATGGTTACCATCACTCCCATATTCATGTAACGCTCCAAAAGTACTTTATTTTCGTCCCAAAAGAGAATGAGCAAGACTTTTGTAGCAGACGTCTTTTGGCTTCGGCAGTGAACTGTGGCGCTATTCCTTGCTTGACGTTTTAGTTTTCGTTTGCGGTTGGTGATAGTGGACCCAAGTCTCATCGCCTGTGACAAAATGGTTCAAATGGCTCTGAGCACTATCGGACTCAACTTCAGAGGTCATTAGTCCCCTAGAACTTAGAACTAGTTAAACCTAACTAACCTAAGGACATCACACACATCCATGCCCGAGGCAGGATTCGAACCTGCGACCATAGCGGTCTCGCGGTTCCAAACTGCAGCGCCTAGAACCGCACGGCCACTTCGGCCGGCCGCCTGTGTCAGCTTTACCTAGAATGCAACAGCTTCGACGTGGAAGCGATGCAAAAGTTCTTCACTGACATCGACGCGATCGTTCGGCAGTTAACTGATGTGGCACCCATCTTGCAGACACCTTGTTGAAGTACAGTAAACAATATTCTGCGCTGAACCAATACTACAATCCTGGAAATTGAAATAAGAACACCGTGAATTCATTGTCCCAGGAAGGGGAAACTTTATTGACACATTCCTGGGGTCAGATACATCACATGATCACACTGACAGAACCACAGGCACATAGACACAGGCAACAGAGCATGCACAATGTCGGCACTAGTTCAGTGTATATCCACCTTTCGCAGCAATGCAGGCTGCTATTCTCCCATGGAGACGATCGTAGAGATGCTGGATGTAGTCCTGTGGAACGGCTTGCCATGCCATTTCCACCTGGCGCCTCAGTTGGACCAGCGTTCGTGCTGGACGTGCAGACCGCGTGAGACGACGCTTCATCCAGTCCCAAACATGCTCAATGGGGGACAGATCCGGAGATCTTGCTGGCCAGGGTAGTTGACTTACACCTTCTAGAGCACGTTGGGTGGCACGGGATACATGCGGACGTGCATTGTCCTGTTGGAACAGCAAGTTCCGTTGAAGGTCTAGGAATGGTAGAACGATGGGTTCGATGACGGTTTGGATGTACCGTGCACTATTCAGTGTCCCCTCGACGATCACCAGTGGTGTACGGGCCAGTGTAGGAGATCGCTCCCCACACCATGATGCCGGGTGTTGGCCCTGTGTGCCTCGGTCGTATACAGTCCTGATTGTGGCGCTCACCTGCACGGCGCCAAACACGCATACGACCATCATTGGCACCAAGGCAGAAGCGACTCTCATCGCTGAAGACGACACGTCTCCATTCGTCCCTCCATTCACGCCTGTCGCGACACCACTGGAGGCGGGCTGCACGATGTTGGGGCGTGAGCGGAAGACGGCCTAACGGTGTGCGGGACCGTAGCCCAGCTTCATGGAGACGGTTGCGAATGGTCCTCGCCGATACCCCAGGAGCAACAGTGTCCCTAATTTGCTGGGAAGTGGCGGTGCGGTCCCCTACGGCACTGCGTAGGATCCTACGGTCTTGGCGTGCATCCGTGCGTCGCTGCGGTCCGGTCCCAGGTCGACGGGCACGTGCACCTTCCGCCGACCACTGGCGACAACATCGATGTACTGTGGAGACCTCACGCCCCACGTGTCGAGCAATTCGGCGGTACGTCCACCCGGCCTCCCGCATGCCCACTATACGCCCTCGCTCAAAGTCCGTCAACTGCACATACGGTTCACGTCCACGCTGTCGCGGCATGCTACCAGTGTTAAAGACTGCGATGGAGCTCCGTATGCCACGGCAAACTGGCTGACACTGACGGCGGCGGTGCACAAATGCTGCGCAGCTAGCGCCATTCGACGGCCAACACCGCGGTTCCTGGTGTGTCCGCTGTGCCGTGCGTGTGATCATTGCTTGTACAGCTCTCTCGCAGTGTCCGGAGCAAGTATGGTGGGTCTGACACACCGGTGTCAATGCGTTCTTTTTTCCATTTCCAGGAGTGTAATATTCAGACTTGAGGCTATTTCGTTCAGAGTTACACGTCTGTTCTCCTTTACAAGCCTCCTACACTAATGCAGTGTTTCCATCCGTCATTGTGCGGTGAGCCTGCACTGGCACTGGGCCATCATCCACAGTAGTTACACTGCTAAACTTATGGCACTCGTATGCTCTCTGCAACTACAAACACGAATCACCGTACGGTGCTGGCTTTCTCTATGAATTTCGATTGGTTTGACACTTTCACAAAAAGGCATCACAGATCGGTGATCAGTGGCGGTGCATGTTGACAGTGGGGCAGCTAGCATCTTGTGGACGCTGCTGCCTTCTGTGCGTCGTTAGAGAGCCTGTATACAGAGAGAGTGGCCATAGGTGAAGTTGCCCGTGATTGGTTGATTAGCTTTGGCGCCATTTTTCTGCCAAACGTCTCTCCCGCTTCCTATGTTCGCCGTGCTTTTGAGTTGAAGTTCAGAGGACTTTTGGAAACAATTAATAGGTATTTGAATTATTGAGAGACTTGTTATTCGTTGTGCATGCATGTTCGATTTAGTTGTATATCTTTTTAGTACGTAATTATCGTTTTGAATTTGGCAAAATTGGTAACTTCTTGTTGCAGTCTGAAATACCCAGTCAGGAAGGAATGTGTAACTCTTGTAATAAAGTCCATGTACAACTTCCTTAATGGTATATATTATCCGAAATATTTATTTAGTTATGCCTATAAAAATGTTTGGTTCTTCACTTTGCTCAGAAAACTCTGATTTTAAGGTGTCAGTTTTTTTAAATATTTTTATTCACGCAAAACAGGTAGGCCTATTACAATTAAGTGCATTTTTAAGCTCTTATTTCTTTAATAGTTCGTGCATACTGGTAGCATCACAAGCTTTTCTGAAGCCAATATCTGACAGTCCTTGCTGGAAACGGAAATTTCCTGTGATTGTTGTACCATGCTCATTCGACTTTATAGCGTCAAACTTTATTTCGTTCCGAATCAGAACACTAGGCATTATTTGGTTTTAGTATTATTGCCTGACTGTTGACGCAGACGAGTTGTAAGCACGTTTTTCCGCAGTTGTCGTGTTTGCTGAAACATTATTCTTGGTAAATAATTGTAGGTACTCTTGAAGGCAGTTTTTAATAGGCCTACTTACTGTGGGGTAGAAGGGATACGGTAGTTTTCTTGTTATATTTGGTCGTTATTATAGTAGCCTACATTTAACATTATCTGATTTTTGTAATCTTTTTCGTTTGTTATCTACGAGAGGTATTCAGTATAAAGTCGTAAGCGGTTGTTTACTTGTGACATGCAAAAAGTTTGAAGACGTGAAAAGAAGTACTAATACGTCTCAAACTTTTTGCATGTCACAAGTAAACAACTGTATACGACTTTCATTCATCTTACGTAATACAGGTACGTTAAATCTTTAGCGTTATCCACAAACAAATGCTATATACTATATTTTTTTATTTACGTTGCTTTCATTGCAATATGTCTAGTAAACGAACTTTAAAGGAGATAAATGCAAGTAACGAATAATTTTTACAGCCACTGTGTCAAATTTTGCTGTGCTGTACGTAGTAGGCTACTATGAATATATTATAGCTGTAAAGAAAGGTATTTAACGAATGATTTCGCCATATTGTCTTGTGCTTTTGATTCGGTGAGTGTGTACTCCACTACTGGCCATTCAAAAGTCCCGCCCGCAGTTTGGCAGAAAAATGGCCGCCGTATCGTCCGGTTGGCCACTCTTCCTATACAGGCTCTCTACTGCGTCGTAGCATAACTCTGCCACCTGTCGGTCACTTTCTCAACCTTCAGGAACACTACTGCCACCTACCAATTCCATCACACAACTTGTCGAAATTTTATGGCAGTTGTATTAAAGTTCTCATTTGAATCGCCCTCGTAGATATTTGATACAACAGAGTTTATGGCAAGCGTAGATGCGTATTGTCCAGATTTTCGAAAGTTTCTTTTCAGGTATAGAATTTACCCGCCAGGAAAACGTTGGCCAAAGTCGCATCGAACTATAAGGGGACTACGACTAGAAATTTTGCCAGTTCTTCACTGCTTGGAAAGAACACTCTTTCGTCGCCCTCCTAACACCAGCCTTGATCTGTCAACAGCGCAGCACGAGCCGAGCGCTCCTTACGTGGTGAGTGTGGCGCCGACCGGAAGCTGGCACAGAGGGCCCGCCGGCAATAAACACTGTGCGTGTCTGCACACGCCCCGCCGCGCACCGGACGCCAGCGGAGTAATGAGCGAGTGAGCATGCAGCGCGCCGCGCGGACCAGGAACAATGGGCAGAAAGGCGCCGTAATCCGCGGCGCGGCCTTGACTCGCCCACTGCCAAGGTCAGCGCGGCGGCTCTTGACCCCGGCCGCCGCGCGCCCACCGCCTGCCTCCGCACACCGGTTCCTCCGCCATTTTCGTGGCGTAACTTACGAGCCGCCGCGTCCCTAATGACGACTGTTTGTGTCGACCGAAAGAATGAGCGATAGTAAATCGACGGGGCAGGGGTGGCAGTAATATTCAGCGGTGCTACGATATCTCATCCGGAATGGCTGGTCGTAAAAATGGCGTGCGGATTCTGTGGTCCGGAGCTCTTTGTTCGTTCTCCTGACACATTCATCTTAGGTTTCCCACTATATCGCTGTCTTGTCTATAACGTTTCTGCTCCCAGCACCGACAAACATACCGGTAATAAACGATCTGCCTTTCGTACCACATACATTCCTGTTCTCTTGCCTGCCTATCGTTACCATCTGGTTTGTTTCACTGTTCAGTTGAAGCCTCCATTGTCGTTAGTCTGCAAAGTGTTTCGAGAGCAGTAGTAAATACACCGCTTGACAAAAAGTGAAACATACAAATACATGACCGGATGTCAATTTGACTTCGTACACGTACGGACGGTGGGTGCATATGTAAATGATAAGACCTGCAGTTCTCCATGATAGGTAGAATGCCCACAAGTGTGTCTTAGTATTGTTCGCATTTACTGTTGTTGTCAGGCCTCACAATGTATATAACGGGTCTTGAACTGGGTCAGATGTTGACTGATCACTGTGAAGGACACGTAGATGCCGCATCCACGTGTGAGACAGCGGTATTAGCTCCTGACAGAGATTGAAAGTGGCCTCATTGTGGGTCTCCGTTTCATCGGCTCGTCGAATTCGGGGGGCTTTCAGATGTGACATCGAGCAGGTGCTGAATCGCTTGAATGAAGGCAGACTGACTAATTGCTAAGGCTCTGGTCGACTACACCTCACCACCACAATGGAAGATCGGCGTATTGTGCACCAAAGCGCATTATAACCCATTCGCAAGCCGGACTAGAACATTACTTCACATGCTTTTTTGACTCATCTAGTGCATCGCAATACGAATTCCTCTCCTGTGACAACCTCTTCATCTCACAATAACACTTGCAACGGACGTCCTCGATTATTTGCTGGATGTATTCCAATCTCTGTCTTCCTCTCTAAAGTTTTTACCCTCTATTACCATGGAAGTTATAGCTTCGTGTCTTAACAGCTGTCTTGTCAGTGTTTTCTATGTATTCCTCACCTCGCCGATTCTCCACAGAACCACCTCATTGCATACCTTATCAGATCACCTGATTTGCAACATTCTTTTGTAGCACATCATCTCAAATGCTCCGATTCTCTTCTATTATACTACCATACAATGCTTTGCTCCAAACGTATTAGAAATTTCTTCCTCAAATGAAGGGCTATATTCGATACTACACTCATGCTCATAAATTAAGGATAATTGCAGAATGTGGTGCCACACAACATGCCACTACACAAAACTGGCGCTGATAGCATAGGCACATAGGGAACACACATGACACAGATCTGTAAGTCCATGGTATTGGTCATAAGTTGAGAAAACCGTCCCGAAACACATATGCCACAAAACGCCACTGTTTCCTGAGCATCTACCCCGACATCAATATGGGATATGATCACCATGCACACGTACACAGGCAGCACAACGGGTTGGCATACTCTGGATCAGGTGACAAGCAGCTGCTCGGGTATAGCCCCCCATTCTTGCACCAGTGCCTGTCGGAGCTCCTGAAGTGTCCTAGGGGTTTGAAGACGTGCAGTGATACGTCGACCGAGACCATCCCAGACGTGCTCGGTGAGGTTTAGGTCTGGAGAACAGGCAGGCCACTCCATTCGCCTGATATCTCCTCCACGATGGCAGCTCGGTGGGACCGTGCGTTATCATCCATCAGGAGGAAGGTGGGACCCACTGCACCGCTGAAAAGGCGGACATACTGGTGCAAAATGACGTCCCGATACACCTAACCTGTTAACAGTTCCTCTGTCGAAGATGTGCTGGGGTGTACGTGCACCAATCATAATCCCACCCCACACGATCAAACCACGACCTCCATACAGATTCCTTTCAAGGACATTAAGGGGCTGGTTCCTGGTTCACGCCAGATGAAAACCCGTCGTAACTCACTGTTCAGATTATACCTGGACTCGTCGGTGAACATAACCTGGGACCACTGTTCCAATGACCATGTACTGTGTCCTTGACACCAGGCTTTATTGGTTCTGCTGTGTTTGAGCAGCCTCTAGTCGCCCTAGTATTCTACCCCTCATAACGTCATCAATATGTGTTCTTTGAGCCATTTTCAACACACAGTCACCATTAGCACGTCTGAAAACGTCTGCACACCTACTCGCTGCACCGTACTCTGACATGCACCAACACACCTCTGTGTATGTGCACTGCTGCCAGCGCCACCGTGCGACGACCGCAGGTCAAATGCACCGCGTGTTCATACCCCAAGGTGATTTAAACCCGCAAACCTCCCACCAGAGCGTTGTTTCACCGTGTATCAGCATTATCCTTAATTTATGAGCATGAGTGTATTAGACTTCTCTTGACCAGGAATGGCCTTTTTACCAGTGCCAGTCTGCTTTTTCTGTACTCTTTGCTCCGCCCACCATGGGCTATTTTGCTACTAGGTAGAAGATTGCCTTAACTTCATCTACTTCGTGATCACTAGTCCTGATGTTAAATTTCTCGTTGTTATCATTTCTGCTACTTCTCACTACTTTCGTCTTTCTTCGATTTACTCTCATTCCATTATCTGCTCTTCTTAGCCCGTTTATTCCATTTGCATGCCTACTCTGGGATCAACACCACAACACAAACAGATAGGGAGTGGTGGCTTCACCGGGAAGCATTGACTCCTGATGAATCGTCGGTATGGCGGTGTCCCATTTTTCCAAAATTTTGGAGAGATGCAGCAGTTGCTGGTGTGGGAAGCCATCAGGTTATGGATGGTAGACATTGAGTGAACTCTGGAGGCACAGCGGTACGTCGCTGAGATATCCTGCATCCTCAAGTTGTCCCTCAAGCGACAGATCCTTTTTCAATAGGAAAATACCCGTCCACGCGTGGCATGTCTCTATGAACTGTCCGCGTGATGCTGAGGTGCCTCCATGGCTAGCAAGATCTCCAGATCTGCCCCCGATGGAACACGTGTGGACCTAGTGCTAGTATCCGGTATAGCTAGGACCAGGAGCTTGCCTTGGGAGAGAATACAATGGTTTTATGATACCCTTTCCAACCGAGTCAGTGCATGCATTCAGTCTAGATGGGGCCCAACGTCATACTGATACGAGGGTTCTTACTGCCAAGTTCCATGTAAATTTGGGTCTGTATTGTAATCATTGAAATATCATCACGTACGCTTTCAAATGGTGAAGAATGTAACCCAAGCAAATACTTACAGAGAGTTGATAGTCGGAAATTCCATCTCAGTTTCCAGTGTACTTTCGAATTCTCTTGACAACACCATGTGTAACTATCCTCATAAGCAAAAATCTAAAGCTCCGTGGACCTTCCTGGCAAAGAATTACCATTTCTGTCGATCATCTTTCGAGGAATGTTGGTTTTGGATAATGTGTCATCTGACGGACTCAGTTACGCCGGAAGAACATACCCGTCCTTGAAACCAAAGAAACCTCTTTCACTAATGCTGAAAGTTCATTTTCAAGAAAGTTTAGACCAATTGCGATGAAGAAGCGAAACGGCAGATTTTCACAGGTCGGTAGTTTCTTTCTCGCAGTCAAACTTCGGTTTTAACAGAAAACGTGTACACTGTTGTTTTAAAAAGGTATTTAGTTCATGTTCGTGCAGGAATTTGAAGTACATATGAAACGATTTTTCTCAGAGCTTTGGTAACAATGTTCCTCTTAATATACTACTACAGATTTTCAAGGCTTACAATACCAAATAAATGTTTTTTGAGGTAATACTGGATTTGCGAATAGATGGTTCAAATGGCTCTGAGCACTATGGGACTTAACATCTGAGGTCATCAGTCCTCTGGAAATTAAAACTACTTAAACCTAACTAACCTAAGGACATCACACACATCCATGCCCGAGGCTGGATTCGAATCTGCGACCGTAGCGGTCGCGCGGTTCGAAACTGAAGCGCCTAGAACCGCTCGGCCACACTGGCCGGCGCACATAGATGGAAATTAATTTTATCTGAAAAATATATTATAAATTGTTGTTATACGCTGCTCCTTGAATGTTTAAGTCGTATGACAACATGAGAGCGCGGCCCCTCCCTCGGGCGTGGGTGTGTGTGTTGTTCTTAGCACAAGTTAGTAGAAATTCACACACACACACACACACACACACACACACACACACACACAACATTAGAAGAAAACTTGAACAGAAGATTTTCATTTGTTATTATCATCCTTGTTGTTTGTATCGTGTTACTTTTCCCTTCTTATACTGTAGAAAGCCTAATCTGCAACGAATGGAAATTCATATTAGCAGTCAACTATGTGTCCGGCTGCTTAGCTGACAGCCGGCACGGTAGCTCAGTCAGAGGGTTAGCTGCCTTCTGTAATAAAGAACTGAGTGAACGGATCAACAAAGAACAAATACAAAGAGTCATAACGAACAAAATGAGATTAAAAACAAAACAAAAAACAAAAAAGTGGTAATGTGCTTGCCTCCCATGCAGCGGGCCCGGGTTCGATTCCCGGCCGGGATGGAAATTTTCTCCGCTCGTGGACTGGGTGTTGTCCTCGTCATCATTTCATCCTCTTCATTGGCCGCAAGTCGCCCAATGTGGTGTCGACTCAAATAAGACTTTCACTTGGCGCCGGAACCCGAATGGGTTTTTTTTTTTTCCTCGGTCAACTGTGTAGCAACACCACACACCTGATATACTCTTTACTATACACCGTAGGTGGCATACGGAGTATGGCTGTCAATGAAAGTTTTAGCTCCATGTTCCATAGATTATTTCCACAACTCTGTCGAAATGATATTGATGTTTATAGGTCCCCCGAAACCTTGTTGGGTACCACGATATTGTAACTATTTATAATTTGACATCTTGGGTTGTCGGGTGTTCTGCCGGATATCAGCGTCGTATTTGCACGGTACTTCGGTAGCGTAACTCGTTACCTTCATCAGGTGCGACCTGAGACTACCGAAATACCGTGTAAGTACGACGCTGATATCCGGCAGAACACCCGACAACCCAAGATGTCATTAGATCGCCGGGAAGCCTAAAGAATTATTTATAATTTATTTCTGGGACAAAAATCAGTTGCGGCCGTTGTGGCCAAGCGGCTCTAGGCGCTTCAGTCTGGAACCGCGCGACCGCTACGGTCGCAGGTTCGAATCCTGCCTCGGGCATGGATGTGTGTGATGTTCTTAGGTTATTTAGGTTTAAGTAGTTGTAAGTTCTAGGCGACTGATGACCTCAGATGTTAAGTCCCACTCAGAGCCATTTGAACCATTTGAACAAAAATCAGTTACATCTAATAATTACTTAAATGAATTGCCTCACAGCTTTCAGGGAAGTCTAAAGCAGAAAAGGGGAAGGGCCGGGGACGGACACGCCTGCGAACTGTATTGGTTGACGAACAAGGGATAAATTGTGAACGTAGATTTCTTCCGAAAGTCAAACCGCTTTTCTCTGAAAGAGTGAAAAATAAGCAAGGTGGATAGGAAAGCGGAGAGAGCAAAAATGAGCCGCTGAGAACCAAAGTAATTTAAGTAAAAAAATTTTAATTTTTGAGTTAAATCACTGAGTTTACTCACAATGTACGGAATGTGCGCCAAATGCATTCTTCCACTCTCACTAGAGTGAAGTGCGTTCGCGAGAATAGTGGTATAAGACCAGCGGAAAGGCCACATGCTCGTGTTGTTGTGTGTTGTTTATTTACACTTTAAAATTAAAAAAGGCCATGCAACAATGCTAGTAAATATAAGCATTGTTGTCTTTCTTTAGATTTGTAAGGTCGCTTGCCTTTATGTTCATCTGGGATGAGAATTATGTCACGAAAATGCTCCCAAGAAGTAGGTTTTTGCCTTTTAAAACATGTAGAACTCCATGCTCATGTTGCACATTGCGTAATAGCATACAGTGACGCAGCAATTGGTCGAAATCGGAATTCAAAACCTGTGCTAATTTGGACAGAGACTGTAAAGAAATCAAGTAATGAGATCCACAGGGTCGACCATAAGTTGATGTTATTAATACTCTCCTTTCTGGTAAACGATCGGGATTTCGGAGTCGTCGGGACAAAATCAAGAACTTCACTCGGGATGATTGGTGTAATGCCATTCAAAAGGCCAGGATAAAACAAGCCTTTACCGTTTGTAGAATGGCCCTTAATGATTCTGTCTCAACAAAGTATCTAGCGAAAAGTATGACATTTAAAAAGAATAACACGCAAATTGAAAAGTTCAGTTACTTTCACGTTCGATGGCTTCGTTTCCAGAAAGACTGTCTACATCTCGTTTTACGAGGTGCGGCTGGAAAAAACCGGACTGATGCTGGAAAAAACATTTATTTACAATTATTTACAATTATTTACAATTTCATGTTATCTCCTTCAATGTACTCTCCTCCTCGGTCTCTACACCGCTCCATATGAATTTTCCACTGTTCATAGCAATGCTGCAGATCATTTTCGGTAAGTCCATACATTACTTCCGTCGCTTTTTCTTTTACTGCTTCAACAGTCTCAAATCTAGTTCCTTTCAAAGCTTACTTGACTTTAGGGAAAAGAAAAAAGTCACAGGGGGCCAAATCAGGTGAGTAGGGTGGATGATCTAAGATGGGAATGTTGTGTTTTGCCAAAAACGTCTTCACTGACAACGCACTGTGAGCTGGGGCATTGTCTTGGTGAAGGATCCATGACTTTTTTCTCCACAAATCGTTCCGTTTTCTCCGTACTCGCTCATGTAGGGTAGCCAGGACGCTAATGTAGTAATGCTGATTCACTGTTTGTCCCTCTGGTACCCAATCAATGTGCACAATCCCTTTGATGTCAAAAAAAAACAATCATCATTGCCTTGAATTTCGATTTTGACATTCGTGCTTTTTTTTGTCGTGGAGAACCAGGAGTTTTCCAATGCATCGATTGGCGTTTAGTTTCGGGATCGTAAGTAAAAAACCACGATTCATCGCAAGTAATAACATTTTGTAAGAAGGTGGGATCACTTTCAATGTTTTCCAGGATGTCAGAACAAATCATTCTTCGGCGTTCCTTCTGTTCAATTGTGAGACACTTTGGAACCATTTTTGAACACACTTTGTTCATGTTGAAACTTTCATGAAGAATCTACCTAACACTTTCCTTGCCAACTCCTGTTAACTCAGACACTGCTCTGATTGTTAAACGGCGATCTTGTCGAACAAGTTTACCGATTTTTTCAATGTTTGCATCAGTTTTTGCTGACAATGGTCTGCCAGTGCGAGTGTCATCACTGGTGTCTTCGCGGCCATCTTTAAATCGTTTAAACCACTCAAACATCGCCGTATACTTGTTGTAACATTACAAACGTTTCACTTGCAGATTTTCCTAGTTTGAAACAAAATTTGATGTTAACACGCTGTTCTTTCTGTACACTCAACATTTTCCGACGCACAGACAAAACGTCAACTACTTAAAACAGACGCCACGGGCAGACTGAGTGCAGGAGGCAGATGAAACTCGAGCAGTAGGCGGAGCGAGAGTCACGTGACAGGCCACGCGACTTTCAGCCGTATTGCATTCGTTTTATTGTTTCACCAGTACTAGTCCGGTTTTTTTCTAGCCACACCTCGTATGCAAAGAATCTCATGATGCATGAATCCGTCGAACCACTTTGGATATTACAAGTTCACTTCTTGCTCGTGACCGTCCGCGCCTGTCTTGTGTTCAACTCGTCCCTCTCAACAATCCTGCGCGACCTGTCACCGAAGCGAAAAGGAGGGACAGAATCACACTCATCCCGTACATCCCTTCGGCGCACCACGCTTTCTTCAACCAACTGACAACTGCAAGTTCGGCACGGGAGTCTGGACCTGGACATGTCGACCTTTTAGCAGAGGAAGATGACGTGGACAGTGAAATCGAGTAAACAGACATGCTCCATTATAAAGACTCTTGAAATACTAGCTTGACAAAAGTACACGTTAAGAAATTTCGACATTTGGAAACAACATTTTATTTATAATCCATAGATGAAGCACTGCTGAACTATTAGACAGCCTTAGTTGGTAGCTTTCTAGTATTTAACAACAATAACGCAATTATTTTAACTCAGTTTGTGGGAGAAAAGTGCATAAAGGGAGCAGTAAGTGCAGACTCACATTTACTATATCGTATTATGTTTATGTTTTACAAATAAATTGCTGCTACGGAGACTAAAAGACAGGATGTTTCTTCTCAGGTATCCAGTTTCACCAAAAAGTTCATAAGAAACATGGTACAAATCTTGATTTATACCGCTTTACATTTCATTATAAGTAAATATCTGAGAGGAAAAGTGGTAGTCCAACTTTTAGGGACTATAAAACCGAATTTAAGGTACAAATAACTAAAATGTCTGTAGTAAACGTAATTATAATATTTCATTTGTACGTTTCATCAAATGAATCACGAATATATGAAGATAGTAACTGTTCTCAAAAGAACAGATACCATTGATGACCGTCGAGCTTCTCTAGAATAAATGATAATTAACTGAAACGTCAGCTGCCGACAGGTGTTGTTGATATACCTCGATGGGCACAGCTGAAAATGTGTGCCCGATCGGAACTCGAACCCGGAATCTCCTGCTCTTTTTTTATCGTTGTGTTTGGTTGTTGCGGACGTCACATGATATCCGTTCAAGTTCGTTTGGTGACCCTTCCACTCAGTTTTTTTATTACAGATTTGTTCGCTTTCGTTCGCTGCACCTGCTCGGGGCGGACACCGTAAGACACCCGTTTAAGTTCGTTGTTGATCGATTAGCTCAGTTTTTTTATTACAGAAGGCAGCAAACCCTCTGACCGAACACGCTGAGCTACCGTGCCGGCATCCATCTGAGCCACCGAGGACACAGGTGAATAGCGCGACTGCAGGGACTTATCCATTGCACGCTTCCCGTGAGACCCACATTCCCAACTGTCCACAATTCTACATATATAATGCACCTAATAGATATTTGCCCATCCACTCATTACTCGCACGGGAAGCGTGGAAGGGATAAGTCCCTGCAGTCGCGCTATTCATCTGTGTCCTCGTTGGCTCAGATGGATTTAGCGTCTGCCATGTAAGCAGGAGATCCCGGGTTCGAGTCCCGGTCGGCGCACACATTTTCGGCTGTCCCCATAGACGTATATCAACAACACCTGTCGGCAGCTGAGGGTTTCAATTAATTATCATTTATTCGAGAGAACCTGCACGGTCATCAGTGGTATCTGTTCTTTCGAGAGCAGTTACTATCTTCATATATATAGTTAAAGGCTACCCAGCCATTGACCTTCGTCCGTGCGAATGCGCACAGGTTGTCCGAACTCTTACGGGAACCGCCAAAGTGTGCGCGAGTAATGAGTGGATGGGCAAATATCTATTAGGTACATTATATATATGTAGAATTGTGGACAGTTGGGAATGTGGGTCTCACGGGAAGCATGCAAGGGATAAGTCCCTGCAGTCGCGCTATTCATCTGTGTCCTCGGTGGCTCAGATGGATAGAGCGTCTGCCATGTAAGCAGGAGATCCCGGGTTCAAGTCCCGGTCGGGGCACACATTTCCAGCTGTCTCCATCGAGATATATCAACAACACCTGTCGGCAGCTGAGGGTTTCGATTAATTATCATTGAATCACGAATTATTGTAAAGCAATAATTTACATTAATCGAAACGCAAAATCCTTCATTTCTCAGAACTAGGAAAAATTGAATCGTACCACTTTGCCTCTCGGCGGCTCAAATATAGACTGAGAGAGGGTGGTGAGGGGGGAGGAAAGGAGAGTCATGCTGGGAAAAAGCAGGTGAGAGGATGACAGAGAACATGCAGAGGTGAAACTGTTCTTCCCATGCCATATGCGGCGTTCCTCGCAAACACGTAAATACACACCGAGACTGGACGTGACGTAACTCAGACATCAGACGAATGAATCTGCGACTCCTTTTTCTGTGTCTCCACAGACTGCGCGCAACTGCCTCCATTTATAATTGAGTAGCTGGACGTGTAAGGTGTGCAGTTGAGTCTTGCCGCATCAAAGCAAAACACAGAATTTCTAAATTTGTCCACCAACCTGGCGTCTTTAGGCGATGCCGTCGTCTCAGATGAGAGGTAGCACAAGACCCTGAGTCCGCAGTTTCTGCTGTAATGCAGCAGCCAAGTAAGTGGCTAAGGCTCTCTCTCATTGGGATAATAAATTCCATAGTTTATAGGAATGCCATATACGCAGGTTTCCAAAATTAAAGCAACAAACTGCTAGTTCCCCGTCCTATGTCTAATTCACGATATAATCACAGTAACTGTCAACATATGTCGTTACTATCGAGTTCTGCTCGGAAGATGGCATTTCAAATGGTTCAAATGGCTCTGAGCACTATGGGACTTAACAACTAAGGTCATCAGTCACCTAGAACTTAGAACTACTTAAATCTAACTAACCTAAGAACATCACAGACATCCATGCCCGAGGCAGGATTCGAACCTGCGACCGTAGCGGTCGCGTTGTTCCAGACTGAAGCGCCTAGAACCGCTCGGCCATCTCGGCCGGCGATGGCATTCCGATCAACGGACAACCACGCCAGCAATGACGTCAGGGCACCGATCAAGCGAGGTAGTGTTTGTAGGGTAGTCCCACATCCATAAGCGCTGTGTACACAGTCATGTGCATAGAGAGCTGTGTAGGAAGTTACAAGGGAGGTCAGGAAACGGTTTAAAGAAGCAGGAGATTTTAAGACTCGTACATAGATATGCTCGATTGCAAATTGACAAGTGCGGCAGTGAAAAACATTCGCGGTCGTGCAATCAAAGCGGATGGTCGCCCAACAGTTAATATGGGCAGCGCAAGTCGGTAATGGAGAAAAATTTAAAAATTACTGGAATGAAATGTTCGAAAAGGGGTAGCCGCCTGGGATCAGAGAGTTTTAGTACGGCACTTTGTAGCATCGTGCGCCGTTACAAGAAGTTAAAGTTGAAAATAAGATGACGAAATTCAAAGTCGAAGTGTTATAACGGAAAAAAATTGTAGGTTAACAGTTTTGTATTACGGGTTTTAGTGCACCACGTACGAGCCCGATATAGGTTAGTGGTTGACTGTCCCTTGTTTTACGAATCAACGTTTTGGGTAGTTTTCATTTGCCATTTTAAGGCCGTTATATATATATTTTGTGACGTCATAGGAAGAGAGACTCACATCAGCTGCCTCGAGATTACAGTGAAAATGCGCCGCGGTTTTTAAAACTGAATCTCCAGATTTTTGTTTTTTGAAAGTTGGCAGGTATGCTGCATATATTTCGTTTTTTACTATGGGCATTGCATCAGACAAAATAAAATACTGTTGACTAATGGTGTGTGGTAGCGCGCGCCTGCAAGCGTCACTAATCATTCTTATTAATCAAAAATGAAGCTCACTTTTAAATGTGGTAGCAAACTTTGGTAACATTTCAGAAATGAAGTTACAGTTTCCTAAACTCAGATATGCTCTGCATTGCTCGCCGGTCACGACCTTCGACGCGCAAGGCAGTCCTTCCAACCTAACAAACAGATCGGTCCCTCCTTGCACTTCTGAACGGTATAGCCAGAAGCCGACGATACACGGAGCGATTCGGCTCGTTCTACGTACTCAGATGTCTTGTAAAAGTTAATATAAAATGAAGTTTTGATGATGCAGTGATAGTTCAGCATTAAGTGGTTCTCCCCTAATATCATGAACAAAGTCTGAATGGTAATTTAGTAGTAATTGGTGAACGAAATTATGAGTTTTGGCGTACTGGCTGGAAGGTAATCCGTCCATCTTTTATTACGGAAGCCAATCATACGACAGTTTTGGCGCAATTTCTGACGATAGGTGTAACTGTAGCATCTGTTGCTCGCACCTCACTCCACTTTATGACGTCATGTGATAACCACTACATCTTCGCTCTGCTGAGACATCGCGGCGGCGCGGTTCTTTCCGTCCCATTACGACGTACCTGCACCTACCTGTGAACATTGTCTCAGCAGATCAGTGGGAAAGCCGAGCGAAACCTACTGTACTTCGACGTGAACCAGGCTGCAATTGAAGTCACTAATCTACGTTTCGGGAGAAAGTTTTCACACGAAATGAAAGGTTGGAAATTTTGTCCTCAATTAATACAGTCTGAAACTTAGGTGAACAAGTATCACTGCCAAGCCCGTGCTAGTCTTAGCACAGTCACTCACAATCTCTTTCACTCACGTTAGCAAGTTTATGGTGTTACATTTCCCGAAAACGTAATAGCTACAAAAATACTGATTGTTTTTGATTGAGAATGCTCGCCAAATATTAAGTCCATCGGTACCAAGTGTAGTCACAGTTTTTAGCCACCGACCTGCTCAATACGCCACGCGGAATATGTGTCTTCTCTCGTCACAAAATTCACTTAAAATTCCGAAATTTCTACACGCCCATCGGAATAATTATGCCGTCACTTTACCACACTTTTGATGTATGAAACACTGCTAGATCGGGCAACTTATCGTTTCCATCGGAACTACTACTACACACGTCCCACCCTTCTCTAGAATGGTTCAAATGGCTCTGAGCACTATGGGACTCAACTTTCATTAGTCCCCTAGAACTTAGAACTAGTTAAACCTAAGGACATCACAAATATCCATGCCCGAGGCAGGATTCGAACCTGCGACCGTAGCGGTCCTGCGGTTCCAGACTGCAGCGCCTTTACCGCACGGCCACTTCGGCCGGCTTCCCTCTAGAATACTCTAAGTCTTCTCTACCAGCAGAGAAAGGCGCGCGAAGACTATTGCTTTACCATTGATCGGTTTACTCAACAGCCAATAGCAAAACAACATTCTCCCGCGTCAGTCCGCACTTTTCATCAATAACCAATCGTAAAATAGTAAACCTAACGACTGCACTTTTTACCGAGGTAATTATCTAATATGCTGAAGTTTTGTTTATGCATAAAGTTATTTACTATTGTTATTTATACCTGAATTAACTTTGCCTTTACCGTAAACTCACTTTACAAATCTATTCTATAAAATCTCCTTGTCCATATCCATACTTCTTCGAAACGTTCCCACACTAAATGCTACTACATAACTCGTTAAACAATTATCTTTATATTAACCTTAAACCACACTCACGCATCATTCATACTGCTAAAACACATTTATAACATTTTACATACACAAAAAGACATCATAACAGTTTATGAAAATACTAGAACAGTTTATGAAAAACATTCTATTACTTTTGTGCACTCTAGTGGACACAATCGAAACTAAATCAGTCACCTATCCAATACTGTCCTCTATCGGCTGATACATAAACTACGTGCGCGTCCAGTCTCGCATCACCATGTGTCACTATCCAGCTGTGAGACACGTCTCCCACTTAACCGCCTCCAAGGCAGGATCTCGGTATACGGCGCTACGCCTCAATATGAAACGTGGGAATAAAGCTTCTGACTCCAGCACCCCTAAATGTTACGTATCATTAATTGTCTTCATTTGGCAAAAGAGGTGATTCGGCGAGAGACATGCGGGGCTGCCGGTTTGCAAGGCCAGGAGCTGGGCTTCTCACGGCTTTCTACCGTGACTCACAGCGGCGAGGAGCCAAAAAGAAAGATAGGGAAGAGGTGTGTGTGTTGTGGCGCCGTTAATATTTATCGCATCCACAGGCAGGCGCGGTCTCGGCCACGGCCTCTGAAAATAAATGTGGCGGCGGCGTCTGGCCCAATGTCGGACCGTGCGGGGCGCCATTACTCAACTGCCGAGGGCGCGATCCAACACCGTCAGCCGTCCATGGTGACAACGGTGGTGGCTGCAGCTGTAACGCAGCGTTACCATACCGCTAGCGACGAGGTCTAGGAGCAATACTTACTAGTAAATACCCACCACAGGTTATTTAAGGAATTCACAAGCGTAAAACGTCTCCCTAACTGTGTGTCGTACCGCAGACAGCGCGGTAAAGGTACGTTGTCCAAGACGCGACGCACACTAGCGACTGCGACGGGTCGCTGCGTGACGTCAGAAGTTGCCTGCTGGCGCATGCGCAGTTCGAGTTTGGGATGCAACGCGTGACTGTTGCGGCAGCTGCCGCAGCACTGCACCAGTGAGCAGTGTTGCGACGGAAGTCGCACGACACAAAGACGTACGGCTGCCAGAAAGATGTCCAGCCAGTCAAGGAAAACTGGAATGAGCCACTCACAGGATGTGATGCTCTGTGAGCTGGTCTCGCAACATCCTTGCCTTTACGATTTGAAGAACCCTAAATATAGAGACACTATGTTCAGAGACAGAATTTGGGAAGAAATTGGTGCACAGTTGAAACTGGCAGGTGAGTGAAATATTATATATTTTCCCATTAATGCAAATTTTTCAGGCCTGTTATGAAAATCAGTATAATCCATGCAGATGTAGAAATAGAATGATGAAAATAAACTTGAAGGTCAATTTTCGCATTACTCTTTTTTGTGACGATAAAAATTGAAAACGGCAAGTACATTATAAAATGAACAATGTAAAGTACAACGAGAAAGTTACGTTTTACAGTACCTTCACTTTGAAAGTAAACGGTAAATTGGTGTCTTGATGATACCTTCTAGTTGTGAAAAACCACCACCAGATTGTTGTACAGCTTTCTGTAATCAATAGATGTTCGTTTTTGAGGAAGGCGTTTCTCAACAGATTGCGCAAACAGTATGCTGCAATAAGTAATTTGTCACATTCACTTCAATTCATTGGTAGAAGATGGTGCTCAAAAAACTTGTGCCAAAAGTGCACTACTGTTTTACAAGGCCCTTCTGGTGTGACACACTTCACAATTGAAATTCGTCTTTTGTAAATCCTGGAGTCATCTTTTGAGTGCAGCTTGGCAAGATTAAATGTTCATGTCATCCATAACGATGTATGCTGTGAGAATATAAGAATATGGAAGTTCATTTCGATGGGAATAAAGAGTCAGTCGGCTATGAAAGTTGCCTTAGCTTGTTCCAAAAGTTTCTGCATGGGAGAAACTGACAAGTGTAATTTGGGGAAATTTTGTGAACAAGCACGTTCAGAATCAAAATTGTAGAGATGTTTAAGGTGTAACCCTATCTTGTTGTCAAGAACTTGAAACAATGCAATGACGCTAGCGTGCGCTTATTGTTAATAAACTTATCTTTCATTGGAATTTTAGGTGAAATGTGCAAAAACAGATGGAGGAATATTCGGGACTTGTATCAGAGAAATAAACGAGAAAGAAAGCTTGGAACAGGTTCAGATGCCTCAGCAAAACCAAGAAAATGGGTTCTGCTTGATCACTTGGCTTTAAGAAACCTACATTTCGTGGCATTTTAAATGAAATTGTCAAGAGTATATGGAGAAATATTAGTAACTCATACCGGAGAAATATATGACATAAAATGGTTTCATTAGGTCCAAATGTGTCAGCGAAACAAAACAAATGCATTCTCTATCGTGTGATGACCACACGATTCTCGTTGCGCGTCGACAGAACTGGCGGGTAGTCGCGACGCTCCCGGAGATATATGAGCCCAAATCTCGGAAACGGAGATCGATACCATTCTGATCTCAACTTTAAAAATAATTTCGATATGTTAGCTTCTTTTCATCGGCAACGATGTATGACCTAAAGTGAACCGTACGCAAAGTAGCCAGCGACCACATTTTTCACTGTACACAATTCAAATTTTATGCAGTAGGTTACTTGTAAATTAAGTATCGGAATAACTGTGACGAATATCGGAAAAATAGACACCTCATTATCAAGCTGTGATGTGAAACTGTAAGATACGCAAACATCAATTTTTTGTGCCTTTTACTTTCCTCACAATTGATAGAGAAGTAATATACAGCTAAAAAAACACGCAAAACCGGAAGAGATACTTTTCAATTTTTTAAAGTAAAAGGAGAATCTGTATCGAAAAATTAACTCTGGGAGCCGATGTAACTTTGTTGCATTAACATACAGTATTTTTTACAGCAAGAAAATCGGAATTCTTATTTTTCTTATGTATTTGAATCCGTCGCCGCCGACCGGAGCTTGGGAAACAGCGACGACTCCAGTCGTGTTGCGGCCGTGTCTCCGTCTGCCAGGGTGGGAAAAGAGGAGGGGGCAGCGTCGCAGTCGCAGCCAACTGTCGCGTCTTGCACAACGTAACTTAAGGGAGGGTGGTCGGGGCCTCCTTTGCGGACGGGACATCGAGGCAGAGGTGGTGTAGCTAGGTTTAGTTCTACAGATCTATTAAGATACAGCTAGCGAATCTGCAAATACAGAGATACGTAAACGGGCAGAACAAGGCGCTGCGGACGGCGACGCCTGTATAAGACGACAAGCGTCTGGCGCACTTGTTATATCGGTTAATGCTACTACAATGGCAAGTTATCAAGATTTAAGCGAGTTTGAACGTGGTGTTATAGTCAGCGCACGAGAGGTGGGACACAGAATAAATGGGGCTGTTCCTGTGCGACCATTATAGGAGTGTTCCGTGAATATCAGGAAACCGGTAAAACATCAAATCTCGCTGCGGCCGGAAAAAGATCATGCAAAAACAGCAACGACGACGATTGAAGAGAATTGTTCAACGTGACAGAAGTGCAACCCTTCCGCAAATTGCTGCGGATTTCACTGCTGGGCCTTCAACAAGTGTCAGCGTGCGAACCATTCAGCGAAACTTCATCGATATGGGCTTTCGGAGCCGAAGACCCACTCGTGTACCCTTGATGACTCCTCGCCTGCGTCCATCAACACCGACATTGGACTGTTGATGACTGGAAACATGTTGCCTGCTCGGACGAGTCTCGTTTCAAATTGTATCGAGTGGATGGACGTTTACGGGTATGGAGACACCCTCATGAATCAATGCATGACAGCAGGGGACTGTTCAAATTGGTTCTGGCTCTGTAATGGTGTGGGGCGTGTGCAGTTGGAGTAAGTTGGGGCCCTTGATACGGCTAGATACGACTCTGACAGGTAACAGGTGCCTAGGCATCCTGTTTGATCACCTGCATCCACTCATGTCCATTGTGCATTCCGACAGACTTAGGCAAATTCAGGAGGACAGTACGACGCCCCACACATCCAGAATTGCTACAAGAGTGTTTCCAGGAAACTCTTCTGGGTTTAAACACACTGGCCACCAAACTCCCCAGACACGAATATTATTGACCATATCTGGGATGCCTTGGAACGTACTGTTCAGAAGATATCTCCATCCCCTCTTACTCTTACGGATTTATGGATAGCCTCCCTGGATTCATTGTGCCATTTCCCTCCAGCACTACTTCAGACTTTATTCGAGTCCATGCCACGTCGTGTTGCGGCACTTCTGCGTTCTCACGGCGGCCCTACACGATATTAGGACAGATGTACCATTTCCTTTGGTTCTTCAGTGTATTTCATCAAGAATACATGTAAAGAATATATACCAACAATGGAGCTGTATAGTGTTCGTGTTTTTTTGTTATCAGGTACTATATTCACAAGAGCTTATCCACGTACCTATTTATGAGGATCATGTAAATATGTTAATTGACAAGAGAAGCACTCCATTGTTGGTATCTATACTTTGAATGTACTCTCGATGAAATATTATATCTGCGCCTGCAGATATGGAGCTACTCCTGGATGTGTTAATAATCAACCTACATATGAGATGTTTAAATGTACATAGAGACCTTTTAAGTGGTTATAGGCTGTCAAATTGTTTGTGATTTTTATGTAAAATATTTGTTGAAGTATTCTTAAGAATTTGTATGAAATGTTTACAAACAATATTTACAAACCATTTTGGAAAATGACGTAAAAAGTTTACGTAAATTGTGTTTTATGAATGAAGCACATGATTTATAGACTATTTTTTATACCTGTAGAATACTGACTTGGCTTGTATGTTATGATGGTAATTTGGGCATATGCAATTATTTGGAATAGTAGATCCAGTTAGTCTAATTTGAAATGATAACATCGATTCGTACTACCTCTGAGCCGTCTGGTGTAATTATGTATCACTAAGAATGTTTACGATGGGAACTATCAGTTGCAAAGTGGTGATGAATGCGAGAGCTCGTAACCGGTACAGTAACATGTGAGTACATAGCTGTTATTTTAAAACTGACATGCCAACTTCTAGTATAGTTCACGAGATCAACATTCATATTTCCCCCACCTCCACGCCAAGCTGTCGGAATGCGAGAAAGGGCAAGACTGGGAAACAGTGAACGTCCCACATTTAAATTGCAGTACAGTCGCACTGCATATGACTTAGTTTTATAGTTCACATTTCTCTACAATGTAGAACACAAACATAGTAAGTTTTCGGCATTAATTAATAATTTTTGGCGCGCTCAAGACATAATGTAATTTTTATCTAGTACAAACTGTCGGCGGACGGACAGACGCGAACAATTCAAGAGTTTCGTACTCAAGCTGCCACGTAACCGTGACTTACTTAGTTTCAAATCGAAAAAAGGTCTTTCCCACAAATATGTCGATCGAAATATCGTAGAGCTTTTGAAACCTCATTAAAGGTACTTCGAAAATCTACCCGAAAAAAGCAACGAAGACGTCCTGTACAATTTTAACGTAAAAAGATTTGTAATTGAAACTGGAATAACCTTGCAGGTCAATCAGTTACATCTGCTCACCCACAGGGGCCCTCTCAACTGAAACGGTCAACCATCGTTGTGATTCTTGCGTGACTACAACGAATCCTTCAAACCTCGCGCTTACTTTAACGCCAATGAGCTCCGGGGACTGGATTGTCTTTCCAGAAATGGTCCTTCTACAATGCGATTTTCTTTTGAAATGCATCTCCATGAAATCAGAAAGAAATTACACTGAGCATAGTAAGGCATTGCAAGGTAGAGTCAAGTGCACTTAAAATGCGAAGTTTGCGTCCATTCCTAGTGTTCTAATTTTCGTTCCTGAACCCCTTTTTCCTTCATAAATTCAACAATAGCTAGATTCAAATCGAAAAATCGTTGCATGCATCCCCCATGACTTAACCAACATATTTTGCTGTGATATATGAAGTCGCCATATTCCTCGTTTATTTGCATCGAAAACCGTTGCAACTAAAAATGGAGTAATGGGTGCGACTCTAGAAATTTTACTATTCGTACCACCAATATTTTCAAGTGCTCTCTGGCAGAAAATTTGGCACAAAGTGCTTCTTGATGATACAGAATTGTGAATCTCGTCTGTCTATCGTTGTAATATTTTGCTGTTATCATCCTAAAGTTTCGCAGCAAATAAGCGGTACCTTATGTGAATTCTCGTCCCTCTCTTCTGTCAATCCCATTTATTTTAAAGGATTGTAACGATAGATCGCTAGACTGCCTTTTTTTGTGCAAACACTACGAACAAATAGCGAACTCAAGAGAGTTGTGCCGACCGCATAATGCCGCACCGCAATGATAAATAAAATGTCTCGCTGTTTCGGGTACTCCAGAGTAGGACCGAGAGCAGCCGAATGATAGTCCGGGCCTTGGCCCCGGACACGCTTGAAGCTTGAAGTTTCGACGCCATGGCCGGCTTGGCGTTAGACCTAGTTGCCGTTTCGTAGCACTTTCGGTCCCATTGTTTGCGGATCCTAATATGGCAACAGAGAATAGCCGAAAACGGTAATCTATATGAATAAGTCATATAAGCGATCTTGGCAGTTAAAGATTTACTCAGTGTCCATAATACTACAGATCGCCCCCACGCTGACGACATCAGAAGTGTATAAACACTAGGGAGTGCTGTGAAACATGAGGTACCATATTGTGACGTCTAAACTCGACTGGCTCCGCGTCAATGTAAGCTTTCTCTCCCGTGTGAGGACGGTTTTACTGGGATGGAGAGATTTTTTTCGTGTCGGAGTATATCGCGGCGCTTGAAAATTCATCCACGTTTACTGTGGCGTCAGTTTAACACTCAAGTACTCCGAATATGTCGATCAACTCGTCGGCTTTACTCTGTGTATGTATAAACAAATCCGCAGTCACACACATAAGATTTTTATTTTGGACAAATTATCTCAGAATTAAAGATATGATCTCTCATGTTGATTAATACGAGGGTTAGAACTTAAATAGTGGCAACTATTTATTCACAAGCAATACAAAAGAGTTACATGTTTGCACCTGTTGCTGTCGTTCAAAGTAGTCACCAGCGTTGTGTAGAACTCGTTTGCCAGCGATGTGGAAGGCGTAGTATACCGTTAGCAGAGCCTGATCTGTTGATGGTGCGGATGGAGCGGTGTACTGTCTGTCGAATCCCTGGAACAGTTCTGAAGCGAATGCCACGAATGGTTCCTTCATCTTAGGAATCAAATCAAAGTCACAAGGACTTAAGTCGTATTACTGTTTTTGGTCTATGACCTGCGACCAGCTTTGCGAAAGAAGCGGCGACACTTCTTGCGCAACCCATCCTTCATTCTGCACAATGCGCGGGGGATCATACAGCGCAAGCTGTGGCTGCTCTGTTCGGTCGATGGGACTGGGAAGTACTGTACCATCCACCATACTCCCCGGACTTAAGTCCTTGTGACTTTGATTTGATTCCGAAGATGAAGGAACCATTCGTGGCATTCGCTTCAGAACTGTTCCAGAGATTCGACAGGCAGTAGACCGCTCCATTCGCACCATCAACAGAACAGGCTCTGCTAACGGTATACTACGCCTTCCACACCGCTGGCAACGGGTTCTACACGACGCTGGTGACTACTTTGAAGGACAGTAACACGTGAAAACATGTAACTCTTTTGTATCGGTTGTGAATAAATAGTTGCCACTATTTAACTTCCAACTCTCGTAAAATATGAGCTTCCAGGTGCTTAGTCAAGTTGTTGTTTCCATTTTATACACAAAATTTCGACGACAGACTCAGCCACCGTATTAAGGTGCTTCGAATTTTGTTGTTGTGTGTCCCTGGACTCTAACCAGACTGTGAGCTACGGTGTGTCTCTCGCCGCTGTTTAAAGCTGAATTACGTTCCCGACAGCTTCTAGGTCCTTTACATCTTTTTTGTTTTTAATGAGCTGGCTCTGGTGTTCAGTGAAACACACATTCTATCAACGTTTTCTAGCTCTGCTGGATGAAATGGCCGGCGAGATCTTAATAAATTGAATGCCAGACCTCAATCAATGTTTAAATTGAAACCTCTGTCCCTGTTTACTAGATTTTCTGACATCTTTATTTCGACAGACTCCTTAATTGTGCTGTCCCACAAACTTGGCTTTTACAACACAATACTAGTCTCACCGTATATTTCGTTTCATTTATTCCGCTTAAGAAAACGCTAAATGCGGAGGGATGCGAACATATTTTACACCGTTCTGTACTACGTACAGCAGAAGAACAATTAGGGGACAACCGTAATATAAGCATGTCAGTGTTATGTCTCCGAGATAATTTGGGCTTCGCTATTTCTGCGGATTGTGACAGCAGCCAACATTTTTTTCTTGCTGCCCACTTTTTTTAATCTCTGTTAGCAGTAAGTTTTTCTAATCGCTCTCCCGTTCCGCAGTGTTGGTGATTTACAAAGTAGGGAAGTAACGTATTGTATTGTATTATATTGTATAGTATTAAACCGGGGACGTAGAAACTTCGGAGAGGCTTTGTCCCGCCGCAGCCCTCAGTAGTTCACAACCCCACAACAGGCCACAGCAGTCCACCCACCCCACCGCCGCCACACACCGAACATAGGGATATTCTGCGGTTCGGCCCCCAGTGGACCTCCCCCCCCCCCCCCTCCCACCCTCCCCCGGGAACGTCTCATACCAGACGAGTGTAACCCCAGATGTTTGCATGGTAGAGTAATTATGGTGTTCGATTACGTGGAAACGGTGTTTGCGCAGCAATCGCCGACCTAGCGTAACTGGGGCAGAATTAGGAAAACCAACCCGCATTCGCCGAGGTGGATGGAAAACCGCCTTAACTTTTTAATGCATAGTGTCGCTGGTCAGCTACAGACTTCATTTCTTCGATGTATCCTATACTGAGCAACATTTTGTAACAAATTCGTTATGTAGTTCAGTGTATACACTCTACTGCAGCTGCTAATAGTTCATAGCGATCGTAAATGGCAGGATGTACTGAACCAGTTCGACGATCAGCTGTGTGGATGTACTGACGCGCGTGTGTCTTGGCGGAAAGTAGGGCCGTTTTTTCAGTGTTTGTGCACTGATTTGTGGGTTTGAAAATTACTTTTTTATTTTGAAAACGTAAGTGGATAAGGTGTGGACTGTTAATTCGTGTGTCTTTACAATAGATTTGAAATGAGGTCTGTTTTTGTGTTTGTAGCGATTGTCAACAATAATGCTTTGTTGATTTAATTAAAATTTTTTTCATGATGTAGGCACTATAAACTAACGTCGTAATTTTTACAGCTTGAAATAAAAAAATAATGCATTTAAGAATTAAAAACCATCCACAGGCTGGCCGGCACACCGGACCTCGACACTAATCCGCCGGCCCGCATCTCGTGGTCGTGCGGTAGCGTTCTCGCTTCCCACGCCCGGGTTCCCGGGTTCGATTCCCGGCGGGGTCAGGGATTTTCTCTGCCTCGTGATGGCTGGGTGTTGTGTGCTGTCCTTAGGTTAGTTAGGTTTAAGTAGTTCTAAGTTCTAGGGGACTGATGACCATAGATGTTAAGTCCCATAGTGCTCAGAGCCATTTGAACCATTTTGAACTAATCCGCCGGGTGGATTCGTGTGGGGGACCGGCACGCCTTCCCGCTCGGGAAGCAGCCCGTTTAAGACCGCGACATGGAAGTAACTATACTATATTATTATATGTCCACGTCTACGTGATTACTATTCATAATAAAGTGCCTGGCAGAGGGTACAATGAACCACATTCAAGCTGTCTACCGTTCCACTCTCGAACGGCACGCGGAAAAACGAGCACTTAAATTTTTCTGTGCGAGCCCTGATTTCTCTTATTTTATAGTGATGATCATTTCTCCCTATGTAGGTGGGTGCCAACAGAATGTTTTCGCAATCGGAGGAGAAAACTGGTGATCCCAAAAAAATAGTTCAAATGGCTCTGAGCACTATGGGACTTAACTTCTGAGGTCATTAGTCCCCTAGAACTTAGAACTACTTAAACCTAACTAACCTAAGGACATCACACGCATCCATGCCCGAGGCAGGATTCGAACCTGCGACCGTAGCATTCGCGCGGTTCCAGACTGCAGCGCCTAGAACCGCTCGGCCACCCCGGCCGGCCGAGAAGATCCCATCGCAACACAAAACGGCTTCCGTTTAGTGATTGCCACTCCAGTTCACGTATCATGTCTGTGGCACTATCTCCCCTATTTTGGAATAATACAAAACGAGCTGCCCTTCTTTGTACTTTTTCCGCTACGGTCGCAGGTTCGAATCCTGCCTCGGGCATGGATGTTTGTGATGTCCTTAGGTTAGTTAGGTTTAACTAGTTCTAAGTTCTAGGGGACTAATGACCTTAGCAGTTGAGTCCCATAGTGCTCAGAGCCATTTGAACCATTTGTACTTTTTCGATGTCAACCGTCAGTCCCACCTGACGCGGATCTCACACCGCACAGCAATACTCCAGAATAGGGCGGACAAGCGTGGTGTAAGCAGTCTCTTTAGTAGACCTGTTGCACCTTCTAAGTGTTCTGCCAATGAATCGCAGTGTTTGGTTTGCTCTACCCACAATATTATCTATGTGACCGTTCCAATTTGCTTTAAACGCTGTACTTCATAAATTTTATAATTGTGTACCAAATATTTCATGTCAAAACTTTATGAAAACCTAATGAAAATATTTTTGAAACCACTACCGCCTACCGCCCATTACGAAAGCTGGAAGATTATTTGAAGCTGAATTTTTTTTCTGTTCTGTTTGCAGCGATCGCGATGCACTTCTTCTTCCTGGCAGCGTTCTTCTGGCTGAACACGATGTGTATAAACATATGGTGGACGTTCAGGTGAGTCTCATTGTGTTTATATTTCTCTAACCGAGCAAATGATACGTTTATCTGCATATTCCAGTACCAAGAAAAGTATGGAAGTACGTAGACGAAATTTCTGTACATAAAATTAAGATTCTTTTTTTGTCTAGACTATGATAAACACAACGAATCAACTCTCAAGCAGCTGAATCGAGATATGGAGAGGTATTTTGACACCTTAATAGTGGCAGTTATGGGGACACATAATGAACATATTTCACGTCACTATACAGGAAGGGCGCATTCAGCATGAACATGTTTCGTAGCCATCTTCACAAGTAATTCTGTCTCTGCATTGAAAAGTGTGAACTTCAGATCAGTAACGTCTTGATGTCTATTCCGAAGCAGATCACAGACTGTATCAGGATAGCAAATCCCAGTACGGAACAAAAGTAAAATCTTGCAGAATTACCACAAGTCACTTCTGTGCTATCCCAACTTAATAAATTACGCTACTAGAGAATCCTGTTTGTGGTTGCATTTCTGTCAGGGACACACGTTGTTACTGAGGTTCTGGATCAGTTCGTTTAAAGCTGTCCCCTGTGAAACTATGTCTGCAGTTTTTACCCTTTTCTCTCAAAAATGAACTTCAGATGCAGTCACGTGGCTAGATTGCGATATGATGTAATACCGCGCGGTACTCTCATCATTAACAGTTGCAACAAACGTACCAATCACCAATTCACACAGGAACGAAACTTGTCCCCATCTATTGTCCTACACTGCTGCGTTCCCATTCGATGCTCAGTAGATGCCTTGGGAGTTGTCTAATGTCTCAAGCAGTATTCTGTTAATAAATATTTGTCAGACAGTATTGAATTAATGTCGTTCTACGTAAATATAGCAGTGGAGGGTCAAAAACAGAGGAAAATTGCAAAACGCCTTTCTCTTTTAACGAGTAACGCTAATGTGTCGAGGGCAGCACTTTTACTTAAACCTACTGAATATCTGAAGGGAAGAAGAAAGTTTTGAAATCTGAGATTTTATAGCCAGACAAGTGGCAATCTCTCCTGGTTGTGGTTGGACTTAGTCATTTATGTCATGGTATCGTCCAGAGATCACAGTGCGACAGCAATGTAGGCAGCGCGTGCCCCCTACCACAGACGGTAGAAAATGTTCACCGCAATGCGCAACGACGCATAGGAGGTGCTTCTGAAGACCTCGCCACCCGTCTCAGTACACCAGTGACCTTCCACTGGAAGTCAGTGTATAATGAAGAGCCAAAACATTATGACCACCTGCTTGATAGTTTGTTTGTCCGTCTTTGGAATGAAACACATCCCTGATTCTGCGTATCAGGGATCCGACAGCTCGTCGATAGGTGTCTGAAGGTACGTGGCATTAAATATCTACGCACAGGTCATGCAATTCGCGTAAATAACGGGCCGATGATTTGCGTACGCGACCCAGAGAATTTGGTCGTCGACAGACCAGCGTGAGTTCACTATCATGCTCCTCAAACCACTTCCGGCTCCGAGACACGGACAATTATATCGCTGAAAGATGACATGGTCATCGGGGAAGACATCCGACATGAAGGGACACACGTGGTTCGCAACTGTCAGCGTGTCTTCGATTACTACCACACATCACATGAAAGCGCGTGGTGTGCTGCACGTCTCGACCCGTCGTTCACCTCAATGACGACGATTTTGGAGACGACCATCGACTTAGTATAGCAAAAATGTGATTCGCTCGTAATGCCGACACGTTTTCTTTGATCGACGGTCGAATCCCGATGATCCCATGTCCTCTGCAATCGTAACTGACGATGTCGTTGGGTCAACATATGAACACGTAGGGGTGATCTGCTTCGGAGCTCCATGTTTAACAATGTACGATGAACGGTGTGGCTCTGAAACAGTTTTGCGTGGACCAGCATTGTGCCCTTTCGGCAGCGATGCCATAAATCACCATCTATCCTCCTTTACAGAGCAGACAATCCGCCGAACCACACATTCTGTGAAGAACCATTCAGCGCCTAATAGTAGTTTCACTGTTCTCATACCTTTCCGTAGATGCTCACTACAGTAGTACATGAACATTCGACCAGTTTCTCTGTTTCCGAGATACTCGTTCACAGACTCTGCTTAATAAAAAATGCCCTTTGTCAAAGTCGCTTATCTCAGTGGATTTCCCCATTTGCAGACCATATCTTCGGGAGAGTGATCCTCCATCTGTGTCTGCTCTGCTTACATACAGGGTGTCCCACTCAAACCTATCTGATTTCAAAGACCCAAGGAAAAATACCACGGTAGATACGACAATGAAAAATGCACCACATTGTTGAGCATCACAAAGAATTTATTTATTTATCATCAGTACACCTCTACATGTGAACCATTTGTAGCACGAAGATTATCGAGTCTACATTAAATTTCTTGCCAAGTTCTTTGTAACATTTCCTCTGTTATTGTTGCAATCACATTAGTGATCCAATGTCGCAACGTAGGAATATCGTCAACTTTGGTCACATACACGTGGTCCTTCACGAATCCCCACATGAAGAAATATAGCAGTGTAATATCGGGTGAACGGGGTGACCAGGCAATGGGTCCTCCGCGTCCGATCCAACGATTGGGAAATTCCCTATCCAGGAACTTGCTAACAGCCGTTGACCAATGTGGCGGAGTTCCATCTTGTTGAAAAATGGTGTTGGTTTGTAAGTCTTGTATCTGAGGGTACACAAACTGCTCCAACATATCCAGATACAATGACCCATTCACTGTTTGTTCCGCAAAGGAGAACAGTCCAACAATCCTGTCGTGCATTAGCCCGCACCAGACGTTTAGTTTAGGGCTATCAGGAACATGTTCAATGACAACTTGCGGAATTTGCGAACCACAGATCCGAATATTATGCCTATTAACCCTTCCTGAAAGATGAAAGGTTGCCTTATCTGAGAATAAACAACTTTGGAGGAAGCTGGCATCCATATCAATACGCAACAGCATTTCCGCAGCAAATTGTTGTCGGCGTGGTTTGTCGTTTGGCGTCAGATGTTCCAGAATTTTCACTTTGTAAGCACATGTCGAAGCTGCTGGTGAACTGCACGATGCAATGTTGATCGAGATACACCAAGTTGCCTAATTGCTTGACGAATTGACTTACGTGGGCTTCTGAGAAACGTTTGTCTGATGTCCTCCACTGTCTCTTCTGAAACTCTGTAACATGCACCACCAGAATGTTTCAAAAAATGGTTCAAATGGCTCTGAGCACTATGGGACTCAACTGCTGAGGTCATTAGTCCCCTAGAACTTAGAACTAGTTAAACCTAACCAACCTAAGGACATCACAAACATCCATGCCCGAGGCAGGATTCGAACCTGCGACCGTAGCGGTCCTGCGGTTCCAGACTGCAGCGCCTTTAACCGCACGGCCACTTCGGCCGGCAGAATGTTTCAGAACACTTACTGTTGCCAGAAACTTCCTATACCATTCCTCAATTGTTTTCACATCAGGTTGATCACATTCATACACACAACGATAATTTCTTTGCACAGTAATCGGCGATTTTGTTCCTGCAAACCACACTACTGCTTGCGCGCGCTGCTTTTGAGTCGCCATTTTCACTTCATGCGACCATGCTGCACTCTGGCGACGGTACTTGGCACTTCTGACGCGGGAATATAAATTCTTTGAGATGTTTTACAATTTGGTGCATTTTTCACTGTCGTATCTACTGTGGTTTTTCTCTCCTGGGTCCTCGAAATTAGGAGGTTTGAGTGGGACAAACTGTACTTTTGTTTCCGCTTCACTTGCCTGCAACGTCACGAGGCGGCATCCGACGTGACTGTGGGCAGTGGTCATAATGTTTTGGCCTATCAGTGTAGTGCCGAATATACAGGAACTCACCCCCCCCCCCCCTCCCCCCAGAGACCTCAGATACAACAATTAGCAACATCGTGTTGGACAGTGACAGTCGTTAAAGTTTCTGATGAAATGTACTTTCGTAAATGTTGCATATTGTACTGCAGAGAACAATTTGTTAATCTGTGCATCACGTGATACTTTCATAGTCAGTGACAGTTGCAAATTGTCAAGCAGTCAAGTGGCAAAGAAGTAATACAGTGAACTAATATTCCTTGTGTTCTTGTTTGATGAGCCTTCTCCCAGAACAATCAAAGAACCCACAGTTATGGCTGGACGAAAGTAGTTTAGTCTGGTCACCGCGCTAAGATTCCAATTGTAGGTTGCCAATCCAATGGCTTTCAGTAGGAAACAAAAATTTAATTTACAGTATTTCATATAATTATTGACCGAATTTAAAATGCTATCGTACTGCACTCATTAAGGACTATAATCTTACATTAAAGGTTGAGCAGGATAGAAACATTTTGTCTGACCAGCTGGGTTCCTTCATATTCGACACCTTCCCCGACGGCGATGGCATCTAGCAGAATAATGGTCCGCATAACAAGGCCAGAAACGCGTTGCAGTAGTATGAGGAGCGTGAAAGAATCTCACTTCGACGCCTTGGCCACGAATTTCGCCTGACCTGAACCCGATGGAACACATCTGGGATGCTATCAGGCGCCAGATCTGTGCCCCAAAACCACCGGCCCATAATGCACGGAGATCGCGTGACCTGTGCTCTACATATCTCCGGAAATCTGCCAAGGACTTGTCAAATCCACGCCACGCGGAATCGCTGCTCTGTTGAGTCCCTAAGGTGGAACATCACTTTATTAAGCAGTTGGTCGTAAGTTTTGACTCATTAGTGTGGAGTCAAACATGTAGATATTACGGTGACGTCATTAGTGCGTAAAATACAGTTTATGTTCGTTCATGAGTAGTACAGCAATACGGACAAATTACACGCAGGTAGTTTGAAAGTATGAGCGCTGGCAACAAAGCACGTGAGTGGAGGAGGAAGATAAAGATAAATGCGATAAAACATAAGGAATGAATGAAATGACGCAGTTTCAGTGACTTTACTGGTCTCATACAGATATGATTTTACACTGAAGGGGCAGAGAAACTGGTACACCTGCCTAATATCGTGTAGGGCCCCCGCGAGCACGCAGACGTGCCGAAACATGACGTCGCATGGACTCGACTAATGTCTGAAGTAGCGCTGGAGGGAAACGACAACATAAACCTGCAGGGCTGTCCATAAATCTGTAAGAGAACAAGAGGGTGGAGGTCTCTTCTAAACAGCACGTTGCAAGGCAGATATGCTCTGGGGAGTTTGATGGTCAGCGGACGTGTTTAAAGTGTACCTGGAGTCACTCTGTAGCAATTCTGGACATGTGGGGTGTCGCATTGTTCTGCTAGGATTGCCCAATGCACAATGGACATTAATGGATGAAGGTGATCAGACAGAATGCTTATGCACGTGTCATCTGTCAAGAGTCGTATCTAGATGTTTCGCCCGCATCTCGTGGTCGTGCGGTAGCGTTCTCGCTTCCCACGCCCGGCTTCCCGGGTTCGATTCCCGGCGGGGTCAGGGATTTTCTCTACCTCGTGATGGCTGGGTGTTGTGTGATGTCCTTAGGTTAGTTAGGTTTAAGTAGTTCTAAGTTCTAGGGGACTGTTGACCATAGATGTTAAGTCCCATAGTGCTCAGAGCCATTTGACCCCTAGATGTATCAGGAGTCCCATATCACAACAACTGCACTCGCCCCCACCATTAGAGAGACTCCACAGCTAGAACAGTCCCCTGCTGACAAGTACGGTCTATGGATTCATTATGTTGTCTCCATACACGTACACGTGCGTCCGCCCGACACAATCTGAAACGAGACTCGCCCTACCAGGCAACATGTTTCCAGTCATGAACAGTCCAATATCGGTGTTGACGGGCCCAGGCAAGTCGTAAAGCTTTGTGTCGTGCAGTCATCAAGGGTACACGAGTGAACCTTCGGCTCCGAGAGCCCATATCGGTGATGTTTTGTTGAGTAATTCGCACCCAAACACTTGTTGATGGCCCAGCATTGAAACCTGCAGCAATTTGTGGAAAGGATGCACTTCTGTCACGTTGAACGGTTCTCTTCAGTCGTCGTTGGTCCCGTTCTTGCTGGATCTGTTTCCGGCTGCAGCGATGTTGGAGATCTGACGTTTTACCGGATTCCTGACATTCACGGTACGCTCGTGAAATGGTCGTACGGGAAAATCATCACTTCATCGCTACCTCGGAGATGTTGTGTCCAACCGCTCGTGCGCCGACTATAACACCACGTTCAAACTCCCTTAAATCTTGATGACCTGCCATTGTAGCCGCAGTAACCGACGTAACAACTGCACCAGACACATGTTGTCTTGTACAGCCGTTGCCGACCACAAGGCCGTATTCAGCCTGTTTACATATCTGTGTATTTCAATACACATGTCTATACTAGTTTCTTTGGGACTTCAGTGTATGTGTATGGACTGAAGCGGCGAGTGACAGTTTGTACCAATGCCGGGAATCGAACCCGGGTCTTCCACGTACTAGGCAACTGCGTTAACCACACTTGCCACAGCGGGTCACACAACTGCACACTTGGTACGCCTCCCTCCTCGATTCAAATTGTCGCTTCCGTTCCAGACCAGTTTTTTTTTTTTAAATTCCTCCGTCCACGCGAATAGTGTTGCCTAGGCTCGCCATGTTCTGGAATAGCACATCACCATCGAACGTAACTGGGTGATGCAGCATGAAACGTAGGAGCATCTTTCAAATAACTTCCGGGAATTCAGCCAGGTGACACTTTCAGCGACCGGCGATATTTCGGCGGGAGAACACCCCGCCATTGTCTCTCTTCACTCGTGTTCCTCTGTCTGATTCGTTGCGGTTAATTGAGGCCAGGTTTGGTGCTGAATTAACTAATCTCTTTCGGCATGTGTCGACATCCACTTACTTTTTATTTAATGACCAGTATTACGAGCAAACAGATGGCGTTGCGATGGGTAGTCCGTTCTGTCCTGTGATCGCAAATTTGTTTATGGAAGACTTCGAGGAACGTGCATTGGAGTCGGCGCCTTTGAAACTCGCCTGTTTCTTTAGATATGTTGACAATGCGTTTGTTGTTTGGCCTCATGGTAGGGAGAATTTGAATGCCTTTCTAGAACATCTGAACTCGATCCACCCGAACATTTGTTTTACGATGGAGGTGGAAGAGGATGGTTCCCTTCCCTTTCTTGACGTGTTGGTTAGGAGGAAGGATGATGGATCATTGGGACATGTAGTCTACAGGGAACTTATTCACACCGACTTGTACTTACAGGCTAATAGTTGTCACCATCCAGCTCAGTGTGAAGGGGTACTTTGTACCTTGGTACACAGGGTACATGCCGTTTCCGACGCTGAGACTTTGACAACTGAGCTGTCCCATCTTGAAGTTACGTTTCGTCAAAATGGTTATAGTGATAGATTGAACGTGCGTTGCGCTTTCGACCAACTGTACATCGGGTGACTGATGATAATTCTGAGCCAACACCTAAGTGTACTGCCTTTTTGCCTTACGTAGGAAACACATCCGACAATATCGGTCGTATTTTACGGAAATACGATCTGAAATGTGTTTTCCGACCTCCATCTAAAATTAGAGCACTTTTGACTTCCGTTAAGGATGATCTTGGACTGTGTAAGGCGGGTGTATATAGTATTCCTTGTAGCTGCGGCATGGCATATATTGGTCAAACTATCAGGACCGTGGAGGGCCGATGTACTGAGCATAAACGGCACACACGATTACAGCAGCGAAGCAGATCTGCTATTGCCGAACATTGCTTGGATACTGGTCACCCCATGTTATATAACAACACCGAGATATTGGCATGCACGTCCAGCTATTGGGACAGTGTTATTAAGGAGGCAGTTGAGTTTAAATTAGCGAGCAACCTCGTTAACATGGATGGAGGTTTCTGTTTAAACTCTGTTTGGAATCCGGCTCTCTCCCTTGTCAAAAAACAGAGGGGCAGAGTCAATACTACCTGCGAATCCGTAGTCTCACTATGGATAGCTCATCTTTGGTGGCACTAGTGTTCAGTGTGTGTGTGTGTTATCTTTCCGCGAAATATCGGCGGTCGCTGAAAGTGTCACCCGGCTGAATTCCCGGAAGTTATTTGAAAGTTGTATAGGCCAGGACAAAACTCAGGTCTCACTAGGAGCGTCTCCTTACACTTTACTGGTGCTCCATTTCCGCAGCTTGTTGTAAGTAGGCTGTTTAGGTTTTTTTATTGGTAACGCCACCTCTGTATGAAAATCATTGACTGTGCTGTGTGCAGTCTGTGGCTGCTTTGCATTGTTGTAATACTCGCCATTGTAGTGTTAGGCAGCTGGCTGTGAACAGCGCGTAGCGTTGCGCAGTTGGAGGTGAGCCGCCAGCAGTGGTGGATGTGGAGAGAGAGATGGCGGAGTTTTGAAATTTGTCATGAACTGCTATATTTATATATGATGATATCAAGGTAAATACATTGTTTGTTCTTTATTAATATCTTTCATTTGCTAACTATCCCTATCAGTAGTTAGTGCCTTCCATAGTTTGAATCTTTTATTTAGCTGGCAGTAGTGGCGCTCGCTGTATTGCAGTAGCTTGAGCAGCGAAGATTTTTGTGAGGTAAGTGATTTGTGAAAGGTATAGTTTAATGTTAGTCAGGGCCATTCTTTTGTAGGGAATTTTGAAAGTCAGATTGCGTTACGCTAACAAAATATTGTGTGTCAGTTTAAGCACAGTCTTGTATAATTGTTCAAAGGGGACGTTTCATTGTCTTATGAATCATTGGCCCCGAAAGCCATCCAAGAATCCTGGCCTGTCAGCTCGAAGTTCCCCTTCCTTAGAACGCGGGCAGGAAATGAGATACCACGGCAGCCGTCGCCAACTATGGTGTGCGACAACATTCGACTACGGAGACGGATGGAAGTAGAGGGCGACTGGCTTAAGCGTTGCAGGTGCCAGATCGGCTCTCGTTTATTTACGCTGGCGTCCATCGGCAGAGCGGTCACGGTGACATGGGGGCTTTGTCGCCGCGAGCAGGGTGGTGGACTGGCGGCCAGCGCGAAGCTGCCGTAAAAGCGAGCCCAATTACGGCAATTGAATGCCGCCTAAAGGAGCATTCATTTGATTCAGGGCTGGGAGCCGGCGCCCCCGGGCGCGTCACGTCGGCCGCCGCATTCAGCGCCGCTCAAAGCGGCCCGGCCCGCATCTCCCGTCTACACAGCCGGCCGCCTAGTCGCACACGTGTGCTCCCACTGCGTCGCAGCTCGGCTCGCATCAGCTCCTCCAGACGGGGGCAGGCACGCCGACCGAGCGGGTCGCTCACACACGTGCCTAGTTCCGCTTCTGTTGCGCTGAGAGCTAAGCTGCGATATTTGCTTCTCCCCTCTTTCCTTTGTGTGCGCTTTAATCTCCCTCGCCACTGCAAACTTAAACGCAGCCAAAACCTCTCACAAGGATACGGCACGACCGTGGGGTCGGGGATTTGTCCGAAAGTTTGTGTGGTGAAAGAGTACCCCTAACACCTCATGTGGTTAAAATATTAGGACGCACTACCCGGAAAATCCCGGGAAAAATCGATCCAAAGTTTCTTAGGTGTCTTATGAGCAGACAATGTTAGTCCATGGCCGAGCCGCCGTCTGGCCTAGGTGGTTAGGGCTCGGACTCTTAGGCCAGATGTCTCGGGTTCGATTCCTACTCCAGCACCTTTTTTTTTCTTCTGTTTCATTTTCTTTTGTTATTCCACCAATTATTCAAAATGGTTCAAGTGGCTCTGAGCACTATGGTACTTAACATGTGAGGTCATCAGTCCCCTAGAACTTAGAACTAATTAAACCTAACTAATCTAAGGACATCACACACATCCATGCCCGAGGCAGGATTCGAACCTGCGACCGTAGCAGCAGCGCGGCTCCGGACGGGAGCGCCTAGAACCGCACGACCACCGCGGCCGGCACCAATTATTCAAAAAGTTTCTCAAACCTATATTATTTTAAAACATTATTTTAGCTCAAGAACGTAAAGTTTTTCATTCACTGAAAAATATTCGTGCTCGTTGTTCTATTCCGTTTTATGGGGTTTCAAGGTTTAAAGGGGCTTTGTAAGGGTCCCCTTCGGATTATAACGGTCATCTGCGAATAGGACTGTGCGCGAGCCGTGAGAAGTAAACGGCAGTTTGTTTTTCGATTTCGTCGCGAACAGACGTGCCTGTTTCAAGATTTCGTCGTGAACAGTCGTGCCTGTTTCAAATTTCAACGTATTATTCCGATCCGAGGTTAAACATGTCGACTGAAGAAGTTGCTGGCTCCTCTGGAACAGGAGAAGAAATTCCTGAAGAATCCATTCATAGTGATATACGAGGGCAGTTCAATAAGTAATGCAACACATTTTTTTCTGAAACAGGGGTTGTTTTATTCAGCATTGAAATACACCAGGTTATTCCCCAATCTTTTAGCTACACAACACTATTTTTCAACGTAATCTCCATTCAATGCTACGGCCTTACGCCACCTTGAAATGAGGGCCTGTATGCCTGCACGGTGCCATTCCACTGGTCGATGTCGGAGTCAACGTCGTACTGCATCAATAACTTCTTCATCATCCGCGTAGTGCCTCCCACGGATTGCGTCCTTCATTGGGCCAAACATATGGAAATCCGAAGGTGCGAGATCGGGGCTGTAGGGTGCATGAGGAAGAACAGTCCACTGAAGTTTTGTGAGCTGCTCTCGGGTGCGAAGACTTGTGTGAGGTCTTGCGTTGTCATGAAGAAGGAGAAGTTCGTTCAGATTTTTGTGCCTACGAACACGCTGAAGTCGTTTCTTCAATTTCTGAAGAGTAGCACAATACACTCCAGAGTTGATCGTTTGACCGTGGGGAAGGACATCGAACAGAATAACCCCTTCAGCGTCCCAGAAGAATGTAACCGTGACTTTACCGGCTGAGGGTATGGCTTTAAACTTTTTCTTGGTAGGGGAGTGGGTGTGGCGCCACTCCATTGATTGCCGTTTTGTTTCAGGTTCGAAGTGATGAACCCATGTTTCATCGCCTGTAACAATCTTTGACAAGAAATTGTCACCTTCAGCCACATGACGAGCAAGCAATTCCGCACAGATGGTTCTCCTTTGCTCTTTATGGTGTTCGGTTAGACAATGAGGGACCCAGCGGGAACAAACCTTTGAATATCCCAACTGGTGAACAATTGTGACAGCACTACCAACAGAGATGTCAAGTTGAGCACTGAGTTGTTTGATGGTGACCCGTCGATCATCTCGAACGAGTGTGTTCGCACGCTCCGCCATTGCAGGAGTCACAGCTGTGCACGGCCGGCCCGCACGCGGGAGATCAGACAGTCTTGCTTGACCTTGTGGCGATGATGACACACGCTTTGCCCAACGACTCACCGTGCTTTTGTCCACTGCCAGATCACCGTAGACATTCTGCAAGCGCCTATGAATATCTGAGATGCCCTGGTTTTCCGCCAAAAGAAACTCGATCACTGCCCGTTGTTTCCAACGCACATCCGTTACAGACCCCATTTTAACAGCTCCGTACAGCGCTGCCACCTGTCGGAAGTCAATGAAACTATACGAGACGAAGCGGGAATGTTTGAAAATATTCCACAAGAAATTTCCGTTTTTTTTCAACCAAAATTAGCCGAGAAAAAAAATGTGTTGCATTACTTATTGAACTGCCCTCGTATATAAATTACGATTGAAGGACGCAGTGGTGTATTATGAAAAGCTGTTGATCGAAAATAATTTAATTGCATCGACATCTTAGGAAGAAATCTCTCGCGATGCTATGTTGTTGTTTATAATTATGATATGTATAAAAATTTAATGTTTCCCAATCGACTTCGTTATTCTGATTAAAAACCCAATGTCTCTCCTCATATACTTTATAATGAAGAATGGAAAACCCACCGCCATGAATTGTGTTGTTCGACAAAAACAAAATAATTTTTGTTCAATAATGTAACTAATTTGTTCAAGATAATGTAGGTTTGGGAAACTTTCTGAGTAATTGGCGGAATACCAAAATAAAATGAAACAGAAGAAAAAAAAGTGTCCGAGGAGGAATCAAACACGAGATATCTGGCGTAAGAGTCCGAGCTCTAACCATCTAGGCCAGACGGCGGCTCGGCAATGAAGTAACACTGTATACTCATAAGACACCTAAGAAACTTTGGATCGATTTTTTCCGAGATTTTCCGCGTAGTACGTCCTAATGTTTTAACCACGTGAGGTGTTAGGGGTCCTCTTTCAGCAAACAAAATTTCGAACAAATCCCCAACCCCACGATTGTGCCGTCTCCTTGTCAGACAAACAGAAGCTAAACGATGTCAAAGTTAGCGTAAGGAGGGCTATGCGTGAAGCGTTCAGTGAATTCGAAAGTACAGTTCTATGTACCGACTTCCTAGGAAGTTCTGGTCTTACGTTAAATCAGTAAGTGGATCGAAACAGCATATCCAGACACTATGGGATGATAGTGGCATTGAAACAGAGGATGACACTCGTAAAGTTGAAATACTAAACACCTTTCTCCAAAAGCTGCTTCACAGAGAAAGACCGTACTGCAGTTCCTTCTCTAAATCCTCGCGTGAACGAAAAAACGGCTAAGATCCAAATACGTGACCAAGGAATAGAAAAGCAACTGAAATCACTCAACAGCGGCAAGTGCACTGGACCTGACGGGATACCAATTCGATTCTACACGGAGTACGCAAAAGAACTTGCCTCCCTCCCTCCCCCCCCCCCCCCCCCCCCCCCCAACAGCCGTGTACCGCAAGTCTCTAGAGGAACGGAAGGTTCCAAATGATTGGAAAAGAGCACAGGTAGTTCCAGTTTTCATGAAGGGTCGTCGAGCAGATGCGCAAAACTATAGGCCTGTATCTCTAACATCGATCTGTTGTAGAATTTTAGAACATGTTTTTTGCTCGCGTATCATGTTTTTGGAAACCCAGAATCTACTCTGTAGGAATCAACACGGATTCCGGAAACAGCGATCGTGTGAGACCCAACTCGCTTTACTTGTTCGTGAGACCCAGAAAATATTAGATACAGGCTCCCAGGTAGATGCCATTTTCCTTGACTTCCGGAAGGCGTTCGATACAGTTCCGCACTGTCGCCTGTTAAACAAAGTAAGAGCCTACGGAATATCAGACCAGCTGTGTGGCAGGATTGAAGAGTTTTTAGCAAACAGAACACAGCATGTTGTCTACAGACGTTAAAGTAACCTCTGGCGTGCCACAGGGGAGTGTTATGGGACCATTACTTTTCACAATATATATAAATGACCTAGTAGATAGTGTCGGAAGTTCCATGTGGCTTTTCGCGGATGATGCTGTAGTATACAGAGAAGTTGCAGCATTAGAGAATTGTAGCGAAATGCAGGAAGATCTGCAGCGGATAGGCAGTTGGTGCAGGGAGTGGCAACTGACCCTTAACATAGACAAATGTAATGTATTGCGAATACATAGAAAGAAGGATCTTTTATTGTATGATTATATGATAGCGGAACAAACACTGGTAGCAGTTACTTCTGTAAATTATCTGGGAGTATGCGTACGGAACGATTTGAAGTGTAATGATTATATAAAATTAATTGTTGGTAAGGCGGGTACCAGGTTGAGATTCATTGGGAGAGTCCTTAGAAAATGTAGTCCATCAACAAAGGAGGTGGCTTACAAAACACTCGTTCGACCTATACTTGAGTATTGCTCATCAGTGTGGGATCCGTACCAGGTCGGGTTGACTGAGGACATAGAGAAGATCGAAAGAAAAGCGGTGCGTTTCGTCACAGGGTTATTTGGTAAGCGTGATAGTGTTACGGAGTTGTTTAGCAAACTCAAGTGGCAGACTCTGCAAGAGAGGCGCTCTGCATCTCGGTGTAGCTTGCTGTCCAGGTTTCGAGAGGGTGCGTTTCTGGATGAGTTATCGAATATATTGCTTCCCCCTACTTATACCTCCCGAGGAGATCACGAATGTAAAATTGGAGAGATTCGAGCGCGCACGGAGGCTTTCCGGCAGTTGTTCTTCCCGCGAACCAAATGCGACTGGAAAAGGAAAGGAAGGTAATGACAGTGGCACGTGATATGCCCTCCGCCACACAGTCGGGTGACATGCGTAGTATAAATGTAGGTGTAGAAATGTAGATCTAGAAATGTAGATGTGGATGAAGTCATCAGGATAGGGACACTGGTTCAATTAAACAATGACGTACAGGCGTGAGGGCGGAGGGAGGGGGGGGGGGACAAATAATTATAATACGTGAACATAGAAAACTGAAGTACATAGTTTTAGGGTTTCATACGTCAGTGGGTAAAAATGGAACCTTTATACACTGAACCGCCAAAGAAATTGGAAAAGGCGTGGCGTATTAAAATGCAGAGATATGTAAACAGGAACAACACGGCGCTGCGGTCGGCAACGCCTATGTAACTCAAGCGTCTGGCTCACTTGTTAGATCGGTTACTGCTGTTACAATAGCAGCTTATCAAGATTTAAGTGAGTTTGAACGTGGTGTTATAGTCGGCGCAAGAGCGATGGGACACAGCATCTCCGAGGTGGCGATGAAGCGGGCATCTCCCCGTGCGACCATTTCACGAGTATGTCGTGACAATCAGGAATCCGGTAAAGCGTCAAATCTCCCACACGGCTGCGGCCGGAAAAATATCCTGCAAGAACGGAACCAACGACGACTAAAGAGAATCGTTCAACGTGGCAGACGTACAACCCTTCCGCAAATTGCCGCAGATTTCAATGATGGACCATCAACAAGTGTCAGTGTACGAACCATTCAACGAAAACATCGTCGATATGGGCTTCAGGAGCCGAAGGCCCACTCTTGTGCCCTTGATGACTGCACGGCACAACGCTTTACGCCTCACCTGGGCCCGTCAACACCGTCATTGGACTGTTGATATTTATTTTATATATTTTATTATTAAAATACTAGGCGGAACGGGTACTTTAGAAGTAGGCCGTTTAGAAATTATATTGAGAGGGAGGGGAGGGGGAGGGGGGCAGAAAGTAACAAATTGTGGCACTCCACCCCTCCCCACACTCCCTCTCACACCTTCCTTCCCCCGACCGGAACTAATACGTGGAACCGGGCTCGTTTCTAATGTCCTCGTCGTCGTTGTTGTTGTTGTTGTTGTGGTGGTGGTCTTCAGTCCTGAGACTGGTTTGATGCAGCTCTCCATGCTACTCTGTCCTGTGCAAGCTTCTTCATCTCCCAGTACTTACTGCAACCTACATCCTTCTGAATCTGCTTGGTGTATTCATCTCTTGGTTTCCCTCTACGATTTTTACCCTCCACGCTCCCCTCCAATGCTAAATTGGTGATCCCTTGATGCCTCAGAACATGTGCTACCAATCGATCCCTTCTTCTAGTCAAGTTGTGCCACAAACTTCTCTTCTCCCCAATCCTATTCAGTACCTCCTCATTAGTTATGTGATCTACCCATCTAATCTTCAGTATTCTTCTGTAGCACCACATTTCGAAAGCTTCTATTCTCTTCTTGTCCAAACTAGTTATCGTCCATGTTTCACTTCCATACATGTCTACACTCCGTACAAATACTTTCAGAAATGACTTCCTAATACTTAAACCTATACTCGATGTTAACAAATCTCTCTTCTTCAGAAACGCTTTCCTTGCCATTGCCAGTCTACATTTTATATCCTCTCTACTTCGACCATCATCAGTTATTTTGCTCCCCAAATTGCAAAACTCCTTTACTACTTTAAGTGTCTCATTTCCTAATCTAATACCTTCAGCATCTCCCGACTTAATTCGACTACATTCCATTATCCTCGTTTTGCTCTTGTTGATGTTCATCTTATATCCCCCTTTCAAGATGCTATCCATTCCGTTCAACTGCTCTTCCAAGTCCTTTGCTGTCTCTGACAGAATTACAATGTCATCTGCGTACCTCAAAGTTTTTATTTCTTCTCCATGGATTTTAATACCTACTCCGAATTTTTCTTTTGTTTCAAAAATGGTTCAAATGGCTCTGAGCACTATGGGACTCAACTTCTGAGGTCATTAGTCCCCTAGAACTTAGAACTAGTTAAACCTAACTAACCTAAGGACATCACAAACACCCATGCCCGAGGCAGGATTCGAACCTGCGACCGTAGCAGTCTTGCGGTTCCAGACTGCTGCGCCTTTAACCGCACGGCCACTTCGGCCGGCTCTTTTGTTTCCTTCATTGCTTTCTCAATATACAGATTGAATAACATCGGGGAGAGACTACAACCCTGCCTCACTCCCTTCCCAACCACTGCTTCCCTTTCATGCCCCTCAACTCTTATAACTGACATTTGGTTTCTGTACAAATTGTAAATAGCCTTTCGTTCCCTGTATTTTTCCCCTGCCACCTTCAGATGATTTTGTTTATAAATGCATATTCTTTTGTAAGAACATGCTCCAGATGCACTAGTGCGGAGGTAACTGGCGCAGTGACATTTTTGTGTGTGGGATTCCCTTCGCCCAGACACGCCAGAGCGACAGGGCAAGCCGCAGGTATGCACAGTCATGAAAGCTGCCAGACGGACAGAGGCGCGCGTCTCTGGCTCTTTTTTATTCTTTCTTTCCTTTTTCCTTTTCGCTCGTTCGCCTCCTTTCTCTCGGTGCGCCGGTCGGCGCAGTCCCGACTATTAACCCTGCTCGGGACTGGCGTTTCTCCTCCCCCCTCGTGAGTGGGACAGCCAGATGTTCCGTCATGGAAGTGCGTGCGTGTGTGTGTGTGTGTGTGTGTGTGTGTGTGTGTGTGTGTGTGTGTGTGTGTGTCTTTGTGTGTGGGAGGAGGGGCAGAGAATCATACGCGACGGGCAGATACAGGCGTCGTCCGCCCCAGGCGAAAGAAAGGACATCCTGGTGTGCCGCGGCTGTGGTCGTAACTGCAGACGGGGTGGGAGACTGAGAACCTTTCTCCGGCTCGACTCTCCTCGCCTATATCCGGGTACGTGGAACGAAACGACTGCCCGCCTAATTAGAGACGGCCGCCATTAAGACTGTGGCCGGCCACTTCCGCGGAGCTGCGCTGGTTACCCCTGTTCCAGGCCGCTTGTCTGCCTTTATCCCTGAGCGTGACCGCCGCCAGCGAGTGGTAGCTCGTGTGCGGACACCGCCGTAACTTACGCCTGCCGCCTCCGTGATACGCTTCTAGGCGCCAAGTCGTTACTGCTCTACGGTTAGGTTTGTGCTGGATATGTCTCAAATGACGCACATGGCGAAGATACACAAAGTCCTGAATACCGTTCCAGCCCCTGTATCGCAAACAAACAGCTTGTTATAAGAACGTAGGCTTCCGCGGCCGGAGTCATAGTGATTAAAATTCTTCCGGATATTATGCCGCATCATTGTTAAAAACTATCAACAATAATAAAGTAAAACCGACGTTTCGGTCGAATTGCAACCGCCTTCCTCAGGCCACGACTGGTTTTGCATGGGGATAGGTGTTTCTATTTATTACAGACTATCGATGTCTGCCGTCACTGTTGTAAAGCTTTCAATTGGCCCTCTAATATGATTGGCTAGTCATGACGTAATGGAAGGAAAGAGGCTATTCGTGGATGTCCATGTCGTCAACGATTGGTAGCTGTCCGCCAATCGGCGTTCGGCTTATGGTCGGCAAGTTTTCCTCCTGGTGTGCGCGGAAGTGGAGTGACAGTCGCTCTACAGCTGTTTGTGCAGATACGCCCGTGTCCCGTGTAGCTTCTGCCCCGCGACCGCGATGGCCGGCAGCCGGGCCGCCGGGAGTTTGTAGCCCTCTTCTCTGTTGATGTTGTCAGGCTGTTTAATAATTTCGATCGCCTCCCGTATTTTGCTTTCTCGCATCCACGATTGTTTCGCCAGTACTCGCGCTTCCTGGAACCTGATAGCTTGTCCACAGTTACGGTGGTGTTCCGCTATCGCCGATTTATTATGTTGTTGTGGTCCTACATAGCGTTCGTGTTCTGCTATTCGTAAGCTGACAGGTCTCCCTGTTTCTCCTATGTAGGCAGCTCCGCACTCACACCGTAATTTAAGATTGTTGACTACATCTTTGGTGTCCGCAGCTCGTGGTCGTGCGGTAGCGTTCTCGCTTCCCACGCCCGGGTTCCCGGGTTCGATTCCCGGCGGGGTCAGGGATTTTCTCTGCCTCGTGATGACTGAGTGTTGTGTGCTAAGTTCTAGGGGACTGATGACCATAGATGTTAAGTCCCATAGTGCTCAGAGCCATTTGAACCAATTTACATCTTTGGTGGAACCTATCATTTTGTGGATCCTGTTGCTGTTTCGAAAAATCGGTTTGAAACCTCGTCGGCGGAGGACGTTGCCTAGCCGTTCACTGACGCCTTTTACATATGGTAAGTGTACCAGTGGAAGCGTCTCTTCTTTGCCTTCTTCTCGTGTTCTGCTCCCTTTGGTTTTAGCTACCTTTCTGATGATGTTGCCATCATAGCCGTTGGCACGAAACGTGTGTTGTAGCTCCTTTAATTCTTCTTTGATGTTATTTTCATTGCTTATCCAGTAGGCTCGGGCAGTTAACGTATGCAGAACAGAATACTTTTGAGGTGGGTGGTGTCGGCTCTCTGCGTGAAGGTACAGATTAGTGTGCGTTGGTTTCCGGTACACTTTGTGTCCCAGTTTACCTTCGGCAGCTCTGTATACCTCCACATCCAGAAATGGCAAGGTACCATTGTTTTCAGTCCCATGTGTGAACTTCATACGTTTGTGCAGGCTATTTAAGTACTGAAGGAAGTTTCCCAATTCCGCTTAACCGTGAGGCCAGATAACGAATGTGTCGTCCATATATCGTAGCCAATAACTGGAACGTAACGGAGCAGAACCTGGGGCCGTTTGCTCAACGGCTTCCAGGGTAGAGCGGGGAACCCATTGCCACTCCATCTAACTGTTCGTAATATTTTCCCCGCCAGGGAAGTACGTAGATGACAGGCATAAGCGCAACAGATCGCAGATGTCTGGTGGGATCCGATCCTGTAGAATGCGCATAGTCTCCTCAATAGGTAAATTAGTGAAGAGAGACTTGATGTCAAAACTGACCATAATGTCTGATGTCTTTATTCGCTGTTCCCTAATCAATTGTATGAAGTGGGAAGAGTCTTTCACGTAGGAGTCTGTCCCACAAGACGGCGTAACTTAGGTGCCAGATGTTTCGCAACATAATACGTAGGTGAATCTATTCCGTTCACTATGGGCCTCAGTGGATAACCCTCCTTATGGAGCTTGGGTACTCCGTAGACTCTAGGAGGAACAGGCACCTTGGTGATTTGTCTCAACTGTGTCAGGATCAATTCTCGAGTCCTTTACGAGGGCCTTCGTATTTCTGCCTATCCTCGCCGTCGGGTCACTCCTTAGTACTCTGTAAGTGGGATCTCTTAGCAGTTCGTCCATCTTCTTTTCATATTCAGAAGTGTCCATCAGAACAGTAGCGTTTCCTTTGTCCGCATGTAGGACCACAATATCCTTGTTATTCCTGAGCTCCTTTATGGCCCGTCTTTCTTCACGTGTGATATTGGCTCTGGGTGGTTTTGCTGTTTGTAGAATTCTTACAGTTTCCTGCCTTATCTTCTTTGCTTCGACACGTGATACTTGGTGGAGAGAGGCCTCCACAGATTGAATGATCTCTTCTGTGGGAATCTTTGTGGGGCTAATGCGAAGTTTAACCCTTCGGACAGAACTGACGTCGCTGCCTCACCGATGGCCTGTTAACCACGGTACGAGCTGCAGACTTAGCTGTGAGTGGTGTTTGTTTCCAGTTAGCTCCTCAAATTTCTTTTTCTGTCGACTGCTGACCAAGTCCGCCTCCATGCAGGCCTGGTTGTAGGTTATTCGGTCTATGTTATCCCAGTCCTTCGCTGATGACGTAGTTGACAGCCATAAATGCATGCTGTACAGTTGCCTGTTGTAATCTATGAAGTTCCGAAGGTGTTGTATCCTCTCCCTTAATAATGCATGGCTGGCCCGATAGTAAATGGTTCTTGCTCTTCTCGTATCGATTTGAGGCCGTACCCTGATGAATTTCGGGATGACATGATGATCTCGGCACCATGGCTAGACGATCATATTAGAGGGACAATTAAAAGTTTTACAACAGTGACGTGAGACATCGATAGTCTGTAATAAATAGAAGCACGTATCCCCATGCAAAACTAGTCGTGCCCTGAGGTAGGCCGTTTCAATTCGGCCGAAACGTCGGTTTTAGTTTATTATTGTTGTTAGTTTTTAGCAATGACGCGGCATAATATCCAGAACAATTTTAATCACTAAAACAGCTTGTTTGTACTTAATTGTTAAATCTCAGCTCCAGTTGCGTACAAATCTTCGCAGTATGTCCCATAAATGTTGCAATAAAACTTCAAAGTGTTGTAGAGGATATCTTGAACTAATCGAGGATAGGAGCATCCAACGACGCTAAAGAGTGTCGAAGTTATAGGCACTGGCGTCCTCCACTAGGATACTCCTTCGACGTTGACGGACCATAGGTCGAACTTCTCGCAATGTCCTTCCTTATTCAGTCATTGCGACTGTTTGTCATGATCGCCAGTGGAGAGAGCAGTAATAGCTTAATAGAATACATTGAAATCATATCTCCTTGATAACTTCTTCTATACCATAGATGAATTCCTCAATGGGAATAAATAAATCTATAAACATAGTATATGCATTTTGTGCCATTTAAGGGAATGGGGTAAATAATAGAAATATTATTCTTTAACTCTGTATTGTTATATATACGGGTCATCAAAAAGCCAGTATAAATCTGAAAACTTAATAAACCACGGAATAATGTAGATAGAGAGGTAAAAATTTAACACACATGCTTGGAATGACATGGGGTTTTATTGGAACAAAAAAAAACAAAGTTCACAAAATGTCCGACAGATGGCGCTGGACAGCAAAACGTCAGTGACTGCGCATGACAATCGTGTATAAAAAGAGCTGTAATGAGAGAGAGAATCAGATGCACCAGCTGTCGCAGCATGTTGACATTGCCTGAAAAGGTGCTTTTAGTGAAGCTGTATTATCAGAATGGGGAATGTGCTAGTTCAGCGTTACGATCCTATCGCCATAGGAAGGGGATACTAACGGGTAAAGGTCCGTTGACAAATGCAGCTGTCACGAGAATGATTTCAAAGTTCTAAGTCGCGGGTTGTTTAGACGATAGACCCCGTAGTGGCTGACCGAGCACAAGGCGTAATGCTGCTGAGACCGGGAAGAAATGGAGACTGTAGCGGGTTCGTCTATGCACGGGAAGTCAGCGCATGTACAAAATCCATCGGCATCATGAACTGTTACCTGGCGATTTAATGAAGCGGAGGGCATTTGAGGTGTGGGCGTGTCAAAAGATGGCGGAAGATGACCATTGATTGAGTAACGTGTTGTGGACCGACGAAGCTCATTTCACGCTCCGAGGGTCTGTCAACGCCCACAACTGCAGAATTTGGGCTACCGGTAATTCTAGAACTGTCGGAACTCCATTGCACGACGAGAGAGTCACGGTATGGGTTGGATTTACCACATCTACCGTTATCGGGCCTTTTTTCTTCGAGGAAATGCGTGATTCTGGTTTTGTAACTGCTACCGTGACGGGTGAGAGGTACGCTGATATGTTACAGAATCGCATCATCCCCAGCCTGGCTGATAAACACCTGCTGGAACGTACGATGTTTATGCAGGATGGCGCTCCACCTCATATTGCTAGACGCGTGAAAGATCTCTTGCGCGCGTCGTTTGGTAGTGATAGTGTGCTCAGCCGCCACTTTCGTCATGCTTGGCCTCCCAGGTCCCCAGACCTCAGTCCGTGCAATTATTGGCTTTGGGGTTACTTGAAGTCGCAAGTGTATCGTGATCGACCGACATCTCTAGGGATGCGGAGAGACAACATCCGTCGCCAATGCCTCACCATAACTCCGGACGTGCTTTACAGTGCTGTTCACAACATTATTCCTCGACTACAGCTATTGTTCAGGAATGATGTTGGACACATTGAGCATTACCTGTAAAGAACATCATCTTTGCTTTGTCTTACTTTGTTATGCTAATTATTGCTATTCTGATCAGATGAAGCGCTATCTGTCGGTAATTTTTTGAACTTTTGTATTTTTTTGGTACTAATGTGTGTCAATTTGTACTTCTCTATCTACATTATTCCGTGATTTATTCAGTTTTCAAATTTATACTGACTTTTTGATCATCCGGTATATATATATAAACAAGTTTTTTTTATATATATATTAAAAAATCTTGTTTCATATTTGCATTGCTTGTGCACTTGACACGCTCCACATCATAACGGATACCACACCGTGTGATTGATCAATGGAACACGCAACCAACTAACTAACTAACTAACTAACTAGGAGACAAGGTCTGTCTACGCAGCAACTCTTGATGAACTGTGGTATCGTGCTGAAGTCGCATGGGCAGGTGTATCTGTACACGCCATCCAAGCTCTGTTTGACTCAATGCCCAGGCGTATCAAGGCCTTTATTACGGCCAGAGGTGGTTGTTCTGGGTACTGATTTCTCAGGATCTATGCACCCAGATTGCGGGAAAATGTAATCACATGTCAGTTGTAGTATAATATATTTGTCCAATGAATACCCGTTTATCATCTGCATTTCTTCTTGGTGTAGCAATTTTAATGGCCAGTAATGTAATAAGATATATTATACGTAAATTGGGCCTACTTCCAAGGGCGGAACTACACCAGAGCACGAGAATTATGGCTGCTGACCAATCATCGCGCTTGTATTTGTTTGCATCTATTTTATTTTTATGATCAACGAAATATAGAGGGAAGTGTAGAAGACACCGTTTGGGAGGTGTTGAACAAGTAAGTGAGGGCGTAGGATGCAAGATGAAGAGGTTGGCACAGAAGAGCAATTTGTGACGGACCACATCGAACCACCGACGAGAAAATAACAAAATCCAGAACATGTCGGCTTGAGCTACTGGGGTGTTTGGGGAGGCCGCTGTCGCTGCTTGCCCGGGTGGGGTGCGACTGTTTGTAGACGGCCGTGTCTCGTCTCGTAGCGACAGATGGCGGCCACGTTGCGTTGTCATTAGCGACACGTGCGCCCAGGACGCTTCCGGCGCCTTGCACGAGACCTGCGGGTTGTGCCTGTGTGTTGGGCTGTCGAGGGAACTGGGGAACTGCACCAGCCAGCCGTCCCCTCCTGTCTCAGCGCGCTGCCTGGGGTTGTCTGTGTCAACCGCCCACATTCCTTACCCTGTGCAACGGGCTGCTTACATGCTGATCCAGACAGCAAGGATTGGATAATGTTATTATAGTGACTTATCTTAGAGAACAGATTAAGGAGAGGCAAACCTACGTTTCTAGTATTTGTAGATTTAGAGAAAGCTTTTGACAATGTTGATTGGAATACTCTCTTTCATATACTGAAGGTGGCAGGGGTAAAATACAGAGAGCGAAAGGCTATTTACAATTAGTACAGAAACCAGATGGCAATTACAAGAGTCGAGGGGCATGAAAGGGAAGCAGTGGTCGGGAAGGAAGTGAAACACTGTTGTAGCCTAGCCCCGATGTTATTCAATCTGTATATTGAGCAAGCAGTAAAGGAAACAAAAGAAAAGTTCGGAGTTGGAATAAAAATCCAAGGAGAAGAAATAAAAACTTTGAGGTTCGCCGATGACGTTGTAATTCTGTCAGAGACAGCGAAGGATCTGGAAGAGCAGCTGAACGGAATGGACAGTGTCTTGAAAGGAGGATATTAGATGAACATCAACAAAAGCAAAACAAGGATAATGGAATGTAGTCTAATTAAGTCGGGTGATGCTGAGGGAATTAGATTACGAAATGAGACAGTTAAAGTAGTAAAAGAGTTTTGCTATTTGGGGAGCAAAATAACTGATGATGGTCGAAGCAGAGAAGATATAAAATGTAGACTGGCAATGGCAAGGAAAGCGTTTCTGAAGAAGAGAAATTTGTTAACATCGAGTATAGATTTAAGTGTCAGGAAGTCGTTTCTGAAAGTATTTTTATGGAGTGTAGCCGTGTATGGAAGTGAAACGTGGACGATAAGTAGTTTAGACAAGAAGAGAATAGCGGCTTTCGAAATGTGGTGCTACAGAAGAATGTTGAAGATTAGATGGGCAGATCACATAACTAATGAGGAGGTAATGAACAGAATTGAGGAGAAGAGAAATTAGTGGCACAACTTGACTAGACGAAGGGATCGGTTGGTAGGACATATTCTGAGGCATCAAGGGATCAACAATTTAGTTCAAATGGTTCAAATGGCTGTGAGCACTATGGGACTTAACATCTGTGGTCATCAGTCCCCTAGAACTTAGAACTAATTAAACCTAACTAACCTAAGGACATCACACACATCCATGCCCGATGCAGGATTCGAACCTGCGACCGTAGCAGTCGCGCGGTTCCGGACTGAGCGCCTAGAACCGCTAGACCACCGCGGCCGGCAACAATTTAGTACTGGAGGGCAGCATGGAGGGTAAAAATCGTAGAGGGAGACCAAGAGATGAATACACTAAACAGATTCAGAAGGATGTAGGTTGCAGTAGGTTCTGGGAGATGAAGAAGCTTGCACAGGATAGAGTAGCATGGAGAGCTGCATCAATCCAGTCTCTGGACTGAAGACAACAACAACAACAATTATTATAGTGATCAAAACGTGTCACGGAATCGGAGAAGATTTGTAATTTTATTGATGACGTTCATACTGATCATGGTTATAGAGACCAGATTTCGTTCCGCGTGGTTACTTTATATTACTCCAGTCACAATACAATGAGAACTGGAACATGTAAACATCGGATTACAGATGCACGAATAAATGCTCACTCAGTAGAAAAGAGTATCTGTAGTCTTCGAGACTTCCTTTACTTTATTTTTTCGTGACTGGAGATCAAAATTTTTCACTCCAAAGTCGGGGCACACTCAGTATTCCTTGCTTCCCTGAGGTACGTTTACTGGGACAGTGTGGACAGACCAGAAGATGTTACATAGTCTGATGTTGGGTATAATAACCTCTGTCATCATGTTCATCGACAGGTTTGCTCGTTCTGATGTAGGAATTACTCTTCCAAATCTGCGAATATTTTAGCCATAAGGGACGGCATTATGACTCCTGTTACAATTGATGACTATAAATGAAACCATCTTCGAGTGGAGAATTGCTTAGTTATATAGCTGGTGTTAGTAGAGAGCACAGACGCCTTTCCACAGCAGCAGGCTAGGAGCAATGTAGGTTACGTTGTTTCTTTTTCTGAAGATAAAATAATGTTTTGGAAAAGACACTTTCAAAGTATAAACACAAATCTGTGAGAGTAAATTGTACTTACAGGAGAGGTGGAGTTGTAAAAAGTCTGCCATCCAGCGCCTTTTCTAAAAAAAAAAGTTTTTTCATAGAAAAAGACGCAACTTAACCTACACTGTCCCTGCTCTGCTGCTGTAACCAAACAGTCCTCCACCTGAAGATGATGGTGTGAACGACCGAAACGCGTAGTACAAAATAAATAAGACACAGAAAACTTTTTTTTCTTATAACCTTCAAATCTTTCATATCTAGCTGCCGTCGCTGGGCGTCTCCTTTAGTTGGAGCTTAGTCGTTTCGAGTCTCGGTAAGTTCTTTAGTCAAGAATCTCTTGGAAGATTAGGTCTTTAAAGTCCACAGGAAACGGCAAATAGGGCGTGGCGTTCGTCTAAGGTATGCTTAGGCTACTCAGCGTTTTCGTGGCCGGCTGTTTTGGCACTGGAGGCAGGATATCGGGCCGCTTTGTATAGTATACCGAGCAGCCTGGTTTCTATGCAAACGGTCTGTTAGTCGGTATGTTTTATTTAAGCGTTAGCTGACCATTTTGGCGTGTGCAGATCTGGACCACACCAGGCAGCATAGTCTGCCGAGCTTATCGACATTTACTTATCTTTTGTAAAAGAAGTCTGCCGTGCTGTAATTCACAAAGCACCGTTTATTTATATGTATTTAATGTCCTACATGTAATAGAGGATACGGTTCAATTTAACATAGCAATAATTCGTAGTTCTTTTCCCGAAATGCCGTATATTCGTCAAGTATCATTGTCTATCAGCATCTTTGGCTCTCATGTACTTTGTAAATACTCTGTTTCCCTACGTTGTGAGTGAGTCAAAACATGTGATGCATATTGGACCTTTTCTTTTTCAAACGATTGTGTTTAACAATCAAACTCATCGTGTGTGATTGTGAAAATACAGCCAACATTACAGATATGGTTCGTTGGAGAAAAACTGTGAAAACAAATGTTTGAGATGCACATTTTACGTTGATTGGCATAGCTGTATTAACAGTATTAGTTCTTAGTCATAACTATTTATTGACATTGTCTTTACATAGATCTTCATCATCACCACCATCATTTATTGCATTAACGGGCCTTTAGGACCTACAACAGATAAAACAAAAGAAATAAACACACTATAAATGCAAAAAAGACAGCACATCATAATAAATTATAAAACAACACATCACCAAATCACAATAAAAAAAAGGAGGTTAGTAAATCACAACAGAGGAGATACGTACCGGAATCTATCGTTGCCAGTCTCTGACTTCATCTTCCATCGCTGCTGGTTCCACTTATTTAAGGATTATTAATACGCGATCCTTCCATGGCGCCCCTGGACGTCCCCTTGGCCGTTTTCCAGTAGGTTCAACAAGGAGGATCCAGTATGGGAGGGATCCATCAGCTCGAAGGATATGGCCAAACCATTGTAGCCTTTTCTGCCGTAACATTCGACCAATGTGTCGCTTTCCAAACAGCTGGTACAGGTCTTCTTTTGTTCTTATTTCCCATTTAGCTTCGATGGGTTTGTAGACGGGTCTATAGATTTTTCGAAGTACCATCCTCTCAAAGACGCAAGTTGCTTCTTCAGTTGTTGCTGGTGTCGCCCAGGGTTCACAACCATATAAAAGTAATGCCCATACTAGTGTCATGAACAACTGGATATTATTCTTCTGTGGTATTAATCGTAAATTTAATAATCTGTGCAGACTAAAGAACATGTGATTTTGCGCTTATTATTCGTTGATTCACTTCTTCCTTTGCTTCTCTTTTATTGGTCAGTGTGGATCCCAGGTACTTGAATTCTTGAACTCGTTCAAAGATATGCCCGTCAACAGTAATGTGAGGAAGCAGAGCTTGAAGACGTCATACAATGAGATATTCTATCATCAGTCACCAACAGCCTTTTTCTTCGCATTGTGGAGAAATCGGGTAGCATCAGGGTGTTACCAAGAGTCTCATCAACACCATCATCATCATCAGTGAATGCCAGGCTTGTATCTCTCCCACCATCTGTATTTCTCTGATTCGATAAGCGTAACGTCTCACTTTTTCCAAGGCTAAGTTGAGTGGTATTGGCACCATTGGATGTTCTTATGTCAATCCGTTTCGAACAGTGAATGGTGGTGATAGCTGGTTGCCCAAACGTACTTGAAAAGTTGATTGAGACTACAGTGACTCACATAATTATTCTTACAGACATGTTGTATTAATTTCCCTTCGTATTAGTGATTTCAGCAACAATAAAGCACTGGTATAAAGTAAATACAAGTTCCTGTAAGCAATGAAAAATATACTTGTCCATTGCACCTCTAAAAAAAACTACAAATATGAACATAATAATTAACAAACACAGTCAAAAACATAACCAATATCGCACAAAATTATTCTTTCTACTTATAGTACAAAAATTCAATATGTCGTAGGCATTTCTTTCATCTTAATTACTTCTCTAGGACGACTTGGAATGCTCCCTACTAATTTCTGGGTGTACTCGGGAGATATTTTCTTACACTCTTCTTGCAGCCCGGTTTTCAGCTGTTCTCTAGATATGATTGGTGTTTTCGTTAGTTCTTTATCAAATTTGTCCTAAAGATTTTCATTCATGTTGAAGTCTGGTGATTGATTGATGGAGCAGATGAAGCACCTCTAGACAAGTTCACTTCTAGGCAGTTCTAGATAACCGTATACTCTCATTCAAGGCCGTATGTTTCGAGTCGTTCTCCAGATTAAAAAGTTAAACTGTTCCCCAATCCCCAGGTTTTAGGCGACCGTCTGCGAATTGTCCCTCATTATTATGAGGTCCTGAAATTGATCCATTTTACTCCCCAATAGAAACCAGTTCACCAACTCCATTCGCTGGCACGCACCCTCCAGCCATTACATGTCCAACGCCATACTTCTGAGTTGCTCTGAGATTTTTATCTTGAAGCCCAGTACCAGGTCGCCGCGAAACCTTTATCCTTCCATCAGTTTGAAATACTTTAAAAATTCTCTCGTCAGCAAATAGAACGTCATCCCACAACATATTATCCTCTCTAACACGCTCTTTGGCAAACAGCTTCTCTTTATTTGATTTATTTTACTTGCGAAGGGCTTCCATCTTGAAACAAGGCCGTGAAACTTTCCTCTTCTGAGCACCATCCGTATTGTTTCTGGATGCATTCCCTATTGAATGTTTTCGGCAATCTCAGTAGTGGGTTTTGGAGTGCTTAACTAGGGATCATTTTTCGTTTCTTCTCGCACAGAAAACGTTCTTGGACGTCCCGTATGGGGTAGATTGTCAATCTTATCTACCTCCTGAAATCTTATTATTATATCGGAAACTATACTTCATTCGTAACAGTTCAGCAATTTTACGACAGCTCTTGCCTTTAGCATATGAGAAATTATTACCTACCGCTATTCGAATGTGCTCCTTCTTCCTTTGCGGCCCGTCGTTACTTCAACTGTACACGGCAAACCGCCTCGCTGATAGTTTAAGTTCACGCTGTCCATGGCGCTTCTGCACACAACCTCTGCAGGATAATTGTGTCCAAATAACTGAGTTGTCGCACGTTAGCAGCGTTCGGAGATTCAAGGATCATTGGTTTTCCCCTGTTTGCTAAACATAAACATTTTACCGTGGTGCTGACTTTGTCGAACACCTATGTTAACAATTAGTTTGTGTGTACACTATTTTCTTTGAACCATAGGGCCAGTGTCTCGCAAAGGCTACTTATTAATGAGTGACTGAATAATAATGTGACTGAGTAATTATGTGGTCAAGATTCCATTGTCTGAGGACGAAGGCACATTGATAGGGGCCTACAATCCTTTCATCCAGTGGTTTAATGCGGCCTAGCAGCAGCGTAATAAAGACTTTATAATCAATTTCAAGTAATCAACACGCATCAGATCATTTTTAATTTTGTTAATGCTATTTTATTACTATTTGTCATATTAAATTTTTTTGGGTTCTTACGTAATTACAATGATGATAAACAGTATACAGGGTGGTCCATTGATAGTGACCAGGCCAAATATCTCATGAAATAAGCGTCAATAAAAAAAACTACAACGAACGAAACTCGTCTAGCTTCAAGGGGGAAACCAGATGGCGCTATGGTTGGCCCGCTAGATGGCACTGCCATAGGTCAAACGGATATCGACTGCGTTTTTTTTTAAATAGGAACCCCCATTTTTTATTACATATTCGTGTAGTACGTAAAGAAATGTGAATCTTCTTTTTGGACCACTTTTTTCGCTTTGTGATAGACTGCGCTTTAATAGTCACAAACGTATAAGTACGTGGTTTCACGTAACATTCCGCCACAGCGGACGGTATTTGCTTCGTGATACATTACCCATGTTGAAATGGACCGTTTACCAATTCCGGAAAAGGTCGATATCGTGTTGACGTATGGCTATTGTGATCAAAATGCCCAACGGGCGTGTGTTATGTATGCTGCTCGGTGCCGCGCGGGATTAGCCGAGCGGTTTAGGGCGCTGCAGTCATGGACTGTGAGGCTAGTCCCGGCGGAAGTTCGAGTCCTCCCTCGGGCATGGGTGTGTGTGTGTTTGTCCTGAGGATAATTTAGGTTAAGCAGTGTGTAAGCTTAGGGACTGATGACCTTAGCCGTTAAGTCCCATAAGATTTCACACACATTTGAACATTTATTTGCTGCTCGGTGTCCTGGACGACATCATTCAAGTGTCCGGACCGTTCGCCGGATAGTTACGTTATTTAAGGAAATAGGAAGTGTTCAGCCACATGTGAAATGTCATCCACGACCTACAACAAACGATGATGCCCAAGTAGGTGTTTTAGCTGCTGTCGCGGCTAATCCGCACATCAGTTGCACACAAACTGCGTGAGAATCGGGAATCTCAAAAACGTCGGTGTTGAGAATGCAACATCAACATCACCCGTACCATATTTTATGCATCAGGAATTTCATGGCGACGACTTTGAACGTCGTGTACAGTTCTCCCACTGGGCACAAGAGAAATTACGGGACGATGACAGAGATTTTTTTTTTTGCACGCGTTCTATTTAGCTACGAAGCTTCATTCACCAGTAGCAGTAACGTAAACAGCCATAATATGCACTATTGGCTCAAATGGCTCTGAGCACTATGGGACTTAACTTCTGAGGTCATCAGTCCCCTAGAACTTAGAACTACTTAAACCTAACTAACCTAAGAACATCACACACATCCATGCCCGAGGCAGGATTCGAACCTGCGACCATAGCGGTCGCGCGGTTCCAGACTGTAGCGGCTAGAACTGCTCAGCTACCCCTGGCCAGCATGCACTATTGGGCAACGGAAAATACACGATGGCTGCGACAAGTGCAACATCAGCGACCTTGGCGGGTTAATGTATGGTGCTGCGTTATGGGAGGAAGGATAATATGCCCTCATTTTATTGATGTCAATCTAAATGGTGCAATGTATCCTGATTTCCTACGTAATATTCTACCGATGTTACTACAAGATGTTTCACTGCATGACAGAATGGCGATGTACTTCCAACATGATGGATGTCCGGCATATAGCTCGCATGCGGTTGAAGCCCGTATTGAATAGCATTATTTCGTGACAGGTGGATTGGTCGTCGAAGGACCATACCTTTGCCGGCACGTTCACCGGATCTGACATCCCCGGATTTCTTTCTGTGGGGAACGTTGAAGAATATTTGCTATCCTGATCAACCGACAACGCCTGACAACATGCGTCAGCGCATTGTCAATACGTGTGCGAACATTACGGAAGGCGAGCAACTCGCTGTTGAGAGGAATGTCGTTTCACGTATTGCCAAATGCATTGAGGTTGACGGACATCATTTTGAGCATTTATTGCATTAATGTGATATTTACAGGTAGTGACGCTGTAACAGCATGCGTTCTCAGAAATGATAAGTTCACAAAGGTACATGTATCACATTGGAACAACCGAAATAAAATGTTCAAACGTACCTACGTCCTGTATTTTAATTTAACAAACCTACCTGTTACCAACTTTTCGTCTAAAATTCGAGCCATATGTTTGTGACTACTACAGCGCCATCTATCACGAAGCGAAAAACGTGGTCCACCTAAAACATTCATATTTCTTTACGTACTACACGAATATGTAATAAACAATGGGGGTTCCTATTTAAAAAAAAAAACGCTATTGTTTTCCGTTTGACCTATGGCAGCGCCATCTAGCGGGCCAACCATAGCGCCATCTGGTTTCCCCCTTCAAGCTAGACAAGTTTCGTTCTTTGTAGTTTTTTCGTTTGGCGCTTATTTCGTGAGATATTTAGCCCGGTCACTATCAATGGACCACCCTGTATATGAAATCCTGGTGCGATGTAAGAGAGGGTCTGAAGGGCATGATTTGAATAGGTTAAGTAAATAGACAAATGAAATGGTAATTATCCAGGAAGAGAAGTCTACCAAAGATGAAGACCAGTCCCCCCTTGAAGACCATTCTCCCCTGCTCGTAAGTGAAAGTTGTTTAGCTGTTAAAACACTCGGAGGCACCAAAGAAGTGAGATAATGGCGCGAGGAATTCAGTGCGCGAGATTAATGGCGCGGCGGGCACTTTTTGTGGCGTGCCGGGTCGACGCAGGGGGAGGCTCGGTGTTATCGGCTGGCTCTGGTCTGGGGAGGCTGTTTACGGCGCCCGCTGGCACGCAGCAGGTAGGGGCGACCCGGATCTTGGGTGATGTCTGGGCAGTGCTTTCAGCGCAGGTGTGCAGGGGAGGAAAAGCGAAGGCGGGGAGCTCCTTACAGCTAAAGCTGGACAGCTAAAACCACCTCGGCCTTGGCAACACGCCATCAAACATAGGCGCTATGTCGGCACGTAGAGGGTACTTATGCGTATAAGAACACTATGCACAAGAAGTTTCTCCCCCAGTAAACTAGTCTTTTAAGTTATCCTTTCTTATTAGGTCTGCTTGTCTGTCCGTTCGGTACAAATATTGGACCTGATTTTAAAGTGCGAGGGTGATTCAAATGAAAACGTTAAATATTTTTTTAAACGTTATTTATTGTGCAGAAGTGTTGCAAAGGTGCCGGCCGGAGTGGCCGTGCGGTTCTGGGCGCTACAGTCTGGAGCCGAGCTACCGCTACGGTCGCAGGTTCGAATCCTGCCTCGGGCATGGATGTGTGTGATGTCCTTAGGTTAGTTAGGTTTAATTAAATCTAAGTTCTAGGTGACTGATGACCTCAGAAGTCAAGTCGCATAGTGCTCAGCGCCATTTTTGTTACAAAGCTGTATCAGTTTTCAACATAATCTCCCCCACGCTCAATGCAAGTCCTCCAGCGCTTACAAAGCGCATAAGCTCCTTTACAAAAAAATTCTTTTGGTAGTCCGTGCAACCACTCATGCACCGCGTGGCGTACCTCTTCATCAGAACGGAACTTCTTCCCTCCCACTGTGTCTTTGAGTGGTCCAAACATATGGAAATCACTTGGGGCAAGGTCTGGTGAGTATAGCGGATGAGGAAGACATTCAAAAGGCAGGTCTGTGATTGTTGCAACTGTTGTACGGCCTTGCATTGTCATGTTGCAAAAGGACACCTGCTGACAGCAATCCACGTCACTTTGAACTGATTGCAGGCCGCAGATGATCTTTTAGGAGGTGTATGATGCGCTGGTGACAGTGGTCCCTCTAGGCATGTAATGCTCCAAAATGACGCCTTTTTCGTCCCAAAAGAAAGTCAGCATGACCTTCCCTGCTGATGGTTCTGTTCTAAACTTCTTTGGTTTTGGTGATTAGGAATGGCGCCATTCCTTGCCCGCTCTCTTCGTTTCCTGTTGGTGGAAGTGAACCCAGGTTTCGTCCCCAGTAACGATTCTTGCAAGGAAGCCATCACCTTCTCATTCAGAGCGCCGAAGTAGTTCTTCACAAGCATGAACACGTCGTTCTCTCATTTCAGGAGTCAGCTGCCGTGGCACCCATCTTGCAGACACTTTGTGAAACTGGAGCACATCATGCACAGTGTGGTGTGCTGACCCATGACTAATCTGTAAACATGCTGCAAAGGCATTCAGTGTCACTCGGCGGTTTCCCTTCACTATGGCTTCAACTGCTGCAATGTTCTGTGGAGTCACAACTCGTTGTGCCTGACCTGGACAAGGAGCATCTTCCACTGAAGTCGCACCATCTGCGATCTTCCTACTCCATTCGTAGACTTGCTGCTGTGACAAACATGCATCACCGTACTGAACCTTCATTCGTTGATGAATTTCAATAGGTTTCACACCTTCACTACGCAAAAACCGAAATACGGAACGTTGTTCTTCCCTGGTGCAAGTCGCAAGTGGGGCGGCCATCTTTATACTGATACTGCGACGGTGTGTGTGCATCTGCACTATGATGCCACCTAAAGGCCATTCTGTACGCTGTTTGTAGCACGCTCACCAATCTACAGGATAACGGCGCGAAAATTAGATTTGTTATTACAAATTTAATGTTTTCATTTGACTTACCGTCGTATCTTCCCGATGAGCTAGAGGCTTGAAACTTTCAACATAGCCTAGAACTGGATGATATTGCAATATTAACTCTCTTTCTTGTCTGGTGTGCGGGGGAGGGCACCTTGTCTAGCACTGCCATTTCCCCCCTTTTCTGTTCCAGTCACGAACAGTTCACTGGAAAAACGAGTAATGATAAAACTGTACATAGGAAGAAGCAATACGTAGGTTGGGACCTTTGGAGAAAAACTGAAATAAACCTGAACTTTACCGCATACCTGTGTTGTAATTTCATCAGAAAATTTGAAATCGATTGAACAATTTCACACATGCGAGACTAAAAAGTAGAAGGTAATTATTTAAACAAAGATGAATTCTTAATGTACCACTTTTGTAAATCGTACGAAAAAGTATAACATAATTTCACCTGATCCCATACAGATTCTTAATCCCATACAGATAGTCCTAAAAGTTTGTTGTGCTGAACATTTAATAGATATGAAAGTACTTACCAGATTTACAACGAAACACGTGTGGTGAATGCAGGGCATAACTATCTTACTATTATCTGTAGCGTGAGCCCCACGATTATCGTTTTAAATCTTCAGAATAGTTTCACAAATATAAAAAATTCACAATCACATATTTTTCCCACTTTCTATTAGGGGTCAGGAACCAGGAGGATTATTTTATACTTTTTAGTCCGATTTAAAAAGTGGTATGTTAAAATTGACTTTTATTTAAATAATGATTTTCATCGTCTTCTTCAATGCATTATTTTCCATGTCTCTTGCAATCTGCCCTCCTAGTCTTGTTACGCTTTTATGAACGTATCTGCGTCTTTTCAAGGTGCAGTCTCACCGTTTTCAGATCGTTCTTTATGGTCTTAATCCATGAATTCGGCGGGCGTCCAGCGCTTCTTTTCGGTTATTTTCTGCCAAGTACCTGTTCTTGTTATATGTTCAGGTGCACGGCGCTGAATACCCGTACTAGCGTTTGCGATTCACTTGAAGCTTTCCTTCTATGCCAAACGCGCCTTGGCTGTGTTTGTTTCTTACTGTCATTTAGGGTCATTCCTCCAGACGAGCACAGCAGCCTTGTCTTTCTAATCTCGAGCTTCCGTCCGTGTGATTTGAGCATAGCCCAACATTCTGAACCGTTAGAACTGGACTTATAGTTCGTTTTTAGGGCTCCATACTTCAATCTGTAAGAACGGAACATTATACACTACTGGCCATTAAAATTGCACGCCACGAAGATAACGCGCTACAGACGCGAAATTTAACCAACAGGAAGAAGATGCTGTGATATGAAAATGATTAGCTTTTCGGACCATTCACACAAGGTTGGCGCCGGTGGCGACACCTACAACGTGCTGACATGAGGAAAGTTTCCAACCGATTTCTCGTACACAAACAGCAGTTGACCGGCATTCCCTGGTGAAACGTTGTTGTGATACCTCGTGTAAGGAGGAGAAATCCGTACCATCACGTTTCCGACTTTGATAAAGGTCGGATTGTAGCCTATCGCGATTGCGGTTTATCGTATCGTGACATTGCTGCTCGCGTTGGTCGAGATCCAATGACTGTTAGCAGAATATGGAATCGGTGGGTTCAGGAGGGTAATACGGAACGCCGTGCTGGATCCCAACGGCCTCGTATCACTAGCAGTCGAGAAGACAGGCATCTAATCCGCATGTCTGTAACGGATCGTGCAGCCACGTCTCGATCCCACAGTCAGCAGGCGGGGAAGTTTGCAAGACAAAACCACCTGCACGAACAGTTCGACGACGTTTGCAGCTGCATGGACGATCAGCTCGGAGACCATGGCTGCGGTTACCCTTGACGCTGCATCACAGACAGGAGCGCCTGCGATGGTGTACTCAAAGACGACCCGGGGTGCACGAATGGCAACACGTCATTTTTTCGGATGAATCCAGTTTCTGTTTACAGCATCATGATGGTTGCATCCGTGTTTGGCGACATCGCGGTGAACGCACATTGGAAGCGTGTATTCGTCATCGCCATACTGGCGTATCACCTGGCATGATGGTATGGGGTGCCATTGGTTACAGGTCTCGGTCACCTTTTGTTCGCACTGACGGCTCTTTGAACAGTGGACGTTACATTTCAGATGTGTTACGACCCGTGCCTCTACCCTTCATTCGATCCCTGTGAAACCCTACATTTCAGCAGGATAATGTACGACCGCATGTTGCAGGTCCTGTACGGGCCTTTCTGAATACAGAAAATGTTCGACTGCTGCCCTGGCCAGCACATTCTCCAGATCTCTCACCAATCAAAAACGTCTGGTCAATGGTGGCCGAGCAACTGGCTCGTCACAATACGCCAGTCACTGCTCTTGATGAACTGTGGTATCGTGTTGACGCTGCATGGGCAGCTGTACCTGTACACGCCATCCAAGCTCTGTTTTACTCAATGCCCAGGCGTATCAAGGCCAGAGGTGGTTGTTCTGGGTATTGATTTCTCAGGATCTATGCACCCAAATTGCGTGAAAATATAATCACTTTTCAGTTCTAGTATAATATATTTGTCTAATGAATACCCGTTTATCATGTTCATTTCTTCTTGGTGTAGCAATGTTAATGGTCAGTAGTGTAGAATCGCTTTGTTTGTTGTCCGTATGCGGTCCGACACTTAAGAACCTTTGTCAGGAACGGGTAGAGGCATCGACTTGAAGTTAATGTTACATACTAAGGTCCACGGTCCGTTGGCGGCGTAAAAAATTTAAGCTTCTAGGTCAATGCAGTAAAAAGATACGGCCATTTATGTCTCATATTTTGACAGTGGCAAACTCGCTCATCAAAACATATGGGGTACTTCTTGTTGGCCTAGAATATCAAATTTTGCAAGAAGCAAGGATCCGCAGCACAATTAAGGGAAAAAATCCGAAAATTGTTAAATTGTAATTATAATGCATGAAATTATCCTTTTGCCTTAAGAAGTCACATTTCAGTGATCATACGTCAAAATATTATCGCATGCAAATGTAAGTTGTAGTGATACTTTAATAAGTAAAAAAATATTTTATTAAATCTTCTCTTTGTACATACTGGCATATAAAATTGCTCTGAGTACTATGGGACTTAACTTCTGAGGTCATCAGTCCCCTAGAACTTAGAACTACTTAAACCTAACTAACTTAAGGACATCACACACATCCATGCCCGAGGCAGGATTCAAACCTGCGACCGTAGCGGTCACGCGGGTCCAGACTGTAGCGCCTAGAAGCGCTCGGCCACCCAGGCCGGCTACTGGCATATAAACTGAAGTCCTCTGCTCGGCACTTTTTGCATGACCGGGCTAGTCTCAGGAACGACTGTATAGATTTTCATGTGGTCTTGGAATTCCCAGGACCGATATCTTGTCAGTATCGATATCTATTATAGGCAAAAATCGTAGAGATTTTTGATTCCCGTCATGGATGACGTTTTTATACTCATAACTATGTACGGAACCCTCAGTTCGCGAGACCCACTCGCACTTGGCCAATTTGCATATACTGTACTACCTTTCACCTCGATAGACATTTTCGCATCACACAAATGACCTTCATTTCGACAAAACAGTTTTACACGGTTTTCAATTTCTTCATCTGTGGAAGAGGCACTTGAGTTTATTGATTGGGGACATTCTCTAGGTGTAATTTCGATTTCTATGTGGTGCCCATTCGTGAAAAGTTGCAATACATATACTCCGTTTTGGTCCTACATACTCAACGTGCCAATAAAACCGTCTTGAATTTTCCCGTAGAGATTCTACTACTGGAACGCAGTGTATGAAAGTGTCTACGCTGTTCTGTACTGTAGATGTCCTGAGACATATTAATGGCCAGACGAATGACCTTACCTCCAATTCTTCGTTGACGCCTGCAGGACTAAGAACTTTTGATGTTATCATACATGTCCTTGACAATACAGACGTAGCACTCTGGGACACACTGTGTACTGCATGTATATTCAATCCTGGAAGACATCATGCGAATACTTTTTAACCCCGGCTCTTGGCTTGACAATGTTCTCAGTTGGACATGGAAGAGAATCGAAAACTTTTTTTTCTGGTATCTCATATCCAGCTGGAGCCAGTCACTGACGATTAGAAACCGTAGAGATACCAGACTGCGGGGATGTTACTTAATCCATTAGCTAGAACACACTTCTGATATCAGTTGTGAAGCTGTTGGAAACGGTCTGCAAACGCTTCTTATGGAATCGCCCGAAGGACCGTGGCCTCGCGTTGTTGGACACCCGCAATGTCCGCGTAGTCTGCTTTCTCGGTCAACGCAAGATCACTTTTCTTTAACACTCTCTTCATTTTCAGATTTGGCGCGGATAGACTTCTTTTTGTTTCCCAGCCACAATTTAGCTCTGGAAAGGCTTACGCTTATAGACATTATGCGTGACCACGATGCTTCGAGCGGTTCCACAAGCAGCGTTTACTGGCAATTTCCAACAGGTTTACTACTTGCGTCAGAAGTGTGTTTTAGTTAATGGTGGTTAGTTTACAGGCCAGTAAAAGTACTTTATTGATAACCTTTGTTTCCTTTATTTCCTGAGACCGTTCACCGAATTTTGTCAGACGCACGTTGTAAAATACGGCTGAGAACAGCGGACTGCAAGAATAATTGATATTTCTTAGAAGACATCATAGTCGCCGTTGATTGTGTGAAATATTTGTTATTGCGATTGAAATTTCGGCCTTACGTCCATTTTCAAGTAACACTGCAAAAGTTACCTAAACAAAAACAAAAAACACCAAAATTAAGCACAAGTTGTAAATACATAATTAAACAAACATTTCATTAAGATCAACTTCAACAGTGATTCATAAAACTGTATAGTTATTTTTGGACTCTTATCGAAAACATTTTAAGCAACTTCGATGGAATAGTATACATATTTACTTAGTCTTGCTTGCTATAATAAAGTCTGATTGAAGGAGGCATCCTGTATTTGTGCGGATGAATTGGATTGCTGGCCAGCGCTTTACGCCATTCAGTTTCGTAAAATGTATACGCACACAAAGTATATATTTATCATAGCTCTGTCTTCATCTCATTTACGAGCACTTAAGTCAATGTGAGAGCTTTTTAACAGATAACACATGTATTATTGCCTATGTTATAAATAAATATTCCCATCCTGTCCTACTGCCCCTTACAATCATAGCACTATTTAGAAAGCTGTATGATGGCGACAGACGAAAAGACTTCACGATATAATGCTTATAAGCTGTATCCTTGGTATGCATGCAGTGTCTTTGGTAAATGTATTTTCGCGCCAACAGATTTAGCTCCACATGTTGTCAGTGCACCTGAGCTTTTATTTGTGATATTTAACAACATTTTACGATGTGATAAGTGTCGTATTCATCGGATCTTGTAGGACTCTTGCTGTCAAAAGGCTTCATTATCGACGACGACGTACCCCATATGGGGCAGGGGAATGAAATCACAATAAAGAAAAAAAAAACACGACGTGTACTAATGTCATGGCAGTCTTATATTCTGACAGAATGTAAGTTATGTACATTTCTCACCAATTTTTAGAATTACGCTACTATCTTAGTGAAATGTTTCTTTAATTACACTCCTGGAAATGGAAAAAAGAACACATTGACGCCGGTGTGTCAGACCCACCATACTTGCTCCGGACGCTGCGAGAGGGCTGTACAAGCAATGATCACACGCACGGCACAGCGGACACACCAGGAACCGCGGTGTTGGCCGTCGAATGGCGTTAGCTGCGCAGCATTTGTGCACCGCAGCCGTCAGTGTCAGCCAGTTTGCCGTGGCATACGGAGCTCCATCGCAGTCTTTAACACTGGTAGCATGCCGCGACAGCGTGGACGTGAACCGTATGTGCAGTTGACGGACTTTGAGCGAGGGCGTATAGTGGGCATGCGGGAGGCCGGGTGGACGTACCGCCGAATTGCTCAACACATGGGGCGTGAGGTCTCCACAGTACATCGATGTTGTCGCCAGTGGTCGGCGGAAGGTGCACGTGCCCGTCGACCTGGGACCGGACCGCAGCGACGCACGGATGCACGCCAAGACCGTAGGATCCTACGCAGTGCCGTAGGGGACCGCACCGCCACTTCCCAGCAAATTAGGGACACTGTTGCTCCTGGGGTATCGGCGAGGACCATTCGCAACCGTCTCCATGAAGCTGGGCTACGGTCCCGCACACCGTTAGGCCGTCTTCCGCTCACGCCCCAACATCGTGCAGCCCGCCTCCAGTGGTGTCGCGACAGGCGTGAATGGAGGGACGAATGGAGACGTGTCGTCTTCAGCGATGAGAGTCGCTTCTGCCTTGGTGCCAATGATGGTCGTATGCGTGTTTGGCGCCGTGCAGGTGAGCGCCACAATCAGGACTGCATACGACCGAGGCACACAGGGCCAACACCCGGCATCATGGTGTGGGGGAGCGATCTCCTACACTGGCCGTACACCACTGGTGATCGTCGAGGGGACACTGAATAGTGCACGGTACATCCAAACCGTCATCGAACCCATCGTTCTACCATTCCTAGACCGGCAAGGGAACTTGCTGTTCCAACAGGACAATGCACGTCCGCATGTATCCCGTGCCACCCAACGTGCTCTAGAAGGTGTAAGTCAACTACCCTGGCCAGCAAGATCTCCGGATCTGTCCCCCATTGAGCATGTTTGGGACTGGATGAAGCGTCGTCTCACGCGGTCTGCACGTCCAGCACGAACGCTGGTCCAACTGAGGCGCCAGATGGAAATGGCATGGCAAGCCATTCCACAGGACTACATCCAGCATCTCTACGATCGTCTCCATGGGAGAATAGCAGCCTGCATTGCTTCGAAAGGTGGATATACACTGTACTAGTGCCGAGATTGTGCATGCTCTGTTGCCTGTGTCTATGTGCCTGTGGTTCTGTCAGTGTGATCATGTGATGTATCTGACCCCAGGAATGTGTCAATAAAGTTTCCCCTTCCTGGGACAATGAATTCACGGTGTTCTTATTTCAATTTCCAGGAGTGTATTTATATACTCCCTGTGCTTGTTTTTTGTGTTTAGGTAACTTTTGCATTGTTACTTCAAAATGGCCGTAAGGCCGAAATTGCAATCGTAATAATAAATACTTAAGACAGTCAACGGCGACTATGATGTCTTTTAAGAAATATAATACGACTGTGAATTCCATCCATGAGAAGTTAATCAAATAATTGATAAGTTCGCATGCGGCCCTCGGGCCGCAGTTAGACTCTCACTGGTCTAGATCTTCCTTTGCAACTCTGATACTTTGTTTGCCGTTTTTTTACAGCATTTTGTAAGACTGACTGCCAAGGAAACACACATCGCCCATCAGCGACAGTAGTCTTCCCTTTCTTTCGTGGGAGAGTATGTTGTTTCGTGATGATATTTTTCGGGTAGGATGCTATCTTTTAGCAATTACGTCTCTGCTGCCGTTTTTCCCTTTGTCTGTAGTAGAAGAGATAGTCGTCTTTGGTTTCCTGAGCGCCATATAAGGAGGACGCATTTTTGCGTAATTAGATGCTCTGCTACGCCATGATCCGAATTGTAACTTTCGCTCTTAAATAAATATGGGAGTTCTTAATAAAATCTTCCACATTCTGTATTTGTGTTTATCAAATCCCCCATATTTTTTTGTTGTAGAGAAATGTACTGGCAAATCTGTAGCATTTGCTTGACAACATCGCCATTCTCCTGGAACAAAGGAAACATACACCCTTATCAGGAGACGCCGTTTCAGAGTAAAACAAAATGTTGCAATCGGAAAGATAGGGAAGGAAAGAAACAGGTATAGATAAATAAAGGAAGGTAAATAAATACATATGTTAGACTCTGCTAATATATTAACGGCAATCATTAACATAACGTTGACGTTTACAAAGTTAAATTTTTAGGCGAAATATCAAAACCTTTCGAAATTAGAATATGCGTGAGACGGGGGATGGGCGGTCTCCATTATTATTCAGTTGTTTTTTTAAGAGAAAACAGCACGAGAAAGGGGAGAAAGAACTGAGAAAGAGGGGACAAATAAAGCGAAACGTGGAAGTAAGAGAGAGAACCTTGAATTTGCTTAGCTTTTACAAATGATTTAGCAAGCTTAGCCGAGGACCTACAAGATGAAACAGCACAGAGGAACATTCTCCAAGCGGTAGCAGAAGAAACTGAATTACAAATTTCTTTTGAAAAAGCCGTACAAATGACCAATGTTAAAGGTGCACCAAAATATATGGAATCAAAATATGGAAAAACTGAGTTTCAGAATTTAAGTACTTGAGAGAAATAATCCAGCCAAATTCTCTGGACAAAGCAGCTAACACACATAGAGTTAGAAAAATGGAAATAGCACCGTATCTATTAATTCAAAATTGGACATCGCAATGTGGTGATGAAAATCACCTGTCTTTATGCCTCAAATCACTCGCCATAAACACAGCCAAACAGTTAAATAATTTGGGGAAGAAAGACTGGATAACAATTCCAAAAATTTTGGATCCGGAGTACGAAAATTGAGTTTGAATATTCAAGAAAGAACAAGATGGTCTATGAAAAACTGAGAATAGAATAGGTACAATGAGAAAGTGCAGGTTTACATTTAATGGCTCCACAAAAAGAATGGACAACAAGGGGCTGCCAAACACAATATTCAACTTCTTTATCAAAAATTTAAAAAAAATCACTGTTTATAGAAGTTTGGAGGAGTTAGGAATAACAGACAGAGCCGGCCGGTGTGGCCGAGCGGTTCTAGGCACTTCAGTCTGGAACCGCGCGACCGCTACGGTCGCAGGTTCGAATCCTGCCTCGGGCTGGATGTGTGTGATGTCAAATGGTTCAAATGGCTCTGAGCACTATAGGACCTAACATCTATGGTCATCAGTCCCATAGAACTTAGAACTACTTAAACCTAACTAACCTAAGGACATCACACAACACCCAGTCATCACGAGGCAGAGAAAATCCCTGACCCCGCCGGGAATCGAACCCGGAAACCCGGGCGCAGGAAGCGAGAACGCTACCGCACGACCACGAGCTGCGGACTGTGTGATGTCCTTAGGTTAGTTAGGTTTAAGTAGTTCTAAGTTTTAGGGGACTGATGACCTCAGATGTTAAGACCCATAGTGCTCAGGGCCATTTGAACCATTTTTGAATAACAGACAGACATAGAAAACTAGCATGAATTCAGGGAAAAGGTACAAAAAGTCAAGTTTTTACAGAAGAAAATACGAAAGGCTAGAGGAGGGATATGAACAGAAAAATTAAGAGAGCAACATAGAGTAAGAATGAAGACCCTTTGGTAAGCTAAAAATGGAAAGGAATGCAATGTCAAAAATCGGCTTCTCCGAATGGTCCTGAGTAGGTTGCATTCGAGTAATGGTTATAAAACATTGAAATTCCTTTCTCTAGACTCACAATTGGCGGCTCGGCAGTAGATTGTCAGACTGTCGTTTCGACGCAAGAGGTTTGCGGCGATTTTTTTGCTTACACAGATGCATGCACAAACGAATCGTAGCGTAGGGGCCAGCGTCTTACAGTTGTGTGAGACGAGCGTCGCCTGTGCAGTAGGCTGCCCGCTGCACGCCTGCCCTGGATCGCGGCTGGCGCCTGCAGAGCCTCTAGGCGAACGTCTGGCCGTGATTTATGGGTCGCCATTTCCGTTTCCCAGTCGCTGTCTCACCAGTCTCTGGCGCCGGCCACACGGGCAGCAGACAGCCGCCATGCGGTTCTGTACACACCGGAGGGCGCAAACAAAGGTAATGAACAACATACGTGCCTCTGCGAAGTTAGAGAAAGGCAAATGAACAGTACGAGTACTCGACAATACGGGGCCGCCTTTTAAATTTTGCCAATCAGCCTGAAATTTCATTGTATTATATACAAGGTGACTCAGCTGGCCCTAGTTATCCGCCCTATGTAACCCGCAGAACGTCTGTATCAGGAACGTCATCAAGACAGGCGAGAGCCACGTAATCGATTGCTTTGGGTAACTGTTAGCAAACGGAATCATGCTGGAAATATGCAAGTGAGATTTGGCCATGAGTTACACGGTATTTTGGACGAAGATATACCTTGCTTCTGCCATACTTATTCAAGTGTCTCCGTCTTCCTGTGCGTAGTTAGCGGTGTAAGTCATACAGGTTTTGGAGTTCTCTGCAAGTTTATTCCATTTATAGCAGTTAATCTTTCGTAAATGGTTCAGAAACGTTACCTTATAAAGTGTGTTTCACCATCGAAAACAACGAAATTAACAAGAGATATCAAAATGGGAAATGTGGAATTAAGTTCCCGGTATATAATCCACTACAAAGATTAACGTATGACCCGCCCCAATAAAGTGCTAATTAGTTTTCTGAACACAACCTGTACATTATGACTAACTGTAGGATGTCTTCGTACACTTTCCCAAGTATTCTGCTACATTCTGACAATGTGCTTCGCATCTCCAGAACGAAGTGCCCAACAACATCCGGCCGAAGTGGCCGTGCGGTTAAAGGCGCTGCAGTCTGGAACCGCAAGACCGCTACGGTCGCAGGTTCGAATCCTGCCTCGGGCATGGATGTTTGTGATGTCCTTAGGTTAGTTAGGTTTAACTAGTTCTAAGTCTAGGGGATTGATGACCTCAGATGTTAAGTCCCACAGTGCTCAGAGCCATTTTGTCCAACAACATTGTTTTGTCATGTAAGGTTGAATGTAACGACATGGCTAGGGGCAGCTACGTCATCTTGTGTAATAATCTTTTAACTGGGTTACATACAGAAAAGTTGTTGCTCCCACACCTCTCATTTTGATATCTCGTGTTAATTTCATTGTTTCCGAGGTTGAAAGACGCACCATTTTCGAAAGATTGAGTACAATAAACGGAATAAACTTACGTAGACATCCAAAATCTCTACGACTACGCTGCTAATTATACAAAGATTAGAGACAGTTGAACAAGTATAGCAGAAGAAGGTGTGGGTTGATCCAAAAATACTATGCTCGTAAGTCAGTCCTTACATGCATTTTTCACCATATGACCGCGTTTACTAATAGCTGGTCAGAACTCTGGGAGGGAACTCATACCGATTACGTGACTGTCGCCTGTCTGAATGATGTTCGTGATATACGAGTAGATGTAGTGTGGAGAGCATAAAACAAATTAGCCGGGGCAACTGAATCGCCCTGTATAGCGGCTGAAGTAGGCCACCTAATCACTGTTCAAATGGCTCTGAGCACTATGGGATTAACTTCTAAGGTCATCAGTCCCCTAGAACTTAGAACTACTTAAACCTAACTAACCTAAGGACATCACACACATCCATGCCCGAGGCAGGATTCGAACCTGCGACCGTAGCGGTCGCGCCTTTCCAGACTGAAGCGCCTAGAACCGCTCGGCCACTTCGGCCGGCTAATCACTGTGCTGATACGAACATATTACAAAGTTTTATGCATTCATGTATGTCGAGAGGCCATTTCAACTATACCTGACAACAAGGATAAAGTACACCCGCAGTAGTATCTGAAACGACCCTACTTTCTATGACGTGAGGTGGATACGAATCTGAAACTGACAACTGACTTTGAAGCAAGCATCCACTTATAACTACACTACTGGCCAATAGAATTGCTACACCAAGAATAAATGCAGATGATAAACGGGTATTCATTGGACAAATATATTATAGTATAACTGACATGTGATTACATTTTCAAGCAATTTGGGTGCGTAGATCCTGAGAAATCAGTACCCCGAACAACCACCTCTGGCCGCAATAACGGCCTTGATACGCCTGGGCATTTAGTCAAACAGCTCGGATGGCGTGTACAGGTACAGCTGACCATGCAGCTTAAACACGATACCACAGTTCATCAAGAGTACTGACTGGCGCATTGTGACGAGCCAGTTGCTCGGCCACCATTGACCAGACGTTTTCAATTGGTGAGAGATCTGGAGAAAGTGCTGGCCAGGAAAGCAGTCGCACATTTTCTGTATCCAGAAAGGCCCGTACAGGACCTGTAATATGCGGTAGTGCATTATCCTGCTGAAATGTAGGGTTTCGCAGGGATCGAATGAAGGGTAGAGGCACGGGTCGTAACACATCTGAAACGTAACGTCCACTGTTCAAAGTGCCGTCACTGCGAACAAGAGACGACCGAGACGTGTAACCAATGGCACCCCATACCATAACGCCGGGTGATACGCCAGTATGGCGATGACGAACACATGCTTCGAATCTGCGTTCGCCGCGATGTCGCCAAACACGGATGCCACCATCATGATGCTGTAAACAGAACCCGGATTCATCCGAAAAAATGCCGTTTAGCCATTCGTGCACCCAGGTTCGTCGTTGAGTACACCATCGCAGGCGCTCCTGTCTGTGATGCAGCGTCAAGGGTAACCGCAGCCATGACTCAGGGATCGAGACGTGGCTGCACGATCCGTTACAGCCATTCGGATAAGATGCCTGTCATCTCGACTGCTAGTGATACGAGGCCGTTGGGATCCAGCACGGCGTTCCGTATTACCCTCCTGAACCCACCGATTCTATATTCTGCTAACAGTCATTGGATCTCGACCAACGCGAGCAGCAAAGTCGCGATACGATAAACCACAATCGCGATAGGCTACAATCCGACCTTTATCAAAGTTGGAAACGTGATGGTACGGATTTCTCCTCCTTACACGAGGCATCACAACAAAGTTTCACCAGACAACGCCGGTCAACTGCTGTTTGTGTACGAGAAATCGGTTGGAAACTTTCCTCATGTCAGCACGTTGTAGGTATCACCACAGGTGCCAACTACGTGTGAATGCTCTGAAAAACTAATCATTTGCATATAACAGCATCTTCTTCCTGTTGGTTACATTTCGCGTCTGTAGCACGTCATCTTCATGGTGTAGGAATTTTAATGGCCAGTAGTGTATCTACACCTTTCGCTTTCGATAAGGGTCAAATTCAGTTAGTGCCCATATTTCTGTTGTGCCCACAGCACGCTAATTTAAACACAAGACTCCGATGAGCTAGCAACGGATCTTAAAACAGAGCATTACATTGCCTAGTGAAAAACGTGAAGCACCTCAAGACATGTTCATACGTCACTGCAACGTGGTACACGTACACACCGCCAGCAGATATGTAAATGATTACAGTCGCAGATCTCTCTGACTGGTTTAACAGCCACCAGAGTGCGACATTGTTGTTTACGCTTAGTGTTGTCACCAGGTCTGGTAGGGTATATAAGGGGGGTGAGCAGCGTCAGATGTTGAACGATCACTGTCACGTAGACGTGAGACAACGTTATCAGTAGCCGACAGAGTCTCCATTCAGCCACCTGGTCAAATTGTGTAGTAAAAAATGGTTCAAATGGCTCTGAGCCTATGGGACTTAACATCTGAGGTCACCAATCCCCTAGAACTTAGAACTACTTAAACCTAACTAACCTAAAGACATCACACACATCCATGCCCGAGGCAGGATTCGCACCTGCGACCGTCGCGGTCGCGCGGTTCCAGACTGTAGCGCCTAGAACCGCTCGGCCACATCGGCCTGCTCGCGCAGAATCTAGATTTGTGGGGTATTCGGATGTGACAGTGGACCGATGTTGGAACCGAGCGAGGTGAGGTGATGTAGTGGTTAGCACACTGGCCTCGCATTCTGGAGGGCGAAGGTTCGAGTTTGCATCCTGTGATCGTGATTTAGATTTTCCTAAATGGCTACCTCTGAAAGGACACGGTAGAGCGTGGGGCGTGAGTCGTGCTTGGGTAGCTCAGATGGTAGAACACTTGCCCGCGAAAGCCAAAGGTTCCGAGTTCGAGTCTCTGTCCGGCACACAGTTTTAATTTGCCAGGAAGTTTCTTAATGTTCCTCCTTCCTTCTTCTGATGATGGACTGCGTGGGGACGTGAGGGCAGGAAACTCGTCGTCAAAGTTACGGCTGGGAGGACGAGAACAAATAATGGACTCGTTGGAATATTGTGTGTCATCCCACATCAGTCGTCGGAGGTAGCAGCAACCTGACCAGGGAATTAGCATCCCATGGATACGCTGTCATTTACACAATACACATGGCACATTTGGAGAGGTGCCGTGGCTGGGAAGCGCGGAATGCTGATGAATGGTGTCGGTGTGTGTTCAGCATTGAATCGTAGTTCTGTACTACCTTGGACGACGCTCGTTGGCGAGTAACGCTGCAACGTGGAGAGAGATACCATCCTTCCAACGTTGGAGAGGCACACCGGTGTTACTCCTGGCATCATGGTGTGGGGAATCATTGGTATATGAATTCACGCCTTGGCTAGTAGTGGAATTGGGGGGGGGGGGGGGGGGATGGTTCGCCGTGGACATCCTGCGTCCTCATGTGTCGCCTCTCATGCGACAGTATTGTAGTACCATTTTTCAAGATTACAATGGACGTCGTCAACCACGGCATGTGTGTCTACGAAATGTCTGAGTGATGTTGAGATACTTTAAAGTAGTCCCACGTTGGGCAGGATCTCCAGATCTATCCCCGACAGAAAACATGTGCGACCAGCTCGGTCGTCAACTACGTCCCAAGGACCAATTACAAAAGTTGTGGGCCAGCTCAGCCTTTTCGAGAAATCCTTCTCAGCCGAATCAGCGAATGCACCGAGACCGGAGGGTGTGCAGCGTCATACTGACAAGTGGACTCATACTTCCAAGGTTTTTGAAAATTTGACTCGATTTTGTAATCGCTGCAATATCACCTCATATCTTCTCAAGATGTTCCTCCTCTCCTTTTGCGTGCTTCACTTTTTTGATCGCGAATATACACTACCGGCCATTAAAATTGCTACACCAAGAAGAAATGCAGATGATAAAAGGGTATTCATTGGACAAGTATATTATACTCGAACTGACATGTGATTACAATTTCATGCAATTTGGGTGCATAGATCCTGAGAAATCAGTACCCAGAACAACCACCTCTGGCCGTAATAACGGCCTTCATACGCCTGGTCATTAAGTCAAACAGACCTTGGATTGCGTGTACAGGTACAGCTGCCCATGCAGCGTCACCACGATACCACAGTTCATCAAGAGTAGTGACTGGCGTATTGTGACGAGCCAGTTGCTCAGCCACCATTGACCAGACGTTTTCAATTGGTGAGAGATCTGGAGAATGTGCTGGCCAGGGCAGCAGTCGAACATTTTCTGTACCCAGAAAGGCCCGTACAGGACCTACAACATGCGGTCATGCATTATCCTGCTGAAATGTAGGGTTTCGCAGGGATCGAATGAAGGTTAGAGCCACGGGTCGTAACACATCTGAAATGTAACGTCCACTGTTCAAAGTGCCGTCAATGCGAACAAGACGTGACCAAGACGCGTAACCATTGGCACCCCATACCATCACGCCAGGTGATACGCCAGTATGGCGATGACGAATACACGCTTCCAATGTGCGTTCACCGCGATGTCGCCAAACACGGATGCGACCGACGCTGTAACAGAAACCTGGATTCATCCGAAAAAATGACGTTTTGCCATTCGTGCACCCAGGTTCGTCGTTGAGTACACCATTGCAGGCGCTTCTGTCTTTGATGCATCATGAAGGGTAACCGCAGCCGTGGTCTCTGAGCTGATAGTCCATGCCGCTGCAAACGTCGTCGAACTGTTCGTGCAGATGGTTGTTGTCTTGCAAACGTACCCACCTGCTGACTCAGGGATCGAGACGTGGCTGCACGATCCGTTACAGCCATGCGGATAAGACGCCTGTCATCTCGACAGCTAGTGATAAGAGGCCGTTGGCATCCAGCGCGGCGTTCCGTATTACACTCCTGAACCCACCGATTCCATATTCTGCTAACAGTCATTGGATCTCGACCAACGCGAGCAGCAATGTCGCGATACGATAAACCGCAATCGCGATAGGCTACAATCCGACCTTTATCAAAGTCGGAAACGTGATGGTACGCATTTATCCTCCTTACACGAGACATCACAACAACGTTTCACCAGGCAGCGCCGGTCAACTGCTGTTTGTGTATGAGAAATCGGTTGGAAACTTTCCCCATATCAGCAAGTTGTAGGTGTCGCTACCGGCGCCAAACCTGTGTGAATGCTCTGAAAAGCTAATCATTTGCATATCACAGCATCTTCTTCCTGTCGGTTAAATTTCTCGTCTGTAGCACGTCATCTTCATGGTGTAGCAATTTTAATGGCCAGTAGTGTATTTCCTAAGGCAGTGTTTCATAACCATTCCGAAAGGCCCCGAGCTGAAAAGATTCCACAAGCAGAAAGCGGCAAAGTACGTAATTCCGAATGCGTGAATTCGAACGTTACGACATTTCTTCTTATTTAAAACAGGGAGCCCAGACGATTGTCTACGGTAAGCGCGATTGCTGCGTTGTGTGGCTTAACCTCATCGCCGAGAAGTCTGGAGGCGGCGGCGCGTTCTCGGAATAGAAGCATCCTTCCGGTCTGTCTGCGTCGCCGGATCTCCGTGTCTATCCGAGCAGCTCAAAGCTGAGGCTGGCTTACACCGCAGCGAATGGAGGCGAACACACGCGAACGAGCATACGCAGACAGTCCACCAGTGTTGACTACCATTCGACTGTATGTGCTAATAAGCGTTCAAACTAGAGGAAACAGAAGACAGACGAGATAACGAGCATAGCGTATTGTTGTTTGGCGCTAATAATTGGCACACAGGATGCAACACTACATAGTTACAGCCACGATGCGAAACTCGCGTATTCGGGGATCATTAACTTGTCGCATAGTGAACGCACTGTTTTTGAGGACGTGCGAATTTAGATCTCTGAATGTGTGCGTAAGCGTGAACTCCGTGAGAGAGTGCACGTCCCACTGAATTGCAGCACCGGAATTATCTCAAAACTTCACACGTAATTATGTCAGCCGACACTTTTCGTTGGCTTCTCATTACAAGTGAGGAGGAAATTTAGGAGCAGAACACTAATTACCGAACACCAACATAACCTGAAGAAAGACTAGCGTTCACTGTCTGCTTATTGTCAACTGGAGAGTGATTGTTTCGCATTTCAGTGGCAGACATACAGATTGATTCCGTGATGATGTTACACACTTTCAGGGGGTGATACTCTCTCCCTACAAACAGACCTTGGAAGGCCCAACGGTACCGACCGGCCGCCGTGTCATCCTCAACCCACAGGCGTCACTGGATGCGGATATGGAGGGGCATGTGGTCAGCACACCGCTCTCCCGGCCGTATGTCAGTTTACGAGACCGGAGCCGCTACTTCCCAATCAAGTAGCTCCTCAGTTTGCCTCACAAGGGCTGAGTGCACCCCGCTTGCCAACAGCGCTCGGCAGACCGGATGGTCACCCATCCAAGTGCTAGCCCAGCCCGACAGCGCTTAACTTCGGTGATCTGACGGGAACCGGTGTTACCACTGCGACAAGGACGTTGGCAGCGGCTGACAGAGAAATGTATCAGTTTGTGGTGAGGGACAGTAGTCCGGAAACTACTACCGAGTCCAAAGTTATAAGGGAAAATCGTTCTGGTACCTCTGACGTAGACCTCTTCTACTGCAAGCTCTTTGGTTGTCATATTTTGAGATTTTTTTGAATCCGCAAGCTTTAATAAACAACAAAAACACAGATATCCTGTCTCCAATTTGACTACATCAGATAAAATTCGCTTCAGGGTTTTAGGGAAATCAGGAAAAATCTGTGTCTAGGTGGTCGATCGGGATTATATTCGCCGTGCTCTATGATACGAGTCCATTGTACCACTGAATCCGGTCAAGGTGTGGTTCTTCCACTTGCCTTCAAAAATGGTTCAAATGGCTCTGAGCACTATGGGACTTAACATCTATGGTCATCAGTCCCCTAGAACTTAGAACTACTTAAACCTAACTAACCTAAGGACATCACACAACACCCAGTTATCACGAGGCAGAGAAAATCCCCACTTGCCTTGCCAGGTAGACTTCTTTCTGAGATACTGTATAAACAGGACATGAATCGTGAGCCATACGTTCCATTGATAACGTCCCAGTAGGAAGTAATAAGGTGAATTAGAAATTATAGCTAAATGAGGTGCATATAAGCCCACATCCATATTCTGCAAATACCTATAGAGTGGATGCGATTGGATCCTTTCCATTGTACTACGTATTAGGATTTCTTCTCACTGCTGCTGTGAACAGACTACAGGAAGAACGACTGCTTAAATGCACCTGTGTGCGCTGTGTTAGCCTAATCTTGACTTGGTAGCCCTTGTAGCAGCTACACATACAGAGCTGTAATAAATTCCTTAGATTCCTCAGTTACTAGTTGTTCTTGAGAATTCGTAGGTGGGCTTGTCGTGATCGGTAAGAGCTATTCACGTTTTTGAGCATTTCCATGACCCTCCTTTGTATGTGTACTCAGTATTCCCTGCTAGGCCAATAAGGCTTGGAATTTTGATGTATACCAGAACTACAGACATGTACCTACAAGCACACAAAGTTAACTTCATCTTTGTGAGGTAATAATAATTTCGCGTGGCGCAGTGGCGGAGTACAGTTCTTTCAATTGAATACCATTTTGTTATACAACTGGGAAAAGAGGGCCTATGCTTTAAAGCACCATCCGAACCACATGTTGTTCCTGATGACATCACTAGCTTATCGCTCAGTACTTCGGTGGCGTAATTTTGGAAACTTGTCGTAGGCTCTTGTGGGACCAAACTGCTGAGGTCATCGGTCCCTAAGCTTACGCACTACCTAATCTAGCTTAAACTAACTTACGCCGAGGACAACACACACACCCATGCCCGAGGCAGGATTCGAACCTGCGACCGTGGCGGCGCGCGGTTCCAGACTGAAGCGCCTAGAACCGCTCGGACACCAACGGCCGGCGACAGTATTAAGAGAAAAGCGACGAAACTTAAATGTTTCGATCATAATTCGTATTTTTCATAAGATTTTCATTTGAACATAAGTTTGAACATTGTTTATTTTGTGAGAGACGTTCAAAATATGACGCCACCTTTCCGAAATCTGATCATCCGTAAATACACAACTGGCCATTAAAATTCCTACATCAAGAAGAAATGCAGATGATAAACGGGTATTCATTGGACAAATATATTATACTAGAACTGACATGTGATTACATTTTCACGCAATTTGGGTGCATAGATCCTGAGAAATTAGTACCCAGAACAACCACCTCTGGCCGTAATTACGGTCTCGATGCGCCTGGGCATTGAGTCAAAGAGAGCTTGGATGGCGTGTACAGGTACAGCTGCCAATGCAGCTTCAACACGAGCCAGTTACTCGGCCACCATTGACCAGACGTTTTCAGTTGGTGAGAGATCTGGAGAATGTGCTGGCCAGGGCAGTAGTCGAACATTTTCTGTATCCAGAAAGGCCCGTACAGGACCTGCAACATGCGGTCGTGCATTATCCTGCTGAAATGTAGGGTTTCGCAGGGATCGAATGAAGGGTAGAGCCACGGGTTGTAACACATCTGAAATGTAACGTCGACTCTTCAAAGTGCCGTCAATACGAACAAGAGATGACCGAGACATGTAACCAATGGCACCTCATACCATCACGCCGGGTGATACGCCAATATGGCGATGACGAATACACGCTTCCAATGTGCGATGTCGCCAAATACGGATGCGACCATCATGATGCTGTAAACAGAACCTGGATTCATCCGAAAAATGACGTTCTGCCATTCGTGCACCCAGGTTCGTCGTAGAGTACACCATCGCAGGCGCTCCTGTCTGTGATGTAGCGTCAAGGGTAACCGCAGCTATGGTCTCCGAGCTGATAGTCCATGCTGTTGCAAGCGTCGTCGAACTGTTCGTGCAGATGGTTGTTGTCTTGCAAACGTCCCCATCTGTTGACTCAGGGATTGAGACGTGGCTGCACGATCCGTTACAGCCATGCGGATAAGATGCCTGTCATCTCGACTGCTAGTGATACGAGACCGTTGGGATGGAGCACGGCGATCCGTATTACCCTCCTGAACCCACCGATTCCATATTCTGCTAACAGTCATTGGATCTCGACCAACGCGAGCAGCAATGTCTCGATACGATAAACCGCAATCGCGATAGGCTACAATCCGACCTTTATCAAAATCGGAAACGTGATGGTACGCATTTCTTCTCCTTACACGAGGCATCACAACAACGTTTCACCAGCGAATGCCGGTCAACTGCTGTTTGTGTACGAGAAATCGGTTGGAAACTTTCCTTATGTCAGCACGTTGTAGGTGTCGCCACCGGCGCTAACCTTGTGTGAATGCCCTGAAAAGCTAACCATTTGCGTATCACAGACTGTTCTTCCTGTCGGTTAAATTTCGCGTCTGTAGCACGTCATCTTCGTGGTGTAGCAGTTTTAATGGCCAGTAGTGTATTTCACTGTTGTAGACCAGAAATCCCTCATTACAGGGCATAGTTTCCTGTCATGTGAATGGATTCAAAAATGGTTCAAATGGCTCTGAGCACTATGGGACTTAACAGCTGTGGTCATCAGTCCCCTAGAACTTAGAACTACTTAAACCTAACTAACCTAAGGACATCACACACATCCATGCCCGAGGCAGGATTCGAACCTGCGACCGTAGCAGTCGCGCGGTTCCGGACTGCGCGCCTAGAACCACGAGACCACCGCGGTCGGCGAATGGATTCCTCGAGTGCAAGATGGTACGAGAGGATATCAGGAATCTTAGCGCACTAGACCGCAGGTTGCAGAGGGGCTCACACAAGATAACTGAGTGTGTCTGGCTGCTACACATTCCAGTCGACCACACTACGACGTTAGGGGGCAGGGGAAGTCATTACATCCAGCAACCGTGGACATGTCAAAGCAGTGCAAATAAGCCGAGAGATGCTGGGAAAAGAGATCTGCCGCAAGATAACATTACAGTTTTCCCTATCTCGCGTGATAAAATTATGCCAGTAAAAAGGAGCAAGAAGAAAGCCTTACTTGACATGTGGCGCTGTATCCCAGCTGAAAAATGGAATTTCTGTAAGATAAGTACCAAACGAATCCTGAATTTGCACATCTGTCTGGCAAAATCCCTTGATTCAGAACAGAAAATATAATGCAGACTGTACATGTTTAGTTTAATTGCAACATGAATAGTGTTAAATCTATTCCATAACTTCTGTTGCCACTTGTACAGATTTGTATTGCAGTAAACATGGCCGGCCGCTGTGGTCGAGCGGTTCTAGGCGCTTCAGTCCGGAACCGCGCTGCTGCTACGGTCGCAGTTTCGAATCCTGCCTCGGGCATGGATGTGTGTGATGTCCCTAGGTTAGTTAGGTTTAATTGGTTCTAAGTCTAGGGGACTGACGACCTCAGATGTTAAGTCCCATAGTGCTTGGAGCCATTTGAACCAGTAAACATGCGTATTTTCACCTGTGTTGTTGTACTTTCTCAAAATAAGATTTCTATTTATGCAACAGTTAACACAGAAAGATGAGATTGTTTCAGCAGCAAAACGTTGTAACTGCACCTATTCAAAGTTGTTCGTCCAGGAAAATAATAAAGATAGCTCTATTCTTTTCATAGACAACATAAGTAATTGTGTAATAACTGTTAAAAAAGTATGCAAAATGACGTTTTACCCAATGTACACTGCGTGCCTCAGGAAAGCCCAAATATGTATGGTTAAAATAGAAAAGCATAAAACATCCACTACAGAGAATACTTCAGCTATATTAATGTCAAATTACCATTTCTCATTCATTGCTCGCTAGAACACACACCATTTGTTCGACATTATATGAACGATGATAGCTACTGAATGTTTTGTGAATGAAACTGTCAGTACAGACAAGAAAAATTTGCGTATACAGCTAGCTGGATCTGCGATTCCCTCCTCCTTGTCTTAAAATGTTAACGCAATATTAATTTAACATATGATTGTAACTGACTTCATAAACCACGTGTGAAAAAGAAACCCCAGCCACAAATTAGCGTAGCGCGCGGCCATAACGTCGAATATTGCGCGTCGTAGCCCGTTGCGACCAAACGTCAAAATACATCATCGCTCTCCTTTCACCGTTAAAAACAATTTCGATATTTTAGCTATATTTTGCACGCGACAACCTAAGTCTTAAAACACACCAAATGTGAACGCGGCAACCTATGTCCTACAACCCAACAAACGTGAACTGGCCAGCGACTGCGCTCTTGACTGCAAGCTTCTCGAAACATGCACAATGGTTTACTTATTTTGGAGGTACCACAATAACCATGGGCAATAACGAAAGTAAAACCAGTTCACTATGAAGCTGTAATGTCAAGAGTATAAGTTGTCGAAAAATCAATTTTTCTGGCGAATTGTTGCTTCAATATCGAATGAGGAAGTCTGCATAGCGGAGAACGCGCGCGAGTCCCAAAACCTTTTTTGCGCGAAAAATGAAAGTTTTACTGAGAATTTATCTACAGAACCGGATGTAGTTTTGGATCATGTACGTAAAACAAATTTTTGAGGCACATTGGATGACTTCAAATTAATGAAAACAGCACTGCACCACTTCGACGTCTCCGCCATGTGTCCCTCCCCTGACGACGAACTGACGTGGCGCGGACAACGAAGTGACGCGTCCCCGCCACGCCATATCTGTGTGACATGAGCCAGTAACTTCGACCATAGATACTAGTAGACTGGCCTTGCTGTGCAGAAGCTATAGGGCTGGTGTGGCTCCAACATAAACCACGTGACTGTTGGCAAAACGTGGCGGGATTTCATATCAGCGGCCTGCCAGCCTATGTTTGTATCTTATTTTACCTTCATTTCTCAATTGACTGCCAAACGCTTCCAACAAAAATTACTTTTTTATTTGCGAAAAATTATGTCAGAACTACATTTGACCTGGATTTGTTCACAGTACCATTTATAAAATGTAACAAATACATCGAACGCCCCTCTGGTGGGCAGTGGGACGAAATTACTATAAACTATCAATTAAAGTAGAATGTCGCTAAAATTCTTTTAAAACAGTAAGAGTGGGCTCGTGTCAAAACTTTAAATATTGTATTCGCCGCGTTTTGAGCTCTAGTCACGTATAAAAGAAAATGGGATATGGGAATTATGTCAACTATAGGTGCCAAAATTGTAGACTTTAGGAGCAGGTCTATTTTAGAGTATCAATTTTAGGTGCACTTCAAAGGTTCAGTTCCTACTATTTTTACAAAAGTATATCAGTTTAAAAACAAATGATATTTTAGATGAAAGGTGAGACTTTGAAGTTTCAGAAAATAATTTTGGAGTCTACATTTATTTAATAGTATTAGAAGGTAGAAAAAAATTCTCTTCATGTGTCGACTATAGGTGCTCTTACCTTATTATAATCTCACTTGTATATACAAAGAGACGCGTATGTGCAGATGGCTTAAAGTTTTTCCGTTTCAGGGCCTGTATCCAAAGCTGCCTTCGGTTTTCATCCTTAGGGAACCTATGAGTAGGAACGAGAAACAGTTATACTTACTTCTGTAACCGAATTATCACAGATACTTTCCAAAATGTAATATGAGTCTGACTTTACAGGCATAAAAAAATGGCTCTGAGCACTATGGGACTTAACATCTGAGGTCATCAGTCCCCTAGAACTTAGAACTACTTCAACCTAACTAACCTAAGGACATCAAGCACATCCATGCCCGAAGCAGGATTCAAACCTGCGATCGTAGCAGTCGCGCGGTTCCGGACTGAAGCGCCTAGAACCGCTCGGCCACTTCGGCCGGCTACAGGCATCACTTTCAACACTTTAATTTACGTGATACTCTATTTCAAGTGTAAAAAACATATAAAAGTCACTTCAGCAGATTTCAATAAACCCATCTGCGCTAACATAGAAACACACGTGAAATGTAATGCCATTTCCCCCGACAAAACGCTGAGTACAGCCATATGCGCAACACGAAACAACCATGTTTTCCCAACATTCACGTGACTTTAGCCCAGAGATGTTGGAGTCACGAAAGTGACGTCAGGGCAGTCTATTATATTTATGGTCGAAGGCCAGTAAGACTTTCGTAGAGGATGTATCACAATTAGTACCGGCCGCTTGTGGTACTAAGTCGTGAGGGTCGCCAGTGGCGCTAAAGCGCAAGATTTGTACACACGTATATCACAATTAGCAGCGGAAACTGGCACGGGTAGAAAGTGTACGCTGTAAAAGGACGCGAGACGTAGGTGTTCCGTTAACCACAAAAGGGTTAAAAACGTAAAAGACAACATTTTCCTCTGCAGATGACTATAAACTTCGATGCTCTTGGTAATTAAAAAAAATTCCACACTTCCAGAAAAGAACTTTCGTGTCCTGAAGCCTGCATTTATTTGTTTTCTTCTTCCACAGGGATCTGCGGCCAACGAGCATGGACAAGCGGCAGGAGGTGTGCCGGCTGCGACTGTTCCGACTGTACGCATGGGGTGGCCCCCTGCTGATAATGTCGGTGGCTGCCATTGTGGACTTGGTTCCAGCGGACGATTCCATTCTGAGGCCAAAGTTTGGAGAGAAGAGGTGTTGGTTTTATGGTAAGTAATGAACGAACGATTGGCGGTCTTTTTTTATAGAGGGTGTCTGGGAAGTAGGGATGATTGTCAAAGTGCTATAGAGCACACAAAATTTATTGAAAATGTAATTTTTCTTTAAAGTAACTTCTCCCATTTATGTATGAAAAATTATATCCTCCATATGACCATTCAAGGTCGCGCGGCAACGAGCAATGCGTTCACTGAAGCTCTCGATGACGCGTTCACGAACGTCTAGTGGGATCCTTCAATTGGTCTGTTGTTTCTGGTTTGTTCATGTACATTTTTGATTTCACAAATCCCCACAAAAAAAGATCACAAGTCGTAAGGTCGTATGATCTGGCAGGCCATTCCTGGTAGCTACGTAAAGCGATAATTTTGTGAGAAAACTTTTGATTCAGCAGAGCAATCGTTTCACAGGACGTGTGACATGTCGCACCGTCGTGTTCAAACCAAAAATCGCAATTTTCATCAGGAATAGGGAAAAACCAATCAGAAAGCATGTTTCGGTAACGGTCGCCGTTTACAGTGACGGGAGCTGCCCCGTCATTTTCAAAAGAAGTTGGTACGGGCCGATCACCCCTCCTGGCCAGAACACACATCACACAGTCGTGCGTTCTGGAGGCATCTCATCTTCCACAGTCACTCGCGGATTTTCGTTACCCCAAATTCTACAGTTCCGCTGACTGACATATCCACTGATGTGGAAGTGCACTTCATCTGAGAAAATTATTATTACTTTGTTAAGTTCTCGTTCTCTGCTTGTCGAGCCAAGGCCCATTGAGAAAATTGGTATCTCTTTCCTTGATCTGCAGGCTTCAACTCTTGTGTAAGTTGCCTCTTGTACTCATGCGTTTTCAGATCTATTGGAAGGTTTTCATGCAGTCAAATTGGTGATAAATTCAGTTGTTGGGATCGTCGGCGAACCAGTTTTCTGGGGCTTACGGTCACACTGTCATGCATGGCAGCAATGTTTTCTAGTGTTCGAACAGAACGCAGTCGTCCTGTTTGTTTTCTTAACGTTTGAAACAGGACCCGTAGTCTCAAACTTCCGGATCAACTTCCGAACTGATGATTCGGTTGGAGCAGCATTACGTCACAGCGTAACACGCAATTCACGAACGGTTGCGTGGAGCTTTCCCTGTTTTCGAAATAACTTTTTATCACTTGGATGCGTTGGTCAGTTGTCATCTGCTCCATAACGGAAACAAATATCAAACAACAATGCTCATCATAAAAAAGGTATCAGGTTACTAATGGGAAGGATCACAGAGAACAAGCATGAAAAAACCACGGCTGTCAACGGCCATTTGACAAAATGGCGCAAAATTCAAATTCGTCCTTACTTCTCGGACACTCGGTATACAATGTTATCTTTGGAGGGCTACACAGAATGCTTCTGTGTTTATAAAAGCCCCTTGAGATACTGATATCCATGGATATATCTGTGAGCATATGCAGTGATGATTATTTAGCGTTTAAAATTTAAAGCAAAGTATTGAGATTATAATAAAGAATTTTGTTTTGTAATCTTGTATGTGGATGTGTGATTCAGCATTATATAACTGTTATAGAGTGATTGGATTGCAGCGTTACAGTGGCATGCATGGACAGTCCATGCTAACGTTTATTATGGATTTCAGAATGAAAAATGCTATCATAGCACTAAAAAAGCAATTATGTCCTGTGCAGAGTTAGGAATGTAAAAGATAGGCACTAGCTTTTTGTCTTATCTGCAGCTTCAAAGGCATTTAAATCAAAACATTTGATATATGGGCACTTTTTTACTTGTTAGCATTTGTACCCATGGCATATAATATAATGCGTCATGTCAAGTAAAGTAATATGATACATTATGTAATGTCATAGAACATGACACATGCCATTATGTCATCCAACATGGCGTCTGTCATGTTGTGAAGTATGACACAACTTGTCATTAAAGTTTAGGATATGTGCATCCCCACTTTGGGATACTTCCTATTATAGATGCACTCCACTCTTCCTATTGTATATGCATCCCACTCTCTAGAAGCACATAAATTTGTGTCCGTTTGTTCTTACACCCTTCACCATCCATGTAGCAGGGTGTGGGTCTGGCAGAAAAATCCCCTTGGGGGGAAAAAAACGACCACTACCCACAAATTAAAAAAAGCTGTTTCAGCATCTCACCCCCCCCCCCTCCCCCACACAGCAACAAATCCATCCCCTAAAATTTTCTCCTCCCACAAAAACTTTTCAGCTATTACACTTATGCTCTGCAGCCACATGATATTAAATTTTGTTTGCTATTACTGGCAAATCTTCTGGATTTTGGGCACACGATCAGGGAGCTTAGCCTATAAACTGCAAGATGCAGGTGTGCCAACACCTTGCAGGAAAGAGCTCTCTGCATTAAGGAAGTAGGGTCAACTTGTAAAAGATATACATAAGTCAAGATACACTCCTGGAAATTGAAATAAGAACACCGTGAATTCATTGTCCTAGGAAGGGGAAACTTTATTGACACATTCCTGGGGTCAGATACATCACATGATCACACTGACAGAACCACAGGCACATAGACACAGGCAACAGAGCATGCACAATATCGGCACTAGTACAGTGTATATCCACCTTTCGCAGCAATGCAGGCTGCTATTCTCCCATGGAGACGATCGTAGAGATGCTGGATGTAGTCCTGTGGAACGGCTTGCCATGCCATTTCCACCTGGCGCCTCAGTTGGAACAGCGTTCGTGCTGGACGTGCAGACCGCGTGAGACGACGCTTCATCCAGTCCCAAACATGCTCAATGGGGGACAGATCCGGAGATCTTGCTGGCCAGGGTAGTTGACTTACACCTTCTAGAGCACGTTGGGTGGCACGGGATACATGCGGACGTGCATTGTCCTGTTGGAACAGCAAGTTCCCTTGCCGGCCTAGGAATGGTAGAACGATGGGTTCGATGACGGTTTGGATGTACCGTGCACTATTCAGTGTCCCCTCGACGATCACCAGTGGTGTACGGCCAGTGTAGGAGATCGCTCCCCACACCATGATGCCGGGTGTTGGGGTGGCCCTGTGTGCCTCGGTCGTATGCAGTCCTGATTGTGGCGCTCACCTGCACGGCGCCAAACACGCATACGACCATCATTGGCACCAAGGCAGAAGCGACTCTCATCGCTGAAGACGACACGTCTCCATTCGTCCCTCCATTCACGCCTGTCGCGACACCACTGGAGGCGGGCAGCACGATGTTGGGGCGTGAGCGGAAGACGGCCTAACGGAGTGCGGGACCGTAGCCCAGCTTCATGGAGACGGTTGCGAATGGTCCTCGCCGATACCCCAGGAGCAACAGTGTCCCTAATTTGCTGGGAAGTGGCGGTGCGGTCCCCTACGGCACTGCGTAGGATCCTACGGTCTTGGCGTGCATCCGTGCGTCGCTGCGGTCCGGCCCCAGGTCGACGGGCACGTGCACCTTCCGCCGACCACTGGCGACAACATCGATGTACTGTGGAGACCTCACGCCCCACGTGTTGAGCAATTCGGCGGTACGTCCACCCGGCCTCCCGCATGCCCACTATACGCCCTCGCTCAAAGTCCGTCAACTGCACATACGGTTCACGTCCACGCTGTCGCGGCATGCTACCAGTGTTAAAGACAGCGGTGGAGCTCCGTATGCCACGGCAAACTGGCTGACACTGACGGCGGCGGTGCACAAATGCTGCGCAGCTAGCGCCATTCGGCGGCCAACACCGCGGTTCCTGGTGTGTCCGCTGTGCCGTGCGTGTGATCATTGCTTGTACAGCCCTCTCGCAGTGTCCGGAGCAAGTATGGTGGGTCTGACACACCGGTGTCAATGTGTTCTTTTTTCGATTTCCAGGAGTGTATTTTAATGTAAATGTCTTTGAAGCAGCCAAATAGATTGAAAAGCTAGTCCCCTTCTTTTACACCCCTAACCCTGTCCAGGACATATTCACGTTTTTTTGTGCTGAGATGGGAGCAGTTTTCATTCTGGTTCCCAACCTTTACTCTACCACAATACTGACATCAGACTGCCATAGCTTGTCCACTGGTGTAGATTTTTGATGAGTCAGGTGACCACTGATCTGGTATAGGTTTTTCATTGCCTTTTGAACCATGTTACTTATATTGTGGCAATGGATAAAGCTTTCACAAGACAACATGATGGCCATTAATTAAATGTATTTGTTTATCTTCATACAAAATTTGAACTGAAGTGGCAAAAAGAAAACCTCTCACAAAAGGCATTTTTTTTTTTTTTTTTTTTTTTTTTTTTTTTTTTTGCACATAAAATCCGAATGAAGTCAGAGTTTCGAAACTGAGTTTTCAATTTCATCATAAGAATGAATTTCGTATCTATCTGAATCACTTTAAACTGTTTCTGCACATTCAATTTACATAAGAATGAATTTACATGGTTCATTATTGGAAAAAGAAACATCATTTTGATTTTATCCATTTATACCTTCAGGCATTGTTTGAATCAGTTCATACAAGTTTAAAGTACAGAAGCTGCATGCGTTGTATATATATATATACAAAGATGATGTGACTTACCATACGAAAGCGCTGGCAGGTCGATAGAAACACAAACAAACACATACATGCACACAAAATTCTAGCTTTCGCAACCAATGGTTGCTTCGTCAGGAAAGAGGGAAGAAGAGGGAAAGACGAAAGGATGTGGGTTTTAAGGGAGAGGATAAGGAGTCATTCCAATCCCGGGAGCGGAAAGACTTACCTTAGGGGGAAAAAGGACAGGTATACACTCGCACACACACACACACACACACACACACACATACCCATCTGCACATACACAGACACAAGCAGACATGAATATTATATGTGTCCAAACTTTCCAGGAATTTCTGACTTCCAGCCTTGCCTCTCAATCCTTCTTAAAAAACCTTAATCCTACTCCAAACATCACCACTGCTGAAGCCCAGGCTCTCCGTGATCTGAAGGCTGACCGATCCATCATCATTCTTCCGGCGGACAAGGGTTCCACAACCGTGGTACTCGATTGTCGGGAGTATGTGGCTGAGGGACTGCGTCAGCTTTCAGACAACACTACATACAAAGTTTGCCAAGGTAATCCCATTCCTGATGTCCAGATGGAGCATCAAGGAATCCTCAGAACCTTAGACCCCCTACAAAACCTTTCACCTGACTCCATCAACCTCCTGACCCCACCAACACCCCACACCCCTACCTTCTACCTTCTTCCTAAAATTCACAAACCCAGTCGTCCCGGCCGTCCCATTGTAGCTGGCTACCAAGCCCCCACAGAACGTATCTCTGCCTACGTAGATCAACACCTTCAACCCATTACATGCAGTCTCCCATCCTTCATCAAAGACACCAACCACTTTCTCGAACGCCTGGAATCCCTACCCAGTCTGTTACCCCCGGAAACCATCCTTGTAACCATTGATGCCACTTCCTTATACAAAAATATTCCACATGTCCAGGGCCTCGCTGCGATGGAGCACTTCCTTTCACGCCGATCACGTGCCACCCTACCAAAAACCTCTTTCCTCATTACCTTAGCCAGCTTCATCCTGACCCACAACTTCTTCACTTTCGAAGGCCAGACATACCAACAATTAAAGGGAACAGCCATGGGCACCAGGATGGCCCCCTGGTACGCCAACCTATTCATGGGTCGCTTAGAGGAAGCCTTCTTGGTTACCCAGGCCTGCCAACCCAAAGTTTGATACAGATTTATTGATGACATCTTCATGATCTGGACTCACAGTGAAGAAGAACTCCAGAATTTCCTCTCCAACCTCAACTCCTTTGGTTCCATCAGATTCACCTGGTCCTACTCCAAATCCCATGCCACTTTCCTTGACGTTGACCTCCACCTGTCCAATGGCCAGCTTCACACATCCGTCCACATCAAACCCACCAACAAGCAACAGTACCTCCATTATGACAGCTGCCACCCATTCCACATCAAACGGTCCCTTCCCTACAGCCTAGGTCTTCGTGGCAAACGAATCTGCTCCAGTCCGGAATCCCTGAACCATTACACCAACAACCTGAAAACAGCTTTCGCATCCCGCAACTACCCTCCCGACCCGGTACAGAAGCAAATAACCAGAGCCACTTCCTCATCTCCTCAAACCCAGAACCTCCCACAGAAGAACCACAAAAGTGCCCCACTTGTGACAGGATACTTTCCGGGACTGGATCAGACTCTGAATGTGGCTCTCCAGCAGGGATACAACTTCCTCAAATCCTGCCCTGAAAGGAGATCCATCGTTCATGAAATCCTCCCCACTCCACCAAGAGTGTCTTTCCGCCGTCCACCTAACCTTCGTAACCTCTTAGTTCATCCCTATGAAATCCCCAAACCACCTTCCCTACCCTCTGGCTCCTACCCTTGTAACCGCCCCCGGTGTAAAACCTGTCCCATGCACCATCCCACCACCACCTACTCCAGTCCTGTAACCCGGGTGGTGTACACGATCAAAGGCAGAGCCACGTGTGAAAGCACCCACGTGATTTACCAACTGACCTGCCTACACTGTGAAGCTTTCTATGTGGGAATGACCAGTAACAAATTGTCCATTCGCATGAATGGACACAGGCAGACAGTGTTTGTTGGTAATGAGGATCACCCTGTGGCTAAACATGCCTTGGTGCATGGCCAGCACATCTTGGCACAGTGTTACACCGTCCAGGTTATCTGGATACTTCCCACTAACACCAACCTGTCAGAACTCCGGAGATGGGAACTTGCCCTTCAGTATATCCTCTCTTCTCGTTATCCGCCAGGCCTCAATCTCCGCTAATTTCAATTTGCCGCCACTCATACCTCACCTGTTATTCAACAACATCTTTGCCTCTGTACTTACACCTCGACTGACATCTCTGCCAAACTCTTTGCCTTTACAAATGTCTGCTTGTGTCTGTGTATGTGCGGATAGATATGTGTGTGTGTGTGCGCGAGTGTATACCTGTCCCTTTTTCACCCTAAGGTAAGTCTTTCCGATCCCGGGATTGGAATGACTCCTTACCCTCTCCCTTAAAACCCACATCCTTTCGTCTTTCCCTCACCTTCCGTCTTTCCTGATGAGGCAACAGTTTGTTGCGAAAGCTTGAATTTCGTGTGTATGTTTGTGTTTGTTTGTGTGTCTATCGACCTGCCAGCACTTTCGTTCGGTAAGTCACATCATCTGTTTATACAAATTTTTTTTTTCTTTTCTTTTTTTTCTTTTTACGTAATATAGAAAAGGTGCACATATAAGTGGTGCCACCAGCTAAGCATTATCTTCAGGATAATTGAAACTTTTGCAAAAGGAATTAATCTGTAGGAAGTACGGTACTTGGGATGGTAGTTGTGTGTCATAACAACTAACAGGTCATATGATTCCATACAATAGTGTCCTACAAGGTACAAAGTATGTTGTCATAAACATCAATCAGAGTGAACTAACAGTAGGCCCAGAGAGGTTAGTTGAGCTACCTCAGGGTAGCGCTATTGTTCAGGGCAAGCCCATGGAGTTAAGTACTCACAAATCGATTTGCGCACAGAAGACCAGATGCACCCAATTTGAAAATGAAATATGACTCACAAGAATTAAAAAATGCAAAGATATAATCAGTTTCAGTATATCCTCTGATCTTAATTTGACAAAATAAAATCTATTGTGCGCCTTAAGCAGAATACAGTGATATTAATTTTAGACAATTCTTCCAACATGTAAAATCTCTGTCACACCTGACACTCTATGTTTTAGTAGTGATTTTCATTTAGAGGAAGTTCCTTCATATGTAACAAGACAAACTGATGTAAAAATCAGGAGGAAGCCAAGAACACACATATGTGGCATTCAGTTCACTCTTCATTGTAACAATTGCGTTACATATATCTCATTTATTTGTGAAATACATTATGAATACATGTTTGTACATGATGTGAATTCAGTGGGAAGAAAGATAGTTTCAGTCTCATTTATCAAAGTCTACAGAATAATGATGTGTGTTTAATTCCACTAGTATGCTAAATAATAATACACAACACTAATTATACTATAAACTTTAATACAAGAGCAAGCAAATTAAAACACAAATTATTTTGTGTGTTTATTTTCTGTCTTGCAGGTGACTCAGAAATATTTTATTACTTTTATGCACCAATAGGAGTATTGCTGTTGGTGAATGTCATTTTATTTGGTGCAACAGCTCATGAGCTTACATGCGGCCTGTGGAAAAGAGAAGTTGTGAAATCAACAACAGAAAGGTAATCAGTTTTCTTAGTATCCTTTATTTGTACCTTTCTTTCTTTAATTGTGACTAATTTTCCAATTACCATGACACACAAATTAACAGGTGCAGTACCATAAAGTAGAACTCGGTTCCTCACAGTATATTAATAATACAATACAAAATATATAGAGCTATAAGACATTCTATGCTTCACCTGCATTACGTTATAATGTTTTCTAAATTCCTTTGACATATTTCTTGAGATGCAAGATGAATATAATGATGAAAATACTAAAAATAATTCAACAATATCTTAATCAAACAGAGATATCAGTCCAGTCCCTGTGTTGGCATATCCCCTCTTCCTTACTTTTTTCTGCTGTACCAATAGAATGTATGCACAAAGCATCAGTAGTACCCCCAGACTTCAGCAGTTTATTTACACTCCATCACATTGCCCTCTCTTTCATTGTCAAATAAAATAATGAATAGTCTTTCTCAAACCCTTAAGAACTGATGCTGACAAATTTGTGCCCCATCGTCTATACATCTATGTGTAACTTGGGTGTAAGATCTGACCAATCAGTTCTAGTAGCAGTTCTGTGAAATACATGTCTTATCCCTTTGAATCAAAAACATTCTTTGAGGACAGCGGCGAGTCCAAGTGAATTGGGCAGGGGTTATTAAACTAAACTCGCATTTCAAAGGAGCAGGGTTCAAATCCATGCCTGATCATCTGTTTTTATGTTTTCTGTGGTTTCTCTAGATGGCTGAGCCACTTTACATCTTGGGTGTTTTGAAAAAGCCCTCACCGATCATCTTGCGCTCAATTCTTAGCCCTATTTTATGTGGCTTGACACATGAATTTTTATTAATATTGCATGTAAAGATCTCCATTACTGTTAGAGTATGAACTTGATCAACACTCTGATCTGCCATATTAATATGACAACTTAACTAATATAATGTTACTCCACCTGTAGCGTGCAAAACGAATGTATTTCGTAGTGGCATATATTTAGTAAGCCATCTGTATGTGAGCAGAGTCAGATGGCACCACAAATTCATGTACAGGCCACATGGCCCCCTTACATTGACAGTTCAATTATGAGCTCTTCTCATTGGTGCCCCACATGTCTTCAAGAGGGTTAATAGCTCCCATAATCACTGAAGTGTAATTTTTGTCTTGTGAACTTGTCACCAGTCTTGCTGGAAATTTCAAATTTATATTATATATCTTCACCAAAGAGGCATACTGTACAATGACTTTAATATAGTTCAAAAATTTACTGTGGCTGTGTGCAAAAATTAATCTTTTTAAATAATGGATTTCCGATTTAGATTTTCACTGAGGTGACAAAAGTCATGGGATAACAATGTGCACATATACACATGGCAGTAGCACTGCATACACCACGTATGAAAGAGCAGTGCACTGATTGTGTTATCATTTGCACTCAGGTGATTCATATGAAAATGTTTTCGAGAGGCATTACTAGGTTTTGAATGTGGAATGGTAGTTGGAGTTAGATGCATGGGACATTTCATTTTGGAAATAGTTATAGAATTCAATATTCCAAGATTCACAGTATAAAGAGAGTTCTGAGAATACCAGAGAAGGCACTACCTCTCGCCGTGGACAATGCAGTGGCCAATGCTCTTCAGTAACGACAGAGAGCAGCGGTGCTTGTGTAGAGCTGTCAGTGCTAAAAGACAAGCAGCAATGCGCAAAATAACCGCAGAAATCGATGTGGGATATATGACAAACATATTCATTAGGACGGTGCAGTGGAATTTGGGTACTGGCAGATGACCGACACGAGTGCCTCTGCTAACAGCAAGAAGCTGCCTGCAGCGCATCTCCTGAGTTCGTGACCGTATCAGTTGGACCCTTGATGACCGGAAAACTGTGGCCTACTCAACAGTCCTCATTTCAGTTGGTAAGAGCTGATGGCAGGGTTTGAGTGTTGTGCAGGCTCATGAAGCTATGGACACAGGTTGTCAACAAGGCACTGTAAAAGCTATTGGTGGCTCCGTGATGATGTGGGGCTGTACGTAGAATGGACTGGGTCACGTGGTCCATCTGTACTGATCATTGACTTGAAATGGTTCTGTTTGGCTACTTGTTCCCAAACAACAAAGAAATTTTTATGGACGGCAATTCGCCATGTCACTGGGCCACAGTTTTTGCGACTGATCTGAAAAATATTCTGAACGATTTGAGCGAGTGATCTCAATATCCATATCACCGACATGAGTCCCATGGAACATTTATGAGAAGTAATTGAGAGGTCAATTCATCCACAAGGCCCTGCATCTGCAACCCTTTCACAATTATGGATGGCTATAGAAGCAGCATGGCTCAATATTTCTGCAGGGGCTTCCAACAACTTGAGTCCATGCCATGTCAATCCAACCACGTCAACTTGCTGTACTACACTTTCCACGATGAAGTCTGATATGATATTAGGAGGTATCGCATGACTTTTGTCACCTGAGTGTATGTATGTTCTCAAAATGCAGTTCAGATAAAGACAAATAAAAATGAAGTAACTTTCAGGGACATAACTATTTTACATTTTGTTAATGAAAATAGAAACAAAATATTAGTAGCCGGTTTTGATGTAAGAGAAAACACACACGTGCACGTGCCACCCCCCCCCCCCCCCCCCCACACACACACCCTTTTATTTAGCAATATCATCTGTTACACAATCTCTAATAGGCATCTGAAGAATCGCAAAATGAATTAATTGATACAGTACTGCTTCACAATCACTATAGAGATGTGCATTGCTATGTCTGCCTGTAGCTAGCACACTGGGGTGAGCAAAAAAAATTTATCTTTGACTTTCATGTTAAATCACTAGATATTTGTTCAGCACTATACTGTTCACTATGGTTACCCTAAAGCAGATCAAAAAATATTATCATAAGAGGTGACAGTGATGATTTTTCAAGCATATAAATTCTACTAACAAGCGAACCTGCCCATCGCACCCCCCCTCAGATTTAGTTATAAGTTGGCACAGTGGATAGGCCTTGGAAAACTGAACACAGATCAATCGAGAAAACAGGAAGAAATTGTGTGGAACTATGAAAAAAAATAAGCAAAATATACAAACTGAGTAGTCCATGCGCAAGATAAGCAACAACAAGGAGCATATGAGCTTAGGAGCGCCCTGGTCCCGTGGTTAGCGTGAGTAGCTGCGGAACGAGAGGTCCTTGGTTCTAGTCTTCCCTTGACTGAAAATTTTACTTTCTTTATTTTTGCAAAGTTATGAGCTGTCCGTTCGTTCATTGACGTCTCTGTTCACTGTAATAAGTGTAATGTCTGTTTTGGGACCGCACCGCAAAACCGTGCGATTAGTAGACGAAAGGACGTGCCTCTCCAATGGGAACCGAAAACATTTGATCGCAAGGTCATATGTCAACCAATTCCTCCACAGGAAAACACGTCTGATATATTCTACATGACACTGGTGACGGCATGTGCGTCACATGACAGGAATATGTTGTCGACCCACCTAACTTGTACACTTAGCGAATGGGTAAGAAGATTCTTCTACCTTGCCCGATTTAGATTTTCTTGAGGATGTGATAATCACTCCCAAAAAAGCGATGAAAATATAAGAGTTTGTCACATAAACTGAAAATAAAAAATTAAACTTTTCTCCGGAGGGAAAACTTGAACCTAGGACCTCTCGTTCCGTAGCTGCTCTCGCTAACCACGGGACCACGGCGCTCCTTAATACTTGTTGTCAATGATGTTGCATATCTTCGCATGGACTACTCAGTTTGTATATTTTGCTTATTTTTTTCATAGTTCCACACAACTTCTTCCTGTTTTCTCAATTGATCTGTGTTCAGTTTTTCAAGGCCTATCCACTGTGCCAACTTATAACTAAATCTGAGGGGGGTGCGATAGGGAGGTTTCCTTTTGTAAGGTGAGTCAGAAGCCAAAACAGTGACCCAGTGCAGCACTCATCCCAGCATTGCCAGTTACCAGGGTAGGCAACACCTGGAGCACAAAGCATAGGACAGAGACAGAGATCACACTGGCAACACCAAAAGGTATTCCCTGTCTGTCTTTGCGCAGAACACATCACAAAGCCACCTTCGGATGTGCCCACCACATTAATGAAGAGATCGATACATGAAAGAATGAAATCCTGTACACCTAAATGTGACACTGTCGTAATATTGATTTAGTCTGGAGCTTTTGCAGCATCTTATGTAAGAACCACAGCACAAATATTGCCTCAGTGCCCTTTGAACATCTTGTAATACAGCAGGATGTTATTCAATTATCCAGAAATGTGGCATATTCTGATGTGATTATGGGCATAATATACCAGCAAGTTTGATTTATGTGAATAAGCAGGTAGTATCATACATTCAAACTAATAGTAATTAACAATGTCACTGTGTCAGCAAGGGAATATCAACAGGTTTTGTATGCAGGATACTATTAGCAACTCAATACAGTGGAAAGTTTGTCCCAGAACACTCGTGCTGCTTCTAACACTGTATTTCACTGTTTGTTGTGCTGATTGTCATCTGTTTTGGTCTCCAGTGTCCTTGGATAAGACATGCTTGTCCATCCTCCAAAAAATCTACTATCAGTTTCATAGTCACTTGTCTGCTTTTGTTACACACTAATGTAACAGTGGCAGCAAATTGATATTTAGTGAGACTTGACATTTTTGGAGACCTCACCCAGAATTTAGGCCAGCAAACTCTGTACTCTGCCAACTGCTCATATCATTAGCTTTCTACATTTTAATTTGGTGCATAGACCTGTCATATCATGTCAATTCCCAAGATGTGCTCTTACTCAGGCTATGGTGTGGTCATTTCACTCACTAGTGTATATATATCCAGAATATATGTCTGTTCAGTGTTCAAATTGCAAATAAAAAGTAAGGATAGGAAACTTGATTCACCTATTCCAATGAGTATGGGGCTACAATGGGTTCACCAAAAAATTGAACTACTTCCCTTCCTTAAGAAATAACTTAACTGTTCAGATCCATGGACCTAGCAGGAGAGGTGACACAGTAATTTTGGCATTAGACTTTCTTTAGGGCCTCACATATCCTTCTAGCCATCCAGATTTAGGCTTTCTAATCAGTTAAAGGAATAAAAGTATATATCTTTTGAAAGGGGCACAGGCGATTTCTCTTCTCTTACTTCCCTTATTCAGCCTTCTGCTCTGTCTGTAATGATGGCATCACCAATGGGATGTTAAATCTTAATCTTCCTTCATTGAAAGTAATTAAATTTGCACTGATTAATCACTCTAAATATAATCACTCTAAATATCACAACTAAATATACTGATGGTGTGAGAACTTTTTCCTGTAGCAGTGCAAAATCTTTAAATGAAATCATTCTGTTTTTGGCTGTTAAAACATTATTTATTGCAACTGCAATTTTGAGACGTGGTCATTCTCAGGCACTGTAGGATGTTATATAACGCATTCAATAATATAAAGCTATGAGATGCTGTGTAAGAGCAGTTGCAGGAGGTGTTGTGAATTTGTCTGCTGTACCATATATCGTACATGTTAGAAAATGTGAAATAACAATGTAAGCACTTAGGTTTAAACTTCTTATAGCAGGTGTGGTAAATGGATCACAAAAGCAGCAAAGATCTAAACATGCCATAAACCTATAAAATCTCTCACTTGACAGCACACACATGGATGCACCAGAGTTTATTTGTGATGGTACACACAAGTACACTGTACTGATACCTCTGACGAAAAAAAATCAGAACTGCAGATTTTGAGATGTGGTACACTAGAACTTTTGCTGTAGTTACAGCAATGTAAAACAAATGCTGTATTCACACTTTTAAAATGCTCAGAAATACATTAAAACAACATTTTAAAAAGTCCAAATTAAAAAACCTTCAAGGACACAGTACAGGGAACTCCTGTTGGAATGTAAATAATGTAAGGAGTAAATGTTACAACTCACAAGCTGTTACCTATACTCCTTAAATAATATTAATATTGGTTTGCATTACTACGCACATATGAACATTCCCAGCTGGCCATCACAACTCAGTTCTCCATAGTCAGAATATGCCAGCTCTGGAACTGACATCACTGTTACTTACTTCATGTGAATTTGCCACAAGTTCCCTCTGACAAAAACTACTTTTACTGTTGTTAACAACATAAATATTGACCTAGGATCTACCAGTTATGGCTTGCTCAGCGTTAAGCACATCCAAAAGTGTGTCTCGTCCAACTAATCTGTACCAGGTTAGATCATCAGAAAGATTGCACAAGTTAGTAGCTGGGATCCATAATGATCTATGCTCTGTATTCTATCACATGTAGCACTAAGCCTATGTGGGCATCACTAACAGTGGTTGATAATTTGATGTCTGCTTCAATTTCCAAATTTTCCAACATGATGATACTGCATTTTTTTTTTTTTTTTACCATTACATGGAAAGAGCAGATGTTTCTTGCTAACCATTTGGATTAATTTTCAGGAACTGACCACCAAGAAACTAATAAAGAACATATATTTGAATTCCAATAAATATGATGTACTTTAATACAAGGATGCACTTTGATCAACAGGGCCATAGTTGATTACTGATTCCCTCTTGTAAAGGAGACTGCAACAAACTAACCCCCTTCACAGAAATATAACATGAAATAGGAGGCAACTAAACAATTGCAAACGAGAAGTAAATAAACCTATGCCGTTTCTAATGTATTTGGGGTTCACATCCACAAAATTTGTTCATCGATTTAGCTTTTTACAAATATCTATTATGCCCCATCATTAGATTTCCCACTTCATATCTACACCAAAGTAAGTTGACATTTGTTGTTTGCAGTTTTCCATATTTCTCTTTTCTGTACACAGGCAGCATGAGATACATATTTGTCTTCGGTTCACCTGTATGTAATAAGACACAAAATCATTGTATATCAAATTATTTTGTTAAATGTTATGTAATTTTGGATTCTTCTTGGACTCGTGTATTAACTATGTTGTGTCTTTTATTTTACAGGGCAACTCTTTGGAGAGTTTGTGTGAAGCTTGTTGTTGTGATGGGACTGACGTGGGTGATTGATATATTATCATGGGCGATAGGTGGACCTGCATACCTCTGGTATGTCACCGACCTTGCAAATGCATTGCAAGGCGTTTTTATATTTGGTGTAGTTGGGTGTCAGCCTCAGGTGTGGGCTGCCATCAATAGGATGTGGTGTTTGCGTGAACAGCAGGACAGAACCACGGCAGCTCATCGTCATCTGTCTTCCTATTCACAAGGACTGCCTTCTCTCGGTGACTCTTCAATCAACTCACCCTCTACTAAAAATACTTCCTCACCCATGGAGACTGTTTGTTGACAATTACTTAGTGTACGTTGGTACTTGGTGTAGCATTCACATCATATACTGAGTTATGCTTTTATGAAATGTGACCTGCTAACAGAGGTGTGGCTGCAATGAAGATCATGATAATGTCGCATACATAAGTAGCCAACAGACAAATATGGTTGTAACAAGAGCAAGGTAGCACAAATATAACGATACAGGTTTTTTTTCCTAGTTTGTGTTGAGAACCTATGCTCAGGATGTTATTTTGTAGTCTTTTTCTTCCATGTCTCAAGCATATATTTGAGACAATGCAAAGAGTTTGACACATTAGCAAAGAACAAATTGTATTATACAGACAAAATGTTTTTTAGTGAAGGCTGTTGTACCTGATGTGGTATTTCTTAATATTGTCTGCACTGTTTGTCATGAAAGTTGTGAAGGAGACTACTCGTAAGATATGATAAAAGTTCCTATTTAGCTTATGTAAAGGGTTTGTTTCATGCTGTCACTTTCTTCAGTAACTGACTATGCAGACATTGTATATCGCTTTAACACTTCTGTTCTTGCCTAGAATCTAAAAACATTGTAAAACATACCATAATTTATGCACGACAAGGTGACACTAAATTTCAAATACAACATTGCTTGGATAAACTAATGTGAAGCTCCATACCAGTATCTCCTGCTATGTGATATATGGAAGATAAAGTAATGAAATTTCTGGACTGAAAATGCTATGTACAAATACTTACAAGTATCTTAGTGTTGTAGAATACATGAAGTTTCATTGTAGTCAACAGTTTTATGTAAATATTGATGTAATAGTGTTAAGTTTCTCGTTTTGACTATTCCTATTGCTTTAGATGTAAAGCAATATCTTGTGATACTATAAGTTAAGACAAATAACATTCCCATACCTGAATACAAGGGAAAGACATGTATATATAAACAGAATGAATTATCTCATTTTATAGAAACAAGAGAAAAACCAAATAACAAGAGTTCTGAAGTTACCAGTGTACCATTATGTCTTCATATTACATACAGCAAATGCAATGAAATAGATGAAATTATAATTGCTAACAATTGGCTGTCAAACCAGGACATTACATTAGTGGAACTCATGGATCATTGCTTAAGATATTTTAAATTAAGATCTGTGTTTAAGATAAATGAAAACAGAAACCTGTGCCTTTTTAGTGTGAACGTACAAGAGTCAGTTGATAAAAATGTGTATGTTCATGGTTTTTTAAGCAAAGATGTAGTTTATTAACTGTAACAAAATGATCTTTTTGAACTGTGACAATAAAGTACTTGTTACTTTTTCAAAATGTGTGTTGTTATCACTAATACAACTGAGTAAACCCAAAGTGGGCAGCTATCATTATAACAGATAAAATAAACTAGGCACTTTTGACCTGGTGAAAATCCATTTTTCCAAGACTTGTAGTAACTTGATGAAATGAATATGAAGATCAACTAAAAGACCAGCATACATGAAAATAATTCCAATTCCACACAGCTATAACCTTAAAGCAAGACTATTTAACGTACACAGACAATTGCATACGTTTCAACAATTTTGTATTTTGCTGGGCTAGGATACAATGGTACTGGGAAAAGTGTACTTTTGTCTAAACATACATAAACATGCTAACCACTACCTTTAAATGGTTATACACATCATCTCAAAAACTGAAATGGAAAGTAAACCAATAATCTATGAACACAGTGAAATATGATAAAACGAATATTACACAGGTACTTATTTTATAAAGTTGCACATGTTGGCCCATGAAAACCATCAAGCAACAAAAGCGGCATATTGTCATAAGAGAGTACATGTTCCATTTGGTTTGGTTTGAGCTACAATAGACTAGACTCAGCATTATAGAGAGCGCACATGGAAAAAATTCAGTCACCAAAAGAATGTGGAAAATGTTAAAATAGACAGTTTTCCTGCCCCGCAAAAATCTGAATCTTTTAGGAAGAAAAACTTGAGCCTATGGATGAGAACTTCAATGATGGTCATATTTGTATTCCTTTTCTTTCTAAATAAAGTGAAAAACTGAACGACAAGCCCAGTCAAATGCTTGTTTTCCCTATAGCATAATAATGGTACCTTTTTTTTAAGCAGTTCTTTAGGTATTTTGGGGTGCTCATTCTGAAATTAAACTTCTCTCGTGTTGGAGGTAGATTTTCACAATGAAAAATGACAAAAAATTCACACTTTTGGCTGTTTTTTGCTTATGCCTTAAAAACTATGCATTTTTTGAAGATGACCACTCTACACAAAAGCACAATAGACAAAATTTCCTAGACAATATACTTGTCAGCTTTCAGTTTTTGATGAGAATGTGCATAAAAACAGTGATTATTTTTATTTTATTTTTTGGCTCTTCTGCGATAATGTTTAAGACACTCTCCCACACCCTACAGCTCGAAAAATAGACACTAACAAAAAAAAGGAAAAAAAAGAAAAAAACTGACACACCATGAAGGACTTATTCAGATGTGATGAAAATTGGTAGGTGTGATGTTCATGTACAGAGAAACCAATGGTTACAACTTCAGAAAAATTGGATGATGTATTCAAGAGAAAGAGCTTCACAAATTGAGCAAGTCATGCAAACTGTTATTCAGCTTGGTATTGATTGATAAGAGTTGTTGGATACACTTGTGAGGGATATTGTGCCAGAATCTGTCTAGTTGATGCGTTACATCATAAAAATCCCAAACTTGTTAAAGCAAGGTAGGATTTGGCAATCATGAAGACAAGCAGTAGAAACTCACTGTGTGTGAGTGGGCATTACCTTGCTGAAATGTAAGCCCAGGATGGCTTGCCATGAAAGGCAATAAAATAGTGTTAGAATATCGTTGGCATACAACTGTACTGTAGGGTTGCCACAGATGGTGACAAAAGGGGTCCTGCTTTGAAAAGAAATGGCATCCCAGTTGCCTAGTTGTCGGGCCATATGGCATGTGACAGTCATATTGACTACCCGCCACTGTCCAGGATGCGTTCAGACATCTGTTCATTGTTAAGATAATGTTGGCAAGATAATGCCTGCCCACACAGCGTGGGAGTTTCTACTGCTTGTCTTCATCCTTGCTAAACCCTACCATGGCCAGTAAGTGTGCAGAGCTAGAGTTCAAACATCAGCAATATTATTTATTTATTTACTCGTCAAGTTCCGTAGGACCAAAGTGAGTAGCAAATCTCCAAGGTCATGGAATGTGTCAGTACATGAAATTACAACATAAATGTCATAACAGATAAAAATAAATGTTCATGAACCTTAAAAAAAGTCAGTCCATAAGTTTAAGTAAACGCTATCAACAATACAATAAAGATCAGCTTAATTTTTCAAGAAACTCCTCCACAGAATAGAAGGAGTCACCCATGAGGAAACTCTTCAGTTTCGATTCGAAAGCACATGGATTACTGCTAAGATTTTTGAATTTGAGTGGCAACTTATTGAAAATGGATGCAGCAGTATACTGCACACCTTTTTGCACAAGAGTTAAGGAAGTCCAATCCAAATGCAGGTTTGATTTCTGCTGAGTATTAACCGAGTTAAAGCTGCTTATTCTTGGGAATAAACTAATACTGGTAACAAGAAATGACAAAAAGGAACATACGTATTGAGAGGCCAATGTCAAAATACCCAGATTATTGAACAGAGGTCGACAAGAGGTTCGTGAACTCACACCACTTATTGCCCGAACTGTCCATTTCTGAGCCAAAAATATCCTTTTAGAATGGGAAGAGTTACCCCAAAATATAATATCATAAGACAATAGCGAATGGAAATAAACAAAGTAGATGTCGAACGATCACTCACTTCCGATACCGTTCGAATAATAAAAATTGCAGTTTTAAGTCTTTGAACAAGATCCTCAACGTGGGATTTCCACAATAGCTTACTATCTATCTGAAAACCTAGAAATTTGAACTGTTCAGTTTCACTTACCATATGCCCGTTCTGTGAAATTAATGTCGGGCTTTGTTGAAATGTGTGTTAGAAACTGTAAAAACTGAGTCATACTGTGATTTAGCGTTAGTTTATTTTCTACAAGCCATGAACTGAGATCATGTACTGCACTATTTCAAACCGAGCCAATGTTGCACTCAACATCCTTTACTACCAAGCTAGTGTCATCAGCAAACAGAAATATTTCAGAGTTACCCATAATACTAGAGAGCATATCATTTATATAAATATGGTTTAAGTTAGATACAGTGGGAATTAGTGAAGTTCGGTGGCAGGAGGAACATGACTTTTGGTCAGGTGATTACAGGGTTATAAATACAAAATCAAATAGGGGTAATGCAGGAGTAGGTTTAACAATGAATAAAAAAATAGGAGTGCGGGTTAGCTACTACAAACAGCATAGTGAACGCATTATTGTGGCCAAGATAGACACAAAGCCCATGCCTACTATAGTAGTACAAGTTTATATGCCAACTAGCTCTGCAGATGATGAAGAAATTGATGAAATGTATGACGAGATAAAAGAAATTATTCAGGTAGTGAAGGGAGACGAAAATTTAATAGCCATGGGTGACTGGAATTCGTCAGTGGGAAAAGGGAGAGAAGGAAACATAGTAGGTGAATATGGATTGGGGGGAAGAAATGAAAGAGGAAGCCGCCTTGTAGAATTTTGCACAGAGCATTACTTAATCATAGCTAACACTTGGTACACGAATCATGAAAGACGGTCGTATACCTGGAAGAATCCTGGAGATACTAAAAGGTATCAGATAGATTACATAACGGTAAGACAGAGATTTAGGAACCAGGTTTTAAATTGTAAGACATTTCCAGGGGCAGATGTGGATTCTGACCACAATATATTGGTTATGAACTGTAGATTGAAACTGAAGAAACTGCAAAAAGGTGGGAATTTAAGGAGATGGGACCTGGATAAACTGAAAGAACCAGAGGTTGTAGAGAGTTTCAGGGAGAGCATAAGGGAACAATTGACAGGAATGGGGGAAAGAAATACAGTAGAACAAGAATGGGTAGCTTTGAGGGATGAAGTAGTGAAGGCAGCAGAGGATCAAGTAGGTAAAAAGACGAGGGCTAATAGAAATCCTTGGGTAACAGAAGAAATATTGAATTTAATTGATGAAAGGAGAAAATATACAAATGCAGTAAATGAAGCAGGCAAAAAGGAATACAAATGTCTCAAAAATGAGATCGACAGGAAGTGCAAAATGGCTAAGCAGGGATGGCTAGAGGACAAATGTAAGGATGTAGAGGCTTGTCTCACTAGGGGTAAGATAGATACTGCCTACAGGAAAATTAAAGAGACCTTTGGAGAGAAGAGAACCACTTGTATGAATATCAAGAGCTCAGATGGCAACCCAGTTCTAAGCAAAGAAGGGAAGGCAGAAAGGTGGAAGGAGTATATAGAGGGTTTATACAAGGGCGATGTACTTGAGGACAATATTATGGAAATGGAAGAGGATGTAGATGAAGATGAAATGGGAGATACGATACTGCGTGAAGAGTTTGACAGAGCACTGAAAGACCTGAGTCGAAACAAGGCCCTGGGAGTAGACAACATTCCATTAGAACTACTGATGGCCTTGGGAGAGCCAGTCATGACAAAACTCTACCATCTGGTGAGCAAGATGTATGAGACAGGCGAAATACCCATAGACTTCAAGAAGAATATAATAATTCCAATCCCAAAGACAGCAGGTGTTGACAGATGTGAAAATTACCGAACTATCAGTTTAATAAGTCACAGCTGCAAAATACTAATGCGAATTCTTTACAGACGAATGGAAAAACTGGTAGAAGCGGACCTCGGGGAAGATCAGTTTGGATTCCGTAGAAATGTTGGAACACGTGAGGCAATACTAACCTTACGACTTATCTTAGAAGAAAGATTAAGAAAAGGCAAACCTACGTTTCTAGCATTTGTAGACTTAGAGAAAGCTTTTGACAACGTTAACTGGAATACTCTCTTTCAAATTCTGAAGGTGGCAGGGGTAAAATACAGGGAGCGAAAGGCTATTTACAATTTGTACAGAAACCAGATGGCAGTTATAAGAGTCGAGGGGCATGAAAGGGAAGCAGTGGTTGGGAAAGGAGTGAGACAGGGTTGTAGCCTCTCTCCGATGTTATTCAATCCGTATATTGAGCAAGCAGTAAAGGAAACAAAAGAAAAATTCGGAGTAGGTATTAAAATCCATGGAGAAGAAGTAAAAACTTTGAGGTTCGCCGATGACATTGTAATTCTATCAGAGACAGCAAAGGACTTGGAAGAGCAGTTGAACGGAATGGACACTGCCTTCAAAGGAGGATATAAGATGAACATCAACAAAAGCAAAACGAGGATAATGGAATGTCGTCAAATTAAGTCGGGTGATGCTGAGGGAATTAGATTAGGAAATGAGACACTTAAAGTTGTAAAGGAGTCTTGCTATTTTGGGAGCAAAATAACTTATGATGGTCGAAGTAGAGAAGATATAAAATGTAGACTGGCAATGGCAAGGAAAGCGTTTCTGAAGAAGAGAAATTTGTTAACATAGAGTATAGATTTAAGTGTCAGGAAGTCGTTTCTGAAAGTATTTGTATGGAGTGTAGCCATGTATGGAAGTGAAACATGGACGATAAATAGTTTGGACAAGAAGAGAATAGAAGTTTTCGAAATGTGGTGCTACAGAAGAATGCTGAAGATTAGATGGGTAGATCACATAAATAATGATGAGGTATTGAATAGAACTGGGGAGAAGAGGAGTATGTGGCACAACTTGACAAAAAGAAGGGACTGGTTAGTAGGACAAGTTCTGAGGCATCAAGGGATCACAAATTTAGCATTGGAGGGTAAAAATCGTAGAGGGAGACCAAGAGATGAATACACTAAGCAGATTCAGAAGGATGTGGGTTGCAGTAAGTACTGGGAGATGAAGAAGCTTGCACAGGATAGGGTAGCATGAAGAGCTGGATCAAACCAGTCTCAGGACTGAAGACCACAACAACAACAATCTCGGAAAGGCATTTGCCAAGAAAGTTATACGATTTCCTGTAGAAACTAAATTTTTATTTAATTCACCAGCAATGCTCAGAAAATGATTGCTAAATACTGTACATATATCTGATTTAGCAGTAACAGAAATATTTTTACTGTTAACTGACTTTATATCATTGACCTTGTGCTGCTGACCATACACTTCCTTCACAACTGACCATATGGTTTTAATTTTATCCTGTGAATTAGCAATATTATTTGCATAGCAATACTCTTTGCCTTCCTAATAACATTTTTAAGCATCTTACAATACTGTTTGTGATGGGCTACTGTAGCTTAATTGTGACTACTTCCAACATTTTGATATAATTCCCGCTTTGTTCTATATGATATCCTTATCCCACTAGTCAGCCACCCGGGCTGCCCATTACTGCTAGTACCCTGTTTAGAATGTTCTAATGGGAAGCAACTCTCAAAGAACATGAGAACTGTGTTAAGGAAAGCATTGTATTTATCATCTATGTTATTGGCACTATAAACATCCTGCCACTCTTGTTCCTTGACAAGGTTTAAAAAACTCTCTATTGCTGTTGGATTAACTTTCCGACATAGTTTGTAATTAAATATATGACATTGGTTTGAGTACAAATGTATTTTAGTGTTAAATTTTTTGCATAATGGTCTGAAAGGCCATTACCCTTTTACTAACAGAATGCCCATCTAGTAACGAAGAATGAATAAAAATATTGTCTATGGCTGTGCTACTGTTCCCCTGCACCCTAGTTGGCTTGTAAACCTAGAATGGAATAGAGATCTGTAGTCGGGGCAGACATTATTGTTATCAGGAATTTTTTTTCTGTTGAAGGAAACCAGAAGTATCCTCAATTGCCGCTAGCATTCAGGAAGAGACTAATTTTCAAAGTGGTGACTAATAGGCAACTGCATTAATGTCAAGAGACCTCCTGCTGGCCCATATTATTTCTCCATAAGCAATAAGAGGAACCATTTTCTTGAGCCAACATTTGCTCCTTTAATGACTGATTTGAGTGTTTTATCTATTTGAAATTGTTTTAGTATTCATTGTAGTGTGTAGAGGACAAAGTAAAGTAAAGTGTAGTAAACTGCAAAAATATCAAAATTGATAGTTTTGAGGCAATCCACTTTGTTTCAACAACACTGAACAACTGACTTTGCTAACGAGAGGTCCCGTTCTGCTTTCTGCCTCACATATCGAGAGGTTGGAAAGCCAATTTGTGCCCTCTGGTCACCCTGGCACAGGTGTGGCCTGTCATCGTCTACCTTTTCTGTTATGTTCACAGCGTAGATGGTGTTGAATATTTATGACAGGCCAATCCCATCCGTAATATAACCCACAGCCTTCATGAAAGACCTCACCAAGTGGATACATTTAGTTGTATGACCACATCAGGTAGCTCAGGGTCTCTTACATGATTTGCTATCGCATTTCACACCTTGAGGTACAGAGGTTGATCAAATGTGATGAAAGTTTTTCACTGCCTCAATGAATGTGTCTTTCGAACAGCAGACAACAACGATGTGTATATCATGTCGTATTCCCCAAGGACCACATTTATAAAGGGGTGGCAGTCCATGAATATGTTTTGGTAATGCACTTCTTTGGTTACCTCCCCCATAAAACCATTCTGTCCAGAAATTCCTGGAAGACTTTTTGATTTGCTGTAGAGCCATAGCAAGAGGTGGTAGTGATGGAATGATGGTCTTAGTATGAGGGAATGATGTACTTAGGTCATTGATGTGAATAGTAGCTAAGATTCCTTTCAAAATATTCCAATGGTACAGCTCCTAAGCTGATGGTACATCCTTCAGCTGTACGTCCTTTTGACCTAGGAAAATGGCATTTTTTAGGGGGCTGTACATTGGATGCCCCAGTTGTGTGGAATGAGTTTCATCCATCCAGAGCTTGAATGTTGAAATCAGTATTGCCATAGACCATCTGGCAAAGTGCTTGTTTGTTAACAGCCGGGGGAGGACACATAACTGATAACACTTGAAATAGAGTTGCTTTGTTGTACAAGGAATAAATCTCCAAGGTAGACAGGACATCTATCAATTAGGGGGTGAGTGCCATATTTTTTGTAAAGAAATGCTGCTAGGCCAATTTAAAGAGGTGAGACACAGCAGTAATCATACTATGTGCAACAGCTGCTGACTTTCCTTCCATTTCTCCATATCGCCTCCCTTTTTGCTGAGTGCCACAGCAGCTATAAAAACTCAGTCTCAGAAATGAAATCCACAGTGTCCCCTTTCTGAAGGGTGGTATTCAGTCAAATTATATACTGTGATCATATGTCTTCCACAATTATGGCAGTGGCTGTTTCAGCTAAGGCACACTTTTCTTCTTTTTCTGGCAACCTCTGAACACCTTGCTACCAGGATTCATTAAAGATGATACAGTGGCTTTGAAACATACAATGTAACATTTCCTTGTCTGATAGTGTTCAGATGCAGAAAGAAATCACCTTCAATTTGCTCCTTTGATGCTTCCATGCTGAATTGATACACCTCATTATTGTTTTCTATAAAACAGTAAATTGTTTTCATAACCATCTTCCACCTCAACTGCACAAAGACTCCAAGGGGGGGCTGGTGCAGTTTTCATGCACAGAAAATAGTATTGTATACCAGCTACTACCACATCAGTTGCTGACTCTATCCATTTTTCTATGCTATATCCAAATTCACCATTTTCATGAGTGTGAGTACGTTTTCTCTACTGACTAATTTCCTCACAGAGTAGCCCTACACAAAACTGCATTTTAAGGAAGGCTGTTTGGCGTGTTTCTTAGCATAGTCCTCCTCCTCACACAAAAAACAGTAAGTTTTAAAAGCAAACTCTGGGATAACTGAATGACGCGGTATTGATTGTGGATTTTCTCGAGCCGTCTTCAGATAACTTTCATTTCAGTGTTCCTCTTAAACATTACAGCCTTACCATCCTGTCTCTTCTTATTGGCTTGAATGAGATTTCAATCCTTTTTCCCTTACAATGCTCATCTGAGTCCTATTTTCTATCAGTTTGTCACAAATTATGCATTTCAGACGAGACATGCACATAATAACAAAAACTTGTTATGGCACTGAAAACTGAGACAATATTGTAGCTTTAAAGATTCAACTATGACGTGTTGAGTTAGTATGTGCTGACTAACCCACCGCAACACGGTAGGAGCAGATAGGCTATGAGATACTTGAATGGACTTGAAAGGGGGGGGGGGGGGGGGCATTGAAGGAGGAATATGAGCAACAAACGAATGGAAGGTACTGTGATGCACAGTTATATAAAGACAGTATAAGTAGTATACATTTTATTACTGTAAAAAATGCAGAAGTCGAAGAACAAATACTCAGGAGAAAAACAGAAGGAAGCATTTAATCAAAGTTGCTGCTACACAGTCTGTTAGGGGAAAGAGACTGGGTCAGCCTTCCTTGAGGCGGCTCACAAAAATGTTATCTATTTATTTAAAGTATTGTAAGGTTTCATATAGCCGTGGGGTCTACAGGCCAGGTGTATCACATCAGGTGAACCTCTGACAATAGTTTGCGACAAGTCCTGGGTGTCTGATGAGGCTGCCCTCAAACTTCTATACCAACAGCTATGGGTTGTTCGGGTTGTTTGGGGGTGGAGACCAAACAGCGAGGTCATCGGTCTCATAGGATTAGGGAAGGATGGGAAGGGAATTCGGCCATGCCCTTTCAAAGGAACCATCCCGGCATTCACCTGAAGTGATTTAGGGAAATCACGGGAAACCTAAATCAGGACGGCCGAACACGGGATTGAACCATCGTCCTCCTGAATGCGAGTCCAGTGTGCTAACCACTGCGCCACCTCGCTCGGTCCCAACAGCTACAGTCAGAAGTGTGGAGATAGAGAGATGACAGGCAAATGCATTTAGTCTTAGCTGACTTGCATTTGGACACAAGAGAATAATGTGCCTTTGCATTTTAGGAGGGCAAATTTAATGTACTGTCATGTGCTTTAGGGGCTTTAACTGATAAAAAGTATATTTATCAAGTTGTAGGGGACGGCAGTGGGCATTTTTTACCGTTCCACATAATGGCCAAAAAATAACTGTTTTTCAGCATGGTCTAGTACAGGTGCCACTCAGCAGAAAAACATTGTCACGTGCATTTCCTAGAAAATTTCATCTACTTTAATTTTGTACAGAATGGTCGTCTCTGAAAACTGCATATTCTCTGAGATATAAGCGAAAAACTGAAAAAGTGCAGAATTTCTTTCTTCTTCTCTCTCTTCTTTTTTTCATTGTGAAGCCGACGTTGTACATGGCAACAAACTTGAAATGTGGATTCAGACCCCAAGAAAAGATATGGACATTGAGGAAGAAGCTTCCACAGTTTTGTCACAAAAACTTTTATGTCTTTAAGCTGGAGGTTGTCTGTTTTGCACACAATGATTGATGAATCCACAATTAGTTTGACTACTAATATTTATTGAGGTCTCATAACCAAAGAATAAAGTTCCAGATAATAAAATGATAACAGAAATGATCTTCTGTGACAAACGTGAATGTACACTACGGGCCATTAAAATTGCTACACCAAGAAGAAATGCAGATATTAAACGGGTATTCATTGGACAAATATATTATACTAGAATGACATGTGATTACATTTTCACGCAGTTTGCGTGCATAGATCCTGAGTAATCAGTACCCAGATCAACCACCTCTGGCCGTAATAACGGCCTTGATACGCCTGGGCATTGAGTCAAACAGAGCTTGGACGGCGTGTACAGGTACAGCTGCCCATGCAGCTTCAACACGATAGCACAGTTCATCAAGAGTAGTGCACAGTTCATCAAGAGTAGTGACTCGCGTATTGTGAAGAGCCAGTTGTTCGGCCACCACTGACCAGACGTTTTCAATTGGTGGGAGATCTGGAGGATGTGCTGGCCAGGGCAGCAGTCGAACATTTTCTGTATCCAGAAATGCCCGTATAGGACCTGCAACATGCGGTCGTGCTTTATCCTGCTGAAATGTAGGGTTTCGCAGGGATCGAATGAAGGGTAGAGCCATGGGTCGTAACACATCTGAAATGTAACGTCCACTGTTCAAAGTACCGTCAATGCGAACGAGAGGTGACTGAGATGCGTAACCAATGGCACCCCATATCATCACACCTGGTGATACGCCAATATGGCAATGACGAATACACGCTTCCAATGTGCGTTCACCGCGATGTCGTGGAACACGGATGCGACCATCATGATGCTGTAAACTGAACCTGGATTCATCCGAAAACACGATGTTTTGCCATTCGTGCACCCTGGTTCGTCGCTGAGTATACCATCGCAGGGGCTCCTGTCTGTGATGCAGTGTCAAGTGTAACCGCAGCCGTGGTCTCCGAGCTGATAGTCCATGCTGCTGCAAACGTCGTCGAACTGTTCGTGGAGATGGTTGTTGTCTTGCAAACGTCCCCATCTGTTGCCTCAGGGATCGACACACGACTGCACGATCTATTAAAGCCATGCGGATAAGATGCCTGTCATCTCAACTGATAGTGATACAAGGCCGTTGGAATCCAGCACAGCGTTCCGTATTACCTTCCTGAACCCCACTGATTCCATATTCTGCTAACAGTCATTGGATCTCGACCAACGCGAGCAGCAATGTCGCGATATGATAAACCGCAATCGCGATAGGCTACAATCTGACCTTTATCAAAGTTGGAAACATGATGGTACATATTTCTCCTCCTTACATGAGGCATCACAACAACGTTTCATCAGGCAACACCGGTCAAACGCTGTTTGTGTATGAGAAATCGGTTGGAAACTTTCCTCATGTCAGCACGTTGTAGGTGTCGCCACTGGCGCCAACCTTGTGTGAATGCTCTGAAAAGCTAATCATTGCATATCACAGCATCCTCTTCCTGTCGGTTAAATTTCGCGTCTGTAGCACATCACCTTTGTGGTGTAGCAATTTTAATGGCCAGTAGTGTAGCAACAAGAGTTTGTTGTAATGTGGGTCATGACACAGGTCATGACGTAATCACTGCTGTGCAACTACACCTTAGCAGTGGGTCCCAGGGAGAGTGCTCATGGCTTCTGGGCAGCATAGTGCAGAGTGATGTGGCATGGTGCAGAGTCGGCTGTGCTCCAACAGATGGGACACTGTAGGTGACCAGTGCGAGTGGCCTGGAGTGAAGTGCCAACTCAACTGGCTGCTTCAGTGTGCACTACTTACTTAAGTACACCGCAGCATAGGAATATCCACGGGCTCTAGAGAATCACTTGATCTGCGGACATAAGTCTGTGATAGCAGAATCACTTTTGTTGCTGTGCACACACTGTCTGTGTGTAATGATAGCAGTCCCTAGGGGTGCTTGTTAGCATTAAGTCTGTAAACAGAATGTTTACATTCAGCAGTGGATACAGACTTAGGAAGTCCTGGCAAGATGCATAACTGTTTGTCTGCAAAGGAGGAGCACCTGCGAGAGTGAGGAGTGGCAACCCACACAGTGTAAACATGATGCTAGAACAGGAGTAGCTGGGACCCAGCCCTGCATATACCCCATACCTCCCCTGTAGATCACGCAGCCATTGTAAAAGAGGGGCCCACCAGGATGGAGCCAGGCAGCATGATAGTGGCTGTTGTGGAAGAGAGGTGCCAGTCATTGTCACAAAAGGGCAGCTGGGACACCGAAGGTGAGGCATGACCAAGGCTTGTGACGAAACTTCTGTGACAACAGAACCAGTGCTGGGGGAAATTGCTGGTGACCAGGTGAGGGCAGCCAGGAATGGTGGCCATGTTGGAGCAGTTCTGGGTGAGGGACTGCGGAAGGCCCGGTGCACGCCAGTGTGTCGCCTGTCAAACGAGAAAAGCAGAATAAGAGACATGGTGCCATGTGAGGAATGAAGTGGTAGCCAGGGGACACAAAACAACCGAAAACACAGTGGCACAAGTGCACGAGATGGAAGAGGGGATAGCCCAGAGGCAGACAGTTGCATGCTAGAGCATGTGGTGGTGTCCAATGAGATGTGGAGACCGGCTGCTGTGGTGGCAGGGACGACACTGGTGAGAGTGGCTCTGGTGGAGACAAGGCTGGCATTAGACATGTTCCCTCAGTGAGCACACAGCTACTGTTGCTAGCAACAGGACCAGATGTGATTGGGACAGGAGGGCTGGCTGCACAGAGGCTGAACTGCTAGGAGAGGTGGCAGCCACTGCAGTGGATGTGGAGGCAGTGGAGAAAGATGCCAAAGACACATGAGAAAAAAGGGGCTAGTCAAAGGGATGGCAGGGGCTGTAGTTTGGACGCTGCCACATGTGTGTGGAGACCAATGACTGGGCTGCAAGAAAAACTGCTAAAATGAGAGATGTGAGGAATGGGCAAGGACCAACAGTGAGCTTGTTTGGCTGTAGAGGGGCCCAACAGTGCATTGAGGTGCGTGAAACAGTGCTTGGGAATGTGTATGCGCATGGAAGGCGCCCCACACAGAAGGCACAGAAGAGAGAGGAAACCTGGAAGTGTACAACAAGAGCAGAACAAAAGGAGAATTGGACACAGAATGATGTTGGGCACCACCCCTGCGAATGTGGCCGGCCAGGACTGCATCCTCAAAGCAAGGATGCCAGAGAACAGGAGCAGCATTGGGCTCACGGCCTGAGAGGGCCAGAGGGCTGGTGCAGGGTGGGCATGCACCACAGGAGCATGTGGTGTCGACATTGACTGCAGGTGTGCTGGTGGTGCCAGAGCCACCATGGGTGGAACCATCTCTAGTATAGACTGGAGAGAGTGACGTGACAGTGTCATGATGGCTGGCACTGGGTGAGCTGGCAACGAATGGTCCAGGGACACTAGAACCAGGAGTGCAGGAGCTGGTAGCAGTCATCAGAATCTGGGACAGCCGAATCTGTGGTGCAAGCAAACACAGAGACTGTGATGCAGGAGTAGAGGGGGCCAGTGCCGTGACTGTCAACAAAGGTGCTGGAGGATACTGAAGACATGATGGGTCCAAACAGGATGGACAAGCAGGAGGATTGAGCCAGGAGACCAGAGAGGATGGAGAAGCCCTGAAAGGGAAAGAGTCCAAAGGAGCACAGGCTCTATTGTGAGCAGCACAATCAACAGCAAGCTGGTCACACTAGTGAGCACAGGAGATGTTGGAAAGGTTGACTCCAGGATTAAGGGACAGCAGAAGGTGACAGGCCAAAGAGCCAGACAAGGCAAGGAAAAGAGCTTGTTGTCAAGAAGCCTCAGCGATGGCGAAGGCCACAAAAGAATGTTCCAGACAGTCAAGGAAAGTGGACCATGGCTCCAAGATGTTGTTGAAGACCTGGAGCATCATGTGCTGTCGTGTCGATGTTGGAGAATGAGAAATAGCTGAACAGGTGAGGTGCTGCTGGGGAAAGATGCTGGCAGAACACAGTATCAGCATTTGTGATGGGGCCGTGTCTGGACGGGCAGACTGCTGCAGGAAGAGTGTGGCACTGCACTTCAAGGCCTTGATGGCACACCGAATGGTCCGCAAATGCAACAAAGGCACTGAGGCAACTGAGGGCAGCTGCTGCATGGTGGCAACAGGCTGAGACACACAAAAGAGAAGATGCAGTGTGTAGCACTAAGTCGGAAGTGTGGAATGGAGATCAATAATCCTTGTCACCACTTTTATGTCTGTACGTTGGACGGTAGGTACCATACACAATTATTATGAATCCACAGTTAGCCTGACCATATTTTTTGCATTCTCACTACCGAAAAGTAAAGTTCCACACAAGGCCTGGAGCGAAGCTGCAGCTGCAATTGGCCATTGGAATGTGCGCCACAGCCTACGTACACCACGCAGGAGGAATCTCTTCAAGCTCTTGAGCATGACGTGACCCGTGGACATATGGTAGTTTGTGACTGCTGCTTGTGGGCAATGGTAGGGGTCCCTGGTGGCGCTTGTTAGCAGTGAGTCTCTAAACAGAACGTTTACAGTCAGCACCAGACACAAACAGAGGAAGTACTGGCGAGACACCTAACTGTTTATCTCTAGAGGAGGAGCACCTGTGGGAGTGAGCAGCAGCAACCCGCAGGGTATAAACATTATGCCAAAACAGCAGTAACAGAGGCCCAGCCCTGCATTTGATACAAGAATGACAGTCTTGAACATCGATTTTCTTGATTAGACTTGGCAAACCCATGATTTATTTTATTTAACAAAATTTTATGCAGCACTTCATGTAACTATTTTTTATACAGCACATGCAATTTACCTATTAATTATAATAAATTTTAATTTTCCAATGCATGTCATGTTATACAGCTGACAATTTGCTGGATTCCTATTCCTTCTGTGAGTCTCAGTTTACAGCTGACTAGAAATCACAGTTTAAGTAACTTCCTGATTGTTGACTGGAGCAAGTCTCATCTATAATGACAGACTAAAGGAGTTTTCAATGGCAAACAACTGCCCAGAGCTACTGCCATTGTGCCAACTTATTTGAGTAGCTTAGTCAATGTTGGTTTGATGACATGGGACATATGTTGTACTGGGAAGAGATTCCTACCATTAGATATAGATCGAATATATCCTGTGTGTTAACTGATATTTTATGGCACAATACTCATATTTTTTTTTTTTTTTGTTACAGCCTCTATAGGACTGCAGGTAACACTTTCTTCTTTTGCCTCCCAGAGCCTATTCATCAGTTCTCTTCTTCCAAGAATTTCACTATCTTCTTCTCTCGCCTGTTCCACTGCTGACACACTGTATTTTTACTGGAATCCCCATTATTGATCTCTGGCATGTGGGTCAAGGTGTACTTGCTTCTCTAGCTTTCTTTCCCTTCCGCTTGATTCCCAGTTCCAACCAATTCTTGCTGTGTTCCTGTCTTTTCCCTTATTCTACCAACAGCTACCCATATTCTTTTCCTCAGTCTATCTGCATCTATCCTGATTACACTTACATGTACCATGTACTAAACTTGTCCTCTTCAGTCTGATTTCTTCTGATATTTTCCTCCTCCTCCAGTACAATTATGCCCTAGGTTTCTGCATACAAGTTCACGTGGTCTCTTTTAGGAACCAACATTTTCTTCAGCATTTTTCTCTCTTATTTCTCTAGTTGTCCTGCACTATGTCTTAGGTGTGTGCCTGCAGATTCTTTTTAGTCTATATAATTCTGCTCATACAAAATACTGATCTCATCTTCTTTAACCTCTCTATTATTCCCTCATTGCTCCTGCTTATTCCAGGTATTTAAAATTTGCCCAGTTTTTGTTTGGGCCTTCTAATCCTCAGTGGTATTCAGTATATTTTTAGCACAATACTCATTGAACACTTGTCACTTTTTCTAGATAGTAGTGTACATTTTGTCAGGGCATATACACAGGAAACTTGTTGGCAAGTCATCTCCTGTCCTTCAAACAACAGCTATGCCTTTAATTGGGTGTGAAAATTTATAGTTTCCACTTATCCAGATTCGCCATTTGACAGTCCAGAAACATTCCATTTGTGCATCTGTGTGACCTACCACTAACAGTGTCTTCTTTGCTTCTGCTGTTCTTCTGCAAAGTGAATTTGTACTGGGCGACACCAAAACCTTTCTTAATTTCCATGGGATGTTTCTTCAATTTATTGAGTTTGTCTTGCCTGCTCTCAAACCACTACCAGTATGTGGTATCCAAGTTAAATTATACATTAGGGAGAAACATTGTATTACCTCATCTATTGTATTCAGTGACTCAGTCAAACTTGTTGACACTATATAATCAGATTTATGGATGTCCATCCTATTGCATAGACAAGGGGGGCTTCATCTGATGGTATACATGAGAAAAAATATCGCCACAGCTGTATCTTAAGAATCCTTTATTGTCTCACACGACTAATTTCAGCTGCACATTACCATCATCCTCAGACCCCACCACTGCCAAAATAGTACTAGATTTCCTTGGTGCATTTGTTGTGAAGTCCTTTTAACTAGCACACATGGGCTAGCAGTCATCAGATTAATTACTTCAGAAATAATTTCATGATGTACTATAATTTTAAAAATGGTGCTTTCTTGTGTAAATGAGGGGATTCACGCTGCAGAAGAAAAAATAGTGTCCTTGTATTTTCCTAAATTTGTAACCAGCAAAATTCTATTGGTTCTTGTAGTTAATCTAAAACTGTAAATTCCACCCTAGTCAAATTTTAAAGCATTATATAGTTCTCAAAATAAGGTTTATTTTTACTCTGCTTTTTATAAGATCCATCCCTACCATGAAAGAGTGTTTGTTGTGAGTTTGCAATGTAACCGCATCTGTGTTAGAGTCAGTAGTTGGAGATCATTCAAGTAACATCTTGTAACTGAGTCTACCAGTTATAAATGTACATTGTTCAGATCAAATTTTGTGTCCTGGAGTTCATTCCACAATTATATAACAACTGTAAATGATAGTTAACTTTTGTGGTGAATTTGTATGTGATGATGGTGCTGATCTCTAACAGTGACTTGCAATGGCAGTGTTGATTAATGAAAATGAAGTCTTGCTGTGCACTTGTGGTTAATTTTATTGATTCTTTCAGTTTAGTGAGAAATAGCAACAGCTGTTCTAAGTTATGTGAAATTCATTTTGTGGCTTTTGTTGATCAATTATTTGCCACACTTAAACAATAGTTAACTACCGCATCGGTGTTAAGAACAACTGGCGAGTGTGATATATAGCTATCTACTTCTATCAAACTGAAGTACATGATATCTGAATTGACCATAAACAGTAGTTCATACAACATCAACATGGTATTAAAGCGTCTGAATTCCAAGTTTTGGTGTGGACTAGTTCTGACAATAGCCTCCTTTTCACAACCAACCTTCCAGCCAGTTTTTGGAGGCGCTGGCTACTGAGGATAGCTCCACAGGTATACTGGGTAGGCTATAACTTCCAGTGTAGTGAATCCAATCGCTATTTTGACATGATATGTTACAGACAGGCACAATTAAAAGACACTTACACATAAGCTTTCAGACACAGCTGTCATCAGAAAAAGGAGAAGCATATACCACTCATTCCCACAAGCAAGCGCACCTCAGGCACACATAACTGCCAACTCCAGCAGCTCGGACCGGAATGCAACAGTCTTGCGAAATGAAAGCAGCAATCTGGAAGAGGGTGGAGAAGGGGAAGGGACAGCAGTGTAAAGGGGGGGGGAGCGGAGGATCACTGTCTGGTGGTGTGTGCAGGGACTAGACTGCCAATAGGTGCAGCATCGGGAGGTTGTGGGGCAGGGAGGTGGAGAAAATGGAGTGGAAAAGGAGAGGAGAGGGGAAACATGGGTGGAGAGTGGCAGACAAAGAGGATGGAGACAAATATAGGGAAGAGGTGATAAAAGAGATGAAGTGATAGGACAGAGGACGTGGAAATTGTTCGGTGGAGGGTATTGGGACAGTATGTTACTGTAGGCTGGGGCTGATAATTACAAAAGCAGAGAATGTGTTGTAAGGATAACATCTGCGCAGTTCAGTAAAGCTGGTGGTGGAGGGGAGGACCCAGATGACTCCGTTAGTGAAACAGCCATTGCAATGAAGCAGCTGGGTGGTCTATTTTGTTCTTGGCCACAGTTTGGCAGTGGCCATTCATCCTGGTGAACAGCTGGTTGGTAATCATTCCAAAATAAAAAGCTGTGCAATGATTGCAACAGAGGTGGTATGTGACATGACTGCTTTCACAGGTGGCCTGGCCCCTGGTAGGGTAGAATCAACTATGACAGGACTGGAGCAGGAAGAGCTGCATGGATGAATTGGACAAGAGTTGCACCTGGGTCTTCCAGAATGGTATGATCTTTGTGGCAAGGGGTTGGGATTGGGAGGGGCACAGGGAGAGACTAGGATGTTGTGGAGGTTGGGTGGGCAACAAAACACCACTTTAGGGGTGGGAAGGATCTCGGGTAGGATGTCCCTCACTTCAGGCCACGATGACAGGCAATCGAAGCCCTGGCAAAGATTGTGGTTCAGTTGTTCCAGTCTGGGTGGTACTGGGTGTTGAAGGGGCCTCTCCTTTCCAGCAGCCATGTCATATACCAATACTGCTGCAATCATTGCACAGCTTTTTATATTGATTTGACTACCAACCAGCTGTCCCTCAGGATGAACAGCCACCACTAAACTGTGGACAAGAGCAAAGTAGATGGTGGTACAATATGCAGCTGAGCACAAAATGCCCGAGCCATCTGGAGCCTCCTCTCCACCACCAGCTTTTCTGAACTTGCAGATGGGAGTTATCCTTACACAACATTTTCCACTCCAGTAATTATCCTGGCCTCAACTTAAGATAATACCCTGTCCCAACAACCTCCACGCAACAGTTTCCATCTCTTCTGTCCTATGACCTCCTCCCCATTCTCATCTTCCACTTATTTTGTTTGCAGCCCTCCTCCAACACTCCCGCCCATCTTTCCCCGCTCCTCTCCTTTTCTGCACTGTTTTCCCCGCCTCCTTAGCCCATAACCTCCTGATGCTGTATCTGTTGGCAGTCCATTGGGACATTAAACCTTAATCATTCAACACAGTAAGAGACCACCACACACACCCTACCTGTACAGCTACACTGTTCCAGCTGAATACACAATGCCATGACAGCAGTTCTGCACATATAATGGAGTGTGGGACTGAGTGGAGTGAGGAGGCAAGGATTAGGAGGGAGAAGTGGCAGGTGCACAGGATAAAAATGTGGCACACCAGCATTGGTGAGTTTGTGCAGGACACAATGACAAGAAGGAGTAGATTGGAAAAGGAGGGGAGGATACAGACCAGAGAATGTGGGAAGGCTTTAGTGCAGATGACTACAGGAAAGAAAGTAATGTTGCAAGAGTAATTCACCTACATTATTTAGGAAAGCTGGTGCTGTGCTCAGCAGTATATTCTGCCACTGGTGCTCAATGCTGCACTTACACAATTTGGTGGTAGCCATTCATTCAGGTGGACAGTTGGTTGGTGGTCATGTCCACATAAAATGCTGTGCGGAAATTGCAGCAGAGTTGGTATACAGCATGACTACCTTCCCTCATCCCAGTCCACCAGCAGAACTGCTGTCACTGCATTGCATTTTCAGCCAGTATAGTGTAGGTGCAGGTGTGTGTGTGTGTGTGTGTGTGTGTGTGTGTGTGTGGGGAGGGGGGGGGGGGGGGCTCATACACACACACGCCAGCAAAGTTTGCAGCCTTTACTCCTAAATTATTTACATTCTGCCTAAACTTTCCACACCCTAATCATATTGAAAGGATTTGCTAATGAGGTGGTGCATTCATCATAGTCGACAATAAACTCAAATCCACTGAGACAGAAATTGAAGCTATGATGTATGGGCAAGACCCACTATCAAGGGTGGGTATTAACTTACAACTAGATCTTTATATCAACCATCAGACTCACCAGCAGGTGCAACAGAAAACTCTATGTCGACAGTAGTGCCAGGTGGAACTTACGTCTTTAATGTGCTGGCATCAGCACAACGAAGACATGAAGAGGCCATGTGGTAATACATTGAATAATATGAGAGCGGTTTTAAAAGTTCTTGGAATCACCATGAGAGGTCAGCACTAGCGCAACGAGTTGTTCACATGATATTCATTGGACTGTTGCCTGTAAACACGTGCCATGTAGTGATTTGCGAAGATGGGGGGGGGGGGGGGGGAAAAAAAAAAAAAAAAAAAAAAAAAAAAAAAAAAAAAATCGAGATTCGAACAGCGATTAAGTACTTCATAAAGAAAGGTTTGAAAGCAAAGAACGTTCATGCTGATTTCCAGAATAGACTGGGGGACTCTCCTCCTTCATATTCAACTGTTGCCAAGTGGACAAGTGAATTTAAATTTGGTCGGGAGAGCTTAGATGATGATCTGCGCAGTGGTCAGACAAGATGTCTCACTACTCCATAAATCATTGCAAAAGTGCACCAAATGGTCATGGAGGATCACCAACTGAATGTGTGTGAAATTGCTCACACTTGCCAGGTGTCATCTGAAACGGTATCTCACATTTTAACTGAAGAATTAGAAATGAAAAAATTATCTGCAAGATGGGTGCTGCTACTCTTGACACTGGGTCAAAAACGTGTGAGAATGGACATATCGTAACAATGTTTGGCCTGTTTTAGGAGAAACGAACAAGATTTATTGCACCGGTTTGTGACCACAGATGAAACTTGGGTACACTACTACACCCCAGAGACAAAACAACAGTCAAAGCAGTGGAAACATGCTGATTCTCTGCCACCACAGAAAGCAACGATAATTCCTTCGGTGGGAAAGGTAATGACATTAGTTTTGTGGAATGTGAAGGGCATTCTGTTTGTAGATTATTTCCCCGTGGGGTGCACAATTTCTGGAGGATACTATGATAACTTCCTGAACAAATTCCAACAAAATATATGCAAAAAAAGGCCAGGTTTGGCAAGGAAGAAAGTCATCTTCCATCAAGACAATGCACGCCCACACACATGTGCCATCACCATGGCAAAATTACATGTACTAAGGTATGAACTGTTGCCACACCCACCTTATTCACCTGATAGGGCTCAATCAGACTTCCAACTCTTCCCAAAACTGAAAATTTCTCTTGGAGGATGAAGATTCACTTCAAACGGAGAATTGATAGCCACAGTTGACAACTATTTTGCAGGCCTGGAAGAAACTCATTTTCGAGATGGGATCAAGGCACTGGAACATCGTTGGACCAAGTGCATTAATCTACAAGGAGGCTACATTGAAAAGTAAAAGAAGTTTCAGTGATTTAAGCACTTTTTTTTTCTATTCTGTTCTGAGAACTTTTCAAACCATCCTCATAGTTTCTGCCTGTTAGGCGACACGGAAAGGGACTGGTCCAAAATACAGTTGCCAATTATCCCAGCCCACATGTTCTGGCTGCACAGATACTGATGATTTGCTGTCACCATACCATGAGAGTTCTGCATACTATCCCATAAATGACTGTTATGAAAATTGAAGATACCACTCAGCGTGAAGGTGGCCTCAACTGTGAAAAGGATGGATGACACGAATCCCAGAACTGTAGTTGCCTGGTGTGAAACCAGTGACAAAACTGCTGCTGATGTGGAAAACCTGTTGAAAGTAAGTCCTGCATGTGCTGTAAGTGATAAGGATAGTAACAATTGTCACGGGGAATGTTCCACAACACTGTCGTCTGGCTTAGTCTATATTGGCAGACCAGCTGTCTAGCACTGATACGGTGGTCACCTTCTACAGTGCTAATCACATTTTCCTCCAAGTCCGGTTTCTGAACATTTCAAGTATGTGCTTCATGTACTATGGTCAGTAAACATCATTGTTTGGTAAAACATTCCATACTCTCCAAATTGCTTTGTGAATACGAACAACCAGAAAATTTAGGTAATAACAAATATCATACAAACTGAACTAAAAATTGAGAAAAAAATTTAATGAAGATGAATAAACTCTGGTGTCAATAGCAGTTCTTTTTATGATAATTCAAATTGATTTGTAGGTTTGCTAGTCTAAATATTAATAACGATAAACATTTGTGAAAATATTGAAAATCTTCAGGAAATATATTTAATTTGTGATTCACAGCACTACAAACAGCTTTTATTTGTTTATCAATCACAACAGATTAGACATGACAGTTCACACTATTTTGCTGTTTCACATAATTCAGCAAGCGAACGACTGTGGAAGGTGTTACTCCTGGTATGCGACTAGCAGCGGCGATCTGAAAATATGAGACAACACTTAACATTCAAATGAATCAATTATTTGATAAATTTGAAATCAATAGTTTGCTTACTATTTTTTAAAATATCTATAGTATATCCCAGGTTACAATTTAATGAAACATAGTTGCATAATTTTAAACACTACTATTATGTAACCCCACACCATCAAAATAAAAAGGAATGCTCTGGATCCAATGTTAAAATACATTAACTAGAGTAATTCACATCACACAGGGTGGGCACGTTAAAAAAGGTCAGAAAATATTTACAATAGCACAAATGCAGGATTGACCGTTATTAATGAATATTACAGAAGAGGCTGGAAATGGTCACCACTGACAGTGATGTGGCGCTATGCTCCATTTATCAAACTGTGAGACATGCGTAAGAATTCTGCATGAAGGATAGCAGCAATAGCATTTTCAATGTTCCACTGTGGTGCTTCCAGATTATTTTAGTACAGCTGACCCTTCAATTTGCCTCACAGGTAAAAATCCCAGCAAGAGAGATCAGACGACTGAGGTGGCCAGAGGAGATTGTACTATCTCTGCTCTCCTCATCCAATACTTCATACAATAATGACAAGACAGTAAATACAGTTGTGTGCTGTTGCTCTGCCTTGTTGAAGATATCCACACAATCATTCATCTGTTGTGAGCTGATCCACATATGGATTAAACAGTTTCTGAAAATACCGGTCAGCATAAACACTTCAGTAAAAGAATCATATTAAGATGTGGACACCAAACATTGCCCACCAAACAGCAATTGTCAAGAGTATGGAATGGCTCTTCAAGGTACTGATGGGGATTTTCTGATACATAATGGAGCAAGTTTTAAGAGTTTACATACCCTGACAGGATGACCAGGATTCATCTGAAAATGTACTTGGAACAGAGCATGCGGGAGATGCGCTTGTGACAGAACCAAATGGTGCATCAAAATCACAGTTTCCGTCATTTTCTGCGATGATGCGCAGTTCTCCAGATCATTAACAAGAATCACTTCTGCATCAGTCTTAAAAATATTTCCCGGGTCGTTTTTAACAAACAATGGAAAATCCAGGATGGAATGTAACAGTATTATGAAGAGAAAAGTTGCTACTCATATAGTGGAGATGCTGAGTCGCAGACATGCACAAGAAAAAGACTGTCACAAATAAATAAAACTTTTGGCCTTTAAGGTCTTTCTCAACAAACGCAAATGCAACTCGCACACGAGACCAGTCTCAGGCAACTGAATCAGCTGCCTGAGACTGCAGTTGTGTGTACGTCTATTGTTGACGAAGGCCTTAATGGCCGAAAGCTTTATTTATTTGTGACAGTCTTTTTGTTGTGCCTATCTGTGACTCAGCATTTCCAATATATAAGTAGCAACATTCCTTTTCATAGTATTGTTACATTCCATCCGGGTCATTTTTATTTTGACCACCCTGTGACCATAATTGATCCATTTTATGTGATGAGCACTTGCACTGAAGTTGAAATCACACAGCTAATTCAATAATTAACTTTCCAACATTAACTGAATTTTCTGTCAGTGTTTGGCAGAACACGATAATAACATTAAAAAGGAAAAAAATGCTTCCTACTGTAGTGCAAAATTATTTTTATTTGGTTATGAACTGGCTTTCGGCTTATCAAGTGAATGTCAGAAACAGAGATAAACATGATGTTTGACACACACACTGGTATTATTTGTACAGAAGATACAAAAAATGACGAAGTGTTTACATACAAAAATATTACAATAATTAAGAGGTAAACAAAGTTTTTATGTGGAGATACAAACAACAAATGATGGGAAATAAAATGAGTTTACAGTCTGAATCTGGGATTTTTAACAAAAAGTTAATTTAACAAGGAAGAAAACTGAAATTGAGTCTGATCACTTAATACTATGCTAGCATTCTATGAACAATATACACTTTTTCATACTGCTTGCAAGTGATTTCATATACACCACTCTGTGCCAAGAGTTCAGTAGAAAAGACAAAATACAACCCTTGCCACAGAATGGTGTACGAAAAGTCACTTGGAAGCAGTGTGAAAAAGTGTGTATTGGTCAGTCAGGTAGAGCTGTGGCAATTCGGTTATGTGAACATTAGAGAAGCTGGTGATTAAGGAAGAAAGATTCGACCTTTGCTGATCATCTTTTAGCAGGAAACAATCCATATTATGTAGAAAGTTAAGTTTTACACTCTGTAAAAAAGATGACCATACTCAAAATAATGGGAATCAACAAACGCATGACACAGAATGCCAGCCTAGTATTAAATGTTTAGACTCAATTTCCATTTTCCCCCTTTGCTAAATCAAGTTTTCATTACAAATATTAGATTCAGACTGTAAATTCATTTTATTTCTTTTCATTTGTCACATGTATCTCCATATAAAACTTTGTTTGCCCCTTAATTAGTTAACTTAGTTATTGTAATCTTTTCATATATAAACACTTTCTCATTTTTCTATCTCCTGTACAAATAATGTCTGTGTAAGTTGCACATCATGTTTATCTCTGTTTGTGATATTCAGTTAGATTAGATTAGATTAGATTAATACTTGTTCCATAGATCATGAATACGACACTTCGTAATGGCGTGGAATGTGTCAGGTTAATAAAAGATGTCTGTACAAGATATTACATTACACAAAATATTGCATGACACTAATGTTGAAGTGGTTTTTTCCCCCTAATTTATATCTAAAAATTCAGCCAATGAGTAGAAGGAATTGTCATCTAGAAATTCTTTTAATTTATTTTTAAATGTTAGTTGGCTATCTGTCAGGCTTTTGATGCTGTTTGGTAGGTGACCAAAGACTTTTGTGGCAGCATAATTTACCCCTTTCTGTGCCAAAGTCAGATTTAACCCTGCATAGTGAAGATCATCCTTTCTCCTGGTGTTATAGCAATGCACACTGCTATTACTTTTGAACTGGGTTGGATTATTAACAACAAATTTCATAAGTGAATATATATACTGTGAGGTTACTGTGAGGATCCCTAGATCCTTAAATAGATGTCTGTAGGATGACTGTGGTGGGCTCCAGCAATTATTCTGATTACACGTTTTTGAGCAATGAATACTTTTCTACTCAACGATGAACTACCCCAGAATATGATGCCATACGAAAACAGTGAATGAAAGTAGGCATAGTAAGCTAATTTACTGAGATTCTTATCACCAAAATTTGCAATAACCCTAATGGCATACGTAGCTGAACTCAGACGTTTCAGCAGACCATTAATGTGTTGCTTCCAGTTTAACCTCTCATCAATGGACACACCAAAAATTTTTGAAAATTCTACCTTAGCTACCGACTTCTGTTCAAAGTCTATATTTATTACTGGAGTTGTGCCATTTATTGTACGGAACTGTATATACTGTGTTTTATCAAACACCTCAAGAACGCCTTAAGCTGGGAACCAGTTCGTGACCAAATAAATATAATTTTGCAGAACATCTGGAACTGTTTTTCCTTTTTAATATAATTACCTTTTTCTTTTGCATTACTAAGATGTGATGGTACATACCTTGCAGTATATTCTGTGTACACACCTATGAAATTTCAATTATTGTTAACACATTTTTCAACAATACATAAAATATTTAGGAGGAGATATTTACAGGGGATTCAGGGGTATAATTAATTATTTTTGAGTTGGTCACACACATTGTAGGACTTTTTAAACATTTATTTATTACTGGTCAGTGCGATAGAGTAACACAACAGTTAATGTCTGCCTTGAAGATTGCATTTCTGTATCTTAAGACCCCAGTTTCATAAGATACTAAATGTTAATTTTTCCCCCTTGAACGAGCACTTCTGTTTTAATTTCCAGTATAATATTATATTTAAAAAAAAACTGTTATGAAACTGTATTTTTCACATAAAATGAAACGGAAACAAATACTTGAGCAACTGAAAAACGAACTTTAACTATCGCCAATTTTGGCTCACCAATAATTGTCTATCTTGATTTTCACTTCACATAATAATATGATAAAATATATTATTGAAACTCTCTTCCACATTTGTGCAAAAGTTGCACAAGTATTATTATATGAGATACTTACAGTTGATGGTTGTACTAGTGTCAATTTCTCAATCTCTTCAGATGATAAGCACAAAGATTTCCTAGAAAGGAAAGTCAGCAGTTTATAGAACAACTACTACATACAGAGAAGAAATCAGTATGACTGAAAAAAAGCTAATTAAATACACACGCTGCATAGTTGATACTGGTTGGTATGATCAAGGCTTCATCTCTGCGTATTTCTTCCACTTCCTCCATCTGCTCACAAATAGCCATTTCGTACAAAGCTTCTATCACAAGACGCATCAACAGCGCTCTATCATTTAGTAAATGTCCTAGTACATCAGGCATTGATTCACATATGGTTTCTGCAGTTTTTATATCACCATGAATTGCCATCACGTCAAAAGCACTGTAACAAGAATGGAGCATTTTAACAAAGGGTAAAAATATAATCTGCCATCCATTTAGCAGGTTACTTGATTATCTTACCAAAAAATTAGTTGTAAATCTCTTTCATATAGTTAGTAAAGGGAAAGAGTGAATAATGTGATAAGGAGCAAATTGAAAACAAAGTAAAAACAAAATAGGCTTGAACGCAAAGTGCAAAGACAAAATACTGTGCACTGAAAGAAAAACAAATATTATTAAAAAAATGTGCTGGATTGGGAGTCAAACGCACAACCCTGCATAAGTTTTCCATTTGTTTCTCCTTGCATTCCACTACAAACTGTACTTCTAAGTGTATAGGATGCCAGTAAGTGAAAATATTCAACCAAACATGAAACTGATACTCAGATTGTCAGCGAACCACTGATGGGTTCCAAAAAACTGGAGTGTATGCTACTTTTTAAAATATTTAAGGTTCATCAAAAAACTTGTTCTGCTGCGGGACCCTCAGCCTAATACCTATGTTAGCCCGGTTATGCTTCACATTATGCATGAAGGGTTGAGAGTCTGTTTTCACATGCATTCAAAGAATAAAACCAATTCCTGCCCGGCTGAAGCACAAGAGGATAGATTTGACTTATTTGTCAAATCAATGAGCAAGTTCTGAGTAGAATTACCTGTCTAGACATTCTTACTACATCAGAGAAAGCCTTTTACATGGTGCTGTAAGATTACATTTTGAATATACTTTGCTGTCATACAACAGAAATGGTTATTAGATTGGATACGTGGAATGTTAAAATATTATGAGAAACTAGAAAATTTTAAATGTAGAAACAGAAAGAATACAAGTAGATATTTTAGAAAGTAATGAAATGTGATGGCTACGGGAGGCGAGTTACTGGATGTGGTGGTGGTGGTGGTGGTGGTGGTGGTGGTGGTGGTGGTGGTGGGGGGGGGGGGGGTCACATAAAGGTAGAGCAGAAGTGGGAATAACAATGAGGGGGAAACAGACAATATAAATGGTTGAACTGATTGGATGTCAAACAGACACTGCAGTCATACACATATACATGCCAAACACAGATGCGAACAACAGTAAAATCGAGAAAATATATGAAAATATCACTGAATTAATTAATCATTTCAAAGGAGATATGAGAATGCAGTTGTAGATGAAAGTAGGGAACAAGACAGTAACGTGAGAGTTTGAGCTTGGCAAGCAAAATGAGAGTGTACAGAAATTAAAAGAATTTTGTGCTAAGCACGAGATAGTGATTTCACGAAAACACTTTTTGAAAACCCGTTGAAAGAAAGCATAGGTGGAAGATACAGGGGAGTCAAATAAGATATTGGAATGACTATTTTTGTGTAAAAAACATTCAGGAAATTGAGGACTGCAAAAGTTATTTGGGTGCAGACATTGATAGTGATGAAAACATGGTACTAATGACATACCAGTCAAAATTCAGGAATTTAAAGAGAAAGCGGTTGAAGTATAAGAACTGAGGTAAGTTGAAGGAAACAAAAATTCAGTCTGACTTGGTGGAATATGTGACAAAAGAAATAATGACATTTCAAGAAATTTCTGGTGTGTAAAACTGATGGAATGTTCTTCTAAGAGATGCAACAAATAAGATACTAGGAATGAAAAAGGCAGAATAGAGCCAACCATGGTTAACAGATGTGACTTTGGAATTAATACAGAAAGGATGAACATGAAAGATGTCAAAAGTAAGCAGAAATAGTAGAAGTGCAATAGAAACAAAACTGAAACTTATTGACCGATTAAAACTGGGTGTCTGATGGGAACCTGAAACTGGGACCTTTGCCTTGCTGCCCTCACCAGTGCCTCTCTCCTGCCTTCGGTATGTCCCGCAAGCTATGCAGGAGAGCTTCTGTGATGTTTGGACAGAAGGCAAGAGAGACATACTGGCGGGAGTGAAGTTGAGAGGGTGGATCATGCGTTGTCCTTGGATAGCTCAGTCAGTAGAGCACTTGTCTGCAGAAAGGCAAAGATGCCATGTTAGAATCCTGATCCAGCACACAGTTTTAACCTGCCAGGAAGTTAAAAAAACTGTGCACAACAGCATCCATAACTGTATAAATTGTGATGTTGTGGAGGGAAGATATCATGAGATAGAAACAAAACAAAACATATAACAGCATGACCTACACAGACTATAAGCAAATGAAAATGAGGATATGATAACGACTATAATAGGAGAGATCCAATACTTATTTCCAAATTTCAATAAGCTTTACTCAAATTTAAAGGAAATAAATGCACAGGCATTGATGAAGTATCAGCAGAACTCTTACGGGCACTAGGGCAAAGGATGGAGCAAACGTTATGTGAGCTGAAGAATGAAATTGATGTAGCACTGCAACTTTAAAAAAAAAAAAAAAAAAAAGTAAGTATTGCACTTCCAAAGCAAGCAAGAGAGTTTACATGCAAAAATTGCTCCACAGTCAGGCTACTATGAAATCCATAAAACATCCTAAAAACAGTACTCTATCAGAGAATGGGAAGGAAAGTTAAAAATACATTACATTAGAACCAGTTCGGTTTTGTGAGAAACCGGGACACTCGAGAAACAATTTTAGCAGTGAGGTGAATAACAGAGGGCAGATTTGGAAAAACAAAGAAGCATATATGGCATAAGTAGATTTGGAGAAGGCTGTTGATAATGGGAATGGAATTATTTTTATCTATTCTTATGAAGAGAGGTGTCACCCACAAAAATAGAAGGGCAAACCATTCTCTTCACATGCAGCAAACAGGGTTGGACAGCATTGATGGAACAGTACAAAAGGTAAAATCATGGAAGGTGGAAGGTGGGTTTGCTCATTGTCCCCAGTGATATTTAATTTGTATACTAAAGAGGCAATGAGGGAAGTAAAGGACTCTCTCAATGTAGGAGTTGTTATTCACCAATGGAAAATAGAGATAATATAGTTCACTGATGGAATGGCAGGAATCACCAACACAGAACAGGATCAGAGCTGGGTGCATAATGTGCACTAGTGGGTGGCAATAATAAAAAAAAATACGGTTTTGCAGGAGACCGCTGAAGATGAGATGGACTGATCAAGAGAAAGAGAAACCAGAGTGAGAGAGAGAGAGAGAGAGAGAGAGAGAGAGAGAGAGAGAAAATGAACTGAAGCGAGAGAATGGTTGGGCACATACCGTGGCTCATTGCTAGAAATAGTAGTGGAAGGAAAGAATTGCTGAAACAGCACTAGGTGTGAGTATGTTAGGCAGATAACTGATAATATGGGATGCAGCAGCTATGGTGACATTAAAAGGATAGCTGGTAAGTGACAGCCTAAAGCCAACACTTTTTGCTCAGCAAAAGTATTGAATCATCTACTCTAGATTATTAATGATGTAGAACATTCAGATCAACAATTATTTGCCTATTTGGGTAGATCATACATCGTCAATCAACTTCCATACAGTTAAGAGAGTAGGGCAGGGATGTACCTGTCATCACTTCTGTTTGACATGGGGTAAACGGGTCATGTGCAGAACAATGCTACTAATATCTTGAATTTAAAAAAAAATGATACATTACTCCCAAGGAACCAAACAGAATCACTATGAAAGAAGCAAGACCAACTGTTACAGAAAAACGAGTGGCATGGCTGAACAAGTGGAACCATAAACTGAAAGATGAGGTTAATCGGAATAAGATAATTCTATATGGAATGACAAAAATTAGAAAAAGAGATAAGGAACATTCCAATCCCATCACGGATGATGATAAATTTAAATGGGCCTCAGAGCATTACTTTAATGACTTGTTAAATGTGAATTACATACATGCTGTGATCAAAAAGTAACAGGGATTTTTTGATTTCACCGGCTTTATACAACTGATTTCCAGATTTTTGGCTTGTTGGTACATATGTTCCCAATGTATGTTTGCATTTTCAGTTGTTTTAAATAGTATTTTACTGGTGAAAGCCAAAAAGGTTATATGTGTTTCCGAGTGCTTGGTGAATTTTTACTTTTGAGAAAATCTTGCTTACAAAATGGAATAAAGTGGAGCCCCACATTTCAAATATTTACACTGGTTTTTGGTGAATCTACTATGAGTAAGACAACAGTTTATGAGTGGTTTAAATGTTTCAAAATGTTTCAAGAAGACGATAAAGACATCTGTCCTGGACACCCTAGCACATCCATTATTAATGATAGTGTGGAAGCTGTAAAGAAAATGGGTCTGGAAAATAACAAAATCATCAATAAAGAAGTTGCTGATAATTTCCTTTGAGTCATGCCAAGCAGATTTTTCAGATGTTTTGAGCGTAAAACATGTAACAGCAACATTTTTTCCAAGATTGTTAAATTTCATCTAAAAATGATATTGTGCATACATGTTCAGGAATTTCTGAATGCAGTTGATAACAATCCATAATTTCTAACAGAAGACAAAATATGAGTTATTTACCATTTGCGTGAAGCAATATGAAGAAAGTGATCAGAATAATGGCAAAACAAATTGAGGAAATTGCATCATGATAATGCATGCAAAAAAACAAAAACCATTATGTAACCTCAGCCACCTTATTCGCCGGACATGGCCCCCTGTGACTCCTTTCTATTCCCAAGGCTAACGAGCACTGTAAGAGGGCTTTTGCCACCACTGATGAGATAAAAAAGCAGTTGCTGAGGGAGCTGAACACCATAACAAAATGTGAGTTGCAGAAGTGCTTCGAAGATTGGAAAAAGTGCTGGCGCAAATGTATTATATCTTAAGGGGATTACTTTGAAGGAGACAAAATTGATGATGATGAATAAAGAAAGATTCTTTAAGAAAAACAAAAATTCTTTTTGTTTTTACCTCGCCTCATATTAGCATACACAAGATGACTGTGCTGTATCACATTCATCTGATTCAAATGGGACAGAGATAACTTGGAATGGTGTATAATATGCCTGGAAATTCCACAAAACTGGTAAATTGGTGGGTGTTGATGAAATAACTGGAGGAATGAACAAAGCCAGAGGATTTTTTGGAAAATAATGGATGATGATTATGATGATAAGTTTACAGAGAGAAAACTACTTTGGTTATTGATCCCTCAATTCACAGTATAATTACATAAAAAAGATGTGAAACAAGTAAAGGAGAACTGTCAGCTCCAGGGTCTGTCTTCATGTATTTGTGGCTGAAAATGTTTTTGATAGTAGCTTTATCAAGATAGTGAAAAATGAGATAAAACCCAGGCAGCTAAAAACTGTAGCTGGTCACTGAAGGATACATGGAGAAGGGTCATCAGTACAAGAAAAATGGGTGATGAACTAAAATGGGTAAGAAAATGCAGACTGTACAGACTAGAGAGTTAATAAGCCTAAACAGTTAGATAAATAAAATATGTACAAGAAAGTTTAAAAATGCTCGACAGCCTCGAAGGAGAAAGTAGCCAGAGATCACTGAGGACACAACCTCTAGGTTTATTGAGGGTCATTGTACCCTGCCATTCCAGCTACCAAGTTTTTCAAATCTGATGTTGTTGTTGCAATCATAAATCTTTTCTGGTACTCCCAACTTCAAGTTTGTCTCCTGTGCTTGCTTTTTTATCTAATTGGCCAGAAAGTTCATTTCTGGAAATATCTATACGGTTCTGTGTGCAGATGAATGTTACTGGCATTTCAGAGCGGTGGAGGTCAACTAACAGGTCTTGTGTGTTAGCAAGCTTAAGAAGTAAATGGAGTTGCTACAAATCATTAAGTTATTTGTGGTGAGAGTATTAATGTAGTGCAGGCTAGTGATGTGGCAACCAGCTCTGCGGTGTATATGTCGCGACTCCCCAATCTTTCAAAGTGCCGCCACGCAGTTACGCGCGTCCTCTACATGCGGCGCTGTCTGCCAGCCATGCAGCAGCAGCGCCACCTAAGTGGCCAGCCAGCCAGCGGCCACTAGACTCGGACTCAGTTATGATTTGACTGTTAAAGTGTACACACGTCTTACTCTGTTTACTTGATCTGTGACTTTCATGTATTGTGTCTTCCTTGAAATATATTTGTTCAACTTGAAGTTATTACAATTGGCGACCAGGATGGGATTTTTCTTTTACATCGTTGACTCCCATATTTCCATGGCTACTTTAGAGCAACTATTGCAAGGTCTCATAGAACAGCAAATGCTTCTCACAAATGCGATTCGTGATTTCGTCGTGGCATCAAATGCAGGGTGTCTCTTGTCGTTGTCTCTACCTCCTTTTCCTCCTTACGACGAGATGGCAAAAGACTGGTCTGATTACGAAAAACGTCTTCGACATCTCTTCTTGGCATTTCATGTCGCGGATGAACAAACATGTAAGTCTCTGTTCCTTTCATGGATTTCACCTCAAATGTATCGGCTGTTGTCACAATTGGCTCCTTTGAAAGATCCTGCGTCTTTGTCCTTTGCTGAAATGTGCTCACTTCTGTCCGTCTATTTTCAAAAGCAAATGCATGTGGTAGCCTCACGTGTTGCCTTTTACCGTTGTCAAAAACAACAGAATCAATCCTATCGCGCTTGGGCTGCTGAACTTCACAGCCTCAGTAGAAAGTGTCAATTTGTTGTTACTGAAGTTCACAAAGAATCCTACACCGATTCCATTGTATGGGATGCTATTATCCGATTGGCGCCCAACAAAGAAGTTAGGCAACGTGCTCTCCAGTTGGCAAATCCGACTCTAGATGAAGTGCTATCCATCGCTAAGTCTCATAGAAATTTCTCATGCCGCTGGAGTGCAAATAGAGGCGTGGGGCGACATCGGGGAAATACAACCTCTGTGCGATGTTGACGAAGCATGTGGCATGTCCCCGCCGGCCGACGTGGCCGCAGTACGCTCCCAAGCGCAGCCTCGGCCTAACCGTAAACAAACCTCTAAGAAACTGCAACAAAACCCACGGCAATTTCCTTCATGTCCGCGGTGTTTTACGAAACATTCACGAGAAGATTGTCCACAACATTGGGCCGTGTGTCACAAATGCAAAAAAAGGGTCATGTGTCATCCGTTTGCAAATCCGACCGCATACATGATGTTCATGAACATGACACTGATTCTGATTCTGTGTTTTCTGTCAATTGTACTTCTTCCCTTTCAGGGAAGTTATTCCTCACTGTCCAAATACTTGGTCGAGATGTTCGCATGCAGGTGGATTCTGGTTCTGCTACCACTATCATCAGTCCTCAGCTGTATCTTCAGTTTGGTTCTCCAATCCTGTCACCTGCTACTAGGCAATTACGGACTTACAATAAACAGAAGATTTCTCACTTGGGACAATTTGACGCTGAGGTATCTTACAAATCTGTTGTTCGCACTGTTCCCATATTTGTGGTCAACCATAGTAACGTGGAGAATCTTTTTGGTTTCGATGCCTTTCGCATTTTTGGGTTCTCCATAGATGACTCTGTCAATATCGTCTCTGATGCTATTCCTTATGCTCTATTGGATTCCTTGTCGACAACATTTTCGTCCCTTTTTTCTCCTGGGTTAGGCCGTGCAAACGACTTTGAAGCTCATATCACACTCAAACCCACTGCTCGGCCTAAGTTTTTTCAGGCTTGGCCCATTCCTGTGGCCCTTCGTGATCAGGTCAAACGGGAGCTGGATCGTCTCACTGCTTCAGGGGTCTTGCTTCCTGTCACTTCCAGTGAGTGGTCCTCTCCTGTCATTGTCATTGCTAAGCCAAATGGTGATATTCGTCTCTGCGGCGATTTCAAAGCCAATGTGAATGCTCAATGCCTTATCGACACTTACCCTATGCCTCGACCTGAAGAATTGTTCACTAAACTTGCTGGAGGCCAGTATTTTTCTAAACTTGATCTGTCAGAAGCTTATCATCAACTTCCTCTTGACGCTGCTTCCCGGCAGTTTCTGGTCCTTAACACGCCTTTCGGCCTCTATCAATACCAACGATTGCCATTCGGGGTTGCCAGCGCACTTGCTCTCTTTCAGCGATTCTTGGAACAATTATTGCTCACTGTCGCTGGGTGTATAAATTACCAGGATGACATTGTTGTCACTGGCTCCACCACTGACGAGCATCTTCAAAATCACCGCACACTTTTTCATGTCTTACAGACTGCCGGTCTTAAGTGTAATCTTCAGAAATCAAAATTTTTTCAGGCATCTATCACGTACTTGGGGTTTCAACTCTCTCAGGATGGTATTCGTCTGCTTCAGCAAACTGTCGCTGCGATTGATGCCCTTCCTCGCCTTACATCTGTTAAGGAACTGCAGGCCTTCTTGGGGAAAATAGCATACTATCACAAGTTTTTACTGTCTGCTGCTTCGGTGGCTCAGCTGTTGCATCGCCTGTTGCTTAAAAACGTGCCTTTTCACTGGTCTGTGTCATGCAATGCAGCTCTCCAGAAATAACCTACCAGCAGCTGATATGGTATGGACATATGAGATTCATGGATGCTAGCAGGCTGCCAAAACTGATGTATGATTTGTGATTTGAAACTCAAAGACTGAAGACCAAGAGGACAACCAAAACTCAGGTATAATGATATGACAACATCTGACATCGAGCAGAGAGGACAGATTTGGGGCAGTATTGAAGAAGGGAGAGAAGTTTATGGACCGTAATTGATGGATGTACCTCATTTGCTGGTCCAACAATTAAGATGGAACGATATGGCATATGATGTAAATGAGGATGATGACATTACTGCTTGTCCATGGAAAATATGACATGACATTATTATCTGCACATGTCAAAGTAACATGTCTAAAGGCAAGACCCTATTACATGAAAGCAAATGTGGGCCTAGTCACACAACAGAAACCAGGCACACACCAACAATTTCAGCAGCTGATATTAGAGACATTTTGCTCAAGCAGCACGCCATATACTTGGGTTTGTCAGCTTATAACAGGGGTGAACATTTTGGGAAGATGCTTTATTTTTCTAAGATTTGCCTGCAACAAATCGTAAAAGATGTGGAAAGTTCAGATCATCACACAATGGAGTACACCTTGAACACTGTCCACAATCATGAAGAATAATTTGTAACAAAGACCTAGTCCATTTATTATGAAACTGAAAACTGTCACATTCCAAGGACCAGCCATAACACAATCCTGTGCATCATTCAAACAGTCCAACACAGAAATTAATATCACTACTGGCTCAGCCTCTTACAGTGATGTCAAGCAATAATCCAAACTGAAGAAGAAAAATTCCAAGAACTCCACTCTATGCTAATTGCTCGAAGGCAGAGTGAACAGCAAATAATTAAAAGATAGCCCATCAGCTTGGTACATTGCTCTGTTGAAGAAAATGATAAATGAACTTTACGTTCAGGGAGCATTGTCACCCAAAATACATCATCTATATTACCTAAATTCTCGACATCATTACTGGAAAGGAATGATTTAAAACATGATTTGGCTTACTATCACATAAAAATATTTTCAATAAATTCACACTATTCTCACAGCACTACAATGATGGTAGTGATGACGATGACAATGCCACATATATCGTTTCTTTTCAGTTTTAGGGAGTACCCAGCATTGACTATTGTATGTGATGATAACTAGGGTCCTGCATTAAACAACAAAACAATTTTTATGTAAAAACATGTAGTACAGACCAAACAATGGAAAGTCCAGCATGGAATAATAACAATATGGAAAGATTGCCACTCACCCTAAAGATGACACACTGAGTTGCACATGGGCACAATGAAAAGACTGAAGTGCTTGACCAAATCCTTTTTCATGAAACACACACACACACACACACACACACACACACACACACACACACACACACACAGCAACAACAACAATTCAACACAAGCATACACACATACAGCAGTTATCTCCAGCCAGAATAAATGTGTGTGTGTGTGTGTGTGTGTGTGTGTGTGTGTGTGTTTTACTTTCTATTCTGAAGTAAGCTTTGGCTGAACGCTTAGTGTATTTCAGTCTCTCTGCAACTCAATGTGTCATCTTCATGGTGAGCAGCAATCTATCATTTTCATAACTGTTGATATTCCAACCTGGACTTTCTATTGTTTGAAAAATATGGAAAGGACAGATTGTTAGTTGCCAAATAGAGAATGCACTGGGTTGCACCACAGGAAACAGTGCTAGAAGTCTTTCAGCTTCTGGCACAATCATTCATCAGAAATAAGACACACACACAAACTTTCCCGCAAGCCCAACTCAACACCCATGGCCACTGTTGTCTCCTGCCACTAAGGGCCAACTGCAACTATACCTGAGGTGAGCAGCAATCTAGATGGTATAGGTGGGTACAGAGGAGATGTGGGGAGGGGGAGGAGTAACAAGATAGGGGTGAGGAGAGATACTAGTGCTGGCTGTGGGAGCGTGCAGGTGGTGGGGACAGGATGGGGCCGCTAGGTGCAGTACAGGGAGTTTGTGCTGGAAGGTGAGGAAGCAGAGAGTATATAAATAGGGACACAGAAAGGACTGTGTAGATGCACTGGTGGGATAGAAGACATGTAGTACTGGAGTGAGAGCACGGAGACGTACTACTGAGGGTTGAGGCTAGAAGAGTTACAGAAACTAAGAATATGTTGCAGAGCGAGTTCCTAATTGTGCTATTCAGAAATGCTAGTGTTGGTGCAGTTGAATCTAGATGTCACAGACTGTTTAGCAGTTTTTAAAGTGAAGCACTCTGTATTGGACAGCACGCTCAGAATGATGTGGTCCATCTATCTCTTGGACACAGTCTGGTAGGGGCCATTCATGTGGACAGATAGCTTGCTAGATGTCATGCAGACAGATAGCTTTCTAGTTGTCATGCTCACCTAGCATGTAACACAATAGTTGCAAGGAAGTTGGTAAATCACATGGGTGCTTTCACATGAAGCCTCTCTTTAACGGGGCAGGAGAAGCCTGTGACAGGACTGAATAGGTGTTACAGGGAGGATGTATGGGGCAGGTCCTGTACATAGTCTATTGCATGGATATGAGCCATGAGGAGCAAGGGATTGGAAGCAGAGTTGGAACAGGGACTGGCACGGTTATTGTGTAGGTTGTGTGAGCAGCAGGACACTCCTGTGGGAAGGGTGGGGAGAATAGTGGGGAGGATATTTCTCATTTCTGGGCATGACGAGATGTAGTCAAAACCCTGGCAGATAATGTTATTCAGCTGCTCCAGTCCTACGGACTCCCCACCCCACGTGACTTTCCACATGACAACTAACCACCCCAGCTAGGTTGCTACTTTGGATGCAGCTGCTGTTGGGCTATTACGCCCAAAGATGACAGTGACCATGAGTGGGAGAGTTGTGCTTGTGTGAATGTGTGCGAGTTTTCTATTTCTGATGAAGGACTTCCTTTGGATGCTGAAATATTTATAGCATTCTTTCTCACTGTGCCTGTCTGCCACTCAATACCTGTTCTATATGGTGAGTAATATATGGTACAGAGATATTTAATACACCATGCAATGAATTAAAAAATAACATTCCTGGTGTCTGTTGTTAAGCTTCTCAACAACATTCTAGATGGACAGTATGGGTAATATGACTTGAAATTCATAATCTACTTGCGATAAACAACATGATGTAATGCCATGTGCAGTTACTCAGGAAAAGTGGAGATGCACATGAGGCTAATGGATTTTATGATTAGCATGGCATTTAATATGTGCATTTCGTCACCAGTTCACTTGCTGGGAAAACTGCCCATGAAAAATTGTCTTGTGCAACAATCAAACAAACTGAGACTGTTTATGACATGACCCCCAATGAAATGTTTCTTCTTTTCCCAAAACCTTGACTTACATAGTTGTGCTTATTCACAGCATAAGACAAAAATAAAATAATCTCCTCACTAAAAACAAGCAGGCAGAGCAGTGCTCAGCTTCATTCACCAGCTACCTGCCATGGTCTAACTGCCCCATCTTAATATGATGTGTCGAGTTTCTGGGAAGTGTTTCAAAAAAACTTAAGCCATTTTTATAGTGATAGCTCTTATTTCAGTGAAATGCTGTAACAACACTGAAGCACAAGAGATTTTATTCCTCCCAATTTAAGCATGTACATTACCTTGCTTTGCTTAGTTATTATTTTGTTTTCTCAATGTGTTTAAGGATGTTCATTATTTAAAGCTTCGCATAACTTAATAGTAACACAAATATTATTTTTTATGCCATTTTGTTTTTCTAATATAGTGAACAGTTCTTAGAGACTCTACATACTAAGGTATAATTTACCCACCTTCCTTTGGTTTAATTTGATTAGTACCTTTTTAGTGCTGAGGATTTTGCTGGTGGTAGCTTCAATATCTCTCTCCAGAAGTGTGATGGTTTCACTATTGATCTTAGAAGATCAGTTGCTGCCTTGATTTTTTCTCTGGTCTTGCACATCTTTTGATATCTCTGGTGTGACACACAACCCGCCTCATAACCTAGTAATTAATGGCCGTAATCAACAGTATACTTCTGCTAATTTCTCTAGACAGTCATTCAGTAAAAACACTAATGGGTGAAAACATGAAGTCCCTGGTATAGGTAAAGACTGACAAAATCTGTCATTCCATTGTGTAGAGAATGGTAGTTAACAGGTGATTTCAAAGATGGGATATATATGCAACATAAATGTACCTACTATGTTTCCAATAACAATCTAAACATGTCCAGTTTCTTAAATACATGAGAAAATTATTTTATATTTTCATTTTTACAAAGTACAAATACCATAAATACCTTTCTCAGTAAGTCTTAAGTCTGCATTATCTGGTCTGAGAGACAGCCTGAATTCAGCTCTGCTTGTAAACATTCTGTAAGGTTCATTTGTCCCCAAAGTTGTCAGATCATCTATCAAAACACCAATATATCCTTCTGTTCTGCTCACAGTAAACTGTGGTTTCTTTTGTACCTATTATAGAAAGCACATAGAAGAGAAACAGATTTTTTTTAAAAAAATATTAATCAGCTAGTAGGACTACTGAGTGAGGCATGGTACCTTCAGTGCAGCATTGATGCCAGCAACTATTCCTTGAGCAGCAGCTTCTTCATAACCGGTAGTTCCATTTATTTGTCCTGCAAAGAACAGGCCACTAATTCTTTGAGTTTCTAGTGTGGCATACAATTCTCGTGGGTCTACAAAATCATATTCAACACCATAACCTGTAAAGGAAATAAAAAATGTATTTTCATTTTCTACTTATACACAGGAATTAACAAAAACTTTGCAAACAGCTAGCAACTAACTACACAGTCACAAACAAAACAACTATAGTGCGGAACTGAGATAAAATCAACTCATGAAACATAACAATGACAAAAGAGTTAATACTCACTACGTAAAGTTCAGGATAAATCACAAAACCTTTGGTTAGAATACACACTAAGTTCAAAAAATGAAGTATAGCAACAATACAAAGAAAATCATAATTTTTTATGTAATTCTTTTGGCAGTATGTATATAACAGAAATAATTTATTCAATTACTTTTGTAAAATGATAACTATATGTTCTTGTAAAAAAGGTGTTATGTATAGGGAAAAAAGACACATGTGAGGCTATCATAGCTTGTATATTTGTACGCTATGTTTTCTTGAAATAGTAGTCATATCACAACAGATAGTGCTGGGTGGATATAAATGATGGTGTCGGTCTGTGGGGCCCATACAACTTCCAAATCTTTCCATTTCCGGTCTCGACACTTCCTGAATGATGTTGGGGGGGGGGGGGGGGGGGTCCTTGTTTGCTCAAGCTTTGAGTATTGTGTATTGTTCTGGATTGCTTAGCAAGTTGAATTAACGTAAGAGGATGTGAAGATACAAAGAACAATGGCATACTTCACTATGAGCTTGTTTAGTCACTGCAGTAGCATCAGAGAAATTAATAACAAGCTCCAATGGGAAATGCTAAAAGAAAGGCACTCTCATCATGTTGAAGTTTACTCTGAAAATTTCGAGAGCCCAATTTCCAATATAAATAAAGAAACATATTACATCCTCGACATATTATGTATCTATCTTGCAAATATTATGATGAGAGGCATTGTTATCTTTCTAATCAATGATTTTTCATTTTAAATCATCACATTCATTACAATATATGGAATACAGTTAGTCTTGCATTTATTAAGGAATATTAACACGTATAACAACAGAAATAAAATCACAATGATAGCTGGAGAGCAGAGAAAAATTTACATTTGTTTCTGAAGAGTAGAACAGTAAAGATAATTAACAAACAGGTAGGTAGATTAATTTTTTGAACTGTGACCAAAAAGAAAATGCTAGAGTAATTGGAAAGTGAAAACAAAAATATGTGAAAGTGGAAGAACAAATGAGCATTTGCTTCAGAGATAAGGCAGTACTTTTTTGGAGTGCAAGAGATCATGGGGACATTAAGGAAGTGCTTCAGTCAAGTGCAGCATGGTATTAAATTGTGTACAGAGTCCAGAGGGCTCATCCCAGATTTGGAGAGCAGCAATGTAAAAGAAATTTGAGAAGGTTTTTGTTTTATGCATGATAAACTAGAATCCTAGAAAGTGAGATCTTGTGTTGTGATTACAATTAAATGTGAGGAACATGCATACTGAGAAGCTGATGAAGTAGATTTGTATATGATAGTCATATAATTTGCCTGTTTTAGCTTGGTGTATGAGCCAATAATACAATCAATGGTGATGGCAGTAGAGAAGATGATGATGTCATAGTTGTAGTCTTCAGTCCAAAGACTGGTCTGTGCTACTCTGTCCTGCACAAGGCTCTTCATCTCTGAATAACTACTGCAGCACGCATGACTCTGACTCTGCTTACTGTATTCACCTCCCTTTACAATTTTTACCCCCTCACTTCCCTCCATTTCAGTTTCCTCCAATTCGATGCTGTACCTCCTGATCTACCCATCTAATCTTCTCCAATCTTCAGCATTCTTCTGTAGTGTCACATTCTGAATCTTCATGTTTTATTCCTGCCTGACCTGCTTACTGTCCATGTATCAGTTCCATATAAGGCTAGACTCTATTTAAATACATTCAGACTTCCTAACACTTAAATTTATTTTAGGTTACAAAAAAAAAATTTTTCTTTTTCAGAAATGCCTTTCTTGCTATAGTCAGTCTGCATTTTATATCCATTCTACTTCAGCCATCGTCTGTTCCATTCAAGTGCTCTTCCACATCCCTTACTGTCTCTCAGAATTACGATGACATCAGCAAACTTCAAAGTTGACATCTTGGGTTGTCAGGTGTTCTGCCGGATATCAGCGTCATACTTGCACGATATTTCGGTAGCATAACTCGTTACCTTCCTCAGGTGCGATGTGAGACTACTCCTCGAGTGGACCTGGTCCAGTACTTATGCCTGTGGCCTACCCCCTTCACAGGTGCTCCCTCTGCAGTCCGCGCCCGATCGTTGCGATCTTCTGGAGCATTGCCGTTCCCTTTTCTGTCCGCTGCACTCCTAGGTGTTCTCTTTGCAGTCCGCGCCCACCAGACACGCTCCTGGGTGTTCCATCTTCGGTCTGGTGCATTTGGAATCCCGTCTGTGGTACCAGGCATTCCCACTCACTGTGATCTGCTGGAGCGTTGCCATTCCATTTTTGAACAGCTGCAGTTCTAGATGTTCCCTCTGCGGTCCACGCCCATCAGTCCCGATCCTTGGCGTACCATCCTTGGTCTGGTGCACCTGGAACTCTGTATTGGGTTCGTTCTCCATGTCCACGCCTTCAGTTCTTCTATTTGTGGAGTGCTGCAGCTGTCCCCGTTGCTTCTTCAGCAATTCCAGAGCAGGATCCCAGGCTCTACTTAGCTGGTACCCCGTGTCACGGTTCATGAGATTATCGATCACTTGTATCTCTGTTGACTCCCTTATAACACTGTCCCAAAATCTGGGCGTCTGTGCTAGAAACTTGGTTTCTTCATAATTCATGGCATGACCTAGTTCTAGGCAGTGTTCAGCAATGGCTAATTTTGTTGCCTGTCTTAATCGGGTGGGCCTCTGATGTTCCTTGCACCTGATATCTACTGTTCTTGTCGTCTGGCCAATGTAGGACATGCCACATTGGCAAGGTATATTATAAATCCCTGGTTTCCGTAAACCCAGGTTGTCCTTGACATTTCCCACCAGTCCCCCGATCTTGCTGTATGGACAGAAAACACACTTGATATTGTGTTTATGGAGGATCCTACTAATTCTGGCAGAAATAGAGCCAGCATAGGGCAAATACACCACTTTCTTTGCTTCACCTTGCTCTGCTTCTGGAACTTAAGGTGTAGTGGCTGGTTGGAGTGCCATCTCAATTTGTTTCGTGTATATCCATTTTTGCAGAACACTGTTTTGAGATGCTCTATTTCTGTCAGTAGACTTTCTTGGTCTGACAAGGCACGTGCTCTGTGGACCAATGTCTTAAGAACACAGTTCTTCTGAGCAGGGTGGTGACAGCTGCTGGTCTGCAGATATAAATCAGTGTGTGTGGGTTTTCGATACACACAGGTCATATTGCGAAGGTGTCATCCACATACCTGAAGAAGCATGTGAGTTTATATCTGGCTGTCTCTAATGCCCTCTCCTCAAATCTCTCCATGAACATGTTGGCAACCACAGGAGACAGTGGGCTGCCCATAGCTACACCTTCAGTTTGCTCATAATATTTGTTCCCGTACAGGAAATGTCAAGGACAATCCGGGTTTACGGAAACCAGGGACTTATAATATACCTTGCCAATGTGGCATGTCCAACATTGGCCAGACGACAAGAACAGTAGATATCAGGTGCAAGGAACATCAGAGGCACACCCGATTAAGACAGGAAACAAAATCAGCCATTGCTGAACACTGCCTAGAACTAGGTCATGCCATGAATTTTGAAGAAACCAAGTTTCCAGCACAGACGTCCAGATTTTGGGACAATGTTATAAGGGAGTCAATAGAGATAAAAGTGATCGATAATCTAATGAACCTTGACATGGGGTACCAGCTAAGTAGAGCTGCAGCACTCCACAAACAGAAGAACTGAAGGCGTGGACATGGACAAAGATCCCCATACAGAGTTCCAGGTGCACCAGACCGAAGATGGAACACCCAAGAGCGTGTCTGGAGGGCACGGACTGCAAAGAGAACACCCAGGACTGCAGCGGACGGAAAAGGGAACGGCAATGCTCCAGAAGATCACAGCGAGCAGGCGCGGACCACAGAGAGAGCACCTGGTGAAGGGGGAAGGTCACAGGTATAAATACTGGACCAGGTCCACTTGAGTAGTAGTCTCAGTTCACACCTGAGGAAGGTAACGAGTTACGCTACCGAAATATCGTGCAAGTACGACGCTGATATCCGGCAGAACACACAACAACCCAAGATGTCATTAGGTCACTGGGAAAGCCTGAAAAAATTTAAAGCTTTTATTTCTTCTCCCTAAACTTTAATTCCTTCTCCAAATTTCTCCCTGTTTTTCTTTACTGATAGCTCAACGTACAGATTGAACGACTTCGGTGATAGGGTACAGCCTTGTCTCACTGCCTTCTTGACCATTGTATGCCTTTCAGGTTCTACTACTATTCTAACTGTAATCTGGTTTCTGTACAAGTTGTAAATAACCCTTTGCTCCCTCTATTTTATCCCTGCCGCCTTCAGAATTTCAGAGAGTGTGTTCCAGTCAACATTGTCAAGTTTCCTGAAAATGTAGAAATGCTATAAATGTAAATTTGCCTTTCTTTAAACTATCTTCTGAGATAATGTCATAGGAGCAGTATTGCCTTGTATGCTTGTGTCAATTTTTCCATTTTTACATAAATAATTCATGTCAGTAGCTTGCAACAATGACTTATTAAACTGATGATAGTTCAATAATATCCACATTTGTCAGCAACTGTCTTCTTTGGAACTGGAATTGTCACGTTGTACTTTACAGCCGATATATTTTGCCTGTCTCACACATCTTGGAAGGCAGACGGAATAGTTTTGTCATGGCTGTCTCTCCCAAAGGATCTTAAGATTTTGAGGGAATGTTGTCTGCTCCAGAGGCCTTTTTTGGACTTAGGTTTCTCAGAAATCTGTCAAGTCCTTCTCGAATTACCAAATCTTCCAGGTCTTTCAGTACTCTGTCAAGTTCTTCTCAAACTACCAAATGTTCCAACTCACCTTGATCTACTTGCTCTTCCCTTTCTATAATATTGCCTTCCAGTTCATTTATCTTGTATAGCCCCTCTAAATATTCCTTACACCTATTAGCTTCCCCTTCTTTGCTTAGTAGTGGCCTACCATCTGTGGTCTCGATATTCACACAGCTGCTTATCTTTTTTCCAAATGTCTCTCTAATTTTCCTGTAGACGGTATCTATCTTTCCCCTACTTATGCATGCTTCTACAGCCTTGTATTTGTCCTCTAACCATTCCTGATTTTGCACTTGTGTCAGTCTCAATTTTATGACTGTAATCCTTTTTGCCTGTTTCATTTGCTGCATTATTACATTTTCTCCTTTAGTGAATTTCAATATCTTCTGTGGTATCCAGATGTCCGCTAGCCACTGCCTTGTTCTTCTATTGCATTCTCTTCTCCAGTTGCAATCAATCACTGCCTTATGCTCCCTCCGAAAATCTCAAAAGGTTTGGTTGTTTCAATTTAACTAGGTTTCGTCTCTTAAATTTTGAACCTTTCTGCAATTTTTTTCAGTTTTAATCTGCAGTTTGTAGCCAGCAAGTTACAGTCAGTGTCCACATCTTCCTCTGGAAATGTCAAAATGTAGTTTTGAAATTTCTGTCTCATCATTAAATAATTTGTCTGAATCCTTAAACTGTCTACATGTATCTTCAATGTGTATAATCTTCTTTCATTATTTTTAAACCATCTATTACAGATGATTAAATTATGTTCAGTGTAAAATTTGACCAGGTGTCTTCCTCTTTCATTCCTTTCTGCCAAGCTGCATTCTCCTACTATTCTTCCAACTCTGCCCAAATCTGATGATTTTGAGGCAATTAGATTAGCAAATGAAACAAAACACTAAAACAGTATATAAGTTTGGCATTTGGTCAGTAAAATAAACTGGCCATGGCCAAAGCAGAGTGGACATACAATTCAGACTGGCAATGGCACAGAAAGTGTTTTGGAAAAGAAGAATTCTGTTGACATTGATTACAGATTTATGTGCCATTAGGTCTTTTTTGAATGTAGTTGAAGTGAAATGTGGACAATAAGCAGTTGAAATGCAATGAAAGTAGAAGCTTTAGAAATGTTGAGAATGAGTAGACTGGGTAACTAAAGAGATGAGGTACTACTACTAAATTGAATTGCAGAGAAAGATAATTTATGGCACAACATGACTAAAAGAAGGGATCAAGGAACTGTCACAATGTTAGTGGAGGGGACAGAGGGGGGTAAATATTGTAGAGGGTGACCAAGGCTTGACTACAGTTGGCAGGTTCAAATGGATGCACATTGCAATAATTATGCGAAGATGATGAGGCTTGCACATGATAAACTGAAGAGCTGCAATCAAAACCATCTTCGAACTAAAGAGAACAATAACATAACAAAATATAATTAGAACAATAAAAAAACAAAATGTAAATATTTCCTTGTTCTTAGCGATATGCATGTCTGTTTTAAAGAAGAAGAGCTGACCAAAGTGAAATCTTCTATACCTGGCCTTAACAGTTTAACCTTCTCTAGACCTTTTATCTGGCAAACCAGAACAGCTTGCAGTTCTTCAGGAAGAGTGCATGATAGTCCATTGGGATACACAACATGGCTTGAAAGACCTTCTGGTTCAAGCCAGATCTGATGGTTCTTGCCTCCAAACCTAAGAAAACACAGCAATAAGATAAAAAATGTCAACTACTAATAAATAATAATAATAATAATCCAGAATGAGATTTTCACTCTGCAGCGGAGTGTGTGCTGATATGAAACTTCCTGGCAGATTAAAACTGCGTGCTGGACCGAGACTCGAACTCGGGACCTTTGCCTTTCGCGGGCAAATGCTCTACCAACTGAGCTACCCAAGCACGACTCACGCCCCGTCCTCACAGCCTTACTTCTGCCACTACCTCGTCCCCTACCTTCCAAACTTTACAGAAGCTCTCCTGCGAGCTTTGCCCGCGAAAGGCAAAGGTCCCAAGTTCGAGTCTCGGTCCGGCACACAGTTTTAATCTGCCAGGAAGTTTCAAGTTTCAATAATAATAATAATAAAGGTTAAAACATTGCAAAAATAATAGCATGTTGCCCATTCTCAAGGAAAGTCTTACAACAAATGATTTTAATTCTGGATGTATCCCGTATCAAATGTTTCACCAGCAAAAATGTAGTGGACATATTATAATAATATTAACAGAATTAAATTAACTTTTTACTGCACTTGAAAAAAGTTCCACTATACTAAGTTTAATCTCTACAGCATATGTTGTATGTGTTCTGTGAAATTTTGCTATTGGTCTTATGGCTGAGGCAAATTGGTGTGGTGACCAATAACGTGGAACTTGCTGCAGTTAGTATCAAGCAAGCATAGATATTGCATATTTTCAGTAAAATCAGTTTAGAATGTAAGATCAAATATTTATCTATGGTTTGTTTTTAATGAAAATCATAGATGTGAACAACTTTTTATACAGTCAGTCTTGGCAGCTAATGAACATTTGTGACAAGCTGACTAGTTTAAGCTGTGTGTTGACTGTGCCTTGAACCTAGATCGCTGCAGTACTACGAATTGTGCTAACCGCGCACAATTCACATACTAACTCAGAGTTGCAACTATTGACTTGTTTCCCATCTCATGATAGCTTATGACCTAAAACAATGTCCTTTCCATACCAAAAATATTCTCTGTCATTTTTAGAGCTAACGAAAATTACTCAATTACTCACAATAATACTCAATTTTTTTTTTCTTTTTGGTAACTTTATACTGTTTCAAACTCTAGAGAGATGTTTTCTATTACTGAGGCAATAAGCAGTTTCAACAAGAAGAAAATAGAAACTTTAGAAATGTTGAAAGCTGCCTGACCCAATTGGTTAGCTAGACAGAAGAGATACTGGTACAAAATCAAATAAAATTCATTTTTACAAAGTTTTTGGAACTTAAGGGGGGATGTAATGGATTCTGGTCCAAAAAATCAATTTTTCAAAAATATTATTTTCTTCATCTAAACAGTTTAATCTACGTTGTGTGTGAATTATTTCATGATAGTAGCTTTAGGGATGCCTTTAAATTGTTAAACTGATTAACTCTGCATTGGTGGCCACTCCCACCTTTTATGACATTTGGGAAACTGCTTGCTTCAGTGGAATTTTTGTCAGTGTGAAGGCTATTTTCTTTCGATATCTTTGGCTGACATCTACCGTATTTACTCGAATCTAAGCCACACTTTTCTTTCGTTTTTTGTAACCCAAAAAACCGCCTGCAGCTTAGAATCGAGCGCAAAGCAAGTGGAAGTTCAGAAAAATGTTGGTAGGTGCTGTTACAACCAACTTCTGCCATCGAATATATGTGGCGATACACAGGCATGCTTTGCAGGCACAAAGATAAATACTAGCGCCAAAACCTCTGCATCAGTAAATAAATTAAAAGAAAAGGTAGAAGAATGTAAACATTATGCCATGTATTCTTTCATGTCTGCTGCTATCTCATTTACATCCTGTCTGCCTAATAAACTATGAAACTACAGTGAGACAACAGCAAATGCCGAAGAATATACATATCATGTCATGTTTATATTCATATTATTCTTATGTTGAATAGTGATACAGTCAGAAATGAAGCACGGCAACTGACTAGATTTTTAAATCTAAGATGAATCTAATTTCTGCGCAAAATGTAATGTACTAAAGAGGCGTCTGCAAAGATTTTCAAACGGAGAAAAATTTTCGCTAACTCTTGTTCAGAACATCTTCTATCATACGCAGTCTATTATTTGGTTCTTGTTGATCATTATCAAAGAAAGCTGCAGTGTAAGTAATAACGAATAGCAGTCTCTTGCCATTGTTTCGCTTACGAGACATTTCCTCTCTTTTTTTTTTTTTTTATTGTAAGCCGCGGAGCACGCACAAAAGCAAACCATGCCGCGAGCGACGACAGGTCGTAAACACTCATTATCAGAATGCAACAAACAATGCATGACAGAGTACAATAATGCATTTTCAGCTTAGAGCAACGTAAAAGAAGAAAGATAACGACACTTATCAGATCAAAGCAAAATAAGCAATCGATTCAAACCAGACGAAGCACGTGAAAAAGGAAGGGTACCCATATAAATACGGACGGAGCGTCTGACACGTAACAATGGCTACTTGGTAAAGCTTAACTGTTAAGCTTCCAACTCGCACCAAACTACTGTAGCTGTATCTTCATCCATTCAACTCCAATTGTGTCTCATGTTACAATGAACCAACTTTGTTTCGATTCGGAGGTGCGGCCTAAAACTTTTCTCTCCCCTTGAATTTCGAGTCTCAAATTTCAGGTGCGGCTTAGATTCGGGAAATTTTTTTTCCTTGATTTCGAGTCTCATTTTTCAGGGTCGGCTTAGATTCGAGTGTGGCTTAGATTCGAGTAAATGCGGTATATATGTGGCTGACATCTGTATCTTTGCCTGAAAACTTTCTTGCAGGTGCTTTATTTACATTTTGACAATACTAACACATACTAGTAGATGGAAGGTTGGATTCGCAAACCTTTGCGTGGAAGTCAAGATTTATATGTAACAGGTGGTGGAAAAACTGTGTTTAGGAAACGGAGGTTTCATGGAAATCGTTTTACCAACAAAAAAGAGGGAGCAGCTCAAAATGAAGAACATAAGCTCTTAGCTTCAGCATCAAAACTTGGGGCAGGAGAATTGTACAGGTGCGTTAGTGATGTTGATATGAATTCCACTGGATTCATACTTATTTATTTACAGCATCTCTGCCAAGCTATAAAGTTTTCATGTTCATGTGTTAACTGTAAAAATATGGAATTCAGGATTGTTGTTGAAGACAGAAGAGTGAGAATAGCTTGTGACTTTAAAGTAATTTGTAATTCATGTGGCTATGAATTTTCATTTTCCTCCTCCAAAAAAAACTGACACTAGTACCTACGAAAGGAATTTTAGGTTAGTATATGATCTGAGATGCCTTGGACAGGGCAGGGAAGGAGGTAATTTATTGTGTGGTTTTCTCAACAGGCCTCCACCTTGTGCAAGGTTTGAAAATATAAATAAAGAAATGTCCGTTGCTGTATGCGATACTGCCAAAGTTTCTTTGAAGAAAGCAGTGGAGGCATTGGTGAAAATAAACAAAAAAGAAATAGATCCTGGAGTAGATATTCATGACAGTGAACCTCCTACAAATGTTACTGCATTTGCGTGTTCTGTAGATGGGATCTGGATGAAAATGGGTCACACATCTCTGCATGGAGTTGCATCTGTTATTGGTTTTAACTCAGGTAAAGTTTTAGAGGTAACTATTATGTCTAAATACTGCCACCAGTGTGCAATACAGAAAATGTCCAGCAATGAAGACAGTGACAAATTGTGACAAGAAAAGCGTGCAGTAGCATGCTCTAAAAATTATAGTGGCTCAATTGGGGGCATGGAGGCTACTGCAGTTGTGAGGTTGTTCTCCAGATCTGAGGACCAGTATGGTATTAGATTTACTAAATACCTTGGTGATGGGGACTCCTCTTTGTTCAAAGCTGTGACACATAAAAATCTGTAAAATACAACAATAGAAAAGTTGAAATGTGTTGGCCACATCCAAATGAGGCTTGTTGGTAGGCTTTGTCACTTGCTGAAAGAGAAGGAAGGTGAAGTACTTGAGGATGGAAAACCACTAGGAGGAAAAGGCAGGCATACTCTGAAAGAAATTGATTCTCTTCATTTTATGGGATAGCTATCAGGAAGAAAACACGTAATTTAGAGGCAAGGAGGTGTGCTGTGTGGGCAATTTTTTTCCACAAACTATCCACTGACCAAACACCAATGCACAATCAGTGTCCGAAAGACGATTGGTGTAAGTTCCACAAAAGAAATGAGATGTATTCACATAAACACTCATTACCAGAACCTGTTATGAATGCAATTAAGCCACATTCAGGTTTCTTGCAAACCCTGATTTATTGAGGAAGTGTCTTCACGGAAAGACATAAAATGCAAATTAAATCCTCAATAATTTAATTTGGATTAGATGCCCAAAAAGGACATTCTGTGGACTTGAAGTACTCAAAATAGGCGTCTATGATGCAGTTTTATGTTACAATAACAGAAATAATGGCAGAATTGAAGTGCTGAAGAGAGTTGGTATAGATCCTGGTATGTTTACAACAAAAGCATTTTACACCATAGACAGCTAACAGATCAGCGCGTTACCTGCAAATACAGGCCAGGCAGATTCGATAAGGGGAGAAGAGAAACCTGGAGGATGAGGAGTATCAGTATGGAGGATTTTAAAATTGAAGTAAGCTTATTACATGTAATAGTATGAGAGGAAAATCTTTGAACCTCATTTTCTCTGTTTTACATTTTTTACATTATTAGAAGCCTTTTCTCAAAAAGTATATGTGCTAATGCTACGAAATTTTCAGGAAGTGTTAACAACCTGTTGCTGTCTCCCTGTAATTAAAAAATATGAGATCTTGCGATTGCATTCTGATTTTTAGATGATTGTATGCAGAAAAAAAGTTAATTTTGGATGTGCAGAATTAAAAACTCTGTTAATGATAAAATTTGTACCATAAATTAATAACTGTACTTCAGTGGTTTTATAATCTATTCAGGACACTACAATAAAATTTTCAGCTCAATTGCATGATTAGAATCTGAGTTACGGCTTTTTATAAAAAAAAGACAATAAAAAATTAAAAATTAAAATTTCTGGCAAAATATTAATCCTGCATATTTTATTATAATTTTCCATTAAAACACAGCTCTTTTGCTTTACACATGCAAAATTTTAGATTTGTTCATTAGTAAATATGGCTGTAAAGATTTTTTAAATAAATGTTTACATTTTCCATTATATCCCCCTGTAAGGCTGCCTTCATAACTTCTGCACAAAATAATTACAACAAAAATAAAAAATCAATCTAAAAGGTTGGTTTGGGCACCAGTGTGTTGCATTCTGCATAAACCTACGGGACAGGTGTTTGTTCACTAGCTCCTTTCTGGAGGCACAATTTTGGTGTATCTCACTAAGGTGACTTAGGGAAGAGGTGGAAAGGTTAAATACAGATGCCTGGACAGAAATTTTAGCCAACCACCTCCTGAATGTAAGCCAAACATCTGAACAATTCTGACACCTTGTTCCATGGTGTATTGAATATTGTGTGTCCTAGCTGTCTACCAAGATGTGAACCATTTATAATAGTTTTGGGGGTCCTAAAGTTTACAATCCACATCATTATATGAAAGAAACAATTATGTTTCACACCAGAGACATTGGATCACTAAATAAGTGGATTACTCCATCACTACTTGGTTCAACAATTTGATACTCTTAAAATGAAAATAACACAAATTGTAACATGTATTACTTATCTGACATGAAACCTACAGAATCATATTATTTGAAAACCTATGTTGCAGGTAAACTTTTTGTATAATTTTAAACAGCATTTACACAGGTGGAGAAGAACAAAGTATGAAGTACAGAATGTGAGAGACAAAAGGAAAAAGCATACGGATTTTACCTTAATACCTTTGATTCAATTGATGGGCAGTAACGGGGACCAGTGACTTCTTCTCTTACATGCCGATTGACATGAAGATTCTCAAGGATTATTTTGTTTACCTTCTCATTTGTGAAGGTCAAGTAACAGAACAGTTGATCTTCGGGCTGCAACAATAAAATAATGTTCATAGATCTTTCAGCTGTGGAATGTTCCAACTGCATACACAAAATCAACACAGATGAGACTACACAGGTGGCCTGATGAAATGATTTGTGGCATTCCTGTTGTGTTTGCTACTGGACCCTAAAACTAACATCACATACTACTTCAGCAGTCCACCTGTACATCATCTTCAGATGGGGCACAGTTGCTGAGTCTTGTCAAACTGACATGAAGCTTGAAACAGGGTAACAAAGACAACACATTTTACAGACACTCTGCCAAACCATGAGGTTAATATCATTTTCAGAGAAACAGAAGAAATAATTTGCGACAACTATTTCAAGAGCTGACACTTTATTTATATATGAATCCCTCAGCTGAATTTAAACATCTTTACTCAGATGCAGATGAATATTGCATGTCATTTTAAAGATTGGTGAAAGAGTATAACAATAACTACCTGCACTATTAATTATTTAATTAATTGTATTATTTAAAACAGTTTAAAAATAAAGGATTCTTCCACTATGTTAGTAAAAAAAAGTATAAAACGTCTAGACTTTCTCACTGAATAGAATCTGAATGTTACTCTGCCATCATTTATTTTCTTTAATGATTAAATGAGATCTATTACACAATTGTGGCAGCATCACTGACTGCAATGCGGTAACTGCATCACAGAGGTTGTCTTCTAATTTGCAGCTCATCTTGAGCCTATAACAACAAAGCACTCACAACTTACAAGCTACATTTTACTCACAACTCACTACAACCATGATTTGTAATTCAGAGGAAAGCAGCACTCTTATTCTTATTACATGTTTTGTGTAGAGATGCCTGCATTCTTAGTCACAATTTATAATCAAAGATGGCATAAGAAAGTGCTTCATAGTAATCATATTTTAGGAGGATAATGTATTTACACTCAACTTGAAGCTGTTAAATAGTGTCGGCTCTAAATGATTAGAGAAATGGTTTGGTTAGGTAATGTTTGTTAGCTCAAGAATTAATCAAGTAACTTCTGTGGAGCAGTCATTGCAAAATTTCACAATGAAGAGGATATTTGTTGCAAAATGGCATGTTGATCTTTGGCAGTGGTCCATATCGATTGTTATGTATTTTACTGAGAAAATTTTCATGGTCATTGCGAAGCCCATTCAACAAACTGTCTACACATGAACATCCAACACAGAATTGTTAAACATATTATGAAATGACGATATGAATTTGGCTATTTCTAGATACATTAAAATCATGTGCCTCCAAAAAATGCAGTGTTCCAAATTTCCCCTCACAATGAAAGATTCACTCTACATTTGAATACTTATTGAATCTCTTGCGGCATTCATATTGATGAACATTGAATCTTTTAAACTAAAGTCAGGAATTGGATCAGCAACACATACTTCACTCTAAACAACTATAAGTTCCTAACTTGGTTTGCCATTTCTCCCCACAGTCTTTTTTTTTCCTTCCCTTTTCTATTTACAATCCGCAGTTTCTCAGTATCTCCACCAGTATCTACTTTTTTCCAGAACTTCCTCCTACCCCTATCATTCTAGTACCTTTTTGCCTTTCTGTATGATTCATGTGCTGCCTTCACTACTTTGTCTTTCCAAACCACCCACTCATCTTCTACTGTATTCCTTTCTCCTGTTTCACTCAATTGTTGCCTAATGCTCCCTCTGAAATTCTCAACAACCTCTAGTTCTTATCTCCTTAATTTTCTACTTTTCTGTATATTCCTCTGTTTTAATCTACAGCTCATAACCAATAAATTATAGTCCAAGCCCCTGAAAATGTCTTACAGTTTAAAACATGACTCGAAAATCTCTTTCTTAGATTATAAAATTAATCTCAATCTCAAACCTTCCATTGTCTAGTATCTACAGGTCTCTTCCACATATACAACCTTCTTTCATGATTCTTACACCAAGTGTTAGCAATGACTAAATTATGAATAGCTTTGTAAGATAAAATAAAGAAGGTAATACACAATCTATTAAGTAAAACGACAAGGCCTAGTATAAATCCTTGGATATCACAGGACATACTGAATTTAACTGACGAGAGAAATAAATGCATTGATGGAAAAAAAATCTCAAAACCAAGGAGGAGCTATGCAAGATAAATTAAAATTGTTAGTCATGTTTTTATGTTTAAAAGATGATCTCTATTTGAATTTCACACCAGTCACATACGAGTTGCGCTAGTAGTACCACTATGAGGATGCAAACTAGGTTTGTTTTAAATAGCCACTATGATGGCTGTGAGCATTAGTGACCTTTGATATTGGACTTAGTGAGTTGATGTTAGTCAAGAATGCCTTTAAGACAATGATGACGCCGTTATTAACAACTAACTGAATTTGAAGATGGTAATGTGCTACAGCTATGAGAAGCCCAGTGTTCCTTCCATGACCTTTCAGAAAGACTTGGCATGAATGTAGCCACTGTACATGATTGCTGGCACCGGTGGTCAGACAAGGGAATGGGAAGGGCAGATGCCGGATGGCCATGTGGCACTACCGAGAGGGAAAGTTGTCTGTTCAACGTATGGCTATAGAACATCATACTGCATCTGGAGCAGCAATCTGAGCAGCAGTCAGCACCACAGTGACACACTGAGCTGTTAAAAATCAATTACTTCAAGGATAGCTTTGAGCCAGATGCCCTGTAGCGTGCATTCCACTGATGCCAAACCACTGCTATTTGCAACTTCAGTAGTGTCAAGTAAGAGCTCACTGGAGGTTGGAGTGGAGGTCTGTTGTGTTTTCTGATGGAAGCCGGTTCTGCCTTGGTGCCAGTGATGGCTGTATGTTGGTTAGAAAGAGGCCACGTGAACATCTCCAACCAACCTATCTGCAGCCCAGACACACTGGACCTACCCCTAGTCGGAGGTGTGATTTTGAATGATGGCAGCAACACTCTCATGGTTGTTCCATGCACCCTGACTGCAAATTTGTTTGTCAGTCTGGTGATTCAACCTGTTGTGCTGCCACTCATCAACAACATTCCAAGGGGTGTTTTCCAACAAGATAACACTCACCAACATTCCGCTATTGTAACCCAACATGTTCTACAGAGTGTCAACATGTTGCCTGTCTACAACTGCACCTGTATGGGACATCACTGAAAAACAACTTCCACAACCAGTATTAACCATCCCTGTATTGACTGACCAACTGCAACAGGCATGGAACTCCAGCCCACAAATTGACATCTGGGACCTGTATGACACAGTAGACACACATTTGCATGCTTGCATTCGATATTCTGGCTGTTAATCCAGTTGTTAATGTATCACCAGTTCACAACTGCAATGACTTTTCTCATGCTTACATTAACCTGTGATCCTGTTATGTTAATCACTTAAATATGTTACCTACGCAAATGTATTCCCAAAATTTCATTGCTCTACGTTAATTATTTCTTGATGTTGGGATTTTTTTCCATCAGTGTACAAAAATGCAGGAAATGAAGCAGTACAGGAAGTGCAAAATGGCTAACCAGGAATGGCTAGAGGACAAATGTAAGTCAACAGAAGTTTGTATAGCTAGAGCAAGATGTATACTACTTCCAGAAAATTAAAGAGACCTTTGGAGAAAAGGGATGCAGCCATATGAATATCAAGGGCTAAAATGGAAATCAAGAAAGCATAGAACGGAAAAAGAACTTGAAGGCAATATTATATGGAAGAGTTGGGTTGGGTTGTTTGGGGAAGGAGACTAGACAGCGAGGTCATCGGTCTCATCGGATTAGGGAAGGACGGGGAAGGAAGTCGGCCGTGCCCTTTGAAAGGAACCATCCCGGCATTAGCCTGGAGTGATTTAGGGCAATCAAGGAAAACCTAAATCAGGATGGCCGGACGCGGGATTGAACCGTCGTCCTATATGGAAGAGGAAGTAGGTGAAGATGAGATGGGCGATATGATAACGTGAGAAGAAATTGGCAGCAGAGCACTGTAATATATGAGCTGAAACAAGGTCTCCTGAGTAGATGATAATCTCTCAGAACTGTTGATATCTTTGGGAAATCCAGTTATGACAAAACTATTCAACCTGGTGTGCAAGATATATGTGACATGGGAAATACCCACAGAATTCAAGAGGAATGTAATAATTTCAGTACCAAAGAAAGCAGGTGTTGACAGGTGTGAATATTACCAAACAATCAGTTTAATAAGTCATGGTTGTGAAACACTAACACAAATTATTTACAGAAAAATGAGAAAACTGAGTGAAACCAAACTCATGTACGACCAGTTCGAATTCTGGAGAAATGTTGGGACACGTAAGGCAATACTGACCTTATTACTTATCTTAGAAAATAGGTCAAATTAGTGAAAACCCACATTTATACCTTCTGTAAGCTTTAAGAAAGCTTTTGTCAAATGTGACTGGAATACACACTTTGAAATTTGGAAGGTAGAAAGGATTAAGTGCAGAGAGCAAAAGGTTATACAAAATTTGTACAGAAACCAGATGCATGAAAGGGAAGCAGAGGTTGAGAAAAGGTGAGAAAGAGTAGTTGTCTATCCCAGACATTATTCAACATGTAAACTGAGCAAGCAGTAAAGCCTGGGAAGGAATTAATATTCAAGAAGAAGAAATAAAAGCTTTAAGGTTTTTGCCAATGACATTGTGATTCTGTTGGAGACAGGAAATGATTCGGAAGAGCAGTTGAATGGAATGGACTGTGTCTTCAAAGGATGATGTAAGCTGAACACTAACAAAAGCAAAACAGGAGTAACAGGATATATTCAAATTAAATCAGGCAATGCTGAGTGAAAAAGATTAAGAAGTCAGACACTAAAAGTAGTAGATGAATTTCTGCATTTGGACAGTAAAATAACTGATGATGTACCAAGTAGAAAGACTGGCAGCGGGAGGAAAAGCAATTGTCAAAACCATAAATGTCTTAAGACTGAACACATATTTAACTGTAACAAAGTATTTCTGAAGACATTTGGCTTGAATGTAGCCTTGTAAGGGAATGAAAAGTGCATGATTAACAGTTCAGATAAGAAGAGAATAGAAGCTTTTGAAATTTGATGTTAAGAAGAATACAGAACATTATGTGAGTAGATCACCTAACTAATAACCTAACTAAGAACTGGTGAGGAAAGTAATGCGCATTACTTGACTAAACAAAGGGATCACTTGATAGGACACATTCTGAGACATCAAGGATTCATCAGTTTAGTGTAGGATGGAAGTGTGGGAGGTAAAAAATTTACAGGGAGACCAAGAGATGAATACAGTAGGTAGATTCAAATGGCTGTGGCAGGCAATAGTTATTTGGAGATGAAGAGGCTTGTACAGGATAGAGTAGTGTGGAAAGCCGCATCAAAGCAGCCTTAGACTGATGACCACAACAGGAACAACAACATATGATTAATTCCTATTTACATCCTGTGGTTCCTTTGGAGTACATTCTGATCCACTGATATATAGCTACGAGAGATGGACTGAAAAAGGAAGCAACTGGAATAAATGAGAGAATGGTGAAGACCAAATTACCACCGAAGAGGAAAACAGAGGATATTACAAGTATACCACCACCTCCCTCATGATGTGCAAAATTTCAGAGATTGCATGTCCACACAGTTCACAGGTCCATTTATAAAGCTCACTTGGATCGGCCCATTGGCGCCCTCTGGTGAGCTGCCAAAAAAACAGCATTATTTAAGCAATCGCAAAAGACTACTTGGCCTATTATGTACTTTGTATTACTGTTGTCCAGTCAACGCGCTCAGTGCTATGTACAACCTGTATCTTATGTGCTCCTCCATAAAATACCACATTCCATAAATCATGTTTGTTCTTGCTATAGCATCCTCCACCCCCTTTTCCTGATCTAGAGTACATAAGAGGAAAAAGAGGAGTTTGAAGATTATTGCAGAAGCGGATGACTGAGCAAAACACTGTTGCAATAGAAGGCATGAAATCACATGTTGGTGTAGAGAGACATGGATAAGAAAATGTACGGTACTTGGAATAAATGGCTGGGAAGGAGATACAAAATGGACTCTTGCAAAAAGAAAGGATTGAAGGTCGGAAATTCTTAATTTGATAAGAGAGAAATTATCAGGTGACATGGTATATCAGTGATTGGTCTAAAATGTCAGCAACTGACTGTATGTTAGTAGAGAAACCATCATATATCAAGCTGATACCATGATAGGTGACAGTGACTATTTTCTTCTCCCTTAAATGCCTTATCCTTCAAGAACAATGGTGATCAATAGCATCATCTGTTGACATTTTGAAAAAATGGGACTTCTGCTGGATGTTCGCATCGTTCTCGCACGATATTTCGACGGTGTAACTCGCCGTTTCCTTCAGGTGCTACCCGAGAAAGGTCCTTGGACAGATCAGGTTCAGTATTTATGCCTGTAAGGTGTTGGGCACTCCCTAGTCGGTCCGCACCGCATCACGTGTTCCCTCTGCAGTCTGCACCCGCCAGACGCAGCTCCCATGGTCCTCTCTAGTAGCTGGTGTTCCAAATGCTGTCTGCGCCCGGCTCGACCACTCTCTGGGGTCGCGGTCATCATCTATAGTGACTGGTGCTCTGTATTGTAGCTGTTTCCAGGGTCTCCACTTCTGTTTCTTGCTGAGCACTTCGTAATTGGTCCATGTTACATTGAGTGTTTCATTCGCGGTCCACACCTGCCATGGTCCCCTCTGATTGCTGGTGGGAACACCAGCCTGGCTCGATGCAGCCATCCTCTAGGGCCAAGCTCATCATCTAAGGTTTTTCAAAACTGGTCTGTAATGTCTGGTGTTCTGTCTCATTGCTGTTTCTTAGGTTTCCACTCCTGTCTCTTGCTGGGCACTCCAAGAAAGCATGAAGAACTACAGTGTCATCCGTTGTTTGTCCATGGCTTTACTGAATAGCAATTCTGTGCTCAATCCAAACCACTAGCTTAATTTCTTTAACCAGCACGATCTCCTATGTCCTGGGCCATGTCTGCCATCAATCTTTCCTTGAAATATTAGTTGCAACAGCTTCTATTAATTGTTGTTGGGCATTATATTGCCCAAGTATTTGAGGCTTATTCTCTTGATGGTAATGAGGTTTACTAAATCTTTGTTTACATGCTGCAGTACTGCCACATCTGTGACTTAATTTCTCCGCGGTATCACAACATTCTTTGATATGCTCACATTTCAAATTCCTCCAGTTTCTTTTCTAATTATGCAGTAAGTGCCCATGACTCCACTCCATAGAGTAGGATACTGAACAAGTAGCACTGAAGAAGTTGAGTGAGAAGTATAATACTTATGTCACAGCTAGCCAGAACTTCCTTAATTTTCTGGGAAGAATTTCAGCCCTGTTCAATTCCACAGAAATTTTTTTTGAGATAAGTCCCAATTATTGTTGATTTGAGGCTCCATATATTTATATGATGGAATCCTTTCTATCTTATCATTACTGAGTGCAAGAGTGCCTCAAATTCGATTTCAGTTTCTGCTTATAATTATCCATTTCGTGTTCTTGATGTTTAAACATAATTCCATGGCATTGTTCACTTCAGTAATAGTGTTTCGTAGTTCTTGCTGATCTTCCAACCTACTTGCAAATAAGACAATGTCATCAGCACATCTGATGTTATCAATGATAACTCAGATTAACCACCAATCCTTAAAACTTTCTATGAACAGCAACTCAAAAAAATCTTTTCAGAAGAGATGTTGAAAAGTAATGGCGAACTCGCAAACTCCTTTCATAATCTACACTGCTTCTGACAGCTTGACCAACAACACACACATTATCTCTTTGGTTCCAGAACAGACGTACAATCAGTTGGATGGCACATACATACAGTCCTTCTCACCTAAGACATGTATCAATTTTTCAATGTCAAAAACTTTTTCAGAATCAATAAAACAAGTATAAACATCACAAAACTGTTGGATCAATACCTAAAGACTGAATAATGTCTTCAGCATGCTGAAACCACTCCTCAGTCCAAACCAAAAGTCTTCAATCCACCCCTTACATTTACTGTATATTCTGAAATGCAGTATTTTAAGGAATAGCTTGAGGGCATGATTCACTGAACTGACTATTCTGCAATCATTGCAACACTATGCAATGGACTTTTAGGGCCATGATACAAACATTAATTTGAGCCAGTCATTTGGTTTCATTCTTCTTTGATAGACACTGTTCAACAAACCAATTAGTAAGGAAAGAGTCCACTGGCTGTTAGCAAAGGACATCAAAAAATGAAGGCAAGAAAAGAAGCAGAAAACCCATAAATATGAATAAAAGTACTGAAGTACAAGACACAGAGTTGAAGAGACAACACCAAAAATTAATAACTTAACCTCATTTTTTTAGGTTATAATTAAAACTCTATGGCTATGTTCATAATTACCCAAGTGGAAAGAAAAATAGGAGACAGAATGACAACAATATCACTTGCTGACGATTTGATGGTGTGGGGGGACAACAAAGAGGAAATACAGAAGCAATTAGACATTTGGGAAGAATCTGTGCAACAGTATAGGCTAAAATTTAATCCAAAGAAGTGTGAACTGGATACAGGCAGGGGAGCAGTTGGTAAACATGCAAAGTTTCAATTACTGGTGCGAGTATAATATTAAAAAAAATGGAAGAAGTGACAAAGAAGTACATGAACATGCAAGACTAGTTGGCAGCTTTATGAGTAGTGTGAGAAGAACAGCATGGAACAAAGAGGTCTTCCAGTAAAGTAAGAAGGAGATATACCAAACATACTATGTAAGAATTGTAGGGGGAGGGGGGGATACACAGAAATAAATTATGCAACAGAATTGATTACCTGTGATTACCTTCAAAAGGTGAAATGTTTAATAATACCAACACACACACACACACACACACACACACACACACACACAAAGTAAAAGTGATGATACTATCCTAGCTTTTTGCACTACAAGTTCTTCGGGCTGCAGAGGCATAGGCTGGGGAAAGTGGAAAAGGAAGGGCAGATCACTTAGACCCTGAGATAAGTGCGGTCCATCCGTAGTGAGGAAGTAGGCAGATGCAAGAGATGAAAACTGTGAACAAGAGACCAAGGGGAAGGCCGTGGGACAAGTGGATAACATGAGTAAAAGAAAGTGTTCAGAAGACTGGAGAGGACAGGGCCAGAATAATGAAAGAGAGATGTTGCTCTGTATGGGCCTCCGCAGCAGGTTCCTGGTTCCTGCACCCATGCTGACTGCTGTTCATCAGTGATTAAGGATGGCATTTGTACTCCAATTCTACCACTGGATGTCCACAGAGTGGCAACAGATGCCCTTTTCAGATGAGTCATTTTACATAGCATCAGACATAGCTGCTGGTGTGTATGGCCCTGCAACAATCATCGTAAGAATCTGGGTTGCAGGAGGGAGCATTATCATCTGGGGAATGTTTCTGTGGCATTCCCTGGGCAATCTCATCATTCTGGAAGGCAGAATGGGTCAACACAAGTATGCATCTACTCTTCGCAATCCTTTCCACCTCTAAATGTAGTTTGTTTTTTCCTCGACACAATGGCATTTAACAGCAGCACAAAGCAATCTGTCACACGGCTCGCAGAGTACGTGCATGGTTCAATGAGCACCAGGAAGAGTTTACCATGTTCCCCTGGCCTTCAAACTCCCTGGATTTAAACCCAACCAAGAATCCATAGGACCATATCCAGTTGGTACCTTCCAGAACCCCACTGCCCACTGACTCTCTTTCTGCACGTCTGGGTTGCAAAAGTTGGTTATTCAGGCTTTTGACAGGTGGTCACACTAATGTGACTAGAGTGTGTAATTATTGGAACATGGATGCTTCACTTATGAAGGCGAGTTAGAGAGAGAGAGAGAGAGAGAGAGAGAGAGAGAGAGAGAGAGAGAGAGAGAGAGAGAGAGCTGTGACGTTCTAGTGCTGCACCTCAACTTCTCTCCACAATTCTATTCTGTGTGCTTCTAGTGTATCACATCTCTCTCTAACTGTTATGAGTAGTGAATCTAAAATATTCTCAGATCACTTCTTTTGTCAATACAGCTACATATTATGTAACAGCTACTCTCGATTCAAGTATTACTTATGCACTTTTGAAGTTAAAGGAAATTTTTTATTATAATAAACATTTTTTACTTACACCAAATACAAAATAATGTGATAATTACCTTTATCCACACTGATTCATTCATAAAAGAAAATGGCATTGGTGGATTGTCACCAGGTTGCTTCACACAGACAGAGAAATCAATGGTCCTTCCATCAAGACGAGGTGGTGTTCCTAAGTACATCAGAAGAAAACCTGAAGTATCTGCTGACTCAAGAATGAAATGAAACAGCCTTTAAAAACAAAACTGCAATTCACTTTTAATACAATGTAAGATTTCAGTAATCCTGTCTAACGAGAAATTTAATTTCGGTACACAACAAAGTATTGATTGTCTACTATATCATACTTACAGAGCTTTCAATAATTTAAAGCAATGTAATATGCCACAGAAATTCTACATTTAATATTTTAGTGCAACTGCCTTCAACAACAGAAGTTTTGCTTCTTTAAAGATACTATAACATCTTGTTCTTGCTTTGCATTGTTGACCAATGCTCACGTGCTAACAGTAATGGTGAAGAAAACCATCACAACCACTACACAGGAATTTGACTCAAAATTTCTAGTTGGTGTGATGGATTGCAGTTAGCTCTAAATGTAGAAAAATGTAAGTTAATGCAAAAGAGAGTACGAAAAACAATCCCATAATGTTCTAATAAAGCATCAGTAGTGTGCTACTTGACACAGTAAGGCCAATTAAATATCTAGGTATTTAGAGAACTGGCCTTTGAAGCTGACTGCCAAATGGTCCTAGTGCCAACAATGTAAGGACCATGAAGATAAAGACAAGTTAAGCCTTATACGGAGGCATACACACAGTCATTTCTCCCTCACTCTACACTCATGCTCATAAATTAAGGATAATTGCAGAATGTGATGCCACACAACATGGCACTGCACAAAACTGGCGTTAATAGCATAGGCACACAGGGAACATACATGACACAGATCTGTAAGTCCACAGTATTGGTGATAAGTTGAGAAAACCATCCCAAAACACATGTGCTACAAAACGCCACAGTTTCCTGTGCATGTACCCCGACATCAATATGGGATATTATCACCACGCACACATACACAGGACACACAATGGGTTGGCCTACTCTGGATCAGATGGTTGAGCAGATGCTGGGGTATAGCCTCCCATTCTTGCACCAGTGCCTGTCAGAGCTCCTGAAGTGTCCTAGGGGTTTGAAGACGTGCAGCGATACGTCAACCGAGAGCATCCTAAATGTGCTCGATGGGGTTTAGGTCTGGAGAACAAGCAGGCCACTCCATTCGCCTGATATCTTCTGTTTCAAGGTACTCCTCCACAATGGGAGCTCGGTGGGGCCGTTTGTTGTCATCCATCAGGATGAAGATGGGACCCACTGCACCCCTGAAAAGGTGGGCATACTGGTACAAAATGACGTCCAGATACACCTGACCTTTTAGAGTTCCTCTGTCAAAGACATGCAGGGGTGTACATGCACCAATCATAATCCCACCCACACCATCAAACTACGACCTCCATACAGGTCCCTTTCTAGGACATTAAGGGGTTGGTATATCAGGTTCCTGGTTCATGCCAGATGAAAACCCAGTGAGAATCACTGTTAAGACTATACCTGGACTCGTCTATGAACATAACCTGGGACCACTGTTCCAATGATCCAATGACAATGTACTGTGTTCTTGACACCAGGCTTTACGGGCTCTCCTGTGACCAGGAGTCAGTGGAATGCACCTTGCAGGTCTCTGGGCAAATAAACCATGTCCGTTCAGTCATATGCAAACTGTATGTCTGGAGACAACTGTTCCAGTGGCTGCGGTAAAGTCCTGAGCAAGGCTACCTGCAGTACTACATGGCCGTCTGGTGATATATTGGTCTTCTTGTGGTGTTGTACACTGTGGACGTCCCGTACTGCAGTGCCTGGACACGTTTCCTGTCTGCTGGAATTGTTGCCATAATCTTGCGATCACACTTTGTGGCACACGAGGGGCCTGTGCTACGACCTGCTGTGTTTGACCAGCCCCCATTTGCCCTAGTATTCTACCCCTCATACTGTCATAAATGTGTTCTTTGAGCCATTTTCAACACACAGTCACCATTAGCACATCTGAAAACATCTGCACACTTACTCGCAGCACTGTACTCTGACATGCACCAACACATCTCTGCATATGTGGACTGCTGCCAGCGCCACCGTGTGGTGAATGCAGGTCAAATGCACCGCATGGTCATACTCCGAGGTGATTTAAACCTGAAAACCACCCACCAGAGTGTTGTTTCACTATGTATCTGCATTATCCTTAATTTATGAGCACAAGTGTATTTGTAAGCGGAACAGAAAGGGAAACGACAATGGTGGTACATCGCACCCTCCACCACACATCCTACGGTGGCTTGTGGAGTATGTACGAAGGTGTAAATGTAACTGATAAATGTAAGTATACACACACAAATCCATTCACACTTTCTGACAAAAACGTTAAGCACTCACAAGGGTAGCAGGAAACCACATGAAACTTTACAGGTTGAGAAGGTCATGTTATTTTATTTTCAGTGGTTACAAAATCAAGTCAAATTTTGCAAAGAATTTGGCTGTATGAGCCCACTTATCAGTATCACATTGCACCCATCTCTGGGATGGACGCATGCTCTGATTTGGTTCGGCAGCAATGTAAGCTGTTGCACGACTGTTCTAACTGATATTCTGGATACTGACAATGGGACAGAGCTGGTTCCACACATGTTCTGTTGGGGACAGATACGGTGATCTTGCTGGTGATGTTGGTATCTCAACAACACACAGACAGTCGATTCAGACGTGCCACATGTGGAAAAGCATTGTACTGTTGAAAAGGACACCATGATACTGTCACATGAAAGATAATGCATGAGGAAGTGGGATGTCCGTGATGTATCACTGTGCCATCAGAGTTCTCTCAATGACTACCAGTTGTGAGCAGAACTCAACCCAATTGCTCCCACACCAATTTAGCAGGAGTAACATCGCTGTCTCTCTCTCCAAAACATTGGAAGAATGGGACCTCTACCCAGGTCACTGCCATGCTCACTTATGATGGTCATCTGGTGTAATGCAGAACCGCAATTCACCACCAAACACAATGCATCTGCAGTCCATGCTTCCTGGTCACAGCACCGACCCCAACGCAGTCACTTGTGTTGCGGCGTTAACGGAAGCCTACACATGGGATGGTAATTCCCTACTTTCGCTGCTGCTACTCTCTGATCAGAGGTGTGGAATGCCATGAAAAGTTACAAGGAGTCCATTACCTGTTCCAGACAGTAGGTGCAGATGTAAATGAGAGAACTGCAATTCTAATCATTTACATACCCACTGACAGCGTGCGTGAGTATGAAGTTACATTGATATCTGGCATGTTTTGTGAGTGCTTCACTTTTTATTTCATCACCACCACCACCAGGATTTCCTTCCAGTGAGCTTCCATTGGTTTCTGTCCTGGTATAACTTTTCCATCTCTTCTACATCCCTTGTTACTCCTCTCCTCTTGAGATCTTCCTTAAGCTGATGTGTCCATCTCTTTCTAGGTCGTCCAACTGGTCTTATTCCTGGTACCTCCATCTCCAAATGTGGTGTGGAGTTCGAGTTGGGTGCATTCGCTTCACATGACCGAACCACTTCAATCTCAAAGCACTCATCCTGTCATCTGTAGTCAATGTCACCTGCAGGTATCCCCTTACATAATCATTCCTGACTCTGACTCTCCTAGTCTTTTGTAGAGCTGACCTAAGGGACTTCATTTCACATTCTTGTATTTGACTCCCTTCTCTCCTATTTATGACACAGGCCTCTAGACTATACATCATGATTGGCAGGAGATAAGTTTTATACATGGTCTGTTTGGCTCAGATTATATTTCGTACTTGGTGGAAGAAGCTAGTTCCTTTTGTTATTCTGTTTAAGACTTCTAGTTTGGAACTTCCATCTACCCAGATAACTGAAGCTTTTCACACATTAAATCTTCTCCCCCTCCAGTATGATGTGACATGGTGTGGGTGTTCTGCTCATCTTCATTGCCACTTTCTTGTTCCTACTCATAGTTAACTTGAATTTTTTAAATTTTGTGTTCCAGTAATCTAGTCTCCTCTGAACCTCCATTTCCACCTCTCCCCAAATGGCAATGTCATCATCAAAAACAAATGCATTGAGATCTTCATTTTCTTCTTCCTTGATTTCTTTCATGATTGTGTCCATAAGTGTAATGAAGAGTAAAGGGGGGAGTGAACTGCCTTGCTGAAAACCTCTCTTTGCCTTCAACCATTTTGATCTTCCACCTCCTACTTGCACACAGCTCTCACAACCATCGTACAGCATCTGGACCTTTTTAATTAATGAATCAGAAACATTATGTTTTCTCAAACATTCCCATATTTTATCCCTTGGTACACTGTCATATGCTTTTTCCAAATCCACGAATACTACTATCAAGTCCTTTCCTTTTTCCCAAAACTTCTCCATTAACTGACAGAGAGAGAAAATGAGATCTACTGTTCCCCTATTACTTCTGAACCCATGCTGTTGTTCCTCTAATTGGTGTTCTAGAATTTTCCGCAGTCTTTTTTCTATGACCTTTTCCATTATCTTAAGGCAGTGTGATAACAGTGTGATCCCTCGGTAGTTGGTGCATTTCTTTTTACTACCTTTCTTGAACAATGGGGACACCACCTTAAACGTAGCACTATCCGTGCGGGTGAGGAGGTTTGTGTGCTCTGGATCCAGAGGGCTATGCCGGCAGTAACGTAGCTACCAGCAGGGTCACCCATGCCAGACAAGCCAAAGGGGAGGAGCCAGATTAAGTGTGTCCCACAACGACCTATCATTAGCCTGTCTCCTATCCTATCCTATCCTATCCTATCCTATCCTATCCTATCCTAAACCTCTCCTTTTTCCTTACCATTACCTAACCTTGCCAGGGATAGGTGAAGTCCTTAATGACAGCTATGGCGGAGAAGAACATCTCTGGTATGGCCCAGCTGGCGGAGGAGGCACCCTTTCCCTCCTAAGGGCAAATGAGGAGTGGAACCACTGCCTTGTGGTGAAGAGGGATCTTAAAAGGCTGAGGGAGTAAACCCTGAAAGAAAATCCTCAGATGTGTTAGGCTTAGCAGGCCAGCAGATGAGAAAAAGTTGTTATTGCTTTAAATCAAAGAACGAGTCTCACTTTTTATTTATCAGGCAGTATATGTATATGGTACAATTATGGACACCGTACCTTGTGAAAATTATCAGAACTAGCTCTAGTCTCAAGTAAAAATGTACTCAACCAAAAGTTTGGTTTGAACAGTAGAGACTTAACAGGAATTTGCTAGGAATGCTGCAATTGTAACTGATATGTTCTGACATTCCTTCAATCTGAGAAATTTACTGTTGCCTGCAAGAGCTTACTAATACATAAAAATTTAAATGTGAAATAGAAGCACCAGGTGCTTGAGTGTGGATTATTCTCTTGACTCTTGAGGATGCCAGAGCTGGTGTCTGGTGCCAGGCGGAAGGGAGCCTCGTCCAGCCTGGCAATAATGGATCTGTCTTTCTGTAACCCATCTAAGTGGTTTGTGATGGAACTTTAATATGAGGGCTATACAGATTGTAACTTCAGATAGTAAGTGGCACTAGTGCCTCCATCTTGATGTCAGAGCCTCTAATAAATCATTCCGCATCAGGTTGTGATTGTTTGGGTTGCATGTTCTGTTTGAATATTTAAAATGTGAAGGAGGAGGAGGAGCTTAATGTTTAATGTCCTGTCGATAAAGAGGTCATTAGAGACAGAGCACAAGCTTGCATTAGGGAAGGATGGGAAAGGAAATCGGACGTGCCGTTTCAAAGAAACCATCCCAGCATTTTCCTGAAGCAATTTAGGAAAATCATGGAAAATCTAAATCAGGATGGCCGTATGCTGGTTTGAACCATCGTCCTCGTGAAGGTGAGTCCAGTGTGTTAACCACTGCCTCACCTCGCTCTGTCCCATTTAAAATGTGTGCTGCAACACAAAATCCTGCAAGTTGTGAAGTACAATCAGTGATTAGGTAAGGCAAGAGACCAATTGGAATTTATCAGGGACTTTGAGTGGCATAAGGAATTGACATAAATAGTGAAACTGGAGTGGGACAATGGTGCATCTTGGTTATCAATGGCTACACTAATGGTCACGAAGAAGTGGCAAGTAGTTATTGTTCTTTGGGAAAGACAGGCTTCTGGTGAATTTCCTCTAATGTGATGAAACAATAAATAGTTAGAGATATTCAACAACATTAAAGAAATTAAGAAGACTGATGCAAAATAAGAGTCTAAGAAATTCTAAGGGTGCTTTCATTTACAACAACGTACAACCCCACAGGGCCATTAAAATTCGACGGATCTCAGATAGCTTCGGATGGGAGCATTTTGGCCATCCATTGTACAGTCCAGACAATGCTCCAAGCGATTTTCACTTGTTTCCACACACGAAGACCTGGCTTGCAACACAGTGCTTCGACAATGACGAGGAACTGCATGCAAGTGTGTGTGTGTGTGTGTGTGTGTGTGTGTGTGTGTGTGCGTGGTTCAAGCCTCAGGCAGCAACATTCTGTAATGATGGAATTAACAAGCTGGTGTAACTTTGTGATTTGTGTATTAATTTATATGGAGATTATGTTGAAAAATAACTCAGCGATGTGCGTTTCAAATGCAAGTAACAAAGGTGATTTCTTTCATTTCTTAATTTTAAAACGTGGCTTACTGAATAGACCTTGTACTCTGTCTTAAGGACCAGTGACTTTCCCAAGACCGCAAGTGTTTTCCAGTACCTGTTAAAATTAAATATGTGAACTTTCCATAGGAGTGCTATTAGTAGAAGCATACATGACTGTTGGAAATACTTCCTTTCTCCTCCTTATGACTGACTGGCTGATAGGCCTGAATATTAAAACAATTTTGCAGAGCTACTGAAAATGAACCCCTTGAGTGTGAAATCACAAAAAACCAATGATGTTTACGGCATTCAATGCCCCGTGTATTGTCAACCAAGTAATCACAATATTGGCTGCTAATGGCAACAGGGAGTGGGACTGGAGGTACCCAATGGTAAGTACAGCATGAGGCTACAGAGTGTAGTTCCAACTGCTTTGCTGAAGAATAACTCGCTACAGTGCTACAGTGCTAGTGGTGTTGATACAGAGCAGGACAATAGCAATGCCAAACAAAACAAACATTGCATTATATTTACCACAATTCTTGCTGAAGTTGACACTTCGTCAGAAAGGAACCAAAGGAATTTCACAGAGTAAGAAACAAGGGGCAGATAAAATATTAGCCTTTCTGCATGGTGGTTCGCGTGTTGTACACACTCGACTGTGTGGAATTGTACATAAGAAGTACAATGATGATAATATATGATTAACAAGTGAAAATGATATTGAAACAGGCATTGATTCATGTTGTTCATCATCCTTGTCAGACAGTGAGCCACAAATGGTTCAAATGGCTCTGAGCACTATGGGACTCAACTGCTGTGGTCATCAGTCCCCTAGAACTTAGAACTACTTAAACCTAACTAACCTAAGGACATCACACACATCCATGCCCGAGGCAGGATTCGAACCTGCGACCGTAGCAGTCGCACGGTTCCGGACTGCGCACCTAGAACCGCGAGACCACCGCGGCCGGCGAGCCACAAATCCATTCTCCAGTGAAACATAGTGAAGGGCAATCATTGTCCAAGAACAGGATAGTAAACATAATTATGTATATGGAAGATCATCATCAGCAAAGTAAAAAAGCAACTGTGAACAGATTCTGAATAAATCTGCAGCAATATGACCATATAGTGCAAGAAAAACTTCGGATATTCAAGATCACACTCCATCAGTTCTCATCACCCCATTACACCAATTCATTCCATATGCATTCTTTAAGAGTGGCTACCTAGGTCAATTTACTGCGCAGTTTGTAGCCCCATAAGGTTCATCTTCGATCTCGATGGTGCGAACCTTTGTGATCACTGTGGCCTGACTTTTTTTCATTCAGTGGTGATGGTGCAAGTTAATGGTTTGCTTTCAACATTTCTTGAGTGTCGACTATACCCATTTTGCAAAGTGTAGTACATACATCCCATAAAAGGTTGATCTCTGCACCTCCCAGACATTCATTCCTCTTGATGGGCAGGAGGAATGAATGTTTTTCCTGTCATAATTGTTAACACAATACATTCAAATGAGACTTACTAAAGACTGAACTTGTGACTCCCACTCGAGGGATTCCTTGTCAGAGATTGTAAAATCGCAGAGTTGGCTGACAGCCCTTGTGGGCGTAGGAGGCTAGTCATGTCTTCTCTGGCGTGGGGCTAGAGTTTAGTATTTCTTAAGTAGGTAGTTAACCCTCAGTAATAAACAAAGCACTTTTTTCATACATGGAAAGGTCTCAATAATTCACAAGTGCAGTGGTGGGATTCCGACTGAGTCATTTCCAGTTTTCTAGGTGAGGGTTATAGTCAAGAGTGCAAATACATGCTTGTTAGAGGCCACATATCACAGCATGGAGCCATTAGCTAACAGGAGATGGTGTTTAATAAATGTCACGAACTTGGCAAGTTTAATTAAAGCCAATGAAGTATATCCATTTCTGTGGAAACATAAGGTGCAGTGTTTTTGTGTGACTATACCAACACGGACTTACAGTTATTATCCTGTCCTGTTTTACATTTGTGGATATTTTTGCCACACATTGTTAGGAGCCAGCTGGAGGTAGTGTATTGGCTGTTGGTGTATGTTCTCCTGTCCAGTTGTCATATCTCTGAATCACTCTTGATTCAATCTACCACTGCACACAAAATCTACAAGTCATCATAAAATGCACTGCAGAGGACACAGTGTACTGTTGATAATCCTTCCCTTTCTTGTTCCACTCGCAAATGGCGTGAGGGAAAATCTTCTGTCTGACTTCCTTTGTATGAGCCCTAATTTCTCTCAGTGTGTCTTCATAGTCCTTGTACAAGATATTCATTGGTGGCAGTATGGCAGTAGAATTATCCTGCAGTGAATCTCAACTGTCAGTTTTCTAAACTTCCTCAATAGTATTTCAAGAAAAGAATGTCACCTTTCCTCCAGGAATTCCCACTTGAATTCATGGAGCATTTTCTGTAACACTTGCATGTTAACCGAACTCACCAGTAACAATCTAGCAATATGCCTCTGAAATGTTTAGATGTTTCCCTTTAATTGGACCAAGTGGGGATAATGAACACACTAGCAGTACTCAAGAGCAGGCAGCACATGTGTTCTGAATGCGTTCTCCTTTACAGATGAGCTGATCTTACCTCGAATTTTCCCAATATATTGAAGTCGACCATTTCTCTACCTACAACTGACCTTATGAGTTCATTCCATTTCATATCACTTTGCAATGTTATGGTCTGGCCTCGGCAACCAGAGACAGTGGCCATGTGTGTGTCAGTTGTGTAGTGTGTAGAGCGTGTGTGCGTGTGCGTGTGTGTGTGTGTGTGTGTGTGTGTTGTCTAATTCAAAAGAAGATCCTTTTGGCTGAAGGCTTACTTGTTTGACTGTCTTTATATTTACCCATCTACGATTCAACATCTCCATTACATGTTGAGTAGCAATGTATCATTTTCACAATAGTCATTTTTGCAATGTTATGACTGTTATTTAAACAAATGGAATGTGTGAAGCAACACACTACTAATACTGTATTCAAATATTACAGGACTGTTTTTCTTACTCATCTGCATAGCTTACATTCTTCTCCATTTATTTGGAGTAAGAAAAAGTCACAGAACTACGAGTCTGCCAAGAAACATTTCCCAGTTAATCTTCGAAGCAACATGTCACATGATTTGTCTTACAAGCAAAGAGAATGTGGGTAAGACTTCAACCAATGAGAATCTCTCCAAGGATGAGATGGAGGAATGTATCAAAAAGAAAGCACGTCATATTGTGTAAGCATTTAAGGGTAACACTAAGAAGCAATATGAGATAGGATGACGACATGAATTTAGTACTGAAAAGAAGAATGGAAGACTTAGATTGGATGGAAAGTGCAATGCATCTGTAAAATAAGTTGTATAAAAAATGATAGCACAACCTATTCTGGTGTCCTATTCCATGTTTGTAGTTCAAATCAAGAAGGCAGGCAGGGAATATAAATAGGAATTCATGGAAGAAAGACAACATCATTTTCATTAAGTCATGTTGGGTACATCTAAAGAAGATGAAGACTCTTAATGACTTAATGAGCAGTCTGATGAAGGCAAGTCACACTGTCGAAATATTGTGCACGGATGGCACTGATATCTGGTAGAACACCTGGGACCTCAAGACTTCACGATTAATACTATCTCTCCTGTGACTCTTCAAGCTTTCCCGGCAGATATGTTGTAAATAGTCTTCGCGGGTTTGCCGCCGGATCACGTTGTGCAAATTCCACAATATTTCCTCGGAGCAAATGTCCGACATCTTCAGGTGGTTCAACCTCGCTGGTGGCTAGGTACGACAGTCATACCTAGCTACCAGAAAGATTGAACCACCTGAATATGTCGGACATTTGCTCCAAGGAAATATTGTGGAATTTGCACAGTGTGATCCGGTGGCAAACCCATGAAGACTATTTACACTATCTCTCCTAATGATATCTGCTAGTGCAACATGTATGGCCACTTGGCACTCATCTGACTGTGCTGGCTCGCACATACTTTGCAAAACTGCAATGTGCTCAGGCACAATGCATTTCCTCTATTCACAACTAACCCTTGCACTGTGTTGTAAAGTAACTGACTACCACATTTCCTTAGCTGCAGGGCCTAGGGCCACATGTATGTTGGGTCATGCACGGTTAGTGGTTGGTGACTCTGCCATGTAATGTACACTGGTTCGCGTCATACATATGTAGATACAGATGAAGGAAATAAAAAGTCACTATGATTAATTCTGATCATTTTCAATACACATAAAAATACTAAAAAATACTGCAATTTCCAATGCGATAGCGTCCACAGCTGCGATTAATTTTTTTTCAGCTGCCATTCTCTTTATTTCATGTACGATTGTACAATTTCGGCCTGATGCCATTTTCAAGTATTTTATGGACGATTTTGTAGTAGTAGATTTGTCATGTACATCGTTGCTCCTATGACATCGTGTTATGCTTATAAAATAAATCCGAGATGCTCACACTATTTCAGAAGCATGTTATTTTCGAGCAGTTGTTGCAAAGATACGTCCAAATGTAACCGTGCTGCACTTATCCAAGACTTATCCTCTTTCTCCCAAACTCTGCAATGCAACTTCCTTGCCACCAGTCACTCCAATCTAATCCCATCAGTGAACCCTGCCTCTCCCTATTTGTACCATCATCCAACCAGGACCCCCACCCCCTCCCTACCAACCATCCCCTGGCCATCTTCCAGGAATTCCTTCCCTCCAAATTGGCCTCCCCATTCTTCCCCACATCCCAGCAGAAAATAGGACAGCCAGACACAGTCTCAAAACATTTACTGACCTAACTGTCCTACCTGCAGACAAAGGCTTGACCACCATCATTGCGAATTGCATTGACCACCTGGTGGAAGACCTTTGCCAATTGTCTGACTTCTCAACCTATAAACTATGTCAGAGTGGTCCCATCTCAGGAGTCCAACATAATCTCCAATCCCTGCTTAAAGTTTTAGGCAATTGCCAGAATCTCACCGGCGAATTCATTCCCTCCTCACCCCTATGACATCCTACACACCCATATTCTACATGCTCCCCAAAATCCACGAAATCAAAAATCCTGGATGTACCACTGTAACTAGTTATTGTGCATCCACTGAAAGAATTTTGGTCCTCTTGACCAACAACTCAAACCAAATGCCCAAAATCTAGCCTGTCACGTAGGGAACAAAGGTTTTTCTAACAAATATAGGTTTATCTTGATGACCAAGTCACATCAGAGATTTCTCTAAGTCTTGAGAAGAGAATACTAATCAAGATGTGCTAACTATCATAAATCAACACAAAAACTGTTTACAGTATTTTTTTGTTCTACAAATACAAACCTGTCTTGAGGCGTCCTATACGAAATCCAAGCCTCTCCAAAGTTTTCGCCAGTCCAATAGCTGGAGCATCGCCAATTCTTCCAGCTGGTCTCACTTCTAAACCTATATTTATCTGTCCTTTCAAGAATGTTCCTGTTGTTAGTATCACAGACTTGCTTCTTACTTCAGTGCCATTGCCTATTAAAACATCAATTTTTTTTGCATACTATCTTTCATAGATCTTTTTATCATTTAAAATTAAGGTAACAAATATCATACTTAGCATCACTCCAGTACAACATTTCTGAGCATTTCCACATTCCAAACTGTTTACATCCTCCATAATTAAATCTTCTACTGAAGACACCATCACTTCAAGGTTTGGTGTATTGTGAAACAACTCTTTCTGTATATGATATTTGTACAGTTCTCTGTCTATTTGTGCCCTTGGTCCCCAAACAGCTGGCCCTTTTCTTTTATTAAGTACCTAGAAAGAAGAAGTTAAAATTCCTTAATTATATAAGGTCTTAAAATAACTTTTACCACAAATTAAAGCATAACCTGGAAGGAAGGAGGGATTAACACATAATTACTCAGTTTGAGTGGCAGCGAGTGGCAAATAATACAAACTGTAACACAGCAAAAATGAAATGGAACGCAGAAAGTCTTAAACAAACACCATCACCCCACTCCAACTCTCTCATAATTTAGCGACGATCGAACAGCATATCAGTCACCAATATATATTAGTCAAAATGTCTCTCTTTGCTAACAATCACGCTACAAGGCCTGTTAAAAAATACTGGAACATTCGTAATAATTCCTGGATAGCTGTGATGGATAATTTCAAAATGTGTCATCCGAGCAATAAAGTCAGTCCTTGCCCAGTGTTTGACTTTTGCCATTGCAACGCAGTCAACCTAAAAGCAGAACTACGGATTGTTTTTAATTGCAAGGTTGAAATTGGACAACAAATGACAAAATAAATTTTTTTGTGTGATATAATGACAAATTAATGATTATTAGATTTTTTTCTTTAGTACTTGTACTGTGAAACCTTACTTCTTGCCAAATTTCATGATTCTAGGTCAATGGGAAGTACCCTACAGGTTTTGATGAGTGAGTTTGTGAGCATCAAAATATGACATAAATGGCCATACCTTCTGATTGCACTGACTTAGAAGCTTCAATGTTTTATGCTGCCAAGGAACCATAGACCTCAGTATATCACATAACTTTCAACCTGATATGTTTACCCATTCCTGAGAAAAAGGAGTTTTAATAGACAGACAACAAAGCAATCCTACAAGGATTCTGTTTCTACTGATTGAGATACAGAACCCTAAAAACAGACATGGCATTCTACGATAAGATTAAAAATGTTTCTGAATAATTTTATCCATGAGCATGTAATAACACTAAATTCCGCAGGTGCAACATACACAACTACCACAAGCATAAAAAATCCAGTTACCTCTGGAAGAATGTGCATGACAAGATAAATGCTGGGATACCACTACAAAAAAAAAGGACATATAAATGAAACTAATATCCTAACTTTCGTAAAGCCATAGAGAGAGGGGGGAGAGAGGAGAAGGGTGAGAGAGGAGAAGGGTGAGAGAGGGAGGGATAGGGGGAGGGGGGAGAGAGGGGAGGGGGACAGGGAAAGGTGGAGAGGGAGGGACGGGGGGAAGGGAGAGAGAGGGTGGAACGAGGAGAGGGGACGAGAGAGGGAGGGATGGGGGAGGGGGAGGGGGAGAGGGGGGGAGAGAGAGAGAGAGAGAGAGAGAGAGAGAGAGAGAGAGAGAGATTGTGTGTGTGTGTGTGTGTGTGTGTGTGTGTATTTAATCAGTCAATATCATATAGGGCATAATAATAAACAACAGAGAGTAAACTGTATAAGTACTTAAAAATTTCTTTAAATGTCCATATAACTCAAAACATGAATTACAAACAAAGAGAGATAATAATGCAGATAATGAAATATTCAATTTAACATCAGCCAGATTGTTTAAAAGCCATTTGAGGTATAAAGAAGCAAAAGGAACCTGGAGATGATAGTGATTCAATACAAATAGTTAAAGTTGGAGGCAAAATAATACAAATTGAACTTGCAACATTACTTACAGAACACCTGTAGAAGAAGATGATTCTTAAAAACTACACTGATGCTGTTACTGTTCTACTTCAAGAGAAAGGAAGGGAAAAAAATAAAAAAGCTATTGGCCTATCTGCCTCCTCTTCAGAATTGCAAGATGTCCTCTAAATATCACCAACCACATGGAGAAACATGAAATTTTAGTGAAACAAAAGGGTAAACTGACTTCAGAAGTGGATATAGCACAACAGGTCACTTGCAAGTTGTGAACAGAATTACAGAATGGAGCTACGATTTCAGTCATCAATATATCTATGATTTATGACTCTGAGAAAGCTTTTGATTCAGTGTCAACAAAATTTGTAGAAACTGCATTTACTGAAACCATGTTCACACTCTGAGGAATACGTCAATTATGCATCTTCAATTAGACTTCATTAAGTTTCTGAAAAATTGAAAACTGAATGATGGGTGATGGTATGAGATTCCATATCAAATATTTGTAGTGGCCCTTGGGGAAGATTTCAAATATCTCATATCTACAATGGAAAATATATGAAACACCTTGGTTTTGTTTGTTACATTGTATCTGCATTTAATGCAGATGAACTTCGAGGGTAATAGAAAAACTTAATAAAACATGTTTGAAAATAGTTTGTATGTGTTGACCATAAGGGCTTCTAATTGTCTGGAGCCAATATAAGAAAGGTCACCAGCCATTTTGGTTGGGGCAGGGGGGGGGGGGGGGGGAGAGGAGGGATGCGGGGAAGGAAGGAGGGAGGGAGCATAAGGGACTAAACAGTGAAGACATCATCGCCTTAGCCATGATAGGTTTTCTGGAATTAGAGATGTCAGACACAAATTTGATTGAAATATGGAAGTTAATTTAAAAAGAGGTACAAGAAAATAGGTTACATTGATAACCATGTCACAGAACACTGAAGCTGCCCCCCCCCCCCCTCCAACCTCCAGACTTATCTGTGTGTAGATGGCAAGAGAAACTTCTCCCACACCTGATGCTGCACCAATCCGAATAACGGCTAAGACATTGATTACAGATTAAAGAATGCCTTCTAGCCTAAAGAATCATAACAGCAAACATGAGAATGCTAGGAACATAATGAGCATCAATGGACTAACACCAGTCATTCTGTCTCTCTGTAATTTTATAGTGCTTGCTCTCTGATGGTTACCAACACATCGAAACAATCCTGCCCTATTAACTTTGGCATTAATGCCAACTGCAGTTTTTTTTACTCTAATTTTGTACATGAACAAACAGCCAATCTCAACACAACCTCTGTGCCTAGAAATCATTCCACTTTTCTGTTTCACAAGCAGCCAATTTATATTAGCCACCCTGACTATTACTTACTCATCTTGGAGGCAGTGGAGGCATGCACCTCTCGACAAATAATAACGTACCACCAACTAACATTCCGCCAAGGGCATAGACATACAGTCAAATTCCCCTTGCAGACTTTGAGGACTTGTAATGGGGACCAAACGGGTAAATTAAGCAAATGAACTCTGTCTAGAAACATACCATTTTCCCGCTACTTGCAAAATACCATGAAACACATTGCTCTCTGACTCCTGCTGCTTCTTGTCTGTGTCCACTTACAAGTATGACTAAATGTGATGACCACTGACGTAAACAGAGATACGGTACCTCCGTGCCATATTCTGGTACATACAATCACCAATCTCTGGTCCTCCAGCATCTCCCCCAGCCATAAACCATGCCAAGGATTTCATGTGATCCCACAGATAGTAGTCTCATTGGTTCAAGTCCGGAGAACTTGTGGGCCAAGCAATCTGGCCACCAGGACCTATCCACCATTGCCCAAATAAGCAGTCCAGACGATTTCAGACTGCCCATGAAAAATCGTGGTGGAACCACGTTTTTACACACAAGAAGTGGCACGTCTTCCAGGAATCTTTGTGGTATACCATCAAACAATTGGAAGTATGCAGCAGCCATGAAATGTGGTGGAGGAACATATGGCCCAATCACATATCCATCCAGGAAACCTCCCCAAATGTTTCAAACTGCATCATTCCTGAAACCCATGGGGGTATGCAACAGGTGGGTTTTCATGAGCCCGCACATCACTGTTGCACGTATTGAGAAGATCCTGTGAACTAGGCTTCATCCATGAAAAAGGATCTACTGTGGTAAGTTGGGCTCATCCACACAATGGTGCACGAAGCACATGCAGAAGATAGCTGCTGCTCACACAGAACATGCCAGATGGTTCGGTGATCCACATTCATTCTATCTGCTATGGTTTTGACACTTGTAGTGTTCTTTTCCACTCCATGGAGTACAGCCTCTTCAAACTCGGGTGAGTAGCATTGCCCTGGAGCGGCACAGTCAACCCTGCTAGTGGTGAATGTACTTGTCTCCGAGGCCCGCTGTTACACCATAGCAAAAAGGGAGTAAAGGTGTCTGGTGGTGTGGAAAATGCTCCGCATTCAACTGATGAGTAGCCCTCCCATCATACCAAGCTTTACCATACAATAACATCATATCAGCGTATTCAGCATATGTGTAGTTTGCCACAGTCAACAGCAATACACTAAAAATGAAATGTATGTACAGCTTGGATTCTGTACTGTACTGAATGAACACTACTGTACAGTAGTGCAATATGAACAAAGACTACAAACACAACAGGAGGCACAAACGTCTCGACGCGAGTACAGTAGCACAGTATGAACAAAGACCACTAGTGCAACAGCAGGTACAAACCTCTCCAGGCAGGCTGAACAGCATGTAAACAAACCTGTAGTGGGAATGGGACTTCAGGTGATTGGTAAATGATGCATGTAATACTGCAGTCACTGGTGCTGAAAACTGAATGTGTGTTGTGGTATGCTGCTGCTGCTGTTGTTTTTTGTTTCTTTAGGGTGCAAAACAGCTCAAGTCATAAGCACCCATGTCATAACTTAAAATGCTAAATTACTGAATGAATTTGAATTCAATAATACTCAGAGACTAATCGACTGGAACAGAGGGACAGCTAAAAACTATCCCTTCCCTGTTGAAGAGCTTGCTCAAACAGTTGAAAATTAAATTTCCTTCACCATATTACTATGATGCATAAAAGGTAAAATGTGATCTACGACTTGTGCTGTATCAGCTATAAAATCGGCACTGGATCAGAAAATGGCTGGCTGGATGCAATAAGCACAGAAAGGTGTGGTGTCTCCATTTAACAAATGACAGAGACTGAAATGACAGTGCCCAATACGCAGCCTAACTAAAAGTGTCTCCTGAGGATAAGAGAGGCAAGAGAAGGTCGTCCAAGCCATTGTGAGATGTTTAATTTCCCGGAGTGACTTCCTATACAGAGAAGACCAGTGTTCATGCCAAAGTGATATAATGTTCCTACATGCAGAAACACAGAGATCATCTGAAGGGACAGAATAGTTGGAAGGCCTAGGTAGTGGGACTGCAGCCTTGGCACAGTAGCTTCATTCCCTGACACTCCAATGTGACCAGAGACCCACATGAAAATCACTTGGGCTCGACCATCAGCGAGCAAGTGGAGGCATTCATGGATTCACTGCACTAAGGGATGGTATGTGTATAGAACACAGAGGCTCTGGAGGGCACTAAGTGAATCAGAACAAAATACACAATTGGCAAGCCTGTGTCATCAGATGTACTGGGTGGCCTTGCAGAGGGTGGAAGGCTCTGCAGTAAAAATCAAGCACTGTTCCAGAAGCCTTTTTCACAAATGTTTGTTGCCAATGACAAAGGCGCATCTGACACCATGGTCAGTCTTAGAGCCATCATTGTAGATGAAGGTGTTGACTCCAAATTGAGCACTAAGTTTGAGAAGCTTACAGCAACAGGTCGAAGATACAGTAGTGTACTTGGGAAGTTAACTAAGTCCAAGATAAATGCAGACCTCTGCACAAAGCCAAGGTGGTGAACGGCTCTCACCAATCGGGAACATGGCAGGTAATGTAAGGTTAAGCTTCCAAAGCAGCATACAAAAGCTGACACCGGGAGGCAACAAAGCAGTTGTGTTTACCCCTTACTGGCAGTCACGGGGTCAGCAAAAAAGGACACACAGGATGGATGGTAAGGCACAGAGGACAGACGGCATGCATACCTGCTGAGGAGAACATCACTCATACTGCAGTGGTAGTTCGGCAGATCTGCATAAAGACTCATAATTGGGGCAATGTAGAAAGCTCCAGTGGCCAAACATATGCCTCAATGGTGAACTGTGTTGAGACGGCGTAAAATAGATGGTCGTGCAGATGAATATATGAGACACACGTAGTCCATTTATGATTAGACAAGGGATTGGTATAAGCAGAGGGGGATATTCTGATACGCTCCCGTGAGGTACCATTTAAAACACACAGGATATTTAAGAGATGGGGCAGATAAGATATGAGGGAGAATCAACAGCTTCCTATGGAATGTCAGCCCCAAGAATTTGTTGGTTTCGACAAACGGAAGAGCAACAGGACTGAGATGTAAGGAGGGTAGAAGAAACTCCTTATGCTGCCTAAAGTGCAGACACAGTTTTTTCAGTGGAAAAGAAGCTGCTGTTGACGCTCCACAAGTAAAGACAGTTGAGACACTGCTGAAGTTGTTCAAGTAAACAGGTCCACTGAGAGCTGCAGTACATCACAAAATAATTGACAAAAAGAAACCGTGAGATGCCTGGCAAGAGACAGTCCATGATAGTTCAAATAACTTATGGGTTTGCTGCCAGGTGACATCCTCGACCACCGCCGATATTTCCACAAGAGCACACACTGCCATCCTCAAAGCACAAATGCAAGGAGGAAGCAATGTGCAAGGGAATTTAATATCTCAGTTTACAGAGGAGAAACAAGAAAGATATCACACACAGAACAAGTGTCAACACAAACAAATATAACCAACATCAGAAATATCGATAGTGACTATTAATCAACAGGTGAGGTAGCACTAATTCTGTCCCTCTGTTTTTTGATAATAGACAGAGCCGGATTCCAAGCAGCATTTAAACAAAATCCACCATCTCTGTTTATAAGGTTGCTCAATAGTTTGATTTCAACAGCTTCCTTAATAACACTGTCCCAATAGCTGGACATGCAAGCCAGAATCTCAGTGTTGTTGTATTACATAGGATGACCAGTGTCAAGGCAATGTTCTGCAATAGCGGATTTGCTTGGCTATGTAAGCGTGTGTGATGCTTATGTTCAATACACCAGTCTTCCACAATCCTGATTGTCTGACCAATATACGACATGCCACAACTGCAAGGAATACGATAGACACCAGCCTTATGCAAACCAAGATCATCTTTTACGGACGCCAACAGGGCCTTCATCTTAGAAGGTGGTCGAAAAACACACTTCACATCATATTTCCGCAAAATACGGCCAGTTCTGCTGGAAATCCTTCCAGCATAAGTCAAAAAGGCCGTAGACGTAGGTGCCACTTCGTTGCTATCTTCACTCTTCTGTTGCACAGAAGGCTGATAGCGAAACACATGTTTGATCTGCCTCTCCCTATAACCATTCTGACGAAAGGTGACTTCGAGGTGTGATAGCTCAACAGCCAAACTTTCTGAGTCTGAGATAACATGGGCCCTGTGAACCGAGGTATGCAGTACTCCTTCACACTGAGCTGGATGGTGATAACTATCAGCTCGCAGATACAAGTCAATGTGAGTAGGCTTCCTATAAACAGAATGTCCCAACATACCATCAGTCTTCCTTCTGACCAACACTTCAAGGAAGGGAAGGCATCCATTCTTTTCCACCTCCAAAGTGAACTGAATATTCAGGTGGACTGAATTCATGTGTTCCAAAAACCGGTTTAAATTCTCACTACCATGAGGCCAAACAACAAAAGTATCATCTACATATCTGAAAAAAACACGCAGGTTTCAAGGTCGCTGACTCCAAAGCACGTTCCTCAAAGTCCTCCATAAACAAATTGGCCACAATAGGTGACAACGGGCTTCCCATTGCAACTCCATCAGTCTATTCGTAGTACTGACCATTGAATAAAAAAGTAAGTGGAAGTCAGCACATGTCGAAACATTTTTGTTAACTCGACATCAAACTTAACCTCAATTAGCTGCAATGAATCAGAGAGAGGAATGTGAGTGAAAAGCGAAACCATGTCAAAACTGAATAAATATCAGAGTCATTCAAATGCAATCCCTGCAATCAACATAAGAAATCTGCAGAGTTCTTGATGTGGTGTTCACACCTACCTACTAGTGGGCTCAGCAAACTAGCGAGATGTTTAACAACACGATATGTTGGAGCACCAATATTAGAAACAATGGGCCTCAATGGGACAGCCTCTTTATGGACCTTAGGGAGGCCACATAATCTAGGTGGCACAGCACAGTAAGAATTAAGACTCTTGATAGTCTCCTGTGACAAACAACTTTTTGGAGTCAACGACCTCAAACTGTGTGTTTGTTCAGATATGTGGACGATACTTTTGTTGTTTGGCCTTGTGGTAGTGAGAATTTAAACCGGTTTTTGGAACACCTGAATTCAATCCACAAGAATATCCAGTTCACTATGGAGGTGGAAAATAATGGATGCCTTCCCTTCCTTGATGTGCTGGTCACAAGGAAGACATGGTACGTTGGGACATTCTGTTTATAGGAAGCCTACTCACACTGACTTCTATCTGCAAGCTGATAGTTGTCACCATCCAGCTCAGCGTGAAGGAGTACTTCGTACCTTGGTTCACAGGGCCCACGTTATCTCAGACCCTGAAAGTTTGGCAGCTGAGCTATCACATCTCGAACTCACCTTTGGTCAGAATGGTTATAGGGAGAGGCAGATCAAACGTGCGTTGTGCTATCAGCCTTCTGTGCAACGGGTGAGTGACAATAGCAACGAAGTGGCACCTAAGTCTATGGCCTTTTTGTTTTACGCAAGAAGCATTTCCAACAGGATTGGCCATATTTTGCAGAAGTATTACGTGAAATGTGTTTTTCGACCACCTTCTAAGATTAAGGCGCTGTTGGAATCCGTAAAATATGATCTTGGTTTGCCTAAGGCTGGTGTCTATCATATTCCTTGCAGTTGTGGCATGTCGTATATTGGTCAGACAATTAGCACTGTGGAAGACCGGTGTATTGAACACAAGCATCACACACGCTTACAACAGCCGAGCAAATCTGCTATTGCAGACCATTGCCTTGACACCGGTCATCCTATGTAATACAACAACACGGAGATTCTGGCTTGCACGTCCAGCTATTGGGATAGTGTTATTAAGGAAGCTGTTGAAATCAAACTATCGAGCAACCTTATAAACAGAGATGGTGGATTTTGTTTAAATGCTGCTTGGAATCCGGCTCTGTTCATTATCAAAAAACAGAGAGACAGAATTAGTGCTACCCCCACCTGCTGATTAATAGTCACTATCGATTTCTGGTATTGGTTATCTTTGTTTGTGTTGACACTTGTTCTGTGTGTGGTATCTTTCTTGTTTCTCCTCTGTGAACTGAGGTATTAAATTCCCTTGCACATTGCTTCCTCCTTGCATTTGTGCCTTGAGAATGGCAGGGTGTGCTCCTGTCAAAATACTGGCAGTGGTCGAGGATGTCACCCGGCAGCAAAGCTATAAGTTATTTGAACATTCAATTCGCCCGGAAAAGTTAAGGTCTCACAGTCCATGATAGGGTTAATTACTATGGCACATGAGCCCTGAGGCACCCTGTTCTCCTGAATAAAAGTATTCGGAAAAGCCGAACCCTCACATACCTCAAAAACCTGGTCTTTTAAAAATTCCCAAATAAAATGAGGTAGGTGGCCTCAGAAGCCTCATGTGTGCATTATACACCAGCAGGTATCCATAGCCTTTGCCTAATCAAAAAACACAGCCATAGTCTGACATTTCTGCACAAAACTGTTCATAATATAGTTTCACAAGGTGACGAGATGGTCAACTGCAGAACAGTGCTTATGAAATCCACAATGTACATTCGTTAGCAAATTCCGAGACTCAATCCACAATACCAGCCGATCATCGGTCATGCGTTCTGTCACTTTGCCGACACTGACGGTGAGGGAAATTGGATGAGTAGCTGGATGGAAGATGTATATCCTTACTAGGATTGGATATGGGGATTGCAGAGGCTTCATGCCAATGTCTGGGAAACACACTGTCCATCCAAACATGATTATAAATGTTCAAATGTGTGTGAATTTCTAAGGGACCATACTGCTGAGGTCATCGGTCCCTAGTCTTACACACTACTTAAACTAACTTATGCTGAGAACAACACACACACCCATGCCCGAGGGAGGACTTGAACCACCAGCGGGAGGGACCGCGCAGTCCCTGACATGGTGCCTCAGACGACTCTGCCACTCTGTGCGGCAAACACGATTGTACGTATGAAGGAAAAAGTGCTTGCAGTCAAAAGATAGGTGCTGCTACATCTAGATGTGAATATCTTCTGGTCCTGGAATGGCATTGTAGCATTCACGATTCTGAGAGAGGAAAGGTATCTCTCCCAAGCCTCCTCCGCTTGTTTCCAAGGTAGGAAGGCAGGATGGTATTAGGCAGAGCTCAAGATCTCTGTAAGGTATCTATCCAAGGTGTTGGAAATACTGATAGGGTCTACAATAACATCATTCGCTACAGTCAGGAGATGTATCTTGTTTACAGAAATCCTACATAGGTTAGCCCAAACAACAGAAGAGGGACGAAAACGGTTAAAAATTTAGTAAAAGAGATCCAACTAACTTTTTTACTATCTCTGGTAATGTGCTGTCACTTTGCACGCAATTGTTTATAATGAATACAGTTTTCCTTCATGGAATGACCTTCAAAGCCACAGAGAGCATGGGAACCACAATGTGGCGTTCCTCAGTCCACCAGGGGACTGGGACACACCACGGTAGAAATGGGGGTGGCACATTCTGCGGCGGTAAGGATGACATTCATAAGGCACTCTACATGATCATCACTGCCATGCAAATGTTGTTCGTCGAACGTTGCCAGTGAAGAGTAGAGCCTCCAGTGGTATGTTGCAGGTAGTGGGAAAACTGTATGCTTCCAGAAGTCGGTTCCTATGTTAAGCTTAATTGTCTTGGTCCCCACTACAAGTCTTCAATGTCTGTAAAGGAAACTTTGTTACACCCTGTCTAAGTTTATATGCCTTTATGTGCGGATTGGTTAACTTTTATTGATGTTTTCTCTTAGTATGAAACTGACAAATCTATTACACTAGTCAACAGCCATTTTGAATCTGGGATGTGATACATCAACTAGTATGTATTTTGGTATGTAGAAGCCAAATATACCTTTCAAAATGTTCTAACACATGCCATTTTTGAGTTTTTAAAGTTTTTTTTTATTTTTAGTATTCAGCATTTCGCTTTTTTCTGTTCTTCTGTTTTGATGTTTAATTGTTTGTTTTGGATTTGCAGAGGAGAGCTAGAAGATCTACAAATCGTCAGTAAATGGTTGATGTGCTAATCCAGCAGTGTGAAAGAGATCCTCAGTGAGTGTTTCCTGTGACAGATAGTGCAAACTTTTGATATGTAAAACTTACACCAAGAAAAATCGCAACTAGTAATTCTCGTTGCTGTCTAAACCACCCCGACAACTTTTGTTATGTGTGTGGGAAATTCACTCCAAAAGCCCAAAGAAAACCAATCACACTGATTTGGTTAAGAAGGCATATAAATTGGATTTTGATTGTCCTGTTGGTGATCAAAATAAAAAAAATTTCACCTTATATAGACGGCATAACCTGTACAACAACCTTAACCGTTGTTGAAAGGAAAACACCGTGGTTGAAAGGAAAACACCAAGCCATGCCATTCGCTGTTCCGATGATGTGGTGTGAGCATAAAGACCATTATCCAGACTGTCACTTCTGTCTTACAAATATTTTAGGACATTTAAGCAAAACTAGACATAAAGCATCCAAAAGTATCTTCAGTGCATTTGCCTGTGCCCCATGATGAGGGGTTGCCTATTCCTGTCTGTAACTTGAAAGGCACGGAACCAGACACCATGTCAAGTGAATCAGAAACTACTGAACATATTGAAGAGTACTGCCCTCAGTATCATGACACTTTGCCTCAGCTTTTTAATCAAAATGAACTGAACAATTTGGACTGCAATCTAAAACTTTCGAAACAGCAAGCTGAACTCTTGGGGTCGAGACTGTAACAACGGAACCTTCTACACACATCAAAAAAAGTTTTGCATCACCCCAGTTTCCAGAACTCCTGAAGATAGACATTTACTGCAGATATTGTATCACAGACATAGTCCCTTTGACTGTTCAGGGATGTCACTAAACCCGCCCGAAGATGTAAACAACCATACATGAGCAGTGCCTATTAGACGGAGGGGGTCCAACAGCCGATCAGTTCCAGTCATTCCACCAGGAAGAAGATACACGGCTTATGTTGATTGTAGTTCAACCACGCCTGGATGCTCAATACTGCGGTTTGATCGCGTCCGCATTGTTACTTTGTGTCAGGAAGGGCTCTCAACAAGGGAAGTGTCCAGGTGTCTCGAAGTGAACCAAAGCAATGTTGTTTGGACATGGAGGAGATACAGAGAGACAGGAACTGCCAATGACATACCTCGCTCATGCCGCCCAAGGGCTACTACTGCTGTGGATGACTGCTACCTGCAGATTATGGCTCGGAGGAACCCTGACAGCAACACCACCATGTTGAATAATGCTTTTTGTGCAGCCACAAGACATCGTGTTACGACTTAAACTGTGCACAATATGTGATGTGATGCGCAGCTTCACTCCTGATGTCCATGGTGAGGTCCATCTTTGCAGCCATGACACCCTGCAGCATGGTACACGTGGAAGGCGCCGTAATGGCAAGGCAATCATCTTCATGGGTGACAATTCGCACCCCCATCGCGCGCATCTTGTGGTTGACTTCCTTCAGGATAATGACATCTCCAGACATAAACCCTATCCAACATGCCTGAGATAGATTGAAAAGGGCTGTTTATGAATGACATAACCCACCAACCGCTCTGAGGGATATACGCTGAATCACTGTTGAGGAGTGGGACAATCTGGACCAACGGTGCCTTGATGAACTTGTGGATAGTATGCCATGAAGGGTGCAGTCATGCATCAATGCAAGAGAACGTGCTATTGGCTATTAGAGGTATCGGTGTACAGCAATCTGACCCATCACCTCTGAAGGTCTTGCTGTATGGTGGTGCAACATGCAATATGTGGTTTTTATGAGCAATAAAAATGGTGGAAATGATGTTTATGTTGATCTCTATTTCAGTTTTTTGTACAGGTTCTGGAACTCTCGGAACCAAGGTGATGCAAAAATTTTTTTGATGTGTGTAGCTCCAGGGACAAAAATTTCCTGTTTCAGATCAAGAGGAGCTCCCTTTGCTCAGTATTTCAATATGCAGAATTCAATGTGTGTATGCAGAGATGTCAATGGCCTGATGATGCAGCTAGGTGTACAACATAATCCACAGAAGTGGCGACTATTTATTGACTCCAGTAAAACCAGCTTGAAAGCAGTACTACTGCATAATGGCAATGCATTTACATTGGTACCTTCAGCTTATGCAGTAGATACGAAGGAAACTTATGAAACCATGGCTTTACTGCTAGAGGCAATCAAATATAAGGATCACGAATGGCAGCTTTGCTGTGATTTGAAAGTTGTTGCATTCCTTACAGGTTTACAGGCTGGATTCACGAAATACTGCTGCTTTTTATGCCTTTGTGGCAGCTGTGACACCAAGAACCACTTTACAGTCAAGGAATGTCCTATAAGGAAGTCATATGTTTCTGGGAATGTAAATGTGAACAATACCCCATTGGTTGAGCCTGATACAGTTATTTTGCCTCCCCTTCATATCAAGCTGGGCCTTATCAAGAACTCTGTAAAAGCTCTGGATAAAGAAGGTGAGGCCTTCAATCACTTAAAAGAAAAGTTCCCCGTGTATTTTTATTGGCTCACAAATAAGAAAATTGCTGAAAGATCCAACCTTTGATACCAAACTCACAGATATACAATCAGCTGCTTGGTCTTCTTTTAAAGCAATCGTGGAGGTCTTTTTGGGTAACAGAAAAGACAAAAACTATGTTATCATTGTGAATGATCTGTTGAACAACTATAAGAACATGGGCTGTAGAATGTCACTTAACGTTCACTTTCTACATTCTCACCTTGATTTCTTAATGGAAAGTTTGGGAGCCGTAAGCAATGGGAATGGTAGACGCTTTCACCAAGACATTCTTAGGCGAATGACATTCTTACCAGGTAACACTGTTACCAAGGCCATTGGAACCCTTCGATGATGGGTGACTACTGCTGGGGTCTTGTTAGGGAGTGAGATAAAACGGCAAACAAAAGAACATCTACATCTACATCCATACTCTGCAAGCCACCTGACGGTGTGTGGTGGATGGTACTTTGAGTACCTCTATCAGTTCTCTCTTCTATTCCACTCTCGTATTGTTCGTGGAGAAAGATTGTCGGTATGCCTCTGTGTGGGCTCGTGGGCTCTAATCTCTCTGATTTTATCCTCATGGTCTCTTTGCGAGATATACGTAGGAGGGAGTAATATACCGCTTGACTCCTCAGTGAAGGTATGTCCTTGAAACTTCAACAAAAGCCTGTACCGAGCTACTGAGCGTCTCTCTTGCAAAGTCTTCCACTGGAATTTATCTATCGTCTCTGTAACGCTTTCGCGATTACTAAATGATCCTGTAACGAAGCGCGCTGCTCTCCGTTGGATCTTCTCTATCTCTTCTATCAACCCTATCTGGTACGGATCCCACACCGGTAAATAGTATTCAAGCAGTGGGCGAACAAGTGTACTGTAACCTACTTACTTTGTTTTCGGACTGCATTTCCTTAGGATTCTTGCAATGAATCTGTCTGGCATCTACTTTACCGACAATCTATTTTATGTGGCCATTCCATTTTAAATCACTCCTAATACCTACTCACAGATAATTTATGGAATTAACTGCTTCCAGTTGTTGATGTGCTACGTTGTAGCTAAATGATACAGGATCTTTCTTTCTATGTATTCGCAGCACATTAAACTTGTTGACATTGAGATTCAATTGCCATTCCCTGCACCATGCGTCAATTTGTTGCAGATCCTCCTGCATTTCAGTACAATTTTCCATTATTACAACCTCTCGATATACTACAGCATCATCCACAAAAAGCCTCAGTGAACTTCCGATGTTATCCACAAGGTCATTTAAGTATATTGTGAATAGCAACGGTCCTACTGTTGTATCCGTAATTGGAGAAACAACAAATAACGATTGGCGTTGAGTTCCAAATTCTGTTTATAGCCAACAGTTCCACAATACTAACACAACTTGGTGCTTGATCGAGAGCAGCGACTGGGCTGCAGAGTCCAAGTCCGGTATGGTAAACAGTCGTAGCACAGGGTAGCGTTGTTCCTGGGTGCAACGTTGACGTAGCAAGTAGGTAGCCCGACATGAGACTCCAGGTGTGCCAGCGTATGCGGCTATATAGGGCGAGTGATGGAGGAATATGCCCGTCGTAACCGAGTCCACTTGTCATGTCCTGTTATGACTGGCGGCGCGGCCTCACGTAACTATCTCTCGGGAGGACGCTGGCCGAGGTTGCCGTGACTGTGCAGAGGCACTCAGTATGTGAGGCCCGCGCCTGCACTGTACAGCTGTGCAGAGCTGCACATAAGCGGGGCATGCCGGCCGTTGGCTGTATGACGTAAAGGCCATGGCCACGCAGCTGCAGGCACCACGGTGTGGGCATTGAGTATACCACACCTACGACACTCCCCTGCAGCACACCTGAAATCACTCTTACTTCGGAAGACTTCTCTCCATTAAGAATGACATACTGCATTCTGTTATCTAGGGACTCTTCAATCCAATCACACAATTGGTCTGATAGTCTGTATGCTCTTACTTTGTTCATTAAACGACTTTGGGGAACTGTACCTAACCCCTTGCGGAAGTCAAGAAACACGGCATCTATCTGGGAACCCATGTATATGGCCCTCTGAGTCTCATGGACGAATAGCGCGAGCTGGGTTTCACACGATCGTCTTTTTCGAAACCCATGCCAATTCCTACAAAGAAGAGCAGCTCTGTCATCGTATTTTTCAAAAACCAAAGACAATTAAAGGTGAAAATATCTTCTGCACTAATTTGGACCTTTTATTGGCATCATGCCCATATATACATACAAAATAATATTGATTTCAAATGTTCTAAATGTGTATTTTTGTTTGACTCAATTGTGTCAATTTTCACTATTACCTTTTCTATTCTGCTGTGTATCTAGGAAATGTGACATCACAGAGAAAAACTAATTTCACCAGTGTATTCAGCACCCCAAAATTAGTTAAATCCACCCATTTACAAACCAGATGCAGAAAAAAGTTTAAATTTGTTAACTAGTGTTATTAATGTTAAGATGATCAATGGATTTATAATCTTCCATTACTAGTACTACTACAATGAAATTTAAAAATGGAACGTTTATTTCAACTCCTAATTATCTCTTCCCTTATATCTACTCATCAACTGCCTTTCCCGTCATTTCTAATTTCTAAAATATTTTTTGTTGTTTGACGGCGTAGTTGATGTCCATCTCATGTAATGTTACTTTTAATGCCTCATACTGGATGGTTTTCCCACCAAGAAATGGAATAACTAATTCTCTCTACTGAGAAATAATTTTATGCGTGCTTCACATTGTGCTGCACAGCTGTTCATACTTTAATGTACATGTAAATTATCTCAGCTACTGTTAAGACAATGCTTTAATTATCACTGCTGATTGGGATCACTGATCAGCATCAGGTGACTGTAATACAATGTAACAAGAACACACATTAATATACACTAATGAGTCAGAAAACCATGACTGCACTTCCCACAAGACTGGAAGGCACTGGCTGATTTTACGAACACATGAAGCAATAAGGAGAATATATGAGAGGAGCAGAGACCAATGGGATCTTTCATATGATGATACACGCTGCAAAAGGAGAAACTGACTATATAAACTTTGACAAAGGGTAGAGTGCCCGAAAACAAGTTAATCGAAAATGACAAATTCCAATAGCTGTTCGCGTGATACTGTCACGAGCATCTGTGGAGTGTGGTAAAGCCCACTGAAACTATGGGTACATGACATGATACTGGATGTCCATGTCTCATCACAGAATGTGGAAGTTGGAAGTTTTCCTGCTCTGTACTGCAAAACAGGTGGCTTCTTGAAACATGCAATGTACCATGGATGTAGGCTGATGGGGCAGTATTATGCTTTGGAGGACATTCACCTGGACTTCCGTGGGACCTGCGGTAGTAATTGAAAGCACCATGACAACTATGGACTATGGCAACATTATTGCGGACACATGCTTCATGCTTGATCTTTTCTCCAACAACAGTGGCATTTTTGAACAGGATAACTGTCCATGTCACAAGCCCAGAATTGCAGATAGTGGTTTGAAGGGCATGATTATGAACTCATGTAGATGTCTTGGCCACGAATTTCAACCAATCTGAACCTGATTGAATACACTGGCCTGTTATTGGCTGCCAGGTCTGCATCAGCACACCACCAGCCCATTATTTACATGAATTTTGTAACCAAATCTGCAGACATCTGATGCCACATAACTCCATAAATCTACTTATTGAATCCCTACCACACACCACTGCTGCTGTAATCCAATAATGAACATCATGTTATTAAGCAGGGGGTCATAATATTATGGCTCAGTGTATGTTCATTTTCTTTCTCCTTTTTCTCTACAGTGATAGCATGCATTTAATAATGACTGATATGGCTTACCTTGTACTGGATACCAGACAGGTCACACATGCAGCCACAGATTCCATCCAATGCATCTATTTCCTTCATCAAATGTCCTTTCCCAATACCACCAAATGATGGGTTACATGACATTTCCCCTGCAAAAAATATAAAATGCACCAAGCTTTGCAAAACATTTACTTTACCTCTGCACATGTGCCAACAGATGCATGCACACAAAACAAACCTTTTATTAAAAGGAATATTTAAATTTATAATTGCTCGATTTTCAATCAAGCAACCTTTTTCTTGAATGAGATTTTCACTCTGCAGCGGAGTGTGCGCCGATATGAAACTTCCTGGCAGATTAAAACTGTGTGTCCGACCGAGACTCGAACTCGGGACCTTTGCCTTTCGCGGGCAAGTGCTCTAACATCTGAGCTACCGAAGCACGACTCACGCCGAGTACTCACAGCTTTACTTCTGCCAGTATCTCGTCTCCTACCTTCCAAACTTTACAGAAGCTCTCCTGCGAACAATGCAGAACTAGCACTCCTGAAAGAAAGGATATAGCGGAGACATGGCTTAGCCACAGCCTGGGGGATGTTTCCAGAATGAGATTTTCACTCTGAAGCGGAGTGTGCGCTGATATGAAACTTCCTGGCAGATTAAAACTGTGTGCCCAACCGAGACTCGAACTCGGGACCTTCTGTAAAGTTTGGAAGGTAGGAGACGAGATACTGGCAGAAGTAAAGCTGTGAGTACCGGGCGTGAGTCGTGCTTCGGTAGCTCAGATGGTAGAGCACTTGCCCGCGAAAGGCAAAGGTCCCGAAGTATTCGATAAAAGCTGGAGTTGTATGTATGAGGCGAAGAGCAATAGCTTTTCACCACAAAAAAGCTGATTTACACCTAATATACATATATAAGGTAGCTATCAACATAATTCCTTTGATTCTCAGAAGAATAGATAAGCATTAGACACAATCTCTTACTATGCCTGGATCAAAGCTAGTTGTTTACTAAACTACAACCAGAGGACGAATTTGGTCACACCTTCTGTCCCGCGCACAGTTATTGTATAGTTCTGCAACCTCAGCTCGCAGTTACCAGTCAGCTGCAGATGACAATTGCAGTCTGCAATGTAATTCTTGTGCCTTGTTCTTATATGGTTTGTTTCTCCCTATAGCATGTTTCTTTTAGCAGATGTGTGAAACTAACTGTGACATTGCTTAGGAAAATGATGAAATAGGAATGTACCCAGTATGGAACTACACTGATGCTGCTACCAGAGCTGTTTGTGCTTGCACATAGTAGCGAATTGACAACATTCTCCCCCTCCATGCTCAACTGCCAATCAGAATGTTATTCTGATCCAAGTATAGTATTCTTTACAACAGTAGTCTTGAGTGGCTACTTCTGCCTAGTAAGTACTTATTCCACATACCTGAAAAGGTTAAACGGATGTATCGGGCATGATGAATGAATGAAAAGTAAGCTAGAAGTAATTCTCATAATTATTAGCAAGAGTGATTGAGCACCAGTCATACGATTTTATTAGTCTACTTACTGAAGTAACCCACAATGATTGCCTTTGCTTTTTAATGTTTACCTCAATTTATTTCATGTCCCTGGAAACTCTCCTTCATTTACAGAACATGATGTGTGAATGAATGTATGAAATGCTACTGTTACTCGATAATTCTTGTGAAAATTTCATTTCTCATCTCTGGTAGTCTTTAGTGTGTTAAATGCCAGAATTACAAGAAAGCAAAATCTCCAAGATTAATGACGGGTTACAGTTGCCCAAAACTTACTAGGGGAGGTCACCTGGTGTGGGATTCACTTTTTGAAACAAAATATAAGGTGATGCAGGTTAGGGTCCAAGATATCACATCCTTCAACAATTCACCCTGGTGCCCCTGTTTGTGAATAATTGATGGAAAAAAAAAATCAGAATTTTGGGTGACGTTCTAGAGCTTTAATGATGATGAAAGCTCACAGAGCAGCACTGCAGCATAGTTGTTAAGGTACGTTCCTGACTTATGGAAGGTTGTAGGTTCAAATCATGTCAGATACTTTAAATTTTTTTTTTTTTTATTATTATTTTCAAATCTTTATCGAAATGCCATTGGATCATTATTTTTGTTAAGTTACTTTTTATACAATTTCTAATCCTTTGTCATGTCATTTTAATCATCATATTGTCTAGTTCATTTACTGTTATTTTGTCTTCCAGTCATTCTTTTTTTCATTTGGAATCTCTGTGCATGTGATTTTATTTATTCTGATGTATTAACATTAATTTAATATCTTCCACTTTACCATTTTATATTTTCGTCTGTATTATTCATTCATTATTTCTATTCCTCATGTTGCCATTTTGTTTTATTTATAATTCCTTCTTTCATTCAAACATTCATCTGCTTTATTTTGTACATAGTGCAACAAGAATTTATGGTTTAAATGATTGTATAACAATCAAACGTTTGTATGATGATTACTATCCAAACTCTTGTACCAGGTGATCAAAAAGTCAGTATAAATTTGAAAACTTAATAAACCACGGAATAATGTAGATAGAGAGGTAAAAATTGACACAAATGCTTAGAATGACATGGGGTTTTATTAGGAAGGAAAAAAAAAAGAAGTTCACAAAATGTCCGACAGATGGCGCAGGGCAGCAAAACGTCAGTGACTGTGCATGATAATCGTGTATAAAAGGAGCTGTAATGAGAGAGAGAATCAGATGCGCCAGCAGTCACAGCATGTTGACGTTACCTAAAAAGGCCCTTTTAGTGAATCTGTATTATCAGAATGGGGAAGGTGCTAGTTCAGCGTTATGATCCTATCGCCATAGGAAGGGGATTCGAATGGGTAAAGGTCCATTGACAAATGCAGCTGTGGCGAGAATGATTTTGAAGTTCGAAGCCACGGGTTGTTTAGACGATAGACCCCGTAGTGGCCGACCGAGCACAAGGCGTAATGCCGCTGAGACAGTTCAGGAAGAAATGGAGACTGTAGTGGGTTTGTCTATGCACAGGGAAGTCAGCGCTTGTGCAGTCGCACGTCGCACCGGTATTCCATACACTACTGTTTGTTTGGCACTGAGGCGTACCCTCTGATGCTATGCGTACAAAATCCATCGGCATCATGAACTGTTACCTGGCGATTTAGTGAAGCGGAGGGCATTTGTGATGTGGGCATTTCAAAAGATGGCGGAAGATGACGACTGTTTGAGTAACGTGTTGTGGACTGACGAAGCTCATTTCACGCTCCAAGGGTCTGTCAATGCCCACAACTGCAGAATTTGGGCTACCGAAAATCCTAGAACTGTTGTGTCAACTCCATTGCACGATGAGAAAGTCACGGTATGGGTTGAATTTACCACATCTACCATTATCGGGCCTTTTTTCTTCGAGAAAATGCGTGATTCTGGTTTTGTAACTGCTACCGTGACGGGTGAGACGTGCGCCGATATGTTACAGAATCGCATCATCCCCAGCCTGGCTGATAAACACCTGCTGGAACGTATGACGTTTATGCAGGATGGCGCTCCACCCCATATTGCTAGATGCGTGAAAGATCTCTTGTGCGCGTCGTTTGGTGATGATCATGTGCTCAGCCGCCACTTTCGTCATGCTTGGCCTCCCAGGTCCCCAGACCTCAGTCTGTGCGATTATTGGCTTTGGGGTTACCTGAAGTCGCAAGTGTATAGTGATCGACTGACATCTCTAGGGATGCTGAAAGACAACATCCGACGCCAATGCCTCACCATAACTCCGGACATGCTTTACAGTGCTGTTCACAACATTATTCCTTGACTACAGCTATTGTTGAGGAATGATGGTGGACATATTGAGCATTTCCTGTAAAGAACATCATCTTTGCTTTGTCTTACTTTGTTATGCTAATTATTGCTATTCTGATCAGATGAAGCGCCATCTGTCGTACATTTTTTGAACTTTTGTTTTTTTTTTTGGTTCTAATAAAACCCCATGTCATTCCAAGCGTGTGTGTCAATTTGTACCTCTCTATCTACATTATTCCGTGATTTATTCAGTTTTCAAATTTATACAGACTTTTTGATCACCCGGTACATCACATAACAAAAAATACATTTTTGACACAACTGCACAGCCATTACAAATAGATTATTTTGTCTTTTGGAGTTAACCAACATCAACAGATTGGTGGTTGTAAACATTTAAGTAATATGATAAATAAAAAACTTAAAATCACAACCACAATCTCAACATTCTTTTTTCATGACAAAATACAAGGGCATGTTGCATAGGTAATGCCTCAGAGTTTTTATGTGAAAATTCTTATAGATTTTTAAATAAAATAATCTTTATTAACATGTTTCATCTTTATTCTTCAGGTCTACATGATTATTTTTCAACATCATCACCCTGATGACGAACACATTCCTCCCAATGAGAGACCAGTTGTTGATAATATCCCTGTAGAATGTTTGACTTCGCTGAGGTAGCCACAACCTCGCCTCTGCTTGCACCACTCTGTCACTATCAAAGTGAAGTCCTCAAAGGTGTTCTTTTAAGTTTTGGAAACAGAAAATCGAATGGAGCCAAGTTGGGATGTATGGAGAATGTTCGATGAGACTGAACTCAAGTGTCGGGCTAATGCAGTGCTCAGTGTGGTCCAGCATTGTCATGCTGAAGGAGAGGGTACTCCAAGTGTGGATGAACTCTTCAAATTCGAAGCTTGATTACAGCATGCTGTTTCACATGCACTGCCATAGTTACATTACACATCATGTTACACACTACAATTCAGAGCTCTCTATTGCCAGAGGGCTCTATATAAACAGACATGCAGAATAAAGATGTAGAATGTTAACAATGTTTACTTTATTTAAAAAACTTTAAAAGTTTTCACATAAAAAATCTGGAAGCATTACTTTTCAGCACACCCACATAAGAGCAAACAAAATTGTTAATATGATGATTACAATCAAGTGACAAATGATTAGAAATTTTAAGCAAATACGTTTAAACAAATTAACTGAAAAAAATTGATAAAAATTCATTTTGATAAAGATTTGAAAATAAAAAATTGTAAAGGACCTGATGAGATTTGAACCCACAACCTTCTGTACATGAGGTACGTACACTAACCACTACACCACAATTCTGCTCTGTGTACTGTCATCATTGTTAATGCTCTAGAATATGCAGCAAAATTCCAGTCTCTTTTTTTTCCATCAGTTACTCACGAACAAGGGGCTACCACAATGAATGGCTGCAAGCTGCAATACCTGGGACCTTAACCAACATAATCATATATCTGGTTTCAAAATTTCGATCACACCCCTAGGGACCTCCCCTCATTAGGACAGACTTCAACTCGAAGAGGCTTTCAACAAATTCCACAGCAAAACTCTGTCTCAAAGTCTGGTAGAAAATTCAAAGAGCTTCTGGTCATATGTAAAGTACATCAGCAGCAAGATATGATGGCAATGGTAATATTACGAATTACACTTAAGTGGAATTACTCAACACTAGAGTTATTAAATGCAGCTTTCTGAAATTCTTACACAAAAGATGAAGCAGAAAATATTCTACAATTCAAATCAAGAACAGCTGCCAACATGAGTAATTTGGAAGCAGCAATACAACTTGTCACTTAATAAATGAAAGTCTTCTGGTCCAGATTCTATACATATTAGATTTCATTTGGGATATGTTGAGGAAACAGCACAATTTTTACCAATAATAGGTGACAGGAATCTCAAAGGAAGATCTGTAGGTAAAGGTTCGAATGTTGCGAAGGTCATACCAATCCACATGAAAGGAGATAGAAGTGTTCAATGAATTGTAGATCCATGTAACTGACATCAATTTATGGGGGACTTTGGAGCATATACTGTGTTCCAGCATTATGAAACAGCTAGAAGAAAAAGATGTACTGATACATAACTCCCCACGTTTCTTCCATTCAACACGTTTCCGTTGCAGTCTGGCTGGAGGTAGTGGTCATGTGTGCAAGGCGTCCTTGCTTATGTGAATGTGTGTGCACTTATCTTTACTGAAGAAGGCTTTGGCCAGCCAAGCTAATATGTAACAGTCTTTTCATCATGCCTGTCTGCAACTCAGCGTGTCATCTTTATGGTGAGTAGCAATCTGCCCCTTTCATAATATTATTAATGCATTATCTTTTTTAGATGTCTGATTGTCTTTATTGACCACCTCTATTACTGATACATCATCACTCCTTAGAGACAGACTAAGTTACATGAACAAACACAACCTTTTTAACTAACAAGTGGGGGGGGGGGGGGAGGGGGGAGAGAGCACCAGGTTGGCCATTACAGAGGTCACAAATGTGGCACTTGAAACTCTTAACACAGATAACTATCCTGCAAACATGTTTTTAAGACTTGTCTAAGGCTTTTGGCACTGCTGATCATAAAATACTGTAAAATAAGGTAGAAGCATTAGGTGTAAGAGGAATATCAAACACGATATTCCAGTTTTACCTGGAAAACAGGATACAAAATGTAGAGATTGTTCACGCATCTGTTGGTGATAAATCATAGATGTTCTCCCAGTAGTGTATTGGGCCTAATTCCGTTCTTAATACACATATATCAATGACTTTCCAGACAGTATAAGACATGGAGGACAGCAGTAATTTCATAATTGCTGATGAAGCACAAGAATTCATATTACAGAAAGGAAATAAAACCTTCACATATGTTTATGATTTGGCAGTATGTAATAAATTTCTGTCGTATATAAAGAAAACAAGCAGTATGCACTGCAGCATAAAAATGGGAAACAACTCTTGTCACATTAAGTGTAGGTGATGAACCTATAAACTGTATAACAAACAAATTTTTGGGGATGAATATTTATTTTCAGCTAATGTGGAATGAGCACACAAAGATACTGGCAAAAAGAATGTCATCAGCATGTTGTCCTCTTAGAGTTTTAGTTTCAGTTCATAACAGCCAATGTCTTGTAATGATATACAGTACAACGCCTATGTACACTCAAGTCTCAGCTAGAGGATTCCTTTCTGAGGATCAGAGATGCAAAACATGGACACAGTTTTTAAATTGCAGAAAAGAGCCATAAGAATGAAAACCAGAAGCAGCGGACGGGTTCATTGTAAAGAGCTATTTAAAAAATTGGACGTCCTTATTGCACCAAGTGAGTACATCTACCCATCTGTGGTGCACATCAGGGAAAAGATTATTTCACTAATAGTTTGACACATAACTGAGGAAAACAGAGCCAATTTGGACTAACATTTATCAAGGAAACACAGACAAAACTCAAAGCAGCATTTTCTATCAGTGAATAAAATTTTAATAAGAAAGGCAGCTAAAACATACTTAATATGTTGTGCGTACCACACAGTTACAGATTACTGTACTTTAAGGGCAACTCAGAGTAGTGGCTGGTACTGAAAGGGGATACCTACAACACCCTACTGCATTTCTATACATGACCATGGTTCACTGTTATCGCAAGTAAATTGTGTGTCAAGATGTAAAATGCATGACAGTAATTTTAGCCCAGTCAACAAAGAATAACGAAAAGTTGAATGGCGGAACAATTTCATGCAGTTGCAAATTTTTGTACAGTGGTATGAGGGAGTGGTATGAACAAAATGGGTCATTCCATGTCAAGTGGCCTAAGGGTCCCCACTCGACCATCTCCAATTTCGATGAAATTTTTACTGGATATATGTACAGACCTTACATGAAGCACTGCCAAATTACAGCTTCATAAGTAGTATGGTGGGGCCTCCAGCCAACTTTTCGTTAAGGCTTGTTTTTTGACATTGCAACTGAAATGAATAAATGATCAACTTTGTTTCACCATTGCTCAGGATCTAAGAGACCTGTCGTGCTGAAACTTCGTGATCCTGTTCAACTTTTTGGGTACAATAGCTTAGTTGCAGTACAAAAGGTCAAACTATGGTAAATAGTGTGCTATCCAAGTGGCTCATAAATCTTGTCATACCAAATTTTGGCTATACTTTATTGCCTTGTATCTACTGAAAGAGTAACTTTCTGAAGCTAATACTTTAGTTATCTGCAGCCTGCCAACTTTAGTTATCTGCAGCCTGCCAGCATGTCATAAAGCTCGTGGCAAAGCAAGTGGCATCCAGATTGCTCAAATAATAACTGAGCTATCTGCACTCACCTTGTCTGATCAGAAAAAGTTGTTTTTATTTAGGAGACGGGTCAGTTTAGTGTCAACAATGGAGTTTGGTAACATGCTTCAACAATCAGTCTGAAGCACACTGTTGTGTAGTGAAGAGTGTTCAGATGTTGAGTGTGCCTTTTTAAATCATGTAAAGTGTGTTGTCATTACTGGATAAACATCTTTTTTCGGTAAGTAAATATTATTTCAAGGTAAGGATGACTCTTAGAAATGTGTATCAGGCTATTTCTTTTTTTTCTGTTCTATTCTCAAGGAAGTTCCCATTATCTATGATTGTTTAATATTTTTCAGTTGGAAATAGACACCACTTCTACTTTATCTAATATTGAAACAAACGACAATTACAAGCATAAATTTAATTGTAGTGTAATGGACATCAACGAGGTTTCAGTACCGTGTATCACTGGCCTTGCAGATAATTCTGCATGTCATCTGAAAACACACACACATCAACAAGGCTTCATTCCAATCAAAGAATTTTCAGCAGAGCAACAGAAATTAATAAACCAAATAAGTGAGATATGTATTACTGAAAATGCACATATGTGCTTTCATCACAAAGCAATACTTGTGGACAAATATGACTTTTTACAGAGATCTTGTTGTAATCCTTTTGGTGCAAAGAACCATTCTGTTAAAAAGGGTTTAAGGATTGTCAATGTGGAAACAGCAAAACAACTGCAAACTGTGACTACGAGCAATGTGAAACCTGGTCAGAAGATCTGTCAAACCTGCAGAAAACAATTTTTGGCAAAGAAGGCAGAAAAATCACAGTCAACTTCAAACCAATCAGAAGATGAAGCATATTCAGAAGTATCAATCGATTCAAGTCTAACTGCTTTTGGGGTCTCCCCTCTAAAATTTCAGAGAGTATCAGAAAGGGAAGTGAAATGTTACACAAAACGAAAAACAAGCGAAGCTCAAGAGACAACTGTGAATAACATTGCTGCTCCTGGAGGATTTGCCCCAACAGATCTTCAAATACCTAGTACAAGCAAGACATGTCCTGATTGTGAAGATTATAAACAGCAGATTAAAGAATTGAAAGAGAAGTTGCAATTGTCAAGGCAGCCTGAAAAATTGCAAATACTGACATTAGTACCACATAGCTGGACTATAAAAGAGACAATGTAAGAATTTGGTGTTTCAGAGAGGACGGTAAAAGCAGCTAGGAAGTTACAGGCAGAAAATGGTGTATTAGCTCTGCCAAAGAACAAGTATGGCAGGAAGATTCCAGACGCCGTAAAAGAATGAGTGGTAACATTTTTTCAGAATTAAGAATTTTGCCGAATTTGTCCAGGTAAAGAAGACTGTGTATCAATTAGAATAGAAGAAAAGAAAGTTTTGATGCAAAAATACCTTCTTCTGAATTATTGTAAGAAATGTTTGCTGCATATCGACTTCAGCATGGGCCTGAAATTGAATTTTCCAAATTCTGCGAATTGAGGCCAAAATGGTTCATCACTGTGGGTGCTGCAGGAACCCACTCAGTCTGTGTTTCAACTTTACACCAAAATGTGAAACTGATGCTTGCAAGCACTCCAATTAAAGAAGATTATAAGAGTTTGATTGCTAAAACAGTGTGCGATTTGGAATCCAAAGACTGCAACAGGTTCTAGAAAGCAGCTTTGAAGACAGTGATCCAGGTGATACCATTGAGTTCAAACAGTGGGTGCACACTGATAGAGATACATTAGAAACCAAGCAGATGACCACCGAGGATTTTATTGAAGATCTGATTTCAAAAATGGACAAACTTTCCACTCATCATTATGTTGCAAAGCACCAGAGCAAGCACCTAAAATGCATAAAAGAAAGCTGTAAGCCAACTGAACTGATCATATTAATGGACTTCACTGAAAATTATTCCTTCATTGTCCAGGATGCAGCTCTAGGTTTTTACTGGAATAACAGCCAAACAACTTTACACCCATTTGTTGTGTACTTCAGAAATAACTTAGACAGCTACCGTATAATAAGCAACGGCCTGAAACATGATGCAATCACTGTACATACTTTCATAGTGAAATTAATAGAAGATCTAAAGTGTCTCCTTGGAAAAATCACACACATTTACTACTTCAGTGATGAGTCAGCAGTGCAGTACAAAAACTTTAAAAATGTTCTGAATCTCTGCTACCATCAAAATGACTTTGGAATCTCAGCTGAATGGAAATTTTTTGCTACAAGCCATGGAAAATCTCCATGTGATGGAATTGGAGGAATTGTAAAGCACCTGGCAGCAAGAGCAAGCCTTCAAAGACCAACTGAGGACCAGATTTTGACACCAACTGATTTGTTTAAATGCTGTACAAAGAATATCAGAGGAATCCAATTCATTCTTCTTGCAAAAGAAGAAACTGAAACATTAAAAACTGAGCAGGAACCAAGGTCCAAAAATGACTGCACAGTATCAGGAACAAGAGAGAATCACCATTTTGTGCCATTAAATGAAAAGCAAGTTTCTATTAGACAAGTATCCAATTATACAAATTTTTTGTGGCAAAGGTTGACAAAACTCAAGCAACAATTTCATTCCGAAATATTACAGCCTTACATCTGGGCAAATACGTTGCCTGTATACATGATGGAAAATGGTGGATTGGTAATATGTCTGAAGTTTCAGAAGAAGAAAATGATGTTTCAATCAGTTTCATGCACTCCAATGGACCTGCACAGTCATTCTATTGGCCAGCTAGGCAGGATGCTTATTGGATTCCAAACCAACATATTATTTCTGCCAGTCCAGCTCCATCAGCAAAAAGAATGGGCCGACATTATAGCTTGTTAGGATCAACTGTAATTGCTATTGGTAACAAATTTCAGCAAATGAAATGAATTAATAAGAACTGAAATATTTGACTTGGGTACCATAAATCGTACAACTGGCAGACGTATTTTTTAATGTAATATAAATGTAAGTTTATTTGGTATGACAAGATTTATGGGCCACGTTGATAGCACACTATGAAGAATTTACCATAATTTGACCTTCAGTACTACAACTAAGCTATTGTACCCAAAAAAGTTGAACAGGATCACAAAGTTTCAGCACAACAGGCCTTTTATGTACTAAAAATAGTAAAACAAAGTTAATCATTTATTCATTTCAGTCGCAATGTCAAAACACGGGCCTTTACAAAAAGGTGGCTAGTGGCCCCACCATTACTTATGAAGCTGTAATTTGGCACTGCTTCATGTAAGGACTATATGTAAATCTTGCAAAAATTTCATCAAAATTGGAGATGGTCGAGCGGGGAGCTTGTCTAAATTTAGGCCACTTGACATGGAATGACCCAAATACTAAAAATCCTGACTAATGAGGTGTGACCATGGGAGTGGGGGGCATTTAAGGCTTCCTTTTTTATGTCTTTCTTTAATAATTCGAAAATTGTGGCTTTTAGTGAAAATACTTCTCAGTACATAACTATAATACATAAAATTTCCAAAAAGAGCCAAATGCTTTTTTTCTCCAGGAATAATAATTTCCACATTGTGTGTGACGAAGAGATTCAGTGTTTCAATGTTATACAATTAACGTTTATTTTTAATGAAGAGGTTAGTAACAAATTTTACAAGTGCATACCACATCTAAGTACAGTAGAGCCATATTAAAGGGTAAATTGTGTTCTAATGGTATAATATGGTGGAAGAGAGAAGTGGAGGTTAGAAGTGTGAAGGAAGATGGTTGCTGGATTGTGATCATGGGATTACCTCCTTTGTAGGTCTGCAAACTGAAGAGCTAGCAGGTGATTGCCCACACTATCTACTCCACTGCATCATAAGAAGCAACTACAGGGTATTTCAACCGAGCGAGGTGGCACAGTGGTTAGCACACTGGACTAGTATTCGGGAGGACGAAGATTCAATCCCGTGTCCGGCCATCCTGATTTAGGTTTTCCAAGATATCCCTAAATCGCTCCAGGCAAATGCCAGGATGGTTCCTTTGAAGCGGCATGGCCGACTTCCTTCCTTCCCTGTCCTACCCTAAACAGCAACCCACATTATGGGCCACTGGCAATACAGTGTGCAGACACCTAGGCAGGTTGTTTCTTTTCCACAAAGAGTATTAACACAATAACAATACAGATATTAGTTACTAATAATAATAATGCAATAAACACATATGGACAAATCCTATAGAAATTTCTGCTCAAAGATCTACACTGCTAGATGTAAAATTGAGTCTTTGCCATCCATTACGACAGTTGTAGTGTTTTTCCAGGAAAGCCGACTTCATCTGCCACAAGTACAGACTGACAGACAGACAGACTGTACCTCCTGGACAAATTCTCTCCAGTTTCCTTATGTGAGTGGACAAAATAAATTCACTGGGTTTATGTTTATATAGTGGAGTTATTTTCAGTTTTAAGTAAGTAAACTGCAGTTGTTAAGTGGGCATTTATGTAAAATACACACCCATAAACAATGGCTGAGAAGTGTGTAATTCATAAGTGTGATGATGTCAGTGACCTATGTAATGATGGTGGAAAAGTGACTGGATTGGTACATGTGTCACTCTGCAGCTGTCTGCAGTTGACAGCTTATAGTAAAGGTGCATAACTGTGGTGTAGTCACTTGCTGATGAATTAATGAATGACAAAAAAGTTACAGCACTCTCTTGGCATTAATTGTGCTACTGGTAACTTAATCATAGCTAACACTTGGTTTAAGAATCATGAAACAAGGTTGTATACACGGAAGAACCTTGGAGATACTAAAAGGTATCAGATAGATTATATAATGTAAGACAGAGATTTAGGAACCAGGTTTTAAATTGTAAGACATTTCCAGAGGCAGATGTGGACTCTGACCACAATCTATTGGTTATCAACTGCAGATTAAAACTGAAGAAACTGCAAAATGGTGGGAATTTAAGGAGATGGGACCTGGATAAACTGACTAAACCAGAGGTTGTAGAGAGTTTCAGGGAGAGCATAAGGGAACAACTGACAGGAATGGGGGAAAGAAATACAGTAGAAGAAGAATGGGTAGCTTTGAGGGATGAAATAGTGAAGGCAGCACAGGATCAAATAGGTAAAAAGACGAGGGCTAGTAGAAACCCTTGGGTAACAGAAGAAATATTGAATTTAACTGATGAAAGGAGAAAATATAAAAATGCAGTAAATGAAGCAGGCAAAAAGGAATACAAACGTCTCAAAAATGATATCGACAGGAAATGCAAAATGGCTAAGCAGGGATGGCTAGAGGACAAATGTAAGGATGTAGAGGCTTATCTCACTAAGGGTAAGATAGATACTACCCACAGGAAAATTAAAGAGACCTTTGGAGAAAGGAGAACCACTTGCATGAATATGAAGAGCTTTGATGGAAACCCAGTTCTAAGCAAAGAAGGGAAAGCAGAAAGGTGGATGGAGTATATAGAGGGTCTATAGAAGGGCAATGTACTTGAGGACAATATTATGGAAATGGAGGAAGAGAATGTAGATGAAGATGAAATGAGAGATATGATACTGCACGAAGAGTTTGACAGAGCACGCACTGAAAGACCTGAGTCGAAATAAGGCCCCGGGAGTAGACAACATTCCATTAGAACTACTGATGGCCTTGGGAGAGCCAGTCATGACAAAACTCTACCATCTGGTGAGCAAGAGGTATGAGACAGGCGAAATACCCTCAGACTTCAAGAAGAATATAATAATTCCAATCCCAAAGAAAGTAGTAGATCAGTTTGGATTCCGTAGAAATGTTGGAACACAAGAGGCAATACTGACCCCACAACTTATCTTAGAAGAAAGATTAAGGAAAGGCAAACCTATATTCCTATCATTTGTAGACTTAGAGAAAGCTTTTGAATGGAATACTCTCTTTCAAATTCTGAAGGTGGCAGGGGTAAAATACAGGGAGCAAAAGGCTATTTACAATTTGTACAGAAAGCAGATGGCAGTTATAAGAGTCGAGGGGCATGAAAGGGAAGCAGCGGTTGGGAAGGGAGTGAGACAGGGTTGTAGCCTATCCCTGATGTTATTCAATCTGTATATTGAGCAAGCAATAAAGGAAACAAAAGAAAAGTTCGGAGTAGGTATTAAAATCAATGGAGAAGAAATAAAAACTTTGAGGTTCGCCGATGACATTGTAATTCTGTCAGAGAAAGCAAAGGACTTGGAAGAGCAGTTAAACGGAATGGACAGTGTCTTGAAAGGAGGGTATAAGATGAACATCAACAAAAGCAAAACAAGGATAATGGAATGTAGTCGAATTAAGTCGGGTGATTCTGAGGGAATTACATTATGAAATGAGACACTTATAGTAGTAAAGGAGTTTTGCTATTTGGGGAGCAAAATAATTGATGATGGTCGAAGTAGAGAGGATATAAATGTAGTCTGGCAATGGCAAGGAAAGCGTTTCTGAAGAAGAAAAATTTGCTAACATCGAGTATCGATTTAAATGTCAGGAAGTCGTTTCTGAAAGTATTTGTATGGAGTGTAGCCATGTATGAAAGTGAAACATGGACAATAAATAGTTAAGACAATAAGAGAATAGAAGCTTTCGAAATGTGGTGCTACAGAAGAATGCTGAAGATTAGATGGGTAGATCACATAACTAATGACGAGGCATTGAATAGAATTGGGGAGAAGAGGATTATGTGGCACAACTTGACAAAAAGAAGGGACTGGTTAGTAGGACATGTTCTGAGGCATCAAGGGATCACAAATTTAGCATTGGAGGGCAGCGTGGAGGGTAAAAATCGTAGAGGGAGACCAAGAGATGAATACACTAAGCAGATTCAGAAGGATGTAGGCTGCAGTAGGTACTGGGAGATGAAGAAGCTTGCACAGAATAGAGTAGCATGGAGAGCTGCATAAAACCAGTCTCAGGACTGAAGACCACAACAACAACAACAACAACTGGTAGATTGTACTAAAATGTATGTTCCAAGGTGGGTGTAAATAGGTCTGATGAAGATGGACAGATCACGCTCAAATCTAGAAAAGTAATCTGCTGTGGCTTATGTTGAAATATCTGAAGTTCATAATACCTTCAGTAAGCTACTTTGTTGCAGATGGAGCCAATTTAAGACTCGACTTAAGATATTGGGAGAGCTGAAGCTGGGGTACTGCATCTGGTATCCCTCACACTGTGATAAGTATTCCAAATCATTCATAGTGGAGACAAGGAAATTGAAATTGTTTAACACATATTGACAGCATGTTAAACTTGGGTCAGGCTCTTCAGTGCGATGTACAGCTGACGCCTCCAACTGTTGAGCGTTTTCACATAATAGTTCAATTAACAACTGCAAGTACTCACTTAATAAACTGAAAAACTCTACAATATGAATATGAGCTCCATGAAGTTATTTTACCTAATTTCATAGGAGAAATGTTGGGGAGGTATAGTCTGCCTGTAAAATAAAAAGCAAGCTGCACTTGTTGGAAGGAAGTTGTCTTTCCTGGAAGAATGCTACAGCTGCCATACAGGATAACTAAGAGTCAATTTCTCCACTAGCGGAGTGGAAGAGGGTGCAGCAATTTACATAGATTCCGCACATATGTGTTTCTGGTGTTAATATCAGTAGTAACTCATATCTGTATTCCACATCATGTTAACGTACTGTGTGGAAAACAAACACCCCCATGTGTGTCTGCATTGCCTGTGTTTCATAAAGTGTGCTTCGTAAGAATTGGTATAACTTTGTGAAACACCATGTGATTACTTCTTGTGGCACAGAGCGGTACAACAGAGAGGGTGGGGAATTGCCTGCTTGCTCTTCAGTTTGCAGACTTGCGATGGAGGGAAGTCCATGAGTGCAATCAAAACAATGCATCCCACGATATGGTTCTACAGCATTTAGAACAGGTACACACATTTAATATTTGTTCTTAACCCACTTCATTTAAAAATAAGCATTAATTTTATATCACTAAAACTCTATTTATAATAATCTGTGACTCTTTCATCCCATGCGACAAAGAAACAAGTAGCTCTAAAGAAAAAATGGGTGGGACTTTTCAGCAGAAAATTTAATGTAATTTAATTTTGCACCGGGAAAAATTTTTGCCACAAGCTCCACTAAAAGTACATTTAAATGCCCAACTCCCTTATCCCAAATGGTATACTGTTCATGGCATTCCCTCCTACCACTGTAACAAAAATTTGTGACTACACAAATTAATTCCTGTAATTTTTAATTGCTGACTGGACTGTGCTTGCCATTCTCCTGAGTTCTACATCTCACTCATCATCTAGGATGCTGACTCAGTTTTTCAGGTGGACTGAAGTGCATAGCTGAGTATGTGTGGGCATGGGGTCAGCTTTCTGAACACACTGGAGTTGGTGCAAGGGGCACAGCAGCATCTACAAAGTCCAAGAGTCATCAGTGGGTGTCTCTAGTGTGTGCAGTGATGAAGAATGCATCTATAATTTTATGAGTTACCTGAAACGAACTGTGTGTAAACCAAGAAACACTGTACAATAGGGTCCAACCAATTGAAGCAGTACAGCTGTCAAAATGCTGACCTCATATTTGGGAAGTTACAAGTCGCTCAGTTCGACTATCTTGATTTGGGTTTTCCTAAATCACTTAGGCAAATGCCAGCAGGGTTCCTTAATCAAGCCACAGTCGAACATCTGTCCTATCTTCACAAGCCAACTCTCCTATTCTCAAAGCAGGTTATGTATTGAGCTACGATTTGCACTGTATTATCTTGAAAATTCCAATATTACAGTGAAATGCTCTTTGAATGAATAAAGATAAATAAAAATAAATAAATGTCATGAAGTGTTACATCAAATAGAACAAACTACAAACATACTTCAAAACTAAATCACCAGACAAGTAGGCTATATGTTAAATTTTTCATTCACAAAAAGGCATTCACTTTAAGTATTGAACATTCTGACTGATCAGGTCAATCCATGGCCAATTTATGACTTTTCTGAAACCTCACTGCCACTGTGACATCACTATATCTAGTGAGAGATTTCTTGTAGCAGTTAGCATAAAAAGTAATAAGATTGGCTAGTTCTTCTGGATGATCATCAGCTGATGGTAAAATTAGGGGTCGACAGAAGCGTCCAATCCCATGGGTCGGCTTTGGCCCATGACGTAAGGGTGTTGTCGTGTGTGACGTCATGACGGCGCGGAGTTTGGTTTGAGTGTGGCAGTCTCCAGTTCTGTTTTATCTTATTTTATTTACTTTTCTGATCTGTTCGTTCTATCTCGTGAGATTTCTTTTTTTTTAATTTAAAAACACTTATTACTTATTTTAATTATCTGTTTCCTCGAATTTCTGTTTTAGTTTATTATATTTTTCTTTCTGATCTGTTCGTTCTATCCCGTGAGATTTTTTTTTTTTAAAGACAAAAAACACTAATCAGCTACTGAAGCATCTTTATCTTCTATGGGTTGCAGGGGTTACGACCCCTGGGGAGGTGGGTGGGTATTCATGCATGGCTGTCTTCACTTACACGTTGTAGCTACGCAAGGCGTCTAAATTTGTTTATATTTAGTTTGCCCCCCACCCAAAACACCCCATTTCCCGCGCTTGTCCCGTTAGTGTCATTAGGCTTCTTGTGGAAAGTGTGTGTGTTTGTTTTTGTTTCCGCCATATTTGTGACGTCATGGGTCAAAGCAGACGGGTGGGACCGGACGCTTCCGTATTTCCAAAATTAGTACATCTTTTTATCTATCCATTGGCATGAGGGGCCTATATTATCAATAATTGATTATTTTCATGGTTATCTTCATGTTGCTCTGTCCTCAACCTTTCTAGTCCTAAGTTAGCACAGTCCAGCTCAGTCTTAAGGTCACTGCATTTTCCTTCTTCTTCTTCAACTATTATAACATAGATTCTACAATACCACAGAAGAGTCTCATTTAGTTCACATAGTCTTGAAAAGTTGAATACTGTGATATAAGGCTTGGTAATATATGAATTGAAAGGCTTCAAAATAAGAACTGGAAGTGTTCATAAATGTGAGGGCCACAGCACTCGACTAACCTAAACTGTGTTAGGTGTAACTAGCAACAGAGGTTAATGTATGCCGTCAACAATGTTGCTTCTAACATACAGCACAATGCTCAACTATTTTACTTCAAATACTCACTGCAAACACTAACTTGTCTTACAACAAAGTAACAAGCTTTTCAAGGGCAGCAAATAACAGGAGGATGCTGATTATAAATCAAGAATAGTTGCATTATCAAAACACAGGAGTCTCTATCATGGAATCCACATCAGCATTCTGTTAGCACACTGTTGTTTATTTATGTCAATAACTCATCTTCAATCTGTAACCTACAGTGTAAGTTGTTTGAAGACAACATCAAAATTGTTAAATGCAGTATCCAAAAAATGCAATAACATGCTGTGTAAAGACTTAAAATTACAGTCCATAGGCTACTATAAACTGTTCTGAGAAAAATCCATTCATTCATTCACACACTACTCAAACAGAATTACCCACGTAACCAACAGATGACGAATATTTATACTACAGATCTTCAGGAAATAATATGTTGTTTTGTCTCTCAGAGAGTGCATGCCACTAGATTTGCATTTGCAAGATTTTCTCAGGTTGGGACCAATCGATCAAAAATCAATACAGTTTGCATTATTTTCTCTTCAAAGTGTCATACGGAATAATTTTTCTCCCCCGTTTCATCAAAGGCATTTATTGTCCAGAAGATATTTGTTGAGAAGCATCTTAAATTTGTAAGTACATATATCATTACACTGACACACTTTATTTGTATTTTGTCTTGTGTTTGTTCATTGTTTTACTGTATCTGGCGTGAATGACTACATTTTGTGGTTGTCACTTGGCTCCAACTGAATGTTCATTGTTTTTTTGTTGTCATAATCGTGACCTGTATATGTCAGATTGCTACATAGCCTACACTGCTGGTGGCAATCATCTCACGGCGCTTAAATGTAACAAATGCGTGTTAAGGGGTTATTTTTCATTTCAATCAAACGTGATTTTGAAGTTAAACAAGTATAAATGTTCTGTAAACATACATAAAAACTTCCAGATTCTACTTGTTTCCAGTGGATTTAATACTAAACAGCCTTTAAGCATATAACTTCAAATACATATTTAATTATGCATACCGACTGTTTCCTTTTTATGAGTTATGAGCAACGTTCGACAACCCATTCGTGCAGCAGCCGCCGAAGCTTCGGAGCCGGCGTGCCCTCCTCCAACGACAATAACGTCATAGTTACTTTCAGACGAAATACTCGTTTCATATTCTCCACTTATATTTCTTGATGTTACTCGGAGATATGGGATGACTTGTTTCCATCTGCTCCATGTATTCAAAGCCATTTCAAGACAATTAAACCTGAAGGCATGTGACATGGGAGGTTAGGATACCCTAAATTTATACGATGTCCTACAGATCATTGCAGACAGTTTTATGTACCACTTATATCACAAAATCTTATATAAACTATGATTAGTCTGCTACTCTGATATAACAACGTTAAAACACATTACAACATTCGCAAAGCATTTCACTCCCACTACTCCTTGCACTCGTCGACTACATTAGTCGACTTAATTCCCAAAGACGCAATTAGATTATGATTGCACACACGAGGATATCAGTAAAAAGTTTAAGACGTATTTTAATTGGTCTCAAACGTATTCTAAACACACACAGTTTATGGTCCCAAACTACTTTATATAACAGCGCAGAGCGCACCTTCTGTCACTTCCGTGCCACCGCGCGTGAAGTGTAGATCGGTGGGAGAAGGTAGTTGTTTGTTTGGGGTATGGAAACAAGGCATGTACTAACATTCCTCGATAAACAGACGCTTGGTGTGTGAGTTCTGTGTTGATATAAGATACTACTCTGCATTCATTGGAATACGTCGTTAGTGTTCACTGGGTAAGTACAATTTCACATTATTTTTTAGCTGTCATTAATTTCAAGGTTTCTGTAGGATGTATTTGGAACGCATGAAACAACATTTTGTGCATATGAGCGGTATCTACAACAATGGAATTTTAGGATAAATATCATATGCAATTGGTATTTCTATTTCTGTGTTGGACCGTGTTATATCATGTAACTATCAATATGTGGGTTTTTATTTATTTGGTCCTTTTTTCGTCAACGGCACATTGAGCCGCTTGAACATTACCCGTTATAAGATATTTGCCTCTATACACGTGAACCGTGCGCAGAGTCCCTTGCATAGCGTCAAAAAAGGATTCAAATTGACGCGGGCTTTTTAAAGGGTAGTACCGCTTCTCATTAGTCGGACGTGCTGTTGTGATGAAAACTTATTATAATCTTCGTTTACGCTTCGTATTGTTGCTGAAATCAAGACTAAGGACATCCGTGGTAGAACGATTTTAGTTTAACATTGTAGGTAATGTTATTAATATAGCGTCTTTACTTTTCAGCGTCACATAAACAAGCTATGAATCAAATAGCGGTATTCATCTATGCAGCTGGGCTTTTGTTGCTATTCCACAGGACTTTATCACAAATTTGAACTGAATCCAGAGATGTGTCTGAAGAAGTGCGATGTTTTCTGTAATGTGCTGCGTATTTTATTAATTTTTCGCATAAACCAGACATTGAAGCCAGATTGTGGAGAAGTGATTACAACTCTCCTTCTTTGCATTAAATATCCTCTCGTTATTTAATGCGCTAAGATATGTCTCAACGTTTTTCTTCATTTGTGCGTGTTTCTTAATCTAAATTAAAGATATTGCAAGACAGACGCAGCAGTGCCTTTGATTCATCGGACCACTGACTTATTGCCATCATTCTTATCAGAAGTTCACTCGATAAAAATTGTGCCTCATGGGCTATACCGAAGCTCGTTACATTGCGAAAGAAACGGAATATTTTGTAGCTTGACCCTTGGAACGCCTTCTAGCAATCTGAGTCATGCAAGACATTGGAAAGAAAAAGAGACCAACGGTGTTTCCTTCATTTTTTCCCGAGTGTCGCTTGGATGTTGCTTGGATCAACCTTACTAGAGATTAATACGCCGTTGAGACAGTGGGCTAGCATTATTAAAGATGCGTAGGTGGCGGCCACATTTGAGTTTTCCCCGACACTTTCATTTTTTTTTAATTGTGCGGCTATTTTCGACCAAGAATACATGGTTGCTGTGTAGCATCTTTTTTATCCACTAATTCGTACAATGCTGTGAGGAAGGGCCTAACGTAGAACCAGTCGCGTTGTACATAAAAACCACAGCGGCGGAAATCGTTATTGCTAGAAATTTGACCATATCAGAACTACACATACCGTGTATTGAATGTTGAATTGTGAATCGAAGAATGAAATTTAAAATTTGTAAAGGATTACCTAATAGACTACAAACACTCATTATCAGATGAAATGACGATCAGTAAATTACAACATGTAAATAAAGTATTTAAAACGACGACCGACAACGAAACGCTTGTAATGCTACATTCATTCAAGTTTACGATTCGACGCTTCGTTTCCCAAGACAACGAATTTGTCATCTATGGTTCAGAACTAAATTGTCATCTATGACTTAAATGTGACGTCATTGGTCGCTCACTCTGGTCAAAGCCGACGAGTTGTATCTCATTCTTCAGTATACCTCCTTTTCGTATACTGGACGTTGCATTGTGAACCAAAGAAAACTTTATGAAAATTTGTGTCATAATAGGTTTTTAGTGGCTTGGAAAAGGTACACGATTGTTCTAACTTAATTAAAACATGGTATCGCGCTTGATATGAAAAATGTAAAAGTTTTGCGTCACGACTAGGGTTACTTATAAAAGATCTTGGACCAACAGTGCTCTTGATTGTAAAACTGATCAGTTTTTAGAACCGACCAACGGAGAACATATAAAGTGTGCAATGAGATGCAAACATAGGCCACTGTCAAATGACGCTAAAAAAGAAAAGGGTAAGTGGTAAATGCTCCAAAGAGATCGACTGCCTCTCAAAAGTTCCAATAACGGACATTGAATCAAGGTTGTGGATTACTTGCAGGCCGCTACTGAAGACACGTCAAATGTACGATAGATATACTACGGCACGTACGGAGGCATGCTTAATCTGATAGTAAGACTGTTACAGAATAGGCCCTCCTAGTCAGGACTTCATAAAAGCGCTTTACAGCTTTTTAACAAGCCAAAGAGCCCTAACTGTTCCGTTGCGGATTCTCTCAGGGCCCTTGGAACAATGATGATCGCTACGAATTTTATAATGACTCGTATCCTGCACTTTGAAACTTCCTAACGTGCTAAAATTGTGTGCCTAAATGAAACCTGAACTTTTCGCGGTCAGTGTTCTTACCAGCCGTGCTCTTACGGACTGAGCGTTCCAAGCACGACTGGCGACCTGCTCTCAACAGCTTCAGTTCCTTCAGTAGCTCTGTCCAAAGGGAGCTTGTGGGCTCGGTCCCGGCCCGCCACACAGTTTAAATCTGCATGGAAATTCCATTCATGTAAATCTGTTTGAATATTAGTGGACGCCCTAAGATAGCTGTGAGACATGGAACCTTTTTTCGATTGCAAAGCAGATGTTTGTTTGCTTTATTAAAATTTCCCCTTCATATGGTGACCGACGAACTTCGTCAGTTCTGTGTTACGTATTAAATATCCAGTTAGGATATAACCGCTAGCCATAAAAATAAACACTACAACAATGAAAACCCCAGAATGGATGATTTCTTGCTTACGTTCGACATTTTGTCACCTGCATATTTTATGACGACTCTCAGAAACAGACATTCAGAAATCACGCAGCATAACACTGTAACGACATCGTTGAGTGATACTAAATTTTTTGTTTTATTGGTGTACAACTTACCCTTGAGGAATCATAACTGGGAGAAGTTAATCTGTCGTGGAGAGGGAAGTTAATGCAGCCTTGGCAGATATGTGGGCACTTTACATCCGACATGTATCTACGATGGTATTCTAGAGCCGGCCGCATTGGCCGAGTGGTGCTAGGCGCTTCAGTCTGGAACCGCGCGACCGCTACGTCGCAGGTTCGAATCCTGCCTCGGGCATGACTCTGTGTGATGTCCTTAGATTAGTTAGGTTTAAGTAGTTCTAAGTTCTAGGGTACTGGTGACCTCAGATGTTAAGCCTCATAGTGCTCAGAGCCATTTGAACCATTTTGGTATTCTAGACGTATTTGTGGAGGAGGGGGAGATGCAGCATGACTAATTACTATAAAATTAACACTTAAAATTGGCAGGTAATGTCATGACTGAACAATCATTTTTCCGGACCGTTGTTTCCATGTGCACTGTTCATGGATGTACGGTCGGAATCGAATGTTATGTTTTTTTACAACCTCGGGTCACATGAGGATACCATGTGTTTTTTCATCCTCTGCCTCGACTGTCTAATTTGCAAACTAGTCTCTACTCTATATCTGACGACATAAGCTTATACGCCAGTGAAGCACAGAAGGGAACGACTGGCTCTTCTCGTTAATTTATTCGTCCATAGAGTTAAAGCGATTCTTACGACTTAAAAATTCGCTAGAAAAGCGAATGCTGCGGGTTCAACTCTCGCCCTGGGCGTCAGCGAAAGTCGTAAATGTGCTGTCACCAAATGTTACTGGGTGCCCATACCAACGCTGAATCTACAATGATAGAAATACATACAGGATAATTCATTTAAAACTTGTACCGTTCTACTTCGTGAACCGTTCAAGATATCGAAATGAGGATTACAGCATATGATAGTTCGGGGGGAAGGGGGCGGGGCATCTACTTATGTTCCATGTTTTGTTTACTTAACTCTTGAATCAACAGAGATATTGAAAGCAGAACTATTTTAAAATTGAAATACATGCTTTTAACAGCATTCGAAAGCTCGTGAAAAGGCGGGTATAGTGATACAACGGTTATTCATCTACATCTACATGGATATTCTGCAAATCACATTTAAGTGCCTGGCAGAGGGTTCATCGAACCACCTTCACAATTCTCTATTATTCTAATCTCGGGAAGAATGAACACCTATATCTTTCCGTGCGAGATCTGATTTCCCTTATTTTATCTTGGTGATCGTTCCTCCCTATGTAGGTCGGTATCAACAAAATATTTTCGCATTCGGAGGAGAAAGTTGGTGATTGGAATTTCGTGTGAAGATTCCGTCGCAACGAAAAACGCCTTTCTTTTAATGATGTCCAGCCCAAATCCTGTATCATTTCTGTGACACTCTCTCCCATATTTCGCGATAATACAAAACGTGCTGCCTTTCTTTGAACTTTTTCCATGTACTCCGTCAGTCCTATCTGGTAAGGATCCCAGACCGCGTAGCAGTATTCTAAAAGAGTACGGACAAGCGTAGTGTAGGCAGTCTCCTTAGTATGTCTATTACATTTTCTAAGTGTCCTGCCCATAAAACGCAGTCTTTGGTTAGCCTTCCTCACAACATTTTCTATGTGTTCCTTCCAGTTAAAGTTAATTGTAATACCAAGGTATTTAGTTTATTTAGTTGAATTTACTTCTTTTAGATTAGACTGATTTATCGTGTAACCGAAGTTTAACGAGTTTCTCTTAACACTCATGTGTATGACCTCACATTTTTCGTTATTTAGGGTCAACTGCCACTTTTCGCACCATTCCGATATTTCTTATAAATCGTTTTGCAGTTTGTTTTGGTCTTCTGATGACTTTATTAGTCGATAAACGAGTGCAAACAACCGAAGACGGCTGCTCAGATTGTCTCCAAAATTGTTAATATAGATAAGGAACAGCAAAGGGCCTGTAACACTACCTTGGGGGACACCAGAAATCACTTCTGTTTTACTCGATGACTTTCCGTCATTTACTACGAACTGTGATCTCTCTGACAGGAAATCACATATGCAGTCACTTAACTGAGACGATATTCCATAAGGATGCAGTTTCACTACGAGCCGCTTGTGTGGTACAGTGTCAAAAGCCTTCCGGAAATCCAGAAATACGGAATCGATCTGAAATCCCTTGTCAATAGCACTCAACACTTCATGTGAATAAAGAGCTAGTTGTGTTTCACAGGAACGATATTTTCTAAACGCATGTTGACTGTGTGTCAATAGACCGTTTTCTTCGAGATAATTCATAATGTTAGAACACAATATATGTTCTAAAATCCTGCTTCATATCGACGTTATTGTTGACGTTCGAGGAATGAACTACAATTGAAAGACTGCGGCCGAAACGCCTGTTGCTGTATAAAAACCACGAAGCTGCGCTCTCATACCGGGTTTCGTTGGTGTACAGAGAAGAAAATAGGCATCTGAGTCATCATTAGAGAATTGTTTCAAATCTGTACTTATTAGTCGGCCACAGTATTATTGAAGTGGGAGTGAGGGCACTTAAGTTGGTTTATCGAGAGTTTTGATGATGGTACTTCACTAAGACACGCTGAACCAGCTGATAGTATATGCACAAAGTTTATAGACACTCCATGCGTTTTCCTCAGTCGCCACTGTGCCTGTTTAAAAAGGTCACCGGTAGCGGCCACGGGAAGCCAAGTAAATAATATCGTGGTTGTGTAGTGCTGTAGATTAAGTGAACAGCTTTTGTGGAAACAAACACTCAAAAGGCTTGATGTAACGACGGAACATGGAAGAGAGCCCCGCTTGGCAATGTTAACGTTGCGATAATCTATTCCGGCCGGCTTGTCTTTAAACTTTAGATCATTTCTCGGTTATTTCAGTCAAAAGTTTCAACGCCAAAATTAACAATCGTTATATCTCTGTATTCGTATCTTCAACAGCTTTCGAATGCCTTTAAAAATAATTCAGTTTTAGAAAAAAACATATTTACTTAAATTTCTTGGTTGACGCAAAAGCGAAGTGGACTAAATATACAATAAAATCATGAGCCCCCGGCGCTCTGTCGTATGCCGAAAGCCTCGTCTCGGTATTCTGAGCGGTTCACGATATAAAAGGGGTGCAATTTGTAGACGATGAGACGAAACATTAGGACCACTGCCAGGTGGAATGCTGCGTATTGGCTTTGCGGGAACGTGACGCAGAAAGGAAAATACTGAAGCGGAGCAGAGACAAATGGGGGAATCATTCTAGCCGCGATACGGACCGCAAATTGACAAATCCACTGACACAAGCGATTTGTGTTGTTACTCGACGCCCGGGAAAGAGCATCTCGGAAACGCGAAGCTGGTTGCCTGTTGGCGCGCTGCTGTTGTGAACATCTATGGAAAGTGGCTGGACGGGGAAACCACCAGTAGGCGATAAGAAAAGCGGTTATCGCTGAAACAACCGGTTCTCCGTTTTATTAACTCCGGTTTAGCCGGACTATTAAAACCGCTCAAAGTAGCCGGTTTCTGAAATAAGCGATTTTCGGCTTTCTTATTTTTATTACTTCCTGTAATAAACGTAGAAATCGAACAGAGATTGAAAAATTCGACTCCCTCAGTTTCAAGATGCATAGAATCAAAATATTAATTTAAATAGGCAAATAAAAGGAAACTTAGTCCGTCCACCGTTCACTGCTTTCCTCGAAAAGTGAAAAGTTGTTAAATACCACAAAAATCAGCAGTATTCTCCTACTGATTGTAATTATTTAAAGCTAATCTCAAGAACCATGTTGTAATCGGGGATCATAACACTGTTTGAGCTTTACGAATAGTCAGTGTTAAGGGGTGAAAACTGACGCTGAAGGACTCTGTTTTTCGTGTTAATTTGTCTGTTTTCAAGAGCCATAAGCAGATAAAAGCATATTATTTAGACACAGGCAACTGATCAGCTGCTTTCTATTTTTATTTTAAACCATGAGTGAACTGTTAAGTTTCACGTTTTCTCCTTTTACTGTGTCACAAGTTGGTTGTGGCTCCACTCGTTTTTAATCTTTTAAAGCAAATGAATTGCTGTACTTCATTGATACCGCACTTTGCAAAATTATTTCCCGGCTAGGGATGATGCCATTCTATAATACAACTGATGTCCGACCACGACAACGAGAGACAACCATATACACGATATGGGGCATGTCTTGCACATTGCATGTACATACATACCACATAATAAGCCACTTTATTGTCTCAGTAATGCAGTACAAACTCTGTATGCCGGCCGGAGTGGCCGAGCGGTTCTAGGCGCTACAGTCTGGAACCGCGCGACCACTACGGTCGCAGGTTCGAATCGTGCCTCGGGCATGGATGTGTGTGATGTTCTTAGGTTAGTTAGGTTTAAGTAGTTCTAAGTTCTAGGGGACTGATGACCTCAGCTGTTAAGCCCCATAGTGCTTAGAGCCATTTAGAGCCATTATCATTCATCCCCATTACGGTCGGAAGAAGGCAATGGCAAACCACCTCCACTAGGACCTTGCCTAGTACAGCGGTGCGCGTCTCTCGCATCGTTCACTACGCTCCTCAGAGTATGGGATCTCATCATCATTAGTAAAAAATTAAAAAAAAAACTGTTACAACCGAGACCAAACAAATACCGAAAACTGCCGGTTATTCAGAACTAGAACACCTGTATCGGTTTTAACCATTCGGTTTTTCCCATCCTTAGCTAGGCGATAAGGTGTTGGATGTCCACGCCTCATCACAGAACCTGGGGATCGGGAGGGTTACACACTTCCTGAAGCAGGATAGTCGATGGTCTGTTGCAGATCTGGCAACATAGAACAGTAACGGTGCAGCCGCAAGTGTTTAGGAGCGCACCATTCAGCAAACGATCCCTTAGTGTTCCCATGCCGACCCAACGAAATCGTCAGTTACGATTACAGTTGACACAAGATCATCGAGATTGGACCGTTGATCAGTGGAAACGTGTCGCTTGGTCGGATGAAACAAATTTCGTGGTATACGAGGTCGACGATTGTGTCCGGATATGCAGCCATCCAGGCTAACGGCTGCCCTAAATCATGCACCGCGTCACGGCCGCAGGTCGGTGGGGGCAGTATGGTGCTGCTAGCACGTTCACCCTGGTCTCCACGCGGCCTGTGGTAGCAATCGAAAACACTGGGACAGCAGTGGACTACGTGAATATTACTGAGAACCACTTGCTTCCCTTCATGCTCATTGTATTCCGCGACGGTGATGGGATCTTCCAACAGGATAACTGCCCTTGTCTCAAGGCCAGAATTGGCTACGGTGGTTTGAGGAGCACGATAGCGAACTCCGAATTCGTATAATCTGAACCCGATGAAACACATCTGCGACCTCTGGCCCATTTATTCACCGGAATTGCGTGACTTATGGTTACACTTATGGTGCTTGATGCTACACTACTGGCCATTAAAATTGCTACACCAAGAAGAAATGCAGATGATAAACGGGTATTCATTGGACAAATATATTATACTAGAACTGACATGTGATTACATTTTCACCCAATTTGGGTGCGTAGATCCTGAGAAATCAGTCGCCAGAACCACCACCTATGGCCGTAATAACGGCCTTGATATGCCTGGGCGTTGAGTCAAACATAGCTTGGATGGCGTGTACAGGTACAGCTGCCCATGCAGCTTCAACACGATACCACAGTTCAACACGAGTAATGACTGGCGTATTGTGACGAGCCAGTTGCTCGGCCACCATTGACCAGACGTTTTCAATTGGTGAGAGATCTGGAGAATGTGCTGGCCAAGGCAGCAGTGGAACATTTTCTGTATCCAGAAAGGCTCGTACAGGACCTGCAACATGCGGTCGTGCATTATCCTGCTGAAATGTAGGGTTTCGCAGAGATCGAATGATGGGTAGAGCCAGGGGTCGTAACACATCTGAAATGTAACGTCCACTGTTCAAAGTGCCGTCAATGCGAACAAGAGGTGACCGAGACGTGTAACCAATGGCACCCGATACCATCATGCCGGGTGATACGCCAGTATGACGATGACGAATACACGCTTCCAATGTGCGTTCACTGCAATGTCGCCAAACAAGGATGCGACCATCATGATGCTGTAAACAGAACCTGGATTCACCCGATTCATCCGATTCTTTTGTGCACGCAGGTTCGTCGTTGAGTACACCATCACAGGCGCTCCTGTCTGTGATGCAGAGTCAAGGGTAACCGCAGCCATGGTCTCCGAGCTGATAGTCCATGCTGCTCCAAACGTCGTCGAACTGTTCGTGCAGATGGTTGTTGTCTTGCAAACGTCCCCATCTGTTGACTCAGGGATCGAGACGTGGCTGCACGATCCGTTACAGCCATTCGGATAAGATGGCTGTCATCCCGACTGCTAGTGATACGAGGCCGTTGGGATCCAGCACGGCGTACCGTATTACCTCCTGAACCCACCGGTTCCATATTCTGCTAACAGTCATTGGATCTCGACCAACGCGAGCAGCAATGTCGCGATACGATAAACCACAATAGCCATAGGATACAATTCGGAAACGTGTTGGTACGCATTTCTCCTCCTTACACGAGGCATCACAACAATGTTTCACCAGGCAACGCCGGTCAACTGCTGTTTGTGTATGAGAAATCGGTTGGAAACTTTCCTCATGTCAGCACGTTGTAGGTGTCGCCACCGGCGCCAACCTTGTGTGAATGGTCTGGAAAGCTAATCATTTGCATATGACAGCATCTTCTTCCTGTCTGTTAAATTTCGCGTCTGTAGCACGTCATCTTCGTGGTGTAGCAATTTTAATGGCCAGTAGTGTGTATACTTCTCCATCCCCCTTTTCTCTTTCTCTCTCTCGCTTTGCTGCGCTGGCGGCGTATTACTATTTACTTTTCGAAATACACACACTGCGTTCATATCGGAATCTGGGCGATTACATGTTCTAATTGAACTGAGAGTTGTGGTGTCGAATCATTCTATTTGCTGCCTAAGCTGATCTGTTACCTTACAGAGACAAAGAACGAAGTGCTCGGATTAAAAAGTGTGCAAAACAAGGATTTAGTGTTATAAGAACGTAGGCTTCCGCGGCCGGTGTCATAGTGATTAAAATTCTTCCGCGTCATTGACAAAAACTAACAACAATTAAAAAACCGACGTTTCGGCCGAATTGCAAACGCCTTCCTCAGGGCACGACTGGTTTTGCATGGGGATAGGTGCTTCTATTTATTACAGACAATCAATGTCTGACGTCACTGTTGTAAAACATTTAATTGGCCCGCTAATATGATTGGCTAGTCATGACGTAAGGGTAGATGGAAGGAAAGAGGCTATTTGTGGATGTCCATGTCGTCAACGATTGATAGCTGTCCGCCAATCGGCGTTCGGCTTATGGTCGGCAAGTTTTCCTCCTGGTGTGCGCGGAAGTGGACTGACAGTTGCTCTACAGCTGTTTGTGCAGATAAGTCCGTGTCCCGTGTAGCTTCTGCCCCGCGACCGCTCGCGGCCCGTTGGACTGGGATGGCCGGCAGCCAGGCCGCCGGGAGTTTGTAGCCCTCTTCTCTGTTGATGTTGTCAGGCTGTTTAATAATTTCGATCGCCTCCCGTATTTTGCTTTCTCGCATCCACGATTGTTTCGCCAGTACTCGGGCTTCCTGGAACCTGATAGCTTGTCCACAGTCACGGTGGTGTTCCGCTATCGCCGATTTATTATGTTGTTGTGGTCCTACATAGCGTTCGTGTTCTGCTACTCGTAAGCTGACGGGTCTCCCTGTTTCTCCTATGTAGGCAGCTCCGCACTCACACCGTAGTTCGTAAACACTTGCAGTGTTAAGATTGTTGACTACATCCTTGGTGGAACTTATCATTTCGTGGATCCTGTGACTGCTTCGAAAAATCGGTTTGAAACCTCGTCGGCGGAGGACGTTGCCTAGCCGTTCACTGGCGCCTTTCACATATGGTAAGTGTACCAGTGGAAGCTTCTCTTCATTGCCTTCTTCTCGTGTTCGGCTCCCTTTGGTTTTAGCTACCTTTCTTATGATGTTGTCATCATAGCCGTTGGCACGAAACGTGTGTTTTAGCTCCTTTAATTCTTCTTTGATGTTATTTCCATCACTTATCCGGTAGGCTCGGGCAGTTAACGTGTGCAGAACAGAATACTTTTGAGCTGGGATGTAGTTTTTCGCCCCACTGTACAGTCTATACATTGAAGAAGCAAAGACGGAAAAAAAGGGTCAAGAGTGAGGTTATAATACAGGGTGAAAGGATATCAATGACAAGATTCGCTGATCACATTGCTATCGCCAGTGAAATTAGGAACATTTGCAGGACCAGTTTGGTGGAATGAACAGTATAAATGAGTACAGAATATGGACTGTCCATAAATCGAAGAAAGACGAAAGTAACGAGGTGTAGCAGAAATTAGATTAGCGACATACTTATCAAAACTGGGGAAATGGAAGCAAGAAGAACTAAAAAATAGACTAACCACAGAAAACGAGGGCATTCCAGGCCAAAAAAGTCTACTATCAAACATCGGCCGTAATTTGAGTAAGATATTTTTTGAGAATGTACATTTGGAGCACAAGATTGTACGGTAGTGAAACATCAACTGTGGAAAAAACGAAAAAGAAGAGAATCAAAGTGGTGAAGATGAAGTGATACAGAAGGATGTTGAAAATTAGGTGGACTGATAAGATGCAGAATGATGAGGTTTTCCACAGAGACAGGGAAGAAAGAAACATGTAGAAAACACCATGGAGCTGTAGGGGGAAAAAACTGTGGTAGAAGACAGAGATGGAAATAAATCCAACCCATAATTGAGGACGTTGGGTGCAAATGCCGCTGAGGGGTGAAGAGTTTCTCATAGGAGTGGAATTCTTGAGAGGGAAGGTGGGTGGGTGCCAGCATCAGACTAGCCAAGGCCCAAAAGAATAAAAGATAAAAATTATTCGGGATCGCAACCAGGGCACATGTCAGTGCAGGATTCAAAGTACTCGTGATTACATTCCACAAAGGCAGATAAAATAAAACTTTGATATTATAAAACAATATTTACAATGCTTTGAGACTTAAAATTATATTGGTTAAGTTACATGCCTAACAGTTTTGCAGTGCTCATTCTGAGCATTACAGTGAGACTGATGCGACAGTGTGAACGTGACTGTATCCGAGCACCGAGCCCTCCACCGTCAAACATCGTCAAAACAAGTACAATCCTTGCGACTTAATTTCATATTCGTAAATCTCGTGTGTGTTCGTGAGTGATTGGTTTACAGTTCGATCGGAACTTTTCCGGTTAGCCAGAATATTTTGATGTTGTTAAACCATAGTGGCAGTTTTAAATTAATACGGAGACCTTCCCCGAGACATTCAATAATTTCTGAAAACTGCTTCGGTTATAGTCTAAATTACAAATCATATAGTTCAGCGTCTACAGCAATTGGATCAAAAACGCCTGGCATGTCGGTTCGAACGTTTGTTCTCGCAATGAAACAGCTATCTGCCACTGTAGCACGTCAGCAGAGCCAGCTCTGCCCGGTCCATAACCCTTTCATGGTCAAAACTTGTTTAGTATGTATTTAAAAAAAGAAAAGGTCAAAACCTACCTTCCCTTCTGATAAATAGTACGCTTTAACTACCAAAAAGTTTTTTAAGCTGGCCGATATCGAAAATAGTGACGTGGGCACATGTGTTCCATAAGGCTAACTAGATCCATGTTTTCATGTGAACCTAGGATTTTTATAGCTAAATTTTTATGGTTTCCTCAGGGTGGCGATTACGGAGAAAGGTAGAACAAATCAGTACAAAAACACATGGACAACGGAAAACATGAAATATCCCACACAAGTTTTCAACATAAAATTTGAAGACGGCTTTGACGAATCACACACCAATTTTTTCTGCAGTCTATGAAGTTTTCTGCCGCATATATGTCCCACTACATACAAATTATGTACAGATCAGCATAATTTTCTGAGGTGTGTAGTAATGTTTCAGAACAATGGTATTTGAGAAAACAGAGTTAGTTATTTCAGACATTCTTGAAATGAAATGGAGAAGACGGTGATGTGATCTGATTTTCGTGAAACAGGCTTAATATAAACACGCGCCGGTCCATTCGATTGCTCACAGCCTTCTAGACTGATCAGCCAGAACTTTGACCACCGATCTACTATCGATATAAACCCTTCTAGGCCATAGCAGCGTCTCCTGGCGGGGAATGACAGCTAGTCAGACACACGCACGTTGCATGTGCACTACTGACCATTAAAATTGCTACACCACGAAGATGACATGCTACAGACGCGAAATTTAACAGACAGGAAGAAGATGTTGTGATACGCAAATGATTAGCTTTTCAGAGCATTCACACAAAGTTAGCGTCGGTGGCGACACCTAAAGCGTGCGGACAAGAGGAAAGTTTCCAATCGATTCCTCATACACAAACAGCAGTTGACCGGCGTTGCTTGGTGAAACGTTGTTGTGATGCCTCGTGTAAGGAGGAGAAACGCGTACCATCACGTTTCCGACTTTGTTAAAGGTCGGATTGTAGCCTATCGCGATTGCGGTTTATCGTATCGCGACATTGCTGCTCGCGTTGGTCAAGATCCAATGACTGTTTGCAGAATATGGAATCGGTAGGTTCAGGAGGGTAATACAGAACGCCGTGCTGGATCCCAACGGCCTCGTATCACTAGCAGTCGAGATGACAGGCATCTTATCCGCATGGCTGTAGCGGATCGTGCAGCCACATCTCGATCCCTGAGTCAACAGATGGAGACGTTTGCAAGACAACAACCATCTGCACGAACAGTACGACGACGTTTGCAGCGGCATGGACTATCAGCTCGGAGACCGTAGCTGCGCTTACCCTTGACGCTGCATCACAGACAGGAGCGCCTACGATGGTGTACTCAAAGACGAACCTGGGGGCACGAATGGGGAAACGTTATTTTTTCGGATGAATCCAGGTTCTGTTTACAGCATCATGAAGGTCGCATCCGTGTTTGGTGACATCGCGGTGAACTCACATTGGAAGCGTGTATTCGTCATCGCCATACTGGTGTATCACCCGGCGTGATGGTATGGGGTGCCATTGGTTACACGTCTCGGTCACCTCTTGTTCGCATTGACGGCACTTTGAACAGTGGACGTTACATTTCAGATGTGTTACGACCCGTGGCTCTACCCTTCATTCGATCCCTGCGAAACCGTACATTTCAGCAGGATAATGCACGACCGTATATTGCAGGTCCTGTACGGGCCTTTCTGGATACAGAAAATGTTCGACTGCTGCCCTGGCCAGCACATTCTCCAGATCACTCACCAACTAGAAACGTCTGGTCAATGGTGGCCGAGCAACTGGCTCGTCACAATACGCCAGTCACTACTCTTGATAAACTGTGGTATCGTGTTGAAGTTGCATGGGCAGCTGTACCTGTACACGCCATCCAAGCTCTGTTTGACTCAATGCACAGCCGTATCAAGGCCGTTATTACGGCCAGAGGTGGTTGTTCTGGGTACTGATTTCTTAGGATCTATGCACCTAAATTGCATGAAAATGTAATCACATGTCAGTTCTAGTATAATATATTTGTCCAATGAATACCCGTTTATCATCTGCATTTCTTCTTGGTGTAGCAATTTTGATGGCCAGTAGTGTAGTATCAGTGAGTATACTATCCATACTTAGAATGGGGAATGCGCGCAATCTGAGTTTGACCGAGGCCGGATTCTGATGGCCCGGCACGAGCATTTCAGAAATTGCCCGACTTGTCGGATGTACGAAGATTGCTTGGTGAGTGTCTCCAACACATGGCGAAATGAAGGTGAATCCACGTCTAGACGTCGTGGGTTTGAGTTGCCACCCCTCATTACAGATATCGGACGTGTAGGCTGGACAAACTGGTAGAACAGGGTCAAACTGGTAGAACAGGGTAGGTGGCGAACTGTAGCGGAAGTAACATCAGACTTTAATGCTAGTGTGTATGGACACACAGTTAACCCAACATTGCTAACGACGGGCCTCCCAGTCGACGACCTATGCAAGTGCCAATTTTAACACCACGATATCGGCAACTACGACTGAAATGGGCACGTGACCACCGGCACTGGACGTTGCCCAGTGGCAGAGCGTTGCACAGTCTGATGAATCCCGATAGCTTCTTCATCGCGCCGATGGAAAGGCGGGAATCCGTCGTCTTACATGAGAACAGCTCCTTGACACTTGTACTTCGGGACCGAGACAGTTGGCGGCGGCTCCATTTTGCTCTGGGCTACATTCAGGTGGGCATTATGGTTCCAGTGGAGCTGGCACAAGGCACCGTGACATCCAAGGAGTATCGTAAACTGGTTGCAGCTCAAGTACATACGTTCATGACGATCATGTTTCCTGAAGGTAGTGGCAGTTTTCATAAAGATAATACGCTATGTCACAAGGCCAGGAGTGTGATGAAATGGTTCAAGGAACACAGTGGAGAGTTCCAGTTGATGTGCTGTCTCCACAACTCGCCAGACCTGAACACGATCGAACATATCTGGGATGTCATTGAATATGGCGTCAGAGGTCATGGCCTCGCTCCTCCGAGCCAAAGGTGGACTTACCGGCTATGCTTTGGCTGATCAGTGTGTACAGGGTGGTCAGAAAATGTGTGAAATGCTTGTAGGGATGTTACAGGGCAGGTTGTACTGAGGCATAAATGTTACGAAAAAAAATCGATACGTTGCTCCGTTTCCGAGTTATTTAGCATAGAATTTAGCCAATCGGGGCGTCGCGCGCTCACGCTCAACTGGCTTGCCAGGGGCTTTGTTGCCCAACGAGTGCTTTGTCTCGTTAGCCGAAACTTGAATTTACGGGCGGGACGATCTGATTGGCTAACTTCAATGCTAAATAACTCGTAACGGCGCAACGTATCGCATTTTTTTCTTAACATTTATGCCTCAGTACAACCTGCCCTGTAACATACCTACAAGCATTTCACACATTTTCTGACCACCCTGTATATCCACCCTATGGTCCGTAGTATTCTTCTCTCTGTGACAAAGCATCTCTCTACATGTTAGAACTTGAGAGATCTGAGATATAGACGTACCAACGCTCAAAACTGCATATTACGTTAGTGAGACATACGTATTCCATCAACAGTGCGATGGTTAACGAGGCAACACATTCCTGTACTCGTCTGTAATACAACTTTTCGGAAGTGCACTTTTATCAATGCATACATCAAATAAAGTAGTATGAAAGGAACGTGCGAATTCTGAAGGCAAAGCGACAAACTAGCGGTAGTTAACCACACAGACTTAGGGAACTTGAGCTTCTGCCAGCGTATCGAGTGTTCAGTTAACTTCCGGGAATCGAGTTGGGTAACGTTCTCGTCGACTGCCAGTATTTCGACACATCATTTTCGAGGTCATCCGTGACAACCGTCGACATTTCACAGGTAAACAACTCGTTCGTTTTTCCTAAGAGCTGCTTAGTTCCTAGATAACAGTTCAAAAATGGTTCAAATGGCTCTAAGAACTATGGGACTTAACATCTGAGGTCATCAGTTCCCTAGACTGAGGACTACTTAAACCTAACTAACCTAAGGATATCACACACATCCATTCCCGAGGCAGGATTCGAACCTGCGACCGTAGCAGCAGCGCGGTTCCGGACTTAAGCGCCTAGAACCGCTCGGTCACAGCGGTCGGCCTAAAAATTCGGAGAGGTTGTTCAATTTATATTGTAGGCATCGCTGAACAAGGGATTTTTCGAAATTACGTTCCTAAGAAGTTGAAATGGGGGATAAAAGGTTTTTTGAATATATCTCGTTATTAAGGCAATTTTGAAACTAGAACAACGAAAAGTGGTATTTGGTTTCTCGGTCAAAAATTAAAAAGAATAAGTGTTTCATTGTTTTTGGAAATTCAATCTCTATGGGGGTGAAATAGAGGATGAAAAGTTTTTTGAAAATTTTTCAGTATGAAAGCAAAATCGCTTTCTGTTCAGAAGTACGTTCCAAAACGACTATGCTTCTATGGTCTTATTTAGCGTGAAAAGCGTAGAAGGTGTTGCAATTTGTGAACTAAATCAAAGAAAGCTATTTAACATTCACCACGACAAATAGTCTTTTTCTGAATTGAGTAGAAAAAGAAACGGATCTTTAATACAATAATTTTTCAGTCGGCCTAATATGTTTTTATGAAATTATTTTCGTTGTAATTACTACGCTCATTGGAGACAAAACAGATATGACGTTTCAATTCGATTCCATGTACAAGAATATCCGTTTGAGACGAGAGACTTCAGTACACTTTAATTATGCAAGGACTGGCAGCCATATAAAGGGTCATCAATTCTTTAATAGTGTGTAGATTTGCACTTGAGGAATGGGCGTAACAACATACTAATTAAATTGAAGAAGTACAATAAAATCTGTCCAGACTATACAGCCTACACGAGCGATGCAGTGCGTGCTAAGATAGTGTGAAATAAAGGCAATGGAAAAAGTATTCAGATGAATCACTTGCTTTAACTTGAGCGCAGGATATGTGGAATACATACAGAAGATGACAACCGTAATGTGGAGGACTTTTCTCCCCTTTGCAATCAAGTGCTGGAACTTCATCACCCTCGTTCTTTCGAATGAGCCAAAGACTACGTCGTTGATTTCTTTGTTTAGACCCACGGGAGCAGTATTATTATTCTTTGTTCATCCGTAGCGTTTAGAGTGGTTGTAATTAGATCGTGAAATTATGAGTTCGAAACAGTTGAGGAAAGTTTTTTTATGGCGTCATGCGTTATACTGTCAGTTGCTCGTATTAGTGTAAAATGTACTTAATTTGATGTAGAAGTTATCTGTCCTTGCATCTGTCATTTGCGGATTTTACGAACTAAATTGACACGCACAGACGGATTTTCAGATACCTTACATTCCTACTTTACATATAAATATCGCCTTACTTACGTTGCCTTACTTACACAGGAACAGCAGAAGCCACATATTTTCGTAGGATGCGGGCGCAGTACTGTGATTTGGCAGAGTTTTAGTTGGACAGTTTAAAAGAAATGGCAAACGGAATTCGAGAGCATCTAATGAGGAATGCTATCTTCAAATTGGTTCAAATCGCTCTGAGCACTATGGGACTCAACTGCTGTGGTCATAAGTCCCCTAGAACTTAGAACTACTTAAACCTAACTAACCTAAGGACAGCACACAACACCCAGCCATCACGAGGCAGAGAAAATCCCTGACCCCGCCGGGAATCGAACCCGGGAACCCGGCCGTGGGAAGCGAGAACGCTACCGCACGACCACGAGATGCGGGCGAATGCTGTCTTCCTTTCAGTGATGCCGTAACTTAAATAGCTTTGAAATTGATTTGATGTACATACTGTTATTATGCAGTTGAAACATCAGGTTGACAGCGTTTGTGTTTAGATTAATTACATTTGTGCGTGTAGAAAGAAATACAATGCAAATGCAATTAATTTCAGAGGGCACATATTGCGTTATGATGAGTAAACAAAAATATGCTTTTGAATGAATAAGAGAAAATATGCCTGACTCAGTGATTGAACAAACGTTGCAAACTGACGTCCTTACCGCAGTGTATTATTAAAAACTGGAGTAAAAGGTGGCTGATTTTAGCTGTCGTTTTTAATTTTTGTAGACTGAAGAAAGAGGCAAAATGTGACCAGTATCACTCTTCCCACCTCCTCCCCCGTGACTGCAAGGAAACTGTTCCGTTTAGTCAGACAGTTTACTGTAAAATAATTTTTTTTCGTTTTTACGTATTTTGCTACCGTTTAGTAGCTGTCTTGAGTACGTGTTGTTGGGTTAGCGACGCCTTTTTAAGCAGCTAAGATATTCTTTATAACACTGACGAGATAGAAGGTGAAATCTTCTAGGTTGTTAAGCCGCGTATGTTCCTCTTCAATTTCTTCTACACGATCGACGTTTCGGCCCATCTGCCGCGATCTTCCTCAGGTGTTCGTGTTTGTCTGAACCATGTTGCTAGATATATCTCCACACGCATCAAGTCCCTTTGAATATAAAATAAATGGAATGAAACCACGAACACCAGAAGATTCTAAAGAGCATCACAGAGAGTCGAAACTCTGACGGTGTAGAAGAAATTCAAGAGGAACATGACGTGCCTAACAACATTGAAGATTTTAACTTCAGTGACTACGGCCACAAATGCCTGCAGTCTTATATTGATAAGATACTTGCGAGGAAGTAATAAAAAGGCGAGTTAAAGAAACCCTTCGGACTTGGGTGCATTATTTCATAACAGTACTCCGTATTTCACTTCAGTTTTACTAGATCCAGACTTGTAGTGCAGTAACACAGATTTAATATTTTTGCTTAACGAGAGTATAGAAGTCATAACAAAAGATTAGTGTAGTTTTCGGTATTAAGGGCCACGGTCTCCGAGAGAAGCGACCGACTTAAATCATTGCAAGAAAAAATGCTTCAAGAACTTCATTCATCAGAGTGAAATTTGAAGGCTGAGTGAGCGAATGTACATTTGTTCCCTTTCATTTGTATTTGATTCAAAATATGTATCCTTTATTCGGGAAAGAAAGGAATAACGTAATTTTAATGTGACCCGTCGTCAAGAGCTCGTTAGCACAAGTACAAGCATGGGGAAGGAAATCGACCGTGTCCTTTTTTTTATTTTGTTTTAAAGGAACTATCCAGGCATCCAGTTCAAACAATTGAAGTGGGTAGCCCCATTTGACCGCAAGAAAAATTGTTTCAAATGTGTGTCAAACCTTATAGTACTTCACTGCTAAGGTCATCAGTCCCTAAGCTTATACACTACTTAACCTAAATTATCCTAAGGACCAACACACACACCCATGCCCGAGGGAGGACTCGATCCTCCGCCGGGACCAGCCGCACAGTCCATGACTGCAGCGCCATAGACCGCTCGGCTAATCCCGCGCGGCAGAAAAATAGGTGATTTTCGTGATTTTTGCCAGTAAAATGAAAAGTTATTCTAAATCCGATAATATAGTTTTATCGCTTACACTTCTGCCTTTAAGAAATATTTTTTTGTGTCCTCATCAGACACTAACTGTAACCGTTGCATCAGGTGGAGGGATACCCTGCAGCCGGATCATTGATTCAAATGGCTCTGAGCACTATGGGACTTAACTTCTGAGGTCATCAGTCCCCTGGAACTTAGAACTACTTAAACCTAACTAACCTAAGGACATCACACACATCCATGCCCGAGGCAGGATTCGAACCTGCGACCGTAGCGGTCGCACGGTTCCGGACTGTAGCGCCTAGAACCGCTCGGCCACCCCGGCCGGCGGATCATTGGTATCGGCGGGAATTCTCGATGTTCGACCTGAAACAAAATATTTTTGTGAAAGTCTTTTCAATATATTTTCTACTGGCATACATAGGATAACAGAATACTGTTAAGTTCCAACGAAGTGGTGCAGTGTTAAAACAAATGTCATTTTTCTCTTTAAAGCCAGTACCGCCATTAGACTTGTTTATTTGCAGTGTTACATTAACACTTACACGATCATGATTTCGGCTTATGCCATCTTAGTCACTGTATAACACTTAAAACACTTGATGATGAGACTTTTAAGTCGAAATCATGATCGTGTAAGTGTTAATGTAACACTGCAAATAAACAAGTCTAATGGCGGTACTGACTTTAAAGAAATATATTATGACTGTGTCCCCGCATTGTGAAAAAATTCATTTTTCTCGTCTACAAAATAGAGACACAAACGTGTACCAAAAATAAATTTTTGAAGATACCGCGAAACGGCTACTAAGGGAATGGAAAATTAGCTTTAGAATACAGGCGTCAAATTCGATCAAAATCGCCGGTACCGTTCTCAAGTTGTGTTTCCCGCTAGTTTGAAAAATACAGTTTCGAGAAAGAGGCGTTTAAAGCTTTGGGTTATATTTTTTTGTAGTTAAGCTAAATATATCCGTAGGTCAGCGATCCCTGGGCCACACAGCAACCTCCCCAGATTCAAACTGAGGCCCTCCTCAATCTTCTTCATGGCCGTGTTGGTCTCGCACGCCTCAGTGGCAGCTTCTGTCATTCGCTGCTCTGCTCCCTCTCAAAGTTTTTCGTCCGCTTTTCATGCAGAAGCTCTAACAGGCTGGTCCTATCTCAAGTTCGATCACGTGTCCGTAATACTTGTTAGGCCGTTGTTGGAAGCACACGTCGGCTATTTTCTTCTCGCTGTGAATAGTTTTCGGAGACACTTTTCAACATATCACCGTGTAACTCGATAGCGGAGTTTCTGACAAACTCGGGATGAACACTGCAGTAAAGTAGGCACCCCTGAGAACATTTTAAGCAACAAAAAATCGATTTTTTAAAAATCTTCAGCCTTTAAGGTAACCATAGACCTGCAGAGCCAGAGGTCGGTTTCAAACTTGCTCCATGGAGTGATTTAACAAATTCATCATCTGGGGGAGTATTTTTTTAAAGGCGCGTGTCCACTAGCAAGTGAATTTCCGCAGTTTGCTTGCAGAAACTACTTCTGCAAATTCTGTGACAGGGGAACACCTCCAGCAAGTCGACTTCCCCAAGTCCGTCAACTTCCAGAAGTAGCTTCCCCAAATTAGCGGAAACAATTTTTTGCACCTTGCTGCTGCAAGTACTTGTACAACTTGCCCCTGCCTTGAAGTTTTTCTCAGACTTAAAGGAGTTTTGTGTGGCAATACCGGCTCAAAAATTTCAGCTTCGAAAAGGAGACTAAAGGAAAGACAGATGGGCCGAAAACCAATGTACTATTGCACCTGTAAACATGTGTAATTTGGCCACCGCTAGTTAGGGAGGTGGAAAATGAATTCACAGATTATTTTGTTTCGCCACAAGGGGAAGTAGAATGGCAGTAAATATATCCGTAAATTTTCGTTTATTTTTTAATATTAGCGTAAACATGAATCCATTACATTTGTGATACATACTCTTTGCAAAAATGGAAAATTAAAAGACGATCCCTTAGTGATACAGCTTGCCGCATTTTTTTATCCTTTTCTTGTATATTTAATTGTGCACTAGCCAAGAGATGTTCAGGCTTGCATACGACACTCTCAGAAAGTTTTCAATCTAAGCGAGGTCCTTTGAATTTGGTGAATAATAGTGTGCGATGGGAGGTTCCCTTGTAGGCATGTATAGCGTACTCACTGATACTACGGGAACGTGCAACGTGCATGTTGCCTATCTTGCGCATGGACTACTCAGTTTGTACATTTTGCTTATTTTTTCATAGTTCCACACAACTTCTTCCTGTTTTCTCGATTGATGTGTGTTCACTTTTTCAAGGCCTATCCACTGTGCCAACTTATAGCTAAATCTGAGGGGGGTGCGATGGGGAGGTTCCCTTGTGAGTTATGCCAGTGAGGTGGCGCACCATCTTGCTCACAAATAAAGATGTGTTGTTCAGCTTCTCCCATTGAGGCACAGGCCACAGCTGTAGCACATCAAGATAAGAAACATCAGTTACAGGTGATTCAGCGAAAAAGAAAGACACATAAACTTTCCGCGGGGATATTTCTTGGGGCTAAGCGTGAAAGACTCCCATTTGTTCAACACGTTTTTCAGTCACTCTTTGTCATTCCATACTCTTCCCATTGCGCACAGGTACACAAACAAAACTGTTTCACTTGCTCTTTCATTTGGTGTATTATTTACAATTGTAAGTTGATCGTAATAAATGCTACAACTCCTTAAAACCGGTATGTTCATTTTGAAACACCCTGTATGTGTGTAAAGGCGAGACGGCCAATGATCTCTTCAGCGAGGATATACGCTGGACTCGAACTCTTACGGGAGTTTGCGAAATGACGCAAGTGATGACGATAATGCCAAGGGGCATTACATTGGTAGTGTGTGGATGAGTTGAGAATTTGGGTGTCACGGGAAGTGTGCTAGGGTAGCCCGCGGAGTTGCAGCGACCACAGTGTCCGTATGGCTTAATCGTCAGAGCATCTGCCCAGTAAGCAGGAGACCCGGGTTCTAATCTCAGTCCGGCACAAATTTACAACTTTTCGCATTAACTTCAATCAATGCCCGCTTGCAGGCCAATGTCTGTAATTCCTTTATGATTAATAAATGAATGTAAGTGATTTGGGTGATTGTTCTACAATACTCATATGTCAATGCAACTTTCGACATATTTACGCAAAATGTGTTAAATTTGTTCATGGTGAAACAGCCATTCATTCTCCACGTGGGAACTGGAATCAGCTTTATCTGCAGCTAGAGACACTGCTCCAGGACCTGATAAGATCCGTTATACCGTGCTTCGTCATCTGTGCCCTGAAGCGAAAGGTCAGCTCCTCTTTTGTTTCAATCAGATCTGGTTTGATGGACAGTACCCTACGACTTGGAAGGAGGCAATATTAATTCCATTCTGGAAACCAGGCAAGTACCGTAGTGCCCCTAACAGTTACCGGAGTGTCGCCCTTACCAGTTGTATGGGTTGACTCTTGGACGCATGGTCAACCGCTGCCTCGTCTGGTTGCTCGAGTCCCGAGGTCATCTGAGCCGCTCCCAGTGCGGTTTCAGGCGCTACCGTTCCACTCTTGACTACTTAATTCTACTGGGGACGACCATACAGGAGCCCTTCTTACGCCGAAACCATTTAGTTTGTGTTTTTTACCTCTAAAAAGCATATGACACTACTTGGAGGTACAACATCCTTCGCCAACTTCATGAATGGGAACTACGTGGACGCCGGCCGCTTCTGATCCAATCCTTTTTCTAGGACCGGCGTTTTCGTTATCGCATTGGCGATGCCATGTCTGATTACTATGTTCTGGAGAATGGTGTGCCCCAGGCAATGACCTCAGTGTCACATTGTTTACCGTCGCTATTAATGGCATTTACTCCACAGTCAGGAACCTTGTCAAATGCTCTTTGTTTGTAGATGACTTCGCAATCTTTTCCTCTGATCTTACGACAACGACGACGTGGCAGCTACAGCTGACCATTAGGAGGCTGGAAACCTGGGCGCAGACAACTGGTTTTCGGTTCTCGCCTGAGAAGACTGTGTGTGCCAATTTTAACCGTGCTCATCGGAGTTTTAATCAACCAGAGCTTACAATGGGAGACCGTATTTTACGTTTTGAAGACACTGTGCGCATTTTGGGTTTATTATTTGGCGCGAAATTAACTTGGCTCCCACACCTGAAATACCTACGAACAAAGGGCTTCCGGTTGTTGAACGTTTTGAAGTGCCTGAGCGGAAAAACATCGGGAGCTGACAGGTTCCGCCTCCTGCGGTTTTATAGGGCATTTGTTCGATCACGCTTAGGCTATGGCAGCGTGGTCTACGGATTGGCCAGTCCTTCCTACCTCCGGATGTTAGATGCTGTCCACCATGAGGGCATTCCGATATCGACTGGAGCCTTTCGGACCAGCCCAGTTCAGAGTCTGTGTGCAGAGGCTGGCGAACCACCACTCTGGTTTCGGCGACGTCTCCTTTTGGCTCAACAGGCGCTGAAAATCTCAGCGTCAGGTCAGTCATTGGCATTTAGGTCAGTGATTCAACCCACCCTTGAACGACTGTTCAGGAATCGGCACCAAGTGACTGAGCCATTTGGTATACGTGCTACAGACTGTCTCAAGGATCTAGATCTCTCGGGCAAGAAAATACACTCCCAGGGATGGAACGCACTGCTGCCTTGGTGTCTTCAGAGGCCTAAAGTGACTTTATGCTTGACACAGTACACGGAAAGTTGTACTCCAGATTTGGTTTTTACGACTTTGTTTTCGTCTATTTTAAGTATGTACCATAGTTTTATCGTTATTTGTTCAGATGAATCCCAGCAGGAAATGCTCTCGGTTGTTCTGCGGTTTTCCCTGATAGGGTTTTTCAAGTGCGTCTTCCAGAACATTTTACAGATTATTACAATTTACGAATTATGATACGGAGTTACATGGCATTCTGATGGCACTGAAGAGGGTTCACAGACATCACTGTACGAGTTTTCTTGTCTGTTCCGAGTGTCTTAGTGCACTGCAAGCACTTCACCAAATGTATTCGGTGGACACTCTGATTCAGCTCATCCATGATTCCTTACAGCGGCTGCAACACCTTGGCAAGGAAGTGATCTTCCGCCGGGTACCTGGCCACGTTGGGATAGAGGGTAACGACTTGGCTGACAAGGCTGCCAAGAAAGCATGTTGGCATGATGCTGTCCATCAATGTCCCATCCCGTTGCACGCCATTATCTCATTTTCTGACAGATGGATCATGCATCAGTGGGAGATTGAATGGTTACAGTTGTCAGACAAACTGCGGTCGCTCAAATCGACCACAAAGGCTTGTCGGACTTCGTGTCAGCCTCGCCGCTGGAAGGAGATTTTGCTTACCAGACTGCGCATCGGGCATAGCCTTTTAACGCATGGCTTCCTCCTCCGACGGGGGGATCCACCGTTCTGTGAAGTTTGTGGCGTGCCGCTTTCAGTACAGCATATCGTGGCTACGTGTGTCCTGTATACTGATATTAGGGCAGCCCTCGGTCTCGCTGGAGATCTGCTTGGGGTAAATGATAATGGGTTTCGGAAAACCAGACACGCGTCTTGGCATCAATAAAATCCTATCCACTTATAGCCACTCTGGTACTGACACTTTCATGTCCGCGAAACGTTCAGTTTGTTTTTAAGATGTTAGATGATACGTTATTTACAGTGCTTAAGATCAGGACTGTACGTGGATGATCAAAAAATCACCCATCCGTAAATTTTTGTTACTTCCGGAACGAGTGCATCTGCATTTTTGCCACCCGTCATAGACATAACGATAACTTAGAATTTCCTGCTGTTCTCAACAACAGTGTGCTTGAAACGTCTTGCAGTTCTAATTTTATATCATATTGCAAATGGTTCAAATGGCTCTAAGCACTATGGAACTTAACGTCTGAGGTCATCATTCCCGTAGACTTAGAACTGCTTAAACCTAACTAACCTAAGGACATCACAGACATCCATGCCCGAGGCAGGTTTCAAACCTGCGACCGCACCAGCAGCGCGGTTCCAGATTGATGCGCCTAGAACCGCTCGGCCACAACGGCCGGCTATCATACTGCAATTCGTACCAGTATGATCCTTAGTCCGAAGGCTAGATCTGTCATTTGTCTGGATATCAGGGTTGTTGTAATGCAACCAGACCAAAAAAAAATGTGGGTTAATTTTTTTTAAAAAAATTCGCCAAGAAAACAATAATACTCAATTAATAAATGAAAAGCACCAGTTTGCTTTTGTTCTACAATATTTTTTTTATTGCTAACCGGTTTTCGGCTTACAAGGCCATCTTCAGACCTTGTAAGCCGAAAACCGGTTAGCAATAAAAAAAAATATTGTAGAACAAAAGCAAACTGGTGCTTTTCATTTATTATTATAATGTTGTTCTACCAAGAACCGACGGAAGATTCTGTTAATACTCAATTAATTTAACATGCAAAACGTTACGTAGATAGCCTTACACATGCTAAATAGAGCCACCTTATTTATTGAAATCAACTATTTTCCGTCACAAGAATTTATTTTATTACTTTGTGTTTTAATTTTGCTTGCAATATAAGAAACAGCGATTTAACTGCTTTAGTGTTTGGAGTAAATTAGCCATAGGAATTTAAATTGAACCATTTAATCATCAATGGGAAAAAAATCAGAAAACCCAATCAAACCCCAGTTTTACCCATTGTGTTGCTTTTTTAAAAAGTACCCGAGTTTTGCTCAACCGTGCTGCAGATGTCAAGATTTTATCTTTTCGTAAAATCGTAGTACCACAACCTCACACGTTCTTAACATATTTCAGTTGCTACCTATATTTACGCAATTAACGATGACTATTGGGACTAATATCTGTCGTTCAGAAATTTAATCACCGATCGAATTTCGTGAATGACGGTATTTGGGTATTTGTTAATACTGCGTTAATTTTAGCACAGTATTGAGAAGGCAGACAGCTGTGAACTGGCGGTAACACAGAGATTACATTCCGAATAAGCCATTTGTGGGAACCAAGCTGTCTTTGCATTCTCTTTTTACATGTTTTCACTCTTAGTTTTGATACACACCTAGTACTGTGAACTAACTCTGACCTGTTACTCTATTCCATTCGCTATTTTATTTCTTTGGCGTTCATTTAGGAATTGCATTACAGCGGTCTACCAATTCCAGTAAAGTGACGAAAGCTTTTCCCTGTCGGGATTTGCTCTCTGCATTACTGGAGTTTATAGCATGACGTTTACAATTCCCGGACAGTCGACAAACAACCGGTACTAAATGCCAAACTTGTGTGGAATGTGCTGCGGAATGAAAGCACGATGTACTGTTACAGTTGGATCTCCGTCGGGTGGAGTCGTAAAGGTGAGCAGGAATTCATTCATCTCGAAAGGAATGCCCAACATGCGGTAACGGGTATTATGCTCCCACACGCCCCCACTTCCGTTCTCACCCGCCTTACAGCGCAATTTGCAAGCACTCACCACACACCTCTGGATTATGTAATTACACGGTGTTTGCAGAGGCTGGACGTTGTGATGAATCTTCCCCTTGGGATTTCTCTCATGACTGCAATTCAGAATTTCCGCGTCGTTAGAAGACAGTAGTATCGCGAGCAGAGAGAAATATACCGAGTTTCTTGTCAACTGAAAACGGCGTTCGGGTTCAACAACATATTCTTGTAATATCTGGTATTTCGGAATTTCATGGTTCTTAATACCATTCAGTGTCAATGAAGCTGCATCAGTCTTTTTTTTGGGGGGTGGGGGTGGGGAGGGGGTGATTGTTGAAATCTAAGATTAGTTTGAGCACACCACAGTGATTACTGGAAAAGCCTGCCGTTACCTTGCACCGACATATGTCGGACTCCCCAGCCAGTTGCGAAGGCGCAGCAAGCTCCCTATAGTCAGGATGCAGATTGTTCGGTTTGCGGATTAGCCGCGCGTATTTCGGTGATTTGTAGAAAAATGACCAACAAAGTCTGTAATACCTATTGTATCAAAAAGTTTAAAACAGCTATCCAGTCCCAGTTGCACGTTGCCTGTCTAACAGCTTCCAGGAGTAATAAAAAGTTGGTTCCCCTGTATTTCATGTAATTATGGACCAAATTTAAAATTTAAGACAGTTTCATAATCTACTCGTTAAGAGATATAATTAATTATACGCAAAAGGTTTGACACAGTAAGTCATGCATTAGAGTTAGAAACTGTGTATCTCATAGTGCACAAATTACTCAGACTATATTCATCCAGTATTTGAGACTGAGAGCATTAACCGTCTACCAACAACAGTAATATCAGAAATTGAGTCCGCCTTGATGCAAAACACCTTGTTATTCGTTTATTTCTTTATTCTCCCAAACTAGTTTCGGTGACAAATATCACCAACATCAGTGGTTTTTTATACCTAAAACACGCAGAGAGTAGCATGGTTATACAAACACAGTAGCACATTATTACATTTTTACTATTCGTTTTTTTAAATATTGTTTTCTACGGATACTTTCATACGACCTTATTTATTGTATGTTACAGCATGTTTTAAGCAATTATTGTCGCTGTTTGCGACATATTTTCTGTGCGCCTTTTTTCTTTTCTCTAAGGGAAAAAAATAAAAATAAAAACCGGCAACAGAAAAGAAAACAAGCCCACAGAAAATATGTCGCAAACAGAGACAATAATTGCTTAAAACATGCTGTAACATACAATAAGTAAGTTAGTATGAAAGTATCCATAGGAAACTATATTTCAAAAAACGTATTGTAAAAATGTAATAATGTGCTACTGTGTTTGTATGAGGGCAACGGCCTTGCCGCAGTGGATACACCGGTTCCCGTGAGATCACCGAAGTTAAGCGCTGTCGGGCGCGGGCGGCACTTGGATGGGTGATCATCCAGCCGCCATGCGCTGTTGCCATTTTTCGGGGTGCACTCAGCCTAGTGATGCCAATTGAGGAGCTACTCGACGGAATAGTAGCGGCTCCGGTCAAAGAAAACCATCATAACGACCAGGAGAGCGGTGTGCTGTCCACACGCCCCTCCTATCCGCGTCCTCACCCGAGGATGACACGGCGGTCGGATGGTCCCGATGGGCCACTTGTGGCCTGAAGACGGAGTGAAAGCTGAAAAAAGTGTTTGTGTAACCATGCTATTCTCTGCATGTTTTAGATAAAAAAACCACTGATGATGGTGATATTTGTCGCCGAAACTAGTTTGGGAGAATAAAGAAATAAACGAATAACAAGGTGTTTTGCATCAAGGCGGACTCAATTTCTGATATTACTGTTTTTCTATGCAAACACGGACCAAATGGAAGAGTTCCAAGATAAAATTATTGTCTACCAACAAACTTTACACATAATTACAAACCTTTTCGAAACTTTTTCTCGTTGATATCCCCCTGACCCACACAAAATGAAATGGATAAAGTTTAATTACTTCTTTACTCGTAAGTCTATTCGCAACACATTTTTACACAGTGTATCCACATATCGACCTGCAACGTTACATCATTGCAGGGCTTAATTTCGCTTAGAACAGCGTTTCGCCATCTCCTGCGGAATTTTTAACTGACTGGAACGATTCGGCACCAGAGATTTAAAACACTTCACATGCATTAAACCGCAGCGTGTAGCTATAATTTGCAGCTGCGCTAGCACCAGTAAACGTGGCAGTCGGAGACTGACGTGGTGCAACGTATAGCTGCGTGGAGCGAGGTGCGTGTGTGCGTGTGTGTGCGTGTGTGTGTGTGTGTGTGTGTGTGTGTGTGTGTACAGTACACCCAAAATAAGGTGAGCTTCGTTCCGAAGGGACTGATTCTATTATTTCAATAACTTAAAATTTGGGATTTTTGTGACTCCCGGGGGGGGGGGGGGGGGGGGGGAATTGCATGGTTGAAGAGGTGCGTTCTGGCAGTTAAAATTTTAGAAATTAAGCACTGCGATCATTGTACGACGCGTGGTTGACGAAAGCTGACGTCACAGACATTGAGACGGGTGTAAAACTAACTATTCTTAAACCGGGAGTAAATTACTTACACTACGCTCATCCAGTGTTTCATAACGAGGGCACTTTGCGACTTCCAACAACCTTTACAGATAATTTCAAACATTTTTGGAATTTCGTCGTTAGGCTATGGGTAAATAATGTGAAACTAATAAAATAAACATAAATAGGGTTTTGCTTCTTCAACCAAAAGGTTTTACATCCTTAAGTAAACATTTGCCACATATATCATTTGTATAATAGTCAGGCATTTGAGTACACATGGAAGTTCGATAATTTAAAGAATCAAGAGTGTCTGTGGGGGAGGGGTGCGCTGGTTCTATTATAAATAGAACGCATATATCCATGTACAATACGCATATGACTCATATTTTACGGATAGAAGAAGATACAACACCCGCCGCTGAAAATGACATTGTAGGTTACAGTAGCGAGTAATGTCGTCTTGTTACTCGTCTGAACGAAGTATGAAACTGATTTCAGGTTATGAAGACGTAGACGACGAAAACATCCGCAAGTGGGTAAATAGTGATGCCTGTGAACAGGAATTTGGGCAGCTTAGCAACCCGGATATAGTGAACAAAGGGTGTTCGGTAGAGAACTTAGACGAGGCGATCGAGGAATATGTTATCATGAACACTGAGGCAACGAGATGCAGCAATCTGTTACTATATAGAGTGAGCACCACTGAATTAGAGTGACTGTAGAGATGTTTCGAGTCTGCAGGATATGAGAACAGTGGTTAGGAAACAAGTGAGTGAAAAAGAGAAACAGAGAAAAAAGGACTACTACTTCTCGACAGTGACCTGAAAGCAAGTGATAGGATATACAATATGCTTTAATTGTAATTTTATAAATAAGTTGTCAATTTCCAACGAGTAACGCATACGAAGTTACGTGGGCTTTCAGATGTAAAAATGTGCCTTTCGGATTGTCCGCGTTTTTGCTGGTCATTGCAGTCTCGGACACGCATGAACCCGGATAATCGGAAGCTTGCTGTGTTTGCAGTTTAATGTGGAATCTAAGCCAGTGTTCGACATGACATTTTTTGTTGTTCGCAATAAATTTTCTGCAGTGGAAAATTATACTAAGTGCGCGAAAAATCAAATCTCCTTACCGGGAATCGAACCGCAACTTTTGATTTCAACCTCACTCCTGTTGTGCTAAACCACTTTAGTTTGGTATGGCGTTGAGAAAATTGGAACAATGCAGTTTCTCGTAGGTGTTAGGAAACAGTACATGTAGCGGATACGGAAGATTGCTATAAAAATAAAACATACTGTAGACTTGATGACCCTCTGCTCTTAGGTTTGGTGCTTCATTCAGTCCGTATAATTATTGTATGTACAAAGATACATGCGGCTGATATTGGCAGCTGAGAATAACTAGAAAATTCTAAAGCAGAGCATGCAACAGTAAAATTTGTCGTACAGAACTGCAAGCAAAGTTGGATCTACTCTGGTTGAAGAAAAGGAAAACGAAGTAAAATGATGCCCTGGAAAGTCGTTGCGGCACTCAGATTAAGGTTTTACAAGCTCTTAGTAAGTTAAAAACATGATTGAAAGTGATGTTGACGCTAGTCCATTTACAGTGACTTCAGCCGTAATTAAAACCTAAACTTCCTTCGTGTTTCCCTATCGACGCAAATGAACAGAGTACGAAATGTGTCCGGAATATCAAGGTTAGATCATATATTTGTTTTGTGTGCATTGAGGATGAAGGTGATTTGTGTACACATCAGCAAGAGAAATGTGGCCGTTTTACTGTGAGAGGCAGACGCGCATGGATGAATGGAGTAAGAGTTTGAGACAATCTCTGCAGTAGCGTGGAAAGGTGGAAACTGAAGCTTATATGCGAATCTCCATACTCGATCGCCATTTCTCGCTTAATTAGTTCGATAGGTGTTCCAGATACTATTGTACAACATGTAGTAATTGTTGTGTCATGTCTGTTTACGCCGTTTTAACACAATTTGCTGTATGAGTTGCCTATTTACTGTTGAGTATGTACAGCAATGTAAATGGACGAGGCCGTGCGAAAAAGTAATGACTCCGAATTTTTTTATGGGAAAACTTTTAAATGTTTTTAAATAAACCGAACTTTATTTTCATTCTACATTTTTATTCATAATGTCTACATATTTATATCTCACAGGGTGTATACGACCCGGGAAATCCGGGAAAAACCCTGGAATTTTTTCGTCCGTGACAAAACCGGGAAAAACCATGGAATCTTTTAGAATTTCGGGAACTTTTCCTTGTTTTAGTTACCAGTTAAATTTTTGTGATTTTGACTGATAAGAACAAACACTCTAACGAAGGATATTAGTGTATCCCGCTTCTGCAGAATAATGCTGCAGAAAAAAACATGAACGAGAGAAAAAAAAAACTAAAATAAAACTTAAGTCGCAAAGGAAATGCGCCATATACAACAACAAAACACAGTGCTCATACAAGCGTCTGCCAACCAAAGTGTGTCAAAGGCTTTAGGAAGAATATGCAGTGCTTCCTAACAACAAATTGCCTCTGATGAGCGTGACATGACAGCTGTTTACATTTGATTCATTTGAGCAGTTGCGGGCGGGCTCTTGCGCATGCGCAGTTGAGTCGCCTATGGGTAGTACCTTGTCCCGCTTCTGGCTACAGATGTGTGGCTGGGCGCCACTATCAAAATTCCTCCGGTTCGGAAATATCGTAGATCCAGGACTGCTGCACAGAACAATCTGATTTGTAGTGGGGAGGTGGGTAGTCTCCACGTGTCCTGTGTTTACGTTTAGTGATTTTGCTGTTTCCTCTTCGTTTATTGCTCTCACATTAAATGAAAACAAAACGGACTTCTGTGGCCGGGAGCTACCAAATGAATTAGAATACCTTTGCATAATTACGGAAGGCTAAAGTATGTTGTTAGTTTCAGGTTTTATTTCCATCTTTCAGACAGGCAAGCATTAATCACCTTGCAGAACAATGAAGTTATTTTTGTCGGCTTGCTAAAGAGATTTGGCTTTTATTAATATTTTGCGCTGAGGCAGTCAATTTATTTGAAACGAAGTGTTTAATTTCACGCTGTTGGCTAGTTTCAACTGTTCGCTGCATTTCAAGTGGACGTTTTCCATCTTCTAGCTCATATGGCATTATGCCATAATAAAGAACCAAACATGAGATAATACAGTGCTGGTAATCAAGAAAATTTACATCCGAATCTGGACATACGATTGTGCACTTTAAGCCGAGTTATGCATTTTAGTATGGTTCAGGAAATTCCGATGCTCTTGAAGTATCCTTTGATGTCTTGTCTCTTTTATGACATAATGCAAGATCTTTCAATATTTTACACGTACGAAAATGGTGGGTTTCTGCGTCATAGTAGCTGCGCAGGCGCAGTGACGCCTGTTATCTGGCGCTCTCTGGCAGCTGCTGAAACGAACCAATTTCTAACAGGTCACGGGAAAATATTGCGAATGGTGGTTTGAAAATTTCCTTTTACGCAAGATGAACTCTGTGCGAGAATGTACGATGAATTTCTTAAATCACAGAGCGTTTGACTCTCATTTAAAAATCAACTCTTTGAGGACGACCATTTAGAAGAATTTCGAGCCCAGATCAGACATTCACGTCGTAATTAAAAATTTTACTGGGTCATTTGTGTGATGTATCTTAAAGTGTAACACGCGCAAAATGATCAACATTATGTGTGGAAGCTTAGCTTCTCTTTTAGCTTATTAATCTTCGAGACCAATATTATTTGTGAAAGCTTTGTTTTTCTTCTAGCAAAACTATGTATATTAATTTAAACCATTAACTTTTCTTTTTGTGTGTTCGCGCTACTTAGGAGGGATCTTGCAATTGGTTGACTACCTACGTGTCCTGTGCTGTCATCAGCTGCCGAGATCACGTGACATGAGCTATGACTGGCTTACAAAAGCGCGTCGCAATCTCGATTTCATTGCTTCGGAAAGTAACACGCAGTGTTGGTGGAATTCGAATTTATACCTCCGTAAAACGAAGAAATGCAGCGTACATGTCGCTGCACATCAAAGATCTTTCCAAAACGTGTTTTTTTTCCCCCTGGGTTTCGTTTTCTAAAGTGCCAGCAAATTCTACGTCTCTGTAGAAAACCATAAACATTCTAAGGATTGATTAGTTTTACATTGCCGATGAAAAGTATACTGTCATGTAACACGGAAAAAGTGTATTTTCATCCGGGAGAAAGTGTATTTTCAACCGGGAAATCCGGGAAAAATCCGGGAATTTTTTTTCCCTGTCTCAACATAGTCACCTTGGTGACGAACACATTTTTCCCAACGAGAGACCCAAATGGCTCTGAGCACTATGGGAATTAACATTTGAGGTCATCAGTTCCCTAGAACTTAGAACTACTTAAACCTAACTAACCTAAGGACATCACACACATCCATGCCCGAGGCAGGATTCGAACCTGCGACCGCAGCGGTCGCGCGGTTCCAGACTGAAGCGCCTAGAACCGTTCGACCACCGAGGCCGGCCAACGAGAGTCCAGTTTGTTGATATAGTCACTGTTGAATGTTTGTTTCACGAAGCCACAACTTCTTTCATCGGTATCAAAATGTTCTCGAAGGTGTTCTTTAAGATTTGGAAACAGATGAAAATCGGATGGGGCCAAGTTGGGACTGTAGGGAAGATGATCGATGACAGTGAGTCCAAGAAGTAGTATTGTTGCAGAAGTCGTGTGTCGTCTGGTCTTGTCATGCTGAAGGAGAGGGTGCTCCATGAGTGGACAAACTCTTGGAATTCGTGCTTTGTTTTCTGAGGGATTACAGCAAGCTGCTTCTCATGTGCCGATGTAGTTTTGTTACACACCGCCATGTTAAACGCTTCAATTCGGAGCCCTCCTGTGGCAGAGCTGCGCCTTGAGTCAACCAGCGCGAAAGTCGACCGAGTAATATGCAAGATACGTAATACCTCAACGGATGTAAAGAACAGGTTAAAAAATTCGGAAGCATAACTTTTTAGCATGCCCCGTAATTTAGTTTAATAGCAGCAACAAGCTATATTATTCTTTTGCACTGTGTACGAGGTGTGGCTATAAAATAACCGTACTGATCGTATCGAGCGTTAAGTACGCATACACCAAAGATAAACGACCAATAGCTGTGGAGCGTGAAGACTTCAGTCGAATCCGGGATCTCTGGTGTCTGTAGACAAATCAGTGTGACCGTGGCCTTCGTTTGTGTAATACTTTTTTTTTGCGTTTTGCGGGAAAAATTATGAGTGTACTAATAGAGCAACGCGCTGTTCAAGTTTCATATGAAACTTGGAAAAACTGCTAACATATCTTTAACTAAAAGAAGAGTTTACATGGCGGAGACTGTTTATGACGAAGCAAATCAAAGTTTTTGAGTACTTCAAGCGTTTCCAAGATGGCCGAGAAGACGCTGAAGATGATTCATAACCGGAACGCGCTTCAACATAAAAAACGGATGAAATTTTCGAAAAAGTAGGTAATTTGGTGCGATCTGACCGTCGGTCGAATATTAGATAGATTGCGGGAACTGTAGAAATTGACAAACAATGGATAAGGCAAATTTTGCATATTTAGTTTAACATAAGACGAAGTATGTGCGAAAGTGGTGCCGAAAATTCTCACGATCGAACAAAAAGAAGCTCTTGAAAAATATATGTACTGACACTTTGAATACGATTGAAAGGATCTTAATTTCTTGGAAAGAACGGAAACATTGGTTTTTCACTTATGATCCAGAAACTAAGTTGGAAGGGGCCAGCTTCATCGGGAACGAAGAAAGCTCGAATGAGCAAATCAAAATTCAAAACGATAATGGTTCAAATGGCTGTGAACACTATGGGACTTAACATCTGAGGTCATCAGTCCCCTAGAGCTTAGAACTACTTAAACCTAACTAACCTAAGGACATCACACACATCCATGCCCAAGGCAGGATTCGAACCTGCGACCGTAGCGGTCGCGCGGTTCCAGACTGTAGCGCCCAGAACGATAATGATTGTTTCTTTTTTTATAGTCACGGAACTGTCTCTTCACTGGATTCCTAAACCGTTAATCAACTATACTTACTTGAGGTTCTTGCTGATCTCCGAGAGAAAAGAAAGACACAATTGTGGAAGAACACGTCATTGGTTCTGCATAAAGACAATGCACCGGCTCATACCGCATTGTCTATTACGAGGTTTCTAGCAAAGTGTAGCATCCCAGGGTTAGAATACCTACCTTATTCACCTGATTTTGCACCATGTGATTTCTATTTATTCTCCATAGTCAAATCTACATTAAAAGGAACAAGATTTCCGTCTTAAAGCAGTGAAAGAAAGAGTCATGCGCAGAGGATGAATTCCTGCACTGTTTCAACCAGTGGAAAATTCGCATGGAGCGTTGTAGGGATAGGGTAGGGGATTATATTGCGGGTAAAAATAACTAAATATATATCTTATAGAAATGAAATGGTTTTAAAGCAGTAGTTCCGTTATTTTATAGTCACACCTCGTGTGCTGCTAGTTTCCCAACAAAAATTTGTCTTCGAAGTGGAAGGAAGGAAGGAAGATTAGGGTTTAACATCACGTTGACGACGAGGTCATTAGAGACGGTTCTCTTGCTGTGATTGGTGAATGAGGGGAAGGAAATCGGCTATTCTCTTTTGGATGAACCATCCAGACTTTTGCCTTAAGCGTATTAGGGAAATCACTATCCTCTCGTATACGAGTCCAGCGTCTTAGCACTGCGCAGCCTCAGTCGAGGAGTTCGTGAAATTATAAAAAAAACTAGCGATTCGCCCCGGCTTCGCACTAAGTTTCTACGCCTGGAAGACTTGTTTACAGTATATATATAGCGTGACATACAGACCTTCCTCGTGAATCACTCCGTCTATTCGTGAAAACTGTATCAAAATACCTCCTGAGATTTCTCCGAACGTTGAGACAGAAGCAGTGGGGGTGAGGGCAGGATTTAATTTATAACACGTACGGATACGGATAAATAGAAAAATTAGTTTTTAATCGTAACTCTTAGTTGGTGGCTTCACAGTTGCCTTCCTCAGTCCTCTGGGCGATGGGCAAGATGCACCTATGTAATATGGTCGAATATAGTGTTTGTCAAGTGAAACGTATCGTAGCGGATGGATATAGTGTGAAAAACGGGAAGAGATGAAATATTGTGCCTAAACTTCCAGTACTAATCGAGAGAAGTTGTCAAAGAAGTCACCAGTTGTATCTTACCATCAGTAATGTCTTACGAACTTTCCCAATTATCTTGTCGTCGGTGGAACATTAATCATATCATTCACTTCCACATTAACATACTGCAGACAGGTTCTCGATTTTGATTGTACCTTTTCGATACACACTGTTGTTCCGGAGCATTACACCGACACTTCTACGTTTTCGATTTAAACCTATCGATAAATTTTTCTTCTATTCAAACACGATGCCTAATGTTCAAGAGTCACTCGGTTATCTGCAGTGGTAACGTGGTTGTCCTGTCCTCAAGACAGTATCTGGTCGATCACCAGCACCAGGTGTGCTATCTCGTCCGTGACACGTGCTGCGCCGTTAAGGTGATTTACACTTAAACCAGCTGAGGCCGATAGCGTGGCTGTATTACACGGAACGAGGTAATGGCTAGTTGCTTCCGGGAGGCTTGCCAAGGAAGCCCTTTGGACGAGATCCAACGACTCGCAAATCTCCGAAGCAGGTGGGTGGTTAGAAGCAACTTGAACAAACGCTGCAGTGCAATCGAGACATAAGTATGACCAATGTAATGGTCTGTGATGAACTATCCTTCCGTGTCAACTCCTCAGCTTGGTAAGATGCAACTGGTACATTCTTGAGCTTCTTGTCAAACTGAAAGCGTGATTACTTAACTTCCAGTAGTCTCCAAATGTAGATGTACGTAGCTTTCTTTTCTCGTAGCTCATACTAATTTATAAAATAACATTTTCGTTTAAATATTGAATAATGACGCAGTTGAGTATGAACTTGCGGCTGGTAACTTGAATTATTTCATTTTTTGATTTTCCTTGTCACCTCGAAGATGTTGAGATGGTTGTTGTTGTTGTTGTGGTCTTCAGTCCTGAGACTGGTTTGATGCAGCTCTCCATGCTACTCTATCCTGTGCAAGCTTCTTCATCTCCCAGTACCTACTGCAACCTACATCCTTCTGAATCTGCTTACTGTATTCATCTCTTGGTCTCCCTCTACGATTTTTACCCTCCACGCTTCCCTCCAATGCTAAGTTTCTGATCCCTTGATGCCTCAGAACATGTCCTACTAACCAGTCCCTTCATTTTGTCAAGTTGTGCCACAAACTTCTCTTCTCCCCAATCCTACTCAATACCTCCTCATTAGTTACGTGATCTACCCACCTGATCTTCAGCATTCTTCTGTAGCACCACATTTCGAAAGCTTCTATTCTCTTCTTGTCCAAACTAGTTATCGTCCATGTTTCACTTCCATACATGGCTACACTCCATACAAATACTTTCAGAAACGACTTCCTGACACTTAAATCTATACTCGATGTTAACAAATTTCTCTTCTTGAGAAACGCTTTCCTTGCCATTGCCAGTCTACATTTTATATCCTCTCTACTTCGACCATCATCAGTTATTTTACTCCCTAAATAGCAAAACTCCTTTACTACTTTAAGTGTCTCATTTCCTAATCTAATTCCCTCAGCATCACCCGACTTAATTTGACTACATTCCATTATCCTCGTTTTGCTTTTGTTGATGTTCATCTTATATCCTCCTTTCAAGACACTGTCCATTCCGTTCAACTGCTCCTCCAAGTCCTTTGCTGTCTCTGACAGAATTACAATGTCATCGGCGAACCTCAAAGTTTTTACTTCTCCTCCATGAATTTTAATACCTACTCCGAATTTTTCTTTTGTTTCCGTTACTGCTTGAGATGGTGAGAACACAAAAATTCCGGCGAAATGTCATGATTATACTTATGGGTCACATTCAACGTCAGAGGTCCATTCTGTGTAGGTACTACGCAATTTTAAAGGAGTACGATATTGTAAGGCACTTTGAACGTAAGCACACTGGACAAAAAAATTAGTGACCCCCACCTCAGGTGTTTTCAAGCTGATACCACCAGTTCGGCGTGGAAGAGGATCGCAAGATTCTTCATCTATGCTGTATGCAGCTGAAGCAGCTCATTGATTAATAGATCTCATACAACTGCCAAATTGCAGAGATGTCGATTACGTTTCACCTGTTGTTCCAAATAGTCCCAGTTTTTATAGGATTAAAACGAAAGATTTAGCGGACCATTTGAGATGCGATGCGGTGCTTTTGAACAAGGGAATATCCATAGCATAATCAATATGAAGATACAGAAGAAACTGTAATATTTAGTCACTGATATGTTGAACATCTAGGATTATGTTCACTGTACCCTTTAAGAACAAGCAACCATAAAACATCACAGACCCTGAAGTACACCTACCATACAATGTAGGCTGGCGATCCACTCGACACCTTACATCACCCGAAAAGAGGCAAATCTCGACACGCCGATGCACATTAGACGCCTCGATTCAGCTCTGCCCAGTTTCTGGGATGTTCGGGCCCATTGCCTCTTCATGCGCCACTGTGAGCAACGACGTTTTGCGGGGTAGTCTGCTTCTACTGCCCATTTCTATGCAATTTCCTTCGTAATGTTCTCACGAAACTGGTCGAAATGGATGTGCATTGATGCATTGACTGGCAGCAGCAATTTCTACGGGGTTTTCAGCGAATTGTCATTGACATGCCGTGTCACTATACTCCGTTAATTATCAGAATAAACCTGATGTAGCGAGCGAGGTGGCGCAGTGGCTAGCACACTGGACTCGCATTCGGGAGGACGACGGTTCAATCCCGCGTCCGGCCATCTTGATCTAGGTTTTCCGTGATTTCCCTAAATCGCTCAAGGCAAATGCCGGGATGGTTCCTTTGAAAGGGCACGGCCGACTTCCTTCCCCTTCCTTCCCTAATCCGATGAGACCGATGATCTCGCTGTCTGGTCTTCTCCCTGGAACAACCCCAAAACCTGATGATTAGTCAGAAGCTGTAGCACACCTACACTGGTGTTATGCTCTTGGAAGAAGGTCCTACTTAACGTATTAGATATATTACTACTAAGTTACGTTAAATGAAATTGTAAGATATTCAAATGTATTAACTTTCATCAACGTTTTTCTTAGTCACGCTTGAGCTATGTAGTTTTTATTTCAAAAATCGTATAGTCACAGCCTCTGCACTGTTGTGCTTTGATTGTCGCGCTGTTAACACGGCAGTATCAAAATGGCCGAGGTTACTTTCTGTTGCGTAGTGAAACAAGCGTGTGGAACGCGGTTAAAAAGTGCCGAGAAATAGGTGGTTCTTAATGTTGCCATAAATTTACAGAGATACTCGGCTTTGAGTTTCCCGAGGGACAGTATTACATACAGTTGAGACACAATTGCACATTCGATGTATAGCAGAATCTGTAGCGTAGTATCTTGAAATCAGATTGCAATTCATTATTCGCTAGTTCAAGCCTCGCCTCTGTCATTTCTTTTCTTGTTCAATTTGAAATACCTACATCCTGTAATTTTAAAATTAATCATTTTTATGAATAATGCACGTCTTCTTGTTTTTAATTTAAATATTGCACGCGAAATTTCTGTTTTCATTTCAAATATAAATTATCAATTATTGATATTTTATGAAAGACTGTTAATAAAGGTTACTTGAATTAAAAAAAACATAACAATTTAATTTTTTAAGGCAAAAATAAAAAACCGTATACTCTCTATTTGGACTATGTCCATTGTTTTCTGCCACCAATGTAGGCAGGCGTTGTAGAAACACGAGAAACAATCATTTTCACAGCATCTGGCACTATACAAATGCTGCATTTTTATATTTGCCACTGTACCATCACAATATGGACCTAACAGAACTGATCTGGAACCAATTTAAGGGATTTGGCCCGAGAAATAACAAGACCGTTAAGCTGCCAGACATACTGGAACTAACGCACGCAGCTTTTTCACATTTCACTGCCGTACGCTGGCGTGATATATAAAGGCATGTTACAAAAGAAGAAGAGAAAATGCGGCGCCTGGTTGGCTTCGTAGCTTGTGTTGTTGATCGACCTGGTACAAACGTTCCAGAAATGAAATGTGTTTCTCGGATTCGGATAAGAAAAGAGCTAAGAGATTATCAGACGACTGTCTGTAATTAATACCTTCAGGACTTCAGTATTCAACAATGCGGTGAAATGCCTACGGTATACTTTTGCATCACACATAGCTCGTTCAGAAAAATTTCCCTGCGTTTAAATAGGAATTTTCATTGCCCTTGTTTGTAATCAGAATGGTATGTCAGGTGAGAGCGAGGGTATTTTACGCTTTCCGTCTGGTCACCAAGAAGAGCGCGGTAGTGCTGGAGTTTTGCCGAATATTATTTCATTCTCTTTGAAAATTAAATGACATTCGAAGCTATATTGTTTCTTTGCCCGCCTCTTTTTACGTCTGAACTGCAACTTCTCACATCATTGCAGGTTAGTTGGACCGCTGGTTGGTCAGTGCTGTCAAAATTTAATGCGCCGGTAAAGCTGTTGTCCTGTACATTATCGCTCAGTCTGTGTGCGTGTTAATACAGCATAAAACGAGTGTTTATTATCGTACTTGACTGTGTTGGTCACAGCTTGGCTTCCGCTGCACGTAAAACGAAATACAATGAGATCCAAGCAAACGCGGAAGAATACATGGCGTACTGTTTACAGGAGGTTTATTCTTATGTTGAACAGAGTATAGACACCGCTCCCTGCGGTTAGGATCTCTTTATCACCGTCCCCATTCGCTGCGACTGCATTGGCTTCAACTGGGTTTGGTGGTACACGGTGCCTTCCCACTCCTTTCCTTATGGGGTCTGTTATGTCTTGAGCGTCTCTCTTGTCTCCTGTGCTTCTTCCTTCAGCCCCTGTAATTGGTCACTTTCTTTCCCTCCCCTTTTCTTCCGCCCTTTTCCTTCCTTCCCAGTCAACAGTTTATCATTTTATGGACATTGTAGTTCCCTCTTCTACTGTGGGATTTTATCGGTTTTAGTTAATCCAAGGTCGGAGGGACCGATGGCCTCGTAGTTTGGTCCCTTCTCCAACCAACCAACCAATCTTTACCACCGTCGTTATTACGTCGTGTTACATGCCTGCAAGAGCTACACCATTCGTTGTAGACACGTTGAACAAATCGGGCAACTTTCTTCACATTGTGTTCATTGACACGTCCAAACAGGTTAACTCTATTCTGCAGTGTTGTCAAGTCTCCAAATCGATGCACATGTACTGTATTGATCTACACATTCCAGTCATATTAATGTGACATTATTTGACGTTAACGTGCAAAAACCACTCACAGACTAGCAGCGGAGAGTAAAAGTACGTGATCATTGGCTTTCGGGCTGACGGTGGAAGTATTTTCGAAACGGCTAAGTTTGCAAACGGTTCGCGTGCCACCGTGGTTGAAATACGAGGCCATGGATGGTAAAATGGCGCTATCGAAAACCGGCGCCGAGGCAACTGCGGTGCAACTGTCGAGCAACTGACCGCCCGGATGAGCCAAGGGGCTACCGACGGTGTCCTCTCAACGACTGTTCAGCGAACGTTGTCGTGTATGGACCTCCGCAGCAAGCGCCTGGTTTATGCATCTATGCTGGGATTCTGTTTATCATGCCGGTAAATGCCAAACGACGCCTCGCTCGGTGTAAGGAGCGTAAACATTGGACGACTGAACAGTCGAAAAACGTTGCGTGGAGTGGCGAATCACGGTACACAATGTGGCGATCTGATGGCAGCGTGTGGGTACGGTGAATGCCCGGTGAACGTCACCTGCCAGCGTGTGTAGTGCTAACAGTAAAATTCGGAGGCGGTGGTGTTATGGTGTTGTCGTGTTTTACATAGAGGGCTTTGCACTCCTTGTTGTTTTGCTTGGCACTATCACAGCACAAGCCTACATTGATGTTTTAAGAACCTTCTTGCTTCCCACTATTGAAGTGCAAGTTGGGGATGGCGATTGCACCTTTCAATACGATCGAACACATCTTCATAATGCACGGCCTGTGGCGGAGTGGTTACACGACAGTAACATTCCTGTAATGGACTGGCCTGCACAGAGTCCTGACCTGAATCCTGCATAACACCTTTGGAATGTTTTGGAACGCCGACTTCGTGCCAGGCCTCACCGACCAACATCGATACCTCTCCTCAGTGCAGCAGTCGGTGAAGAATGGGCTGCCATTCCCCAAGAAACCTTCCAGTACCTGATTGAACGTATGCCTGCGAGAGTGGAAGCTGTCACCAAGGCTAAGGGTGGGCCAACACCATACTGAACTCCAGCATTACCGATGGAGGGCGCCACGAACGTCTAAGTCATTTTTAGCCAGATGTGCGGAAACTTTTGATCACATAGTGTAGCACCGAATGTAGCTTCAAAATTAAGTCGTTTTGTGACTCATAGTTAGGGGGATATAAACCTTATATGCATGGGAGTTTGATTCTTTAAATAATCGGGGTTGGAAATTACTGGTTTCATACAACCGCCTGCCATATACAATCCATTCCACTGTTTTGAGTTACGTCATCGTTGGAAGGTCACTTGACGGCTTGGCACCAGTGCTGCAGCATCGACAGTGCTTGATTAAAGCGATAATTAATGATTTGTAGGTGAGCTAGTATCTGACGACTTCAAGCCTACTGTCTGGCGTAATAGATGTGAGCGTACACGCTGAATGAAGCAGTAGCAGCAGGTGATATTTACGTCGTTTCTGTTGTGGACTGGCAAGACAGCCAATCCACAATGACGGGTAGCCGAAAGGCACGCGTTTAGCTCACGCAGGCTGGCGTGAGGTCTGGAACAGGTCAAGGTCTTATAGTAGCAAAAATAGTACGTAGCTTCTGGAATACTTAACTTTAATCCATAATTGGTGAACATCGGTCTGACAGTACATGCATCACAAGATAAATAGCAAATGATAAAGGCACCTTGCTAGGTCGTAGGAAATGACGTAGCTGAAGGCTATGCTAAACTATCGTCTCGGCAAATGAGAGCGTATTTTGTCAGTGGACCATCGCTAGCAAAGTCGGTTGTACAGCTGGGACGAGTGCTAGGGAGTCTCTCTAGACTAGACCTGCCGTGTGGCGGCGCTCGGTTTGCAATTACTGATAGCGGCGACACGCAGGTCCGACGTATACTAACGGACCGCGGCCGATTTAAAGGCTACCACCTAGCAAGTGTGGTGTCTGGCGGTGACACCACAATAGCATTCTTACATAACGATTACATTCAGGCGCCGTCCTGCTGGATGTGAAGATTCGCTTCCCACAGTGCGGAAAGAAGCCCACTTTTTTATTCGTTTCTGTATGGGGTCTACATTACAAGTGCACATAATCTACTGGTTTTAGGTTTAGGTCTGTTTAACCGCGTATACAAAAGGGTCCAAAAAAAATGTATCCACTGTTTAAAAGTCCATAACTTGCAAACTAATTGACGGAATTGTCTCATTTTTGGTGAAAGTGTAGCTTAAAGTCCAACTTAAAGATATCGCTGTAGGTGTTCGAAATGGTCACCATTAACATCCACACACAAACGATGCCGCCGAACTGCAGCACGAACTACTGACTGCAACGTGTTCAGTTGGATATTTGCACACGAATGTACGATGGATTCTCGAAGTTCATCGAATGTGCGAGGCTTTTGTCGATAATTGACGTCCTTTAGTGTTCCCCACAGGTAAAAGTCCAGAGGGGTTAGGTCTGGGGAACGTGGTGGATACTCCACAGCACCTCTACGGCCTATCCATCTTCCTGGTAGATTTTCGTCAAGATACGCCCTAACGCTGGGACACCATCTTGTTGAAAGTAAACTCTTCCGTCTCCATACAAGTCTAAGATGGCAGATAAAATGGATGTCTGAAGCTTCTGAAGGTACACCTTACGGGTAACTGTGCCGTCAAAGAAGAATGGCCCAATCGAGCCAATCAGAAGTGTTTAAACTCAGAAGAATATTCCTGGAGCCTCTCTGTAACACTTCTGGTCGTGTGAGATGTCGCACTGTCCTGCTGAAATTGCCCAAGTCCGTTGGAATGCACAATGGACATGAATGGACGCAGGTAATCAGACAGGATGCTTACGTACGTGTCACCTGTCACTGGCCGAGCGGTTCTAGGCGCTACAGTCTGGAACTGCGCGACCGCTACGGTCGCAGGTTCCAATCCTGCCTCGGGCTTGGATGTGTGTGGTGTTCTTAGGCTAGTTAGGTTTAAGTAATTCTAAGGGACTGATGGCTTCAGATGTTAAGTCCCACAGTGCTCAGAGCCATTTGAACCATTTGAACCTGTCACAGTCGTATCTAGACGTATCAGAGGTCCCATATCACTCCAACTGCACACGCCCCACAGCATTACGGAGCCTCCACGAGCTTGAACAATCTCCTGCTGAGATGCACGGTCCATGGATTCATGAAGTTGTCTCCATATCCGTACACGTCCGTCCGTTCGTTACAATTTGAAACGAGACTCGGTCGTTCGAGTCATCAACTGTCCAATGTCGGTGTTCACGAGTGCAGGCGAGGCATAAAGCTTTGTGTCGTGCAGTCATCAAGGCTCCGAAAGTTCATATCGAAGATGTTTCGTTGAATGGTTCGCACGCCGACACTTGTTGATCGCCCATCATTGAAATCTGCTGCAATTTGCGGAAGGGTTGCACTTCTGTCACATTGAACGATTCTCTTCAGTCGTCGTTGGTCGCGTTCTTGCAGGATCTTTTTCCCACCTCAGTGATGTCGGACATATGATGTTTTTCGGGATTCCTGATATTCGCGGTTCACTCGTGATATGGTCGTGCGGGAAAATCCACACTTCATCGCTATCTCGGAGATGCTGTGTCTCATAGCTTGTGCGCCGACTGTAACACCACGTTCAAACTCATTTAAATGTTGATAAGCTGCTATTGTAGCAGCAGTAACCGATCTAACAAGTGAGCCAGACGCTTGTTGTCTTGTATAAACGCTGTTGATCGCAGCACCGTATTCTGCCTGTTTACATCTATCTGTATTTGAATAAGCATGCCTATACCAGTTTCTTTGGCGCTTCAGTATAAAGCCTTGAAAAATAGATCTACGGATAAAAAAAAGAAATTGCTACCCAATTTTACACATCTTTTTTTTGTAATTGTTGTTCTCCCCACGCAACTGAAAAAAATGGATTAGTGTCCATAAGATAAAGCTACATTTAAAGGCAGAAAATAATGCAGTAGTTCCGCAATTTACCTGTGGGTTTGAGAACAGCATTTCTCTTTTGTGCGTAATTACTGCAAAGTAACGACCGCCATTAGCGGATGGGAGAAGTGTTCCATCATTATAAGTTGTGGGTGGCGGTCTAACCGCTAACAACCACCCGCGTAGTTTTTTGGAGGCGTTGCAATTAGAAGCAGCATATTATATGTTTACGGCCTGCAGTTTAGATGACAGAAAAATCGGTCGCCGGTAAACGGTCGTCAGCATTCACTTCATTAATGTGCGTCCATCAGCCTCAATCGCAGTAATTTGAAAAATTAAATTGCACGTTGTTGTTTGATTGTTTTCGTTTACTACTTTCAGTGATGAGTCTCCTCTCCTCTTATTTAATTTCATTCATTCATTCAGCGTGTTCCATAGATCTTATCAAGAAAGAGAATCGTCCGGGATGTGGCACTAGTCGAAGTATACCGTAACAAAAGAAAATCGTAGAAACTTATTCTGTATACTGTATTAATAATCACTGTACTGTTTAATGCTATTCATGCTTAAATGTCAGCTAAATTTAAATAAGTAAAATGTAAAGAAAGCGGCTGTTTCGAAAAGTCTGCTGCCTCCTCAGTTATCCTAGGTAGCAGCTGTCTCTGCTGTTGGCAGTTTAATATTTGCTTATTTACGCCAGTAAATGTCTACCTCCATAGCTGAGTGGTCAGCCCGGCTGACTGCCACGCGGAGGATCTGGGTTCGATTCCCGGTTCTGCCAGAGATTTTTTTCCTTGGTGGAACGACAGACTCGTGATGCCATCTGAGAAGCTACTAGAGCGAGTAGCTGCGACTCCACATCACGAAAACTGAGGAGGAAATTAGTGTTTAACGTCCCGTCGACATCGAGGTCATTAGAGACAGAGCACAAGTTCGGATTAGGGAAGGATGGAGAAGGAAACAGCCGTGCTCTTTCAAAAGAATCAGCCCGGCATTTGCCTCAAGCGATTTAAGGAAATCACGGGAAACCTAAATCAGGATGGCCGGACGCGGAAACCTAAATCAGGATGGCCGGACGCGGGTTTGAACTGTCGCCCTCCCGAATGCGAGTCCATTGAGGTAACCAATGCGCTACCTCGCTCGGTACGAAACCTGACAACGGCCGGGAGTGCTGTTTTCCAACCACACGCCCCTCCATACCGCATCCAATGCCGCCACTGGCGGAGGAAGAAATTTATTTAAAAATTAAAAAAAAAAAATGGCTCTGAGCACTATGGGACTTAACATGTGAGCTCATCAGTCCGCTAGAACTTAGAACTACTTAAACCTAACTAACCTAAGGACATCACACACATCCATGCCCGAGGCAGGATTCGAACCTGCGACCGTAGCAGTCGCGTGGTTCCAGACTGAAGCGCTTAGAACCGCTCGGCCACACCGGCCGGCTTTAAAAATTATTTTGTATATTTTATCGTGACTGAGGCCTCTGAATACATAATAGTTCAGCTGCGATTGATTTCTATTGTCAGCGTCAAGAACATTTAAGGTGACTAACATGTGAATTGCTTCGAAAAATCAGTTGTTTGTTTTTAATCTTAAATCGATGTTCCGAGTTTTTTTGAAGAAATTGGTGGTTAAAAGAACTGAACGGCATCAGGAAGTTGTTTAAAAATCAGCTTAAAAATCTCTCGGTGTGCATCCTCACATACGTTTCCGCTGCTTGCCCACTTTAATGAGAAACATATATTACACAATTGTTTTCAAGTTGGCAGTCCTTTTAGAAGATACGCTTTGCGATGCTCTTATGTTTCCCTTATATGCCATTCGTTTCTAAACGTTATTTTCCTGTATACTGTGGAACTGTTTCCAGGTATGAAATTCTAGAGTTGCCAGGAATATATTTGGGGTTTAATATGAGACAGTGACTGTTGGCGATAGATTCCAAGAGAGCGACTGAAGCTGAAAAATGGGTCCTTCAAGCAATTAAAGACACCAGAATAACGAAGAGAAACAAGAAAAGGTAGATAGATGATGAGGAACATGTAAACCAAGAATATAATGCTACTAGAATTTATTAGGAATAACAGTGATGAATCGTAGATAAAATATGACTTTGAATTTCCCAGGAATTAAATTTTGTGATATGTTTATTTCACGCACAAAAAAAACTGAGTCAGAGATCTGAAATCTTTTGCTATGTTTCAAGATACTATTCGGCCAAAAATAGACTACGGACATAAACGTACTATTAACGATAAGGAAAAGACGTTCTAATTAATTACAAAAAGTAACTTTAATTTTGATTATCAGATGTAAATATTTCTAGAGTAAAAACGTGGCCAAAATGACATGATTGTAGTCTACCTCTTAGATATATTGTTAGTGTTAACTTAAAGTTTCAAGCAATCAAGTGAGATAGTCATTGCGTAGATTCAAAGTATGGAGCAACATATGAAAATGTAATTTACTGTTTCTTTTTTTTTATTATTGTAATAAAGTCAATGGGAGAACTAGTGTGATTAATTGCATACCAAAATGTTCGGCAGGACATAATCGTATTGTCCAGGAGTTAACGTGTTTTAGTTAATGTCGTTTAACCTGTTTGAAAATTGTTAGTATTTTTTAGGCGCTTAGCGGCAAGTTACCTTCAGGGGAGTCAATTTACTGGGAAGTAAATGTAAGAATTCAAAGATTCTTTTTCCGGCCGCAGCGATGTCAGAGATGTGATGTTTTACCGGATTCCTGATATCCATGATACACGTGAACTCTCTTAAATCTTGATGACCTGCCATTGTAGCAACAGTAACCGATCTAATAACTGCGCCAGACACTTGTTTTCTTATATAGGCGTTGCCGACCTCAGCGCCGCATTCTGCCCGTTTGCATATCTCTGTATTTGAATACACGTGCCTATACTGATGTCTTTGGCGCTTCAGTTTACATTGACATGGAATGGTAATTGCGAAGTAAGCTCAGAAAATTCTGAATTCCAATACAGGGTGTTTATAAAATAATATCGGGGTTTTAACGCTTTACAATATTTATTATTTTAAACTTACAGTTATAAATGACAGGTCATATGAAAGAGTAACTCAAGCAGTTTTACCAAGAACCTTATAAATGTTAAATAATAGCGAAGTACGCGATTGGTTGAACTTCACTGTACCCAAGCGACGGATAGGCCGCAAGCGGCCCAATGACGGGGCTTGCTTTGTATGGCCTCCCCGTTCTCGCGACCTAACGCCATGCGATTTTGTCCTTCATCAAGGATCGTGTGTACGTGCTTCCGCTACCAGCAGACCTCCCTGAATTAAGAAACCGGATTGAAGCAGCTGTCGCTACAATCACTGAAGACACACTTATCAACGTTTGGGAAGAACTCGGCTATAGACTGGATGTGTGCCGTGTGACAAATGGTGCTCACATTGAATATTTATAAGGTTCTTGGTAAAACTGTTCGACTTGCTCTTTCACTTGACATATCATTTGTAACTGGAAGTTTAATATAGGAAATATTATAAAGCGTTAAAACCTCGATATTCATTTATAAACACCCTGTATGTTGTGACTAATAAAAATTAGTGTCAGACTGAGACATGATGATGATGATGATGATGATGATGATGATGATGATGATGATGCTTTCTGGCCATTAGGTGCTTAACGCTCGACTGGACTGGAACCTGAATTTCCTGTGTTTCGGGAGGGGTTGCTTTAACCGTTAGGCTGTTTGAAAATGCCTCCAGGTCTGTCTGGTACTTTCGTTGTCACTTATATGAGGAGTTTGAAATGAAAATATACGAAACGTCGTAACAATCACACCAGTTGAAGTTTACATATGCTGCTCTACGACGATGTATTAAGACATCTAGTCAATGCGGCATCACCTCTCCCTAAAAAAATTCAAAGCTGTGGCTCAGCAGGCGAGCTGATGCTCAACCTCTTTTTCAACGCCCGAGGTCCGATATTCATCGACTTCCTCAAGCACGGAAAAGCCATTAACAGTGACGTGTACTGTCAGAAATTCCGTTGCCTACGCAAACGGACTGGGCTGCTCACGGAAGGAGTGATTCTGCCCCGCGATGACGCGCGTCCACACAAAGTTCAGGTGGGAGCAGGTTGAGCAGCTGCCTTACAGCCCGGACATGTCGCCGTGCGACTTCAGTGTGTGTGGTCCGCTAGAAGAACCTCGCTTTAAGCTCTGACGGCGGGCTGAAGGACACAGTTTAGAACTGGGTATTGTGACAGTCACAGGAAGTCCGGCAACAGAGAATCCTTCGGCTCATCAAACAGTGGGGTGCTTGTACTTATGCATCTGGCGATTTCTTTTGAGTAAAGACTTCAGTTACATCCAGTGTTGTATTGTACCTTTTCTTTTGAACAACCCTCGTATTTTCTCTTGTGGCTCAGCTTTTTATTACGCACGACATATTCATTGTTATCCATTTCATGTCAGTCTCTCTCATTCTGTTAGTGTGTGTTACTTACGGCAAAATAGCCACGAATTCATCATGTCTGTGTCACTAAGCCGCTAAAACGTCAGCAGGTTGCCAGTCTGACTGCTTCTAGGGGCAACATAAATTTGATCTCAGTATTGCAAGTACTTAGTGAACGAATTTAAATATTTAAAATGCTGTCATAATCTACTTATTAAGAGGTGTAACCTTTAGTTGAAAGTTTAACACAATAAGAAAAGAATTTAACTTAGAAACTTGGTGTAAGCCTTTAGATAACGTAACTCATGGCGCGCAAATTACCCAGCCTGTATTCATCCAGTAATGACAACACTTAGCGACTTCCAACAAACTTCACACATGAGAGTTCGATTCTTTGGTGAATCTTGCGGTTGGAGGGACTTGTTGTTGGGTCGTTCCTATGACGGCCCATGGACTAGAAACTGTGCAGTCATTTGTTCGGAAGTTACCAGTGTCAGTAAAAGTTTGAGTGTGGATGCGTGTTCCCAACAAAACCTCCAGATGTCAGACACTCAGATCGGTACCAAACGTTGTGTGTAGAAGGAGTATCAACCAAAACACCGGTTTACTTCGTGATATGCACTGTCGTCCAACAGATCATGAGCATAAACGGTAATTAAAAGCAACACCAGAACTACGGAATACAGGTTCAAATGGTTCAAATGGCTCTGAACACTATGGGACTTAACTGCTGAGGTCATCAGTCCCCTAGAACTTAGAACTACTTAAACCTAACTAACCTAAGGACATCACACACATCCACGCCCGAGGCAAGATTCGAACCTGCGACCGTAGCGGTCGCGCAGTTCCAGACTGTAGCGTCTAGAACCGCTCGGCCACCCCGGCCGGCACGGAATACAGAAAAACCGTATCTGTCAGCGAAAATTTCCAACTCCCTCTCGTGGGGTGAGTTGGTAGAACGTGCGGTCGCCGTACCAAGGTCTCACGTTCAATTCTTTTTTTTTTTTTTTTTTTTTTTTTTACGCGTGAAACGTATGTGGGAGAACATTTTCCTGACATGCAAAACGGCTTTTCTGAGTTTGTGGCAATGTTCTTTTGGCGGTCTGTTTCTGCTTCGTTAGTTGAACGTTATGTAGAGGGTGCGGCGCGGGAAGTTAATGATTTAAAAAAATCATAAATCAGAAAGTATTAGAGACATAATTTAATTCTTTTTTCTTTACAAAGAGTAACATCTAAAGTTTTGTCCCGTAAAGTATCGAAAGTGATATCTTGAAGGTGACCGTTCTGGTCAAGGCATCTGGAGAGTCGAAATCGGAAGTTTCGGTCCACTTATCCAAACATGTCTCTGTCGATGTTGGTTATAGCAATAGGAATATTGTTTGGTAGCTCAGCCAGGGTCGACGGACGATTGTTATACACCAAGAATCCGAGATACCCCCATAAGAAAAAGTCGCATGGCACTAAATCTGGCGAGTGCGCTGGACTCTGGAGATCGCCCCTCAAAGATATGAGAGGATCGGGGAAGCGATCGCGCAACATCGTCATCGACGTTCGTGCCGTGTGAGCTGTGGCGTTGTCTTGTTGGAACCAGACATCACCCACGTCCATTTCTTCAAGTTCTGAAAGAAAAAACTGTTCAATCATCTGAACGTAACGCTCAGAAGTGACCGTCACTGCATTATCGTTCTCTTTGAAAAACCATGACCCAATATTGCCAACTTTAGGTAGTGCACACCAAACAGTCACACGTTCTGTATGCAGGGGCTGCTCACGAAGTTCTCGGCGGTTCATGCCACTCCAACACCGCATGTTTTGTTCATTTACGCAGCCAGACGAATGTAAATGTGCCTCGTCGCTGAAGAACACTAAGGCGTCATGAGGCAGCTCATCGATGAAGGCTTCACACGCATTTTTTCGTGAAACAAAATCACGTGGATGAAGTATGTACAGCACTGACAGTTTATACGGATGACATATCAACTCTTCGTGAAGAATTCGTCTCACTGTGCACTCAGAAATTTCAAGGGCAGCTGCATGTTTACGTGCAGATCGCTTGGGGGAATTCAAAACCGCCATCCTTACCCTCTCGATGTTTTCAGGCCATCTGGTGGTTCTTGAAGGCCCTGGTTTCTTTTTCTGCACACTTCCAGTATCCATAAAGGTGCCTACCTACATAACAATTGATTTGCACCAGGGACACGACCTGCAGGCGCCATGTTGAACTGTTTCCTGAATGCACGCTGAATTATTATTACTATTACTGTTACTTCTGCACGTGTGATGCAATTGTTTTGTTTGTTTTTCCCTTCTGATTGTACTGGTATATTCTGTGAAAGATACTCTATAGGTTCACTACTTTCAAAGAAACGAAGCAAAAACAGACTGCTAAGAGAAAATTCCTGTAAAAGCCAAATAGTCCTTTCACATGTCATAAACATGTTGTCGCATATAACACGCGTAATACAGTAACAAAACGTCGTCACTGGGGTTTGTACCCAGGACCTTTTGTACGTAGATCCAACGCTCTACAAACTTCCTCTTGGAAGCTATACGTATTAGTTACTCACAGTTATGCTTTTCTTTTGCTCCATAAATTTGGTGTTACTTTTAATTAACGTTTACATCCGTTCTGCTCGACGAAAGCACATAACACGAACTATACTGGATTTTTTAATACTTTATGTACATACAACGTTTGGTACCGATTTGTGTGTCTAACATCTGGAGGTTTGGGTGCCAAATAATCTGTTGTTAAGGCGTCTTGTCTCGAAAATCACGAAATCGAGATCAAGTACTAATTTTCGTAAGCCTAAACTTTGCAAATTCGCAGAATTCAACGGCTGATGTAATCTGACGAGTTTATCCATACGAAGAACGGCCTCCAGTTCGTACGCCAAAGTAATGAAAGCCTCTTTTTCATGTTAGATACGACGGAAAAAAACGTAGGACCGCTTCTACGGTGGTAATTATTGCAGTGTGAGTTCTGCTAGTCTACCAAGGGGTGTGAGGAGCTTGCAAATCAAGCAGCAGACGGCATGCGTAGTCGCTTTCTCCGCTAAAGGAATACGCGGTAGTCGACTATCTCACCCTCCCTCAGCGGCGGGAATTATATACCTGGCACTTAATAAGAGGATAATAATTTCAGTGACGGGAGGGCGGGGTTTACTTGTTGCCTGTCGGCGAGAACTCCGCTTTGCGCTGATGTGCTAATGCCGAGGTAGAGACCAAACTTGGCCATCCGGTAAAAACCTGCATTCTCCGCGCGCAGTAATTTCTCGTAGTCGCCTAGAGGATCTGGCATCTGGGGAAATGTAAGGCTAGGACTGGTTTGCCCACCAAGAAAGATAAAATGCAAGCTCCCTCACTAGAATTTACTCTGGTTTGGGAGATTGGTACTCGTTATCGGTGGACATTAATGAGACTCTGTCCGCTCAAAAACTTGTCAAGTTTTCCGCCGACCACGGTTGAGAGTTCATGGGCTAATGCCAAGTCATCAGTTCATCACAGTCATCATGCCAAGTCATCAGTTCATCACCGTCATCATTTTCGTGTCTGAGGCTCTTCAATGCTTTTGCGGATGTCCGTCTTAGTCTCTCCATCTCCTCTTTGTTCTGCACCCTCTGCGGAACCTTATAGACTTTATACTTACAGACTGATTTTGGCAAGCGATCATCGCCCATCCGTTCTGCATCAGAACTCGAGTTCTGAGGATACTCTAGATTTTGTCATGTAAGCTTTGGAAGTTGAGTGTTCGGCGTATGTTTTCATTCCTCTTCCTATACTGCATCACTCCCACAGCTGATCCAAGAAATCTAATTTCTGTGCTTGCATTCTACCTTTGTCCTTGCTAGAGAAGACTCAAGCTTCAGCTCAGTATAAACCTGCGGGTATCTCCAGCATTGTTACCTTCCTTACTTCGTATGCTAGCGTTCTACGTATTGTACCAGGCATACTGTCAAATGTTTTAAAATTTTCTTGCCAAATTTAACTTCTCCAAAAGGGGAGTGTCCAGAAGGGCCGGTCGGAGTGGCCGAGCGGTTCTAGGCGCTTCAGTCTGGAACCGCGCGACCGCTACGGTCGCAGGTTCGAATCCTGCCTCGGGCATGGATGTGTGTGATGTCCTTAGGTTAGTTAGGTTTAAGTAGTTCTAAGTTCTAGGGGACTGATTACCTCAGATGTCCCATCGTGCTCAGAGTCATTTGAACCATTTGATTTGTTCAGAATGGACAAGGGTTTTCGTCAGGGAAGTGATATAGGGACGCTATTATTTTCTATATGCATAAATGATCTAGCGGACAGGATGGCCAGCAATCCGCGGTTGTTTGCTGATGATGGTGTGGTGCACGGAATGTGGTTTTAGTTGGTTTGATTAATGGCAGCTGGCTCTACATGTGAAAAATATACGTTAATGCGGATGAATGGGGAAAAACAAACCGTGATGTTCGGATACAGCATTAGTAGTGACCTGTTTCAACCAGTGACGTCGATTAACGATCTGGGCGTAACGTTGCAAAGTGATATGAAATGCAACGGAGCATATTAGAGTTGTATTAGGGAAGGCGAATGGTCGCTTTCTGTTTATTGGGAAAATTTTAGGAAAGTGCGTTTCATGTGTCAAGCAGACCGCATATGGGACACTAGTGCGACCTATTCTTGAGTTCTGCTGGAGTGTTTGGGATCCGCACCAGGTCGGATTGAAAGAAGACATCGAAGCAATCCAGAGGCGGGCTGCTAGAACAGTCCTACTGCCGCCAACATAAGTTTCGCACAAGGACCGCAAAGATAAGGTACGAGAAACTAGGACTCATACGGAGGCACACAGACATTCGTTTTCCCCTCGATGTATCAGCGATTGGAACAAAAAAGGAAACTAGTAGTGGTACAGAGTACCCTCCACCATGCACCGTACAGTGGCTTGCGGAGTACGTTCGCAGATGTAGATGTTTGAGAACTGACAGCTGGCTTGCAAAATATTTGTGCAGATGAAAATGTGAGAGGGTGCAATCAAGGAAGTAAATTGACTGATTCGTGTAATGAGTTTGTTTATGCAATATGCAACGAACTCGAGATGGATGCCTGTAGTATATCGTCAGAATTTGAAACTAGTACCTGGTCATCGGCAAATAAGAGCGGCAAGACGGCCCCTATGCGGATTTATCTCATCGTCAAAATACAAGTGTAGAAGCTTTCATTTTCTTCAACGCACAAATTAAATAAAATGTCAAAAAAGAAAGGTCTTGCAGTACGCCCATATTAGTGAAACCTTCTTATGAGCTTTTTGTCTGACACACTACAGATTCCTGGAGTTTTCCCTTCTGTTTAAAGCATTTTCCCGTGCCATATTTAGTGAGATGGTTTACTTCCGGAACTTAAAAAGGCAGTGGAAAAGGAACTGAAAAATCGTAGTAGCATCAACAACCACATTCATCCGAGTTGGGTATGTAATATTTAGTCAGAAAAGACGTCTGTGTAAGAGCGCACTGTCTACGGTTATCCGAATGTGTGCTTTTACTGCGATTCAGTACGTCTCCACAAGCAAAGTACTTCCGTAATTGTATCCTAAGATTTTGACAGACATTAACGGCTGAAAGAGAATTTGCCATACTTCAACTTAGAAATAATGCACAAATTTCGGAATAAAGGACGGCACTGGATTTAGTAAAAAACTTATCTTAAAGAATGGCCCTAAAACTTGTCCGTAGCAGATGGCGCAGAACATGTTTACATTTGTTGACTCACGCTGAATAATTGCCTAAGATTAGCCTCCGGTATAAAAAAGCAGCTCCAGAGGTGATTTATCTATTGACCACAAACACTTCATTAACTTCCAACCAAAATACTGTCGACGCCAATAATCGTGATTGTACAATTTTTGCATGAATTGTGGATGGTACAATTTTAAACGAAAGCCCTTATTGAGAGCTCTCTGTTCTTTTTTTCCGCAGTCGCTGTTCACTTGTTTAATAGATTGCAGTATGTATTTTTCAGATCACGTAAGTTACTTATTGATATTCGTTTTGCGTCCAAGTTGGCGGTTAATCATTTAATACCTACTTGAGCGGACGTCCGGCAAATAAACGGTATAAACCGAGCCCGTTATTAGAATCCCTACAGCTACATTTACGTAGACTTTTTTTGTGATATGTCATTGATCCTTAATCGTAGTGACTGCCGTTAACGATTGAAATTCATAACGAGGTACGCCTTATTTTTCTCCTCTTTTGTGCATCTGCTTGCAATGCTATAAATCCAGCAGATATTTTGTTTACTATCATAACTTATTCATAATACCATTCTCTATAAACGACAGTCGAACATTATGAAGGATTTTGAGAATATGCAATGAAGAACCATACCAGATTTTCATATTACATTTTGTGTAACGCGTAAAGATACGGGGCACTTCCCCTCCCTCCTTCCTCACGCCGTCCGTTCCTTGTACTCGCTGTCTTTTTCCATTTTCTTGCTGTTCTCGTATGAAAGAAATGCCAAGTAAACTCATTTAAATTCCGTAAAACCTGGGCGACTTTAAATGTGTTCCGCAGTGCGACTTTGTATGAAAGTTTCTGCGGGTATGCCAGTGAAATTCAGAGTGAAGTGCGCCTGAAGTTGATCTGACTTGACTCGCGGCTATAAGACCGACAAAAGTATTCGCCGTCCATCGCAACCACTGAACAGTGGACTTTCGTCATTGTTCCTCATACAGTTGCTTTCTCGCAGACGAAAGTCTCGCTAGTTGCAGATCTAATGACCAAATTTGAAATACGTAGCAAAGTGTCTTATGATACGCTGTGTGCCTCCTTTGCTTCGCTTCTAGTGTATTTTATAGGAATTTCGATACTTGTGTTTAATCCGTTAATGGTATATCGCAGATTGCTTAACCACGTAATGCTTGAAGCGAAGTGTTTGAATATACGCAGTGTGTAATTATTAGTCTCTTGGAATACATACCGAGCGAAGTGGCTAGGACTGTGGAGACGTATTGGTAAGGACGTAGGTTCAGTTCCTCGTCCCGGAGCCGGCCGGTGTGGCCGAGCGATTCTAGGCGCTTCAGTCTGGAACCGCGCAACCGCTACGATCGCAGGTTCGAATCCTGCCTCGGGCATGGATGTGAGTGATGTCCTTCGGTTAGTTAAGTTTAAGTCGTTCTAAGTTCTAGGGGACTGATGACCTCAGATGTTAAGTCCCATAGTGCTCAGATCCATTTGAACCATTTTGAACCTCGTCCCGGCATCTAAATTGAAGTTTCAAAAAATGGTTCAAATGGCTCTGAGCACTATGGGACTTAACATCTGTGGTCATCAGTCCCCTAGAACTTAGAACTACTTAAACCTAACTACCCTAAGGACAACACACACATCCATGCCCGAGGCAGGATTCGAACCTGCGACCATAGCAGTCGCGCGGTTCCGGACTGAGCGCCTTAACCGCGAGACCACCGCGGCAGGCAATTTGAAGTTTACGGTGGTTTCCGTAGCTTGCTTAATTTAAATGCCTGAGGTTCCTATGAAGAAATACGAATGATTTTTTCCCGCATCCGTCCTCAATGTGAGCTCGTGCTCGTATTCTAATGACCACGCCCTAATCTACCTTCCAAGGGGAAGTCTCACATATTACTGACGCACGAAACCAGATATGTGATAACATATAAACGATTCAACATTCATTTTACGGTAAAAAGAACTGGCAAAATGTTGAATTTGATCTCTCTCTCTCTCTCTCTCTCTCTCTCTCTCTCACACACACACACACACACACACACACACACACAGAAAACCGAGCGAGACGGCGCAGTCGTTAGCACACTGGATCTGGACTCGTATTCGGGAGGACGACGGTTCAAACCCGCGTCTGGCCATCCTGATTTAGGTTTTCCGTGATTTCCCTAAATCGCTTCAGGAAAATGCCGGGATGATTCCTTTGAAAGGATAGACTTCGTCCCCCATGACCTCGTTGTTTGGTACCCTACCGCAAAATAAACTAGCCTGTCAACACACATTAAATAAGCGCGCGAGCTTGCATCATTCCTTTTCCTGAGAAATGGGTGAAAGAGTTGGATGTTATAAATTTTGAATTCGGAAAACGAAAATATGAGGATCTAATACTGAAAAACTGTCTTCCTTTCACTTTGTTCTTTTCCCCCCTTTTATTCGATGTATTCCGAAAATACCACGAAAGCCTAAAAACAGTATATTTTTCGGACATAGTTTGTAGCTTACGTTCCTAAAGTTGACGTCCGCGCTAGACTGTGACGAATAGTATTGTTACGTCGTTGAGGCTTGCAATGCCTATGTTTATGCAGTGTGTGTATCACAGAGCAGAGGTTCGAGTCCTCCCTCGGGCATGGGTGTGTGTGTTTGTCCTTAGGATAATTTAGGTTAAGTAGTGTGTAAGCATAGGGGCTGATGACCTTAGCAGTTAAGTCCCATAAGATTTCACACACATATGAACATTTTTTATGTATCACATATTGTTCTGACAGTTATGGCTGTGGTAAGTATTACGAAATTGATTCGCGTTTTGCGAATCAGCTGTTTGTTACGTGGAAATTTGTGGTGGGCCGGGACTCGAACCCGGATTTCCCACTTAGCATAGGTCGGTCCTGGACGCGGGCTCGGATCGTCAAAGTTGTTACGGCGACCGCTCGCGACAATCGGTAAATTCGGGATCGAGAGCCTGTCCGGCACAACGTTTTATCTGTCAGAAACAACTGACGTCAAATTCGGATCCGCAAAATGCGAATCAATTTCGAATTACATCCTGTGCAATTTTATGAGGAGAAAAAACTGTCCTGCAAGATAACGGCAGGTGGCGCTGCGTGTAATTCAAGTTAATCACGTACATATATAGCTGTATGTAGGTAATATTTAGTCATTAATGATTTTATGACATACCGAGCATGGCGTACAATTTGAATATGCGAGAAATAAACAGTTGCCGGCCGAAGTGGCCGTGCGGTTAAAAGCGCTGCAGTCTGGAACCGCAAGACCGCTACGGTCGCAGGTTCGAATCCTGCCTCGGGCATGGATGTGTGTGATGTCCTTAGGTTAGTTAGGTTTAACTAGTTCTAAGTTCTAGGGGACTAATGACCTCAGCAGTTGAGTCCCATAGTGCTCAGAGCCATTTGAACCATTTGATATAAACAGTTACATTTAGTGACACAAAAGAACCATTACATATTGCCTAATAATTTTAAAATAATGGATTTCGTACGAAACGGAAGACCACAGTATAGTTTCATTTCTCAATCGTGAGAGAGCTGCGACATAAAAAAAAAATTGTTTGGAAATTTTGTCACTCTTAATGTTGCCTTTGAAATTACCGAACGTATTTTTTATGATGTATCTGGCATTTGATATGTTTCAAAATTGAGAAAATTAGCCGGCCGAAGTGGCCGCGCGGTTCTGGCGCTGCAGTCTGGAACCGCGAGAGCCATTTGAACCATTTGAGAAAATTAGTGTGAAAACAGGAATCCAAAGCATGCCTATACAGGGTGTTTCAGTAAAAGCATGCAAAACTTTAATAGGACACAGAATAATTTGAGGAAGGGAACCTGGTGTCGGAAAGCCAGCTTAAGGAGATAATAGGAATAAAATCGCATTACTGTGTACTTTTTTTACATTAGTTAACTGCGAATACCATCATTGCTACAATGAATATACCGTTTGCACTGTATCTTACAAAATGTGCTGAAACTGACGGCCATCAACCTCAACGCTAGCATGACATGGGAGAACAAATTTCTGACGCATCCTGACAAATATTCCTGGTGAGTTTCGAATCACATCACAGGCAGCTACATTTCTGGCAACTAATTCCATCTCCGTATCCACTGGGATCTCATGCAAAAGTGACTTTAGGTATCCCCATAGGAAATAATCAAGGAGATTCAGGTCAGGTGACCTAGAAGACGATGGACCTCCCCTTCCAACCCAACGACCAGGAAATACTGTTCAAATGGCTCTGAGCACTATGGGACTTAACATCTGAGGCGACCAGTCCCCTAGCACTTAGAACTATTTAAACGTAACTAACCTAAGGCCATCACACACATCCATGCCCGAGGCAGGATTCGAACCTGCGACCGTAGCGGTCGCGCGGTTCCGGACTGAGCGCCTAGAACCGCTCGGTCACGGAGGAAATACTGTACCGGTACTGCTCCATCTTATTGTGCTGTACGTCTCTGAATAGCACTGAGTAGTGAATGGGTCTTTCGTCACGGGACAGTGTAAAGACGTTACAACAGACTCACCTTATGGACCAGTAAAGTAAACAAAACCTGCATCATGATATCCTGGTAATCAGGCTCGTGCTCTTTGTTTCCTTGCAGGAAATAAGAGGGTACGTGTAAATAAATATTACAGTACTTGTAAACTTGTACGCATCTTAGTTGTAAATAAACTGGAAACAGTAATGTTAGACGAAGCGGTAGACATGTTTACTGTCATATCTCCTTAAGCTGACTTCTTCGACCCCAGGTTCCCTATCTCAAACTGTTCAGTCGGGCATCCTCTATGTGCTGTTACATTTTTGCACGCACTTACGGAAACATCCTGTATAATCAGAGCATTTGTTATTTAATTTAAGCCGGCCGCGGTGGTCTAGCGGTTCTGGCGCTGCAGTCCGGAACCGCGGGACTGCTACGGTCGCAGGTTCGAATCCTGCCTCGGGCATGGGTGTGTGTGATGTCCTTAGGTTAGTTAGGTTTAAGTAGTTCTAAGTTCTAGGGGACTTATGACCTAAGATGTTGAGTCCCATAGTGCTCAGAGCCATTTGAACCATTTTTGATTTAATTTAAAGATAGAAATCACATAATTCCATTTTGGTTATCACACTATTTTTCTCATTATTGCGCTTCCGTCTGGAGATTTGCGATATTTTCTTTTGGTGTGATCCTACTCCGTGCTCCTCATTCTCTGGCAACACAATTTGTTCTGCTCGTAATACCACTCCGCAGAGCCAGCAGATGTCTGGAGTGTACAACGCAGCCGTGGCTCTTCGTGGCTGGTCTTCATCTCAGAGCAGCCTTTTGCAGGTCTGCGTATCTTACAAATTCCATTTCGTGCATCATTAAACTACAAAGCGACCGGCACTCGGAGATAATCTAATATTCGCATCTCTGCCTGCCGGTCGTGTGTTTCCTTTCCCTTTTTTCCCCCTTCCGCCTCTGGACACCCACTTTAATTTTGCTTCGTGTTTCCCCTCCCCCTCTTTCCCTTCCTCCCACCAGTTCAGCTGCACGGCTGCGCTGGTGGTCTGTTCGTATTACTTTTTATCTTTGCGATTTTTCTAGCGTTCTGTCGACAGCAAAATTGTTGTGTTCGCGACTTTTATTATTACATTATTTTTTTTCGCTTGCCAACACCATTCCATTACGAATTTCCTTTGCGTTTTCCCTCTGTGGCACACGCAGTTTATCAAGCGCGGCCAGACGAGATTCCTTTTAACGTAAAAGGAATAACTGGATTGCACCAGAAACGTGCATTTCCGCCACAGCTTTCCTCTTTCAATTAGATCTCGATCGGTAATATGTTACGGTAGCGCTATTTGCAGGCACCAATTAATCCTAGCTTTTACTTCAGTGCCGGCCGGAGTGGTCGATCGGTTCTGGGCGCTACAGTCTGGAACCGCGCGACCGCTACGGTCACAGGTTCGAATCCTGCCTCGGGCAAGGATGTGTGTGATGTCCGTAGGTTAGTTAGGTTTAAGTAGTTCTAAGTTCTAGGGGACTGATGACCTCAGAAGTTAAGTCCCATGGTGCCCAGAGCCATTTTAAAAATTTTTTTTTTACTTCAGTCTCGCTACCCAGCAGTCACCCATAAAAAGTACGGAATGTTAATCCACTGTGAGCGGTGCCGAAAGGGTCAAAGGTAGTGACTGTAGGTAGAATAAGGTCTCAGCTTTATTCGGCCAGCACCTGTTTCGGCTGTCACAGACTTCTTTTCATACACAAACATCACCATCCATTATAACTTGGCGGTGTGGTCTTGAGCAAAATCGTCTCCCCACTGCGTTTTCTAGTAATTCTGTAAACCCACTAAGAATGCAATTCATACCGAACAGATATTTCTGCATGAAAATAAGAACGTAGTTTGCAACAATATTGCTTGCAATGTAGCTTCACAAGATTATGTGTGGCGGGAGTGAGATATTATGCCACGCGGGATTAGCCGAGCGGTCAGCGGCGCTGCAGTCAGGGACTGTGCGGCTGGGCCCGGCGGAGGTTCGAGTCCTCCCTCGGACATGGGTGTGTGTGTTTGTCCTCAGGCTAATTTAGGTTAAGTAGTGCATAAGCTTAAGGACTGATGACCTTAGCAGTTTAGTCCCATAAGATTTCACACACATTTCTGATTTTTGAGTGTGATAGTATAATGCAAATAGAATTCCGGAAATAGTATGGGCGTGGATACTCGTAGATGATAAATCTGCGACGTATTTCATGTGTTGAAAATAACTGTTATTCAGTAAGTTGCTTCACGTGGCCATTTTTCCCAGCAGCTGTACACAAATTGCAGTATTTTACAAGAAAATGCGTTTTTGTATACTGCACATTATTTTTTTATTCTGTTTGTGGAACCAAGCGCTTCCGCCTATTTAACAGGTGGTTCTTTTAGTATGTGTCGGTAATGCCTCACGTTCGTTATTTGAAAACAATGCAGATTTCTGTCATGTGTAGAACCAGTTAAAAGTATGCACTTTCTCGTCTAATCACTGTGGTTTCCTATCATCTTATCACCTCAATGATTACACAAAAAAGTGGAGAGTCTCAGCTGGTTTTTCACATGATGGGAAAACTACGTGATTTTCAAACGACGATTTGGACGAATTATTGACACCTATTGAAGATATCTTGCCGGCCGCGGTGGACGTGCGGTTCTAGGCGCTTTAGTCCGGAACCGCGTGACTGCTACGGTCGTAGGTTCGATTCATGCCTCGGGCATGGATGTGTGTGATGTCCTTAGGTTAGTTAGGTTTAAGTAGTTCTAAGTTCTAAGGGACTGATGACTTCCGATGTTAAGTCCCATAGTGCTCAGAGCCATTTGAACCATTTGAATTTGAACCCTGGAGGTACACTATTGAGAAAATTTAGAGAATCGGCATTTGAAGCTGATTGCAGTAGGATTCTACTGCCTCCCGCGTACATTTCGCGTAAGGACCATGAAGATAAGATACGAGAAATTAGGGCTCGTACGTAGGCATGCAGACAGTGGGTTTTTTCCGTTGGCTATTTGAAAGTGGTATAGGAATGGAAATGACTAGCAGTTGTTAGGGATACCCTACACCACGCCCCGTAAGGTGGATTGAGGAGTATCAGTGTAGATGTAGAAAGCGAATGAGTGCATAAATAAAGTAACAAAATTCATGTGCAGCTCGCAAAAAGGTGTTTCATGTAAACTATTGCAACCAAAATTCAAATAACCTTGATGAAACTTCCCTCAGATAATGGAGTATTCCTTTTTTGAAAGCAAATACCCCACATTACATTTCACCTGGTATGTCAAACAGTAACTGATCGGCCCAGATAGCCGTGCGCGTTAAAACGCCGCTTCCGGGACGGGGCGGCGCACCGGCCCCGAATCGAATCCGTCCTGCGGATTAACGACGAGGTTAGATGTGTCGGTCAGCCTAGATGTGCTTCTTAGCCGGTTTACCACACCGAACTAGGTGAATACCTGGATGATACCCAAATCCCGCTTCAGTTACAGGATTCGCAAACATATAGAAATTTGTCAGACACAGTCGACGGCGCAGATGCAGGACAGAGGCACAAGAAAAAGAAGATGAATGCAATGACTGAGTCACCGCGCATGGGTGGGGGGGGGGGGGGGGGGAGGGGGGGACAATAATATTTCAGACATTGCACTATAATTAACTTTGCCTTTCTTTTAATTGGCTTTGCTGCAATGTTGCACTAGGGATTCCTCTTCTCCCAGCGCAACTACTGGCGAGTGATAAACCATTCCAGCAAAACTACCTCTTTGTAGCCTCTGACGAAGTCCTCAGGATTAGAGAACGAAACGTTGAACCTCTCCCTACTGCTCATACAACAGAAATCACAAAGGATGTAAATAGTCCAGTCAAATAGTAGATATACCTTGCAAAAGGTGGGGTAGAAAAGATTATTTTTTTCAACTCGTTCACATGGCTGGAAAGATTAGAAAACCGAGTTTTGCCAACAAAATTTCGCTTCTTTCTGCAGTCAAAAAACTTCGAAAATTTCGGACTTTTTTCAGTTTTTTCAAAATATCTCAGTTTCATTTGCTCCTATCGCTTTAACGTCTGTTTTCTTTTTTAAAGAGCACAAAATTCTCTACAAATTTGATTCTTGCCATTTTTTTCTACTCCCAATATCTAAGGCGCTACAGCGCCTCAAAAAATACCAATTTTTCAAATTTTGAGCATAGCGGCAAGATACCTTATTTTTGAACACTATTTTTTCAGTTCAGTTTTTGTGTAGTATAAATACATTATACAGCATGTTATAAGTTGGAATTTACCACCTCACTTTCAGGTATTCAATTTCTCTGTATGCAACATGAGGATTGCTGGGCACCCAACTATTGTGATTCTTACATCACTACCTGAAGTTCACTATGGGCCACCTCAGCCCTGGTATTTGTAAAACTATAAATATAAAAATACATCATTAAGACACACACACACACACACACACACACACACACACACACACACACACACACACAAAATAAATTGTCTCAGGAAACTGAACTATTATTAACTGCAATAGGCAACCTAATTAGGTAGGTAATTATTCTTGTGTATAAAAGCCACACAGTTGACATTAAAAATAAATAGCTTTATTACAATTAAAATGCATTGTCAGTTACTAAAAACGTTGACAGTTCTGGGTGTGTAATACTTGTAATACTGCACTTAAGTGCACTTGAGACAGATATGAACATCATTTCCAACATTTTGATGGGCCAGGTTCCTCAGTGTCACCAGAAATACCTTGAGTTACGGATTCAGGTTCTGTACATAGAGTTGATCCCAGATTGACCTCTTCTTTAAACAGCGAGTCAGCCTCAGCAAGTTCGTTGGTTTCGTCAGCGGTTTCCTCAACATCCTCCATAACATCTTTTTCACTGTCTTCATATAAAAATTTTGGCACGTTTTCACGGTTGACCCCAATACATTTCTTGCAAATTGAAGAACATTTCAAACTCACTTTTCTGCAGGAGCACGCTCCGCCACAGTTCAGCTTGCATGAGCATGAAACAATGTGAAGAAGTGCTTCAGGTGCTGGATCTTGGCTCATTATAACGGGTATTAGACCGGGGTCACTGTGATTCCAGCCCCATTTCTCAGGAGGTTCCCAGTTCCCCATCCAACTTTGGACTTGTTGGTAAGTCCGCAACGAATCATGTTGTGCAGCATCTTGTGTAGGTGGCAACCGCGCAAGATTCAGTTTGCTTTTTGTGGCAGACTTGGCGAATAGCTGGTACCGCAAATGGTCTAGTGTGTGGGAACTGCTGACACCTCCACTATACAATGCGACAGTACCCTGTTCTCCTGCAGTTATTATTTATTCACAGGTAGCATGTGGTTTATTGAACGTGCAAAGCGCTGAGGTTAGGTGTTCATTTTTCGCAACAATATTACAGCTCTTAATTTTTCCTTGACCAAACAAAGCAGATGATGTATCACCACCGCTAAAGGCGTGAGTGAACAGAATATATTCACTGTCAAACTTGTAAGATGCAGTGGAAAACCACTTGTCTTCTGCATTTCCTCTTCCTGGCTTTAAGAAAAATAAATTTTCAATGCCTTGCCCCAAACCGATCATGAGCACAAGCAGGTCAACATCTTCTCCTACAATGACAACACTTCCAAAATCTTTGGTTCTTGAAATGGCAGGTGTTACAATTACAACGTCAGCATCTTCTTGTGCCTGGTGCACTTCAATGCTGCACTCCAGAAATTCCATTTTAAGAAGTGTGATCAAACGCATCTTGTTTCGTTCGTTGTACAAGAACTTGTCCTGGGGGACGTGGTTCACCATCTCTGATTCAACCACAACGTCAACCGAAGAATGTTGTTTGGACCTACGAATCCTCTCAGCACTCTTTGTGCTACATTTGCCTCCCTCACATGGATACCCATCAAATACAATAGCAAATTGAGATCCAAAATGACGTTGCAGGTAAGAAACATAGCTTTGGGCTATTGACTTGAAGCAAACATTTCGAGTCCAAGTCACTTTGTGGATAAGGTACCCTCCATCAATGACAAAAAACGTACTCGGTCCGCCTGACTTCACATCTTCCACTAGAACGAAGGCATTGTAGAGTGAAGATTTTGTTCCTTTTCGCACGCCTTTTTCTGAGAATAGGGACATTGGGTAAGGAGCAAGTTCATATTTCAGAAAGGCTTTTAACTCTTCTTCACTTTGTTTCATTAAACAAATCCTTTGGAAAAGAGTTAAAGGATCAACAGGAGTAATTTTAGTGCTCCCAGCTTTTACACAATTGAACGCAGATAGGAGAGTCACAACTTTATCTTTTCTACGGAACTTTACATCGTGGAAATTGTCACCAACTACTCTTTGCTCGAAATTTGAAAAATCGGTATTTTTTGACGCGCTGTAGCGCCTAAGATAATGGGAGTAGAAAAAATGGTAAGAACCAAATTTGTAGAGAATTTTGTGCTCTTTAAAAAAGAAAATAAACGCCAAAGCGATAGGAGCAAATGAAACTGAGATATTTTGAAAAAACTGAAAAAAGTCCGAAATTTTCGAAGTTTTTTCACTGCGGAAAGTTTTCCCAAGAGAAATGTTGTTGGCAAAACTCGGTTTTCTAACCTTTCCAACAATATCAACGAGTTAAAAAAATAAAATCTTCTACCCCACCTTTTGCAAGGTACAGGCTTTTTTTCTGACAGTTTCACTGGACTAAAATACCGGGCCGGAAAGACTGCATTGTGTATTCTGAGTTCTGCCTGGCGGCTATTATTACATTGTTGTTGGCTTGGGGAAGGAGACCAGACAGCGAGGTCATCGGTCTCATCGGATTAGGGAAGGAAGTCGGCCGTGCCCTTTGAAAGGAACCATCCCGGCATTTGCCTGGAGCGATTTAGGGAAATCACGGAAAACCTAAATCAGGATGGCCGGACGCGGGATTGAACCGTCGTCCTCCCGAATGCGAGTCCAGTGTCTAACCACTGCGCCACCTCGCTCGGTCGGCTATTATTACAATCGTGACGTGCACTACAGTGCGCGGCTGCAATATGTTCCAAAAACGCGCGCAAAAATGTGATTTTAAAGCGGTCCGTATCTCGGGTTCCATTAATCGCAGAGATAAGGGGTCAAGTGTTTTGGATAGCCCGTGGCCTACTGACCATTTATATCCTTATCTGAAGAACGGGCATATTGTAGCTATCCGATGATACAGGGTAAAATGAAAATGTAAAAACTATACACTTTCTCCAGACTAGGCAATTTGAACAAATCAGTTCGTTCTTTTGATTCAGGTGTAGTCTAGAGTGGGTCTTAGAAGACTTAAAAAAACACCATTTGTTCATGGGCGGTTCTGTGATAACCCCGAAAAACCATGATTTTTGGGTACAAAAAGTATCAGTTGTTGTTTGGGGGGGGGGGGGGGGGGGGTACTTCTGTAATTTCTCTTCATGGCAAATCATCGAAATTTTGACCATATGTTCTTAAGATAATATTTTCGGGGAACTTCGAAATTTTTCGATATCATTACCCGTCATTGTGATACAGAGATTCAAAGTTAGCTTACTTACGCACGTAATACCCGGTCTGAGGCTTAAACGTAATTTTAACTGACCCACTGAACACATGGCAAGGGTTCTGGGATCATCGCTGTGGTTTTAAGGTCAACAAACCGTAGTTTAGTCGCCATTTTTGTTATCAATAAAACTTTACGACGCGCTGTGTATGATGGTCACATCTACACTGGCTGTCTTGGCCTGGAAATTATTCGATGATGCCACCTGACGTAAGCGTCTTAAAATTAACTGTGTTGTCATACGAAGTTCTTTGTACTTGCAGATCAAACACAGCAATTTTGTGTGTGTGTGTGTGTGTGTGTGTGTGTGTGTGTGCGTGTGCGTGTGCGCGTGTGCGCGCGTGTATACTGGAAGTGTAGCTTACAATGTTGGGCATTTTCATGGAAAGTAGTGTAACATGAACTTGTGTTGGGTGGGAGACGGTATTGTTTTAATCTTATATTATGCGTCTTATTGTTGTTTACATGTGTCAAAGTATGTGAATGCGTCGAAGTCTACAAGAAAACTGTCAAAACTTTACTGTCGTACTGAATTCGTTTTATGTAAGCAGCAAACCCAGCTGTAACAGGGAATAGAAAAGAACCACCTGAAAAATGCTTGTGGCGGAGCACAAAAAGGGCTAGTATGCTGTTGTTTAGAATACTGACTGAAAAGTGGGGAACCAGCTGCCTCAGTCCTGATTCTGCCTTCCCCGTGTAAAAAATTTTAGAATGCGAACATATGCGCGCTTTCTCGTGCTGAAAGAGAGTAACAGAACGACAGAGGCGGTGGAAGAGAGAGGAGACAGTGGTGATGGGAGAGAGAAAGTGACAATGAAAGAGAGAGGGAGATGGATGAAGGCAATAGCAGTGGGAGCGAAAGAGAGAGGAGGTTACGGTCAGTGAGAGGTAGTGGCACTAAAAGAGGAAGATGAGTGGGGATAGTAGGAGTGAGAGCAAAAGTGAGTGGGGCAGTGGAAATGCAAAAAGAGGTGAATGGAGACTATACTAAGGCTTGTGGGTCTGGACCCCTCAAGGTCGGCGATTTTAACACGAAAACCATTTTCTCGCTTTCTCCCACTGAACCCGCGTGTTAAAGTTTCCCGGTCTAGAGATCAAAACCCCGAGCAAATCATCCAGAAGGACATGTGTGGAGAGGAGACTAATGGTTGAAGTGAGACAGCAGGCTATAACCCACACACACACCTATGCCCGATGGAGGACTCGAATCTCCGACGGACGGATCCGCGCGAACCGTGGCAAGGCGCCTAAGACAACGCGGCTACCCCGCGCGGCGGAAACAGCGGTAAGGAGGGGTGAGAGGCAGGGATGAAGACTATCAAGGCTTCACTACAAAGAGAGACTGAATAAAAGGATTTAGAATGGTCTGTGTTAAGAGTGCGAGTATGTTGCATTGCCAAAACTTTTGGTGAGGACGGTTCCCCACTTTTCTGTCAGAGACCTTAGAGGAGCATATTCCTCTTTTTTGTACTCTTACAGGAGCAGTCTTCAGCTGGCTGTTTATGCATGTTTTTGTCATACGTTCACATACATACGATATTTAAGTCGTCTAAAGTAATGAATACTTGACTGATTATTTTTTTTTATAGCAAAACCCGTCTGTTAGGCCAGAAGGGACTCACACATTTAATGTGCTCCGTTATTCCACTGTATAAACAAGACCCTTGATGAAGTTAGAACTGCGTCTATAGTATCGTTTACTTCAACTCTGAGTTCCTCGAGTATTATTCATAACAATTCACATAGTAGCTTTTATCTTCTGTTTTATTCAAGTGCAGTGTAATAGAACAAGGTCTGTAACGCCCAGGTGTGGATAAAACGGAAAGAGAGCTTTGCTTCTCAGCAGGGTAATCTCGACAGCGGCAGTAGGTCAGAGTGAAGCACTGCGTTGCCTTGGCCAGATTATGGTGTGCATTTCCACAGGGCTGTTAGAGTTTAGTTACGAGAATTATCGTCGCTTACTGCCTAACCTCCGGTGCTAAAATTGCGGTAGAATTTCATTTGCGCTTGAACTTAAATGCCAGACGGCGAGATTGCTTGCTGCAGAAATTCCTCCGCGAGAAATCTGCGAATGCGCGACATTTGATTTCTGGACAGACGTTTGCAGGATACTTAGTAGCTTAAGGAAATTGGCGGCACTATCTGTTCGATTCGTAATCAGGAGAGCAGTAGTTAAAATACTTAAACTTTACACTGTCATTTGGTTAATCTGAACTAAACAAGGCTGTTTTCTGACCAGTGCCACAGTCAATTTCATCGTGCACTGATGTTTAGATGCGTAACGTCGTTGTTGCCAAACACTATAGTAAACTGTGGAAATGTGGTTATAGCAAATGAAACTACAATAAGAAGAAAGTTATTGTGTAGTTTCACGAACGTTGCCTGAAAGATGCTGTTTCTTTTTGTATGCGCCAACATTATTTTTTGAGTGATTTGAAATGATCTACATACAGTATTTACAACTTTCGTCGAATATTGATTTTGGAAATTATTAGCAGGGGCCACTTTTTAAAGATGTCACCATTGTTTAAAGCCTAAATTGTTGGCTTTTGAGTGCTTAAGCAAAACTCTAGTGTGGACTGAGTTGTCCAGTCACAGATTCAGTACCGGAACCTGAGTTATTTGATTCAATTTTTGTCCAGTCTCCTTCGTCGCTAGTCGAGATAGAGTAGAATAGGTCTGTAAGGCGTACTGGCTGATGGAAATAAGTCAGGCTAACCTTTCACTTGTTAGTGATATTCAGATCATAAGAGAACAGCATTAAAATGGTTAGTAAACGCTGTTCAAAAATCTTTCTTCGCATTCGGCAGAATGGATTGATAGAAACTATGGAAACGTCTGTCAGGTTGGCCACACCGCTTTGAACTCTCGTTCTATCCAAGTATGATTCTAGAATCATCCACCGAGCTATCTCGTTTATCTAGTTGAGAAAGATGTCAGAACAAAAAACTGATAAACGCTCTTTCCAGATCCCAGGAGTATTGTATTTCTTTACCTTTATTTGGCCTTCATCTCTTTCAAACGATTTTATATGTTCGAAATACAAGTTCCGTCTTTGCATAGATTGGCCAACATTACGTCATTAGAATTATGTTAATACCATCAGCTGCTCACGGGCGTTGATATATATCAACGGGGACAGGTGAAAATGTGTGCCCCGACCGGGACTCGAACCCGGGATCTCCTTGTTACATGGCAGACGCTCTATCCATCTGAGCCACCGAGGGCACAGAGGATAGTGCGACTGCAGGGGCTATGTCGTCCACGCCTCCTCCAAGACCTACATTCTCACCTTGTATGTCCACACACTACATTCGTAGTGTCCCAGCCCAACACACTCATTACTCGTGGAAGACATATTTACCAAGTCCCGTAAGAGTTCGGGGAATATGTGTGCATCCGCACAGAAGGAGGTCATGGCCAGTATTTCCAGAACTATATACTGATATGGATATGGTGTCTGTATAACATTACGTCCTTTACTGAAGCCATTGAGAGAAGACTATTTTGAACTACAAATCAGCCTTCTGGTTGATCATTTCTTTAGCTTTTATTGCGTGAAGCAAGCAGGCCAACCATGCCACAGACACGCACTCGTGCTTTCTACAATCAACTGAGGGGGCTTGAAAGGGATCAAATTATGGCTTTGCGAGTGGCGGGATGGTCCTTTCGGAGAACTGCTACGCAGGTTGAATGTGCTGCGTCAGTTAGGTAACGGTGCTAGTATCAGTGGTCACATGAACGTCCTCACACTCATAGTCGAGGTTCTGGACGTCCACGCAGCACAGAGTTCATCCATGATCGTCGTATTTTAAGGGCAGTAGTGGCAGGTCGTACTGGTATAAAGCACAGATAAGAGGAGTTGTGAGCCCAGATGTGTGAACCGGTTATTAGCACTGGGCTATGGGCACGCGGACCTCTAGCCGGTCTTCCACTCACACCACGTTATCGCCGTGGTATGTGTATTGTGTGTGTGTATTGAACTGGGGACCTAGAAACGACGGAGAGGCCTCGTCTCGCCGTAGCCCTGAGTGGTTCACAACCCCACAACAGGCCACAGCAGTGCACCCATCCCACACTGAACCAAGGGTTATTGTGCGGTTCGACCCCCAGTCGACACCCCCCCCCCCCCACCCCCCACCCTGCGGCTCCCTATGAACGTCTCATACCAGAGGGTAGCCCTAAATGTTTGCGTGGTAGAGTAATGATGGTGTATGTGTATGTGGAGACAGTGTTTGCGTAGCAATCGCCGACATAGTGTAACTGAGTTGGAATAAGGGGAACCAGCGCGCAGTCGCCAAGGCAGATGAAAAGCCGCTTTAAACACTATCCACAGGCTGGCCGGCACACCGAACGTCGACACTAATACCCCGAGTGGATTCGTGCTGAGAACCGGCACGCCTTCCCGCTCGGGAAGCAGCGTGTTACACCGCGCGGCTAGCCGGGCGGACTGACTGGTACCGTACATGGAATGACAAATTGTGGTCTTCAGCGACGAAAGCAGATTCTTCCTGCACGCAAGTGACGGTCGTTTGCGTGTACGACGAAGACCTGATGAGCGCTGACTTGTAGAGCGTATTCGTCCGAGACACACTGGCCCACCGCAGACTTTATGGTCTGTGGTGCGATAAGCTACAACTCTCGTTCACCTTTGGTGTTTCTGGAGGAGACGCTAACCAGCACTCGGTACATGGAGAGTGTCGTTAGACCCGTTCTCTTGCCGTTCTTGCAACAGTAAGGTGATGAGTTGTTCCAGCAGGATAATGCTCACACACAGACTGTCTGTAAAGTCGATGTCCTCTGCTAAACGTGCAGCAACCTCGCTGACCAGCACGATCTCCAATCGAGTACGGGGTGTGTGAAGGGACGAGAAGTGACTCGTGCCACTCGTCAGCCGACAACTCTTACAGAACTATGTGAACAGGTCAAACAGGCTGACATGATGTATCCCCGGACAGTATTCGCCATCTGTACGATCGAATGGACGCCTGAGTCAGCGCCTGCATTGCCGCCTGCTGAGGCTACACAACGCACTAATATGGGTGTTAAAGCAGGGCTTGGTACCTGGTACCTCAGAAACGCTTGCACTATTGATCTGTAAATATCATCATTTCATGTACTCCATATACACTGTCCGCCGCTTGTGATCTCGCGGTAGCGTTCTCGCTTCCCGAGCACGGGGACCCGGGTTCGATTCCCGGCGTGGTCTCCCTCACCTGCCTCGAGATGACTGGGTGTTGTTGTGTAGTCTTCTTCACATCATTCATCCCCCTTACGGCCAGAGGAAGAAGACAATGGCAAACCCCTCCACTAAGACCTGGCCTCCCGCATCGTTCCCCTACGCTCTGTGAAGGAGTATAGGACTTTATCATTGTCCTCATATACACTGTTGTAACAATAAATCTCGAGTGATTTGGAAACCGCTAAAAGGGTGTAGTATTTTTTCTGCAAGTGACAAGTTACGTAGCGAATAACGCCGGAAGCCCCAGGAGGCTGTTCACTAGTGGTGCTGTTGCACGCAGAGAAGTCGCAGCGCTATGGAATTGTAGCGAATTGGAGGACGATCTGCATAGGATTGACGCTTGGTGCAGAAATTGGCGTTGACCCTCAACATAAGCGAATATAACGTATTGTGCACAAATAGGTCTAAGACCTGTTCTCGTATTGTTGCTCGATTGCGGAATAATTATCGCAAGCAGTCACATCCACTAAATATCTGTGTGTGTGCATACTAAAGGCAGGTGCCAGACTGAGATTCATTGGAAGAATCTACTCACGAAGTAGTTAGCGTACAAAACATTCGTTCGATCAATAGTAGAGTTTTGACCCTCAGTCGTGGACTAAAAGTGCAAATAGAGAAGATCGAAAGAGGAGCAGTACGTTTCGTCACAACTTCGTTTAGTAAGCACAAGAGCGTCACGGGAATACTCATCCATCTTCAGTGGCAGACATTACAAGAAAAGTATTGCGTGTCAGGGCGTAGTTCGCTGTTAAAGTTCCGAGAGGGTATGTTCCTAGAAGAGTCAGCCAGTGTATTGATTCCTTCTATATACAACTCATGAGGGGAGGGGAGAGAGAGAGAGAGAGAGAGAGAGAGAGAGAGAGAGAGAGAGAGATATTCGAGCCGCATGGAGGGCTGGCTACCAACAGTCGTTCGTCACGCTCAGCTTTTGCGATTGTTGGTGGAAAGGGGGAAGGTGACAGAGTAATACGAGGTATCCTCTGCCACATAACATAGAGTGACTTGCAAAACAGAGATACAGACGTAAAAATATAAAAAAAAATCCAATGAAAATGTGGGAGCTGCTCAGTAGTCAGTGGAACAATTTGCGTCGAAAATTACGTAGAGAAACAGGAAGACAAAGAAATGAGTCAGAGAATAGTTTGTAATTAAATTAAATGAAGGTTAGCGGAGAATGTAGCTAAACGAATGGATGGTAGACGGGCCATTGAGTTATATGATGGATTGCAAGAAGTAAGAAAAGAAGGAAATGGCAACATTGCGGACGGTTGATAGTTACCGTTGTAAAGCGTTCAGGAGCAAAATGTTGAACACGTTAATAGATGGAAACATTTGGAGGAGGGCTTTAGCTCTCAGCGGATGTCAGATAGGTTATGCTAACGATGATCTAATGAATCCCGAAACTAGTCATATTAACGTGTACATCAATACTTCGGAAGCCATCTAATGGTGTGTGGTACTCCACTTCCCTCCTGAATGGCACGTAGGAAGAATGATTGTCGGTAAGCCTCTGTATTGGCCTAATTTCTCGAATTGTCTCGTCATGGTAGTTTCACGAAATGTATGTCGGAGGAAGTAATATGTTGTCCGACTCTTCCCGGAAAGAGCATCTTTGTACAGCTATCGCACCGACTAAAAGACCCCGCTACGAAACCCGCCGCTCTTCGTTGGATCTTCTCTATCAATTGGGATTGACCCGTGATGTTTGTTTCTTAGTTAAAATTCAGTTTCTCGTTGGCAGTTTGTTATTTTAAGATCACAGTTTCAAGGCACCGTCACCAATCTCAAGGTCTGAAAGTATAAAAGCAAATGAGACCTAATCTTGGGTTTTAATTATTTCAAGCAGTTCTAGGCGCTTCAGTCGGGGACCGCGCGACCGCTACGGTCGCAGGTTCGAATCCTGCCTCGGGCTTGGATGTGTGTGATGTCCTTAGGGTAGTTAGGTTTAAGTAGTTCTAAGTTCTAGGGGACTGATGACCTCAGATGTTAAGTCTCATAGTGCTCAGAGCCATTTGAACCATATGAATTATTTCAAAGGTACAAATAGAAATTTGCAAACTGTTCGAAAAGCATTGTTTGACATACGATATTCGTAGTTACACAGTAACCCGCCGCGCAGAAACACTAATGGAACCTAACAGTCCAGGAAATAGTGATTTTTATGGGCCAGTACATCAGTCTGTGAAAACGGAACCCTTACAGGATTGCTATGTTGTCAGTCTGTGTGTCTATTCGAAATCCCTTTTCTCAGGAACGGATTGACATTCCAAGTTGAAATTTATGTCACGTACTGAGATCTATGGTCCGTTGGCGGTCTAAAACACAGAAGCTTCTAGTTGAATGCAATCAAATGATACGGTCATTTATGTCAGATATTTTGAATACTAACAAACTACTCATTAAAACCTGTAGGGAACTTTTCGTTGGGCTAGAATCTTTAAATTTGGCGAAAACGATGGATTCACAGTAAAACCAAAGAAAAACTCCGAAAACTGTAAATTTGTGACTATATCACACGCAAGGATTTTTTTTTTTTTTTGTCATTTCTTATCTGACTCTGTCTTTAAACTTGATACGTCTACCTTCTCCTAAGAAAGTTAGGAGAAGGTAGACGTATCAAGTTTAAATTTATGTCACATACTAAGACTTGCGGTCCTTTGGCGGTGTAAAAAGTTGAAGCTAGTAAGTCAATTCAGTCAAAAGGTACGACCATTTAGGTCACATATTTTTATACGCGTAAAGTTACTCATCAAAACGTATATGACACTTCCCGTTGGACTAGAATCATGAAATTTAGGAAGAACCAAGGTTTCACAGTACAACCAAAGAAAAAAATCCGAAAACTGTAAATTTGTAATTATATCACGCGAAAAAGATTTCTCTCGTCATTTCTTACCCGATGGCGAATTTGAAATTAAATCAATCTGTAGTTCTGCATTCGGCATCGAACGAAACGTTTCGTATGAGCAGCAAAGTCATTCCTTGCCTGATGTTTTACTTTTACCATTGCGACACAGACAGCTTGAATGGATAACTGTTGATTATTGCGCCGGCCGGAGTGGCCGAGCGGTTAAAGGCGCTACAGTCTGGAACCGCACGACCGCTACGGTCGCAGGTTCGAATCCTGCCTCGGGCATGGATGTGTGTGATGTCCTTAGGTTAGTTAGGTTTAAGTAGTTCTAAGTTCTAGGGGACTTATGACCACAGCAGTTGAGTCCCATAGTGCTCAGAGCCATTTGAACCATTTTTGTTGATTATTATAATATTGGTCGCCTGTCTCCTAGATGACTTTATATTACATTAATATTATTGAGCCGGCCGGTGTGGCCGATCGGTTCTAAGCGCTTCAGTCTGGAACCGCGCGACAGCTACGGTCGCAGGTTCCAATCCGGCCTCGGGCATGGATGTGTGTGATGTCCTTAGGTTAGTTAGGTTTAAGTAGTTCTAAGTTCTAGGGGACTGATTACCTCAGATGTTAAGTCCCATAGTGCTCAGAGCCATTTGTAACCTCTTCCATTTCTGTCGCTGTGTAGGGTTAATGATGAACTACACCCCTATTTCATTTCACCCTCCTCAGACACCACAATAGGTTCAGTTGTGAGGTCACTGTGTATTCCCAGTAGAGTGTGGTTTAATGCGATTATACACTATTTTCTAAACTTTTATGTCTTTGCATACACCTTTTCCTATGAGTCTTCTGTGTTAACCTAATCGCGGATTTTATCCTTTGCTGATCAGTATTGTTCTCTACAGTTTCTTTTCTACCACTGCAGCTGTCCTCCAAGGATTGTTTTTCTCATTGTGAAACATGACATGGTTTTCATCCAAGTTGGTGCTCATTTGGAAACAAGTTGGTACATCACACGGAGCTTACTCCTCACCTTGTGACAGGAATTCTCTCCAACAGCAGTTGTCATCTGTATCCGGCTCGCAGATTTCGGAAGTTTACGAAAATTACAATGCGTAAAATTGCTGCGTTAGCTATGAAAACGTACAGTACTTCGTTGCCCATACGCTAGCCATATTTTCCGCCTGTAATACACACAAATAAAAACATAAATATCCATGAACACGTTACAAGACAAAAGAACAGTTCCATATTCAGTAAGCAGGACATCAACTTTTAATACTCCAAACAAATAGTGCAGTATATTATTGAAATTAAAACATTCTCGAAAGTCTTGGAATCCCTGGGGACGGATATCTTACCAGGTTCAATGTCGATAGCAGGCAAAATTGGTCCAAATTCTTGAGTCCCGGAATGGGTGAACTGTCTGTATACGTAATTAAGTCTGTTCGGAACCTCAGTGCGCGATTCTTGGTGACAACTAGCCATATTTTTTTTTTCGAAATATAATTTCGTGGTTATTAACAGCTACCTGTTCATTTTTCCTCCTCTTCTCTATGTGGCAGTTACCTCAGGTTGGTATCCACCGCTGTATCGCATTCAGTAGATCAGTAGACAGTAGGCGTGGCTAGGCGAACTAGGATGTGGGGAAGGGTGGAGTGGGCTGGGAAGGAGGGGTGTGGGAGGAGAGGGGGGGCGGAGAGATACGTGGAGGCACTATTCATGATCGGCGACAGGAGGTGGCGTGTAGCGGTAACTCTGCTCTTGTAGTCGGGCTTCGGCCGGAATGCCGGTACTAACAAGACCGCACACGGCTTCGCACTGACAGCTTCACACGGCCCGCCCGGCGTAATTGTCAGCTGCGCTGTAATGAGCTCGCCGGCTGTGCATATATGTGTGTGTGTGTGTGTGTGTGTGTGTGTGTGTGTGTGTGTGTGTGTAGGCGGCGTTGTCACGCGATGTCCCGGCGAACATACAAGCCCGCAGCCTGCGTTGTAAATCTGCGTGTATCGGCCGGCTGCTGCACGCGCACGCGTCATTTAAATATAATGGGGCAGCCGGCGGGGAAAAGCCCGCCCCGTTTGCTCCGGGTTCGCGCCTTTGAGGCGACAGGCATTTCCATCTGAGCTGCTGTGTCGGATTATACGAGAGCGGCCGTGTGTAGCGTAAGAGCCTTCTGTTTCTCTGCGCCCCGTGTTTTCCCCTTTCGGTTCGTCTGCTTTATGCGAGTTTAAGGGAACAAAATGTTGCACCTCGAGGTTCTGTGTTACCAGATTTGCAGGGTGGGTGAGAAGTCGCTTCCTAGTTTCGAATATCCATAAATTATCTATTAATCAATATTTACACCGGAACAAGTTGTATTTGGTCCTTATGACAATAACGTGTGCTACACTGCAATTCCGCGTATCGGTAGTAGACAATGAAAACCTCGCCAACTTCGATTTGTTGAATTTTACAAAACGGTTTATTAAAAAATGATATAAAGTGATACAGATAATGTTGCTACATGCGTCACTGTATAGTAGAAATTCATGCGCTTTCAAATCTCATTTTGGTAATGGAGTTACTGGTTTTTTTGGTCTTGATGTTATTCGGTCTGAAAACGAATGTCAGAACGTCATTTTTTTGGATGAATCCAGGTTCTGTTTACAGCATCATGATGGTCGCATCCCTGTTTGGCAACATCGCGGTGAACGCACGTTGGAAGCGTGTATTCGTCATCGCCATACTGGCGTATCACCCGGCGTTATGGTATGGGGTGCTATTGGTTGCACGTCTCGGTCACCTCTTGTTCGCATAGACGGCACTTTGAACAGTGGACGTTACATTTCAGATGTGTTACGACCCGTGGCTCTACCCTCCATTCGATCCCTGCGAAACCCTCCATTTCAGCAGGATAATGCACGACCGCATGTTGCAGGTCCTGTACGGGCCTTTCTGGATACAGAAAATGTTCGACTGCTGCCCTGCCCAGCACATTCTCCAGATCTCTCACCAATTGAAAACGTCTGGTCAGTGGTGGCCGAGCAACTGACTCGTCACAATACGCCAGTCATTACTACTCTTGATGAACTGTGGTATCGTGTTGAAGCTGCTTGGGCAGCTGTACCTGTACACGCTATCCAAGCTCTGTTTGACTCAATGCCCAGGCGCATCAAGGCCGTTATTACGGCCAGAGGTGGTTGTTCTGGGTACTGATTTCTCAGGATCTATGCACCCAAATTGCGTGAAAATGTAATCACATGTCAGTTCTAGTATAATATATTTGTCCAATGAATACCCGTTTATCATCTGCATTTCTTCTTGGTGTACCATTTTAATGGCCAGTAGCGTAGTTGGAGGTAGACGCATGGGACATTTACTTTCGGAAATCGTTAGGGAATTCAGTAGTCAGAGGTGAACTGGGACAAGAGTGTGCCGAGCACACCAAATTTTAGGCGTTACCTCTCACCACGGACAACAAATTGGCCGATGGCTTCCAGTTAACGACAGAGAGCAGCGGCGCTTTCGTAGAGTTGCAACTTGTGTAAAATAACCGTAGAAATCGATATGGGATGTACGACTAAAGTATACATTAGGAGAGTGCGGCGAAATTTTGCGTTAATGGGCGAGTGCCTTTGCCAACAGTGCTCCTTTGCCAACAGTACTCCTTTGCCTGCAGCGCCTCTACTGGCCATGTCGGACGGACCCTAGATGACTGGAAAACCGTGACCAGGTCAAATGAGTCCCGATTTCGGTTGGTAAGAGCCCGACGGTAGGGTTCGAGTGTGGTGCAGACCCCAAGAAGCCATGGATCCAAGTCGTCAATAAGGCACTGTACAAGCTGATCATGGCTCCATAATGGTGTCGGCTGTGCTTGCATGGAATGGACTGTTTCCTCTGATTCGACTGAACCGATCACTAACCGGAAATGGTTATGTTCGGCTACTTGGAGATCATTTTTAGCCATTCATGTTCCCAAAAAACGGTTGAATTTTTTTTTGGATGGCAATGTGCCGGATCACCCTGCCACAATTGTTCGCGATTGGTTTGCAGAACATTGTAGATAATTCGAGCGAATGGTTTGGCACCCAGATCTCCCGACATGAATCCCATCTAACATTTAAGGGACATAACCGAAAGGTCAGTTCGTGCACAAAGTCCGCACCGGCAACACCTTCACACTTATGAACGGCTATAGAGGCTCAGTATTTCTGCAGGAGATTTCCAACGACTTGTCGACTCCATGCACTACGCCGGGGAAAAGGAGGTCTGACATGAGGTATCTCATAGTTTTGTCGCCTCGGTATACTGTTAGTTGTGCTGTGGATGATAGATGGTCTTGAAGCTGAGGCTGGTGGCCGGCCTCGCGTAGGAAGTTACGTGAGGCGGTATGCCACCGCGCCCGCAGACTTCTCCGCAGAACCCGTTTGCTGCCGCTCGCCGCTGATTTATGTGGAACGCACATCAAGAGCAGATGTGTGCGTGCTGGCGAGCTCTTAATTCTTATCCCGGCCCCGTATTTACTTACGGCGCTGGACGGCATCCAGTCGGAGCGCTGATAACGTATCTTCGCATTGCCGGTGACCGCATCTAGATTGAGATAGTCGCTCACGAACGTCTGCGAGCGCATAAACTGGTATCGCTAGTACCGAGCAGGACACTTTGAATTCCATCCTGCGATACTCTCCAGTGGCAAAAGTAGAATAAAAGTCCGGTTTCGAACAAATGACCGGGTACACGAAGGCGAATATAGCAGTAGGTACATTTGACATCCGTTACTTGATAAAGAACTCCTCCAGACCTCTAAGTGTTCTACGGGCTTCTTCGATATGCATTCATTTCGCTCTTGTATGTTTTACCGTGCTATATACCCATAATCCATTAAGCCGTCCTCTCACGGGAAGTGAAAATGCACGTGGATGAAAAGCTGGTGACGTCAGAGCATGGATTCCTCGTTCCACTGTACTGTGAAGCATGAAATGAAAAATACGGCTGTCAGATTTTTATCTCGTGGAAAGGAACGTCGCCAAACAAAATGCAATATCGTTTTTACCTCGCAAGTAGACCCTACGAGACGCCATATTCTGTGAATTTAAACTTAGCATTCGGTGGGTTTTCTTTATCACAGAGTAGGTGATATGAACATAAGCTGTTTCATAGCATCAGCAAATTAAGGCTCTCTCGAAAATGCATCGTTTTAGCTACGATTTGTTGGAACATAATGACAGAAACTACACATTGGTAGTTGCAGGCTTCATGTAATTGATGTTTTTTCTATTATAACTTGCGTACTATAAAAGTAAACAGCTTCAGTGATGATCTATAAAAAGTGAGTCGTTTTGATTCCAATTATCATAGTTACATTTGAAAGAATGACACTGTTGGATACAGTCTTTAGACAGTATATACCACATATGGAGGCCTGGCTGCCACGTTGAAGATATAGCGTTGATAGCATCCTTAGCTGTGAACGCAAAGATAACAGGTTGGCATCCACCACCTATCACATTTTATTTTCACCTTTTGTTTTTTTTAAATATCCTGAGTCTTTCTTTCATAGATGTGGTATCTGTAATATTCGATGTTTATTGTAAGTAATGTATTTTGTAACTACCGAGCGAGGTCGCTCAGGCGTTAGCACACTGCGCTCACTTTCGGGAAGACGACGTTTCAGACCCTCGTCCAGCCACCCAGATTTAGTGGTTCAAGTGGCTCTGAGCACTATGGGACTTAACTTCTGAGGTCATCAGTCCCCTAGAACTTAGAACTACTTAAACCTAACTAACCTAAGGGCATCACACACATCCATGCCCGAGGCAGGATTCGAACCTGCGACCGTAGCGGTCGCGCGGTTCCAGACTGTAGCGCCTAGAACCGCTCGGCCACTCCGGCCGGCTCATAAGATTTCACAAACTTTTTTTTTTTTTTTCTCTACAGCCTATATCCTTCCCCATCGTCTACATAACCCGAGCTTGTGCTCCGTCTGTAATGATCTCGGCAACGACGGGACGTTAAACCTAATTTTCCTCCCTTCCCATTTTGTAACTACAGGCGGAGAGAGAGAGAGGGTGGGAGGGAGGGAGGGAGGGAGGGAGGGAGGGAGTGAGGGAGGGAGGGAGGAGGAGGAGGAGGGGGGGGGGGGGGGGAGAAAGGAAAGGAAAAGGAAGGAACTGAAAATATCAGCTGCATCGGGAGTTTCTGCGAAATCAGCGGCGACGAGTGAAAATGTATGCCGAACCAGGACACGAACCCGGGATCTCCTGCTTACTCGGCAGGTGCGTTAACCACTGCGCCATCCAGACACACTGCTTATCGCAAATGCGCGGACTGTCTCGGCACGCACCCGGTCGATTCACATTGCCACCTAGCGCCACCTATCTACAGTCCCCATCCACGTTCTCCACGTCGGCAATTTTTAGATTCCCCCTGGAGGTCGAACGAAGTATGCATCTGCACTGAAGGTTGTGGGTTTATTGCCCATCGAGGCGAAGCAATTATATGACGGCATGGGGTCCATTCTTTCAGACATGTTCAAAAGAACAGACACCACTCATTCATATAAATAATTATTTGCTGCAATTCTAGTTGGAAAGACGGACGACTGGAATGTTTCCCCAGCGGCTAGAAATCTTAACGTGACTGCCAGTCAATCTCAGAAAGTAAACATAAGTTACACACTGGAAGTTTTCGCTCTTATCTTTGTGTTATAGACCGTCTCATATTTGTAAATATCTTTTTCCTGTTCCACTCAAATGAAACTGCGAAACGAATCTCGATCTTGAAATCTGTTTGATGAAGTGCGTTACTTTACAGTGCTTGTTGTCAACGCAACATTGAGAAGAGGCATATTATGCATGTGCAAACTGACATTAGATGCTATGATTTAACTGTATTCATTTTAAACACGAAAATGAGATGAAGATTCATAGATAGTGTGATATCCGCCACTATTAAATCTCCTCACCGAGCAATGGCGCGCTTCATTATGCGCGGCCGAGGATCTCATCGTTGGCCGCCCTAGCATCGCAGGCCGCTTTCGCGCGCGCGCTTCAAGCCACAGCGCTTGGTCGCCCAGAATACAGGGTGAAAAGTATTTAAACCGACAAACTCTGGGAGGTTGTCGGGGACATGAAAACAAATATTTTTCCCTAATGTAATTTTTTCCTATGAGGAGTATTTAAACCGGCAGAGGAAGATTTCTCTGGCGGCAAATTAATTAAACCAACAAACACTTTACCATTTTTTTATGACCAAGGGACAACAACTAGGTAGCAGATACGGCCCAATTAAACAATCTCCAACAACACCGACCCACACATTAACGAAGAACCGCACTTGATGAGCGCTAGTAACTGTGGAATGTGGGGTATCCTCACTCCTAACATGCGAATTGTGCATTTTGAAGACTCCATCACGCCCGAACGTTGCTTCATCGGTAAACAACACAGAGGATGGAAATGTAGGATGCATTTCACACTGTTCCAGGTACCACTGCGAAAACTGTGCTCTGGGTGGATAATGAACTGGTTCCAGGTTGTGGACACGCTGTTAGTGAAATGGACGTAACAATTGCTCTCGAAGGACTGTTCTTACATTCGTCTGATTCGTCCCCATGTGACGTGCAATTGCACGAGTGCTGGTTGAAGGATCCCGCTCCACATGCTGCAAGACAGCTTCCTCAAATTGCAGCGTTCTTGCCGTGCGACGGCATCCCTGTCCAGGTAATCTGCTAAATGACCTGATCTCACGCAGACGTTGGTACACAGCATCAAAGGTCGTATTATGCGGTATAAGGCGATTAGGATATTGTTGATGATAAACCCGCTGTGCAGCTCGACCGTTGTGGTGCGCTACGTAGTACGCACCAACCATATCAGTGTACTCACTCCAGGTGTATCGCTACATTAGTAAACAGAGACAATGCACTACTACACTGGTGGACAGCAGTCGCCTACAACTGAAGAGCGTAATACGTCCTCTAACTACTGAAGGTCGTAATACGGCCTCTATCAACTGAAGAGCGTAATATGGCCTCCAACGGTTTAAATAATCCACGTAGGAAAAAGGAAAAATATTTGCTTTGATGTCCCCTACAACCTCCCAGAGTTTGTCTGTTTAAATACTTTTCACCCTGTATACAGTGAGCCCACCTGCCGGCTCTATTGACTATGGAATCTTTTTTTTTTTACGCCGCCACCCACGTCTACAAGCCAGTTCTCATCATGCTATATTCTACTCCAAAACTCGGAAGTGCTACGCCGCGGTGGACTGTTTCGCCCCTTGGACTGCTGCTCTATATTGGCTTGGCTGCGCTCTGTACTTAGAATCTGGCTGCGATACTGGAACTGACTCTGGAGAGCGTTGAGGCCGCAAATCACGATGAGGAGCACGTTATGTTTTCATGAGATGTAGCAGGATATTTTCGGAGAGTGTAGCAGCTACGACAGACACCACGTTTGGCGCGCGTCGTGATAAGAAATACTTCCCGTGTGAGGACGGCTTTAGGTCGTCGGCTCGATGTTTTGTTATCGTGTGGAATGCAGCAAAGAACTGTTTCAGGCCAATTGACATCCGTTCTGCTGGTACTTGTCACGGCAGCCATCAATGCATATTCATTATGGCCCTTAGGCCATTGTTGAACTTTCCTATGCTTCCTGTTCTGTACATCCATTCATTGTTTGCAGCTGTCCTAAACACGCTACTGGCAATTAAAATTGCAAGACCGTGAAGACGACAGACAGTAACGTCAAATTGACTTGAAGTTTACTGCATGCTTGGACATGCAAATGATCATCACTTCCGTGCAACCGCACAGATTAGGTAACAACAACGCCACCTACATTGTGTGCGTAAGGAAAGATTACGCAGTGGGTTTCTCATTAAGAAATTGCATTTGACCGTTGTTTGTTTGTGAGAAGATCGTGTTATGCATCGTATTGGAATAAGAAAAATTTGCCATCACTTGTTGGAATACGGTAGCGGCAAACCGTGACCCGTTGAGACTGCGGTTTCTCATTCCACAATATTTGTGTTGACGCTCGCTGCAGTTTCACTGGTTCAGGAGAGCTTCTCGACGGTCTCACTTGGCTAACGCCCCGCTCGCGCGTGCAGGATCACAGCTATGTCACATACCTCGTGCAGAAAATGGAATTGCTAACAACAATACAGTTATGCACGTGTACAGTGAGAGGACGTCTAGAGCATCGTTGAAACTTCATTTGACGTGACAGTGCCGGCCGGAGTGGCCGTGCGGTTCTAGGCACTACAGTCTGGAGCCGAGCGACCGCTACGATCGCAGGTTCGAATCCTGCCTCGGGCATGGATGTGTGTGATGTCCTTAGGTTAGTTAGGTTTAATTAGTTCTAAGTTCTAGGCGACTGATGACCTCAGAAGTTAAGTCGCATGGTGTTCAGAGCCATTTGACGTGACAGCAGAGATGTGCACTTACATTGGTGCACCTCTGGACGCGGTAGTGACACCGCGTTGTCGTTTCAAGCAAGTCTCTGTTCTGTGACAGCATCACAGTGGACGTATCGCCGTGTGGAGACTACGAAGAGAACAAACGTTATAAGATTGCATTTGTCGCATGCATGCCCAGCAGCTGACGTGAAGGTATTGAGTGCCATGGAGTACACAGCAGGATCACATCTGGTTCGTAAAGATGCTAATTTGGAGAGCAGGTGTTACATTTCTAACGTGTTGAGATTGATGGCTGTGTCCTATTCCACAGGTCTTTGTAATATTATGTTTCAGCAGGATAACGCAAGACCGCGTGTTTGACCCACCTCAGTACAGAGGATGCCAGCACTGAGTTGAAGCAACATGGAATGACGTATCTGTAGCTCAGTTCGACTCGATGCCCAGCAGAGCTGGAACCCTTTCCGTAAATTGCTTCAGGCAAATTCCGAGATGGTTCTTTTGAAAAGGACACGGCTGATTTCCTTTCCCTGTTGTATTTCTACAATAATAATTTATATGACCTGACGCAGATAGTATCTAATGGTAAATGTGTGTTCGCTAGATGGGATGTTTAACCTCGTTCTGTTCGTTCAAATCCAGCTGTGCTGCACCAAGGCTGAAATGCGCTAATCATAGTATGTTAGCAAGCCTGTTCACTTTCCAGTTCTGCACCATGGTTATAAGCAGCAGGGAATCCGCATTTGTGCCATTGAGGCATCGTGCGTGGAGGGTGAATAGGTTTCTAATTATTGTATTTTTGAAATGAAATTACGTACTCATATCATGTGCTCATAAGGGAAAGTTCGTCATCCTTCTGCGTACAAATAAATCTTTAAACATGAAAACTGAGGTTCAGAAAATAGCAAGGAAAACGGTAGAAAGGTATCAGAAACTTAATACCACATGTTCTTAAAATCACTCGGAACTATCCCTAACACTTTTTAGTCACAATCGCGGTTCAAAATTCGCCCACAATCGGAGTTCTCTCAAAATTTATCAAGATGTCCTCTAACTATAATAATATTCTGGGCAACTGCATTCAGTATCTCGACGGAAGTTCAGACTGTATTAGACCCAATTCATTACAGTTCTCTCCCTCTCTTAATTTAAAAAATTAGGAGGAATAAGTCTTCTCCATTCTCCAGAGAGCGCAACACACTGCTGCAGTGGTCGTCAAACTCTGGCTCGGATCAAGTGCTCGTGCCCCGCGGTTCTCAGCCGTATTTTATAATAGTAATCCAGCAAATACCAAACAACAGAATCTACAAACATCAGCTAACGTTAATAGCTTGCTAAGAATACGAGGTGCATCCAGAAAGTAAGTTTCCCGATGTTGTTTCCTTTTAAGTAGACGTATTCAGCCGGGAAAATTGCGCATGCGCAACAGAGCTATGGCTTGACAGTCAAATGCCGGCTGGGCAGTTCCTGCCAGTTAGAGTTGGGCAACACGATTCTTTTTCCCGATTCGATTCCTACGATTCAATCTCACATAGCGAATCGATTCCTACGATTCGTTCACGATTCTTTCACGATTCATTCTAGTCTGCAATGGCACGATTCTTACGGAATGCAAAAAGTTCTACATCTTACTCACAGATGGCAGGACATGTCTGAAATTGTCAATGGGGTTAGAATAGAACTGTGTCATGACGAGATATGCCAGAAATAGTTTATTTATAAGTAAACATGCATCTGACGTTACAAGTGTGATTCTCGATTTATACGTGTAATGCCTTAATTGATGAAAGGACACCATGTCTAACCTAAAACATATCTAGGATGATTGTTACTATTGGATGTACGATAAGTCCAACGTGTTCGTATTCGGATAATGTTATACCGCCATCTCACAAAATTTTGATACACTTCTACTGTAACATCCAACAGTAACAAAGATTTACGAAATTAGGATATAAAATACTTATTGCGTAAAATCGAGTTTTTCAGGAAACACGCCAATATAGATAAACTTAAAAATCAAAATCCGTATCTAAATATAAAATTTCATCCAAACTGTTAAAGCCGTTCCCAAGAAACACGAAATTCGAGTTTTTGTTTAAAAAACTCTTTTGTGTAAAATCGCATGCTGTAAGGAAAGACACCTATATACAGATAAACATGAAAACCAAAACCTTAACTACATTCAATACGTACTAACAAAGTTTTACTAGATGGCATTATAAAATCATGTGAAATAGCGTTTTTATAATATAAAATTGCGTTTTTACGAATGGAGCGATGTAGGATATATATATTGTAAAATTGACTTTTTACGAAAAAATGGAACTATGTAGGTGAACTCAAAAAGCAAAAACCAGTCTAAATACAAAATTTCATCCAAATCGTTATGGCCGTTTTCGAGATACGCGAAATATAATACATAATCCAAGTGCTATTGCTCGTGTGTAAAGAAGGTGTGTGTGTTTTGCATTGCATCTGCAACAATTAGAGGTACGTATTTATTCATCATACTTGGATTTCTTGATTTTAATCGTGTGTATTGGGAGCTGTGTACTCGCTGTATATCGTTTCTGTCATCACTAGTTCGTGTACTACTCGCGCAAACTAAGCTGACGTCGGCGCGGTGGCTGATGGTAGCGACAGTAAATGGGAAATGCCTTTACGCTCGTTCCCGCCAGCCACCGCCAAGTGTCAGCTTGGTTTGTTCGTTCCGAGCTTCCTCTGTTCACGCGAATCCTCCACTTGACTGCCATCTGGCGGTCGTAATCATTCGGCACGACTCGGCATGATTCGGAAGTTCCCTTCGAAGCATAGCGTACCAAGAATCGATGAATCGTTGGAACTTGGAATCGTCACGACCCGGAAACACGTAATCGTTCTTACGATTCTTTTGAACGACGATTCGTCCGTATGACGATTCGATTCTTACGATTCTTCATTTAGAGTCGTTCAAATGAACGACTCATTCACGAATCGCCACAACTCTACTGCCAGTACAGCAGCAGCAGTGACCCGAAATTGCGTCTCGTGTCCGTTCTCCCGCCGCCTGCGAGGTTCGGTCAGTGATACGGGTCCTTGATGCACAAAACATAGCCCCCATCGAAATTCATCGTTAGCTCTGCCAGGTCTATGGGCAGAACATCACGAGCAAACAGGTGGTGCGCCGCTGGTGTACGCTTTTTTTCCGAAGTCGTCAGAGTATCAATGTTGAAGAGCGCAGTGGGCGTCCGTCTCTCATCAATGGTCACCTGGTAGAGGTGATGCGGCAGTGCAACCCGGAGAACCGTCGCTTCACTATTACGGAGCTCAGCAGCGATTTTGCGCAGGTCCTTGTTGCTTGAAATTGTCAATAAGCACATGCTGTTCAGGAAATTGTGTGCTATGTGGGTGTCGAAAAATTTGGCACCTGAGCACAAAATGAAATGCTTTGGAGCAGCATTGACATTTCTCCAGCGGTATCACGATGACGGCGACGGTTCCTCGACAGAATCGTCAAGGGCGATGAGACATAGATTTCTCAATTGACCCCAGGAACAGAGCAGCAGCCAATGCGTTGGCGTCACGGTGGATCTCCGCTCAGTACGAAATTCAAACAACCTGTGTCGGTACAGAAAGTGATGTGCACAGTCTTCTTTGACAGGAAGGGCGTTCTGCTCATTGACTCCCTGCCCAAAGGTGAAACAGCTGTGTAACAATACAGAACAAGATGCGTGGAATGTTTATTGCGGGTGTTTTGCTGCTCTACGACAATGCTCGTCCACATACGGCTCAGCAACTGTTTTGCACAAATTCGGCTGGGAGCTGTTCGATCATCCAACATACAGTCGTGATCTTGCTCCCAGCGATATCCATCTTTTCTTGCATCCAAAGAAATTCCTGTCTTCCGGCCAGCGTTTTGATGACGACGAAGAGCTGAAGGCGACTGTTACATGGTTCCATTCACAGACGGCAGACTTCTACGACACACGAATACAAAAGTTGATCCCGCGATGTGACAATTGCTGATTATGTCAAAAAAATAGCTCAAACGTTGCTGTACGTTTTGCCAATAAAGTTTTTCATGTAATTGTGTTGTCTTTGTTTTTAGAAAGTTGGGAAACTTACTTTCTGGATGCTCCTCGTATATTTCTCTTGCTCATTAACCAACACAAAGACTTACAAAGACAGTAAACTTTTGCCGGCCTGTGTGGCCGAGCGGTTCTAGGCGCTTCAGACTGGAACCGCACGACCGCTACAGTCGCAGGTTCGAATCCTGCCTCGAGCATGGATGTGTGTGGTGTCCTTAGGTTAGTTAGGTTTAAGTAGTTCTAAGTTCTAGGGGGACTGATAACCTCAGATGTTAAGTTCCATAGTGCTCAGAGCCATTTGAACCATTTGACATTAATCTATGAAGATGTGCTTAATTTTAATTGGTGTTGGAGAATTCGGGCGTGAGCAAAGTAAAGTTTGCCGCTTACATAAGGGCAACTATGGTAATTAGCGCGGCCACTGCCGGCTTAGTAGAAGTGAGAGGGGGAATATTTTAATGTTTGTCTTCCAATGCTGACAGTTCACGAAAGTTCGCAACTCTCTCCAATCAGCTACTGTAGCATAAATGTCACGTGGAAGTAACATGAACTCGTGAATGCGCGTTATAAAGACGGTCGTCCAACTGTGGTACATGCCTTGTAGCAAATAATATGAAATCAAATAAAGGGTGTTGTTGTTGTTGTTGTTGTTGTGGTGGTGGTCTTCAGTCCTGAGACCGGTTTGATGCAGCTCTCCGTGCTACTCTATCCTATGCAAGCTTCTCCATCTCCCAGTACCTACTGCAGCCTACATCCTTCTGAATCTGCTTAGTGTATTCATCTCTTGGTCTCCCTCTACGATTTTTACCCTCCACGCTGCCCTCCAATACTAAATTGGTGATCCCTCGATGTCTCAGAACATGTCCTACCAACCAATCCCTTCTTCTCGTCAAGTTGTGCTACAAGCTCCTCCCCAATTTTATTCAATACTTCCTCATTAGTTATGTGATCCACTCATCTAATCTTCAGCATTCTTCTGTAGCACCACATTTCGAAAGCTTCTATTCTCTTCTTGTCCAAACTATTTATCGTCCATGTTTCACTTCCATACATGGCTACACTCCATACAAATACTTTCAGAAACGCCTTCCTGGCGTTTAAATCTATACTCGATGTTAACAAATTTTCCTTCTTCAGAAACGCTTTTCTCTTTCTTCTGATAACGACGTCCTCTTGGGTAGTCCCCGCCCGGAGATCCGAATGGGGGACAATTTTACCTCCGGAATATTTTACCCAAGAGGACGCCATCATCATTTAATCATACAGTAAAGCTGCATGCCCTCGGGAAAAATTACGGCTGTAGTTTCCCCTTGCTTTCAGCCGTTCGCAGTACCAGAACAGCAAGGCCATTTTGGTTAGTGTTACAAGGCCAGATCAGTCAATCATCCAGACTGTTGCCCCTGGAACTACTGAAAAGGCTGCTACCCCTCTTCAGGAACCACACGTTTGTCTGGCCTCTCAACAGATACCCCTCCGTTGTGGTTGCACCTACGCGGTACGGCTATCTGTATCGTTTACACGCAAGCCTCCCCACCAACGGCAAGGTCCATGGTTCATGGGGGGCGGGGGGGGGGGGGGAAGGCTGTTATGGAAATGAGCGTTGGGCGTCATTGGCCGGGAGGCCCCGTACGGGCGATCTGCGCGCCGGATGGGGATGGAATGATGATGAAGACAACACAACACCCAGTCCCTGAGCGGAGAAAATCTCCGACCCAGCCGGGAATCGAACCCGGGCCCCTTAGGACGGCAGTTCGTCACGCTGACCATTCAGGTATCGGGGCGGACAAGGCTGTTATAATAGAGATCCAGTTACATTAATGTGACCACCGACCATGTTCGACTTTGACTTACAGTAGCCACTCACAAACGGCCAGGTGAACGTCGGCTGCGGAGATGCTCACGTGCCAATAGACTTGCATCTGTTGCGCAGATGAATCAAGGGGCCACTAACAGTACCTCCTGAACTACAGTTCAGCGAACGTCGTTGCATATGGTCCTCCGTAGCAGGCGGCTGGTTCATACTTGACCCTGCTGACTGCAGTTCATCGGCGACGAGGGTCGGATACTGCGAGCCAATACCGCAACTCGATGTCCACAGAGTAGCGACAGGTGACCTTTTTTTTAGATGAATCACTTTTTATGCTCCATTGGACAATGGCTCTTGGCATGTACGACGTGAAGCGTGCGAAAGCAAACACCTTGCAAGGGTCCAGCCCACAGGAGGGAGCGTTATGTCCTTGGGAATGTTCTCGTGGCATTCCCTGAGGGATCTCGTCATTCTGGAAGGCGCAATGTGTCGACACAAGGATGCACCTATCCTTGGCGACGATGTCCTCCCCTACATGCAGTCTGTTTTCCCATGGCACGATGGCATCTACCTGCGGGACACTGCAACATGACACACAGCTGGTAATGTAGATGCGTGGTTCGACGGGCACCAATATGAGCCTACAGGCCACCAAACTACCCGGATTTAAACCCAGTTAAGAATCTGTGGGAACACTTTGATCGAACTGTTCGAGCCAACGATCCTCAACCTAGAAACCTAGCGCACTTTAAGAACGAAAGCACTTTTTCACGCTGGTCTCCTTACATTCTGGTTTGTTATAGTGTAAGTACTGTTGTACAGCGATACAGAAGACGTTGCGTTCTCTCCTAGTGCTTCCAGTTTTGCTAAACGATGAAGAGTGATTTGTCCTCACGGTACAGTATGCGATGGTGACCACATCTCAAAGGAGTGAAGCTTATTTATTCCCGGACCCCTATAGAAGCAGAGACAAGTTGTAGCTCGTAGAACCAGAGTATACTTGAGATTCTGAATTCGCGTTTCATTTACTAGTATCGTGATTTGTGACGAAGATATCGTGTCAAAAATCCGCGCTGAGTTACATTTGTTTGGGTTTTCTATCATCAGACATGTCATATCAATTCTCGCAGGTAATTACACCCTAGCTTTTTTTTCATATTTGTGAATTCTGAAAGTAACCCACCTGATCTTGTATGTATGTATGTTAACCGTCTCACACCAGACGAGTGTAACCCCTATGTTTGCGTGGCAGAGTAATGGTGGTGTACGCGTACGTGGAGAACTTGTTTGCGCAGCAATCGCCGACATAGTGTAACTGAGACAGAATAAGCGGAACCAGCCTGCATTCGCCGAGGCAGGTGGAAAACCGCCTAAAAACCATCCACAGACTGGCCGGTTCACCGGACCTCGACACAAATCCGCCTTGCGGATTCGCGCCGGGGACCAGGCGCTCCTTCCCAATCGGGAAAGCGGTGCGTTAGACCGACCGTACGGCTAACTGGGTGGGCTGACCTTAATACTGTGCACTTGTCTGAGCCTGACATTTGGAATTCAGTACTCATTTTCTAAAGCACTCGGAAAATACTCCTGAATAACCTCTGAAATTTTGTTCGGGTTCATCAACGCAGAGCTGGAATACTGCCGAACACTGTTTGACAAGATGTGATTGGTTGTTCTTATACGTCATGGAATGAAGCAGCCAGTGCGCACTGCTCTCTTTCTGCTCTCCTCGTACACCTGAGCACTAGCAAGAGACGTTTATGGCGTTACTGTTAACTCTTACTCCCAAAGATGCGTTTCTACTGCTAGCTTCTTTGTATTTAGACTTCCTTTTTCCTTTCCGCTGAAATGAACTTCACAGCGACACATACAGGCTATCCAGGAAGGTAATATAATAAAGACTTGTTCTACATAGACGTACACGATCATCAGGTATAAAAGAGCTACATATTGCGTCCTTAATACCTGTAACTGTAATCATCGGCAAAAAACCCTCACTCATGCTACAAACTGAATTCTACAGTTGCCCTTTGTTTCCAGCGTGGAACTCATTGCTTTGGGGTCACTGTTTTATCTCCCGATAGCTATCAGAATCCGTAGCGAAGTTGAAAGGGCCAGACTTTTTATCTGGCGCAGAACTTTTTAATTTGCTCGAGCGGAATTGGCGGCTTTGATCATGCAGGGGGTTCCCCCTCTGCTTCGTCTACGACGTGAAATGCATCGCTTCGTTCCTCCAGCGATGCACTCTACGTATTTTATACGGAAATGAATCTAGAATTAGAAAAAAAGTTGTTCTCTTTATTACTGATACATCTCGCGAGGGGCTGACTGGAAGAAAAATTCTGTAAACATTCTTTGTCGGGTTCGCAGTGCAGGAATGTAATTTCGCCAGTACACGCGCTGCGGAGAGAATGGAAAAGGCTTCATAATACCATCAAGACTGATTGACAGTGAGAGAGACAGGAAAATAATAGTAAAAGAACACTTAACTGTGCGAGTATCTGAGGCGGCAGGCTGCTTCGTCACGAACAGTCGATTGCGAACAGAGCTGGGTCGATGGAAAACAGTATGTTGGCAGAGGTAATCAGCACTTGTTCCCGTTCACAATGGACCTTGTAAGCTCGTTCAAAAGCAGGCGGATTTCTTCTCCGGTTGACTGCTATGCTCGCTTGTAGCCCGAAGGCGCTAGCCTCTTACCTAGCTTGCGTTTATCGCTGAATCTCTCACTCAGCCATAAGTCCCAAGCGACTGGAAGAAAGCACAGGTGACTCCTTTGTATAAAAAGGCAAAAGGATGGACCTGCAGAGTTACAGACCAATATCCCTAACATGGGTCTGTTGCAGAAACCTGAAACACATTCCGAGTGGTGGCGCAGTGGTTAGACACTGGACTCGCATTCGGGAGGACGACGGTTCAATCCCGCGTCCGGCCATCCTGATTTAGGTTTTCCGTGATTTCCCTAAATCGCTCCAGGCAAATGCCGGGATGGTTCCTTTCAAAGGGCACGGCCGACTTCCTTCCCCGTCCTTCCCTAATCCGATGAGACCGATGACCTCGCTGTCTGGTCTCCTTCCCCGAAACAACCAACCAACCACATTCCGAGTGCAAAAATAAGAAAAATTTCTTGAGATCGGAAAGCTTCTGTCCAGGAATCAGCACGGTTTTATAAAGTATCGCTCGTGCGAATCTTAGTTTGCCCTTTCCTCACATCATATCCTGGGAACTATGGATTAATTGCAACAGGCAGGTTCCACATTCCTAAGTTTTCGAAGAGCGTTTGACACGGTTCCCCAGTACAGACTGGTTAACGAAGGTACAAGCGTACGGAATAAGTTCCCACACCTTTAAGTGGCTCGAAAACTTCTTAAGGGGGGTAGGACGTCAAACGGGCCGACTTGGAGCAGGAGAGGCATCACAGGACACTTTAATTTCCAGTGTCTATACTTTTACAAATAAATTCATAAAACTTTGTCAGCATCACCAGGAAGGATTCAGGATTCACACTCATTGCAGTGGAAGTTCGAAAACAACAAAATAATTTTTTTTACGTGTGAAATTTCATCATTTTTTTCACTTACTAATGGCTGCATTTGTTGCTATAGGTACACTTTTCTTCATAAGTCACAGAGATTCTTCGATGAATTTTGCACAGCATACATACCATACTTACAGGTGTATGAAACTCTAGAATTTATTTAATTTATGAAAAAACGAATGATCTGTTGTATTTTAAACTTCAGGTTTAGAAAAAACACAAATTTTGTAGTTAATTACCTCAATTTTTACCACAGTTTTTAATAGATTTGGAAAATTCTAGAGTTTAATACACCTTTAAGTATGGTTTGTATGCTGTGCAAAATTCATCGAACCATCTCTCTTACTTATGAAGAAAAGTGTACCTACAGCAACAAATACTGCCATCAGTAAGTGAAAAAAATGATATTTTACATGTAAAAAAAAATTACTTCTTTTTGTTTTCGAACTTCCACTGCTATGAGTGTGAATTCTGAATCCTTCCTGGTCATGCTGACAAAGTTTTATGAATGTATTTGTAAAAGTATAGACAGTGGAAATTAAAATGTCCTGTGGTGCCTCTCCTGCTTCAGGTCGCCCCTTTTGACGTCCTACCACCTTAAGTAATAGAACGCAGTATGTCGTTCTCGACGTTGAGTGTTCATCAGATACAAGGGTACCGTCAGGAGTGCCACAAGGAATTGTGATAGGCCTGCTACTATTTTCTGTATACATAAATGGTCTGGCGTACAGGGTGGGCAGCAATCTGCGGTTGTTTACTGATGATCCTGTGGTTTGTGGTAAGGTGTCGAAGCTGCGTGACTGTAGGGAGATATAAGATGACTTAGACAATATTTCTCGTTGATGTGATGAATGGCAGCTAGCTCTAAATGTAGAAAAATGTTTTTCTACTCATCCGCATTAACTTACAAACGTGTAATGTTTGGATACAGCATTAATAATTCCGTGCTTGATACAGTCACGTCTTTTGAATGGCAGGGCATAACGTTGCAAAGCGATATCAAGTGGAATGAGCATGTGAGAGCCGTGGTAGAGAAGGCGAATGGTTGACTTTGGTTTATTGGGAGGATTCTAGGAAAGTGTGTTTATCTGTAAAGGAGACTCCATACAGGACGCTAGTGCGACCTACTCTTGAGTACTGTTCGAGTGTTTGGACCCGTACCAGGTCGGATTAAAGGGAGCCACCGAAGCTATTCACAACGGGCTGCCAGGTTTGTTACCGGCAGCTTCAAACACCACGCAAGTGTTATGGCGATGCTTCGGGAACTCAAATGGGAATCCTTCAAGGGAAGGCAACGTTCTTCCGAGGAACACTGTTAAGAAAATGTAGAGAACCGGCATTTGAAACTGACTGCAGAACGAATCCACTGCCGCATACGTACAAATGGCTCTGAGCACTATGGGACTTAACTTCTGAGGTCATCAGTCGCCTAGAACTTAGAACTACTTAAACCTAACTAACCTAAGGACATCACACACATCCATGCCCGAGGCAGGATTCGAACCTGCGACCGGAGCGGTTCCAGACTGTAGCGCCTAGAACCGCTCGGCCACCTCGGCCGGCGCCTACGTACATTTCGCCTAATGGCCACGAAGATAAGATACGAGAATCCGCGGCTTATACGGAGACATATAGATAGTCTATTTGCAAGTGGAGTAGGGGAAGGAAACGACTAATAGTTGTACAGGTTAACCTCCGCCGTGCCCCGTACGGTGGCTTGCGGTGTGTGTACGAGGGCTATTCAGAAAGTAGGGAACGTTTTGGCATTAGAAAAAAACTAAGTACAAGAAATACATTTTATTATATACATCTGAAAGAGCGACCGACATACTACTTTTTCACATAGTCACCAAACACACTGAGGCACTTATCATAACGGTGGACAAGCTTTGAAAGATCTTCGTCGTAAAATTCAGAGACTTCAGCCAGTGAGTCACGCCCGCCTGGAGTTCCGCGTTGTCATCAAAGCGCTGCGTTGTAAGCCAGTTCTTCATCTTGGGAAACAAGTGGAAGACGCTTGGCGCAAGATCGGGGCTGTAGGGCGGATGTGGGGAAAATTTCCCATTTGAAAGAATTAAGGAGTTCTTTAGTTCGGTTTGCCGTGTGAAGTCGGTCATTGTCGTGCAAAAACTAAATTTTGGAGGCCGGCCTGAGTGGCCGAGCGGTTCTAGACACTTAAGTTCGGAACCGCGCTGCTGCTACGGTCGCAGGTTCGAATCCTGCCTGGGGAATGGATGTGTGTGATGTCCTTAGGTTAGTTAGGTTCAAGTAGTTCTAAGTACTAGGGGACTGATGACATCAGATGTTAAGTCCGATAGTGCTCAGAGCCATTTTTGTGAACGTCTTTGGAGAAATGACAGGCCACTCTTCCTGAAGAATCGAAACTTGAGAAGGTAGTCATGTTGGACGCTGGGGTCTGGAGCCAAGTCGACGTTCCATTTCATTCCGTTGGGTTCAGATGGAGATTCTGTATAGGCCAGTCAATTCCAGGAGTGTTATTGTCCTCTAGCCCCTGCCTCACAGCTGGAGCCCCATGGCAGGCTGCATTGTCATGCTGATCACAATTAGTCATCGTCTCCGAACTGTTCTTCTACTATACGCAATACAAAATGCTGTAAAATAGGTTCATATCTTTCGATATTTACCGTTTTCCTAAGCCCAATAAGGAAACCAACCCCCCCCCCCCCCCCCCTCCGGAGGTCCGAGTCCTCCCTCTGGCATGGGTGTGAGTGTTGTTCTTAACATAAGTTAGTTTAAGTAGTGTGTAAGTCTAGGGACCGATGACATAAGCAGTTTGGTACCTTAGGAATTCACACACATTTAAACATTTGAAGGGAACCAAAATCTTAACCATGAAAAATACCTCCATACCGTAACACCACCTCATCGTACTTCGCTGTTGGCGCCACAGACGATGGCAGGTAACGTTCACCGGGCATTCACCAAATACAAACCAATCCCTCGGATTGCCAACCACTGCCCAATGTTGTCGCATCTTAGACCACCTCAGTCATCGCTTAGCTTATGAGTTGCTGCTCAATCACTGCACGCCGCTCTTTTTGACTCTTTACCCGCAGTGACTGTACTAGCTGGACAGTTGGCAGCACATTACAACTTACTAGTGATGCCTTCCGCCGATTTAAATAGTGATTTTCCGTAGCTTCGCCCAACAACTCAAAGATTGGCACTGCAAAGTACTGAAGTACTGAGCACAAGGATTTATCATCCCCATAGAACGAGAATTTGAGTCTTACTACCAATGACAATATTTTATCACACGTGAATAATTCGTAGTCAGTATCAGGCAGCATTATAAGAGAAGGGAGCATTTGGGACCTGTATGCGTGTTGGACAGCAGAGGGCGACCGCTCTATTCGCATTTGAGTCCCACTCCAGCTAGCAAATTGACATGATTTGTATTTTTGTGTGACGAGAAGCCTGAAACCGCTGTCGTCCTTGTGCTGGAGAAATAGTTTATTTCGCCTCTGTTGTGTCCAGAAGAGTCGCGACATTTCTTCATATTGCTTACAAAACCGGTTCTGGACGATGTGAACTGTGAGAATAGGATCCCTGTCATCTTGGAAGACAGAATCACCGTTGGAGAACGAACATTGTACCATCAACCAAAATCCTCACATAACCCGTGGCAGTAATCTGGTCTTGCAGAATACCCATGGAATATCTCGGTATGGCTTTCCAAATCATCACCCCCCTCCCCCCCTCCCCCCCACATGTTTCACTCTTGACGTATACTCGGCCAGAAATTAGAATCAATGTGAAACAAGACTCATCCGACCAAATGATTTTCTTCGCTTGCTCCATAGTCCAGGATCAGAATGGTTCAAATGGCTCTGAGCACTATGGGACTTATATGAGGTCATCAGTCCTCTAGAACCTAGAACTACTTAAACCCAACCAACCTAAGGACATCACACACACCCATGCCCGAGGCAGGATTCGAACCTGCGACCGTAGCAGCAGCGCCGTTCTGGACTGAAGGGCCGAGAGCCGCTCGGCCACAGCGGCCGGCAGTCCAAGATCTATCGCTTCGGCACCATGTTTCCCCATTATGGACATTTGCATCACTCGTGAGTGGTTCTGGAATTCCAGCTTGCCCTGCAATGCGCCTCTTATGGGGTTCCCTTGGTGTTGTTTTGCTGCTGACAGGGTTCACGAGCAACATTAAGTTCTACCGTATTTTTCTCCCTCTTATTTTTCGTCATAATACTCTACAATGACCATCTGGTACGATCATTTAAACGCACACTTTCGTTCGCATTGTGACTTAAACGGATGATATCTTTCGACTTTCCCCGTATACGGCATAATTCTCCGATATGACGCCTCTTGAAACACCAAACATTTCGGTGCCCTAGGTTACGGAAGCACCCGCCGTAAGAGCATCACCGATTCGCCCACGTCCAAATTCACTTAGCTCCGATACACAGCAGTCACAACTATACAGAACAGTATTCTGGTCACGGCTGACAAATGCAATGTGTTGTGGACAGTGCCGTTCGTGGTCAGATACATAAAACAGCACAACCTGCAAGCTACCATCTGCCTTCATGTTCAAGCACACATATCTCGCGGTGTTTCAATATTTTTGTGCAACTCTTGTACAAACGCACTCACACTCTTCAGAAAATTGGAAACGGACTACAGACGCGTCACACATAATTACTACAGTAATTAGAATAACTGCAAATTACATATATTCTTAAAAACGTTTAGAACAGTAATGCATTCGCTGTCTATGTAGGGAATAATTTGAGTGTGAGATCTGATGCCTTATTTGATGACACTCTTTCTAATGTAGCGGTATGTGGGTGGATTAGAATACAAGACAGTTCAGTTCCTTCTTCAAGTGAGTAGCGCGTACTGTGTGTTACTGCTCTTACGCCGTTGCCTCCAGTAAAATACGCGTAGTTTATCTGCGGGCTGACTGTGGCTCGTGTGCTTGGGTGTGGTAACTCTTCGACCTGCAGCTCTCGCCTGCGACTGACGCCGCAGTTCTGCCTTCGTCCTTTATCAAATCGCCACTTCCGGAGTCTTACTTCAGCACGAGTTTGCCGAAATGGAAATGCGGCGACTCTTGCGAAGGAAGCGGGAAGGGTTATGGGAGGGGACGGGCAAGTTCGTTCCTCTGGCTCCCCTGTCCTTTGCCGGCCTCCGTCAGTAGAGGTGACGCTCCCTCGCAAAAAATATGGCTGCCCGCGCGGGTGAACGACGGCGCCAAAGCGCAGCGTGGCTTCTGCTGCAAGCGAAAAATATTGCTCGGTCCCCAGGAAAGCGATGCCAAACTGGGTTGAAACGTATCATAAATCATCAAAACTTCGCCGCAACGCTTTCGTCTGAGGTTACAGATAATGTCGTTGATATTTCTTTTTAATGATAAACCGGACTTTCCTTTTTTTTAATTTGGGGCGCGTCTGCTTTGCGCTGTACCTCTGCTATGCGACCTCACAAAGACAGCTTGTTCCTTGTATTTATTCGCACGGATTTCAGGTCCTAGTGCCGTATGATGATTTCTCGTGACTCGTGGATTAGTTGATGCCAGTTATCCGCACCGCTGATTCTTTGAAGAATTGCACTCGCGTGCATAAAATAACATTCATGTTTATTTTTTTAATTCAGTAATCGTAGGCCATATATGGTACTGTGGAGTCATACGAGAACTATCTTCCAACAAACGGTCATCATGATATAGCTAATTGGAAGTAGCATATTTCCATCTGACGTAATGTCTTGGTAACAGCAGGAGTTGAATGGTTTATACACGAACCTCAGCCTTGAGAAAAAAAGGTCAAACTCCAGTTTCAAGATTAAATAAGTTCCAGTTACTGGCATCAGTAAACTGCTTCCCTAAGGAGGGGAGAAAAAACATATACACTGTCTTCAGCTCTCTCTCTCTCTCTCTCTCTCTCTCTCTGTGTGTGTGTGTGTGTGTGTGTGTGTGTGTGTGTGTGTGAGAGAGAGAGAGAGAGAGAGAGAGAGAGAGAGAGAGAGAGAGAGAGAGAGAGAGAGAGAGAGAGAGAGAGAGAGGGGGGGGGGGATAAACAAGACGAGTAGACGTCAGTTTTCAACATATACTTCGTTAGGTTGACAACATGTAGGTAAACAAACAAAACAGGAGGAAACACATAGTGAAGTCACAATATTTACGTCTTTACATGCACAGTTATCGAACAAATACCTATAACTAGTGACAAAAAGAATGCTGAACGTGATGAACAGTATTAAGGAAGAAGTTTGGAATATAAAAATGTGTTTATGTTTCGGAAACGATGTGGTAGTCCCACCTCCGGACCAGATGAGAGGCAACGCAGGTGCCAACAAACTGTCAGTAACATAAAAAAGTGGCATAAAAAAAGAGATATGAACTGTTTGATAATCTAAAAATAACACACATCAAAACAAAACTGTACCGTTGTAGATCCTGCTAAAGATGCTCTGGAGTAAAAGAAGGCAAAACGTGTCTGGGAGAAATAAATTACAGTGCAGCAAGAAAAAGGTGGTTTTTATTTACAAAACAAATATTGCTTACCTAAGCATTGAGCTAATTGGAAGTGGGATTTATATGTTTGACGTAACGTCTTGGTAACAACGGGAGATGAACGGTCTACACACGAACGTCAGTCTTCAGGACAAAAGGTCAAACTCAAATTTCAAGATTAAATGAGTACCAGTTACCAGCATTAGTAAAGTGCTTTCCTAAAAACGAAAAAAAGACACACATGCACTCTTCAGCTCTGTAGAAAATGCCCAATGTAGCGACATTTCGTAAAAACTGCCAGTTTGTGTTACCGTTTCCGTGAAACTTTCGTGTCCTCATGCACAGCGTCTATACTAATAACCATTTAACTTAGTTTTCCGTTTGTAAGTGCCAATAATAATGTTGTACGGCTTAAAAATATTTGACACCCATTAAAATTGTAGGCTTGCTCGCATTTATTCTGTAGCTCCGTTGAGTGTTTTTCGTGATTCGCACTCTTTTTCCCGTACCGGTTTGCAGTTGCTGACCCAGTGTCTCGGATTCCGCTTAAGTGGTGGGCTGCATGGCCGTCGGATCCGTTCTGCTCCGCAGAAGGGCGTGCCACCAGTTTCTCTCCTCTGAAAATGGCACCGACGTAGGTGAGAGTCGAACAATGGATTCTCGCCAAGCTAGCCTTTCGCGGTAACCACGACGTTGCCACACGCTGCGTCATTCGATACTGGTCTGCAGTCGCACGGAATATGCAGACCCACCGACAAATACATCTAGGAAAGGCGCTAATGACCTCTCGCGATCTGGTTACTTGCCCCTCGGTGCCAGAAGAGGAAAAAGCTAGAAGACTTTACGATCTGTTTAACAGCCACCATCTACAGACCGGCTTTCGTGTACACACAATCCTCCAGAGAGCAGTTCGGTAACATGATTTATATCTACATCTACACCTATACTCTGCAGTCCACCTTATGGTGCGTGGCGGAGAGTACCCTGTACCATTTCTAGTTATTTTCTTTCTTTCTTCACTCGCAAATAGAGCGAGGGAAAAACGACTGTCCATATGCCCCCGTATGAGCCCTAATTTCTCGTATCTGATCTTCGTGGTGCTTATGCGCAAAGACAGGTTGGAGGCAACATACGTTGTGCAGTGAGCTTCAAATGCTGGTTCTCTAAATTTTGGCAGTAGTGCCCTGGAAAAGAACTTTGCCTTCCCACCAGGGAGTCCCATTTCAGTTCCCGAAGCATGTCCGTAACACATGCGCATTGTTCGAACCTATCACTAACAAATCTAGCAGCGCTCCTTTGAATCGCTTCGATGTCTTCCTCTAATCCGACCCCGTACAGATCTCAAACATTCGAGCAGTACTCAAGAATAGGTAAGCAGTAGCGTCCTATGTGCGATCTGCTTTAGTACTCTTCCTAAAATTCTCCAGTAAACTGAAGCCGACCATTCGTTTTCCCTACCACAGTTCTCACATCCTCGTTCCATTTCATATCGCTCTGCAACGTTACGCCCAAATATTTTAACGACGTGATTGCCTCACGCAGGACACTACTAATGCTGTATCCGAACATTGCTGTTTGTTTTTCCTACTCACCCGCATTAACTTACATTTTTCTACATTTAGAGCTAGCTGACATTCATCCCACCAATTATAAATTTTGTGTGTCATCTTCTCCTACCGCTACTCAACTTCGACACCTTATCATACACCACAACACGATCAGCATACAACCGCAGATTGCTGTCCATCCTGTCCGCCAGATCATTTATGTGTATAGAGGAAAATAGCGGCCCTATCACACTTCCCTGGAGCATTCCTGACGATACCTTTGTGTCTGACGGAGGCCAACGTACTGGGTTATATAACTACTGGATTATATAACTTAAGAAGTCTTCGAGCCACTAGCCTGTCTCTGAACCTGACCCATGTGCTCTTACGTTCTTTAACAGCCTGAAATGGGGCATTGTATCATATGCTTTCGTGAAACCGAGAAATATGGAATCTGCCTGTTGCCCGTCATACGTAGTTCGCAGTATATCCTGTAAGAAAAGGGCAAGCTGAATTTAGCACTAACGATGCTTTCTAAAAATGGTTCAAATGGCTCTGAGCACTATGGGACTTAATATCTGAGGTCATCAGTCCCCTACAACTTAGAACTACTTAAACCTAACTAACCTAAGGACATCACACACATCCATGCCTGAGGCAGGATTCGAACCTACGACCGTAGCGGTCACGCGGTTCCAGACTGAAGCGCGTAGAACCACACGGCCACACCGGCCGGCGATGCTTTCTAAAACCGTGCTGATTGGTGGATTTAAGCTTCTGGGTCTCAAGGAAATCAGAATATGTCAAGAATTTTGGAGCAGACCGAGTTTAGGGATATTGGTCTTTAATTTTTCGGGCCGTTCTTTTGCCCTTCTTATGGAAGGTCAAGTAGACTTTTTGACGTTATGTACTGTTTGAAATCTTATCGGCATAAACTATAAATTGTTACTTGGATATAACTCACGATAACACCCAGCACAGTATTAATGTTTATATTCACGCTGTACAACATATATCGCATTAGTTTTATTCCACTGGCTAAAGACGACTTAGGGCAACAGGCAATGGGCGGAACTTCTGCTATCTATCCCGATGACACCACTACATCGTGAGCAGTGAACGTCTGTGGGTGGAATCCACAGTTCCTGATCCATGCCATGGTCTTCACATCGTATAATTTGTGTTTCACTTAATATTCATTACGTTACATGTTTCCCTCAGTTCTGTTCTACTCTGTATTACGGAGTACGGTCCGAAGATGACAAAAGTCGGGTTGAAACCGGTCGTCACTTACTAATAAAAGTGTTTCTGTGCGACAAGACCGTTCTTTATAACTAGTTCATTGCGACCGCTGATGTTCCCAGTATGTTTACATATATTATCAGTGGTCGTTCACTTACTGTTCGTTCACTGCCATGCCTTATGCACCCGGTACTTCACTTACTGCACGCCCTAGATGAACGCCACCTTCAGATAGCAACTTCAACACTCCATAGACAACGAAGGAGCTTACGTGGCCCCTAGTCACCATTGGGCACATCCGGAAGGCCTTCGGGTGACATGTGGACGCCTAGACCGAACTTGGAAGAGTATTAGTTAGTGAAGTGCGACGGCTGACCAATTATGGATGAGGATAGCTCCCTAGTTTTTCTCGTATGTTGGAAACGTCGTTATGTTACACGCTGCTAGGTAATATTGCGGTCGCGCCACGAGCAGTCCGGAGCCAGAAATGCGAGGGGCACGGTAAGAGGAAAGTGTCCTGTGCACATGCCCAACACCAGTAGTGAAATCTAAGCTGTAAACATCAGCCGTCTCATTAGTTGTGTGGTAAGTGGGCCGGTACTGGTAGCACATTCCTAAAAGCTGCTACGACTTCTACTGGCGCGGGGATAGTACATCTAGCTGTATAATCCTATGGTCGAGAGAGTATTACACACAGGGAAATGGAACATATGAGTAACAGTGTACATATTGTGTGCCAAAACCTGTCATTTATACACTCCTGGAAATGGAAAAAGAACACATTGACACCGGTGTGTCAGACCCACCATACTTGCTCGGACACTGCGAGAGGGCTGTACAAGCAATGATCACGCGCACGGCACAGCGGACACACCAGGAACCGCGGTGTTGGCCGTCGAATGGCGCTAGCTGCGCAGCATTTGTGCCCCGCCGCCGTCAGTGTCAGCCAGTTTGCCGTGGCATACGGAGCTCCATCGCAGTCTTTAACACAGGTAGCATGCCGCGACAGCGTGGACGTGAACCGTATGTGCAGTTGACGGACTTTGAGCGAGGGCGTATAGTGGGCATGCGGGAGACCGGGTGGACGTACCGCCGAATTGCTCAACACGTGGGGCGTGAGGTCTCCACAGTACATCGATGTTGTCGCCAGTGGTCGGCGGAAGGTGCACGTGCCCGTCGACCTGGGACCGGACCGCAGCGACGCACGGATGCACACCAAGACCGTAGGATCCTACGCAGTGCCGTTGGGGACCGCACCGCCACTTCCCAGCAAATTAGGGACACTGTTGCTCCTGGGGCATCGGCGAGGACCATTCGCAACCGTCTCCATGAAGCTGGGCTACGGTCCCGCACACCGTTAGGCCGTCTTCCGCTCACGCCCCAACATCGTGCAGCCCGCCTCCAGTGGTGTCGCGACAGGCGTGAATGGAGGGACGAATGGAGACGTGTCGTCTTCAGCGATGAGAGTCGCTTCTGCCTTGGGGCCAATGATGGTCGTATGCGTGTTTGGCGCCGTGCAGGTGAGCGCCACAATCAGGACTGCATACGACCGAGGCACACAGGGCCAACACCCGGCATCATGGTGTGGGGAGTGATCTCCTACACTGGCCGTACACCACTGGTGATCGTCGAGGGGACACTGAATAGTGCACGGTACATCCAAACCGTCATCGAACCCATCGTTCTACCATTCCTAGACCGGCAAGGGAACTTGCTGTTCCAACAGGACAATGCACGTCCGCATGTATCCCGTGCCACCCAACGTGCTCTAGAAGGTGTAAGTCAACTACCCTGGCCAGCAAGATCTCCGGATCTGTCCCCCATTGAGCATGTTTGGGACTGGATGAAGCGTCGTCTCACGCGGTCTGCACGTCCAGCACGAACGCTGGTCCAACTGAGGCGCCAGGTGGAAATGGCATGGCAAGCCGTTCCACAGGACTACATCCAGCATCTCTACGATCGTCTCCATGGGAGAATAGCAGCCTGCATTGCTGCGAAAGGTGGATATACACTGTACTAGTGCCGACATTGTGCATGCTCTGTTGCCAGTGTCTATGTGCCTGTGGTTCTGTCAGTGTGATCATGTGATGTATCTGACCCCAGGAATGTGTCAATAAAGTTTCCCCTTCCTGGGACAATGAATTCACGGTGTTCTTATTTCAATTTCCAGGAGTGTAGATAAGGGATACTGTTGCATTTTCAGATTCTGTGGCAGGATTGTAAGAAACAATCTAGCAAGACCGTTATGTTACAGCTTATCATCCGGAACAGTTTCCCATATTTATGCCTTCGCGTACTCTGAATACCACTTGTTAGTAATAGAGCCCAGTAGTGTCCTGGACGGCAAGTATTCAGCACAAAGATATCGTCAGGAGCCCCCAGGGACGTGCGGTACGACTGCTTTCGTTGTCTATACACGCTGACTTGCTGAAAAGTAATGCCTCCGAATTTTTCGTCTGTATGTAAGGGCCTTACGTGCGAATATCGTTGTTCACTCGTGATTTCTCACTTGATTAGGTCGTTAGGTGTTTCAGAGCCTATGTCAGCGACGTCTAGTATTTATGTTCCACGTCTGTTTACGCCGTTTTAACAGAATTTGTTGTACAAGTTGCCCATTTACAGTTGAGTACATACAGTAGTGTAAATGCACGGGGGTGCTGAAAAGTAGTGCCCCGAGTTTTTTATGTGCAAACTCTTAAGGCTTTTCAAATAAAAATAATTTATTATCAGTCTCATTCTTATCCTTCATTCTAAATATTTATTTCTCAACATAATCACCCTGGCGAGGAACAGATTTCTCCCAACGGGATACCAGTTGGTTGTTACAGTCACTGTATAATGTCTGACTTTATTAACTGAGCCTCTGCTTGCACTGCTTCATAACTGTCAAAGCAAAGTCATCGGAAGTGCTCTTTAAGTTTTGGAAACAGATGAAAATCGAATGGGACCAGTATGTAGGATGATCGTTGACAGTGAACCCGAGGGGTCGGATTGTTGCAGATGTTGCAGCGTTCGTGCGTGGTGCGGCATTGTCATATTGAAGGAAAGGGTCCACCATGTGTGGACGAAGTCTTTGAATTCGTGTTTTCAGTTTTCAAATGATTCAAATGGCTCTGAGCACTATGGGACTTAACTTCTGAGGTCATCAGTCCCCTAGACTTAGAACTACTTAAACCTAACTAACCTAAGGACATCACACACACCCATGCCCGAGGCAGGATTCGAACCTACGACCGTAGCAGCAGCGCAGTTCCGGAGTGAAGCGCCTAGAACCGCTCGGCCACCGCGGCCGGCCTTTCAGTTTTCCGAGGATCTTGCAGTACCTTGCAGAATTCATGGTGGTGCCTCCAGGCGTGAATTCTAAATGGACGACACCTTGAACCGCACAGAACGTAGTGAGCATGGCTTTGAACTTTTTTGGTGTCGGCGAACCTAGGATGCTCTCTTGTTTTTGAGGTCAAAATGGTGAACCCAGCTTTTATCACCTGTCATAATGTTGTTACGGATCCCATCTCCCTTCCGCTCAAGTCGGAAAAGAAATTTTTGACAGATGTCCAATGTCCTCTGTTTCATGTCAGGAGTGAGCAGTCGAGATGCCCACGTGCGCAGTTTTCTGTACGGCAGTTCCCCAACGATGGTCTGTACACACTCTTGCGATATGCCACACGTATCTGAGAGCTGTGTCCGTATTATCTGCAGATTTTCTCTGCTGAGTTCATCGACCCTGTTCCAATGAGTCTTATCGGATACCGTACGCGTTCGTTCACACCGAGCTCTGTATCACACGTTGATGTTATCACGACAGTTTCCTTCATTAAAAGTATGAACAACCAGCGTCGCACATCTCTGATGAGGATATAATCGTCGCCGTACGCAGATTTCATTCTTCTGTGGATTTCAGTTGGAGGCACGTTTTCTGCGGTTAAAAACTGTTTCTCACGCAGCGGCATAGGTAACATTAAACACAGCCATGTTACACGCTACAGTTCAGAGCCCTTTAGCGGCAGAGGGTGAAGCGGGAAAGTCGACAGAGCAGTGTGCGTGGCGTGTGATAACTGATGTTAAGAACAGAATAAATTTCGGAGGCATGTATTTTCAGCATAAACTCGTAACTTAGTTTAACAGCAGCAAAATGGTTCAAATGGCTCTGAGCACTATGGGACTCAACTGCTGTGGTCATAAGTCCCCTAGAACTTTGAACTACTTAAACCTAACTAACCTAAGGACATCACACACATCCATGCCCGAGGCAGGATTCGAACCTGCGTCCGTAGCAGTCGCACGGTTCCGGACTGCGCGCCTAGAACCGCGAGACCACCGCGGCCGGCTTAACAGCAGCAACAAGCCTAGTAAAAATATGCATAACATGTAATGGTTCAGCCTACATTGAAAATAGAATAAAAATTTCACGTTTTACTTTTCAGTTCGCCGTTGTAGATAAACTATGTGACTGATAACGTGAGCAGCAATGTGCGAGTATTTGCTGATGACGCTATAGTGCGTGGGAATGGTCGTCGTCGAGTGAATGTGGAAGGATGCAGGACGACTAGAATTTTTATTCTGCGTCATGGATGACAGTTTGCTGTAAATGTAGAAAAATTTAAGTTAATGCAGATGTAGGAAAACAGTATTGTGATGTTCGAATACAATATTAGTGTTGTGGTGCTTGAGACAGTCACACGGGTTAAATATCTAGACCTAACTTTGCAAAGCGATATGACATAGAACGAGGTTGTAAGTACGGTAACAGGGAAGGCTAATGATCGACTACGGTTCATTGGGCGAATTTTAGTAAAGTGTGGTTTTTCTATAAAGGAATCCGCATATAGAACACTAATGCGACCCATTCTTGTGTGCTGCTCAAGTGTTTGGGATCCCCACCAGGTCGGATTACAGGAAGACTTAGAACATTTCACAGGCATGTCCTAAGACGTTTCACCGGTAGGTATGATCAGCGCACTAGTTTTACGGAAATCCTCTTCGAACTCAAATGCGAATCCCTGGAGGGAAGACGACGTTCTTTTCGCGAAACACTATTGAGAAAAGTTAGAGAACTGTCGGTTGAGGCTGGCTGCAGAACGATTGTACAACCGGCAACGTATATTTTGTTTACAGACCCTGAAGACAGGAGGAATCAGGTCTCGTACGGAATCATACAGATAGTCGTTCTCTCTGTCTCCCATTTAGGAGAGGAACGGGAAAGGAAATGATTAGTAGTATTACAAAGTACTCTCTGGTTTGTACCGTATGGGGGCTTGCGCAGTGTGTATATACAGGGTGTGCATATACAGGGTGGTCCATTAATAGTGACCGGGCCAAACATCTCACGAAATAAGCATCAAACGAAAAAACTACAAAGAACGAAACCCGTCTAGCTTGAAGGGAGAAACCAGATGGCGCTGTGGTTGGCCCGCTAGATGGCACTGCCATAGGTCAAACGGATATCAACAGCGTTTTTTTTAAAAATAGGAACCCCCATTTTTATTACATATTCGTGTCGTACGTAAAGCAATATAAATGTTTTAGTTGAAACACTTTTTTCGCTTTGTGACAGATGGCGCTGTATAGCCACAAACGTATAAGTACGTGGTATCACGTAACATTCCACCAGTGCAGACGGTATTTGCTTCGTGATACATTACCCGTGTTAAAATGGACCGTTTTCCTGTTGCGGAAAAGGTCGATATCGTGTTGATGTATGGCTATTGTGATCAAAATGCCCAACGGGCGTGTGCTATGTATGCTGCTCGGTATCCTGGAGGATATCATCCAAGTATCCGGACCGTTCGCCGGATAGTTACGTTATTTAAGGAAACAGGAAGTGTTCAGCCACAAGTGAAACGTCAACGACGACTTGTAACAAATGATGATACCCAAGTACGTGTTGTGTTTTAGCTGCTGTCGCTGATAATCCGCACATCAGTAGCAGACAAACTGCGCGAGAATCGGGACTCTCAAAAACGTCGGTGTTGAGAATGCTACATCAACATAGATTGCACCCGTACCATATTTCTATGCATCAGGAATTGCATGGCGACGACTTTGAACGTCGTGTACAGCTCTGCCACTGGGCACAAGAGAAATTACGGGACGATGACAGATTTCCTGCACACGTTCTATTTAGCGACGAAGTGTCATTCACCAACAGCGGTAACATAAACCGGCATAATATGGACTATTTGGGCAACAGAAAATCCACGATGGCTGCGACAAGTGGAACATCAACGACCTTGGCGGGTTAATGGTTCAAAAATGGCTCTGAGCACTATGGGACTTAACATCTATGGTCATCAGTCCCCTAGAACTTAGAACTACTTAAACCTAACTAACCTAAGGACAGCACACAACACCCAGCCATCACGAGGCAGAGAAAATCCCTGACCCCGCCGGGAATGCGGGTTAATGTATGGCGCGGCATTATGGGAGGAGGAAGGATAATTGGCCCCCATTTTATCGATGGCAATCTAAAAAAAATGGTTCAAATGGCTCTGAGCACTATGGGACTCAACTGCTGAGGTCATTAGTCCCCTAGAACTTAGAACTAGTTAAACCTAACTAACCTAAGGACATCACACACATCCATGCCCGAGGCAGGATTCGAACCTGCGACCGTAGCGGTCTTGCGGTTCCAGACTGCAGCGCCTTTAACCGCACGGCCACTTCGGCCGGCCGATGGCAATCTAAATGGTGCAATGTATGCTGATTCCCTACGTAATGTTCTACCGATGTTACTATAAGATGTTTCGCTGCATGATGGATGTGCGGCACATGGCTCGCGTGCGGTTGAAGCTGTATTCAATAGCATACTTCATGATAGGTGGATTGGTCGAGGAGGAACCACACCTTGGTCCGCACGTTCGCCGGATCTGACGTCCCCGGATTTCTTTCTGTGGGGAAAGTTGAAGGATATTTGTTATCGTGATCCACCGACAACGCCTGACAACATGCGTCAGCGCATTGTCAATGCATGTGCGAACATTACGGAAGGCGAACAACTCGCTGTTGAGAGGAATGTCGTTACACGTATTGTAAACTGCATTGAGGTTGACGGACATCATTTTGAGTATTTATTGCAATAATGTGGTATTTACAGGTAATCACGCTGTAACATCATGCGTTCTCAGAAATGAGAAGTTCACAAAGGTACATGTGTCACATTGTAACAAGCGAAATAAAATGTTCAAACGTGCCTATGTTCTGTATTTTAATTTAAAAAACGTACCTGTTACCAACTGTTCGTCTAAAATTGTGAGACATATGTTTGTGACTATTACAGCGCCATCTATGACAAAGCAGAGAACGTGGTCTAACTAAAACATTCATATTTCTTTACGTACTACACGAATATGTAATAAAAATGGGGGTTCCTATTTTAAAAAAAAACGCACTTGATATCAGTTTGACTTATGGCAGCGCCATCTAGCGGGCCATCCATAGCGCCATCTGGTTTCCCCCTTCAAGCTAGACAAGTTTCGTTCTTTGTAGTTTTTTCGTTTGACGCTTATTTCGTGAGATAATTGGCCCGGTCACGATGAATGGACCACCCTGTATTTGCAGAAGGAAGGAAAAAGATTGGGTTTAGCCTCGTTTAGACGGAGAGATCATCGGAGAGGGAGAACAATCTCGGCTTGGGGAATAAACCTTGCTCCTTTTCACGGGAACCATCCCAGTCACCTTAAACATTTTAGGGAGGTAGCGGGAAACCTGAGTCTGGATGTTCCCTAATACTAGCCCAGGCTGTTAGCACTGTACCACCTCGCTCAGTAAGGACAGAGGTATGCACGCACATATGAAACTATCAAATTTACCGCCGGCCGCGGTGGTCATGCGGTTCTAGGCGCTCAGTCCGGAACCGCGCGCCTGCTACGGTCGCAGGTTCGAATCCTGCCTCGGGCATGGATGTGTGTGATGTCCTTAGGTTAGTTAGGTTTAACTAGTTCTAAGTTCTGGGGGACTGATGACCACAGATGTTAAGTCCCGTAGTGCTCAGAGCCATTTGAACCATTTAACAAATTTACCAAATTTTTGCCTTCGGGTACTTTCTGAATCAGCGCAGGATACATTGGCCAAAGCGTTGGGCGAGTCCATTCGTTTGTTCGAAAGAGGAGGCCGACAAGTGTTTGCCACCTTCTAGCCAGTTGGTGGTGACAGAATCGAGGCGCACGCCCTGCAATATTTCTCAAACGATTTTACGGAAACTATTCTGTAAAAAAAAACTGTAGCTTTACTTATAGCTTTAGAGATGTCTATCTGTCAGCAATCTTGAGAAAATTGATCTGATCTAGCACTCTCATTTGGGATCGCGCCGTTCCAGTGATAAAGCCAGCGTGGAATATCCACAACATTCTTCATTTCAGATACTGAAATGAGTTATTCCACTAAATACAAACTTTTTCGGTGAAATAATGCAATTTTTAAGGGTCCCCAGTAGTTGGTGAAACGAGAAATGCTGTATGTTTTGGAATAACATAAGTGAAGACTTCGCACATTCTTTTGTATTGAGGATATACTTTTTCATAATCGACTGACCCTACTTTTGCTCGGTTCTTCACTTAATAAATTTAATAAACCACTGTTTCAGAATTATCTCACAATTGTGTTAGTGATGTTAAAGTGTGTAAACTCCACTGTGTTGTGGCAAAAGAACCAAATTTTAACATGGCATCCAGAGAAATATGTAGGTTTTTCTCAAAATTCGCCAATCATGACGCTGCTCGGAAAGTTACATATGGTCAACAAGCCTGGCGAAAATAAATTGTTGCATCTTCGGCGGAGTTCTCTTTAGCTACTAACCAAGCAGAGGTGACAGATCTTTTCGAATGATCACCATGCTGTGTGGGCGTGGAGGGGCTCCCCTTAATATTTACAATTAAATGTGAGCATAGGCTTAAGTTTAGAACGGCACTTCCCCTCCAGCGCTCCGCATTTCCCCTACAACGTCTGCCCCTAACCCACACCGCTACCGCTCTCCCCCGGCGCTTGCCCAGCCATCTATACATCTACCCGCCACGGTATTCTGCGCAGACACTGTCACTCGGTTTCTGTCTGACTACATTCTACTCTCGTGGAAATAAAAAGAGTTACACCATGAACACCTTAGCAGTACACTACCACACTGTTACTCCAATACTCCCATGCCTGTGGGACATATTGATTAAACTCCATCATTATGCGAGCTTATTTTCAGTTTTTTTTAAAAAAAACAGTTCCTACTCATGAAAAGTGCTGTTTGCTTCCAAGCCATAATGGATACAAGTGTGTATTCATACTTGTGGGAGTCAAACCTCATACTGATGTTGAGAATAGAAATCAGTTCAGAACAGAGTAAATGTTTAATTATCTGATATCAATTACTTAATACAGGGTGTTTCAAAAATGACCGGTATATTTGAAACGACAATAAAAACTAAACGAGCAGCGATAGAAATACACCGTTTGTTGCAATATGCTTTGGACAACAGTACATTTTCAGGCGGACAAACTTTCGAAATTACAGTAGTTACAATTTTCAACAACAGATGGCGCTGCAAGTGATGTGAAAGATATAGAAGACAACGCAGTCTGTGGGTGCGCCATTCTGTACGTCGTCTTTCTGCTGTAAGCGTGTGCTGTTCACAACGTGCAAGTGTGCTGTGGACAACATGGTTTATTCCTTAGAACAGAGGACTTTTCTGGTGTTGGAATTCCACCGCCTAGAACACAGTGTTGTTGCAAGAAGACGAAGTTTTCAACGGAGGTTTAATGTAACCAAAGGACCGAAAAGCGATACAATAAAGGATCTGTTTGAAAAATTTCAACGGACTGGGAATGTGACGGATGAACGTGCTGGAAAGGTAGGGCTACCGCATACGGCAACCACAGAGGGCAACGCGCAGCTAGTGCAGCAGGTGATCCAACAGCGGCCTCGGGTTTCCGTTCGCCGTGTTGCAGCTGCGGTCCAAATGACGCCAACGTCCACTTATCGTCTCATGCGCCAGAGTTTACACCTCTATCCGTACAAAATTCAAACGCGGCAACCCCTCAGCGCCGATACCATTGCTGCACGAAAGACATTCGCTAACGATATAGTGCACAGGATTGATGACGGCGATATGCATGTGGGCAGCATTTGGTTTACTGACGAAGCTTATTTTTACCTGGACGGCTTCGTCAATAAACAGAACTGGCGCATGTGGGGAACCGAAAAGCCCCATGTTGCAGTCCCATCGTCCCTGCATCCTCAAAAAGTACTGGTATGGGCCGCCATTTCTTCCAAAGGAATCATTGGCCCATTTTTCAGATCCGAAACGATTACTGCATCACGCTATCTGGACATTCTTCTTGAATTTGTGGCGGTACAAACAGCCTTAGACGACACTGCGAACACCTCGTGGTTTATGCAAGATGGTGCCCGGCCACATCGCACGCCCGACGTCTTTAATTTCCTGAATAAATATTTCGATGATCGTGTGATTGCTTTGGGCTATCCGAAACATACAGGAGGCGGCGTGGATTGGCCTCCCTATTCGCCAGACATGAACCCCTGTGACTTCTTTCTGTGGGGACACTTGAAAGACCAGGTGTACCGCCAGAATCCAGAAACAATTGAACAGCTGAAGCAGTACATCTCATCTGGATGTGAAGCCATTCCGCCAGACACGTTGTCAAAGGTTTCGGGTAATTTCATTCAGAGACTACGCCATATTATTGCTACGCATGGTGGATATGTGGAAAATATCGTACTATAGAGTTTCCCAGACCGCAGCGCCATCTGTTGTTGACAATTGTAACTACTGTAATTTCGAAAGTTTGTCTGCCTGAAAATATACTGTTGTCCCAAGCATATTGCAACAAACGGTGTATTTCTATCGCTGCTCGTTTAGTTTTTATTACCGTTTCAAATATACCGGTCATTTTTGAAACACCCTGTATGTGTAATGTGACAAATGTCTTCACAAAATTTGATTAATACTGGTACTTCATGGTGTAATGTAACCTCTTCCATTTCTTTTACTGTAGTACTGTGGTGTTAATGATGGACTGTTACATTTCTATCCTCTGACACCACAATAAAACACCACGAATATGTTATGGTGTTCTTTGGTTCAGTTGTGAGGTCACTGTGTATTCCCACTAGAGTGTTTTTCAATACGATTGTCCACTGTTTTGTAAACTTTTGTGTCTTTGCATACACCAGTTCCTATGAGCCTACTGCCGCGTGGGATTAGCCGAGCGGTCTAGGGCGCTGCAGTCATGGGCTGTGCGGCTGGTCCCGGCGGAGGTTCGAGTCCTCCCTGTGGCGTGTGTGCGTGTGTGTGTGTGTGTGTGTGTGTGTGTGTGTGTGTTTTTGTCCTTAGGATAATTTATGTTAAGTAGTATGTAAGCTTAGAGACTGATGACCTTAGCAGTTAAGTCCCATAAGATTTCACACACATTTGAACACACATGAGGCCACTGTGTTAGCCTAATCATGGATTTCACCCTTTGCTGATCAGTATTTCTCTACAGTTTCTTTTCTGCCACTACAGCTGTCCTCCACGGGTTGTATTTCTCGTTGTGAAACACACCAGACATGGTTTCCATCGAAATCGGAGCTCATTTGCAAACAAGCTGGTGCATCACACGGAGTGTACTTCCCAACTTGTGGCAGCAGTTCTCTCCAATGGCAGTTCAGCTGTATCTGACTATCAAATTTCGGAAGTTTATGAAAATGAACGTATCTAAAACTGCTGCGTTAGCTCTGAAAAGGCACAAGTACTCCCTTGTCCATACGCTAGCCATGTTTTTCTCCCTGTAATACACACATATCCATGAACATGACATAAGACAAAAGAAAACTTCCATATTCAGTAAGTAAGGACGTCAGCTTTTAATACTTCCGACACAAATAGTGCAGTACAATTTAACAAGAGGCCTCCACAGAAGATAAAAGAAAAAAATGATTAAATAATTTTTAAGCCGAACACAAGGGCCATTCTTATTAGATCACTGCTACTATTGACGAGAAGAATTTAATGAAGAAATGATGTATCCCACAAACGGGAAGATTTTTAGATTAATAGATAAATACTGAATTGCAATCCAATTATGCAGTGTTGTACAAAGCAATCTTGCGATTAGTTGATATGTTTCCCCTGGCATGTTCACAAAATCGAACACAATCTCTCCTAAGACTGATACGATTTTAAAAAATATTTGGAGATAGCATAATGCGAACTAACAACATTTGACTTCACAACTCTGGCCTACTGTGCCATACATGATGTTTTTTTCTTTCTTTTCTTTTTTTTCTGAAACTAATCTTTTATCGTACTCAAATACAATGAATTAAAACGTTTTACAAATGCTGATGAGTATAGCAAGGACGTAATTTACTGTGTAAAACCCATCAAAAATGTGGTTCAAGAGACTGCAGTTCAATTGCAAACGATGTAATACAACGTGGCGCCTTACAAGTTCTGCTTGTGATGTAGAACGCGATCTTGCAGCTCGTTGGCCACGTTTCTCTCGAAAAATCTAGCTTGTCGTATTCAGTCTTCTATGCTTTGAATGCTATGCAACGAGAAACGCCGCGTGACGTCACACAACTCGACCAACTTCTCGTCACGAACGTTTTTACGTGCCATGTGAGGAGGAAAACTTCAATTTGAGTTTTTAGGATACTTGGGTTAAATGTGCTAAGATGAACTGTGAGTTAGAGTTCCATGTTTCTCCTTCTTAAATGGCGACGTGTGTCACCACATCCTGTAGGGCTGAAAAGCTCTGGCTTTTCAGTATAACCTCTGCTTTCCTGAGTTTTGTATTTTTTATTTGTACTTTAAAAAGAATCCCGTTACGGTATTCATAACATGGAGCAGAATTAAATTCCTTAGATATAAATTGTAATTTAGTTCCGACGCAGATTTTAATCTGCCTCTGCGCTCTTCACATCTACCCATTCTCGAGTATTCAATATACAGGGTGCGTAAAAAAAATGTGTACGAACTTTGAAGCGTCATAGAAAATTTGCTTCCCGTTCTACAATGTTAAATTTCTGGAAATGGAAAGCTTAAAGTCCAATTGGAAAAATAAATGTACTTTGCAAATGTGATTAGTGTTCAAACTAGTGGCCTTCAGCATCAATACATTTCTGAGTACGAGTCACCACTGATTCCGTACATCGTACCAAAGTGTCCAATGAGATTTATGCGCACACCGCCTGAATCTCATTCCAAAGTGTGTCCAGGTTATGTGGTTTACGTTCGTACACCTTATCTTTTACTGTGGCCCATAAGAAGATATCCAGCGGCGTGAGGTCTGGAGAGCGTGTAGGAAACTCGATCGGTCCCCTGCGTCCTATCCACTGGCCTGGCACATTGTGATCCAGGTATGCTCGTACGTCCCTATGATAGTGCGGCGGGGCGCCATCTTGTTGGAAATAAAACTCACCATTACCATATTATGCACGAATGACAGGGAATATGGAGCCAGCAAGCATTGTTAGGTACGTTTCTCCAGTAACAGTACCTTCAAAGCGGAAAGGCCCAATTAGTCCGCTTGCGGACAAACCACACCACACATTTACACCAGGCAAATTCACAGCCTTTTCAACTGTAATGTGAGGATTATGTTCATCCCAGTACACACAATTGTGCTTATTGACAGTTCCATTGAGTTTGAATTGGGCTTCATCCGACCAAATTATGCTACCCATAAATCCCGGTTCACGTCTCACCATCTCCTGAACCCATTCACAAAAATCTAACCTTCAATCTGGATCGTCGTCACTTGGCTGTTGCACCAGCCTTGGAAAGTACACACGAAACTTTCCTTTCTTCAGAATGCGTAGCACACTACTAGCACTTACATTACTCTCACGTGCCGCTTGTCTTGAAGATTTTTGAGGCGAACGCTGAAACAGTTCCAAGACCGCAGTTGTGGAATCATCACTTGTATCTAGCTGTACGAGGTTGTCCTGATCTACCTTTATGCACATCACACACTGTTCCATGAATTTCGAATTTGTCTCATAGACGTTTAGTTGTTAACCTTGAGGGTGGTTCTGTACCATACTCACTTCTCCACTGTCTTCGAACCGCAGCTACATTCACAAACTTCCAGCACCACTTAATTATCTGCTTCCGCGCTTCACAGCTCAAACGCACGTCCGCCATGTTGCAGTTACTTCCTTGCCACTGCTGCCACCTGCTGAAGAAACATAACATTACTTTCTCACAGATATTTAACATTGTAAAACGGGAAATAAATTGTGTATGACAGTTCAAAGTGTGTGTACATTTTTTTGACGCACCTTGTAGTGGTCAGACACGATGTTTTTGTGTTTTCAGTTGCTGATGTATTCGTACTGCCAAACGTTACTTTCACCTGCAAAGTGTACCCAGTCGCCCTTCGATTGAAATATCTGGTGCTTCAAAATTATTTTGCTAACATCCATTGCGACGGATATGATCAAGTAGGGACTACGAGACAATTTCAGTTCCTTCTAATTTGCTCTTTTGTTTATCTGCAATATTCTTGCACTTTTCTGCATGTCTCTTTTTTTCTCTTTCTTCAGACCACTTTACACTTGTTATTTTGCAGCTTCTGTCATGGTATCCTCCTGAATTTAACACTTTCCTTCTGAAAGTACCCCTTTCTGCTGCTGCTTTTGTACGTATGTTGTGTATTTGTGTTGATTTCACAGCTGCACCTTGTGAATTTGTTTTCCCAAAGATGCTTGAAGATTTTTTCGGTCATTCATCCTTTATAAATGCCCAAAAAATCAGTCTTCTTTTCTTATTGTTTATATTTTTTTCCATTCTGATATACTCGACTTTCATTTCTTAATTTCCAGGCTCATTCGCTCCATGTTGAACCTTAAAATTATCCTCATGATGCTAAATTAGTTATGGAAGAGTGTCACTTTTAGTAACATAATAGTAAATTTATAAAAGAAGAAAACGAAAATCATTGAATGACGCGGTGTCGGGAACATTGCAACCAAGTAATTTGTATATTGTTAATTAATATTCTTCTATTAGAACAAAAAAAACACAACTTCTAGTTCAGGCAAAGCACTAGTGGGAATCTGTCTTGGCTGAAACTAAGTCCAATACACAGTATAGTCACTCTCCAGAGCGAAGTCCATTAGTAAAAAAAAAAAAAAATGGCGTGTGACGAGGGCCTCCCGTGGGGTAGACCGCTCGCCTGGTGCAAGTCTTTCGGTTTGACGCCACTCCGGCGACTTGCGCGTCGATGGGGATGAAATGATGATGATGATGATGATGATGGTAACACAACACCCAATCCCTGAGCGGAGAAAATCTCTGACCCAGCTGGGAATCGAACCCGGGCCCTTAGGATTGACAGTCTGTCGCGCTGACCAATTTATTTTTTATTTATTTTTTATTTTTTTAAGTCTCATTTTCTTCGTTTCGTTCGTTGCATCTGCTCGGGGCGGACGTCGTGAGACACCCGTTTAAGTTCGTCGTTGATCGATTAACTCAGTTTTTTTTTATTACAGAGGCCAGTTAACCCTCTAACCGAACACGCTGAGCTACCATGCCGGCAGACTGCTGATTCAAGACTGCCACTAACTCACTGGGCCGCAAGTTAAACAGCCACTTGGATTGACGTTGGGAATCTGCATGATTTGCTGTGACTGGCGAGCGATATCATGTGTTTGCTCATCGATTTCTCAGGCAGAGAGATGTCATCCCTCTGCTTGATTGGTGCACGTAACGAAGATGTGGAAAGTAATGCAGCTGCTGCTAATGGTCTCAGTGCAAGACCACCAAAATACTCGCTGCTCTGGCATCATCTTGATGTAGGACATACTTGCACGCCACTTGCAGCACAATGGCAGACTACGTGGCAAAGGTCGTGGCATAGGATACAGAAAAGTATTCGTACAGTTTGTGAACAAACAGAAACAAACAATGCTATACACTAAACTCTCGCTAATACGGCCCTCGGTAGGCCGGTCTCTCAGTAATCCGTCACAAAAATGTAGTTAGTTAATTACAATGTTCAACATTCCTGTACACTTTGAAATTGTGGCCTTCTTGCGGATCATTATCATGGCTTCTAAAGGGAAACACATTATGCGAGACCTCAAGCAGAAACTCGAAATTAGATACAAACTGAACTGCGGTTCTTTGCAGAAAACAAATGTTGCTGGCAACAGTGTTGAACGAGCAACTATTTATGACCAAACTTCGGCAGAAAAGAGGTAATCATAAGCTCACAGGAAAGTTACGATGAAACTGATGATGAAGAAGACGACATAGAAGGAGAGAACATGAGGATATAACAGACCGCGGGTGCTGAAGCTGGAGACGTCATCCTGGAGTACATTATGCAACAATCAGAAACATGGCAGGACTTATGAAATGCTTGTAAAGCCATCGTGTAATAAAGTATGCTACCGTCGCGTAACATCATGGTGACAACTAAAATTTGGAACATATTTCATAGTGAATGTTGAGTGATAGTAATACGCATGAACACATTCAAGGGCAAGTTTTCTGTAAAAATTGATTGTATCTTTTGATCTGATAAAGTACAATCCCTATGTGTTTATACTAAATTTTAGACCCTCTCAACAATTCGGCGAGGAATGGCCTATTTAGCAAGTCTAGTGTAGTACTTAAAGCTGTCAAGGGAATACAGTAGTAATTATGTCCTGAAGAACTACGTAAATAAAATCTTAAATTTTTCAACAAGAACATCAAACGCATAGAAAGAAATCCAAGAAAATGATTCCAAGCCTTAACTTAAAAAAAAAATCTCCTAATAAAACTGATTTTTTTATTTGACAAAAGAGAAAAAGCATACGGCACCAGGATAAGCCCAATTGCACCTAATTCACGGCGCCAACCAAAAATTCATAAAGCAAACATCCCTACGAACCCAATAGCTTAATATGTCAGCAAAAAAAAAAAATTGTATTCTGAGTCAAAACTACATATATGATAATCATTACACACTAAAGAATTCGGTCTCGCGGTTCTAGGCGCGCAGTCCGGAACCGTGCGACTGCTACGGTCGCAGGTTCGAATCCTGCCTCGGGCATGGATGTGTGTGATGTCCTTAGGTTAGTTAGGTTTAAGTAGTTCTAAGTTCTAGGGGACTAATGACCACAGCAGTTGAGTCCCATAGTGCTCAGAGCCAAACTAAAGAATTCAAATGACCTGATACAGCAAACTAACGATGTTCACATTGCAGACAATGGAAATTTTATTTCCTTACATGTAATCAACGGTTGTACGCTAATGTACCAGTTAATGAAACGATTGAAATTGTTGAGCATAACCCCCATGATGTTTCTCTCTAATGTATGTAATTTGTGTAATTTATAATTCAGTGCTAGGCATTAATTGCATAGAGGCACTACTCTGTTTTAATACTTTACTTTTTTCATTTCTTGATACGTAATCCTGATTGATAATCTTATTTGTTGCTCGATATGCCCTTTCGATTTATGTGTCATTAAGTTTCCTTTAATTTACATCTATGGTCACTAACTTTTTGTGAACAGATTACCGGTTTCGGTCTATAATGACCATCAGATCTGCAGCAAAAAAGGAGAAAAAACATAAATACACCCGCAGATTGTCTACAGCTTAAAAACAATAAATAGACCATAATGAAAAGTACTACTGACATATATATGCATTTGTGCGCCTTAAGTATGAAGATGCATACCTGTTTTATAAAAACAAAGTCCTAATGTACTGCAGCCATAGTGGCATCGTCAAATGTTAAATGCAAAATCAGCACCAGCATCGTCAAATATATATAAATAACAACATGTTGTCAGTAGCACTACTGTTCAAAACAAGCTGCCGTACAGTATCCACAAGATGTTTGTGTTGTTCACCAGATGTCGCTACTGTCGGCATACACTAGTTTTCAATAATTAATTGAACAGCGTAAAATAAAGGGGAAAACAATAGTTGAAGTCTGAAATGATGTTACTTATATATATTTGACGATGCTGGTGCTGATTTCGCATTTAACATTTGACGATGCCACTATGGCTGCAGTACATTGGGACTTCGTTTTTATAAAACAGGTGTGCCTCTTCATACTTACAGCGCACAAATGCATATATATGTCACTAGTACTTTCATTGTGGTCTATTTATTGTTTTTAAGCTGTAGACAATCTGCGAGCGTATTTATGTTTTTTTATCTAATTTTTTACTGCAGATCTGATGGTCATTATAGACCGAAACCGGCAATCTATTAACAAAAAGTTTGTGACCATAGACGTAAATTAAAGGAAACGTATTGTACGTACGGGTCACTGTTTTATTCGTGACACTGTCGCAGCTTGTGAAATTATGTGACATTGTTTCAGGCTGAGGAATATTATTATTCCATACAACTCTTGTTTATGCAGGTTTTGTAATTTTTAAGAGGCACGACAAATGATACCATGCATGCTTAAAACTGGACTTGGCAATAAGCAGTGGATATTTCTACCTATTCCAGCGAGCAGCGACTAGACAACAGCGGGAAAGATGTCTGGTTGTATGTAGCCCATGTCGGGGATTGTCATTGAATCAGGGACGGGCAGTGTAGCTTTTACTGGGAATTCGGTAAAGCACTGTAAGCTTTCTGTGCAGGAGAGTCGATCCAAGATCTAATGCAGGGGATTTAAATTCTCCACAGCGCTCCGCTCCGCAAATGGATCTCTTTTTGTTGCCTGCAATCTGGTCAGGGATTATTCAGCAAGTCCCGGCTTTGCAGGGATTCTCAGTTTTGCTCTTGTTAACTTGCAGCTAAGGCGGTTAAAAACACGCACGCTGGAGGCAGGATTGGATTCTCGACTGCAGCTGCGCTGTTTCTACGAAGCTAGAAGCCTTCCCAGAGTTAAGATATCTGCCGCGGCGGTAGGTGCCGTGTTACGTTCACCTGGTGACTTGATACCAACATGCACACTACGAGCTACTGGGCGTTCCAGCAGCGCATAGTGTGCAAGGCACACTTACTTGTGTTAGTGATGCACGGTGTTTGTTGTACAGTAATGATGGTTAATATATCCGAAACCGATTGCGAACAGCTGATCGCTTACAAATCGATCGCTTCAGATAAAAACTGCTTTGTTCATCATAATTTAAATTCTACGTGAGAAAAGTTGGTTCTGAAGTAATGGAAGACACTTTTGGCTACTACACCAGTTTGCTTGAAATTATCCTTTTACTTGGACCATATATCATCGGCTTCCTTCGTGTGGTTAAAGTTTTCCTATATGGTTTCTCTTGTAGAAATTACCCACAGCTGTACTAACTTGTGTGGAAGTCAGAACCAATTCTTACCCTCCGTGACATGATACGTTTTGTGGGGGATGGTTGCCATCAGCTAATCCTGCAGAACCTGATGTGATAAAACAAGGCATCCTTAATTCTGAAACACTTTTTTTTAGGAATGCGCTTCTAAGAAATTGATGCGTTTCCGTCGAAGCATTGGATCAAAATACCTCCCTTCTGACAACTAGTTTCATTTAAAACGCGCCGTTTTACTTATTAAATTGATTTAATCTAATAATTTAATTTATTAATTAAAATATCAGTAAAACATGTCAGTAACTTTCATAATACCGGGTGATAAAACCTCAGTATAAATTTGAAAACTTAATAAACCACGGAATAATGCAGATAGAGAGGTAAAAATTGACACACATGCTTGGAATGACATGGGGTTTTATTAGAACCAAAAAATAAACAAAGTTCACAAAATGTCCGACAGATCTCTTGCGCGCGTCGTTTGGTGATGATCGTGTGCTCAGCCGCCACGTTCGTCATGCTTGGCCTCGCAGGTCCCCAGACCTCACTCCGTGCGATTATTGGCTTTGGGGTTACCTGAAGTCGCAAGTGTATCGTGATCGACCGACATCTCAAGGGATGCTGAAAGACAACATCCGACGCCAATGCCTCACCATAACTCCGGACATGCTTTACAGTGCTGTTCACAACATTACTCCTCGACTGCAGCTATTGTTGAGCAGTGATGGTGGACATATTGAACATTTCCTGTAAAGAACATCATCTTTGCTTTGTCCTACTTTGTTATGCTAATTATTGCTATTCTGATCAGATGAAGAGCCATCTGTCTGACATTTTTTGATCTTTTGTGTTTTTTTGGTTCTAATAAAACCCCACGTCATTCCAAGCATGAGTGTCAATTTGTACGTCTCTATCTACATTATACCGTGATTTATTCAGTTTTCAAATTTATACTGACTTTTTGTTCACCCGGTACCTTTCCTAGACAAAATCCGATTACAGTTTTGTTTTACTCTGACAAATTGAGTAGTTTCATGCATATCATTTATATTTTGGGTTCAAATGGCTCTGAGCACTATGGGACTTAACATCTGAGGTCATCAGTCCTCTAGCGCTTAGAACTACTTAAACCTAACTAACCTAAAGACATCATACACATCCACGCCCGAGGCAGGATTCGAACCTGTGACCGTAGCGGTCGCGCGATTCCAGACTGAAGCGTCTAGAAGCGCTCGGCCACTTCGGCCGGCTATATTTTTTGTTTTTCTGTTTTTAGCTTTTTCCACCCTACTCAACCAGGTTCAGTCAAGACATTACAAACGCAATTGTGCCTGCGATCAGAACTGGTAATTTCTGGGAGATTCCGAATGTCATTATGAAACACTGGACTATCTACATTACACGATCCAGTCACGTCAACGTGCAATAACCACTTACAGACGGCAGGTGGCAATACTAGCAGTGGAGGTTATGTAAAGCGTGTCAGCGAAGAAGGGAGCGGTGGGGGAAAACAGTGGATTGGTTCGCGTAATGCGGTTTGATTTATCTGACGTCCAAAAGGCTTTCGGGCCAAGGGTGGAGGCATACCGTGCGTGTCAAAATGGCGCAATCCTAAACTGGCGCTGAGGCAACTGTGGTGCACCAAGGGGAAGGGGTGAAAAACGGCTACGGAGGTGTGGACGGGCGAATAGATGGGCAACTGTTCAGCAGTTGACCACCTAGATGTCTCCACAATGGTTGTTTTGCTGCAGATGGATCTCCGCACCAAGAGTCTGTTCCATGCACCAATATTAACTGGTGTTTAGGCTGGAATTTGTACCACCAATATCGCGACTGGACGTCCACTGAGTGGCGACAGGCTACCTTTTTCAAATGAATTATGCTCCATTGGACAGATGGCAAGCATCTTGCAACAATTGTCATAAGTGCCCAGGCTAGAGGAGGGAGCATTGTGGTTTGGGGAATGTTTTCGTGGTGTTCACTGAAGGCACAGTGGATCAACACAAGTATGCATTTATCCTTGGGGACCACGTTCACCGCTGGCCGGAATGGCCGAGCGGTTCTAGGCGCTATAGCCTGGAACCGCGAGACCGCTACAGTCGCAGGTTCGAATCCTGCCTCGAGCATGGATGTGTGTATTGTCCTTAGGTAAGTTCTAGGGGACTGATGACCTCAGAAGTTAAGTCCCATTGTGCTCAGAGCCATTTGAACCACGTTCACCCCACATCTAGTTGGGTTTTCCTCGACCAGCAGGACAGCGTAACATGTCACACAGCTCGCAGCGTACGTGGGTGGTTCGAAGAGCAGCAGGATGAGGTTACACTACTCCCCTGTCCACCAAACTCCCCGGATGTAAACCTAGTTGAGGATCTGTGGGACCACCTTGATGGGGCTGTTGTGCCATGGATCCTCAACAGTGAAACCCAGCGCATTGGGATCTGCATGCCTTCGCATCCCTGTCTGTACCTTCCAGAACCTTGCTGAATCTCCGTGTCTCACAGTGGTCTTCTCTGCAAAAGGAGGTTATTCAGGGTTTTGGACAGACGGTGACAATGTGACTGCACAGTGTGTTACTCCCAGCATAATTTAAATTTGCACAATACTATAATTTAGAATTATATATGAATACCTTCAGCTGCTGACAGGCGCTGATATATATCAACGGGGGCAGGTGAAAATGTGTGCCCCGACCGGGACTCGAACCCGAGATCTCCAGCTTACATGGCAGACGCTCTATCCATCTGAGCACAGAGGTTAGTGCGACTCTAGGGAGTATTTCGCGCACGCCTCCCGCGAGACACACATTCTCACCTTCTCTGTCCACACACTACATTCGTAGTGTCCCTACCCAACACACTCATTACTCGTGGAAGAGATTCTTACCAAGTGCCGTAAGAGTTCGGGTAATATGTGTGCATCCGCACAGAAGAAGAAGTTCATGGCCACTATTGCCAGAACTATATACTTTTATGGATATCCATACAGGTATATACTTAATTTAATTCATAAGATACTTCGTATTTGTGACGTACGGCTTGTCTGACGACATGAGGATGACGTCGCTGCACACTAGAATAAAAGCAGTAGTCTGAGCTGAAGGAGGATCCTTTTTGCCAGTAGCACTTGCGTGGGCGGTTGCTGTTGTGAGACTTGGCAGACGCTTTAGCATAAGTCAGGTGTGGGTGTGTTTACAAGATGGCGCTGCATTGTGTCTGCCTAGGGTGAAGGTGGCAATATCATATCCTTACTACAAATAACTAGACCGATCGCCGGCGCTATTCTAGCGTTCCCATATTGAAGCCGCCAGATGACTTGACAGATGCAAATAAAGTTCGTGAGTACTCTGAATCCGTTTTGCAAAAATGCATGAAAATGAAATGCCTGTTTCATTTTATGCCGGAGATTACAATTATTCAAGTCCAAAATACACTCCTGGAAATTGAAATACGAACACCGTGAATTCGTCCCAGGAAGGGGAAACTTTATTGACACATTCCTGGGGTCAGATACATCACATGATCACACTGACAGAACCACAGGCACATAGACACAGGCAACAGAGCATGCACAATGTCGGCACTAGTACAGTGTATATCCACCTTTCGCAGCAATGCAGGCTGCTATTCTCCCATGGAGACGATCGTAGAGATGCTGGATGTAGTCCTGTGGAACGGCTTGCCATGCCATTTCCACCTGGCGCCTCAGTTGGACCAGCGTTCGTGCTGGACGTGCAGACCGCGTGAGACGACGCTTCATCCAGTCCCAAACATGCTCAATGGGGGACAGATCCGGAGATCTTGCTGGCCAGGGTAGTTGACTTACACCTTCTAGAGCACGTTGGGTGGCTCGGGATACATGCGGACGTGCATTGTCCTGTTGGAACAGCAAGTTCCCTTGCCGGTCTAGGAATGGTAGAAGGATGGGTTCGATGACGGTTTGGATGTACCGTGCACTATTCAGTGTCCCCTCGACGATCACCAGTGGTGTACGGCCAGTGTAGGAGATCGCTCCCCACACCATGATGCCGGGTGTTGGCCCTGTGTGCCTCGGTCGTATGCAGTCCTGATTGTGGCGCTCACCTGCACGGCGCCAAACACGCATACGTCCATCATTGGCACCAAGGCAGAAGCGACTCTCATCGCTGAAGACGACACGTCTCCATTCGTCCCTCCATTCACGCCTGTCGCGACACCACTGGAGGCGGGCTGCACGATGTTGGGGCGTGAGCGGAAGACGGCCTAACGGTGCGCGGGACCGTAGCCCAGCTTCATGGAGACGGTTGCGAATGGTCCTCGCCGATACCCCAGGAGCAACAGTGTCCCTAATTTGCTGGGAAGTGGCGGTGCGGTCCCCTACGGCACTGCGTAGGATCCTACGGTCTTGGCGTGCATCCGTGCGTCGCTGCGGTCCGGTCCCAGGTCGACGGGCACGTGCACCTTCCGCCGACCACTGGCGACAACATCGATGTACTGTGGAGACCTCACGCCCCACGTGTTGAGTAATTCGGCGGTACGTCCACCCGCCTCCCGCATGCCCACTATACGCCCTCGCTCAAAGTCCGTCAACTGCACATACGGTTCACGTCCACGCTGTCGCGGCATGCTACCAGTGTTAAAGCCTGCGATGGAGCTCCGTATGCCACGGCAAACTGGCTGACACTGACGGCGGCGGTGCACAAATGCTGCGCAGCTAGCGCCATTCGACGGCCAACACCGCGGTTCCTGGTGTGTCCGCTGTGCCGTGCGTGTGATCATTGCTTGTACAGCCCTCTCGCAGTGTCCGGAGCAAGTATGGTGGGTCTGACACACCGGTGTCAATGTGTTCTTTTTACCATTTCCAGGAGTGTAGTTGGAGGAAAAATACGATGCCGCGCGGGATTAGCCGAGCGGTCGAGGGCTGCAGTCATGGGCTGTGCGGCTGGTCCCGGCGGAGGTTCGAGTCCTCCCTCGGGCATGAATGTGTGTGTTTGTCCTTAGGATAATTTGGGTTAAGTAGTGTGTAAGCTTAGGGACTGTTGACCTTAGCAGTTAAGTCCCATAAGATTTCACACACATTTGAACATTTGAAAAATACGATAAAATTGCGGAAAGGAAGGTCGATAAAATTGCCCCATCTAAAATAAAGACTATAAAATGAGCGCAAGAGTCAGACGCAGAGGATGTGTCGGGAAACATTAAACAAGAACGAAGATTGAAAAACTTGATAAATGATAAAATAACGCCACTATTTGCTATCTTTCGATGTATACCTAATACAGAACATAAGGAAACACTAGGAACAGACTTGATTACTCAGGAAGAGTTGCAAAGTATACATCGTTTTATTTAGTTCTTCAGCTTCCTTTTGTTGTTTGTCATACTCGTCAAATCATTAGACCAGTGTCCGCCCCCGGTAGCTGAGTGGATTAGCCGGCACGGTAGCTCAGCGTGTTAGGTCAGGGAGCTGGTTGGCCTCTGTAATAAAAAACTGAGTGGAAGGATCAACAAACGAACTTGACTGGATGTCATGTGACGTCATCAACGACCAAACACTACGATCAACAACGAAAAAAAAAAGTCAGCGCGACAGAATGTCAATCCTAAGGGCCCGGGTTCGATTCCCGGCTGGGTCGGAAATTTTCTCCGCTCAGGGACTTGGTGTTGAGTTGTCCTAATCATCATCATTTCATCCCCATCGACGCGCTGGTCGCCGAAGTGGTATCAAATCGAAAGACTTGCACCCGGCGAACTGTCTACCCGACGGGAGGCCCTAGTTACACGACATTTTACTAGACCAGTACTCACTTTTGTGCCCACAAATGACGCTTTCAGCATGGGAAGAGTTGCCTCACTTCTCCGCAACGGCGTGGTAGGAGCTAGGGAAATGCTGATTCACTGAGGCAGCAGAAAGCGTCATTCGTTCAGTGGATCGATGTCATGTTGTTTATGAACAGAACAGTCAGTGTTATTTGAAGTGTTCAATTGTTATTTGTAACACTAGAAGATCACCTCAAACATAGATATGAAGACGTGGACTGGCAACCCTGGACAACAAACGCCTGTAAGACGAGTTTATTCCGCGGGGGTTGTTGATTTGGGAATGTGCGTTATTATTGAGTGTTCATGTTAATGCAAGTTACATCAACAATGATAAGATCTCGTCGCACAGCGTGCGTTCCTGACTGAGAAAAATCTTCCGACGCAAAAATACGTTTGGAGGATTTCTCTTCAAAAAGTGGTTCAAATGGCTCTGAGCGCTATGGGACTTAACATCTGATCTCATCAGTCCCCTAGAACAGAACTACTTAAACCTAACTAACCTAAGGTCATCACACACATCCATGCCCGAGGCAGGATTCGAACCTGCGACCGTAGCGATCACGCGGTTCCAGACTGTAGCGCCTAGAACCGCTCGGCCACCCCGGCCGGCGATTCCTCCTCAATCTGGGGCACTGAACAGGTGGGACTGATAGACAAAATAAAAAATATCCAAAGAAGAGCAACGCGTTTCGTCATGGGAGATGATAATCCACCTCCAACTGTAAACTGGAAATGAATTTCGCACGTAGCGTTCAAATCGGCGACTGTTTTATCATGTAAGGCTGCCTGTAACAGTACTCTACATCTCCACCCTGCACTTCTCTGAACGAGCTGTTGCGTACTTTTGTATGTATTACACCGGCTATACACTGTGCAATCACGTTAACAGGACCATTTGCCAGAAGCTGCGTGAAATGCAGAAAGACTGTCAGTGAGGTTGTGGAAGTTACCGACAGGAATGTGGAGCCACGTCGACCGCAGTGCTTTGGGCAGCTGTGCTGTGTTCCTCGGTTGATCGATGTCGTGAACTGCTCGACCGAGGATTTAAATCCGGAAGTTTGGTGGCCAGGCGAGTACGGTAAATGCGACGTAGTGCTCTTCGAACCACGCACGTGCACTGTGAGTTGTGTTACACGTTGCATTCTCCTGCTGGTGCCGAGGAAAAACAGACTGCATGTAGGGGTGGTCATGGTCCCCAAGGATAGATGCGTATTTGTGCTGATCAGTCGTATCTTCCAGAATGACGAGATCAGCCAGAGAATACCTTGCGGCCCGGTCCCTTCCGACCAGTGTCGGAGGATGTTTGCTTTCAGACGTTCCACATCGTACACTCCAACGACCATCTGTCACCTGAAAAGGCCACCTCTCTCTCCAGTTGTGGCGTTGGCGTACAAATTCCAGGCTTCGCCGCCGATGAGCAGCAGTTATCGTGGGTGCATGAACCAGGTGCCTGCTTCGAAGGCCCATACGCAGCAATGTTCACTGAACGGTCGTTGAGGGGACACTGTTGGCAACGTCTTAGTTCATTTCGGCGGTCAGTTCCTCAACAGTTGCTCTTCTATTCGCCTGTACACATGTCCACAGCCGTCGTTCACTTATCATGTATGGCTCGTGTTGCACCGCAGCCGCCTGGGCGCCAGTTTTGGATAGCATTTTGCCACGCATGGTATACTTTAATCACACACGCACGCGAACAGTTTATGAACTTAGGCGTTCCGGAAATGCTTCCACCTTTGGCCAGAAAGCCTATCATAATGCCCTTTTGGAGGTCGCCGTAATCTCTACGTTTTCGTGTTGTGACGTTGACTGCACTGTTTTACGCGTCCCCCCTCCCCGCCCCTTCCACCACCACCACCACCACCACCACCACCACCACACCACCCGGCATGCTTTATGTACTCTTCGCTGCTACCTGCCGTCTGTGAATGGTTATTGCACATTGACATCGAACATACGCGGTGGTCACATTAATGTGACTGGACTGTGTAACACCGCCATTACAAATAAGCCAACAAATAGCCGAACAGTCACAATTTCCCGTCATTTCCTTTATCCTTGGGTCGAGAATTGGCACAATAACTTGATACCAATAGTATTTTTATGGGTACTTACCCAAGCTCCCTATCGCACTGGAAAAGAGTTTTTAAACTTTCCCGATTTCTGTCTTACTCAGAAGATATTTCAAGTGAATTATGTGCCTACCGAGCATGCTAAAGATGTAATGACACATCAAGCTATAAAAAATATTGAAAGTGCAGTCTTGGAACGTCTTTACGTTTCTAGTCAGTATTTTTCTCTTTTATAAGTCAGCTACTGTGAAGATTTGGTTCAAATGGCTCTAAGCACTATGGGACTTAACATCTGAGGTCATCAGTCGCCTAGACTTACAACTACTTAAACCTAACTAATCTAAGGACATCACACACATCCATGCGCGAGGCAGGATTCGAACCTGCGACCGTAGCAGGAGCGCGGTTCCGGACTGAGGCGCCTAGAACCGCTCGGCCACAGCGGGGGTTGGGTTGTTTGAGGAGGAGGAGGATATTAGTGTTTAACGTCCCGTCGACAACGAGGTCATTAGAGACGGAGCGCAAGCTCGGGTGAGGGAAGGGTGGGGAAGGAAATCGGCCGTGCACTTTCAAAGGAACCATCCCGGCATTTGCCTGAAGCGATTTTAGGGAAATCACGGAAAACCTAAATCAGGATGGCCGGAGACGGGATTGAACCGTCGTCCTCCCGAATGCGAGTGCAGTGTGGGTTGTTTTGAGGGAGAAGACCAGACAGCAAGGTCATCGGTCTCATCGGATTAGGGAAGGACGGGGAAGGAAGTCGGCCGTGCCCTTTCAAAGGAACCATCCCGGCATTTGCCTGGAGCGATTTAGGGAAATCACGGAAAACCTAAATCAGGACGGCCGGACGCGGGATTGAACCGTCGTCCTCCCGAATGCGTCGGCCTCAGCGGCCGGCCGAGGGAAGATTTCTGGTGAAGGTGGATGGGTGGATGGAGATGTTTGTATGGGCGCCCGACGGCAAGGTCTTTAGCGCCCGTTCAAAAACAGATGGAGACAAATGCCAGTAAAATACCCAGAACAGGAAGATAAAACACGTAAAACACATCTAACAAAAGTTGGAAAACTATGTGCGTATTCGCACCGAAGCACGAGACGAAGCATTGCGTCAGTAGTAAAATATGAACGACATAGGAAGAAAGTGGTATAAGGAGCTAAAACAATGAAGCAGATGGATGTGGCTGGCTGACCGCAAGGAAGAAAAAGGAGAAGCTAGCCACTCTGCAACACACTAAAACCTCAAGCCTAAAAGTTTAGGCCCGAGTCTAGACACATCGCAATACCTTAAAACCTTAGTTACACTCGACTCATTATCATCTAAAATAAGGGCAGATACTTCTGCCCTTCCATCACGGTATAAAATGCACTCCGTTAAAATGTGGCGGATAGAGATGTGCACACCACAAGCATCACAAACCGGGGGATCCTCCCGCCGTAATAGAAAGCTGTACCCTTTCTAAGACACGTGAGGGTCACTTCGCCGCGCGGGATTAGCCGAGCGGTCTTGGGGCGCTACAGTCATTGACTGTGCGGCTGGTCCCGGCGGAGGACCGAGTCCTCCCTCGGGCATGGGTGTGTGTGTTGGTCCTTAGGAGCTTGATTTCACACACATTTGAACATTTTGAAAGGTCACTTCATCCCGCCTGCGCAACTGGCAGGAGGAACGCCGTGGCCGGCTTGTTGACTTCACCAGCTGCAGCTTATTGGCCGTCACCACCAGCCATTCCTCCTCCACAACTGCATCCACTTCGTGTGTAGTGCAGAACCGACAGCCTGCAAGGGAATAGGACACTGTGCCACATCCTGTCCTCTGCAGGCCTCCTTGGCAGCTTGATCGGCCAGTTCATTGCCCTTATCCCTACATGATATGGCACGCAGCAGAATAACACCTGCTTACCCCGCCGTTGCAGCAAGCACAGTTCGTCATATATCTGCCGGACCAACTCCTCAGCTGGGTACAGGTTCTGCAACGATTGTAAGGCAGTAAGGGACTCGGAGCAGATGAGAAACCGTCTGTCCTGAATACGATGCATCTGCGCCAGTGCCTTCAGGATCGCGTGGAGCTCCGGTGCGAAAATGATATACTCGTCAGCAGCATGAAATCACACATCTTATGGCCATCGCCATTTGTCTTTATTTTCGAATTTATTCCCATAAACAATGTCACTGGTGGTGACACGACGTTACTGGTGAAATAAAAAACCATTGTGCTTCTACTCTTCTTAACACAAATTGTCAGCACTGCACTAGTACGCTTGACACAACAAACATTCACGTGCTCAAAGTCATATTCACCACCGTGACTTCTTGTGAAGAGGCAGCACAGATTCGTTTTCCAGAAGCCATTAGCTTGTCATTGAATCTGTCGTTGGGATGCCCACAGGCACAGTAATGTTCATCCAACATTGCCATCTTAAGGAATATGTGCAAATCATTCTTATAGTTGTGCTGTGGAAGTGTTGAGGCGTTTTAGCGTCGACTGAGTGAGAAGTGGAGTGGTCAGGTCTGTGAACAGATGTGCGGCGGTGTCACATGGCGACCAGAACAGCATGCGTGTGGATGATTGAGGAATGCTGTCTAAAAATAGCGGCTTGTATCGCTGCTGCCTCGTGCCCTGCTTTCAGCGAGCACTGACTCCCAACTGGCAAAGGATGCACCAGGAAGGGTCGCAACCTAGCCGTGCCACGAATAAATATGTGCACATGTTCAGGGACAAGACAACATAATAAAGCTACAGTGCTTTGCGTATTTTTAAAAATTTCACCATCTGATGGTGTTCGCCGTCTGTCATCTTGGAAAGCGATACTGATTTAATTTTATTGATGGGGATTACCAGTACCTGCTGTACAATTAGTTAGCGGAACTTTCCGCATGTGAGTGTGTATATTATAGGTCACTGAAGGGTCTTCACAAGAAAGTAAAGAGGAAAGCATATACCAAAGTGTCAATCACTCTTATTAAGTTGTATACAGAAGTGCTCTCAAATTATTCGTATAGTTTTACTAATAAAAGAAGACACACTGATGCTCAAGCTTGTCAGAGGCATGATTGATAACGATGACCAGAGATTATACTACATACAATCGTAGTATATTCAGCCGGATAAATTAATCTCTGTTCAATACCTTGAGCTTAAGACAACAAAGTTTTTACATTTCAAAGAACTTCTACTTTTTTCGTTGCCTCGCAAGTTCTTTACGTGCTCTTGAATGTGTTATAGTATATTTTGTTCCTTAATCCACACGAATGTAAACTCACTTCTGTCATTTAATTTTACCGCAGAAACGACATCTTTGCCCGGATCTCGAACCCATGCACTCCACTTTACACAAACTACCCTCGAACGCGTGACGAAAGGACTTCGTTCAGTTCCGCTTCACTCGTATTCCCTTTGAGCATGAGGCATAAGAGAAATGTCTGGTTTCCTCCATACGCATCTAAGCCTCTCCTGCTCTTATAAACTATAGCAGTATTTCACCATGAATTTTTCATTATGCAGTGCAGTGTGCACTGATATGAAACTTACTGGCTGATTAAAACTGTGTGCCAGCCTCATACTCGGGTCGTGAGTAGCTTAGTCGGTAGAGTACTTTTGCGCTAATGGCAAAGGTTCCGAACTCAAGAATCTCAAGTCCTGTTGCAAAATTCGGCGCTCACTCCGACTACATAACTGAAGAGCTCTTGCGTGTTTTAGAGCAGATCTCTCTGAAGACGTCTTACTGCATTAGTGTTTCGTGGAGTTCGACACTGCTCGCCTTCGTCCTCTCTCTCTCTCTTTTTTTTTTTTTTTTTTTTTTTTTTTTTTTTTTTTTTTTTTTAAAAAGCAAGTGACCACTTGTAAACAAAACTTCCCATTCTAGAGATATCATTCATATTAATACAGCTGCTTTATTCCGAACCATCTGTTTCTTACTTGAACTGGCGTCAGCGAAGCACTGAACGAACGAGCGATCCATCTAGCTGCATCGGACTGGCCCCTACCTGTATCCATATGAACGTGCAAGTGGCGCCAAGCAAAACTTCAAGTTCGATACGTAATTTAACATTTACCCGACGTTTATAGTGTTGTGAAATCGGATTATTTTTGAAACACCTTGCATTAACGCCTTACCAAAAGGCCACCCAAGAAAGCCTCGCGGCTCGGTCCAAATTCGCAGTGTTTCTCGACGTCTCATTCTATAAGCAAAACAGTTGTACGCAGAGGTCCTATCACTAGCAATGAACAAAGCTGGAGGGCCTTGGTTGATTGCCCAAGCAAGCGTTATCATGTTCTTCTTTCTGTCCCTCTGCGACGCTTTTGTCTCACGCCTATTGCTTGTAGCACTTTTAATTAAAAGCTACCTGCCTGTAAATTCTATTTATTATTGTTCTTACCATGAACGAATATAAAATGTGTGTGCTTTTTATCGGTAGTATTGCGGCCCGAGAAGTGACCTGACCATTTATTACGCGATCGTTAAAAAAAGAGAATGTGATGATGCTCAAATGTGTGTGAAATCTTACGGGACTTAACTGCTAAGGTCCGCACAGTCCATGAATGCAGCGTCTTAGACCGCCAACGTGATGAACCAAAGACAGAATAGCATAATCTGGCGGGACTTTCAAGTTGAAAATATTCAATTTATCATAACTTTACATAAACGGAATCTTACGGATTTTTTTTTTTTTTTTCATATAGATGATCACTTCTTGGGCCGCACTGATACGTGCTTTGGGCCCCTGATGTAATCAATCGAGTGCGAGCGAGGATAACCAGGTGTTGGCCCTTTTTGTTATTTGTTTACTGAGTTCGCGTTAAGTATTGTTTTGTTAGTGAACCGACTGTAGAAACTAAGTCATGGAATCGTATTCTAGTTCTACAAATTATGAATATCCGTAGCCATGTTTAAATGATTACGTTAGTTTTGTATCTAGTTCGGGTGAACAAATACTTTTCGATTGTAAACTGTGCTTGCCTAAGACAATTGACAATTAGGGCTCACACTTCGAGCCTGGACGATTTTTAGTAACTTTATTTATAAAATGTAATACCCCTATAGTGTTGCGGTCGAACGACTTTTTTATGCTGACAAAGACAATTTTTCTCCTAAACCTGCCTCGCTGTCGAATGAAAACTTTAACATGTTGACGTTCACGAATGGAAAATATGCACCTTAGGCCAGATACTGACCGATTCTCCTGTGTTCTGATTCTCTCGTGATTTAACATTGATAGCTAAATAATTATGAAACTGAGATTAAATGATTTAACTGTTCCTTCATTTATCTTCTACGTGCTATCTGAACCTCCCTCCCCCCCGTCCTCGTCCCCCACGCCCACCCCTCCACCTAACCAAAACATTTTATTTAAGCGACGGTAATACGTTTGATTCACTTGCTCATTTCACTCCACTCGCCACATAAAGTTCACAATAACGAGTTAACGATTAACGAGTAACTTATGATAAATCCGCTGTAAAGTAACGCTTTAACCTTTAACGAAGTTACCTTGTTTAGTAAGTGATTAACGATTAGTGAAATTAACTTCTCGATTGACGTCACCCGGCTATGCTTCCAGCCTGAGATTTTTTTCTATGGGGGCGTCTTTAAGACTGAGGTGTTCAAACATTGGCCGAGGAATTTGCCAGGCCATAGAATAGCAATACAAGAAGAAACTGGTCTTTTTCCTATAGAAATGGTCGGTAGAGTGATGTAGAATTTACAAAATCGCTTTCATACTACGCGAGTGAAGATGTAAATATAAATGTTAACTTACGTATCGGGACTTGAAGTTTTACTTGGCGTCAGTTGTAAGTTCATGTGTATACCGGTAGGGGTCTGTCTGATGCAGCTCGCTCACTTATCTGTATATGATGGAGATCTGGCTTTGCCCACAGTTGACAGAACTTGCCGAAAATGTAATTCTCCAACAGTACTGAGCACCACCGCACTGGCTCGGCATTTCAGACCATTTATTAATTCTGACCTGTCTCGACGATAGATCGACCATTATCCTTCGAGGTCGCCTGATTTCCCGGTTCTTTTATGTATTTACCCTTAAAATAACGTTGAGCGGAACTGCGTCGTCGCATAGTAGCAACAGTGAATGTAGTTACAGTATCTCCCAATTTGCGAAACGTACAAGAAAGGTCAAAAGTTTTCGGTCACCTATCACAACTGCGTATTTGTGGTTAAAACGGCGATTTCCTTTTGAATATTCTAGTAGATCCTCGTCCTGATAATAAAACAAGTATAAAAATGTGTATTTGACTGGTTTTTCACCTAAAGGGGCACTGATAACTATCCACAACAATGACGTGCCTTTACCTATGACGATTTCATTCGACTAGGCCTTATTCCGTCAACAGTTTGTGTAGCAATCACGTCGGTTTAGTTTACAGTACACTGTGTGCATCTTGCAGCGTGTTTGTATATTTGATCAGGTTCATATCGACGGCCGGTGTGGCCGAGCGGTTCTAGGCGCTTCAGTTTGGAGCCGCGCGACCGCTACGGTCGCAGGTTCGAATCCTGCCTCGGGCATGGATGTGTGTTATGTCCTTAGGTTAGTTAGGTTTAAGTAGTTCTAAGTTCTAGGGGACTGATGACCTCAGATGTTAAGTCCCATAGTGCTCAGAGCCATTTTTCAAGGTTCATATCACGTAACCTTATAATGGGACGTAAACAGGAGATCGGAATTGGAAAAAAGGTGCTGTAATTGTAGTTCTGCATGAGGAAGGCTAGTCTTGTAAGACAATAGCAACAAAAATTGGCGTTGCCCAGTCTACAGTGGTGTATGCATTGAAGCGGTTGAAGCAAATTTGCCAATGCAAGTGTTCCGCGATCTGGAAGACCCCGAGTAACATCATACAGGGAAGATCAGTTTGTACGTGTATAGAGTAAACGTCAGAGGACTCGTACCGGACGTGAAGTTCGCAAGGAAGTGGATAGTATGCAAGCTGCTCCAACCTCTGCCTCAACGGTGCAACTTCGTCTAGTGAACAAGGTTTAAAGTTCTGTACAGGGCCAAAACCTTTATTACGTAAAAAAAAAAGGCGAAAAAAAGGCAGTGGGCGCAGCAACATAAAAGCTGGAGCTTGCAGTAGTGGAAAATTGGAAGTTTGTGGTAAGGTCTTATGGAACCAAACTGCTGAGGTCATCGGTCCCTAAGCTAACACACTACTTAATCTAACTTAAACGAACTTACGCTAAGGACGACACACACACCCATCCCCTAGGGAGGACTGGAACCTCCGACGGGGGGACCGCGCGGACCGTGACAAGACGCCTAGATCGCGGTTCTAACCGGGCGGCTATGCAGCAGTGGTCCAAGGTATTATTCACGGACTAATCTAAGTTTGAAGTATTTGGGAGCCACTGTCGTATATTTTTTCATTGACTTCGTGGAGAACGCACGAAGCGTCAGTGTGCGTGACGCCAACGGTGGAGCGGTTATGTTCTGGATAGGCTATATTTTCCGTGTGATTAAGTCAGTGATCTACTGAGAATTAATGGAAGATGGAAGAAGGAAGGACACCAGAGGATACTGATTAACAAAGCATTTCCATCTGGCAAGATAGATTTGTTCTGCTGTAGGATAATAATTCCGAACATGTTTCTAAGTTGTGCAGTGGCTATGTCAGAGAGGAGAGAAATGTGATGAACGGAAGAACTGATTTGGCCAAGTCAGTCACCCGACTTAAATCCTATTGGATGTTATGAAATAAACATAACAGGGATGTCAACAAACTGAGGTCAGCTACACTGAGGAGACTAAAGTCATGGGGTAGCGATAAGCATATATACATATGCACTGCCCTTTTACACAAAGTGTAAAGGGCATTGCAGCGTCGGAGCTGTCATTTGTACTCAGGTAATTCACGCTGAGAGGTTTCCGACCTGATTGTGGCCACGCGACCGAAATTAAGACTTTTAACGCGGTTTGCTAACTGGAGGTACACGCATGGTTCAGTACATTTCAGAAATCATTAGAGCATTCGGTATACGAGAGGCACAGTGTCAAGACTGTGCCGGTAATACCCAATTTCAGATGTTACCTCTCATCACGGACAACGCAATGACCGACGGTCTTCTTCACTTAACGACCGAGAGCAGCGTCGTTCGCGTACAGTTGTCAGTACCAACACGCAAGCAACACTTCGTGAAATAACCACAGAAACCGAGGTGGGACGTATGAGGAACCTATCCGTTTGGAGAGTGCGGCGAAATTCGGCATTGATGGGCCATACCAGCAGACGACTGATGCCAGTGCCTTTACTGACCTCACGATGTCGCCTGCACCGCCTCTCCTGGGCTCATGACCACAACTTTTAGACAGTAGACGACTGGAAAACTGTGACCTCGTCAGTGAGTCCCGATTTCAGCTGGTAAGAGTTGATGGTAGGGTTCGAGGGTGGCGCAGACCCCACGAAACCACGAACCCAAGTTGTCAAAAAGACACTGTGCGAGCTGGTGATGGCCCCATAATGGTGTGGGCTGTGTTTACATGGAATGGACTGGTCCTCTGGTCCCACTGAACCAATCATTGACCGGAAATGGTTATCTTCGACTACGTGGAGACCATTTTGCAGCCATTCATGGACTTCAAGTTCCCAAACAAGAATGGAGTTTTTATAGATGACAATGCGCCATGTCGCAGGCACAATTGTTCGCGATTGATTTGAAGAACATTCGTGATTTGGCCACTCGGATCACCAGGCATGAATCCCATCGACCATTTATGTTACTTAATCCAGAGGTCCATTCGTGCATAAAATCCTTCACTGGCAACACTTTCGCAATTATGGACAGCTATAGACTCCTCATGGCTCAGTATTTCTGCAGGGGACTTAACAACGACTTGACGAGTCCATGCCACGTCGAGGTGATAGCCAACGCCAGGCAAAAGGAGGTCCGACACAATATTAGTAAGTATCCCATGACGTTTGTCACCTCAGGGTAATTATGAACACCTGTGGAATAATTACAGACGTATTGGACTGCAGAATTTTGAAAACACTACAGAATCATATGTGCAAAACACCAAGTGTTTGTGCAGCTGTTCTAAAAGCAAATGGTGGGTACTTTGAAGAGACTACAATGTAAACCACATTGTGTTGTAGTTAATGGTAGAGAGAGAAAATACTTATTTTGTTGGTGTCTTTAGAATGTAAAATGTGTTTGTACATTAAAATAAACTAGGCCTATATACACTACTGGCCATTAAAATTGCTACACCAAAAAGAAATGCAGATGATAAACGGGTATTCATTGGACAAATATATTGTACTAGAACTAACAGGTGATTACATTTTCATCCAATTTAGGTGCATGGATCCTGAGAAATCAGTACCCAGAACAACCAACTCTGCCCGTAACAACGGCCTTGATACACCTGGGCATTGAGTCAAACAGAGCTTCGATGACGTGTACGGGTACAGCTGCCCATGCGGCTTCAACACGATACCACGGTTCATCAAGAGTAGTGACTGGCGTATTGTGACGAGCCAGTTGTTCCGCCACCATTGACGAGACGTTTTCAATTGGTGAGAGATCAGGCGGATGTGCTGGCCAGGGCAGCAGTCGAACATTTTCTGTATCCAGAAAGGCCCGTACAGGACCTGCAACATGCGGTCGTGCATTATCCTGCTGAAATGTAGGGTTTCGCAGGTATCGAATGAAGGGTAGAGCCACGGGTCGTAACATATCTGAAATGTAACGTCCACTGTTCAAAGTGCCGTCTATGCGAACAAGAGGTGATCAAGACGTATAACCAATGGCATCCCATACCATCACGCCGGGTAATACGCCAGTATGGCGATGACGAATACACGCTTCCAATGTGCGTTCACACGGTTGCGACCATCATGATGCTGTAAACAGAACCTGGATTCATCCGAAAAAATGACGGTTTGCCATTCGTGCACCCAGGTTCGTCGTCGAGTACACAATCGCAGGCGCTCCTGTCTGTGATGCAGCGTCAAGGGTAACCGCAGCCATGGTCTCTGAGCTGATAGTCCATGCTGCTGCAAACGTCGTAGAACTGTTCGTGCAGATGGTTGTTGTCTTGCAAACGTCCCCATCTGTTGACGCAGGAATCGAGACATGGCTGCACGATCCGTTACAGCCATGCGGATAAGATGCCTGTCATCTCGACTGCTAGTGATACGAGGCCGTTGGGATCCAGCACGGCGTTCCGTATTACCCTCCTGAACCCACCGATTCCATATTCTGCTTAGTCATTGGATCTCGACCAACGCGAGCAACACTGTCGCGATACGATAAACCGCAATCGCGATAGGCTACAATCCGACCCTTATCAAAGTCAGAAACGTGATGGTACGCATTTCTCCTCCTTACACGAGGCATCACAACAACGTTTCACCAGGCAACGCCGGTCAACTGCTGTTTGTGTATGAGAAATCGGTTGGAAACTTTCTTCATGTCAGCACGTTGTAGGTGTCGCCACTGGCGCCAACCTTGTGTGAATGCTCTGAAAAACTAATCATTTGCATATCACAGCATCTTCTTCCTGTCGGTTAAATTTCGCGTCTGTAGCACTTCATCTTCGTGGTGTAGCAATTTTAATGGCCAGTAGTGTAGTTGTAAGAGTCATCGAAAAGTTATGACCTTTAGTGTAGGTGTAGACTGTGGTGAACTTGAAGATGATGGTAACATTTTCTCTGTCCTGGCGAGACTGTCTGTACGCGGGAGCCGATGCGGTGTACGTCGGGTCGACTGACAGGGCCGAGCCAATAAAGGCGGTGAGGAGGGCTGCGGTGTCCGTGTCGAGCGTGGGCGGAGGGGAGTGGGTGGGAGGGAGGTTCATTGGGGATTCAGCACGCTCCCGGCTTCCTGGGCCCTGCGGTCAGCCGTCGCTACCGCACAGGCTAATTTTATACGGGGCGCCTTTGGAGCCGCCACACGCTGTCTGGCGCCCCTCTTACTTTCCCTTCAAGGGACGGCCCACGCGTTGGGCTGACGTCCAGTCTGCCTTCTGCCTTCACATTGATCTTTCCATCAAGTTCTACCGAGGAGACTAACAAAGACGGTGCGCGTAGTTTCACCGCACATGGTCTCACTAAACCTGGCTCTGGATGGACTGACTCCTATCTTTTGATACGGGGCAAGACTTTCGTTCTTTCACAACGAGTATTTCCTACCATCTTCAGTTGTTTCTTCTTCAGCCCACTGATTGGTTCGTAAGCTCACCACACAAAGTACACGGTCCAATCACATTAATGAGTTGTATCGTCACAGAGGAAGAAACATGAGTGCATCATGTAACACCTGTAACGAAGAAAGCATTGTCGTTGAGCAGACTCACACCTTACCGCGCGCCGCCCCTCACACCCCCCCCCCCCCCCCCCCCCCCACTGTCCTCCGTAAAAAAAAAAAAAAAAAAAAAAATGCTCAAAATAATAATATCCTAGAGCGATTTTGTGGCCACAGTCTTTCGGGGCATGCCGAGTGCGCTGCTGATTGCTTTCCTCGCCAGTGGAGAGAAGTGAATGCCGCCAATTATTGTGTCACGCTAGAACGGTTCTGAGGAAACACCCGGGATTACTCTTCCGAAAGGTGTTGCGCTTGCGCAAAAACGCCCGACCGCATACAGCTTTGCTTACGCGTGATTTCGTGTGGCGGATCCCTCTTCGAAAAATAAATTGAAGATCGTATCTCGAGTGGTGACGTTCATGTAATTTGGTGTTGTTATAATCTATCTCGGGTGAACCACCACTATAACGGGGCTAAAATAAAAATCCAGTGGAAAAACAGTTTAACAGTATAAGAATCAGGAGCAGGACCCTAGAATTCGCATCTCACAGCTCAGCTACTGCGGGCGTCGGTCAGTCCAGAAAACACTAAATCGCAAAACGAAGAATAACTAGAAATACAATTCCACGTAGCAATTAATATAAAAAAAAGAGTGCATACTGCACTCAGTTGCTGGGAACCAAATTAGAATATTTTCAATTCAGTTCATTTTGTAAAGGAAGCGACTGACCACTGGATTAACAATGTATGTTGTATTCCTGAAGTGAAATTGTTGGCACTGCTTACCATCATAATAACTTACTAACAGCTTTTAAATCAGTGTAAATAATAATTGCAGTAGCCCTAGCATGGCGCAAAAATATACACTTCACTGTAAAATGGATACAAAGCAAAAACTGACTGATACGCCCCATTAATTTTCTTGTTTCTGTACGGGCGATGGGTCGTAGACTGCGTGTCAGTATGACCCATTGTCTCCTCGTTTACACCACAAGCACAACCTTCTCCCAGCTACTGGATTTCCCAAAATGCGAAGCTGAGTTTTGGCTCGGAAGTTGTTTTTCGCGACGTGTAAGAAACGTTTTCGAAACTAATTAACAACAAGATTTATACCCACTTGTCGCCCTTCTCCCATCACTCAGCAACAATTGAAATTATTATTTTCCCAAACTTATATTTGAAATTTTAATAGGAATATAAAAATTTGTGTAACTGGACAGTTACAGCTTTATTCGAGTACTCACCACTTAGGCCGAATCTCGCACAAACTGATTTTCATCTCTTTGGAAGGCTTCTGGTAAGTGGCTCCTAGACTAGGACCATGATTTCTTCGAAAAGTTGTTCAAAAATGGTTGAAATGGCTCTGATCACTATGGGACTTAACTTCTGAGGTCATCAGTCCCCTAGAACTTACTACTAATTAAACCTAACTAACCTAAGGACATGACACACATCCATGCCCGAGGCAGGATTCGAACCTGCGACCGTAGCCGTCGCGCGGTTCCAGACTGAAGCGCCTAGAACCGCTCGGCCACCCAGGCCGGCTCAAAAAGTGGTTCAAATGGCTCTGAGCACTATGGGAATTAACATCTGAGGTCGTCAGTCCCATAGAACTACTTAAACCTAACTAACCTAAGAATATCACACACATCCATGCCCGAGGCAGGATTCGAACCTGCGACCGTAGCAGCAGCGCGGTTCCGGACTGAAGAGCCTAGAACCGCTCGGCCACAACGGCCGGCCATGATTTCTTCTACGTCGGTTTCCACACACTGGTTTGGCGATGGACAAATGTTGAAGGTATAGTTACGTGGATATGCGGATGCACACATATTCCCCGAACTCTTGCGGGACTTGGTACGAATGTCTCCCAAGAGTAATGATTGTGCTGAGGAGGCACACTACGAATATAGTGTGTCGACATACCAGGTGAGAATGTGGGACTCGCGAGAGGAGTGCGCGTGATAGTCTCTGTCGTCGCACTCGTCGGTGGCTCAGATGGATAGAGCGTCTGTCATGTAAGCAGGAGATCCCGAGTTCGAGTCCCGGTCAGGGCACACATTTTCACCTGTCCGCGTTGATACATATGAACGCCCGTCAGCAGCTGAAGGTATTAATATAACTCTCAATGTTGAAAGGGTCCTCATACGCTCAATATTTATTGCGCAATAATAATGAGTCATTAAAGCGTGAGACTAAGACTGGCAGAATAGTATTGCGCAATATTTATGCCCGGAACGCGTCAGTTAGAACTCTGCCATCGTAGCGGATATCGTAGCTCGGTAGGACTCGGACTTATTGCGATTGCAAAAAGAAAAGGAAAGTGAATAGGAAGATGGGCGTAAAAGTGGCGTGGAAGGCGTTCTACATACGTCCATGCTAAAATGCTAAGAGAAGTTGCAGCAGAGCTAGAAGACTACCGGAATTTTTCAAGGATGAACGAGGAGTCTTTCAACAATTGATGAACTTCATTACACTTGTGTACAGAAAAAAGATACTGTTCACATACTCAACGGATTCCACTTTCCACAACGCTGGAAGCGATCTGTAAACCTGAAAAGAGTAAGCTACATTATTGTAGACGATCTGTAAGTAGTGCTGTTATGTTTTACTGCAATAAATAACTCAAGCTTCTGAAAGAAAGAAATAAGTAGTTCCATAGTTATTACCCTGCACTTAAACATTTTTGTAAATTAGTAAATAAGTGATCGAACTATTCCCGTAAGTGCACTTCAACAAATGATTCCTTTTAACAGTCTTTCCTGATATACTCATATGGCGTCACTGTGTAAGTTGTTCGCGTGTCTGCAAATCACGAAGTCCTGACAGGAACTGCGTTGTACTCCACAGTATCACCTTTACACGATACATTTTACTGAGCGAGCATCCATATTTTGAAAGATCTGCGGTCTTCTTCAATGTAGTGTATTACGCAAATAGTCAGTGCCGCTCTCATCAAGGTCAGAATCTACGAGGGTCACTCCAAAAGAAATGCACACCATCTTTTTTAAAATCCATCTTTTATTCTACATATTTCAAAGTTTTACAGTGTGTAGATACCTCCTTTAGGAACAATGTTTTCATTTCTCCACATAATTTCCATCCCTCTCAACTGCCATACGCCATCTTGGAACCAGCACCTGTATACCCGCACGGTAAAATTCTGGACCAACCTGTTGGAGCCACTGTTTGGCAGCGTGCACAAGGGAGTCATCATCTTCAAACCTTGTTCCACGAATAGAGTCTTTCACTTTTCCAAAGAGGTGATAGTCACATGGAGCCAGGTCAGGTGTGTAAGGCGGGTGTTTCAGTGTTGTCCACCCGAGTTTTGTGATCACTTCCATGATTTTTGAGTGACATGTGGGCGTGCATTGTCGTGCAACAGCGAAGCACCCTGCTTTTGCCGATGTGGTCGAACACGACTCAGTCGAGCTTGAAGTTTCTTCAGTGTCGTCACATGTGCATCAGAATTTATGGTGGTTCCACTTGGCATGATGTCCACAAGCAAGAGTCCTTCGGAATCGAAAAACACCGTAGCCATAACTTTTCCAGCAGAAGGTCTGGTTTTGAGATTTTTTTTTCTTGGGTGAATTTGCTTGATGGCAGTCCACTGATTGCCTCTTCGTCTCTGGTGAAAACTGATGGAGCCATGTTTCATCACCTCTCACAATTCTTCCAAGAAATTCATCTCCACCTTTCTCGTACAGTTCCAAAAGATCGCTGCATACCGTTTTTCTTGTTTCTTTGTGAGCCACTGTCAACATCCTGGGAACCCACCTGGCACAAACCTTTTTTAACGCCAACACTTTCAGTATTCTGCTAACACTTCCTTCCCCTATCCCAACGTAGCGTGACAATTCGTTCACTGTGATGCGTCTGTGGGCAGTCACCAATTCGTTAACTCTCTGCACATTGTCTCGAGTGTGTGCAGTACGAGGCCTGCTGCTGCGAGAACAATCCTCAATATTGCCGTGCCCGCTTTCATCACGTAACCTGCTTGCCCACCGACTAACTGTACTGCGGTCGACAGCCGCACCTCCATACACCTTTTTCAACCTCTTGTGGATGTTTCCCACTGTCTCGTTTTCACAGCACAGGAGTTGTATGACAGCACGTTGCTTCAGACGAACGTCAAGTGTAGCAGCCACCTTGAAGACATGTTGTGACGACGCCATTCACGGGAACAGGTTGAACTAAGTTTGAAAACTGTAAAACTTTCACACATGCAGAATGAAAACTGTATTTTTACAAAAATAGTGTGCATTTCTTTTAGAGTGACCCTCGTATTTTGCAATAAATATTAAGCTTCTGTGGGCCCCTTTAGGAAACCGCGGCGATTACGTGGAAAAGTTATAGCTGGCAATGCCTTGATAGCTTTGTGAACAGTTTTGAAAATTATCAGTAAACTCTTCCGGGCTAAGTTGCCGTGGTCGATCTGTAGAACTTCTTCTCCCTGACGTTTCGTTCTCCGTAGTTGAGAACGAAACGTCAGGGAGAAGAAGTTCTACAGATCGACCACGGCAACTTAGCCCGGAAGAGTTTACTGATAAAGACGCCGGCCGTGAAAGCCTACATGGAATGAGTTTTGAAAATGTTCAAATGTGTGTGAATTCCTAATGGACAAAACTGCTGAGGTCATCGGTCCCTAGACTTACACACTATTTTAGCGTAACTGAAGCTTACGACGATACACTCACCATTGCCCGAGGGAGGACTCGCGCAATTCGTGACATGGCGCCTCAGACCGCGCAGCAACACCGCGCGGCTTGATTTCCTGAATGAACCTTTTCTCTCAAAGGACTTTTTGTTATTGTGCTTCTTGAACCACCCTCCTGCATTGCCGAACTATACTCAGACTAAAATAACGTTAAGTCTGATGTCTCAGCGAGTTGAGTGTTACGAGACCGACAGACGGGCTGTGCTTACGAAAGCTAACCGATTGGGTTGGATTGATTTGGGGGAAGAGACCGAACAGCGAGATCATCGGTCTCATCGGATTAGGGAACGATGGGGAAGGAAGTTGGCCGTGCCCTTTCAAAGGAACCATCCCAGCATTTGCCTGAAATGGTGTAGGGAAATCACGGAAAACCTAAATCAGGATGGCCAGACGCGGGATTGAACCGTCGTCCTCCCGAATGTGAGTCCAGTGTGCTAACCACTGCGCCACTTCGCTCGGTCGAAAGTGAATGTTGAGCGTGCCGAGTTCAATTTGTTACTGAACGCTCGGAATCAATGCCTCAACGTGGTAGACCGGATCGCAGCGCCCACGAGCGGCAGTTGTCGGCTGTATCTGTCTCGCAAATCACAACGGACGGGAGTAAAATTCCTGCGTTAGCTCTGTTAAAACGCACATTTCCTCCTTGTCCATATGCTAGTCCTGTTGTTCTGTGTGTAGTATACATAAAGAAAACTTCAATACATGTAGTATTGTCAATTGTTCCCTTATGCTCTCCCTGAAACTCTGTACAACCTCTGGTTCTTTCAGTTTGCCGGCCCGTGTGGCCGAGCAGTTGTAGGCGCTCCAGTCTGGAACCGCGCGACCGCTACGGTCGCAGGTTCGAATCCTGCCTCGGCCATGGGTTGTATGATGTCCTTAGGTTAGTTAGGTTTAAGTAGTTCCAAGCTCTAGGGGACTGATGACCTCAGAAGTTAAGTCCCATAGTGCTCAGAGCCATTTGAACCATTTTTTTTTCAATACATGTGAACACGTTATAAGGCAAAAAGGAAAGTCAGTAAGGACACCATGCTATAAAAGTTCCATCAGAGATAGTGAGTTACAAATTTAGAACAGTTCTCGACGTAAGATAAAAATTATGTCATCATTCTCACCTTTTACTAAAATCCTAAGGTCATTCTTATTTGAGCTCTGTTCTTGTTCGACAGCAGAATCTTTACAACATGTGAAATATGAAACAAAGTGCAAAATGTGTTAATACAAGTAGTGGAAGCTGTCAGTCGAACAAACTTACTCCTCACAGAGACCATATTTATATTTATATAACTTTGAATGTTATAGAATATAATGTTACTTAATGTCCGCCCCCGGTAGATGAGTGATCAGCGCGACAGAATGTCAATCCCAAGGGCCCGGGTTAGATTCCCGGCTGAGTCGGGGAGTGTGTTGTTCTAATCATCATCATTTCATCCCATCGACGCGCAAGTCGCCGACGTGGCGTCAAATCGAAAGACTTGCACCCGGCGAACGGTCTACCCGACGAAGACCCTAGGTCACACAACATTTACATTTATTTATGTTAATTAATAAGGAAGTATGAGAACCTATTAGAAAACGCGAAAGGTACTAAAGAAATGTTTGCGCCCAGTGGGACACGAAGCACCGTCACGTCAACTGCATTACTTTACAATTCTGCGTCTCTGCTTCCTTTTAATCATTTTATTCGTCGTTTTTCTCGGCATTTGATCTGGGCGCACGTCACATGACACCCCTTCAAGTTCGTCGTTAAATACTTCACTTAGCTTTCCTTGTTTGTTAAATAGAGCAGCCAGCGCTCTGATTGAACACGCTTGTGCCGGATACTCAGTACATCCTACTCATTGCATTCTGCCGTCTCCTGAAATCTTTAATGGCAGATTTCTTATTACTTGACATTTCACTACGATAACTTTTACCAAGAACAATGCATATTTTTATGGATCCTCGGTGTCCCGTTGCCTTGAAACGGCATATTTTCATAATACGCTAGTAACAATAATTTTTTAATCACCAATACGACAGTTCCCTTCATTTAATTACAACAGATCGTACAATTAACGACCGGTTTTCGAGATATCCTCAATTTTCTGATGCTTAGGAACGGCATATATAACATTATATACATGTGGCCTTCAACTGAAATCCAACATGACACCTCGCGGCTCTGTACCGAAGAGGGATAGGGCGTCATATGACTTACGTGACGTTCTTCCATGGCAACGTTCAAACGCAAGTTCACAATATCTGACGTGCTAGATATTCGAATAGACCCCCAACCTCCTTTTTCCATGCTATGACGTCAAAAACTCGACACGCTCAACGCTCCAGTGCACGGTCCGTGTGCCAACGGCGTTAAGCCGTCGGCGCACGGACCGTGCTGTCGAACGTGAACGTTGAGCGTGCTGAGTTCAACGTGCTGCTGAACGCTCGAAATGATGCGACTTGTGCATACGGTACGTGGGCCCCAACGTGGTATACGCGATAACAACGCACTCCAGCGGCTATTGCGGGATGTTTCTAGTTCGTAAATCACACTGTTTACTAAATGGGCGCGCGTAGAATTCCCACGTTAGCTCTATTAAAACGCACATTTCCTCCATCATCCACGAAAAGGAAAGTACCATGTCCAATCAATAAGGACACAGGCTTATAAGAGTTCCATTACAAACAGTACGATACAAATTTGCAATACTTCTCCACATAAAATAAACATTATTTCATCATTCCCACATTTTAGTAAAACCTCAAGGTCAGTCTTACTTGATCACTGTTGCTACCCAGTGGTAGACTCTTTGCAACATGTGAATTACGAAGCGAAAAAGAAAAAGGAGCAAACTATCTTTATACAAGTAGAGTAAGCTGCCCTGTAGATTAAGCCAATAGAACAAACTCACCCCTCGAAAAAAGGTGAACTTATATTTACATAACATCAAATATTATAGTATATACTTATATTAAACTAATAAGAAAGTACCAGAACACAAAAAAACCAAATGTTATGCGAACCGCCGCCCATGATTTCAATTTTCGTACGGATTAGTGACTTTATTCATTTCGCTAAACCTACAGCATGCTATTGGTAACAAATCATAGCATATTACTTCCTGCCGAAAACTTTAGATATGTTACTGATTGAAATGTAATTATGAGAAATTGTACCAACAACAATGCGTTTTGGGTGGATCTTCAGTGTGTCGCTGCCTTCAAATAGCATACTCTCATAATACGCAAGTTACAATTATTCTTTTGCCACGAATATGATGTTTCTCATTATTTTGTTTTAACGAATCACACAGTTAACAACGGTTTTCCAGTGAGTCTCAATTTGCTGGTGCTCAGAAACGGCATATATACGTATAGGCTTGAAATGAACGCCAATATGGCTGTGCTGTGCTGAAGGGAGATGGCGTGCATGTGACGTAGGTGGCGTTGTGCCATCTCATAGGTGAACGCTCAGACGGACGCTCAGAATATCTGACACGCCAGATATTCCTCTGCACGTTGGGAAAGACACCCGATCGTGCTATTCCACGCTATAAACCACTCCGTCTACATGCCACAAGTGACCCATCGCTACCATCCGACCGCCGTGTCATCCTCAAGGAGGATGCGGATAGGAGGAGCGTGTGGAGGAGGAGATTAGTGTTTAACGTCCCGTCGACAACGAGGTCATTAGAGACGGAGCGCAAGCTCGGGTTAGGGAAGGATGGGGAAGGAAAGCGGCCGTGCCCTTTCAAAGGAACCATCCCGGCATTTGCCTGAAGCGATTTAGGGAAATCACGGAAAACCTAAATCAGGATGGCCGGAGACGGGATTGAACCGTCGTCCTCCCGAATGCGAGTCCAGTGTGCTAACCACTGCGCCACCTCGCTCGGTGAGGAGCGTGTGGTCAGCACACCGCTCTCCCGGTCGTTATGATGTATTCTTGACCGAAGCTGCTAATATTCGGTCGAGTAGCTCCTCAATTATTCCATGCTATGACGCCAGAAATTCGGCACGCTCAACGTTCTGATGCCGACGACTTTAGGGTCCGCTCGCAGACAGTCGTAGTTCCTTTTCGGGCCCCCATGTTGTCGTCTGTTGCATGCTCTATAGGTACATACAGAGTGCAGAGCTTTGTGTGGCGTAGCTGGCTGCACTGACTCCCGCCACTGCAGTCTGTCAATCACGAAGTTATTTTTCTCGGAGTGTGGGTGATATGACGCACAAAACTTCACGGTGGTTGCCGGCTCGTTTAAGGAATTAGAATTTGGGACGGGGCGTAGAGCGAGCGGCTTGCTCGTGATGAACTGCCACGAGCTTGATGTTGGACGGGAGTAGCGAGTCGGCGGCCGGAACAGGCGTGGAACAGTGGCAGAGACGCGACGCAGCAGGCAGCTGCCGCTCCGTCTGCCAGCCACAGTAGAGGCGGCCGCCTCGTTAGCGGGCGCTGCCGGCCGGGGCGGTAATAAAGTTAGCGCCTGGCCGCCGCCTCCGCCTCCACCAGGCTACTGCCGCGGCGGTGCCAGGCGCGCCTGCCCGCTGTCGCATCCTGTGTAGGCCAGCTCACCTAAAGCCGTCGCTCGCTCTCTGCCGCGTCGGACGAGGAAATACACTGATGCGACAAAAGTCATGCCGTACCTCCTACACTACTGGCCATTAAAACTGCTTTACCACGAAGATGACGTGCTACAGACGCGAAATTTAACCGACAGGAAGAAGATGCTCTGATATGCAAATGATTAGCTTTTCAGAGCATTCACACAAGGTTGGCGCCGGTGGCGGCACCTACAACTTACTGACATGAGCAAAGCTTCCAATCGATTTCTCATACACAAACAGCAGTTGACCAGCGTTGCCTGGTGAAACGTTGTTGTGATGCCTCGTGTAAGGATGAGAAATGCGTACCATCACGTTTCTGACTTTGATAAAGGTCGGATTGTAGCCTATCGCGATTGCGGTTTATCGTATCGCAACATTGCCGCTCGCGTTGGTCGAGATTCAATGACTGTTAGCAGAATATGGAATCGGTGGGTTCAGGAGGGTAATACGGAACGCCGTGCTGGATCCCAACGGCCTCGTATCACTAGCAATCGAGATGACAGGCATCTTATCCGCATGGCTGTAACGGATTGTGCAGCCACGTCTCGATCCCTGAGTCAACAGATGGGGACGTTTGCAAGACAACAACCATCTGCACGAACAGTTCGACGACGTTTGCAGCAGCATGGACTGTCAGCTCGGAGACCATGGCTGCGGTTACCATTGACGCTGCATCACAGACAGGAGCCCTTTCGATGGTGTACTCGACGACGAACCTGGGTGCACGAATGGCAAAACGTCATTTTTTCGGATGAATCCAGGTTCTGTTTACAGCATCATGATGGTCGCATCCGTGTTTGGCGACATCGCGGTGAACGCACATTGGAAGCGTGTATTCGTCATCGCCATACTGCCGTATCACCCGGCGTGATGGTATGGGGTGCCATTGGTTACACGTCTCGGTCACCTGTTGTTCTCATTGACGGCACTTTGATCAGTGTACGTTACATTTCAGATGTGTTACGACCCGTGGCTCTACCCTTCATTCGATCCCTGCGAAACCCTACATTTCAGATGGATAATGCACAACCGCATGTTGCAGGTCCTGTACGGGCCTTTCTGGATACAGAAAATGTTCGAATGCTGCCCTGGTCAGCACATTCTCCAGATCACTCACCAACTGAAAATGTCTGGTCAATGGTGGCCGAGCAACTGGCTCGTCACAGTACGCCAGTCACTATTCTTGATGAACTGTGGTATCGTGTTGAAGCCGCATAATCAGCTGTACCTGCCATCCAAGCTCTGTTTGACTCAATGCCCAGGCGTATCAAGGCCGTTATTGCGGCCAGAGGTGGTTGTTCTGGGTACTGATTTCTCAGGATCTTTGCACCCAAATTGCGTGGAAATGTAATCACATGCCAGTTCTAGTATAATATATTTGTCTAATGATTACCCGTTTATCATCTGCATTTCTTCTTGGCGTAGCAATTTTAATGGGCAGTGTAATATGTTATCGGACCTTCCTTTGCGCGGCGTACTGCAGAAACTCGAAGTTGCGTGAACTCAGCAAGTCGTTGTAAGTCCCCTACAGAAATATTGAGCCATGCTGTCTCTATAGCCGTCCAGAATGCTGTGCACGAACTGACCTCTCGATTTTTTGCCGTAAATTTTCGGTAGCATTCATGTCGGTCGATCTGGGTTCCCGGTCTTTCGCTCCAATTGCCCACAATGTTCATCAAACCACTCGCGAGTAATTGTGGCCAGGTAACAAGGCGCATCGGCATCCATAAAAGCTGCGCGGAGTAGCCGTGCAGTCGAGGGCGCTTTGCCACGGTCCGCGCGGCTCCCCCCGTCGGAGGTTCGAGTCCTCCCTTGGGCATGAGTGTGTGTTGTCTTTACTGTAAGTTAGTTTAAGTTAGATTAAGTAGTGTGTAAGCCTACGAAACCAAGGCTATGATCAAATTAGAGCTACGGAACTGACTTAGGAAACAGCAAGTAGGATATTGGACCAAGGTCCATAAACAAAAACATCGTAAGGTAATGATGCCCAAGCCATGTTTTAAAAGAAGCTCTGTAATCCGGGAATTGAACAGGAAAGAGATCAAACTCATGACTGGACTGATGACCGGCCATGGGAACTTCAAAAAACACCTACGCACAATGGGAGCGATACCGCACAATAAACCTAGTTTCGGTGCGGGCAGTAGCGGGTCAGACCTAAGCTGTTTTAGCTCTCCTGTTAAAATCAATCAATCAATCAAGCCTAGGGACCGATGACAGCAGTTTGGTCCCATAGACCTTACCACAAATTTCCAAATTTTTTCATCCATAAAAATTCCAACATTATTTGGGAACATGGAGCGATTGAGTGGCTGCAAATGGTCAGTGATGGGTTTAGTGGAAGCAGAGGATCCAGTTCATTATTTGTAAACGCAGACCTCACCATTGGTTCAAATGGCTCAGAGCACTATGGGACTTAACATCTGAGGTCATCAGTCCCCCAGGAACTTAGAACTACTTAAACCTAAGTAACCTAAGGACATCACACACATCCATGCCCGAGGCAGGATTCGAACCTGCGACCGTAGCAGTCTCGTGGTGTCAGACTGAAGCGCCTAGAACCGCTCGGCCACAGCGGCCGGCCCCTCACCATTATGGAGCCACCACCAGTTTCCACAGTGCCTCGTTGACAACTTGGGTCCATGGCTTCGTGAATTCTGCGCCACACTCGAACTCTGTTATTACTTCTTACCAACTGCAATCGACCCTCATATGACCAGGCCATGGCTTTCCAGTCGTCTAGGGTCCAATCGATATGGTCACGAGCACAGGAGAGGCGCTGCAGGCTATGTCGTGCTATCAGCGAAGGCACTCGTTTGCTGTCACAGTCCATCAGCGCCAAATTTAGCCGCATTATCCTAACATATATTTTCGTCTTAAGTCCCGCATTAATTTCAGCCGGTATTTCAATCATTGTTGCTTTTCTGTTACCAGTGACAACTCTACGCTAACGCAGCTGTTTTCTTTCGTTAAGTGAAGACCCTCGGCGACTGCAGTGTCCGTAGTGAGAAGTAATGTCTGAAATTTGGTTTTCTCCTCACAGTATTGACACTGTGGATCTCGGAATATTGAATCCCCTAACGATTTGCGAAATGAAATATACCATGCTTCTAGCTCCAACTACCAATCCGCGTGCAAAGTCTGCTAATTCCCCTCGTGTGGCCTAATCACGTCGGAAACCTTTTCTCATGAATCACCTGATTACAAATGATAGCTCCACCAATACACTGCACTTTTATACCTTGTGTAAGCGATACTACCTCCATCTGTATATGTGCATATCGCTAGCACATAAAAATTTTCACCTCAGTGTACATCTACACTCCTGGAAATTGAAATAAGAACACCGTGAATTCATTGTCCCAGGAAGGGGAAACTTTATTGACACATTCCTGGGGTCAGATAAATCACATGATCACACTGACAGACCCACAGGCACATAGACACAGGCAACAGAGCATGCACAATGTCGGCACTAGTACAGTGTATATATCCACCTTTCGCAGCAATGCAGGCTGCTATTCTCCCATGGAGACGATCGTAGAGATGCTGGATGTAGTCCTGTGGAACGGCTTGCCATGCCATTTCCACCTGGCGCCTCAGTTGGACCAGCGTTCGTGCTGGACGTGCAGACCGCGTGAGACGACGCTTCATCCAGTCCCAAACATGCTCAATGGGGGACAGATCCGGAGATCTTGCTGGCCAGGGTAGTTGACTTACACCTTCTAGAGCACGTTGGGTGGCTCGGGATACATGCGGACGTGCATTGTCCTGTTGGAACAGCAAGTTCCCTTGCCGGTCTAGGAATGGTAGAACGATGGGTTCGATGACGGTTTGGATGTACCGTGCACTATTCAGTGTCCCCTCAACGATCACCAGTGGTGTACGGCCAGTGTAGGAGATCGCTCCCCACACCATGATGCCGGGTGTTGGCCCTGTGTGCCTCGGTCGTATGCAGTCCTGATTGTGGCGCTCACCTGCACGGCGCCAAACACGCATACGACCATCATTGGCACCAAGGCAGAAGCGACTCTCATCGCTGAAGACGACACGTCTCCATTCGTCCCTCCATTCACGCCTATCGCGACACCACTGGAAGCGGGCTGCACGATGTTGAGGCGTGAGCGGAAGACGGCCTAACGGTGTGCGGGACCGTAGCCCAGCTTCGTGGAGACGGTTGCGAATGGTCCTCGCCGATACCCCAGGAGCAACAGTGTCCCTAATTTGCTGGGAAGTGGCGGTGCGGTCCCCTACGGCACTGCGTAGGATCCTACGGTCTTGGCGTGCATCCATGCGTCGCTGCGGTCCGGTCCCAGGTCGACGGGCACGTGCACCTTCCGCCGACCATTGGCGACAACATCGATGTGCTGTGGAGACCTCACGCCCCACGTGTTGAGCAATTCGGCGGTACGTCCACCCGGCCTCCCGCATGCCCACTATACGCCCTCGCTCAAAGTCCGTCAACTGCACATACGGTTCACGTCCACGCTGTCGCGGCATGCTACCAGTGTTAAAGACTGTGATGGAGCTCCGTATACCACGGCAAACTGGCTGACACTGACGGCGGCGGTGCACAAATGCTGCGCAGCTAGCGCCATTCGACGGCCAACACCGCGGTTCCTGGTGTGTCCGCTGTGCCGTGCGTGTGATCATTGCTTGTAGAGCCCTCTCGCAGTGTCCGGAGCAAGTATGGTGGGTCTGACACACCGGTGTCAATGTGTTCTTTTTTCCATTTCCAGGAGTGTATCTTCATGGGGTCACTTTTGGCAATGCTTGCTAACGTGCTCCAGGACCTCGCCAAAGGCTTGTTTACGAATACACTCAACCTTGAGGAGATGCTCCACACAGTTGGCAAGTATAGAAGCATGTCGAAAACACTGACAAGAAGAAAGGCCAGCATGATACGACATATGTTAAGACGTCAGGAAATAACTACCACTATGCTAGGAGGAGATGTAGAGTGTAAGAGCTGTAGGGGAAGACAGAAATAATTCAGGATGTACGTTGTGTAAATCCTATTTTTAGATGAAGAATATCGTGTAGAAACGGAAGTTGTGACGGGCCGTTATGGACGGTGGTTATCGCTGAGATAACCTGTTTGCGATTATACCTTTTTTTCATCTCCAATTTAACCTGACTGTTAAAATCGCTCAAATTGACCACTTTCTGAAATGACTGATTTTCGGCTTTCTATTAATTCTAAAACTCTCTCAGAATTTTGTGTATGTTTCAAAATACGAAGAATCAACATATGATATAAAATACATAAAGAAAACTTAGTCTGTATACAGTTCGCTTCTTTTCTCATAAAGTAATGAGGGGTTGAGTACTAAAAAAAAACCAGTATTCTGCTACTGACATTAATTTTTTGAAACTCTGCTCAAAAGTTACGTTGTAATCGTGGATATACAACTACCTATTTCGTCATTACGAATATTCAGCTCTAAAGGGTGAAAACTGAGATCGGAGAACTCTTCCCCTTCATACGTCTACAGACAAAGGCGTACTATGTAGACACAGTTAGCTACTTTGTACTTCTGTTATAAACAATGAATAAATTGTTAACTTTTTAACTTGTTTTAATTTCTTCTCTCTTTTATTATGTCATAGAAATGGCAGACGAATAATAAGCTTACGTGTAAAATTGCTAGCGTTCTTTTTCTTTAATTATTTCGGATGAAAAATCAGTTTTGTAGTCAGTATATTTATTTACTGTTTAGTAGGAATTTGAATACAACTGATTGTGTGGTGGCAAAATTAAAAGTGCTCCTTCAAAAATTCAAATGAACAGTTTAGATACTAGGCAAAATGGTACGTTTACCAGTAACAGTTACTTGACAGTAGTTCCAAAATCAGTAATCAGTTAATCAACTGTGCAATATTTATTCTCCAACCTGTTCATAAGTACTCGTTCTATAATGTGGTGGTCTGTAAGTCGATCTCTTTCGTCGTAAGAGTGTCATTCAAAAACGATACCAGTGTTTCAGATGCCTCAGAATTTCCTACGAACGATAAATATTTTTGGGCTACCAGTTCAAGCCTGGCATACACCTTCTTTTCTGCTTCCTAAAAACAAAAGGATCGCTGCTTCTGGGTAGTAAAGTACTTCAGGTACACATTGTTGTCTCAGAAATGCTGTACCGATTCTTTTGCCGTGTGTTAGTTGCTCATTTGTAACTGTTAAAGTTGTTAAAATGGCACCAATCGCTTTACCGTAATCTATAGGAGTCCAGTGTTTAAAACCTAGTGGAAATTTCGAATAAATGTTACTCGTTTTTAAAAAGGCTTTATTTAAAAACGATCAAATTTAGCACCACTGCTATGATAAAATGACATACGGTTTTCTTCACGATAAAAAAAACAATAAAAAGGATCTGTTATAACCGGAAGCTAACAAATACTGAAGAATACCGGTTGTTCAGAATTAAAATAGCGGTGTCGGCTTTAATCTGTCGGTTTTTCCCATCCCTATAGGGCCACATTAAACCAGTCATAAAACTGACGACAAGAAAAAAAAAATAATAATTATGTGGCTTCGCATCCGGACCATTTATCTGTGTAAGATTCAAAGTACTCGCGAACATAGAACTGTTGACCTAAAAAAAGGATTCTGCGTAGTGTGTGGTAGGACACACTCGCATTATCGAACGAGGTGGTGATACGTCCCGAAAACGAGATTCTGGTCTTCTTTAATCACTTTAATGTAAATGCTTAGATGGTTCTTAGCGAACGGTCGATCTTTTTTCCTCGTCGTTCCCTGATCCGATTTTGTGCTCCGTCTCGAACAACCTCATCATCGACAGTACTTAAAACCCAAATCTTCCTTCCTCCCGCCTGCGGTTAATTAACAGCCAACGCCTGGTTAAACGCTTCGAACAACTGTGCTTGCGTGGCTCATTAAGATAAATAGTTGGTGAACTGCTGCCAGATTAATATCACTCGACGAAACCTCAGCTAGAGTTACCGCTCGCATTAGGCTAATTCCAGATGTAACGCGCGTCGACGCACGATAACGAGCGATCGAATTCCTAGAGGGTTCGTATGACGAGCTGTGGAGCTCGTTAGTCGATGCGATTATTCTCTCGCCGTCTGTTTCGGTTTCTGTTATCTGAATAGCTCTTGTTCAGTGGCGGAGCTACACTGTTAATATTAAATTGGAAAATCGACCATACCTGGGGTAATTCATCAAGTTGCAAGATTATCTAGATGAAATTGGGAGATATTGTGACGCGAACACCAGATGAAGAAAAGTGGATTGAAGTATCTGTGGGACTTGAACATTACGCTGGTAAACGTGTCAGAATACAAAATCCAGAATATTCAAGTTCTCAGTGCTTCAGTTAGAAACACTTTTTTCTGTGGTGACTGACTACCGCATTATCTGGATAGTCATTTGCGCTTATGGAAAAGACAGCGACTCAGGAATTTTCAGATATTCTGTTCTGTATGAAAAACTCACAGGAAAATCTTAGGATACACCGAAACAAAGGCCTGTAACAGAAAACTTCGACATGGCACTTCCTTAATGCGATCGTAGGGGACGAAGCATTTAGGTTGATGAGAAATTTGAGACCCTACGGCGGAAACCAACGACTTATATATATGAAATGTATATTTAGTTATAGGCTAACTTTTGCATTTAGATATCTCCGGTGTCCTGTTGGTGTAGCGTGCAACAAGTGGAGAAAACTACATCGCCCATGAGATGTCAGCGTTAATTGGGCCTAACACATTCAAAAATAGGGTACAGTACTTCACAGCCTGTTGGATTTAAATACGAAGACATCTTAGAAAGTAATCCCTGAAGTATGAATGATACTCACATTGGACGACCCACTTCATCAGCGGGTAACTTTCCGGCTAAATGTACCGACTACTTTGGTAATGAATCGAGACTTGCACGTACATACCGTATGTTACGAAAGGAAGTGAACTTCTTAACGATAAAGCTTTTCTTACCTACTTTCTTTTTCTTGAGTGGTTTCTCTCACAGAAGATCAAAACTAATTCTTCCCAAGCTCGACGTCTCAGAATTTTATTTTTATGCAATACCGACGTTATATTCCAGACTGTTGATCTTTTGTCTACGTCTTCCATTAGTAGCTCGATGTCGATATTCTCGCCTTGGGTTTCACTCGTTTTTCGCAACGTCTAACAAAGAAAAGTTAGAGAAACACACAGAAAATTCGTCTGGTCACGACGCGACCTACTGAACAGCTCACGGGCGCCATCTAGCCTTCTAACCGCGCGGCAACGCTCGTTCCTCTGCATCAAAAACATTTTTCTCGTGAACGCTGGTTAACGTGATCTCATGTGATCGGTCGTAAGTTGAATGCGATTTGAAAACGAGCGTCAGATTTCTGTCATGTGATATTTATTTATTTATTTAACCTGGCAAGATTAGGGCCATCAGGCCCTCTCTTACATCTAACCAGGCATTCTACTTATTTTACATTCATATGTTTTAGTAGGCATGTTAAACTACATCTAGTACAAAAAGTGAAATAAACAATTTGAAAGGTACACCTGGAAAAATACATACATATAGAATTTATATTCTTAGGTCGCAAGTACTGTTATAATTAGACATTATTGAAGAGACAGATTTTAGATAGGAGTGCTGGCAGCAGGGAGTATGAGGGAGACTCATGGTGAAGGGAGGAGAAGAATAGAGACATGATGAAACATAATTAAGGAAATATAAATTAAAAGAAGATTGCGTGGCTAATAGAGATAGATGAAGAGGAAGGCGTCTCAGGAGCAAGATAGGAGACGCTAGCTTTGCTATTTGACAGATGAAGGGATTGTCCTTGTACATTAATTTTGTGGAGAACTTTGTGAGGATGATAGTAGGAAATGCTTCAACTTCTTCTTAAAAGCAGCAGGAGATCGAATTTTGCGCAAGGTAAGGGGCAGTTTGTTCCAGAGGCGGACAGCGGCAACTGAGAAGGAGTTTGCAAAAGTTTTTGTTTGTGAGTGGGCACAGTTAGGATACCAAATAAGAGTGACCTCGTGTTTCGATTATGATGACATGACAGGTTTTTAATCTCTGAAGCAAGGTACCGGGGTGTTTGCGCGACGAGGAGTCGGTGGAGTAGACATAGAGTGTGGTAGTCATACAATTTGTCCGGCTGCAGCCACCCTAGCTCGGAGTATGAAGCACTAACATGATCATATCGGCGAATGTTGCAGGTGTAACGCACACAGGCATTCATGGTTGGCCTTAATCAGAATATTACCTACACGTACAGGCTCTAGATTAGAGCGTCGATTCTTCATTACTTTCTGGCTTGAACAGGTGTATTGTGACAGCTGACTGAATTCAGAGTAAAAGGTGTGTGTGTGTGTGTGTGTGTGTGTGTGTGTGTGTGTGTGTGTCTGTGTCTGTGTCTGTGTCTGTGTCTGTGTCTGTGTGCGTGTGTGTGTGTGTGGTGGGGGGGGGGGGGGGGGATAGCGACACAATCTATTATGTGAATTGGTCATGGAAAAGAATGTGTGAACGCAGGAAGCCTGTTTAAAATTGAATCTATTCTTCATGGACTTCATACGAATAAGATGTGATGCGAAAAACTCACACAGTTCCGTTGAGCGTGGGTCAAATCAAAGAAACAGTTGCTCCAGGGTTTCGCTGTGCATAGACGGTTTACGTGCATACTGCAACGTGGGCTGCCGTGGCGACAGTGAAGCTCAATGGAGCGCGGTCTCTAGCGTCGAGCGAGGCGCGGATGTTGGAATGCCAAAAAGTGCGTGTAGCTGTTTCAAGAACTGTCATGGATCCACAATTGATCAGTAACTTTTACACCTTGAAATTGCCATCAGCATTTGTAACTTTTTACGCTGAGGCTCGTCTGTCACGGAGAAGGTCGCACGGCACGTCTGCTCTCACAGCCTGTGTGGAGGGGCCTGTTGTGCTACCATTAAAACCGTTGAAATTTTCCTGTGTTTGGCTTCACAGAGTCCTCTGCACTCAGAAATTTCCACGTCACCAACCGCAATGGTCTTTGTAGGTACGCTATTCGCCGGTTCCTAACGACACCATAGGATAACATCCTACTGTTAGATTTCCTGGTAAGGTCGGTTTCTGCACGAGGATAGTGACTGACATCGTCTTTGTCTTCTGGGCAGAGCTAAATTGCCTCGCTCTACCAAAAACCGGTAATAAATCAAAATATTTGCATCGTTTCGTCGCCACAGTAAATCCAATCCAACTTTTAGCATTTGGGCGTGGCGGAGAGCCGAAACAAATGGATCTCTGTCACGCGTATCAGAGAAACCTCAAGAAGTTCCCGTTTGTGTTGCCTTCTGTTCATCAGTCCGCTTACCCACAGCGCTGCAGACGATGGCGTCGCGGCCGGCCGCTGTGGACGTGCGGTTCTAGGCGCTTCAGTCCGGAACCGCGCGACTGCTACGGTCGCAGGTTCGAATCCTGCATGGATGTGTGTGATGTCCTTAGGTTAGTTAAGTTTAAGTAGTTCTAAGTTCTAGGGGACTGATGACCTCAGATGTTAAGTACCATAGTGCTCACAAGGGAACCTCCCCATCGCACCCCCCTCAGATTTAGTTATAAGTTGGCACAGTGGATTGGCCTTGAAAAACTGAACACAGATCAATTGAGAAAGCAGGAAGAAGTTGTGTGGAACTGTGAAAAAATAAGCAAAATATACAAACTGAGTAGTTCATGGGAAGATAGGCAACATCAAGGACACTGGAAGCGCAGGAGAGTCGTGGTCTCGTGGTAACGTGAGCAGCTGCGGAACGAAAGGTCCTTGGTTCAAATCTTCCATCGAGTGAAAAGTTTAATTTTTTATTTTCAGTTTATGTGACAAACTCTTATGTTTTCATCACTTTTTGGGAGTGATTATCACATTCACAAGAAAACCTAAATCGGGCAAGGTAGAAGAATCTTTTTACCCATTCGCCAAGTGTACAAGTTAGGTGGGTCGACAACATATTCCTGTCATGTGACGCACATGCCGTCACCAGTGTCGTATAGAATATATCAGATGTGTTTTCAAATCTTGTCAAATCTTGTCGGTTCCCATTGGAGAGGCACGTCCTTTCGTCTACTAATCGAACGGTTTTGCGATGCGGTCGCAAAACACAGACAGTAAACTTATTACAGTGAACAGAGACGTCAATGAACGAACGGACAGATAATAACTATGCAAAAATAAAGAAAGTAAAATTTTCACTCGAGGGAAGACTTGAACCAAGGACCTTTCCTTCTGCAGCTGCTCACGCTACCACGAGACCACGGCGCTCCTGAGTTGACAGTGTCCATGATGTTGCCTATGTCGCCCATGAACTACTCAGTTTGTATATTTTGCTTATTTTTTCACAATTCCACACAACTTCTTCCTGTTTTCTCAATTCATCTGTGTTCAGTTTATCAAGGCCTATCCACTGTGCCAACTTATAACTAAATCTGAGGGGGGTGCGATGGGGAGGTTCCCTTGTCAGAGACATTTGAACCTTTTTTTATGGCGTCGCGTCTCGTCTTGTTAATTCCGGATTCCTCAAGTGTCTGTCGAAGACACAACCGCCGATGCTGTGTCAGGACTTGTCGCGCCAGCTCCAAGTTATCAGTCGTTATTTTTGTTGGCGGTAGACACGAACATGGCATACCAACAGTTTCCGTTCCGAAAATAAGTCGTAAAAACGTTTTCCGCTCACAGCTTCTGCCAAAGAACGAGATGGTGCAATGGTGTGACACTGGCCTCTCGTGCTGTTACGAGGTGCTTTCAAGTCCTAAAGTCTCCGATTTTTTTTCTCCGGACTGGAAAGAGATAGAAACATGTGCATTGTTTTAAAATGAGGCCGCGTTCATTGTCAATACGTCACAGAGATGGCAGCACCGTACGGCAGATGGAATTTTACCGCCAGCGGCGAGAATGAGAACTCTTTTAAGTACTTAAAATGGCGACGTTTTCCTTACTTGAACAGCGTTCAATCATTCGTTTTCTGAATTTGCGTGGTGTGAAACCAATTGAAATTCATCGACAGTTGAAGGAGTTATGGATGTGTCGAAAGTGCGTTCGTGGGTGCGACAGTTTAATGAAGGCAGAACATCGTGTGACAACAAACCGAAACAACCTCGGGCTCGCACAAGCCGGTCTGACGACATGAGCAAGAAAGAGGAGAGAATTGTTTTGGGGGATCGCCGAATGACTGTTGAACAGATCGCCTCCAGAGTTGGCATTTCTGTGGGTTCTGTGCACACAATCCTGCATGACGACCTGAAAATGCGAAAAGTGTCATCCAGGTGGGTGCCACGATTGCTGATGGACGACCACACGGCTGCCTGTGTGGCATGTTGCCAAGCAATGTTGACGCACAACGACAGTGTGACAATGGATGAGACGTGGATGCCATTTTTCAATCCAGAAACAAAGCGCCAGTCAGCTCAATGGAAGCACACAGACTCACCGCCACCAAAAAAATTTCGGGTAACCGCCAGTGCTGAAAAAATCGTGTCCATGTTCTGGGAGAGCGAGGGCGTAATCCTTACCCATTGCGTTCCAAAGGGCACTACGGTAACAGGTGCATCCTACGAAAATGTTTTGAAGAAGAAATTCCTTCCTGCACTGCAACAAAAAGTCTGGGAAGGGCTGCGTGGGTACTGTTTCACCAAGACAATGCACCCGCACATCGAGCTAATGTTACGCAACAGTTTCTTCGTGATAACAACTTTGAAGTGATTCCTCATGCTCCCTACTCACCTGACCTGGCTCCTAGTGACTTTTGGCTTTTTCCAACAATGAAAGACACTCTCCGTGGCCGCTTATTCACCAGCCGTGCTGCTATTGCCTCAGCGATTTTCCAGTAGTCAAAACAGACTCCTAAAGAAGCCTTCGCCGCTGCCATGGAATCATGGCGTCAGCGTTGTGAAAAATGTGTACGTCTGCAGGGCGATTACGTCGAGAAGTAGCGCCAGTTTAATCGATTTCGGGTGAGTAGTTAACTAGAAAAAAAATCAGAGGCCTCAGAACTTGAATGCACTTCGTAATATCCTTGTGTTGCCACCCAGACTTAAGTCTTCTGTGGTTTCCATAAATCGCTCAAGGCTAAGGTCAGGACAGTTGCTTTGCGCAGGACGCGGCTAACTAATGTTTCAATGTATCTTCATTTCCGTATGTATCAATTTCTAAAAAAAAAACGTTATGCTTATGCGTTGCTCCATTGCACCATAATACGAATCATCACACTACTATTGCCTGTCCGCAGCACAAAAATGTGGTCGAGTTTGGTGTGTTGAACGTGGATACGGAAGAACTAAGTCCTTTACGTACAAATTGGGACTCTCGGACAACCCACTGTGTGACTGTGAAACTTCAAAGCAGATCTTTGACCACATTATAGAATAAAGTCACAAGAGATGTTTCAGTGGAGACACAAATGCTGTCATCAATGGCTCTTGAAGCCGCGCGGTCTGGGGCACCTTTTCAGGGTCCGTGTGGCTCCCTCCGTCGGAGGTTCGAGTTTTCCCTCGGGCATGGATGTGTGTTTTGTCCTTAGCGTAAGTTAGTTTAAGATAGATTAAGTAGTGTGTCAGCTTAGGAACCGATGACTTCAGCAATTTGGTCCCATAAGACCTTACCACAAATTTTCCAATGCCTCTTGAACAACATTGGAATGGATAGTCTTTTGACATTACTCCGTAAGGTCAATTCACACGAGAGTTTTTGCATATTCGTTTTGTACTTCATTGTGTAAATATTGCTGTGAATTGTACATGTAATCCACACGATAAATAAATGATGATAACGCTACGTGCCGTGTCAACGGCCTTGCCGCAGTGGATACACCGGTTCCCGTGAGATCACCGAAGTTACACGCAGTCGGGCGTGGTCGGCACTTGGATGGGTGACCATCCAGGCCGCCATGCGCTGCTGCCAGTTTTCGGGGTGTACTCAGCCTCGTGATGTCAATTGAGGAGCTACTCGACCGAATAGTAGCGGCTTCGGTCAAGAATACCATCATAACGACCGGGAGGGCGGTGTGCTGACCCCACGCCCCTCCTATCCCCATCCTCTACTGAGGATGACACGGCGGTCGGATGGTCCCGGTAGGCCACTCATGGTCTGAAGATGGAGTGCTTTTGCTACGTGCCACTTCTCACCGCCTCTGTCTATGCACATGCACATGTGCGTGCATGCATGCATGCATTTAGTGTAGGTCCATTCAACAAAGTTTTTGTTCCACCTCCGATAATTTGGCAACGTCTTGAGAAAGGTTACCTTTAAATCTCGCTTTTTGTTAGTCTTGAACAAATGTACTGGTCATTTAACAATATCGTGGCAACGATACTTACTGCTGCTCGCTTTTATTTTCTTCGTTAGCGCGCTGACTTCGTGAGAGCTGTAATCTCGTAAAAAAAGGTGCACTGTTACATCTCGGTACTATTGACATGCAGAAAAAAGAATTAATGGACAGTTTCCTTGAAAAAGTTACGGGCGAATTCCGCCCCAGTCCTAACTTGACGTCTGTCTGTAAAACACACGTTGTCGACGGAACGTTAAACCCTGATCTTCGTTCACTCCTTCTCCATGACATTGCGTCGCGATTCGGAATAGGGTACAGAAGCTGACACATGAGCACCTTTCTAGCGAAATACTGGCTATGAAAATTTATCCCGCTGTCAAGATTCGAGCCCGCCTCCATGGCTTAGCTTTTATCGTGCCTGGCTGTCATACGTCGGGCCGTCAAAAATTTTTCTCTGTTGTAAATGCTGTGCGAGGACCAAGCGACGTGACAACAACGATGACGAAAGCTGACATTAACGGCATGGAGAATCTCTCCTGTCCACATATACCGGTGAAACTGCTTTGGCCAGAAATTGAAGCAGCGGTCTATCGTCAGACCATTTTCCTAAAAGAGTAAAACTATGAGGAAGCTTTTTCTTCTCTCTCTCTCTCTCTCTCTCTCTCTGTCGTTCTTTTGAACAGTCAAATGTGAATAGCGTGCTACACTCCAAGCTAAAATCGCTGTCACGGGAGTGAATCCCTTCTAACATTTCACCTTGCTATCATATTGGTAGCTGTGTTCATATAGCTGACTGGAGCAGTTAGGTTTTTATTGTACGTAATGTAAACGGGAACGTCGTGGACGTGGGAACAGTCACAGTGAATCTGAATGACTGCACCTCAGCAACACCGGCGAACCTGAACTTTGGGCCATCGTGCTCCGGAAACAGTTCATGGCTGTCTGCCGACAGGTGAAATGTGAAAGGTTGCGTGCGTCAGCGTGGGAACGAGTTCCTTGTTCCCTCGCTGTGACTTGCGTGCTGTGCCGGCTGTTGCCCAAGCTCGTCGCTCTGCGTTGCGCAGACGTAACAAAAGGACGCCACCGTCTGATCCGGCCCGCGGAAATGCAGGATGTCAGTTGCCTTACCCGGGCTCTGTTTCTAACCCCAAGGCTTTTTTTTTTTTTTTTTTTTTTTTTTTTTTTCATTGCTTCTGTATCGTCGTCTCTGGTGAATATTCTGTGGAATACATGAGAACAGGAGAGAGGGCCAGAGGCACACATTCTATTCGTAAGCCCGTATAGATTTGATAGATGAATGCTGTTGTCTACAAACGTAAAATAAAAATCGACATATTTTCGTACCTTATCGAGCTGCGGTAGTGGTAAGTCTGAAGTGCAATACAACATCAAAAATATTCATTTGTGAGCAATAGAGGGTGATTCAGTAGCTCCTACTGATGTCGTTTGATACATCACGCAATATTATATGTGCCCTTCAAAAACGAAAGCCCGAGATTTTCGTATTCTCCTGGTCGCTATGGACAAACTGTTAGTCCTACATAAAGATGAACAAGACCTTTTCGTGGGAAATTGAATGTAATTTTGTACTTACATACATTTCCGCTGGAGACGGCGGTTTCCGAGTTATTCAAGAAAAATGTACAGAAGTAACATTTAAGTGTATCTCCACCCCCACACTCATCCTCATTAGTCAGTTATTGGTTATACGTTCCACCTTTCATGCAAAAACACAGCTTTTTTGCTTGTTACCCAAACACGTTTCGCCAGTTCTGTGCCATCATCAGTGGGTTTTGTTTATTCAGAACGTCATTTTACATTACATGGTTTTTGCAGAACTATCTGTACGATGCTATTTTGTCTCAAACTGACATGGTGAGACCGTGGCTGCGTACAATTAATGAAAGTTGATTCTTACAAAGAAGAAGACAGCAACCAGCCACTATTACAGTGGCTGGTTGCTGTCTTCTTCTTTGTAAGAATCAACCTACATTAATTATCTGTACGGCGTCCTGCAGTGATAATTTGCTATGTTTTGTTGTGACTCATCCTTCTTTTTCTGCGCTCTGAGAGCACTGTACACACATATTAATGTATTTTGTGTAATTTCGTTTTTACAGACGCCTTTTCACTTCGCAAAACGCGGTGAGCACTAAGTTGTTTTGTTTCCTAACAATACAACAACGTAGTGCTAACTGCGTTTTGCGGACGGGTTGCACATCCGTCACGTTGAACGATTCTCTTCAGTCGTCGTTGATCCTGCTTCTGCAGGATCTTTTTCCGGCCTCAGCGATGTCGGGGATTTTATGATTTACCGGATTCCTGATATTCTCGGTACACTCTTGAAATGGTCGTACGGGAAAATCCCCAATCCGTCGCTACCTCGGAGATGCGGTGTCCCATCGCTCGTTCGCCGAATATAAAACAAAGTTCAAACTCACTTAGATCTTGATAATCTCCTATTGTAGCAGCAGTAACTGATCTAACAACTGCGCCAGACACTTGCTGTCTTATATAGGCTTTGCCGACCGCAGCGCCGTATTCTACCTGTTTACATATCTCTGTATTTCAATACGCATGTCTATATCAGTTTCTTTGGCGCTTCAGTGTATAATATTTGTTTTATTTTAGCGTTCTGTTGAGTTATAAGGTGTACCTTTATTTTCTTTTAGTGTTTGGTTTAAACATTACCTTTGGCATCCTCTTCCTCACAGCATGTAGTCTGTACGGATATATGCGCCTCATCTACTTCCGGAAACGATCTTACAATCTGCGAACAGTGTTGAAAGCACATTAACATAATTTCAAACTGATTATTTTATGTGACGGCATTAATGACTGAGATGCGCACTTAGAAATGTCGACCGATCCGTTCATGATACTCATATCCGATGCAATACCAAAAAAGATTTTTCAAAACGTCTGTGACTGGATGCGGAATGCGTGAAAAATTTTCTAAATGCTAAAATTATCTTACAAAGTTTGTTTCCGTGGTTAATGTAGCTCATCCTTCGTCCATCTGTAATGCAACACCACGAGAGTTAGACGGTGAATGTTAATTCGTCGTTGTGTCCAACAGTCGACGCTGCGTCATTACAGTGTGCTGGACCTAGTAGGGGTCTAAACTAATTAGTGATCAGTCTAGTGATAGCGCCGTTTACTAACGTAAACCTTGTATTTTACTTCTGCGTCGACGATCTGCGATAAGGAAACATACTCACGAAATGGGCGGCGTTGCAGCATTCGCTAGATGGCCGCCTTCTGATACCGCTACTATGAGCTTCTTCCATTGCTTTACACTTCGCCGCGATCCTATCGCCATGTTTGCCGTGGGTGGCTCCCGGCGTCCCACGTGCTTTCAGAGTTCACTTTTTGTTGCGTTTCTCGGAAGCTGGTGCACCTATCTCCCATGTAGGAATCTGAGAGGGTGCGCAGAAAACTTAAGCTTACGCGATATCAAAGTACCGGTCAGCTGAGAGTAAATATATCATCGAGAGGTGTATTCCCGTCTCACTTGACAATAATTTTAGGATGTCAGCCTGTGAATAAACACGGGGAATTCTTCCTGCCAATTACTCACCCAGACCTGTCGGCTTCTGTAACTATTTTGTGTAGCCAATTCATTAAGTATAGGAAGCCCGTAGACCAGCCTGTTCCGAAATCTTCCATAGAACAACGCCCTAATATCGTTTACAGTCTGTGGTAGTTGGTGGTTTTTACAAGCATGCGGATAATTTGCAGCACAGAGTCGCAAGTGATTCCTGACGTATAATTTTCAAAGCCGAAAAAGCCAACTTTCTCATTTTATCTATGGCACCAGCGGATAGTGGTACAGATCAATTTCCTTTACTTATTTTTCAGCTTTCGGTAACACAAGCTGTATCACAGGCGATTTCGACTTCTTAGCCAGCCATTAATCATATGATTTGCATTTGTTACAACGTAAATAATATTAATAATAATAATAACAGTATTAAATTCTTGTGGCTAAATAGCTTGATGCAAGTATTTCAATTCGAAGCCACTTCGGCGACTCGGGTGTCCCTAGCTTTCTCCAGTAATCCTATCTTCCAATTGAAATACTTGCATTAGGCCGTTGAGCTCATACGAAATTATTATTTGTTCGAGTAGCCCTTTCGCAGAGCGCTTTAAACCAATATTTCAATTCTTGATGCATGCATTCTTCTTTCTCTTTGGCCACGTTCGTTTCATGCGTTCTGTTCTCTTTCTCTTTCTTGTTCGTTCCTGAAGAGTATAAAACTTCCTGACGTATATGTCTGTTATGTTGAAGTTTTCTTCCTTGAGATTATTTACAGCCTGTGCAGTGGAAAAAAAAAGTTCGTGAAAATGTGTTCCAGCTTTCCCATCCTTTATGCACAACAGTCGTGGACAAAATTATAGACAGGAGAAATTAACACGAATTAACACTTTGTATGAGAAGAAATGAGTTTGAGAAGGCTTTTGACTATGTTTCAACCAAATTTTTACTAATAACACTTCAGTAAAATATACTGATTCTATCTATGTTAGTGTATGAAGAGTGCTCATAAAGTATTAATTATCACCTCCGAAAAATCCACCTGCGACCAGGAAGTCTGGCGACGGTATCAGTCCTTCTCTACGTATATTCATCCTGCAGTGCGACACATATTTCCAACGTTGGATGACTTGGCGGTGTCCTTGGTTGTAGAAGTCTTCATTTTGGTTGTTCAGGTATCAAAAATGATGGTTTAAATGGCTCTGAGCACTATGGGACATAACTTCTGAGGTCAGCAGCCCCGTTGAACTTAGAACTACTTAACTAACCTAAGGTAATCACACACATCCATGCCCGAGGCAGGATTCGAACCTGCGACCGTAGCAGTCACGCGGTTCCAGACTGTAGCGCCTAGAACCGCTCGGCCACCCCGGCCGGCTGTTCAGGTATCAGTCCACCTCGAAAACGACGTTGTCATCATTTTGGAGCTGTCTGACACGCGTTGATTTCTTCATCCAAGGAAAGAAGAAGAAGAAGAAGAATAAGTCACTGGGTGCTGTGTCAGCATAATACGAGCGTCGAGAGGAAAGTTGATAGCTCGAAGAAGCTGCATGTTTGACAGTGTCGTGTGCAGAATGGCCTAAGGTTTTGTCGTGATGCGATCACTCCCTGTTGGACAGCTTCCAGCGATGCTTCGTTTACGCTGCCTTCACTAACCGTTCAAATATTCAAATGAGTGTTAAATCTTATGGGATTTAACCATGCCCGAGGAAGGACTCGAACCTCCGCTGGGACCAGCCGCACAGTCCATGACTGCAGCGCCCTAGACCTCTAGGCTAATCCCGCGCGGCTTCACTAACCGTGTCAGGATTCCGGTAATATGCACCTGTAATGGTTTCTGAACGTAACCTGTAGGCAGCACCTCATAGCCTTCCCAAAAAACTCAGTATCGCCTGAGTCGATGGTGGCTGGGCCTTCGCTATCTTCTGCAGCGGTGAAACAATATTTACAATGCTTCCTTAGTTTGGGGTCATAGTGATACACTCGGTACTCATCCATAATGACAAGCCGGCTAAGGGAGTCATTGGGCCTGGCCTTACAAAGGTGCAAAATTTTCCCTACTGCTTCAGTTCAGAGGGCTTTTTGAACGTATGTTCCAGCAAGCGCGACATTCATTAATTTCAAAACGTCGTGCGACAGGTTTAAAACTGATTCGCGACTGACTTTCACCTTCTCCACAGTCTCTTCGATTGTAATACGTCGATCTTACTGTAAAAGGCCATCCACTTCACAGTCCCGGCTCTTCCCTGGGGTAAGGTTTTCCACTTCGTCCTTCGTACTTACACAGTCCAGTCACATAAACGTGACCAACGTCCCTGTTCGACGTCAACGTGCAATAACCACTCACAGACGGCAGGTGGCCGCACTATCACTGGAGGGTGTATAAAGCGTGTCGGGGGGACGCGGAGTAACTGCAGTCGTTGTCGTAAAGCGGAAACGGAGCGATTTGTTTCCCGTCCAAAATGGCAAGATCGTTTGCTTTCGGGCCAAGTGTGGAAGCATTTCCGAAACGCCTAAGTTTGTAAACTGTTCGCATGCAGTCCTGATTAAAGTATACCACGCGTCACAAAATAGCACTATCCTTAACCAGCGCCGAAGCAACTGTGATGCACCACGGACCATAGAACAATGGCTCCAGGGATGTGTACGGGCGAATATACTGTTAAGCAACTGACCACCCAGATGAACCGAGGGGCTACCAACAGTGTCTCCTTAACGACCGTTCAGCGAACGTTGCTGCATGTAGGCCATGCACCCATGCTCACTACTGTTCATCGGCGTTGGAGGCTGGAATTTGCATGCCATTACCGCATCTGGACGTCCACGGGGTGGTCACGATGACCTTTTCACATCAATCACGTTTTATGCTCCATCGGACAAATCGACACTGACGTGTACGGCATGAGGCGTCCGGAAGCACCTGCCCTCCAACATTCGTCGGAATCGTCCAGGCTGGAGGAGGGAGCGGTATGGTCTAGGGCAGGGCTTCCCAACGTTTTCGGCTGGCGGACCCCTTCTTCAGTCGAAAATCCATGGCGGGCCCCTAGTCAGTCAAGAGCACTGTAACTTTAAATTTCAGAGCGAAACCCGTGGGAACTGAAAGCTTCTCAATGCAAGTGCCATGTTCCCAATGACCCCTCCCCGCGAAGTATCATTAGTCTTTGGTTTAGAGACGAATGAAAACAACTTGAAATTAACGATCCAATTTGAATTCCCACTGTATCCAGACACTTACTAGTAGATTTACTCCCTTTGTTCAACACAATATACTCTGATTAAAATTACTTGGCAATTGAAATTTCACACGATGGAGCTGTCTTCCTCCAAGAGCAATCAACGTCACGTCCAAACTGTTCGCTGTTGACAAGCTGCCGCTTATGGTCTGTTTGGCTACTGTTGTGTAAGGAGCATGCATATTTCGTAACAGTCTTGTGTGTGTGTGTGTGTGTGTGTGTGTGTGTGTGTGTGTGGTTTTTCGTGAAATCCAAAGAAAAATGCTCAAATGTATGTAAAGTCTTCCTTTGGTCGTCCTCCCTCCTCATTCAGTCCAACTGGAAACTTCCCTTGTTGTGAAGGCGATGGAGAAACTGCAGCCTTCTTCAATGAGACTAACTTCAGCCACAGATCCATGTTAGAAGTAATAAACTGGTCAAAAATCAACTTACGAAGTAGGTAGTGCACTGACAAAGTAAGTTTAACATTTAATGATGCCTGCGGCCGCATACGTGCCAGCGAGCGCTGTGATTGGTCGACAAAGCTCGCTCCGCGCATGCGTAAAAGGTTTCCGCGCATCTAGCGCCGTGGGCCGGAGCACAAACGACCCCCGTATTGTTGCTAAACAGTCGATCAGGGAAGCCGCATTCTCCGGCACTAACTGTGTATACGTTCTCACTTAAGAACCGCAAAGGCTGCTGGGGGATATGACCTGAAGTAAAAGTACACACGTTTTTTACACTAAAAAAAATAGTGATGAATTTGATTTTCACACTTTTATTCAATAATTTTACTCATTATTTTACACGATTTGGTGAAAGGTGGCCGCGCACCCCCTAGAAAGAGCCGGCGGACCCCTAAGGGGTCCGCGGACCACACGTTGGGAAGCCCTGGCCTAGGGAATGTTTTCGTCGCATTCCCTGCGTGACCTCGTCATTCTGGAGGGCACAATGGGTCAACACAAGTATGCGTGTATCCTTCGGGACCATATCCACCTCTACGTGCAGTTTGTTTTTCCTTGGCGTGATGACATCTACCATTAGGACAACGCACCGTGCCACACAGCGCTAAGTGTACGTGCGTGGTTCTAGGAGCAGCAGGATGAGTTTTCCGTGCTCCTGTGGCCACCAAACGTACCGGATTTAAAGCCAATCTCGGATATGTCGGACTACGTCGTGCCGTGTATCCTCAGCCGAGAAACCTACCGCAGGTGGCCAATGGCACAGGAGTCGATATGCCTACACATCGCTATCTGTACCTTCTATAACCTCATTGACACCCTTCGTGCACTTGTCGCAACGGTCCACGTTCCGAAAGGTGATTATTCAGGCTTTTGACAGTTGGTCACATTCTTGTGACTGGATAGTATATTCGAGCACAGTGAAATCGTCTGCGGTACCTATACCACTGTGTCATATGATTGTGCATTGTCACGATACACTTGCAGCGACTCAGGATGGACTGTCGCAGCGATGTTCCTCTTCAAATACACGAAAGGAAGTATCGCACGGTACCGCATTTCATCAAGGAGCTGCACCATTTTGATTTGGCTCGTCTAGCGTTTAATTGTGGCACCGTGCTTTCAGAATGTACTAGAACTGTAGACATGTATCTGTGAGAAATAAAAAATTAATTACGTATCTTCATTTTCTCGAAGTTCCGTAAAACCTTTGACTATACGTCATAAATTTCCTCGATCAGCAGTTTTGCAGCACATTCTTCTCAAGAAGGTAATTCAAGTGGAACAGTGCGACGTTATCTTGAAGGTAACTGCCGTGTGATTTCATGCTGTCGTCATCTTCGAGATCGAAGATCCATAAGAAAACAGTTTAAGGTGACCATAACATCTGCCGCAGGCAATATCTCTTGCGTAATGGGCCGTAAATCGCGTGATATATTCGCCCTCGGCCGAACTCTCTGCGAAGTTTCCAGCCAGCTACCGGAAACCGTTCGTGGTAGACGCCAACGACTGCGTAACGGATTATCAACCGATAAGCATTAGCTGAGAAAAAGCTAACGTCCCTATTTAAACTTTCGTGAATGTTAAAACTGTCTTGACAGTTCGCATTTTCGGTGAGTCTGTGGTAAATATTCGAAATCCACAACAGTTGTTTCTAAGAGGGAAATCAGTAGACAAGACGGGTAAAGACGGTTGGACGTAGACTTGATGAGGAAATACATGGCGTAAGAAAATCCTTCTGAATGACAGATATGCTCTTAAAAATTGAGATGGACGATGATCGTAGCCTATTTTGCTCTCCTTCACTGACAGCTCTTTTACGGATGGCTGAAGAAAATAGGAAAGCAGGTAACCAGCTTTCATACAGGGGTTCTTTCAAAGGGCTCGAGATTCTTAAATACGCTTCGCAATACGTGTATTTCATGATATTCGTAACCAATAAAAAACGTGTTTGAGAAAATCTGCGATTTACACAGCCATCATATATCTACATCTACATCCATACTCCGCAAGCCACCTGACGGCGTGTGGCGGAGAGTACCTTGAGTACCTCTATCGGTTCTCCCTTCTATTCCAGTCTCGTATTGTTCGTGGGAAGAAAGATTGGCGGTATGCCTCTGTGTGGGCTCTAATCTCTCTGATTTTATCCTCATGGTCTCTTCGGAGGAGGGAGCAATATACTGCTTGACTCCTCGGTGAAGGTAAGTTCTCGAAACTTCAACAAAAGCCCTTACCGAGCTACTGAGCGTCTCTCCTGCAAAGTCTTCCACTGGAGTTGGTCTATCATCTCCGTAACGCTTTCGCGTTTACTAAATGATCCTGTAACGAAGCGCGCTGCTCTCAAAAAAATGGTTCAAATGGCTCTGAGCACTATGGGACATAACATCTGAGGTAATCAGTCCCCAAGAACTTAAAACTACTTAAACCTAACTAACCTAAGGACATCACACACATCGATGCCTGAGGCAGGATTCGAACCTGCGACCGTAGCGGTCGCGCGGCTCCTGACTGAAGCGCCTAGAACCGCTCGACCACTTCGGCCGGCCGCGCTGCTCTCCGTTGGATCTTCTCTATCTCTTCTATCAACCCTATCTGGTACGGATCCCACACCGGTGAGCAGTATTCAAGCAGTGGGCGAACAAGTGTACTGTAACCTACTTTCTTTGTTTTCGGACTGGATTTCCTTAGGACTCTTGCAATGAATCTCAGTCTGTCATCTGCTTTACCGACGATTGATTTTATATGGTCATTTCATTCCATTTTAAATCACTCCTATACTCCCAGATAATTTATGGAATTAACTGTTTTCAGTTGCTGACCTGCTATATCATAAAGGATCTTTCTTTCTATGTATTCGCAGTACATTACACTTGTCTACATTGAGATTCAATTGCCATTCTCTGCACCGTGCGTCAGTTCGTTGCAGATCCTCCAGCATTTCAGTACAATTTTTCATTGTTACAACCTCTGGATATAGTACAGCATCATCCGCAAAAAGCCTCAGTGAACTTCCGATGTTATCCACAAGGTCATTTATATATATTGTGAACAGTAACGGTCCTATAACACTCCCTTGCGGCACACCTGAAATCACTCTTACTTCGGAAGACTTCTCTCCATTGAGACTGACATGTTGCGTTCTGTTATCTAGGAACTCTTCAATCCAATCACACAATTCGTCTGATAGTCCATATTCTCTTACTTTGTTCATTAAACGACTGTGGGGAGCTGTAGCAAACGCCCTGCGGAAGTCAAGAAACACGGCATCTACCTGTGAACCCGTGTCTATGGCCCTCTGAGTCTCGTGGACGAATGGCGCGAGCTGGGTTTCACACGACCTTTTTAGAAACCCATGCTGATTCCTACAGAGTAGATTTCTAGTCTCCAGAAAAGTCATTATGCTCGAACATAATACGTGTTCCACATAATACGTAAAGACTGTGGCGCTTAATCTGTGAAGAGGTTTCAGGCCTGGCAGCAGGTAGACTTTATCCATTCGCTCGTCACTTCACCAGGAGCGGGAGGGCGGCGATGACATCGCCCCGGGCGCCTTTTTCTCCGGAAGAAGTCCACGGTACTCAGTCTGATAAAAGGCTGAGTGGACCTGGGGCCGCTCCGGAGGGACTGGAACGAGAAAATTTCCCGCTGCTGCCCCGGAAGAACCCGGAACCTCCAGGGCAGGAGTCCAGCGCTCTGTCAACTATACCATCACATAATACGATCGAATTTAATCAACATATCCTGCAGGACTCAAAATACTGTAATACTCGTATGAGTTTGGTTGCGTTTGGGCAAGATGTACATGGAGTAACACTTTCCGTTTCATTGTAGATTACACTGAAGTGAGAAAAGTTATGGGAAAGCGATACACACATACAGAAATTGTGGTAATATCCGCACAAAGGTAAAAAGGTCAGTGCATTGATGGAGTTGTCAGGCGAGTCATGGTTATGGCCGCTCGACGACGAGAATTAAGACTAAGAACGCGGAATGGTAGTTAGCGCAAGAGGCAAGGGACATTCCATTTCGGAAATAAGGGAACTCAATATTCCGAGATCGCCAGTCTCAAGATGTGTCGCGAATACCAGATTTCAGGCATTACCCCTTACTATGGACAACGCAGGCCGCTCCGGGTAGCTGAGTGGTCAGCGCGACGGAATGTCCTACCTAATGGCCGGGTTCGATTCCCGGATGGGTCGGAGATTTTCTCCGCTCAGGGACTGGGTGTTGTGTTGTCCTTATCATTTCATCCCCATCGACACGCAAGTCGCCGAAGTGGTGTCAACTCGAAAGACTTGCACCAGGCGAACGGTCTACCCGACGGGAGGCCCTAGCCACACGGCATTTCCATTTATGGACAACACAGTGGCCAAAGGCCTTCACGTAACGACCAAAAGCAACAGCGATCGTGAAGAGTCGTGAGTGCTAAAAGACGAGCAAAACTGTTTGAATTAACCGCAGAGATCAATCTGGACGTACGATGAACGAATCCGTTTGGACAGTGCGGCAAAATTCGCCATTAATGAGCTATGGAAGTAGACGACCGACGCGAGTTCCTTCGTTGAGAGCACGACATCGCCTGCAGCGCCTCTGCTAGGCTCGTGACCATATCGGTTGGACCCTAGACGACTTAACACACTGGACTCACATTCGGGAGGACGACGGTTCAATCCCGCGTCCGGCCATCCTGATTTAGGTTTTCCATGATTTCCCTAAATCGCTCCACGCAAATGCCGGAATGGTTCCTGTGAAAAGGCACGGCCGACTTCCTTCCCCGTCCTTCCCTAATCCTATGAGACCGATGACCTCGTAGTTTGGTCTCTTCCCACAAACAACCCAACACCCCTAGACGACTGGAAAACAGTGGCCTGATCAGACGAGTCCCGATTTCATTTGGTGAGAGCTGATGGTTGGATTAGAGTGTGGCGCAGACCCCACGAAGCCATGGACCCAAGTGGTGGTGGCTCTATAATGGTGTGGGGTGTGGTTACGTGGATTAGCCTGTGCCCTGTGGTACAGCTGAACCGATCATTGGCTGGAAATGGTTATTTCGGCTACTTGGAGACCATTTGTAGTGGTATGGACGGTATGTTCCCATGACAATGCGCCATGTTACAGGGCCACAGTTGTTCGCGATTGCTTTGAGGAACATTCTGGACAGTTCGAGCGAATGATTTGACCACCCAAATCGCCCGACGTGAATCCCGTCGAACATTTATGAGACGTAATAGGGAGGTCACTTCGTGCACGAAATCCTGCACTGGCAATACTTTCGGAATTATGGACGGCTATAGATGCAGCATGGCTCAGTACTTGTACAGGGGACTTCCAACGGCTTGCTGACTCCATGCCACTTCGAGTTGCTGCACTACGACGGGCGGGAGATGGCCCGATACGATGTTGGAAGGTGTCCCATGATTTTTGCCACCTCAGTGTATAGCAGCTGAGTACTTTTGATTGTTAAGCTAGTTTGTAGAATAAGATTCTAACAGCTGCTTCTCTCTGTTAATTTTCAGCGTACCTGTTGACACATTTCTACAACTTCGTGACGGAACACTTGGGATTTGATCAGGCCACCGCGTGATTCCTTTTCCATGTTTGTCCAGTTTCAGCGTTTGCCCCTTCTCCAGTGACTTCTTCGTCGACCGGACTTTAAACTGGAATCTTTTCCGAACGAGGTACACAAAGCACATGTGAGCTCTAAAAAGTGAGAGCACACGTTCAACTTTTGCAGAACATCTAATGAACAAAAACTATAACCCCCCTAATACCGAAAACGATCTACGCGTTCTGAGAAACAGCAACAGTCTATACCGACAACTGACAATACAAGGAAATTGCTACATACAAAAGGCCATAGTCGAAGGGAAAAATGTACTAAATGAAAACACAACACTCTACAAGAACACACTCTTTACCACTCTGAGAGAACTGACCAAGGACACAGAACAGAAAGCACACACACGCAAAAGAACCACTTCCCCATCACACATAGAGACATAAATAATGAACAGAAGTCGTCGTGATTCGCGCTACAGTTTTTCATAACCTTTCTCGCCACATGCGTTACGCCTCTCGCGACACACGCGAACAGCAAGATATTCTGGATCAGAAACAAAGTTAAAAGTTTTGTTTTTCTGTGTATACCATCCAAGGAACGTGAGTACACGAATAGCTAAGCAATAGCGTAGTACACACCAAATAGCTGGTTTCCACAACACTACCAGAACCCCAAGTATACACTGCTGACATACGAAGTTCACCTTTTAGTATTTGTTTACTAGCAGCCGCTCACATGGTTGCAGATGACATGATGTTCGCTAAGTAAAAAGACGGCAACAGAAATGAAGAGCACAGAAAATATGTAGCAAACAGCGCCAATAATTGGTTAAAACATGCTGTAACATACAATAAATAAGGTAGTTATGAAAGTATCAATAGAAAACTACATTTCAAAAGACGAATTGTAAAAATGTAATAATGCTTTTAGTGTGTTTGTACAACCATGCTATTTTCTGCATGTTTTAGATTAAAAAAAACCACTGATGATGGTGATATTTGTCGCCGAAACTAGCAGGGGATAATAAAGAACCGGCCTGAGTTGCCGTGCGGTTCTAGGCGCTACAGTCTGGAGCCGAGCGACCGCTCCGGTCGCAGGTTCGAATCCTGCCTCGGGCATGGATGTGTGTGATGTCCTTAGGTTAGTTAGGCTTAATTAGTTCTAATTCTAGGCGACTGATGACCTCAGAAGTCGCATAGTGCTCAGAGCCATTTGAACCATTTGATAATAAAGAAATAAACGAATGACAAGGTGTTTTGTATCAAGGCGGACACAATGTCTGATATTACTGTTTTTCTATACCAACACGGACCAAATGGAAGAGTTCCAAGATAATATTATGGAATCTTTCTATTTATTATTTTTGTTGTCCATTGTAATTGACAATTTTTTAAAATAATTACTGCTGGTGTTTAACTTAATCGTCGTACATGTGTAGTCACGGAATTTCCACAAAATATTTAAGACTGTAAAAACATAATTTTTGAGCTGTTCTGTTATTCTGCCTCCAGTTAAATTACTTTCAGCTGTTTTGTTACGTATGGCTATCTTAAACTGATCTGACTCTTCGAACCGTGGCTGCTCAGCGCAGACAAACTAAACAAGACTGCGTTAAGGTGAAGCAAGATTTGTGTCGGCTCAGGTACCACACTTTCGGCTTATTCATCTGCGTCTAGATCTGCATGATTGCTCTGTTTGGCAGAGGGTTCATAGAATCACTTTCACATTATTTCTTGACCGTCCCATTCACTAACTGCACGTAAGAAAAATGAGCACATCAATATTCCCGTTCAAACTCTGATTTCTTTAATAACCATGACCATTTCTCTGTATGTAGTTGGGAGTCAACAAAATATTTTCGCATTTGGAGGAGGAAGCTTGAAAGTTCGTGAAAAGTTGTCCCCTTAACGAAAATCACCTTCGTTTTTATGATTACTTGCCTAATTAGAGCATCATATCTGTAACACTCCCTCTCCTATTCCGCGATAATACGAAATGATCTGTCTTCCTTCGTGACAATCACGCCGCGCAGAAGTGCTGCCGAAGAGGAAGGACAAGCAGTCTCTTCATTAGACCTGTTGCATGTTCGAAATGTTCTGCCAAATACCGCGGTTTTTGTTTCCTCTTCCCCATAACATTTTCTGTATGATGGTTCCAATTTAATTTGTTTGTAATTATAATCCATTGGAATTTAGTTGATTTGTCATGTGCTCGAAATTCGAGGAATTTCATTTTTGGTTCTCAAATGGAGGACCTCGCACTTCTTGTTCTTCAAGGTCAATTGACACTTTTCGCACCGAAATGTTTTTGTAATTAAGAACAGCAGAGGGTCTGTAACAGTTCCATGGGGAACCCAGATATCACTCCGGTTTCACTAGCTGACTTCCCGTAACGTACTGGAAACTGTGGCCTTCCTGACGGATAATCAAAAACGCAGTGGCGCACCTGAACATCAGTTACGCAGGCTGCGTGACACAATCAAAAAAATGGCTCTGAGCACTATGGGACTTAACTTCTGTGGTCATCAGTCCCCTAGAACTTAGAACTGCTTAAACCTAACTAACCTAAGGACATCACACACATCCATGCCCGAGGCAGGATTCGAACCTGTGACCGTAGCGGTCGCGCGGTTCCAGACTGTAGCGCCTAGAGCCGCCCGGCCACTCCGGCCGGCGTGACACAATCGCTGCGAATTTGCGTGAAATCTTGAGAGAGTTCTCTGGCTGACGAACGCATCATCTAAGAGAAACTTTTTGTAGAAAAAGCGTAGGAAGCGTACCAGTGGAAAATTCAGATTCACGCGCCAGTTTGCTACAACCACTATTCCGTTATACTGCGCTTGAATAACCGCCCATCTGTTTCCTCCGGTCAGCCTTGTCGCCCACTTGTCGAAAACCTTCATTTATCTCCAGTTAACCGGATTCGTTAGTTAGCCCTGATACCGAGTGCTCACCAGCCATGTTGGAAGACGCTTTAACTGTCACGTTCGGTGAACGTCCTGGACGTGGCGGTGTTCTTACCACAATACCGCTGAACGTACGTGAAACCGGGTATCACTGGGTATGCTGCCCAGGAATGCGAATCATGGTCTCATAAATTTAGCCAACGACGTTTTTCTGCTTATAAGGAATATTAGAGTTTTATGAGGCTTCTACGAAGGGGTCACTAGAGACGGACCACTACTTTGGATTTGGGAAAGATTGGGAAGGAAATGGGCCGCATCATTTCCAAAGGAACAATCGCGGAATTTTCCAGAAACCATGAGGAGAAATCTCGGAAAACTTTACACTGCTTTATAATTCAATCGCTAGATTAGAAACAATGGACACAAATCCAAGACTGCACTTACGATTTGCATCTAGACACTTTACAATCTTGAACAAATCGTTACAAAATAAGCATGATTTACGAACAAAATGTTTAGTATTTTATGTTTTTCCGATAAGGTTACTTTAATATGTTGCTGGAATTAATCTACATTTCGTATCATCTACACACGTCAGAGAAAGCTCCCAGAACTCCTGAAGATAGACGTTGACTGTGGACATTGTATCACAGACACATTCCCTTTGACTGTTCAGGGATGTCACTAAACCCGCCCAAAGATGTTCAAATGGCTCTGAGTACTGTGGGACTTAACTTCTGAGATCATCAGTCTCCTAGAACTTAGAACTACTTAAACCTAACTAACCTATGGACACCACACAAATCCATGCCCGAGGCAGGATTCGAACCTGCGACCGTAGCGGTCGCGCGGTTCCAGACTGTAATGCCTAGAACCGCTCGGCCACCCCGGCCGGCCCCAAAGATGTAAACAATCAAGTATGAGCAGCGCCTATTAGACAGAGGGGGTCCGACAGCCGATCAGTTCCAGTCATTCCACCAGGAAGGAGGTACACGGCTCGTGTTATCTGTGATTCAACCATGCCCAGACGGTCAATACTGCGGTTCGATCGCGTCCGCATTGTTTATGCCAGGAAGGGCTCTCAACAAGGGAAGTGTCCAGGTGTCTAGTAGTGAACCAAAGCGATGTTGTTCGGACATGGAGGAGCTACGGAGGCACAGGAACTGTCGATGACATGGCTCGCTCAGGCCGCCCAAGGGATAAACTGCTGTGGATGACCGCTACTTACAGATTATGGCTCGGAGGAACCCTGACAGCAACACCACCATGTGGAACAATGCTTTTCGTACAGCCACAGGTCGTATGGTCACGACTCAAACTGTGTGCTATAGGTTGCATGATACGCAACTTCACTCTCGACGTCCATGGCGAGGTCCATCTTTGCAACCACGACACCATGCAGGGCGGTACAGATGGGCCCAACAACATGCCGAATGGGCCGCTCCGGATTGACATCACCTTTTCTTCACCGGTGAGTGTCCCATATGCCTTTACAAAAACGGTTCAAATGGCTATGAGCACTATGGGACTTAACATCTATGGTCATCAGTCCCCTAGAACTTAGAACTACTTAAACCTAACTAACCTAAGGACAGCACACAACACCCAGTCATCACGAGGCGGACAAAATCCCTGACCCCGCCGGGAATCGAACCCGGGAACCCGGGCGCAGGGATCGAGAACGCTACCGCACGACCACGAGCTGCGGACCCATATGCCTTCAACCAGACAATCGTCGGAGACGTGTTTGGAGGCAACCTGGTCAGGCTGAACGTCTTAGACACACTGTCCAGCGAGTACAGAAAGGTGGAGGTTCCCTGCTGTTTTGGGATGGCATTATGTGGAGCCGACGTACGCCGCTGGTGGTCGTGGAAGGCGCCGTAACAGTTGCGCGATACGTGAATGCCATCCTCCGACCAATAGTGCTACCATATCGGCAGCATATTGGCGAGGCATTCGTCTTCATGGACGACAATTCGCGTCCCCCATCGTGCACATCTTCGGAATGACTTCCTTCAGGATAACATCACTCGAACTAGAGTGGCCAGCATGTACTCCAGATATGAACCCTACCGAACATGCCTGGGATTTATTGAAAAGGGCTGTTTATGGACGACGTGATCCACCAAGCATTCTGAGGGATCTACGCCGAATCACCGATCAGGAGTGAGACAATCTGGACCAACAGTGCCTTGATGAACTTGTGAATAGTATGTCACGACGAATATAAGCATGCATGAATGCAAGAGGACGTGTTACTGGTTATTGGAGGTATCGGTGTGTACAGCAATCTGGATCACCACCTCTGAAGATCTCGCTGTATGGTGGTACAACAAGCAATGTGTGATTTTCATGAGCAATAAAAGAGGGCGGAAATGATGTTTATGTTGATACCTCTTCCAATTTTCTGTACAGGTTCCGGAACTCTCGTAACCGAGGTGATGCAAAACTTATTTTGATGTGTATATGATTAAAAATCCGAACATCAGTCTGTCACAAATCATAGTTTGTTTTTCTTTCGTTCCGCCCACTGTTAGTATTGATGATGATGGTGGTGGTGGTGGTGGTGGTGGTGGTGGTGACAGTTATCCATGTTAGTCTGTAGTGAAAAATCCCTTGATCTCTCTGTACCTACTACAGCTTACACCCATATGAACCTGCTTGCTGCCATTGAGTCTTGGTCTCTCAGAATTTTTATCACTACACTTCCCTACACAGGATTCTCAGTTTCAGTGACCGACTCCTTGATGTTTTACGATGAAACCTCTCTCGTCTTTTAGTAAAATTGTGCCATTAATTTCTTTCCCTCTGTTCCATTTAGTACATCCTCATAAGTTATCCCATGTTCCCATCCTCATCGCCCTTCAGTATTTTCTTGGTGTACCACATTTCAAAATATTCTATTCTCTTCGTTTCTGAACTGTTATCATCCACTTTTGACTTTCGCACAAGACAAATGCCTCCAAGAAAGGACTTCTTAACACTTAAATTTGTTTTGAATGTTAACAAATTCTCGCCTTTCAGATTTGCTTTTCTTGCCACTGCCAGTTTGCATTTTATATCCTCTCTACTTTGGCCTGAATCATTTTTGTGTTCAACGAGCAAAGCACATCTGCTGTTTTTAGTGTCTCTTTTTCCTAAGTAATTCCCTCAGAAAAACCTGACTTAATTCGACTACAATCTATTACCGTTTTTTTTTTTTTTACTTTTTTTGATGTTCATCGTACAAAGTTTCTTGAAGACACTATACATTCCGTTCAACTTCTCTTGCAAGTCCTTTGCCCTCTGTGACCGAATTACAATGTTGCTGGAAAAACCCAAAGCTTTTCTTATTTCTCCTCTCTGAACTTTAATGCGATTTCCAAATTACTTCATAGTTTTCTTCACAGTTCGCATAGTGTACAGATTTAATAACATCGGATATATCCTACAGCACTGCCTCGCTCCCTTCTCAATTACTGCATCTTTCTCGTGTCCTTCGACTACTACAACGCCAGTGTAGTTTTTGTACAAGTTGTTGATAAGCTTTCGCTCCCTGTTTATTTTCTCCCTATTATCTTCAGAATTTCAGAGAGTACCTTCCAATCAACGTTGTGAAATGTTTCTTCTGAATTTAAAAATGCTGTGAACATAGGTTTGCCTTCCTTCAGCGTATCTTCTAAAGTAATGCGTAAGGCCGCCACTTTAAAAGACGTGTACTTATTTTATCAGAATATTTATGCGTCATTTTTCTTTTCTCACCATTTTTTGTCGAAAAAAGTGAGATATTTGGATGATCGAGAGATTAATAATTAAATAAATAATGGGAGTACACCGCTGCGCACACAAAACAAAGTCGTACTTTTGTCCATTGGATCTGAATAACACGGAAAGAAACTTTTGTGCTTCATCTAAGTCAGGGATACACTTCCGTTACAAAACCATGACGTCACTAATAACTATCTATTATCAACACAGAACTGAATGCTCTGACGTAAACTGAGACCGTAAGTTTTGAATATATAACTATCGGTTCGCCAGTTAGTTGTGAATACACGAATATTGAATCGGGTGTTTCTAAGTACGTTTTATCCACGTAAAACTTTAAAAGCGTCCTCGTAGTGAACGTGGAAGTGCACGTGGACGAGGACCTCGTGACGTCCCAGCGTGGAATTCCACGTCGTACTGCACTATGGAGCGTGAAATAAAGAATCCGGCATGTCACATCTTTACCTCGTGCAGAGAAACGTGGCCAGTGAAATGCGACATCGTTTTTCGTCACAAGCAGCTATATTGTATCGCGTTAAACTTGGTATTTGATGGGTTTACTTTCTCAAAGAGTACGCGGTGGAATATAACTGTTTTAAAACGTCAGCAAATTTAGGCTCTCTCGAAAACGCGTCATTTTAGTTACGATTTGTTATAATTAAATGACAGGAAAAGGCATAATCTATAGGTAAAGACCTTTCGTGTAGTGGAAGCTTTAGTGTTATAACTTGTGTGCTACAGAAGTATACCGCTGTAACGTTACGGTCCAATGCTGATCCATCAAAAGCACGTCTTTTTGGGTCAATTTTCATACTAAATATCAAGTAATGACATCTGTCGATACTGTCTATACACCATATACTGAGGCCCGGATGCCATGCTGTAGAGCAGTTGATAGTGTCGTCAACTGAAGAGAATCGGAAAGCGCTAGCGACTCCTGGAATTCTGGTACATAAACTAATTTAATTAAAAAAATTAAAAAATAATAAAAAATACACTCCTGGAAATGGAAAAAAGAACGCATTGACACCGGTGTGTCAGACCCACCATACTTGCTCCGGACACTGCGAGAGGGCTGTACAAGCAGTGATCACACGCACGGCACAGCGGACACACCAGGAACCGCGGTGTTGGCCGTCGAATGGCGCTAGCTGCGCAGCATTTGTGCACCGCCGCCGTCAGTGTCAGCCAGTTTGCCGTGGCATACGGAGCTCCATCGCAGTCTTTAACACTGGTAGCATGCCGCGACAGCGTGGACGTGAACCGTATGTGCAGTTGACGGACTTTGAGCGAGGGCGTATAGTGGGCATGCGGGAGGCCGGGTGGACGTACCGCCGAATTGCTCAACACGTGGGGCGTGAGGTCTCCACAGTACATCGATGTTGTCGCCAGTGGTCGGCGGAAGGTGCACGTGCCCGTCGACCTGGGACCGGACCGCAGCGACGCACGGATGCACGCCAAGACCGTAGGATCCTACGCAGTGCCGTAGGGGACCGCACCGCCACTTCCCAGCAAATTAGGGACACTGTTGCTCCTGGGGTATCGGCGAGGACCATTCGCAACCGTCTCCATGAAGCTGGGCTACGGTCCCGCACACCGTTAGGCCGTCTTCCGCTCACGCCCCAACATCGTGCAGCCCGCCTCCAGTGGTGTCGCGGCAGGCGTGAATGGAGGGACGAATGGAGACGTGTCGTCTTCAGCGATGAGAGTCGCTTCTGCCTTGGTGCCAATGATGGTCGTATGCGTGTTTGGCGCCGTGCAGGTGAGCGCCACAATCAGGACTGCATACGACCGAGGCACACAGGGCCAACACCCGGCATCATGGTGTGGGGAGCGATCTCCTACACTGGCCGTACACCACTAGTGATCGTCGAGGGGACACTGAATAGTGCACGGTACATCCAAACCGTCATCGAACCCATCGTTCTACCATTCCTAGACCGGCAAGGGAACTTGCTGTTCCAACAGGACAATGCACGTCCGCATGTATCCCGTGCCACCCAACGTGCTCTAGAAGGTGTAAGTCAACTACCCTGGCCAGCAAGATCTCCGGATCTGTCCCCCATTGAGCATGTTTGGGACTGGATGAAGCGTCGTCTCACGCGGTCTGCACGTCCAGCACGAACGCTGGTCCAACTGAGGCGCCAGGTGGAAATGGCATGGCAAGCCGTTCCACAGGACTACATCCAGCATCTCTACGATCGTCTCCATGGGAGAATAGCAGCCTGCATTGCTGCGAAAGGTGGATATACACTGTACTAGTGCCGACATTGTGCATGCTCTGTTGCCTGTGTCTATGTGCCTGTGGTTCTGTCAGTGTGATCATGTGATGTATCTGACCCCAGGAATGTGTCAATAAAGTTTCCCCTTCCTGGGACAATGAATTCACGGTGTTCTTATTTCAATTTCCAGGAGTGTATATACACAAAGACGCAAAAAACAAAAAATGCAATAAAAACTAAAAAAACAAAAGCACATTCACAACTACTTTCATTTTCATCGCTACTCTCTATGTTCTTTCCCCCTTTCGCAACCCTTGTAGTAATAGGTTAGTAGTTTTGGGATAGGCCTCGATAGGCGCGCCGGCCGGTGTGGCCGTGCGGTTCTAGGCGCTTCAGTCTGGAACCGCGTGACCGCTACGGTCGCAGGTTCGAATCCTGCCTCGGGCATCGATGTGTGTGATGTCCTTAGGTTAGTTAGGTTTAAGTAGTTCTAAGTTCTAGGGGACTGATGACCACAGATGTTAAGTCCCATAGTGCTCAGAGCCATTAGAACCATTTGAACCTCGATAGGCGCCAACGCCTGCAGAGGTGCATATTTTTTTTTTTTTTTTTTTTTTTTTTTTTTTGTCAGGACGCAAGTGGCGGTGGCAAGTAGATTTTTTTGTAGTTAGGTTCGCGTCCACCTCCTTCCTTTCTTTCACCTTTCGTTTTCTAGAAGTCTCTGGAGCTTTCTTACTCATTTAACAGTAGTATTATCTCAAAAGTCGGAGTTATTTATTATAAGTAACCTATTTGCTGCAATTGTTGTTGCAAAGGCCAAAGACTGGAATGTTACCCCAATGGCCATAAATCTTTATGTGACTGCCAGTCTATCGCTGAAAGTAAACACAAGTTACACATCAGAAGGTTTTTCTATTATGAAGCTTTCCATAAGATATATACACTTGTTTTTAGGTTTATGAACTGGATCATGTTTGTATCTTGCCGGTAAATATTTCTCAGTTATGGTGAGCAACCTCGAAAAAATCTCCTCTTCCATTCGACTGAAATTAGGAAACGAATCTCGATCTCGAAATCTTTGCGATGAAGTACGTCATTTCAAAGTGTTAGAATTCAATGCAGACTGACGTTAGACACTGCACCTTAACTACATTAAGTTTAAGAGAAGAAATAGGCCGGTAATTCAATTGAATTAACGAACAACTTCTAGTAGTATGTACCTCAGATCGTTGTACAACATTATGCAGCGTTCCTCTACCAGCAGTTCACTGTTTTAAGCCATCGACAACTCCAGAATCTTTTTCGCTCGATTTTATCCACTCTGTTTCGACATTCGCTAATAGATTTAGCGGAGCCGTTTTACGAGCGCCCATTTTCGTAAAGAAACTGTGTGATCTGTGAGCCAAATAAAGCCGACAACGGCGTCTGATGCAACTGCGCTGTTTAGTGCTTCGATTGGGTCATTACTGTGGGGTAACACATGTCCGCTATCTTTAATGCATATTGCCCCCTCATCATTAAACAAAATAGACTAAATGCAAGGAGAAAACAGAAAAGAAAAGTAACTGACTGGTATACACCTTACTTAAATAACTTAAGGATCCCGTTAAGAATTTAATATGATAAATCTTGCTTGAATAATGAGTATAGACACTCATATGCTAATTTAAAAATCTGTACAGAAAAGAAATCATTTCTACAAAGAAAAAAGCTAATGATAACTATATTTATCAGTCCAGCAACAAATATAAAGCAGCATGGAAAATAGTTAAAGCAGAAACAGGGCTAATTGCAGAAAATCTACCTGTTCCTCTAAGTGCAGTTGAACTAAATAATAGTTTCATAAATTCTGGAGAATTTGCTATGACAGATGAAAGTAATTTAGATGATAGTGAGGAGAGACTTCCCAAACTGCAGGAAACAGAGTTGACAGGAGACTTGCCAAAATTTGAATGGAGAACCATTTATCCTAAGGATATACTGGATGTAGTCAGATCACTAAGCAACTCCAGAACTGAGGACATACATGGTTTTTTCTAATTTTACAATAAAGAAAATAATAGGCACTATATGCATTCCACTGTCTTACTTAATCAATAGGATGTTTACAGAGGGAACATTTCCAGACTACCTTAAACTGACAATTGTATTGCCCATATACAAAAAGGGAGACCTATAGCAATAGTAACAACATTATCTAAAAGTATTGAAAAATTCATGAAAGACCAATTAAACGATTTTTTTGAGTGTCACAACCTTCTCAATAAGGCTCAGTATGGATTCCGAACTGGGCTATCAACAATAAAATTACAAGGTTTTGAAAATAGGGAACATACCTATACAACTTTTGTTGATTTAACCAAGGCATTTGACACTGTTTCACATAGCATTTTAATTAAGAAACTAGAAAAATATGGAATAACTGAAACAGAACTATTACTGCTGAAATCATATTTGACAAACAGAAACCAAATGGTCTATATAAATTCAAACAACGATTCTGACCTTCTCAAGGTAAAATATGGAGTTCCACAATGATCTGTACTGGGACCTTTCTTATTCATTGTGTATGTGAATGACCTGCCCAACACATTACCATATAAGTCTGTAATGTATGCTGACGACACAACTTTTATCACGTCACATAATGATGTGAATGTTGTCAAACAAATGAACAAATCCATGCTGGAAAAGGCAGCTCACTGGTTCCATGAAAATAGGCTGTCATTAAATAAAAATAAAACTGAACACATCCTCTATTCCCTTAGAGATATTAATGATGGACCTAATGAACTCAGACATTCAGTAAAATTGCTAGGCATTTATCTTGATACCAAATTGTGCTGGAGTACCCACACAAAAAAGCTGTGCAGTAAGTTGGCAAGAGTTCTGTTTATCCTTAGGAAACTGAAGGATTGTGTCAGTAAGGAGCACATACTTATGGCATACCATGCCTTTTTTCATACTCACCTGCATTATGGAATACTTCTTTGGGGAAACTCTGCTGGGGCAAAAGATGTTTTCCTCTGGCAGAAGAAAGCCATTAGATGTATTTTTGGTGTGAGCAATTTAACTTCTTGCAGACAGTACTTCATTGAGCACAAAATTCTTACAGTTCCCAGTCTATACATACTTAAAGCACTTATGCATGCCAAAGAGAATGCCCACATGTATAAAAGTAGGTCAGATGTGCACTCATATGAAACCAGAAATAGGAACTTATTAGACATTCCTTGGACACGTTTGAGTAAAATCCAAAATAATTTTTAACATGCTGGCAAAACATTTTACAACAATACATCACATGGGACGAGGGAATTACATGAGAATAGATTTAAAATGGTGGTAGAGACATGGCTGAAAGAGAAAGCATTCTGTAGCGTAAGTGAGTTCCTACATAATGAAAAAATATGATTCTCTATTATTATAAATGTGATTGTGATCAAAGAAACTGTAATTTATGTCATACAACCATACTGACCTTTCGTATAATCATATACCATATGTTCACTTGTGTGTAATCATTTGTACCACAATCTGTATAACTATGTAACTACTGACCTTATGTATAATCATTTGTATAACCATCTGACGATGTCTATACAACACAACAGTTGTCTACAGGCAAATAAATAAATAAATAAATATGCAACAACAGAGTGATATAATGAAAGTTTATTTTATCAATTTTAGTTAAACAAAGAGAAAACTGTGATATTGGTCATACATGTTTAGCTCGATAACGTAGAGACGCTATTCCTTACGTATGTATAAAGTGCGCCGTGCGCCCGCTCGTGTTGTGAAAAACGGCGCTCCCGCGCGAAGGTTAAGTTCAGTGCCTCACCACTGCTCCAACTTACTCGGCTTGTGCGTGTGCGAGAGAGAGAGAAGAGAGAGAGAGAGAGAGAGTGAGGAGGAGGGAGAGAGAAAGAGAGAGAGAGAGAGAGAGAGAGAGAGAGAGAGAAACAATTGCAGCTGCGTGTGTGGCCGCCGGCCGACAATTTGCGGCGCCGTTACGTCATTCCCGCGCGCCGCACGCAGGATTCTATGGCCGTCGTGCCCGCCAGCCTGGGTTAGCGAATCCCGCACTGCCCGTGGCTGCGGCTCGGCATACTTCCTTTGTGAGCTTTCCGAGCCACGGCTGCGGTTAGCGCTTCTCGTTACCACCACGTGTTTGCGTTTCGCTCCATTCGTGGCGGGCTGGCGCCGGTATATCGCTCGAATTGAATCTGAAGCGACGGGATAATCGTGTTTACTCAAAAGCTGCCCCGGTTCTACATGTGGAACTTTTTCAGATCCTCTAACTTAACGTACTGTTATTTATTGATATCTGATCTTGTCCCCTACAGCTTCACAACTTTTTTACCAATTTCACACTACATGGCGTATCCTTAAGGGGGGATGTTCATGGAACTGACCGAAACGCCAATTTTCAATAAATTTTTTATTTATTAGTAGAACCCGCGGGCAATAAGTTCTCGAAGTTTCAAGGATGAAAAAATTGCATACGAAGTGTCTGAAAAATAATTAAATGTGTGACGCGACTTTCCTGCCGTACCCACTTTTTGAAGCAACTCTTCAATTTCTAGAGGCTTAGAGGGATAACAACGACTATGGTCACAAGGAGAGGGAGCGGTTCTGGGCGCTTCAGTCTGGAACCGCACGACCGCTACGGTCGCAGGTTCGAATCCTGCCTTGGGCATGGATTGTGTAATGTCCTTAGGTTAGTTAGGTTTAAGTAGTTCTAAGTTCTAGGGGACTGATGACCTTAGATGTTAAGTCCCATAGTGCTCAGAGCCATTTGAATAATTTTTGAGCAAGGAGAGGTTTCCAAATCGTATCCTGGATGTTGTCAAGCCAATTACAGGTTTCTGGCCGCCGCAGAACTTATAAAAAAGTGTGAACGTGGCAAAACCCAAAATGAAAATGAGTGTCTAAGCTCACTGATATGGAAATGATTCCGAAAACCACATTTTCATTTACTGGCGTAATCAGAATTGCAACTTGCGATGCAGTTGTTATATGTGATGATTGGAACGTAGGAAGGATGAAGTTATTAGAGAGAATGGGGTTTAACGGAAGAAGGCAGAAAAAAAGAAACCAGACGAGAAACCTTGAAGGAAAAGAGGACCATGAGAACAAAACTGTAGCCTTCTGAAAAGGCGAGATAAGTGAAAACGTTAGGTTGAACTTTAAATTGCATTTCCTGAAAATTATGTTTTTTAAAGTTTGTGAACCTTTCTCTCAAAATTTATTAAGGCTAGAATTATGAAATTTTGTACACTTATTTCTCAAAGTTCTTGGAATTTTGCGTGAATTTTATATTCTACTAACAGAATTATAATTAAAAAATTATTGAGGTTCTCCTATTCGAGATATTCAAAAAAACCTCATATGAGGAGCTTACATATGCAAAGAGATTAAAAATTTAAAATGTAGAAATCTCTTGAATAGTTTCTGAAAAAAAGCACATATATTATTTTTTGAAAATAAAACTTTTAAAGTCCCTAAAAAAAAACTTATATATAATCATCCAACGAAATTAACAGAAAATGTGTTAATTTCATGTAAAGCAGAATTTCATTTTCCGTACGGTATCTTCAAAATTGTAGATTTGCTGCGTCTTTTAAATAGTCTTGCGTTTTTCGTGCCACTTATCCATAGTGTTGTGCACATAAGAAGGCTGCTGCGGTAGGGGGTGGTGTGTGTGTGGGTGGGGGGGAGAGAGAGATAGGGAGAGAGAGAGAGAGAGAGAGAGAGAGAGAGAGAGAGAGACGGAAAATATTTTGCGGCGTGGCCAGTGTGCGCTCTCTCTCTCTCTGACCCACGCCACATTCTGCAGCAGTTGCTTACGCTGACAACTGGTAACACTAGAGTAAGCACCACATTGAGCTACTTTTCTGCTTTTGTCTCTCCATACAAAAATTTATATTTTCGGAAAACTGTCGCTTTCGCTTGGTAACGTAGCACTTTTTGTGCGTGACGAAACTGAAATTTCGACATCAGCCACAATCAGGCCTTGAAATAAATTCTGTGGCGCCAACTGGAGGTATGTAGCCGAGTGGTCTTAGGCGTCATGTTACGGATTGTGCGGCCCCTCCTGCCGGAGGTTCGAGTCCCCCCTTGGGCATGGGTGGGTGGGTGTGTTGTTCTTAGCATAAATCAGTCGGCAAGACTCAGCACAAGCAGGAGCACCACCAAAGATGTCCAACGTAGCTTTCGACGAAACGTCAGGGGTAGAAGAAATCCATGGACCACTACCATACGGCCCGGAAAAATTCTCGGCAGCTCAAACATCCGGCCGTGAAAGCCTTCATTGAATAGTTTTAGTTTAAGTAGTGTATAAGTCTAGGGTCCGACGACCTCAGCAGTTTGGTCCTTTAGAAATTCACACATTTTGAACATTTTTTGGGAATTTGTGCCGGACCGGACTGTAACTCAAATTTTTCGCTTTACGCGACCGCTCGGTTTAATATCTTTGGCTATCGAACACGCTTCACAACCAACCCAAAGTCCTAACGTGTCTATATGCGTAGCGTCCCCTATCCATTACCCACAGTGCTCGTAGCCTCACGCTGATTACCGCAAGATGTCGGACGAAGAGCGCGTCTGCACTGAATGACCGTTAACTAACGTCAAGGCGCATATATTTACATGTGTGGCGTCTGCTCTTTTGGACATGTGCAAGGCGTCCAGAACAAGATTCTTGGATTTTGAAATCAAATAAACTGAAAACAAAGCTCGATAATAGAATGTAACCAACTGTACGTTTTTGTAACAGTTATATACAGAAGTTTCGAAGTAGAGTTTCAAAAGTTACTAACGGATAGCGCTCTAATCGCAATACTTCGTCCCTCGAAGCCCAGACGGATCAGCTACGTCGCTGAAGCGTGAGAGGAAGTTGGCTTAGCGAATGTGGAGGTATTCAACTGAACGACGTGTGTTTCTGATAATAAAATATCACTGATTCTCAGGCGCATTTTACGAACACTGTTTAAAGTTCCAAAATTACCCATGCGAAAACCGCTCGCAAGCTCTTTGTCAAATTCGAACGGACAGGCTGAATGTGTGGCTGATGATATAGTGGAGAATATTGGCCCCGGGCCAACTGTGGATACATTTGCAAATGGCGGCACTGTTTCAGCAACATCCGACGACATCCATCCGAAGAAATGCAGCGGGAACTGGTTTGAAGCGTTCCAGCGCACATACAAGACTGAGAAACAGTCTACACATGTTTTCATTCAAAATATTCATCATGTCGTACCCGGAACCGCTGTGCGACGAAGTGCTGATTTTGCGAACCAGATTCTCTCAATGATTGGCGTTGAAGGACTTGATATTGGGTGCATGTGGTTCGCAGATGAAACACACTTCCATCTGAATGGATCTGTCAATAAATTGGTGGCCTTAGGGTTCACAAATTCGCCATTTGTATGAAACGAAACCAATCCTTTCTTCAAAAGTTAAACTGTCCGTATACCTATTAGTTAAGGCTCACCGGCCATTTGATCATCTTCATCTGTGCGGATGCACAAACAGTGCCCGAACCCTTACGGGAATCGGCAGTAAAGCCGCGAGTAATAAGTATAATGGGCAGGGGCATTATGAATATAGTGCGGGACAATAAGTTGGGAATGTGGGTCTCACGGGAGGCGTGCCAGAGATAAGTCCCTGCAGCCGCAGTATCTTCTGTGTCCTCGGTGGCTCAGATGGACGCCGGCACGGTAGCTCAGCGCGTTCGGTCAGAGGGTTACCTGCTCTCTGTGATAAAAAACTGGGTTAATGGATGAACGATGAATTTGAACAAGCATCATCAGACGTCCGCCACGAACAATTACAACGACCACTAACGAACAGAAAAACCGGTCAGAGGGCTGCGCGCCCTCGGTAAAAAAAAAACAAAAAAAAAAAAAAAAACTGAGTAAAGAAATCGACGATCAACTTGAAGGGAGGTTTTGTGACGTCCGCCCAGTCCAAACGCTACGAACAATACCGAAAAAAAGATGGATAGAGCGTCAGCCATGTAAGCAGGAGATCCCGGGTTAGAGTCCCGAGCGGGACACACATTTTAGACTGTCCCCGTTGACTTATATCAACGCCTGTATGCAGCTAGGGGTATTCGTTCCATTGTAATTAATAATTTGTTGCCGTAAATGAAGACATAATGCAACTGTTCCAGAAGGCATAGATCCCAGTTTCATATCTGTGCATTGAATAATTTGCGCGATTGAACTAGAGGGTCGTGACAGCTCTGCTCCGCACTTTCATGTGCTTCTGCCGAAGTGTCAGCACTAAATTTCGAACTGACTATCCAGTAACTGGAGGCCGGGCGTGAGTGGCGCTTCGTCTGTGTGTTTTTTTTTTACGGCGGTGGTGACCTCGTAGCACTATAGGCAGGAAGCAACGATTAACTTAAAGGGGCGTTTAACAAATCCACGGTTTGTCGAAACCACCATACCACTTGTTAGCTCCTAATACACCTCTTTCAGTTTATACGAGGGTCACACCAAAAGAAATGCACACTATTTTTGTAAAGATACAGTTTTCATCCTGCATGTGTGAAAGTTTTACAGTGTGTAGATACATCCTTCCCGCATGTTTTCAAACTTAGTTCAACGTGTTCCCATGAGTGGCGCCGTCACAGCATGTCTTCAAGATGGCTGCTACACTTGACGTTCGTCAGAAGCAACGTGCTGTCATAGAATTCCTGTGCTGTGAAAACGAGACAGTGGGAAACATCCACAAGAGGTTGAGAAAGGTGTATGAAGATGCTGCTGTCGATCGCAGTACAGTTAGTCGGTGGGCAAGCAGGTTACGTGATGAAAGCGGGCTCGGCAATATTGAGGATTGTCCTCGCAGCGGCAGGCCTTGTACTGCACACACTCCAAACAATGTGCAGAGAGTTAACGGATTGGTGACTGCTGACAGACGCATCACAGTGAACGAATTGTCACGCAACGTTGGGATAGGGGAAGGAAGTGTTTGCAGAATACTGAAAGTGTTGGTGTTAAAAATGGTTTGTGCCAGGTGGGTTCCCAGGATGTTTACGGTGGCTCACAAAGAAACAAGAAAAACGGTATGCGGCGAACTTTTGGAACAGTACGGGAATGGTGGAGATGAATTTCTTGGAAGATTTGTGAAAGGTGATGAAACATGGCTCTTATCAGTTTTCACCAGAGATGTAGAGGCAATCAATGGAGTGGCATCATGCAAATTCACCCAAGGAAAAAAAAAAAAAAAAAAAAACAAACAAACTAAACCACACCTTCTCCTGGAAAAGTTATGGCTACGGTGTTTTTCGATCCCGAAGGACTCTTGCTCGTGGACATCATGCCAAGTCGAATCACCATGAATTCTGTTGCATATGTGGTGACACTGAAGAAACTGCAAGCTCGACTGAGTCGTGTTCGACCACATCGGCAAAAGCAGGGTGTTTCGCTGTTGCATGACAATGCACGGCCACATGTGAGTCAAAAAAACCATGGAAGCCATCACAAAACTCGGATGGACAACACTGAAACACCCGCCTTACAGCCCTGACCTGGCTCCATGTGACTATCACCTCTTTGGAAAAGTGAAAGACTGTCTTCGTGGAACAAGGTTTGAAGATGATGACTCCCTTGTGCACGCTGCCAGACAGTGGCTCCAACAGGTGAGTCCAGAATTTTACCGCGTGGATATACAGGCGCTGGTTCCAAGATGACGTAAGGCAGTTGAGAGGGATGGAAATTACGCGGAGAAATGAAAATATTGGTCGTAAAGGATGTATCTACACACTGTAAAACTTTGGAACATGTAGAATAAAAAAAATAGTGTGCATTTCTTTTGGAGTGGCCCTCGTAGAAAGTGTTTGTGATTTTAGTAAGACTTGAAAAGCATTCCGTGCACGCTGGAAGGTACACTGTCTAGTCACGTTAATGTTACCACCTGTGAAAGTTTGAACAACACCTTTAGCAGCGCGGACCGCTTCGAGACGTGCAGGAAGAGTGTCGGTGAGGTTCTGGAAGATACCGATAGGGTTGTGGGGCCATGCCGACTCCAGTACTGTGCCCAGCTGCGCTAGGTTCCTCGGTTGAGGATCTACGGCGCGAACAGCCCATTCCAGGTGGCTCCACAGATTCTTGATTGGGTTTAAATCCGAGGTGTTTGGTGCCCAGGACTCAGGAGAGTGCAGTAAACTCCTCCTGATGCACTTACATTGCGAGCTGTGTGACACGTGGCATTGTCCTGCTGGTAAACGCCATCGTGCCGAGGAAAAAAAAAACCGCATGTAGCAGTCGACATTGTCTCAAAGGATAGATGCATACTTGTTTTGATCCATTGTACTCTCCAGGATGACGAGATCATCCAGGGAATGCCCCGAAAACATTCCCCAGACCATAACTCTCCCTCCTCCGGCCTGGGCTGTTCCGGCAGTTGTTGCAGGATCATTGCTTTCAGACGTTCCACACCGATGGAGCATAAAATGTGATTTTTCTGAAGAGACCACATGTCACCACTCAGTGGACGTCCAGTTGCAGTGCAAATTCCAGACTTCGTCGCCGATCGCCGATGGACAGGAGACAGCTTGAACCAAGCGCCTGCTGCAGAGGCCCATATGCAGCAACGTTCGCTGAACGGTCGTCAAAGAGACACCGTGGTAGCCCCTTGCTTCATCCGAGCAGTCAGTTGATCAACGGTTGTACGTCTATTTTTATTTATTTATTTATTTTTTTTTTTAATGGGCCTCCTTCCTCCCCTGTAGCCCTACCTTTTCCTCTCCAAAATTGCCACCATCCTCTAGTGTGGACGCAGCACGTACAGCAGGGTGCTGGTAGGAGCAAGACTTTTTGCCATAAAACGAAAATAAAAGCGAGGGCATACTCTGCTATGCCTCAGGGGGCGACGACACATTACTCAGAAAGACACCTCTCCCTGCAGGTGTGAAGCAAGTGGTGATTTTAGAACTAAAAAGGAAGAAATAAATAAAGACAGAAATGAAGGCAAATTAAAAACAGGGACGGCAGCACACACAAATGAAAACGAAACTGGCGAGATAATCTCTATTCGTCGGTACACATCTCTGCAGCCGTGGTTCATCCCTGTCATGTATGGACCGTGGTGCTCCGCAGTTGCCTTCAGCTCCACAGTTTCCTCGGCGCAGGTTTTATGTAAAGCCGTTTTACCATTTACGGTATACTTCAGCCACGGCGGCACGCGAACAATTTACATTCGTAGTGTCCCTACCCAACACACTCATTACTCGTGGAAGACATTCTTACCAAGTCCCGTAACAGTCCGGGTAATATGTTTGCATCCGCATAGAATAGGAAGGTCATGGCCGCTATTGCTAGAACTATATACTTATATGCATATGGTGTCTGTTCGTGTGCTACGAATGTAGTGTGTGAACATATAAGGTGAGAATGTGGGTCTCACGGGAGGAGTGCGCGAGATAGTCCCTGCAGTCGCACTATCCTCTGTGCTCTCGGTGGCTCAGATGGATAGAGCGTCTGCATGTAAGCGTGAGATCCCGGGTTCGAGTCCTGCTCGGGGCACACATTTTCACCTGTCCCCATTGATATATATCAACGCCCGTCAGCAGCTGAAGGTATTAATATATAATTCTAATTTCGTTCTAGACGGCTGCAGGTCATCAATGGTGTTTGTTCTTTCGGATATGTCCGAAAGAACAGACACCATATCCATATAAGTATTTACAAACTTGGCCATTTCCGAAATGCTTCCACCCTTGGCCCGAAAGCCAATGGTCTTACCCTTTTGAACGTAAGATGAATCGCTCCGTTTCCGTATTATGACAACCACTGCACGGTTTTTCTGCGTCCCCCCGGACACTCTTTTCGTATCCTCTACTGCTAGTGCTGCCACCTGCTATCTCTGACTAGTTATTGCACTTTGTCGTTGAACATAGGCGGTGGTCACATTGGACCGTGTATTCATAGTTGCCGGCCGGTGTGGCCGTGCGGTTCTAGGCGCTTCAGTCTGGAACCGCGTGACCGCTACTGTCGCAGGTTCGAATCCTGCCTCGGGCATGGATGTGTGTGATGTCCTTAGGTTAGTTAGGTTTAATTAGTTCTAAGTTCTAGGCGACTGATGACCTCAGAAGTTAAGTCGCATAGTGCTCACAGCCATTTGAACCATTTATTCACAGTTATGTTACTGTTCACCAACGTAATCAAAACATCGACACAACTCTAAGCGCTTTAAGAAACTGGGGCACTCTCTACCAGTAGAAGATAAGAAAAAATATTATTACAAAACGTCCTGTACAAGAATCGAGCATCTCTCATTAACTACGTCCACATGATGATGGTGGTATAACCGCTCGGTTTGAGCCGCCATGTCACGGACTACACGGCCCCTCCCGCCGGAGGTTCGAGTCCTCGCTCGGGCATGTGTGTGTATGTTGTTCTTAGCATAAGTTAGTTTAAGCAGTGTGTAAGTCTAGGGACCGATGACATCAGCAGTTAGGTTACTTAGGAATTAACATACATTTGAGCTTTCCATCGAGGTATAAAGCTGATAAATCTGTAGCTCGAAGAAATGAGAGTGGCTGCAGGAGTTTGTATTTTCAGTTGATATTTGCGATGGTCGCGATGAAGCCGAACCAAAATTGTCTGCATTTATAGAGCAAATGTTGTGAAGTAACTCCAAGCTGGTTACCAGACAAGGTTATGTTCCTATTATTTGACAAGTGTTTGAGTAAGACCAGCGTCGTTTGCTTAAGTTCTTGATGTCGAAATAACCTGCGCAAAGATACGCTGTTGTCGTCTTTGCATACAAAATCCAGAGTTTTAGCATGGGAGAGAAATACCCTAACTTCAGCTCCGCGGTAGAAAGTATAGACGGCCCCAGTCTCTTACGAACTCATCTAGGAACGAGGACGAACTTCATAAGTAACGAAAAAAGTAGTCAGTATGTGACACATCTCGCTGCATTTTCCACGAGATGAAGTTGTCACTGTAGATTCTGCGATTCATTTGTCTGTCTCTGACGCGCCAGGTTCGTAAACAAGAGTTTGAAGACAGTTTGCTTTTGGCTCCAAGTACTTATAGCCGACTGGTTAGCAATTGATAGGAAACTTGAAGCGCGGTGATAAAGTAAATATGAGGTGTTGAGTGTGAAGACAGAGCCGGAGTTCATGCGCTCGTACACATTTCATGGGCCATTTGTCCCACCTACGATCTGTTCCAGATGGCTGGTCCCGATCACATATAGCAAATTTGTTCCGGCTCATAAATCTTCTCCGGAGTTGAACGCACGTGCTACTCGTCAAACGGAATCACTTCGTAGGGGAGTGTCGATGGCCTAAAACGTGGGCACGTGCTGTAGCACTTAATCATTAAAAAAAAAAAGAAATGGGGTGAGGGGAAAGGCAGCTTTACCTTCATTGCAAGACGATACGAAAAGAAGAAGTTTTCCACAAAATTAATTTACTGATATACCAAAAAATTTGTCGTGCGCTGTGTCAAAGGAAAAGGAAAAAGTAAAGTTTTTGAGAATTCAGGTTGAGAGTGGCAGAAATGTAAAATATGAGAAAAAACAGTATTAGGAGGCTAACACACGAGGAACACATGCAAGACGAGATTGAGAAGAAAAAATTAAAATGGTATGGACATGCGAATAGAGTGGAAAAGACGAGGATGCCTAAGTAGTTGCACGAGATGAAGATGTAGGGCAAGAGGAAGGCCAAAGGAAAAGTGAATGAAAGGAGCGAAAGAAAGCATTTGGAAGAAAATAATGTGCCAGTCTCGACAGATGCGTTGGGAAGAGGAGAGAAGATGCGGAGGCCTGTGTTTCAAGCAGACAATGCCAGTGATGAGAAACTATACAAGAGGATGATGATGAAAATGATAATCTTGTCGATGACTACCGTGATGATGATGTTATTATTATTATTATTATTATTATTATTATAGAATTAGTGAGATGATTCACGTACTGAATTCTCAGGGCATGTGTGGTACGTATTTCCCCTCACCCCTCCCTTACATACATCGTTTACATTTTTCGCAGTTTGAGTAAATCACTTGACACGAATGCTCAGATCGTGACTTTAACAAGGCTATGGTCGGTTTTATTTTTATTTATTTATTTATTTGTTTGTTTGTTTTTTTTTGTTTTTTTTTTTGCTTTTTTTTTTTTTTTTGCCTTCGTTGCCACACTGAAGTACTACTTCGCCCCCAGTAACTTCGAAAAGAAGGGAGGGAAATTAGGGTACAACATCCGCCGCAGAGGAAATCGGTAGAAACAGAGCACAAGTTTGGACGTAGAAATGGTAGGGAAGGTAATCAGCAGTGTCATTTCAAAGAAATCATCTCGGCATTTGCATTAATTGAAGATCTAAATCTGGATGTTCGGTCTCCCTGAAGGGAACGACAGTACTCTTCCCGTTTTGATAGTGTCTGCGTGTGGTGAAATGATCACGACGACAAAATAGAAGTTCATACATAGGTTTATCGATGTTCCCTCGCACTATTTGCGAATGGAACATGTAAAGAGGTAAGTGATATTGTTACAAGTAGTTCTTTCTTCCACGCATCGTAAGGTTGTTTTCGGAGTGCAGACGTAGATGAAGTTATCAGTAGAGACAGACTCTCCGACAATATTCCCGCCACCATATGATTTAGCACCGTCTAATTCGTATGCGGTGAGCTGCCTAAAAGCTCCATGACTGTGTTAATGAGTAAATAACCTGCAATAAAATGTTCGCCCCTTTGATCTAATAGCGTTACGTAATGAGTAAATAATCGGCAATAAGATATTCGCTCGTTTGATGTAATAGCATTTGTATACTTTTGTATGATTAAAACTCACTCTCCTGCCGTATAACCAAAACCTTTAATCAGCATTATGTGGCAGATATATGAAACGTGTCTCTGCTGCCCAGGTGTGTATCGGCTTAGCGACTTACTCGCAAAATTTTCGTAATTACGACGATGAAACGCAGCGTGCGCCGACGGAAAACAAACACGGAAGCCCCGCGGCGACGATTTCACCCACCCGAACAGGTAGGGAGTCAAGCGGATAGACAACACCCGAATTAATAAGCCGCTTTGAGTTCGCAATTACGGGAACCTGCACACAGTAAGAGCGCTCTTTGGAAAAAAAGCTAATCCACTTTTATTGCTGGGTAAAGTCGGCGTAATGGGCGTAGCTTTCTATTTTAATTGCGCACACGAAGCAAATGCGCGCATTTTGTTTGCGAATGAATGCTCCATATCCTCCATAAACGGCTTAAGCTAGCGCACACCGTTTCTGCCCAGTTATCGGCCTGAACGAACGCGTATTGGAAGGCTGTGTGTGAATCCGGCCGACACAAAGCCCGGTATTTTCCTCTGTTTACTTGGCGATTTTGCTGCGCGTCACACTTTTTAATCTCAGCACAGCAAGCTGCTCAACTAAATATTCTGATGCCATAAATCAGACACCAGAGAAGCACAAAAAGGTGTCGCGCAAGAGTAATAATACCGATAAAAGAAGAGTAATGATACAGGTAAAAGATTAAGCTTTCAGGCCGGTATAGCACCATTCCGTAGACAAGAATTCGTGACTGAGCGATTTGACGCATTGTTAAGACATTTGACTTCTATCAAGAATTCACGTTTTTCAAATGTTCGTTCCGAATTGTAGCTACTACTCCTTCTGTAATGAACACACGGTGGGGGAGACGGCAAATTACAATCTCTTTATCACAGGCAACTGTGGTATGAACCACTAGATGATGCACGGACCAAATCTGCATTTGCGTGTCTACTCAGTAAGTCACGTTATGCTGTACGGCGGAGAGTACAGTGTAGATACAAGTAAATTTTCGTTAGTTGAGCCAGCGTCGATGGAAAACTATTTACCGTATTGGTACCCAACTTTATAGGAATTATGTTAAGACTGTGCGTTACAGGATTTGCGTTCTTAGCAGTATTAGTGTCACGATTTGTCGTTAGGCGACGGTACTGTTACAACGACGTAGGGTTCAAACACAAGGACCACGGACATGCAGCGTAAACGGCACACGCTACTGCGATCTGCCTCGCGAACATGTGATCCCTGCACTAAGGAGAGAGATGCTCCAGATCCAACTGTTTTGATGCACGATGGAGCTCCACCTCATTTTGCTCGTAAGGTCACTCGGTTACTCCGTAACACATTTGGAGAAAACCGAATCATTGGCCGACCGTTCCAAACTGCGTGGCCACCAAGATAACTAGATTTGAACCCAGAGAACCCGTGTGATTTCTGGTTGTGGAGTTACCTGAAGAACAGGGATGATCAACGGGACACTAACACAAGTTGGAGGTTGAAGATGAGCATTGCGAGGGAGACAGCCAACATCTCACCAGAGATGTTTCGGGCAGCAGTAGAGCTATCTCTAGTGCGGTTCCAGCCTGTCGTGGATGCTGATCGTCGTCTCATTGAGCAACGTTTGCAACCTGTAACGTAAACATCGTCGCAACTAACAAATGTTAACCTCTCAGGCGGAAATTATCACGAGTTTCTTTCAGTAGTTTATTCGTTATTTCTCTCCCCAAAACTTTCCACAGAGTTTCTTTGTCCTAAGATAACTCGTTCGTCGTGAGAACCCTCTCAAGTAACGAAAGTTTTATTATAACCACTCTGTACTTTGTGTACCACTGTTAATCCCCCCCCCCCCCCCCTTTCGTGGTCCAGTCCAGAAAATTGGATATTTGTGGTAAGTCCCTATGGGACCAAACTGCTGAGGTCATCGGTCCCTAGACTTACACACTATTTAATCTAACTTAAACTAACGAAGGACAACACACACACACACACACACACACACACACACACACACAAGTGGCTGAGAGAGGACTCGAACCTCCGACGGGGGGAGCTGGGCGAACCATGGCAAGGCGCCCCAGACCGTGCGGCTACCTCGCGCGGCCCCAGTCCCGTCTGCTGCATGGGAGGAAAGATTATTAGTAAGCCTACGTGTAAATCTCTGTAGCGGTAACTTTGTGGCTTTACCGCGAACGTACTTGGGGGGAAGCTGTACAGAGTCTCTCTCCAAATAGTCGTTTAGGCGCATTTTCTCTTGTGTTTTGGAAGATTTTTGCAGTTTGGTTTTTGCAGTGTGTAGCTGGAGTCAGCCCAAACAAATACTGCTCATTACGTCTTTCATGCAACGTCCAGTGTTGACGGAAAGCGTCGGTTTGCTTCCCCGATACGGACAAAATTATTTTTAAAGCGGAAGTTGACATGCCCGTTCGATAGAGCGGCACCAAATTAGTGTAGAGCGATATGTGTTTTATCAAATAGTTCAAATGGCTCTAAGCACTATGGGACTTAACATCTGAGGTCACCAGTCCCCTACACTTAGAACTACTTAAACCTAACTAACCTAAGGACATCACACACATCCATGCCCGAGGCAAGATTCGAACCTGCGACCGTAGCGGTCGCGCGGTTCCAGACTGAAGCGCCTAGAACCGCTTGGCCACTCCGGCCGGCGTATTTGTTTGGGCTGACTGCAGCTAGACACTACAAAAACGAAATTGCAAATATCTGCTGAAACGCCAGAGAAGATGCGCCTGAAACTGCCGGTATGTTGGGTGATTCTTGTAGAATCGTGCGCTCTTGGAAGTTTGATATTAAACCACTCTCATGTATTGGATTATCACCTTCGTGACGCTTTAGCGGTGCTAAACGAACGTGCGACAAAACTCGCTGACTTTATTTGGGTCTTCTCTGTCTACTCTGTAAATCCAATCTGGTAAGGGTGGGAGACTATCGGACTAGAGCAGTATTCAAGAATCGATTCCGCGAGGGTTTTTTAAGCTACTTTTTCATTCGTCGGTGGACTACACTTTGTGTGGGTTCTTCTAATGACTTTCTTTCTGGCTTCTGCCTTGTCTTCTGTTAGTTTTATGAGATCGTTCCACTTTAATTTTACTGGGTACTCCCATATACAAACAAACAGGTGTTCAGCATCATGTAGTGTTCTGATTTGCAACGCTCGCAGTAATATACCAATACACACAAACACAGTAAACATATATACGCACAAACCATTTCAGATGAGAGTAGCTCGAGGTTCTACAGAGACCTTCTCACCCGGAATAGGCCATTATCAACCAACATGCTACTTAGACTACATTACACATCCAAATTAAGTATATCACTTCCCTCTAATATTGCAAATTATTTTCACCACACTCATTGTATCACATTTTGAAAATTTTTCTTTGACATTTGCATTATATAAATTATATTCTCATCAACTAGGCAGAAACGAACTGTATAGAACCGTTTTAAAAATTGTTAAGCATTAAATTCTCTGTAACCTTAGAGAATTTTTTATGTATTATGTTCTTTATATTATTTAAAAAAGCATTAACAACTGTATACCAATAAGATTGTAACAATGAGAAGTCTTTGCTTTTGGACTTAGAAGCATCCGACCTACCTTACATTTCAAGGCGGTGGATTACTCTGTACTGTTAATGAAATAAATAAATAACTGCCACATATCCAGCGAATGTGACTGTGTGACTGCTTCCAGTGATTGTTCGGAAATCGTGTAGTCCTAAAATAACGGATATTTCTTTCAATTTATACGAAATACGCTACGTTTGTGTATGTAGAGGATTAACTACCAGTCCCTACATCAATTATCGATCTTCCGCATACCTTCCTGCACTTCGCTACGGTTTTCTACCATCATTCGCAAACGGCGTCATGGATTTTCTGAAGTTACCCATTCCGGGTCATTTGTATGTATGAGTCAATCAGTGACGTGTTTCTAAGGTGTTGCATGACCTGCAGATAATTCTGTTCAGCGTCACGATCGTACTGAGTAATGCACAATGTTAACAGGAAATCTCCGGCATGGCACTTAATTAGTACGCAGATTGTTATACTTTGGCACTGTAGGTTAACTAAATTGAAGACGCTGCGTGTGAGTGCTACTCCGAGATGAGGAGGTTGGCACAGGAGAGGAAATAATGGACAATTGCATCAAATCAGTCAGAATACTGATGCAAGGTAACCGAATGGAAAAAGTTCTAGCACTGGAGCTCAAAGTGGTAACGTAAATAATAACTGTGCGAGCTACAGGAAATGGTAACGTTAGTGTATAATTAGCTCTTCGTTATCAGCCGAATGTAGTAAACAATTTTGAAAGGTATTCGTGGAACATATCGAGGTTCTAGGCGCGCAATGCGGAACCGCGCGACTGCTACGGTCGCAGGTTCGAATCCTGCCTCGGGCATGGATGTGTGTGATGTCCTTAGGTTAGTTAGGTTTAAGTAGTTCTAAGTTCTAGGGGACTGATGGCCACAGATGTTAAGTCCCATAGTGCTCAGAGCCATTTGAACATACCGAAATATTGATATTAATCCACGTTATTCATGAAAAAAATTTCTTAATCAAAGGCTACAAACTGTCGCTGATGCAATACTCTCAGAAGAACAGTCAGGCTTCAGAAAGGGACTTTTGTGTAATGCTAATATATTTATAATAAGATAAATTATTTAAAAAATCGGGAATTAGGCGAAACGCATTTATCATTTATTGATTTTGAGAAAGCCTTTGATAAAATAAAAAGGCCCCTCTCGCGGAAAATATTGGAGATAAAAGGTTTTTGCAAAATATGTTACTAATACTGTAAAGAGTCTGTGTGTAAATACAAATGTAGTTATAAGTACCGGTTCGAAAATGTCAACTGAAATTTTTGATAAATCATGATGTTCGACAAGGGTGCAGTCTATTTCCCACTTTATTCAATTTATATATTAACGACCTAGGCCGGCCCTGATGGCCGAGCGGTTCTAGGCGCTTCAGTCCGGTACCGCGTGACTGCTACGGTCGCAGGTTCGAATGCTGCCTCGGTCATCGATGTGTGTGATGTCCTTAGGTTAGTTAGGTTTAAGTAGTTCTAAGTTCTAGGGGACTGATGGCCTCCGATGTTAAGTCCCATAGTGCTCAGAGCCTTAACGACCTAGTTATGAAGTGGATAGATGAAATACACGTAGGAATTAAAATACGATATAGCATACTAGTGAATACTCTTTTATATGCTGGTGACCATATAATTATACAGGAAACAGAAGATAATTTACAAAGAGCGGTATACAGATTGAGCCGAAACGCAATATATTAACAGAGATAATGGCTTTCAAACGGAAGAATCCAGTCAAATCGAAAATAATAATAAATGAGAAAATTTTTAGAACAAGTATCCCATTTCAGTTGTCTAATAACCCAGAAGAGTTTAACTTCAATTGAAACAACTTTGGGGGAAAAACAGGAAGAGAAACAGAATTGAAATTCTTTATGTTATGGCTGTACCTACTCTTGTGTAAGGTTGTGAATCACGGACAGCAACAGAAAAAGAAAAGTGTCGTATACAAGTAGCGTAGATGGAGTTCATGAGATATGTTAGTGGCAGTAAGAAAATTGATAATATAAGGAATAACACAATAAGATAAGATTTAAAATTCTTTTTAGTTAATGACAAGATATTAGGTCTACAACTTTGCCTCCGCCGTTTTGCAGTAGACGGTAGTAGCGGCAAGTGGGGTTCAGGTGGTTGATCACAGGTGTAATACAATAAGCTTAGGCATCTGTAAACATAATGCCATAAAAATATTAGTCGATTTGTAATTGCATCATAAGGTTATTATCGGTTAAGTACGTCAACTTACGTACCCATTTCTCGCCATTTACGGGAAGTTTTAGTTTTCTGCTTTAACGTGAAGAAATATGTGGCTGTGGCTCTCAAAATGCTGGGTAAGACCAATGGCGAGGGAACTATTTGTGGAAGAAGGTGCAGAGAATGTATTCAACGCCTTAAGAATGGTGATTTTGATGTCGAAGACCAGCATGACTGTGGAAGACAAAACTTTTTCGTAGCTACTGAAACAGACGAAGACAGTCACAGGACATAATTATCGAAAGCAATTGATGCGTTAGAGCCCAGTACTGAAACACAAACGGCCACAATACAGCGACAGACACGTAAAGGTAATTATTCTGCAGGTCAGTGCTCGACCCCACGTTGCAAAACCCGTAAAAATATACACTAAAACGTGGAAATGAGAAGTCCTATCCCTCCCGCCGTATTCTCCATACGTTGCTCTCTCTGACTACCACATTTTTCGATCAGTGGCATACAGTCTGGCTGACCAGCATTTCCGATCATATGAACAAGTGCAAAATTCGATTCATGGATCCCCACAAAAGACACCCACTTCTTCCGCCACGGGATTCATATGCTATCCGAAAGATGGGAGAATGTAGTGGCGAGCGATGGGAAATACTATGAATCATAATTTTTTTTGTAAGTTTTTCACAATAAAGCCCCGAACTTCGAGAAAAAACGGCAGAAGCAAAGTTGTAGACCTAGTAGAAGAGAGTAGGATGAAATGGGAAAATCATGTTGATAGAATGACAGAAAATACGTTGCCAAAAAAAGGTAATGAATTATCGGCTGACAGGAAAGAGAGAACTGGGTAGACCTCATAAGGGATGGATGGATGGGTGGATGGATGGATGGATGGATGGATGGATGGATGGATGGATAGATGAATGAATGATAGAGAACGTAATAGGTGATTACAACAGCTAAACCTTGCAAGGGGTTGATAATGGTAATGATGAATGCACCTTCCTTTTTCAGTGCAATGTGGTGTATTATTTTATTTGTGTCATAGTGGATAATTATGGAAATGACGGGTAGGTGAAGGATGAAACGCTTAACCTACTCCTCTCGAGCACGAAGGAAACTATCCAACTTAACGTCAGACTGACTGTGAGATACGATCTTCCTTGACGAGATCCCGCCCAGCGTGCTGACGCACAGTCTATAATCAGGAACTACGGCGCCAACATTTCTATTCCAGCTCATGTGCGTTATCAACACTACGTACAGAGACGCGAAATTTAACTATTGTGCGGTTTTCACAGTGCCCTGCGTTTTCGCCCTAGGTACTCACTTACCTTTGTAGGTCACAGTAGACAAAGACACAGCAAAGGAACACAGTTTCGGTGATGGCGAGAATTCCGCATAGTCTTCGCCCCAAGAAAACTCAGGAGAGCAAATAGACTTGACTCACGAACAGTACATTCCACGACCACGATTACTGTGGAATTCGAATACGCAAGCCTCGGTTTGCAGTTTGCTATCTCTAAAAAGTAGTATTATAGTATTAATTTCATATATTTAAGATTATATATATATATATATATATATATATATATATATATATATTGCTGATTATCGGATTTCGCATAAGACAGGGTAGTGTAATGTTGATTGTCCTTACCTTTTGTGTTTCAGAAGTGTGGTATCGTGGCGGTAGCATCAGCAACCACGTCAGCCTTCAGCCGCGTCTGAGGCGCCTGCGTCACACGTAAGTATGTTTTGCTGCTACGCAATTCAGCAGTATATTCTGTTTGGTACTTATTATGTGCTACATTGTACTCATTGATGAGATGTGTTGTTTCTGCGTTTTTTATGATCTAATAGCAGCGACTGCCGGAACGCACCGTACGGAAACTGTAATAATAGTTTAAATTTTTTTGAGTCATCAGTCTTATGACTGGTTTGATGCAGCCAGCCACGAATTCCTCTCTAAATATTATATTAACGATTTTTAGGTTATGTCCATGGGCAACTGAATCAATGTGTATTGCATTTTGTCATACGTGTTTCACCTTAATTTACTGATGCATCTACTAAGAACTAAACTAAACTCCGTCCGAACAGACCTCGGAAGGCCCAACGGTACCGACCGATCGCCGTGTCATCCCCAGCCCACAGGCGTCACTGGATGCGGATATGGAGGGGCTTGTGATCAGCACACCGCTCTTCGTGCCGTTGTCAGTTTCTGTGACCGGTGCTGCTACTTCTCGATCAGGTACCTGCTCAAGTTGCCTCATAAGGGCTGAGTGCATCTCGCTTGCCAACAGCGCTCGGAACACAGAACGGTCACCCATACAAGAGCTAGCCAAGCCCGACAAAGCTTAACTTCGGTGGTCTCACTGCAACCGGTGTTACCACTGCGGCAAGGCTACTCGCATTGATGCATCAACAGTGACCTGAAATACACAGACATTCTCGAATGCAATGCATAATTTTTGTAATTCACTTGACACTATGCGATCAAAAGTATCTGTACCCCTATTAATGGACGTTAATATGGGGTGTGTCCATTCTTCGCCTATATGACGGTTTGAACTCTGCTTGGGACCCTTTCAATAAGGTGCCTGAATGCCTGTGGAGGAACAGCAGCCAATTCTTCCTCAGTAGCAAAAGAAGGCAGTGATGTTGGACGCTGGGGTCAGCAGGGAAGTCTGCGTTATAACTCATCCCAAAGGTGTTCGATAAGGTTCGTGTCGGGATTCTGGGAACGCCATTCCGCTTCAGGAATGTTAAGGTTCACAAACCGTAGCCTCACAGATGCTACTTTAAGACAGAATACGTTGGTGTGCTGATAAAAACTGTTCCTCCACTGTACGCAGTACACATTGATGTAAAATGTAATCGTATCCTCCCACATTTTGTGTTTTCTTATGCGCAATAAAGGATGACACTCAAATCACGGAAAATATTCCAGAGCCGTAGCACCACCTCGGCTACACTTCACTGTCGTCAGTACACTTGATGGCAGCTAACTTTCTCCTGGCATTCGCCAAACCCAAACCCTTCGATTGGATTGCTACAGCGTACAGCGTGTTCATTCCCGATCGCTCGTCTCTCGTCACAGCTGTCTAGTGGCTTCCTCCTTACAGCACCTCAAACGTCGATTAGCATTGAATACAGAACGTACAGGGTGTTTCAAAAATGACCGGTATATTTGAAACGGCAATAAAAACTAAACAAGCAGCGATAGAAATACACCGTTTGTTGCAATATGCTTGGGACAACAGTACATTTTCAGGCAGACAAACTTTCGAAATTACAGTAGTTACAATTTTCAACAACAGATGGCGCTGCGGTCTGGGAAACTCTATAGTACGATATTTTCCACATATTCACCATGCGTAGCAATAATATGGCGTAGTCTCTGAATGAAATTACCCGAAACCTTTGACAACGTGTCTGGCGGAATAGCTTCACATGCAGATGAGATGTACTGCTTCAGCTGTTCAATTGTTTCTGGATTCTGGCGGTACACCTGGTCTTTCAAGTGTCCCCACAGAAAGAAGTCACAGGGGTTCATGTCTGCCGCATAGGGAGGCCAATCCACGCCGCCTCCTGTATGTTTCGGATAGCCCAAAGCAATCACACGATCATCGAAATATTCATTCAGGAAGTTAAAGACATCGGCCGTGCGATGTGGCCGGGCACCATCTTGCATAAACCACGAGGTGTTCGCAGTGTCGTCTAAGGCAGTTTGTACCGCCACAAATTCACAAAGAATGTCCAGATAGCGTGATGCAGTAATCGTTTCGGATCTGGAAAATGGGCCAATGATTCCTTTGGAAGAAATGGCGGCCCATACCAGTACTTTTTGAGGATGCAGGGACGATGGGACTGCAACATGGGGCTTTTCGGTTCCCCATATGCGCCAGTTCTGTTTATTGACGAAGCCGTCCAGGTAAAAATAAGCTTCGTCAGTAAACCAAATGCTGCCCACATGCATATCGCCGTCATCAATCCTGTGCACTATATCGTTAGCGAATGTCTCTCGTGCAGCAATGGTAGCGGCGCTGAGGGGTTGCCGCGTTTGAATTTCGTATGGATAGAGGTGTAAACTCTGGCGCATGAGACGATACGTGGACGTTGGCGTCATTTGGACCGCAGCTGCAACACGGCGAACGGAAACCCGAGGCCGCTGTTGGATCACCTGCTGCACTAGCTGCGCGTTGCACTCTGTGGTTGCCGTACGCGGTCGCCCTACCTTTCCAGCACGTTCATCCCTCACGTTCCCAGTCCGTTGAAATTTTTCAAACAGATCCTTTATTGTATCGCTTTTCGGTCCTTTGGTTACATTAAACCTCCGTTGAAAACTTCGTTTTGTTGCAACAACACTGTGTTCTAGGCGGTGGAATTCTAACACCAGAAAAATCCTCTGTTCTAAGGAATAAACCATGTTGTCTACAGCACACTTGCACGTTGTGAACAGCACACGCTTACAGCAGAAAGACGACGTACAGAATGGCGCACCCACAGACTGCGTTGTCTTCTATATCTTTCACATCACTTGCAGCGCCATCTGTTGTTGAAAATTGTAACTACTGTAATTTCGAAAGTTTGTCCGCCTGAAAATGTACTGTTGTCCCAAGCATATTGCAACAAACGGTGTATTTCTATCGCTGCTCGTTTAGTTTTTATTGCCGTTTCAAATATACCGGTCATTTTTGAAACACTCTGTATATCCTATAAGGAGCTGCTCGACATTGTACTTTCGTTCAAAGTCTGTCCGCACAGTCATTGTGCTAGTTGGACTACTGGTGGGAATATAGAGCTCACTCGTGACACCTTCCGCTGATTTCACGCGAATTTTCACAATCACCGTCTGCTGTCTGTCGATACACGAGGTATGTCTGGTCTCTGTTTAACAGTGGTTGTTCCTTCTCGTTTGCACTTCAGTCACATCACCTTCAGTCGATTTTCGGAGCTTTAGAACAATTGCCGCATACGACGGAAAATAGGGAGAATACCGCCATGTTTCGGTGATACGCCTGCCTATGGCTGCAAACTTTCAGTTGCTTTCTTTTTCCAAGCGACAATTGGATTTTATTTATGTTTTTTCTTTGTTTTCACACATAAAGATATGAGAATGATGCAAATCTCTCTTTAGGGAAAGGAGACATTCTTTGCGGACTTCCGCGCGCTCGCTCTGTGCCCTGCATTTCCCGAAGACGCCGTTTGACGAGCAGTTTTAAAGCTAACTTTAAATACCTATGAAGAAGCGCCAAAGTTTAAAGTCGGGTGCAGTTAAAATCCAGTCGCTTGTTCATTGGATTTTAAGGTCACCTGCGTTTCCTAAACTGTTAAAGTAATTATGATATACAGGGTGTTACAAAAAGGTACGGCCAAACTTTCAGGAAACATTCCTCACTCACAAATAAAGAAAAAATGTTATGTGGACATGTGTCCGGAAACGCTTAATTTCCATGTTAGAGCTCATTTTAGTTTCGTCCACCTACGCTCAATGGAGCACGTTATCATGATTTCATACGGGATACTCTACCTGTGCTGCTAGAACATGTGCCTTGACAAGTACGACACAACATGTGGTTCAAGCACGATGGAGCTCCTGCACATTTCAGTCGAAGTGTTCGTACGCTTCTCAACAACAGATTTGGTGACCGATGGATTGGTAGAGGCGGACCAATTCCATGGCCCCCAAGCTCTTCTGACCTCAACCCTCTTGACTTTCATTTATGGGGGCATTTGAAAGCTCTTGTCTACGCAACCCCGGTACCAAATGTAGAGACTCTTCGTGCTCGTATTGTGGACGGCTGTGATACAATACGCCATTCTCCAGGGCTGCATCAGCGCATCAGGGATTCCATGCGACGGAGGGTGGATGCATGTATCCTCGCTAACGGAGGACATTTTGAACATTTCCTGTAACAAAGTGTTTGAAGTCACGCTGGTACGTTCTGTTGCTGTGTGTTTCCATTCCATGATTAATGTGATTTGAAGAGAAGTAATAAAATGAGCTCTAACATGGAAAGTAAGCGTTTCCGGACACATGTCCACATAACATATTTTCTTTCTTTGTGTGTGAGGAATGTTTCCTGAAAGTTTGGCAGTACCTTTTTGTAACACCCTGTATATGAAAAGTGACATCTGAGAGATCAATGTTTCAGAATAGTACTGAAATAAATTTGCCTTTAAACTTAGCGAAAATTAAAGCCACTTTCGCAAGGTGAACTTCATACAATATTCTTGGTGCAAAAACCGTTTGGGCCTGCAGCAAATTAAATATGAAATCAGTTGCGTATTATTTCTGTGTCATATATTTCCTAATTGACATAAAGGAGGCGGTAATCAGCTGTTATCAAAGCTGAAAGCAGAGCAAGTATAAAGAAAGAAACAGCAAAGAAACCGTTGGACCGGAGTCGAACTCACCCTCCACAGGATGTTAATCTGGACAGTAGTGTGCTGTACTGTTTTATTACTACGATATTTCAGTCGATGGTAAATTCATCTCGTCCGCCTTCCGAATACGATCTTTCCAACGGAGGCCCACCAGGGTGAGCGGTTCTGGGGTGAGATACCGGGCACCTTGTCCGCTCCTGGTAGCTGAGTGGTCAGCGTGACGGAATGTCATACCTTACGGTCCGGGTTCGATTCCCGGCTGGGTCGGAGATTTTCTCCGCTCAGGAACTGGGAGTAGTGTTGTCCTTACCATCATTTTTTCATCCCTATCGACACGCAAGTCGCCGAAGTGGCGTCAACTCGAAAGACTTGCACCAGGCGAACGGTTTACCCGACGGGAGGCCCTAGCCACACGGTATTTCCATTGCCGGGCACCTTAAACCATATCACCATTGAGTCTGTTCTCCGATCCCCATTCCGACCCTGTGCCCTCTTGGCTTCATACTTGAACAAGTCCTCGAACTGCTGTATCCTATCTAGGCTAATGCTATGTCCCTAATGCCTCAAATTTCACACTAGCATGGTGGCGAAGTAGTAAGAGAGTGGATTCATAATTGGGAGAACTGGTATTCAAATCCTCTTCATGACAGCCAGATTTAGGTTTCCCACGATTGCTCTAAATCGCAGAAGCAAGATTGTCAGTAAAGAGCGATCTGCGATCCGTTTTTTTCGATGGGTAGGGGGATGATTCAAGCTACACATTCGGCCAGCCAGATTTACATTTTCCTCAGTTTTCCTAGTTCGCGTAATGTAAAAAATACGTCGATATGACGTTTTCGCTCTAACCTTGCTTCCTTTAGAGGTCCGTGGCCCCATATAACCTCCGTCTCTATGTACATCGATTGACTGCATCTAGGTGGACGCCACAGCCTCGATAAATGCGAAGAAAGACAGCTTTTCCAGCAGACTGATAGTTTAAATAAGTATTTTATTCAGGACCACTAGCTTGTTATGTGCTTGTATTCATTTTCAAGAGTATAAATGGATATGGGCATATCATCCTCGTCTGTCAAAAACTCGCCAACTTTTTAGATACACGGTGTTCCTTTTATCTGATGGGGCCGCATGCGCGCCGTTGTTTGTCCGGCATCGGAACCGAATGGGTCCCGCGTCTCCCTGTTAATGCCGACTGCAGTACGCGTCATTCGAGCAGTGAAAGAAATACCATGAGTGTAGTAGTGAAGCATACAAACGGAACATTGAAGAGACCGAATTCGGGAAACGGGAACTCTGCAAGCGAAAACGGCTTCGTGCATGTTTCACAAAAGCTCATCTCGATGACGCTGCACACCGCCTGGAAAATTCACCTCAAAAGCCTCTTCGACGCAAATTTCTTGCACCTCTGTTCAGAAGCCTATGTTACTTGAGCTAAGGCACCATAAAGGAACAAAAAAATGGTTCAAAAAATGGCTCTGAGCACTATGGGACTAAACTGCTGTGGTCATAAGTCCCCTAGAACTTAGAACAACTTAAACCTAACTAACCTAAGGACATCACACACATCCATGCCCGAGGCAGGATTCGAACCTCCGACCGTACCGGTCGTGCGGTTCCAGACTGTAGCGCCTTTAACCGCTCGGCCACTCCGGCCGGCAAAAAAATGTTTCAAATGGCTCTGAGCACTATGGGACTTAACATCTGAGGTCATCAGTCCCCTAGAACTTAGAACTACTTAACCCTAACTAACCTAAGGACATCACACACATCCATGCCCGAGGCAGGATTCGAACCTGCGACTGTAGCGGTCGCGCGGTTCCAGACTGCAGCGCCTAGAACCGCTCCGCCACACCGACCGGCATAAAGGAACAGTAGTGCAAGAACTTAAACCTAATGATGCCGCTCACAGGGTTTGGTTTTGGAGTTGGCTGTTGAGACAAGTGCATGACGGAGAAATGGATCCTGCCCTAATTTTGTTTTCAGACGAGGCCAGGTTCCATTTGCAAGGGTATGTTAAAACCAAAAACTGTCGACACTGAAGTGCCGACGGACCTATTCTGCTTTATGGGGAACCCTTTTCATGTTCAAAAACAGGAGTATGGTGCATAATTAGTGGTGAAAGAATAATAGGACCAATTTTTTTTAAATAGCACAGTCAACAGTGAGAGATATATGCAATGCATTTTGCCACCGTTTTTTAAATGAATTGAGTGAAAGAGAACGAAACTTCGCACTTCTTCAGCAGGATTCGGCAAGGGCTCAGATGGGTAGCGTTCCTTTGATTGCAATTAATGATTTGTTTCTTGACAGAGTCATTTGCAACAACATCTCGCCCACTCACGGTCCCTATTTAATCACGTGCTATTTCTGTTTGTGGGGAGTAGTAAAGGATAAGTGTACACAACAAATCGACACGCGCCACAGGAACTCAAGGATAATAACCGCGAGTCAATTAATTCAATTCTCAAAGAAAGTTACATTGTGACGTGTATAATTTCTTGAGTAGATGTCAGAAATATGTGGAAAGCAATGGGAGGCAGTTCCGACATTTCGTTGCATGACATGCGCGAGTACAAAATTTATTTGGGTGCACACTGAAGGAAAAAAAAAATCGCAGCAACGAGGAGGACTTGCACGATACAAACGAAAGTTGGTAGGCGTGTTTCTATATCTGAAAGATCATGTCTACTCAAATTTCGCGTCCTTCACCCAGGAGTTGCGTAAGTAGCGTCACTATAAGGATGAAAATCAGGTTCGCTTTAAGTACATGTTGTAACGGACGTGAACGCTAGTTACCTTTGAGACTGAACGTGGTTAGTTGATTTTAGTCAAGAATGCCTGTAAAGCGGCAAAGACTCCATTTTGAACACCATTATGAACACCTCATTGAGTTTGAATGAGGTCGTATTAATAGGGCTACGAGAAGGTTTATCTTCCTTCTGCGGTATTGCAGAAATACTTCGCAGGAATATAGCCGCTGTACATGATTGCTGGCAGCGGTGATCACAGGACTGTACGGTCGCAAGAAGACCGGGATCTGAACGACTACGTGGCACTAACGAAAGGGAAGACCATCGTGTTCGGCCAATGGCTCTAGAGCATTGTACTTCGTCTACAGCAGGAATTCGGGCTGCAGTTGGTCCACAGTGACAGAACGAACTGTTACAAATCGATTACTTCAAGAACAGCTCAGGGAAAGACTCTTTATACCGTGCATTCAGCCATCGCCATTTGCGATGTCAACAGTGTGAAGCGAGAAATCATTAGAGGGCAGGGTGGACGTCTGTCGTGTTTTCCGATGAAAGCTGGTTCAGCCGCGGGGGCTACGATGATCGTGTGGTGCTTCCAAGCGAACCTCCCCATCGCACCCCCCTCAGATTTAGTTATGAGTTGGCACAGTGGATAGGCCTTGAAAAACTGAACACAGATCAATCGAGAAAACAGGAAGAAGTTGTGTGCAACTATGAAAAAAATAAGCAAAATATACAAACTGAGTAGTCCATGCAAAACATAGGCAACATCAAGTACAGTGTAAGCTCATGAGCGCCTTGGTCCCGTGGTTAGAGTGAGCAAGTGCGGAACGAGAGGTCCTCGGTTCAAGTTCTTCCTCGAGTGAAAAGTTTACTTACTTTATTTTCGCAAAGTTATGATCTGTCCGTTCGTTCATTGACCTCTCTGTTCACTGTAATAAGTTTAGTGGCTGTGTTTTGCGACCGCACCGCAAAACCGTGCGGTTTGTAGACGAAAGGACGTGCCTCTCCAGTGGGAACCGAAAACATTTGATCGCAAGGTCATAGGTCAACCGATTCCTCCACAGGAAAACACGTCTGATATGTTCTATGAGACACTGGTGACGGCATGTGAGTCACATGACAGGAATATGTTGTCGACCCACCTATGTTGTCCACTTGGCGAATGGGTAAAAAGATTCTTCTACCTTGTCCGATTTAGGTTTTCTTGTGGATGTGATAATCACTCCCAAAAAATGATGAAAACATAAGAGTTTGTCACATAAACTGCAACAAATGAATGCAACAGTTTCACAGTCGCACAGTTTTCCCTGTGCCTGTCAAAACATACGTTTTTAACGTTTTCAAATTTTTCCGTGTGTAGACCGTCAAACCCTGCATATGTCCAACCAAATCTGAACATGTCCTGGAATTTTGGAGAGCGAAGTTGTGTGTGAGTGCCTGAACTTTGATAATTGTCTGAAAATAAAAAATTAAATTTTTCGCTCGAGGAAAGCCTTGAACCAAGGACCTCTCATTGCGCAGCTGCTCACGCTAACCACGGGACCACGGTGATCCTGAGCTCACAATATCCTGTGATGTTGCCTGTATTTTGCATGCACGACTCAGTTTGTATATTTTGCATATTTTTTTCATAGTTCCACACAACTTCTTCCTGTTTTCTCGATTGATCTGTGTTCAGTTTTTCTAGGCCTATCCACTGTGCCAACTCATAACTAAATCTGAGGGAGGTGCGATGGGGAGGTTCCCTGTTAGGAGGAGGCCAACTGACGGCCTGCAACCAACCTGTCTGCGTGGTAGACACACTGGACCTACACCAGAAATTACGGTCTGGGATGCGATTTCGTATGACAGTAGGAGTATTTTCGTTGTTATTCCCCGCATCTTGACTACAAATTTGTTCCAAAATCTGGTTATTCGACCTGCTATGTTGCCATTCATGAACAGCATCCCAGGGGGTGTTTCCCAACGCGATAACGTTTGCCCGCATACCACTATTGTAACCCAAGATGCTCAACAGAGTGTCGACATGTTGCCTTGGCCTCCTCGATTACCAGATCTGTCTCCAATCGTGCACATAGGGGGCATCATTGGATGACAACTCTAGCGTCATCATCAAACAGTATTAACCCTCCATGTATCGAACGACCAAGTGCAAGAGGCATGGAACTCCATCCTATAAAGGAACGTACGACACCTGTAAAACACGATGCATGCACGTTTGCACGCAACATTCTGGCGGTTACACCTGTTATTAGTGTACCAGCATTTCACATTTGCAACGGCTTATCTCCCGCTTACACGAACCTGTGATCTTGCAGTGTTAATCACTCAAATGCGTTACGTAGACAGATGTATTACCGAAATTTCATTAGTCCACATTAATTATTTTTTTGTGTTGCGATTTTTTTCTGCCAGTGTGTTTTAAATTTAGTAGACGGGTGACAGTGCATCTGATTCGCGTAAAGCTGAAATACTAAACACCTTTTTCCAAAGCTGTTTGACAGAGGAAGACCGCACTGCAGTTCTTTCTCTAAATCCTCGCACAAACGAAAAAATGGCTGATATCGAAAGTGTCCAAGGAATAGAAAAGCAACTGAAATCACTCAACAGAGGAAAGTCCACTGGACCTGACGGGATACCAATTCGATTCTACACAGAGTACGCGAAAGAACTTGCCCCCTTCTAGCAGCCGTGTACCGTAAGTCTCTAGAGCAACGGAAGGTTCCCAATGATTGGAAAAGAGCACAGGTAGTCCCAGTTTTCAAGAAGGGTCGTCGAGCAGATGCGCAAAACTATAGACCTATCTCTCTGACGTCGATCTGTTGTAGAATTTTAGAACATGTTTTTTGCTCGCGTATCATGTCGTTTCTGGAAACCCAGAATCTACTCTCTAGGAATCAACATGGATTCCGGAAACAGCGATCGTGTGAGACCCAGCTCGCTTTATTTGTTCATGAGACCAGAAAATATTAGGTACAGGCTCCCAGGTAGATGCCATTTTCCTTGACTTCCGGAAGGCGTTCGATACAGTTCCACACTGTCGCCTGATAAACAAAGTAAGAGCCTACAGAATATCAGACCAGCTGTGTGGCTGGATTGAAGAGTTTTTAGCAAACAGAACACAGCATGTTGTTATCAATGGAGAGACGTCTACAGACGTTAAAGTAACCTCTGGCGTGCCACAGGGGAGTGTTATGGGACCATTGCTTTTCACAATATATATAAATGACTTAGTAGATAGTGTCGCAAGTTCCATGCGGCTTTTCGCGGATGATGCTGTAGTATACAGAGAAGTTGCAGCATTAGAAAATTGTAACGAAATGCAGGAAGATCTGCAGCGGATAGGCACTTGGTGTAGGGAGTGACAACTGACCCTTAATATAGACAAATGTAATGTATTGCGAATACATAGAAAGAAGGATCTTTTATTGTATGATTATATGATAGCAGAACAAACACTGGTAGCAGTTACTTCTGTAAAATATCTGGGAGTATGCGTGCGGAACGATTTGAAGTGGAATGATCATATAAAATTAATTGTTGGTAAGGCGGGTGCCAGCCGGTCGGTGTGGCCAAGCGGTTCTAGGCGCTTCAGTCTGGAACCGCGCGACCGCTACGGTCGCAGGTTCGAATCCTGCCTCGGGCATGGATGTGTGTGATGTCCTTAGGTTAGTTAGGTTTAAGTAGTTCTAAGTTCTAGGGGACTGGGACTGATGACCTCAGATATAAAGTCCCATACTGCTCAGAGCCATTTGCACCATTTTTAAGACGGGTGCCAGGTTGAGATTCATTGGGAGAGTCCTTAGAAAATTTAGTCCATCAACAAAGGAGGTGGTTTACAAAACGCTCGTTCGACCTGTACTTGAGTATTGCTCATCAGTATGGGATCCGTACCAGGTCGGGTTGACAGAGGAGATAGAGAAGATCCAAAGAAGAGCGGCGCGTTTCGTCACAGGGTTATTTGGTAAGCGTGATAGCGTTACGGAGATGTTTAGCAAACTTAAGTGGCAGACTGTGCAAGAGAGGCGCTCTCCATCGCGGTGTAGATTGCTGTCCGGGTTTCGAATGGGTGCGTTTCTGGATGAGGTATCGAATATATTGCTTCCCCCTACTTCTACCTGCCGAGGAGATCACGAATGTAAAATTAGAGAGATTCGAGCGCGCACGGAGTGTTTCCGGCAGTCGTTCTTCCCGCGAACCATACGCGACTGGAACAGGAAATGGAGGTAGTGAGAGTGGCACGTTAAGTGCCCTCCGCCACACACCGCTGGGTGGCTTGCGGAGTATAAATGTAGATGTAGCTCTTGATGTCTACCACCTACTGCGTCTTGCATGCGGTCGTAAGATACGTGGAACACCCAGTACTTACGAGGATGATGTGTCTACATCTATTTGTCCCCTGAAAATAAGCATATCGAAACTGTGGAAACTTACCTAGTAGAGGACTTATTCAGACGAGCAGCCAGATGGAAATGAAGCTGTCCTTTAAATTTCATAGACATCGTTTTACCGCGCCGCTCTTTCTGAGAATCTAGTGATGCTCTGTCGGCGGGCGCGCCGCCCACGTCATCACCGCGTGCATAAGGTCGCGCTGCCATCGCATACATTATTCACGACTCCATGATCCCGGCACAAGTGTACCGCCGTAGCAACGGCCCTCTTTTCGCCTCTTCTTTTTTTGCCGCGGTAAACGAAATGCCGCGTTACTCATAACTGCAGGTAACAAATCCCCCGTGTACATCACGGCAGATGGATGCTACAGGTACGTGGCTCCCGCATCGTGTACGTCTGTTTGGAGTTAAAATAAATATTTCACCGTCGCTTGATAGCGCGCTATAAAAACTTCAGCACGGCAGGTACTGTTATTTTCTCGCACCCAACGGATTTTTGTATTGCTTTTATAAGGGCGTAAATAGCAGACATTTTTTGTTGAGTCAAACTGACGCCAGAGATTTATCGGTTACGAATCCGTACCCGCTCGTAAACTTCCATGTGGAATTTATTTGTTCCAGAACCAACGAATGCATTTTGTGATACTGACGTAGCAGCATATTTAAATGAAGATGCAGTAAATGAAAAACTCGCCTCCTTCTCAAAGTACCCTCCTCATTGCTGGTATTGTCAGAATACTAGAGAAATAAGACTGGACGCCGGAATACGTTCTTACGCGGGGCAGGAGTAATTTGCTGTACTTGGATTTTCTATCGTAAGTGATGGAGCAAGAAAATTAACGTATCGTTTGCGATATCATTCAGCATTATTTCAGAATGTTAAGTGTATGTAAACTCAAATGTTACGGGCAAATTTCTTTTCGCAACTTTAAACATTAATTTCAAAGTGACTGAATTCTGCGACTATGAACAAATTTCGTTTTTGGCTATGAGAAACCACTTTGCCACCTTTTTCAAAGGATGTACGTATCGGAAACCGTACGTATCTTCATAATACTGCTCTACGGACATGTTTTCTAGAACAGTGTTTTGATTTACAAGTAAATAACTGGTGAAGGAGTCAATAACATCACGGTGCAGTTAGTGGAGACTGGGATAGTTCGTATAATTTTTTCAGTCGTTTTAGTAGAAAATGGTTTTAGACCTATATTAACGTGAAATACTTTATGACGCAGCACCATTATTACAGATTCACCGCATGTGTTCTACCTTACGCTCAGCTATCAGTAATATCGCTGATTGACATTACTTCTGGTTATGCACACTATTACTGTTTGCCACGCGATGGGACTTGTTGTTGCAGGACTGGGGTACGTTCTTATACTTAGTGTGACCTATTAAGCATTAATCAAAACTGTTAAATTTGTACTGTTGATTGTTGTTTACAACTAATTTGTTACGATATTATAGAAAAGTCTGTTTTGTTTTTACAGATTGGTGTTAATTTGTCATGACTTGTTTTGCTTCTTCGCTTTGTGTTTCTTTTGGCGTTGTGCCTCTGTCTGTCTTCTTTTTGTAATTTGTTATGCTGCCTTCACAAGAAAAATTGGTAGCAAGGAACTGCACGTAACTCAAAGCAAGTTGTTACCCCGTAACAACTAGCCTCATTCATCACCATTTCTTATTCGGTACAGATAAGCATCAGTTTTAGATTACAAACAAGTTTTAAACATTATATCATTCACGTGAACTTAAAGACTTCCAAATGATACTACGTTGTAATTTTTTCCTGATCTGAGTACTTTTTTAAAAGCAAACAGATGGAGAAAGAATGTTTCCTCTCACAGTCTCTCTCTCTAATACTGACAATCCGCCCTCCAGCGAGGGGAACTGTGCTGTCAGGTGCTACCATCTATTGTAAGAAAAGTGCGTTGCTAACAGAGATCCTAGCCTTGGTCTTCCATGCTTTCAGACTTTTTGCAAGGTAGTTAATTGTGTCAATTGCTAAGTAAAGTTAGAAAACGTCAGCGTTATCGTTAGTAGATTACATGATGACAGGAAAGTGCATTTTACCATGTTGGTTCCCCTACAGCCTATTTGCTACGAATTCAAGCATAGTGTGAATAAAGCATCATTTCAGTATAATACATCAATAATTAACACAGACTGACAAAGTGAAATTTAGGAAAAACACTGCACAACTATTGGGAAATAAGAAATTTTACTATATTGTAAACTAGTTATGACTCTGAATATATTAGTCAGTTTAAATATGTAAATGTTTCTTAAAAACAAACGTAAAATCCAGTTAAAAGATGGTGAATATTTATGTTGGATAAATATAAACACCGCGACTTTACTGTTTCAAAAAAATGGTTCAAATGGCTCTGAGCACTATGGGACTTAACATCTCAGGTCATCAGTCCCTTAGAACTTAGAACTACTTAAACCTAACTAACCTAAGGACATCACACACATCCATGCCCGAGGCAGGATTCGAACCTGCGACCGTAGCAGTCTACTGTTTCAGTGAAATAGATTTTTAGTAACTACGCCACCAGATCCACGAATGATTATATTAACGTTAGGCCATAATGACTTTAAAACGCAACTTGTCATCAGGAACATGACTTATGAAATTATTCATTAAAATGTTAAAAACGGCTTAACTTACTTGGCACTCTGAAATAGCAATTCATTGACTGTCATGACTGAACGACAGAACATGTGGATACGTGTATTCATAACATTCTGGCGCCATGGCTGATGTTGCTTGTGATCATTTAACATACACTCTGACATAAGACGCACCACGAAGCACTACGTTGTAGGCGTGTCAAAGTATATAGAAAACGTATCTGCTTCCGTATTGTCGCATCGAATGTGTCCGCTCCTGCAGATAGACAGTCCAGTGAGCAGGTTTTCAAAGTCGGCTGCCGTCGCTCCTTCCCGGTCATTCTTGTGATCGACTTAATGAATTGCACACTCGTACTGACGTTTGTTGCGTCACACCTATAATGTGAGCGAAAAACTGATAGACATGTGTCAGTTATCTGCATGTTTTGTAGTTTTGACAGAGCTGTCTCTGTTTTCTGAAGCCACAGGGGTACTTATGAATAACGCTGCATTTATCTGATCACTGCAGGTCGCCTGGATGCAGAAACATCGCCATTGGATATGTGAAGCATGAAAGAAAGGCGACTGTAGTGACGAGCGGCGATACACGTTTGTACGTGCCAATATGGAGTACGCAGAACATCGCATGAGGCGGTGCGACTGCTAACCCTCAGGACACTGTTTAGGCGGGAGGTGGAGGTATTCTCGTGTGGGAAACACTTGTGGAATGGCCTATGAGTAGTTTCTCACTGGCGGGCGGTACAAGAAGAGTCTGTAGTAGAATCACATGTCTCACTTTATTTACCTGCAGCCCTGCACTCGAACTTTACCTCCTGGGAAACAACGCACCAATCAGCCGCTTCGCTATTGTACAGTTGTAGCAACACAACACGGACACGAGAGTACTTGCCTGGCATCCCCTTCTTCATGGTTACTGAAATGAATCCTACTCAACACATCTGTGACGTCATGGACCGAGATGCACGTACCTTCGAATCATCTCCGACACATCTCCGTGAAATGCACAAAGGACATAATTATGGTTTAAAAAACGAATCAACAAATAAATGTGGCTGGTTGATAGTGTGACGTTCCAACACTTTCCGACCATTTTTATTAAGTCATTGTGCAATGTCAAGTCGTCGCCTTCAGTGCAAGATAGGCAGTCACTTAAGTCATGCACAGGCCTTTGATACGGTAACAGACAACCAGCGACGGAATGTACCTTGAGAGAAGAAAGCGCTCATTGTAATCTGTGCAGTAGTCTCAGCCTCTGAAAGGGAAAAGACATGAGTATGATCATATTTGAAAACGTTCATAATTTGGAAACAGAAATCTCAGAATCGGTCACATTAATCATAAAAACACCCTATAGTATCGTAGAAATTCATAATAAATAAAATTTCATTATAATAAATGTGAGTAGTATTGTCAAAGTGATCACCCACGAGAGATTACGTAGATGCGCGAAGTTTCATTTCAACGTTGGCACGGTAGCAATCTTACTGCAGTGGATTGGCAGCTCCAGTGAAAAATCTTGACAGTTGTATGAAATAATGTGAAACGACCTATTGTTCAGTGCGACAGCCGGTGGAGAATAAGTAAATCAATGCCATCGATGCGCAATGCGTTAAGGAATGATAGCAGTGCAGGACTAGGAATTTTAAGTATGGCTTCCAGTAAACAGGGACAGAATATTAACGTTAACGTTACATATAGCATCCCATAAAAATGGATTGTGCTACATTACTGGCCATTCAAATTGCTACACCACGAAGATGACGTGCTACAGATGCGAAATTTAACCGATGGGAAGAAGATGCTGTGATACGCAAATGATTAGATTTTCAGAGAATTTACACAAGGTGCTGACATGAGGAAAGTTTCCAACCGATTTCTCATGCAAAAAACAGGAGTTGACCGGCGTTGCCTGGTGAAACGTTGTTGTGATGCCTCGTGTAAGGACAACAAATGCGTACCATCACGTTTCTCATTTTGATAAAGGTCGGATTGTAGCCTATCGCGACTGCGGTTTATCGTAACGTGATATTGCTGCTCGCTTTGGTCGAGATCCAATGACTGTTACCAGAATATGGACGTCGTGCTGGATCCCAGCGGCGTCGTATCGCTAACAGTCGAGATCTACATCTACATCTACATTGATACTCCGCAAGCCACCCAACGGTGTGTGGCGGAGGGCACTTTACGTGCCACTGTCATTACCTCCCTTTCCTGTTCCAGTCGCGTATGGTTCGCGGGAAGAACGACTGTCTGAAAGCCTCCGTGCGCGCTCTAATCTCTCTAATTTTACATTCGTGATCTCCTCGGGAAGTATAAGTAGGGGGAAGCAATATATTCGATACCTCATCCAGAAACGCACCCTCTCGAAACCTGGCGAGCAAGCTACACCGCGATGCAGAGCGCCTCTCTTGCAGAGTCTGCCACTTGAGTTTATTAAACATCTCCGTAACGCTATCACGGTTACCAAATAACCCAGTGACGAAACGCGCCGCTCTTCTTTGGATCTTCTCTATCTCCTCCGTCAACCCGACCTGGTACGGATCCCACACTGATGAGCAATACTCAAGTATAGGTCAAACGAGTGTTTTGTAAGCCACCTCCTTTGTTGATGGACTACATTTTCTAAGCACTCTCCCAATGAATCTCAACCTGGTACCCGCCTTACCAACAATTAGTTTTATATGATCATTCCACTTCAAATCGTTCCGTACGCATACTCCCAGATATTTTACAGAAGTAACTGCTACCAGTGTTTGTTCCGCTATCATATAATCATACAATAAAGGATCCATATATTCAGGCATCTTATCCGGATGGCTGTAACGGATCGTGCAGCCACGTCTCGATCCCTGAGTCAACAGATGGGGACGTTTGCAAGACAACAACCATCTGCACGAACAGTTCGACGACGTTTGCAGCAGCATGGACTACCAGCTCGGAGACGATGGCTGCGGTTACCCTTGACGTTGCATCACAGACAGGAGCGCCTGCGATGGTGTACTCAGTGACAAACCTGGGTGCACCAATGGCAAAACGTCATTTTTTCGGCTGAATCCAGGTTCTGTTTACAGCATCATGATGGTCGCATCCGTGTTTGGCGACATCGCGGTGAACGCACATTGGAAGCGTGTATTCGTCATCGCCATACTGGCGTATCACCCGGCGTGATGGTATGGGGTGCCATTGGTTACACGTCTCGGTCACCTCTTGTTCGCATTGACCGCATTTCGAACAGTGGACGTTACATTTCAGATGTGTTACGACCCGTGGCTCTACCCTTCATTCGATCCCTGCGAAACCCTATATTTCAGCAGGATAATGCTCGACCGCATGTTGCAGGTCCTGTACGGGCCTTTCTGGATACAGAAAATGTTCGACTGCTGCCCTGGCCAGCACATTCTCCAGGTCTCTCTCAAATTGAAAACGTCTGGTCAGTGGTGGTTGAGCAATTGGCTCGTCGCAATACGCCAGTCATTCCTCTTGATGAACTGTGGTATCGTGTTGAAGCTGCATTGGCAGCTGTACCTGTACACTCCATCCAAGCTCTGTTTGACTCAATGCCCAGGCATATTACGGCCAAAGGTGGTTGTTCTGGGTACTGGTTTCTCAGGATCTATGCACTCAAATTGTGTGAAAATGTAATCACATGTCAGTTCTAGTATAATATATTTGACCAATGGATACCCGTTTATCATTTGTATTTCTTCTTGGTGTAGCAATTTTAATGGTTAGTAGTGTATATTCTGCAGTACTAGTGAAATCTCGATTTTATCTTGTTAACGAGGTATGTAACTATTAAAAAAAATACAAAGATACAGAAATTGATTGGTTGTAAATCGTCCTCCTGTACCTGATAGTTCGCTTTATTAGTGGTCATAAAAATTGCCCGGTCTCTGCAGAGTTGAAAGGGGGGATATAATGAAAGGCGTGCGGATATGTGAATGCGTTTTTATATGCGGGGCGGGCCTCTGGGCCGGGGATGTGTAGCGGAGGCGGCGTGCGGCAGCGGGCAGGCTCTATCGATCTCGGCAGATGCTCAAGAAGCGGAGAGAAGGCGGCTCGGAGAGCCCTCAGGGAACACATGCCCCGTGCCCAAATCCCTGTTTAATCCCCAGCTGCCGGAATAACTGGGGCACCCTGCGGTCAGAATGCTCAGTCTTCCGTCGTCTCCCCTCCCAACACGGCACTCTTATTACTGCTGGCGGGTGGGCCGAGCAACGAAGTTTCCGCGGTCCCCGTTGCGTGTCTGCGTGTGTACATCTGCTTAGCTCCTAGGACGAATCTGACAATATCAGTAGTGTGATGGGGAACGTCTCCACAGCCTTTACATAACTTTTGAAGATGTATTCCACCATCAATGAGGTGGTTGGCAAGATGGGGTTTAACATGTTGTCGATGATCAGGTCATTAGAGTCGGAGCGCGAGCTCTTATTAGGGAGGGAGGGGGCGGGAATACGGGAAATAAAATATTGGCCAAGAACTTTTCAAAGGAACCATTCCGACATTTGCCGTAATGGAAACTACGGAAAACGTAAATCTGGATGACTTTACGGAGAGCCGGCCGCGGTGGCCGAGCGGTTCTAGGCGCTTCAGTCCGGAACCGCGCGACCGCTGCGGTCGCAGGTTCGAATCCTGCCTCGGGCATGGATGTGTGTGATATCCTTAGGTTAGTTAGGTTTAAGTAGTTCTAAGTTCTGGAGGACTGATGACCTCAGATGTTAAGTCCCATAGTGCTCAGAGCCATTTGAACCATTTGCTAGCCAAGACTTTAGGATCTGACCACAAGCGGCACCTGTGCAATGTTTTCAGTGCGGCGCAAGTGCCATTCGTGGTCAGAAAAGTGTTCTGTGTTGTTGTCTTTGCATTACATCTGAGCTTAGTACAGTCGAACGTGAGGAAGTTATTGGTGCCTTTCGGCGGGTCCTCCCATAACCAAGGTAGCCGAACAGTTTGGTGTCTCAAGAACCACTTTATTGAAGATTTATTGCTGTCAAAGGCAAAGCGGAAGAATGTCATCCGATGAGTCACAACGAGGACGAAACTGTATTGAAGAGGATTGTCACGAACAATAAGAGGATGAAGCTGCGAAAGTCACTGCAGAACTGAATCTCGCACTCACTCATCCTGTCAGCACCAAAAAACACGAAGGGATCTCCATAACCTGGGAACTGGAGAGCGAGCTGCAATTCCAAAACCTCACATCATTTATACACATGTCCATAACAGAACAAAGCAGTGCCGATCGTAAAAATCTGGTCTGTGGAGCAATGGAAGAAAAACATTGGGTCGGGCTAGTTTTGTTGCACGCTGTTTCAAATTTCTGGCCGAGTTTACGTCCCACGAGTGGAACTTGGGGGGGGGGGGGTGAAGTGATTCGGTGATGATTTATGCAGCCATATTGTGGTTTTCCATGGACTCCATGGTTATTCATCAAGGCCACATTACGACCAAGGATTATATGAACATTTTGGTGATCAGCTCCGCCTCATGCAACGATGTTTGTTTCCCAATGGTGATGGTGTGTTCCAAGACGCCACGGCTCCTGTTTACACAGCTCGTATCGTTCACGATTGTTTTTATGAGTTTGAGGATGGACTGTCGCATTTCGCCTGGCCACCAGTCACAATATCTCAACATAATTGAACCTTTTGGTCCCTTTGAAGAGTGCGTGATCGCTATCTGTTTCCATCATCGTAATTGAACTTGTCACTATTTTACAGGAAAAAATGGAAATGAGCGTTTGGCGTCATTGGCCGGGAGGCCCCTTATGGGGCAGGTCCGGCCACCTTGGTGCGGGCCTTATTACATTCGACGCCATACTGGGCGACCTGCGCGCCGGATGGGGATGAAATGATGAAGACAACACAACACCCAGTCCCTGAGCGGAGAAATTCCCCGACACAGCCGGGAATCGAATCCGGGCCCCATAGGACGGCAGTCCGTCACGCTGACCATTCAGCTATCGGGGCAGACTATTTAGCAGGAAGAATGGTATAAGATGCCTTTGAAAACAATAAAGGACCTGCGAATCGGCCAGAAGCTGTTTTGAATGCCAGCGGTTTTCCTACTCCTGTTTAGGTATGGTATTGCTGTGTTTTCGGTTTTTCTGTGTATTTGTCCACCCCCCTGTACATCCGTGTCTGACACGTTCGTGTCTGGCGAAGCTACCCTGGAGTGCACTGTGCTTAGGCCAACTCTGAGGCAAATAAAACTGGAATACTGAGTGTAACAGTTTAGAGTCTCGTCCTATGCATACAATACCTCCAAACATACCGTTATCATTCCAAAGATACGCACTTGGCTTGGCTGGCCTACAGAGGGAAAGTTGTGTTTGTGTTGTCATGAGTACGCCATGAAAGTGAGGCAGCTGGCGAAGCACAGTGCCTCCGCCCCTGGCTACATCCGCATTGAGCGACACCGACGAACGAGATGACTGGTAATAAGGCTTTCCTGTCGTGTTTTCTTTTTTAATTCTTGCACGGCGTTTGCTATCCCGTTCTTCTCACAGCTCTCGGCGGTACTACAAGTAAACAGTCACTTCCCGTAATGCTAGCTTAAGCGCCACACTGCTTTATACAGAGAATGGACCTGGTGAAGTGATGCGCATTTCCCTTGACTAAAGACATTGCATTGCCGACTATCTACGTAGCACCGCCATCTGTAACTTTTGACGTATGTGTACACTGATGGGTCGAAATACACTGACGCAAAAGGCAAACAATAATTAGAGTAGAATAATGAAATTTCTGGGACACAAGTGTCTAGGGAACAGATTTAAGTGATCAACATTGAATGAGGTAACAGATGTAAGTGATTAACTTTGGAAGATCACAGGTTAATGTAAGCGTTAGATAAGCCATTGCAAATGTGAAATGCTGGTACATTAATAACCGTTGTATCCACCAGAATGTTGAATGCGAACGTGCATGCATTGTGTTCTACAGATGCCGGATATTAGTCTGTGAGATTATTCTTTCAGTCTCCTATTCCATGAAAGCCTCATTGCACTGGTAATATTTTTCTATGTAACACTTAACCTTTGCACACTCATTCGTGATACATCTGACTGGTGTTTTATTTCTTTCAAATCCACAGGAGGAAACTGGAGACACGGTTTACGACTAGTTTTTTGTTTTACTATATTCGAAATTATTTTAATTGTAACAGAACATTAATGAAGGTGTGTCATAAAAACTATTCCTAGTTTTCTGGCATAATAGAGGGTATGAACTGAACATTTTTCTTAACAAACCGATGTGCAGAAATACTTCGATTTGAACTTATAATGCGATGTAGGAAACTGTGTAGTGTAATAGAAGCGCTGGAAGGACTTGATACCGAAACGAGTATGAAATTTAGAGAACGAGCTTAGCAATGGTACATCACGCAAGTGTGCTGCAAACTGTTTTGTTCCTAAGAAATTATTATAATTCAGTATAATGAGAATTCGAACAATATTTGTAAACGTTATTAAAATTTTTTAGCTTCCGCCCCAATTCTGAAAACAGTGTGTGTAAATCAGAAAAGTGAATGCAAAAATGTGCTCGGAAAAAATTACCTGTTGTAGGCAGTGACTTTAAATGTAACTTTCACAGTCAATTCTGTAATTTGGAAGCCTCTCTTTCTGCTCTAAGTAAACAACTTTCACAGAAAAATTCTGTGACTTACGATAACACGCTAAATTCAGTAGTTCACTGTTTTCATGGTAAGAGTAAAAGCTAAAATGAAAGTATGTAAAACCCGAGGGATGAGCGCTGGATTTTGTATAGAAAACGGAATATAATGTTTACGTTCATGCCCTCTGTACATCAGAAAATTGGGGACAGTTGTTCTGGTAAACTTTGTGCTTTGCGTCGGAACACACAATGCGACTTCTTCAGGTGCGCCTGCTTTCTAAATACGATGGAATGACTGTCACTGTCCGTATAATTTCCTCGGATGTTTTTAGGTGTTGTAATACGACAGCATCCAACATGCAACCGAACTTAGCGCTATTAATGATGGCTCGATAATACACGTTTGTATACTACCACGAGCTCTGATTGAACTTCTTGCACTATAAAGAACTTTTAGTTCACTCGAATTCCACCGATAATATCCCATGCAACGTAAAGTACCATAGTATAAATTGCATTTGTTAGCATACATTTACTGTTTAATTAGAAATTATGTTTACTCTGTATTTCATTCCAGTGAGTATTGTTTGTGTATTTGTAATATTACGGTATCTGAATTCTGCTATGTTTAATCATGTCAAACTTTCTTTAAAGTAACAATACAATTGGATTGCTGTATTTGGTGATGGGGCCCAGTGACGCATCCTGACCCTGGCCCACAGGTGGCTCTCAGCGTTCTTGGCCGTGACCTACGTTTAAAGCTATTTTCTAAGATGGTGGCGGTAGCCAGTTTTATCTCTGAAATGTCTCCTGCAGATGGGAACGAATCGTTAGTAAATACTTCAAACATCGAACAACACGGTGCTCAGCTCGTAAGTTTTAACAGAAGCAAACACCCGCCGTGAAAGCCATTGTATTTTGTAACGGTTGGTCTCCATTTCTGTGACGTCTGTGGACTATAAAGAGGTAAGAAAACCTTATTTGCAATAACAGTCGCGATGGACTACAGATACAGTAGTTGTTTTGATAACTAACTTCCACCGACGCTCTACCGTAATATCTCTAACTTAAAAATTCCTGTCTATATATCCCTAGAACACTCTATTTGTCAAAACATTTTTACCTTTTTTTAAAAAAAATTGAGAAGTTCGTAATATACTGGGGCAAATAAAACTGGCGTGGAGAACAGAGTTCCAAGGTACAAAGAACACATCAGAGGAAAGGAATTCAGTACTAACCTGACTATAGCAGATGTTGAAAGTGACCACCCTTTTCGTCTCTTGACACTTTTAGGTTCAAATGGTTCAAAGCATTATGGTACTTAACATCTGAGGTCATCAGACCCGTAGACTTAGAACTACTTAAACCTAAGGACATCACACACATCCATGCCCGAGGCAGGATTCGGACCTGCTACCGTAGCAGCAGCGCGGTTCCAGACTGAAGCGCCTAGAAATGCTCGGTCACAGCGGCCGGGACACTTTTAGGTCCTGGTCAGCAAGTTGCTGGAGCTGGATCGAAGCTGGACTGCTGGAATTGGTGCAGTCTCATCCAAAATGTTCTTTTGCAGTTCTGAAGACCATGAGGGTTGTTGCGGTACACCTTAGACTTTGAGGGCTCTGCACACATCTAATCGCACACTGACAGATGAAGTGATCTATGTGGCCAGCTAGGGCCGCGACCAGACAGACCTCTCCTAACAACTCTGTCGGGAGTGAAGATCGTGTAACTGTACTCCATGGTTCGGCCGGCTGTATGGGCAGTTGCTCCATCCTGTTGGTGGTAGGGTGGTGTGGCCCCAGATCACGTAAGAAACAGATTGCCCGATCGCTTGGTCTCTCAGGCAAACCTTGTCAGGGAACGGCCACCAGGCGGCAACAGCGTCGCACCCTTACTTGTGGAATCAACCACTAGATGGCACTCCGTTCTGTGAAATATGTGGCAACATCGGCCGAACGCGTGTAGCTTTCCACTATTTGGCGTCTGTGAAGTACAGCTGTTTCTGACATACCAGTGGTAGTGGATCGAGTCCTCATGCCGAGGGCCTGCGAGTATATCAACTGTGGAAGGAGTAGACGAACAAATCCTGAATTAAAACTGTTCAGATTTCCCGTCAAAGATAAGGAAAGGTTATACGAGTGGATTTTAAATTCAGGTAAATCAATAAATTAGTTACGAGTAAGAATTAATGAAGGGCCCTAAGCATTCGATCATATCTACATTTTGTCGATCTTATATTCTGATATAACGTGGCAGCGTTTCCTGTACAACAATCATATCATATAATTTTTAAATGAAATCTTTGCTGCGATTTGGACTTTTTTAAATGTTTAAAGACAAGTGTAGTAGAAATGTCTCAAAACTGGAAATTATAAAAAATATATAGTTTATTCATATTGTATTTAAGTACCAAATAAAGATTCTCCGTTAGGCTGCACAAATAAGTTTCGTTGCCTTTCCTTGATCACACTACCACATTTAACTAGAAAGAAGTAATGTGTTAAATCTGAGCAAAACAGTACTGCTTGTGACAATAGTAGATGTGCTCACCGCAAAGTTAAGATGTTTACCATCACAGAATTTTTTTTTTTTTTACTCACGATATTTAAAGTTTCACAATATTTATTTTTTTCGAAGATATCGTTGTTAAGTGCGTACATGAAATTATATTCATTTACAACTAACAGTAAGCAAATGCAAAATGTGGTTATACTTAAGAACACTTACAGAAATACTTAGAAAGAAGCAAAACTTATTTACAGTCTCAATTTGAAAAATATCTTGTAATTATAACTCACCTAATCCCTATACATACTTTATGCAAAATAAATAATAATGTCGGTAATGTAAGGACGCGAAACCCACTGCTCAGTGCAATATTTGTCAGTAAATTAACAGATTATATTTCAAAGACATTGAGGTTTTGAAAACTTTCTAGTGTTAACCTGCACGTGGAGATCTTTTTTACCACCATAATCCGTATCAGAAGAGCTGTATAACAAAGAGGATATAGACGGCATGGAAGGTGAGTGTAAAACCTATGCGACTGCAATACAGTCTGCATTTATACAGTAACTCACGAGAAATATTTGTGTGTTACTTTTCATTTATTTAATTTCGCATATGATTGTGAGAAGTATCCCTATAGTAGAAATAAACTTGGTTTGTAGAATTACAGGAGCTAGTCTACATTCTTCGATTGAAAACTAGGGAAAAACCATAGCCGATCATGGTCTACAGTCAGCTGTGTGACGAATGCATTTCGCGCGCAACGCTCTAGCCAAACACAAATCAGCGTCATTCACATCACCGAAGATACAGCGTTGCCATTTCCGCGACATGGACAGGTCAGTTAGCATTGTAGCGTCGCCTGCTACATCTGTTCACCGACGGGAAAACCATTTTTACGGTTGCCTGTTCCGTCCTAAGGACGGTCAATCTCTTTCTTACGTGATCTGGGGTGTGGCTATATGCATATACTCATGTCCAGTCGTATTCACTCGTCCGGGCGACTTTCATCTGCCACTACCTATAGAAGCACAAAACTATTAAAATTACTGTATAGTTACTGGTTCCCATAGTGGTTGTAGATACTGACCGCCTGACAACAAGGAAACTGGGGCAACCAATATTATAAGCTACAATCTGCCAATGATAGTACTTTCCTGAGGACATGATACGTTTTCTGTGCGAAACCACACGACATTCTTGATCGCAGCAATAGAAGTTCCCATGAAGCTGTAACTAAGAAGAAAGACAGTGTTATCATTTTAGAATAATTATTACGTAAAGCTTGCGTCGGTTCTGTCCAGTACTGCAGAACGACATTTGAACCGTATACCGCCCTTAAGAGGTCGGAATGCGATTCGTCATCCAGATTCGAGACGAAAGTTTATCTAGCTAAGTTAGATCGGGCGCATTTTGAAAGCACGTGTTTGAAAACAGGGAGCTGGCAACAACGTCGCATCGTGCAGCGCATCGGGATGTACAGTGCAACGTGTATCACCCCGCACTACCGTACAAGACGCCGTAGCTCACTCAGTAGCGTGCTGGGACTTCAAACCAGCCTCCACCATGGAATTATGGTTCGAATCAAGTTCCTTTTTTATTTTGTAGACGTTCGTTCCCTAGTTGTCGTCGTTTATAAGCAGGGCATCATTTTGTCAGGTGACAATAGCCTATCACAGAACTGTGGGATCCATTAAACTGCCTGCGTGTGTCCACTTACCGCTCTGTGCACAACCATAACTGGTCCTGTCGAGTTCATGTATCGCCTCTTTCCGATGGAGTACATAAAGTTAAACTCTGAATATGCCGATAGGCTTCTGGTAAGTAAGCTGCTGCCGCTGCTCGTGCGTTATGCTGCACGGCGCCCTCATTCCGATAAGTGTTTTTTGTCGCCTGGAGCAACGCCTTCGAGTAACAGCTAGTCTTTGTCCACAGGCAATGGACAGAGGTCGTCCAAAGACTAGACGTACTCGGCAAACAGAGGACGGGTTTCTCGAAACCGTTCACTAACCACCTCGGCAAAGAACTGCAGCCATATCATTACATGTTAACGCCGGCGGCGAGTACAGTTTTGTGAATGGCGTTTGCACGAAGTGTAAGGCAACGAACAGTTTATAAATTACGTGATATGGACTGACTTATCTAACTTCACTCGTGACGGTATTTTGAACTTAATCGACAGCCGTTATTGATCGGAGCACAACCTACATGTCAACCGTGAAGCCGTCCGCTGTGGACGAGCGGTTCTAGGAGCTTCAGTCTGGAGTCGCGCGACCCCTACGGTCGCAGGTTCGAATCCTGCCTCGAGCATGGATGTGTGTGATGTCCTTAGGTTAGTTGGGTTTAAGTCGTTCTAAGGTTTAGGGGACTGATGACCTCAGATGTAAAGTCCCATAGTGCTCAGAGCCATTTGAACCATTTTCAACCGTGAATGTGGCTTTCAGGCACTCCTTGGCGTAAACCTGTGTGGGCTGGAGCACAACCCACATGTCAACCGTGAATGTGGCTTTCAGGCACTGCTTGGCGTAAACCTGTGTGGGCTGAAATTTGGGAAAAGTGCTTTTGGGCCCGTAGCTATTGCCGCACAATTTGAACGGGCCCCTGTATCGTACGTTTCTTAGCAATACTTTGCCCGGCGCTATAGAAAACGTCCCACTTGGTGTTCAGCGCAGCTCTTCTTTCAGCATGGTGCTACACTGCCACGGTTTGGAATGAATATGCTAACTGTTTAAATGAAGCGTTTCCAGGGAAATGGGCTGGTCTTGAAGGACCAGTGTTCTGGCCTCCACGTTCCACGGACCTTAATCCACTGGGTTTTTAAGTTTATAGTACTCCCACCCGCGGATATATACGACCTACCTAACAGTTCGCTTGCATGTCGCTTCGACAATGGTGGATGCAGGTGTGTTGCGTAGTGCCGTAAAGCAGTCGTTACTCACGCCCTTTTGAAAATTAAGTTGGGTAGTAGCGCTGTCAACGTTGCCTGTCATTTAATACATTTTACCACGAGATAGCATTGCCAGTAGTGTTCACAAGAAAACAATATGCTGCAATTGTTTTCATACTTTTACATTGTTGTCTTTGTTATCCAGGCCGTTAAACGTACCTTGCACTATTGGTTGGCAGTAGTATTTACCAGTTCGAAAACAGGCAAATGCCGTGGTAGACACGCTGCTGCTACTGAAATACGCGTACACGAGAGTTAGTCATGGTGGCAGCCGTAGGCCAGAACGTCTGAAGATAAATTTTGGAAGACAAGGGAAGTTGTCTTTCCGGATACGCACTATGGCTTTGATGATACACGGAAGGGTTGTATTACTGCTTCCACACCGATCAGTGGACTAATTAATCACATTCGTCGTCTCGACATTTAATGTGATCCGTTGACTGCACCCAGTAAAACTATCTTATTCACCAGGGCCGGCCGCTGTGACCGAGCGGTTCTATGCGATTCCGTCCGGAACCGCGCTGCTGCTGCTGCTACGGCCGCTGGTTCGAATCTTGCCTCGGGTATGGATGTGTGTGATGTCCTTAGGTTAGTTAGTTTTAAGTAGTTCCAAGGCTAGGGGACTGATGACCTCAGATGTTAAGTCCCATAGTGCCATTTCAACCATTTATTCACCAGGAACGTTTCAGATTAAGTCTAATACAACCAAGGGCTTGGAAAAACTTTTGCGATATCTGCCTGCGCAACAACTATCTTGCCGCGGAAAAATTTTGAAGTGGTTTATGAAGAAAAACAGCCTAGTGAATGGACTGTAACACTGATCGTAATTGTAGAACTTTACGCGTTATGATGTATACAATGTATATGCGAATAGAAAAGAGTGTGCGATTTCAGTATCTTTACGTGTATTTTTTAAAGAGCTCAGTTTCCAGCACTGAATGATTAGTTACGTAGTCAAAACATAACATTAGTAATTCAGTCTCTAGTCTGACAATCACATTTGCGCCATATGACATAACAATGCCAGTAAAGATGCCCATTTAACGTTATTACACAAATTAAACAGTTGGTCTCAATTTCCCACAAATGTGCGTTGGCTGGCTTAAAACTCTGGAAAATATACCATTTTTTTGGGAAACATGTGACACACACAAGAACAGGCGAATCGCATTTACACAGCACCCTCCACCTCGTTTCAGTAACCAGCAACAACGGAGACGCCAACATCTATCCTTATTGTGATTGGAAAGATGTGTATGAAGATGAGTTTGAAACTCAAGTGGCCGACCCGTAAATCACAGTAAGAAAACCGATACGTCTAGGGAAGGGCCACGTGTGTTGCGTACTGACAAGTGAGTCGCATGACATCCAGGTGGAAACAAGTCTGCAAAAACTTGACGCAACGGCCATCGGAAAAATCAGCGGTATAGGAAAGCTTTTTGTCGACTTGGTGAGTGCTTGCTCGTTTTAAAACCTCTGGCTGGCGAAACCAAACGTTACCTAGAAGGATAGCTGCTACAACGTCCATCTCTTTACGTTGTCTTGGAGATTTTAGCAGGGTCCCCTTCTTCTTGTCTACACAAACTATTTTTTCTCCTGTTAGGAGTTTTCGATCAGCCGTCTTTCTGTTTCTTCTAAACAGTAGATTTCCTGAAATATACAAATAGAAGGCCCATAATTTCATCGTAAATCGTCAACGAATAGAAGCTTAAAAATAAATCTGAAAACACTGGCAGAAAAACTCGTAACACCCAAGAATAATTAATGTAGAGTAATGAAATTTCGAGAATAACATATTTAAGGGATAACAGTCTAAGATTACAGGTTAATGTAAGTGCGGAACAAGACATTTAAAATTTGAAATGCTGATACATTAATAACCGGAGTAACCATCAGAATATTGAATGCAAGCATGCAAACTTACAGGGTGTTTAAAAAATGACCGGTATATTTGAAACGGCAATAAAAACTAAACGAGCAGCGATAGAAATACACCGTTTGTTGCAATATGCTTGGGACAACAGTACATTTTCAGGCAGACAAACTTTCGAAATTACAGTAGTTACAATTTTCAACAACAGATGGCGCTGCAAGTGATGTGAAAGATATAGAAGACAACGCAGTCTGTGGGTGCACCATTCTGTACGTCGTCTTTCTGCTGTAAGCGTGTGCTGTTCACAATGTGCAAGTGTGCTGTGGACAACATGGTTTATTCCTTAGAACAGAGGATTTTTCTGATGTTGGAATTCCACCGCCTAGAACACAGTGTTGTTGCAACAAGACAAAGTTTTCAACGGAGGTTTAATGTAACCAAAGGACCGAAAAGCGAAACAATAAAGGATCTGTTTGAAAAATTTCAACGGACTGGGAACGTGACGGATGAACGTGCTGGAAAGGCAGGGCGACCGCGTACGGCAACCACAGAGGGCAACGCGCAGCTAGTGCAGCAGGTGATCCAACAGCGGCCCTGGGTTTCCGTTCGCCGTGTTGCAACTGCGGTCCAAATGACGCCAACGTCCACATATCGTCTCATGCGCCAGAGTTTACACCTCTATCCATACAAAATTCAAACGCAGCAACCCCTCAGCGCTGCTACCATTGCTGCACGAGAGACATTCGCTAACGATATAGTGCACAGGATTAATGACGGCGATATGCATGTGGGCAGCATTTGGTTTACTGACGAAGCTTATTTTTACCTGGACGGCTTCGTCAATAAACAGAACTGGCGCATATGGGGAACCGAAAAGCCCCATGTTGCAGTCCCATCGTCCCTGCATCCTCAAAAAGTACTGGTCTGGGCCGCCATTTCTTCCAAAAGAATCATTGGCCCATTTTTCAGATCCGAAACGATTACTGCATCACGCTATCTGGACATTCTTCGTGAATTTGTGGCGGTACAAACTGCCTTAGACGACACTGCGAACACCTCGTGGTTTATGCAAGATGGTGCCCGGCTACATCGCACGGCCGACGTCTATAATTTCCTGAATGAATATTTCGATGATCGTGTGATTGCTTTGGGCATCCGAAACATACAGGAGGCGGCGTGGATTGGCCTCCCTATTCGCCAGACATGAACCCCTGTGACTTCTTTCTGTGGGGACACTTGAAAGACCAGGTGTACCGCCAGAATCCAGAAACAATTGAATAGCTGAAGCAGTACATCTCATCTGCATGTGAAGCCATTCCGCCAGACACGGTGTCAAAGGTTTCGGGTAATTTCATTCAGAGACTACGCCATATTATTGCTACACATGGTGGATATGTGGAAAATATCGTACTATAGAGTTTCCCAGACCGCAGCGCCATCTGTTGTTGAAAATTGTAACTACTGTAATTTGGAAAGTTTGTCTGCCTGAAAATGTACTGTTGTCCCAAGCATATTGCAACAAACGGTGTATTTCTATCGCTGCTCGTTTAGTTTTTATTGCCGTTTCAAATATACCGGTCATTTTTGAAACACCCTGTACATGCATTGTGTTGCACGGGTGGCGGACATCACTTTGTGGAATGCCTTTTGCCCTTGGTCGGTCAATACAGGGACGGTTTCTCCTTTTTGTAGATGACGCTGGAGTTGTCCAGTGATGTTCTATATGTACTCGACTGAAGACAGATGTGGTGATAAGAGTAGGCCAAGGCAACATATCGAGAATCTGCAGAGCGATTGCCTTACATCAGCGGTATGTGGGTGCGCCCTACCCTGTTGGAATGAATGGCAGCACAAAAGGTCCAGTCACCAGACTGACCAACAAATATGCGGTCAGAGTTCCTGCTGTCATATGAAATAGCATTTCAGACATAACTCCAGGTGTAGGTCCAATGTGTGTAATACGTAGAGATATTGGTTGCAGGCCCTTAGCTGGCCTCCTCCTAACCAATACAGGCATAATCGTCAGCGAGGCAGAACCAGCTTTCATCAGACAATGCTACAGACCTCCACCCTGCCCTCCAATGAGTTCTCGCTTGAGGTTACTGAAGTCGCAAATGGCGGGATCCGTGGAACGCACACTACGGGGCGTCTGTCTCGGAACAATCCTTGAAGTTACCGATTTGTAACAGTTCGTTGTGTCACTGTGGTGCCAACTACTACTCAGATTGCAGGTGAAGACGCAACACAATACGTCAAAGCCATATATCGAACACGATGGTCTTCGCGACAGAAACTATTAGATATTATCACATTCTTAAACTTTCGCAAATAAACCTAATGTTTTTGTCGTGTTGGCAGAAGAGCCAACACCGTGTTACTAGAGGAGGCCGAAATGCACGCGTTTTATCTCACGCAGGCTGGCGTGAGGAGGGAAGGACTATACTGACGTGAGGTCTGGAACATGCCAAGGAATTAGAATTCAGAAAGCGGACGTATTTAGTTTGATACTTAACTTTAGTCCATTAATGATGAACGTCGCTCTTGACGGTACATGATTCACAATATTATCTGTTCAGAATCCGTTCTGGAAGTAACTGAATATGGCGCCTTGCTAGGTCGTAGCAAATGACGTAGCTGAAGGCTATGCTAAACTGTCGTCTCTGCAAATAAGAGCATATGTAGAGACAGTGAACCATCGCTAGCAAAGTCGGCTGCACAACTGGGGCGAGTGCTAGGGAGTCGCTCTAGACTAGACCTGTCTGGCGGCGCTCGGTCTGCAATCACTGATAGTGGCGACACGCGGGTCCGACGTATACTAACGGACCCCGGCCGATTTAAAGGCTACCACCTAGCAAGTGTGGTGTCTGGCGGTGACACCACAGTTTTTATGTTCCTTCTTCTTGCATGCAATGCAGTGAAGAAAATGTTAAGGTGATTCAATATACCTGAGTGTTTTTGGCCTTGCTACGTACTCATCTGTTTGTCTCCATAGCTGAATGGTCGGCGTTCCTTAGGTATGACAGTTATCCCTGAAACAACCGGTTTTTGGTTATATCGTTTTTTTTTCAACTACCTGACTGTTAAAAACGCTCGAAGTAACCGGTTTCTGAAATAATCGATTCTCGGTTTTGTATTCTTATTAATTCCTCACTAAACGTACAAATCGAACAAAGATTGAAAAATTGAAATTCCCATACTTTGAGGATACGTAGAATCAGTATATTAATTTAAATATGCAAATAAAAGAAAACTTAATCCGTTCACCGTTCACTGCTTTTCTCAAAAAAGACAAGTGGTTGAATAGTATAAAAAATCACCAGTATTGTCCCGTTGATTCTAATTTTTTGAAACTGTGCTCGGAAATCATGTTTTAATCGGGTATGACACCGCTTCTTGGACATTACAAACATTCACTGCTAAAGGGTGAAAAAAGAGACTGAAGATCTCTGTTTTTTGTGTTAAATTGTCTGTTTTTCAAGGGCTGCAACCAGAAGCATGTTATGCAACACAGGTAGCAGATCAGCTGCATTCTATTTTTATTGTAACTGTTGTGTCTTGGCAAGACAGCCAATCCACAAGGACGGGAGGCCGAAGGGCACGCGTTTAAGCTCACGCAGGCTGGGGTGAGGTCTGGAACAGGTCACGGTCTTATAGTAGCAAAAATAGTACGTAGCTTCTGGAATACTTAACTTTAATCCATAATTCGTGAACATCGGTCTGGCGGTACATGCATCACAAGATAAATAGCAAATTATAATGGCGCCTTGCTGGGTCGTAGCAAATGACGTAGCTGAAGGCTATGCTAACTATCGTCTCGGCAAATGAGAAAGTAATTTGTCAGTGAAACATCGCTAGCAAAGTCGGCTGTACAACTGGGGCGAGTGCTAGGAAGTCTCTCTAGACCTGCCGTGTGGCGGCGCTCGGTCTGCAATCACTGACAGTGGCGACACGCGGGTCCGACGTATACTAACGGACCTCGGCCGATTTAATGGCTACCACCTAGCAAGTGCGGTGTCTGGCCGTGACACCACAGTAACTATGAATGAACTGACAAGTTTTGCCCTTGTATTATGTCACAAGTTCGTTGTGGCTTCTCCAGTTTTTAATCCTTTAAAGGAAACGGACCATTGTACGTCACTAATACCGCATTTCGTAAAATACTTACAGACCAGCGATGGGGCCATTCTGTAATACAACTGATGTACGATGACCACAGTGAGGAACTATCATATAGACCAAATGGGGCATGTCTCGCACATAAGCACATTACATGTACACTCGACCCCAAAAAAAAAAAAAAAAAAAAAAAAAAAAAAAAAAAAAAAAAAGTTCAAATATGTGTGAAATCTTATGGGACTTAACTGCTAAGATCATCAGTCCCTAAGCTTACACACTACTTAACCTAAATTATCCTAAGGACAAACACACACACTCATGCCCGAGGAAGGACTCGAACCTCCGCCGCGACCAGCCGCTATGTTCATGACTGCAGCGCCTTAGATTGCATTTTTTTATATAAAAAATCTCATTTTGTTCGTCTTCGTTCTTTGTATCTGCTCGGGGCGGACGTAGCAAGACACCCGTTCAGGTTCTTCGTTGATCCGTTCACTCAGTTTTTTTTATTACAGAGGGTAGCTAACCCTCTGACCGAATACGGTGAGCTACCGCGTCGGCACCGCTCGGCTAATCCCGCGCGGCACACTCATACCATCTAATAGGTCACACCACATGGTAATGGCTACGTTATTGTCTCAGCAGTGCTGTACCAATTAGTGAGCCATGTGTTTGTTGCCCCTTTCTGTCGGCATTGTTATTAAAATAGCACTAATCGCTTTTCCCATTCTCTAAATAACGCAATATTTCGAAGCAATGCAAATTTTACGAATAAATTTTCGCGTTCCTTTACTAGAGTTTATTAAAAAACACAAAATTTTATCATTGCTGCTGCGACTAATTGATATTTCGGTTTTTTACCCGCTTGTTAGTAAAAAACACCTGTTATAAACGAGGCCAAACACATAGCGAAAAATAACCGTTATTGAGAACTGAAATACCGATATCGGCTTTAAGCCATCGGTCCCTCCCATCCGTAGCGTAGATAGCTGTCATGCGGAGGACCTGGGTTCGATTCCCAGTTTTGCCAAGGATTTTTCCTGGATAGGACCACTGTTACCGGGCGCAGTCAGCCTCGTGATGCCAATTGAGGAGCTACTTTACCGAGTGTGGAAAGTTTGAAAAACAGTCGGGAGAGCGGTGTGCTGACCACACGCCACTCCATACCGCTTTCGTATGCCGCGCAAGGCGGAGGATGGCACTACGCCGGTAGACATCCCTTGGGCCTTCACGGCCTGGCGAGATCTTTATATACTCCTCTGTGAGAACCACTCCAGCTTCTACTTCCGTAATCATATACTGAATTCTTTAAAAATGATCCTGCACTAGTATCTGTTGGTAATGTCTTTCCTTACGCTTTTGAGTCATGGTATAGTTTCAGAACTTTATTTTGCTGAAAAAATGGTTCAAATGGCTCTGAGCACTATGGGACTTAACATCTATGGTCATCGGTCCCCTAGAACTTAGAACTACTTAAACCTAACTAACCTAAGGACGTCACACAACACCCAGCCATCACGACGCAGAGAAAATCCCTGACCCCGCCGGAAATCGAACCCGGGAACCCGGGCGTGGGAAGCGAGAACGCTACCGCACGACCACGAGATGCGGGCTTATTTTGCTGAAGTTTTATCATAAACGCGCACCATACCATGACAGGAGTTACATACTTCCGTAGTATGCACATAATACTGATTCTATCTTAGAGCAGTCTCTAAGCGTTCTAAGACGCAACAGCATTTGGAAATTTTTTGTGAGTTCTGTGGGACTAAACTGCTGAGGTCATCGGTCCGAAGGCTTACACATTACTTAATCTAACTTAAACTAACTTACGATAAGGACAAAACACACACACACACACACACACACACACACACACACACACACACACACACACACACGTCCGATTGAGGATTCTAACCTCCGACGGGGGAGCCGCGAGAACTGTGACAAGGTGCCCCAGACCGCGCGGTTACCTCACGTGACGTAACAGCATTTACTCAACCTTTTGCTTACAAGGGAACCTCCCCATCGCACCCCCCTCAGATTTAGTTATAGGTAGGCACAGTGGATAGGCTTTGAAAAACTGAACACAGATCAATCGAGAAAACAGGAAGAAGTTGTGTGGAACTATGAAAAAAATAAGCAAAATATAAAAACTGAGTAGTCCATGCGCAAGATAGGCAACATCAAGGATAATGTGAGCAGAGGAGCGCCGTGGTCCCGTGGTTAGCGTGAGCAGCTGCGGAACGTGAGGTCCTTGGTTCAAGTCTCCCCTCGAGCGAAAAATTTAATTTTTTATTTTCAGACAATTATCAAAGTTCAGGCACTCACACATAATCAACTTCGCTCTCCAAAATTCCAGGACATGTTCAGATTTGCCTGGACATACGCAGGATTTGACAGTCTACACACGGAAAAATTTGAAAACGTTAAAAACATATGTTTTGACCGAGCACAGGGAAAACTCTGCGACTGTGAAACTGTTGCATTCATTTGTTGCAGTTTATGTGACAAACTCTTATGTTTGGGAGTGGTTATCACATCCACAAGAAAACCTAAATCGGGCAAAGTAGAAGAATCTTTTTACCCATTCGCCAACTGTACAAGTTAGGTGTGTCGACAACATATTCCTGTCATGTGACGCACATGCCGTCACCAGTGTCGTATAGAATATATCAGACGTGTTTTCCTGTGGAGGAATCGGTTGACCTTGCGATCAAATGTTTTCGGTTCCCATTGGAGAGGCCCGTCCTTTCGTCTACTAATCGCACGGTTTTGCGGTGCGGTCGCAAAACACAGACACTAAACTTATTACAGTGAACAGAGACGTCAATGAACGAACGGACAGATCATAACTTTGGGAAAATAAAGTAAGTAAACCTTTCACTCGAGGGAAGACTTGAACCACAGACCTCTCGTTCCATAGCTACGCACGCTAACCACGGGACCACGGCGCCCCTGAGCTCACATTCTCCTTGATGTTGCCTATCTTACGCAAGGACTACTCAGTTTGTATATTTTGCTTATTTGTTTCATAGTTCCACACAACTTCTTCCTGGTATCTCGATTGATCTGTGTTCAGTTATTCAAGGCCTATCCACTGTGCCAACTTATAACTAAATCTGAGAGGGGTGCGATGGGGAGGTTCCCTTGTTAGTAGTTCAACGCCGGCCGGAGTGGCCGTGCGGTTCTGGGCGCTACAGTCTGGAACCGCGAGACCGCTACGGTCGCAGGTTCGAATCCTGCCTCGGGCGTGGATGTGTGTGGTGTCCTTAGGTTAGTTAGGTTTAAGTAGTTCTAAGTTCTAGGGGACTGATGACCTCAGCAGTTAAGTCCCATAGCGCTCAGAGCCATTTGAACCAGTAGTTAAACACGGTTTTCCTGTAATATATTATCATGTAACCATGCAGAAAAGAAATGCGAATTCCTCTCGTAGATATTTGTTCAGAAATAGTTTCAAAAAATTAAAACAAAACGATAAAACTTAAATTTCTGTCATGTGCCTGGGCGGAATTGAGACATAAGTTTCACACTATGCTCGATTTCTGTGTTTCCCGCGTCGTTTTTGTGGAAAGAACCTTCTTCGCTATCCAGATAAGTCTTTAATGTATATGCTTCCTTCCTCGTGCACACAGGCGGCCCACATTCCGAGTACAAAGAAATAGTATGTGTTGAATACATTCCTGACAAATAACTGCCGTTACTCTGAGAAGTGCGCTGTTTGTGTGCTGTGTGTCTAAACACAGGCATCATCAGGAACGTGGAGCGGCGTATGTCTCATATTAAGAAAAACAAGAGCTTAAGATTGCGAGACTCATGCCGCACACAAAAGTAAAAGTAGTTGTCTGACACATGTTGTGGCAATTCACGGGAATGGCGTTTTATTTTTGTAATGATGTAATTTTTTTTTAATGCTAGAGGCTCGCCGGGTAGTTTAAAGACCTGCTTGCTGGAACGCAGCCACAGTCACGCATTAACTGTGTCGAATATTCTGATTTGTTTCCTGGCAGCTGTACAGAACAGTTCCAAACTTTCGCATCGTGTTCCATTAATTTCACGCTCTCTTCATCGGAACTGTTCGCCAGCGAGATACTAGACATCAAAAACATATGAGCAACAGGCAGACAATACATGCTTAGTATGTAGAGCTTGTAACACGCCTACCAGTGTGGGATTTATGTTTAAATCTTCCTAAGCCCTGAATATGTGAAGCGAAGTGAACGCCGTAAACTGATGAAATAGGAGTGTTACCCAGAAAGAAAAAAAGGCAAGCGTAATAAAAATTGCAGTAACGTTGTATTCCCATAGTCGGCAGCGAAGCCGGTTTTCGTGCTGTCTGACAGAGCGATACGGATTCGTATCCTGTTACCGGTGAAACCCGATTTTAGGGTGAACTAGTTTCGCCTAGGTCAAACTCGTTCATCGTGTTACCGATGGGATAAAACAGTTTAGCGTAGGTCGAATCGGTTTATACTAGTTAGAATTTACATGCTTTGGGATAAACTGGTACGTCCTAGTCTGAACTAATTTTGCCTTGTCGGAACGCATGTCGCTGTCTGTACGAACGGGGAATCCCCGAATCATCTCTGGCTCTCCACTCGCGCCTCTCAACCGCTCTTCGCTCGCACTGGTCTTTGTTTTGAACGCTATTTTGCATCGACGAGTGCGCGTATTAAGTTGCTGGTTGCGTCTAAAACATTTTATTATAATCCTAGTATAATTATTGTAAGGCGTTTCATCATGGGTGAGCCTTCGTGTAGTAGACAAGCCAATCAAAAGCTGTGGAGAGAGAAATTCCTGGAGTGAAAGCAAAATGTCTTCTCATTACAATGTGCTATCAGTAGACGAATATGCGGATTTTGTTAATAAAAATACTGAAACGATTTGCTGTTTTTAAAATTGGTGATGTGAAAAAACTCATTGCACTATGGGAAGGGAATATAAAATACTTTGTTCCAGCTGATGAACTTTACGATGTGGGTCATGGTGGTCGAGATAGGATGTTAGCCGAGACATAAATAAAGCCAATATCACAAATGAAATAATATGCCTATATTTATCGTTGTGTGAGGTTTGTCAACAAAAGAGTAAAGAGGGCTAGGTTCAAAGCCAATTCTCCATTCGGAAATGAATAGCAGATGCCAAGTCGATTTGATTCATTTCCAAACACAACCATACGGGAATTTAAAATTCATTCTAGTTTACCAAGACCATCTCACAAAATTTGTGCCCCTTCGGGTGTCAACATGAAAGTGGGCTGATGAAGTGGCTTATCATTTGAATGACATATTCCTAACTGTAGGGGCGCTGTGCATTCTTCAATCTGATAATGACAGGTAATTTGTCAATAATGTTGTAAGTGAACTCGCAAAGCTTTGGTCAGAACTGTAAATAGTGGTTGGAAAACCAAAGCACAGCTAAAGTCAGGGTCCTGTTGAACGTGCCAACCAAGACATTGAAAATATGACAAATTCTTGGTTAACGGACAACAGTTGGACGAAGTGGTCGGAAGGATTAAGGTATGTCCAATTCATCAAAAATCGAGCTTACCACTCTGACATAAAACAATCACCTTACATACCTTTGCTATTATTCGGAATCGAACCTAGAGTAGGACTTTCCACAATCTCGTACCTCAAGAAATCATAAAAGATATTCAGGATGAAGATGACCTAAAGAAGGCAATCGAAGATGACAGCAATAGTGAACAGTCCGAAGACAGTGATGATGATAACAAAATTGACACAAACGACATTCAAAATGCTAGAAAAATTGCGACAGAAAATTTAAAAAATAAAGCTAAAAGAATGAAAGCTTCCTCTGACAAATGCCATCCACCAGCTGACATTGGAGACAACGTAACCATACCTATTCGATATGTAGATACAGGCAGAGGTGACCTTCGAAACATAATTGGAGCAATACTTAAAAACACTGATGAGGGCCTCTACAAAGTTGGCACCAACCATGGCGTACTTCAAACACATTATTGCAGGTGTAATTGTATTAAAATTTTCCAAATTTTCTCTAATAGAATATAAAAATATTTGTTTTAACTTCTCTTTTATTTTTTAGAACTTATTTCGACGTCTGCATTCAGAAGTTTTTAGATGTGGGAGATATTAAACAGGATATTGAAATATCTTTAAGGACTGCAGTCACAAACCATTCTGTTGGATCAGGGCAAGGCTTCGTGAATGCTGTTGCATGCAAAACTGTAATGCAATTGTAAGAAAAAGAAAGTACTCCGCAATTCTAAGTGTCACCAAAGTAAACCCTGCAAATATAAGTAAATTGCAGGTAAGGTGATTTCTGTGCATGGATATATGTAAGTTTATCTAGTGATAGATGTGAAATTGCTGATTAGTTAATAAATAACTTTAATGAATCATATTGACTATTTTATTTCTATTCCTGTATTCAGTTTACTTTGAAAAGCTTATATGTTCAAATGTGTGTGAAATCTTATGGGACTTAACTGCTAAGTTCATCAGTCCCTAAGCTTACACACTACTTAACCTAAATTATCCTATGGACAAACACACACACCCATGCCCGCCGGGACCAGCCGCACAGTCCATGATTGCAGCGCCTGAGACCGCTCGGCTAATCCCGCGCGGCGAAAAGCTTCTAGAAGATACAAACTAGGTGGAATTAGTTCAGACTAGGACGTACCAGTTTATCCTAAAACATGTAAATTCTAACTAGGATAAACCGATTCGACCTAGGGTAAACTGTATTATCCTATCGGTAACAGGATGAACAAATTTGACCTAGGCGAAACTAGTTCCTCCTAAAATCGGATTTGGCCAGCAACACATGGATTTATTTTACGTTTCAGCAGGTGAATTCCGCAGATAAACAATAGTTCGATAATGTGACAGTTGCCGGCCGGGGTGGCGGAGCGGTTCTAGGCGCTACAGTCTGGAACCGCGCGACCACTACGGTCGCAGGTTCGAATCCTGCCTCGGCCATGAATGTGTGTGATGTCCTTAGGTTAGCTAGGTTTAAGTAGTTCTAAGTTCTAGGGGACTGATGACCTCCGATGTTAAGTCCCATAGTGCTCAGAGCCATTTAAACCATCTTGCAGTGGGACGAAACAGTAGTACAACGTGGTAGAAAGAAAATACTAACTTTAAAAAGAAAGGGCCATCATAATAAATACTGAAGTTATATTAAAAAAGAGTGTAATGGCAGTTATTTTTATTTTCCGCTAAGGATGTATTTGACTACTTTTCTTGTATAACAAAGATTAGGATGAATAAGTGAAACAAAGAAACTGAAAGAGTGTATCTGAACTCTTAAAGCTGGCCCGTTGCCCAGTGAGCAGGAGGGAGGGAATACGCCTGTAGCTAAACGGAATGTTCACGGAATAAATTATGCAAATGGTCGCAGGGGAATTTCTTAGCAATGGCCTGAATGTACTTTTCGACTGCGAACCGCCATGCACCAGTGTTGGAGAGAAACTTTGTCCCTTTTCTTGTTCGTCATTGAATAACTTCGGAGCTTTCGTCGGTGCCGCGGCTACCCAGTCAGCACGAGCAGAGGAGTGTTACGACGTGCGGGCGTAAATAGCGTCTCGTGTTCCGTAAGCAGGACAAATCTGAAGCAGAGATGACGACGGCTTGTTGACGTAACAAGCCCGAGATTGGCGCGCATGCGGTGTCAGAAACGAGACCAGCAATTGAGGCCCACGAGGGAAATTAAAACTAAGTTAGACTTTGAATCAGGAAGCCTCTACTTCGTGTGTAAGATGTTCCAGTGAATAATCAGCGGAATTGCTAGAGGGCTCACTTTCACATCCCCGTTTACAAAAAGCATTAGACTGTTAAAAATCGTTTATTTCGAAACGAAAGCACCAAAACAAACACACACACACAGAGAGGATACGATACGTCACAAACAAACGATGTAGGAAACAGGTAGATTCCGTCTACTTACATTGTTTAAGGCCGTTAAACCCTACCATGTCGTAGATACGATCGATTATGAGGGATAGCTTCGCAAATATGTGATTGATTCGGGGAATATTTGACGCATAGTAGCTAGTGCATTACACTGTACGGCGAATGAAACTTCCTGGCAGATTAAAACTGTGTGCCCGACCGAGACTCGAACTCGGGACCTTTGCCTTTCGCGGGCAAGTGCTCTACCATCTGAGCTACCGAAGCACGACTCACGCCCGGTACTCACAGCCTTACTTCTGCCAGTATCTCGTCTGCTACCTCCCAAACTTTACAGAAGCTCTCCTGCGAACCAGTTCTGCAAGGTTCGCAGGAGAGCTTCTGTAAAATTTGGAAGGTAGGAGACGAGATACTGGCAGAAGTAAGGCTGTGAGTACCGGGCGTGAGTCGTGCGTCGGTAGCTCAGATGGTAGAGCACTTGCCCGCGAAAGGCAAAGGTCCCAAGTTCGAGTCTCGGTCGGGCACACAGTTTTAATCTGCCAGGAAGTTTCATATCAGCGCACACCCCGCTGCAGAGTGAAAATCTCATTCTGTACGGCGAATGTTCCACGGAAAGGGCAGCTACACCGGGCAAGCGCCGAGGAAGCGAAATAGAGCCTCTAATGTTCTCATAAGGAGAGGTTCCCAGCGGTGCAATCGATTTTTTGTAACTATCTGTATGGTGATGTAGGTTAAGGTCCCAAGTATCACACACTGCAGCCATTCACCTCGCTGAGCCCTCGTTTGCGAGTAACTCAATAGCATTAAAAAATGAACGTTGTGTAGTTTTGATGCGTGGTGTAATGGATAGGATAACAGCTTCACATACGGGAGGTTGTGGGTTCGAATCTTATCAAGCGCTGTTAGTTATTTTATAGTTTTCATTCTTTATCAAAATGACTTTGATCATCAGTTTTATTCATTTAATTGATTTAAGTGTAATTCTATAGTTCCATTCCTTTGTCACACCATTTTAATCACCGTATGAACTTTTTCGTTTGTTGCATTTTTTCTTTGTGTCATTCTTTTTCCAGTCGGAATTTTTGTGACTGAATTTAATTACAGTACACATGTTTTTGAAAATTCCGATCTGTCAGTCAAAAAACAAAAGAATAATCGATCTATTTAGGTATATTGACTATGCAATGGCGTGAAAAATTTATTTTTCATTGCCAGATTGGACGGTAATTGTCATGCAAACATATAAAACGTAACCTAAATACCTACTGTACTATGGACAAAATAATGCGGATGAAAATTTAAATGAAAGGCGGGTTTATAAGTAAAACGAAATTCAAGAAAAATGAGAAATAGATATAATGAACGCAATAATAGGACGAAAGAACGGGGTGATAAAAGAAAAGAAATTAAATAAAAATTAATACATAAAATTAATTAAAAACACATGAGCAAAGATTTCAAGTGAAGGAACAGTGATAGAAAAATGAGACCAAATGTGGAAGTTGATGGTGTGATTAAAATTAAGTGACAAAGGAATGAAATTACAAATTACATTTAAATCAATTAATTGAATGAAAATGATCATCAAAGTCATTTCGATAAAGACTTAAAAACAAAAAAATTACCGTGTCTTTTGAGATTTAGAACCCACAACTTCCTGCGTGCGAAGTTGCTATCCTATCCATTACAGTACACAACCAGACTATCTTCTGCAACGTTTTAACCCTATTGACTATCACACAAAATTCCGAATTTTTTTTTTCGTCAATTACTTGCAAACGAGGGCCCACCATGATGAATGGCTGCAGTGCGTAATTCCTGGGATCTTAACCTACATCACCGCATAGTGTTCCAAAAAGTCCATCGCACCCCTGGAAACCTCTCCATGTAAAGATACATAAATTATTCGTCAGACAGGATCAGCAGCACTGTCAGATTCTTCTCTGGCGATGCTATAATGTATGCCGAAGTATCAAGAAGCAAACTTCGACAAAATAAAGAAAAATGGTTCAAATGGCTCTGAGCACTATGGGACTCAACTGCTGAGGTTATTAGTCCCCTAGAACTTAGAACTAGTTAAACCTAACTAACCTAAGGACATCACAAACATCCATGCCCGAGGCAGGATTCGAACCTGCGACCGTAGCAGTCTTGCGGTTCCAGACTGCAGCGCCTTTAACCGCACGGCCACTTCGGCCGGCGACAAAATAAAGGTAGCGTGCTGAGAGAACTCAGCTTCCTGTTGAGATGGAGACGTAGTACCAGATTTCACCAGACCGCTCCACTCGACGAGCTATCTCAGGTAACACCGGATGAAGACGACGAGTCACGTGCCCAGATATTGTGTATTGATGACACTGATATCCGACAGAACGCCAGATCTAATATTATGAGGCTTAGGCCTCTTGTCTTTGAATGGATACGCCTTTATTTCATATACCAATGTAAATAGGTGTGCGTTGTGAATGTTTCATATTATTGTGAGACCAGATTGTGCAATATCCCATTTGTGGCTCGGCTCTTGGCAGAGTGTCTTGTAAAACGCAATCGAATAAAAGAAAAGAATCTCTGATTCATTCACGTTTTCATATGCGCGGTATTGGCCAACAAAACCAAAAAAAACTTAATGAAAAAAAATCGTATACCGGTACCTTTCCTTTTTGTCAGTGAATTGTTGCATTTAAATCGAACCTTTACTGCCAATGTATTGCGTGGAAAGGTATTTTTTTTTTAATAAAGCTGAAAGACGTCACTTCTACAACAAAAAGGAGCTGTGGACTGCGACGATGTAATACTGTCTACGCCTGGTTATGTTTCTGACTGGTACCTAGTAGACATTTTAATACATTTTTGAAATAATGTCTGCAAGAAAGCGACAGAAAATAATTCCAGAGGCGCATTTCTACACACTTCCTACACTGTACATTTCAGTAACGTAACAAACTTTGTAAGGAAGGTGTATATTTTGACCATCACCATGCATAATTTCCTTAAAAAAATAGTGTCTTTCTTCGTAATATGATATCAGAGAGAGAGAGAGAGAGAGAGAGAGAGAGAGAGAGAGAGAGAGAGAGAGAGAGAGAGAGTGTAAAAAACCTTTACATTAGTCTATTCTACGAGGGCTATAGAAAAAATAGATTGCGTTTTGGCATTAAAAGAAATATGCGAAAAAAGTTTTATTCATTTGAATGCGTCACTTAAATACTACTTTTCAGCATAGTCTGCACACGAATTTAGTTATTTACCATAGTGGCGAACAAGCTTTGAAATTCCATTGTCATAAAATTCTGCCGCCTGAGACTTCAACCAGACTTTCCGGAGTTCCGCGTCGTCGTAAAAGCGCTGCGTTGCGAGCCACTTGTCCATCGTTGGGAACGGATGGTAGTCACGAGCTGTACGGAGGATGGGGAAACACCTCCTACTAGAAAAAAAGCATCGAGTGCTTCTCGAGTGCCATTTACCGTATGTTGTCGATCGTTGTTGTGCAAGAACAAAATTCGTGAGCTCAATTTTCCTCTGTGCTTATTTTGAATTGCTCTTCTTAAGTTTTCCAAAGCTGTACAACAGTTTGCAGAGTTTATTGTTTGGCACGCTCAGGAAAATCGACAAGAAGCACACTTTTCCTGTCCCAATAAATAGTCGCCAAGACTGCTACAAGCTGTGGGTCGTTTCACAGTGAAACAAATGTTAAATTTAGATAAAGAAGGATTCAGAGTACCAGAGAGAGTTATTAGAAACCTTGACACAAGGGCAAGGCAACACAGACAAGCGGGAAAAAGGACGTTGCAAGATGAAATGGAAGAAAATGCAGACAACCCATTTTATGCAACTGGAATACATTGACATCTCTAATGACTTGTATTTTTAGGACAAACATGTACTTTTTCTCATCTGCTACTTGCCAGAATTTGTTCAAAATTACAGAATACACTAAGTGCAGTACTGTGCCTATTTTGAATATCTGAAAGAATACAGAGCCTTACGTACATGGAAAAAATGTAGACAGTTTCTTACTTTGATGTCCACATTTTACAAAAATAATTATTATCTTCAAACTGATCAGTATTTTTAGAAATCCTTCCGGTATAGTGGTTCGAAATGTGTAATCTACAAACCATATGTTTTTATAAAAGATTTCTCCAATGGTTTGTTAAAAGATACGTTTCATATGAATAAATTTTACATTTTAATTTTGTCCATATTTTGCAGCTTAAAATGTGACTGTATTCAAAACATTGGAGGTATGAATTAAACAACGCCTTCACTCACAACTTTTTCGTGTTTTATTAACTACACGATGCATTTCGCACCCTGTGGCTCCATCGTCAGGTTAATTTGTCTTAATACAAGTTTTATTTCTTCTCCTGAATGAGGTGAAATGCAGATTCCTGTCACGAAAAGATTTAATGTTAGGTTATGAATTTCGTAAGTCGAACGCGGAAAATATGTGCAGAATAGTGGAAAATGAACAGTGTAAACTTACATCATCCAAGGAAAGCATTTTTAACGTTTTAGTACCGGCAAACATTCTTTTCTCCGTCGCTTTAGTACATGTCACTTAATTCAAGATGTACATTTACACCCACATTTTTATAAACACTTCACAGATGTTTTTGTACATGGTGTTGTCAAAGATGAATTTATTCGTTGTGCTAAAGATATAACTATTAAAAATTGACATGTGCAGACATAACACTGGACAACTCTTCATGCCGTCCCACCACACAGAAACATGCTTCATTTAGGTCCATGCTACACAGAGTACATTCCTTTGGTTTAGAAGAAAACATTGTCAAGAATGAGATAGATACAATAAAGAGCATTGCCATAAGCAATGGCTACACAGCCGAAACAATTGACAGTTTAAGCAGACAAATACAGAAAAGCAAGACAACGAATGGACACACTGTGAAAGAAGAGATAATATTCGCCAGTATCCCATACCTGCGCCCCATATCACAAAAAATCGCCAACCTTTTCAGAAAAACAAGTGTAACAGTTGCACCCTCAACCAATAATAAGTTAGGAAACCTACTCATCCATAACGTAAAATCAAATACACAAACATACAACAGCGGAGTGTACAAAGTATCATACCCCAGTTGTCCTGCCTACTATGTAGGGAAAACAAGAAGAAACTTTAAGACCCGTTTTCAAGAACATGTAAATGCTTTCAGGTTCAAGAATTTCGAAAAATCAGTCGTTGCACAACATATGTTGGAAACGAAATATGTCATCAACAGTCTAGAAACCAATTTGGTAATACTACATAACATAATGGTAAGACCCAAAGTCTGTTAGAACAACTGGAGTTACACTTCCAGGAAATCAAAAAACCAGAATCTATGTTAAATGAACAAACAGATTTCGCAAGCCATATTGATTTCAGTAATTTGAAGACCTACTCTAAAGTTATTTCTTGGATATGTCAATTGTTTGGTTCAAAATGGCTCTGAGCACTATGGGACTTAGCTTCTGAGGTCACCAGTCGCCTAGAACTACTTAAACCTATCTAACCTAAGGACATGACACATATCCATGCCCGAGGCAGGATTCGAACCTGCGAACGTAGCGGTCGCGCGGTTCCAAACTGAAGCGCCTAGAACCGCTCGGCCAATCCGGCCCGCGTCAATTGTTTAATAGTTAGCACTACGAATAAATTCATCTTTGGCAACACCATGTACAAAAACATCTGTGAAGTGTTTATAAACACGTGTGTATAAATGGACATCTTGAAGTAAGTGACATTTACTAAAACGACGGAGAAAAGAATATTTGCCGGTACTAAAACGTTAGAAATGCTTTCCTTGGAGGATAGGTAATTTTACACTGTTCATTTTCCACTATTTTGCACATATTTTCCGCGTTCGACTTACGAAATTCATAACCTAACATTAAATCTTTTCGTGACAGGAATATGCATTTCACCTCATTCAGGAGAAGAAATGAAACATTTATCACGACAAATTACACCTGACGATGGACCCACAGGGTCCAAAATGCATCGTGTAATTGATAAAACACGAACAAGTTGTGACTGAAGACGTTGTTTAATTCATACCTCCAAAATTTTACGTTATTCAAGATGGGGATTACGAACCTGTCCGGACCTTCTTAAATGAACTGAAAGATCTCGAGAACCGGCTGCTTAGAGTAGTTTTTAATTTAATCCTGGAGCAGTACTTCCCAGACAAAAATCGGAAGGCCTGGTGCGTGTCACAGTATCCCTGTGTGCATACGAGTTTTGCCGAAATGCACGCGTTTTAGCTCACGCGGGCTGGCGTGAGGAGGGAAGAACCATACTGACGTGAGGTCTGGAACATGACAAGGAATGAGAATTCAGAAAGCGGACGTAATTAGTTTCATACTTAACTTTAATCCATTAATGATGAACGTCGCTCTTGACGGTACGTGATTCACTATATTATCTGTTCAGAATACATTCTTGAAGTAATTATAGTAACTGAATATGGAGCCTTGCTAGGTCGTAGCAAATGACGTAGCTGAAGGCTATGCTAAACTGTCGTCTCTGCAAATGAGAGCGTATTTTGTCAGTGAACCATCGCTAGCAAAGTCGGCTGTACAACTGGGGCGAGTGCTAGGAATTCTCTCTAGACGTGCCATGTGGCGGCGCTCGGTCTGCAATCACTGATAGTGGCAACTCGCGGGTCCGACGTATACTAACGGACCGCGGCCGATTTAAAGGCTACCACCTAGGAAGTGTGGTGTCTGGCGGTGACACCACATCGAGAGTAAAGTCGATGATTTGGTCGACACGTAACCGTAGTGCGGACGGCTTTTCGGCTGGCGGTGGCAGGTGGGCCGTTGGCCTTCTGCGGGCAGATTTCAGCTGGAGTCGTTGACCAGTGCTGGAGATAGTGGCGTGTCGCTTGTGAGGCGGCGCACGCAGGAGCGCGCGTGTGTGCTGGGCCGGGCCGGCTGGGTGCGTGGCGTCCCGTTGTCCGCTGCTGGCGCGCCGTAACGGTGACGCTGCTGGCGCGCTCCGCTTCCGGACGTGCGGCTCGCTGCTCCCACCGGCTCCTGCCTCACCTCGTCTCGCCTTCACCTGGCCGCACACGCCACTGCAAGCCAGCACTGGTCGAGCAATCGGTGTAAGCACGGCGCTACACCTGCAGCATGAATTTGCTACATATATTGTGTAGCCACGGCCACGGTTTTCCAGTCTCTATGATCCAACCGATATGGTCACGAGGTCTGAAGAGGCACTGCAGGCGATGTTGTGCTGATAGCAAAGGCAGTCGCGTCGGTCGTCTGTTTCCATAGCCCATTAACGTCAAATTTCGCCGCACTGTCATAATACACTACTGGCCATTAAAATTGCTACACCACGAAGATGACGTGCTACAGACGCGAAATTTAACAGACAGGAAGAAGATGCATTCATATGCAAATGATTAGCTTTTCAGACCATTCACACAAGGTTGGCGCCGGTGGCGGCACCTACAACGTGCTGACATAAGGAAAGTTTCCAACCGATTTCTCATACACAAACAGCAGTTGACCGGCGTTTCCTGGTGAAACATTGTTGTGATGCCTCGTGTAAGGAGGAGAAATGCGTACCAACACGTTTCCGGATTGTATCCTATGGCTATTGCGGTTTATCGTATCGCGACATTGCTGCTCACGTTGGTCGAGATCCAATGACTGTTAGCAGAATATGGAATCGGTGGGTTTAGGAGGGTAATACGGAACGCCGTGCTGGATCCCAACGGCCTCGTATCACTAGCAGTCCAGATGACAGGCATGTTATACGCATGGCTGTAACGGATCGTGCAGCTACGTCTCGATCCCTGAGTCAACAGATGGGGACGTTTGCAAGACGACAACCATCTGCGCGAACAGTTCGACGACGTTTGCAGCAGCATGGACTATCAGCTCGGAGACCGTGGCTGCGGTTACCCTTGACGCTGCATTACAGTCAGGAGCGCCTGTGATGGTGCACTCAACGACGAACCTGGGTGCACGAACGGCAAAACGTCATTTTTTCGGATGAATCCAGGTTCTGTTTACAGCATCATGATGGTCGCATCCGTGTTTGGCGACATCCCGGTGAACGCACATTGGAAGCGTGTATTCGTCATCGCCATACTGGCGTATCACCCGGCGTGATGGCATGGGGTGCCATTGGTTACACGTCTCGGTCACCTCTTGTTCGCATTGACGGCATTTCGAACAGTGGATGTTACATTTCAGATGTGTTACGACCCGTGGCTCTACCCTTCATTCCATCCCTGCGAAACCCTATATTTCAGCAGGACAATGCACGACCGAATGTTGCAGTTCCTGTAAGGGCCTTTCTGGATACAGATAATGTTCGACTGCTGCCCTGGCCAGCACATTCTCCAGATCTCTCACCAATTGAAAACGTCTGGTCAATGGTGGCCGAGCAACTGGTTCGTCACAATACGCCAGTAACTAACTACTCTTGATGAACTGTAGTGTCGTGTTGAAGCTGCATGGGCAGCTGTACCTGTATACGCCATCGAAGCTCTGTTTCACTCAATGCCCAGGCGTTTCAAGGCCGTTATTACGGCCAGAGGTGGTTGTTCTGGGTACTGTTTTTTCAGGATCTATGCACCCAAATTGCGTGAAAATGTAATCACATGTCAGTTCTAGTATAATATATTTGTCCAATGAATGCCCTTTTATCATTTGCATTTCTTTGGTGTGGCAATTTTAATGGCTAGTAATCTATGTATATATTTTTATCAGAGTTCCAGTACTTCTCAAAGCTGCAACACATCCGAGTACAGTATTAAAATCTGGGACTGCCTGTCAACGTCCGACGTCAAGTTTTCGAGGGAAAAGACGTTCAACCGTAACGACAGAATCATTGTTTGTAAAGAACTGCTCGACCGCGAACACTCGATGCTCTGCGCTCCAATGCTCCATAGCGACTGAAACTGCAGGTCTGAGCTGTCTGCCAGTGGTCACTCAAGGTCAGTACCCCCACCTGTCGCTGACACTAGCGGCTTAAAAAACATCCGTTCCCTATGCTCCTGCCTGTACATACCTACTCCGCAGGTCACCATACGGTGCATGGCGGAGGCTACCTTGCACCACCACTAGTCATTACCTTTCCTGTTTCACTCGCAAACGGAGCGAGGCACAAAAATCCCGTCTATATGCCTCTGTACGAGCCCAGATTCTTCTTACCTCGTCTTCGCGGTCCTCAATCGTCAGTGCCGATGCTCTAGACGTTCTCGATTGTGTGTTACGTAAAGAACGCGACTCCCCTCCAAGGAATTCCATTTGAATTCACGGGGCATTTCCGTAATAGTGGCGTACTTACCGAACCTACCAGCAACAAATTTAACAACACACCTCTGAATTCCTTCGATATCTTCCTTTAATCCGGCAGTGGGGATCCCAATCTCTCGAGCAGTACTTAAGAATGATTCGCAGTATCCTACTATACACCGTCTCCTTTATGGATGGGCTGCAAATTCCCAAAATTCTCTCAATAAAACGAAGTCGAGCTGCTACCGACTTTGCGTCGTCGTTGCATTTCATATCGCTTTGCAACGTTAGGCCTAGATACTCAATAGACGGAACTCTGTCAACCAGCACACCACAAATAGTGCATTCGAACTTTACATAATTGTTTTTCCTACTCATCTGCATTTACGTACATTTCATACATTTAGAGCAAACTGCTAATCATCACACCAAAGAGAAATTCTGTGTAAACCAATCTGTATCATCCTACATTCACTCAACGTCGACTCTTCTCTATACACTACAACGTCATCAGCGAACAATCGCAGACTGCTGCTCATGAAGTCCTTCAGATCGTTTGTGTACACTATCTCATCAAAAGTTTCCCGGGACATCTATGTAATGCGGAAATGATTGCTAGTTATCACGAGAACTGGACCCGCCAGTGTAGAAGGTAGTGGGGAGTTCAAAAAATGGTTCAAATGGCTCTGAGCACTATGGGACTCAACTGCTGAGCTCATTAGTCCCCTAGAACTTAGAACTAGTTAAACCTAACTAACCTAAGGACATCACAAACATCCATGCCCGTGGCAGGATTCGAACCTGCGACCGCAGCGGCCTTGCGGTTCCAGGCTGCAGCGCCTTTAACCGCACGTAGTGGGGAGTACTGTGTTGTCAGTAGAGAAGCAATAACAATCCTATGCGACTGCTAAAAATCGTGAGTGATTCCTGTCACGTAGAACAAGGTGTAATTAGATGAATGACGAACACTAACTTCACTTAACGAAGGTTTATTCAGCACTTGCTCATACAAGAGCGTGGAACGAACTGCCTTCGGCCAGAATACATACATCTACAGAACATTCCAGTACAATGATTCTTGCCATTTGTGGATACTTCTAGAATGTACTCGAACCGAATATAGAAATTAAAATTGCACAGTCTAGGTGAGCTTTGAAGTCACGGCCCTCCATGCAATAGGTTAGTATCATAACCACTACACCACGGTGCTACTCAGCTTCTTCTGCGATTATATAATAAATTTCCTTGAGGCAGAAAAGTTTTTCCCACAACTCATCACGCGTTACAAAGTATCTCTCAAGCGAAACGCAGCTTGCCCTTTTCTCAAACGATATCGTGTGAATCATATATGAAAACCAACAGGCGCATTTCGTACTTCTAGATTGTCGAAAAGCGTTTGACACGTTGCCGCATGCAGACTGTTAGTGGAGATTCGAGCATACGGAATAGGGTCTCAGATATGTGAGTTGCTCGAAGGCTTTTCAAATATTAGGGCCCAGTACGTTGTTGTGGACGGCGAGTGTTCATTAGAGACAAGGTATCGTCGAGAGTGCCCCAGGGAAGTGTCACGAGACTGCTAATATTCTCTATACACATAAACGATCTGAAGGAGAGGACGTACTGTAATCTGCGGCTGTTTGCTAATGACACTGTGGTATACGGGAAGGTGTCGTTGAGTGGCTGTAGAAGGATAGAAGATGATTTAGATAAAATTTCCAGTTAGTGTGATGAATGGCAGTTTGCTTTAAATGCACAAAGATGAGAGTTATTGCGGAAAGTAGGAAAAACAATCCTCCGAAATTCCAGTAGTGTATTAGTGGTACGCTGATTGACGCACTTAAGCCGATTAAATATCTAGGCGTAACGTCATGAACTGGAACGAGCGGACAATGTTCTTAGTAGGGAAGGCGAATAGTTTATAGGGAGAGTTTTAGAATTTTGTAGCTTATATCTAAAAATGAAATGGTCGTATGGGACTTATTGGCCGGGATATAAAGGAGATTACGTATAAAACACTAACGCGACTCATTTTTGAGTACTGCTCGAGTGCGTGGGATTTGTTACCAGTAGGTTCGATCAAAACGTCGGTAGGAAATGGGGACCCCTGGAGGGAAGACGAGGTCTCTTCGGAAAACATTGTATTGATAAAATTTAGAGAATACATTGCAGAACTATTCTGCTCTCACCGAAGTACACTTTGTGCAACGACCGCGAAGACAAGAGAAGAGAAATTAGGGCTCACTCGCTACATGTGCGAATAGATCAGTAAAGGGAATGAAACCTAGTGGCACAACATACCCTTCGCCCTGCACCGTATGTTGGCTTGCGGAATGTGTATGCAGGAAGGCCAGAACAACCGATCATATCCCAGACATGTTCGATGGGCGACATGCAAGCTAGCGCGTAGGTCAGCGAAGCAGCAGTACTCTTCCTTTTCCGACCGCACTTTCCTTACCACATGTGGGCGTGCATTGTGCTACTGGCGTGTGTTATGTGGGGCTGCCAGTTGGAGGGGCACTGCCTCGGCTCTGAAACCTTCCTGGTGTTGTGAGTGCGTTCAGATTGTTCTCAATACGTTGGAGGCTATATCCCTTGTTATAGCCGGTGGCGCCCTAGAGCATCACATTTAGCTCTTGCCACTTAACAGTGCAGTGTGTCCGACTGCGTTCACCATGGTAACGCCTGATACGTGACCATCACTGTGAGGACAAACTAAAGCGGCACTCGTGTTCACGTTCCCACTGTCTGAGGCGATGGTGGTTTCCGGTCAGTGGAAGCTGACGTAACAGCATGCGTGCTGTGCAGTCCTTAGCAGACGGTGTGGAGCCGTCGAAGTAGAAATTTCCATTCCCGTGAAAGTACTCCTACATTGAGCCAACGTTACTGGACTATACAGGCGCAGATCCAGGCTTCGGAATTTGGGTTTATTTTTTTTTTTGGGGGGGGGGGGGGGGGGACCGGAGTCACAATTTTTCACTCCCGCCCCGCCACTCCCAATAAAAAAATTTGTTTGCCGCCACACCTAGATTTAACGAGCCAAAGGTGCCTTGAATTCTGATAATAGTAGCAGTGAGCCGTGCTGCGGCTCGCGTTGGTGCTGTTGTAGGTTTCTGTCCTCTGGCGGAGGCCAGACTGTATCGTTTAGTTGACATGGTTACGGTTGTCTGTCTTTTTCTTGTGTTGACTGGTGCCATTTGGTTTCGCAAGCGTTGCCTGTTCGCTAGTGGTAGAAGCGGCGTTATCGATATGTAGCAAACGGTGGCCCTATCTTTGGGGTGACGTGGTGGTTCTTCCGGATCGTATGAGTGAGCAGTTCGGTTGGGGACTCAGGAGGAACCATGAGTGCAGTGCGAGGAACACGCTGGGACCGCTGGCGGCACGCATGCACTGCCGGATGGAAGGGCTGTGGTCGCGAGGGTACACAACCTAGTCGTCAACAGGTTCTAACAAGCTTTAAGTTGAGTGGATTTAATCCTAGCACTGAAACCTCCATCACTGTGAAATCTCACGATTCTCCAGTGACTTGGGTTCGTGTTGTTGCTCGCAGTGTCGCCGAGACGAAGAGCAGCGAGTGGAGTGCTTGGAGAAGGCGGATCTCATTAGCTTTCCTCGACTGCTTGTTACTAATTGCTGCGTTCTGTGTGTTACAATTTGTTAAGTTCAACCAGCGGTATTTTTCGTGCCTGGTGGCCGCTAACCTGCCTTGGAGGTTAGAGTACGTAACGGCAGTGTACGTTTCCTCGCCTTGCCGCTGCTGTCCGGTAAGGCGTGTAGTTTTGACAGTTTCCTTGGTTTGTAGGTCGGTTGGTGTTTCTTCTGTTCTTGTGGTAGTGGTTTCTTTCTCCTTTCGGACGCTCTAAACACAGCATTCTGAGGACGTAGTGATGAGCGCCGGTACCGGCCTTGGCGTATTGTTCCATCGTTGCATTGGTTATCGACCTTAGGTAGCTTCAGCAGATTGTCATTAGTCATTCGTTAGACTTCCACTAGTCTGAGTTAACATCTTGTGCCGGCCGGAGTGGCCGTGCGGTTCTAGGCGCTACAGTCTGGAACCACGTGACCGCTACGGTCGCAAGTTCGAATCCTGCCTCGGGCATGGATGTGTGTGATGTCCTTAGGTTAGTTAGCTTTAAGTAGTTCTAAGTTCTAGGTGACTGATGACCACAGCAGTTAAGTCCCATAGTGCTCAGAGCCATTTGAACCATTTTATCATCTTGTGATGTGAATGCCCTCTTGGCTGTCTATCTCATTGCTCGCAAAAGTGTTTTTGGCGTGGTCTAATCAGATGTCGATTCCTGGAGCACCGTCTGTGACTGGCCCTTGTGTTTTATTATTGTTATTATTTTATTATTGTATTACCTAGTTACCATCATTTGTCTCACCTGTTTGGTGATCAGTTGCCAGTCTTTTAAATGAACTTTTGCTGTTGCATTGCTGTTTGACAGTATGTTTGTTAAATTTTTTTAATAATTGCCATTCTTGACGTTAAATGTCTTTGGCCGTGATTGTCGCTACTTATATTAAAATTCTGGCCGTGATTGTCGCTACTTATATTAAAATTCTAATGTGGCAATTATGTATTTTAGCAGTAAACCCTAAGACCTTAGTGATTTGTTATCAATATTTTAATAACTGTAGTTTGTAAGCTGCAACAGGTTGAACAGTTCTTAATTTATTGCCATTAAGGCCTTCAGCCGTGAAACAATTCTTAAATTATTGCCAGTATTTTAATTTGTTGTTGATTTTTAAATAAATTGTGTGTGATTAAAAGAAAAGCCAACCAATGGTAACTGATTACGGCCCCGTCCACAATCGTAACCGAAACCTGCCTTCCTTGACTACCAGGTCTCGAGCAGTAAAAAATACGAAGCTGATCGAGTAAGTGAGAACCGTTTGGGTATTAAAAATATTAGTAATTTATTTCCATTTGTACTTTATTACACAATAGTCTGCACAGCTTAAACTACTTTTCGACATATTCAACATGCGAATTAAGGCATGTGTCATACCTTGGTACTAATTTTAACATACCCGCTTCATAGAATTCGGCTGCCAGTGACGTGATACAGCTTTGGCCGTTTACCTTGACTTATCATCGCTTGCAAATTGCGCTGACCTGGAAAAATTTCTTGAGGTCGGAAAACAAATTGGAAGTCGTATGGATCTAGGTCAGGATTGTAAGGAGGGTGACGGAATTGTTCCCAGTGAAATGAGTCGAGCAGCCTCGTCGCTACACAAGCGCCATGCTGTCACGCGTTGTCATGCGCGAACACAATACCACAAGTCAGTAGCCCACGCCTTTGTTCTGCATCGCGCGCCGTAACTTCTTGTGTCTCGCAGTAAGCTGTAACGTTGATTGTTGTGCTCCGTCCCATCCAGTCCACTAGCAACATTCCGTGACAGTCCCAAACGTGACGCACACGACTTTTCTTGGAGGAAGAGGTGCCTTCGCTTTCTTAGGTTTCGGGGAACCAGTAAGCCAATATTCTAGTGATCGTCGTTTCGTTCCAGGTGTCTCATAACAAATCCATGTTTCATCGCCTGTGACAATCCTTTTAAAAATCATTTTCTCCCGTCACATAATGGTGCAAAAATGCTCTCATGCGTGTCCGATTTTGAACGTCATTTAGTGTTTTCAGTACCTAACGCGCACATTTTTAGTGCAAATGTTCAGTCATTGAAATGTTTTGAAAATGCACTGACAAATCACAAATTGCCTATTGGAATGAACTTGTTTGTCGCGCCAATTCTTTGGTGACCATCAGCGAGTCTCCCTGCCATCGTCGTCGTGGACATTTTCTGTTACAACATTACGCGTCTTAGCCCACATTCCCACTTACCTTCACCCATCGCGTTTTGTCCGTAAGTTTCAATTATCTGACGATAACTTTCAGAAGCTCGAACATTTCTCGCGTTCAAAAAACGTGATAACGGCTCTTAATTCACAGCTGGCGTGCCGATAGATTGTTTTAAACATGATTAGTGACAACGTTAACATAATGAAACAAAATGGCTAGGCTACTTCGTTCTCGTGTTGAAGAAAGTAACTGCGCATGCCCGACAATCGTGCAGTCAGATGCATGGGAGGTACGAGCAAACGGTACTTATTTTCTGGATCAGCTCTGTATGAAATGTTTTAATACACTCTAAGAGAGAAAAAGAAGACGCACCAAGAAGGAATTATCCGAATGGGACGGAAATCGGTAGATGTGATGTACATTTACAGACAAACAAATGATTAAAATTGCAGAAACATTAAATAATTTATTCAGTAGAAAGATCTTCACAAATTGAACAGCTCAATAACGCTTTGGCCTACCACTGGCCCTTACGTAAGCAGTTATTTGGCTTGGCATTGATTGATAAAGGAGTCCTCCCGAGGGATATCATTCTGTACAATTGGCACGTTAGATCGTCAGAATCGCGCTGTACAGTTAGTACAGTGGATAGTTTAGAGCGGCCGCTGTGGCCGAGCGGTTCCTGGCGCTTCAGTCCGGAACCGCGCTACAGTTACGGTCGCAGGTTCGAATCCTGCCTCGGGCATGGATGTGTGTGATGTCCTTAGGTTAGTTAGGTTTAAGTAGTTCTAAGTTCTAGGGGACTGATGACCTCAGAAGTTAAGTCCCATAGTGCTCAGAGCCATTTGAACCATTTTTTGAAAGTTAGAAATTGTGTTTGTCTCGAGATAGCATAAGTCACGGCACTCAAATTACGCAGAATATATTCGCCCAGTACTTCAGAATCAGAGCTCTTAGCGACTTCCAACAAACTTTAAACATAGTTTAAAGTCTTTTCAAAACTTTTTCTCTGTGGTACCCTTCACAAAATAAGAGCAATAAAACAAGACATTTATCGCTTATTACATTTTCGCTGGTCATATCGCAAAATACGCCATCAAGGATGACGTTTTCGTTTATTACTTTATCGCCACTAACTCTCTTCACAACGCATTATGCGTACAATGTTCACTTACACCACTAAATGAGCCTGCAAAGTTATATCACTGTAAGACTCGTTGTTCGGGAGATACGTCATAAACATTGAGATACTTGAAAAACTAACTTTTCTTCGACTTCCAAATAGCTTTAAACATAATTTGGAGCTGTTTTGTACATAAGAGTTCGAGTATTTAAAGAATCGGCAATAGAGGATTACGGGTTTGTTTGCAGACCGTGAATATGGAGGACGTTTGATACCTTTGAGGTAAAAATGACAGACAGTACATGGGCGTAAACTGTATCTTGCGATAAGGAAGCAGTCGTCGCAAATAATTACTTCAGCCGACACGCGGCCCTGGGTGAAAACTGCACGGGAGGCTCGTGTTTGTAAAGTGCTTGTGTTTCGTAACCAACAACTCCCTGCCGCATTGACGTTACCGGTGTGCTACCCTGAAAGCCGGAGTATAGTCGTGTGTGATGTGCCCGCGATGTTCACTGCAGAGTACAGTTTACGACTTGTTGTCGAGGAAGGAGCATTACTTACTACAGGAAATATCAGACGCGCCTTTAATGTGTGGTGCAGTGCTGGGAAAGCTGAACGGTAGGGATGGCGTTTCTCACTGAAACAACCGGTTTTTGGTTATGTCTTTTTTTCAGTACCAGTTTAACCTGACTGTTAAAATAACTGATTTATGAAATAACTGCGTTTGTTTTTTGTTCTTATTATTTCCTGTAAGAAACGCAGAAATCAAACACAGACTTTAAAAAATTTGACTTCCTCAATCCCAAGATGTAAAGAAGCAAAATATTAAATTAAATAGGCAAATAAAAGAAAACTTACTCCGTCACAATTCGCTGGTTTGCTCGAAGAGTGATAAATAGTTGAATACTACAAAAAATCACCAGTATTCTCCTATTGATTCTAATTTTTTAAACTCTGCTCAAAAATCATGGCGTAATCGAAGATCGTACCACTATTTGGGCATTATGATAAGCCAGTGCTAAGGGCTGAAAACTGAATTTCGCCCGAGCGATGCTTTCTGAAACCATGCTGGTTCGTGGACATAAGTTTCTCAGTCTCAAGAAAATTTATTATATTCGAACTGAGAATATGTTCAAGGATTGTGCAGCAAACCGAAGCTTAGGATATTGATATGTAATTTTGCGGACCCATTGTTGTAACCTTCTTATATTCTTGAGTCACCTGCGCTTTTTTTTTCAGTCGCTTGGGACTTTGTGCTGGGCAGATATTCACGATAAGTGCAGGCTAGCTAAGGGGCCAATGCTGTGGAGCACTCTTTGTAAAACCAAATTGGGATTCCATCCGGACCTGGTGATTTATTTGCTTTCAGATCTTTCAGTTGTTTCTCTACGACAGGGATGCTTATTACTATGCCGTCCGTAAGGGAGTCTGACTGATGGTCGAACGACGGTATGTTTGTACGATTCTCCTGTGTGAACGATTTCTTGAACATGAAATTTAAAACTTCCGCCGGCCGGGCGGGGTGGCCGAGCGGTTCTGGGCGCTACAGTCCGGTACCGCGCGACCGCTACGGTCGCAGGTTCGAATCCTGCCTCGGGCATGGATGTGCGTGATGTCCTTAGGTTAGTTAGGTTTAAGTAGTTCTAAGTTCTAGGAGACTGATGACCTCAGAAGTCAAGTCCCACAGTGCTCAGAGCCATTTGGACGATTTTTTAAAACTTCCACTTTCCTTTCGCTGTCTTCAACAGCCACACCAGACTGGTCAGCAAGGGACTGAATGGAAGCCTTAGACTCGCTTAGCGATTTTACATAGGACCTACAAGATCTTAGTCGACAAACATGAATGATTTCGTAATACCAAGTGGAGACGTAAACTTCTATGTAATTCTATGACATTATTGTGCTCGTCTCTTTGCCTGGTGTGTATCCTAAGCATTAATCTATGTTCAGAGGTGTTTTTTTAAGCATACATAACTGTGTCTTAAACTAATACTACTTTTTAGGTATTGATTAATTCCCATTTTACATATTACACTCGATTTTAAGGTTCGACCCAGTGCACTGTAAAAAAAGGAAAATTAATGAATATTTTAAAATTCGAGATGTGTATACGTATTTGCGAAGCACACATAATGTCCTAAACGAGTGGATTGAACTTCGTAGTAAATATAACGGACACTTGAGTGCCTGGGAAGAACTGCAGGGAAATCTTCTTACTTATCCTTTTCAGCTAGTACTCCGTCTCTGATAACGACGAAGTCGATCGAACACTAAGCACTTACGGTCGCCCTTATTTTCTACTTCCCCGCGGCTACTACGCTCATCACCAATGAAGCGCTCTAGTTATTTTTAGGTTGTTTGATAACAGGACAGGGAAATAAGTGTACCATCTCTTCAGGACTAAAACGCAATCTGCAGTGCTTGATTAAACCCAAAGAAAGAAAGCGCACAAGAATTTCGATAACGGAATCTAAGGTCAGTGAGGAGCACCTTCTGCGTCGGCCTGTTCTGACCACGTCCTGCCTAGCTGTCATGCTTCATAACATTCTGCGGTGTGCCACGGTGATGGTACCATGCGGATCTCGCGTTGTCCTCTGTTAACTAATAAAAGTGTCTCAGCATTTTCCATGGCGTTTCTGTACGATTGTCTTAAAACCAAAATCATTTGCGAACTGATTACTGTATGTCACAGAACCTATGGGATATGAAGTAGTAAACATTGGCTAGTAAGTAAGCTGTTTAGGAATCGGCGACCCGTAAATTTTCCGTAGCTGTTTTCACTCACCCAGAGTGTGCCGTATCACCATAGTCGTGACATACAACCACACAATGTCAAATACGCTATTTTAGACTTTTGCTTATTCAGCTATTTGTATACGGGTGATCTCTCGTGGAAAAATTCCAGTCTAGGTCCTAAATCACAGCTAAAACATAGCATACGTTCCCCATTTCTTTTTCCACACGTTATCATTAATGTCGAGAAGCTTTTATTTTCTGTGATATTTAAAACCCCGCTGACAACGGGGTCGTTCCGGAAAGATTTACGTAACCTACTCTAATTTGGCTTGACCCACCACGTCCCATATCTGTGGACAAATTTACAGAATTGTTGAACGTTTTATGTATACGTTCATCCTGTTTAAATTCCAATCGTTTATCGGATTTAGCTGTCTGTGGTTCTACGTGAACAGATGAGTTTTATTCGTTTAGTGTCAAAATATTGTGGCGGTCCAAGTATTATCTGCCACACTGCATATACTAAATTGTTCACGAGAGGTCGATGCTTTGAAATATATTGCGTGTGGCGTATCTATTTTTTCCCAGCTCGCTCTCTCTCGCTCTTTTCGCTTTCTCTCTCTCTCTCTCTCTCTCTCTCTCTCTTTTCGTTCTTTCTCTTTCTCTCCCTCCAACCGCCTCCTTGCACCCTTTCCTGCCCCCCCCCCTCCCCACACACACACAAAATGTGTTTCTTGTTGTAATGGAAGCATCTGAATTTTGCGTGGCTTCATAGCTTTCGCATCGTGGATCAGCGTTCCACTCATTAGTTTATCTGTGGTGTACATGTTTATTTTACTCATTACCTTTACTTTGGAATGTGAAGAGAAACTGATTTCTTTGTGTCACCACTTATATAGCTTGGAATGTGAAGAGAAACTGATTTCTTTGTGTTACCACTTATATAGCTTTTTCTAGTGCTGACGCAACTTTTTTTGGGTGCTTTTATTTTTAAACAGCAGGACTAGAAGACACTGCTGGCCGCATGCGATATTCTGAGATCGAGTTAGGAAACGCGATGAATTGTGTATTTTGAAATATTACTGAAACGTTAACCATATCCGGCGTGCGTAACAATGCCGGTCGTGCTGATGATGATAGCGATGTATACTAATACAGTAGTTCTGAGCCCCAGTGTTTCTTGTGTCTCTCTAATTCTGAGGAACATCTCAAATTGTGAGAGGAAGTGGGAACCCATGTGAAAGGTTTTGTTGTTAGGCTCCACTGTCGTTGCGACGTAAAATATCCTTTAGGTCACGCTCCACAGAAAGACATCATTACACCACCAAAAAATTCTTTACTTTTCAACTAGTTCCGAAGTGAATGTCGTCATGTCTCCTAGGTACTCAGTCACGTCGCAAGTAATTGCGGGATAAAGTAATAGCAGGTTGTTCGTAGATTGTGAATGTCTTTCATACAAGTACAGACGACAGCTTGAGTTCAGTTCTGATAAACGTGCAACACGGACCGAGCAAGACTCACTATCGCGGAGGGAGTAGGGGGGGGGGGGGGGGTTGAGGGATTCGGTTCAAAAGCTCATTCGACCGCCCAAATTTAAATGTTTCGTTTTCCGGAATCTAAGATGAATCCTTTGACAAGGTCCCAGGGTCACGGCCCATTGTCTTCAACATTTTTGTCCAGTTCGTACTTCTATTTCGTATCTCGTTACCTTCTTGCCGACCTATTCTTGAGTACTGTTGGAGTGTTTGGGATCCGTACCAGATGGGATTGAAGGAAGAAATCGAAGGATTTCACAGGCGGGCTGCTAGATATGTTGCCGATAGCTCTGAACAACACATACGCGTTACGGAGATTCTTCGAGAACTCAAATGGGGACCCGTAGAGGGAAGGCGACGTTCCTTTCGAGAAATTTAGGATAGTTAGAGAGCTGGAATTTGAAGCTGACCGCCGAACGATTCTACTGCCGCCAAAATACACTGCGCGTAAGGAATACGAGAAACTGGGGCTCATTGGAACAGGAAATGAAATGACTGGGGCGTCGTACAGTAGTTTGTGAAGTGTCGATGTAGATGTAGGTGTACATGATCGTTAAAGCTTATTCTATCTTCCGTAGAGCGTGGCCATACTGAAAAAAATTCTCTGCAATTCGTCTGAAGTTGGTTAATATACACTCCTGGAAATTGAAATAAGAACACCGTGAACTCATTGTCCCAGGAAGGGGAAACTTTATTGACACATTCCTGTTGTCAGATACATCACATGATCACACTGACAGAACCACAGGCACATAGACACAGGCAACAGAGCATGCACAATGTCGGCACTAGTACAGTGTATATCCACCTTTCGCAGCAATGCAGGCTGCTATTCTCCCATGGAGACGATCGTAGAGATGCTGGATGTAGTCCTGTGGAACGGCTTGCCATGCCATTTCCACCTGGCGCCTCAGTTGGACCAGCGTTCGTGCTGGACGTGCAGACCGCGTGAGACGACGCTTCATCCAGTCCCAAACATGCTCAATGGGGGACAGATCCGGAGATCTTGCTGGCCAGGGTAGTTGACTTACACCTTCTAGAGCACGTTGGGTGGCACGGGATACATGCGGACGTGCATTGTCCTGTTGGAACAGCAAGTTCCCTTGCCGGTCTAGGAATGGTAGAACGATGGGTTCGATGACGGTTTGGATGTACCGTGCACTATTCAGTGTCCCCTCGACGATCACCAGTGGTGTACGGCCAGTGTAGGAGATCGCTCCCCACACCATGATGCCGGGTGTTGGCCCTGTGTGCCTCGGTCGTATGCAGTCCTGATTGTGGCGCTCACCTGCACGGCGCCAAACACGCATACGACCATCATTGGCACCAAGGCAGAAGCGACTCTCATCGCTGAAGACGACACGTCTCCATTCGTCCCTCCATTCACGCCTGTCGCGACACCACTGGAGGCGGGCTGCACGATGTTGGGGCGTGAGCGGAAGACGGCCTAACGGTGTGCGGGACCGTAGCCCAGCTTCATGGAGACGGTTGCGAATGGTCCTCGCCGATACCCCAGGAGCAACAGTGTCCCTAATTTGCTGGGAAGTGGCGGTGCGGTCCCCTACGGCACTGCGTAGGATCCTACGGTCTTGGCGTGCATCCGTGCGTCGCTGCGGTCCGGTCCCAGGTCGACGGGCACGTGCACCTTCCGCCGACCACTGGCGACAACATCGATGTACTGTGGAGACCTCACGTCCCACGTGTTGAGCAATTCGGCGGTACGTCCACCCGGCCTCCCGCATGCCCACTATACGCCCTCGCTCAAAGTCCGTCAACTGCACATACGGTTCACGTCCACGCTGTCGCGGCATGCTACCAGTGTTAAAGACTGCGATGGAGCTCCGTATGCCACGGCAAACTGGCTGACACTGACGGCGGCGGTGCACAAATGCTGCGCAGCTAGCGCCATTCGACGGCCAACACCGCGGTTCCTGGTGTGTCCGCTGTGCCGTGCGTGTGATCATTGCTTGTACAGCCCTCTCGCAGTGTCCGGAGCAAGTATGGTGGGTCTGACACACCGGTGTCAATGTGTTCTTTTTTCCATTTCCAGGAGTGTATGATCGCATCGAACGTAATAGGAACCTGGCTCCTTTCTAACTCAGTTGCAATGTTGTAAGCACTACATTAGCTGTATACATTTAATATACCTGTTATTACGTTATTCAGTTCTCTGCCGTTTCAATGGTTTATCTTGTTAAAGATGGAACGATACTGCGATGAGTTCTGTGTGTGTAAAAGGTAGTTGACGGCACAGAAAGTATGACAAGTCTGCGGAGTCTGTGTGTGTCAGCAGAGAATGAATGGTACACCTGTTTAGTGTAAGATAGCCTGAATTTGAACATGGTACCCACATTGCACAAATAAATTCAAGCAAACAGGATGGCAGACTGTGACTCTAGATTGTTAGTATCCATAGTAGCCTGCTTGAGTATTACTCGATTTTCTAACGTTGCTAGCGTCGAATTTAGTCAGTTGAACATAATCTTAGGAGCGCCTGTTCCATTAACCAGACCGTCATAATTCGCATCACCGAGCAAAGTGGCGCAATGGTTACGGCGTAGTGTGATTCAGCGCTTTCAAGTCGATGGGAATGAGTTGCTAGAAGGGTAAATATTCAGTCCGAATTTCAGTCCCGAGAGTAAATTTGCCCTCTTTGATTGCGGCGAGGTGGATCGCCGTAGTTGTTGAAACAGGGGTGGGTCAAGGACGATACTGGACTGTAAGCCGCTGTGAGGTCGTTTTTGCATTCATTAGAACCAGGTATTGCCAGTCGTACACACAAGTATAAATATGAAGTATAATATTCATTTTCATTTAGGTGTGTTTGCTAACATCAAAATTAAGTTTTTTTTTTCTTTTTTTGACAGTGCACTCTTTATTTATGACAGTGTACAATCGCTCAGTTGCTTAATGATTAAGTATCAGATGTAGGGTTCAATTTCTAGTCGGTACAGCATTTTTTTATCGTTAATCGCCTTTTCCGCGCTAAATTGTAGATCTCGGAAGACAAGGGCATACAACCTTCTAGAGGAGCGTCCTAGTACAGTACTGAGTCAGGGATGGGGAAAAACCGACAGGTAACCAATACCGATATTTTAGTTCTGAATAGCCGGTATTTGTTTGTCCTCGGTTTTAACAGGTGTTTTTTTATGTTTTCTATCAACCGAATTAAAACAATCGAACTATCAGTTAGCTGCACAATCAGTGCTAAATTTTTTCGTCTTAAAATAAACCTTTTTAAAAATGGCGTTATCTTTATTCGTAAAAATCTGCGTAGGTTTGAAATATTGCGTTAGTATAGAAAATAGGAAAAGCGGTCAGTGCTGTTTCAATAACTATGTCACCAGAAACGGGCAACAAACGCGTTTTATTGCAGAATGGCACCAAACCTCGTCTCGAAATGTTTTTGTTGTGTGTGAAATCTTATGGGACTTAACTGCTAAGGTCATCAGTCCCTAAGCTTCCACACTACTTAACCCAAATTATCCTAAGGACAAACACACACACCCATGCCCGAGGGAGGACTCGAAGCTCCGCCGGGACCAGCCGCACAGTACATAACTGCAGCGCGAAATGTTTTTACGATATGACGTAGCAGTGAAGTACAGCGCTTCATTTGCTTTAAAATATTAAGGATTTGTGTGCCATAACTATGAAATAAGAAAAGGTGAAGGAAATATGGTAACACTACTAAATTAAAAACTCAAGAAAAGTTAACTCATAGTATAAAACCAGAACGTAGCTAATCTGCCACCTGTGTCTATCCGCTTGTAGCCCTTGAAAAGAGACAAATTAACACGAAATATGGAGTTCTTCGACCCCAGTTTTCACCCTTTGTTACTGACCATTCGTAATTCCGAAATGGCGGTACGATCCCCGATTACAACATGATTTTTGGGCAGAGTTTCAAAAACTTGGAATCAGCAGCAGAATACTGGTGATTCTTTTGTAGTATTCAAGCACTTATAAATTTTCGGGAGAAGCATCGAACAGTAGGTGGACTAAGTTTTCTTTTATTTGCCTATTTAATTAAATTTTTGATTCTATGTGTCTTGAAACAGATTGAGTCAAATTTTTCAATATTTTACCATTTCTCTGATTATTACAGGAAATAATAGGAATAAAAACGTAAATAGGTTATTTAAGAAACTGGATTGGAAAAAAAGCATATAGTCGAAGACCGGTTGTCTTATTGATAACCGCCATCCCTATACTGCACTGTTCAAACCAACCTTCCCATTGATGACATTTGTGCTATACTTTCATCCGATTATTTCCCGTTTCACGTGAAAGATTTTTTTCTCGTTGTCTATATCACAACCACAACCCACCGCCACCACTAACATCATAAGCACGACAGCCCTTCGTGAGCTTTGGCCTTCTGCCGAAGATTATTCCACTCTTTCCAGTGCCGAACTCCTCCAGTTTCTACATTCCAATTTTTCTTATGTCATCTCTCACACCTTCCTTCCACCTTAGCTTTGGCCTCTCAACTCTCCTCGTTCCTTCTCGCACAACGCTGAATATCTTCATCATTCTGTCATCAGCTCTCAGTACATCTTCCGCCCAATCGTAACGCAACTGACAATGTCTGGGTCACAGTCGAATCTCTTCCTCCAGACATCATTACTTCCACTAGTTCAAGAATTTGTCTCAAGATCTTTCTTTCCAATATACCAAGTTAATTTTTATCGAATTTCGTTAGTGCCTAGGTTACAGCACCGAATGAAACGCCGTCCTCACTGAAACTTCGTAATCACAGATTAGTTTTCCTGAGCAGCCATTTAAATTTCAGATGTTTTCTGGTAGCTCTTGTTGGCGGACGGTGTTCGATTTAGGATTTCGAAGCTGGCTTTGTTACCGTTTCCGTCTTTTACAAGGTAAGTGAAAGTACGCATTACGTCAAAACTATATGAAACAATTTGTACGAATGGGGTTGATTGGAATCTTCCTTAGTTACAGGCAAATAATTTGCATTCCCTCTGCTTCTCTATAGATTCATCTTTCTAGTAGATCTTTAGAGACCAGTAAACGCTACATTCGTTACTCTTGGTGTTCCTGCAGTTACATCAGTATCACCTGCAAATGCCGGCACATGAAATGGTTTTGTACTGGGAAGTCCCCATTTTACTGATACTCGTATTACTTGCAACCTTCCTCAATGCTATATTAAACAGAAGGCAGGATAATGAATCTCCCTATCCTGGTCCATTTGTTGCGGTAACAGCACTTTATAACATATTCTGTGTCTTAATTTCACTCTTCTTGTTTTCCTTAGGTATATGTAAAATGCCATTCTGAAAAACCATACCTCCACTGGTTTCGGAAGTCTAAACGTTTGAACCTGTATGAGACTATTCTGCCAATCACTACACGTGATAGTATGCAATCCAAAGTGTAGTTGTACGTCACGACCTTACTGTGCTCCCTGACTTTTTTTAAGCTTGTATCCATACCAGCGTTCATGCAACGTCGGGGAACTACACTGTTGACCATTAAAATTGCTAAACCACGAAGATGACTTTCTACAGACGCGAAATTTAACCGACAGGAAGAAGATGCTGTGATATGCAAATGATCAGCTTTTCAGAGCATTCACACAAGGTCGGCGCCGGTGGCGACACCTACAACGTGCTTGCTGACATGAGGAAAGTTTCCAACCGATTTCTTATACACAAACAGCAGTTGACCGGCGTTGCCTGGTGAAACGTTGTTGTGATGCCTCGTGTAAGGAGGAGAAATGCGTACCATCACATTTCCGACTTTGATAAAGGTCGGATTGTAGGCTATCGCGATTACGGTTTATCGTATCGCGACATTGCTGCTCGCGTTGGTCAAGATCCAATGACTGTCGGCAGAATATAGAATCGGTGGGTTCAGGAGGGTAATACGGAACGCCGTGCTGGATCCCAACGGCCTCTTATTACTAGCTGTCGAGATGACAGGCATCTTATCCGCATGACTGTAACGGGTCGTGCAGCCACGTCTCGATCCCTGAGTCAACAGATGGGGACGTTTGCAAGACAACAACAATCTTCACGAACAGTTCGACGACGTTTGCAGCAGCATGGACTATCAGCTCGGAGACCACGGCTGCGGCTATTCTTGACGCTGCATCACAGACAGGACCGCCTGCGATGGTGTACTCAACGACGAACCTGGGTGCACGAATGGTCACGGACATTAAAAGCGTGTATTCGTCATCGCCATACTGGCGTATCACCCGGCGTCATGGTATGGGGTGCCATTGGTTACACGTCTCGGTCACCTCCTGTTCGCATTGACGGCACTTTGAACAGTGAAGGCTACATTTCAGATGTGTTACCACCCGTGGCTCTACCCTTCATTCGATCCCTGCGAAACCCTACATTTCAGCAGGATAATACACGACCGCATGTTGCAGGTACTGTACGGGCCTTTCTGGATAGAGAAAATGTTCGACTGCTTCCCTGGCCAGCACATTCTCCAGATCTCTCACCAATTGAAAACGTCTGGTCAGTGGTGGCCGAGCAACTGGCTCTTCACAATACGCCAGTCACTACTCTTGATGAACTGTGGTATCGTGTTGAAGCTGCATGGGCAGCTGTACCTGTACACGGCATCCAAGCTCTGTTTGACTCAATGCCCAGGCGTATCAAGGCCGTTATTACGGCCGGAGGTGGTTGTTCTGGGTACTGATTTTTTAGGATCTATGCACCCAAATTGCGTGTCAGTTCTAGTATAGTAAATTTGTCCAATGAATACCCGTTTATCATCTGCATTTCTTGTTGGTGTAGCAGTTTTAACGGCCAGTAGTGTATATCGCGGCTGACGGGCAGAACATTACCCAGGCACTGCCGAGGCACAGCACAGGTCTGAAACAGACCAGCGCTGCTTGTGTCGGATAAACATACAAGGTCTCGGTATACACGAACTTACCATTGTGCGGCCCAAATAGAGACCGTGGCATGCCAGTCATGAGGATGTGCATGGTACTGAACAGCGTTCTGGTCAACTTCTGACACGCAGATAGCCTGCAATCACAGATGGCATGGACCCTAGAACTTCTTGTTACGTGGCTGCGTCATGGCGTGAGATGTTCACCGTAAAACTCCTGCTTCGATGAAAGACAAAAAAAATTAAGTCCAAACTTTCTGATTTTAGATTGCATGCTTATCTGCTACCAACTGAGGCGCGTTGCAAATCATATAGTTCTTGCGACAGAAAAAATTGATTTACTGTCCATACTCACTTTGTAGAATGGGTTGTTGATCAAATGAAACCTGGTCAGTGCGTCTACCTTTCCCTTATACGTGAGGTGGTACCACGTAACTGCTGGTATGGTGGCGCCGTCTATTGGTAGAAAGACTGATGTGTGCGCACCGTTTGACGTTGCATAACGTCAGTGTTGTTTCACGCCGAAGAAAAGCTCGTCACACAAGTTATCGTCCACTACCGGACATGCAGGTGAGTAAGCAGGAACAACGAGGAGTGATTCGATTTTTGGCGGCGGAGGGATGAGTACAGTCTGAGTCGTTCAAGTGTTGTGGAATGGCGCAAATGATTCAGATGGTTCAAATGGCTCTATGGCACTATAGGACTTAACGTCTGACGTCATCAGTCCCCTAGAACTACTTAAACCTAACTAACCTAAGGGCATCACACACATCCATGCCCGAGGCAGAATTCGAACCCGCGACCGTAGCGGTCGCGCGGTTCCAGATCGTAGCGCATAGAACCGCTCGGCCACTCCGCCCGGCGCAAACGATTCCTTGAGGGGCGCGAGTCACTGGAAGACGATGTTTGGCCTGGTCAGCTCAACATGTCATCACACCAGAAATGGTTGCGGAAGTGAATACTTTAGTCTTGGACAACCACAGAATCACCGTGGACGAGATTCATCGCTTACTGGCTATTAGCGTGGGCACCGGCCGCACCATAATGCATCAACACTTGAACTTTCGAAATATCTGTGCGCAATGGGTATCCCATCAACTGACCGCTGAACAGCGCAATACTCGATTGGCGCTGTCTTCGAGTCATCTGCAACGTTGTCATGAGGGGGAATGCGGCTTCTGTAGCGTATTGTCACAGGTGATGTAACATGGTGTCACCATTTTGAACCAGAAAGCAAGCGTCAGAGCAAGCAGTGGAAACATGCGACTTCACCACCACCAAAGAAAGCAGAGGCCGTGGACACCAGTTCTGGTAAGGTCATGATGTCCTTTTTTGTTCCACTGCTTGTCGAGTTTCTGGAACGGGAAACCACTATCAATGCCCAGCGTTATTAAGCCACTGTACAAAACCTTAGACGAGCCATGAAGTCGAAACGCCGAGGCATGTTGTCCAATGGCGTTATCATCCTGCGTGATAATGCCCGCCCACACACAGCCAATGCTGTGAGGACGACATTGCAGCAGTTTCAGTGGGAAGCGCTGGAACATCCACTGTACAGTCCCGACCTTCCACAGTGTGACTTTCATGTGTTTAGACCTCTAAAACAAGCTATTCCGGGACATCGATTCGCAGTGGACGACGAAGTGTGTGACTGGGTCCAGACATGGATCCGACAGCAGCCTACTAGCTTCTTCAAGGATGGAACTAACCGACTAGTTTCGCAACGGGATAAATGTGCCAACAGTTTTGGCGACTATTTTTGAGTGCATGTACTGTGCATAACTATATTTTTTAGTTAATAAAATCGTTACCGCTACTTTACGCTAGTGACCGGATTTCACTTGAATGCCCCTTATATGATGGGCTTATTTCAATAGTGGTACAAGTCCATTGCCTCCACTTTTCTGTCTATAAAGCTTCTAACATTAATGGTCCAAACAAACAGAAAGAAAGGTTCATCTCTAGCAAGAAGCTATATGCTTGAATATTTATGGTATCTCAACTGCAGATTTTTCAGCGCTTATTTAACTTTAGGGCTCTGTATCTCAGAATGAATAAAAATGGACTTTTACCACTATTGAAATAATCCCTTCATATATATGTTCGCTGCAGAGACCCTGTTGTCATCCCCTTTGAAAAATACTGACTTTTTAAAGTGAAAAATCCAATTACACTTAAATGATAACTTCATTTATTTATTCCCTCTTGCTGTCATTTACACACTTTTATACCTGGTGCTGAACAGCTTTCTTTGCACAACATTGGCAACTGCCAACTGCCGTATTGTTACAGCCGCGATCGTTTATATAAAAATATTTGTAAAATACAGTTTTCCAAAGCTGTATTTCATAAAATATGAACTGTAGGAAATTAGTTTAACAATAAAATAATTTTGTTGTTTAGCACAAAATTATAGTTATCACGAAACAACATTTACACACATTCTCGGTCCAAAATTACATGCCTTAGTTCAGCATTCTATTTTGTACTTTGTTACGTATTACTAAAAAGCCTTCATATTTTTATGCCGTTATTCTGGAATTTCTAAAATATAAATTGTGTATGAAAATAACTGCACTACAGGCTCGAGTTAATATTCGTATATACTTGTCTGTTTTGTTTGGCTCATTGTAAATTTATGTATATATTGTTACAAATTATTAAAATTTGTGATTTTGTTGTTGACGTGGTGTGTTAACGTCAATTGGTGGAGAATCTACAATTGTTTTCTAAACAACATTAAATAATGAATAATAAACGTGAAAATGTGGGCATAACATAGTGCAGAACTCGTACTGTGTATCGAGTAGTACATTAAACGCTGTGCGTCGCATACTCCAGTATAAGATTCAAGGCTGTTACATGATACCATGCATTGGCCATTTAATTACTGCAGGTGTAGTTGAAGTTGTTTTTAGATATCTAGGTAGCTCTTGATGAAACCGGAGATCTGTTCGATAGTTTTGATATATCACGAATTTATGGAAGTGAGCCAAGCAAAGAAATTGGGATTTGCTATAACGCTGTTATATGTTTCTGGTTTAAATAACTGCCTGGAGGCGGTGAGATTACATCAGTCGGATATCGTCGTTTTCGTCACCCACACACCGGCCGTTGTGGCCGAGCGGTTCTAGGCGCTTCAGTCCAGAACCGCGCTGCTACTACGGTCGCAGGTTCGAGTCCTGCCTCGGGCATGGATGTGTGTGATGTCCTTAGGTTAGTTAGGTTTAATTAGTTCTAAGTTCTAGGCGACTGATGACCTCAGAAGTTAAGTCGCATAGTGCTCAGAGCCACTTGAACCATTTTTTCTTCATCCCTATGCAACCTCTTAAAATTTTCTGTGGAGCTACAATGCATCTGCTCCTTATGCCCTTGACAGGATAATATCGTCCATCCGAAGTTTTTTCATCAATCTGCTTGCAGCAACTTTGAACCATCCGTCAGTGTTTGAACTAACGATGGCTCTTGTCCGCCTACTTGGTGGTTCCTATGCGACTGTGTCTGCACTGGTTTTTACCTTACGCCTCCCACCTTGTCCCGTAGCACCTTTGCGCCTTCCTACTACGTAGCTCCTGCTTTCCATTAGTTGTTGTTACATCATCTCTGCTGTCGATTGACCCTCGATCAGAATTTTTTTTCTTAATATAAAAGTGTATAGCATATCTACATAACTTTCAGTGTTAATTACAAAATTTAATTTGCACTGTTAGTTACAAATTTTAATTAAGTAAAAAACATCGAAAACAATAATACGAGCATAGTGTACATGTGACACGATGTATCAGTGTTACAAGAGAACGTAAACCATGCAGCAAGTGATATAATACAACATGTAGTTCTTGAAATGGCATTATGTATTCAATCTTTCTTTGAAAACTACCATAGATTGTAACTTTCGAGTAAGTAAACCGTATTGACGAAATATAACTGCGTATTCTTTTCTTCTCACACAAACGCTTTTTATCCTCATAAAAAGTTCTCTGAATATATAAATCATGTCAATTCCAGTGGAACATGTATGTCGCACAGGAAATACACTATAAATAGTACAGGAAACATTGGCTTACTTACTATGCACTCAAGAATCAGTCCAACAACTCTCCCAGCAGTGCGGAATATATAAATTAATTAAATATTGAAAGGATAAAAATGTACGCCACAAGCAGTGTCTACTGACCCTCTCGTTGGAGGACGAACCCACCAACCATAGAAGAATGACCTATTCTTTTGCGTCTTAAAATCACTGTGCGTAGAGAATTAGAAGAGTAACACAACTATCTGCTAGTTGCTTACAGTGCGTTCCGTAGAATGACCGGTATCCCAAATCTGTGCGCGTAAGTTTCTTTAAAAAACTATTATGATGTACCTTTCCTCAAAGTTCATCAAAGAAGTTCTGAAAACACCTGTGTATCTATCGTACCTTGTCATGTTTCGTTCACGTACAAACTAAGCGTGCTCATTAAAACAGTAGGCGGGACGTCATAACATTATGATTTGTCATTTTAGACTACATCATAACCTTTGACGGGCTCAGTCAATCTCACTGAGCTGACGCTTCAGATGAACAATGCAGCTGCTGTTGCAAGCGATGCAGAGCAGTCCAGCGAGAAAGGACGATAGCACTGGACCGAGACGGGGGCTACGCAGAAAAACGCCCCCCCCCCCCTCTTCGTTACCTAGCAGAGCGTCCAACCGTTACTGTGGCTTCTCCAAGACGCAACTCACTTAGTTCCCTAAGACAGACTCGCCAGAATAATAAACCAGGCAAGAAAAATACCGTGTCATTGACGACTCGTGGTACTGTAATCACGCTATTTGTCATCCACAAATCTGCCCGATTATGGGTAAGTCACGCCACTTACTCAAGTAAAAATGAGCGCTTGTTGTATTACCCGAGGTCTTTAGTACGATATCGCGAGAGAGGCTTTTAGTTATGGCCAGATAAATCCATATGTTGCAAAGGATTAGCGTATTATTGAATGTTGCCGATTCAAGAAGCGGTATGCCAAGAAGTTGGGCCTGATGGACAGTCCATTTCAGCTGTTAGGGGTGGTAGTCCGGTTACATGACGTCTCCGAAAGCGGCAAGAGAGCTAGTCATAGTGTGTGCCAATTCTTGTAGGATGTGAAAGTGACTCACCTATTCCTTCGATCTCATTATTAACAGTGTGCGAGTGCACTCGCTAATCATGATTTGGTGCTACGCCACAGACAAGTGAGTAGATTATGATGATATAAGTCGTTACTTGAGAATCGTGGCAGCTACAATAATTTTTTCGTACATCCGTCTCTCGACGAACATCAAGAGACTGCTAAACATATTCTGTATTATTACAGACACGTGTCTGCCCCTGGTAACTGAGTGGTCAGCGCGACGGACTGTCATACCTAAGCCCGCATCTCGTGGTCGTGCGGTAGCGTTCTCGCTTCCCACGCCCGGGTTCCCGGGTTCGATTCCCGGCGGGGTCAGGGATTTTCTCTGCCTCGTGATGGCTGGGTGTTGTGTGCTGTCCTTAGGTTAGTTAGGTTTAAGTAGTTCTAAGTTCTAGGGGACTTATGACCACAGCAGTTGAGTCCCATAGTGCTCAGAGCAATTTTTTGTCATACCTAATGGCCCGGGTTCGATTCCCGAATGGGTCGGAGATTTTTCCGCTCAGGGACTGGGTGTTGTGTTGTCCTTATCATCTTCATTTCATCCCCATCGACACACAAGTCGCCGAAGTGGCGTCAGCTCGAAAGACTTGCACCAGACGAACAGTCTACACGACGGGAGGCCCTAGCCACACGACATTTCCATTTCCATTACAGATACATACACTGAGGTGTATATAGAAAGAAGGATCCTTTATTGTATGATTATATGGTAGCGGAACAAACACTGGTAGCAGTTATATCTGTAAAATATCTGGGAGTATGCGTGCGGAACGATTTGAACTGGAATGATCATATAAAATTAATTGTTGGTAAGGCGGGTACCAGGTTGAGATTCATTGGGAGAGTGCTTAGAAAATGTAGTCCATCAACAAAGGAGGTGGCTTACAAAACACTCGTTCGACCTATACTTGAGTATTGCTCATCAGTGTGGGATCCGTACCAGATCGGTTTGACGGAGGAAATAGAGAAGATCCAAAGAAGAGCGGCGCGTTTCGTCACAGGGTTATTTGGTAAGCGTGATAGCGTTACAGAGATGTTTAGCAAACTCAAGTGGAAGACTCTGCAAGAGAGGCGCTCTGCATCGCGGTGTAGCTTGCTCGCCAGGTTTCGAGAGGGTGCGTTTCTGGATGAGGTATCGAATATATTGCTTCCCCCTACTTATACGTCCCGAGGAGATCACGAATGTAAAATTAGAGAGATCAGAGCGCGCACGGAGGCTTTCAGACAGTCGTTCTTCCCGCGAACCATACGCGACTGGAACAGGAAAGGGAGGTAATGACAGTGGCACGTAAAGTGCCCTCCGCTACACACCGTTGGGTGGCTTGCGGAGTATAAATGTAGATGTAGATGTAGTTGTAGATGTAGATGAGGTGACACGCCGGCCGCAGTGGCCGAGCGGTTCTAGGCGCTACAGTCTGGTACCGCGCGACCGCTACGGTCGCAGGTTCGAATCCTGCCTCGGGCATGGATGTCTGTTAGGTCCTTAGGTTAGTTAGGTTTAAGTAGTTCTAAGTTTTAGGGGACTGATGACCTTAGAAGTTAAGTACCATAGTGCTCAGAACCATTTGAACCACTGAGGTGACTAAAGACATCGGAGGCCTCCTAATATCGTGCCGGACCTCCCTGTACCCGGCCTAGAGTAGCAACTCGACGGGGCATGGACTCAGCAAGTCGATGGATGTCCTCTGCAGAAATATTGATCCATGCTGCCTCTGTAGCCGTCCATAATTGCAGAAGTGTTGTCGAAGCAGGATTTTGTGCACGAATTGGCCTCTCGAGTATGTCCCATAAATGTTCGATAGTATTGATGTCTGGCAATCTCGATGACCAAATCATTCGCTCAAATTGTCCAGAATGTACTTAAAACCAATTACGAGCAACTGTGGCCAGGTAACATGGCGCATTGTCATAAATAAAAAAATTCCATCGTTGTTTGGGAACATGAGGTCCATGAATGGCTGCATACGTTCTCTAATTAACCGAACAAACCCAGCCAATGATCGGTTCAGTTTGACCAGAGGACCTAGTCCATTCCATGTAAACACAGTCAACACCATTATAGGGGCACCAGCAATACGCACAGTGTCTTCTTCAGGACTTTGGTCAATAGCTTCGTAGAGTCTGCGCCACACTCCAGCCCTATCATCAGCTTTTACCAACTGAAAATGGGACTCATCTGACCAGGGCACGGTTTTCCAGTCGTCTAGGACGAGCCTAGGAGAGCTGTAGTGCTGTTAGCAAAGGCACTCGCGTAGGTCGTGTGCTGCCTAACCCGCGCTGTCCTAAGGCATACCTTCGTCGTAAGTCCCATATTGATTTCTGCGTTTGTTTCACGCAGTGTTGCCTGTCTGTCAGAACTGACAATTCTACCCAAACGCCGCTGCTCTCTGTCGTTAGGTGAAGATCATCGGACACTGCGTTGTCCTTGGTGGGAAGTGATGCCTAAAATTTGAAATTGTCGGCACATTCTTGACAGTGTGGATGTCGGAATATTGAATTCCGTGGCGATTTCCGAAATGGAATGTCCCAAGCGTCTTGCTGAAATTGCCATTCCGCATTCAGAGTCTGTTGATTCCAGCCATGGGGCCATAATCGCGTCGGACACCTTATCAACTTAATACTTTCGGGTGACACGTCGTCATTACATGAAGGAACCGATGACAGTTTGAAATATATCCTCAGTACCTGTAACAATTTACGCGGAAAATTACAGTTTTGGTACGAATCCTAGGACAATAGTAGGAAAACCTTCTAAGATGAGATACTGATTAATAGAGAAGGAAGACATAATTTAGCTATATACAGAAAACCAACTTCCACTGAAACAATTACACCTTTTGAGTTAGAGCACTGGTCTTAGAGAGGAGTTGGCTATGTGCCGGCGCCGGGTTTCACACACATTTATATATATATATATATATATATATATATATATATATATATATATATATATCCTATATGCTCTTCAACGTATCTCAGTCACTCATTCATACTACTTTAGTCAGCACACTGTGGAAGATAAACGTCGTTATTCTATACTTTGGTGAGTAGAGTAATTGCAATCCCACTAGAGACCAAAGAGAGAGAACAAGGGAAATACGTATTACGAGACACTCTTTTCAATAACGGATTCAATCCTACTATGGTAGGCAATATGTACACAAGGATTATGAAGAAAAAAAAGTCTCACTTAGTGAGATGACGTTTCAATGGCATGCGATAAAAAATTAGAACTACACCTGCATCAATTGCAGTGGCCCTATATCAACGAAAGTGGCACAAGCATTTTGTAGTGAGAAAATCAATATTAGTTTCCGTAATAATAGCACTATAGCAAAACTTCTAATTCATCGGTTGAATGTTATAATCCGTAACTGAAATATAGGGTGTATCAGATCAGCTACAGTGACTATAATGGTACGTACATAGGCCCTATAATGGTACGTAGATAGGTCCAACAGGGAGGTCGTCCAAGGGCAGCTATCACGGACACACAGTCCTAAATAAATAAAACATTCTGTACTCAAGGAACACCTGCGAACTGATAAACTTTCAGTTATCAGTACTGAAAATAGCCTTCAAATACTATACGCTATCGATAAAGGTGCTACTATGGACATTTTGAAAGACCTGGAAATTTAAATTAACCCACAAAAGGAATCCATTAACGTACTGAATAATATAAATAAATAAATAACGAATCTAACCATAGGTAATTTTTCCTTTGCTTTCAGAATACACTGTAGTACTAGTAGATTACAGAACTTACGTCGTTAATGTCCATTTTTTCGAGGCCCAGTTGGTGACGAATGTATATGTAGCAATATGCAAGGTTTATTTTACGTTTCTTTGGACTCACAGTACAATGATACTTAGTTAACATATACTTTTATTAAAATTATACAATGTTTTATACATTCCCATTAGTCTCTTGATGGACAGGTCCATGAATTACGTTTTTCTTCGCGTAACTGGTACCACGTTCCACCTTCTAGGCTTCACTTTTATTCCTGAGCTGGATTTTTATTTCATCCTATTACATTTTTTTCATTAGTTCATAGGAAAATAGGTAACTGTATACAGCTTCCTCATTCTCAGACACGATATGTTTTTCCTCATATGAACTGACCCCCCCTCCCACTCACCTCTAAGTGCCATTGTTCCCACATATCATATTGGTATGTGCGTTTTGTTATATGGATCCATATGTTTCCGGTTGAATTCTGTTATGTTAAGTCTGCATAATTCTGTTTATAAAATACATCCTTCCCATTGGTTCCGTGTTTAACACACACTGCGATATTAATGGTTCAAATGGCTCTGAGCACTATGGGACTTAACTTCTAAGTCATCAGTCCCTTAGAACTAATTAAACCTAACTAACCTAAGGACATCACACACATCCATGTCCGAGGCAGGATTCGAACCTGCGGCCGTAGCGGTCGCGCGGTTCCAGACTGTAGCGCCTAGAACAGCTCGGCCACCCCGGCCGGCTCCATATTAATGATGTTATTTCATTAATCTCTGATTCTGATATCTTAAAGCCGTACTTCGCAATAACAATTTTATGTGCTACAGCAGTATACATCACAGACGAAAAGTATGTGTGGGTATTGTGATTAACTTTGCATGTCACAAGTGACAGATAGGCTTGATTATGGTTAGACTTTCATGTATTGTGTTTGACTTCAGTTTTGCAGACGTCGATGGTTTTGGACCTTACTAGAAGTATGAATCACCATGACTTGTGAAGAATTTTTGACTCCTCATGTAAACTTAAGCGTCGACATTATATAGTGTTTAAAATAAAAGAACTATACTGACACTCATGTTAATTCTACAGTTATTGTTTTCCTCTGTATAGTATGATAAAAAATTTGTTCACTATGTCTGGGCACCTGAAGACGGTGTACACTGTATCGCCGAAACCGATTACTACATAAAATTTAATATATGCAGGTGAAGGCGTTATCATTATTGCACTTCATTATAACCTTGTATCACGATTTTTCAGCAAAATATGTGACGGTTTCACATGTACGTACATAATACAGAGCCTGGTAGCGTGCGATTTTGCGTGTGAAATAAATAAAACAGGTGTCGACTCAAGTTTCCGCTGCCCAAAAACGATATTATTAATATGACTTATTTAGTTTTCGTAGTTTCTACCACGGTGGCACTGAGCAACTGCACATGCTCAGAACATTGTGCGTGGTATGTAATCTCACTTGCACGTTACAGTTTATTGACGATCGGTTTGGAATGGCAAGCATCTATTATGAAGTTACATGTAGTGATGAATCTCAATCACTATTTCAAACTTGGTAATGGATGCTTGCCATCCTAAACCAGTCGTCAGTAATTTCTCATGTGTGGGTTAGATGGCATATCTTGTGAATACTTTACGGATGGTCTCAGGAGGGTCATACTCAACGCCATGCTCGATCCCTATGGTAACACGTAACTAGCGCTTGAGAGGACAGATAAATTGTTTGTTGGGTCGTGTGTCACAGGCCTGTAGTTAGGAAATGTTCTTGAATGCCGCAAGACAAGCATCTGCAAGGATAATGTGAGAGCGTCTGTAGCACCTGGGACTTTCAGCACGCGACAATACTGTTGCAGCTTTCCTTGATGCTGTATCACTCAGAGGCGCGCCGACAGTAGTGCACCGATAAAAATACTCTGGTTCTGTATACAATACCACGAAGGATACAAATGCGTGCGAATGCTACAAGGATGAGGAACATTCCTAGATTGCATTCCTCATCGTCATACAGCCCCAGCAGCTTCTGCGACGGTGTGGAGTGCTTGCTGTTGGATACACAACACGATCAGCAAGATAACGCAAGATCTCGTGGTTTTTCTTGGTCTTCTGACCTACCTCGATGAGGATGTTCGACTGTGACGTTGATCAGCAAGTTCTCCAACTCGTTCATCCATCGGAAACATCTTGTCACTGGTGCCTAGAGACTAGTACGTCACCACTCGCCACCACAGTGGTTAATGAAGTCTGGCGTAGAGTTGAAGCAGCGTGATGGCCGTCCAGATTAGAGTCACTGCTGCTGCGAGAGAAGGCAGCTCTATGTTCTTAGTTCCGCACCATGCATATCCCCACAAATCACCTACAAATTGAATCGTTTGTTTTCCGAACTACACTCGATACGAACAACAAATGAAATTTCGCGATTTGCTATCCTGCTTTTTGTTGCAATTTTAATGGCCACCAGTGAAGCTGCCTATCATTTGACGTCGTCTGAAACCTGAACGCGAAATACGTATTCTGTAGGAACCGAGAAGGCCCTTTTGGCGTCGAGATGATGGCTTCGTAGAACGGCTTTCGGATTTAGATTTGACCGGGAATTTCCGGAAAGGCAGCACCTGGGGCCGCGTGCTTTGTGAGCCAATTTGAGGGCATTAGCGCTGCCCCGGAACAGGCGGCTGCGCACATTCCCCCTAAGAGCCTTTCCGCCGAATTGCCTCTGCAGAACGTATCTGGCCCCGTGCTTCGTATGTCTGGTGCACAGCATCCTGCGGGCGAGGATGGTATTCGCTTCCATTCCCGTACCTCTGCCTTTTACCGCGAGATTCTTTTTCGTTTTTCCGTTATTTTTTGTCTTGTTGTTTGCTCGTTTTCGCAGCCTTCCTGTCCTTGTGCACGGAACGCGAGATGTAGAACGTCTTCCTCGTTCTCTTGCAAAGTTAAACTGAATGTGTGTGGTAACTTCGTAAGATGAAACCAACAGTTCTTAGGACGGCAGGAGGTAACATTTACTCAAATGTGAATAGTACATATTTTGGAGGAACGAATGACACCAGTCGAGTACTATCGCTTTCTTTGAATAAAAGTTGTTGAAAACTGACAGTTGTTCTATCGGCCACACTAAATGCAACGCACCTAGGGGGATAGAACTATCTCCCCAAATCTCGAAGTGATTTTACACGTGGCGGATGATACTTCTTTACAAATGATGGTATTTTAAAGTTTTTGCGCTGGTACTACTTCCGTAACACGTTCGTATTTCTTGAGACAGGAAAAACGCGAGAAACAATATTGACTTCTTGTTCAGAACTGTTGGATAAAAGTAATCGTAGTATAGTTGTTGATTCCTGGGTTGCTTAGACAACCAGAGATTGTGTTTAATATAGCGCTCACCTAAATAGAGTGAATAAACTTGAGTATTTTTCACTTTAATTTACTTTGTAGTTATTTTCAGCTAAATTAACTTAAGTATTAGTTTTAACTCACATTCTAGTAGCAGATTACTCTGTTCTCTAAAACATATATTATTCAATTCTGGAATTACAACACTGCACAGAAGCCGATTGTGAACTTCCGAAAATGTGTTGTGAACTAGTCGGAATTGTTTATGTGTATGTAAACGTATGTGTAGTGAGCAGTTGTAATTTCACGGTGAACTGGCTGGCTCAAATGGCTCTGAGCACTATGGGACTTAACATCTATGGTCATCAGTCCCCTAGAACTTAGAACTACTTAAACCTAACTAACCTAAGGACAGCACACAACACCCAGCCATCACGAGGCAGAGAAAATCCCTGACCCCGCCGGGAATCGAATCCGGGAACCCGGGCGTGGGAAGCGAGAACGCTACCGCACGACCACGAGATGCGGGCACGGTGAACTGTTCAAATATTTGATGACAACTGGGTCCACAGCCTTTACATAACATTTGTGCATCATTTCATGTTATGACTGTCAGATAATTTTGTTGGATGCAATGTTGTCAAGCATACAGTTTGTGTGCTGGTAGACTGATAAATATACTACATGGGGTGAATCTCGATGCTGTCACAGACGTGAATAATCGATGTAAATAATTTAACGCCTAAATTTCTGTACTCAAATTAAATTGCAATTGTTAATTGAAGTACGAAGAACGTAATTCGGGCGCCTAACAGGCGAAGGAAGTAAACTAACCTGTTCTCATTATTTCAGGATTTTTATAGGAACGCCAGTGAAAATGTTAAGAAAATTCGGGCTTGATCTAGCCTTTCTGGCTAGCCGTATAACCACGAAAATGGGTAAGAGAATTCTGGCTTAGTTAACAGAATTTTTAAAGTCAACCTCTAAACATCATCAGGCATAAAAACCTAATACTCGATCTGTAAGCGTATATGATTTTTCTTTGATCTTTAGTACGTGAAGCTATGAGAAGATTTTTTTTTTATCAACCGGAAAAGCTTTTCCTCCCGCGCTCTTGGTAAATGATAAATAATTTCCGTTCACGGAGATTTAGGTGGGAATTTGTCGCTGTTGCCTGTGAAAGGTCATTACCAGCCCGGCGGGACTGTGGAGGCGCTCAGGTCGTTTCTCAGTGCACAAAGCCCTCGGAGCGTCTGCCAGAGACGAATTAGAGCATGTTACGGGAAGCTGCGGCTTCTTTCCGCTCTGGAGAATCTAGAAGCTGGAGGCATGACCATAGTTCTGCAACAGTTCAGTTTTTATTCTTTTTGAGGAAGTCTAATTAATAAAAAAATTTTTTTTAGTTTCTTTGGTTCGGTGGTTGGTTTGGGGAAGGAGACCAGACAGCGTGGTCATCGGTCTCATCGGATTAGGGAAGGATGGGGAAGGAAGTCGGCCGTGCCCTTTCAGAGGAACCATCCCGGCATTTGCCTGGAGTGATTTAGGGAAATCACGGAAAACAATCAGGATGGCCGGACGCGGGATTGAACCGTCGTCCTCCCGAATGCGCCACCTCGCTCGGTTTAGTTTCTTTACTGTGTTTTGTAGTACGTTGAAAGGTTCTTCATGTGAAGTGCTTCTCGTAAGATAGGACTGTTGGGTTGGCAATTAACTACTTAACCGTTGTAACGAAAGGATTGTTGGAATGCATAGACCATTCATAATTACTTTGGCTCTTGTTTGTTGAACCACTGCGGGAAAAGAAATCTGTGCTGTCTGCTGTCTAAGGGGGAGCATGGGAGATGAGCGTAGCGTGGGAATGTTACTCGGCTTTTACGCACGCTTTCGCTCTTTGTCACTTTCCCGTACGGGTAAGATGTTCTAGCTTCATTAGTCTTACAGAGAGCTACCAAGATTACGACCATTCTTGCAATTGTCGGGCGTGAAAATTCCCCACGTCATTTTTCCTCACCAAGTGCGATGCATATCAGCGTACTAACTGGGAACAATTTTAACCGTTGACTCTAAAAATAAGACATGACCTGAACAGATAAACGGCATTGGCACTAGGTAAAATAAAATCTGAAGAGTGACTGCAACGGCGAAGAAACTAATTTTTCTTGTACGTCTCTTTGATGTAATTTATAATGACTTAGTAGAAAATATTCAAATATTAAATTCAGAATACCTCGAGAGGCCTCACACAAACTTTCATTGTTTCTGATGTTTCACCCAACTCGCGAAAAGTACGAAATTCGGGTTCGAGTGTGCTCTGACGGAAATTTTCAGTTGCGACTTTATATTCGTTACGTTGCTGCTTTACTATGTCTGAACGAACTGTACTGATATGATTTCACGTGATCGCATCATTGTTGATTTCACCTCCACTGAGATATTCATATCCGTTCAGTGCATTTCATTCTTTTCGCATTCAGTGTAGGCTCACATTACGAAGCCCACCTTCCGGTATATACTGTATTTAGGCATGTCCCATTTCAGCATACTCAGCTGCTAGATGACCATGTGACTCGGTCAAGCCTTTCGTGTGTCCCCACTGGTTTCTGGAGTTACGTTATCTGCAGTGCTTCTCACGATATAGGGGAGAACTCAAACTCATCTCAGAATGATTCGAGTGAAAATCCCCTCAAACACTACGTTCGAGAAGCTGCTGCGAATGATCAACTGGACTGAGATCCGCGGAATTTTGTAGCCGTGGAAGTTCTTCGAAATCTCCATTGTGATCTTCTAGCCTTCGTGTTGACAGAGTTAACCCAGGGGAAAGCAGATTGTTCCATGTTCACATTACAACAGACGACGATTCGTAACTCAATCGGCCACCACTGCATACGTTGTGGATTATGGCCCCGAACAATCCCACAGAAGATAATGTTATCACTGCGTGAGTGCACATTCGAAGTAGAGTCGGGCAACATATCACTTCCTTCCAGGTCTGTCCCACGAAATGTCTACGACGAGAATATCGTACAGAGGTTTATCGACAGTCATTCTACCGCACACGACAAGATGTGGAGTGTAGAGGTAGAATACCGGATGTCCTTCGGTTCCCCTTGCTGATTAGGTCATTCAGTAACAATGCTGGCTGCAGTACTTCGTTGTAGAGCGCCTTTTGTTGATCAGTCAGATACTAGCCCAGGGAGCGAGCTGACTTCCGAGACGCATGATATCTTCACATTGCAGGTATCGGTCCGCCGGGCTGTTGCTTGATGAGTGGCTTACATTTCACTCAAAAAGTATTTACTTACTTATCCAGTGGTCGCCGGCTGTGTAGACCATGCGCTGTATTCTGCCTGTTGCTCCTGAAAGTGTTCCGAATCCCAAATGAACTCATTAGAATGATAAGATTATGTTTGAGTGAATCGAGAGCTATCATAAGAATTGGAGGACCTTTCTCACAACCTTTCCCCATAAGAAATGGATTAAGGCAGGGAGGTTCACTGTCATGCATACAATTTCAACTCTCCCTGGAGAAATTGTAAGAGAGACGAAAGTTGAAGAGTGTAGTGAGCTACTAATGGAACGTAGCAGGTTTCAGATATTTACTTACCCAGACGCCATAGTTTTATTGAGCGAGAGTGAATATTATCGTGGGGAGATGTGTGAACAGATCATCGTAGCAACTACTCTACCAGGACTACCCACAAATACACAAAAAATAGACCATAAGCAAGTAGGCAGAGCTAAATATGCACAAGAGCACTTCACAGTCGCCCGCATCTCGTGGTCGTGCGGTAGCGTTCTCGCTTCCCACGCCCGGGTTCCCGGGTTCGATTCGCGGCGGGGTCAGGGATTTTCCCTGCCTCGTGATGGCTGGGTGTTGTGTGATGTCCTTAGGTTAGTTAGGTTTAAGTAGTTCTAAGTTCTAGGGGACTGATGACCAAAGATGTTAAGTCCCATAGTGCTCAGAGCCATTTGAACCATTTTGAACTTCACAGTTAACGGAGAGAAGCTCAAGTCTGTTGATCATTTCAAGTAACTAGGGAGTTGGTACAATTGTCGTAATGAAATATCCATAGATGTGACTGAAAGAATTCATGCTGGTTCCAGGTGTCTATATGCCCTCAGAGATACGTTCAAGTCTAAAGCCATAACACATTTCTGCGAAAATGAAGATCTACAGTGCCGTTATACACCCCATTGTCCTCTGTGGTTCAGAAAGCTCGACACTAACTAAACGGGAGATGCAAAAGTTTCTAACATTTGAAAGAAAGGCGCTGAGAAGAATCTAGGGTCTCATGAGAGACGAAGATACTTGTTGAGCAAGAAAAAAATAATGAAATTTATGAGATCATAAACGAGCCGAGCGATTCACTATATCAAAATAGCAGACGACTCCAATGGACAGGTCACGTAATAAGGATGTCAAAGACCCGACTTCAAAAAGAAATTTTCATTGCCCACATTACAACAAAAAGACCCCTGGGTAAGCCAAGAAATAGATGGAGAGACAACATAAACAAAGATCCGGAATCTCTGTAGTCAGTCACAAGGAAGCTAGATACATATTAACCCGGAGAAAGTCATTTGTATCGCTGCAAAATGTGACCCCTTTGCACCACAGCTGTCACAGTGCAATTATGAAACACATAATTAGCTGTCTAATAAATCAGCAAATTTTCTGCGTTGTAAGGCGCTGTCTTTCCCCTGGCTCTTGTAGTTTACCATGCAGTTCGGCCATAAAGGCTCTTGAAAACAGCTGAGTAATTTGATTGTTTCATATTGGGATATCTAGCTGTATCCTCCCTTACAAGTGTCGCTCCTCCGATCTTAGGGGGAACCTCATAACTGGACTCGTGTTTGGGAAGAATAGGATCGATTATCCATACGACCACTTAGGTGTAGATATTCCGTAGTTTTTCTTAATACAGGTGTCGACTGGAAATCCCCTCTTAAAGCTGTCGCAGCACTAAATCCAAAAGACAGATAACGAGACACGTAACTGACGACAAAAAGTGCGGGTAGGAGTCGCGCACTGAGGTTTCAGTACAAAATTATGCATGTGGACAGTTCACCCATTCCGGGAATCGAGTATCAAGGCGATTTTTGCCTGTTATCGACGCTGATACTGGCAAAATATCGGTTCCAGGGATCCCAAGACTTTCGAGAATGGTGCATGAGTTTCCGAGTGTCAAAATGTGTGACAAAAATGACCGTACGCTTTGATTGCATTAACTTAAAAGGATAAACTTGTTCACCACCAGGCGGTCCAGTCGGACAGACAGACACAGACTGTTGGGAACAGAATGATCCTATAAGGGTTCCATTTTTACCGACTGAGCTACGGAACCCTAAAAATAAACTAATGTCGCTACACAGAGGAAAAATAACTGCACCTGACGGAATACGTATGAGTCCACCTATAGTTTATTTAATGAAAATTTTTATGTATTTATTTATTACACTGTAGCCTGTTGTCTGTCATTTGAACACGAGTTGTATCCACTTGAACTCAGATTGTTACTACCAACAGTCATTTTTTTCGTTTACATTGACACCTAACGATAAAAAATGCACCATCAAAACTAACGCAATACGGTTTCCCATTACCTTCACTTTTTGTGCTATTAGTGAAGGCTATACTTACTGCCACACATTTTACTGCATACCTGAATACCGAGCGAGGTGGCGCAGTGGTTAGCACACTGGACCCGCAATCGCTTCAGAAAAATGCCGGGATGATTCCTTTGAAAGGGCACGGCCGACTTCCTTCCCTGTCCTTTCCTAATCCGATGAAACCGATGACCGCGCTGTTTGGTCTCTTCCCCCAAACACCAACCCAAACATGGGTGATTTCCGTAAGAAACACAATAAACCATAATTACATTATTACTCTTTAACGAGCCGCAGGAGACTGTGGGTCCCTTGTACCAAAATACTCAGAAAGTAGGCCCGGACAGCCTATGAGAGTTGGCGGGTGGCGTTCTGGCGCACCTTGTATACCACTACTGTTATCATACAACTTATTTCCCTCCAGTCTGTCACTGATATACGCTATAACTAATTGCAATATGTTAAGAACAGCAGTGACACTAGTTTTTATGTGCCACATTGGCAGGTCCAGCCGGCTCCTCAGTAAGGATGGGAGAAACCGACCAGTTCAAACCGATACGTTATTTTAGTTCTGAATAACCGGTATTTTTCGCTATTTGTTTGGCCTCGGTTTTAACAGATGTTTTTTATTATTTACTAATAACCGGATAAAAAAATCGATATATCAATTAGCCATAGCAGTAGTGCTAAAAATAAACTTTTTTAAAAACGAGTAATTCTTATTCGTAAAATTTTCATTTGCGTTATTGCGTCATTACAGAAAATGGGAAAAGCGATCAGTGCTGTTTTAACAGCGATGTCAACAGAAACGAGCAACGAACACATGGCATAAGAATTGGTACAGCATTGCTGAGACAATAATGTAACTGTTACGAAATGGCGTGTGGTAGTGGAGAGTACGTGTGTGCATGGATTATGGGAGACTTGATCCATCTGGGCTGTATGATAGGTTCGTCGTCGGACATTATTTGTACTAGAGAATAGCTACATCCCTAGTCTGGAAGTATTTTACGAAGTGCATTACCAATGAAGTTCAGTGCTCCAGTTCCTTTAAAAGAATATGACTGGGGGGCGCCACAATGAACTTCTGATATCATATAAGGAGGAAACGTAAAACTTAACAACCTATTTATAGTTTACAATAGAAACTAAAAGTAACTGATCTGTTGCGTGTGTCTACCTAATATACCTTTATTATCTGCTTGTAGTGCTTGAAAACAGACAAATCAACCACATTTTTCACCTTTTAGCTCTGACTATTCCTAATGCCCAAATAGTGCTATGATCCTCGATTACAGCGTGATTTTTGAGATTTTCAAAAAAAAAAAAAAAATTAAAATAAGCAGGAGAATATTGGGGATTTTGTTTTGTAGTATTTAGTCACTTATCACTTTTCTCGAAAAGTAGCGAATGGTGGACAGACAAAATTTTTATTTTATTTCCCTATTTAATTTAATAATGTCACGTATAAGAATGTGTAAGTAGACGAATGACGAACACTAACTTCACTTAACGAAGGTTTATTCAGCATTTGCACATACAAGAGCGCGGAGCGAAATGCCTCCGGCCAGAACACATATCTACAGAACATTCCAGTAGAATGATTCTTGAGATTTGTGGATACTTCTAGAACGTACTCGAACCGAATATAGAAGTTAAAATGGTACAGACCAGGTTAGTTTTGAACTCGCGATCCTCCATTCAACAGTTAAGTATCATAACCACGGTACTCGTGAGCTGCTTCAGCGACAATATTTTGATTCTACAGGGTGTTTCAAAAATGACCGGTATATTTGAAACGGCAATAAAAACTAAACGAGCAGCGATAGAAATACACCGTTTGTTGCAATATGCTTGGGACAACAGTACATTTTCAGGCAGACAAACTTTCGAAATTACAGTAGTTACAATTTTCAACAACAGATGGCGCTGCGGTCTGGGAAACTCTATAGTACGATATTTTCCACATATCCACCATGCGTAGCAATAATATGGCGTAGTCTCTGAATGAAATTACCCGAAACCTTTGACAACGTGTCTGGCGGAATGGCTTCACATGCAGATGAGATGTACTGCTTCAGCTGTTCAATTGTTTCTGGATTCTGGCGGTACACCTGGTCTTTCAAGTGTCCCCACAGAAAGAAGTCACAGGGGTTCATGTCTGGCGAATAGGGAGGCCAATCCACGCCGCCTCCTGTATGTTTCGGATAGCCCAAAGCAATCACACGATCATCGAAATATTCATTCAGGAAATTAAAGACTTCGGCCGTGCGATGTGGCCGGGCACCATCTTGTATGAACCACGAGGTGTTCGCAGTGTCGTCTAAGGCAGTTTGTACCGCCACAAATTCACGAAGAATGTCCAGATAGCGTGATGCAGTAATCGTTTCGGATCTGAAAAATGGGCCAATGATTCCTTTGGAAGAAATGGCGGCCCACACCAGTACTTTTTGAGGATGCAGGGACGATGGGACTGCAACATGGGGCTTTTCGGTTCCCCATATGCGCCAGTTCTGTTTATTGACGAAGCCGTCCAGGTAAAAATAAGCTTCGTCAGTAAACCAAATGCTGCCCACATGCATATCGCCGTCATCAGTCCTGTGCACTATATCGTTAGCGAATGTCTCTCGTGCAGCAATGGTAGCGGCGCTGAGGGGTTGCCGCGTTTGAAGTTTGTATGGATAGAGGTGTAAACTCTGGCGCATGAGACGATACGTGGACGTTGGCGTCATTTGGACCGCAGCTGCAACCAGGCGAACGGAAACCCGACGCCGCTGTTGGATCAGCTGCTGCACTAGCTGTGCGTTGCCCTCTGTGGTTGCCATACGCGGTCGCCCTACCTTTCCAGCACGTTCATCCGTCACGTTCCCGTCCGTTGAAATTTTTCAAACAGATCCTTTATTGTATCGCTTTTCGGTCCTTTGGTTACATTAAACCTCCGTTGAAAACTTCGTCTTGTTGCAACAACACTGTGTTCTAGGCGGTGGAATTCCAACACCAGAAAAATCCTCTGTTCTAAGGAATAAACCATGTTGTCTACAGCACACTTGCACGTTGTGAACAGCACACGCTTACAGCAGAAAGACGACGTACAGAATGGCGCACCCACAGACTGCGTTGTCTTCTATATCTTTCACATCACTTGCAACGCCATCTGTTGTTGAAAATTGTAACTGCTGTAATTTCGAAAGTTTTTCCGCCTGAAAATGTACTGTTGTCCCAAGCATATTGCAACAAACGGTGTATTTCTATCGCTGCTCGTTTAGTTTTTATTGCCGTTTCAAATATACCGGTCATTTTTGAAACACCCTGTATGTACCTTGAAACAGAGTAAGTCAAAATGTTTCAGTCTTTGTTCGATTTCTGCGTTTACTACAGGCGTTAATAGGAATAAAAAACCGAAAATCGATTATTTCAGAAACCGATTATTGTGAGCGGTTTTAATACTCAGGTTGAACTGGTGTTGAAAAAAATGATGTAACCAAAAACTGGTTGTTACAGTGATAACCGCCATCCCTACTCCTCGGGCGTTGATGAGAACATTGCGGTGGACTTGGTTTTTCCGTTTTCCACCGATACGACTCCCCTGTTCGACGGAGGAAGCGCTGCCACGTGCCGGCCCACATCACTCCGGTTCTTGTTACTGCAGGACGACTCAAGGTCCACTGCTGCGCTTCCACTCTTGTGTGGTAGTTTGGTTGCAGTGGATCCAGTGTTGGCTGTTCTTCCTGCGCAGCTGCTGATCACAGCTGTCTTCTGTGCCTTACCTCTCGAGCTTTCTCCGAAGCCATCAATAGTACAGCGGACAACGGTTGTTGATTGAGTATGTAATACACTACGCAAGCCGTCCTTGAAATAGCGACAGCGATATTGTCCGGCGTCTGGAACTGTCTCGCACCGCAGTATCTCCCTAAGGTGGTGTCTTCGGTGCCGTTTCAGTTGTTGCCGCTTAGTCCGCATTTAGTATATTCATGCGACCTTCTTCATCACAGACGCATGCGGATGTTTGTCTTCGCCCAGCTACACTCATACTCATAAATTAAGGATGATTGCAGAATGTGGTGCTACACAACGTCGCACTACACAAACCTGGCACTAATAGCATGGGCACATAGGGAGCACAGATCTGTAAGTCCACGGTTTTGGTGATAAGTTGAGAAAACCATCCCGAAACACATGTGCTACAAAACGCCACTGTTTCCTGCGCATGTACCCCGACGCCAGTATGGGATATGATCACCAAGCACACGTACACAGGCCGCACAACGGGTTGGCATACTCTGTATCAGGTGCTCGAGCAGCTGCTGGGGTATAGCCTCCCATTCCTGCACCAATGCCTGTCGGAGCTCTGAAGTGTCGCAGGGTTTGAAGACGTGCAGTGATACGTCGACCGAGAGCATCCCAGATGAGCTCGATGGGGTTTAGGTCTGGAGAACAGGCAGGCCACTCCATACGCCTGATATCTTCTATTTCAAGGTACTCCTCCAAAATGACAGCTCGGTGGAGCCGTGCCATATCATCCATCAGGAGGAAGGTGGGACCCACTGCACCTCTGAAAAGGTGGAGATACTGGTACAAAATGACGTACCGATACAATTGACCTGTTACAGTTCCCTTGTCAAAGACATGCAGGGGTGTACGTGCACCAATCATAATCCCACTACACACCATCAAACCACGACTTCCATACAGGACAGTAAGGGGTTGGTATCTGGTTCCTGGTTCCTGGTTCACACCAGATGAAAACCCGGCGTGAATCACTGTTCATACTATACCCGTACTCGTCCGTGAACATAACCTGGGACCACTGTTTCAATGACCATGTACTGTGTTCTAGACACCAGGCTTTACAGGCTTTCCTGTGACCAGGGGTCAGTGGAATGCACCTTGCAGGTCTCCGGGCGAATAAACCATGTCTGTTGAGTCGTCTGTAGACTATGTGTCTGGAGACAACTGTTCCAGTGGCTGCGGTAGGGTCCCGAACAAGGCTACCTGCAGTACTCCGTGGCCGTCTGTGGGCACTGACGGTGAGATATCGGTCTTCTTGTGGTGTTGTACACTGTGGACGCGCCGTACTTTAGCGCCTGGACACGTTTCTTGTCTGCTGGAATCGTTGCTATAATCTTGAGGTCACACTTTGTGGCACACAGAGCGTCCGTGCTACGACCTTCTGTGTTGTCCAGCCTCCAGTCGCCCTAGTATTCTACCCCTCATAAAGTCATCAATATGTGTTCTTTGAGCCATTTTCAACACAGTCACCGTTAGCACGTCTGAAAACGTCTGCACACTTACTCGCTGCACCGTACTCTGTCACGCACCAACACACCTCTGCGCGTGTGGATTGCTGCCAGCGCCACCGTGCGACGACCGCATGTCAAATGCACCGCATGATCATACCCCGAGGTGATTTAAACCCGCAAACCGCCCACCAGAGCGTTGTTTCACCAATTTATCAGCATTACCCTTAATTTATGAGCATGAGTGTAGATGCCAGTACGTGGCGTGTGGGCTATGGCCCGTCAAGAAGTGTGTCAGACCTCTTGAGGGACTCGGGTGCTTCATTCGCCGCCTCTGTTTTATATTTTGGAGAAAACCGTAGGTATGCGAAAGAACTTACTTCTCTTCTGGAGCACTTAATATTACACTATAAAGTGAGTTCACTTACTGCCATCGTCAGGGTCAAAACGTAGAATTGGTAAGACAAGGTTCATTGACAGTGCAACCTCATAGCTGATACCGCGATTTGTGAAAGGTTTTATTGCTATTGGCACTGAATCTTGTTTTAAAGTTTCTACGAGGGGCGTTCAATAGGAAATAAAACACTTTTTCCGAAAGGAGGTTGGTTTTATTCAGGATTCCGATATACCATATTATCCCGCACTCTTGTTTACAAATTTTGAACATTTAACGCGACCGCCGTACGCCACCTTACCGAGAGTGCCTGTATGTCCGCACGGTACCGCTCTACTGGTCGACGTCGGAGCTAATGTCTTTCTGAATCAGCAGCCGCCCCATCATACACTTAATGCGTCCCACGGAGTGCGTCCTTTATTGACCTTGCTCTTTATGGTCTTGTGTTAGGCGGTGAATCCGTCGATCACTTCGCGTGAGACTGTCCCCACGTTCCAAGATCGCGGGAGTCACAGCTATGTGCGGCCGACCTGCGCGCGGGAGGTGGGACAGGATTGCGCGGCCTTGTCGCGGTGATGACAGACGCTTCGCCCAACGACTCATCGTGCTTTTGTTAACAGCCAGGTCTCTGTCGATATTCATCAAGCGCATATGAATACCTGCGATGCTCTGGTTTTCCGCCTAAAGAAACTCTATGACAGTTCTCTGCTTCGAACACACCTTCGTTACAGACGCCAGTTTGAAAACTACGTATAGCGCCACCACCTATCTGAACTTCATAGCCGGCCGTAGTGGCCGAGCGGTTCTAGGCGCTTCAATCTGGAACCGCACGACCGCTACGGTCGCAGGTTCGAATCCTGCCTCGGGCATGGATGTGTGTGATGTCCTTAGCTTAGTTAGGTTTAAGTACATTACTGGCCATTAAAATTGCTGCACCAAGAAGAAATGCAGATGATAAACGGGTACTCATTGGACAAATATATTATACTACAACTGATATGTGATTATATTTTCACGCAATTTGGGTGCATAGATCCTGAGAAATCAGTACCCAGAGCAATAACCTCTAGCCGTAATAACGGCCTTGATACACCTGGGCATTGAGTCAAACAGAGCTTTGATGATGTGCACAAGTACAGCTGCCCATGCAGCTTCAACACGATACCACAGTTCATCAAGAGTAGTGACTGGCGTATTGTGACGCGCCAGTTATTCGGCCACCATTGACTAGACGTTTTCAATTGGTGAGAGGTCTGGAGAATGTGCTGGCCAGGGCAGCAGTCGAACATTTTCTGTATCCAGAAAGGCCCGTACAGGACCTGGTCGTGCATTATCCTGCTGAAATGTAGGGTTTCGCAGGGACCGAATGAAGGGTAGAGCCACGGGTCGTAACACATCTGAAATGTAACGTCCACTATTCAAAGTGCCGTCAATGCGAACAAGGGGTGACCGTGACATGTAACCAATGGCACCCCATACTATCACGCCGGGTGATGCGCCAGTATGGCGATGACGAATACACGCTTCCAATGTGCGTTCACCGCGATGTCGCCAAACACGGATGCGACCATCATGATGCTGTAAACAGAACCTGGATTCATCCGAAAAAAGGAGGTTTTGCCATTCGTGCACCCAGGTTCGTCGTTGAGTACACCATCGCAGGCGCTGAGTCTGCGATTCAGCGTCAAGGGTAACCTCAGCCATGGTCTTCGAGTTGATAGTCGATGCTGCTGAAACGTCGTTGAACTGTTCGTGCAGATGGTTGTTGTCTTGCAAACGTCCCGATCTGTTGTTTCACGGATCGAGACGTGGCTGCGCGATCCCTTACAGCGATGCGGATAAGATGGCTGTCATCTCGACTGCTAGTGATACGAGGCCGTTGGGATCCAGCACGGCGTTTCCCATTAACCTCCTGAATCCACCGATTCCATATTCTGCTAACAGTCATTGGATCTCGACCAACGCGAGCAGCTATGTCGCGATGCGATAAACCGCATCGCGACAATCCGACCTTTATCAAAGTTGGAAACGTGATGGTACGCATATCTCCTCCTTACACGATGCATCACAACAACGTCTCACCAGGCAACGCCGGTCAACTGCTGTTCGTGTACGATAAATCGGTTGGAAACCTTCCTCATTTCAGCACGTTGTAGGTGTCGCCACCGGCGCCAACCTTGTGTGAATGCTCTGAAAAGCTAATCATTTGCATATCACAGCATCATCTTCCTGTCGGTTAAGTTTCGCGTCTGTAGTACGTCATCTTCGTGGTGTAGCAATTTTAATGGCCAGTAGCTTAGTTGTAAGCCCGGGGAACTGATGACCTCAGAAGTTGTAGTGCTCAGACTCATATGAATCATTTTGAACTTCATGAAACTATAGGGGCTGAAGCGGGAATATTACAGTATGTTCCACAACGAATTCCGCATGTTTTCATCCGAAATTGGCGGAGAAAAGAAATGTGTTGCAGTGTTTATCGAAAGCCCCTGTCAAATTTTTATCTGACGGTGGCGGTAGCCTAAACGACGTTGTAAATAAAGATGTAGAACGGTTTTATTCACGAAGAAATGGTGGTAGTACTGGAGCTTTCTAATGACCAGATCATGGATGGGAATTCATTGTCTGAACTTGGATTTTTCCGTACGCTCTTCATAGAGTGTTAAGACGGTCGCGGCGGGGAGTAGCACGGCAGCCCTTGCAGTACTGGTAATAAAGGGAAGCCTTGGTTGAGAGCGTGTTGCGTCCGGGAAGCAACAAGTAGCGGCAGACGCGGCCGTTTCACGCGCCGGCGGAGCGGGCCCGCTCTGTGAAGTCACCGCTCGCGTGCCGTCACTGGCTGCACCTCGCCCCCTCGCGTGACAACGGCGCTCTTCCGGCCCGGCCGCAGGGGGACCCCCAGATTTAAGCGACGCCTGAATAACGGCTAAGTAACACGCTCCCCCACTCGTCCCAGAGGCGGAAAAAACGGGGGCCTCGCTCTGCATAAAGAGCGACTCTGTTAAGCGCCGCGTGGGGAACTGTCGCTCTAGCCCCTCCTCATTTCCTTTTTCTTGTGGAGACGTTTCTCATCCCGATGTACTGCCGTTTACTGCGCTCTGCATTCCCCCACCGAGGCGTAATTTTTGAGGCTATGCCGACTAGGTTTCGTGTCACATGGAAGGAGACCGTGTGATAAGCCAACAAAAAGATATCATGCAATGCGGGAAGATCTGAAGCGAATCGGCAACGGTGTACCCAGTGAGGGGCTGGGGAAGACACCTGCCTCCTAGTTACATTACGCGGAACGACAGGGTGACGGACGAAAATATTGTTCAAATTCAGGATTTTTTCTCCATACAGTAATGTAGTATACAGATGGTGTTTGCTGCATTGAATAAAACATACATTTTTGTATGCAATCAGTAACAACTTGCGCTTTAGGTGGTTGAGCATTGCCTTGCAAAATGATGGTCAGGTCCTGGAGAAAGTGTCACCACTTCTGTCTCTAAGCTGGTCGTAGGTTGTGTTCCAAAAATGAACTGCATAGAGACGGAAGTGATGACACTTTCTGCATGACCTGACCATCATTTTGCAGGACAATGCTGTTACTGATAGGTTATACTGATAGGGCTACTAAGTGCTATACCACCTACTGCACTCCCCTGACTGAAGCCCTCGTGAGTTCGATTTCCAAACAGAAGGAAACACTTCACGGCATTCGCTTCAGAACTGCTACAAACTCGTCGGGCAATAGATCGCGCCGCTCGAACTGTCAACACAACTGGCACTGCTAAGAGTATCCTTCAACTTCCACATCACTGGCAACGGGCTAAACACAATGCTGGTGACTACCTTGAAGGTCAGTCAAACTTTGAAACACGTATCTATTTTGTACGAGCTGCAAATAAATAATTGCCACTATTAAAGTTCCAACCCCCGTATCACGAGTACGTGGCGTCTACGTGTCCTTCTCAGTGGTCATTCTGCATCCGACGCTGTAGTTGTAACATGTAACATGTAACATTTTAAAGTTTGTACCGTATTTCTTGTTCAGACAGGCCCTCTGTGAAGTTTGAGCCCAATTAGATGGGGACTTAATCGAAAAGTTTACGTTTGATATAGCATTTTGTACTGGCTATGACAGTGTATGATACTGAAGTCAATGGGAGCACACTTTCGCAGTTGCTCGCTAACGCCTCGTTTTTGCTTCTGTTATCGCGTACTTTCAGCCGTGTTACTTTTCGCCATTAATTACTATACTCATTACTGATTGATTTCTATGTGATGAAAAACAGCAAACCGGTTATAGTGAAGTTTTGCTCTTACCAGGTTTCGACACCTGATAGGGGTGTCTTCATAAGAAAATCCAAAATTACGTGAAAAGATTAAAAATAAACATTAACATAGAGAAAATCTAAGAAATATACAGTTTTTAAATACGAACAAATTTAAAAGCAATCATGCCCTCGTCACAGGAAATACTTCATAATACTACATAAAACTGAAGACATTAAAACTGGCATGATAAATGCCAGTAAAATTAGAGCTACATTGCTTAGCACGGTAAACTGCGCTAAGGGCTGAAATAGCTATCAGTCACTGGAGATGGCATCAGACTAAGAGGCTCACATGCCGAAGTTGCCACAATATGGACACGACAGAAGTCGCGCCATCTAGTAACAGTCCAAGATACCAGCTGCTTCATTTACGAAAAATATTTTAAACAGCATGTAAGTTTTCATCTCACATGTCAGTAGCCAGTATTATGCACAATGAAATTATATAGGGCAACGCAACAGCAAGTATTAGGTATATTTTTCTACGAAACTATTACCATGTAATTGACGTCGTGAACTTATTTAGGATTGTGCCTGTAATTACCAAAGGATCGAGAAAGGATGAGCTGTATATATTTGTACCCTTTTTCCCTCAGAGATTTTGCTTTTAGCGTGCTACGCCATGTAGGTATAATTGTACTGGCAGTTACGGCTTGTCAGTCTCAATGTCTGTAATTTTATGTGGTTTTAATATTAACGTCTTAATGAAGTATTTAATGTACGAGAGAATTATTGCTTTTTAAATTTGTTCGTCAGCTACATGTGAGTACAGTGTTCTTATAAACCCGATCGCAATACAAACTGTCTATTCCGAGTCCGCAGCTCGTGGTCGTGTGGTAGCGTTCTCGCTTTCCACGCCCGGGTTCCCGGGTTCGATTCCCGGCGGGGTCAGGGATTTTCTCTGCCTCGTGATAACTGAGTGTTGTGTGGTGTCCTTAGGTTAGTTAGGTTTAAGTAGTTCTAAGTTCTAGGGGTCTGATGACCATAGATGTGAAGTCCCATTGTGCTCAGAGCCATTTTTTTGTCTATTCCGTAGTTTTTCTTCATGTTAATGTTATAAATAATCTTCTTAGGTAAATGTGGATTTTTTTATGAAGACGTCCATTGTCAGTTTCGAACCCTGGTAAACGTAAAATTCTATCGCAACCGTTTGGTTGTTTTATACCTATTAATACACTGAGGTGACAAAAGTCATGGGGTAACGATATGCACATATACAGATGGCCGTAGTATCGCGTACGCAAGGTATAAAAGGGCAGTTCATTGGCGGAGCTTTCATTTGTACTCAGGTGATACAAGTGAAAAGGTTTCTTACGCGATTAGGGCCGAACGACGGGAATTAACAGATTTTGAGAGGGAATGGTAGTTGCAGCTAGACACGTGGGACATTCCATTTCAGGAATCGTTAAGGAATTCAATATCCTGAGATGCACAGTGTCAAGAGTGTGCCGACAATTCCAAATTTCAGGCATTACCTCTCACCACGGACAACTCAGTGGTCGACGGCCTTCACTTAACGACCGAGAGCACCGTTTTTTTTTTAGAGCTGTCAGTACTAATAGGTAAGGAACCGCAGAAATCAGTGTGGGGCGTACGACTAACCATCTATTATGACAGCAGACGACCGACGTGAGTGGCTTTGCTGTCAGCACCACATCGTCTGCAGTGCCTCTCTAGAGCTTGTGACCGTATCGGTTGGACCATAGGCGACTGGAAAACCGTGGCCTGGTCAGACGATCCCCGATTTCAATTGGTAAGAGCTGACGGTAGAGTGCGAGTGTGGCGCAGACCCCACGAAGCCATGCCCCCAAGCTGTCAACAAGGCACTGTGAAAGCGAATGCCGGACATTTGCCACACTTGCCCCATCGCCAGGTAGCTTGAGTAGCGATCCCTCAGGTAAGGGACGCCCTTCCTCGGACTTCTTTTGTGCACTTTCAAACCGCCGTCTCCACATCTCACTCGACACAACCAGTACGTAAGGGACCTTCTTCTTCGACATCTTGGCGAAATATAGAGCTTCTTTTCCGAAATCGAAATATTTATAACTTTTGGGAAACGGAAGCAATACCGACGATTATGTCAGTATGTAATTAGTTCTGCCAAGTATAAATACAGATCCCTCGGTCTGTACGGTAGCTTCCTTTCACGCTTACTAATTGCGATATAAACAGTCCATCGCCATGGGAGCAACAAGAAAGGAACGATGTAAAGAGAATGCGAATGTACGCTAAACGTTTCTTTTTGATCACTGCATTTGTGCCTACTTTAATTACTACAACTGCATAGCCAAAAGACAATAGGGAAAGAATAAATGGGTATGTGAATGTTTCAAAAGAAGAACGACATACATATTAATTTACTCCCTAAAAACATTAGTTAAAGCCGGCCGAAGTGGCCGTGCGGTTAAAGGCGCTGCAGTCTGGAACCGCAAGACCGCTACGGTCGCAGGTTCGAATCCTGCCTCGGGCATGGATGTGTGTGATGTCCTTAGGTTAGTTAGATTTAAGTAGTTCTAAGTTCTAGGGGACTAATGACCTCAGCAGTTGAGTCCCATAGTGCTCAGAGCCATTAGTTAATAAAAGCGTAGCAGGACAATGTTCAAAACATAACTGAAAACACGTTCACTAAATAGAGATAAGAACAGCTATGATTGACATGTCATCTAAAGTCGACTTACAATTTTAAAATGTTAGAAATAAGGAAATGAAGTAATACAGAATGCTACGCTTGTAACGTACGTTGTTGTTCTACATTGTTTAGCTCTGGTATTTACTGGGTCACATAGAAAGCATTTTAGGTTCTGGAGGGAAAAGCCGTAATTGTAATTATCTGCACTACAACAGAAACAAGAAGGACAACTTAAGGAAAAATAATGTAAGCTCACAATCTACTTTGAAGCAGATAGTTCCTGTGACTTAGTATGGGCAGAGGTTATATTCGATAACCGGAATAAATTAATAACTGGCTCCTTTGACCGACCCCCGGTCTCAGATGAAACAGTTGCTGAACAGTTCAAAGAAAAGTTGAGCCTTATCACAAATAGGTACCTACTCATACAATTATAGTTGGCAGTGACTTGAATCTACCTTCCGTATGTTGACAAAACTACATTTTCAAACCGTATGGTAGATAGAAAACACCTTCCGTAATTGTTCTAAATGCTTTTTTTAATATTATTTTGAACAATTAGTTCACGAGACAGTTCAAATCGTAAATGGTTACTAAAACAAACTTGACCTCTTAGCCACAAATAATCCAGAGCATGACAACGGATACAGGGATTAGTGAACACGCAGTCGTAGTGAGGCTCAATTCCGTTACAAACTAATTCATCAAAACTAAATGCGAAATATATCTATAAAAGCAGCTAGAAATTCGGTTGACGTCTTTCTAAGAGACAGTCTCCTATCCTTCCAAAGTATGTAAGTGAATACCATATGTGTCTTAAGTTCAAAGAAATAGTTTCAGCAGCACTCGAGTGTGTCGGGTGGTGGGTGAGGAGGAGGAGGAGGAGGAGGAGGAGGAGGAGGAGGAGGAGGAGGAGGGGGGGGGGGGGGAGACAAGGGACCCAACCCTTCGGAGCAGGTAAATTCGTGGCAGATGTCCGGCGTGGCAAATGTCCGCACACCGTGAAAGCGGATGGTGGCTCCATAATGGTGTGGGCTGTGATTACGAGTGACCTGGGTCCTCTGGTCCAACTGAAGGTCCTCTGGTCCAACTGAACCGATCATTGACTGAAGTGATTATGTTCAGCTACTTGGATACCATTTGCAGCCATTCATTGACTTCATGTTTCCAAACAACGATGGAAATTTAATGGATGGCGATGCGCCATATCACCAAGCCGCAGTTGTTCGCGATTGGTTTGAAGAACATCCTGGATAATTCGAGCAAATGACTTGGCCACCGGGTCCGCCCCCATAGTTGAGTGGTCAGCGTGACGGGCCCGGGTTAGATTCCCGGCTGGGTCGGAAATTTCCTCCGCTCAGGGACTGGGTGTTGTGTTGTCTTCGTCATCATTTCATCGCCATCCAGCGCGCAGGTCGCCTGATGTGGCGTCGAATGTAATAAGACCTGCACCAAGGCGGTCAGACCTGCCCCGCAAGGGGCCTCCGGGCCAATGACGCCGAAAGCTCATTTCATTTTTCATTTGGCCACCGAGATCGCCCGACATGAACCCCACAGAACCTTTATGGGACATAATCGAGAGGTCAGTTCGTTCACAACGTCCTGCACCGGCAACACTATCGCCATTATGGACGGCTGTAAACGGAGCATGTCTCAATATTTCTGCAGGGGACATCCAACGACTTATTGAGTAAATGCTACGCCGAGTTCCTACACTATGCCGGGGGACAGGGAGGCCAGACACGATATTAGAAGATATCCCATGACTTTTGTCACCTCAGTTTATTGTTGTGCAGTTGTTGTCTCAAAGCCATGTTTAAAATTGTGATTTCTGTATGCTGTTTTTCATAACTTCAGTTAGAATCCGGTGTAGCAGCTGAAATAATTTTAGGGGTCAGACGCTATGAAACTCGTAGAAATTATGCAAAAAAATTATGAGTAGACAAAAACGTGAAACACTAATAAGAGATCCAATGTTTAGTGCATCAATTCAAGTCGTTATCATTTCGTTGAAGCTCATGTTTGCGTTCAGGAGCAGTTGCTACGTGGTTCACCAAGTAAATAATACGCAATCTTACGGACAGGTTCAAATAATGGATAACAACGCCATGGATACAATTTGTCACTGGTGGGACGGAGGCAACTTTTCAGGAGCGGGAGCAGACATTTCCTGCGCAAAGTAGAAGGTCGCCAGAACGTCATAAGTTCTTTCTCTCAAATGTATCAGCAGAGAAATGGGCCGGCCGGGGGCGGTGGCGGGTAGCTCGTATATATCCTGATATTTATGGTCGCCTGTTTTAACGGCTGCCACGATTTATACCTTTCTCTGAGACCGTTCCAGCGGCTTTGCGAGCTCTTATAAATCACGGCGACGTCCCCTGTGGCGGAAGCGGAGTGACAAGGTGGATGTGACAATCCGCTAACGTGCCTGTCTCGGCGGTTTATTATTCACGTCTTCTTGGAAAGCAGTTTCATTATGGTGACAAAAACCTGTTGGTATTTAAATCAAATGCTATCCAGCAAGACACCTGACGGAATGTGAAGTCTCTCAGCAAGCTGTCGCGTATTGTCAAATTGTCGGGTCTTGCAAAATAAAAAATGACGCAGTGAAAGGTTAGAGAATCATCTCCGTTTGGAAATGCTCCTTCTCAGCGATAGCACAAGAAAAGGAGGATTGTTGTGTCACTACTTCGTTCGTTCCCGTGTGTCTAACACATTTCGCATCAACACAGACGATCGCGGCCTGTTTCCCCATAACATTCAGAACGTTTTGGCGCTTTACAAAGAATGCGATCTAGTACACTGGCTTCAGGTGAGCAAATATGGAGCGCAAATAAAAAGTCATTTTGTTACAGGATAATAGTCTATTTAGACCAATAAAATAATTTTACGACGGTTTCCATTCTCGGAGTATCTTCATCAGATCAAAACTCTTACTGCAAAATGCAGTTTGTTCCAGAACATAGTACTTTATGACATACGTACACTCGACAGAAAAAAAAAAAAAAAAAAAAAAAAAAATGTTGGACCACTGTGGACAAAACGGCAGACAGTTCGGACCGTTTGGCAACACCTGCTGAAAAACTAGCCAAACAGTCACAAAATGTTAAACACATCAGTTCTCAAGGAAACAGTACACTTCACTTTATTTTGAAGAAGCTACACGCCAAGGATGTCTTCTATTACTAACATCAGCTTCTTCTATGTCTCCGCACACTCTACTTCAAACAACAAAATTACCGATCGCCCATCGCTGCTACCTACGCAAATTCCCACTCTTCAGCACTAAAAGAAGACCCACCTTCAAAAGTCGGAAACTGCTGTTTAAACTCCAACGTCGCTCACAGAAACAACTTTTTATAGTCCGACTGCAACCAAAACGTAACTTCTCCAGTCTCTATGGAACGATACGCCGCCAAAATAATTATTAATTGATGCTGTAGACGCTGAGACATCTCTTTCACACTTGCCAAGTGTGTGTGTGTGTGTGTGTGTGTGCGCTTATGAGAGAGAGAGAGAGAGAGAGAGAGAGCCGGGGGGGGGGGGGGGTCAGAAATCAAAGTTCCGTTCTTCCTTTTAAGAAATACTCTCCGAAACTTTATGTTATTATTTTAACGGTAGGATACTACTTCCTTCGTAAGACATTATATTTTTCACTAATTTCTGAAGAAGAAAAATATTTGAATTACAGTGTAGCCTATATGCAGTAAGGCGAGCTATTTCATCACTCTCACACTCCATTGCATAGTTCGCATAAACATTATTGTAAGTTTCGCGTTCGTTATGTATCTAGTGGATTCATCCGTTGAAATGATAAGAACTATGCATTTTCTGATCACCACTCCACTCCCCACATCATTACGTCAAGAAAAAATAGATACGGGAGAGCGTTCTCCAAGATCACAAGAATCCGTTCACTCGTGGCAGGTAATTTTTTGGCGTTAAATCTGTATTGCAAAATTGTAATCACAGTTCACAAAAAAACGAAGGTAGCAGATTTTATCACGCAACATGTAGATATAAGGGACAGTCAAATGAAATCGAGACAGATGGATAAAAGTTACTAAATTGTTTACTAGCTTATTCCACTCAAAAGTAACTAAATTGTTTACTATCCTAATCCACCCTGCGACAAGACGGGCAGTACCTTCATCGAAAAATGTTTGCGAATTCCTATGGAACCGTGATTGTATCCGGGTGTTCACCTCTTCGTCCGCAGAAAACTTGCGGCGACGTCTTTCTTCAGGGCTCAAGAAATATGGAAATCGAATGGGGAGAGATGGGGACAGTATGGAGGATGTGTAAGGTCTTCCCAGCGAATTTCGGCAGCTTCGGGAAAGCCATGATGACCTTTTTCTTTGACTGCCAGGGTCCGCTGCTCATTGACTTTCTGGAACATGGCGCTACAATTTAACGCACAGTGATACGCGGACACATTGCAAAAATTTCAGTGAGACCTCAAGTCCAAACGGCCAGGAATATTGACGGAGAACTTCATTCTGTTGCAGGACAATGCCCGCCCACATGTTGCCAAGGTTGTTTCCAATTAACAGTTATGCCTAAACGATTGATATTGAGGCCTTATAAACGTATTCTTAATAACTTTGTAGCGGCTGTACTTCATATGTGGCGATATCCAGTTGCTGTCGCTTTTCAAACGTCCAGTCACGTCCATATTCTGTCTCATAGCCAGTAGGTTTTCTGGAGCGGCCTGTTCCGACCAGTCAAATAAGCTCACGTGTCATAGGCAGTTACAGAGTTAGTGTCGAATATCTCATATTTTCTAAATCACTGACTCACTTTGTCTGACGCCACGCTCTGGAACCTTTTTCTGCTGCTGCTGGCAAACGATCCGAATTTACTACCGTTTTGTCTATAGTGGCCCAACATTTTCCTGTCAATTGTACAAGTACGTCTGTTTCATGTATCTTGTTATTAAGTGTTCGCATATTATTAATGGATGTAATTTTCAGCAGTTGTATTATTTTTCCGGGATAAAATTCAATTATCAGTTGCGAATAAATTTTATTTTGCATCATGGGTTTCGGAAAATTAATTTGTCATGCGCTGATAACCCCCCCGTTTAGCGCCCGAAAGCTCCAATTTGTGATCTTTAGAAGCTTAGCATTGGTTTGGCAGATATCAATATCTTCTTCATAGAAGCATAATGCCATGCTGTGTCCAGAAATGTACATATTGTATATGATTATTTTAAGCACTGATTGACAATTTACCATAACTGAATCACATCTACACTCCTGGAAATTGGAATAAGAACACCGTGAATTCATTGTCCCAGGAAGGGGAAACTTTATTGACACATTCCTGGGGTCAGATACATCACATGATCACACTGACAGAACCACAGGCACATAGACACAGGCAACAGAGTATGCACAATGTCGGCACTAGTACAGTGTATATCCACCTTTCGCAGCAATGCAGGCTGCTATTCTCCCATGGTGACGATCGTAGAGATGCTGGATGTAGTCCTGTGGAACGGCTTGCCATGCCATTTCCACCTGGCGCCTCAGTTGGACCAGCGTTCGTGCTGGACGTGCAGACCGCGTGAGACGACGCTTCATCCAGTCCCAAACATGCTCAATGGGGGACAGACCCGGAGATCTTGCTGGCCAGGGTAGTTGACTTACACCTTCTAGAGCACGTTGGGTGGCACGGGATACATGCGGACGTGGATTGTCCTGTTGGAACAGCAAGTTCCCTTGCCGGTCTAGAAATGGTAGAACGATGGGCTCGATGACGGTTTGGATGTACCGTGCACTATTCAGTGTCCCCTCGACGATCACCAGTGGTGTACGGCCAGTGTAGGAGATCGCTCCCCACACCATGATGCCGGGTGTTGGCCCTGTGTGCCTCGGTCGTATGCAGTCCTGATTGTGGCGCTCACCTGCACGGCGCCAAACACGCATACGACCATCATTGGCACCAAGGCAGAAGCGACTCTCATCGCTGAAGACGACACGTCTCCATTCGTCCCTCCATTCACGCCTGTCGCGACACCACTGGAGGCGGGCTGCACGATGTTGGGGCGTGAGCGGAAGACGGCCTAACGGTGTGCGGGACCGTAGCCCAGCTTCATGGAGACGGTTGCGAATGGTCCTCGCCGATACCCCAGGAGCAACAGTGTCCCTAATTTGCTGGGAAGTGGCGGTGCGGTCCCCTACGGCACTGCGTAGGATCCTACGGTCTTGGCGTGCATCCGTGCGTCGCTGCGGTCCGGTCCCAGGTCGACGGGCACGTGCACCTTCCGCCGACCACTGGCGACAACATCGATGTACTGTGGAGACCTCACGCCCCACGTGTTGAGCAATTCGGCGGTACGTCCACCCGGCCTCCCGCATGCCCACTATACGCCCTCGCTCAAAGTCCGTCAACTGCACATACGGTTCACGTCCACGCTGTCGCGGCATGCTACCAGTGTTAAAGACTGCGATGGAGCTCCGTATGCCACGGCAAACTGGCTGACACTGACGGCGGCGGTGCACAAATGCTGCGCAGCTAGCGCCATTCGACGGCCAACACCGCGGTTCCTGGTGTGTCCGCTGTGCCGTGCGTGTGATCATTGCTTGTACAGCCCTCTCGCAGTGTCCGGAGCAAGTATGGTGGGTCTGACACACCGGTGTCAATGTGTTCTTTTTTCCATTTCCAGGAGTGTATGTATCTGTTGTGCTAGCGGCATTAAAATATTTTTCTTTATATATGTCACTAGCTGCCAGCACAACAGATGCATAGATGTGATTCAGTTACTGTAAACTGTCAATCAGTGTTAACCACAGCCGGCCGGGGTGGCCGAGCGGTTCTAGGCGCTACAGTCTGGAACCGCGCGATCGCTACGGTTGCAGGTTCGAATCCCGCCTCGGGAATGGATGTGTGTGATGTGGAGGAGGAGGATATTAGTGTTTAACGTCCCGTCGACAACGAGGTCATTAGAGACGGAGCGCAAGCTCGGGTGAGGGAAGGATGGAGAACGAAATCGGCCGTGCCCTTTCAAAGGAACCATCCCGGCATTTGCCTGAAGCGATTTAGGGAAATCACGGAAAACCTACATCAGGATGGCCGGAGACGGGATTGAACCGTCGTCCTCCCGAATGCGAGTCCAGTGTGCTAACCACTGCGCCACCTCGCTCGGTGTGTGTGTGATGTCCTTAGGTTAGTTAGGTTTAAGTAGTTCTAAGTTCTAGGGGACTGATGACCTCAGAAGTTAAGTCCCATAGTGCTCAGAGCCATTTGAACCATTTTTGTTAATCACATACTATATGTCCATTTGTGGGCATACCATAGTTTTATGCTTCTTTGAAGAAGATGTTGACATCTGCTAAACCAACATTAAGCTTCTGAAGATGACAAATTAATTTGTCGAAACCAGTAAAAAATAATAAAATATATTTGCAACTGATAAATGAATTTTATCTCGGAAAAAAAGTATTCGTATGAATGTCAACAGTAATACGTTGAACAACTAATTGCATTTTACAGCGACGTTCTTGGTCTGAAATGTCCTTATGAGAGAGACATCTGGTAATCGATAAAAACTATTGTGTCATCTAGTTTGCCTAGTAGCCTGTGATAAATCCCAGTGCAATCACCGTTTCCACGTGTCATGATGTCAGTTTCAAAAACAGAGAGACCTTGCCAGTGTAATTAGCACATCGCCTATGTTCTGCACTGTAGCCCTTTCCCGATTTTGCGGGATCCGCTTCTTGGGACCAGGAAACTCCGCTGTTCCTGGACTGTTTCATCTCATGAGCGGAGATCATCTTATCAGTGCCGATGTCCTGGCATATCCGGTCAGGGGTCGTCCATGTGGTCGCCTGTAAGCTGTATCCAAACTCGGTCTTACTAGAAGACAGTGCTCTGAGTACCTTCGAGGTGAGCAAACACGTCCACCCAGGGATATTGTTGTTGGTGACATGATCAAACGAGATAATGAGCGTTCCTCAACGGAGCATGCGTATTTCTACAGCATGCTGATTGAAATATTCCGTTCGTCCATCACCCGGAACTTCTGTGGGATCTAGGGAAGTCCCCGTCGTGGCCGCCTCTAGAATGCACGCGCTCAGCGGTGAACGACGTACCAGATAAAATACGCGATGTAACACTCCTCAGATTTACTTGGAAACTTCTATTGGCGGGCCCAAATTAATCCTCTGCGCTTCTTCGCATGTATCATTAGTTTAAATAAGGGTCCGTAGTCTCGCTTTGAACCACTATACGACGTCAAACGCCTCACTACTCCAAATTGAAAAACTGAAGCCCTATAACTACCGAACAGCTGCGAGAAATGTTCTCTCATTCGACAACTGATCTGGTAATGCCACCGCTAGCAGCTCATACTCTGCCCCCACGTGGCTACTAACGGCTTCCGCCGATACCTCCACAAAGAAGAAACAAAATCACAGTTTGAAGTCAGTAGGGAAAAAAGTGACACAAAAACACGATGCATATTTCCGAGGAAACGAATAGGATTTGTTGACTCGAGTTAATCTTCGCCAGTTCCGCTTCGTTCATTGATCTCCACTCCAGGTAGCTACTGGATCCGCCATCTGCTTACGAGGACGTGCACATGGACACAAATGCGACACGCGCCTAGACGACCGTAAGAAACTCAGAATTCCACATCCACACACGGGAACACCCTTGCCAAACGTTTCAAGGCTTTCCGTACTGGAGAAAATACTTGGTGGTCCTCGGTGGATCACACAGTCACCGAATCAGAAATCAGCAGTACAGTACTCGAAATCATCCACTCGATTCCAGAGAGCACACGACTACAAAATCCAGGGTACCTATCAATCGAGTTACTGATTTCTGGACCTCTAAGCAACCCCATGAAATCATTTGATGTCCACACAACGCGTGCTCCGCCACGGTCGATTTCTTCACCTGTCCCAACGTGCAATACAAACAATGGTTCAAATGGCTCTGAGCACTATGGGACTTAACATCTGAGGTCATCAGTCCCATAGAACTTAGAACTACTTAAACCTAACTAACCTAAGGACGTCACACACATCCATGCCCGAGGCAGGATTCGAACCTACGACCGTAGCGGTCGCGCGGTTCCAGACTGTAGCGCCTAGAACCGCTTGGCCAACACGGCCGGCACGTGCAATACAGTCTCGTGGTCGATGACCCTGATACTGATGGGTCGTCCCGTTAACGGATGTTGGATTCCAGTGTTACAGTAAACGGCTGTTGCAGGTAACAAGGAAGAACGACAGCGGAAAAGACTAGGGAAAAGCGTCAGACTTCGGCGCGAATGATGTAAGGAGCAGTCGAATCAGAACGAGACAGGTGGAAAAAATGTAGGTAAACTGTGTATGTTTTTAAAAGTAACCGCTATAACCTGTAATACTTTTATTCCACTGTGAGACAAGACGGTCAATGCTTTCGTACAAGATTCTTTGCGGCTGCCTACGGGACCATGATTGTACTCAGGTGGGCTCGCATGTTGCCAGTGTTGTGTAGACAATGCTGCGGAAGTTTCACTGGAAAGCCGTTACCCATCCTTCATACAGCCCCGATGTCTCCCCATGCGAATTCCGTATTTTTGGAGCTCTGAAGGAGAACACTCGTGGCCGCTGATTCGGTTCGCACGAAGGGGCATCCTTAGGCAACCGCAAACATTTTTCCATGAAGGCATTGGCCGTATTGTCTTGCAATGGGATAAATGTATTAATCCTAGCTGTGGTGTCACCGCCAGACATCACACTTGCTAGGTGGTAGCCTTTAAATCGGCCGCGGTCCGTTAGTATACGTCGGATCCGCGTGTCGCCACTGCCAGTGATTGCAGACCGAGCGCCGCCACACGGCAGGTCTAGAGAGACTTCCTAGCACTCGCCCCAGTTGTACAGCCGACTTTGCTAGCGATGGTTCACTGACAAATTACGCTCTCATTTGCCGAGACGATAGTTAGCATAGCCTTCAGCTACGTCATTTGCTACGACCTAGCAAGGCGCCATTATCAATTGCTATTTATCTTGTGTTGCTTGTACCGTCAGACCGATGTTCACCAATTGTGGATTAAAGTTAAGTATTCCAGAAGCTACGTACGTTTTTTACTAGTCTCATTTCCGTGTCCTGTTCCAGACCTCAAGCCAGCCTGCGTGAGCTTAAACGCGTGCCTATCGGCTTCCCGTCCTAGTGGATTGGCTGTCTTGCCCGTCCACAAAACTAGCAATACCAACGCATTGGGGTTACTTCGTGCCCACGACCAAAATAACACAAAAAAGAAACAAATTTTGTTATATGGTTTAAGGTTTATTAACAATTTGCTTGTTAAATAAGTACTGATGTGTAAGTATGATACAGAACCTGAAAATATCTTTTAGCAGAAGTTTAGCAGCACCAACGCATTTTGTGTAACGTTTACACCGAGTGGAACGGTACTTTATGACTACCACAGACAATTTTGAAAAATAGAGAAATTTGTTAACTGTCCTTGGTTTTTATTCACAACATACCTTTTAAAGCTATATAGTTGTGTAAGAAGCGTCCTGAACCTGAAAATTTAAATATGATATTTATTTCGAAAAGTCACATTCGTTACTAAGACTTGAGTTTTTGGATCGAATTTGACTGAAAATACAAAACGGTTATGGAATCTGATATAAGAACGCAGCATGTCATTCTCAATGTAGAAGTAGTAGTGATTTCAGGTGTGCCGCAAGGGAGTGTCGTAGGACCGTTGCTATTCACAATATATATAAATGACCTTGTGGATAACATCCGAAGTTCACTGAGGCTTTTTGCGGATGATGCTGTAGCATATCGAGAAGTTGTAACAATGGAAAAATGTACTGAAATGCAGGAGGATCTGCAACGAATTGACGCATGGCGCAGGGAATGGCAGTTGAATCTCAATGCAGACAAGTGTAATGTGCTGCGAATACATAGAAAGAAAGATCCCTTTTCATTTAGCTACAATATAGCAGGTCAGCATAAATTATCTGGGAGTAGGCATTAGGAGTGATTTCAAATGGAATGGCCATATAAAATTAATCGTCGGTAAAGCAGATGGCAGACTGAGATTCATTGGAAGAAACCTAAGGAAATGCAGTCCGAAAACAAAGGAAGTGGGTTACAGTACACTTATTCGCCCACTGCTTGAATACTGCTCACCGGTGTGGGATCCGTACTAGATAGGGTTGATAGAAGAGATAGAGAAGATCCAACGGAGAGCAGCGCGCTTCGTTACAGGATCATTTAGTAATCTCGTTACGGAGATGATGGATAAACTCCAGTGGAAGACTCTGCAAGAGAGACGCTCAGTAGCTCGGCAGGGGCTTTTGTTGAAGTTTCGAGAACATACCTTCACCGAGGAGTCAAGCAGTATATTGCTCCCCCCTACGTATATCTCGCGAAGAGACCATTAGGATAAAATCAGAGAGATTAGAGCCCACACAGAGGCATACCGACAATATTTCTTTCCACGAGCAACACGAGACTGGAATAGAAGGGAGAACCGATAGAGGTATTCAAGGTACCCTCCGTCACACACCGTCAGGTGGCTTGCAGAGTATGGATGTAGATGTAGAAATCATTAAAAACAACAACTTTGTTTACAAAATTTTAAAATATAAAGTATCATACTAGATTATGGTAATTTCAAAAGGTAAGCATAAATTCCCCCCTCAACCTCCCAATCTTGATATTTCGAGGGTTAACTAAGTTAAGGCAATTACTTTTGAAGTAATAAAGAGATTACCTACTTTTTCCCAGTTTTTATTTGACTACCCCTTATACATGCAGTCTCCGGCCCCGGGCTCGACTTCAGTTCGCCACCAGGAATTGTGGGTGGATCTTTGACAACGGCGGCCTCTCGTGCTGGCGAAACGTCAGCAAAATCGTTAAGTAACCGTCAGGCTAAGATCCGGAAACAGTAGCCAACAAGCACTGCAACAATAAGTGGCCTCGAAAGACCCAACAATTTACTTTAAAGTCGCAGTTACCCGATACCAGAGTCAGAGAGTTGGTTGTCATGCTGGTGGAGCAGCGCGGTAGCCGCCGGCAGAAGGCACCTGCTGGCCCGGTATGATCGTGTAGCAGGCGGCCCACGTCGCCACAGGTGCAGCGCCTGCATTATGCATGAACTAATCACCATATGTGAGAATGTTTGCCGGCCCGCTTCGTGCTATCAGTGCGACGCCCGCGACCCCCGGCCGTAAACACTTGCGCTCATCACGCTTGTTTTGCCACACCTTGTTTGTACTTCATTGGCACTTTAATGGGATGGTTATCGCTATTATCGTTGCGTACACACACAGGGAAATTAGCTTTGCGTTACATATACCAGATACGAGAACGAGCACGATCGATATACCCCTGTGGCGTCCAAAATATTTGACACACTGGATGCACCGGTCATTCTGTCTATTGCAGTGCTTAGTAATCTCACGATACCGGTCTTGCTTCTCGCCTCCCCTTCCCCAGTCCACTCTTCTCCGTTTACTGTATAGGCTGATACAAAAGACGTTTACAAACTGACATAGCACATCGGGTATACAACAGGGATCAGTAACCACATACGAACCGGGGTTTGCAAAGGCCATTTACACACCTCATCTACATTTATACTCCGCTAGCCACCCAACGGTGTGTGGCGGAGGGCATTTTACTTGCCACTGTCGTTACCTCCCTTTCCTGTTCCAGTCGCATATGGTTCGCGGGAAGAACGACTGCCGGAAAGCCTCCGTGCGCGCTCGAATCTCTCTAATTTTACATTCGTGACCTCCTCGGGAGGTATAAGTAGGGGGAAGCAACATATTCGATACCTCATCCATCTCGAAACCTGGACAGCAAGCTACACCGCGATGCAGAGCGCCTCTCTTGCAGATTCTGCCACTTCAGTTTGCTAAACATCTCCGTAACGCTATCACGCTTACCAAATACCCCTGTGACGAAACGCGCCGCTCTTCTTTGGATCTTCCTTATCTCCACTGTCCACCCGACCTGGTACGGATCCAACACTGATGAGCAATACTCAAGTATAGGTCGAACGAGTGTTTTGTAAGCCACCTCCTTTGTTGGCTCTGAGCACTATGGGACTTAACATCTATGGTCATCAATCCCCTAGAACTTAGAACTACTTAAACCTAACTAACCTAAGGACATCACACAACACCCAGTAATCGCGAGGCAGACCTCCTTTGTTGATGGACTACATTTTCTAAGGACTCTCCCAATGAATCTCAACCTGGCACCCGCCTTACCAACAATAATTGTATATGATCATTCCACTTCAAATCGTTCCGCACGCGTACTCCCAGATATTTTACAGAAGTATCTGCTGTCAGTGTTTGTTCCGCTATCATATAATCATACAATAAAGCATCCTTCTTTCTATGTACTCGCAATACATTACATTTGTCTATGTTACGGGTCAGTTGCCACTCCCTGCACCAAGTGCCTATCCGCTGCAGATCTTCCTGCATTTTGCTGCAATTTTCTAATGCTGTACTTCTCTGTGTACTACAGCATCATCCGGAGCTACTAAATGTCGTTTCAGTTATTTAGTCACATGCTACAAATGAGCGCCCACTGCAGGAGATGCTCAAAGTTTTGTCCAGATGCATGGAGACAAGCCTGACATTATCGCCGCATTGAACGGCGCATCCTCTCAAAGGTACCTTGTGTACCAGTAAGACATCCTGCTGTCGCAACAGTCCTGCCTACTAGGTCCTCCGACGATGTAACAGGTTTCATACTCCCAAAGGAATCAATTGAGGCGAGATCGGCTGATCGTGGTGGTCATGCGACTGGCCCACCGCGACCAATCCAGCAGTCGGGAAAGGTTGCCTGCGGATGTGCCCTCGCTTGGAGCTCCGTCGTGCTGAAATCGAATGCAGCGACGAATAGGCATGGGAACACCGTTCAGCATGTCCGGCAGAACCTCTCGCTGGAATACCAGATACTTGCGACGATTAAGTACGGTCCAATTAAACAGTCCCTCTCGTGACTGTAGCGCCCTCTCGTGGCGTTTGCGACTCCCTGTTCCTATGTGATTACTGTTCCTTGTTGTATGTTCGATGTGCCATGTCAGTTTGTAAAAGTCTTTTTGAATCACCCTGTTGGTGGTGGTGGGCTTGAGGTTGAAATGGACCAAAATTGCATGGTCATCGGTCCCTTGTTCCATTGCAACAAATCCACGGGTTAAAATGGATAACATACAAGAGACACCACAGGAGTTCGAGAGGGACAAAAAAAAAATAAAAAAGAAAAGAAAAATAAAAAACAAAGCTGAACACACCAGGGACAACAGAAAACAAGAAGAGCACAGACATACAGGAAATAGGCAGAAGAGCTTAAAACAGTAGAGCAGATGATCCGGGCTGGCTGATCACGAGGATAAAAAAGGATGAGCCAGCCACACTGCCACACATTAAAATCTCTAACCTAAAAGGACTAGGATAGAAAGCACGGGGAGACAGAAAACAGGTAGTAAAACTTAAACTGAAGAATAAAAACCAGTGGCACGTATAAAATGTAAAACGAAGTTAGCCGTGGAGGCATCGTCTCCTAAAATATAAGGAATGGTGTCAGGGAGATTAAAATTCCGTCTTAGAGTGGCGAGATGTGGACAGTCCACCAAAAGGTGGACCACTGTCAAACTTGAACCGCAGCGACAACATGGTGGAAGGCCTCACGCTTGAGAAGATAGCCATGCGTCAGCCAAGTGTGGCCGATGCGAAGGCGGCAGAGGACCACAGAGTCCCTGCGAGAAGCCCGCAGAGAAGACTTCCACTCATTTGTGCTCCCCTTGATGGCGCGGAGTTTATTGGGCGTAACTAAGCTGCGCCATTCAGCATCCCAAAGCCCGAGAACTTAGCGGCGTAACACGTCCACGCTCCAGAAGAAGCTTTCCACAAGCCTATTTGGCCTGGCTGTCAACAAGCTCATTTCGATTCCGACATGCCCCTGGGTCCATACAAAGACTACTGACCGACCACATCGTTCGAGGGCATAAACCGACTCCTGGATGGAAACTACCAGAGGATGGCGTGGGTAGCACTGATCAATGGCCTGTAAACCACTCAGCGAATCACTGCATATCATGTAGGACACACCGGGGCAGGAACGAATATGCTCAAGGGCACTGGAGAGGGCCACCAGCTCGGCAGTGAAGACACTGCAGCCATCTGACAAGGCGCGATGTTCAGCATGGGCCGAGTGAGCATAGGCAAAGCCTACGCGACCATCAATCAGGGAGCCGTCAGTATAAATGACTTCAGAACCCTGGGATTCGTCAAGGATGGATAAGAAGTGTCTGCACCCTGTTGGTGAGAAATATCTCACTGTGAATTTGAATGCATTACGAAGCATTCTGCATTAGCTACTGGTGTAGAGCTCAAACCCGGTGCCAGTAAAAATGAAAAATTGGATTCCATGTCATTGTTATAAAGGGGAATGTGGAAAATGGCGTAGTCAAATGGCTCTGAGCACTATGGGACTTAACATCTATGGTCATCAGTCCCCTAGAACTTAGAACTACTTAAACCTAACTAACGTAAGGACAGCACACAACACCCAGCCATCACGAGGCAGAGAAAATCCCTGACCCCGCCGGGAATCGAACCCGGGAACCCGGGCGTGGGAAGCGAGAACGCTACCGCACGACCACGAGATGCGGGCAGCTGTAACGCTTCTGCAATAAACAGAGCATATTAATGTACAAGTGGGTAGGTTTAAACTGTTCTGTCTTCACAAGAGACCAGATTTTATACACGAACACATGTACTGCTGCCTCGGATACCGGTCGTAGACTAGTAGTGAGCTACCAGTTTAGCGCCTGCCTTGCCAGGGCGCACTTATGATTGGCCCATCCTTTCCATCAATAAGCGCTGACAGTAACTAAATTTTGTAATTAGCACTTACTGATGAATTGAGTGGTACGGTTGGAGCTGTATATTATTTAACAGTAAATATGAATAATACAAGATTCGCTTCTTGACGCCCAGCGTGGTAGCTGAAACCCCAATGTCTCCGTGTTCCAGTAAGATACGGCTCTTGGTCGCCAGGCCTTCCCCACGGTATGTGACCATCTGTCGCGTCGTTCGATGACCTTACTTTGTGATCCCTACTCGCTAGCCTCCCGTAACAAAATATTCCTGCACTGTGCATTAAAACATAGCAACAAAACCGTTGGCAGGGATGTGGCATAAACACCACCTCTACTTGTCATCTGAATTCTCGAGATGTAGATTTTTTTTTCATTACAGCAGAAACCGAATGAATTACCTGTGGTAGCACCACTAGGCGTGTGGTAGAGAGGAAGGAAGTGGTTACGTCGTTACGTTACTTGTTTATCGGGAGGAAGAGAAAGCGCTGACGAACCAAAGGAACAAATGCAGTATATGCTGTAGATATGAAGGAAAGGACAAATTAACGGCAAAAGTGAAAGGAGGAGCAGTCGGAAATGTTATACAACAACATGAAATTTGCTGTTAAGTAACATTTAAGAAGTTGGGACTGGCCTTCCCAATGTTGTCGGCAAGTCTGCATCTGATCAACGATGTGTATCATCAGAAAACAGCAAGATGTGAGCCATTCAGACAATGTGAGGCCATTCTGTGGACAGTGTATCCAGAAATCTGCTGGGTACTAGTTGTTCGCATTGCCATTAGAGCAGCGCTAATATAAACAGAATGAGAGGATGGGACACTGTCTACTGTTTACGACTAGAACCCCAAAATTGTCATTCGCATTTCTGTTAACGTATAACACTTTACAGAAGATTTCGAAATTTTTTTTTTGCCGAACGAGCACGCAAAATCGTAGCATTTCTTCTATTCCGATGGCACAGTGATCGCAAATCTCTGCCTTACCTTACGTTACATATGCATCTAGCAACTAACACCCGAATCCAAAAAAAGCCACTAACGTTAGGAGCTTCTTAAGTGTGTAATCTCGAGCTCTGTAAGAGACAGAAGTAATTAGAGACAATTACGTTTTCAGATATGCTTAATTTTAAATGACGTTCGTGGATTCGACCGTGAGCTAAGAAAGTTGGTCCTATCGTAGAGAGAGAGAGAGAGAGAGAGAGAGAGAGAGAGAGAGAGAGAGAGAGAGAGAGAAAGGTAGGTTGCCCGCCGATGCGGTTTTAGAAGATGCGAGAGAAGGATTGTTTTATTTTTCTGTTCCAGTACTGACAACTCTCGGGCGAGAGTGACTCGTACCGATCGGTTACTGAGGTATAAATTTTGGCACAGAGGTAACGTGGATTCGTGAATGCACATAATATAGGCGGTCATCTTCAAATGCGCTATATACAGGTATTCGGAATTTCCCGTTACAAACTTACAGTGGGACTTGTAGAGGAGAGTGAATGCACAATATTTTCAACAGGAACCCATGGTCGGAAACGTCATCCAACGACGCTACACATCGTCAAAGTTAGATGTATGAATATACCGGGTGATTCCGTGATGATGTTACAAACATTCTTGGAAGATGGAGGAGGATAAATGTACCAATTAGAGGTAAGGATCCCTGCCGGTAAGGAAAGCGTCGAAAGTTCCTAGCAGAATCCGTCCTGATATCTCTGACAATGGAACATATGTACCGATACTATTGTGCTGTGACTGTAGGGTAGGCATCGTTCATAGATGGTAGTATGGACCAAAACAAGAAAGGATGAACTGGTAATTATGGACTCTAAAATGCGTACTGTAAGAGCTATGTTCACTTGTTTAGTAAAGAAGGTGTATTTCACAGTACTGAAGATGAACAAAGACTCATAGTTTCATAGGTGTGCATTTTAGAGCCCATGTTTACTAAACATTTTTGCATGTTTTGGTCCATACTACCACATCTTAACATCACCTATCCTACAGTCTTTGCAGTAACAGTACCGGTACATGCATTCCACTGTCAGGTGTATCAGAACGGTTTTCGCTTGTAACTTTCGACTCATTCGTTTCCGGTACAGGGTCCCTTACCTCTTATCCGTCTCCATCATCCTTGAAAGTCTGTAACATCATCACGGAATCACCCTATATATATATATATATATATATATATATATATATATATATATATATACAGGAGCCGGCGCCTATAACTTCGATGCTCTGTAGTGTCGCTGGATGACAAATCCGGAAATGGGTTCCTATTCACAATATTACGTAGTCATCCCCCTCTACAAGTCCAAGAAGCTTGTGACGGGAATTTCCAACACCCTGTATTTATAGCAGTGATTATGAAATTAATTAAATTAAGGCTGTTTTAATACAACGCAGTGACTACCGAAACAATTACATTCGAAACATTTAGTAAACGTACGCGATCATGTCTCCTGTTGTATAATGCTTTCAAATATATGTACAATAACTGTTATTAATCAGTTAATCATCCGCTGATACAAACAAGACAATAAGACGTCGTCAGGGTTTACAGTACAGTGCTGACAAGGGAATCTCCCCATCGCACCCCCCTCAGATTTAGTTATAAGTTGGCACAGTGGATAGGCCTTGATAAACTGAACACAGATGAATTGAGAAAACAGGAAGAAGTTGTGTGGAACTGTGAAAAAATAAGCAAAATATACAAACTGAGTAGTTCATGGGCGACATAGGCAACATCATGGACACTGTCAACTCAGGAGCGCCGTGGTCTCGTGGTAGCGTGAGCAGCTGCAGAAGGAGAGGTCCTTGGTTCAAGTCTTCCCTCGAGTGAAAATTTTACTTTCTTTATTTTTGCATAGTTATTATCTGTCCGTTCGTTCATTGACGTCTCTGTTCACTGTAATAAGTTTAGTGTCTGTGTTTTGCGACCGCATCGCAAAACCGTGCGATTAGTAGACGAAAGGACGTGCCTCTCCAATGGGAACCGACAAGATTTGATCGCAAGGTCATAGGTCAACCGATTCCTCCACAGGAAAACACATCTGATATATTCTATACACTGGTGACGGCATGTGCGTCACATGACAGGAATATGTTGTCGACCCACCTAACTTGTACACTTGGCGAATGGGTAAAAAGATTCTTCTACCTTGCCCGATTTAGGTTTTCTTGTGAATGTGATAATCACTCCCAAAAAGTGACGAAAACATAAGAGTTTGTCACATAAACTGAAAATAAAAAATTAAACTTTTCACTTTTTTTTTTAATCTCATTTTGTTCACTTTCGTTCGTTGCATCTGCTCGGGGCGGACGTCGTAAGACATCCGTTTAAGTTCGTTATTGACCGATTAACTCAGTTTTTAATTACAGAGGGCAACTAACCCTCTCACCGAACACGCTGAGCTACCGTGCCGGCTACACTCGATGGAAGATTTGAACCAAGGACCTTTCGTTCCGCAGCTGCTCACGTTACCACGAGACCACGGCGCTCCTGCGTTTCCAGTGTCCTTGATGTTGCCTATCTTCCCATGAACTACTCAGTTTGTATATTTTGCTTATTTTTTCACAGTTCCACACAACTTCTTCCTGTTTTCTCAATTGATCTGTGTTCAGTTTTTCAAGGCCTATTCACTGTGCCAACTTATAACTAAATCTGAGGAGGGTGCCATGGGGAGGTTCCCTTGTGAGAATGACAGCGGTATCAACAGATACCACTCGATGCAAATCGTTCACGATGGTGACGACTTTTAACGATGGTGCTTGGGAGCCGGTGGCTATATCGCACATTTGCCGTAGCCAGTTTATCGAGGGCTCGTAAAACACTAATTTAGGTAGAGTACCACTTGATAATAAGATCCCTAAATATGCGACCGGAGGCTCCGCCCCACAACGTCTGGATTGTCTCTTCAGGAAAAACGTTCGGCGACCACTGCGGACGAAAGACTGTCGTAAACAATGTTCTGTGCTCTTTCGTCGTGCGATGTTTAGGGGAGAGTAGAATTTTAATATTCCATCGAACTAGTTGCACTGTGGTCAGACACTAGACTCGCATACAGCAGAACGGCAGTTTGAATCCTCGTCCGGCCGTCCAGATTTAGGGTGTCTTTCGTTCTCCTCAATCGCTTAAGGCAAATGCCGGTTTAGTTCGCTTGAAAAGCTCACGACCGATTTCCTTCCCCAACCCGAGCTTGTGCCCTGTCACTAATGACCCAAGTGTCGTGGGGACGTTAAACCCTAATCTTTCTTTTCTATTTTAATTCAGGAGTTTCAAGCCGCCTACAGTCATAGGATGTGTACACCACTTTCCCTTCGTTTTCCAATTGTATTCTGATCAAGCCTCTTCTCTTCCACCACTGGGGTTTGGAGCCGGTATTTCCGAATCGCGCTTCATTGCCTTTTAGAGACAGGTGTATTGGCATTTTGCTGATTCTTCATGGGAAAAGTTTTTTAGGGCGATTAGACATGCGTAAGGAGTTGGTTAGTGCAGAGAACGCACTTCATACGAAACCTGATCGTGTTGCCTAAAACAAAAATTTATCCCCCTTTTTTTACGAATATTATTCAGATCTTCAATTGGCGTGAAACGTTTGCTTTGTAAGGATAACAGTTCGTACTAATAACTCCGTTTACTGTAAGTAGCAGATTTGCTGAGAATAGTGACCCCCAGTCATGCTTATGTTGGTAATTAAATTTAGCTGCAGTTTCACACTTAAATTATGCATTGCTGTATTGCTTTTCCAAATTGTATTTTAGAGGCGATCAAAAGTTTCCCGTTAGAGGGCGTTGCTGCAGCTTATAAGCAAGCATAGAAAATTTTGTGGGGATGGCTAGCCAAAGACTGCGTTTTATTGGCAGGACACTTAGAAAATGTAACCGACCTACTAAAGAGACTTACACTACGCTTCTCCGACCTCTCTGTGCGGTGTGGGATCCTTACCAGATAGGACTGACGGAGTACATCGAAAAAGTTCAAAGAAAGGCGGGACGTTTTGTATTATCGCGAAAAATGGGAGAGAGCGTCACAGAAATGATACAGGATTTGGGCTGGAAATCATTAAAAGAAAGGCGTTTTTCGTTGCGACGGAATATTCTCACGAAATTCCAACCACTAACTTTCTCCTCCGGATGCGAAAATATTTTGTTCACACCGACATACATAGGGAGGAATGATCACCACGATAGAATAAGGGGAATAAGAGCTCGTACGGAAACATATAGGTGTTCATTCTTTCCGCGTGCTATACGAGATCGGAATCATAGAGAACTGTGAAGGTGGTTCGATGAACCCTCTGCCAGGCACTTGAATGTGATTTGCAGAGTACCCATGTAGATGTAGATGTAGCGCGAGTCCCATGCGGGTCTGTAAGCATCGACATGTAGGCAATGTATCAGCGTTGCATTTGTGTCTTTCCGACATCGGTACGGTAAATGCGGAAACGTGAACTGTGGCGTCGTTATTACGATACACTCCCAAACAGGACCAACGTATTGTTGTTCTTTTCCTGGCTGCCGAAAGACTAACACTGGTAGGCATCTATCGGAGAATGAAGGATGTGTCGCGGGCAGCATGTCTATCGAAAGCCACCGTTGTGGAATGGTTCCCCAAGTTCATGGTAAAAAATGTTCTCATTTCGCCTTCGGTCCCTTGAAAAAAGTCTTGAAGGGTCGACGGTTCCTGTCGGACGGTGAGTTACCGAAGGCAGTTACGGACTTCTTCACGCAACAGGTCACGGTATTTTACCAAACAGGTATTTTCAACCTGGTGAGTCGGCGGGATGACTGCCTCAGTGCTCACGGCGATTCTGCCAGATTAGCATACTGATTCAGAACGGTACGACCTTCGACCTGAAACTTTTTGATCGGCCCTTATATTACACTATAGCTGTAGACAGTAATCTTCGTAATTGTTCAGATAATAATGTAGCCCACCAACGGATGCTACTGACTAAAAATGACGAAACAGGTTTGTCCACTGACTTCCTGTGTAATCACGCACACTCCCCGCGAATAAACCGATTATTCACTCAGTGTTCGCCTACCATTCGGCGGAAAACTTCCAGACTCATGTTTTATCAACATCTGCTTGCATCTGTGCTCTATTAGGAGCCTACAACTGCTCTGCGTGAAACCTGAACAGTTGTCCTCGCCTTCGCATAAGCGCGTGTGAACTGTTGCACTTGACCGTTGGTACAGCACTTCCTGCCGCAAAAGACGCGCTCGGCTCCGTATGTTCAAGAGAACCAGCGATGCTAAGGGATGCGGCTGACTACCTCGTACCGCTATTGATGGTAGTGCCCCGTACTGTATTAACTCAACAGTCTGATACTTATAGTTCTTAGTTCATAGGCCTAAATGACTTCAGTTTGTGGAATGATCACTATCGAATTATTTGGGACAAGCTTAATCCATGTTACAGTTGCCTGACCGTCCTTATGCGCTGTGGAGGAGATTCAGTTGCTAAACTGTTTTGTCGTAGAGGAATGCATTGACGATACTTTGTTCTCTTAATATTCTTTTAATATACCGCTGCCTAGGGAAAAAAATCTCGTTACAAACAACATCACATATAAAGCGATTTCTGACTGCGTGCGTTTGCAGTTCCACGTTCTGGAAGTTGTGGTTGAATAGTATATGTGGGCAGGGACTGCAGAGTTGTCACTGTGGTGGAAACCTGCGGTTGACCCGCTTCCGTCGCGAAAGCTAGTTGCACATCCGCTTGTTGTCGTTTTATATAACACCGTTTATAACTGTGGCGGTGGCGGTGGCGCTGTTTCCTAGCGTTCTCTACGAGCAGCGCTTCCGGCACAGAAAAGCCAACGCTCTCCACCCGAGCTACGTCAACAAGTTACGGACACCCACACCGTCCGACACCGATAGCGATAGGGAGCATTACGAAGTGCTAGGAACGGTATGAAATTTTGGCACACCAAACTGTCAATATTTGTGTGAAAGTTTTTCAGGCCAGAGAAAAACCTGTTTTTAACATCATGTCTTGTGTGTCTCGTCACTTCTAAGGTATTATGTGCGCATACAACACTGAGACTACTCGACTCGCACCACTACATCACCCAGTTTCACTTGCACAGTTAGACCTGTTGTTAATCTTTGTGAAGCTTCGCTCTACAGCTAATTGGGTACCCAACTGCGTAAAAGAATCGAAAAGAGAAGCTGCAGCAGGAACATTCTGTGTATGCAAAAAATGGTAAAACAGAAAAATGGTTCAAATGGCTCTGAGCACTATGGGACTTAACATCTGAGGTCATCAGTCCCCTAGAACTTAGAACTACTTAAACCTAACTAACCTAAGGACATCACACATATCCATGCCCGAGGCAGGATTCGAACCTGCGACGGTAGCGGTCGCGCGGTTCCAGACTGAAGCGCCTAGAGCCGCTCGGCCATACTGACCGGCTATGGTAAAACACATCACACATATTCTTGAACAAACTGATAAACCTCTGTCATTGTTGTTGTGGGTTGGCAGGAGAGCCAACACCGGGTTACAAGAGGAAGCCGAAAGGCACGCGTTTTAGCTCACGCAGGCTCGCGTAAGGTCTGGAATAGGACAGGGAAATTAGACTTAGAAAAACGGACGTAGATGGTGGAATACTTAATTTTAATCTATTAATGGTGGATGTCGCTCTTGACTGTACATGATTTACAGTATCAGTAGTAACTGGTAATGGCGCCTTGCTAGGTCGTAGCAAATGTCGTAGCTGAACGCTATGCTAACTATCGTCTCGGCAAATGAGAGCGTATTTTGTCAGTGAACCATCCCTAGCAAAGTCGGTTGTACAACTGGGGCGAGTGCTAGGAAGTCTCTCTAGACCTGCCGTGTGGCGGCGCTCTGTCTGCAATCACTGATAGTGGCGACACGCGGGTCCGACGTATACTAACGGACCGCGGCCGATTTAAAGGCTACCACCTAGCAAGTGTGGTGTCTGGCGGTGACACCACAATTGTGAATAATGGAAATGAGCTTTTGGCGTCATTGACCGAGAGGCCCCTTGCGGGGCAGGTCCGGCAGCCTTGGTGCAGGTGTTATTACATTCGACGCCGCATTGGGCAACCTGCGCGCCGGATGGGGATGATATGATGATGAAGACAGCACAAAAGCCAGTCCCTGAGCGGATAAAATCCCCGACCCAGCCGGGAATCGAACCCGGACCTGTAAGGCGGCAATCCGTCACGCTAATCGCTCAGCTATCGGGGCAGACATTGTGAATACATTACACATGATCCAGACACATTAATGAGACCACTGACTTTGCTCGATGTAACGTACAATAACCAATAACCACTCACAGATAGAAGCACTAGCAGTGCAGGGTATATGAAGCGTGTCGGGGGAGGCGGAAAACAGTATTTTTTTAAATACAGTTTTTGTCGTAATGCGGAAACAGAGCGATTTATGTGACAAGCCAAGCGTGGAAGCATTTCCGAAACAGGTGAGATCGTAAACTGTTTGCTTGCCGCCGTCCTTAACGTCTTATGCTCCATCCGGCAGAGGGCCCCTGGCGTATAAACAGCGAGAAACGTCTGAAAGTAAACATCGTACAAAAATCGTCTTACGGTCCCAGGCTGGAGAAAGGAGCGTTTTGATCAGGGGTTTGTGACATTCCCTGCATGATGCCATCGCTCTGGAAGGCACAGTGGATAAACCCGAGCGGGAATCTATCCTTCGGGAATCATGTCCGCCCTAATGTGCAGTTTGTTTTTCCTTGGTACGATGGCATTTACCAGCAGCGTGTCACACAGCTTGTAGTGTACGTGCGTGGTTCGGAGAGCACCAGAGGGAGTTTACCCTACTGCCCTATCCATCAAACTCCCCTAATTTAAAGCCAGTCAAGACTCTGTGGGACCACGTCGATTGAGTTGTTCGCCGCGTGGATCAACCGAGGAACGTATCGCATCTGGCCACGGCACTGGAGCCTCCATGGCGCAACATACCTGTCGGTACTTTCCAGAACTTCATTGTCTCTCCTACATGTCTCGCAGCGGTTCGCGCAGCAAAAGGTGATCATTCAGGCTTTTGACAGGTGGTCACACTAAGGGGACTGAACCGTGTATATTGCTCAGTGTTACAGGAACGCCACTTTATCAAAACTTTGTTTGATATTCCTAGTGATTGTATATACTCTCTTTCAGCAGGCAATGCACTAAAGATTATTTTCGATGTACTGTCTAGCTATGTATTTCTCCCTGAAGAGGATTCGTACTTCTAGTTGGCTGCTAACGATCCAGTGAGGCGTTTAACCCACAATACTCAGCTCGGAGGTGACTGGGTGATATTCAGTTTACCGTAAACGTGAAGCAGGATGTTTATTTCAACACTATCGGTTACCAAACGTTGACCTTTCTTCTACGACTTCGTGATATACTCTGGAGAGTCTGCCTCCGTAACGTAGCGGGAGCATTACCGCCTACCACGCAAGGGGCCCGCGTTCGATTCCCGGCAGAGGACTCCGTGTCATTCATCATCATTGACTCGCAAGCCGCCGATGTGCCGTCAACTAAAAAGGACTTGCAATACGGCAGCCGAACTCCCACGAATGGGAGCTCCCGGCCAACAGTGCCACACGATCATTTCATTTTTATCCTATGGAGACTCACGTCTTCCAAGGTGACGATAACCCTGTTCATAGTGCTACGCGCATACTTTCCAGATGTGACGAACACTTATGTGCCCTATCGCAGCCTGGCTGGCTCCCTAAATCACCTGATGTTAACCCCATAGAAAAGGTCTGGAACTATTTGGAACTGCGGGTGAAACAGCAGTTAATATCCCAACAGTCCGGTAGCTCGTCGGCATCTAATCATCGCTGAGTGGCTTAAAAAAAATGGTTCAAATGGCTCTGAGCGCTATGGGACTTAACTTCTGAGGTCATCAGTCCCTTATAACGTAGAACTACTTAAACCTAACTAACCTAAGGACATCACACACATCTATGCCCGAGGCAGGATTCGAACCTGCGACCGTAGCGGTCGCGCGATTCCAGACTGTAGCGACTAGAAACGCGAGGAGTGGCTTCAGCTGGATATGATATATCTGAAGAAATCCCTCGCTGAACTGATTCCTCCATCAAGGCTAGTACCGATGTTTCACGGTACCAGCGTGACTTCTCTTGGGGGTGACCTTTTTATTTTTTTGTCTAGTGCGCGTATGTGCGTTCAGAAGTTTTGTTCCTCAAATATTTCGCTTCTGGTTATTTTTAACCCAAAATTTATTGTAACGCTAAGTTATTTGTTTCATTTTGTCAGTGTACAATGAAATAAATTTGTGTTACCATCATGGTATGTGTGCAGCGTCTCGTAACCTGCTGTCGCTCTGAACCTCTTGATAAACAAATGATAAAGAAATATATGTATACAATGAAAATTATTTATAATAGGGCATTGATTCTTCCAACAGTTCTTTGCAGTTTTGCCAGATATTACTAAAGTGCAAAATGGATTCCATTACAAGTGTGTGCCGAGCGAGGCGGCGTATTAGGGATGAGAGCATGATACCAATCTCCGTTGCGGAACCGTTTCTTGCATTCTACTTGGTTCCGGAAACCACTTGTCTTGAATGGCGCTTGGCTCCTCTAAAATGCTGTACCCTATCCTGACTATAATGACTGCTTTTCAGGTGGCATTAAACTTTTACAAACCATCCTTGTTTGTGGAGTCAGTAAAGGTGAAGTCGTTCAACTGTGTATCTGCAACTCTGGAAGAAGCTTGTAACTCAAACGATGCATTTTTTTGTTTCTGTGAATCACGAACAGTATGTTTTTGCTGTCCTGTGTAACTAATCACGCTGCTGTTCGTGTAAAACATCCGGACAAATTTGGCTAAAGGATACACATATAGAGATAGAGCAGCCGATAATAAACCTGGAATGACAGAGGGTGTTAACGATAAACGATGCTTATTGTGAAAGCTCTATTAATTTTATACGTAAGTTTCGAAATAGTAATCACAAAAGGTGATAACGGTGACGTTGTTCGCTGTGCAGCTCGTAGCAGCGCGTATAAACAAACTCGTCCTCAGCAAATAATTCTTGCAATCACACCACAGGAGGAGGGGGGACGAGGAGATTAGTGTTTAACGTCTCGTCGACAGTGAGGTCATTAGAGACCCAGCACAACCTCGCGTTAGAGAAGGGTGGAGAAGGGAAGCGGCCGCGCCCTTTCGAAAGAACCATCCAGGCATCTGCCGTAAGCGATTTACGGGAATCACGGGAAACCTGAATCAGGGCGGCCGGACGCGGGTTAGAACCGTGGCCCTCCCGAATGAGAGTCCAGTGTGCTAACCTCTGCGCTACCTCGCTGAGTTCAGTCACATCACAATCTCTTCAAAAGGTTCTCCTGTCGCAGTAGACACTTGGTGCAAACGAACAATGTAATTTTCCATCACATCCTGTAGTGTCTCATCGTAAATGGATTCATATGCCACACACATCGCCGATTCAAGCTCGTCCGGAATGGTGAGATAGTTCCGGTCGACATTATCTTTCAATGTGCCCCAGAAAAAGTAGTCACAAAGAGTCAGATAGGGTGAATGTGGAGCCCAGTCCATCCTTGCGCCAGTAAATTTTCGATAATCCAACCCAGTTACGATTTTACCTAAGAATTCATGACGAAAGAGGAACACCTTTTCTGTGGATGTGGTCGAGCCCCATTCTGCGTGAACCACTCGGTGCGTGGGCGATCCTTGAACGCTTGGTGTCTGGCGACAAACTGTTCCAAAAATCAACGTAGCGATTACTAATTATCGATTGTCACACGTAAAAATGGTCGTGCTGCGGTATGCAGCTCAAACAGTAACTTTCGGAGAATGCAGTGATTTCAATTGACATCAAAGAGGGTTCTGGATCCCAGAATTCAGGTGACAGTTTTGCTTCATCCGTCAAGGAGGTGCAACCGACGTCAAATCGTTCAGTATCAATTATTGTGAGAGTATGGTTCGCAAAGTCAGTCCTTTGTCGCACTGGGGGTACGAGTGTTACACGCTGACTTCGGATTTTTAATGAAAACGTGTGTAGACTTTTTCCTCGGGTGTTGCTGAATAAGTCTAAAACCTGTGGCGACGTTATCAGAAGTAACTATAGTTGACCTGGGGACTACCATTCGTCATTGGATCATCAGCCACGCACGCTGCCTGTCCGTTTGAATTTAATGGAGAGCTTGCGAATGGTTTTCGTATCGGGGCCTTTTCGAACTTCATATCGTCTTTATGAGCTGCGCCTTGTTGACGTAATACTGTGTTCTAACCTGCCGGTTACCAGAAACCACGTTGTTCAATGGAATGCCTCCACATTCAGTCCGCTGACCTCCTTTCCCCGTCAACGGTGTAACTGATCGCTCTGGGCTTCGAAGAGCTATTTATGTGCACGATGTATTGCGATAACAGCGCCGTCCGTTATCAGCTTTTGTAACAACTACTTCGACACTTCTGTATAAAGTTGTATTTCTCTATCGAGCTTGTTTTCAGTTTGTTTATTTCTAACGTAGTTCAGCGTACACACTGAAACAAAAATAATAGTTCTGATTGACAAGGGGGCTTGCAGATGGGCGATTACTAACGTAGAATACCGAAGTTTTGTGAATGTTAACGTAAAATTCCAAAGAGCTGAGACGGTATCTGCAGCATCGTTTATATTCGTATGTACCGTGATCGTGAATAATAACGCTATTGAAACTTCCTGACAGATTAAAGCTGTCTGCCGGACCGAGACTCGAACTCGGGACCTTTTCCTTTCGCGGGCAAGTGCTCTACTAACTGAGCTACCCAAGCACGACTCACGCCCCGTCCTCACACCTTTACTTCTGCCAGTACCTCGCGTCCTACGTAGGAATGCTTTCTTTGGCGGTGATGGTACGATTTTTATGTCCTCCCCGCTTAGTCCATCACATGTTATTTCTGTTAATTTCATCTACTTCGTGGTCCCCGATTTTCATGTTGAGTTTATCATTAGTTTTATCATTAGTGGTCCGAGCACGGGGCTCACAACCCGAACCACACGCCACTGTGAAGCACCAATGAAGGGCTGGGTCCCTTACTTCGATTGCACATAATTCATTAAGGTCAATCCAACACATTTGTTTCAAATAACAGAAATTAAGTTACATTTGAATCTGTGTGACATTAAACAGAAATAATAAAAACAATTTTAATATCAACTGATTTAGTGCGTGAAGCGCGAGTTAAGCCAATAACCAGATAAACTAAACAATTCTTCGTAATTCAAAAGAAAGAGAAAAACAAAATTGAACCAATACACCACACTGCCAAATGTCCAAAAACTTTACAATACTACTCAAAAGAATACACTGAAGTGGGGAGCAGTCATTCACCCGACAGAGCACTTCAAAATGAGTTCAATAACACAGCTGCGTGCCACAGAAAACTGTAATGACATAGCCGGCCGCGGTGGTCTCGCGGTTCTAGGCGCGCAGTCCGGAACCGTACGACTGCTACGGTCGCAGGTTCGAATCCTGCCTCGGGCATGGATGTGTGTGATGTCCTTAGGTTAGTTAGGTTTAAGTAGTTCTAAGTTCTAGGGGACTGATGACCACAGCAGTTGAGTCCCATAGTGCTCAGAGCCATTTGAACCATTTTTTTTGCAATGACATTAAATACACTTCATTTGACGAATAACAACTACTCATTAACATTACGCCTCTCCTGTTTGAACTGCAGTGTCCCAAAGAAACAGGCGCTTATTCTGAAAGAATTTTTTTTTTATATGTTTAAATTACAGCATTAAGGAATTCCAAAAGATGTCCAATCGAACTCCCCTCCCCCCTCCCCCCCCCTTTCAGTTGAGGCACAAATTTCTCCCCTTTCTAGTCGGAGACTGAGCTAGAAACTCAATGCCACAAAAACACAGTTTTGCTGTGAAATCTTACAGGACAGCCGGAAGCAGTAACAGACAAGGGGTCGGCACCTACAAATAACACAGGTTAAGAGTCAGGCTGGGAGCACATCCTACGAGAACTTGTTCACACTATGCTCACCACAAACTGTAGACATTCCAGCCGAACATCCGCTTGCGGTGGCTGCCAGAAGGACGAAGCAACCAACAGGCCCACGCCGTGCTTCTCACACAGGCACCTCAATTTGTACAAATATCTAGGCAAACACCAACTCCGGACTCCCCTCTCACTGCGAGGCTTGGCACAGTTTATATGAGATGCCTTCCAGGCAACCAGTAACCGCCGCAGGAGTTTCATGATTAGCAAACAGCCCCACCGTAACAGACATCACACATGTGCTTACGCCCGAGCCACAACTCCGCCAGTCTCACCGGCCGTCCCAAACCGACTGCCTCTCGCCGTCCCCTGCGACCCAAAGATCCTAATGCCCGGGGACACGCCAAAGATAACAAGCCGATCGCTGGTGATCGACCAGCGATCTGGCTCAATTAGTCTCATTTCTGCTTCTCCTCATTAGTTTCGTCTTTCTTCGGAGTACTGTGTCTACTGGATGGGTCAGGAGGAAACGTACGTGCTTTGAGGGGTGCTGCGTAGCAAAAGCTTCGTAGGGACATATGCGCTATTCCGAATTGTTTCCATCGTAGAACAGCTTAAGTTCAGTACGTTTTTCGTGAATAACCCGAAAACCACGGCCTCTAGCAAAAACGTGCCGCGGTACAGAATTAAACTACATTAAATTTCCTACAGAAAAGTCCTATTTATTTTTGCTCTGGTGGTTGTAATTTGCGCGGAGTGAGGGAGATAATATTGAAAATCTCGCGCGACGCGCGTGCGCTGTAGCTTAAATTTGTGGCCTGGTGTGAGGTAGTTTCCTGACCCGAAAAACCACAAGTGTCCTATATCAAACTGTTCGTATCAGCTTCCTCTGCACTACTGTTCTACTTTCTAAACAATGAAAATGTTTAGGTAATACAGAAAATAAATAACAATGTACGTCAAATGTTTTGTATCTCGTAAACCATTCGGAATAGGGCATATCTTCGTTGTTATGAAGCTTTTTGTTCAGAATCACTTCTCAGAGCATGTACCTTTCCTCCTGACCCGCCCTGTATATTCTATGTCGATTAGTCTGTTCGTTCGATTCAACGCGTCCTATAATACTTCATCACTGTCACTGAGGATAGCTATCTCATCAGAAAATCTTGTGATTGATATCCTTACATCCTGAGTTTCGGTTCCGTTCATGAACCTGTTCTGTATTTCCCTCATTGCTGCCTGAGTACAAAGCAGGAATATCGGGCGTCTGGGAAAGCGCTACAGAAAAGAGCCGGACAAACGGAACGGCTTCAGTCGAAAATGCCTCTTTAATAATCGCAGCTGTCCCTGCAGTTCCTTCTTTCACCCAGATTAGTGGAGGGCTAAGTGCTGCATGCGAGCTATCGGCGCGGCCCCTGGGTGTAAGCGGTGTTTAGCGTTCCGGCCCATCCGTTTCCCTCGTGGCTCGCGTGCTCGCGTGACTAGGGGACCCCGCTGCGTGGCCAGTAAACTTCTCTTCCTTACTGCGCGCACGTGGGCGCTCCCCCTGCCCTACATATGTTCTCCTGTGTACCACTGTCCGTGGGTATCAGGAATCTGCATTACTGGCGGATTTATAGCCCTGCGCCGCGGCGAGGTGCCTTCATTACAATGTCTAAGCGCTCTGCAATGTGTGGAATGCGGTTTTGACCTCGCGCTTTGTGCTTCTCTTTTCATATTCTGATGTGCCATTAGTCAGGTATTACGCAGCAGCATAAATAAGAAAGTTGTACGTGGAATTTCCGGGGTAGGCTTCCAGTACAATTTTTTTCTCAGGTTAAGAAGAACAAAATCCTCGTATCTACGTCATTTTTGTTAGTGCTGCCAGACCCAGTTCTCAGAAAATCAGGACTTAGGTAGTGTTGGTTTCAAAAAAATCGTCAGGACACGACCTAAACTTTGGGCACGAGGAAGAGAGCGTAAATTTTAAAATTTCCATTTCAAATGGTTCAAATGGCTCTGAGCACTAAGGTCATCAGTCCCCTAGAACTTAGAACTACTTAAACCTAACTAACCTAAGGACATCACACACATCCATGCCCGAGGCAGGATTCGAACCTGCGACCGTAGTGGTCGCGCGGCTCCAGACTGTAGCGCCTAGAACCGCTCGGCCACTCCGGCCGGCAAATTTCCAGTCATTACATAAATATTTCCTTGCAACGTATTGTGAACAAAGTTGGGCAAATTTAGTACACTGACGCATCTGTGTTGACAAGTACTGTCTTCAGGCCTATATCACTAACGTCGATTTGCAGTAGGGTTTTGGAACATGTACTGTATTCGAACATTATGAAGTACCTCGAAGAAAACGATTTATTGACACATAGTCAGCACGGTTTCAGAAAATATCGTTCTTGTCAAACACAAATAGTTCTTTATACTCATGAAGTAATAAGTGCTATCGACAGGGTATGTCAAATTGATTCCACATTTTTAGATTTCCAGAAGGCTTTCGACACCGTTCCTCACAAGCGTCTTCTAACCAAACTGCGTGCCTTCGGAGTATTGCCTCAGTTGTGCGACTGGATTCGTGATTTCCTGTCAGAAAGGTCACAGTTCGTAGTAATAGACGGAAAATAATGGAATAAAACAGAAATAATATCCGGCGTTCCCCAAGGAAGTGTTACAGGCCCTCTATTGTTCACGATCTATATTAACGACGTAGGACACAATCTGAGTAGCCGTCTTAGATTGTTTGCAGACAATGCTGTCATTTACCGTCTTGTAAAGCCATCAGATAATCAAAATGACTTGCAAAATGATTTAGATAAGATATCTGTATGGTGCGAAAAGTGGTAATTGACCCTGAATAACGAAAAGTGTGAAGTTATTCACATGAGTACTAAAAGAAATCCGCTAAATTTCCATTACGCGATAAGTCACAAAAATCTGAAGGCTGTAAATTCAATTAAATACTTAGGGATTACAATTACAAACAACCTAAATTGAAACGATCACCTAGATAACATTGTGGGTAGAGCAAACCAAAGATTGCGATTCATTGGCAGAACACTTAGAAGATGTAACAGTTCTACTAAAGAGACTGCTTACACTACGCGTGTCCGCCTTATTATGGAGTACTGCTGTGCGGTGTGGGATCCACATCAGACGGGACTGACGGATGACATCGAAAAAGTACAAAGAAGGGCAGCTCGTTTTGTATTATCGCGAAATAGGGGAGATAGTGTCACAGACATGGTACGTGAATTGGAGTGGCAATCATTAAAACAAAGGCGTTTTTCGTTGCGACGGGATCTTCTCATGAAATTTCAATCACCAGTTTTCTCCTCCGACTTCGAAAACATTCTGTTGGCACGCACCTACATAGGGAGAAAATAAGAGAAATCAGGGCTCGCACAGAAAAATTTAAGTTCTCGTTTTTCCCGCGTGCCGTTCGAAAGTGGAACGGTAAAGAGACCGCATGAAGGTGGTTCATTGAAGCCTCTGACAGGCACTTTTTTGTGAATAGAAGAGCAATCACGTAGATGTAGGATACAAAATTTCGGCTAGTAATGCAAGAATTCCCATCACGCCTCACCATTAACTGAAGAAGGTTTTTAGACAATAATCGTTAGGGATGACGTTGCCTCTGACTTCGGTCTTGGATTGAACACACGCAGAAAAGAAATATAACTCTCGGTAAAAAAAATGGCTATGCGTGCACGAGAAGCAAGAGAAATCTATATTTGGCTGACTGTAGCCACGAGTCAGTCAGATATTGTGGCGCCGCTGTAGTGAAGATGGATCAAGAAATCGTGTAATCGCTAGTCTGTGCTAGGTACATGTCTTTGGCAAACAGCGGCGAGGCAATTATAATACGAGGGTCGTTCAGTAAGTAATGCAACACTTCTTTTCTGAAAGCAGGTTGGTTTTATTCAGGAGTCCAATGTACCATATTATTCCTGACTCATTTGGCTACAGAACCCTACCGGTAGGGCCCTGTATGCTCGTACTGTACCAGTCTACTGCTCGACGTCGGAGCTAACGTGGTGCATCAATAAAGTCAGCATCATACACGTACTGCTTGGTGCGGCGTGCTATCTTCCATTGGGCCAAAGAGATGGAAGTCGGAAGGTGCGACATCTGGGCTGTAGGGTGGATGAAGAAGAACAGTTTAGTGAAGATTTCTGGGCTCCTCTGGGGTGTGCAGACTTGGGTGAGGCCTTGCGTTTCCACTTGAGCAGCGAGGTGTTAGATTCTGATCCGTGGATCACCTCAAATGAGAGTGTCCACACGTACTAACATTGCAGCAGTCACAACTGTGTACGGCAGGCCGGTACACATGAGATCGGAGAGGTTTACGCGATCTTGTTGCGATGATGACAGGCACCTCCCCAAACGACTCACCACTGTTTTGTTCACAGCCAGATCTCTGTAGACATTCTGCTAGCGCGTATGAATATCTGCGATGCTCTCGTTTTCCAACGTTATGCTGGTAACAATAAAATTTCCGAAACGCTTCACCATGAGTAGAACTAGGTATTTAAACAATAATCTTTTTATCCTGCATCTGACCTTATCATACGAGTGGGGTTCCCGCCTTCCATCAGGATGGAAAGTTTCAACATTATTAATCATCTATTAAAACGTATAACCAACACAGTTGGACAACACATGTATGAGAATTTCTCTAACCGCCTAAAGTCAGCCGTTTTGTGGTCACTTTGAACCGCGCACAAAATAGAAATATACCTATCGGTAAGACATTGCTATGCGCACATGAGTGGCAAGAAAAATCGGTATTTGGCGGACTTCGCTCAGGTATTCTGGCGCTGCCATGTTGATAATAGTTAAGGAAATCTTGGAATCACAGTCCTCCGCTAGGTTCATGTGCTTAGCGATCAGCGGCGTGGCGGTAATATTATAATGATGGAAGACACACGACTCAGGGTTTCCACAAGCCTACAGTTCGGGCATGCGCTGACGCGTTCTTTTTCGTTTGTTAGCTGACCGCGATCTCCGCGCGCACCGTATTGTAATTTTCTTGGTTACCGCCATGAACGCTTTCGAAAACTCATTTCAGAACTTCAACGTTCTCGACCATTTTCAAGTAATACGCATAATATTTCGAACTCTTACCATTGCGTCAAAGTCTACATCTACACTCCTGGAAATTGAAATAAGAACACCGTGAATTCATTGTCCCAGGAAGGGGAAACTTTATTGACACGTTCCTGGGGTCAGATACATCACATGATCACACTGACAGAACCACAGGCACATAGACACAGGCAACAGAGCATGCACAATGTCGGCACTAGTACAGTGTATATCCACCTTTCGCAGCAATGCAGGCTGCTATTCTCCCATGGAGACGATCGTAGAGATGCTGGATGTAGTCCTGTGGAACGGCTTGCCATGCCATTTCCACCTGGCGCCTCAGTTGGACCAGCGTTCGTGCTGGACGTGCAGACCGCGTGAGACGACGCTTCATCCAGTCCCAAACATGCTCAATGGGGGACAGATCCGGAGATCTTGCTGGCCAGGGTAGTTGACTTACACCTTCTAGAGCACGTTGGGTGGCACGGGATACATGCGGACGTGCATTGTCCTGTTGGAACAGCAAGTTCCCTTGCCGGTCTAGGAATGGTAGAACGATGGGTTCGATGACGGTTTGGATGTACCGTGCACTATTCAGTGTCCCCTCGACGATCACCAGTGGTGTACGGCCAGTGTAGGAGATCGCTCCCCACACCATGATGCCGGGTGTTGGCCCTGTGTGCCTCGGTCGTATGCAGTCCTGATTGTGGCGCTCACCTGCACGGCGCCAAACACGCATACGACCATCATTGGCACCAAGGCAGAAGCGACTCTCATCGCTGAAGACGACACGTCTCCATTCGTCCCTCCATTCACGCCTGTCGCGACACCACTGGAGGCGGGCTGCACGATGTTGGGGCGTGAGAGGAAGACGGCCAAACGGTGTGCGGGACCGTAGCCCAGCTTCATGGAAATGGTTGCGAATGGTCCTCGCCGATACCCCAGGAGCAACAGTGTCCCTAATTTGCTGGGAAGTGGCGGTGCGGTCCCCTACGGCACTGCGTAGGATCCTACGGTCTTGGCGTGCATCCGTGCGTCGCTGCGGTCCGATCCCAGGTCGACGGGCACGTGCACCTTCCGCCGACCACTGGCGACAACATCGGTGTACTGTGGAGACCTCACGCCCCACGTGTTGAGCAATTCGGCGGTACGTCCACCCGGCCTCCCGCATGCCCACTATACGCCGTCGCTCAAAGTCCGTCAACTGCACATACGGTTCACGTCCACGCTGTCGCGGCATGCTACCAGTGTTAAAGACTGCGATGGAGCTCCGTATGCCACGGCAAACTGGCTGACACTGACGGCGGCGGTGCACAAATGCTGCGCAGCTAGCGCCATTCGACGGCCAACACCGCGGTTCCTGGTGTGTCCGCTGTGCCGTGCGTGTGATCATTGCTTGTACAGCCCTCTCGCAGTGTCCGGAGCAAGTATGGTGGGTCTGACACACCGGTGTCAGTGTGTTCTTTTTTCCATTTCCAGGAGTGTACATTTATACTCCGCAAGCCACCCAACGGTGTGTGGCGGAGGGCACTTTACGTGCCACTGTCATTACCTCCCTTTCCTGTTCCACTCGCGTGTGGTTCGCGGGAAGAACGACTGCCGGAAAGCCTCCGTGCGCGCTCGAATCTCTCTAATTTTACATTCGTGATCTCCTCGGGAGGTATAAGTAGGGGGAAGCAATATATTCGATACCTCATCCAGAAACGCACCCTCTCGAAACCTGGACAGCAAGCTACACCGCGATGCAGAGAACCTCTCTTGCAGAGTCTGCCACTCGAGTTTGTTAAACATCTCCGTAACGCTATCACGGTTACCAAATAACCCTGTGACGAAATGCGCCGCTCTTCTTTGGATCTTCTCTATCTCCTCCGTCACACCGATCTGGTACGGATCCCACACTGATGAGCAATACTCAAGTATAGGTCGAACGAGTGTTTTGAAAGCCACCTCCTTCCCAATGAATCTCAACGACACCCGCCTTACCAACAATTAATTTTATACACTCCTGGAAATGGAAAAAAGAACACATTGACACCGGTGTGTCAGACCCACCATACTTGCTCCGGACACTGCGAGAGGGCTGTACAAGCAATGATCACACGCACGGCACAGCGTACACACCAGGAACCGCGGTGTTGGCCGTCGAATGGCGCTAGCTGCGCAGCATTTGTGCACCGCCGCCGTCAGTGTCAGCCAGTTTGCCGTGGCATACGGAGCTCCATCGCAGTCTTTAACACTGGTAGCATGCCGCGACAGCGTGGACGTGAACCGTATGTGGAGTTGACGGACTTTGAGTGAAGGCGTATAGTGGGCATGCGGGAGGCCGGGTGGACGTACCGCCGAATTGCTCAACACGTGGGGCGTGAGGTCTCCACAGTACATCGATGTTGTCGCCAGTGGTCGGCGGAAGGTGCACGTGCCCGTCGACCTGGGACCGGACCGCAGCGACGCACGGATGCACGCCAAGACCGTAGGATCCTACGCAGTGCCGTAGGGGACCGCACCGCCACTTCCCAGCAAATTAGGGACACTGTTGCTCCTGGGGTATCGGCGAGGACCATTCGCAACCGTCTCCATGAAGCTGGGCTACGGTCCCGCACACCGTTAGGCCGTCTTCCGCTCACGCCCCAACATCGTGCAGCCCGCCTCCAGTGGTGTCGCGACAGGCGTGAATGGAGGGACGAATGGAGACGTGTCGTCTTCAGCGATGAGAGTCGCTTCTGCCTTGGTGCCAATGATACGACCGAGGCACACACGGCCAACACCCGGCATCATGGTGTGGGGAGCGATCTCCTACACTGTCCGTACACCACTGGTGATCGTCGAGGGGACACTGAATAGTGCACGGTACATCCAAACCGTCATCGAACCCATCGTTCTACCATCCCTAGACCGGCAAGGGAACTTGCTGTTCCAACAGGACAATGCACGTCCGCATGTATCCCGTGCCACCCAACGTGCTCTAGAAGGTGTAAGTCAACTACCCTGGCCAGCAAGATCTCCGGATCTGTCCCCCATTGAGCATGTTTGGGACTGGATGAAGCGTCGTCTCACGCGGTCTGCACGTCCAGCACGAACGCTGGTCCAACTGAGGCGCCAGGTGGAAATGGCATGGCAAGCCGTTCCACAGGACTACATCCAGCATCTCTACGATCGTCTCCATGGGAGAATAGCAGCCTGCATTGCTGCGAAAGGTGGATATACACTGTACTAGTGCCGACATTGTGCATACTCTGTTGCCTGTGTCTATGTGCCTGTGGTTCTGTCAGTGTGATCATGTGATGTATCTGACCCCAGGAATGTGTCAATAAAGTTTCCCCTTCCTGGGACAATGAATTCACGGTGTTCTTATTTCAATTTCCAGGAGTGTATAATCATTCCACTTCAAATCGTACCGTACGCATACTCCCAGATATTTTACAGAAGTAATTGCTACCAGTGTTTGTTCCGCTATCATATAATCAAACAATGAAGTCGGTAAACTTGGGCGAGTCCCACACAAGGCTTACGCGGAATGGGCCATGTCACTCCTAAAATCGAGACGAAAATGTTCAAAGCTGTGTGAAATCTTACGGGACTTAACTGCTAAGGTCAACAGTCCCTGAGCTTACACACTACCTAACCTAAATTATCGTAAGGACAAACACACACACCCATGCCCGAGGGAGGACTCGAACCTCCGCCGGGATCAGACGCACACTCCATGACTGCAGCGCCCAAGACCGCTCGGCTAATCCCGCGCGGCTCTATCGAGACGTCTGGTGACACTATTCTGTGTGCAGTATTTGACGCATAGGAAACAGTAACATACAGAGTGGTCAGGAATAGTCTGCAAATCTTCTAAGAATGTTGTAGGCTTAGACAGTGCTGAGAGATAATTAAGAAAAATTTCGGTACTTTGCACCGTTCCCGCACCCCATTCCATAACTCCACTGTGTCTAGCGCGCGGGCAGATTGGCTGCAGGCCCTCTTCTGGACTCCTTCTGTCCAACACGCGGGCATCACTGGCACGGAGGCAGAACCAACTTCATCAGAAAATACAAGAGGCCTCCATCCAGTCCGCAGCTCGTGGTCGTGCGGTAGCGTTCTCGCTTCCCGCGCCCGGGTTCCCGGGTTCGATTCCCGGCGGGGTCAGGGATTTTCTCTGCCTCGTGATGACTGGATGTTGTGTGATGTCCTTAGGTTAGTTAGGTTTAAGTAGTTCTAAGTTCTAGGGGACTGATGACCTCAGATGTTAAGTCCCATAGTGCTCAGAGCCATTTGAACCATTTTTTATTCGTTCGCGCCCACGAACCTGTCAGCATTGCAGCGTCAACAGTTGTGATAGCTTCATTCATTTGTGCAGTGTCACCTCATGGCTGCCAACTATTACAGATTGTTCGTAGTAGCTACGGTTTCATCATCTTAATTTCGGAGTTATGGGAAGTTACTAATAGTTACGGAAATAGACGCTTAGCCATTTGATGTTTAAAAAACCGGAAAACTTACTGTTTACACTTCGCTAATCATACGTTTCTGCTCGTGAAATGTACATAGTGATTTTCCTCCTGAATGCATAGTAAACCTGTCTAGGAATAATGTCGTCAGCACAGCTTATTAAATATGTTATGCTGAGTGGCGACGAAAATTTTTCGTTCTGCCCGCGGCATCTTAAAGGATAGGAATAAAACTGTTTTCGAACCAAGTGATTTCATGAGGTCCAAGGCATTCGTCTGTAAGCTGCTGCGGTTTTTTCTAACCAGATGACGACTTTAATCTCTTGAGCGAAGAGCTGCTAAGAAAAGGAATTTCCTGGAAATACTGCACTTCATCCGCATGTGACAATCCAAATACAATGACTGGACATGCATATAGGACGACTTGCTGCTTTCTTAAAGACAGTTCAACCACACGTAAGAACACGAATTTATCCCTGCCACTGGCTTCATTTGCCTGCAGAAACAGATGCGAATATCCTCGAATGTTTTCATGCTGAGAAATTTGTAATGCATCTTCATAAAAAGCTCAAAAAGCCGCTATTGTTAAACTTCGTCAAGAAAAATGGCACTAATCCTCATAACATATTGAAGTACATTTGTACAAGATATTTGCTCCAGCCTGTCTAAAGAAAAACTAAACAGTGGAAACATCCGGCAAAAATTTTTAATGGAAGGAACTTTAAAAAATGTAACAACTCTTGCTTAAGTAGAGTATATCATATTCTAAATAGTCCAGTTACTAAACTACATCTCTTTTTCTTTGATCTTTGGAGAATACTCTTTCGTTATTTGCCAAAGCAAATGCATTCCTTCAGAAAAAAGAGCCAGTAATTCATGAACTTCACAGCATCGTAAATACCTTATTTGCAGATTTCATTGCGCGATTTATCAAACTTTCTGCAGCATCTCTCTCAGGTTGTCTGCTGGAACTTTTGAAAAAGTTTTGAAAAAATAAATGTCAGAAACGGGATGAAAATATGTCATTGATGAAGACACTAGAAGCTATATTCGTCATACCAGATTCTATGAAAATATCGGAAGTCTTTTCGTTAACTGACGTAGCCACATCAAAGAATAATTTCCGCTATATGATGACTTATTAAGAGACGCTTGATTTTTTACCATTTACAGTGTTTTTTATTCCTGGAAAATCTTTATTTAGGGTGGGAAAATGTCAGGAACATAGTGTTTAAAAGTCGTAAATCAGGCTTCCAATGTGTAAAATTTTGCGACCTAAGCTCCCCTGACCTGCCTCCATATTTGCCATGTGATTTCTGACAGCCTCTTCCGAAAGATAGCAGCTATGTCAGTGATTGGTGTGCTGTACGCACTTTCGTTGATGTAACCTTATAGAAATAATAGCGATGGCACCAACACAACCAACCACCTCTCAAGAAATGTGTCACTCAGCACTTCACGCATGTTCCAACTCCGATTGTGGGGATGGACCATCTTGCTGACAGATGATGGACTGCGGCAGCTCTTCGATCTGGGTAGTACGAGCTGTTCCACTGTGCCTAGATAAACATTTACTGTTATGGTTTCTCTTCGAAGAAAAATGACCTGTCACCCTATCGTGCACTAGACCACATCATACAAACTTCAGGCTATCAAGTATGTCTTAGTTTGTGTTGTGTAGGTTTCCGGAACACAAAATCTTAATGTTGTGTGGATTCACAAGTTTCGAAATGTGGAGCGTTGCTTCATCCGAAAACAGAACATTCTCATGTAGCTATTGTCAGCATCTCTTGAGGCCAGCATGGTACACGCAAATGCATGCCGCAGAGATCGGTGTGTATTGCTTCCAAAAGTGCACTGTGTACGCAAAAAGGCGCAAGCGCTTATGTAACACTTAATGAACAGTTGATGTTGCTTCCTGCAGTTCGAATGATGAATTGACTTCTGGGGCCAGCGTGTGCTCTGTCAGCTTGTTGAGACAGGAGGACGTCCGATTCGAACGAGGTCTTTGACACTGCATCTCTCTGTAATGTTTTTGAACCGCTTCATCTATGCTTGTTTTTGCCGGCGGCGCTATCACATGCTAGCGTCGATAATTTCACAGTACTGTAGTCATAGATTTAGGTTCAGGATACTCATAGCGACATTTCGCATGTCTTGGTCTGCCCATTATGATGCACTCCAACCTGCAACAAAGGACATAGGAAAAAATCTTTAACAGCTGTCAAACTTTGTACAACAATCGACGATTTATCTCTAATAGTTTCCAAGTTATAATATTTTGAAACTGTAGCTGAACTTCACGGACACACTGTGTTTTACGATTTTGTATTTGTTAGCAGTTGACTACAACAAATACGTGGAATCACTTTCTTAAGCGTTTACACACAAATATACGCCTACAACTAGCAATATTTCGCACTTGGAAGAATGTTGTTGCGTTTTAACGGTAACTCATGAAGCATACAGTAACTGTAATTTCTCCACGTGTTCTTCTTCCCTCTTCCATATCCCTACCACCGACTCCTACGTAAGCACCCTTTAATATTATTATTAATAGGAGCACTCCTACTGTTCCAAGGCAAACAACGATTTCCAATGATATAGCCTACACACAAGCAGAAAGGAATGAACAATTAGTGAAGACTCTTTTATAATTCATCTTTCAGCCAACAGATAATCTGGGATAAATCATCGGGAAAGGAGAAGACACACGATAATATCGCCATATATGTGCTCCGCGGTCCAGATTTAATTGAATTCATTGTCATAAATAAGGCTTTAAATCCTTAGACAGACTGCCGACTTGCATGCAACCTGCTTGCGTGATTAAAACGGAGTTCCATTTATTTTCAGGTGACGTCGTCATCATTAATAATTTCTGCGAATAGATTATGTTCGACGCTGGTATGCAACAAGTTTGATGCATGCTTTCCAGAGCCTCATTAAAGCGAAATAGTCTGAGGTTTTTGGGCTGCTACATGATCTATGTTCTCATTTGTCATGGTAGTTGAAGGTTACTATTTGGTAGTATGAATGTTTGCAGTCCCATCGAGCTGAGCCAGTTGACACAGTGTTTGAAATACGCGGCAGGTGTTGGAGGGGCGCCGGGTCAGACCCTGCTCGGGTAAATCTGGTATAGGTTTTCCCTGAGTGAGATAAATAATTAAATAAGTAGACCCAATTCCTAAAAAGACACGTTCGTAATCCTTGATCAGTTATTACAATTCAGGTTTTCTTATGCTCTTCGTAGATTCCGTACTGGGAGTTGCAGCAATTTCCTAAAGTTGAGCCAGTAGTGACTTCAACGTAGACAAGGCTTTAGACTAGCATCATCTTTCCTTTGATTTAGGTTTTCGATATTTTAGTTAATTTACTTCGGGTGGTGGGAAGGAAGCTAAATCACACAATTTGAAGACAGACGACAATATTTTATTGAGTTTACATACGTTAAAGCAACTTTTCCGATGTTTCCAAGTCGAGATAACAGGGGGAATACTTGTCGTTCTGTGATGCTGCCTTTGCCGCCAATAGTAAGCTGGTCCGCTTGCTTATCCCTGTGTTGGCAGTAGTTCTGTTTCAAGTTCTATTAGGGGAGAGCTCTCGGACACGCTCCGCTGTTTTGCTCTTGGAGATGATATGTGGGGAGTATATATATATTTTTTTTAGGTATTACTATTTTGTCAGGTTACTTTATTCACTAGCAACCTGTTAAATAATTTTACGAATGTATTTCCAGGAGGCAGCAACCTACACGGAGTTGCTGTTAGTGAAAGAGGGGAATTATCGTGATTGAGGCAAAAGTAAAATCAAGCAGTTGTTACAGCTCTGACTGACTAGAGAATCGCAATTTCTAGCATGTTCTTGGAATCACGTTGGCCTGGTTTATGTAAGGAGTCGATTTCAGGTTTGCTGAGAGTGAAGGGGGTTCCAGCAGTCCTGTGGTTTTTGAAGGTTGAGGCTCAGAGGGACCGGCTGACTGACGATTGCAGTGCGTAGAAAGACAATGAGGTTATGGCTCCGGTTCTTTTCGTGTGCGACTGAGAAAAGAGGACAATTGGAGAGACTATTATTTAATAAGAAGTGATATCCCGTCGTCGTTGTACGACAAAATTAATATGACCGGTTTCAGCCTGTATGGACATCTTCATATCTGTGCTCATCATGAAGCTTGGCTCTGAGCACTATGGGACTTAACATCTATGGTCATCAGTCGCCTAGAATTTAGAACTACTTAAACCTAACTAACCTAAGGACATCACACACATCCATGCCCGAGGCAGGATTCGAACCTGCGACCGTAGCGGTCACGCGGTTCCAGACTGAAGCGCCTAGAACCGCACGGTCACACCGGCCGGCCATCATGAAGCGATCCGTTACATTATAAGTTCTGGTGTAACAGTAAAGGTCGGAAAAAAGTACCGTACCAGACTTATCGAGGGCAAATTCTTTGGTAAACAGACACATGAGAGTGACTTGAAAGCCAGAACGCTGAAAGCACTGAACACCCTCAAGTGCCTCAGCCACAAATCTTGGGGCGCGGACAGGGCGCTTCTCCTTCAGTTTTATGGAGCTTTTATGCGTTCACGGCTGGACCATGGGTGCACAGTATATGGGTCAGCGAGGCCATCTTATTTGCGGATCCTTGACGCTGTTCACCATGCTCGGATCCGACTGGCCACGGGTGCTTATCGGACCAGTCCCGTACCCAGCCTCTGTGCTGAGTCTGGCGAACCGCCACTTACCATCCGGCGGCAGCTCCTGCTGGTGCGCCAGGCTTGTAAGTTTCTTGCAGCTCCCAGATCACCTGCCCACCATCTTGTTGCCATCCACCTCTGGACCGCCTTTTTTCCCGCCGTCCCCGGGCTACGTTACCGTTTGGGATCCGTGTGGAACGTGTACTAGAGTCCCTCGGTGTGGAGTCTGTACAACCCCAAATCCAAGGTTTTAACCGCCTGCCACCCTGGCTACTGAAGAGGCCCGGAGTGATTTTAGATTTATTGCAGTACAAGAGAGATTGCACTCCTGCCACCGTTTTTAATGCAGCATTTTCTGCCATTTTATCTGAGCGCCACGACTATGTAGCTGTTTTTACGGATGGGTCGAAACAAGGGGATTCTGTTGGTTGCTCAGTTGTTTTTCCATATAGTGTCCTCAAGGTCCGACTGCCTCCGACTTTTACTGTCTTTGATGCAGAATTGTTTGCGATCTTGCGGGCACTGGAGCACATGAGACATTCTTCCTCTCCTAAATTTCTTGTCTGTTCCGATTCACTCAGTGCCCTTCACTCATTGCAACGTTTGTATCCGGCAGACAAAATTGTCCAGACTATCCAGGATGCCCTCCTCCGACTACAGCGACTGGGGAAGGTTGTAGCTTTCTGCTGGGTTCCGGGGCATGTTGGCATTGCTAGGAATGAAAGGGCGGATCTCGCAGCCAAGGAGGCGTGTCTCAGTGTGCTATCCCCTTGCACGCACTCACCTCGCTGTTGAGCTCACGGGTCATGCGTCGGTGGGAGGATGAGTGGCTGGAAGTGACTGACAACAAGCTCCGTATAGTCAAGCCCACAACGCGTGTGTGGTGTACTTCCTTTCAACCCCATCGACGGGACGAGGTTCTCCTCACTAGGCTTCGAATAGGCCACAGCCCTATGACGCACGGCTTCCTGCTCCGGCGAGAGGACCCGCCAATTTGTAGTGCTTGCGGCGTCCAGGTCACTGTGCGCTACGTTTTATTGGATTGCGTTTTATTTTCTGACCAGCGGGCCGCGACTACCTTGCCGGCGGACCTGCCATCTCTTTTAGGCAACACTCGGACCAATGTGGTTAAAGTTTTAAAGTTCTGTGCCATGTCAAATGTTCTTACAAAGATTTTAGGGAGAGGATTTTAACTTGTTCACTGTGTGACAAGCTCGCCCATATTTTATGTAAGTGGCCAGCCAATGACAATTTCTTGTTGCTATGTTTCCCCTTTCCTTAGGTTTTACTTTCTTATGTAGCATTTTCCTTCTTTTCCTGGTTTCTTTGAGTGTGTGCTTTAGTTTTCTTAGGTCTGTCCACATTCGTTCCTTTTAATGTGTGTCAGGGCGCTGATGACCTCGAAGTTGAGCGCCCATAAGCCCCAACACACCACCACCACCACCACAGTTATTCTTTGGCCCGCGCTTAAACAAAGTAAGTTACTGATTCTCTGTGTAAAATGAGCCCTGTATTGTTGTTTTAAGTGTAAGAATTGCGTATCTGTCTACTGCCAGTTAACGTTACATCGACGACGACGACGACGACGACGACGACGCGACGGTGCCGGCCGCTGTGGCCGTGCGGTTCTAGGCGCTTCGGTCTGGAACCGCGCGACCGCTACGGTCGCAGTTTTGAATCCTGCCACGGGCATGGATGTGTGTGATGTCCTTAGGTTAGTTAGTTTTAAGTAGTTCTAAGCTCTAGGGGACTGATAACCTCAGATGTTAAGTCCCATAGTGCTCAGTGCCATTTGAACCATTTTTTGACGACGACGACGTCAACGCCAATATGGACGAAGCAAAATGTCAGGTCGAGAAATGATGGAGAAGAAAGTAAGCAGTGTCCCATCCCAACGTATTATCCCGGCATTCACTTTGAGATACTTAAGGAAACAACAGTAAACCTAAATCTGAATGGTCGGATGGGAATTTGGAGCTCTATCCTTCCAGTTAGGAGTTTAGTGCCTTACCAATGCCCTAATGTGTTTAGTATGAGAGCGTGAGACCCTCGGAGGCTGATTGGGGTCAGATTATTGTGTTAATAACGATCTGGAGGAAGCTGTGGTCGAGAAGGACGGATTTGATGAATTCTGTTTAAAGTGAATAAACTGCGTTGGTCGTGAGGAAACCAAAGTGTTTCACATAAAATTACTTTGACTCTTGATACCATTTAAGTGTTCCTCATAGACTTTTACCCTCCAACTGTGAAAGTAGTTGTTGTTTTGGAACACCAGTAGGCTGTTGAATGAAAATGGCATTTTCGTTTATTTCTTTCGTTCAAGTGTGGAGTTTTCTGACTTACCGATCTCATGTTAGTAGAGTAGGAGCCCAGATTATCGAATCATATCTCGCTTGTCAGAGGCTGGATGTTGATACGAATCTGCGTATAAATGCGTCCTTCCCACAGTAGCATAATTACGTCGCATATCGAACTCAAGTGCGCCGCACCGTAGCAGCACTTGCAGGGCGGCAGCTGTGCTTTTCTTACTCGACCACGTGGAGTAAAGGAAAGTTTCGCAACAGTCCAACAACGCTGGGGTAACTTTTCGATTCCACTACAGTAGAAATCACGTTGTTTTGACGCGAAGAACTCGTCGACCCATATTCGGAACACAGTTTCATGCGGAAGGGAAGTTCCTGAAAGGTTCTTCGAAAGAGTGAAAATCTGAGGGCGCAACATAAAGTGAATAAGGTGGGTGCATAATGACTCCCCAGACCAATTTCTGTACGATGTTATTTGTCAGTTTAACAGCAGAATGCGAGCGGGCGTTAACGTGGGTTAGCATCGCTTGCCGCAGTCTTCCTGGTCGTTGTTCTTGGGTTGCGTCTGCAAGACGTCTCAGTTATTGACAATAAATGTCAGCAGTGATGGTTACGCGTCGGGGAAGTAATTCGTAGTACACCACACCTTCACTGTTCCACCAGATGCATAACGTTATCTTTCGTGGATGTGCGGAGGGCTTCGCACGGGGAGTTGCTGCTTTTCTTTGGACCCAACTGTTCCTTTCTGTTCCTTATGTTGGCATAAAGACACCATTTCTCGTTACCAGTAACAATACAAGTCACGAATAGTCAGTGTTGGCGATGTCCAGCTAGCAGAGATGCGCATATGGCCATCTACTGATTTTTGTGATTTTGGCTTAGAACATGCGTTACCCATGCATTCCGATTTTTTAACCTTCCCCATTGCATGCAAATGTCGCAAGATGGTGGAATGATCACAGTTCATCGCATTTACCAGTTCTCGAGTACACGACGTGAATCATCAATACGTTTAAACGATCTTCAACGAACCTCGAAAATCTTCATGCACGTGGAGAGTCACTGATGTCAACACGACCCTCCTTAAAACGAGAAAAGATTTTTTTTTTTGCCGTGCTCTGTACGGTGACATTGCACCCAAACACGGCGCAAATGTTTCTCGCTTCCTCCGCTGTTGTCCTCAAATAGAAGAAAAAGTCGGAAATGCTCAGATTTCTCCTCTTGGCACCCCATTTTCTAGCGTCCACCGCTCTACTCGCTATCTCCCAATTACAAAACGACGATATTGAAACGCAAATAGCACTAGTGAACTACAAATGAAAAATTACAGTCGATAAATAATCCCATAGCAATCGGGATACCAAGATTCAAAACAGAAGTGCTACGAACTTGTGTAACAACGAAATAGTTTACCAAGCATACTACAGTGAAGTTTCCGACCACCTCCCATTTGTACTGGTTCTCATCGCTGGGCGCTATCACGAAGGTTCCGCTTTTCGATTCCTGGTGAACTTCTCATTTTCACCTACACTCCCACCACTAAAGAAGATTCGTGGTTCTCACGCACATGTTGCTTCTTTCCAGACTGTAAATGATAATACGTGTACCAGGCTTGATTGAAATGTACCCAGTGGTTTAGGAGGAGATGCAGAACATAATACAAACAAACATATAATACATACGATTTTATAGTGTAATAGACTTTTCCTCATGGATTCGCTTGCGTCCATGTGTGTCATATTGCACACAACTTCTCTTCCACCCTCTCTTTGTCCATCCCCTCCTCCCCTCTCGTCATCTCATCCTCCCCCTTTCTCTGTCCACATCATCCTGCCCCCTTCATGTGCTCAACCATGTCCATCCGCACCTGTAGCCCCTGCAGGGCACTTCAATACTACCTGCATAACACATGTGTCAGCAGGGCAGCCTACGTCAGAAGTTGGAAAACCCTTATTTGGCTGTATCTCCAATCCCATGTGAGCTAGACGGTTCTGACTCCCACAGTGCTGCGCCTCGTACAGCAAGCAGTGTGTGTAACAAATTTGGTTGAACTCGATCTAGTAGTTCAGGAGGACATTGTGTACATACATCCTATTTGTATATGTGATATAGATTCCGCCAGCCGTCCTATGAAGTATGTTATGAGGCATGTTTCTTCAGTTGTGCATGACCCTTTATGTCCCAGAGAGCAAAGAGGCAGTGACAAGGGGTAGCGAGTCACATTCATCACAAGTGTGGCTAGAATCCCTGTGTGGCTGTACTGTTTTAGGTTTCTCCATAGTTACCCCACACGTCAGGATGGTTCATTTGAAAATGCCATTGTGTTTTTTTTTTTTTTTGGCCTATCATTATTTCATCCAAGACTGTACTGCGTTTGTAATGATTTAGTTGTGGACTGAAGGTTAAAACATAATCTTCCTTCTTTCTTATTTCATTCAGAAATTCATCACTAGATGAATTCAGGGTGTCTACGACCCGGGACAACCGTAAGATCCGGGAACAACCCGGGAATTTTTTTGAAATCCGAGAATTTTTTTATTGTGTTTGTTCCCAGTTAAATTTTTGTTACTTTGACTGGTAAGAACCAATACTCTTACAAAGGATATTACTGTATCCTGCTACTGCAGAATAATACTGCAGCCATAAAACATGAACGAGAGGAAAAACTAAAATAAAACTTAAATTGCAAAGGAAATGCGCCATATACAGCAACAGAACACAGTGCTCATACAAGCGTCTGCCAACAGCGAAATGTGTCACAGGCTTTAGTAAGACTTTGCAATGCTTCGTAACAACAAATTGCCTCTGATGAGCATGACGTCACAACTGTTAACATTAGATTTGTTTTAGCAGTTACGAGTGGGATAATGCGCATGCGCAGTTGAGCAGTACCTTCTTCTGCTTCTGGCTACAGAAAAAAAAAGAAGCAGCTAGGTGCTACCGGGAAAAAGTTTACTGGCACGCCCAAGCTGCCAGATTGCGCAGCAGCTCTGGATCTAGGAGTGTGGGGGAGGGGGGGGGGCAAATACATATAAAAGTTGTTTCACAAACCGCGTAGCATCCACCGCACGTTGGTCTATCGATTATTCGTATGACTTTGAAACGTGTCCCTGTCGGTTTGTGAACATTGTTGAACACATTCTGAGTTGATTTCTGAATTAATCATAAGTTGATTTGTGAATGCGTGCATAGTGTACGTGATGTCTCTGTCAGTGGAATGCTCGTCACGACTAGAAATAAACTTTCCTGCAGACAAAAAGGGGGCTATACGAGCTGAGCAGAGTATAGCCGAACGAAAGAAAGCCAACCACTGTCTGACTATGTGGTTGATACGGTTTGCGAATGATGAGCGTTGTTACGATTACCAGCGAAATCCATAGATTCAGACTACCAGAGTGCGAATAAACGGCTAACAGAAATAACAGGTAAGAAAGATTACGTATTATCTTCTCAATGTATCCAAGAAAATGAAATTTTGACAGAAAATATTTGGCCAGATCGCAATACTAGCAAGGGCCAGTTCTACAGTCTCCGGCTAGCAGCCGCTTTAAGGTCTATTCTGGAAGTAGCGCGGAAAACGCGTTGTACGAACACGTAACAATGCCTAACCGGAGAATAATCGCGGGCTAACTAAACTGGTGATTCTGGCAGAGTTAGTGAAGTTAACCGGCGAATAAGATTTGACATTGGCAGGAATAGATACGGAATTAGTGATGACAACATTGTTTGTTAGAACGAGGAAGGAGAAGAAACGGGGACATCACACATATTATGGAAGAATAAGACAATTTCAAATTTCTATAAAAACTTATCGATCTCAAGCTTGAGAAACTGGAGCGTATGAATGAAGTGTAAAACTATTTCCTAACGTAAAGATTTTTACTTGTAGTGGGCCTAATAGGCATTTGATATTGGTACCTTGTGAGTTATAATCTGCCGTGTTATAAAAACGACCATTTCTGCCAAAACGGTCTCGTTTATTTGGCGTGTGTTACAATTGCTGCAGTATTATAAAGGCCTACTTTGTTTTATCTCGCAGACAGTGACAAAATATAAGTAATCAGGTCGAGAAACCACACCAGTCTTGAGCCTATTTGTAATTACAGCTTTTTCAGTACTAGACAACGACATTTCGATTTTTCATGTAGCAAAACGTTTGACAAACTTTGATGAGGTAACAGATCCTTTCGCAGAAAGGAAAAGACGCCAAGATTAGGCCAAGATTAGGCAGAAAAAAAATCTAGGAGCTAAGGATTGAAGAAATGTGTACTGTCTTGCTTGTCTCTTCTCTTTACTGGCTTTATGAATCCTATACTTCATTTTATGTCACACAAAGCAGCAAGTTGCTAGCTAATAGCGTATAAAGAGTGCAAATTTTCTGAAGAGTTTTTATTCTCAAAAAAAAAGAAAAGAAAGAAGGGCAGGATGTCAGACCGACAGACTGGAAGCAGGAGAGGCACCATAGGACATTTTGATTTCCACTGTCCTGAATATAGTTTGATGGAATCCAGTACAAAATATACACGTTTCAATTCCACAGACCGAAATACAGTGACGTTCCATAGAAGAATGCTGTGTGAAGAGGTGTGGCGCTGCACTTTGGCACACTTAAGATCAGATAACATGTCTTACAATTCCTCGGACACGTATGTTTTATGTATCAGAGTCTTCAGAAAGATGTGGGCTACAAAATGAACGTATTTTTCAAAATTCTATTTTTTTAAATTTTCGACGTCCTATCTCAAACGCTCGAGGGACGCCACTATCTTCTATTGCCCCGGTTCGGAAATACCGTAGATACGGATCTGATGCGCAGAGCAGTCTGAGTTATAATAGGGAAGCGGGTAGTCTCCATGTGACCCGTGTTTACATTTAGTGATATTGCTGTTTCCTCTTCGTCTACTGCACTCACGTCAAATGAAAACAAAATTGATTTCTTTGGTCGGGAGCTGTCATGTGAATTAAAATACATTCACATAATTACGGATGGCTAAAATACGTTATTAGTTTCAGATTTTATTTTATTTCAACCTTTCTGACTGTCAAGCATTAATTGCCATGCAGAACAATGAAGTTATTTTTATCGGTTTGCTGAAGAAATTTTCTTTCATTAATCTTTTCCGCTGAGGCAGTCAATATATTTGAAACAAAGGGTTTAATTTCAAACTGTTGGCTAGTTTCAACTGTTCAGAGCATTTCAAGTGTACGTTTTCATCTCCTAGAACGTATGGCATTATGCCATAACAAAGAACCAGACATGAGATAACAAAGTACTGGTACCCAAGGAAATTTACATCCTGAAACAATATTGAAAAGCTTAATATAAGGTCGATGCCTACTTCACTGGGAATCTGGGACCCATTTAAAAATCAGCTCTTTGATGACAAGCTACTTAGAAGAATTTATAGCCCAGAAGATCACACTTTTATGTCGTTATTAAAAAATTTACTGGTACATTTGTGTGATATATCTTAAAATGTAATACGTGCATAAAAGCCCAATATTATGTGTGAAAGCTTAGCTTCTCTTGCAGTGTATGGGCCTTAGAGATCAATATTATATCTGAAAGCTTTGTTTTTCTTGTAGCAACATTATATATGTTAATTTAAACCATTATCTTTTCCTGTTCGTGTGTTCGCGCTACTTAACAGTGATGTTGCTATTGGCTGACTACACCACGTGTCCGAAGCTCTGAATATACGCTGTCATCGGCTGGCGAGACCACGTGACATGAACTATGACTGGCTTACAAATTCGCATCGCAATTTCGATTTCAATGCTTCGGAAAGTAACATGCGGTGCTTGATAGAATTGGAATTTATACTTTCGTAATACGAAAATATGCAGCGTACATGTTACTGCACATCAAACATCTTTCCAAAAGGTGTTTCGTTTTCTAAAGCGCCGGGAAATTCTATGCGCATGTATAAAACCATAACCATTCAAAGGATTGATAAGTTATACAGTTCCGAGAGAAAATATACTGTCAATTAACAGGGAAAAACTATGTTTCCACCCGGGAGAAAGTGTATTTTTAACCGAGAAATCCGGGATAAATCTGGGAATTTTTTTTCCTTGTCCACGTATACACCCTGTGAATTTCGGTCTCGAGCTTTTGTTTAACATGCTCTGATTTCTATTGTCTTTGCGGGTAACGTGTTACAGCGAGCAAACTATTTTCTTAGAACATGTCCTAGAAATTTGCACTCATTTACCTGATCAACCATGGACTATCGTTGCCTGTGCGTGATTATTGCGTTACTGAAGCTAGTGCGACGTCCATATACGATCTGTTGATATCTATGGATAATTGACCACGTGGACATACAATTCTTCAAAAATTGAATGACTGCACGTTGCTTCTGTTTGGAATTTATTTCTTACATGCAAGGACGAGAAAAAGGAAAGAAAAAACAAGTTACATCGTTTTTCACTTATTTTCGACACGACTCTCGTAGTTTTTACGAGCCCCATGGCACGAATTTTGTACAAATTTTACTTGCGGCGTTGAGAGCCTCCATTTGTGAGGCCTGTACCACACTGCATAATTTCGGCCCGAACATTTGTATGGAAAGCAGATTCTACGATAACCGCGAAAGCGATGATGCAGAACACTGCAAAGCCGTTGGGCGATAGAAATGTTGTACTATAATCCTTCTTGCGGGTACAGTCATCTGAAGTAATGACCGGAACGCAGCTGTCGTGTGCCTTAAATAATTGCATACTTAGTGGTTCATTATGCCATGAAAAACCCGTGTTCCTGGTAAGTTCTTGAAGGGCACCGAGAAAAGCAGGTGTAAAAGCGGCTTAATGAACTCGCCGTGCCTGTAAATTTTGCTCTTCAAAACGGCAAAATTATTGCCGTCAGTGTTGCAAAAAATTGCGATACTATTAAGGCAGATCGTGGCGCGCCGCAGTCGTTGTTGAAAGCCCGGTCGGACCGGTCTCGTCTCGCGCTGATGAAGCGGTTGTAGAGATGACGCGCGGTTTCCGGTGCTGTTGATACACAAACTGGGCGCCGGCGCCGCCGTTTGTCTGGTAATCATTTTTCGCGAGAACGGAGCAAGTAATCTACAGCCTCAAACAGTGTGCCTTCGACCTCCTCCGGCTTAAATCATGCATGCGATGACAGACCGAAGTTGCAGACTACGTTATGACAGTTGAACATGCGTGCCACACCAGTATCCGTGTCCGGATTTTCGTGGTTTCCGCGAGCAGTCGTCTTAATTATCAGGTTGCCTTATCACACTTACAGACCTCGCTGAAACTGTGATTATCACTTACGTTGCCAATTATGATTTCTGAATACTACAACCATAACTTTTTTCACTGATATGATTTTTTATTTGGATTCCGTAGAAATATTGGAACACGTGATTCAAAACTGACCCTACGACTTACCTTAGAAGACAGATTAAGGAAAGGCAAACCTACGTTTCTAGCATTTCTAGACTGAGAGACAGCTTTTGACAATGTTGACTGGAATACTCTCTTTCAAATTCTGAAGGTGGCAGGGGTAAAATACATGGAGCGAAAGGCTATTTACAATCTGTACAGAAACCAGATGGCAGTTATAAGAGTCGAGGGACGTGAAAAGGAAGCAGTGGTTGGGAAGGGAGTGAGACATGGTTGTAGCCTCTTCCCGATGCAGTGGCTCAAATGGCTCTGAGCACTATGGGACTTAACTTCTGAGGTCATCAGATCCCTAGAACTTAGAACTACTTAAACCTAACTAACCTAAGGACATCACACACATCCATGCCCGAGGCAGGATTCGAACCTGCGACCATAGCGGTCGCGCGGTTCCAGACTGTAGCGCCTAGAACCGCTCGGCCACTCCGGCCGGCACTGCTATTGCAAACGAAACCTTCAGTGGGAATTGATGTCGCTTAAAATGAATGGATACTTCTGTGGGATGATTGGTATACGGGGTATGAGAGACACCTCTCCAGCTGCTGAATCTGTGAGCACAGTAATTTCAATGACCGTATTTTGCGTAGTTTTAATCTGCGAGTCGGTAGGAAGTTTCGGACAGTTGGGATTCCGTGGCGGTATTCTAATCATAAGCCGATAATCCATCAATACATCTTCCTGTTTTCTCAAAAACTAGCGGCCTCGAAGAAAACAAAACAGCACTTACTTGTGTGTACAATTTTTGTATGAAGTTATATAGGAGGAGGAACAGCATATTACGTGAGAAACAATTTGTCTAGTGGTTTACATACCTTGCCATCGTAGTTGAAACTGACTACAAGAAAGAAAATGAAAGCGCAGATTTTCACAGCACAGCACAGCATTTTGTTTCTCGCTGTCGGTTTTAACAGCAAACCAGTAGGTTGTCGTTTAAAAAAATTGATAGTGTCCGTCTGAATGTTTATTAGTGGATCACTTAAAAATTTGGAGAATAACACTCGAGAACTTTTCGACATTTTTACTGACAACGTTTTACCTTTATATGTATAGCCTGTAAAAATGTGAAATAAATAACTTACGAGGGTCACTCCAAAATAAATGCATACTATTTTTAAAAAAGAATCCATCTTTTATTCTACACGTTTGAAAGTTTTACAGTGTGTAGTTACATCCTTTAGGAACAATATTTCCATATCTCCGCATAATTTCCATCTCTCTCAACTGCCTTACGCCATCTTGGAACCAGCGCCTGTATACCCGCACGGTAAAATTCTGGACCAACCTGTTGGAGCAACTGTTTGGCAGCGTGCAGAAGGGAGTCATCATCTTCAAAACTTGTTCCACGAAGAGTCTTTCAGTTTCCCAAAGATTTGATACTCACATGGAGCCAGGTCAGGACTGTAAGGCGGGTATTTCAGTGTTGTCCATCCGAGTTTTGTGATCGCTTCCATGGTTTTTTGACTGACATGTGGCCGTACATTGTCGTGCAACAGCAAAACATCCTGCTTTTGCCGATGTGGTCGAACACGACTCAGTCGAACTTGAAGTTTCTTCGGTGTCGTCACATATGGATCAGAATTTATGGTGGTTCCACTTGGCATGATGTCCACAAGCAAGAGTCCTTCAGAATCGAAAAACACCGTAGCTGTAACTTTTCCAGCAGAAGGTGTGGTTTTGAAATTTTTTTCCTTGGGTGAGTTTGCATGATGCCACAATTCTTCCAAGAAATTCATCTCCACCATTCTCTTACTATTCCAAAAGTTCACTTCATACCATTTTTCTTGTTTCCTTGTGAGCCACTGTCAACATCCTGGGAACCCACCTGGCACAAACCTTTTTTAACGCCAACACTTTCAGTATTCTCCAGACACTTCCTTCCCCTATCCCAACGTAGCGTGACGATTCGTTCACTGTGATGCGTCTGTCAGCAGTCACCAATTTGTTAACTCTCTGCACACTGGAGTGTGTGCAGTACGAGGCCTGTGGCTGCGAGAACAATCCTCAATATTGCCGTCCCCGCTTTCATCACGTAACCTGCTTGCACGCCGACTAACTGTACTGCAATCGACAGCAGCATCTCCATGCACCTTTTTCAACCTCTTGTGGATGTTTCCCACTGTCTCGTTTTCACAGCACAGGAATTCTATGACAACACGTTGCTTCTGACGAACAAGTGTAGCAGCCATCTTGAAGACATACTGTGACGGCGCCACTCACGGGAACGGGTTGAACTAAGTTTGAAAACAAGCGGGAAGGATGTATCTGCACACTGTAAAACTTTCACACATGCAGAATGAAAACTGTATTTTTACAAAAATAGTGTGCATTTCTTTTGGAGTGACCCTCGTATAAATGTGAAATAAATTGGCCAAGTATGTTTTGAGATTTCCGGTAAAACGGCGACTTGTGTTTGTGTACTTTGTTGCTGACGTTTCACCAGACGATGACGGAGCAGTTCGTGGTGGCCAGGACGTACGTCATTTGCAGTGCGTAATGGCAGCACTCGTGGTGTTGTCCCGCTGCCCGCATATCCGGTGCGGGCATGTGCTTCTTGTTCGGCGCAGCGGCGGACCATGCCCTCGCCCGCCTATCCTTCGTTGTCTGGCGCCGCACCGCGCAACAGCTGCGCTGCCTCACCTGCCTACTGCCAGCCGGCCTCGTCAATACTGCTCGCTGCGTTTTGCTCTGTGGACGGAGGAAACAAATTCAGCACCTGTCAACAGAGACGACATCTTTATGAATAGCTTGTTGGCATTACTTTCGCACGAATTACAGCTTACATTTGACGTAGTTTGGACAACTTACGTACAACAATCATAGACGAAACATCTCGTTCTTCAAAAAGCTGTCAGGTACATGGCTGGCTATTAAAATTTGCAGCACCAAAGGCCAGCAAATGTTGCAAGTTTTGTTGCTCTTATATAGTACAGTACGAAAAATACGTAATTAAATTTGTAGGCGATTCGTGGGTATACAGGGTGCTACGGAACTGCCGAGTCTCACAGCACCATAGACTCTAGGCTGCTCGGGCATCGAGTCGAACCGAGCTTGCATGAGAGAGAAATCATTCAGTGCTGTTTCAACTGTTAGGTAAGGATAAGAGAGAAAATAATGCAAGATACATTTGAAGGTTCCTTGTTATATTTCTGAACTTGTGGTTGTAATTGTCAGGTTTGTATCTGAGAAATGCGTAAATCTCGGTTCACGGCAACAGACTTACGTGAAAATTTAATTTTTAACGGAAATATGCGGAGCACACGCTACACGATGTGAAATCGGGGTCAGACAATTCGTTTGCGAGGAGGCAATCTGTTTTCAATCACATTTACATATGCTGTGTCACTGTAAAACAAATTACTCAAATTAAAATGTTGGTCCAGAATATAGCTAATCTATATCTTAGTCTTGTAAACACTCACTATACCAGAACTGTTATTGTTGTTATAGAGCGAGTTAATATAAAATTTAACGCACATCACTTTCTGTTAAAACTGCTTGAAAATTCACAACATAACACTTTACCGAAATCTTCTACTGTTATTAAGCCTCAGAATTGGTACTGATATTTTCAGAAAAACACTCTGAAAATCAAATGGTTCAAATGGCTCTGAGCACTATGGGACGGTCATCAGTCCCCTAGAACTTAGAACTACTTAAACCTAACTAACCTAAGGACATCACACACATCCATGCCTGAGGCAGGATTCGAACCTGCGACCGTAGCGGTCGCGTTGTTCCGGACTGAAGCGCCTAGAACCGCTCGGCCACAGCGGCTGGCACTCTGACAATCACTGTGCCTTACAATGGACATGAATTTCGATGGTAATTACATTTATTGGCATACCCGTACGCGCGGAATGCTCGGCTGTTCTGCAACCTGTCACTGTTAACGATAATGATGATGTGACTCTCAAAAAACCAAATTTTTGTAAAATTCTTCTCAATAGACAACATGCGATGTGCAATGAGAGTATGCAAACAGAGTCATGAAAGTAAAATGAAAACGGAGAACTAATCTTAACGACTGATAAATGAGAAAAAAAGACTCCAAATTTAACTATGCTTCATTAAGCCATGACAACAATACACCTTTGCGTAAAGTTCTCACACCTAGACAAAATTAGCAAAATATTTCTTAATAGCTTTCTTGTGTACAATTGTCTTCCTTGGACGTAATTTTCACTCTGCAGCGGAGTGTGAGCTGATATGAAACTTCCTGGCAGATTAAAACTGTGTGCCGGACCGAGACTCGATCTCGAAACCTTTGCTACAGAGTGAAATTTTCATTCTGGAAATATCCCCAGGGCTGTGGCTGAGCCATGTCTCCGCTATGTCCTCTCTTCCAGGAGTGCTAGTTCTGCAAGGTTCGCAGGAGAGCTTCTATGAAGTTTGGAAAGTAGGAGACGAGATACTGGCAGAAGTAAAGCTGTGAGGACGGGGCGTGAGTCGTGCTTGGGTAGCTCAAATGGTAGAGCACTTGCACGCTAATGGCAAAGGTTTCGAGTTCGAGCCTCGATCCGGCACACAGTTCTAATCTGCCAGGAAGTTTCGGTTGCCTTCTTTGGCAATTGTTTCAACTATCAGACAAGTCCATGTGCTTCACTATAAAATTTCGACAGCAAAGTTTAACCATACACGATGTACTAACAATAAGAAACTACAAAGTTATAAATGACTGGATTACCTTAAAAGTTGACCTTCGTCATTCTCCCATTGGAAATGTCGTGTGGCTAGGGCCTCCCGTCGGGTAGACCGTTCGCCTGGTGCAGGTCTTTCGATTTGACGCCACTTCGGCGACCTGCGCGTCGATGGGGATGAAATGATGATGATCAGGACAACACAACACCCAGTCCCTGAGCGGAGAAAATTTCCGACCCAGCCGGGAATCTAACCCGGGCCCTTAGGATTGACAGTCTGCCACGCTGACCACTCAGCTACCGGGGCGGACATTCTCCCATTAATATAACGTCATTTGCTCAGTGTCATTTCTCAAAATATGTTACTACAAAATCGTTATTTAATATTATTCCACTAAGTGACAGGCCAGCTTCCAGCCTTTTCAAACCAAGTACATGGGCAGACTGTGCAGCACACGCCTCTACTCTCTTCGAAAACGAGTAACATCTCTGACCAACATCTCTGGTCTCTTGCAAGAAATATAATATTACAGACGTTGAGCACATTTATCAAATTCGTAACTTCATTCTCATTTATGGCCAAAACTACCTGAAAATCATCATGGAAAATAGGACAGTCCCCTTTCACACTGAAGATAATGAAGAGTCAGAATTGTCAGGAAATGAAGATGACAGCAGAAAATAGAGCAGATTAGTTCCATCGACAAGGCATAGCCGTTGGATGATAGTAATAGTGTGGTATTCTGCCTTACGGCAGGTCTTGTCATGGGTTAAGCCTCTTCCACTTTTGTCTGTCCATAGCCAGTCTTTTCATTTTTGAATATTTGTCTCCTTTTATATTGTCCAACATTTGATGTCTTCTTTTTCCTCTTCTCCTTTTTCCCTCCACAATTCCTTCTATTCCTTCCTTCAATGAACAGTCCCTCCTCAAACAATGTGCAATCCAGTTCCGTTTTCTCTTTCTGATAACTTTCAGCATGTTTCTTTCTTCTGCAGCTCTTTTTAATACTTCTTCATTCCTTACTCGGTCTTCCCATTTCACTTTTTCCATTCTTCTCCATGTCCACATCTCCAGTGCCTCCATTCTTCTATCATCATCCTTCCTCAATGTCCATGTCTCCGCACCATATAGTGCCACGCTCCAGATGTAACATTTGGTAACTCTTTTCCTCAGATCTTTGTTTAGTGGTCCACAAATTAATGATAATGTATGATAATGATGATGAAAAAGTAAGAATGCGCCCGTGAAGGATCAAATGGCCAGCACGTTTCACCCTCGAATACACCCTGCAAAAGCTCAATTACACTCAGATCAGGTGACTGAGGGGTTGAGGGGGGGGAGTCGCGTACACTTCATAATTGTGTTCATTAAACCAGTCTCGAACAACCCCGGAAAAATGAAAGTGAGCAATACCGTGTTAGTACACAGGTAATTAATCAAGGAACACGATCTGTAGCAGTTCGTGAAGACGGGCGCATTGAGTACTTTTGCAGTCCAACCTTGCAATTTGCCCGCATAAAACAACAAAGCGACGAAGACGACGGTGCGACAACATCACGTCCCCCGGCAGCGCTGAAGTGCTCTTTGCTTCACAGCAGGACTGCGACGGTAAACTTGATAAGCTTCTGCTGGCGTGTTCCAAAAATAAACATGTGGGCGATTAGGAAAGACAGTAAAGGGATTCGAACGCAGAGTAGGGAGACTTAAAGTCTGCGACCGTTGCCGGTTCCGCCAACGCCGGTGCTTCACGGCTGGTATTCTCGTACGGCAGTTAAAAGCCTCGTAAAACTCGATTTCTCCAAAGTGCTCGAGAAGCGCTTCGTATTAGAGCTGAATTTCTTATATATAAGTATGCACTTTTTTCTGCGTAATTTCTCATTGCCATGTGTTTGTGTATCTCAGCCACTTTGCTTAGCATTAAGAATTGAAGAACCAAGGGTTCATTCCCATCCCAAGCTGTCACGCACACCGTACTCCGTCCCTGGCCACATGGAGGCGAACATTTTCTTTTCTCGTATTTGTATGCACCATTTACAGTTCAACAAAAATATATGGCAGTGGAACAAGAAACCAGGCCAAGTTGCAAAATTGTACTTTTTATTCATTCGATGAGTAGTTTGTGGCCGAGAGCCATTTTCAAAGCATCCTACAGAACAGGAAACCTAATTTATACTCATGCATAATACAGTTATTACCAAATTCTTAAGTATACGCCAAAGATACGGAATCTATCGTTTTAAACTTAAGTAATGAAGTCGAAAATGGCATTTCCGAAGATGTCAGAAATGTGTAATGAGCATTAACAGTGCATACAAAGTAAGTGGCAGCTTAGGCTACTCCTTCCGTTGTCGTAAGGAAACCTCGGGAAGGGGGCACGCTATCAGGAGATAGGAAACCTTTTTCGCCGCGCGGGATTAGCCGAGCGGTAGCCGGCACGGTAACTCAGCGCGGCTGGTCCCGGCGGAGGTTCGAGTCCTCTCTCGGGCATGGGGGTGTGTGTGTGTGTTTGTCCTTCGGATAATCTAGGTTAAGTTGTGTGTAAGCTTAGGGACTGATGACCTTAGCAGTTAAGCCCCACATTTTTTTGAAACCTTTTTCTTTATTAAAATGTTCTGCAACCATCAAGAATATAAGAATTCTTACAAAAACTGTAGAAGTCCACAATGAAATTGATACTATTAAAATATTTACCAAAAAGAGTCAAATACCTAAAATCATTGACCAGTAACATATGATTTCGAAAATAGGAAATTATTTTTAAGAAGAGGAAAAAGAAGAGAGGATGGGATAGCGTACAGACTAGAGCTTTGTCCCACCACCTAGGCGTTCGAAGGTAAAAATCTCGTCGAGTCATTGACGTCCAGTCGTCTTTAATTTTCACAAGTGAATTTATTTGTCCAAATGCTGTAGCCTCACTGTGTTGGGATGTCTAGTTACAAAATGTACAATGTTAAGTGAACTATGTTTACAAGTATCAGCATCTAAATCTAATATCTACATCTATGTTGGGCGTTCAGGCTTCCAATAACGCACTCGAACAATAACCGGTCACTATAACTGGATGTTCCGAAACGAATGACCTGATTTCAAAACTCCATATTTATTGATAAAACCGTAGTACGAACATGGGATGGATGCAAAATACTCAAAAAAATCTTGAAGTTTTAGGTATACTGTTACAAATGCTCTGCGTGTCCACCACCATCAGCACGAACAACATCTAGACGACGGCTAAATTCGTCATAAACTTTACGCTATGTACCTGCTTTTATAGAAATTATGGCGGCTGCTGTTCTATTATTCACGGCTTCTATGCCATGAGGTAAAGGGGGGATGAACGAACTTTCCTTCACATATGCCCACGAGAAAAAACCGCATGGGTGTCATGTCTGGCGATCTTGGAGGCCAAGAAGGCAGGCTAGTATTTCGGGCTCCCTTGCGCCCTGTTCAGCGTTTAGGAAGAGTGTCATTCAGAAACTGACGTACATTGTTGTGCCAGTGTGATCGAGCTCCATTCTGTTGTAAAATGAAGTCATCGGTGTCCTCCTGAAGTTGTGGAAACAGCCAATTCTGGCAATTTTAAGATGCTCAACGCCAGATAGGTTTCGCGGGACCCCGAGACACTGCCCTGCCTTCTTGGCGTCCAAGATCGTCACACATGACCGCAAGCGATTTTTTTTTCTTGTGGAGATAAAGTATGTGATCAAAAGTATCCGGGCACCCCCAGAAACATACGTTTTTCATATTAGGTGCATTGTGCTGACACCTACTGCCAGGTACTCCATGTCAGCGACCTCACACCGTGCGTGAGCAGAATGGGGCGCACCGCGGAACTCACCGACTTCGAACGTGGTCAGACAATTGGGCGTCACGTGTGTCATACGTCTGTACGCGAGATTTCCACACTCCTAAACATCCCTAGGTCCACTTTTTCCGATGTGGTCGTGAAGTGGAAACGTGAAGGGGCACGTACAGGACAAAAGCGTACGTACAGGCCGACCTCGTCTGTTGACTGATAGACCCCCCCGACAGTTGAATGTCGTATTGCGTAATAGGCAGACATCTATCCACACCATCACACAAGAGTTCCAAACTGCTTCAGGATCCGCTGCAGATACTATGACAGTTAGGTGGGAGGTGAGAAAACTTGGATTTTGTGGTCGAGCGGCTGCTCATAAGCCACACATCATGCCAGTAAATGCCAAACGACGCCTCGCTTGGTGTAATGAGCGTAAACATTGGACAATTGAACAGTGGAAAGACATTTTGTGGAGTGACGAATCACGGTACACAATGCGGCGATTCGATGGCAGGGTGTGGGTATGGCGAATACCCGGTGAACCTCATCTGCCAGTGTGTGTAGTGCCAAAAGTAAAATTCGGAGGCGGTGGTGTTATGGTGTGGTCGGGTTTTTCATGGAGGGCGCTTGCACCCCTTGTTGTTTTGCGTGGCACTATCACAGCACAGACATACATTGACGTTTTAAGCACTTTCCTGCTTCCCACTGTTGAACAGCAATTCGAGGATGGCGATTGCATCTTTCAACACAATCGAGCACTTTTCATAATGCACGGTCTGTGGCGGAGTTGTTACACGACAATAGAATCCCTGTAATGGACTGGCCTGCACAGAGTCCTGACCTGAATCCCATAGAACACCTTTGGGATGTTTTGGAACGCCGACTTCATGCCAGGCCTCACCGACCGACATCGATACCTCTCCTCAATGCAGTACTCCGTGAGGAATGGGCTGCCATTCCCCAAGAAACCTTCCGACACCTGATTGAACGTATGTCTGCGAGAGTGGAAGCTGCCATCAAGGCTAAGGTTGGGCCAAAACCATTGCAGCAGTACCGATGGAGGGCGCCACGAACTTGTAAGTCATTTTGGGCCAGGTGTCCGGATACTTTTGATCACATCGTGTATGTGAGGAAAAGTGTGTTCATCTTCCCTTCATCTCGTGACATAGAAGAAGTGAAGAACAGAATAACAGCCGCCATAACTTCTGTACAAGCAGATACATACTGTAAAGTTTACGACGAGTTTAGCTAACGCCTGAATGTTGTTCGTGCTGCTGATGGTGGCCACATAGAGCATTTGTAGCAGTATAGCTCAAACTTTAAGATTTTGTGAGTATTTTGCAACCATCCCATGCCTTCAGTATGTTTTTATCAATAAATATGGTGTTTTGAAACCAGCTCATTCTTATTAAGTCACCCCGTATAAACATCTATTTACACGTTCATAGTTACACTTTGGAGTAATAACCGTCCACTATCTGTGCCTAGTTTATATCTATAAATAGTAGTTGTGTGCTTATCAATAAATGTTTTATGTTAAGTACGTGTGTACTAAAATCGTTCGTAACTGAAGAGAATTTGTTAACCAGTTGGGTATGGGCTTCCTTCGTTAGTAATTAGATGTCAGGAACTCGTCTGGCCGACAAGTATGTTTCTGTACTGCTGCACGGCCACTTCAGTTTATTATCGAAATAAATGAGTTAACATTTCTTTTCTTAGGTAGCGAGCACGTTTAGTGAGTACCAGTGAAATACGTGAAACGGCAACACGCTGCCTTTGCCCCTGTATCTAGGTTCTTATCTCTGTACCAGAGTGGCGTCGGCGTGTCGGCGCAGCAGCGACCGGTGTTCCTTTAATTGCGGCGGGTTTTCTCGGCTGCGCCATAAAAGTGGGAGAGAACAGCCGGCGAGCAAGTGGCGGGATTTGTCCTGCGGAGGTGTTGGCCGAACTGGACCCCTTAAGTGGATCGCTGGGCCGTAAATTTCGTCACAGCCGGCTGACTCACGAGCTTCCGTTATTGAGGTCTCCCTGCTTCATACCGGCGCGACCAGATTACGCTGAACTCGCGTTGCCAAGTTACGCCTTTTATTTTTGGTTTTACTTTTATTTTTTATTTTTCCTGTTTTCTCTGGTTTGAGCAAGAATTTTTCTGCTCATGTTTTACACGGTCTTGGACTTTGGTTCAAAATGGTTCAAATGGCTCTGAGCACTATGGGACTCAACTGCTGAGGTCATTAGTCCCCTAGAACTTAGAACTAGTTAAACCTAACTAACCTAAGGACATCACAAACATCCATGCCCGAGGCAGGATTCGAACCTGCGACCGTAGCGGTCTTGCGGTTCCAGACTGCAGCGCCTTTAACCGCACGGCCACTTCGGCCGGCTCTTGGACTTTCAAATTTCCCGGAGAGAGATTTGTGTTTAGCTATGAAACACACAACTGTGGATGGCCTAATAACTAGCTTAATCGTACAAGAGCATAGTTGAAGATTTCGTCCTTTTAGCATAGTTGTAGATTTCGTCCTTTTGAGGTAGGACTGTTTGTTATTACCCATCCACAGGTTTATCCCCTTCCATATGTTGTTTATGAGAAAGATATTGCTGTTGCTAACACATTTTGAGGTTCCTGCATGATGAATGTCCGAATTGTATTTGTCCGGGGAAGAGAAAAATAGGCGAGGAAAGCTTCTTACTTTCGAAACTTTAAGAGTCGTCAGTCATTTACAGATGCAGGTTCTCCCTCTCTGATTGATAGATTGTATTATCGTCACGGAGAGACTTGTATTTAGCGGTAGCTAGTGCTGCAGTTTTTTCATCTTAAAATGTTAACTTTAGAATGGTCTCTTTCATGTTGGCACATTACCCTTGTTTTGTTTACTTCTCCTATGACTGTTACGTTCAACAGTTTGGCAAAACAGCATCGGCTTATCACAAATCTGTCAGCGTACCAAACCCGCTAGATGCTTCACAAATCCCGGCGTGCTACCAGATACACTTTAACAACAACAACAATAACAAGAATAATAGTAATAATAATGTAAAGTATTATATTGCTATTGTGTACAAGGTAGTTCACAGCCAGCTACCACGGTACGCAGATGAGTGCCTGATTAATGATATTGGCGGCGCGGTTTTATTACTAAGTCAGTAATTTTCCAAACTTGTTCATTCTGTCGCTATAGGTCTGCCGTCGTATTGACGTCCGTGCTTTTTTTTTTTAGTTTAGTTTCAGACTTCCCCGTGTTAGTTGAGTCGACTTTCTGCCTGTGCCTCGTACGTATATTTGCCATTGGGTCAGCGGTGATTTCCTTGACCTTTCCGCGTGTCGGCTAGCTATCATACTTTGCTTTTTCGGGTTCCGTGTATTATGTTGAAGAAATTCGTATAAAATTGTCAGCTGGCTGCATCCATATTCATACACACACACATTATGAAAACTGATATACCGGATGCTTAGAAATAAGTACAGAATTTTTGTGGAATGACAAGTTAGATATAGGCAGTCATTTTAAGTATACGGACACTGGATCGCTGACGCATATTTACGACGGTAGACGACCTCAAAAAGTCATCGTTCCGCTTGATGGTGCGATAACCAGCGTTACATATTCGTAAGTTTGGATGCCTAGTGTCATTTGATTTCATTTGTACTTGCGCCTGAACGACGAAACTCTATATTAGCTCCGTTTGTCCTCATTTGGTACTGTGTACCTGAAGTGAGCTGTCGTTTGCGTACTTCGCTTGCATCTCAACGTAATTCCTAATCAAATGTTGTACCAGAGGTACGGTAGTGTGTTGTGGAACAATGGTGTGAACTTACCAATGTAAACTGATTGTTTACTCTGTATTACCATATGTAGGACGCGGAACGTTTCATGTGGTACGAGCTTGCAGACATGCACTTGGACATTTGGTGCTGCAGGAACTATGGAAGGAGCGCGGCGTTTGTACCCAGAACGTTATCCAAACAGACGACTACCAAATCAGAGAACATGTGCTGCTGTGGATCGTCGTCTCCGCGAAAGGAGCACGTTAGGGGGAGGCTTACATGCTCTATATGAAGATGGCATCTGTTCTTTCGGACATGTTGGAAAGAACAGATGCCATCGGTGACCAAGCAGCTCTCTTAGAATGAAATGAGAATTAAATCAAGACCCTAAGCTGTCGACAGGCGTTGATATACATCATCGGGGACAATTGAAAATGTGTGCTCCGACCGGGACTCAAAGCCGGAATTTCCTGCTTACAGGGCAGACGCTCTATCCATCTGAGTCGCCGAGGGCACATGTCCACACACTACATTTGTTGTGCCCCTGCCCACTACACTCATTACTCGCGGCAGAAAATCTTACCAAGACCCGTAAGAGTTAGGGCAATGCGTGTGCATCCAGCACAGAAAAAGAAGGTCAATGGCCGGTTAGCTTTAAGTATATGTCCGAAAGAATACTATCTTCGTGTAGTCAAGGCTAACTGGCCATTGACCTCCTCCTTTTGTGCTGGATGCACACGCATTGCTCGAACTCTTACGGGTCTCGGTAAGATTTTCTGCCGCGAGTAATGAGTGTAGTGGGTAGGGGCACTACGAATGTAGTGTGTGGGTATTAAGTTGGGAATGTGGGTCTCACGGGGAGCGTGCAAGGGATAAATCCCTGTAGTCGCACTATTCTCTGTGCTCTCGGTGGCTCAGATGGATAGAGCGTCTGCCCTGTAAGCAGGAGATCCCGGGTTCGAGTCACGGTTGGGGCACACATTTTCAACTGTCCCCATTGATGTATATCAACGTCTGTCGACAGCTTAGGGTCTTGATTTAATTATCATTTCATTCCATGCTCTAGGTCGACCACGGAGTGAGTGTACCCAGTCCTGGTTTCCAGGAAAGAGTACAAAAATGTTCGACTTCTAGCAGTGTTTGAAGAACTCTGCGTGATGATCCTCGTCATCCCTGCAAGTTGTGTAATATACAGGACCTTTTATTCAACGATTTTCCAATTTGGAACGACATTGCCGTTGCTTCTAGCATCAAAGAATGCTAACTGCCGCCTTTGCGAACATTGTTTTGTGGACTGATGAATCGACTTTCACCGGCAAAGGAATGTTTAACAGTCGCAATTCGCATGTATGGTCTCGTGAGAATCCTCGAGGTACGGAAGTCCACCATTTTCAGAAACTATTTTCAGTTAATGTTTGTACTGGAATTATTCACAACCAAGCAGTGGACCGTTACATTCTTGTGCACCGTTTAACTGGTCGTCTTTACCTCGTATTTCTCGAACACGTGCATCCCGGTATTCTTGAAGATGTGCCGCCTCAAACCAGAAGACTAATATCCCTCCAGTAATATGGCGCAGTTTCCATTGCACAAATCGAGTGGGAAGATTCTGGGACGGCCAATACGGACACTACTCTGAACGCTGGTTTGGACGTAATGAACCTGTTCACTGGCCTGCAAGATCCCTAGATCTCTCACAAATTGATTTTCTTTATCTGTGGAACCACGTGAAGGCTCTTGTTTATCAAACTCCTGTAAACACTGCGGAAAGAATCGTACCTGGAATCAATGTTGCTGCAAGACACGTTCGAGATCAAGCCAATGAAACAGTACCCAATATCCGCCATTCCGTGGTTCGACAGCTTGAGTTAATGCCACCAAGCCAATGGCCCACGCTTCGAGTATTTACTGCAGTAATAACAATGCACAGTGATGTTTACTCCAGGCAAAGCGAATGCGCTTTGGCGTTGTATAGCGCACTGACCGTAAGTCAAGAGACCCCACGTTCGCATACTTAAAATGTCAGCCTATATCCAACCCATCATCCCAAATGGTTCAAATGGCTCTGAGCACTATGGGACTTAAGTTCTGAGGTCATCAGTCACCTAAAACTTAGAACTACTTAAACCTAACTAACCTAAGGACATCACACACATCCATGCCCTAGGCTGGATTCGAACCTGCGATCGTAGCGGTCGCGCGGTTCCAGACTGTAGAGCCAAGAACAGCTCGGCCACACCGGCCGGCCCCATCATCCCACGAAAATTCTGTGCTTATATCTGAAACACCTGGTATATGTGCGTGCGTGTGTGTGTGTGTGTACATGTTTGTTCGTGTACATGTTTATTCCACATCTCATCCTAAACCACTGAACCAATTTCAACCAAACTTGGTACCTATACACCTTACTGTCAAGCAATTGCTACAGAGATAAGAATCTCCAACATATCAAAGTGGTGGAGGTAGGGGTGAAAAGAAGCGTAGCCTGCGACGTGTGGTTTCCCAGACTTTACTCATACAGTATTTGAAAATGAGAGCATTTGCCAACTTGCAACGAACTTTGCACTCAATTTCAAACCCTTAAGATTTTTTTTTTCTTGCAGACAACCCATACAAAATGATGAAATGAAAAAAGTTGATCGATATTACTTTTCCGGTGTTCACGCAGTTGGAGTACCGCACGGGACATAACGTTATAATGTATTACTTCAACACATTTTCCAGACGGGCCCCCGTATATACGACTGAATGTACCTGCAAAATTGTTTCATTATACGACACTAGTTCAGGAGGTATGCCGTCAATGAACAATGAGATGCGGGAAAACTGCCGCATTATGCACGACGTTTGATTTTATTACTTCTTTGCTTCTTACTCTATTCGCAATAAATTTCGCCTATCGTATCCAAATATGTACTTAGAATTTTATATCATTGTACGACACATAGTTCAAGAGATACGGCGTCATAAACATTAATCCCAAGGCAAGACGCTGCGTGGCACGGTCGTGGATGCAAAGCTACGAATAAATACCTAGGCAACGCCGAGTTTCTCTACTAGAATGTCATTATATTATTATAATAGCTATTATTACCAGCAGCTGCTGCTACACGGGTATCTCGTATTTCTTACTGATATTTTACACGATCTTTGTTTTTGTACGTATTTAACTTTTTTAAAAAACAAACTAAATTGTTGAAACTTCCTGGTAGATTGAAACTGTGTGCCGGACCGAGACTCGAACTCGGGATCTTTGCCTTTCGCGGGCAGGTTAGTTAGGACTCCTGAAAGAAAGGATATTGCGGAGACATTGCTTAGCCACAGCCTGGGGGACGTTTCCAGAATGAGATTTTCACTCTGCAGCGGAGTGTGCGCTGATATGAAACTTCCTGGCAGATTAAAACTGTGTGCCTGACCGAGACTCGAACTCAGGATGTTTTTGGAGCACTTGCCCGCGTAAGGCAAAGGTCCCGAGTTCGAGTCTCGGTCCGCAACACAGTTTTAATCTGCCAGGAAGTTTCATACCAGCGCACACTCCGCTGTAGAGTCAAAATCTCATTCTGCAACCAAATTGTTGACTAGGAAACAACAGTTTTCAACTATGTCTAGTGCCTTCCACCTCATTCATGTGCCAACAAAAACTGTCACGCTAATTTTAAACATAAATTGCATGTAGTGATGCCGTTATCCCGTCGGCTGTAACGACACATTGCTATATGGAAAGATGGTGCAGTTCCCCATAAAGTTTCATTGCCGTGTTGGCATCAATTACTGATACCAAAACGCTTCGTAGCGAGAAGGGCAGACATTGAGGAAATGACCTGTCTCTGTGCGATTGCGAATATCTGGAGGAGACAGAACGCCGAGAAAGGATACTAGGGGTGACTGTGACAACGATTACGAGCGGCGTGGGGGAGGTATGCGAGCAGAGAGCGGAATACGTGTGTGGGGAACCCGATGTAGGAGCAGAGAAGATACGGCCGTGGGTCTGGGACAAGGGCAGCCGGGAGAGCGAGTAATTGCGAAGTTGATTACATTTTAAGCGGCCTTGGGCCGCCTAATGAATCGCTCCGCCGGGAGGCTGGTGGGTAGGCCATTCCGTGGCTAGGCCGCCTCCGTGGCTGCCCCATCTCCCGCCGGAAGGCCTGGCCGGCTAATAAGCGACGAAGGGGGCCGCGAGATGACTCGGCGTTGGGCCACAGTTTAACAGCCGGTGGCCGCAAGGCAGCTGGGGACATTCCCCGTATCCACTGTCGGCTGCTGGGGTGAACGACCACCAAGCTTCGACACGAAGCAGAACAGTATTGTACAGCCCCGGCGAACCATTACATTTCATCTAAATCCATGAAATGAACACCCTTAGCTGCTTACAGGGGTTGACATACGTCAACGGGGACAGATGAAAATGTGTGACTCGAACCCGGGACCTCCTGCTCACATGGCAGACGCTCTATCCATCTGAGCCACCGAGGACACAGAGGATAGCCCGACTGCAGGGATTTATCTCTGGCACGCCTCCCGCGAAACCCACATTCTCAACGTATTGTCCCGCACTACATTCGTAGTGCCCCCGCCCATTATACTCATTACTCGTGGCGCGTTGCCGATTCCCGTAAGAGTTCGGGCACTGTTTGTGCATTCGCACAGAGGAAGAAGATGGTCAAGCGGCCGGTGAGCCTTAACTATATATATGCTAAGATAGTATCTGTTCTTTCGGACATGTGGCTCAGATGGATAGAGCGTCTGCCATGTAAGCAGGAGATCCCGGGTTCGAGTCCCGGTCGGGGCACACATTTTCATCTGTTCCCGTTGACGTATGTCAACGCCTGTAAGCAGCTAAGGGTGTTCATTTCATTGTAATTTCATTCTAACGAGCTGCATGGTCACCGATGGTATCTGTTCTTTCGGACATGTCCGAAAGAACAGATACCATCTTAGTATATATAAATCCATATTCTGCAAACCACTGTGAGCTGCATGCTGTCGGGCACTTAACGTTGTACCACGGTTACGCATTTGTTCCATTCCATTGGCGTATGGAGCGCGGCGAGAATAATGTTGTTTTGAATGCAGCTGAGTGCGCTGTAATTAGTCGCCGGCCGTTGTGGCCGAGAGGTTCTAGGCGCTTCAGTCCGGAACCGCGCTGCTGCTACGGTCGCAGATTCGAATCATGCCTCGGTCATGGATGTGTGTGATGTCCTTAGGTTAGTTAGGTTTGAGTAGTTCTAAGTCTAGGGGACTGATGACCTCAGCTGGTAAGTCCCATAGTGCTTAGAGCCATCTGTAAATTAGTCTAATTTTCACTTCGCGGTCCCTACTTGAGCGATGTGTGGGGCGTAATAGTACCCGATGTTGAAAAATTATCGGGGTTATAAGGCCTTGTGTCATCTTCTTCTGCTTTAGAGTCTCATTGGACCACTTCAGTCATTTTCTGGTCATCTTCTTCAGTACGTTTTCTTTCAGAATTGCCCAGTATCTTTTCATTCGTTCTGATCTTTTTTGTTTTTGCTCATCTGCAAATACCGTTTTCATTGTACAAAACGTCCCATATAAAACCGGTACCCGTCTCGCCCATAATTCAAGTAACAGTCAACTAATTAAAAAAGAATAGCAACATGTAGTTACCTGTAGATAAGAGACGTTGGTTCAAATGGCTCTAAGCACTATGGGACTTAAAATCTGAGGTCATCAGTCCCCTAGACTTAGGACTACTTAAACCTAAGTAACCTAAGAACATCACACACATCCATGCCCGAGGCAGGATTCGAACCTGTGACCGTAGCAGGTGTGCGGTTCCCGACTGAAGCGCCTAGAACCGCTTGGCCGCAGGGGCTGGCCTTTTGTTGTTAATTTCTGTAGTAATGTTCCATTTAAGATTGTCAGTCCTGCGAGGAATGTTAGCAAACACTGTGCTTTTTAGTGTGCCCCATAAAAAAAAAGACACGATGTTAAGTCTGGGAACCTTGGGGGACCAGAGACCTCAGATCTGGAAAGAACTCGGCTATCGACTCTACGGTGCTCACATTGAACACTTGTAAGAAAAGCTGTTTGAGTTGCTCTTTCATTCAATATATTATTTATAACTGTAAGTGGAATGAATAGAGGCTAAATAGCCTGAGATGCCGCATAGCATACTCATTTTGGAACACCCTCTGTACTCGTGCATTCCTCGAGTAATTCTGGGTCTTGAAAATTTTTAGGTAAGCCTTCGCGGGATAGTTGGCTCTTGTCTTAAGAAGTCTTGCAACACAGCATTTCCGTGGCACCTTTCCGCGAGTCAAATGGCCCTGAGCACTATGGGACTTAAATTCTGAGGTCATCAGTCCCCTAGAAATTAGAACCACTTAAACCTAACTAACCTAAGGACATCACAGACATCCATGCCCGAGGCAGGATTCGAACCTGCGACCGTAGCGGTCACGTGGTTCCAGACTGTAGCACTTAGAACCGCTCGGCCACCCCGGCCGGCTCCGCGAGTAAAACAACTATGTCACCGCTCATGCCGCCCTTCTTTTTATACGCTCCATATCCCTTGGTATTCATATTTGTTATGTGCTTCACATATTTCAACCTCAAATTATTGTTATTTTGAATCATTCTTTGTAAATGTTGTAGATAAAACAAAAGGAAAGAAAGCTGTAAAAAGATGAAAAACGAAAATTGTAAGATGTACGACCTGTTTTAAACATTAGGTAACAGGTCTATAATTTGGCAATAAATAATAAATGTGCTTCACATCTTTGAGCCGTGTTCTAGGATGAGTCGGACGAATGTATTGTAAACAACTTCCTTTTTCGGCTGCTTGCATTTCCCTGTTGTCCTACCGATGAAACGAAATCTGCTCATCAAAAATGCTTCAAATGGATCTGAGCACTATGGGACTTAACTTCTAAGGTCATCAGTCCCCTGGAACTTAGAACTACTTAAACCTAACTAACCTATGGACATCAGACACATCCATGCCCGAGGCAGGATTCGAACCTGCGACGTATCGGTCGCGCGGTTCCAGACTGTAGCGCCTAGAACCGCTCGGCCACCCCGCCCGGCAAATCTGCTCTACCCTCGACTGAACACATGGATGAGCACAAGTAGATGGGTACAGTATTTCTTGACATGCAAGGAGCATTTCACTTAGCACCATATCATCACTTCACTAACTAAACTCCCATCATATGGGTTGTCAAACAAAACTGTGACTGGAATGGGGATTTCTCGGTAGGGAGGAGACTGCATATTATATTGGATGGTGAGTCGTCGACAGAAGGGACTTCAGCCGTGCTTCACATCTCAGAATATTCGTCAAGTCTGTGGGAACAATTTCAGAGAGACATAATTGGGCATTTTGAACGCATACCAGGGAACAACTGAAATGGCAGTCGCAGGTAGGTAAGACACTAAGTATCCCGCAAAAGCGTACTTACAGAACTTCAAGAACTAGTGTTAAGAGGAATGTCTAGAGATATTCTTCGGGCCCGTAGAATATTTTGTAACACCCCGCCCGTCACTTATCTGGTTTTGGTGTGTCTTCACCCCAGGTAATTCACTAACAGATCAACAGAGTGTGCAAAACTGCCGCAATGTCGGATAACGCAAAGAAAGTAATAAGGCCCTGTGACTCCTGATTGAACTGCGTTGGCAGTGTTGACATTAATTGGTTCAGAATTGATCCCTTTTAATTAAAAAGGGGTGCACATTGATATTATATTCAGTTATTGAACACTAGATGCAAATGTTGAACATAAAATTAATTAAGAAAGTGACTTGAGATTACAGCTACTTGATTGAAAACAGATGCAGTCGATTAGCACAGATTTATTTTAACTCACGACCTTCAATCATCACATTACATGACTCTCCGAACAGGCAGTGGTAATAAATTGCGTTTGCGTGGAGTAAATCGCGATAAATCAAAAGTAATTCCTATCGACTGACCCAGGCGTAATGCGAAGTGCGAGAAGAATTCTACAATACACGGCCCATGAAACCCTCGTGGAAACTTTGCCGATGTGGTCCAGCAAATTAATGAGTGACCGGAGCGGGCGCAATATCACCGAATACAGCGTTGCGGAGCGGTGTCGTCGTGCGGACGTCGGCCGACCTCGTGGTGCTGCAAGGCTGTGCTCGTCTATTCACTCCTAGCTATCTTGCTCAGTACATAGCTGAACCAAAACTTCCTTTGTTCAGCCCTACTGCTCGCCCAACGTGAGTTAGGTGATCTTTAATGACTTCATGTAGGGGGCATAGCTCTTGCCATCTTACAATTTCACTGATTACATGGCGCACAGTGATGTTTGGGCATCAGTATTCGCGTGCTCGACAGAGAAATGCAACGGAAAGATCCCTAAAATATGATACACTGCGAAGAATTCCCTCACAGTGACTCAATAGTGGTTTGCAGAGTATATATAAGGATTTATTTATTTAACCTGATCTGATTAGGACCATCAGCCGCTCTCTTATTTCGCACCAAGGGCTCACACGTACAATAACGTTTGTACATCATATTTACCTAAGAAATAACCGTTGCAATTTGACAAAAAGTATTAAAATCATTTGAGTGTCTATAGTGACATTGCTATTCTGAGTGAAAGTGAAGAAGAATTACATGATCTGCTGAATTGAATGAACAATCTAATGAGTACAGAAAAGGGATTGAGAGCAAATCGAAGAAAGACGGAAGTAACGAGAAGTAGCAGAAATGAGAATGGCGAGAATCTTAACATCAGGAGTGATGGTCACGAAGTAGCTGAAGTTAAGAAATTCCACTACCTAGGCAGTAAAATAACCAATGACGGCCGGAGGAAGGAGGACATCAAATGCAAAAAGGGCATTCCTGGACAAGAGAAGTGTACTAGTATCAAACACAAGTCATAATTTGAGGAAGAAATTTCTGAGAAAGTACGTCTGTAGTACAGCATTGTATGGTAGTGAAACACGGACTGTGGGAAAACAGGAACAGAAGAGAATCGAAGAATTTAGGATGTGGTGCTACAGATGAATGTTGAAAATTAGGTGGACTCGTAAGGTAAGGAATGAGGAGGTTCTGCGCAGAATCGGAGAGGAAACGAATATGTGCAAAACACTGACAAGCATAAGAGAGGATGATAGGACATCTGTTAAGACATGACTTCTATGGTACTAAGAGGGACCTGCAGAGGGCCAAAACAGTGGAGGAAGACAGAGATTGCAATATATCTCAGTGTAGACAAGTGAGATGTGCTGCGAATACATAGAAAGGAAGATCCTTTACCATTTAGCTAAAATATAGCAGGTCAGAACTGGAAGCAGTTAATTCCATGAAGTATCTGGGAGTAGGCATTAGGACTGATTTAAAATGGAATGACCATATAAAATTAATCGTCGGTAAAGCAAATGCCAGACTGAGATTCATTGGAAGAATCCTAAGGAAATGCTGTCCGAAAACGAAGTTGGTTACAGTACACTTCTTCGCCCACTGTTTGAATACTGCTAAGCAGTGTGGGATCCGTACCAGATAGGGTTGATAGAAGAGATAGAGAAGATCCAACAGAGAGCAGCGCGCTTCGTTACAGGATCATTTAGTAATCGCGAAAGCGTTAGGGAGATGATAGATAAACTCCAGTGGAAGACACGGCAAGAGAGACGCTCAGTAGCTCGGTACGGGCTTTTGTTAAAGTTTCGAGAACATACCTTCACCAAGGAGTCAAGCAGTATATTGCTCCCTCCTATGTATATCTCGCGAAGAGTCCATGAGGATAAAATCAGAGAGATTGGAGTCCATACAGAGGCATGCCGACAATCTTTCCTTCCACGAACAATACGAGACTGGAATAGAAGGGAGAACCGATAGAGGTACTCAGGGTACCCTCAGCCACACACCGTCAGGTGGCTTGCGGAATGTGGATGTAGATGTAGATATATCCAGCAAATGATTGAGGACGTAGGTTGCAAGTATTACACTGTGATGAAGGAGTTGGGCCAGGAAAGGAATTCGTGGCGTGCCGCGGCAAACCAGTCAGAAGAATGAAGAGGGGGGGGGGGGGGGGAAGTAATACTGATTACGAACTAATGATGTTAGCAGTGGCAGTATTTTTACTTCTGCTGATGTCGCTGCCACTAACAGTGATAATAGTAATAGTAATAATAATGGTGGTGATGATTCTGTATGAATGCATGGTGTCTTTTCTTTCGAACATGTCCGAAAGAACAGACACCACGCATTCATATAATGATAAGCCCAGCTGGGCAATGGATCCACATTCTTCAGTGCGAATGCACAAATACGTCCGACCTCCTGTGGGAAACTCTGGGTAGCGAACGGGAGTACTATGGTCAGGAGTTGCGGATAGGCGGCGCTCGTTGGGAGTGTGGATCTGTCGTGAGGTGTACCGGGGTAAGTTCGTGCAGTTACGATGACGCTGTGTCCCGGATGACGCAGTGGTTACGGCACCTGCCTGGTAAACAGGAGGTCCCGGGTTTGAATCCCGGTCCGGTACACATTTTCACTCGTCACCGCTGACTTCGCTTATGTCTCGCTGCAGCTGACAGCAGTGCTCCTCCTTCAATTTACATGTAATAATGGTTCTGGCAGATAAAGAAAGAATTATAGGTGTACAAAATAGATGTTTTCTGATACAGCAAGTCCTGGGGAGAGAAAGTAGGTATGACATCATTCCATTTCATACCCTTACTTACTTATTGTTACTCCTAGTATAGTTCACTGATTCCAACTGTGACTCACTGATGTTGCAGTCGTAGGATAGTACAGTTCCTCGTTTCGTGAAACACACAATTTCACACTCACGTACACTTAAGGTAGGTTTCAAATGGCTCTGAGCACTATGGGACTTAACTTCTGAGGTCATCAGTCCCCTAGAACTTAGAACTACTTAAACCTAACTAGCCTAAGGACATCACACACATCCATGCGATTCGAACCTGCGACCGTAGCGGCCGCGCGGTTCCAGACTGAAGCGCCTAGAACCGCTCTGCCACTTCGGCCGGCACTTAGGGCAGGTTGCCTTAACACAAATAGCATAACATACAAGGGTAATCCCAAGAGTAAGGTCTCCTATTTTTTTATAAGGACAAAGATCAGTTTATTTCTACAATGGTTTACATCAGTTTACAGCTTGAACAGTTGACTATTTTTCGACATAATCACCATTTCTGTCGATGCATTTTTGTAGACGCTGTGGCAGTTTTTGTACGCCCGTCATACCAGCTCGCCGCCATGCTGTTCAGAAAGATATCAACCTCTTCTTTCACCTTGTCGTCGGAGCCGAATCGCTTTCCGGCCAAATGTTCTTTTAACCTAGGGTACAGGTGATAGTCACTGGGTGCCAAGTCAGGAATATAGGGTGGGTGGGCGATTACGTTCCACTGAAACTGTTGTAGGAGAGCAACGGTTTGCTGAGCGATGTGTGGGCGAGCGTTGTCATGGAGAATGTGTACGCCCTTACTCAACATACCTCTTCTGAATCGCCCGTTTGAGTTTTTTCAGAGGCTCTCAGTGCCTGTCAGCGTTAATTGTGGTCTCAGCGATTCAGCTCCGACGAAGAGGCGAAGGAAGAGATTCATAACTTTCTGAACAGCATGGCGGCGAGCTGGTATGACATGGGCATAAAAAAAACTGTCACAGCGTCTACAAGAACGCATTGACAGAAATGGTGATTACGTCGAAAAATAGCTACATGTTCAAGCTGTAAACTAATGTAAACCATTGTAGAAATAAACTGATCTATGTACTTATAAAAAAAAGGATACCTTACTTTTGAGATTACCCTCATATATCACACGGAAAAGGTGTACAAAAGTAAGTCATGGGTGTACATTTTTTTTTTCCTCCAATTCGATGAAATGACTCAACTTTATTAAACACTAGAGTCTGACAGTGCTAATATTGGTTATACGCTAAAAACATCAAGTTTGTACTTCAGTCGCTGTTTATATTACCGTTAACTACGCGTTTCGATGCTTGTGCAGTCATCACATTGCGGGTTCCGTTAGATTAACATCGCTGAATATAGTTGCGACAAGGACATATGACGTGTTTTCCAGACACGGATGCGGCAAGTTGACAGCCCACCGTAGAGTCATTCTGTTGTATGCCAACGACATTTATGATTACCTTGTAATGAGACAGTTACATAACATAACCTGGGAATGATCCTGCATTTAATGTATTACGTACTACAGGAATGTTCACACTTTACACTCCAATTTGCGATGTGTTTTATTACAGGCACGTTTGCTTCATTGCACTCTGTAACCTTTTGGAGAATATTCGTTCTAACCATACATTAGATATATGTATGTGAGCATTCGGGTACGCTGAACATTTTTTGTTCTTGTTGCCGGCGGGGAGGCCGAGTGGTTCTAGGCGCTACAGTCTGGAACCGCGCGACGGCTACGGTCGCAGGTTCGAATCCTGCCTCGGGCATGGGTGTGTGTGATGTCCTTAGGTTAGTTAGGTTTAAGTAGTTCTAAAGTTAAGTCCATAGTGCTCAGTGCCATTTTTTTTGTTTTTGTCGCCATAGTAAAAGACATTGCCTACAAAGCCACGTGACTGTGGAACGGCGTAAATGAAAGGTTGCCCACAAGCGTTCTGCAGATTCTGGATGTTATTACATCGCTAGTGCTGACAGACACCGTTCAAAAATACCATGAATTTCGTACGCTCCGTTCGTAGGCATCTTAACAATTTGTAGTAGTTATCTGGAATGAATTATGGTTCAAATGGTTCTGAGCACTATGGGACTCAACATCTGAGGTCATCAGTCCCCTAGAACTTACCACTACTTAAACCTAAGTAACCTAAGGACATCACACACATCCATGCCCGAGGTAGGATTCGAACCTGCGACCGTAGCGGTCGCGCCGTTCCAGACTGAAGCGCCTAGAACCGCTCTACCGGGAATGAATTATGCTTAAATCTTTAAAGAGATAAACGCAAGGACATGTCGCTGCTTCCGACAAGAGTCACAGCTGAGATTTCACCAAGTTTTGATGCAGAAAAAGAAGGGATAGCCACCGTTGTGTTTCACGTTTTGCACTGCACTTCCTCATATTGCAGAGTCTCTGATCTGATCAATCATGCACCGGCGGAATTTCGATGTGGTTTCCAAGTACGTCAAAGTCAAAGTTTGCTGAATTGAGAGCTAAGACATGCAGCAAATTTTAGAGGAGGAAATTCTTCTATTTTTACTTTGTGGTACAATCTTTTTTAATCTTCGTTCATCATAAGGTAAACTAAAATATTAATCGCACATAATCATTTTCCATGTCATGGGTACTAGGAGTACAATATCCTATTGTGACTACTTCAAAATAAGCGCAATGGCTTGCAGATGTGTGCAATCCAAGAGCAACGTTTGAGTCTGTGCTATACAGAGTGTCCAAGTAGGAATGGCCAGTATTCAGGGATACGACAGGAACGAACATTCGAAGCAAAAAGGTTTAGTAAACATGGGTTCTAAAATGCATAACTTGAGTACTATGAGCACTTGTTCAGTGGAAGAGATGTGTTTCACAGTAGTGAAGATAATGATAAGTGTTCATAGCTCTTAAGCAATGCACTTTAGAGTCCGTCTTAACTAGTTATTTTTTTTTCCTTTTGCTGTATACTACCATCTCTCAGAATATGGAAAGCAAAGAGCTTGCAGTCGAAGAGGTCTGTTTTATAGTGTCGAAAGTGAACAAGTGATCATAGCTCTTCAGAAGTTTACTGTACTCTTTTGCTTCGAATGATGTTTCGTGTCATATCCTGGAAATTGACCACTCCTGCAGGGACGCCCTATATAAATATCTGCAGGGAAACGTTGCTCTAAATATGTAGACATTCAATCGATTGACTTGCAGCGCACTACCGAATTTATGTGGCATTTGTCTCGTAAACTTATGGCTATTTCACTATGTCTCGATGTTTTCTAAAACATAAAGCGCCTCTTACCAGTATGATAGCCATAATTACACTTTTTTGGTACTTAGTATGAAAAGTAACTGTTCCTACTTTGACGTATTTTGATCTGAAACCGTGGCAAGAAAGATTATTGACAATTGTTGTTAGTAATTACAAAACGTCTAAAAACAGTGTCATATTTACGTTTTGATCTTAGCGCAAAAGCAGTCCGGAACCGCGCGACTGCTACGATCGCAGGTTCGAATCCTGCCTCGGGCATGGATGTGTGTGATGTCTTTAGGTTAGTTAGGTTTAAGTAGTTCTAAGTTCTAGGGGACTGATGACCACAGTAGTTAAGCCCCATAGTGCTCAGAGCCATTTGAACCATTTTTTTTAGCGCAAAATGTAAGCAACAGTGTTATACAAAAGACAAGTAATAATCCCAGTTTGACGTTAGCGACTTGTGCAGCACACTTTACTTACTCTTTACACGCATCTGCTGTGTGCTTCTTCTTTACACGCATCTGCTGTGTGCTTCTGACGGGAGAACGTAGGGGGAGAGAGAGAGAGAGAGAGAGAGAGAGAGAGAGAGAAATGGTTCAAATGGCTCTGAGCACTATGCGACTTAACTTCTGAGGTCATCAGTCCCCTAGAACTTAGAACTAATTAAACCTAACTAACCTAAGGACATCACACACATCCATGCCCGAGGCAGGATTCGAACCTGCGACCGCAGCGGTCACGCGGTTCCAGACTGAAGCGCCTTTAACCGCACGGCCACACCGGCCGGCAGAGAGAGAGAGAGAGAGAGAGAGAGAGAGAGAGAGAGAGAGAGGAGGGGGGGGGGGTTGGGGGATTGTGTGAAGTGGCAACAATATTTTTCTGGTATTACTACTCACGAATGAATCATAAAAATATCGTTCTGTTGCAGGTGATGTTGTTTCGCCCACTTCGTACAACGGCACTGGTGCGTCTGAAACGTAAGTTCTACGGCTGCTTCAAAAACCTGTACATCTAGTTGTGGTAATGTCAGCGCATAGATCTGCTATCGGCTGCGAGGGCTACTAGCTTTTATATTTACAGGACATCGCTTCTTGGTTTTTTCACTGGCCAACTTCGGATACTATTAGCGTCCGTAGAGTTTCGAGATGGTCGTAAAGATACATTTTTATGCCAGGAAAATACACTATCAGAAGAAGAAGTGACTTAGCACTACAAAGGTATAATTTAAATGGCGTATTTTGAAGTACGCTTCTGACTGAAGAAATAAAAAAATTCCATACGTTCATATAACTTTGCTGCATTTAACAGCGTGACTAATTTACGTGACGTTTATCTCATAGCGATATAATCTGTATATCTCAATAGAAAACCTGCACGAATATTCTGCTTCTTATGCCACAGGTCTTGGAGTTCTGCCAGACCGTAATTTTGTAGCCAGTGTCAGTCTTCATATGCCGTGCCGTCCTCCCCATTGTCCATAAATTCCCTTCCTTCGCTAACGGTGCCCCTCAGATACTAGTAAAATGCTCCCTCTCCTCCTTCCGTGCATTATACAGGGTGATTTTGCTTAATGGGGACGAATTGCAGGGAACGATCCATGCGAAGATAAAAAGCAAAAAAAAGGTCACAAGGACACATGGCCGCAAACGCGTTTCAAGGGAGGTACAGCCACATGAAGTTGCAGACAAAAGATTTCTGATAGTGTATGGTTCAGTGGCTGAAAGCAATATGAGAACGCCGCCAGGCAAGTTGGGATTATCTCTCTGTAGAGCAAAATGCCCTATTTTCGGATAGCTATGTATGTAAATGTATGGTTGGTTAAAAATCATCCAAAAGCTTCCCAAAACGACTGACGTATGTAAAACATAATAAATTTTGGTTATATATTACCTGTTATAGCGAAAAACGACAGATGAAATTTTAATAACTTATGGAAAAAAAACTTGTGAACTTTGGAGAGTGTACTAAAAGGGTGCGCAATTTCAGATATTGTGGTTCTTAATTTCGGATAGGGATATTTCGTAAGGAAAAATCAAGATTGCATACGTATAGGAATATTGTTTGGTTACAAAAATTAATGTTGAGATATTCCAATTTTAAAACAGTAATGATGCACTTACAACTACAGTGAGGCTATCATTTTCAGTTTTCACATTTGTACGTCTTCCAGCTATGTTTCTCAGTCCCAGCACACAATTCACGTACCCATCGCAAGCATCCTAAACACATTATCCAATCTTCTCCAGATATGTCTTCCCGGTATAGGACAGAATAACAGAAGCATTCGTGATCTGCGAGGTCGCGGTCTTTGTTAACTCACATGCCAATTTTCCTTGTCGCCTACTCATTTTAGCCACCTTTGTGTTCTTCTGGCTAGCCTCTTGGGTGCTTTGATGTTTGTTTAAGTAGTTCTAAGTCTAGGGGACTGATGACAGATGTTAAGTCCCATAGTCCCCAGAGCCATTTAAACCATTTTTTGAAGATTCTCCCAGTTCTAAAATTGCAGTCTTGCATTTCAGCTTGTCTTGAGCTGAAGGCTCTTTCTAAAGCACATTTTATTCCTGTCCTAAAGCCCAGTTTCTCTTTAAAGTTTCATGCCTTTACGTTACTTAAAAGTGTTGATTTTGGCACTTAAAACGTTTTGGACGCCTTTGAAAAGCCCATTTATTTATTTCTAATGGTTTCCATTGGTTTTGTCGTATTGTTCTTTTCCCTACACTTTCTTTTGATCCCAGAAGTCTCCCGAAAAGAGATAAGAAGCGAAATCTACACTATGTGATCAAAAGTATGCAGACACCTGGTTGAAAATGACTTATATGTTCGTGGCGCCCTCCATCGGTAATGCTCAATTCACTATGGTGTTGCCTCACCCTTTGCCTTGATGACAGCTTCCACTCTCGCAGGTGTACATTCAATTAAGTGCTGGGAGGTTTCTTGGGGAATGGCAGCCCATTCTTCACGGAATGCTGCGCTGAGGAGAGGTATCGATGTCGGTCGGTGGGGCCTGGCACGAAGTCGGCGTTCCAAAACATCCCAAAGGTTTTCTATAGCATTCAGGTCAGGACTCTGTGCAGGCCAGTCCATTACAGGGATGTTATTGTCGTGTAACCACTCCGCCACAAACCGTGCCTTATAAACACTGCTCGATCGTGTTGGAAAACGCCATCCCCGAATTGCGCTTCAACAGTGGGAAGCAAGAAGGTGCTTAAAACACCAGTGTAGGCCTGAGCTGTGATAGTGCCACACAAAACAACAAGTGGTGCAGCCCCCTCCATGAAAAACACGGTCACACCATAACACCACCGCCTCCGAATTTTACTATTGCCCTACACACGCTGGCAAATGACTTTCCACCGGGCATTCGTCATACCCACACCGTGCCATCGAATCGCTACATTGTGTACTGTGATTCGTCACTACACAAAATGTCTTTCCACTGCTCAATCGTCGATTGTTTCCTCTCCTTACACCAAGCGAGGCGTCGTTTGGCATTTACCGGCGTGATGTGTGGCTAATGAGCAGCCGCTCGACCATGAAATCCAAGTTTTCTCACCTTCCGCCTAACTGTCATAGTACTAGCAGCGGATTCTGATGCAGTTTGGAATTCTTGTGTGATGGTCTGGATACATGTCTGCCTATTACGCAATACGGCCTCCTTCAAATGTTGGGGGTCTCTGTCACTCAACAGACAAGGTCGGCCTGTACACTTTTGTGCTGTACGTTTCCCTTCACGTTTCCACTTCACTATCACATCGGAAACAGTGGACGTAGGGATGTTTAGGAGTGTGGATGTCTCGCATACAGACGTATGATACAAGTTACAACCAATTACCTGACCACGTTCGAAGTCTGTGACTTCCGCGGAGCGCCCCATCTGCTCTCTCACAATGTCTAATGATTACTGAGGTGACTGATATGGAATACCTGGCAGTAGGTGGCAGCACAATGCACCTAATATGTGGGGTGTCCGGATACTTTTGATCACATAGTGTACAAAGGGGCGCATTTGTCAGAGGGTCGAAATTCGTTGCCCTAACAGTATCCGAGATTAGGCACCTGAACCATTTGTCAAACTTGGCCGGGATTCGGAAACATGTAATGAATTATCGCTTTTAGAAACTACTCATAAGTTTCATTATACGAGGGCAGTTCAATAAGTAATGCAACACATTTTTTTTCTCGGCCAATTTTGGTTGAAAAAACCGGAAATTATTTGTGGAATATTTTCAAACATTCCCGCTTCGTCTCGTATAGTTTCATTGACTTCCGACAGGTGGCAGCGCTGTACGGAGCTGTTAAAATGGCGTCTGTAACGGATGTGCGTTGCAAACAACGGGCAGTGATCGAGTTTCTTTTGGCGGAAAACCAGGGCATCTCAGATATTCATAGGCGCTTGCAGAATGTCTACGGTGATCTGGCAGTGGACAGAAGCACGATGAGTCGTTGGGCAAAGTGTGTGTTATCATCGCCGCAAGGTCAAGCAAGACTGTCTGATCTCCCCCGTGCGGGCCGGCCGTGCACAGCTGTGACTCCTGCAATGGCGGAGCGTGCGAACACAGTTCGAGATGATCGACGGATCACCATCAAACAACTCAGTGCTCAACTTGACATCTCTGTTGGTAGTGCTGTCACAATTGTTCACCAGTTGGGATTTTCAAAGGTTTGTTCTCGCTGGGTCCCTCGTTGTCTAACCGAACACCATAAAGAGCAAAGGAGAACCATCTGTGCGGAATTGCTTGCTCGTCATGTGGCTGAGGGTGACAATTTCTTGTCAAAGATTGTTACAGGCGATGAAACATGGGTTCATCACTTCGAACCTGAAACAAAACGGCAATCAATGGAGTGGCGCCACACCCACTCCCCTACCAAGAAAAGTTTAAAGCCATACCCTCAGCCGGTAAAGTCATGGTTACAGTCTTCTGGGACGCTGAAGGGGTTATTCTGTTCGATGTCCTTCCCCATGGTCAAACGATCAACTCTGAAGTGTATTGTGCTACTCTTCAGAAATTGAAGAAACGACTTCAGCGTGTTCGTAGGCACAAAAATCTGAACGAACCTCTTCTTCTTCATGACAACGCAAGACCTCACACAAGTCTTCGTACCCGAGAGGAGCTCACAAAACTTCAGTGGACTGTTCTTCCTCTTGCACCCTACAGCCCCGATCTCGCACCGTCGGATTTCCATATGTTTGGCCCAATGAAGGACGCAATCCGTGGGCGGCACTACGCGGATGATGAAGAAGTTATTGATGCAGTACGACGTTGGCTCCGACATCGGCCAGTGGAATGGTACCGTGCAGGCATAAAGGCCCTCATTTCAAGGTGGCGTAAGGCCATAGCATTGAATGGAGATTACGTTGAAAAATAGTGTTGTGTAGCTAAAAGATTGGGGAATAACCTGGTGTATTTCAATGCTGAATAAAACAACCACTGTTTCAGAAAAAAAATGTGTTGCATTATTTATTGAACTGCCCTCGTATATATCACTAATAAATAAGACTACAATATCAAAGTACTTACCAAGATACGTACATTGTATCTACAAAATATTAGATTCAAATGTAAGAGATGAAGACGAAAAAATCGACTACGAGCACGGAAGGCGACTGATGCGCTTGGCAGTTGGGAGGACACAAAAACTGCGGTACCACAAGGATTTCAGCTAGTTCCCGCATCGACAGCGCTGCCCAGGGAGCAAACACCCACCTGTCCGGAATGAGGGCCACCTTCCGAAAATAGGGCACCTTTCCTTACTAGTGTTCTATCTCGACACTGAAGATCGCAGTGAACTGGAGCACCATCATATAGTAGCTACATTACCCTTCGTATCACCAAGGGCCTCCCGTTTAAGTGCAGATATGCCTCGCCTGCAAAGCGTTGTCGGAAGATGACTGTTGTCACGAAGCGGTCGACCCAACGTTACATTAAGGCTGAACTGGTGGGGAATCTTCGTAGCCTGCAGGTGCGGAGGTTGCCGATACCGCCCCTCGTAAGGATGACCTCATCTATGAGTAGGATGTATGACAGAAATCTTAGCAGCGTGGTCACCAAACTGTCGCCACGGCGTAGGGGTAGCGGTTATCGCAGAAACAGCTGGTTTTCGGTTTTTTTTTTCAACGCCAGTTTAACCGGACTATGAAGACGGATCATTGTAACCAGTTTCCGAAATAACCGATTTTTTTTTATTCATATTATTTCGTGTAATGAACGTATAAATCGAACAAAGACTGAAAAACTTTGACTGCCTTAGTTTTAAGGTGCATAGAATCAAAATATTAAATTAAATAGGCAAATAAAAGAAAACTTAGGCCATCCACCGTTCGCTGCTTTTCTGGAAAAGTGATAAGTGGTAGCCTGCTACAAGAAATAACCAGTATTCTCCTATCGATTCAAATTCTTTTAAACTCCGCTCATAAATCATGTTGCAATCGGGAATCACATTACTGTTTGGACACTGAGGATAGTTAGTGCTAAAGAGTGGAAACTGTGGTTGAAGAACTGTATTTTTCGTGTTAATTTGTCCGTTTTCAAGGGCTGCAAGCAGATGAAGGCATATTATGTAGAAAAACGCAGATCAGCTGCTTTCTATTTTTGTTGTAAGTATGAATGAACTGTTAAGTTTTAAGTTTTCTCCCTATATTATCTCACAAGTTTCTTGTGGCTCCTCTCGTTTTTAATCTTTTAAAGCAAATGGAGCGTAGTGCTTCATTGATATCGCACTTCGGAAAATACTTCCAGACTAGGGATGCGGAAAATACTTCCAGACTAGGGATGGTGCCATTCTGTTATGCAATCGATGTCCTACGACGGCAGTGAGAAACTACCATATAGGCTGGGTGAGGTAAGTTCTAGGACTGCTGATATTTTTAAAAATATCGGCAATCCGATACATCGAGTTTTAAATAAGCATCCTTACGAGCTCTCGATATATTGGAAAACGTATAGATATGTCGAGATATCGACGAAGAATTATCGACATACGTGCCTATAAAAATATCGGTTTCACATTGTAAATATAGTGTCGCTTTTAGGGATTTGTATCTAAGTACTGATTTATTATCAGATATTCTGTACATGAACAAGCTAGCAGCCTGCCTCTCCCCCTTGTAGCGAAAATTGAAAGGAAAACGATTCACGTTTACGGTTGACGATAACCACTTAACTGCATGTAAGTGACACAGTGAGGTTTCCGATGGGTCTGCCGTTCGGTTTTGTCACATATGGGATTTGTTCGGAACACTTCATGTCGACTTTTTTCATTTGTGTCAACGCCAGAGATCTAGCAGGTCTACTGCCAGAATTGCGTGGTGAAGCTAAACGTTGCATTTTTTGCTGGCAGCGCCGGGTCGCGATTACTTTAGCATTTCCCCTCACACTTCTCCACGCACTGCAAAGACCATTCTTGTCGTTTAGATCTTTGTTCATAATTTTCAGCAATTGTTTTTGAAGAATGCCGCTGTGAAGAAATAGTACACTAGTTTGTTTTTTAACGCAATTGGTGTGCTATTCCTTCACGGCAGAAATCTTGGTGTTCCATTCACCCCCCCCCCCCCCCCTCACACACCGCCAGTGCAATCAAACTACTTCTTTTGTCCCACATATATTTACTTCACACAGTCAAAAGAGAAAGACTGGACGTTATGTAAGCTCAAAAAGTAGTAAGACTCCTTTACACGATGAAAGGAAAATTCTGTGCTTCTACTATTTCAGAAGAACACTTCAAATATTTAAGGAAAAAAATAATATAAAATAAAAATATTGGCACTTGATATTGCCAGTTTGATGTCGATGTATCGGTAGAAAACAGTATCATCGATATATAAAATCTTTTCATAGAAGTTGTGATCTGTTGATATTTAATCAACAGCCATAGCAAGTTATGTATACTGCATGCACACGCATAGCATCTAACAGACGCCGCCACATGATAAGAGGTACATTGCTGTCCCGGCAATGCAATCTCAGCTTTTGTGCCCTGTGTTTGTTGCTCGTTTCTAAAAATGGTTGAAATTGTTCTGAGCACTATGGGATTTAACATCTGTGGTCATCAGTCCCCTAGAACTTAGAACTACCTAAACCTAACCTACCTAAGGACATCACACACATCCATGCCCGAGGCAGGATTCGAACCTGCGACCGTAGCAGTCGCGCGGTTCCGGATTGCGTGCCTAGAACCGCTAGACCACCGCGGCCGGCTGCTCGTTTCTGTCGTCATTGTTATTGAAATAGCACGGATCGCTTTTCCCATTTCATATAATAAAGCAGTATTACGAATTTTACGAACAAAAATTTCTCGTTCTTTAAAAAAGGATTATTTGAAAACCAAACATTTTAGCGTTGCTCCTACGGCTGATTGATCTTTCGGTTTTTTCACCCAGTTATTAGCAAAAAGTAAATGCAACTGTTGTAACAGAGACCAAACAAATATCGAAAAACACCTATTACTCAGAACTGAATTACCGGTATCGGTTTTAACCTGTCTGTTTTTCCCATCCCTACCCCGGAGGCAAGTCCGTAAGTGGTGCCTATACGCGATGTAAGTGATACTCACAGTAGTTCTTGTCATGGAGAATGTTCCACATGGTCGTCTGGCTTGCCCCATGCTAGCTGCCTGGTCCTGATACCGAATCCGCCGTCAAAGATCACATCTCCACCTTCAAGTGGATATACCTCCCTTGGAACAGATTTCCGGCCATGTGACCTTTTTTGATCGAGTATCGTTTCTTCCAGTTTGTCCCCGTTGAGCAATATCACCCCTCTGTAGAATCAAACAGCATATTTCATAATTAAGCACAGCAGCTGGCGTAACCTTTCCACGTTTATTATTCCCAGTTATAAAACCGAGCACGGTGGCGCAGTGGTGAGAGAGTGGACTCGTAAGGGGGAGGGCAGCGGTTTCTGTTCTCGCTGGGCATCCAGATTCAGCGGTCCCGCGATTTCCCTACATCGCTTAAGTCAATTAAGCCAAATGTCGGAATGGTTCTTTTGAAAAGGGCACACCCGATTCCCGTTCCCATCCCGCCCCACTCCAAGTTTGCGCGCCATCTCTAAGTACCCTGTCATCTCCTTATAAACTCTGCTTCTACCTGGGAAGGATGAAAGATTATGGCTCTGCATCGCGTCGACGATGAGGGCATTAGAGACGATCCACAAGGAACTGGCCGCGTCCCTTTCAAAGTAATCAGTCCGTCATTCACTTTAAGCGGTTTATTGAATTGACGTCTTCGTTGTGGTCTTCAGTCCGAGATCTGGTGTGACGCACATCTCCATCTTAGTCTATCCCGTGCAATCCTCTTCATCCTGGCATCGCTACTGCAACCGACATCCATTTGAAACTGCTTGGTCTCCCACTACAACTCTTACCATCCACATTTCTTTCCGTTACCAAACTGACTATTTCTTAGTACCTCAGAATGCGTCCCATTAATCAGTGCCTTCATTTAGTCCAGTTCTGCCATGAATTTCGTTTCTCCTCAGTTCGGTTCAGTATCTCCTCGTCAACTATTTGACCTACACATGTCAACTTCAGCATTTTTCTGTAATACCACAATGCAAAAGCGCAGAAAACATCAATTTAGGTGTCTGGACGAGGCTCTGAGCACTATGGGACTTAACTTCTGAGGTCATCAGTCCCCTAGAACTTAGAACTACTTAAACCCAACTAACCTAAGGACCTCACACACATCCATGCCCGAGGCAGGATTCGAACCTGCGACCGTAGCGATCAAGCGGATCGAGACTGTAACGCCTAAAGCCGCTCGGCCACTCCGGCCGGTGTCTGGACGAGCATTTAAAATAATTTACTCCAGAAAGCTATTTCAGTATCTTAAGCAGTCATTGCACCACTTCGTTCGGTAAATTCCGTAGAGCTCCATCACACACAGTTAATATTTGCCTGATGACGAATCTGATTACGGGACAGTAAGAGCCCCAAAGGGTGTAATTAAATCTATACTGACCAAGAAAAAGTCTTCTTGGTGTAGCAACAGTAACTAACTTAGTAAACGTGCGTAGCTTTTTTTTTTCCTCTCATTTTGTTCGATATAGTTCGTTGCGTTTAGTCTGGGCGGACGTCACAAGACTTCCGTTCTAGTTGACCGTTGATTCCTTGACTCAGTTTTTTTTTTATTACAGAGAGCACGCAGCCCTCTGACCGAGGGACTTTCTCTGCCTCGTGATGACTGGGTGTTGTGTGATGATGTCCTTAGGTTAGTTAGGTTTAAGTAGTTCTAAGTTCTAGGGGACTGATGACCATAGATGTTAAGTCCCATAGCGCTCAGAGCCTCTGACCGAACACGCTGAGCTACCGTGCCGGCTGCGTAGTAGAGAGATCACAAATACAAGCAGCAAGACATTGATCGGCATATCTATAAACTCAGTTTTGGCACCCATCGTCTCATTGCGTCATTTTTACTTGAAAAGACAGATATATGTTGTCATTTACATTTGATAAAAATAATGAAATGTTTTAATCACAACTATGTCGTCGTTGAACGAATGCTCTTTGTTTTCTGTAAGGGTGTTTGTGAATACTATCTGCTTACGAGACAAAAGCGTTCAATTTGAGTTTATGCAAGTATATGCCGATGAACGAAAGTGGAAGAAAATATGTGAGGCGGAAGAACCATAGCTTACAGAACACCAAATAAACTTTTTATGTGCACGTAGATGACAAAAGAGACGTTCTGCAAGAATAATTTTAGAAAGCTCTTAAAGATCTACGGGAGGAAAAAGCAATTTTATTTATTTATTTTATTTATTCGTATGGCTAGGGCCCCCCGTCGGGCAGACCGTTCGCCGGGTGCCGGTCTTTCAATTTGACGCCAATTCGGCGACCTGCAGTCGTTGAGGATGGTAGGATGATGAGGACAGCACAACACCCAGTCCCTGGGCGGAGAAAATTCCCCGACCCAGCTGGGAATCGAACCCAGGCCTAGAGGATTGATAATCCGTCACGCTGACTTTTTTTTTTTTTTTTTCTTCTCTGTGCGGATGTCGCAGGTCACCCGTTCAAGTTCAGTGTTGAGCCTTTGACTCAGTTTTTTGTATTACAGATGGCAGGTAACCCTCTGACCGAACATGCTGAGCCACTGTGCCGGCACCATTCAGCTACCGGGGGCGGACAACACTACAATGGGTAGTGATGACACCCCTGCGGGACTAGTCAAGAATGTTGGTCACAGCACGAAAATGACGCTGGTGTGACTTATGTGTTACACATTTACTGCGTCATGGTTTCCTATACCAAAGAAGGCGGCAACTAAAAAAATGTGAACAGTACCGAATCTGAGACCTAATATCGCTTGCATCAAAAATTCTCATAAAGATATGGCTGGCTCTGAGAACTATGGGACTTAACTGCTGAGGTCATCAGTCCCCTACAACTTAGAACTACTTAAACCTAACTAACCTAAGGACATCACACACATCCATGCCCGGGGCAGGATTCGAACCTGCTACCGTTGCGGTCGCGCGGTTCCGGACTGTAGCGCCTAGAACCGCTCGGCCACTTCGGCCGGCTCATAAAGATAATTCTGAGGAAAACTGAAGAGAAAGTGGAGGATGTGCTGAATGAAGATCATTTTGTATCCAGGAGGTAATTAGGAACAAGACAGGTAATTCTGATACTGAGGTTTCTTATCGAAAAGCAAATACAGAAAAACTAAAATTATTTGCCTTTGTAGACCTGGAAAGGCATATGATAAAATTATCTGGCAGCAGATAGAGTGCGAAAGAGAGCAGGCCTAAAACACAGACATCAGGGTGGTTCTCGGCTTCTATAAGAACGAAATGGCTGTGATAAGAAATTTTCATAAGAAACAAATTGCAAAAATTAGAAAAGGCGTGAGATACAAATGTCCCCCCTCCCGTGTTATATTCAGTGCTTACGTCTAGGAACCTATACAGTAATTACGCGAAACCACTTATAAGGGGATCAAAATTAATTTGCAGCAAATAGACATGTTGCGTTATGGAGATGATATTGCTGTGGCCACGAAGACGAAAGAAAATCCGGAGAAGTTTCTGCGCACAATGGAAAGAATTTTCTTCAGTCAGTGCGGTACGCGAATAAGCAAGCGAAAACTAAAACGATCATATGCAGTACTGAAGAAGAATATGAGCCTTTAATAGTAAGAATTGGAAGAGAGAAGCTAGAAGTGATTTTACCTACTTGGGAAGCAGATTCACAAGGGATCGTGGAAGCCGGAAAGAAATTGTAAGCAGAATACAGCAGGTCAAAATTACATTTAATTTGAGAAAGAAAGTACTCACCAGCAAGGACTTAAGTTTGGAAATAAGGAAACGGATCATGAAACAATTTTTTTGGAGTGTGACCCTTTACGGGTGTTGAAAATGGTTCAAATGGCTCTGAGCACTATGGGACTTAACTTCTAAGGTCATCAGTCCCCTAGAACTTACAACTACTTAAACCTAACTAACCTAAGGACATCACACACACCATGCCCGAGGCAGGATTCGAACCTGCGAGCGTAGAGGTCGCGCGGTTCCAGACTGTAGCGTCTAGAACCGCTCAGCCACCCCGGCCGGCACGGGTGTGAAACTTGGACAGTAAGAAAACAAGAGAGAAAACGGCTAGCAGCCCTGCAGATTTGGTGCTACAGAAGGGCGATGGAGATCAGTTGGAGAAGCAGAGGTATCAGTAAAGAGGTGCTGAGAAGAAAACCGGTCTTCTGTGGTGGCACGTCCAAACAAGCAGAGACAAACTCGTAGGGGGCATTTTACTTTACAACAGAATCATTCGAACAATAGAGAAAGGATCTGTTTGAGAGAACGGAATTGCCGAGGGCAACCATGGATGTCATACATGCAGCAGATAATGAATGAGGTTGATGTATTACATACGTGGAAGAGGAAGGCAGACCGAAAAGGGGAAAGATAGTTTAAATTTCAATAATGCATTCCAAATTAGATTTTTTCTATCTTTATGTATTTTGGATTTCATGAATATGCTCGTCAGACATGCCCTTTGTTCAAAAAAATTATACCCACCAGGGATCAAATTGAGGCCCCCCCAAGCTGGCAGATGAACACGCTACCATAGAGCCAGGCTGCTGCTTCAAAGTTGATTTCTTCGAGAATTGCATTGATCCACTTTTGGCGACCGATATTTGAACATGACATACCATGTAATGATATAATCTAAAATATTATGTATATATAATATAAAAAAAACACAAGAATTCGATTGCTATGTGGTCTCGTAGTCAGTGCTACATCGAAAAAAAATGTATGGGATAGTGTGGATTTATCAGCATATTACAAAATTCATTCTAGTTCAAAATTTCTAAAAACAAAGAGAAATATTCGTTATTTATCGAAGCCATTCTGAAACCTACTGGGAGCTTGCAGTAACAAAAATAAGGGATGCAAAGAAAGTCCGCAGCTCGTGGTCGTGTGGTAGCGTTCTCGCTTCCCGCGCCCGGGTTCCCGGGTTCGATTCTCGGTGGGGTGAGGGATTTTCTCTGCCTCGTGATGACTGGGTGTTATGTGATGTCCTCAGATTAGTTAGGTTTAAGTAGTTCTAAGTTCTAGAGGACTGATGACCATAGATGTTAAGTCCCATAGTGCTCAGAGACATTTGATGCAAAGAAAGCACTTGGTGTACAGTATACGCTACGATCAGGCCCAACAAATTTACAGAATCCCCTAGTAAAAAGTAAAAGTTGGATGTAGCAGATTTTCCATATAAAGACTGAGGAGACTAAATAGTTGAAGGCAAATACCGCAGTGGTTCCCTGAAGATGCATACAACCAATTCCGTTGCCTTTTCTGCATATAGACTGAAGCGGCGAGTGAAAAATTTGTATCAAGGCCGGGAATCGAACGCGGCTCTCCTGCTTATTAGGCAGGTGCTTAAGCCACTAAGCCACCTTGGCATAGCGGTTTCACACAACTCCACAGATCACCCTGACACGCCTCTCTCCCCAATCCAAATTCTCACTGCCGCCCCGGTCTTCTTGACGGCAGAGAGTTTGGATCGAGGAGGGAGGCACACCAAGATAATCCATGCAGTTGTGTGAACCGATGTGCAAAGGTGGCGTAGTGACTAACGCAACTGCATAGTAAGCAGGAGACCCGCGTTCGATTCCCGGCCTTGCTAAAAATTTTCACTCACCGCTTCGGTATTGTATATATCTCATACAGATATTCATTTGTATACTTCCCTTACTGTCCTTCTCGAATCTGTTCGTGTGCACCAGTTCTAATGACCTCCTTATCGTCGGGATATTAAACTCTTATATCCCTTTCTAATCCTACTGTCGCTGATACATATTCACACTTCGATTGATTGGAACTTTTGCTATATATACCAACAGTGATCAATTCGTATTCGTTTTCAGTATTAAGCATTGTCGTAATTTTTTTCTTCCCCCGTTGTACAGAAGACAGATCTAAAAAATTAGTTCTGTTTATATGGAGAGTATAACAGAGTGGATGCGTATTTTTCGTTGACGTTTACCTATTCTACTAAAAAATAAGTCAGGTGCATGTGACTAATGTACTTACGTCAACAATTCGAGAACATTGCTTTCTTCTTCTTCTTCTTCTTTTTCTTCTTCTTTTTTGTGTTGACCGAGAATTTGACCCAGTAGTTTCAGGTATATCCAAAGTGCCATCTATGACCAGGATTAACCAAGAAAGAAAGGCGATGTCGAAAAACTACCACGCCACAGATTTTGAAAAAATTGGAGAGAAAATAAAGAAGTTTTTAATCGAAATTATCAGCCTTTTATGTAAGAAACTTATTGCCCAAGATAGCCCGCAGCTCGTGGTCGTGCGGTAGCGTTCTCGCTTCCCGCGCCCGGGTTCCCGGGTTCGATTCCCGGCGGGGTCAGGGATTTTCTCTGCCTCGTGATGGCTGGGTGTTGTGTGATGTCCTTAGGTTAGTTAGGTTTAAGTAGTTCTAAGTTCTATGGGACTGATGACCATAGATGTTAAGTCCCATAGTGCTCAGAGCTATTTGAGCCCAAGATACTGTTTGTGATTGTTTTTGGAAAACTGTGAACAGTATACGAGTAATTAGAAATGAAGCACATTTATGTTTTTGTTTGTGTGGTAAAGTTCTTCGTTGAATTTTAAAAAAATAATATTTATTTACCGGTTCTATGTTACTGAAAACAAGTCATAATGAGTTATGTCCGTAATAGCTTACATAATAAGGCATATTGTCCAATAGAAAAGAACGAACCGCATTTAGTCCATCACATAAGCCGTCATATGTTGAAAGTTTTACCTTGTAATAAACACATATTATCGACAATCGTACCGGAGTATTTTGTGAAGGTTCAAAAAAATTAGTGAAGTACATTTTACGGAATAAATTTTTCACTTCTCCTAAAAATTTTACTTTCTGTGATATTATGCGTTTTGAAAAGTTGTTCGCTCACTGTGTTCCATGCGTCATGGTCCACGGCAGAATCCAGAGGAAATGTTTCGAGGTCCACCACCTGTCTAGCACTGCTAACAAAATCCCGCAGCGTTACAGCAGAAGGAAGCGACGAATGTGGCAGAGTGTAAATGAGCGGGGTGATGTCGTACTCAAGACTCCAGCGGCCGTCGCGCTGAGGTGACTGCCCGACGAGAACCGACACCCGCCTACTGTGTGCCGGTAATACGGCCGTTTTTGTAATTCCATAGGCGGTCGACGTTCGTAGCCGGCGCTCACGTAGCGTAGTTCATCTACATTTATACTCCGTAAGCCACCCAACGGTGTGTGGCGGAGGGCACTTTACGTGCCACTGTCATTACCTCCCTTTCCTGTTCCAGTCGCGTATGGTTCGCGGAAAGAAGGACTGCCGGAAAGCCTCCGTGCGCGCTCGAATCTCTCTAATTTTACATTCGTGATCTCCTCCGGAGGTATAAGTAGGGGGAAGCAATATATTCGATACCTCATCCAGAAACGCACCCTCTCGAAACCTGGACAGCAAGCTACACCGCGATGCAGAGCGCCTCTCTTGCAGAGTCTGCCACTTGAGTTTATTAAACATCTCCGTAACGCTATGACGCCTACCAAACAGCCCTGTGACGAAACGCGCTGCTCTTCTTTGGATCTTCTCTGTCTCCTCTGTCAACCCGACCTGGTACGGATCCCACACTGATGAGCAATACTCAAGTATAGGTCGAACGAGTGTTTGTAAGCCACCTCGTCTGTTGATGGACTACATTTTCCAAGGACTCTCCCAATGAATCTCAACCTGGCACCCGCCTTACCAACAATTAATTTTGTATGATCATTCCACTTCAAATCGTTCCGCATGCATACTCCCGGATATTTTACAGAGGTAACTGCTACCAGTGTTTGTTCCGCTATCATGTAATCATACAATAAAGGATCCTTCTTTCTATGTATTCGCAATACATTACATGTGTCTATGTTAAAGGTCAGTTGCCATTCCCTGCACCAAGTGCCTATCCGCTGCAGATCTTCCTGCATTTCGCTGCAATTTTCTAATGCTGCAACTTCTCTGTATACTACAGCATCATCCTCGAAAAGCCGCATGGAACTTCCGACATTATCTACTAGGTCATTTATATGTATTGTGAAAAGCAATGGTCCCATAACACTCCCCTGTGGCACGCCAGAGGTTACTTTAACGTTTGTAGACGTCTCTCCTTGTGAGAACAACATGCTGTGTTCTGTTTGCTAAAAACTCTTCAATCCAGCCACACAGCTGGTCTGATATTCCGTAGGCTCTTAGTTTGTTCATCAGGCGACAGTGCGGAACTGTATCGAACGCCTTCCGGAAGTCAAGGAAAATGGCATCTACCTGTGAGCCTGTCTCTAATATTTTCTGGGTCTCATGAACAAATAAAGCGAGTTGGGTCTCACACGATCGCTGTTTCCGGAACCCATGTTGATTCCTACAGAGTAGATTCTGGGTCTCCAGAAATAACATGACACGCGAGCAAAAAAAAGTGTTCTAAAATTCTACAACAGATCGATATCAGAGATATATGTCAATAGTTTTGCGCATCTGCTCGACGACCCTTTTTGAAAACTGGAACTACCTGTGCCACCGCTTGTGGCGGAGCCGGTAAACCTTTGCATGCCCATAGTCTCTGCAATCGACACGTCTTCGTCCGTCGATGTCAAAGATATGAGACCTGGACACGGTGGGAATGGAGGCGGCAGATACGCAAGTAGCGCTACGGTAGGCACTAATATCAGTTGGCTAATAGCAGAGTGGTGAGACACCTGTGGCCGATAGCGCGCCCGCTTGCCGACTTAATTACGATGGACTGCGGGAGCTGCTGACAGCTGGCAGGCAGCGAGTTATTAATCAGGATAGCCGTCTCATCTCATCGCGTCGCGTAGCTGCCGCTGATCCGGCTCGGCCGGGCACCCCGCGGCCAAGTCGATATGTCATGTCGGACAGGCGTCGCACGCGGTAGCTGGCCGTAGGCAGTGCGGGCCAGCGACGCAGCTTCGATCCAGCCGACGACTACAGGTGCCGTAGGCACCAGATCATCCATCTCGCGACCTTCAGCTGTGACACCAGTGGACAGGCAAGGAAAACACCGACTAGAAGAGGAGACGGGGTAATGGGACAGAGGTTAAGAGTGCGCGCAGGATAACGTGGCCGGTTGATGCGCAGTCGGCATTGCAAGCGTGGGGAGGGCGGTAGTGGTGGGGGTTGCGGGCAGGCGCTGTAGGGGAAATGACGAGCGCTGTAGGGGATGTGCCGTTCTAAGCAGGGCCTGTGCTCACGTTTCTTGTAATTAATAAGTGGAGCATCACCACGCGCACACTTGCCATTCAGAAACATCTACTGTCATCTCTGCTCTGTACTATCTGAAAAGAATTCCGCTGAAAATCTAAAAAAGCAGCGATTTATTTCGCCTGGGTTTTTAACCGTTTGTAATTTTCAGAGAAGCGCCATGTGTGGTGCATTTTGATTAACACTTTATTTCTGCTGCTGCCGCCATGTTCAAATTTCCTTCTTTTTCCAAAACACAACTGAGTTTCAAAAATGGTTCAAATGGTTCTGAGCACTATGGGACTTAACATCTGAGGTCATCAGTCCCCTAGAACTTAGAAGTACTTAAACCTAGTTAACCTAAGGACATCACACACATCCGTGCCCGAGGCAGGATTCGAACCTGCGACTGTAGCAGTCACGCGGTTCCAGACTGAAGCGGCTAGAACCGCACGGCCACACTGGCCGGCACAACTGAGATTACATAGTGTTAGTTCACTAACATGTGCAGCCACGTTTGCGAGAGAATTCTGCAACAGTGCTTTATTAAGATTATCAAATGAGGAACTGTCGACATTAAGACCAACAGCTTATTTAAAAGCGCATCCTTGGTGCAAAAATAAACGTGTAATGTCTTCACTTTGGTTGTTGCAAAATCCACAATATTTCTCTTTTTACCAGCTTCGATGGCCCTTAAAACTTACATTCTTTCATCTCAGAAGTCTGCAGTTAGCGGAATACAACTGTAGATGATGAAGTTTCGCATAAGAACTACATGGGAAAATACTCTCCTCCTTGGAGCTATAATTCGCCAAAATCTTGTTTTGATATCTCAAACCGTTTATGATATGTGAGGAATGTTACGAGTAACATAGCCACTCTGCGCGGCATGGGAATTTCATTCTAGCTTTATCACGATCGCAAATGAGTGTGCTACATATGATCCATTACACTCATTACTCGAGGCAGACAATCTTACCGGGTCCCGTAAGAGTTCGGGCACGAATGTGGTGTGTGGACATTAAGTTGGGAATGTAGGTCTCACGGGGAGCGTCCCTGCAGTCGTACTATCCTCTGTGCCCTCGGTGGCTCCAGATGGATAGAGCACCTACCATGTAAGAAGAAGATTCCAGGTTCAAGTCCTGGCTGGGGCACACATTTTCAACTGTCACTGTTGATGTATATCAACGCCTGTCGACAGCTTAGTGTATTGATTTAATTATCATTTCATTCTAGAGAGCTGCACGATCACTCATGGTATCTGTTCTTTTCGACATGGCCGAAAGAACAGATACCATCTTCAAATATTGTTCGTTTTATTAGTTTGTGGGTCTCAGCGAAAGAAAGTTTCGAAAAGATCTGAAATTACATCCGAAATTGGTTGGAAATAGCTAAGTACTCTCATTCTCAAGTACCGGATGAATACAATCTGGATAATTTGCACGCTATGCCTGAAACTGCCTCAAGACATATGCAGAGTTTCTAAATTTGATAATCGACTTTTGCATTAAACCTTTAACGTAAGATTAAAGCGTTTAATGAGTAGATAACAACAGGATTTAAATTTTTGAATTCCCTCAGAAATTATGTGAAGTAGTGAAAAGGAAATTTTTCTTGTCTTGGAGGCTGTGAGACGGGGTTACCATTCTTGCTGCACAGTAATAACAATGATCTGGTACTATTCTATCACAGTGGTGCAGCTTTCGTGGTGGGTGGTAAGTGGAGTTTTAATTAGAAAAAAATGCGAAAAACAGTCTTGATCAAATAAATGTTTTATTTAAACTGGTGACCAGTTTCGGTCTGTTGTACTTAGGTCAACTTCAGACCTTAAACGCTGCAAAAGGAATAGTAAACCACCTTAGAGGTAACAGAATCTTTGTAATGGAAATGAGCGTTTGGAGTCATTGGCCGGGAGGCCCCTTGCGGGGCAGGTCCGGCCGCCTTGGTGCAGGTCTTATTACATTGGACGCGACATTGGGCGACGTGCCGCCTTATGGGGATGAAATGATGATGAAGACAGCACAACACCCAGTCCCTGAGCAGAGAAAGTCTCCGACCCAGCCGAGAATCGAACCCGGGCGCGTAGGACGGCAATCCGTCACGCTGACCACTCAGCTATCGGGGCGGAGGCTTTTCTAATAATAAAGCGAAACAGTTATGCTATGGATAGTATACCCATGGTGGTGACAGTAGCTGGGCTGACTGAGCAGGCAACACTAAGAGAGATGTAATCGACTGCTGATTGTGGCTCAGCTGTTCGTGGTTAAATAGAGATAGCCCCGCCCCCTGCGTCCAGCATGGCGCCATTACTGGCCAACGGTTATGAATCGTCAGTATAAGTAATAAAAGCAACTCCTAAAATACACTGGTTGTGTCCATTAAAGTAATATCGAGAACAGTTATTCATTTGCAACTAAAACTTCATATGTGTCAGTTGAAATATGTATAAAAACTTCGTTATCAATAATACTGGTTGTGTGAACGTCGGCTGCCCTCTACAGTGACAAACAGATGGTGGAACGCCAGCTTGTTAAGTATCGACACGGTATTTATATCGATTCCTTTATATACCAAGGATGTTGGGAGTACCATTCATAGCAATTATATTTTATAACTATTTCGCTGTATTATTACACTGAAGCGCCAAAGAAACTGGTATAGACATACGTATTCAAGTACAGAGAAATGTAAACAGAAAGAATACGGCGTTGCGATCGGCAACGGCTATACAAGACAACATGTGGCTGGCGCAGTTGGTAGATCGGTTACTGCTGCTGCAATGGAAGCTTATCAAGATGTGAGTGAGTTTGAACGTGGTGCTACAGTCGCCGCACGAGAAATGGAACACAGCATCTCCGAGGTAGCGATGAAGTGGGGATTTTCCCGTACGACCATTTCACGAATGTACCGTGAGTATCAAGAATCCGGTAAAACATGAAATCTCCGACACTGGTGTGGCCGGAAAAAGATCCTACAAGAACGGGACCAACGACGGTTTAAGAGAATTCTCCAACGTGACAGAAGTGTAACCCTCCAGGAAACTGTTGCAGATTTCAATGGTGGGCCATCAGCAAGTGTCAGCGTGCGAACCATTCAACGAAACATCATCGCCGGCCGCGGTGGCCGAGCGGTTCTAGGCGCTTCAGTCCGGAACCGCGTGTCTGCTACGGTGGCAGGTTCGAATCCTGCCTCGGGCATGGATGTGTGTGATGTTCTTAGGTTAGTTAGCTTTAAGTAGTTCTAAGTTCTAGGGGACTGATAACCTCAGATTTTAAGTTAGATAGTGCTCAGAGCCTCAGAGCCAAACATCGTCGAAATGGGCTTTCGGAGGATGCCTGCAGGGCACAAAACTTTACGCTTCGCCAGGGCCCGTCGACATCGACATTGGACTGTTGATGACTGGAAACATGTTGCCTCGTCGGACGAGTCTCGTTCCAAATTGTATCGAACGGATTGACGTGTAGGTGTATGGAGACAACTTCATGTGTCCATAGACACTGCATGTCAGCAGGGGACTGTTCAAGCGGGTGGAGGCTCTGTAATGGTGTGGGGCGTGTGCAGTTGGGCTGATATTGGACCCGTGATACGTCTAGATACGACTCTGACAGGTGACACGTACGTAAGCATCCTGTCTGATCAGCTGCATCCATTCATGTCCATTCTGCATTCCGACTATCTTGGGCAATTATTCCAGCGGGTCAATGCGACACCCCACACGTCCAGAATTGCTATTGAGTGACTCCAGGAACACTATTCTGAGTTTAAACAGTTTCACTGACCACCCAGGCTCCCCAGACATGAACATTATTGAGCATATCTGGGATGCCTTCGAACGTGCTGTTCAGAAGAGATCTCCACCCCTTCGTACTCTTACGGATTTATGGACAGTCCTGCAGGATTCATGGCGTCAGTTCCCTCCAGCACTACTTCAGACATTAGTCAACTCAATGCCACGTCGGGCACATCCGCCTTCTCACGGGGGCCTCACACGATATTAGACAGGTGTGCCAATTTCTTTGGCTCTTCAGAGCATTTTGATTTATTATTATAATGTTTGTGTTACCTCTAAGGTGGTTTACTACTCTCTCTGTAGATTATAAGGGCTGAAGACGTTCTAAGTACAATAGATCGATACTGGTCACCGATTAAATAAAATATTTATGCGATCATGACTATTTTTAGCAAATTTTATTGATATACCTGAGATCGTTGTTTTCCTAGAACAGTGTTACGGAAAACATTTTCATTAGGTTTTCATAAACTTTTTACGTAAACTATTTGGTAAGTAATTATTATTAAACGCTCTAACTTGCTGTAAATGTACTTTATAAATTCTGTGAAGTAAATTTGCTTCCCTACTTTATGAACCAACATTACTGTCCAACAGTTGAGAGGTCAGAAACTTTTACTACTGACGTAGCTGTAAAATTGGGCAGTAGGGCGTGAGTCGTGCTTCGGTAGCTCAGTTGGTAGAGCACTTGCCCGCGAAAGGCAATGGTCCCGAGTTCGAGTCTCGGTCGGGCACACAGTTTTAATCTGCCAGGAAGTTTCAGTAGGTATAAAAGGTTGACTACCCTTGTATCTGTCTACCAGAAATCTCTCTCTCAGACGCGTGTTCTAACTCGAAATAAATACAGAAAATGTCGAGTCTCATGGCAGAAGGAAGCGGAGAGATGTGAACAATTTGTTTAATGGCGCTTTGCCGTGTGCGGTGGCGGTCGTTTGCATTCTCGTCGCTAACTGTGCCGAGCTTTCGCTCATCTGGCGGCGGCGACAGCGCCGCTGTCCGTGACGGAAGTGCACGGCTCGGTGCGGTGTGACAAGAGGGACGTGCTGGGTGGGCGCCGCAGCGGAACGCGCAGGCCCTGGTGGACGGAGCGCCGGGGCTGCGGTTTGCCGGCGTCTGCGGCTGCGCCCCGACAGTACGGCCGGCTGAATCTGCGGTTTCTCGCCGCTGTGGAACAGAGTCCGGCGGCCGGCGCGCCCTGCGCTCCTCGCACGTTTCCCACCCGCCAGCTCTCTCCGTCACAGCCTCTGCGAACGTTCCACCGCTCGTGCGGGACGAGATGAACGTTGCTCGCAGATGCCTCACTACTGGCGATCCAGTTAGCGATAGGCTGAACCATTAATTTGAATTAATAAATGAGCCACTCGGTCGTAAAACATGGTATCTAACAATTTTTGCCAATTGGCGTTTTTGGCAACGTCGGACTCCTTACAGCTGATTTCATGGGTTGGTGAAGGAATCTGTGGGAGATGTGTACGTTGTAAGAAATTATGTTGGTATTATGTTATGGTAAGTGACAGCTAGCTGACTGCAGGTAAAACATTGTAAGAAACAAACGGCGGCCCGACACCGTCTGTTCAGTAGTGATGAGGAACTTGAATCGAAAGTTTCGAGCGCTAACAATAATTCTGACCACATTTCTTCCTGTAATTACGAAGATGAAAGCCCAGAGTATTATCCTGTTTATGAGTGCAAGCATATCGGATGCAAATTACTCCTTAAAAAGGTAAGATCAGATGCCTTTAATTCTTAATCTGTTTGAAGTAAAAGATGATATGTACTGCACTTACCAAGTTTTACTGCCTGTTCCGTATTGAAACTTTTTAAAAACGGAAATTCTGAACGTTGCTTTCATCAAATATGAACTGAGTACGTGCTAACCAAACTTCGTAAAACATAAACACAATGCCTTATATCGAAATAACCGAAATAGGTTTAATTTTGACTCAAAAATTATAAATATGCTCGAAGGTGACCACAGAATCTACTAGAGTTACCATGTTTTACACCCACTTGGTTAAATCTCTCAGGATTTTTTCTATTATCATCGTCTAACTCAGATCTTCAGAAGAAATGTCTATCTGAAACGTAAACACAACACTTTTACCTTACGTCCTGTAGTGTAGCGACTTAAGCGCTTGGCTACCAAGCCAAGGATCACGAGATTGAATCCTGGTCGGATCACGAAGCGTTTTCAGTTAATCTTCGACTGATCGTTTTCAATAAGATACGAATTACGCCAGATACAGCCGCAGTTCGGCTTCCGCGATGAACTGTAGATCCCTTCTCTTGCAGGTTGGGGATACGGGACCCTCCCAAGTGGCTTCAAGTTGATAGACTAGCAACAGAATCGGTGGGCACCCGAGACTTTTTTTATTATCCCTTGCACTTTTTTTATTTTTTAGAAAGAAGGGTAATGAGCTCTTACGATACAAGTATTCCTTGTTTTGTTTCAGAAATCGACCGCGCTCAATATAAACCAGGATTGTGAATCGGAACCATGTGCCAGTAGGTCTAGAACCAACAGTCATGATGAAAACAATGCGGATGTAAGGTCACCTACTGCTTCTGGAAAATCTAATCCGACTAGTAGAGTCCGTTATGCAGGATCGTCGGTACCTCTTGAACAAAAGGATACTGTAGATGATCTGGAAAAATCAAACAAAAAAGGTAGAAAAAGGAAACGTGGGGTAAACCAACAGGAAAAAAATAAAAAATTAAGAAATGCAGGTAAAAGCACCTCAAGAAGCAGGCCGAGATTGCCTTTGTAAGGAAAAATGTTTTTCAAAGATCGATGCTGACGAACGACACTCGGTGTTTGAAGAGTTCAGTAGAATAGGAAGCTACAACATCCAAAACGCTTATCTATTTGGTCTAATACACTCCTGGAAATGGAAAAAAGAACACATTGACACCGGTGTGTCAGACCCACCATACTTGCTCCGGACACTGCGAGAGGGCTGTACAAGCAATGATCACACGCACGGCACAGCGGACACACCAGGAACCGCGGTGTTGGCCGTCGAATGGCGCTAGCTGCGCAGCATTTGTGCACCGCCGCCGTCAGTGTCAGCCAGTTTGCCGTGGCATACGGAGCTCCATCGCAGTCTTTAACACTGGTAGCATGCCGCGACAGTGTGGACGTGAACCGTATGTGCAGTTGACGGACTTTGAGCGAGGGCGTATAGTGGGCATGCGGGAGGCCGGGTGGACGTACCGCCGAATTGCTCAACACGTAGGGCGTGAGGTCTCCACAGTACATCGATGTTGTCGCCAGTGGTCGGCGGAAGGTGCACGTGCCCGTCGACCTGGGACCGGACCGCAGCGACGCACGGATGCACGCCAAGACCGTAGGATCCTACGCAGTGCCGTAGGGGACCGCACCGCCACTTCCCAGCAAATTAGGGACACTGTTGCTCCTGGGGTATCGGCGAGGACCATTCGCAACCGTCTCCATGAAGCTGGGCTACGGTCCCGCACACCGTTAGGCCGTCTTCCGCTCACGCCCCAACATCGTGCAGCCCGCCTCCAGTGGTGTCGCGACAGGCGTGAATGGAGGGACGAATGGAGACGTGTCGTCTACAGCGATGAGAGTCGCTTCTGCCTTGGTGCCAATGATGGTCGTATGCGTGTTTGGCGCCGTGCAGGTGAGCGCCTTAATCAGGACTGCATACGACCGAGGCACACAGGGCCAACACCCGGCATCATGGTGTGGGGAGCGATCTCCTACACTGGCCGTACACCACTGGTGATCGTCGAGGGGACACTGAATAGTGCACGGTACATCCAAACCGTCATCGAACCCATCGTTCTACCATTCCTAGACCGGCAAGGGAACTTGCTGTTCCAACAGGACAATGCACGTCCGCATGTATCCCGTGCCACCCAACGTGCTCTAGAAGGTGTAAGTCAACTACCCTGGCCAGCAAGATCTCCGAATCTGTCCCCCATTGAGCATGTTTGGGACTGGATGAAGCGTCGTCTCACGCGGTCTGCACGTCCAGCACGAACGCTGGTCCAGCTGAGGCGCCAGGTGGAAATGGCATGGCAAGCCGTTCCACAGGACTACATCCAGCATCTCTACGATCGTCTCCATGGGAGAATAGCAGCCTGCATTGCTGCGAAAGGTGGATATACACTGTACTAGTGCCGAGATTGTGCATGCTCTGTTGCCTGTGTCTATGTGCCTGTGGTTCTGTCAGTGTGATCATGTGATGTATCTGACCCCAGGAATGTGTCAATAAAGTTTCCCCTTCCTGGGACAATGAATTCACGGTGTTCTTATTTCAATTTCCAGGAGTGGAGATGTTAAAAAAACTGCCAGAAGTACGAAAAAGAGTGGAAGTCCCTCTCGAAGAAAATTTACCATTACTTATAATATCTTGGTTGAAGGGCAAAAAATAGAAGTATGTAAAACTGCTTTCCTCAACATCCACGGACTCCAAAAGAGTAGGGGGGGTAGAGCAGTATGTGAGGGATCACATTCAGTATGTGTACTGCCCGGAGTGATGGGGACAGATCTTGAAAAACGCCCAACGCTCACCTCCCTTTAATGTGTACAGAATGCAACAGGGAGATTTCTTTCAAGTTTCTCCACTGAAGGCATTGTTTAGGGCATCCAAGAATGTAATTTCTGCGTCTGTCAAACTTCTGTTGGTCCACGAAGAACAAGATTCTCTGACTGTTTATAAATCATATTTCGGATCTGGTGAAGAAATATCATTGAAGCTGAAAGGTCGTCCTCTTACAGAAGATTTTCTGGGGAAATTTAACGGACCTCTTCCACTGCTGTATAATACACCAATACCAGTCAATAAGGAAAAATTGCGCAATGTCCTCGGCCTGTTCAAATATATTCCAAAGGCATATCACCGATATTACACGAGCTTAGTTCCTGAGCATTAAATGTAAAATTATTGTACCTAAAAACTACTAATAAATCAATTGGTAATGCAACTTTTGGCTACTTTATTTTATTTCCAATGTGATTATCATGTTACACCACTGCACTGTAAACATCCTGGTAAGGTTCCATCTATGTGGTAACTGCCACGTACCAGAAGCAACATTTAACGTCAGTTGTTGTGAAACATGGTATCTGTCAGATAACAAGGTAGCAATGTCTCATACGTGAATGAAAAATATGCTATCTACGGGCATCTTTCCTCTGATTGTAGTTCTTATATTCGCAAACAAAATGTTATGAGGAGCAGCTAAGACGAATTTTACTTTTCAGTACACACAGAATATCTGCGCAACATAATTATGAGAGTTATGTTAGAGCAAACTATTCGATATTTCCCTCAAAACTTAACAGCCGATTTCCCGTAAGTTTTCATTTTGTTGGTTACCATGTTTTACGACCGAACGCCACAAATTATTAGGGGCATTCAGATGAAATCCGGTCACTAGTGTAAAGTAACGGTAACGATTTTACTAACTCAAAAGTGTAGTTATACACAGTACACGTACTCAAAAATAGTCGCCAAAACTGTTGGCACATTTATCAAATGGTTCAAATGGCTAAGAGCACTATGGGACTTAACATCTAAGGTCATCACTCCCCGAGAACTTAGAACTACTTAAACCTAACCAACCTAAGGACATCACACACATCCATGCCTGAGGCAGGATTCGAACCTGCGACCGTAGCAGTCCCTCGGTTCCGGACTGAAGCGCCTAGAACCGCTCGGTCACAGCGGCCGGCGTCACATTTATCCCATTGCGACACTAGCCGGTCGATTCCATCCTTGAAGAAGCTAGTAGGCTGCTGTCGGATCCAGGCCGGGACCCAGTCACACACTTCGTCGTCCGGTGCGAATCAATGTCACCGAATAGGTCCAAACACACAACGGCACACGGTGAAATGTCGGGATTGTGCAGTGGATGATCCAGCGTTTCCCACTGAAACTGCTACAATGTCGTCCACTGCAATGGCCGTGTGTGGGCGGGTATTATCATGCAGGAGGATAACACCATTGGATAACATGCCTCGGCGTTTCGACTTGATGGCTCGTCTAAGGTTCAGTAAAGTGGCTTGACAACGCTGGGCATTGATGGTGGTTCCTCGTTCCAGGAACTCGACAAGCAGTGGGACCTTGCGGTCAAAAAGCACATCATGACCTTACCAGAACTGGTGTGCACCGCCTTTGAGTTCTTTGGAGGTGGTGAAGTCGTATGTTTCCACTCCTCGCTCTGACACTTACTTTCCGGTTCAAAATGGAGACATCATGTTTCGTCACCTGTGACAATACGGGGCAGAAAGCCCTTAACTATAGCGTTGGAGATGAGTCAAAGACAGCGTCATTCGAGTATTGCGCTGTTCGGCGGCCAGCTGGTGGGGAACCCACTAGGCACCGATTTTTCGAAAGTTCGAGTGTTGATGCATTATATTGCGGGCGGTGCCCACGCTCATAGCCAGTAACCGATGGATCTCGTCCACGATGATTCTGCGGTTTTCCAAGACTAAAGCATTCACTTCCGCAACCATTTCTGGTCTGATGACACGATGAGCCTCGTCTTCCAGTGACTCGCGCTCCTCGAGTTCCACAGCCTTCATCCGTTGATACATTTCACGGCCTCCAGCTCCCTCCGCCGCTGCATGTTCGGTAGTGGACAATAACTTGTGTGACCACCTTCTCTTCGGCGTGAAACCACGCTGACGCTATGCAGCATCAAACGGTGGGGACGCGTTAGTCTCTCTCTGGCAACAGATGATGAAACCACGCTGACGCTATGCAACATCAAACGGTGGGGACGCGTTAGTCTCTCTCTACCAACAGATGATGAAACCACGCTGGCGCTATGCAACATCAAACGGTGGGGACACGTTAGTCTCTCTCTACCAACAGATGATGAAACCACGCTGGCGCTATGCAACGCCAAATGGTGGGGACGCGTTAGTCTCTCTCTGGCAACAGATGATGAAACCACGCTGACGCTATGCAACATCGAACGGTGGGGACGCATTAGTATCTCTCTACCAACAGATGATGAAACCACGCTGACGCTATGCAACATCAAACGGTGCGGACGCGTTAGTATCTCTCTACCAACAGATAATGAAACCACGCTGGCGCTATGCAACATCAAACGGTGGGGACGCGTTAGTATCTCTCTACCAACAGATGATGAAACCATGCTGGCGCTATGCAACATCAAACGGTGGGGACACGTTAGTCTCTCTCTACCAACAGATGATGAAACCACGCTGGCGCTATGCAACGCCAAATGGTGGGGACGCGTTAGTCTCTCTCTACCAACAGATGATGAAACCACGCTGGCGCTATGCAACATGAAACGGTGCGGACGCGTTAGTATCTCTCTACCAACAGATGATGAAACCACGCTGGCGCTATGCAACATCAAACGGTGGGGACACGTTAGTCTCTCTCTACCAACAGATGATGAAACCACGCTGGCGCTATGCAACGCCAAATGGTGGGGACGCGTTAGTCTCTCTCTGGCAACAGATGATGAAACCACGCTGGCGCTATGCAACATCAAACGGTGCGGACGCGTTAGTATCTCTCTACCAACAGATGATGAAACCACGCGGGCGCTATGCAACATCAAACGGTGGGGACACGTTAGTCTCTCTCTACCAACAGATGATGAAACCACGCTGGCGCTATGCAACGCCAAATGGTGGGGACGCGTTAGTCTCTCTCTGGCAACAGATGATGAAACCACGCTGACGCTATGCAACATCAAACGGTGGGGACGCGTTAGTCTCTCTCTGGCAACAGATGATGAAACCACACTGACGCTGTGCAACATCAAACGGTGGGGACGCGCTAATCTCTCTCTGGCAACAGATGATGAAACCACGCTGACGCTATGCAACATCAAACGGTGGGGACGCGATAGTCTCTCTCTGGCAACAGATGATGAAACCATGCTGACGCTATGCAACATCAAACGGTGGGGACGCGTTAGTATCTCTCTACCAACAGATGATGAAACCACGCTGACGCTATGCAACGTCAAACGGTGCGGACGCGTTAGTATCTCTCTACCAACAGATGATGAAACCACGCTGGCGCTATGCAACATCAAACGGTGGGGACGCGTTAGTATCTCTCTACCAACAGATGATGTAACCACGCTGGCGCTATGCAACATCAAACGGTGGGGACACGTTAGTCTCTCTCTACCAACAGATGATGAAACCACGCTGGCGCCATGCAACGCCAAATGGTGGGGACGCGTTAGTCTCTCTCTACCAACAGATGATGAAACCACGCTGGCGCTATGCAACATCAAACGGTGGGGACGCGTTAGTCTCTCTCTACCAACAGATGATGAAACCACGCTGGCGCTATGCAACATCAAACGGTGGGGGCGCGTTAGTCTCTCTCTACCAACAGTAGATGAAACCACGCTGACGCTATGCAACATGAAACGGTGGGGACGCGATAGTCTCTCTCTGGCAACAGATGATGAAACCACGCTGACGCTATGCAACATCAAACGGTGGGGACGCGTTAGTCTCTCTCTGGCAACAGATGATGAAACCACGCTGACGCTATGCAACATCAAACGGTGGGGACGCGTTAGTCTCTCTCTACCAACAGATGATGAAACCACGCTGGCGCTATGCAACATCAAACGGTGGGGACGCGTTAGTCTCTCTCTGGCAACAGATGATGAAACCACGCTGACGCTATGCAACATCAAACGGTGGGGACGCGTTAGTCTCTCTCTGGCAACAGATGATGAAACCACGCTGGCGCTATGCAACATCAAACGGTGGGGATGCGTTAGTCTCTCTCTACCAACAGATGCTGAAACCACGCTGACGCTATGTAACATGAAACGGTGGGGACGCGATAGTCTCTCTCTGGCAACAGATGATGAAACCACGCTGACGCTATGCAACATCAAGCGGTGGGGACGCGTTAGTCTCTCTCTGGCAACAGATGATGAAACCACGCTGGCGCTATGCAACATCAAACGGTGGGGATGCGTTAGTCTCTCTCTACCAACAGATGATGAAACCACGCTGACGCTATGTAACATGAAACGGTGGGGACGCGATAGTCTCTCTCTGGCAACAGATGATGAAACCACGCTGACGCTATGCAACATCAAACTTTGGGGACGCGTTAGTCTCTCTCTACCAACAGATGATGAAACCACGCTGGCGCTATGCAACATCAAACGGTGGGGTCGCGTTAGTCTCTCTCTGGCAACAGATGATGAAACCACGCTGACGCTATACAACATCAAACGGTGGGGACGCGTTAGTCTCTCTCTGGCAACAGATGATGAAACCACGCTGGCGCTATGCAACATCAAACGGTGGGGATGCGTTAGTCTCTCTCTACCAACAGATGATGAAACCATGCTGACGCTATGTAACATGAAATGGTGGGGACGCGATAGTCTCTCTCTGACAACAGATGATGAAACCACGCTGACGCTGTGCAACATCAAACGGTGGGGACGCGTTAGTCTCTCTCTGGCAACAGATGATGAAACCACGCTGGCGCTATGCAACATCAAACGGTGGGGACGCGTTAGTCTCTCTCTGGCAACAGATGATGAAACCAAGCTGGCGCTATGCAACATCAAACGGTGGGGATGCGTTAGTCTCTCTCTACCAACAGATGATGAAACCATGCTGAGGCTATGTAACATGAAACGGTGGGGACGCGATAGTCTCTCTCTGGCAACAGATGATGAAACCACGCTGACGCTATGCAACATCAAACGGTGGGGACGCGTTAGTCTCTCTCTGGCAACAGATGATGAAACCACGCTGGCGCTATGCAACATCAAACGGTGGGGACGCGTTAGTCTCTCTCTGGCAACAGATGATGAAACCACGCTGGCGCTATGCAACATCAAACGGTGGGGATGCGTTAGTCTCTCTCTACCAACAGATGATGAAACCACGCTGACGCTATGCAACATGAAACGGTGGGGACGCGATAGTCTCTCTCTGGCAACAGATGATGAAACCACGCTGACGCTATGCAACATCAAACGGTGGGGACGCGTTAGTCTCTCTCTGGCAACAGATGATGAAACCACGCTGGCGCTATGCAACATCAAACGGTGGGGACGCGTTAGTCTCTCTCTGGCAACAGATGATGAAACCACGCTGGCGCTATGCAACATCAAACGGTGGGGATGCGTTAGTCTCTCTCTACCAACAGATGATGAAACCACGCTGGCGCTATGCAACATCAAACGGTGGGGATGCGTTAGTCTCTCTCTGGCAACAGATGATGAAACCACGCTGACGCTATGCAACATCAAACGGTGGGGACGCGTTAGTCTCTCTCTACCAACAGATGATGAAACCACGCTGGCGCTATGCAACATCAAACGGTGGGGACACGTTAGTCTCTCTCTACCAACAGATGATGAAACCACGCTGGCGCTATGCGACGCCAAATGGTGGGGACGCGTTAGTCTCTCTCTGGCAACAGATGATGAAACCACGCTGACGCTATGCAACATCGAACGGTGGGGACGCATTAGTATCTCTCTACCAACAGATGATGAAACCACGCTGACGCTATGCAACATCAAACGGTGCGGACGCGTTAGTATCTCTCTACCAACAGATAATGAAACCACGCTGGCGCTATGCAACATCAAACGGTGGGGACGCGTTAGTATCTCTCTACCAACAGATGATGAAACCATGCTGGCGCTATGCAACATCAAACGGTGGGGACACGTTAGTCTCTCTCTACCAACAGATGATGAAACCACGCTGGCGCTATGCAACGCCAAATGGTGGGGACGCGTTAGTCTCTCTCTACCAACAGATGATGAAACCACGCTGGCGCTATGCAACATGAAACGGTGCGGACGCGTTAGTATCTCTCTACCAACAGATGATGAAACCACGCTGGCGCTATGCAACATCAAACGGTGGGGACACGTTAGTCTCTCTCTACCAACAGATGATGAAACCACGCTGGCGCTATGCAACGCCAAATGGTGGGGACGCGTTAGTCTCTCTCTGGCAACAGATGATGAAACCACGCTGGCGCTATGCAACATCAAACGGTGCGGACGCGTTAGTATCTCTCTACCAACAGATGATGAAACCACGCGGGCGCTATGCAACATCAAACGGTGGGGACACGTTAGTCTCTCTCTACCAACAGATGATGAAACCACGCTGGCGCTATGCAACGCCAAATGGTGGGGACGCGTTAGTCTCTCTCTGGCAACAGATGATGAAACCACGCTGACGCTATGCAACATCAAACGGTGGGGACGCGTTAGTCTCTCTCTGGCAACAGATGATGAAACCACACTGACGCTGTGCAACATCAAACGGTGGGGACGCGCTAATCTCTCTCTGGCAACAGATGATGAAACCACGCTGACGCTATGCAACATCAAACGGTGGGGACGCGATAGTCTCTCTCTGGCAACAGATGATGAAACCATGCTGACGCTATGCAACATCAAACGGTGGGGACGCGTTAGTATCTCTCTACCAACAGATGATGAAACCACGCTGACGCTATGCAACGTCAAACGGTGCGGACGCGTTAGTATCTCTCTACCAACAGATGATGAAACCACGCTGGCGCTATGCAACATCAAACGGTGGGGACGCGTTAGTATCTCTCTACCAACAGATGATGTAACCACGCTGGCGCTATGCAACATCAAACGGTGGGGACACGTTAGTCTCTCTCTACCAACAGATGATGAAACCACGCTGGCGCCATGCAACGCCAAATGGTGGGGACGCGTTAGTCTCTCTCTACCAACAGATGATGAAACCACGCTGGCGCTATGCAACATCAAACGGTGGGGACGCGTTAGTCTCTCTCTACCAACAGATGATGAAACCACGCTGGCGCTATGCAACATCAAACGGTGGGGGCGCGTTAGTCTCTCTCTACCAACAGATGATGAAACCACGCTGACGCTATGCAACATGAAACGGTGGGGACGCGATAGTCTCTCTCTGGCAACAGATGATGAAACCACGCTGACGCTATGCAACATCAAACGGTGGGGACGCGTTAGTCTCTCTCTGGCAACAGATGATGAAACCACGCTGACGCTATGCAACATCAAACGGTGGGGACGCGTTAGTCTCTCTCTACCAACAGATGATGAAACCACGCTGGCGCTATGCAACATCAAACGGTGGGGACGCGTTAGTCTCTCTCTGGCAACAGATGATGAAACCACGCTGACGCTATGCAACATCAAACGGTGGGGACGCGTTAGTCTCTCTCTGGCAACAGATGATGAAACCACGCTGGCGCTATGCAACATCAAACGGTGGGGATGCGTTAGTCTCTCTCTACCAACAGATGCTGAAACCACGCTGACGCTATGTAACATGAAACGGTGGGGACGCGATAGTCTCTCTCTGGCAACAGATGATGAAACCACGCTGACGCTATGCAACATCAAGCGGTGGGGACGCGTTAGTCTCTCTCTGGCAACAGATGATGAAACCACGCTGGCGCTATGCAACATCAAACGGTGGGGATGCGTTAGTCTCTCTCTACCAACAGATGATGAAACCACGCTGACGCTATGTAACATGAAACGGTGGGGACGCGATAGTCTCTCTCTGGCAACAGATGATGAAACCACGCTGACGCTATGCAACATCAAACTTTGGGGACGCGTTAGTCTCTCTCTACCAACAGATGATGAAACCACGCTGGCGCTATGCAACATCAAACGGTGGGGTCGCGTTAGTCTCTCTCTGGCAACAGATGATGAAACCACGCTGACGCTATACAACATCAAACGGTGGGGACGCGTTAGTCTCTCTCTGGCAACAGATGATGAAACCACGCTGGCGCTATGCAACATCAAACGGTGGGGATGCGTTAGTCTCTCTCTACCAACAGATGATGAAACCATGCTGACGCTATGTAACATGAAATGGTGGGGACGCGGTAGTCTCTCTCTGACAACAGATGATGAAACCACGCTGACGCTGTGCAACATCAAACGGTGGGGACGCGTTAGTCTCTCTCTGGCAACAGATGATGAAACCACGCTGGCGCTATGCAACATCAAACGGTGGGGACGCGTTAGTCTCTCTCTGGCAACAGATGATGAAACCAAGCTGGCGCTATGCAACATCAAACGGTGGGGATGCGTTAGTCTCTCTCTACCAACAGATGATGAAACCATGCTGAGGCTATGTAACATGAAACGGTGGGGACGCGATAGTCTCTCTCTGGCAACAGATGATGAAACCACGCTGACGCTATGCAACATCAAACGGTGGGGACGCGTTAGTCTCTCTCTGGCAACAGATGATGAAACCACGCTGGCGCTATGCAACATCAAACGGTGGGGACGCGTTAGTCTCTCTCTGGCAACAGATGATGAAACCACGCTGGCGCTATGCAACATCAAACGGTGGGGATGCGTTAGTCTCTCTCTACCAACAGATGATGAAACCACGCTGACGCTATGCAACATGAAACGGTGGGGACGCGATAGTCTCTCTCTGGCAACAGATGATGAAACCACGCTGACGCTATGCAACATCAAACGGTGGGGACGCGTTAGTCTCTCTCTGGCAACAGATGATGAAACCACGCTGGCGCTATGCAACATCAAACGGTGGGGACGCGTTAGTCTCTCTCTGGCAACAGATGATGAAACCACGCTGGCGCTATGCAACATCAAACGGTGGGGATGCGTTAGTCTCTCTCTACCAACAGATGATGAAACCACGCTGGCGCTATGCAACATCAAACGGTGGGGATGCGTTAGTCTCTCTCTACCAACAGATGATGAAACCACGCTGACGCTATGTAACATGAAACGGTGGGGACGCGATAGTCTCTCTCTGGCAACAGATGATGAAACCACGCTGACGCTATGCAACATCAAACGGTGGGGACGCGTTAGTCTCTCTCTGGCAACAGATGATGAAACCACGCTGGCGCTATGCAACATCAAACGGTGGGGACGCGTTAGTCTCTCTCTGGCAACAGATGATGAAACCACGCCGGCGCTATGCAACATCAAACGGTGCGGACGCGTTAGTATCTCTCTACCAACAGATGATGAAACCACGCTGGCGCTATGCAACATCAAACGGTGGGGACGCGTCAGTCTCTCTACCAACAGATGGCGCCACCATATCCGCAGTTACGTTGCGCCACCTTCCGTGCGAGGCAACTGTAGACGCACTGACCAGGTTTCATTTGAATGAACCTCATACAACATTCCCACCCCAACTACGTACTGTAGTAACTACCGGAAACATATTTTTAAGGGTGACGGTCGAAAAAACTAGAAATTATTTTGATTACTGAATTCGAGTGTATATACATCCGAAAAATTATTCCCGAAAATACCGGGTGTATCAAAAAGAATCATCCGATTTCACGTGCGTGAACAATTTACTGTTGGAAAGAGCAAACTCACGAGTTTCACATGGTTCCCGCCAGGAAGTAGCAGTGTGGTGTTGGGACAACGGGAAGCGTTATGTGTTCTACGTTTGCTCAGTGTGGGTCACTAATAACTTTCAGCATGGCTTTCATAGTAGGTATGGTGGGGCTCCTCCTACAGCACTGAGCATTAGACAACGGCTTGAACAATTCCGAGAAACACTGTTTGTGTAAAGGAAAATCGCCGCGCCATCCCCGAGTGTCAGACACAGACGCCGAACGCATCCGCCATAGTTTCACAAGGAGTCCGCAGAAATCTGTTCGCCGTGCAGCTCGACATCTCAACATTCCCCCGATGTCCATCCGGCGTGTGTTGCGTCGACGTTTACACATGAAACCATGCAAAAATCAGCTGCTGCAAGCTCTTCGTGAAGGTGACAAACAACAACGTGTGGAGTTCTGTAATTTCGTTCTTGCCAAAAAGGAGGATGACAGTTGTGTTCCACGCTTAGTGTTTAGTGACGAGACAAAATTAGAATTAAATGGAAAGGTGAACCGTCATAATGTGAGAATATGGGGTACGGAACAACCATACGAAGTTGTGCAACAAGAGAGGCACTCTCCAAAATTTAAAGTGCTTTGTGCTGTTTCACGGGAAAATATGTACGGCCCATTTTTCTTCGCCAAGAACACTGTTGCAGGAAGCACGTATCTCGATATGCTTCAGAACTTTCGTTTCCCACACTTGGAAACTGATTCGAACGACTTCATTTGCCAACGAGTTGGAGCAGTGCCACATTGGCATCTGGAAGTGCGGCAATCTTTAAATCGAAGGATTACTGAACGATGGATCGGTCGCACTGGACCAAATGATTCAGCCGTACACAACTGGCCTCCAAGGTCAACAGACCTGACTGTACGTGATTATTTCTTGAGGGAGTTCATAAAGGACTCTGTTTATATGCCTGCGTTACCAGCAACAGTGAATGAACTGAGACATCGCGTAACAGCAGCTACGGAAGCTGTAAATTAAGACGTGCTCGCAGTGTGGGAACAATTTGAATACCGCATTGACATATGATATGCATCTCCAGGGGGGCATATTGAACACCTATGAAAAGGTATGAAGGAAAAAGCTTTTTGTATTTCCTGTTCATCAAAAAACAAAAATTCATTGTATATGTTTATTAGTTTCAGAAATATAGACGTGCCAAATCAGGTGATCCTCTTTGATAGAACATGTATTACACGCGACCTCTAAAAAGTAACGATTCTGTGAGCGTTCGAAGCCGAAGCCTCGCCGTTAGAGAACCGGTTGCCACAAGCCGTTATCGATGTCATCACCCATGCTGGGGCGTTGTTTGGACGGTTTTACTCAAAATCTGAATGAAGGTTTCAATAGTCTTATTTGGAGATACGCTCCAAAAATGAGATTCAGCCGAAGCGAAATGGTCAACATTGATTCAAATTTAGCCGTATATCTATTCAATGTAGGCCGTACTGCATTAATGCACGTGGCAAATACCCTCCTGTTCAAAATCGGCGATGAAGCTCAGCGCCAAAAGAGCTTTGAGGACGAAAATGAGGGCTTATCAGGTCAAAGAAGAACAAAGCGGCCATCCATTAGCCGGGGCGACAGTTACACTAATGGCCATTAAAATTGCTACACCAAGAAGAAATGCAGATGATAAACGGGTATTCATTGGACAAATATATTATACTAGAACTGACATCTGATTACATTTTCACTCAATTTGGGTGCATAGATCCTGAGAAATCAGTAGCCAGAACAACCACCTCTGGCCGTAATAACGGCCTTGTTACACCTGGGCATTGAGTCAAACAGAGCTTGGATGGCGTGTACAGGTACAGCTGCCCATGCAGCTTCACCACGATACCACAGTTCATCAATAGTAATGACTGGCGTATTGTGACGAGCCAGTTGCTCGGCCACCGTTGACCAGACGTTTTCAATTGGTGAGAGATCTGGAGAATGTGCTGGCCAGGGCAGCAGTGGAACATTTTCTGTATCCAGAAAGGCTCGTACAGGACCTGCAAGATGCGGTCGTGCATTATCCTGCTGAAATGTAGCGTTTCGCAAGGATCGAATGAAGGGTAGAGCCACGGGTCGTAACACATCTGAGATGTAACGTCCACTGTTCAAAGTGCCGTCAATGTGAACAAGAGGTGACCGAGACGCGTAACCAGTGGCACCCCATACCATCACGCCGGGTGATAACGCCAGTATGGCGATGACGAATACACGCTTCCAATGTGCGTTCGCCGCGATGTCGCCAAAGATGGATGCGACCATCATGATGCTGTAAACAGAACCTGGATTCATCCGAAAAAATGACGCTTTGCCATTCATGCACCCAGGTTCGTCGTTGAGTACGCCATCGCAGGCGATCCTGTCTGTGATGCAGCTTCAAGGGTAACCGCAGCCATGCTGTCCGAGCTGATAGTCCATGCTGTTGCAAACGTCGTCGAACTGTTCGTGCAGATGGTTGTTGTCTTGCAAACGTCCCCATCTGTTGACTCAGGGACCGAGACGTGGCTGCACGATCCGTTGCAGCCATGCGGATAAGATGCCTGTCATCTCGACTGCTAGTGATAAGAGGCCGTTGGGATCCAGAACGGCGTTCCGTATTACCCTCTTGAATCCACCGATTCCGTATTCTGCTAACAGTCGTTGGATCTCAACCAACGCGAGCAGCAATGTCGCGATACGATAAACCGCAATCCCGATAGGCTGCAATCCGACCTTTATCAAAGTCGGAAATGTGATGGTACCCTTTTCTCCTCCTTACACGAAGCATCACAACAACGTTTCACCAGGCAACGCAGGTCAACTGCAGTTTGTGTATGAGAAATCGCTTGAAAACTTTCCTCATGTCAGCACGTTGTAGGTGTCGCCACCGGCGCCAACCATGTGTGAATGCTCTGACAAGCTAATCATTTGCATATCACAGCATCTTCTTCCTGTCGGTTAAATTTTGGGTCTGTAGCACGTCATCTTCGTGGTGTAGCAATTTTATAGCCAGTAGTGTATTATGGACCAGGCGTCGATGAAATCCCGTAATTTACAAGCTTTGTCCCTTTTTTGAATGATAATTACTTGTCAAGTGACCATCCGGTCTGCTGAGCGCTGTTGGCAAGCGAGGCGCACTCAGCCCTTGTGATTCAAACTGAGGAGCTACTTGATTGAGAAGTAAACTGGGTTGAGAAGTAAACTGACATACGGTCGGGAGGGGAATGTTCTGACTACATGCTCCTCCTCCATATCCGTAAGCAGTGACACATGTGGACGGAGGATGGCAGAGCGGCCGGTCGGTACCGTCGTGCCTTCAGGTCCTGTTCGGGCGGAGTTTAGTTTTTTTAGTTTAAATACTTGGCAATCTCTGAACGCGTTTCCTCAAAAATGGTTACCGTCGCCGACGCTACAATATTAACCCGATTTTAATGAATTTGGTCTGCCTTGAAGCAAATTGAATACTCTAGAGTTCATCGTAGTCGATTTTTTTATGTTGATATGTAGTATTTTTTTCGTCCAGGAAGGAGGAGTCCAAAAATGAGCATTTTTTTTCAAATATATACGATGAACTAAAATTACATCTCTAAGGAGGGGCATCGTGGAGGGTAAAAATCGTAGAGGGAGACGAAGAGGTGAATACACTAAGCAGATTCAGAAGGATGTAGGTTGCAGCAGGTACTGGGAGATGAAGAAGCTTGCACAGGATAGAGTAGCATGGAGAGCTGCATCAAACCAATCTCAGGACTGAAGACAACAACAACAACAATTAGCAGGCTGGTATGTTAGTTTCATGTTTCGCATAACCACAACCGGAATTGCAGAGATAACGGTAGATCTATCTCCTTTCAGAACTGCTTAGCGAAATGCCAATCACACAGTGAAGACATTAATATTTTTCTATAAAAAATACAAATAAAAACTTCAACGCATGCTTTATTCATTGCAGCACACCCCATTTGTCTACTACATTCCAGTAGGGTAAAAAAAATCCTGAATATGAGCAATATTTTCGTCCGTCACCCTGTCGTTCCCCTTTAAGAAATTGATTCGCATTTTGCGAATCCGGATTGACGTCAGCTGTTGTGACAGATGAAAATTTCTGCCGGACCCGGATGCATTGATGTCTGAAGGACATTGTATTCTGTAGCTACCGACACTGTATGAATACAGACATTGTAACCATCAGTGATGTATCCATGCCTCGACAGACTAATATGACGATACAATATTTGTCTCCCTGTGTGTAGGAGTATAGGCGTTCTGACTACGTGACATGGGGAAGGTTCCATCAATCCTGGAGGCGTGCTCGGGTAGCTGAAGTGGTTGCGGTGACCGCTCGTGATAACCGGCAAACCCGGGTTCTAGTCTCGGTCCAGCACGTTTTTTCGTGTGTCGCAAACGAGGCCTACGAGGGAGACAGGCCGCGGCGCGTACGTCACGAAGGTAATCCTGCGCTCGCTCGCTCGCTCAAATCAGCAGACAAACTACTTTTCTACACCTGTTAACTCGTAACTACGCGTGTCCGTACAAACGAAAACTGGATCTTCTACCGGAATCCCCTATTATCGAATGTTACTGTTATTAGTAACATTCCATTGGAACTACTGACGGCCTTGCGAGAGCCAGTCCTGACAAAACTCTACCATCTGGTGAGCAAGATGTATGAAACAGGCGAAATACCCTCAGACTTCAAGAAGAATATAATAATTCCAATCCCGAAGAAAGCAGGTGTTGACAGATGTGAAAATTACCGAACTATCAGTTTAATAAGTCACAGCTGCAAAATACTAACACGAATTCTTTACAGACGAATGGAAAAACTAGTAGAAGCCAACCTTGGGGAAGATCAGTTTGGATTCCGTAGAAACACTGGAACACGTGAGGCAATACTGACCTTACGACTTATCTTAGAAGAAAGATTAAGGAAAGGCAAACCTACGTTTCCAGCATTTGTAGACTTAGAGAAAGCTTTTGACAATGTTGACTGGAATACTCTCTTTCCAATTCTAAAGGTGGCAGGGGTAAAATACAGGGAGCGAAAGGCTATTTACAATTTGTACAGAAACCAGATGGCAGTTATAAGAGTTGAGGGACATGAAAGGGAAGCAGTGGTTGGGAAGGGAGTAAGACAGGGTTGTAGCCTCTCCCCGATGTTGTTCAATCTGTATATTGAGCAAGCAGTAAAGGAAACAAAAGAAAAATTCGGAGTAGGTATTAAAATTCATGGAGAAGAAATAAAAACTTTGAGGTTCGCCGATGACATTGTAATTCTGTCAGAGACAGCAAAGGACTTGGAAGAGCAGTTGAACGGAATGGACAGTGTCTTGAAAGGAGGATATAAGATGAACATCAACAAAGGCAAAACGAGGATAATGGAATGTAGTCGAATTAAGTCGGGTCATGCTGAGGGAATTAGATTAGGAAATGAGACACTTAAAGCAGTAAAGGAGTTTTGCTATTTGGGGAGCAAAATAACTGATGATGGTCGAAGTAGAGAGGATATAAAATGTAGTCTGGCAATGGCAAGGAAAGCGTTTCTGAAGAAGAGAAATTTGTTAACATCCAGTATTGATTTAAGTGTCAGGAAGTCATTTCTGAAAGTATTCGTATGGAGTGTAGCCATGTATGGAAGTGAAACATGGACGATAAATAGTTTGGACAAGAAGAGAATAGAAGCTTTCGGAATGTGGTGCTACAGAAGAATGCTGAAGATTAGATGGGTAGATCACATAACTAATGAGGAAGTATTGAATAGGATTGGGGAGAAGAGAAATTTGTGGCACAACTTGACCAGAAGAAGGAATCGGTTGGTAGGACATGTTCTGAGGCATCAAGGTATCACCAATTTAGTATTGGAGGGCAGCGTGGAGGGTAAAAATCGTAGAGGGAGACCAAGAGATGAATACACTAAGCAGATTCAGAAGGATGTAGCCTGCAGTAGGTACTGGGAGGTGAAAAAGCTTGCACAGGATAGAGTAGCATGGAGAGCTGCATCAAACCAGTCTCAGGACTGAAGACTAGAACAACAACAACTGTTATTAGCCCTATAATGATGTGAAGTCCGTGGGCCTACTTATAATATGTTACGGCTGTACTGGCGTACAGTAAAATAAAATCATGCTAAAATGATTATCAGTTGCATAAGCCACCACTTCCAGCATGTAATGAGTACTGTTAAGCAGAAGAGACTAAATGCTATGAACAAGCCATTACACCATTTATATCGAGTATTGATCTTAAATTAAATTTTGCTGTAGTACTGCTAATCAGTAAGACTTCATAATAGCAGATTCCAGTGGAAGATGCAATTCTCGTTAGTACTTACACGCCCAGCTGCGAGTTAACAGGTTTAGAAATGCATTTTGTCCGGTGAGCTGAGCGAGCGGGCGAGTTCAGGACTATCTTCGTGACGTACGCCCCGGGGCCTGTCCTTCTCGTGGGCCTCAGTCGTAAACAGATGACGCGAGTACATAGTCACAGAATGCGAATCTATTTCGTGATTTTTACCATATCTGTAATCGTGTATGATAGTATCTGTTCCTTCAGACATGTGTGCATATCTGAAGGACATTCTAGGTGAAGAAACAAACACTGTACAAACAAACACATTGTAACCATAGATGAGGGAAACGAACATTCTAAGGCAAATAACGATGCACCACAGGGCAATTATCCGAATGGAAAGGAAATTGGTAGATGTGATGTGCATGTACAGACCAACAAACGATTACAGTTTCAGAAAGATTGGACAATTCGTTCAAGAGAGAGATATTCACAAATTGAGGAAGTCAGTAACGCCTTGGTTTACCTCTGCCCTTACGCAAGCAGTTATTCGGCTTGGATATGATTGATAGAGTTGTTGGATGTTCTCCTGAGGGATATCGTGCCATATTCTGTCCAGTTGGCGCGTTGGATCGTCAGAATCGCGATCTGATTGGAGGGTCCTGCCCATAGTGCTCTGAACATTCTCTGTTAGGGAGAGATCCGGCGCCCTTGCTAGCCAAGGTAGGGTTTGGCGAGCACGAAGGGAGCGTTATCTTGCGGCAGTGTAAGCCGAGGAGATCTTGCGATGAAGGGCGACAAAACCGAGGGTTTAATATCGTAGACGTGCCGCTGTGTTATAAGGGTGCCGCGAGTGGCAACCAAAAGGCCCCTGCCCTGAAATGAAATGGCTCTGGTGACCGTAACTCCTGGTTGTCGGGCTGCATGGCTGGCGACGGTCAGATTGGTATCCCACCGCTGTACCGGACGTCTCCAGGCACGTCTTCGCACTGCAGTCTCATTGTCTGCAGTAGATTTGACTTCAGTGACGAGTCCCGCTTCGAAATTAGTCTCTACGATCAGTGAAGGCGTGACTAGAGAAGCTGGAACTGCGATTTCTGTCCCATTCGGATAATTACTTAGCTGTGCGTCTTTTTTTTTTGTCTTAGAGTGTAAGTATCAAGTAAACTCAGACCATCGGAATAGTTTGCAGTGCTGTTTCCTTGTTTTATCTTGGTGAAGAAAAAATTTTGCATTCTGATTTATTTAAAATCCAAACAAATTCATGCTTCCTTCAGCAAATAGCAAACATACATTACTAAATGTGTAAACCGGCCACTACTCAGCCCCAGTTCCAGATTAGCTGTGTATCAGAATCCAAAGAAAACAAAAACGTAGTTTCCGGAATTTCATATAATTATTCACGTAATCTAAAAATTTAAAACGTTGTCATAATCTCCTCATTAAGAACTACAATTTAAAGATTTAAATTTAAACTAAAGATTTGAATTTCCTTGTTGTTGTTGTTGTTGTTGTTGTGGTCACCATTCCAGAGACGGGTTTAATGCAGCTGTCCATGCTACTCTGTCCTGTGCAAGCTCCTTTATCTCCGAGTAACTACTGCAACCTACATTCTTCTGAATTTGCTTAGTGTATTCATCTCTTGGTCTCCCTCTAGGATTTTTACCCTCCAATACTAAATTGGTGATGCCTCAGAATATGTCCTACCGGCCGATCCCTTCTTCTAGTCAAGTTGTGCCACAAATTTCTCTTCTCCCCAATTCTATTCAATACCTCCTCATTAGTTATGTGATCTACCCATCTAATCTTCAGCATTCTTCTGTAGCACCACATTTCGAAAGCTTCTATTCTCTTCTTGTCCAAATTTTTATCGTCCATGTTTCACTTCCATACATGGCAACACTCCATACAAACACTTTCAGAAACGACTTCCTGACACTTAAATCTATACTCGATGTTAACAAATTTCCCCTCAGAAACGGTTTCCTTGCCATTGCCAGTCTACATTTTATATCCTCTCTGCTTCGACCATCATCAGTTATTTTGCTCCCCAAATAGCAAAACTCATTTATTACTTTAAGGTTCTCATTTCCTAATCTAATTCCCTCAGTATCACCCGATTTAATTCGACTACATTCCATTATCCTCGTTTTGCTTTTGTTGATGTTCATCTTGTATCCTCCTTTCAAGACACTGTCCATTCCGTTCAATTGCTCATCCAGGTCCTTTGCTGTCTCTGACAGAATTGCAATGTCGTCGGCAAACTTCAAAGTTTTTATTTCTTCTCTATGGATTTTAATTCCTACTCCAAATTTTTCTTTTATTTCCTTCACTGCTTGCTCAATATACAGATTGAATAACATCGGGGATAGGCTACAATCCTGTCTCACTCCCTTCCCGACCAACGCTTTCCTTTCGTGTCCCTCGACTCTTATAACTGCCATCTGGTTTCTGTACAAATTGTAAATAGCCTTTCGCTCCCTGTATTTTACCTCTGCCACCTTCAGAATTTGAAAGAGAGTATTCCAGTCAACATTGTCAAAAGCTTTCTCTAAGTGTACAAATGCTAGAAATGTAAGTTTGCCTTTCCTTAATCTTCCTTCTAAGATAAGTCGTAGGGTCAGTATTGCCTCGCATTTTCCATTTCTACGGAATCCAAACTGATTTTCGCCGAGGTCGGCTTCTACTAGTTTTTCCATTCGTCTGTAACGTATTCGTGTTAGTATATTGCAGCCAAGAATTGTTGAACTGATAGTTCTGTAATTTTCACACCTGTCGACAGCGCTTTCTTTGCGATTGGAATTATTATATTCTTCTTGGAGTCCGAGGGTATTTCGCCTGTTTCATACAATTTCCTCACTAGATGGCTGAGTTTTGTCAGGGCTGGCTCTCCAAAGGCGAACGGTAGGCTTACATCTGTTGAAAGAGTTCTGCGGAAAATGCAGCACATGTTGTATTGCACGCCACATACAGTTCTAAAGTGTTGTACCAGCGTTTGGAGTCTATCAGGTAGGCATGGCATCACACACAGAACGAATACAAGTCGGTGAGTTAGAGCTGATACGAAAGTGCAACAGAAATGCTCGGGCAAATTTAGTGGGAGTATTTGGTAGAAGGTCGGCGCACAGTAAAGGCCTTCACCACTATAGTCCGATCCGGGAACGAAGGCGGGTCGCGCATGTCGTGGCACGGACGGGGATTGCGTTGTTGACGATTCCAACCGACAGCTGCGGTACGCGCCTGCACGTGCTTTCATCTTGAAGAACGAGTATATTTTTACTCTGTCGCTTACCTTTGCAGAATTTATCGCTTTCCGCCACAATCAGCGAAGACATCTCGCAACGAATGGAATCGAAATTGAGCAAACAACTCGCTACCCATCACGTTTAATGCTCGCATTAGCTACGGCATTCACAGCAGAACATACCGAACGCTCAATGGCTGTCGGAGCATACGTGATATAGTTGCGCAGAACAAGCCTAAACTCGAGTGCCATCGTTCGTGACTGCAACTATAGTTGTCTTTGTTGCTTATGAATTTTGTGGGCCTTACGGTCGTGGTCCCTGAAACTTTCTTATTCGTAACGTTGTTTCGTCCACCGCAGCCCAGGACGAAACACTAGGAACAAAAGAGTATGATGGACCACAGCCCGGAACATTTACCTGCTATTATATGTTCTTCTCCGCCCCGATAGCTGAGTGGTCAGCGCGGCGGTCTGTCAGGCCAAGGGGCCCGGGTTCGATTCCCGGCTGGGTCGGCGATTTTCTCCGCTCAGGGACTGGGTCTTGTGTTATCCTCATTATCATTTCATCATCATCAGTGGAAGGCAAGGGGAAACCACCACTGGAATCACTTCCCTAGACGCTCATGCGGTGGACCTCTCTATCGAGGCTTCCCCCATGACAAGACCTGCCGTAAGGCAGAACACAAAGTGTATTTTATATGCTCTTGCGAAACAGATAAAGTGATTTCGAGGAAGACGGTACGACCATTCTGCTTCCACCATCTTATATCTGGCGCGGGTACGATGAGAATAAGAAAAAAAGAGATTAAGCTTATACCGACACAGACAGCTATGTTTCCGTCACACAGTACGTGAATACAGTAGAACAAAGAATCGATAATATTGATTCGAAAAATTGGAAATTTGTGGTAAGGACTATGGGACCAAACTGCTGCGGTTATCGGTCCCTAGGCTTATACACTAATTAATCTAACCCATACCCGAGGGAGGACTCCAACCTCCGACGGGGGGAGCCGCGCGAACCGTGACAAGCGGCCTGCTGATTCAAAATACCCTCTGTCATGCGCAGTGGATTTCATGGTATATCTGTAGACGCAGATACTAATTTATTAACGGGTTATTCGTAAGTGTCCCTCGAATTTAAAAAGACGACAGCGTGATAGTACCCAAGGACAGGTGCTCATCATGGCCAGCGCTTGTGGTGCGGGAAACGTCAATGTTTCATTGAAATCGGTGACATGAATTTAGTGGGAAGACGCGACAGCATTTTGGAAACCTGTTCATTGGGTTGCCTATGGACAGGCGTGAACTAATTCGATGAGACAGTACGGAGCGCGTGATTTTTGTTCGTGTTCTGACGCACCTTTCCTGTAGTCTAAGAACGTCACGGCGTACTACGAATGGAGACTTGGAGGGAGCCCGCATCTCGTGGTCGTGCGGTAGCGTTCTCGCTTCCCACGCCCGGGTTCCCGGGTTCGATTCCCGGCGGGGTCAGGGATTTTCTCTGCCTCGTGATGGCTGGGTGTTGTGTGCTGTCCTTAGGTTCGTTAGGTTTAAGTAGTTCTAAGTTCTAGGGGACTTATGACCACAGCAGTTGAGTCCCATAGTGCTCAGAGCCATTTGAACCATTTGAACTTGGAGGGATGCTGCTTCATTTTTCTGTATTTCTTGTACCTCTTGCAGTCTTCTTCTGGAGTCCTTGATCTACTTATGAACAACCTTCGTAGTTTCCTTGAATCCACCTTTTTCCACAAATTACGTTTCGTATTCGAGCTTTAACGTTTAATACTACATGCAAGACCGGGTTGTGAGCGGTGGCGTGGACGAGGTATCCAGTGGGATGTAAGCAGCCCGAGTTTCCAGAGCCTTGGCTTCGCAGCGGCTATCGGTCGCTGGCAGTTGTGACCGTTTAGGAGCGTCGGCTGGCTACTGAGTGCGACAGTTGGGGCGTTGCCACCGAAGGGTGCTACTGCCAGCGAATACCGAGTACTTTCCGCGAACACTGAACTCGTGAGTCCGAGCGTCAGGAATTCCCTGTTGACCGCCACCTGCTGCCAGGATCCACAAGTGCACGCCTTGCGTTGTCGCGAAAGTAACACGGCCAGCTTACTTGGAGTACGAATATCTATAGAGGGGGTGTAGTGTACTGAGCGTGTCACCAGCTGCAAACCGATACACACTCATGTTCAGAAAAAAAAAAAACAGAACACCTGGAAAGATTAGAGATTCTCTTCTCTCTTCTGTAGTGGTCAATCCAAGGATTGGTTTGCTACAGCTACAATGGCAGCTTGTCTCCATTCTGTGCGTGTTTCAGCTTTTCTCTTCATTTCTTTATAGGTGTCACATCCCACATCTTTCACGATTTGATCCATATACCTCAGTCGTGGTCTTCCTCTTGGTCTTTTTCCCTCGACATGTCCCTCTATGATTGTGTTCAGGAGTCCTTTATGTCTTAATAGATGGCCTGTAAATTGCACTCTTCTTTTAACAATGAAACTCCAGAAGCTTCTCTTCTCACCTGCTCTTTCCAGAACCACTTCGTTTGTGACCTTGTCGATCCATTTTATTTTGAGCATGCGTCTATAGCACCACATTTCAAAAGAATTTAGCTTCTGCTGTTCCTCTGTCCCGAGAGTCCATGTTTCACACCCGTAGCATGCCACACTCCACACATATGATTTCAAAAATATTTTCCTGGTTTCAAGGCTGATCCTCTTAGATGTTAATATGTTTTTCTTCTTGTTAAAAGCAGCCTTTGCTTGAGCTATTCTACTTCTCACTTCTGCCTTGCTCCTTCCATCCCTGGTAATATTACTGCCCAGATAAGTAAATTTATCAACTTGTTCAAGCAGTTCATTGCCTACATGAACTTGGACTTTCACTTGATCTTCTTTGTCGCATGTCATTACTTTTGTTTTTGCTTTATTAATTCTCATATTATATTCTTCACCCATAACTTTATCCATTCTATTCAGTAGGACTACAAGATCTTCTTCACTTTCAGCCAGGACAGCTATATCATCGGCATATCTTATCATATCTATTCGTTGGCCATGAATTACTACACCTGTCTGTGAATTTTCCCTTACTTTTTTCAGCGCCTCTTCAATGTATACGTTAAAGATAACAGGGGATAGTGCGCAACCTTGTCGGACACCTTTCCGTATCTGCACCTCTTCTTGTTTTGTCCGTCCACGGATAACTGCTGTCTCGTTTTTGTACAGGTTCCATATCATTTTTCTATCTTTATGGTCTATTCCTACTTTTTTGAGTACCTCAAACATCTTATCCCATTTAACATTATCAAAGGCTTTCTCTACATCTACGAAAGCTATGTATGTTTTCAGGTTCTTATCTAGTCGTTTCTCCATTATTAGTTTCAGAGCAAATATTGCTTCTCTGGTTCCTCTATCTTTCCGGAATCCAAACTGGTCTTCGGAGAGTGTAGCTTCGACTTTTTGTTCTATGCGTTTTAGGATAATTGAGGTTAATATTTTAGAGGCGTGAGTAACTAGGCTGAGTGTCATATAATTTTCACATCTTGTAGCATTTGCCTTCTTTGGAATGGGGATCATAATGTTTTTCGCAAAGTCTGTAGGAATTTTACCCTGCTCGTACATGTTGAAAACAAGATTATACAACTCCTGATTCAGATTAGAGATATGAAGTTCATATTCTCAGGACATGTGCATTAGTATGTTACTAGCATCTGTCACCTCGATTCACCATGTGTGCTAATGCCTAGTAGGCACAGGGTCCGCCATGGGCCTGATAACTTGTTCCATGTGTGATGGCATCACCGCGTATAAGGTGCGAATGGCGTCCTGTGGCGTCCCTAGAACTTCGAACTACTTAAACCTAACTAAGGACATCACACATATCCATGCCCGAGGCAGGATTCGAACCTGCGACCGTAGCGGTCGTGCGGCTCCAGACTGTAGCGCCTTTAGCCGCTCGGCTACTCTGTCCGGCCCTGATGCATTGACATGGTTCCAACGTCCATCTGTGGTGGCTGGCATTGGGTCACAGCGGTGCACCCGTCGCAGGGCAAAAGGCTGAAAATGTTCAAATGTGTGTGAATTCCTAAGGAACCAAACTGCAGAGGTCATCGGTCCCTAGACTTGCACACTGCTTAAAATAACTTATGCTAAGAGCAACACACAAACCCATGCCCGAAGGAGGACTCGAACCTCCGGCGGGAGGGGCCGCGCTATCCGTGACATGACGCCTCTAACCGCGCGGCCACTCCGAGCGGTCAAAGGGCTGAGATCCTGTAACACCAAGAAGAGACGTGTTCGGACAGTAACATGTGGTCGTACATTCTCTTACGAAAAATGGCGCCTGGGGTGTTGTGCATTTGGTTATGGCTACAGGTCGCAGGATGTCAGTCACGTAGGTCACACTGGTCGCAGTACCCTGCACAGGCACCAACTGTTATTTGTGGTTGGTCCCAATAGCACCCCACACCTTAAGGGGCTCCGGAAAGGCTCAAAATCATGAAAAGTTCAATTTTTACTTTTTTGCGTTTTCTGAATCTGCAGACTATTACCTCTTAATAGATACATAATTTATTCAATTCCGAAGACTACAACTATTTTTAATTTTTTTTTGAAATCTGTTCTACATGGGCGTGACCCACTGTGGCGCTGTTAAACTGCTGTCAAATGGTGTTATTATTAACGTCCGTGTTCATCAGGTACATTTTAGTGATGTGAGATAAAGTATGTGTTGTGGATAACCTGTGATGGTTCAATATATATCGCTGGTGTGATTGTCGAATGTTTCATGTTTATTTATTCTGTCGTTATCTCGAAAATATTCGCAATTAATTCTGTTTCTTGAGTCTCTGTTTTGTTCAAGTATAATAATGAGTAAAAGTAAAGTTATTAGAAATCCTCTGAAGGCTTTTAAGAAAAGGAGAAATGTTGGAAAGTCAAAGGTATGTGTTATTACTGTAAACAATAAAGACGATAACCAAGTGAGTGAACCTAACCTCTCAAGTACACCTGCCCATAACAGTCAATGTGGGAAAGAAAATACTTCACAGAAGAAGCTTGGTTCAATGAGTGAAAACTATGAATGTTTTATGGGCGAATCGGATGTGAATGAAATATTTGATATGTCGGTTCTCAAAGGAATTTTTTCAAACTGTGTAAGATGTATTCATTGTAGTGAAGTTGGTCTGGAACTCTCCATAATAAAGCACGTAGGACTTGCTAGTGAAATACAACTGAAATGTGATAAGTGTTCATACATGACCACCTTTTGGAACAGTGTTGCAGTAACTGCAACTGAAGAAAATGGTAGCAAAATCTACGAACACAACAACGAGCGATGCTTGCTTTAGACAAGGAACGCCTTCGGGCTGCAGACAGGGCTGTAAAGAGTCTAGAAATACAAGCAAGAGTAAACAGGAGGAGGAACAAGAGGAAGCTGGAGGAGGAGTTTGCAGAGGATGAAGATAATCCATCCTATGGACCTGGAATGCACTAAAAAGTTAATCCAATCTTTGTCGCTCGATTCCCAAAACTTTTATTTTCTCATACTAATTACATGTTTTCTAAGGATCTTACAAACATATTTGTTTCAAACTTTCAGTAAATGTTACACAGTACCTTCTGCATAATTTAACACATCCTTTTTCCAAAAAACTGTATATTTTTGAATATATAAATAAAAAATTGCAAAAAAATGTTGTGAATTTTCATTACAATTGAAAAAAAAATCATCTTTAATAACTGAACCAAAATTTTGTAAAATCCCTGTGTTAAGTTGTAGCCCATATTCCAATAAATAATCTGTAAAAGGTTCAACTTCCTACCTCAAATACTTTGTGAGGAAAGATGTAATTTATAAGCGTTATTTTAACCTTGCAAGCATACGGCGTTCCGGAGCCCCTTAAGGCTTTGAGTTGGCGCTGTACGCCTTGTGCGAATGCAGTCACTGTGATGCCGCTCTCCCTGTATATAGCGAACCAAAATGCGGCCATCATTTTCAAACAAACAGAAAGTGGATTCGTCTGAAAACACTATATGATGCCATTCCTCTCCTCAGTGAAGTCGTCCCACACTCCACTCCCGTCTAGCATGTTTCTGCACATTCGTCAAAGGTTGGCGGAGAAGTGGACGACGCGCACGTAACCCATGCCGTAATAAACGGCGACCGACTGTTACCCTTATAGTGTGTGATGTGTTCCACTGTTCCAGTAGACATTCGGATGAGGTGTCGATCTTCTCGGAGGATGGTGTGGGTTGTGCGACCTGGCCCATCTCGTCGTGTTCTACGACCTTCCCGTTGCACTTCGTCCCACACGAGCATCAGTTTCCCGGATGGGTGCGTCATATTCTCTCATGCCAATAATGTACCCTCTTTCAAACTCACTGATTTGACGATACGGTTCGCGCAGGCATCCTGCACGTCTGTTCAAGTCACACTGATCCATATCCTTCGGTTATAGCGACGACGACAGCCGAAGCCACATTTTACCGGTAGGTGGCGTTGCCCCGCGACGTGTTGGCCTTGAACCAGCGGGCCGACAAAGGTAAATTCTAATCATTTCTGCAGAACATACTAATGTGCATGGCCTGTGAATATGAACGTCTTATATCTAGTTATTCAACGTGGTCTGTTTTTTTATGAACTTGACCGTAGTTCCGTGATATATGTCGTAGTTCCGTGATATATGTGTAACGGAGTTTCTTTATACAGGGTGGTCCAATGATCGTGACCGGGCCAAATATCTGACGAAATAAGCGTCAAACGAAAATACTACAAAGAACGAAACTTGTCTAGCTTGAAGGGGGAAACCAGATGGCACTATGGTTGGTCCGCTAGATGGCGCTGCCATAGGTCAAACGGATATCAACTGCGTTTTTTAAATAGGAACCCCCGTTTTTATTACATATTCGTGTAGAACGTTAAGAAATATGAATGTTTTAGTTGGACCACTTTTTTCGCTTTGTGATAGATGGCGCTGCAATAGTCACATACATATGGATCACAATTTTAGGCGAACAGTTGGTAACAGGTAGGTTTTTTAAATTAAAATACAGAACGTAGGTACATTTGAACATTTTATTTCGGTTGTTCCAATGTGATACATGTACCTTTGTGAACTTATCATTTCTGAGAACGCATGCTGTTACAGCATGATTACCTGTAAATACCACATTATTGCAATAAATGCTCAAAATGATGTCCGTCAACCTCAATGCATTTGGCAATACGTGTAACAACATTCCTCTCAACAGCGAGTAGTTTGCCTTCCGTAATGTTCGCACATGCATTGACAATGCGCTGACGCATGTTGTCAGGCGTTGTCGGTGGGTCACGATAGCAAATATTCTTCAACTTTCTCCACAGAAAGAAATCCGGGGATGTAAGATCCGGTGAACGTGCGGATCGTGCATAGCTTCGACGACCAATCCACCTGTCATGAAATATGCTATTCGATACCGCTTCAACCGCACGCGAGCTATGTGCCGGGCATCCATCATGTTGGAAGTACATCGCCATTCTGTCATGCAGTGAAACATCTTGTAGTAACATCGATAGAGCATTACGTAGGAAATCAGCATACACTACGCCATTTAGATTGCCATCGTAAAATGGGGGCAATTATCCTTCCTCCCATAATGCCGCACCCTACATTAACCCGCCAAGGTCCCTGATGTTCCAGTTGTCGCAGCCATCGTGGATTTTCCGTTTCCCAATAGTGCATATTATGCCGGTTTACGTTACCTATGTTGGTGAATGACGCTTCGTCGCTAAATAGAACGCGTGCAAAAAATCTGTCATCGTCCCGTAATTTCTCTTGTGCCCAGTGGCAGAACTGCACACGACGTTCAAAGTCGTCGCCATGCAATTCCTGGTGCATAGAAATATGGTACGGGTGCAATCGATGCTGATGCAGCACTCTCAAAATGGTTCAAATGGCTCTGAGCACTATGGGACTTAACATCTGTGGTCATCAGTCCCCTAGAACTTAGAACTACTTACACCTAACTAACCTGAGGACATCACACACATCCATGCCAGAGGCAGGATTCGGACCTGCGACCGTAGCAGTCGCGCGGTTCCGGACTGAGCGCCTAGAACCGCTAGACCACCGCGGCCGGCTGTAGCACTCTCAACACCGACGTTTTTGAGATTCCCGATTCTCGCGCAATTTGTCTGCTACTGCAGCGACAGCAGCTAAAACACCTACTTGTGCATCGTCATTTGTTGCAGGTCGTGGTTGACGTATCACATGTGGCTGAACACTTCCTGTTTCATTAAATAACGCAACTATCCGGCGAACGGTCCGGACACTTGAATGATTTCGTCCAGGATACCGAGCAGCATACATAGCACACGCCCGTTAGGCATTTTGATCAGAATAGCCATACATCAACACGATATCGACCTTTTCCGCAATTGGTAAATGGTCCATTTTAACACGGGTAATGTATCACGAAGCAAATACCGTCCGCACTGGCGGAATGTTACGTGATACCACGTACTTATACTTTTTGACTATTACAGCGCCATCTATCACAAAGCGAAAAAAGTGGTCCAACTGAAACATTAATATTTCTTTACGTACTACACGAATATGTAATAAAAATGGGGGTCCCTATTTAAAAAAAGAAAACGCAATTGATACACGTTAGACCTATGGCATCGCCATCTAGCGGACCAACCACAGCGCCATCTGGTTTCCCCCTTCAAGCTAGACAAGTTTCTTGCTGAGGGCGGTCGCGAAGACGTGGGCGTCGGAATCTGTTGTAGCGTCGATGTGCTTGCTACGTCCGCCCTGGTCGCCAGTTCGTACTTCTTGCGGAGACGCGAAGGGAGTGGCCCGCGGGAGGGAGGGGATTTAAAATGGCCGCCCGCTCTCAGGGGCTCAGTTCTTCAGCGCACCTGACGATGGCGACATGTCTGATCGCCGAAATATTGTGCCCGTTGGGCACTATGAACCGGCAGTATACCCGTGGACTGTTCGAGGAAGAAAACTTTCGTCCGTAAAAAATAGCAGTGTGTGATAAATCGCTAATTTGCTACGTGCCGTAGGTAGGTTGTTTTTGGGCACACTTTGATTTTGGCGTACCAGGGAGCTATTTCTCATTGCTGCCGCCGCTGTTACTATGACAGACGCTGCAAAGCGACAAAGTGCAGTACAAACCCTAAAAAACAGCTGTGTCTCTCTCTTTCTTTCTTATAGACATTTTAGCTGTGACATCTGTCGCAGGCAAGTAAAATGCCCTTGCATTAATTTCTTAAAAGTTTTAAGGCATGTTCATTCCAGATATCGAATGCCAGTTATAAAGACACCTATGAACGACGTATACAAACTCCGAGGTACATTTGAACGGGATCTTCCAGCACTTGGCGCTGCAGTAACATTCAAAATGTGCAGAGCACTTAACGGACGTCTCTTGCCCCCGTACACTAATCTCATGACTTTCTTTCTCGATGTAAGCAGACCACAAAAGTTCTGCATACGAGTTTCCAGGTACTGTTCGTTGTTCGTGACTGATTGTGTGTGCCGGTACTACGCTGGAAAGCGAGTTGAAGACCTGGCCAGGTGCCAGTAACAGCGTATATTCCAGCACTAAAGACAGTCACACGCTAAACATCCATTCGCCAACGCACTGCGTAACACAACAGTTACTCGTTAACCTGTATTTTTTGAAGTAACACTCCTTGCACACTTTCACATTGAAACTGTTTATCCACAGTGCAATACGTATGAATTCGCTGTTTTTTCTAAAAATCTGATGGACCCTAGTAATAACGATTTCACGTGGTTGGGTGCAAATCTTTCAATTGGACGCCATTTCGGCGACGTGGGTGTTCGTAATCTCCCCAGTTATCCCGCCGGGGAAAGGGGACCTCCAGTTTAACGTGCAACCCTAATCACATGTCGCTCTTCGCGACTCCCCACCTCGTTGAGAGGTGTGAGTTAGATTGAAGGCAGACTAAAAATTTTCTTGGGCCGGCCGGGACTCTATCCGGTGACCTCTAGGTTTCCACTTTACCGCTAGACCACCAAACACGTCTAGGTACTTCAGTGAACCATCGCCTGTTCAATTCGGGCGAACATTGTAAAATGCAAGCTATTTTTGGAACTTACCAGGATCGTAATTCGTGTGAAGGTTGGGATATTTTCTTGTAACGGAACCGCTCGCTCCGAAGACTTTGCTTTAAAATTTATAGTTATTCAGGAAGTACGAACCTCGCTGTAAAGTGGAATCGAAGATGATGGTGCCACTTTTATTCAGGAAGTGTACGGAAATAAAGATTTTGCAGTGGTCAGCATTTTGAAACTGGTGCCTTAGAAGCACAAATTCATGGATGTCGACATTAATAATCAGAATATACTGGGCTCCCGCTGGTAATTTTTCGGGTATTTATGAAACACTTGACTTACTATCAAACTTGTTAATATCGAAACAGCATGAGGTGTTATGAAGTATATATTTTGATTTAAATATTGTAGCGCATACAGTACCTATTCTACAGATGTAATACAGTCTCTTGACTCTTCGTATAACCTAACTCTCCTCCATCCACCCATAATGTTTACAAGCAGTGTTGTTGTTGACAGACACACTAAGATTGAAAAGTCGTAGGGTAAACACTTGCAGTTTGACTATAAGACAAATAAATGAAAAAGGAATTGCGGGTTTTAGGATGTATTTACGAAGAACTGACTGGAAATACGTCCACAACACTCTGGACATAAATGAGTACCATAACATAGCCTACGGTTACCAATAAATGCATTTCAAAGCAATTAAACAAATTTTTCAGTGACTGCACAGTGTCGTTTGAAACTGTTTGAAATTACTTGATAAATGCTCTTAAGTGATGGCGACGATTCGTATGACCGATGGAAAGTAATACCTCTGTCGAGATCGCCTGCGATATGTCGCTCGTGTGCGGAATCCTTAGGTGACGTCCATTAATGATACGAATTCACGGTTCTAGGCGCTACAGTCTGGAGCCGAGCGACCGCTACGGTCGCAGGTTCGAATCCTGCCTCCGGCATGGATGTGTATGATGTCCTTAGGTTGGTTAGGTTTAATTAGTTCTAAGTTCTAGGCGACTGATGACCTCAGAAGTTAAGTCGATTAGTGCTCAGAGCCATTTGAACCATTTGATACGAATTCAAAATCGGGATGGGGAAGGGATCGAGCAAGAATTCACCAAATCTGATGTAAAGGGGGGGAAGGGGAGAATGAAAATATGACGTCAGCTTTTTAATTCACACACTATACGGTGTTATCTTGTGGTGTTGCAGTTCTTCTTACCTCCGTGCTTGCCATGAAAGTAGGACGATGAATTCCGCCTTATGCCAGACACCTTTTCAGTATCATTTTACCCAGACATGTTTCAGCACTTTTTGTGCAATTTTCAGTGGGTTATTTTATTTTCTTACTATAAAAATGTTGTTACATATTAACATTTAGAGAAACTTTTGGTACAACGTACAGGGTGCTTCAAAAAGAATGTACGTATTACAAAGAAGTATTTTGTCCAAAATATCGATCACTGCGCCTCGGTTCGGCTATTGGAGAGACGAGTACATAGGCTAGTTATATTAATAGCTACTAGATGTCAGTTGTCTTCTGTTTTGGTTGGTAACAGTCATGTGTTTAAAATGGCTACTCCGCAGCAGAAATTATTTTGTGTTCTCGAGTTTGCGAAGTGCAATTCCGCGATTACAGCGCAAGGACGTTTCAGGGTGAGGTACCAAATTGATCCTTCGAATGGGTGGAACATTCGCAGATGGTATTGACAGTTTCTGGATAAAGGATGTGTGTGTAAAGAAAAGAGTCCTGGCCGTCCTCGTGTTCCTGAAGAAAATGTTGTACGAATTCAAACTGCTTTCCAACGTAGTCCTTCAAAATAGCTCGACGGCCCGACAATCAGGAGGGGACTGGAACACTTGTACGGAGCCTGGGCCTCTTGCCGGGCTAGCCGGGTTTTCACAGATACAGGCACACTAAGAAGTTTAGCAGTTCTGCATCTGCATAGGTACTTCGCAAGCCACCGTATGGTTCTTCGCGGAGGGTACCCTGTTTCACTCCTAGTCATTTACTTTGCTGTTCGACTCGCAAACTGAACATGGGAAAAACGACAGTCTGTATGCCTCCGTATGAGCCCTAGTTTCTGGAATCTTATCTTGGTGGTCTTTACGCGTAATGTATGTTTGCGGCAGTAGAATCTTTTGGCAGTCAGCTTGAGATGCCGGTTCTCTACATTTTCTCAACACTGATTCTCGAAAAGAACTTCGCCTTCCCTCCAGGGATTTCCATTTGAGTTCCCAAAGCATCTCTGTAACAATTACGTGTAACAAATCTAGCAGCCCACCTCTGAATTGCTTCGATGTCTTCCTTCAATCCGACTTGAGACGAATCCCAAATATTCGACCAGTACTCTAGAATAGCCCGTACCAGCGTTTTATATGCGGTCTCCCAATAAACCGAGGTCGACCATCCGCCTCCCCTGCCACACTTCTCACATGCTTGTTCCATTTCCTATCGCTTTGCAACGTTACGCCCAGATATTTAAACGACTTGGCTTAAGCTCACGCAGGCTGGCGCGAGGTCTGGAACAGTTAAGGGAATTAATAGTAGCAAATAAAGTACGTAGTGGATGTATTACTTAACTTTAATCCATAAGTGGTGTACATCAGTCTGACGGTACAGGCATAACAGGTTAAATATCTATTGATAATGGCGCCTTGCTAGGTCGTAGCAAATGTCGCAGCTGAAGGCTATGCTAACTATCGTCTCGGCAAATGAGAGCGTATTTGTCAGTGTAGCATCGCTAGCAAAGTCGGCTGTACAACTGGGGCGAATGCTAGTAAGTCTCTCTAGACCTGCCGTGTGGCGGCGCTCGGTATGCAATCACTGACAGTGGCGACACGCGGGTCCGACGTATACTAATGGACCGCGGCCGCTTTAAAGGCTACCACCTAGCAAGTGTGGTGTCTGGCGGTGACACCACAGAGTAAATACCTCTGGAGTGAGCATTCACATGCGCGGAACAGATTTTGTGTTGTCAACATACATTGCCGGCCTGGTCACGTGTTCTCGGGACGTCGTGTGTTTGTCCGTATGGCGCCCTGTATATTTCGAATGTCACTACATCCCTAGTACAGACGGATTCTTTTCGTACGTGTCGTGGATTATTTATATATGTTGCGCAGACATTTTAACAGTATCCATTTGATACCGGGAATAAACCAGCTACGTAACTTTTAAGGGCAAGTGATATTGCATTCTGCTTCTTTGCAATAGGTGTCACAGTTCAGATGCACTCGATTTTTGGTAGTTTTCGGTATGATACGGCACTTTACTAGCCTGGCGTACATTTTTGCAGTGATAGTCTTGCAATACGACTTGACAGTACGCTAGTACTTTTGCAAGTGTCCGAAAAACACCGAATTTGCCACACATTAGCGATTATATCCCTGCTAATTCGTCCTTTTTTCTGCTATTTCTGCGTATTTATTTTTTCGTTTTTGCTACCTAAAGCACAATTTTTCTTACTGGTGACACTTTGAAGTGTTTATTTAACGCATTTTACGTACTTGCTCCCAGTTTATTAAATAAATAGTAGACTCAGTAAGAAGGGGGAAAAAAGGCGATCGGAGAATAAATGTTGGTCATGTAACAGTCAACCCATATCACCATTAAGGGAAGTGGAAAGTGACACAAATGAAAGAGTTTGGGGACATGTTTACTAATATTTTACACTTCTTAATCAAATGGCGAAGAAAATAAATTGAAGGCAAAATACACCAAAGAAGATGAATGCGTACTTTGATTAGCTACACTATTGGTTTTTTTTATTTGATTTGTGCAGAAAATGTATTTAAGCTGAATGCAGAAATTGGTAGTAGGTGCTGTGGAAAATTAAAAATAGTTGGTATAGCATCTACCTTCAGCCACACACGTCCAAATTTTTCTCTGTCTAAACATTCCTCATCAAAGTGTTTTGAACATACTTTGCAATATTTTGTGGGGAAAAAATTACTCCTCCTTATTTTCTGGAGCCACATCTTTTCTCGTTGTTCATCCTTCGGGAAACTAAAATATAAATCACACATATTCATTCTCCATGTCCTAGACACACTTAACATGGTCTCCTACTGTAACTTTATAGTAAACAAAAAGGTTCGGACACACATATTATACGAAGACTATTACAGACTCCCACTCTATTGAATTTATCTGTCTCCCGTCTTTCAGATCTATACACATAATCGACAAGTCACTGATAAATGCATGGAGGATAGTATTTGCTGAAACAACTAACCATTCGCTATCCTGTTTCACTAGCAAATTTACGAGAGGAAGCGATTGTTTGTAAGCTTTTGTACGAGCCGTAATATTTATTATATAGTCATAAAATAGTAGAAAAATAGGTCTACAGAATCAAGCATTTATAATAATGCGTCTCGAAATTTTTAAACAGAGTACTCGTGAAAAGTTACTATCCCTCCTTTCACATATTTTTCTTTGCATCCGTAGCAACAACAGTAATTCTTCATCGCTATTACACTATCAACAAACGGTGAAAATACAACAAAAACTCTTGATATTACAAACTTCAAACTCTGCGGAAAGCACACACGCACAGCGAAGTCCCGAAAACACGTGACTATCCTGGTTTAATGTTGACAACGTGCGCAGAACGCAATGCTCACTCCAGAGATATTTACTCTATGATTCCTACATACATCGGGCAGTGTCAAATAGTCATGTCATTAATAAAATTGTTCACATTAAGTTGTAACATTACATCTTGGCCTGACTGTCACTTGTCGGCATTGGGGTAAAGTGACGCAGCCTTTGGTTACGTTTCGGGTGTTGTTGTTGTTGTCTTCAGTCCTGAGATTGGTTTGATGCAGCTCTCCATACTACTCTATCCTGTGCAAGCTCCTTCATCTCCTAGTACCTACTGCTACCTACATCCTTCTGAATCTGCTTAGTGTATTCATTTCTTGGTCTCTCTCTACCATTTTTACCCTCCACGCTGCCCTCCAATGCTAAATTTGTGATCCCTTGATGCCTCAGAACATGTCCTACCAACCGATCCCTTCTTCTAGTCAAGTTGTGCCACAAACTTCTCTTCTCCCCAATCCTATTCAATACCTCCTCATTAGTTATGTGATCTACCCATCTAACCTTCAGCATTCTTCTGTAGCACCACATTTCGAAAGCTTCTATTCTCTTCTTGTCCAAACTATTTATCGTCCATGTTTCACTTCCATACATGGCTACACTCCATACGAATACTTTCAGAAATGACTTCCTGACACTTAAATCTATACTCGATGTTAACAAATTTCTCTTCTTCAGAAACGATTTCCTTGCCATTGCCAGTCTACATTTCGTATCCTCTCTACTTCTACCATCATCAGTTATTTCGCTCCCCAAATAGCAAAACTCCTTTTCTACTTTGTGTCTCATTTCCTAATCTAATTCCCTCAGCATCACCCGACTTAATTCGACTACATTCAATTATTCTCGTTTTGCTTTTGTTGATGTTCATCTTGTATCCTCCTTTCAAGATACTGTCCATTCCGTTCAACTGCTCTTCCAAGTCCTTTGCTGTCTCTGATATAATTACAATGTCATCGGCGAACCTCAAAGTTTTTATTTCTTCTCCATGGACTTTAATACCTACTCTGAATTTTTCTTTTGTTTCCTTTACTGCTTGCTGAATATACAGATTGAATAACATCGGGGACAGGCTACAACCCTGTCTTACTCCCTTCCCAACCACTGCTTCCTTTTCATGTCCCTCGACTCTTATAACTGCCATCTGGTTTCTGTACAAATTGTAAATAGCCTTTCGCTCCCTGTATTTTACCACTGCCAACTTTAGAATTTGAAAGAGAGTATTCCAGTCAACATTGTGAAAAGCTTTCTCCAAGTCTACAAATGCTAGAAACGTAGGTTTGCCTTTCCTCGGGTGAGCCGGCCTTTATTCGGCACGCGCGTACGCGCCTGCCTGTGGTCGACAGTTGTGGGCGGGCGGGGGGAGGGGGAGGAGGGGTTGAGGACGGCGACCAGCATGTGGCAGCCTGCCAGCACAGCACAACACAGGGCAGCCGGCCTACCGCGTGTTCCGGGCACGCTCTCTACGTATGCCTGCCGCGGCTGCCTCGCCCTTTGATATCGCTGCCAAGCGCTGACGACCCGCGCTGCGCAATTAATTCGGCCGCAGAACCCGCACTCATTCACGTGCCAACAGACCGCCACTCTTTCGCAAATAACGATTTTTAGAAATATGGCTTTTTTTTAAAAAAGAAGAAAAGAACCAAGCTGACAACCTGGTCTGAGACCGTGCATCTCACACAAAGCTTCCACTGCCGTAACAGGTCTTCATCATTTCTGCTTAGCGCAGGAGGGAGGCAGCTTGTAACTGAAAGCGCGTTTTTTGTTCACTTGTCTTTAGCGGCGCCCACGCATTTCATATTACTGCGTCAGCACATTGGCCGGAAGTGCGAACACAATAACGGCGCAGTATTTATGTGCGGGAAGTCTCCGTTAGAACTCTGCATTCGTAGCGGACATGTCGGTTCTCGACGATGTGGAACTCACATGTACAGTGGTTGAGCTGCTTACCTCCGAAAAGACAATCAGAAATTGTGTTCAACGGTCGAAACGTCTGGACAGTTTCCAGTGAACATTTCAATGGTCCTGGGGCTCATTCACGGCAGCATACATTCGTAACCCAAAACATTAACCGCTCACATACTAGGCAAGAGAACTGTCTAATCTGTTATGTACATGTGCTGCTGTTTATGTATTTCTCTATTATAACTGCCGTTGCAAGCGAAATAAAAACACTTATTTACTGACTAGCCTAGGGCCCGCTGCTTTGCTCGCGTAGACTAAATGGCCTGCAGAGATTCTTTTGTTTTTCTTTCATGAATTTTTATGTTCACAAATTTCAATGCCGTCTAAGCTTTTCACGCCAATTAAGGTCATATAAGCATGGACTTTTCCGAATGTGCTTCTGACCAGAAAGCGATTCTGGTAGGTGGAGACAAAAGTTGTTGTTGATTATGCCTTTTGGGTTCTTGTGATGTTTCCATAGCAACTTTCATGCCATAACAAATATTTCTTTATATCTAACCGAGAAGTAAAAGACCATTTTCATAAATTTAGCTTTAAATTTTTTTAAATGTAAAAAATATTTTCTTAACAATTTCGTCCCCTATTGCACTCCCTTGGGGGTTGAATTTACAAAAACGTTAAAGCACGTATTTAATATTCTATCACTGACAAACTAAATATCAGTTTTCGTAGGTCTGTCTTCAAAATTCTTTTAGTCTACAGTATAAGATCCACACCCTCTGTAAACGGTTAAGTTTCTATCCATAGCGGTTTGGACTGGATAATGATGAGTCAGTGAATCAGTCCGATCCTAACTCATCCCCTTAAGGACTGAATTTCCAAAAATAGTGAAATACATATTTCTTAATCTCCAACACCAGTCTTTAAAGATTTAGCTTTAAAAAATATGTCCCTATAAATTTTTTCATAAAATGTTTCGCCCCGTTTCACTCCCTTAGAGGTTGAATTTCCAAAAACAGTGACATGCGTATGTTTTATTTCTAATAGAGAAGCCAACAATAAATTTACATATATTAGCTTCAAAAATCCTTGCGCAATGAAATATTTCCATAACCTTTCGTCCCTCGTTCCACTCCCATAGGGGTTGAATTTCCAAAAAAAATTTTTATTTGTAACTGAGAAGCCAAATTTAAATGGTCATAGATTTAGCTTCAAAAATACTTTCGTAATAAAATATTCTCATAAAAAAAAGTTTACTCCCCTATTTCTCCCTCTTAGGTGTTTAGTTTCTAGATACACTGAAACACGTATTTTTTATTTGTATGTTTATAGATGTGGCCTTAAAAATACTTCAGTAGTTCTTTAATGACGATAAATTTTCGCTAGAAAGGTTTCATCCACTGTGCCACCCCTGTAGAATTAAATTTTCAAAAATGCTGCGATACGTATGTCTTTATTTCTGAACGAGAAACCGAATACCGGTTTTCGTAGGTCTAGCTTCAAAATTGCCGTAACAGCGACATTTGGAAAAAAAAGCCTGTCATCCTTCACCTCCTTAGGGTTGGAATTTTGAAAAATCCCTTCTTAAACGACACCTGCAGTGTAATATCGACACCTTCTCCAAGTTTCAGTTTTCTATCCTTAGCTGTTTAGGCTGGGCTATGATGAGTCAGTCATGACATTACCTTTTATATATAGAAATTACTGATGGAAATCTTACATGACTTTATGTCAGTGGCGTGACAGTTGTTGCAGGATAAAAAGACATGTATGCCCACTGATGGTCGTTGACAATTCAGTGAACTGCTAAAAAGAAAGTAAATATTCCTGTTTATTCTCATGACACTTTGATCTTTAGTTTCCTCTGATGTTGTGGACAACAAGGTATCAGCGTTTCCCTACCAGTTCGGAATTTCATTTCACACATGGTGCTTTCATATACATCTTCCAGTCCACTTGCTAATCTTTTGTCATTTACTTTTTTCAGTTATTTTCCGAATTTGTTGGTAGTGAATTGAATTTCTCTCGGTTTCGTCAGGGATTGTCGTGTGTTCCGCAGGGTCACCCTTACATGGTACAATATACTGAGTGGGTGCCAATAATTTTAAAGCTCTGCAATCTTCTTCATTATATTGCGCAAATCGTCAGTACCAATCTCACAGGGTCGATATTGTTGCGCAATACAATTGTGCAACAAATATTGAACGTGTCGATGCCACTTTATTGGCACGAGACGAGACGGAGAGACAAATAGGCCCGGAAGTAGTTCTTGCAGCTCGCACACGAACAGGCAAAACAACAACGTATATGAACCTTCAAATGTTCAAATGTGTATGAAATCCTATGGGACTTAACTGCTAAGGTCATCAGTCCCTGATCTTACACACTACTTAATCTAAATTATCCTAAGGTCAAACACACACACACACATGCCCTCTCGAATCACTACACCTGTATCTCTCCATAATGCTTCGATGCGACATTAATCGACGTTTAATGTTAGTGTTTTGATAATGTTGAATATTTTTGTTTGTTTCTGGCAATGGCAAATCTTTCCACATAGTAAAGAACATGCCAAGTGTGTAAATGTCTTGTTAAACGCCACTAAAATACGGTAACGGAAGTTCCAACTGCTAATGAGAGTTTCATGAAGGATTAAATAAATTAACGGCCCCAAAGATTCGTCGTTACTTTCACTTAACTAACGGCTAGGCGCTACAGTCTGGAGCCGAGCGACAGCTACGGTCGCAGGTTCGAATCCTGCCTCGGGCATGGATGTGTGTGATGTCCTTAGGTTAGTTAGGTTTAATTAGTTCTAAGTTCTAGGCGACTGATGACCTCAGAAATTAAGTCGCATAGTGCTCAGAGCCATTTGAACCAACTAACGACTAGCGTGCGCTAATTAAGACAATTTTCACTGCCACTTCTTACGGTGCATTTGACGGTTTCTGCAACCTCTGCGTTATAACTACCAAAAGCACACATTTTGAGACATTGGATGAGGCAAGAAACTGTTGGTAGGACTTACTCACAGTCGAGAATTTGACAATATTGCTAACTGATAAGGAGCCTTCCACAGTTCGAAAATAACGAACCGCATTTGGTTTTATCGTTAAATTTTTCGACTCTGTCACTGCGATGAGGTATGTAAAGCTAACAATGCGAAGCACAGCTGTTTAACGACGTGGGCTGTTAAAAAGAGTATTGCACCTTTCAGTACCCATTTCCTTTGCCAAGTTCCGAAACGAAAAGCTGTGTTACGACTGCCGTCTCGGCGCGTCTATTGTGACCTTTTGCGACTTCAACTGTCTCAAGGACCGTAAAAATTACTCCATCATCCCGGCTATCTCAGCTTACGCAGTCATTAAAGCGGCATTTTTCTTATCTCGCAACTGCCTTACGCCTTTTTTTCCTACTTTTCTCGTCCATCCCTTGTCGTTCCCTTCAGAGTTCCGGCTGATAGTGGAAGGGTTTCGGTTATTTTACTTGTGTACTGTCTCACCTTCTTCTGGCTGCAATAGGATGCATAAGACCCTTTCTCTCATTCAGCATATCGACAACATAACAATATGATCGACCGTAGGCCTACTACGCAGGAAATGTTATAAAAGGTGTATGTGTATAATACGCAAAATGATGACTGAGTGACTTAAGTTTATTTCAGTTGTTCATTTGCTGCCGTACAGGTCTTCTATACCTTCAGTTAGAGATATATTAGTTTAAATTAACACAGAAGTTCAGTTACTTGTGAGATGGATACTGTGTATTGGCTTGCTCGTGATTTTATATATATTTTCCACGATTTCCACGATCATCTATTCCGTCATTTCTGTTTCACCTGCATTACTAGCAATCTTCCGTTTTCATAAGTTCTCGAATATTGTCGAAAACATTTTTATGAAGATAAGATTTTTTTTAAAATTTTGAGCTTCTCCTCATTACAGAGGCTTATCTCCAACATAATAATTTACTCGGAAATTACTATACAAAGAATAAACGTTCTTAAACTATATTTTCTAAACGCTCCTCCAGGTGTTTCCGTCTTGTGTGTCCTCTACCTCTACCTCTGCTCCCATTCTCCTCATTGTGTGCTGTACATTTTGGAGCCAGGTAGTCATAGGTCGTCCTTCTTCTTCTCCCCTCCGGTTCCCACTCCAGTATCAATTTTGGTATTCTGTCTTCCTCCATTCGTCGTACATGCCCGTACCACTGTAATTTCTTCCTATCCATTATGTCATATATTCTTTCTTTTATTTCATTTCTCCTTATTATTTCGGTGTTCCTTGTCTTCTCTTTCTTGGAGAGTCTTGCCGATCTTCTCCAGAAGTCCATATCTGCAGCTTGTAATATTTTAATGTGCTTCGGGTTAATTGTCCAGGTCTCCGTTCCATACAGAACCACACTGTCTAATATGGATTCGTATGTTATTTTTTTAGTTCTGCTCATTACATTCCTGCTCCATAAGACTGAGTTAAGCATCCCAATGACCTTCCGTCCGCTACTAATTCTTTTATTGATTTCTGTCTCTGATTTTCCCTCGATTTTTAAAACTGCAGATTTGTACATCAGTCTGGTAATTCGACCTGTTATGCTGCCATTCACGAACAGCAATCCAGGGGGTGTTTTCTAACAGGATGACGCTCGCCCACATACCGCGGTAGTCACCCAACATGCTCTACAGAATGTCGACATGTGATCTTGGGCTGCTCAGTCAAACCTATCGAGCACATACGGGACATCATCGGAACGATATCTCCAGCGTCATCCACAAACAGCAGTAAACGTCGCTGTATAGACCGACCAAGTGCAGCGGGCATGGAACTCCATCCCCAAAACTGACATACGACACCTGTACAGCACACTGCATACACGTTTCCATGCTTCCATTCAACATTCTGGTGGTTACAGCGGTTATTAATATACTATCATTTCACGTAAGAAATGGCATATCTTCCGCTTACATTAACTTGTGATCTTAACTCGCGCTTACATTATCTAGACAAATGTATTCCAGAAATTTCATTACTCTACATTAATTAATTTTTTGAGTTGCGGTTTTTAACAGTCAGTGTATGCAGAACGTTACAAAGCTTCTTCAATGAAATTTAACCTCCATACAAGGAAGCAAAATAATTTCATACAATAATTCCCAAGAGAAAATTACATGAGCAACTTTGAAACATGAGAACCTACTACGATATCGGACAACAGTATATCGGAAACCAAGTATGTCTCCATCGTATGAAAACGGGAGATGTTAGTTCCTTTGTCATCAATATAAATATTGTGCGCAAACAAAAGTTTTGCAAGCAGTGCACGTGTTTAATCCTCAAAGTCCACTGAACGTAGCAGCAGAACTGAGAGAGAAAAAAAGCTACCGCTTAACTTGTCGGTACAGTAAATATCGACCTGGAGAATACATAAAAGCCATATGCTACTTCGAATTTCGAATGTAAATCACATTTGAGTGTGTCGTGTGTCACCCTGCACGTATAGTTTTTGTCTTATACACTGAAGAGCCAAAGAAACTGGTATACACCTGCCTAATGTCGTGTAGCGCCCCCGCGAGCACGCAGAAGTGCCGCAACACGACGTGGCACAGACTCGACTAATGTCTGAAGCACTGCTCGAGGGAACTGACACCATGAATCCTGCAGGGCCGTCCATAAATCAGTAAGAGTACGAGGGGATGGAGATGTCTTCTGAACAGCACGTAGTAAGGCAGCCCAGACTTACTCAGTAATGTTCATGTCTGGGGAGGCCGGCCGCGGTGGCCGTGCGGTTCTAGGCGCTCAGTCCGGAACCGCGTGACTGCTACGGTCGCAGGTTAGAATCCTGCCTCGGGCATGGATGTGTGTGATGTCCTTAGGTTAGTTAGGTTTAAGTAGTTCTAAATTCTAGGGGACTGATGACCACAGATGTTAAGTCCCATAGTGCTCAGAGCCATTAGAACCATTTTTATACCAATTTCGATGGCGCTTCAGTGTGAATGACTTATTTTTAACACAGGAGTAGTTTTTCAAAACCAAACTGCCATTTTCCTTCCCTGTATTTGTCCAGTCCGACTATAAGCTCCATCTCGGGTGATCTTGCATCCGTTCATACATTAATCTCCAATCTTCCTTACTATTCATGATATAATAATTGTTAATTTTCGTCCTTATTCTGCATGTTCCTTAACCATACTTACCTCTTATGATCGCGTTGTCGACACGACGTTAAACCCTGACCTTCCTTTCTTTCGATTGTTTTCCGAAATGTCAAGTGGTGAAGATTACGGTATGTGACGGTCTGATGACGTACCAATAAGGCTGTGAATCTCTGTTGTGTGGTTCGATGACGTTTCAGAACATGAGTTCCTATCATCATTTGTTCCCAAAATCAGTTTAAAACATTATGCTTCGGTTGTTTACGTATTACACACATCAAAAAAAGTTTTGCATCGCCTCAGTTCCGAGACCCCGGAATCTGTACAGAAAATTGGAATAGCGTTCAACATAAACATCATTTCTGCCCTTTCTATTGCTCATGAAAACTACTCATTGCATATTGTACCACAATACAGCGAGACCTTCAGAGTTGGGCGGATTGCTGTACACACCGGTACCTCTAACAAAATGGTTCAAATGGCTCTGAGCACTATGAGACTCAACCGCTGTGGTCATCAGTCCCCTAGAACTTAGAACTACTTAAACCTAACTAACCTAAGGACATCACACACATCCATGCCCGAGGCAGGCTCGAACCTGCGACCGTAGCAGTCGCACGGTTCCGGACTGCGCGCCTAGAACCGCGAGACCACCGCGGCCGGCGTACCTCTAACACCCTCTTGCTTTGATGCCTGCCTGTATTCGTCGTGGCATACTACCCACAAGTTCATCAAGGCACTGTTGGTCAAGATTGTCCCATTCCTCAACGGAGATTCGGCTTATATCCCTCAAAGTGGTTGGTGGGTCATGTCGTCCGTAAACAACCCTTTTCAATTTATCCCGGTCATGTTCGATATGGTTCATGTCTGGAGAAAATGCTGGCCACTCCAGTCGAGTTATCCTGAAGGAAGTCATTCACAAGATGTACACGATGGGGGCACGAATTGTCGTCCATGAAGACTAATGCCTCGCCAATATGCCGCCGATATGGTTGCACTATCGGTCGGAAGATGGCATTGACGTATCGTACAGCCGTTACGGCGCCTTCCATGACCACCAGCGGCGTACGTCGGCCCCACATAATGCCACCCCAAAACAGCAGGGAACCTCCACTTTGATGCACTCGCTGGACAGTGTGTCTAAGGCGTTCAGCCTGACCGGGTTGCCTCCAAACACGTCTCCGACGATTGTCTGGTTGAAGGCATATGCGACACACACCGGTGAAGAGAACGTGATGCCAATCCTGAGCGGTTCGTTCGGCATGTTGTTGGGCCCATCTGCACCGCGCTGCATGAGCGAGACATGTCATCGACAGTTCCTGTCTCTCTGTATCTCCTCCATGGCCGAACAACATCGAGTTGGTTTACTGCGAGACTCCTGGACACTTCCTTGTATAGAGCCCTTCCTGGCACAAAGTAACAATGCGGACGCGATCGAACCGCGATACTGACCGTCTAGGCATAATTGTACTACAGACAACACGAGGCGTGTACTTCCTTCCTGATGGAATGACTGGAACTGATCGGCTGTCGGATCCCCTCCGTCTAATAGGCGTCGCTCATGCATGGTTGTTTACATCTTTGGGCGGGTTTAGTGACATCTCTGAGCAGTCACAGGGACTGTGTCTGTGATACATTATTTACAGTCAACTTCTGTCTTCAGGAGTTCTGGGAACCGGGGTGATGCAAAACTTTTTTTGATGTGTATATTAAAAATCAACATCGGTGGCTAGACAACATTTCGTAGTTTTGTAAGGCACCTTGTACTTGGTAAAGATATTGCTTTTATGGTGGCTGCGGAGCTTCCAAGTCATTTTCGAATACTCGGGTATTTGGATGGTAGCCAAAAACTATTTACCGGATTATTGTATTCTCACTGTTTGGGTGTATTTATTAGAGGCAGGGCTTGGAAAGCTGACAGAGATTTCTCTGGACGAGGGAAGGGAAACCGTCTATAAACCACTCTCCTTCTGTGCAGCTCGCCAGTTAAAGAATCGTAACCCGTATGCGACAGTGTGAACCTTGTTCACGTCTCTAATTCGTAATATTGCGCACCAACCGTTAATCTGTGATAGTAGAGAATGATGATTTGTTAGGGAAAGTAGTGGGTGAAACTGGTGCGTGTCATGCTTTCCTAAAGGGGTACCTTTGAACTTGTCTACAGCTATGCTACATACCACTGCGGAACATCGTTTTTAAAGTATTGAAACACTTTTCGTTGTGGGTACCATGTCTACTACAAAGCAGCAGCTGTCAGATTTATTCTCATGGTGATATGATTAAGAAACAGTGATTGTCTACGGTTAATTGTTTACTAATAGAAGGAATTTGGAAGATACTGGTTGGGGAGTGGTTTCGCTGGAAACTGTAGTCTGTACATGGAGCTGAGACTCCGATGTCTCAGCGCTTACGTGAGAATTGGAGGGGATTTCTGGTCGATTAGACGCTAATGACTGCTGGTAGGTGGGCGGGGGGGGGGGGGGGGGGAGACGAGAGATGCAGTCGTCCAGTCGAAGCAGTTGTGCAAACATCGCACGGTTCCGTGAACAAGGGTAATGGCTCCGAAATGGCCCGTGCTGGCGGTGCAATGGCGCGGACAACGTTAGGGGACCGAAAACAGATTTCTGAGGTATGGTGCTACCTCAGACGAAATTTCCATGCGTAGCGATGTCATGTTAACTTACAGCAGAGGTAGACCTCTTTGATTTAAAATGTTCGCATCCAATATTCAACGTTCTTTCAGATAACGAGAACAAGAGATCCGGTAGTTGACAGCGCAGAACAGGACGAAGTTGTTATTCCTTTTATCTTAGTGGCATTGTCTCGCGAGCAATTTTAGAACTGCAGATTCTGTTATTTACTAAGAAACTGAGAAGACTCGAGCTATGTTGTTTACGCGCCCGGAGTGGCCGAGCGGTTCTAGGCGCAACAGTCTGGAACCGCGCGACCGCTACGGTCGGTTCGAATCCTGCCTCGGACATGGATTTGTGTGATGTCCTTAGGTTAGTAAGGTTTAAGTAGTTCTAAGTTCTAGGGGACTGATGACCTCAGATGTTAAGTCCCATAGTGCTTAGAGCTATTTTTTTGTTTACGCGTCCAACTGCGGAGAGGCTCAACTACAGAGTGGGGAAAATAAAACTGGCGGACAGTTTCAGACCATCTATGGCAGCAATAACGAAAGAGGAAACGGCCAACAGGATGGAGCAGGTGCCCATACAGCAAGCCGAAAGTTTGAGTACATTTGCACAATCTTCACGCCTGGCAAAGTTGTAGCCGAGGCCAGTCTGGTGGCGGCCCTAGCTGGGTGTGCAGGTCACCTGGTCGGTCAGTGTGAGATTACTTTGTGTGGGGAGCCCACAAGAGTAAGGTGTATCCCAACAACGCTCTTGGTCTTCAGGAACTGCAGCATAACATTACGAATGAGATTGAAGCAATTCCAGCAGAGGAATTCCAGCAGTCCACCTTCGATCCGCCTTTAACAACTTGCTTACCAGGGCTCAAAAGTGCCAAGGGATGGAATGGTGGTCTCTTTCAACATCTGACAAAGTCAGGTTAGTACTGTATTTTCTTTCCTCTGCTGTGTTCCTTTTTATGCAGGAGCTCTGTTCTCCTGGCCACTCTTAATTTCCCCACCCTGTACTTCCGGAATCACAAGTTTCACATAACAATGATGGTGGCTGTTTGTAACCTTGCGGTCGGATTGTGTCACTACCATTTGGAGTCATATCTTGATCTTCTATTTTCAACTTCTGGATATAAATGTATTCAATAACATAAGAACTTTGGAGATTGTACAGTGCAGCTCTTCTCCTTATTGACCGCTATCTGCAGTAAAAAATAAAGGGATCTGCGGGTCCGCCTTAGTGCGAAGACTATGTTTACAATATGAGAACTAATTTCGGCAAAAATTTCACCGTTACAATAGGGTGTCTGCTAATGACAAACACTTGAAAGTGTAGAGGAATGTATCGTGAAATTAAGTTTAATCTCACTGTTCCTGTAACTAGTTGCCTGTAAATTCTTTCAATACATTTTCGTCTGACTTATTCTTACCCAGCACAGCATTTTGTAATTCCTGATACAACTAATGTAGACCAGTGGTGGGATGTTGAATGACAGGGGTTCGTGCTAAATGGAATTCAGTAGGTTGACCGAACTCACAGTGAAACTTGCTTCTCTGAGATGGATATACAGGATCATAGAATGACGAGGGAATAAGTATTATTCAGAATCTCAGTACAGGAATGACACTAGTAGCCAAGTCCTTCCACAGAGACAGTGAGCGTTTTTCACCTTTCTGTCTGCTTAATGAAACTCTTGTATAAAATCTACTATCTAACTTCTTCCCAGCGACTCCAGTGTGTAACTTCGTTTGCGTCCGTCCACGGCTGCTTCTCACTAACGTTTAACCACGGTACCGACTGTCTGCTCACTACTGAATACTAAACGCCTCTGCACGCTAGGTCTCATTTTGCCCATCGACCCTTCCTGCCCCTCATGTGGCATAATGTGAAATGGCTTCTCATCACCTTATTAACTACCCTGGCACCTTGTCTGTCAGGAGGTCTTCAGAGGCTGAGAAGAGAGGAGAAGAATCCTTTAACTGCAAGGTCTCGAACTATGTTCTGAGCTCTTCATAGGCATCTCGAGACGTAGTGTATTGCCCACCATGAGACCTCTCTCTTTCTCTCTCTCGCAGAGCCCTCTCTCTGCAGTTCTTACCCCTCTGCCAGGCACTTAAATGTGATTTGCAGAGTATCCATGTAGATGTAGATTGTCTAAGGACCTTCCCTCATTAATTCTGTCACGTAACTTATTTTACAGGTCCCCTTATTTCTCGCGCCTTTAGTCCGACCGTGTGGCTCTCCGTGTCTGCTTTTGCCACGCCCAACGCTGTCTTTAGTTTAGTTACTTCCAATTTTGTTTCCAGCACTTGGATTTAGTCCTTAGCCTTCAGTAGAGACAGAATAGTGGCCGGCCTATGTGGCCGAGCGGTTCTAGGCGCTTCAGTCCGGAACCGCGCTGCTGCTACTGTCGCAAGTTCGAATCCTGCCTCGGGCATGGATGTGTTGTGATGCCCTTAGGTTAGTTAGGTTTAAGTAGTTCTAAGTCTAGGGGACTGATGACCTCAGATGTTAAGTCCCATAGTGCTTAGAGCCATTTGAACCTTTTGAACAAAATATTGAATAGAATTATCGTGCATGGACAGACACCATCTGCCTTGAGATTTAACTGAGTACTGTTGTTTGGATATGTTCTTCGGATAGTACATCAAGACAGAAGGTTAGTTTCGTTCCATTGTATTTCAGAGGATATTATTTAGTATGTGTTCGTGGACAGGTGGGCTAAACCTGCATTCTACAATTGCTGCAACCAGCGTTACTAAAGTTGAGTAATATATTTTACTGCTCACCTTTCTGTATTACTTTCGCCCTGTGTGTTGCTCTAGAACCCACGGATCCGTTCTACCGGGTCACGTGCATTAAACTTTTTTCAGCGGCAGCGAGATTTTCATCTAAGTGGACGTCCCAGTCCACAACACTTCCCACTTACACGCTCAAGCTGTATTGCAATGACATGTGAATTGTATATTACCATTAACATTGTTAAATATTACTTCTATTCCTGTCATAAGTTGTTGTTTTTGCTTGGCGTGCTTTATTCTTCGCACTTCCAGTTCCTTGATCTTTGTAATGTTTGGAAAGACAGATCGTGGATACTTGGCAACTGTAAACACGGCTTTCAGCATACAAATGCACTGCTGCTCTAAGAGGTGGGCGACATTCGCCATAAAGGAAAACCGCATCCACATTTTCGACTGCAGTATACGTTGTGATAGTCCGAACCACTTAACGAGCAAGTGGTTAGATCACTGTGATAACAGGGCACAGACTGAAGAGCTTCAGACGCCCGGGAAAACACATGAACAGCTGCTGACTTAGGGGTTTGCTCACATTTGGTTCGCTGGCGCAGACGTCCGTGGGAGCTCTTCTCCTGCAGGCAGAACAGTAGTTTGAGGCGCTGTTATCTTGTTACTGTTTGAGCAAGTCAAGCACATATTATGCCGTAGAACCCCTTTCCAAAGGCTACTTCTAACTCCAAGGAAAAAAGTATTTAATTTCATTTTATAAACAAAATTGGAGTCACAATACGGCGGCTGTAACCGTTACAAATTACTGACGTACGACAGAAAAAAATGGTTCAATTGGCTCTCAGCATTATAGGACTTAAGATCTGAGGTCATCAGTCCCCTAGAACTTAAAACTACTTAAACCTAACTAACCTAAGGACATCACACACATCCATGCCCGAGGCAGGAGTCGAACCTGCGACCGCAGCGGTCGCGTGGTTCCGGACTGAAGCGCCTAGAACTCTCGGTCACAACGGCCGGCACGTACAACAGAAAATTCAGCTACAGTAGGCTGTTTAGGTTTTTATGTTGGTAGCGCCACATAGCGCTCTGTATGAAAATCACTGACTGTGCCGTGTGCAGTCTGTGGCTGGTTTGCATTGTTGGAATATTTGCTATTGTAGTGTTGGGCAGATGGATGTGAGCAGCGCGTAGCGTTGCGCAGTTGGAAGTGAGCCGCCAGCAGTGGTGGATGTGGGGAGAGAGACGGGAGAATTTTGAGAGCGGACGATCTGGACATGTATCCATCAGCAAGAGTAAATTTGTAGTACTGTATATCATGAACTGGTGTATATATATATATATATATATATATATATATATATATATATATATGGTGACTTTTGAACATGATTAAGTTAAATACATTGTTTGTTCTCTATCAAAATCTTTCATTTGCTAACTATGCCTATCAGTAGTTACTGTCTTCAGTAGTACGAGTAACAAAGATTTTTGTGAGGCAAGTGATTCATGAAAGGTATAGGTTATTGTTAGTCAGGGCCATTCTTTTGTAGGGATTATTGAAAGTCAGATTGCGTTTCGCTAAAAATATTGTGTGTCAGTTTAGTGTTGATCAGAATAAGTAAAGAGAGAAATGTCTGAGTACGTTCAGTTCTGGTCAGCTGTTTGAAAATCAAATAAAGTGAGAGGTTTATCAGCACAGTAATTCATTAATTTTTCTAAGGGGATGTTTAAAGTTCTTTATATGTTTACTTGTTCTGGATGCATTTTGAGTGGTCTGTCTTAGCTGCCCCACCTTGTAGACTTGTGACCTTGCAAGTTCGACATTTCTGAATGGATTATACTGGTATCAACTCCTTTCGTAGCATTTTCAGCGATTTCGCGCCCTATTTATTATTTTTATTAAATTTTAGTGAATTTAATTCAGCTGAGCAAAAAATGTAGTTGTTCATAGATACTTGGTGCGGATAATGGACAGAATACTACACACAAATCAATAAGGGTGTTCGTCTGTTGTCTGTGGAAGGAACACAAAACTATTAGGAGCAAAGACTGACCTTGAGGTAGATGTAAAATGCACCGCTGCCCATTCGGGCAAACCTTTAACATAGTCGTATTATCGTAGTACAATACCCTTCCAGATAAGTTATCTCGTGCACCTTGACGAGTTGTACACAAACGGCCCACGCTGAAAAGACCATTGTGTGTGTGTGTGTGTGTGTGTGTGTGTGTGTGTGTGTGTGTGTGTGTGTGTGAGAGAGAGAGAGAGAGAGAGAGAGAAGAGAGAAGAGAGAGACCCTCTCTCCATTCCCTCACGGGTTCCGTCTTACGGGCGTAGCTCATAAGGCGGGCACGGTGCCGACATGAAGGCCGGATTCCGTGGTTGCGCGAGCAGCCTTCAGCTCGGGTGTCAGGGCCACGCCACGCTGCGCCGAGCCCGGGAAAGTAGATCGCACGCTGCGACAGCGCTGTAGTCTCAGTCATCCCAGGAATATCTGTCTGTCTGTCTGTCTGTCTGTCTCTGCATTCCTCTGCGGAAGCGAACAACTTTCGTGATACAGATGACGGACTCCACACAGAAATAGTCCGCTGCGCACCACTGGCCTTAATGCACTGAAGGGCCACAGAAACTGATATAACCATGAATATTCAAGTACAGAGATATATAAACAGGCAGAATAAGGCACTGCGGTCGGCAACGCCTATGTGAGACAACAAGTGGCTGACGCAGTTGTTAGATCGGTTACTGTTGCTACAATGGCAGCTTATCAAGATTTAAGTGAGTTTGCACGTGGTGTTATGGTCGGCGCACGAGCGATGGGACAAGCCATCACCGAGGTAGCGATGAAGTGGTGATTTTCCGGTACGACCATTTCACGAGTGTACCGTGAGTATCGCTGCGGCCGGTAAAATTTCCTGCAATAACGAGAGCAAGGACGACTGAACAGGATCGTTCAACGTGACAGAGGTGCAATCATTCCGCAAATTGCTGCAGATTTCAGTGTTGGAACATCGACAAGCGTCAGCGTGCGAACTGTTAAACGTAACATCGACATGGGCTTTTGGAGCCGAAGGCCCTCTCGTGTACCCTTGAAGACAACACGACACAAAGCTTTAGGCCTGTCCTGGGCCCGTCAACACCGACGTTGGACTATTGATGACTGAAAACATGTTGCCTGGTCGGACTAGTCTCGTTTCAAATTGTATCGAGCGGATGGACATGTACGGGTATGGAGACAACCTCATGAACCCATGGCCCTGCATGTCAGCAGGGGATTGTTCAAGTTGTTGGAGGCTCTGTTAACGGTGTGGGGCGTGTGTAGTTGGAGTGATATGGGACCCCTGATACGACTCTGACAGGAGACACGTACGTAAACATCCTCTCTGATCACCTGCACCCATTCATGTCAATTGTGCTTTCCGACAGACTTAGGCAATTCCAGGAAGCTAATGCGACTCCCCACACCCCCAGAAATGCTACAGAGTGGCTCCAGGAACACTCTTTTGAGTTTAAACACTTCCGCTGGCCTCCAAACTCCCCAGACATGAACATTATTGAGCATATCTGGGATGTCTTGCAACGTGCTGTTCAGAAGGGTCTCCACCCCGTCGTTCTCTTACGGATTTTTGAACAGCCCTGCAGGATTCGTGGAGTCATTTCCCTTCAGCACTACTTCAGACATTAGTGGAGTCCACGACACTTCGTGTTGCGGCAGTTCTGTGTGATCTGGAGGACCCTTCACGATATTAGGCGGATGTACCAGTTTCTTTCGCTCTTCAGTTAACATACTAGCGCCTCGTCTTACTCCTCTTCTTAGAGAGTACTCTTTGTTTCCTTATCACTTTTTAGTCGGCGAGCCTTGTTTGAATTTCCATTGCCAATGAAACCAAATGATTCTCTGTCTCTCCCTCTGCCTCTCTCTCGTGCATAAAGAAATGGAGGGATATTGGCCGTGGCATCCAAGTGAAATGATATACTTTAATCATGTGCTTTCTCACACTCATTGCCAACCTTTGCTGCAGATCGAAATACTGATGCCGAAGATACGATCGTATAAAGCCTCTCGCCACCTACTGACTGGCTCGAGGAACGTCGAGATGACGCCTAATCCAGAATCCAGCTTTTGGCGTGTGGCGGAGGGTACTTCGTGTACGAATGTTTCCCTCTTTCCTTGTTCCAGCCACGAATGGTGCGTCGTAAGAACTCTTGGTAACCTCCATCTAAGCTTGAGTCGCTGTTTTTACCTTGATGCTCTTTTCTCGAGATACATAGGACGAAGCAATATAATGATCCCTTCTTCTAGGAACGTAAGCTCTCTGAAGTTTAGCAGTAAACCGCAGTTTTAAGCACAACGCCGCTGTTGTCGCGAGTTGGTTTGAGCATCTACGAGACGCGCTGTTCTTCTTTGTATCTTCTCTATTTCCTCTATCAACACCTCTGGTAGCGATACCAGACTGACATGTTACATTCAAGTAGCGGTTGGACGAGGATTTTGTAACGTACAAACTTCGTTCGTAGAGTACGATTCTTTAAGCCGTCCCCAGACGCGACGTGTTTCTCATCGTGAAGCACGCCAGACTTTTTGTCCGGCGTGTTTGCTGCACGCTCTGAAACTACCTGCTACATCTCACGGAACATAACGTGCTCCTGAGTGTGATTTGCGAAAGCAGTGCTCTGCAGCGTGTGTTACTGGCTGCATCTGCCGCGTAGATCACACACTTCGTTTACGAAATTGGACGCGCGTAAAATAGCTCCGTTAATTGTCGAAGGAGGTTGAAGAACATCGCGAGAAAGATTCTGGGTTCGTCGACGACTTGAACAGCGAATTGCTGGTGGAGGAACACTGCAGTACTGTACAGCGATCTGAGACACACAATAGTAGAAGTTATTCGATAACTCAATGGAATCTTCAAATCATTTTCGGTTTTATATAGACAAAGTGTCTAATACCAGTGTGCGATTGCATAGTATCCATATTCTCGATGTTGCACTGTCTTATCACCACTCTGAAGGAACGTAATTTTGCACATAGACTTCAAGATCAAGATTCGTTTCGTGATTTCGTTTAAATGGAGCAAGATATTTTTTTCTGAGCTGCTCACAGTCATTGAAAACTATATATTTACCGTCGAGATACAAAGATGAGGCGTTCCATGAAACCAAAAGATAGATATATGTATTTCACACATTATTTTATAATGGCAATGACTTCCCATGTGTAAGTTGTGTTTAGTTTCTGATATAGACTGGCTGTTACGTTATTTATGATAAGTAACATCCACTGTTGCATATAATACTTGTATTAAATTAGAAACGAAGACCCAAACTCTTTTAGAAAACAAAAGGTGAAAAAGTTGGGAAGGAGGTAAAAACGAACCTGCTACCTTTCCCTTCAACTGCCGTAAGGCCCCAACCTGACAGCTGGGTCTCCATATACGGTACACACTGGCTAAACACAGAATTTACAAATGTCACTATTTAATATTTAACTGTGATAAATCGTACCAAAGCGACACACATTCTGTGGTGTCACCACCAGACACCACACTTGCTAGGTGGTAGCCTTTAAATCGGCCGCGGTCCGTTAGTATACGTCGGACCCGCGTGTCGCCACTGTCAGTGATTGCAGACCGAGCGCCGGCACACGGCAAGTCTAGAGAGACTTCCTAGCACTCGCCCCAGTTGTACAGCCGACTTTGCTAGCGATGGTTCACTGACAAATTACGCTCTCATTTGCCGAGACGATAGTTAGCATAGCCTTCAGCTACGTCATTTGCTACGACCTAGCAAGGCGCCATTACCAGTTTGTATTGAGATTATTATTGATGCATCAACAAGAGCGATGTACACCAATTATGGATTAAAGTTAAGTATTACATCAACTACGTACTTTATTTGCTACTATTAATTCCCTTAACTGTTCCAGACCTCGCGCCAGCCTGCGTGAGCTTAAGCGCGTGCCTTTCGGCTTCACCTCATAGTGACTTGGCTGTCTTGCCAAGTCACAACACTTTCGATATTGCACCATCGTGCCGTAGCTTTGACCCCTAACAATACGGCGGCTTCAAATTCTCGATATCGCATCTCAATGGCCACGTTCCTATCCACGAAGCAAAAATATAACATACCAGAGTCTTCGTTTCACGCTGCGTAGTGTAGTGGAACGTGGAATTCCACGGTGTGAAGTCACCAGCTTATCGTCCACCTCTGAGAGGACGGCTTTACGATTCTTCTAATGACTCTCAGTTTGACCTCTTTGTTTCCTACGATTAGTTTTATATGGTCCTTCCACTTTGAATCGATCCGTGCTCGTGACCGTTTCCAATGATTGTTTGGAAATGGTGTAATCAAAGGATAACACATCATTCCGACTGTTTACGACGTCTGCTTAAAAAATTCCGTAACTTTGTCCACAAAATTTTTATGCGCTTACCTTTTCCTTATTTTGCATGGTCTTCTTCGAAATACTCTCCTCCACAATTGATCCACAGCTCGCAATGCCGTTTCCACTTCCGGAAGCAGCCTTGGTACACCTCTTGCTGGATAGCGCGAAGCGCCATCGGCGAATTTTCTTTTATCTGGTGTATCGTTGCAAATCTCCTTCCTTTCAACGGGGTTTTCAACATTGGAAATAAGAGTCCGCAGAGGCCAGCTCTGGAGAGTACGGAGGATGAGGCAGGACAGTGATTTCGTTTTTTGTGCAATAGTCACGCACCAACAGGGATGAACGTGAGGAGTTATCGTGATGCAAGAGCAAAGAATTGTCTCGCCACATTTCAGGCCGTTTCCTTCTCACATTTTCTCGCAGGCGTCGCAACACGTCCCGACAGTACCATCGATTAACAGTTTGTCCCTGTGGCACGGGCCGGCCGCTGTGGCCGAGCGGTTCTAAGCGCTTCAGTCTGGAACCGCGCTGCTGCTACGGTCGCAGGTTCAAATCTTGCCTCGGGCATGGATGTGTGTGATGTCCTTAGGTTAGTTAGGTTTAACTAGATCTAAGTTCTAGGGGACTCAGATGTTAAGTCCCATAGTGCTTAGAGCCATTTGAACCTGTGGCACGACTTCATAATAAACAAATCCTTCAGAGTCAAAGAAAACTATCAGCATGACTTTGACATTCGACCTGACAAGACAATTTTTTTTTTTTTTTTTTTTTTTTTTTTTTTTTTTTTTTTTTTTTTTTTTTTTATAGAGCCTTTCTCGATCCATTGCGAAGATTGAACCGTGGGGTCAACGTCGTAACCATAGACCCACGTCTCATCGCCGGTTATGATTCTCTCAAGGAACATTTCGTTCTCATTTCCGCTATCCAAAAGCTCTTCAGACTGCGAGACGAAGGTCGTATTGGGCTTGACTCATGAGTCGTGGGACGAACTTGGCGGCAACACGACGCATTCCAAGATGCTGTATCACGTTCTGCAATCTCTCTGACAGTCAGTCTTCGATTGGCACGCACAATTTCGTTGACGTTCCTGACATGAGCGTTGTCTCTAGTCGTCGAAGGGCGTCCTGAACGAGGGTCATCTTTAACATCCGTCTGGCCACTTTTAAACCGTATGAACCATTAGTAACGCGAGCACGGCTTAAAACACTCATCACCGTAGGCTTCCCGTATAATTTCATGCGTCTCTGTAAAGGTTTTCTTGAGTTTCACGCAAAATTTAATGCAGACGCGTTGCTCTTCTAACTCCGCAGTCTCGAAATTCGTAAACTGTGCGACTCAGTGTTCTACTCAGTACAGTACTGGACAATGACGAACAGACACACAACAATGAAACTTCGGGCAGCTACACACTAAACACAGGCGTCTGCAGGGATCCCAACTCCATTTCGTTCCAACAAACCATTGGCGCGAGATTACAAATACACTACTAGCCATTAAAGTTGCTACACCATGAAGAATTGCAGATGATAAACGGGTATTCATTGGACAAATGTATTATACTAGATCTGACATGTGGTAACATTTTCACGCAGTTTGGGAGCATAGATCCTGAGAAATTAGTACCCAGAACAACCACCTCTGGCCGTAATAACGGTCTTGATACGCCTGGGCATTGAGTCAAACAGAGCTTGGATGGCGTGTACATGTACAGCTGCCCATGTAGCTTCAACACGATACCTCAATTCATCAAGAGTGGTGACTGGCGTATTGTGACGAGCTAGTTGCTCGGCCACCATTGTCCAGACGTTTTCAGTTGATGAGAGATCTGGAGAATGTGCTGGCCAGGGCAGCAGTCGAACATTTTCTGTATCCAGAAAGGCCCGTACAGGACCTGCAACTTGAGGTCGAGCATTATCCTGCTGAAATGTAGGGTTTCGCAGGGATCGAATGAAGGGTAGAGCCACGGGTCGTAACACATCTGAAATGTAACGTCCAGTGTTCAAAGTGCCGTCAATGCGAACAAGAGGTGACCGAGACGTGTAACCAATGGCACCCCATACCATCACGCCGGGTGATATGCCAGTATGGCGATGACGCATACACGCTTCCAATGTGCGTTCACGCGGATGCGACCATCATGATGCTGCAAACAGAACCTGGAGTCATCCGAAAAAATGACGTTTTGCCATTCGTGCACCCAGGTTCGTCGTTGCGTACACCATCGCAGGCGCTTCAGTCTGTGACGCAGCATCAAGGATAACCGCAGCCATGGTCTCCGAGATGATAGTCCATGCTGCTGCAAACGTCGTCGAACTGTTCGTGTAGATAGTTGTTGTCTTGCAAACGTCCCCATCTGTTGACTCAGGGATCGAGACGTGGCTGCACGATCCGTTACAGCCATGCGGATAAGATGCCTGTCGTCTCGACTGCTAGTGATACGAGGCCGTTGGGATCCAGCACGGCGTTCCGTATTACCCTCCTGAAACCACCGATTCCATATTGTGCTAACAGTCATTGGATCTCGACCAACGCGAGCAGAAATGTCGCGATACGAAAACCGCTATCGCGATAGGCTACAATCCGACCTTTATCAAAGTCGGAAACGTGATGGTACGCATTCCTCCTCCTTACACGAGGCATGACAACAACGTTTCACCAGGCAACGCCGGTCAACTGCTGTTTGTGAATGAGAAATCGGTTGGAAACTTTCCTCATGTCAGGACGTTGTAGGTGTCGCCACCGGCGCCAACCTTGTGTGAATGGTCTGAAAAGCTAATCATTTGCATATCACAGCTTCTTCTTCCTGTCGTTTAAATTTCGCGTCTGTAGCACGTCATTTGTGTGGTGTAGCGATTTTAATGGCCAGTAGTGTATTCCGGAAGTTGCTGAACAGAGCTCGTGTCCGGAGTACGTTAAAATTGATGATGGTCAACTGCGAAGGCCTGTTGGAAGCGGCGATCCTGTTCAGATGTTCCGTGCTTGTGGTATTTGTTGACGGACACGCGGTAAGCCTTCGACTGGCAGCCTTACCTCGCCCCCCAAGGCTGCGGCCTCGGCCCGAGCATTCCGTTACGAGGGGAAGTGCCACTGGCCGGCTGCCATGTGCATCCGTCGCGCGGCCTCGGCCTTCACCTTGCTGCGACGGCGGGATCTGGGTCTAGCCGACGGCCGGCTGCAGTTTCTCGCGCGCACCTCCGCTATCCGCTGCCAGCACGCGTGCCCACGGAGCCTGCAGAACGGGCCCGCGACGCTGATTGGTTTATGACGGCTGTTGGCGGAGGCCGAGTACGTCAGGGGGCGTGAAACTCGTCACCGATGGCCGGCACGTGACTCCCGCCCGCGGTAATGGAGACAGCACGTGCCGGCCAGCGCGTTCACATCTCTCGACTTGCAGCTCCATTGTGATGGCAAAACATCGCTCTATAAACAGCGCCACAGCTTCTCAGCTATTTATTTTTAACTTTACTTTTAGCTTCTAGCTCTGTCCTCTCAACGTCCTATTTCTCGATCTGCGGCTTGCAGAGCAATCGTTGTTGTTGTTGTTGTTTCCAGTCCAAACACTGGTTTGAATTAGCTCTCCATGCTACTCTATCCTGTGCAAGGCTCTTCATCTTCCGGTAACTATTGCAACCTAAATTGCTCAGAATCTGCTTAGTGTATTCATCCCTTGGCCTCCATCTACGATTTTACCCCCTCCCCCCTCGCTCCCCTCCAGCACTATATTTGGCCGGCTACCTTTTCGGGATCTAACCATAAATGAGTGGTATCAGCAGTATATGTGGGACCTGTACAAACTTGTGGGCTCTCTTCCTTGCAGAGTTAATGCCATAATAAAGACTACATGTGGCGTTGCAAAGTATTAGCGTCTTCTTGGACGGAGGTGGGGGGGGGGGGGGTACTAATTTTTTGTCCACTGTGCTTATCTTTCGATAGCTCGCAATTTTTAGTTGGCATTTTGTGGTGTCCTGGAGCTAGTCCATTGAATTTTGAGCCTTTGGGTAAACTGGGGTCTGGCTTTCATGACATTGCAGGATTACGTCTGATAGCAGCAACTCGGCTTTGAGACAAAATTCATAGCATATTAAAACACTGCATAAGTTGGGACTCGAATCCGAGAAGTTGCCTTTGGCGGGTAATGCTCTTACCAACTGCGCTATCCAGTTATGGGTGGTATATTACTGTTGTATTACGAGTTCCTTTCACTGTAGTATTCGGTGAAAGTAAATAAAATCTTGCTAGTTTCGTCTCCTGGAGGTCAGCCGAAACGTCGCTAATGCTTCCAGTTCGTATTCAGTTTTGCGGTATCACGCGGCTCAATACCGAAATGGTTTTCTTTAAAATTATATGTTGTCTTGTTGTACCACAAATGTTTCTTCTCCCCAGTTCTGTTCAGTGCCTCCTCAATAGTTACGTGATATACCCATCTAATCGTCAGCATTCTTCTGTATCATCACATTTGAAAAGCTTCTATTCTCTTCTTGTCTAAACTGATCATCGTCCATGTTTCACTGCCATACATGGCTACACTCCATAGAAATACTTTCAGAAAGGACTTCCTGACACTTAAATCTATACTCGATTTTAACAAATTTCTCTTCTTCAGAAACGCTTTCCTTGCCATTGCCAGTCTACATTTTATATCCTCTCTACTTCGACCATCATCAGTTATTTTGCTCACCAAATAGCAAAACTCCTTTACTACTTTAAGTGTCTCATTTCGTAATCTAATTCCCTCAGCATCACCTGACTTAATTCGACTACATTCCATTATCCTCGTTTTGCTTTTGTTGATGTTCCTTTCGAGACACTGTCCATTCCGTTCAACTGCTCTTCCAAGTCCTTTGCTGTGTGTGACAGAATTACAATATCATCAACAAACCTCAAAGTTTTTATTTCTTCTCCCTGAACTTTAATTTCTACTCTTTCGTTTCCTTTACTGCTTCCTCCGTTTACAGATCGAGTAACATTCGGGATAGCCTACAACTTTGTCTCACTCCCCTCTCAACCACTGCTTCCCTTTCGTGTCCCTCGACTCTTATAACTGCAATTTGGTTTCTGTACAAATTGTAAATAGCCTTTGGCTCCCTGTATTTTACCTCTGTCACCTTCAGCATTTGAAAGAGAGTATTCTAGTCAACATTGTCAAAAGCTTTCTCTAAGTCTACAAATGATATAAACGTAGGTTTGTATTTCCTTAACCTATCTTCTATGAGAAGTCGTAGGGTCAGTAATGCCTCACGTGTTCTCCAAAATCCAAACTGATCTTCGGCTTCTGCCAGTTTTTCCTACAAATAGGATTCGCGTTAGTACTTTGCAGGCGTGACTTATTAACCTTATAGTTCGCTAATTTTCACACCCGCCGGCACCTGCTTTCTTTGGAATCGGGATTATTACATTCTTCTTGAAGTCTGATTGTATTTCGCTTCTCTGATACATCTTCTTCACTAGATGGAACAGTTTTGTCATGGCTGGCTCTCCCAATGCTATCAGTAGCTCTAACGGAATGTTGTGTATTCCTGGGGCCTTGTTTCGACTTGGGTCTCTCAGTGCTGTGTCAAATTCTTCACTCAGTATCATATCTCCCTTCTCATTTCCCTCTACGTCCTCTTCCATTTCCATAATATCGCCCTCGATACATCTCCCTTGTACACACCCTCTTATAAATTCCTTCCACATTTCTGCTTTCCCTTCTTTGCTTAAGACAGGTTTTCCGTCTGAGCTCTTATTATTGATACAAGTGGTTCTCTTCTCTTCAAAGGCCTCTTTAATTTTCCTGCAGGCAGTATGTATCGTACCCCTAGTAATATTACCGAGCAAGGTGGCGTAGTGGTTAGCACACTGGGCTCGCATTCGGGAGGGCCACGGTTCAAAATCGTCTCCGGCCATCGTGATTTAGGTTTTCTGTGATTTCCCTAAATCGTTTCAGGCAAATGCCGGTATGGTTCCTGTAAAAGGGCACGGCTGATTTCCTTCCCCATCCTTTCCTAATCCAAACTTGTGCTCCGTCTCTAATGATCTCATTGTCGACGGAACGTTAAACGCTAATCTCCTACTCCTACTAATATATGCTTCTACATCCTTACATTTTTCCTATAGCCATTACCGTTTAGCCATTTTGCACATCCTGTTGATCTCTTTTTTTTTTAGATGTTTGTATTCCCTTTCCCCCGCTTCATTTATCGCGTTTTTATATTTTCTCCTTTCATCGATTAAATTCAATATTTCTTGTGTTACTTATGGATTTCAACTACCTCTCGTCTTTTTACCCACTTGATCCTCTGCTGCTTCACTATTTCATCTCTCAAAGCTACCCATTCATTTTCTACTGTAATCCTTTTCCCTGTTCTTGTCGATCGTTCCCTAATACTCTCTCTCTGGTTCTTTCAGTTCATCCAAGTCCCATTTCCTTAAGTTTCTGCCTTTTTTTCATTTTCTGCACTTTTAATCTGCAGGTCATAACCAATAAATTGTGGTCAGATTCCACATCTGCCCCTGGAATGTCTTACAGTTTAAGATCTGGTTCGTATATCTCTAACTATTATATAATCAATCTGAAATCTTCCCGTGTCTCCATGTTTCTTCCACGTATACAGCCTTCTCTCATGATTTTTAAACCAAGTGTTAGGTATGATTAAATTATTCTCTGTGCAAAATTCTACCTGTCGACTTCTTTTTTTCATCCCTTTCCCCCCGTCCATATTCACCTACTACTTTTCCTTCTTTTCCTGCCGGCCGAAGTGGACGAGCGGTTCAGGCGCTTCAGTTCGGAACCGCGCTGCTGCTACGGTCGCAGGTTCGAATCCTGCCTCGGGCATGGATGTATGTGGTGTCCTTAGGTTAGTTAGGTTTAATTAGTTCTAAGTTCTAGGGGACTGATGACCTCAGATGTTAAGTCCCGTAGTGCTCAGAGCCATTTGAACCATTTGAACCTTCTTTTCCTTTTCCTACTATCGAATTCCAGTCCCCCTGAATATTAAATTTTCGGCTGCGTTAAGTAGGTGAATAATTTTTTTTATCTCATCATACGTTTCCTCAATTTCCTCCTCATCTGCGGAGCTAGCTGGCGTATAAACTCCTACTACTGTGGTGGATGTGGGCTTCGTATCTATCTTGGCTACAATAATGTGTTCGCTATGCTGTTCATAGTAGCTTACCCGCGTTCCTACTTCTTTACTCATTATTGAACCTACTCCTGCATTACCCCTATTTTATTTTGTATTTATAACCCTATATTCACCTGACCAGAAGTCCTGTTCCTCCTGCCACCGAACTTTCTCACTATACCTAACTTTAAATTGTCCATTTCCCTTTTTAAATTTGCTAACCTACCTTCCCAATTATGGGATCTGACATTACAAGCTCCGATCCGTAGAACGCCAGTTTTGTTTGTGCTGATAACGACGTCCTCCTAAGTAGTCCCTGCCCGGAGATTCGACCGGGGGGACTATCTTACCTCCGGAATATTTTAGCCAAGAGGACGCCATCGTCATTTAACCATACAGCAGAGCTGCATGCCCTCGGGAAAAATTACGGCTGTAGTTTCTGCTTGCTTTCAGCCGTTCGCAGTACCAGCACAGCAAGCTCGGTTTTGTTGATGTTACAAGGCCAGATCAGTCAATCATCCAGACTGCAACTACTGAAAAGGCTGCTGCCCCTCTTCAGAAACCACACGTTTGTCTGGCCTCTCAACAGATACCCCTCCGTTGTAGTTGCACCTACGGTACGGCTATCTGTATCGCTGAGGCATGCAAGTCTCCCCACCAACGGCATGATCCATGGTTCATAGGGGGGGGGGGGGGCAGAGCAATTACTAGTCACAAAATAATTTTAATTAACGCGTAGTTCTAGAAAATGCTGTACAGTCTTAAAGTGAATTCACAGTGTGTTCACATGACTTGCAAAATTGGAAGGGCCACTATTTTAAGTCAAACTCGTGCTCGCCGGACAAAATACGGAATCCAGCAACATTAATGTGACCACCACCTACGTTCGACGTCGTCATGCAGTAACCACTCACAGACGGCAGTCGGCAGCACTAAAAGTCGAGGGCACATACACTGAGGTGGCAAAGTTATGGGATGTTGATATACAGTTATGCAGATGGCGGTAGTATCATGTACACTAGGTATAAAAGGGCACTTCATTGGCGGAGCTGTCATTTGTAAACAGGTGATTCATATGAGAACATTACCGACGTGATTATAGCCGCACGACGAGAGTTAAGACTTTGATCGCGGACAGTAGTTGGAGCTAAACGCATAGGACATTCCATTTCGGAAATTGTTCGGTAATTCAGTATTCTAGGATCCATAGTGTCAAGAGTGTGCCGAGAATACCAAATTTCAGGAATTACATCACACCACGAACAACGGAATGGCTGATGGCCTTTACTTAACAACCGAGAACAGTGGCGTTTGCGTAGAGGTGTCAGTGCTAACAGAAAAGCAACACTGCGTGAAATAACCGCGGAAATCGATGTGAGACGTACGACGAACGTATCTGTTAGGACACGGCGGCGAAATTTGGTGTTAGTGTGCTAGGGCAGCACTTCGCTGACACGTCGTCTTCTAAGACAACAGCTGTGTTAACAGATCTGCACGCATACGTTACTGGTTTGACGAACACTCAGCCGTCCTACTGCACCAGACTGGACCGCTAAATTACCCTTTCCTAATCCCACAGGATATTTCCGGGACTGTTTGGGGGTGAGTTGTAGCAATTAAGACCCCTCAGTTTGGTACTTTTTCGGGATCTAATCATAAATGAGTGGTATCAGCAGAGTATGAGGGACCTGAACAAACTTGTGGGCTGTCTTCCTCGCCGAGTTGATGCCATAATGAAGACTACAGGTGGCGTTGCAAAGTATTAACGTCTTCTTGGGCGGGGGGAGGTACAAATTTTTTGTGCACTGTGTTTATCTTTCGATATCTCGCAATTTTTAGTTGGTATTTTGTGGTGGCCTGGAGCTAGTCCATTAAATTTTGAGCCTTTGGGTAAACTGGGGTCTGGCTTTCATGACACTGCAGGATTACGTCTGATAACAGCAACTCGGTTTTGAAACAAACTTCATAGCGTATTAAAACACTGCGTATGTTGGAACTCGAATCCGAGAAGTTACCTTTGGCGGTTAATGCTCTTACCAACTGCGCTATCCAGTTATGGGTGGTATATTAATGTTGTATTATGGGATCCTTTCACTATAGTATTCGGTGAAAGTAAATATAATGTGGCTAGTTTCTCTGCTGGAAGTCAGCCGAAACGTCGCTAATGGTTCCAGTTCGTATTCAGTTTTGCGGTATCACGCGGCTCAATACCGAGATGGTTTCCTTTAAAATGACCTGTAGATACAGGTATCATTTCTTCAAGACATTCAGTTTCGACTGTATGATCACATTCGGATACTGCTACTTTTTCTTATATAATTTATTATTATACACGTAGTAGACTCTTTGTGGATCACGTGAAGGTTCTACAGTTTCTCCTGCGGTTTTTCCATGACACCTTCATTTTTTCGCTCATGGCTTTCTTTCTTTCATCCGTCCACTTTGTACTGGTCTTTTTGGCTCTTGTCTCTGGCTGGTCTTCCCACCTGTCTATTTTGCTTCTGTAGGTGTTACGGTCTGCAGTGTCCTGAATGGTGAGTTGAGAATCAGTAAGGTCTCTTCGTACTTGTTCGGCCCACGTCATACCTTTAAGGTTTTCAGTGGCTGTGAGTATCTGGCGTGTGACTCTATACTCAGGGAGTCTGTGTATGTGACCATAGAATTATAGGTGTCTTTTTCTGATGTCAGTAGCAATATTTGAAATTTTCTCTGTAGTTTTGTTGGTTTGCAGCCTATATCCAGCTTCAGTTTTTCGTGGTCCAAGGATTTTCCCAATGATGTTTCATTCTTTTTTTTGTTGTAGATTTCCTAGCGACAAGGTTTCTGTTGCGTATAGCACCTCGGGTTTAATGACAGTGCTGAAGTGCCTGATTTTTGCATGCTTGGTCATGCACTTTTTGTTGTAAAGTTGGTGTGTTCGACCATAGGCTCTCTTTAGTTTCTATGCTTAAGTTTCTTGAGATTTTTTTCCTAGTCCAATGGGTTCCAAAATTTCCCCCAGGTATTTAAAATGTGTAACTCTGTTTATCCGTCCATATTTTGTGGTGAGATTCTGTATGTTTTAAGAGTGTACACACAAATTCCGTTATATATATATACAGGATGCTACAAAAAGGTACGGCCAAACTTTCAGGAAACATTCCTCACACACAAAGAAAGAAAATATGTTATGTGGACATGTGTCCGGAAACGCTTACTTTCCATGTTAGAGCTCATTTTATTACTTCTCTTCATATCACATTAATCATGGAATAGAAACGCACAGCAACAGAACGTACCAGCGTGACTTCAAACACTTTGTTACAGGAAATGTTCAAAATGTCCTCCGTTAGCGAGGATACATGCATCCACCCTCCGTCGCATGGAATCCCTGATGCGCTGATGCAGCCCTGGAGAATGGCGTATTGTATCACAGCCGTCCACAATACGAGCACGAAGAGTCTCTACATTTGGTACCGGGGTTGCGTAGACAAGTGCTTTCAAATGCCCCGATAAATGAAAGTCAAGAGGGTTGAGGTCAGGAGAGCGTGGAGGCCATGGAATTGGTCCGCCTCTACCAGTCCATCGGTCACCGAATTTGTTGTTGAGAAGCGTACGAACACTTCGACTGAAATGTGCAGGAGCTCCATCGTGCAGGAACCACATGTTGTGTCGTACTTGTAAAGGCACATGTTCTAGCAGCACAGGTAGAGTATCCCGTATGAAATCATGATGACGTGCTCCATTGAGCGTAGGTGGAAGAACATGGGGCCCAATCAAGACATCACCAACAACGGCTGCCCAAACGTTCACAGAAAATCTGTGTTGATGACGTGATTGCACAATTGCGTGCGGATTCTCGTCAGCCCACACATGTTGATTGTGAAAATTTACAATTTGATCACGTTGGAATGAAGCCTCATCCGTAAAGAGAACATTTGCACTGAAATGAGGATTGACACATTGTTGGATGAACCATTCGCAGAAGTGTACCCGTGGAGGCCAATCAGCTGCTGATAGTGCTTGCACACGCTGTACATGGTACGGAAACAACTGTTTCTCCTGTCACTCCATACAGTGACGTGGTCAACGTTACCTTGTACAGCACCAATGTCTCTGACGCTGACATTAGGGTTATCGTCAACTGCATGAAGAATTGCCTCGTCCATTGCAGGTGTCCTCGTCGTTCTAGGTCTTCCCCAGTCGCGAGTCATAGGCTGGAATGTTCCGTGCTCCCTAAGACGCCGATCAATTGCTTCGAACGTCTTCCTGTCGGGACACCTTCGTTCTGGAAATCTGTCTCGATACAAACGTACCGCGCCACGGCTATTGCCCCGTGCTAATCCATATATCAAATGGCCATCTGCCAACTCCGCATTTGTAAACATTGCACTGACTGCAAAACCACGTTCGTGGTGAACACTAATCTGTTGATGCTACGTACTGATGTGCTTGATGCTAGTACTGTAGAGCAATGAGTCGCATGTCAACACAAGCACCGAAGTCAACATTACCTTCCTTTAATTGGGCCAACTGGCGGTGAGTCGAGGAAGTACAGTACATACTGACGAAACTACAATGAGCTCTAACATGGAAATTGAGTGTTTCCGGACACGTGTCCACATAATATCTTTTTTTTATTTGTGTGTGAGGAATGTTTCCTGAAAGTTTGGCCGTACCTTTTTGTAACACCCTGTATATATACTGTACTGCACATGACTGGGGGGAAAGTAAATCAGGACGCATCCCTATCGAAAACATCGAAAGATAAATCGTTTCTGGTTAAAATCGACATCTACAGTTGCATGTATTACTCCACAAGCCACAATAAGGTGCATACGGAGATTGCTTGCCATTATCAGCCACTTCAGGCGAGGGACAACTGATTGCAGGCGTCCGCGCGTTCCCGGGTCTTGCTCATCTTCTTGCCGTCATACATACGCGAAAGAAACGAACTAATGGGCTGAACTGTCTAGCAGACTACCGTACCCGAAACACACTCCTCCAAATGTACGAAACAGGTAAAAGAGGAGATCATCTTGTTTCTTCCAATGATTATCATAAGTATATATGAAACATCGTCGAAACTGTCTCGTATTGACTGAACGACCTATCATTTCTCCAGAAGTGATGCTGTTTGATATCCTTCTACGTCTGCGTTGAACCAGAAATGGCTTGGATCTCAAAACTTTTGGCAGTATGTAGAGGTTTTATTTGAAGTTCTCCTCAATCCGCCAATAAATAGTGGCGTTACGCTTTCCTGCGATCTTTCTACTCATAGCGAGGCTTGACTGGCCGCCATCTTTGTTGCTTATCATTAGACAAAATCTTATGAATTTATATATTGGACATTGTTGAGCACTTGGTGTGGCCGGCCGGAGTGGCCGAGCGGTTAAAGGCGCTACAGTCTGGAACCGCACGACCGCTATGGTCGCAGGTTCGAATCCTACCTCGGGCATGGATGTGTGTGATGTCCTTAGGTTAGTTAGGTTTAAGTAGTTCTAAGTTCTAGGGGACTTAATGACCACAGCAGTTGAGTCCCATAGTGCTCAGAGCCATTTGAACCAACACTTGGTGTCCCCTCTATCCGATGTGGATCTTTAGCCACAGCCGTTGCATAGCTTTTACACTATACTCAATCCTGTGACGTTTTGTTGAGTGATGCAGAAAATAAATTCTGTCGTCGGAGTAAAACATTTTCGGATCTACAACATATATAACATATTTTTATTTGTTGTGTTTGAAGAATTGGTCTTCAGAATTGGGTATTATCTTTTTACAGGTTGTCTGAAAGTGATTAACTCGTTTAACAAAAGTTAATGAGGATAAAAACTTAGTGCAATTTTTACGTAATCATAGGACAAAAAGATTTTTTTTTCGTCAAAAGAACCATCCGATTTTACAAGGGTATATCTTTTGCATATCCGGTCAGCCAAAAAGTTTCGAGACAGAATTAATAAAAATAGAGAAAAGTAAAGATGTTTCAGGTATTTTACATAATCTCCCCTCATGCCCACGTGAAATTTATAGAAGTGTTTCTTTGGTATGTTGTTCAATTCGCGCGCCACACCCGAGCCTTTAGGGTCTTGACGAACCATCAGAGGCCATTCTGCTGTTAGTCGTTTTGTAATAAATAGTTCGTACCGATATCACCAAGTCTCGTCGTCCATGACGAGAAAAGAAATGTCCGCGTTTCTCGTTTCAGTCAAGTCGCGGCGGGCGTCCACGAGTCGTTGTGTTGTGTTCGGGAGAATGTCTTTAACACTTGATCTATGGATGCTCAGTTCGTTGCTCCATTGCGGTTTGTGACAACTATTTTGACACGCTAGGGTTGCACGTCCACTGCTTAACACCGCCTGCTCGCAACTGATTGGTCGGATAAACATCTGTTGTTTACAGTTGCTGTTACTTCAGGCTACCACCGTGGTTACTCTGTTGACGTGGCTTACACGCTGGGATTGAAGCCAGTGTCAAAACGTTATGGACGGGAGGTGTACACCAACTCAGTTAGTTTTGACATTTGTTTTTGGGACGAAACTTTTGAATTGCGTGCCACAAACGCTCGGTAAGATCTTGACCGGACGCACGACAAAAGATGACAGCCAAACTCGATCCACACTTTTGCAATCATTTCTAGAGTTACTCCTTTCAGTGCTGTTGCTAAAGTTTCTGGAAGGGCACGCACATGGACGAAGAGCTTCGCAAACCCCTACAAAATAAATCAGATACCGTGATATCAGGTGACTGGAATCCTTTGGCACGATGCGGGAGCCATACGCCGTTTACAGCCGGTCCAGCGTTGAGACAGCTCATTGTTACGTACGAAATACTCTTGCAGGCAGGCACCAACCAATGTGCTGCTACTCCGTGCTGTTGGAAAGCGAAATTTTTAGCGGATTCTCGCATTTGTGGAGAAAACCGGATGTCCATTTCCAGATACGTGAGTAGTGTAACCGTTTTTTCCGCAAAAAAAAAAAAAATAGGCTGCAAATATTTTCTTTGGAAACAGCACAAAACTAACGAGTCTGTCTCGTGCTCGGCTACGGTGTGTAGTGCTATGCTCCCCCCACATCCTTAGACTGTGAGGGTTCACTTTTCCGGTTGGAAGAACAATAAACGCGAAAGGAAATTGTTTTCTTCCATCTCCATGCCCAGAATAAATTCACAAAACCCTACAGTTTGCTGTCTTTTATTGTAATGAAGGCCCTGTAGCGACTGAAGCCTGTGTTTGCAACACAAACGCCACTGCAGAATACATCAGACACACACACAACGAATATTCCAAGGAGCCCTTACACGGTAAACATTTATTGCACGGTACTGAGTATTGCACAGTAATATTGACCTATGAGAGCGGTATTGACGTTTTTTCCTTATACCGAAAGAAACTTAAAAGCTTTAAAAATGTAGGCGCTCGCTCAATATATTGCACAATACAGGGTGATTCAAAAAGAATACCACAACTTTAAAAATGTGTATTTAATGAAAGAAACATAATATAACCTTCTGTTATACATCATTACAAAGAGTATTTTAAAAGTTTTTTTTCACTCAAAAACAAGTTCAGAGATGTTCACTATGGCCCCCTCCAGACACTCGAGCAATATCAACCCGATACTCCAACTCGTTCCACACTCTCTGTAGCATATCAGGCGTAACAGTTTGGATAGCTGCTGTTATTTCTCGTTTCAAATCATCGATGGTGGCTGGGAGAGGTGGCCGAAACACCATATCCTTAACATACCCCCATAAGAAAAAATCGCAGGGGGTAAGATGAGGGCTTCTTGGAGGCCAGTGATGAAGTGCTCTGTCACGGGCTGCCTGGCGGCCGATCCATCGCCTCGGGTAGTTGACGTTCAGGTAGTTACGGACAGATAAGTGCCAATGTGGTGGCGCTCCATCCTGCTGAAATATGAATTGTTGTGCTTCTTGTTCGAGCTGAGGGAACAGCCAATTCTCTAACATCTCCAGATACTGTAGTGCAGTTACAGTAGCACCTTCGAAGAAAAAGGGACCAAAAACTTTATTGGCTGAAATGGCACAGAAAACGTTCAGGCGAGTCACGTTCATACTGAGTTGTTTCCCGCGGATTCTCAGTGCCCCATATACAGACATTGTGACGGTTGACTTTCCCGTTAGTGTGGAAAGTTGCTTCATCACTAAACACAATCTTTGAAACGAAAGATTCATCTGTTTCCATTTGAGCAAGGGTAAAATCACAGAAATCGATTCTTTTAATCTTATCAGCTGCAGACAGTGCTTGAACCAATTTCAGACGATAAGGTTTCATAACTAACCTTTTTCGTAGGACTCTCCATACAGTTGATTGTGGAATTTGCAGCTCTCTGCTAGCTCTGCGAGTCGATTTTCCTGGGCTGCGAACAAATGCTTGCTGGATGCGTGCTACATTTTCATCACTCGTTCTCGGCCGTCCAGAACTTTTCCCTTTGCACAAACACCCATTCTCTGTAAACTGTTTATACCAACGTTTAATACACCACCTATCATGAGGTTTAACACCATACTTCGTTCGAAATGCACGCTGAACAACTGTCGTCGATTCTTCTGCCGTACTCAATAACACAAAAAGCTTTCTGTTGAGCGGTCGCCATCTTAGCATCAACTGACGCTGACGCCTAGTCAACAGCGCCTCAAGCGAACAAATGTACAACTAAATGAAACTTTATAGCTCCCTTAATTCGCCGACAGATAGTGCTTAGCTCTGCCTTTTGTCGTTGCAGAGTTTTAAATTCCTAAAGTTGTGGTATTCTTTTTGAATCACCCTGTATATTGTACCCCGTAAGGGCGATATAGCGCAATAAACGGAAGTTCTCTGCCGAGACAGAGAGAACGTGGTGTCTTTGATAGTAAGCAGAAATGTTTACTCCCAGGAGTTTCCAGAATAGACGAATAAGAACAGTTCAGCAGTCCAGTTAGGAAACGTGTTTTCCCCCACCCTTGAAACAGTTGTCTCATCACGGGCATAAGACGATGTAAGCGTTCAATTACTAATTAGTAAATAATTGCTTTATTTCCTTTGCAACAGTTCTTATAGTAGAGAAATACCGGGAAACCGGCATATGACAATGATAAATTATTCAGCTACCTTGTTTAAATTACAATTAGTTGTTGTCGTTTACGAATGTATGCTGAAGCGAATGTGCCCGTGGACCGTTGAAATCTTTTGAGATTTATTTGCCCCTTCTGCATAATTTCTGCTTGCAGTGCAAACAAGTCACATATGGCTCTGAGCACTATGGGACTTAACATCTATGGTCATCAGTCCCCTAGAACTTAGAACTACTTAAACCTAACTAACCTAAGGACATCACACAACACCCAGCCATCACGAGGCAGAGAAAATCCCTGACCCCGCCGGGAATCGAACCCGGGAACCCGGGCAAGTCACGTATTTCGGACATAAATATTGCAGAGTAATATTGTGCCGTTCTTGACGTCGCACTGTCATGCCATATATTGACACAACATTATTGCCCAATAAATATTGGACATGTGACGGACCCTTAATTTTCGGCTGGCACGACGAGTAGACTTTTGTGGATAACGTTTAACACTCGTGAACGAAAACCTGGGCCGACTTGTGGATTTCACATTACGTAAACAGCCAGTGTTTTGAAGTTGCTGGTGCCATCGTCGAATGATCTGGACTCTAGCAGCCTTAACCGTTGAGATTTTAAAAATTAGATTTTTTGAATTTTGCCCCTTTTTATTAGATTATTGGGCATATACTGAGACAGAACAGTGTGAGAAACAAGTGTTACATACATTAACTGAACACATACGGGGTGGTTTCAAATGGAGCCAGTGCGCATGAAATGTCATTACTTCTGACGGTAAGGTAAAACGCAGTTCCTTTCTGCAGATAGGCATAGGGCTACCTGATAGACAGCACACGTCTGTCTGCTTCTGTGAGGTTCCTTCTTTGTGCTACAGTGTGAACAGTGCCTTGAGGTGCCATGTATCGGTAGATGCTTTGCTTCTGTTGTATGCGATATGGGTCTGTAATTTAGCCGGATTACTACTACTTCCTGGCGAATCGGCTTAACGGATTTGCCCAGGATAGCAAAACGTGATTCTTCCACCTATCCTTCACAGTCATGGTGCTGACGGTGACTTGACTTTGTCGTCCTTAAGAGTTGGACGTTTCACTGAACTCACGCTTTCAGTGCGAGTATTATTCGGAAGGTGCTTAGTTCTGCGTCGATGACAAGAGTTGATCTTATTAAGTTAATCGCGTGATGGGAAACCGGACTCCAGCTGCTTATGCAGAAATTAGCATGTGAGAGAATTACAGCGCCGGCTTGTCGGGTGCCGTGAGAACTGCGCGGAAGAGCGCGCATTTGCATGAAGGCCGCGCCTGCGCATGCGCGAGCGCCCGTGTTCTTGTTGTATACGCGCCCGAGCAGCCAGCAGCACTGGCGAGGCGGCGGCCTTGCCGAACGTATATGCTTGCTTGCTAATGCGCCGGCTCGTTTAGAGAAGAACGATAATGGTTTTCGCTCTCGGAGCCTGCAGCCAGCTGTCCTCGGAGCGAGTCGCATCGCGAGGCCAGCTCCCGTGTTCTGCTGTGCTGTGTTACGGAATGGGAATGTCGTATTTCATCTCCGTTACGCCACCTGACGTGGATGCACTGTTCGAGAAACCTGCGGGCGAGGCGTGAAACACTCTGATTTTTCACTCAAATGTACACTGCTGTCCAGTACAAGGGAGGATACCAATAACGAAATTATACTTACTCTTCGTGCGCAGTGTTGAGGGTGGGCGAGAAGTCTCCGTACCCCTGCAGTTAGATTAAAATTATTTGATAGTTAACATTTCAGTCACGGACGAACCGTTCGCCGTTGCCAGACTGCCACAACAGTTAGTCATCTCTGTTCCAGTTCCTTGTCCGGCTTCCTTTCTTGATGTGTTTGGATCCCGATTCCTGGCTCTGGCCGTTTTCTTTCGTATTTCATCACACGTGATAACCACACCAAGCCCACACACACACACACACACACACACACACAAAACGAAGCTGATGAAAAAAAAAAAAATGCTTCAAATGGCTCTGAGCACTACGCGAATTAACTTCTGAGGTCATCAGTCGCCGAGAACTTAGAACTAATTAAACCTAACTAACCTAAGGACATCACACACATCCATGCCCGAGGCAGGATTCGGTCGCGCGGGTCCAGACTGTAGCGCCTAGAACCGCACGGCCACTCCGGCCGGATTACTGATGAAATATACTCGTTTCATACACAGCAGAAACCAAACACTACTGCGCACAAGATTCAGCGTCATATTTAATTACGGATATCGGCCTATGTTACACAAGCTTCGCACGACACTGCGTGAAGCGGAGTTTTTTAAGGCTGCAATCTAGGGTTGCGAGTAGGCATGAGAGCAATAGCCGGCCGAAGTGGCCGTGCGGTTAAAGGCGCTGCAGTCTGGAACCGCAAGACCGCTACGGTCGCAGGTTCGAATCCTGCCTCGGGCATGGATGTTTGTGATGTCCTTAGGTTAGTTAGGTTTAACTAGTTCTAAGTTCTAGGGGACTAATGACCTCAGCAGTTGAGTCCCATAGTGCTCAGAGCCATGAGAGCAATAAATAAAATTACCAACTGCAGTATAGCGCTGTGTCGCAGTGATTAGCGTAATTTCCTCTCGTGTAGAAATTAGTGGGTCAAAACTCGTCACATACTGAGAAATATTTTTAATTTCTAAATCTAATCAAAAGACTTCCATTATTATTTTATTCAGTTAATTGATTTATATGTAATTATTTGTTTCTAACACTTCGCCGCATCATTTTCAAAATCTTTTTGAGTACTTTATTTGCTCTCATTTTTCATCCTGTCGTGCTTTTTTCGTTTGGAATCTGCTTCTGTCGGCTATAATTTGCAACCGTGTGCCTATCAAGGCTGCTCATCGGTTGGTAACGCGGCAACTTGCTTCAAATGGCTCTGAGCACTATGGGACTTAACTGTTAAGGTCATCAGTCCCCTAGAACTTAGAACTACTTAAACCTAACTAACCTAAGGACATCACACATATCATGCCCGAGGCAGCATTCGAACCTGCGACCGTAGCGGTCGCGCGGTTCCAGACTGTAGCGCCTAGAACCGCTCGGCAACACCGGCCGGCAGCGCGGCAACTCTTGTAGCCAATGTGAGAATAGTTTCAGTTAACCAACGACAGCGAGAAATTACAGTTTACTTTTCGCGCTGAAAATGAAATTTTTCAGTCGTGACTTTACACGTAGAGGTTGGCTTTAGTCGCCGTGAACAAAGCCATCGTGGTTTTAGTTCTGCCGCAGGTTGTTAACCGCCGATTTCTCGAATACACTGCGCATCACGAGGTTATGGTTGCGGTAGGACAAGAGTTTAAATTCAGGGCTACAAAAGGCGTCGTGTGCCGCTGTTTAATCATTGATCATTTAAAGTTAACTGTCGACAGAGCGCTCCCATTTTCGTCCGTCATATCGTGCAGCGGCCGCCTCCAACATTGATTATTAACAGCAATTGTGGAGTGGCCCACCTTCAGTGTGTGTGTGTGTGTGTGTGTGTGTGTGTGTGTGTGTGTGTTTGTGTGTGTGTGTGTCTCGTAGCACTGTAGCGGCAAGTGGCAGACGTCAGGTATAAAGTAACTTTAATCGGACTATAGTATCGAACGCTAATTGATATTATTTGTTTTAACACAGGTACTTACATATGTATTAACTATCCATTATATCGGTATGTTCCCCAAGATGCTGTAAACACATTTCCACACGCTCCCATGTTCTTCTTGACGTAGTTTTGAACATGTCCGGTGTTATAGTGCGAAATGAGAACTATCGCGTTTCTTCGTTTGTAGCATAACGACGTGCAGAGACATTCACCTTAATGACTCCCGATAGCGAATTGTCAGATGTAGTGATGTTAGGTTTAGTTGGTGGTGCTGATGAACCACGACCTATCCGCTGTCCTGGGAAGTGTTCATTTAGGAACACACGCACTGCAAGAGCGTAGTGTAGTGAGGAAGCACTCGCGTTTTGCTGCAGCTATGTGCGTTCTATGACACCTCCTTCCTCATCCCGTCAAAAAGTGCAGTTCAAGCAGATGCTGTGAAGTCATCGCAGTCCGTATCATTACCCGAGGTGGATTCTTTTCTAACTGTGATGAGGATTCTCTTATTTCTAGCACTTGCTCTGAGATAAATGGTTCATTTATCTGAAAATATGCCTCCTGCTTAGCTGTGTGGCAACGTGTTTGCCTGCCTGCAGCTGGCCCGGGTTAGAATCCCAGCCGGGTTGGAGATTTTTCTCCACTCGTGAACTAGATGTTGTGTTTAATGTCCCGTCGACAACGAGGTCATTAGAGACGGAGCACAAGATCTATTAGGGAAGGATGGGGAAGGAAATCGGCCGTGCTCTTTCAAACGTACCATCCCGGCATTTTCCTGAAGCAATTTAGGGAAATCACGGAAAACCTGAATCAGGATGGCCGGATGCGAGTCCAGTGTGCTAACTACTGCACCACCTCGCTCGATGTCGTCGTCGTCATCATGATCATCATCATCATCATCATCATCGTCATTATCATCATCATCATCACCGACGCACAAGTGGCCCAATGTGGTTTCGCCTGAAATAAGTCTCGCAACAGGCGGCCGAACTTCCCCAGATGGGGCCTCCCGGCCACCAATGCCACACGATCATTTCAACTTTGGTTCCATTCGCTCCATTTGGAAATTGAATTAATAAACCACGACATGTTAAAACGCGGTCATTCCGGTCTGTATCCGATAACTCGTTTAGGAACGTCGGTCGAAAAAGTCTGACTTTATGAACTCTTTTCGCGTGATATCGCGTTCTTGTGCCCCGTGTGCAAAGGTCCGAAGGACGCTTACGTGTCGACTTCGCAGGGAATTGTTCAATCGAAACAGAGACTCCGGCACATGTTTCCTCTCGTGTCTTCTTCCTTCCATTCTACGACCAGTCGTTAACACTGCAAAAAGCAAAACCACATCTTTCACAATCCAGAAGCGTTTGCCTTTCCCAGTGGAGTCGTATTAAATCTTTCCTGGAATGCTCCCGTAATCTGTCTGATTGTCTGCCCCGTGTGTTGTCATTCGTGCACCCACGCACTTCACACCAAGCGCTCCCAATAGTACAACTATGGCCGCCCACATCTGCCGTGACTACAAATTAAAAATCGACTGCGAGAACACGTTAGCATGATTTCCAACAATTGATAAGAAGTAACAGAGCCATCAACTTGCATAATAACGTTTGATACCAAACAGGGGTTACGGGGGTAAGAAGACCTTTCTCCCAACCTGTAGTTGGAAGATTGCATCGTCAAATTTATTGGTGATTTGGAGCTAACATAAAGTCATAAAACGCTAATCTAAGGTGATAAATTTATTACTAAGTGGTGCCACCTTTGATGCAATAACAGCTCTAAAACGATTGGAAGCATACGCTGCAATGTTCGCTGAACGTTCGTTTAGAAGATGCTGTTGGTAGCTCCATGCTTCATCTGGGCGGCCTGCTACTGGACAGTTGCACATCTATTCACCCGTAGATATTCAGCAGCCGTTGTTCACCCGTGTCATCTGTGTCCCGTGGTCCACTACGGAGTAGACAACTACAGAGCTGAATCCGATCTCAGGCACAGAAACGCAATCTACGCACTGTTAAAATACATACATTCAGATCAAATTTTACTTGATTCACAGCTAAATGGCGCATCTTCCTTCACTTACAACTGACAGTGGCGGCTACGGAAGGGTGGGACTTTCTCGTAATTAATATTGCCAAAATCAGGGCTGAGCAATTGCACAGGCTTGCCAAGAGGGGACTATTGCTGAAAAATATACTGTATAGAGCTAAACGTGCCTCCTTGGCTTGAACATCTGAGGTCATGAGTCCCCTAGAACTTAGAACTAGTTAAACCTAACCAACCTAAGGACATCACACACATCCATGCCCGAGGCAGGATTCGAACCTGCGACCGTAGCAGCAGCGCGTTTCCGGACTGAAGCGCCTAGAACCGCTCGGCCACACCGGCCGGCTAGATGATAATACGACAAGCAGTTTCGTCTTTAGTGTGGAGGAGAGTAGTTAGGATAACACTATGATTTCTCCAGGTTCTCCTTATGCATGGAATGTTTGAACTCGTGATGGAGTTTTCGATCCAGAGTGTCGATGGAAAGCAGGTGTCCAGGTTCCGGACGGCGTGTGAGGACTGCGGCCAGTTCGAGCCTGACTCACTCTCCCGTCGCTTACGTCACCTGTGGTTGCGAAGTGAATCAACGGTACTCGCGGATACGTTAGCTCCTCATTCCACAACAACAAAACTCGGGCAAGTTTTAAATAATTTTTGGGCGAAGTCTCACCGTGGGTCTCCTTCCTGTCGCGACATTTCTCGGAGAATGTTTTCAACGAAGAACGTTTATAACTTCCGACTTGTACGGACAGCAATCGAGTATAAGGAGTGTCTTGTTGTTTTTATCGATTGCCCCTTGTCAATAACGTAACTGGTTGTCGCAGATTCACCGGAGGATAATTCTGCGTCTGATCTGCCAATATCAGAAGAGGGGAAACGCGAATAATTCGTAAAGAATTCGCAACCGCACAATGTTCTTGTCCCACAAACAGAATAAAGTTAATTTTTTTTTTCGTAACAAGAAGGCTTCACTTGAGTCAGTAGACTTTATAAGAGTGTGTTGCAGTTCCATTAAACGAAATGCCCCTTTCCTGTACGACGTGTACATCAGCCATCCACCTGTACACCATCTGGTCAAAAGCTTACGGATACTTTTCAGTGGACATTAATATGGGGTGAGACCACACTTCGCCTTTATGAGAGCTTGAACTCTGCTAGGGACACTTTTAGTGACCTGTATCAGTGACTGAGGAGGAATAGCCCGCCATTGTTCCTCAGGACCCAAAACCAGAGAAGGTAGTCATATTGGATGGCGGGATCTGTAGTTAGTGAAGTCGGTGTTCAAACTCATCCCGAATGTATTTCACTGCGTTCGGGTCGGGACTCTCGACAGGCCAGCCCGTTTCAAGTATGTTCGAAACTTCTTTATTTAAATGATTGTCGCTGTACTTAAATTGTTGCATGACTGAGACCCACAATATCCTAGCGCAACGCAATCTGACTGCTCAAAGAAAGATAGCCTGACTTCAAATAATTAATTCTAAAGAATATCCCTGACTAAAAATAAATGCTAACAATAACCTAATATTTCATTAGGCACTTACCTCACAAAAATCTTCATTACGCGAACTACTGCAATACAGCGATCGTCAATACTGCCAGCTAAATAAAAAATTCTAACTACTAAAGCCATTTGCTACTAATAGGCATGTGGTTAGCAAAGGAAAGATTTTGTTGCAAACCAAATAATGTGTTTTTTTTACCTTAATAATGTGACAAGCAGACACGAATGTAAATCGTCATTGACATCTAGTAGAAAGGTATATAATCATGAATAATATCCAACCTCCAAGTCGAACATGTACAGATCGTTAGCCTACGCTAACACTTCAGACCTCTACCCTTCATCAATGCTAACTTACCACATCTAACATCCATCACTGCTGGCTGTTCACCTCTAACTGCCCAACAGTACTTCCATCACTGCTGGCGACCAACTTCCAACTGCCCAACACTACTCGCGATTAATTTCCAACAACGAGTCCAACCAGCCACACAGTCTCTTACAAAGAAAGCGCAGTCAGAGATCCAATGCAAAGCGCTACACAGCGCTGCCAACACAGAAGCAGCCCACGTACATGTTGTCCCGAAACCATTCCTTCGACAGATACGGCTTTGTGACAGGGTGTATGCATTGTTATGTTGAGAGAATCTACGTCTCCGGGACCTTCCTTTACTGTACGCAGTATGCAGTGCTGCAAATTGTATTCATGTCCTTCCGCATTCAGCGTTTTCTTGAGAGCAATAAAGGGTCAACATCCTAACCACGAAAATCACCCCCATATCAAAACACCACCTCCTCCGTAATTCATTGTTGGCACTACCCACGGTGTCAGGTAACGTTTTCCATGCATTCGCCAAGTCGAAACCCTTCCGCCGGCCGCTGTGGCCGAGCGGTTCTAGGCGCTTCAGTCCGGAACCGCGCGACTGCTACGGTCTCAGGTTCAAATCCTGCCTCGGCCATGGATGTGTGTGATGTCCTTGGGTTAGTTAGGTTTAAGTAGTTCTAAGTTCTAGGGGACTGATGACCTCAGATGTTAAGTCCCATAGTGCTCAGAGCCATTTGACCCATTGAAACCATTCCACTGGATTAAGACAAGACATAGCGTGATTCATCACTCCAAATCATTCGTTTCTCGTAATCCACTGCCCAACGGCGCCTTCCTTCACACCACATCACGTGTCGCTTAGCACTGACTGCAGAAATGTCTGACTTAGAAGAAGCTCCTCGACCATTCTTTTTAACACCTCGCGAACAGTTACTGTGCAAGCTCGACTGGTGGTAGCGGTTTGGAATTCACGAGTAAATCCTTCCGCTGATTTCATGCGTTTTTATACAAATTACGTTTACCTGGATTTGATTTGGCTGTGGTCGTTGCTTCGCGTTTCCATTACACAGTCACATCGGCATAGGACGCTTTAGCAGGATTGAAATGTCCCTGATTGCTTTTTTTTAAGCAGCACAGGTCACACAAATATTCAAGAAAGGAAATAGGAGTAACCCATTCAATTACAGACCCATATCACAGACCTCAATTTGCAGTAGGTGGTGGTGGTTGTTGGGATGTTTAAGGGGGACTAAACAGCTAAGGTCATCAGGATTTTGGAGCATACACTGTACTCGAACATTATGAATGACCTTGGAAAAAAATGGCTTATTGATACATAACCAACATGGATTCTTGTGCAACACAGCTAGCTCTTTATTCCCATGAAGTAGTCAGTGTTGTCGACAAGGGATCTCAGATAGATTTCATATTCCTAGATTTCCAGAAGGGTTTTGATACCGTTCCTCACATGCGACTATTACTCAAATTGCGTACATATGGAGTATCGTCTCAGTTGTGTGACTGGATTCGTGATTTCCTCTCAGAGAGGTCGCAGTTCGTAGTGATGGACGGTAAATCATCGAGTAGAAGTGATATCTGGCGTTCCGCAAGGTAGTGTCATAGGCCCTCTGCTGTTCCTGATTTACATAAATGATCTAGATGATAATCTGAGCAGCCCCCTTAGATTGTTTGCAGATGACGCTGTAATTTACCGTCTAGTAAAATCATCAGACGATCAATTCCAATTACAAAATGATTTAGAGAGAATTTCTGTATGGTGCGAAAAGTGGCAATTAGCACTAAACAAAGAAAAGTGCGAGGTCATCCACATGGGTACTAAAAGAAATCCGGATAAATTTTGGGTATACGATAAATAGGACAAATCCAAGGGCTGTCAATTCAACTAAATACATACGAATTATAATTACGGGCAACTTAAATTGGAAAGGCCACATAGAAAATATTGTGGGGAAGGCGAAACAAAGACTGCACTTTGTTGGCAGAATACTCAGAAGATGCGACAAACCCACTAAAGATACAGCCTACATTACACTTGTCCGTACTCTGCCGGAATATTGCTGCGCGGTGTGGGTTCCATATCAGGTAGGATTGACGGAGGATATCGAAAAAGTGCAAAGAACGGCAGCTCCTTTCGTGTTATCGCACAATAGGGGTGAGAGTGTCGCTGATATGATACGCGGGTTGGGGTGGCAGTCACTGAAACAAAGGCGGTTTTCTTTGCGGCGAGATCTATTTACGAAATTACAATTACCAGCTTTCTCTTCCGAATGTGACACCCACCTACGTAGGGAGAAATGAACATCATAATAAAATAAGAGAAATCAGAGCTTTTTCCCGCCCGCCATTCGAGAGTGAAATGGTAGGGAAGTAGTATGAAAATGGTTCTATGAACCCTCTGCTAGGCACTTAAGTGTGAATTGCAGAGAAATCATGTAGATGTACATGTAGATGAAATGACCAGTCCACGATCGATGTTGCTGAGTTCTCCTGGCCGACCCATACTGCTGTTATTGTTTCCCTACTGACAACATAATACTCCTCGACCTCTTTTGTACTGGTGGTCTCGCGTCTCGTCACATCGATTGATCAATTCCGCATTACCTAGAGCTATCCAGATACTTGTGATCTTATAGTCTACAAGTTCCAAAATTGCTACGGCACACTTTATCTTTTAAAAAAAAATGTCGTAAATCTTGTTTTATTAATAAATCCCCAATTTACGTCTGCGAAAAGAGTATCTCGCTGAGAAAACTTTTGATAGACTTTTCTTTTTTAATTTTCATTCTCATTGTTCGGTTCACAATGCGTCTTGCACCAGGTAAACAATACTGCATTACACTCTGAGCGCACGGTGTCCGCAAGTTATATCGGAGTGTAGTAAGAAGCCTTCTTCACAAGGTTTCTGCTTTCTTTGTCATGTTGTGGATTTTCAATTTCTCCCCACCCCTCCCTTTCAAATGGTTCAAATGGCTCTGAGCACTATGGGACTCAACTGCTGTGGTCATCAGTCCCCTAGAACTTAGAACTAATTAAACCTAACTAACCTAAGGACATCACACACATCCATGCCCGAGGCAGGATTCGAACCTGCGACCGTAGCAGCAGCGCGGCTCCGGACTGGAGCGCCTAGAACCGCACGACCACCGCGGCCGGCCACCCCTCCCTTTCATCCCGTATTGATGTGTGGACCATAACATCCGTAAACTGTGTAAGGATTTAGTGAAAGACCTATTTTTGTACACCATGGGCTGCTGCATAAACATCATTGAAATGTGCTAGTAGTTCCAGCCTACGTGGACCATATATAGCACTGGACAAAAATTCGTTTCAGCATTTTACTTTCTGATGTATTTAAACATAATTGTCGTATTATCGACTTAATAGGCAGACATAAGTACTTAGATTAAAATTTAGGCAACTACGAGTGTCGCCCATAAAGTAATGTCCCACAATTTTTTTTTCAACAGTTATTTATTCCAGACAGTGAAAATTACACACATGAAAGAATGATCTTGTATCTAGATACCTTACCTTCTCACGTAACCTTCTTTTAATTTTATGGCTTTCTTCCAACAAGACACAAGGGCATATATGCCCTGTCGGCACCAGTCATTGTTCTGGTCGCGAAGCCATTTCTTCACGGCGCGAATCACTTTCTCATCATCCTCAGAACGTCTTCCACGAATGTTGCCCTTAAATAGCCCAAATAAGTGAAGTCCAAGGGAGCTAGGTCAGGGCTGTAGGGTGTACGGTATAATACTCTACAACTCTGTTTTCGCGATGTGTTCAGAAGTCCTCAAACTTACGTAAGGCCGAGCGTTATCGTGTTAAATCAAAACATCACCTGCGTTGTTACGGCGTCAAAGTCGCTCGAAACGCTACTTGAGTGTACTTCATGTGTTAATTAATGATACTGCCTCTTGTCATCATCTTGACGAGAATCATACCCTCATAGTCTCAAAACCCAATACTCATGATCTTAATAGGGAAGAGTTTCTTCGAATTTTTTTCTATAGAGGGTGACGATGACTGCATTCCAAAAATTTTCTTTTCATTTTGGGCTCAAAATGGTGAACCCAGGTTTCATCACCTTCACAGTCCGAGACAAGACTGCATTCCCCTCAGCTTTAAAACTTTGCGACAACTCAGAACAAGTATTTTTTCTGTCAGATTTGTGTTCCACTGTAAGACAGCGCGATACGCATACACTTCTGAGTATCAAATAGCGCAAACAACTGCAAGCCGACTTCCTTTGGTGATTGACAACAGCAGCGACAACTGTCAAGTCGTAAGGTTTCGATCCTCGCGAATGAAAACATCAGGACGCTGCAACATGTCGGGTGTGACAACTGCGGATACTCTTCCGACTGGCTGCAAATCGTGGAGTTCCTCCGAACAGCCCTCTGATGGCTTCATCCAGGGTGTCCAGCGACCAGATGTACTCCTGTCGGCTGCAGATGCTCCATAGACTTCACACAACCTTTTATGAATATTCTCTAATTTCTCCGCAGTGAGAGATTCAATGGCGATACGCTCCTTGTAACGCGCTCCTCTTACATACGCCGTTTAGAACCTTTGCTGCAGCAACGCCATCTGTTGTTATGCAAATAAGTGAGCTGTCAGTAATCTGGATTTGCCGTTCTAGCTGTTGCACTTTATTTCATACAGACTATGGATATTTTGGTGCAGAACTGAGAACCACTGAGTGTGCGTAGCTTGAAGAGTTTTCGTCTTTCACATGTGGACGACGAGGTATAGTTTTCTTGTCGTTCACTTTCCAATGTGCTTCTGTTGACTCCTCGTTTTTTTTTTAGCAACTTTTGCTGTCACTGATGATGGTAACAATCCTTCTACATCTACATGATTACTCTGCAATTCACAATTAAGTGCCTAGCAGAAGGTTCATCGAACCACCTTCAAAGTATTTCTCTACCGTTCGACTCTCAAACGGCACGCAGAAAACACGAACATTTAAATTTTTCCGTGCGAGGTCTGATTTCCCTTAATTTATTATGTTGATGATCTTCCCTACAAAACGAACTTACATTCTTCGACGTTCTTATTGTCTTCCATCAATCCTATCTGGTGCGGATCCCACACCGCACAGCAGTACTCCAGAAGAGGACGTGCAAGCGTAGTGTAGGCGTCCTCTTTAGTAGACCTGTTACATTTTTTAAGTGTTCTGCCAATAAATTGGAGTCTTCGCTTTCCCCACAACATTATCTGTGTAATCGTTACAAATTAAGTCGTTGGTAATTTTAATCCCTAAGTACGTAGTGGAATTAATAGCCTTTAGATTTTGTTATTTATCGTGTAACCGAAATTTAGCGGATTCCTTCCACGATTCATGTGGACGACTTGACATTTTCTTGTAGTAGTGCTGGTGGTGATCCTGCTGGAGCTGGCGATGCAGTTATGACATGTTCTTGTTTTGAAATTATTTTGATGTTTATTTCCTCGATTATCTGGCTTTCCAGATATTCTTTCCCCAAGTCGTTCAGGTGCAGCCCATGTTGTATTTGGAATATACGTCGTATATTATTCCTATCAAAACTAAGATTCTGCCGGGGTGGTAAGTTCCTATCGGACAAAACTGCTGAGGTCATCGGAAAACTGATGAGGTCATCGGAATCCTTAGAATTTCACTAACTGGATTATTTGTAGCCAATTCTGGCTGGCCTTAGGATTTTAGTTTTGACATCCTTTACAATGTACCTTCTCCCCGTCTTAGCTACGCCTTACTTTATTAGGTGCCAATCTGAGAAATCGTTCCCTGTGGGTCGGAACTGCATCATTGTAAAATTAAATTTCAAGTGTTCTTCCTGTTATGAAACGCTAAAGTTGGTAATGAGATGTTGCCCTCTTTGTGCTAGGTGTATTACATACTCCCAAGGATCAATAAAGAGACTGTTTAGTTTCGTTAAATATTTTCGTGGCCTCGACGCTTACCGCTCGACCTAAACCCTCGCTCAGTACCAGTGACAGCAGCAGGAACCCACCTGTACCCTGTAAGGCCGCAACCTGGGACCAGCATATGCTGGTCGGCTTATCTTCGCGGCGCCCTTGAGCTATACAAATATTGCCACTTGCCAGTGTTGCGCGCTGCTACTGGCTCGTCCATGCGGGCGTGCCCGCGTACCGCCGCGTTCTGGCCGATCCTGCGGGCGCACACTGATACGGCAGAGCGTGACTCAGCACGCTGTTCGCCTGTCTCAATTGTGGCAAACCGCACCGCCTGCTGCTATTCTCTCTGCAGCACACAGCAGCGTACACAGTCATTTCCACCGCCCACCACTACTTGGCGTGACTCCTATATGTATAACTAAAACACACTTAAACACTGTAATGTTTCAATAATGGTGATAAAAGCTTCAGGAACTTACGAAGGAAATTTTATAAGTTGTACCAATGCTCTAATAGATTTACTTCGCCACAGAGGAGGCTTAAAAGGCTACAGACGACTCAGTCTCCTTTCCGTCATTATCATCATCATCATCATCATTTAAGACTGATTATGCCTTTCAGCGTTCAGTCTGGAGCATAGCCCCCCTTATAAAATTCTTCCATGATCCCCTATTCAGTGCTAACATTGGTGCCTCTTCTGATGTTAAACCTATTACTTCAAAATCATTCTTAACCGAATCCAGGTACCTTCTCCTTGGTCTGCCCCGACTCCTCCTACCCTCTACTGCTGAACCCATGAGTCTCTTGGGTAACCTTGCTTCTCCCATGCGTGTAACATGACCCCACCATCTAAGCCTGTTCGCCCTGACTGCTACATCTATAGAGTTCATTCCCAGTTTTTCTTTGATTTCCTCATTGTGGACACCCTCCTGCCATTGTTCCCATCTACTAGTACCTGCAATCATCCTAGCTACTTTCATATCCGTAACCTCAACCTTATTGATAAGGTAACCTGAATCCACCCAGCTTTCGCTCCCATACAACAAAGTAGGTCGAAAGATTGAACGGTGCACAGATAACTTAGTCTTGGTACTGACTTCCTTCCTGCAGAAGAGAGTAGATCGTAGCTGAGCGCTCACTGCATTAGCTTTGCTACACCTCGCTTCCAGTTCTTTCACTATGTTGCCATCCTGTGAGAATATGCATCCTAAGCACTTGAAGCCGTCCACCTGTTCTAACTTTGTTCCTCCTATTTGGCACTCAATCCGTTTATATTTCTTCCCCACTGACATTACTTTCGTTTTGGAGATGCTAATCTTCATACCATAGTCCTTACATTTCTGATCTAGCTCTGAAATATTACTCTGCAAACTTTCAATCGAATCTGCCATCACAACTAAGTCATCCGCATATGCAAGACTGCTTATTTTGTGTTCACATATCTTAATCTCACCCAGCCAGTCTATTGTTTTCAACATATGATCCATAAATAATGTGAACAACAGTGGAGACAGGTTGCAGCCTTGTCTTACCCCTGAAACTACCCTGAACCATGAACTCAGTTTACCGTCAACTCTAACTGCTGCCTGACTATCCATGTAAAGACCTTTAATTGCTTGCAAAAGTTTGCCTCCTATTCCATAATCTCGTAGAACAGACAATAACTGCCTCCTTTCTGTAAGCTGCTGAAAAGAATATTGACCGCAATACATAGAAACGTCTAGACGAACCGTTATCCAGCACTGGATGTCAAATGGCTAATGATGAAGACGACGATGATGATTCAAACGCAGATAACTACGCCTATCTGTCTGCATTACATGACGTCCACGAATCTTAGCAGCCACGTGGGGTAGCAGCACGCTCTGTCACGGTCCGCGCGGCACCCCGCGTCGGAGGTTCGAGTCCTCCCTCGGGCATGGGTGTGTGTTGTCGTTAGTTTAAGTTACAAAAAATGGTTCAAATGGCTCTGAGCACTATGGGACTTAACCTCTGAGGTCATCAGTCCCCTAGAACTTAGATCTACTTACACCCAACTAACCTAAGGACATCACACACATCCATGCGCGAGGCAGGATTCGAACCCGCGACCGTAGCGGTCGCGCGGTTCCAGACTGAAGCGCCTAGAACCGCTCCGCCACTCCGGCCGGCTTAATGTAAAGTAGTGTAAGAACAGAGCTGGAGTTGCGGTAGTACCTAGGTTGCGTTTGTATGTGATGGAGACGCTTAACATTTATAATGTCATCTCTCTTGGACACATATGTACTACTTACGACAATTTTGTAAGGCCTGCGTGTTATAGGCAACTATTAATATCACCATTGTTTGCCTTGATGTTGTAACCTGTATGTGTCCTAAGGTATGTAACTAAATTTATATGTATACATGTTATGTAAGTGGAATCTAAGCCCACTTTTATAGTGTTTTCTGTCCTCCTTAGATCCGATGATGGCGGCTTTAGTTTCGCCGAAACCGGTAATCATGGAGTAAAAAGAATTCCTGCGATCTTGAACGGTCTACCCGACGGGAGGCCCTAGCCACACGACACTTCCATTTTTTTTTATCTACCAGTTTATCGTTTTACTTGCCCAGAGTTCCGTCCTGAACCCAATGGAACACCTTTGGGATGAGTTAGAAAATCGACTTCGTTCGAGCCCGCAGCGTCCAGATCACTATCTTCTCTAGTTCGGACCGAGCGATTAGGCACAGCGACCAGCACACTGGACTCGAATTCGTCAGGGCGATGATTCAGTTCTTGCGTGAGGTTTTCCGTGATTTCCCTTAATCGTTCCAGACTAATGCTGTGATGGTTCCTTGAAACATTCCGAGCTTGATTTCGATATCGACGGGACGTTGAACCCTAATTTTCCTTCCTTCCTTTGGTTCGGCTTTTGAGGGAGAACGGGTTGCTATTCCTCCACAGACATCCAGACATGTCATTGAAAGCATTCGCAGTGAAACTGAAGCGGTCATAAAAGCAAAGGGAAGACACTAGCAGGTGATCGGCTACTTTTGGTCAAATGGTGTATTACGTGGTAATCATATCATTTTCATCCCTCTGTATGTGTAGCACAATATCTGTTGCGCGGTTCAAAAGAGATGGTTGCAGTCGCAAGTGGAAGGAATGTTTCTTGCTGCTGTGGTGGAGGAGGTGAATTTAGTGTGTTTCGGAGTTCACACGGCTTTCTCTTTCTCCGGACGCGCCCGCGGGAAATCTCTGCCGTAACTCTCCGGCCATGAATAACAATGAGCTACGGCCACCGGCCCGTTGAGTACCAGCGCGCGGTCCACAGCGGTCTCTCCCCCCCCCCCCCTCCTCTCTCCCCCTCCAGCCCCATCCCTCTCTCTTCTGAGATAAGTAGAGGACGCCGGCCGGTATTGTATTCATCACTTCGAGAGAGCAACTGGCGTGCGGCACGCAGTACTAATTTGCCTCTATTGACGATCCTGTATTCGACCGATTAATATTCTGCACGTTTCGCATTCACGCAAATAGCAGCGAGGCGATTTACATCCCTCTTCGCCGCAGGCAGTTTCTTGAACGCGAGGCTCCCACAATAATCGTTATATGTATTCGCCGCGGCAGTGGCGTCGTGGAGAGCTTGCTGCGAATGTAAAATAAACACTGCCGCGTCGTTATTAGAACGATACAGGTCTGTATTTCTTAACAAACACAGGCAGTGCTTCCAGGGCGACAGTTACAACGAACGTATGGATAAAACGGCCACAGGGCGCGTAGTATTTGATTTACTGGGTGTTGTAGAATGGCAAAAGTGAACATTCAGAAATCTGTGGAAAATAGCATCAAACAAAGTTCATTACTAATTATTATTTAGATATAAATCAATTTTCAGTACGACACTTTTTAAATCGTATGAAAAAGTAGCCCCACACACAGTTCTAACTCTGTACTGATAGTCTCCAACATTTCTGGTGCCGATTTTTTAATAGATGTGAAAATATTTGTAATATTTACAACGAAAAACGTAGGCACATGCGATAGATAATAGTAAGGCGGTGCAAGATTCATGCATCAATGCATCAATTACGTACTGCGTAAGCTCCGTATTTTCAATTCTAAATCTTACAAGTATTTTCATAGCTATTTAAAAATTCACAAATTTTCATGGCTATTTGCACGGTGTTAGGAAGCTCTGTGGAGTTAGGAGAAAGTATTGTACACTTTTTCCGAGTTTTATGTGATTGTTTTTTGCTTTTTAGTCTTGTTTTTGTGAAATTTTTCAGTCGATTTCACCTTGATGATATTGAAACAGGCACTTGGCAAATTTCAGGTTTATTTCACTTTCTCTCCTCTTGAGTCATCCAATACAGGGTGGTCCATTGATCGTGACCGGGCCAAATATCTCACGAAATAAGCGTCAAACGAAAAAACTACATAGAACGAAACTCGTCTAGCTTGAAGGAGGAAACCAGATGGCACTATGGTTGGCCAGCTAGATGGCGCTGCCATAGGTCAAACCGATATGAACTGCGTTTTTTTTAAATAGTAACACCCATTTTTTTTACTACATATTCGTTTAGTACGTAAAGAAATATGAATGTTTTAGTTGGACCACTTACCAGCAATCATTCTTCGTGCAAACTATTCACGACTGGAACAGAAAGAGGAGGAAGTGGTAGTCGCACAGAAAGTACCCTCTGCCATGCACCAGTCAAGAAAGCGAACTAATGTTGCATTGTCAGTTCTGTGTTATGTTGACTCATCGGGTTGTTAGTTTAAAATCAGTTGTAAAATTTATACGGAGCACACAAGCGAGAAAGCCAACTAATAAAAGTGTGTTAAAATTCCACTTAGGACATAGCAACACTTCGTGCAGACCACGGTCCCGAGCGGTGCATTAAATATCTGTCGGGTTGCCACCAATTCAACGAATAGAAGTTATTAAGTTCTAAGCTGAGTTTTAGTGATTAACTTCATATAATGCTAACGTTATACACCGTAATTTCTACGGATGTGAGGAAGCTCGCAACTGACGAGCGAAACTGGTCATTAAATCGAGTTGTACGCGACCTGTGGCGGTTTTATCCATAAATTATTTAAAAATATTTCGAGGGTCGTTCAATAAGTAATGCAATGCATTTGTTAGTGAAAGCTGGTTTGTTTTATCCAGGATCCCCTCTTTTGGCTACAAAACCCTTGCTTTCAATATAGTCTGATGTAACCTTACTGGAAGGCCTTGTATGCTCTTGCGGTACCACTGTGATGGTCGACGTCTTACTGCATCAGTAGCCTCCCCATCATGCACGTACTGCTTCTCGAGGAGTGTATGCTTCATTGGGCCAAACAGATGGTCTTTATGGTCTTCTGTTTAGGCCAAACAGATGGAATTCATGGTCTTCTGTTTAGGTCAAACAGATGGAATTCATGGTCTTCATGGTCTTCTGTTAGGCGGCGAGAATTCCTGCGGGCACTCACCTTTGAGTACCCGAATGGTGGACGAGTGTGTCAGCGCTACCAACAGAGACGTCCATTTGAGCAGAGAGGTGTTTGATTACGCTCTGTCGTTCACCTCGAATGAAGGTGTCTGCACGTTCCAAAATTACAGGAGTCACAGCTGTGTGCGGCGTCGGCATGCGGGAAATGTGACAAATAATCGCGATCGTGTTACGATGATGACAGAAACTTCGCCCAACGACTCACCGTGCTTTTGTTGACTGCCAGATCGCGGTAGATAGTCTTAAAGCGCCTATGAATATCTGCGATGCTGTTGTTTTCCGCCAAAAGGAACTCAGTGAGAGAGATCTGCTTGGGATGCACCTACGTTACAGACGCCATTTTGAAGGTTACGTTTAGCGCTGCCACTTATCGGAACTTCATGAAATTATAGGGCTGAGGGAGGATGTCGACAAAAAATTTTTCAACCGAAATTGACCGTGAAAGAAAATGTGTTGCATTACGTATTGAACATCTCTTAGTTACACTCTAAACTTGCGTCGCCTGCAATACCATTATTGCTCTTGTATAATAGTTAATCGAAATGGTACAACATGGCCATGCAGGTAACCACATTTTAGCTGTGTTGTACCACCTTTCTGAAACTGACCTCTAGGAAGAGTATTGTTGTACTAAAAATTAAGTACACTTCTGTCTTTCAATAAATGTTCGTATAATTTAGCGTGTAGACAAAACAGAGAACTGAAAGTGCAGATTGAACTCGCTAACAAATGCGTAGGCCGCGTGGGATTAGCCGAGCGGTCTAGGGCGCTGCAGTCATGGACTGTGCGGCTGGTCCCGGTGGAGGTACGAGTCCTCCCTTGCGCATTGGTGTGTGTGTTCGTCCTTAGGATAATTTAGGTTAAGTAGTATGTAAACTTAGGGACTGATGACCTTAGCAGTTAAGTCCCATAAGATTTCACACACAAAACAAATGCGTAAATGTACACTTCTGGCCCTTAAAACTAAACACTATAAAGGCGACGTGCAACTAATATATGATTGGAACGAAATGTACTATATACCTGCATAAGCAGATGATTACCACTGACGCTGCCATACGAACAGAACTAAAGCCATTTTTAGTCTGTATACAAGGAAAGTTACGCAGCGGATTCTTAACTGAAAAATCGTATTTGAGTTTTGATTTTATCCATACTGGATCAGCAATTGGCAGGATACCATCATTTCATGAGGTCCTTGGAACATGTATACGTTATCTGTTTGTATGGACATCTCTGTGACTTCCTTGTTTACTTGCGCGCGAGCTCACTCGTGTTTCAGTGTCGTGTTTGGCTACGTGGTGTGTGGTATCAACGAATACGCACGGGCGGTTTACGACGATAGAGGAGAGAGCCATGTGGTTAGATATTGAACACCATAGGCGACACCATTTTAGAGTTTTTTATATTTTGACGACTATGTGGAGATGCACCTTGGAAGACACGGCTGCAACAAGGGAAGTAGCCACGATGTTTTAATTTTACTATCAATTTTATTGTGCCTGGTGCGTGTTCCATTTTAGCGAGTTTTAACAGGTTCTTTTACTTTTTATTATTCTGATGATGGAAGCTTGACTTCCGAAACGCGTCAGTCTTAGTGTTTCACACTATAAACAAGTGGTTGAGCATATTTTTCAACATTGGCATTCACAACCACGCCCTCTGATCTCGTATTTGAGTGCTGTTTGTTTGTAACAACGTCGCGCTGCGACTCGTGTTAGAAGGAAAATATCCAACAGCACGTGTCAGAATTCCACAGCGGCAGTATCGTGCTCTGTCGAGTCCGCGATGCATCCTATCGCGATATTGCTGCTCGCATTTGTCGGAATCCCATGCCTGACATGCGAATATGCAATCGACTTGTTCCGAAGGCCACACTAAGCACTGTGCAAGGTCTCAAGGGCCACTAGAGACTAGAGCGGTTGGTTGGTTGGTTGGTTTTGGGGGAAGGAGACCAGACAGCGAGGTCATCGGTCTCATCGGATTAGGGAAGTGCGGGGAAGGAAGTCGGCCGTTCCCTTTGAATGGAACCATCCCGACATTTGCCTGGAGCGATTTAGGGAAATCACGGAAAACCTAAATCAGGATGGCCGGACGCGGGATTGAACCGTCGTCCTCCCGAATGCGAGTCCAGTGTCTAACCACTGCGCCACCTCGCTCGGTGACTAGAGCGGTACTGCTGACCCTATGCACGTCCATTCCGCATATGAAAGACTGTATTCGCCCAAGAAGACGCGACGGCCGCTCGGCATTGCGTCGTCCTCAGGACCCGTTCTCAGAATTCCTTTTTCTAACTTACCGAGAATTCTCCAGAACGGCGTAACTCTATCTCATATTGTCCGGCCGCATCTTGTAGTACTGACATTCCGCGACCGCCAGGTTGCCATTTCGAAGGGCGTGATGCGTGGTCGGTCGGTGACTCCAGAGAATGGGATGGCACGCGGGGCTCGTAGGAGTCTATAGGGACGGCCGGCCCGTATTTATAGCGGCGGCCCTGCTGGGGAGACGGCTGCGGCTTTATTAAAAGCGTCCGTTATCTGCTGCTGCCGACTGACTAATGCCGCTGGCCGCGCTTCCCGGTTTCTTCTAGGCTCCCGGTTGTTTTTCTCCTCAGCACGCTCTTTGTGTGTTTTCATACTCTTCACGCGCAAAACATGCTGCAAAGATATTACGACAATATGGTTTACAAAGACTTTGTACACTGTCTGAGGTGCTACAGTGCTTTTGGAGTACATTTTGCCGGCTGGTGTGGCCGAGCGGTTCTAGGCGCTACAGTCTGGAACCGTGCGACCGCTACGGTCGCAGGTTCGAATCCTGCCTCGGGCATGGATGTGTGTGATGTCCTTAGGTTAGTTAGGTTTAAGTAGTTCTAAGTTCTAGGGGACTGATCACCTCAGCATTTAAGTCCCATAGTGCTCAGAGCCATTTGAACCAATTTTATAATTTGCAACCTCATATACCTGCGTAACGTAAACCAGAAGCACTGTATCAGCTCAGACTTTGTACAGACTCTTTATAAACCGTATTGTCGTAATATTTTTCCAACATGTTTTGTAAACAAACAACAGTGATGATTTGCGCGTATGTGACGTTCTGTATGACGGAGGTGGAACGATACTTGCAAGTGATGGTTCAGATAGCTCTAAGCACAATGGCACTTAACATCTAAGGTCATCAGTCCCCTGGACTTAGAACTACGTAAACCTTAACCTAAGGACATAATACACATCCATGCCCGAGGCAGGATTCGAACCTGCGACAGTAGCAGTCGCGCGGTTCCGGACTGAAGCGCCTAGATCCGCTCGGCGACAGCGGCCGGCGATACTTGTAAGCAGGCAAAAAGAAATACCATTTCTAACATTAGCGTTTAAAAACATTCAAAGATTCATTTTGTCCGATTTTACGATTGCAGCTGGCCGGTGTGGCCGAGTGGTTCTAGGCGCTTCAGTCTGGAATCGCGCGACCGCTACGGTCGCAGGTTCGAATCCTGCCTCGGGCGTGGATGTGTGTGATGTCCTTAGGTTAGTTAGGTTTAAGTAGTTCTAAGTTCCAGGGGACTGATGACCTTTGATGTTAAATCCCATACTGCTCAGAGCCATTTTATTTTGATTTTTTGCTATTGCAGTCTAACCGCAAAATGAGGCAAGAGGGGCAGAAAATCAAAATGCAAACATCATCAAACATATGGATGTAAACAAATACAAAAATGCACTTGAAAATGAGAATAAATTCTCGAAAAGCGTTGTGCTGAGCATAAAAACGTAAGTAACTGGTGCTGCTTTATTATTTAAATCGAGAATGACACAGTTGCACACTTTCCTGAATCATATGATGAACGAAATTAAGTAAAAAAACAACTCAAAACCCGCGGTGGCGGAGCGTTGCTTAGTCCAGAGACAAGCAATGAAATACGAGGCGCCTGTGTTTGGTGACGTATTTCGTCACAGGGATTGTGTTACGAAAGAATTCATTGAAATTAGTCTGGCTATTAATCATATCGATAGCGGCCAAGTCTGTCTTCAGAGCAAGTCGTTAGCCCCCTGCCCCGGAATTCATTACAACACGACGTTCGCAGTAGGCAGAAAAATTTGGTGAATAGTTATGGCAGCGGTACCTTGTCTTTTCTTGCTTTCAACTCCGGCGGTACACCTAATATACCCCAGTGGGTATAGCATTCGCTGTACTTGACGCACGTACTGAATAGTCTCCGCTGGCTTCTATAGGGAGGTCTAAGCGAGGGCAGAGACTCAGCAACAACAGCGTCTCACGTGAAGCAGTCGGCCAGGTGGACCATCGGAATATTATCAAATTGACTTGAAGATCCAATTGAAAGCATGCTTACCTTTTGGGTAAGATATACAGAGTAACGTCAACTCGGAATACGAAATATTGCTTCCAGTATTATCTTTTCCTTAATGAAATTTGCCATGTAAGGTATACGGTAATATCTTTCAAATCAGCAGCTTTGTTTGAGGTCCACAAAGATGTCCATTATCCAGGAAGACAAATTTGCACCTGCCAGCAGCCATAAAGAGTTTAACTACTAACAAATCTAGTTGAAGAAGATTCAAGTGCTTCAAGTGGCTCTGAGCAGTATGGGACTTAACACCTGAGGTCATCAGTCCCCTAGAACTTAGAACTACTTAAACCTAACTAACCTAAGGACATCACACACATCCATGCCTGAGGCAGGATTCGAACCTGCGATCGTAGCGGTCGCGCGGTGCCAGACTGAGAGCCTAGAAACGCTCGGCCACAACGGCCGGCTAGTTGAAGAAGATCCTAAGGGATTTATTGGTGGGCGACTCCTACTCTGCTGATTATTTTCTTAGTAGAACCGATTGACGTGTATCATCAGGATGGTAGTGTAAACATTGTAAATAAATTTTTTAAATTTATTTTTGATTTCATCATGCGCGGCTATTGTAGCCTAAGATTATCAAAGGAACATCATTGTATTGTGTGTTCACATTTTTTTGTGACACGTTGGTTATTACCCTTTTTTTTATTACTCTCATGGGACTATTTCAGCTGGTTTCTGTGAAAGCGACAACCGCATGCCACTTTTTTGTTTATTTCTTTGTTGATGTATATTATTATTATTTTTGTTTTAAAAGATTTGGTAAGTTCTTGAGAATCTCATCACTGTGCATCTATGGGACAAAAGATACATCTGATATAATATCAAAACTGAGAGCGAGTCAATAAATTTGATCTTCATTTTCGGTAACTGCGAGCTAGAAAAAGAGATAAATCGTGTTTGGTTCACCAAGAAATTCAGCTTTACGAAACTTGTAGAACAGTGCCATCTTTTGAAACGGTTGGTGTTTTACTTCCCGAGTGACTGAAAATATCTTCAGTGTTGTTGCGCTAAGAAGAGAGGAAGGGGAAAGTTGGATAGTAATCTGCGATCTCGGTGGTCAGTGAGCTCCTCGTAGCGGAAATTGGTTTTACGTGCAAGATGCTATCGGTCTAATTCCCGTCTCCGTCATTAGCATCTCATTAAGGGACGATCGCGCGGGAAATCGAAGACCGCATTTAAATACCATGCATGCTTGCAGGCAGACGTGGACGACTGGTGCGTATGGAGATAGCTCCAGGGTTTCTCAGGGTGAGGAATTTTACAAAACTCTGTGCTGGGATTACTACTTCCAGATTCATTTCAGCTATCGGTCAGTCAGGGAAACGCTGACGGGCTGATTCTTTTCTTAGGCTAATTCCGGTTGTAACAGTTTTTTTTATGTAGGATAAGATGAGTCACTTTATCTTGTTGTTCAAGATATAGTTCCAGCAAGTCGTAGACATTGTTCATAATGTTTGCTTCACTTGAATTAACAGCTGAATTATCTAATTAAACGAGAAAAGAAGACAGAACGACACTTCACAAAGTAATGGCTGTGCTAGTTGCCGTACGGTCAGTGACACGAGTGCCGATGCTAAATTTTTTGGTAAGGCACAAGACTCAGAATGAAATTCCTGAGATCCATAAAAAGGTGGTAAAGACTGGATAGATTTAAAAATGATGACGTGCGGAGAGAAGTGGATATTTGTAAAATAGACGAACGGTGGCAACAACTCCCCCTGTGAACAGAAGAGGCAAGACTCCCAACTCCTGGAAAAAGAAGAAAAAAATAAACATTTCAGTAGTACAAACAGATGTTAATGAGGCTTGAAAAAGTTTGCTGATTGTAAAATCTTGTACGTGCAGGTGTTGTCAATCTTCTCTCTTCTCTTGAACAATGTATGACAGATGAAGATGATTGGTGTCATCCACACAGGTATGAAATGCGCTGACACTGACGGAAGAAAATTTCAAAATCATGTTTGGCTGTGTCGTGTTTAACCCTTGAACTATTCCTTGTGGCACGGGGAAGTGATTAGTTCGTGAACAACATAGAAGAGGACCCACCATAGCAAACATGTGTTCCCTGCCCTGCGACCAGTTTGTCTCCCTGTGAATAAGGTCTGACACACATGCGAAAGCAGTAACTGCATTACCGTCACAGATTCTGTGAATATCTGCAGCGTTTTAGATTTGAGAGTTAATAATGTGTATGTGGAGCATACAAGTACTATTTGTAGCTCTGTCGCTGGGGCTTATATCCCTACTACAATCAGAGATCTCTGTGCTACAATTAGAGACCGATTTCTGTGGCGCCACATTAATCTTGTCCACTACGCACTCGTTAGTTTGTTGTACCGTTGATCCGCACTGTGCAACAAAATTAAAGGATCACTTTATTGAAACACGGAAATTGTCTCCCTTGTCGACGCATATGTTTGAAATGTGGTTCAAGTTGCCGAATCTTCCTCTGTAGGCCTGTATCGATGCAAAATCATGGCGACGTCATCCTTCGGCTCGGCGACGTTTCAAACAGTAAAGTGCGAAGAAAATGCCATAGCTCAGAAGTTCATGGCACCAAATTTCACCACAATTCTTCCCAATGCCAACGTGGACGTGTGACACGATGGCCAAGTTGTCACATCCCCTCTGAAGGCGCGTTTACACTGAGCTCAGAACATGTTTTTCTTCGGAACATTGTGTGCAACTTGTTCCCTCATCATGTTGGCAACATTGTTCGTTCTTCGCATTCCCGTTTACACTAGCGACCAACATTTCTACGTATTCGCATAGTGTGCTACGGTGAACTGATAGCGAACATTTTACTTCACATCAAGAGATACGCTATGTCAAGTGAAGAGGAAGAATTAATGACATTTGGTGCTGCATTAATAATACTTAACGAAATGAACAAACGTAGAAAACGACGTAGTCGTCGTTGATGGACCAAAACATACTATAGTAGACGTGGCGGGAATGACATGTTTTGTGAGCTGAATTTGGAAGACGGTTCGGCTTTCATAACTTTACTAGGATGTCGCCGTCAGATTCTGAAACGTTGTTGAATATTATAGGACCAGTCGTTTCAAAGAAAGACACAAATTTCAGAAAAGCAATCCCTCTCCAGCAAAGACTTGCTGTTACTCTTCGTTTTCTGGCACCAGGAGACTCATATCAAAGCTTTGCATATTTATTCCACTTTTCAAAGACAGCCATATCTCAAATAGTTCCGGAAGTTTGTGAAACTTTGGTTGAAGGATTGAAGGATAATGTAAGGTTAATTAAGCTATGGTAACAGCACTGAAACACATACCCCAGCAAGAAAAGTGACACAACTCGAAAATGGCAGTTTTGAGTTTATGTGAATGCAATTACACTATTACTTTCGCATATAACAGAATATACTGCCGTTAAATACTTCTTGAAATGTGAAAGAAGCTTACACTACTTTATAAGTTTCGTATAATTCATTAAAAGTATTTTCTCAAATATTGCATTTTTGAGTTGTCACTGTTCTCGCCAGATTGCAACGTATTTAATTCACTAGATAATTATTTTCATATTAGTATTTACATATTTGCATCATTCTATGAAGATAATTTCTTCAGAATCCAGATCAGATATGCTGCCAACGAATGTGACAGGGGAATCTGCGGTTGAAGTTGACGCTGATGATCCTGCTGTTTATTACTGTATGCTGCTGCTTCCTCAGAGCATTCAGTTCTTCCTCGTACAACATATCACTTATTCGTTTTGTAGCCAACGCCCTTTCATAGGACGAAACCTCTTTCAACTTAGTGACAACAAATTTTCCGAAATCTGTTGCCGAATCCTGTTGTTGTCGGCGTTGATGTTGCTGCTGCATAATATTATGTAACTCTGCTGCATTAAGTATGGGGTCACTTCTTCCCCCCCTCCCCCCCCCCCATCACCACCACCCCCACCCCCACCCCCACCCTCTCCCTCTTGACCCAGTTTTGTGGAGGTGGTGTACTGTCCTCTTCACCTTTCTCTGCAGGTTCCTCTGTTTCAGTTGCTGCATGCTGAGCTAACTCTTGCGAAACCTGAAGCCAAATTTACTTGTTTCCGATGTCAGCCACTGAAGACGAATGGCATTCAAAAGAAAGTGTGTTCCGCCAGGCGCTCCACTTCCCTCACTGCGTGGGAGCAATTGATTATTCTACAGTGGGAGCGAGTTTTATAACTATAAAGGATCGTTTAACATTGTCTTGCTTGCTGTTGTTGACGCCAACTACAACTGCTGACGTTTGCTGCCAAGGGAGGATTTCTGATGGAGGTGTTTCCAAGAATGCCTCCGTAAGTGAACTAATTCACAAAAACAAACTGAACTTGCCACGTCACGAGTGTTTACCTGGAGGGACAAAGCCACTATCACACGTATTCACGGCAGATGATGCTTTTCTATTACAGGAAAACATCATGAAGCCGTGTACAGGTAGGCACAACAGACGCTCAAAAGAGACAGTCTGTAACTACAAATTGTCTAGGGCAAGGATGAGTGTGGAAAACACATTTGGTATTATGGCTTCGGTGTTTCGTGTCTTCGGCAAACCGATGCTATTGCAGCCACAGAAGGCACAAACCATCACAATAACAGCAGTGTGTCTGCACAATTTTTAAGAAGTTCGGAGTCAAGAAGTTATTACAGCCAACCAGGAAGCTTTGATTCTTTTTGTCCACAAGCAGGTGAAGTCATTCCTGGCGTGTGGAGACGAGATGCTAATGCATCCTATATTACTGCACTCCCAAATATACCACGGAGAACTTGTCAAACATTCAAGGAAATTCTCGACGAATTTGCCAACTGCTTTGTGAGCCCACAAGGAGCTCTTCCTTGGCAAAATAATTACAGTTAAAATTGTTGTACAAGAGAATAAAATTAATCATATGCAAGTATAACCTTGTTTACCTCTTCATTTGTGTCCCGGGTCTCCTTTGATTCCTGGATATCATCCAGGAAACATAGATATTTAAATCCAAACCACTTCTTTTCGTGAAGTTTGTCAGTACCAAATCCAGATTTTCTACTGTCCTCTATTTTTCTTTTCTCTCGACGGTACTGAGACAAGAGCGATTTAATTTTTTGTCCACGTTACTGCTGCTGGTGCCAAGCACCGCAGCAACTTTTTGTAATGAATCTTGTTTGATTTTAGTATTTTTGTAACCTGCGCAACGTACATACCACAGGCACTCCTCTGCCTCATAGAGCGATATCAATTGGAAAATTTTGTCTCGTGACCACTCCATTTCAAATAAAAACGAAGGGAAACAAAATAAACGGACCACTGCACTCACAGCAAAACAAACACCAAAACACTGGATCAGAGCAAATGATCACTAGCGCTGCGTAGCGGAATTTAGCGGTAGCAGGCCACGAACAGTGTTTCTTTGAGCTCTACCGACGCAGCCGTGGAACACTGACTTTGTGTTGCGAATATGTTGCCAACATGTTGCGAACATCGGTAGTCCATTACTAGCCATGAACAATGTTGCGAACTCAGTGTAAACGAGTGTAAACGAGCCTTAACATACATTTCACCTTTCTTTGCCGCCTCTCTGATGGAAATCATAACCGCGACACCCAGTTTTGAAATCACTCGATTGTCTTATGGGTGGCCGAGGAAAACATTTCAGACACTTCACCGTGTAGAATTGACACTGTAAGTCCTCAGGGGCTGGTAAAAGGACGTCAGTGAAACCACCCCTTTCCTTGGGGCTTTGATTCCCACACATTTAGCAAGTGTCAGTTGTTCTATAGCAATTGTCAAGCAGTCCAGAATGATCCAGTACAGTGACTGTCCACATCACAGTGTCACTTTGGTCTCGATTCTTGAGAAAGCAACCACTGGTAATGGATGGCGTCCCTCCACCGCATCCGCTTCTCTCTACCGGCCACGTAATTCCGCAAAAAATAGTACGTCTGGAAAGACAACGTCGATTTTTATCCGATGATGTCATATACCACCTGGGGGATAGTAGATGTATTGATAATGGTTTCAACGTCGTCCGCCAACAGGTGGCATAGCTACCGGAGTGCCTTCTGTTTCTATCCTTCGACAGGGAACACTCACAGTACTCGCTTCGGCGGTACATATACTAAAATTGGGATGATTGAAAGAGGGATGAATACTGACAGCCACAAGTTTGAGTGTGTTGGAGACGTCTGAAGCAAGCAGGCAACCATGCCAAGGAGACGCCGTGTTTCCTACAGCCAACTGAGCGAGTGCGAAAGGGTCAAATTTTGGCCTTCAGAGTGGCTGGATGGTCCTTCCGCAGAATTGCGACACAAGTTGGATGTGCTGCATGTTGTGCAACGATGCTATTATCAGTGGTGACGTGAACATCCTCTCAGCCATAGACGAAGTTCTGGACGTCCACGCAGCACAGATACCCGCCAGGATCGTCGTTGTGTTCGGGCTGCAGTGGCAGACCGTGCAGCTACCATAGCACAGATAAGAGGGCTTGAGAGTCCAGGCGTTTCAGGACGAACTGTTGCGAACCGGTTATTACCAGTGGGACTGTGGTCACACACACCTTTAGCCAGTCTTCCACTTACACCACAGCATCGACGTGCACGGCTCGGCTGGTGCCGTCAAAGTATCAGTTGCCAGGACGAATGGAGCGTCGTGGTCTTCAGCGATGAAAGCAGATTCTGCCTGCACGCTAGTGGTGGTCGTTTGCGTATACGGCCGGCCGGAGTGGCCGAGCGGTTCTAGACGCTACAGTCTGGAACCGCGCGACCCCTACGATCGCAGGTTCGAATCCTGCCTCGGGCATGGATGTGTGTGATGTCCTTAGGTTAGTTAGGTTTAAGTAGTTCTGAGTTCTAGGGGACTGATGATCTCAGAAGTCCCATACTGCTCAGAGCCATTTGAACCTTTTTTTAAATTTTTATTCTTTTCTCCTGCATACGATGCAAAACCTGGTGAGAGCTGTCTCGTAGAGTGCATTCGTCCAAGTCATATTGGCTCCATCCCTTGCCGCGTGGGGACCGATATGCTGAATCTCCCGTTCAACTTTGGTGTCTCTGGAGAAGTCGCTAACCGATGCTCAGTACATGCAGAATGTCGTTAGACCCATTCTTTTGCCATTTTTGCTACAGGAAGATCATATGCTGTTCCAACAGAATAGTGCTTGCTCACACAATGCCCATGAAACTCAATGTGCTCTGCAAGACGTGTACCAACTTCCCAGGCTGCTACGGTTTCCGCTCTGGCCGGCACGATTTCCTGACATGTCTCCAGTCTAGCACGTGTGGGATATGAAGGGATGAGAAGTGACTTGTGCGACTCGTCAGTCAACAACGCGTGCAGAACTATCTGAACAGCTCGAACAGGCGTAGTATAACACACCTCAAGACAGTATTCTTTCGTATGTGCTACACCACATACTAGTATGGGTTTTTCAGCATGGGTCGATACAGTGGTACCTCAGAATCGCTTGTGCTATTCATCTGTAAATGTTATCATTTCATGCACTCTACAGGCTGCTTTTCTCCATCTTTAGAAACTCTAGGTATTTCGATGACAGAGTACGGAGCAAGAAAGGTCTAATGAACTTATGCATTGAGCCGTAGCAAAATTTGCTGTTTTGAAGAGCGAGTCGCAGCGCGTAGTGTAAAGCAGTCGCCTTCCGTTTCTGGCGGTGGCGCCGCTGTGGCAGTCTCAGCTTTCGTGTTTCCCTCTGATGGGAAAGGGGAAAAGTTGCCAGTTCACGTGCATTTAATGAGCGCTATGAGCTCGGCAAGGGGGTCAGTCTGTCAGTCGGGGCGAGCCTGGGCAGTTGGTCAGTCGCAGTGAGGCTAGGTCAGTCTCGCGTCACCAGTTGCTGGTCTGGCTCTCGTTTGCATTTGTGCGGCAGTTAGTGTCTGGCTGTCGTCGGAGTGCTAATATGTCTGTCGTTTGGGTCAAACCATAAAGCCAGAAAATGAGTCTCGCCACTCCGCCAGTAACAGAACTCAGCTAGTGGTCGCTCTGTCGGGGCTGAGTTCCTGCATCTGAGTCTGCGCGTTAGGCCGCCAGTCTGCTCGAGTTGCTCGCGCAACGGTCATTGGCGGTTGGATTGTTCGTTGGTCGGTCGCACACTGGGACACAAGATGACTTGTCCGCCTGGAGCGTCGGCGCAAGTGAAGTCGCCACGTGAGTCCGGGGTAGTGGCTTCGCGGCCGACGCGAGAGCAACAGGGGTCAACCCACGACATCGGTCTGGCCGAGGTGAGCTGCGACGCCGTGAGACGAGAGATCGGCGCGCCTTCCTGCGTCCGTTGAAGCGGCGGGCAGCAGACGGTTCGGGAGAGCGTTTTGGGGGTGCTGCGCCAGGTCTTCGCCAGAAATCGCAGTTATCAGAAGCTGAGTGATTAGTGATATGCTGTTTCAGTTACTTGTTAAATTCTACTAGTGTTGTTGGTCAGTCTCTCGTCCCCAACTTGCTCGTTTGTCCGCATTTGTTAGGCAGTTAGTGTCTGTCTGTCGGTCTGCCGTCCGTTAATAGCTGCCTCTGTCATGTTTATCGGATTCGGTGTTAACGAATTTATTGCTTAAGGTGTAAAGGCCGAACTCCTGAAATATGTTTTTATCTTGCCTATCATCTTGCAAGTCGGTATATGTGTAATGTAGAGCATGTTGTACATTTTATGTAAGTCTGAATTTCATGGGTTTTATTTAAATAGTCATTTTTATAAAGTTGTCACCCACCATAAGAGGCCTTTAAAAGGAAATAGCACTTTTGGTGGCAAATAATTCTTAGTGTGAGTGTTTGTACCATTTCCATCCCTCTTACGGAGTGCATAGTTAATGTGTTTGTGTGAGTTGTAAACATTTTAACATTTTTAGTTGAAAGTTATCTGGTGTGTTGCAGATTTGCACCAGTGTACTTTTTCAGAGGTCGTTGTGAGCGGTCATGACTACGGCCGTGTTGAAAGGGGGCGGAAGGTTCTCAGCCCGAAGGCTCCTACTGTAAAAAAAAAAAAAAAAAAAAAAAAAAAAAAAAAAAAAAAAAAAAAAAAAAAAAAAAAATTGTTATTCTGTCTGAATAATTGTAACCTGATATTTAGAGGGTTCTTTCTGATTGTAATTTTAAATCTGTTTTTGAAAAGGCTTTTAGGAATAAAATTCACATTTGTTAAAAGTAATTTTCCTTCAGTCACTTCCTGGCAACCACTTCCACGTTCACCTAGTGTGATTAAATGTGCCAATGTTCTTGATGAATCGCCTGTAAATAAATTCTTTAATAAAAAAATTTTTTTTTTGAAGTAAATTCACGGTTCATGCATGATTTCCAAGCTAGAGACCATTTATTCAATCATATGTTGATATAGAGACTTCGGTCTAATACGCTCTGTACCATGCAACCACAGTTACAGTATGTGTTGAAAATGGTTTCCATGTGTGTCAACGCATGCTTGTACGCGCCGTAGCATATTCTGTCTCACACGTTATTATCGGCCAGGCTGCATCCGAACAGTGTCAAAGGCAGCACGAATACTAACAGTGTCTCCACATCTGAAATGGGCTCTGTGTACACCATACTTTCGAGATGGCGCTATAAACAGTAATCACACGGGTTGAGATCCGGTAAACGAGCAAGCCATGCAACTGGACCCCCTCGCCCGATCCATCGACCAGGGAAGACACAGTTGAGATGCGTCTGGACGTTAACGGCGAAGTGGGCTGGAGCACCATCATGTAGCAGCCACGTAACCATTCAAATCATCAGTGGCTCTTCTTCCACCAGGGGAGACAAAGTCACCCGCAAGAAACGCCGATAGCTCCGGCCTGTTAGACGACGTGGAAGGAAGACTGGTCCCAAAATATGGTCGGCAATTATCCCAGCCCACACATTCTGGCTGCACCGATGCTGATTCCCTGTCACCATACTATCCGACAGATGGCTGCTCCCAAAGTTGAAGATACCACCCTGCGTAAAGGTGGCCTCATTTGTGAAAAGGATGGGGGGACACAAATCATGAAATAGTGTTGCCTGGTAAAGAATCCAGGACACAAAACTGCTGCCTGGTACTGACACGGTGATCGCCTTCCAGAGTGTTAATCACATTTTCCTCCAAGTGGTGTCCGAACATTTCGGGTACGTCTTTCATGATTCCCTGCTTTCTGAAACGACTCTGTCTCAGACAAACGGCGAAACACTGTTGCAAACACTGAATGTTACGGTTGTTGTCGCCGGGGAGATATGTTCTGATACAATCTCGCTGTCCGCCGCCCATTGCCATTTACCTTCCCGTAAGTAAACATCATGTCGGCAAGCTCTCGATTCCAATACGGAACCGTTGTCTACAAGGCTGTATCACGTCCACTACAAGGTGAGTCAGCAAGAGAAGTGAATCGGTCAGCACATTACCAATTAATATGGCAGGGGAGGGTGGTAGGGCAGACGTATGAGGAACAATATCACCCTCTAGGAGGACACCGTGCATATTGTGACTGGGTGATGCAGTGCGTATTAGACCGCAGTCTCTCTAACGAAGTATGACTGAATAAACTATCTCTAGCATGGATACCATGCATTTCCGGACATAAGTTCATTCGAACTTTTTTATTCCGTATCGTCTCGTCGATCAATCCGTAGAGCTTGTACACGGTGGAAAAAATCAACCTTTATATGCACTGTTGCAATAATAAATCTTGAGTGAATTGGACACCTCTAAAAGCGTGATTTTTTTCCGGCAGTATATTAAGACTTTGCCGTCCGCACGTCTCGTACAAATTTATTCGCTTGGCGCCGGCAGCGCTAATTCGGATTTCTTGGCTTGTCGCCGACCGCTTGTTACCTTTCCGTGGATGACAGGCTTCAAACACATTGACTTTTGCGCGATTTTTCCGGAAATCTTTATTTTGCCGTATCGTTCCACAAACTCGAATTTTCTTTTCAAATGCGGTAGCGTTCTCGCTTCCCACGCGCGGGTTCCCGGGTTCGATTCCCGGCGGGGTCAGGGATTTTCTCTGCCTCGTGATGGCTGGGTGTTGTGTGCTGTCCTTAGGTTAGTTAGGTTTAAGTAGTTCTAAGTTCTAGGGGACTTATGACCACAGCAGTTGAGTCCCATAGTGCTCAGAGCCATTTTGAACCATCTTTTCAAATAACTTCTCTGCTAGTTCTACACTGTTATAATAATTATCCAGGTAGAGGTGATGTCACTTTCCATAAGAAGGTGTCAATAGTACCATCACTGTTTTTGGTAAAGGTTATCCAGCGACCGAATATATCTTGAATGAGGGAATGTATCCCGTACTCGAATCACACAGCGTCCGAATGAGTATGCCATATTTGGTAATTTTCGTCGGATTGTAAACTTTTAAATTTAACTGTCCACCCCACGGTATCATTCCTTTATCAGTTGAGATGTTTTGACTTGGATTAAACGTTTCTTTAAACTTTTTGGAAAAATAATCAATGACGAATTGCACTTTGAAAAGCCCTCGGCGTTATCCGGTTTATTGTTGCTGTCGGAAAAGTGTAAAAATGACAATATTTGTCTGAATCGGTTGCGGGACATCGTTTTGCGAAATATCGGTGTGTCTATCAACGGATTCGTTGACCAGTGATCATCGATCCATGCTTTTTTGTTTTACAGTTTATAAAGGCACATTTGCATGCCGAGCGTGAGTTTCCTCGGAAACGCGAGATATTAATTAAATAAATAATCAGTGACAAATAAATAAAGCCTATGGCACAGAACTGCAGCGCTGTGTCGCTGATAAAACAAAAACAGAATTACGTTACTCGTATGTTGGATTAAGAAGGAAGAGCTCTCGTTGAAGTGGTGCGAGAAGCACGTATTTTAGTTTATTGTCTGGCACACCGCCATATTTCATGATATAGAAAATTACTGCGAGTTGCAACCATACTAGGCACTCGATTCTGTAAAGAATTTATATTTATAAAAGTAAGTAGGATTATGAACTGTAGGCTTATTCATTGAATATATCTGATTTAACTAACTGTGTAATTTTTTGTTTAGTAGACAATCACCTCTGTACGACGTTTTGGCATGGCTGGCAAATTATTGTAATATTGAGATTTAGTTTATGAGTCCGCACCTACCGCAGCAGTCTTTGGAATCGATTTAATTACGAAGTCCGATTATTTCAGTTTTATTTCACGGTCAAGTACGAGTAACATTGCCTTTACGAAAAAGCCATTGTCAAGCGTCTGATACCGAATAATCAAAACCTGACGACTCATAGGAGAGCCAATCATACAGATAAAAATAATTAATATTTCATTTTATTTTATTTTATTTTATTAATTTTATATTGGCGACTGCGTGTCGGACTTGTTATTTTGTCATTTGTTACATTGTTCTCTTTGTTTCATGGGAAAAATCAACCTTCTGGTCCTGGACTTGACTATATGAGAAATAAAAAAATCAGAAGATATTTGCCAATTATAAAATTTTGCGGGAAGACGCAAAGAAGCTTCCAGCAAAATAAGGTAAGACGCAGCATCTTTGCATTAGCAGGCTTGACCAGACGTATAATTCAGTGTATTAGCTTTTCAGTAAAATTCTGTAGTGTTTCTTTTCCGCATAACAGTTTCAGTGATAAATTCCATTCTCAGTATTTTTCCTTAAACAATAACGTATGCAACAATACCAATACACGAGTGTACAATATGGCCGACTTCTGTACGATATCATGTAACATGGCCAGCAGCCATTACCAATAATCTCAAATTCAGTTTATATTTTTAAATTAACAGACAGCCATTGTTGCTACGACCGATTCATACTCAACTGTATTTTATTTTAAAATCAGTGTCAAATATTTTCTTGAAACATATATCACGTGTGGCATGGTAATAACTAGAAAACAATACGCAAAAATGGAACAGCAAAGACGTACTATTCAGACGCAATCCGACTCGGACGAGAGACAAATGTTAGAAAATGACTTTGCGACAGCAACCGGTAGTGACGATTCATCAAACATTGACGCGAGTGTTGACGAAAATTTTGACAATAGGCCGTCCACCACAAAAATTTCAAAGTCTCAGTCAGAGCCCATGTTAATACATGACGTCACGTCTAATGACGCGGCGGGGGCAGAGACCTTGCAAACAGTAAACATTGCCAACATGTTACAAATGCTAATGAAACAAAACGCAGAAAATATGGCAACCTTAAGGATGCAGAACGCGGAAAACATGGCAACCTTAAAGACACAAAATGAACAGTTAAAGACACAAAATGACGAAATTAAATCTGATCTCATAGCAATCAAGGCATGTAATGACACTTTGTGTAAACGTGTGGAACTTATAGACGCCACACTGACCGAACAGATGACTGAACTCAGTACGAAATTTTCCAAGCTTAATACGAGACAAGAAAAGACTACAAATGACGTAGCACTTTTACAGAAACAATTAAAAAACCTTAATGTCACGTGTGAAGCTCTTACTGAACAAATTCAAACATATCCTTCAGTACACGACAACCTTGAAAAACGAATTACTGACGTGCAGAATAAATTTGACGATGTTGAACAACACCTGACTGACATCTTACAATCTGATGCCACAGCTCATTTTCAAAATATTAATAAAGAATTTCATGATTGGGTAGAGAACAAAGACAAACATTTTGATAGATGCATACGTGAAAATTTACCAACAATTGTGCACGACTCCGTAGCGGAATACATCACTAATAACAAACAGCTGATTAGTGACGCAGTACAATCCGTCACTGCACCCATGAGACAATTCACCGATCAACCACAGTCTGAATGTAACGAAAATATCAGTCAAAATGTACAGTTCAGAAACCAATATACATTCGAGTATGACGCACACATACCGCACACCACAAACACACAAGAACAAAACACACCACGACAACAACACATACCACAACGTGCAAACACAAACACAAGGTATTATCATGGTAAACCACAGCAACATTATCGTAATTACTCGCCAGCTGAGCATTGCAGTAATTACAGTGGTACAAATCCATATCATAATGCAAAGGAAGAAGAAAGCTTAATGAAACACAGGCAATTTCAGATTTTTATCCCAGAAAAACGAACCATTCATCCGGTGATTTTTCTCAAATCTTTTAGTAACGCATTTCCACGCACTTGGAGTGACCGGAAAAAGATTTCATATATTGTCGGTTACATCCAAGGCGATGCAGCTGTCTGGGCATACAGTCAAGCTGACGTATGTACCACGTACAGTGAGTTTGAGCGTGCTTTTCTGAACAAATTCTGGTCGCAATCCGTCCAGGAGCGACTCAGAAGACAAATTTTAGAACCTGAAACTTTTAACAGTAAAAATGGTAACTTACGTAGATATTTTGAAAAATACTTGAACATGGGACATTTTTTAGACGAACCAGTCGCAACACGTGATATACTCCGAGCGTTGAAGGCCAAATTGCCTTTCACCATTAAGGAAAAACTTCTACATATCCCGGATGACGATTCAGATTATTTTTTAACAGCTTTAGATTCGGTTGACATGTTACTTGAAGATCAGCGCTTCGCGCGGCAAAACAGCAGCCACAATGTTTACACTAGTGGTATGCAAAACATGCAGGCTTGCCAACACAATTCTGGCGCGCCCACAGTTGGATACGCGGTACAACAAAAACAGCAAACTCACATGCCGTCTCAGTACGGAAATCAAAATCAACACGCGTATTCCAATACAAACAACAATTACAACAGTAATAACACTTCATGCGGCAATCCATACAAAAGGCACCGCGGTAATAACAACAACGGATACAAATGTAACAACAAAAACACAAACAGAAATAGAAATAATAATAACTACGAGCCAAGACAGCATCAAGGCTGGACTCGTAGCGATCAATACTTTCATTCAAACACTGCTTTACCACAGCAGCCACCAGGACAAAATTGGAGCATACCTTACGACCGACAGGTAAGTTATAATGCGCAACAGCAACAACAACCGCAAAAGTTTGGAGATCATAATATAATAGAAATGACACCTGATGCACAACCTCAATCTGTGTCAGTACCTAGTACAAATGCTAATCCAACAAACTAGAAACAGTCACTACTTTGCCCCAGGTCGTGGCTGAAGAATCCTTGGGGGGCGGCTTCAATGTTAATCAGTTATTTGACACCACACTTGAACAACAGAATAATGATATGCCGAGTAATTCTAAACAAAAACTACCTGTTTTATTTATAAGATACAACCACAATAACAATATATTAGATGAACTTTTACAAGACAGTACACAATGTCGTTTAAACACAACTGAAATTGTTTTAGCATCCACTACTGGTGTAGTAGGTGGGATTCCAACTACTATTATCCTAGATACAGGTGCAGCTGTGAGCGTTTTATCTTTTAATTTTTATAAAAAGATGTGTGAATTGGAACCTGTGCCTGAGTTTCCTGCCCAAAACTGTAAAATAACTACTGCACTAGGTAATAAGTCATGTAGGGTTACGAAGCAAGTTTTTGTAAACGTTAAAATAGGTAATGGAACCGTACAATGGCCATTCCTGGTTGTACAAAACCTTGTGACTAATTGCATATTAGGAATAGATATTATGAGCGAGAAGGACTGCATTATAGACTTCTCCAAAGGTAAATGTATTTTAAATGATAAAAGCAGGGTAATTATTATTGATTTGGACAGGAGAACTCTAAAGCATGACAAACACTGTACAGGGTACAAGGTTCAGTTAGTACTTGACAAAGACATTCAAGACATGCAAACACACTCATCTGACACAGAGATAATGGACTTGAAAACATTGCTTGATCATAAGATAAGTGAAGCTACAGCTCTCAGTGTACATGAACGTATAAAACTACAGGAAGTGTTGTCCAAATATTTACAAGTTTTTACCAAACGATTAGGTGTTATCAACACGTATGTGTACAAGATTGAAGTTAAGCCTCACAAGATCTTCTACCATAAGACATATAACGTACCGTTATCTCAACGACCTGCTGTGTGGCAAGAACTAAAACAAATTACAACATAGATTATAAGTAGTATAGAAATTTTCATTTCAGCGGTTCCAGTGACGCAGTTGAAGACAGAAGAACTTTTCTTTCAACGCCGCGGCACCACCGAGAAGACTGAATATTAAAGTAAAATTTATGATTACGTAGCAGTGAATGATATATAAATTTTTCACGGAACATTTGTGACTGTAGGTACCACTGACTTGATATGACACCTGACGAACTGACAGACGTCATCTGTGAAGCGATCTTTTACTTTGAGAAATAGATTAGACGCACATCTCTCGACACGAAAAGCATCTATCAGTAGTCAAGGCCACACAGACACTCTACACACACGCACAAAACGCGAGGAATCGAACATTTTCTCTCTCTTACTATTTTGAATATTTATTGAGTAGTGAAAACGCCTGGTCTTGCCTACTGATGTAATGAATGTTGTGTCTAACCTATCTTAATTTCAGATGACATCACAAAAAACATCGATAATATCCCAGCAAAACCGCTAAAGAGGATGTAAATATCTGCAATTCATGTAATCAAATGTGACACAATGTAATAACCTATAGCTATGTAATGATGATGTAAACATGTTTATGTGCAACTGTATTATGTTTATGCTAAGAAAATATGTGACGTGTGTATGTATTATTACTTTTTTTTCTTTTTAACTGATGTATCATGTAAAAATTTGAACAAAACGAGTGCCAAAAAGACATTGCATAGTGAACCTCTGTTCACGGACATTAACGAACATTTAGGTGAGCTATATTCAGCAAAAAACTGAAAAATGTGAAGTGAATAATTCGTGCATCGTCTAGTGACATTACTACAGTACCCAACTTCAAGATGTTAACTGGATTAAATGGACACAAAGTGCCTGTCCAGAAAACAACACGACGGGTGGAAGAGTTTTGGTTGGAACTTCAGGGAATGAAATGTTCTCGAAATGTGACGGACACTCTTACCTGGACTGTCCAAGGATCGACGCCAGCTATGTGCCGTCCGAGGTTCTGCAACCAAGCTTCCACGGAATGTAAAAAAAAAACGAACTGCACGTGGACCAATTACTCGACGGGTCACGTCTGATCTGTAATAAACAATGCTTTTTGTCACAACGAACTGCATCACAACGACTATAATGGAAATAGGAAATGGACACGCTTATGTATTAATCACGTTGTTATACAACGATGTTACTGTGATCAAAAAACTTTACCACAACGATACTAACCTGTAAAAAATTATTGTGCAGCAGATGAATATGAACTGTGATAACGACACCATGTGTATAGGTCAACGCACCTGAAACAACAGAACATTTTTCGTTGAAGCATTTCATTGCAATGCTATGTAACTAAGAACATTCAACAATCTAAAGTTGTATTGTATTATAACAAATATTGTAATTTTAAAACTAAGTTACCTGTCATAGAATGTAGTCTTCATATGTAATCTTGGTGGAATATTTTCTTTGTGCAACGACTAAGAAATGCGCGCGCACACGAACAATATGAACTGCAATACTGTGCCGCGTGATCTAAATTTACGAAATAACGGCAGTGCCGTAGTTACACAGACGCTTCTGCGCATGCGCGCACTCTGTTTTGCCAACATAAGAACTTTTTCGGCGCACGCGCGTCATTCAAATTTTGTATATAATATACAGTATAATGTAAGTCATGTAAATAGTTGTAGATAACTTAGATTTTCTTGTGCCTTTAGGTGAATTGCTCGCCTGCAGGTGTGTCCTTTTGCCTCGCAATTCAGGGGGCAATATAAAGGCACATTTGCATGCCGAGCGTGAGTTTCCTCGGAAACGCGAGATATTAATTAAATAAATAATCAGTGACAAATAAATAAAGCCTATGGCACAGAACTGCAGCGCTGTGTCGCTGATAAAACAAAAACAGAATTACGTTACTCGTATGTTGGATTAAGAAGGAAGAGCTCTCGTTGAAGTGGTGCGAGAAGCACGTATTTTAGTTTATTGTCTGGCACACCGCCATATTTCATGATATAGAAAATTACTGCGAGTTGCAACCATACTAGGCACTCGATTCTGTAAAGAATTTATATTTATAAAAGTAAGTAGGATTATGAACTGTAGGCTTATTCATTGAATATATCTGATTTAACTAACTGTGTAATTTTTTGTTTAGTAGACAATCACCTCTGTACGACGTTTTGGCATGGCTGGCAAATTATTGTAATATTGAGATTTAGTTTATGAGTCCGCACCTACCGCAGCAGTCTTTGGAATCGATTTAATTACGAAGTCCGATTATTTCAGTTTTATTTCACGGTCAAGTACGAGTAACATTGCCTTTACGAAAAAGCCATTGTCAAGCGTCTGATACCGAATAATCAAAACCTGACGACTCATAGGAGAGCCAATCATACAGATAAAAATAATTAATATTTCATTTTATTTTATTTTATTTTATTAATTTTATAAGTTCCCATAAGGATAGCACGCCCAAACCGTTTTCTAAGCTCGGGTCCCGTAACGTCGACAAATTTGGCATTTTTAAAACAAAACTAGTTTCCTTCTGTTGCAATTTTGACTGTAATACTGGTTGGTTTCGTTGCAAATATATTCAAATAGATCGTTCCCAATATATAATTCTACGATATCCAAGACGCTCTGTGTATCTTTGGTAAATATGTGTGGACCCGGAGATCCTTCAAATTTATTATTGGTCCTGAGTAAATCATAGTCTGTCTTCTTCGTCTTTTTGATCCCAATCAGATCGCAAACGTAGCGTTCGCCAAATTCTTCTTGGACGTATTTCACTAGCTTCCAACGATTCTGCTTCACTTTAATTTCTTTTTAAATCCAATGTCTTCTTCCCAATCGGCCAAGTCGTCCGGAACGTCAGAGAAGACGTCTGCGCATTCATCGTAAATAATCGTATCGTCTCTTTCTTCTGCCATGATGAAAGTGCACAAGTACTTATAAAAACAGAAAACTTGTTGACGTGTGTAACGTATTGTTACCTAAACAAAACACCAACAGAATGAAAAAGATACTAAAGTGCTGTCATCGGCCAGTGCGCGATACTATGCTCGCGACACCACTGTGGTGTCGCCGGCCACTCAGCGATACTATGCACACGACATCACTGTGGTGTCGCCGGCCGTTGACCGCTATTTTGCGCACGACACCACTGTGGTGTCGCCGGTCAGCAAGGTGTTAATAAAAAGATCCTTTTCGACTCTTCGCTCTTAGCCGGTCACTGAGCAGTCGTTTGATATCCATTATCTTCATTTACATTTTCAATTAAGATTTTAGAGGGAGGCAGATTTAAAAAAAAAAAGTCACACACGCAACGAAAGTATCGCCACAAGTCAAGTAATTCTGGAGTGGCGCTGTGAGCTACCGTTCACACAGGACGCCACAAATTCTTCGTAAATTGCGCAGTTTGCAAAATGGCGTCACCTGTCTCAGCTGAAATGATTCGGGCATGCGTTAATGTTGTAGCGGAAATTGTGGCATTTGTGGTGTCACCGCCAGACACCACACTTGCTAGGTGGTAGCCTTTAAATCGGCCGCGGTCCGGTAGTATACGTCGGACCCGCGTGTCGCCACTATCAGTGATTGCAGACCGAGCGCCGCCACACGGCAGGTCTAGAGAATCTTCCTAGCACTCGCCCCAGTTGTACAGCCGACTTTGCTAGCGATGGTTCACTGAAAAATTACGCTCTCATTAGCCGAGACGATAGTTAGCATAGCCTTCAGCTACGTCATTTGCTACGACCTAGCAAGGCGCCATTATCATTTGCTATTTATCTTGTGATGCATGTACCGTCAGAGCGATGTTCACCAATTATGGATTAAAGTTAAGTATTCCAGCAGCTACGTACTTTTCTTGATAGTATAATTACTTTACCTGTTCCAGACCTCACGCCAGCCTGCGTGAGCTTAAACGCGTGCCTTTCGGCTATCTCCTAGTGGCTTGGCTGTCTTGCCAAGTCACAACAGCATTAATGGTGTGAAATATTGTAGCTAAAAACTCAGAAATTCTACAATCTAACTTTCGAATTTGTGTACAAGAAGACAAGATCTATTGGGTTTCAAAATTATTCATTTTGATTTCAATTTTCATGGAATCACTGGAATACTTGTCTTAAAGGTACAGAACTTTACTTGGGCGCGAGATTTTCAGTTTCACCGCAAGAGGGAATGTTTCACAGCACACACTACAACCTGATTTCCTATACATATTAAACGGCTGTACATATTACTAAATAAGATGTTTTGGAAACATTATAAATGTAAAATATTACTTACCAAAGTGTTTCTCGTCTCTCTTGTCTCGACTACATGTTTTAAGAACCGGACTGCAGCTTCAAACCAAGCAAGGCTGGGTTTATAAATACCGTCTGTAGACCCACCACTCTTAAGTGATTTCAGTACTTTTTTATGTTCATTCATGTAAGCATTTCGAATGCTTCGAATTTTTAATTTTGTTGTAGCTACATCAATTCCAGGTACATATTCACGCATACTGTTTACTATTTCAATTAATGCAGCATCTCTCAAATTTCTGTCATTGTATGATTCACTTTTGTGATTCCAAAGGCATTCTCGTTCTTGATACACCTCCAAGAATCTCATAATTGTCGCTGTTGACCACTTTTTCGACATATTAATAGCAAACGCACAAACAAAAGCACTATGTGTGAACGAATACGCACTAGAAAGGTTTGAATCCAGCCGCGAGGTAGCAATCGAATGACGTTATTCGATTGTGGAGAAGGCAAAATGGCGCAACAAAGTAGAACCAAGTTCAACTTTTTGTGGCGTGACAAAAGTTGCGCTTCTTAAATGGCGTTACCGAAAACTAGGAGTTCACACACGCAACTAGAAAGCAACTGCAGTTCGCAATTAACAGTGGCGATACTGTTGTTGCCTGTGTGAACCCGTCTTAACTGGACCAGCAGCCAACAAAAAGGAAGATAAGAACGTAGTGGAGTTGCGGTGAATGTTAAGAGTTCATAATTGTGCAAGAAACTGGGTGTATAGCAGAGGCGGATCAAGAGAGCGGTCCATTCCACAACATTGGCGGGCGTGGGCCGCTGGTTTGTAGGAGGTCACGGTTGCCGCTCCTACCAGTGGCCTCGCTGGACCGTGGGCACGCGATCCCTGTGACCCGAGCGTAGCCGCCAGGTACCGCTGGACCACTTCTCTCTCTCTTTCATCCCAGCATAGAAACAGAAAATGACGGCGTGTGTCGCAACAGAGAGGGGCCGCAAGTGGCGTGTGGGCGGCCTCCCGTTTCTCTTTACGGCCGCCGGAAGCGTCTTGCGAGCGCGTTCTGCCTTTATCGTCACTGCCACAATGGAGTTACGTGCAGTATGCCGCTTTATGGCGCGTCTTAAGTCGGCAGTTTATGGCGCATGTTTGCAAGTCTACAGTGGAAAGTACGGCAAGACTGCCACATTTAGATAAGAAAGTATTCTGCCCTACTGGAGCCAGGAATTTCATTTGGTGTAATAACTGTAATGCTCAAGTCAGTGCCGTGTTGAATGTCTCCAAGCGTCTCGTAAGTCGTATAGACTGTTACGATCTTGTTGTTTGATGTATGCGTTAGCGGGCGAAATGCGGGTACTGATTTGAAGAGGAAATTCACATGTTTCATTTTCAGTCTCAATATTTATGCGCACGTAGAGCAGATGCTGAAGGAAATGTTCAAATGTGTGTGAAATCTTATGGGACTTAACTGCTAAGGTCATCAGTCCCTAAGCTTACACACTACTTAACCTAAATTATCCTAAGGACAAACACACACACCCATGCCCGAGGGAGGACTCGAACCTCCGCTGGGACCAGCCTCATAGTCCCGCGCGGTGATGCTGAAGGTAATGGACAAGATTTAAATGCAGTTGAAGAATTCAGTGACATTAAAGGCAATGGCAATGTCAATGTTCTATTGATCAATAAAATCCGGTACCTATACTATCTGTTCGATCGCTACATTCGTTTGAGGCAATGATGAGAGATTTCCTCTTTGGAAGTGTGTGTGTGTGTGTGTGTGTGTGTGTGTGTGTGTGTGTGTGTGTGACGTTGATCAGCAAGTAAGCCCGTCGGCGCCAAGTAGGTCCAAGTAGGTCCCTAAATGCTGCTAAGTATAACTGCTTTGTTCGAGGGTTAGTCAAAAGCTTAAATAGTCACATCGAAAAAATTACGTAGTTATTATTTGTTAGTTTGCATCTACATGTCTGCATCCATGATATACATTGACATCTCCACGTCATACCGTAACAAACTGCTGGAGCAACTGATGGGCTGCACTTTTTTGACGCTGTCGATGATCAACATTTTTGTTATCAGGTATTGTCGACATTGGTCCTCAGAAGCTGTATGAAGTTCAGTCATTGTAATAAAGAGTTGTTATTGCAAAGTGTGTACACTCCTGGAAATGGAAAAAAGAACACATTGACACCGGTGTGTCAGACCCACCATACTTGCTCCGGACACTGCGAGAGGGCTGTACAAGCAATGATCACACGCACGGCACAGCGGACACACCAGGAACCGCGGTGTTGGCCGTCGAATGGCGCTAACTGCGCAGCATTTGTGCACCGCCGCCGTCAGTGTCAGCCAGTTTGCCGTGGCATACGGAGCTCCATCGCAGTCTTTAACACTGGTAGCATGCCGCGACAGCGTGGACGTGAACCGTATGTGCAGTTGACGGACTTTGAGCGAGGGCGTATAGTGGGCATGCGGGAGGCCGGGTGGACGTACCGGCGAATTGCTCAACACGTGGGGTGTGAGGTCTCCACGGTACATCGATGTTGTCGCCAGTGGTCGGCGGAAGGTGCACGTGCCCGTCGACCTGGGACCGGACCGCAGCGACGCACGGATGCACGCCAAGACCGTAGGATCCTACGCAGTGCCGTAGGGGACCGCACCGCCACTTCCCAGCAAATTAGGGACACTGTTGCTCCTGGGGTATCGGCGAGGACCATTCGCAACCGTCTCCATGAAGCTGGGCTACGGTCCCGCACACCGTTAGGCCGTCTTCCGCTCACGCCCCAACATCGTGCAGCCCGCCTCCAGTGGTGTCGCGACAGGCGTGAATGGAGGGACGAATGGAGACGTGTCGTCTTCAGCGATGAGAGTCGCTTCTGCCTTGGTGCCAATGATGGTCGTATGCGTGTTTGGCGCCGTGCAGGTGAGCGCCACAATCAGGACTGCATACGACCGAGGCACACAGGGCCAACACCCGGCATCATGGTGTGGGGAGCGATCTCCTACACTGGCCGTACACCACTGGTGATCGTCGAGGGGACACTGAATAGTGCACGGTACATCCAAACCGTCATCGAACCCATCGTTCTACCATTCCTAGACCGGCAAGGGAACTTGCTGTTCCAACAGGACAATGCACGTCCGCATGTATCCCGTGCCACCCAACGTGCTCTAGAAGGTGTAAGTCAACTACCCTGGCCAGCAAGATCTCCGGATCTGTCCCCCATTGAGCGTGTTTGGGACTGGATGAAGCGTCGTCTCACGCGGTCTGCACGTCCAGCACGAACGCTGGTCCAACTGAGGCGCCAGGTGGAAATGGCATGGCAAGCCGTTCCACAGGACTACATCCAGCATCTCTACGATCGTCTCCATGGGAGAATAGCAGCCTGCATTGCTGCGAAAGGTGGATATACACTGTACTAGTGCCGACATTGTGCATGCTCTGTTGCCTGTGTCTATGTGCCTGTGGTTCTGTCAGTGTGATCATGTGATGTATCTGACCCCAGGAATGTGTCAATAAAGTTTCCCCTTCCTGGGACAATGAATTCACGGTGTTCTTATTTCAATTTCCAGGAGTGTATGTTAGTACTGTCAGTAAGATCACTCGCTTAAGGACACTTTACAGACATCTCCTTCCGAGCTATCAAATGTTATTTTCCTAGCTTGATTTTTTCCAGGTTATATTTAAAATTTCACACCTCCTCTTCGTCTGCGAAGGAGTGAACAAGTGTTTGCTGATGTTAGTGTATCATTTGGTGTGGAAAAGAGGTGCTTTAACGTTAACATATGTTAAAAGTTACGAGCACTTGTACAGTAGAAGAGTTGTGTTCAAAATTACCGAAGATAAACAGGTGCGCATAGCTGTTAAGGTATGCATTCTAGAGCACATGTTTACTGGACTTTTTTTCTTGTTTTGGCCCATACTGCCACTTCCCAAAATATGGGAAGCAAAGAGCTTGCACTAGAAAAGATTTGTTTCACTGCATTTAAAATCAAGAATATCTCATAGCTCTTAAGGTATGCGTTTTAGAGTCCACGTTGACTTGACATTCGTGCTTCCATTACCGTGTACTTTCAGCCGTATAAGTTTGCGCCGTCGTTTTTGATACACCCTGTATCACAGAGTGAATGAAAGAGCTATTGAAAGGTAACCAGGAATAGATCCTATCAATGTTGAGTAGATTGCGCGTCATGAAATTTAGGGGTGGTTTTTCCAATCCGGAGTGTTATTGTGGCAAAATATTTTAGTCTTTCACTTTAGGTGGCAGCCAAGTGTCGTGCCAATAGTGCGCCAGCAGACGCCACGCAGCAAGCGGGGCTGGCTCGCATCGCTACGAGCCGTGGTGGCCACACACTGGCGCAACATCCGCCTGTTGCGCTGCGCTACCGCCTCTGTTTTCCGGCGCAGCCTCCGGAGGCCGTATCTCCACTGCTGGCCACCCTGCGGGCACAATTTCCGCCCTCTGTTGCCGACCACGGAGGAAAACCTGCGAGGCCGCGCATTTTTGGCAAATGTTGTGCAAGGGGTATGGCTGGTGCACGGTACGCAATAACTAGGAGTACCGGGTGATCAAAAAGTCAGTATAAATTTGAAAACTGAATAAATCACGGAATAATGTAGATAAAGAGGTACAAATTGAGACACATGCTTGGAATGGCATGGGGTTTTATTAGAACCAAAAAAATACGAAAGTTCAAAAAATGTCCGACAGATGGCGCTTCATCTGATCAGAATAGCAATAATTAGCATAACAAAGTAAGACAAAGCAAAGACATCCATGCCCGATGGAGGACTCGAACCTCCGCCGGGACCAGCCGCGCAAGAGATCTTTCACGCGTCTAGCTATAAGGGGTGGAGCGCCATCCTGCATAAACGTCGTACGTTCCAGTAGGTGTTTATCAGCCAGGCTGGGGATAATGTGATTCTGTAACATATCGGCGTACCTCTCACCCGTCACGATAGCAGTCACAAAACCAGAATCACGCATTTCCTCGAAGAAAAAAGGCCCCATAACCGTAGATGTGGTAAATACAACCCATACCGTGACTTTCTCGTCGTGCAATGGAGTTTCCACGACAGTTCTAGGATTTTCGGTAGCCCAGATTCCGCAGTTGTGGGCGTTGATAGAGCGTGGAGCGTGAAATGAGCTTCGTCGGTCCACAACACGTTACTCAACCAATCGTCATCTTCCGCCTTCTTTTGAAATGCCCACATCGCAAATGGTGCCCGCTTCACTAAATCGCCAGGTAACAGTTTATGATGCAGATGTTGTACGGATAGCATCGGAGGGTATGCATCAGTGCCAACAAAACAGTAGTGTATGGAATGCCGGTGCGACGTGCGACTGCACGAGCGTTGACTTCCCCGTGCATAGACGAACCCGCTACAGTCTCCATTTCTTCCTGAACTGTCTCAGCAGCATTACGCCTTGTGCTCGGTCGACCATTACGGGGTCTATCGTCTAAACAACCCGTGGCTTCGAACTTCATTCTCGCCACAGCTGCATTTGTCAACGGACCTTTACCCGTTCCAATCCCCTTTCTATGGCGATAGGATCGTAACGCTGAACTAGCGCATTCCCCATTCTGATAATACAGCTTCACTAAAAGCGCCTTTTCAGGTAACGTCAACATGTTGCGAGTGCTGGCGCATCTGATTTTCTTTCTCATTACAGCTCCTTTTATACACGATTGTCATGCGCAGTCACTGACGTTTTGCTGTCCAGCGCCATCTGTCGGACATGTTGTGAACTTTGTTTTTTTTTCTTTTTTCTTGGTTCTAATAAAACCCCGTGTCATTCCAAGCATGTGTGTCAATTTTTACCTCTCTATCTACATTATTCCGTGGTTTATTAAGTTTTCAAGTTTATACTGACTTTTTGATCTCCCGGTATATTCAGTATTAGCACACTACCTCCTAGTCTAGTAGCTGGTGATACTTCGTCCCCAAAATAATTAACTTAAGAAAAAATTAAAGATGACATGTGTTGTGGGTGCTCTGTGGATAAGTCCTGACTAAAACTCCAAAGGTCCAGGTTTGATCCTAGTCGGTAGTAGGACATTTTATCTGTCACCTATCACTTCCATCTTCTCTAGCAGTGATGTTTGTATTTAATAATTGGCAAGTAGCACCGTGATTTGAAGTTCACGTTTACCGGGGGGGGGGGGGGGGGGTGTTGTTGTTGTTGAAAAACACGCAGTATTACTATTTCAAAAATGCACAAAATCCACAGTTTTGGAGATACGGCAATGAGATTTTGTATCACGCTTTACATGAAAGTAACACATTTATATATAAAATCCTTTGATTATATGTATATATATTCAACTTTTTTGAGTGAAATTTGAAGTTTTATTTTCAAAAAATAATGTATGTTCCTTTTTCTCAGAAAGTACTCAAGAGAATTTCTCTGTTTCATCTCTTTATATGTTGTAAGCTTCTCTCGTGACGTTTATGGAACAGGTCAAGTAGGAGAATTTTCATAATTTTTTAATTATAATTGCACAAGTACAATTTTAAGTTCATGGAAAATTCCAAGCACTTTGCTCCATATCTCAGCTTGCAATCAGAATTTCAAAATTTGCTCTTGAGACAACGTTTATTAGATTTACAGAAATATGCATACAAAATTTCATAATTCTAGCATTCATAGAATCTGAGGGAAAGGTACATAAACTTTAAAAAAACAAACTTTTCAGGAAACGCAATTTAAAATTTAACCTAACATTTTTCCTTATGTGACTTCTTCAGAAGGCACCACATTTGTAATCTGGGTCGTCTTTCCCTTCAAGACTTCTCTTCTGATTTCTTGTTGTCTCTCTTCTTTCCTTTACCAAGTCTTCAACTGACTTTTCAGCTGCAGAGACGCGCTGAAAATCTATTTCTCTCAGGATGTCTTGAGTTCAGTTTCCTATCCTGAAGCCTATTCTTTATAATAACTTCATCCTCCCGACGTTCCATCAATAAATACAATAAGTGCATCATAAGTTGCAATTCTGACAACTGTAGCAGATGCAAATGTGTTTTTAGGGCATCGTTTCCATATGAGTGAATCTAGAGACTCATTTGGGTTTTGCCACTTTTTGAGAAGCGCAGGATCTATAAAACCAAAAAGTATGAATCACGGCTTACTAGTTGTATCCCGCACACGTTTGGTTGAAAGTAATACACAGAATCGTTGTTCACTGAGCTGATATTGAAGAGCTGCTTCAAAACGTGGGCGTGGCAAGAAAGCCGCGTCACACTTTTAATTAATTTTAAGGCACTTCGGATGCGATTTCAGCATTGAAACTTTGGGAACTTATTGTCCATGAGTTTTACTAACAAATAAAAAATAAATCAAAAATTGACATTTTTGGTCAGTTTCATCAACATACTCCCTTAAACTGTAGGTCTCCCTATTGGGTGGATAAGTCAGTTCGGAGGATGCAAAAAGTCAAGAACGTGTCTCCTAGAAGATCACGTCTGGGATTTGTTAACGCTGAAAGAACTTTATTATACAATGAGCTTGGAATTTAAGTTACAGAATGACTGCGAAGAAAGAAAACTGAAGAGAATTAGAACTATACTGTAGTCCCACTGCTTTGTAACTTGGCGTTTGTAATCCGCGATCAAGCACGCGGACTGCTATCGCGGCCGGCTGACGCAAGAAGCTTTAGAGAGGCTATGCAGACGGGAATCCGGCAAGGCGTTTTTTTGGAAGAAGCTACAGGCGGGCTGTTGCTGACACAGCAAGAATCCCCATCCCGGCCTTCCAGCAGGAGGAGTTATCCCATGTCAAGCGTCGACATCGATGGCATGGCTGTTACACTGCCAGTACAGCAAATTACGGTAGCAGCGGTGACCTGTAGTACCACGTGACGCGCCTTATAGCCGCCAAAAATACTGCGAATTTCAGCTATGCACTGTCAGTGTCTGCAACGAGCTGTGAGACGTACTTCACGACGGTCATCGCCTTGATGTGGGTTATCCAGCCTGCTGTTACGAGACGCCGCCTCCACTACCGACTAAACTGTGGGCTGCGCTAACAGCTGAACTGGTGGGTTCCAACTGGAAGACCACATACCGGCTGACCTCTTCCAACTTTTGGGTTCCCCCTTGGGGGTGCACAGCTCATACCTTGGCTTGACCGGCTGCCGAGTCGCTGGCTGTTCTGGACGGGCACATTGTACCGCAGACCACTGTTGCTGGATCCTGCACTTCGGGGCCCGGTTTGCCTCCGCGCTCAGACGCACACCTCCACCAGCCGGCGTGGTGCGTGCTGCTGGTCTTACGGTCGGGACCGGATGCTGTGCTCGTTCGCCAGACTGCTAACAACGTCACTCCACGGCGTGGCGCAATGAGGTGGCCGTTCCTTCGAAGGCCGCTTGCTGAGCTCAACGCACTCCCCACACTCCAGGGCCGGCTTGCGTTCCTCTACGAAGACTGCAGCAGGACAGCGTTACGATTGCTGTACCTTACGCATGGAATAAATAAACATATATCTTTACTATTCCTATGACTTTTTGTCAGCCATATACTTGGCTTCAGGTATCTACTGTCCTGCTATAAGGTGTACAACTTTGCTTCTCCCGTTTGCCGATAGACGGCGACAACGGTAAGTAGCGGTCAAAAGGAACAGGTCACAGACGTCAGGCAGTTAGCTTGGATCTCGGTCAACATAACATCATTCAGACATTAGTCGATTTGTGTCTGCATCATAAAGTTGTTCCTGATTGAAAATGTCAGTTTACGAGCTAAATTCTCGCAATTTTCGGGAGGTGTTACTGTTTTGTTTCAATATGAGGAAAACAGCGGCCGAGTCTCATCGAATGCTCTCAGGTACGTATGGTAAGGACGGTGTTAGTGAAAGAACGTGTCGTGAGTGGTTTCAACGCTTCATGAACGGTGATTTTAACGTCATAGACCGGCGTAGTGGTGGATGAGAGAATGTTTTCGAAGATGCAGGATTGGAGACATTGCTGAGTGAAGACTCGCGTCAAACTCAAGAAGCATTGGCACGATTAGTGGGAGTGACACAGTAAACCATTTCAAAACGCCTCAAGGCTATGGGCATGATACAGGAAAAATGAACTTGGGTCCAGTGTGAGCTGAAACCAAGAGACGTTCAACGGCGTTTGTGTGTTTGTGAACAGCTGCTTCAGAGGAAAAAACGGAAGACATTTCTGCATCGCATTGTGACCGGGGACGAAAAATGGGTTCATTACGATAATTCTAAACGCAAAAAATCATGGGGATATCCCGGCCATGCTTCCACGCCAACGGCCAAACCAAATATTCACGGCTCCAAGGTCATGCTGTGCATTTGGTGGGACCAGCTCGGTGTCGTGTACTATGAGGAGTTAAAACCAAGCGCAACAATCACAGGTGCTCGTTATCGAACGCAATTAATGCGTTTGAGCAGAGCATTAGAAGACAAACCGCCGCAATACAGCGAGAGGCACGATAAAGTGATTTTGCAGCACGACAACGCTCGACCGCACGTTGCAAAAGAGGTCAAAACGTACTTGGAAACGTTAAAATGGGAAATCCTACCCCACCCGCCGTATTCTCCAGACATTACTTCCTGTATCACCTGTTTGGATCAGTGGCGCGTGGCCTGGTTGACCAACACTTCCGAGCTCATGAAGAAGTCACAAATTAGATCGATTCTTGGATCGCTTCAAAAGATGAAAAATTTTTTCAAAGTGGGATTCGTACACTGCCCGAAAGATGGGAGAAAGTAGTGGCCAGCGATGGAAAATACTTTGAACGATACATGCGTAACCAATTTGTTTCATTAAAGCCTCAAATGTTGGGGGGGGGGGGGGGGGGGGAACGGCGGAAGCAAAGTTGTACAACTTGTAATTAACACGCAACGACGTTGAAACCAGTAGCGGTGTACAATTTACGCCAGCCATCAAAATCCCGCTTAGGCACTGCAATTATTATATTTCACAAGAAAAAGACAGGCAATACATAAAAAATATAGACTTGTCAGCATTCTGTTTCAGGTGTACGATTTATTTATTAATATTATCGCAAATAGCATAGGAAACTAAAATGGATAGTTTAATCAATCAAAGAAAGAAACTGGTCTTGTCAGTGCATACAGTAGAACTGACCTTTTGCACGTCGTGAAAGAAGTTGCAACACGAAGCAAGGCGTATGAATTCATAATATTTTGTAAACTACGTTGATTCTGATAAAGCTTGTGATTTAATTTCAAGAACATCTTCACCCGTGAAAACATCCTTACCCTTGAAAACCAAGGTTTTCCTTCCATGTCAATTATAGATACACTGAGGTGACGAAAGTCATGAGATCCCTCCTAATATGGTGTCTGACCTCCTTTTGCCCGCCGTACTGTAGCACTGGACGTGGCATGGACTCAGCGTGTCTGCCTGCAGAAATATTGAGCCATGCTGCCTCTACAGCTGTCCATAATTACGAAAGTGTTGCCGATGCGTCATTTTGTGCACCAACTGACCTCTGGATTATTTCCCATAAATGCTCGGTGGGGATCAAGTCGGGCGATGTAGGTGGCAAAATAATTCAGTCGAATTGTCCTGAATAATCTTCAAACGATTTGTGAACAATTGTGGTCCGATGACGTTCTTTGACACATGAAGCCCATGAAGGGCTGCAAATGGTCTCCAAGTAGCCGAGTACAACCATTTCCAGTCAATGATCGGTTCAGTTGGACGATAGGATCCAGTCCATCGTAAAAACAGCCCACATCTTAATGGAGCCACCACTAGCTTGCACAGTGCCTTGTTGACTAAGTGGGTCCATGGCTTCGTGGGGTCTACGGGACACTCGAACCACAGGCTCAGCTGTTACCTACTGAAATTGGGACTCATGATTTTCCACTCGTCTAGGGTCGAAGCGATACGTTCAGGAACCAACGAGAGGCGCTGCAGGCGATGTTGTGCTGTTTGAAAAGGCGATCGCGTCGGTCGTTTAGTGCCATAGCCCAGTAACGCCATATTTCACGCACTGTCCAAATGGATATGTTCGTCGCACGTCCCGCATTAATTTCAGCGGTTTCTTCGCGCAGTGGTGTTGATCCGTTAGCACTGACAACTCTAAGAAAATGCCGTTGCCGGCCATTGTGGACGAGCGGTCCTAGGCGCTTCAGTCCGGAACCGCGCTGGTGCTACGGTCGCGGGTTCGAATCCTGCCTCGAGCATGGATGTGTGTGATGTCCTTAGGTTAGTTAGGTTTAAGTAGTTCTAAGTTGTAGGGGACTGATGACCTCAGATGTTAAGTCCCATAGTGCTCAGAGCCATTTTTTTGAAAACGCTGTTGCTCCCGGTCGTTAAGTGAAGGTCCTCTGCCACTGCCATGTCCGTGGTGAGAGGCAATACCTGAAATTTGATATTCTCGGCACACTCTTGACAATGTGGATCGCGGAATACTTAATTCCCTAACGATTTGCGAAATCGAATGTCGCGTGCCTTTAGCTCCAATTACCATTCCTCGTTCAAAATCTGTTAATTCACTTCATGCAGCCATAATCGCGTCGGACAACTGCTCACATGAATCACATTACTGCAATATTTTAGAAATAGCAACATTTTCATCTGAATTGTTATGAAATACATTTATTCACCACCATGATTTCGGACTAATATGCCATTCCCATGTGGCAGCTCACTGTTGTATGTGTCAGTGCATAATCGTGCTGCCATGTCAGTATGTTTACACTTTCCGTACTCGTAAAGAGACAAAATTTACCATCATTTATGTAAATTAAGTAGCATGTCCTGTAACAATGATCCTGAAATTTTTACCGACCATTTAATAACTTCCGAGGTTGATTTTATTGCTGGTGTTTAAGCAACGTGATGTGCATTTGTTAAGTCAGTTGTGCCACAAATCGTATTGTTGGAACAACATCTCTAAATCAAGTGTTCAGTACATTCTCTAGAATTTGTGCAAAATTCGTCCCGCACACTTTCACTTCTGAACAGAAACAATGGCGCGTAGACACTTGATTGGATTGATTGGATTGGATTGGATTGATTGGATTTCAAAACGTGGACGATTCTTTTCTGGAAAAAATCAAGACGGACGATGAGACTTGGTGTTATCGTTACGAATCTATCACGAAACTACGTAGTTTACTAAATTCACGTGAAGAGCCAACTATTTGATGACTTAACTGATATTCAAGCCTATATGCCGTGCTAGTTGAACAACATGTTAAAGAATGGCTTTTCTGACAGGTTCACAGGGCTGTATACAAATTCTGTGCGTTTTACTCAACTCGGGAGAGACTATTCTCAACACCTGAAGCATTGCAACCACCGTCTTAACTTTTCTGTTTTTCGTTGAGCAATCTCGAAACTTTTTGGACCGACTGGGTATAAATGGCGAAGACCCTGTCTTATGTTGCATACGTAATATGTAAATATGATTGACAAGAGCGATGGTGAATACGTATATTTAATAACAGTCCACCCGAAAATCTTCTCAGTTATAAAATCAAGGGTAGATACTTGTACTGAACGGAAAGACACATTCCTGTATACCAGTGGTGTAACCACTTGCAGTGCCGCGGGCCTCAAACCCCTCACCGTGGATATGTACAGTGTGAGGCAAAAAGATTGCCCAGCCCGAATAATTTAGAGTCCAAGAACAGAGCATTGCAACTGTAGCGGTCTGTGGAGCTTCAGCTTAGTGCGTACATCGTCAGATAGAAGCAGTGTAACAGTTAGGATACATTATATGTCGATATTTGTTGCAGTTCAACTCACCGTACCATTAATATTGAAAATTATTTGAGCACGTAGAAAAGATTGAAATATAAGAACTCCAAGTCGATAGGATTACTACAACGACGAGCGTTTCACATGTGTTTTAGTGGCTGAGTGGATAGGCTGACGTTTTACGAAGGTAAAGGACGAGCGTTCGAATCTAACTAGAGGCAGGTTGGGTTTCACGACTGCTTTTATCATGCAGAATGCTCTTGTAACCATGGATTACTTTCCTTTCTACTGCAAGGACACAGTTCATTCCTTGAAGTTAAGTCATACGCAATCTCTCTCTTGTCTTCGCTGATCGTGAAGGTAAAATTCCACGCAAAACAAAAATAATTTTTACATGACGTTAAAGCTTACTTTTTGTGTCCATCTTTGCCTCCAGATCCAATACGCTTTTGCAGAGGATTTTGCCTTGAGCAGACATATTGTTCTTCTATTTTCAAAACCAAGTTCGGCACTGCCGCCTAGAACACGAAAAAGAAGATGGCGAAATAGCTAAGTGTTTTCCAGACAGTGAATGAAGCTGAATTATGTGCAGTCTTGAGGGCGCGGGAGCAGGCGGGGAGGGGGGGGGGGGGAGGGGGGCTTGTCCTCCTGCTACCAAATTCGTCACCTGCACCGACTCCCTAACTGCCCATCAGGCTATCCGTCACGTGTGTCCAGCTTTTCCTCTTACAGAGGCAAGGCAAGAAGGTTTCATTTTGCTGGCTACCAGGGCACGTGGGCATTCGAGGCAATGATTCATCTAAGAATTCCTGCTTGGGAAGTACAGTTTCTATATGTGCTGACCCCGCACGTGCAGTGACCCCGTTGTTGAGGCCAGGATCACGCTTCTGTGGGAATAGGAATGGTTAGGATTGAGTACAAGAAGCTGCGGTCGGTGAAACCATTGACATGGCCGTGGCGCTTCTCCTTCAGGACGCTGCGCCTCCGGATAAGGAACTGTCCTCTGACGGAAGCTGTCCTCCGATGGTAAGAGAATTCCACCAGTATGCAGTGCTTTTCGTGTATAGGTATTTGTACACATGCATTCCGCATAAATGTCTATGCGCACTGGATGCACATTAACTGAAAATATTTCCCCTCCGTGCACTTAGTATTTGCACAGCGAAATTACTATGAAATGAACACCCTTAGCTGCTTATAAGCGTTGACATACGTCAACGGGGACAGATGAAAATGTGTGCCCCGACCGGGATTCGAACCCGGGATCTCCTGCATACATGGCAGACGCTCTATCCATCTGAGCCACCGAGGACACAGAGGATAGCGCGACTGCAGGGATTTATCTCTGGCACGCCTCCCGCGAAACCCACATTCTCAACGTATTGTCCCGCACTACATTCGTAGTGCCGCCGCCCATTATACTCATTAATCGCGGCGCGTTGCCGATTCCCGTAAGAGTTCGGGCACTGTTTGTGCACTCGCACAGAAGAAGAAGATGGTCAAGTGGCTGGTGAGCCTTAACTATATTCATTGTAATTTCATTCTAACGAGCTGCATGCTCACCGATGGTATCTGTTCTTTCGGACATGTCCGAAAGAACAGATACCATCTTAGTATATAGATAGTTAAGGCTCACCGGCCACTTGACCGTCTTCTTCTTCTGTGCGAATGCACAAACAGTGCCCGAACTCTTACGGGAATCAGCAACGCGCCGCAAGTAATGAGTATAATGGGCGGGGGCACTACGAATGTAGTGCGGGACAATACGTTGAGAATGTGGGTTTCGCGGGAGGCATGCCAGAGATAAATCCCTGCATCCCGCACTATCCTCTGTGTCCTCGGTGGCTCAGATGGATAGAGCGTCTGCCATGTAAGCAGGAGATCCTGGGTTCGAGTCCCGGTCGGGGCACACATTTTCATCTGTCCCCGTTGACGTATGCCAACGCCTATAAGCAGCTAAGGGTGTTCATTTCATTGTAATTTCATTCTAATGAGCTGCATGTCCGAAAGAACAGATACCATCTTAGTATATATATATATATATATATTTGCGCAGCCATTATGAAATACGTTGTATCTGAGCCGTGTCTGATGGAATGTGGCTAAATGTGTAATGTCCAAAAACTACTTCAAGAAAAGGTACAATAAAAGATCACGATTCATTTGCTTTGTACTATTTTAGTAAAGAAATAAGCATGACTTCGCACAGCATTCTATTTTCCCTTTAGAATAATGAGGCAAATGCATGAGATTTTTGTGGGTGCAGCCGTGGCAATTCATTACCAATTTAAGGAGCTCTCATAAAAGCCTAACAACGTGCAAATGAATGTAAGCACAAAGTGGAAAGTAGACTGTGATGGGTATACAGCCTGAAAATTGAATGAAACAAGTTGGAAACAGGAAGAGTGGAACTTCCTGCTGTGTAGCCAGTGCGTCACGGAGTACGACCTTCTTCCAGCGATGCCGTTTTGTCGATAACAAGAGGGAAGCTGAGTCTATACAGCCTACGGCAAGTCGGCACATCTTGTAAGCTCTTTATTTTACTTCGGCTTCGTTCTCAACTTCCAGAACTCCCCTTCAAAGTTCCAGTGTCAACGTCAGGAATTATATCTTCGCAACTTCTCATTTCAGTTGATAAACGAGAGGCGTAGGTTAACTACGCAACTAGATGCTGAGACGGACGCGTTCGCTTTGTGAGAGGCCGGTGGAATCCGACAGCCTTAAAAGCCCTCCGCGCTACCACTCGACCTAATGAGGCAGTCACTTCTCTTGCCTGCAGAGTTCTTACAGTGCTCTCCCAGAACTGTTAATCATCCAAACTTCTCCACTGCCGGAAAGCCGAATGTTGTAGTGCAGTTCTTAACAGCTCACAAGAGTTTTGTTTTTATGTAGAGGTTTTTGCCTTGAACAAACACCCATACAGATTGCAGGAAAGCTTCACCATCATCAGTGGGTTCCCTTTATTTTACTGTCGACTACCAGGTAAAAAAATTAAATGATGATATTGATTGTTCTTAAATATTTTCTGTAAATGGTATTGCACAGTTTCAATGTACTTAAAGAAAGCCATATAGAATCAACAAAGCTGTCGTAATGTGCAATTATTCAAAGACAATCAGTTTCGGTCAAGCGACAACCTTCACGTTTTGGGACTGTTGTCTGTATATTCACAATACTTTCATAAAATAAATATACAGGATTAATTACCTAAAACTTGCACCGTAAATATATCGGAAATGGAAAGTGCTATTGATATGCGGCTTTCTCAGAATGGATTTGTAATCAGGGGTTCTTATTGTTAGCCATCAACAAATTGTAATAACACTTAGCTTTTTTTTTGTTGCAAACATGCACTTTTTAAGTGGTACAATGCCTATTGACATTGTTGTTGTTGTTGTGGTCTTCAGTCCTGAGACTGGTTTGATGCAGCTCTCCATGCTACTCTATCCTGTGCAAGCTTCTTCATCTCCCAGTACCTACTGCAACCTACATCCTTCTGAATCTGCTTAGTGTGTTCATCTCTTGGTCTCCCTCTACGATTTTTACCCTCCACGCTGCCCTCCAATGCTAAATTTGTGATCCCTTGATGCCTCAAAACATGTCCTACCAACCGACCCCTTCTTCTAGTCAAGTTGTGCCACAAACTTCTCTTCTCCCCAATCCTATTCAATACCTCCTCATTAGTTACGTGATCTACCCACCTTATCTTCAGCATTCTTCTGTAGCACCACATTTCGAAAGCTTCTATTCTCTTCTTGTCCATACTAGTTATCGTCCATGTTTCACTTCCATACATGGCTACACTCCACACAAATACTTTCAGAAACGACTTCCTGACACTTAAATCTATACTCGATGTTAACAAATTTCTCTTCTTCAGAAACGCTTTCCTTGCCATTGCCAATCTACATTTTATATCCTCTCTACTTCGACCATCATCAGTTATTTTACTCCCTATTGACATTAACAGAATAAAACTGGGGTAAATTAGAATATTGCAGGTGTTTGTTGCAGGATTGTAGCGAGTTGTGTAAGAGATATCTTATCCTGAAACATTACCACACCAGCTCTTGTGCAATAACTGTGGTATCACACACTAAAGAACAACAAAAGTACGTACACTAGTTATGTGGATTGTGACCGGTCAAGTTATCTTCCCAAATGACAACTGGTTGTGGCAATTAGACCCTTCCAGTCTGGTGTGGAGCAACTGCTGCACACGTGTTAAACTTTCAGCAGATATGTCCGAGCAGACTACAGTAAAACGTTCTTGCATGTAGTTGGTAAGTCCTTGTAGATAACCGTCTTTCAGTTTTCCCCACAGAAAAAAGGCTCCTGGTGTCAAATACGGGGAAAGGTCTATGCAAGACAAACAGGAAAGTGAAATTTAAAATCATCATCCATGACCCTAGGCATACAGCAAAACTTCTGTGTTTGCCAGCAAAGAGCAAGATTTGCTTATATCAGGTCAATGCGAAATTTAATACGTACATGAAGCAAAATTGATGAATCGGCCGTCCTTTCTACACTACTGGCCATTAAAATTGCTACACCACGAAGATGGCGTGCTACAGACGCGAAATTTATCCGACAGGAAGAAGATGCTGTGATATGCAAATGATTAGCTTTTCAGAGCATTCACACAAGGTTGGCGCCGGTGGCGACACCGACAACGTGTGGACATGAGGAAAGTTTCCAACCCATTTCTCATACACAAACAGCAGTTAAACAGCGTTGCCTGGTGAAACGTTGTTGTGATGGCTGGTGTAAGGAGGAGAAATGCGTACCATCACGTTTCCGACTTTGATAAAGGACGGATTGTAGCCTATCGCGATTGCGGTTTATCGTATCGCGACATTGCTGCTCGCGTTGATCGAGATCCAATGACTGTTAGCAGAATATGGAGTCGGTGGGTTCAGGAGGGTAATACGGAACGCCGTGCTGGATCCCAACGGCCTCGTATCACTAGCAGTCGAGATGACAGACATCTTATCCGCATGGCTGTAACGGATCGTGCAGCCACGTCTCGATTCCTGAGTCAACAGATGGGGACGTTTGCAAGATAACAACCATCTGCACGAACAGTTCGACGACGTTTGTAGCAGCATGGACTATCAGCTCGGAGACCATGGCTGCGGTTAACCTTGACGCTGCATCGCAGACAGGACTGCCTGCGATGGTGTACTCAACGACGAACCTGGGTGTACGAATGGCAAAACGTCATTTTTTCGGATGAATCCAGGTTCTGTTTACGGCATCATGATGGTCGCATCCGTGTTTGGCGACATCACGGTGAACGCACATTGGAAGCGTGTATTCGTCATCGCCATACTGGCGTACCACCAGGAGTGATGGTATGGGGTGCCATTGGTTACACGTCTTGGTCACCTCTTGTTCGCATTGACGGCACTTTGAACAGTGCACGTTACATTTCAGATGTGTTACGACCCGTGGCTCTACCCTTCATTCGATCCCTGCGAAAACCTACATTTCAGCAGGATAATGCACGAACGCCTGTTGCAGGTCCTGTACTGGCCTTTCTGGATACAGAAAATGTTCGATTGCTGCCCTGGCCAGCACATTCTCCAGATCTGTCACCAACTGAAAACGTCTGGTCAATGGTGGCCGAGCAACTGGCTCATCACAATACGCCAGTCACTACTCTTGGTGAACTGTGGCATGGTGTTGAAGCTGCATGGGGAGCTGTACTTGTACACGCCATCCAAGCTCTGTTTGACTCAATGCCCAGGCATATCAAAGCCGTTATTACTGCCAGAAATGGTTGTTCTGGGTCCTGATTTCTCAGGATCTATGCACCCAAATTGCGTGAAAATGTAATCACATGTCAGTTCTAGTATAATACAGGGCTATTACAAATGATTAAAGCGATTTCATAAATTCACTGTAGCTCCATTCATTGACATATGGTCACGACACACTACAGATACGTAGAAAAACTCATAAAGTTTTGTTCGGCTGAAGCCGCACTTCAGGTTTCTGCCTCGAGAGCGCAGTGAGACAAAATGACGACAGGGGCCGAGAAAGCGTATGTCGTGCTTGAAATGCACTCACATCAGTCAGTCATAACAGTGCAACGACACTTCAGGACGAAGTTCAACAAAGATCCACCAACTGCTAACTCCATTCGGCTATGGTATGCGCAGTTTAAAGCTTCTGGATGCCTCTGTAAGGGGAAATCAACGGGTCGGCCTGCAGTGAGCGAAGAAACGGTTGAACGCGTGCGGGCAAGTTTCACGCGTAGCCCGCAGAAGTCGACGAATAAAGCAAGCAGGGAGCTAAACGTACCACAGCCGACAGTTTGGAAAATCTTACGGAAAAGGCTAAAGCAGAAGCCTTACCGTTTACAATTGCTACAAGCCCTGACACCCGATGACAAAGTCAAACGCTTTGAATTTTCGGCGCGGTTGCAACAGCTCATGGAAGAGGACGCGTTCAGTGCGAAACTTGTTTTCAGTGATGAAGCAACATTTTTTCTTAATGGTGAAGTGAACAGACACAATGTGCGAATCTGGGCGGTAGAGAATCCTCACACATTCGTGCAGCAAATCCGCAATTCACCAAAAGTTAACGTGTTTTGTGCAATCTCACGGTTTAAAGTTTACAGCCCCTTTTTCTTCTGCGAAAAAAACGTTACAGGTCACGTGTATCTGGACATGCTGGAAAATTGGCTCGTGGCACAACTGGAGACCGACAGCACCGACTTCATCTTTCAACAGGATGGTGCTCCACCGCACTTCCATCATGATGTTCGGCATTTCTTAAACAGGAGATTGGAAAACCGATGGATCGGTCGTGGTGGAGATCATGATCAGCAATTCATGTCATGGCCTCCACGCTCTCCCGACTTAACCCCATGCGATTTCTTTCTGTGGGGTTATGTGAAAGATTCAGTGTTTAAACCTCCTCTACCAAGAAACGTGCCAGAACTGCGAGCTCGCATCGACGATGCTTTCGAACTCATTGATGGGGACATGGTGCGCCGAGTGTGGGAGGAATTTGATTATCGGCTTGATGTCTGCCGAATCACTAAAGGGCCACATATCGAACATTTGTGAATGCCTAAAAAAAACTTTTTGAGTTTTTGTATGTGTGTGCAAAGCATTGTGAAAATATCTCAAATAATAAAGTTATTGTAGAGCTGTGAAATCGCTTCAATCATTTGTAATAACCCTGTATATTTGTCCAATGAGTAGCCGTTTATCATCTGCATTTCTTCTTGGTGTAGCAATTTTAATGACCAGTAGTGTAGTTGACGAGATTTCTTCCTACGTCGTGCACGTACCTGGCCTACAAAAATCGAATTAAGAGTCATTCGTACGCTAAGCCTGGACAACTGAGAAACGCAACCGGTGCAGATTGTGCCTTACGACGGTTTTAAGCCTCTCCTTCGTTGTTGACGGTTGTTATGTATGGTCCTGGCTCACTTTAATACATATTTTCTGAGGCATTCCCAAAATTTATGTCACGTATGTAGCGTATATTGTACAGTTGGTCTCAAGCGTAAAGAAAGTTCACGGTGATCTAGCAAAGACGTCGCCCCCATGCCACCATCTTGTGCAAAATTTCAACTTTGTACTATTTTTAGCACCTGGGAACGAATTTCGGAGGATGTCAGTAGCTCGTATGGCTGGCACTCGGTACTGCGGCGTAATTTCATCGTGGTACGTTGCGATGGTAAGCAGCAGATAATGTTTCAGACGGCACGCAGGGCACGTATGCCAGACTGAAACATTACTTTGATCCTCCAGATCTCGTGCTGCGGCGCACGTTGGTCAGGCACGAAAGCGTAGGCATTCGCTGCTTAATATTTTCTGCTGTCCCTCGCGTCTGGCTCTGCTAACCGCGACTTGGAGGCGCGAAGCGCAAGCGTGCAGCGCCATTTGTCGGCCATAAATATCGAAATATCGTGCGGCTGTTCTTTCGCGTCTCTCTCTCTCTCACGAGAGAGAGAGAGAGAGAGAGAGAGAGAGAGAGAGAGAGAGAGAGTGAGAGAGGGAGAGAGAGAGTCTAGAACAGTTTTATAATAAGCTGTATGATAAATTTGACAGCGGCCTTATAAACAGGCTCCAAATTGAATCTGAATGTCTGTCATATAAAGTGCATTCACCCTTCCTCCTCCTTTTTTTTCATATCGTCTTGCTCTGATGATTGGAATATCAAAGAGTTAGCTCTGGACAGGGGAAAAAATCCGGTTGCGCTTTGCAATTTAGGAAGCAAGAGGGTTGCTACGTTAGCTTGGCTTAGCGCAGAGACACCGTTTTCGTTTTTTGCAGTGGCGGTAGCGAAAAATGTATGAGCGGCATTCCTGCTAACTGGTCGTACGTGTCACTTAATGGTGGGAGTTTTACCGGTTAAAAAAGTTGGTATCATGACTTCAGTTACATTTCGTGTTTACCGAACGTTACTTAACGAAATTCTATTCTGTCAAGTTTCTCTGTCATTATCCATTCTGTAAGCGCTAGTTACAGCCATGGTCAAGCTGTAACGCCTGTGGATTGTAATAAATAATTGGATAAATTTCCACTATTAAGGAGTTATCCTCGTTCCGGTAATTGCCTTGTCAAGGAGGGCAGAGGAACAGGCAACAGTTTCAGGACACTCTCTTGCCTGAGGGTAAGAAAATTCCCCTAAAAGGTGAAACAATTAACAATAGCCAACGAAATGTGGACGCAGAATACAGTGGAAACCGCTGAATAAAATACACATACAGGCTATTCACAGGAAAATAGCCTGTAACTGAGAAACTGTCATGACGCTCCTTCCAGCAAGAAACGATACGAGATAGGTTCCTCATTCGAATCCCCCTACCTAAGGGGAACTGACAGTTAGAAAAAATATTGAATAACTAACGAAAGGGTAACATCCTACGAATCTCAACGTGGAATATCAGAAGTTTGAACATTGTAAGGAAGCTAGAAAGTCGGAAAACAGGAAAGCAAAGGCTCAATATAGATATAAGGATATCTGGTCAGACGAATATAGGGTACTATCAACAGTAACATAGGCTGGTATAATGGGAGTAGGGTTCGTTATGAATAGAGAGGTAGGATAGAGAGTGTGTTACTGCGAACAGTTCAGTGACAAGGCTGTCATCAGAATCGACAGCAAATCAACGCGAGTAATAATAGTTCCGGTATACGAGGGTTGAATGAAAAGTAATGCCTCCACCTTCGTTAATTGGGTTTGGATGGGAATATTTTAATAAATCAAACGCAGAAATAATCCTTAGAGTGTGATCTTTAATTACCAATATTCACTTTTTCACATAATCTCCAGCCAGTTGGATGCATTTCTGTCAACGATGAACAAGTTTTCTGAAGCCGTCACGGAAGAAGTCGACACTGTCCGGGTCGTAGTGATGTACACACGTTTCGTCTCCTGTCACAGTGGAATGGAGAAAGGCGTCACCGTCATTCTCTTTAACACGGGAGGAGTTCCTGGCAAATTTCAGGTCTGTGTCCTTTCATTTAAGGAGCCAGCTTCTGAAGTACCCATCGTCCACAGATCTTCTGATAGCCAAGCAAAGCAATAATGTGACCCAAATGCCGATTGTGTTTGCAATTCCTCTCTGAGTGATACGACGATCGTCCTGAATCAGTTTGTCAACATTTTGCTTGTGAAACTCGGTGATTGCTGTCACAGGACGTCCAACTCTTTGTTTGTCACGCAGGTCAGATGTTCCCGCCTCAACATCTTTAAACTTACTAGCCCAACGACTCACATCAACACAATCACCATAAACTGCTTTCATTCTCTGATGAATCTTCTTTGGGGTGACACCTTCTGCTGTCAAGAATTCAATGACTGCACGTTGCTTAAATCGCATTGTCCGACTGTCTGCGCACGGTTTCATACTTTACACTGTAGCAACAAGCGTTCAGTGCTAAGGCTTCCCGCGAACTGGAGCTGTAGAGAAGAGGCTACGGAACAAGCCAGTACCTGCCGCATACCAATGCTGCCAGCTGTTGAAGAGTTATGAAGGTATAGGCATTACTTTTCAGTCAACCCTCGTACATGCCGACGTCACAAGGAGAAAATGAAGAGGTAGAGAAAGTACATCAGGATACTGAACGAGTAATTCAGTATGTAAGGGAGATGAGAATATATTAATCATGGCGGACTGGAACGTGGATGTACGGGAAGGAATAGAAGAGGAGCTACAAAAGGATGTGGGCATGGTAGTAGGAGTGAGGGAGGAGAAAGATTGAGTTCTGCAATTCTAGTAAAATCACAAGGGAAGGAGGTATGGTTGGGAAAGACAGGAACACATCAGTAGCAGAGGAGGAGGAGGTATGCTTGGGAATGACAGGAAAACGTCAATAGAAGTCGCTATGGAATGAATTAAGTAGAAAGTGCAGGGCTGCAGCAAAAGTGTGAAGGAACCGAATACGAAATAGTCGTCGGAATGGCTGAGCCAGCATATAGAAAGTTCTAAACAGCTTCCGGTGAAATGTAAGCAAGGGCGACAATGTTAAGAGTGCAATAGGAATTCTACTCGTAATTGTAGAAGAGAGGGCGAATTGGTGGAAAGAGTGCATTGAGAGGATTTCTACGAGGTGTACGTCTCGTCTCATAACGTCACAGAACAAGAAATGGGAGTCGATAGGTAAAAAATAGGGGATCCAGTATTAGAATCAGAGTTTAACTGAGATTTGTAAGACTTACAATCAAATCAGGCAGAAAAAAATAGATAACATTCCTTCCGAATTTGTAATATCATTGAAGGAAGTGGCAGCCAAACGAGTATTCAAGATGGTATGTAGAACCTACGAGACTGGTAACGTACCATCAGACGTTCGGGAAAAAATATTTTCCACACAGTTCCAGAGACAAAAGACATACGTGCAAGAACTATCACACAATCAGCTTAACAGCTCACTTCTTCAACCTAAGGACAAGAATAATATACAGAAGAATGAAAGAGAAAACTGAGGATGTGTTAGATGACAATCAGTTTGGCTTTGGGAAAGGTCAGGATGCCAGAGAGGTAGCTCTGAATTTGCGATTGATAACGGAAGCAAGACTAAAGAAAAATAAAGACGTTTATAGGATTTGTCGACTTGTAGAAAGCGTTTGACAATGTGAAATGATGCAAGATCTTCGAAATTCAGAGAAAAATTAGGGTAAGGTATAGTGAGAGACGGGTAATATTCAGTATGTATAAGAAAAAAGAGGGAACAATAAGAGTGGAAGACCAAGAACGAAATGCTCGGATTAAAAAGGACGTAAAAAAGAGATGTAGCCTTTAACTCCTACCGTTCAATCCGTACATCGAAAACACAATGACGGAAGTAAAACAAGGTTCAAGGGTGGGACTGAAATTCAGAGTTGTCCAATCTCTTTTAACGTATCACATCTTCACAGTTTTATGTTCTGTTCTTATAACTGCAACGACTGACAAACTACACTTTGTAGCACTAGATCTGAAGAAAATCCGCTAGTCAACCTGAAACCGGTCATCATTAATGGAAAAATAGTGTGTTCCAGAAGGCATTTTTCATTCCGTACACCTCATAGAGCCTAGTATTCTGTTTTCCTCTCATCCCCTGTCCCCCTGTTTCGTAATCTGTTTCTTCCCGCCTTCCCTCTTCCCCTTGCATCACCATCTTTTGAGTTCCCAGTACGTGTTTTTTCTTATTGTTGATCCACATCTTACGTCTTCCCTTCTGTTTCATTGGCCTCTTTCTCTCGGTCGCACACTCATGCCCCGTTTTCTTCTTTTCATGTACTCTCCTTCCCCCCTTGCAAGGGTGGAGGGCGATTCAATTTGCCTTTTTTGCGTACGAAATGCATTCTACAACACCCTTTGTCCCTTTCACTTCAATGGTACACATTGCGATATTCGAATCTATCTTACAACCTCGGTCATTTTGATGTGTTTGAAGGAAATTTCTTTAGTGTTCACGCCATTAAAACTAATTAGGTAGTTTCTCTGCATTACTTGCCTTGGTTCGTTAGCAGAAACTTGTTCCTAGAGGTTAGGCCCATTAAAACAGTATCCATCTTAGTCTTACGTTTCGCAGAAATACTGTGTGGAACCTATTTGTTGCTATATTTATTACCTAATTGTTCTCCTGCTTAAGACAGTAATTTCGCGATACAGCTTCATTCACTCTCATGAACAACAGCAAATACTTTTTCTGCTGCAAAAGCGGGTGGTCTGGTTTGCCACCGAGGCGACCGCTAATTGGTCTCCCAGCCAGTGTGTGCGCTGGTTAGTCGGAAAGAACTTCTGTTAGCTGTCTTTGCTCCAGAAGCGGCACTTACTTTGTGATTGCATAGGGCCATTGATTTTAGCCAAGTTTTACCTAATCGTTTGATGGTTTCGGAAGTGAATATACGGCTTCCATTTTAAGACTATAGTTACACTGAAGAGGGTCTTTGCACGTTTAATTGTGTCAAACATTCTGTGTGGACGGTGAATTAGTTTAGTGCAAGAGTGTTTGAAGTCACATTGCGAGAGATAATATAGGATTAACAGTCATCATTGCTTTCTCCGAGTGTACTGTGTCTGTGCTGTTAATACATTTAACTAATTCTTATACTGAAAAGCCGAGGATTGATATTGCAGTTTCGTAACTTCCTGTTTGTGTCGTTTGGAAGATAGGGAGAAAGCTGAAATTTTGCAGCATACGGCTTGTTGAGTGTGACGGTGGCCGACAAAGAACGAAGAAACGAAGAGAGCTTCGGTAACAACATATTGTCTACACGCGCTGACAGGGGCGAGTCCTTTTGAATTTCAGTGTGTACAGAGAGCAATGGAGAGGCGGATGCTGGGTACCAGCCGCAAGAGCAAGATCGGGAAGAGGTTCAAAAATGGCTCTGAGCACTATGGGACTTAACATCTGAGGTCATCAGTCCCTTAGAACTTAGAACTACTTAAACCTAACCAACCGAAGGATATCACACACATCCATGCACGAGGCAGGATTCCAACCTGCGCCTAGAACCGCACGGCCACACCGGCCGGCTTCGGGAAGAGGTCCTCAGAACAAAAAACATAACATCCTTGAGAGAATTCCCTGAGTGACAGTGGTCTGGTAACAGCGGGGCAAGCCCTTAACACATGGAGCCCAAATATTGTTCTGTGGACATCGTGGGGCCACAAAACTAATGTTGGAACACCAAGCAGAGACGATTCGATGAAATCAGGAGATCACTGGAACATGAACATGATGGTATTGAACTGAGTGAAATGGAACCTAGAAGAACTCTCATTCAGCAGAGGGTAGAAAATGGGTAAAGAAGGAGTAGTCTTGTGGCAGTTGTGACAATGGGATGTTAAATTACATCTTATCATTTTAATTTCTGGTTGACCAAGGGAAGTATTCGAGAAGTTTGCGATTTTGAAACGTAAAATTCTTTCAGTGAGACACAAAGAATTTATGATTATTATTTTTCTTTACTATGGTCCCTTGATTTCCTATCATTGGTCCATTTCGTTACATCTGGGAAGGGGTAAATTTCGGATCTGATCATATATGCAGAAAACGGTGCGTAAGGTAGCAGTTTGTCACTCTATCCGCCCACTTTGTCAGACCAGTCTCAACCACGTGAGCTTCCACAGAATATGAAGTACTCTTTCCCTTGTGATGTTCCCGGCATTTACCAGATTACTGGTGCTCACTCATTGGCCGTCTAACACAGAACTAAGGCTTTTGTAGAGCATGTTTTCAGTATTGATGTCCATGGAACAATTTGTACCGTGCATATCTCTCATACTCGTGTGACCACGACGAGTTTAAATTAACCATGTAAAGAAGGAGAGTCTCCACGTTAATAATTCAGCCCCTCTTCACTTCTCTGATAGTTTTACTTCGGATGTGCTCTCTGAAAATTCAACATTAAACCGAATTACGGCCGGCCGGGGTGGCCGAGCGGTTCTAGGCGCCACAGTCTGGAACCGTGCGACCACTACGGTCGCAGGTTCGAATCCTGCCTCGGGCATGGATGTGTGTGATGTCCTTAGGTTAGTTAGGTTTAAGTAGTTCTAAGTTCTAGGAGACTGATGACCTCAACAGTTATGTCCCATAGTGCTCAGAGCCAAACCGAATTACTGGGATTATTCCAAAGGAAAGCGGCGGACCAGAGAGAGAGAGAGACAGAGAGAGAGAGAGAGAGAGAGAGAGAACTGAGCGTGCTTTCCTGTCAATGTCGCTGGCTTAACAAGCATCTTCCGGACGATGAGAAATAGGAGTACCGTGTAACGTGCCTTCGAGGGCATTTGATATTAACATAGTCGCAAACCTACGCAGAGCGTACTCTGTAAGTCTCTTAATGGAACAGAAATCATTGCGCATGTTGATGGGAGTTGCCCCCACGCAGTTCACAGAGTGAAAGTGCGTCAGTCACTGCTTTCCTGCCTCGTGTTATCTTACGCGGGAAAAACCCAAGTTTGCTCGTGTCGGGGAGAGAGCTTGAGAGGCTAATATAGCATGGGAAGCGTTAAGTGCCGTTCCCCACGCTCTCTCTCTCTCTCTCTCTCTCCCCCTCCCCCTCTCCCCCTCCCCCTCTCCCCCCTCTCTCTCCCTCCCCCTCTCTCTCCCCCCCTCTCCCCCCCCCTCTCCCCCCCCCTCTCTCTCTCTCCCTCCCTCCTACCCCACTGTGTGTGTGTGTGTGTGTGTGTGTGTGTGTGTGTGTGTGTGTGTGTCGGTCGGGCTGAAAACTATGCCTCCGAATTGGTTTTTCCTTCTGTTTGCAACATCGGTTGAGCTCTTACATGCCATGCGTATTACTCGGTTGACTTCCCGCTTCTCTGACGTAAGCAGCAACTCTCTGCCCATAGAGGGCTCCGAACTGTAACGTGGAACATGACTCTGTGTAATGGAAATGTCGTGTGGCTAGGGCCTCCCGTCGGGTAGACTGTTCGCCTGGTGCAAGTCTTTCGAGTTGACGCAACTTTTGCGACTTGCGTCGATGGGGATGAAGTGATGATGGCAAGGACAACACAACATCTAGTCGCTGAGCGGAGAAAATCTCCGACCCAGCCGGGAATCGAGCCCGGGCCGTTAGGTATGACATTCCTTCGCGCTGACCGCTCAGCTACCAGGGGCGGACGGTGTATGAATGTAACTATGTCGGTGTGTCAGAAACTGCCTCCTGTAATCGAGTTTCTAACCAAAAAAAACGTGCCTCCACGTGGAGCAACCTCTCCTTCAGCTTGACAGTGCCTGGCAACACACGAGCGCTGTGATATCTGCAACAAGCCGACACCTTGGCATCACTGTCGTCGATCTTCTTCCGAGTATCAACCTCCTCGCATTTTGCTTATTACAACTCAATAATGTCTCACGAAATAATATTCTGGGGCAACTCTTCACTTAGAAACAAAATACTGATTGCACAGAAGAGAGCAGTGAGAATGTGTGGTGTTAACCCACGGACCTCAACCACTGGGCGGTTTTTTGGGTTAGAGGGTCTCGGGAAAACACAAGAAGGGCTTCAGTCACAAAGGGTGCAGGCAGAACACAGGAAGAACGTAGATACAGGAACCATCGGTATAACAGCTGTAATTTGCTCCAAGCGCTAATAGAAAGCACTGATGCTCAAATCTTTATAGGCACTGAAAACTGGCTAAAGCCGGAGATAAGCACAGCCGAAAATTTTGCGAAGAACCTAATGGTTTTCCGAAAGGATAGGCTAAACACGATTGGCGGTAGCGTGTTTGTAGCTGTTAGAAGTAGTTTATGTTGTCGCGAAATTGAAGTAGATAATTCCTGTGAGCTAGTATAGGCAGAGGTCATTCTTGACAACCGGAGTAAAATAGTAATTGGATCCTTTTACCGACCTCCCAATGATACAGTTGCTGATAGTTTCAAAGAAAACTTGAGTTTTATTTCAAACACGTACCTGACTCATACGATTATAGTTGGTGGTGACTTTAATTTACCCTCGATGTGTTGGGGAAAATACAGGGTTATTACAAATGATTGAAGCGATTTCACAGCTCTACAATAACTTTATTATTTGAGATATTTTCACAATGCTTTGCACACGCATGTAAAAACTCAAAAAGTTTTTAGGCATTCACAAATGTTCGATATGTGCACCTTTAGTGATTCGGCAGACATCAAGCCGATAATCAAGTTCCTCCCACACTCAGCGCAGCATGTCCCCATCAATGAGTTCGAAAGCATTGTTGATGCGAGCTCGCAGTTCTGGCACGTTTCTTGGTAGAGGAGGTTTAAACACTTCACCATTAAGAAAAAATGTAGCTACATCACTGAAAACAAGTTTCGCACTGAACGCATCCTCTTCCATGAGCTGTTGCAACCGCGCCGAAAATTCAAAGCGTTTGACTTTGTCATCGGTTGTCAGGGCTTGTAGCAATTGTAAACGGTAAGGCTTCTGCTTTAGCCTTTTCCGTAAGATTTTCCAAACCGTCGGCTGTGGTACGTTTAGCTCCCTGCTTGCTTTATTCGTCGACTTCCGCGGGCTACGCGTGAAACTTGCCCGCACGCGTTCAACCGTTTCTTCGCTCACCGCAGGCCGACCCGTTGATTTCCCCTTACAGAGGCATCCAGAAGCTTTAAACTGCGCATACCATCGCCGAATGGAGTTAGCAGTTGGTGGATCTTTGTTGAACTTCGTCCTGAAGTGTCTTTGCACTGTTATGACTGATGTGAGTGCATTTCAAGCACGACATACGCTTTCTCGGCTCCTGTCGCCAATTTGTCTCACTGCACTCTCGAGCGCTCTGGCAGCAGAAACCTGAAGTGCGGCTTCAGCCGAACAAAACTTTATGAGTTTTTCTACGTATCTGTAGTGTGTCGTGACCATATGTCAATGAATGGAGCTACATTGAATTTATGAAATCGCTTCAATCATTTGTAATAGCCCTGTACATGTGTTATTCTGGAGTGAAATACATGTGTTATACTGGAGTGGAGGTACGCGTAAAACATCATCCGAAAGATCTGAATGTTGAAACAATTTCGTATGAAGGGAATCGTGGTCTTAGTGGGGTGTAGATGGTCGCTGAAGAACGTCGGCTGTTCTGCCAGTATGGAATGCTTTGAGCTTGCTAGTAGACATGGAATTTTTTTTAATTGATGATTTTTATGGGCGACTGTTGCAGTTTAGTGAAAGGAAACCTTGAGTGTAGATGTTTCTGAGCCTGTGCTGTTGTGTCTGGCTTGTGATGTCTAGTGAACAGCGATACATGTGCGGAGCGGTGGCTTTTATTTCCCATAGCGAGGCGCTGTTGCTGTACGATGCGGTTGCTCATTGGTTGTAGTTAGGCGTCGAGCTGTTAAGCACGTTTGCTGTGGTGTGGCGCCTCTATCCACTATTACATTTCGATATTTCGCGATAGTCGACCGCTGTCATAGACACGTTTTTCCCTGTGCCGAAATGAGCGTTGCCTGTCCAATACTGCCGCTGTGTTTGATTAATTTGATTGTTGTTTTTGTGGTCTTCAGTCCGGAGACTGGTTTGATGCAGCTCTCCATGCTACTCTATCCTGTGCAATCTTCTTCATCTCCCAGTACTTACTGCGACCTACATCTTTCTGAATCTGTTTAGTGTATTCATCTCTTGGTCTCCCTCTACGATTTTTGCCCTCTACGTTGCCCTCCAATACTAAATCAGTAATTCCTTGATGCCTCAGAATATGCCCTACCAAACGGTCCCTTCTTCTAGTCAAGATGCGCCACAAATTTCTCTTCTCTCCAATTCTGTTCAGCACCTCCTCATTAGTTATGTGATCTACGCATCTAATCTTCAGCATTCTTCTGTAACACCACATTTCGAAAGCTTATATTCTCTTCTTGTCCAAACTGTTTATCGTCCATGTTTCACTTCCGTACATGGCTACACCCTATACAGATAATTCCAGAGACGAGTTCCTAGCACTTAAATCTGTAGTCTATGTTAACAAATTTCTCTTTTTCAGAAAATCTTTCCTTGCCATTGCCAGTCTACATTTTGTATCCTCTCTACTTCGTCCATCATCAGTTATTTTGCTCCCCAAATAGCAAAACTCCTTTACTACTTTAAGTGTCTCATTTCCTAATCTAATTCTCGCAGCATCACCCGATTCAATTCGACTACAGTCCATTATCCTCGTTTTGCTTTTGTTGATGTTGATCTTATATCCTCCTTTTAAGACACTGTCCATTCCGTTCAACTGGTCTTCCAGGTCCTTTGCTCTCTCTGACAGAATTACAATGTCATCGGCGATCGTCAAAGTTTTTATTTCTTCTCCATGGATTTTAATACCTACTCCGGATTTTTCTTTTGTTTCCTTTACTGCTTGCTCAATATACAGATTGAATAACATCGGCGAGAGTCTACAACCCTGTCTCACTCCCTTCACAACCGCTGCTTCCCTTTCATGCCCCTCGACTCTTATAACAGCTATCTGGTTTCTGTACAAATTTTAAATAGCCTTTCGCTCCTTGTATTTTATCCCAGACACCTTTAGAATTTGAAAGAGAGTATTCCAGTCAACATTGTAAAAAGCTTTCTCTAAGTCTACAAATGCTAGAAACGTAGGTTTGTCTTTCCTTAATCTATTTTCTAAGATAAGCCGTGGGGTCAGTATTGCCTCACGTGTTCCAATATTTCTACAGAATCCAAACTGATCTTCCCCGAGGTCGGCTTCTACAAGTTTTTCCATTCGTCTGTAAAGAATTCGCGTTAGTATTTTGCAGCCGTGACTTATTAAACTGATAGTTCGGTAATTTTCACATCTGTCAACACCTGGTTTGTTTGGGATTGGAATTATTATATTCTTCTTGAAGACTGGAGTGCCAGCCGGAGTGGCCGAGCGGTTCTAGGCGCTACAGTCTGGAACCGCGCGACCGCTACGGTCGCAGGTTCGAATCCTGCCTCGGGCATGGATGTGTGTGATGTCCTTAGGTTAGTTAGGTTTAAGTAGTTGTAAGTTCTAGGGGACTGATGACCTCGGAAGTTAAGTCCCATAGTGCTCAGAGCCATTTGAAGGCTCGAGTACTAAATAAATAACTATTGAAAGAAATGCACACGAGAAGAACCTACGTAAATCACAAAACGGTACACTGCACTGCTAAACGGAAAGCTGATTATTAGTCATCCCATATGGTAGCTGTAGCGTTCCTCCGTGACAGGTCATTCCCTCCCAGCGAGGGACTTTGAGGACACGGCAGAAGCGACGTCCGCCCGCTGAAAGCACGCATTCTCCGGCGGAAGTTGTCCCGAGTTGTGTGCTGCTGCTGCGCCCGGCTGGAATTCCCGCGGCCCACAACGGACGCAGCTTTTGACAGCCTAATTACCGCCCTTCGTGCTTGCGTGTCTAGAGGCACGGTGTACAGTACCACCTCCACTGCAGGATGGCCAAAAGAAAACTGCCACGGAAAATAGTTCATGCGCCTTAAGATAGGCTACCCAAATCACCTCATCTGCCACTGGGTGTGAACGGTGTAAGTTAGGTTGCCTATTTTAAAATGCATGAAATATTTTCCGTGCCAGTTTTATTTTGCCACTCTGTATGCTTAAGAAGGCAGCCCTCTTTAACCCTTTCGTGAGCCGTGGGAAACATGCTTCCCACTGCAATGAACTCGCTCCTAGTCCCGTGGGATTCACAGTTCCCACCTCTGTACGGTGCTACCACCTAGTGAACAGTATAGGGTAGTACTTCCAATCCGAAGTTCCCGCCGTTTTTGCTGTACCTTCGCGCAGAGGCATTGTGTAGCTGAGTGTTGCTCTGTAGAGGACCCTTTCAATGCATTTTGCGTGACATTTTGTGATTTTTCCCTCAAAGCTATAGTATAAGGTAAATACTTCTGATTTACCCAAATTTATGAAGGAAAACGTAAAATTGTAACGAGGAGAATTCCAGTTTGAAACAAAAGGCGCCATTTCTGCAGTAAAATGGATGGATAACCGTCCAGTCACTTTCCTGTCCTCAATTCATCAACCATGAGAAACAGCCACAGTGAAAAGGAAAAACAAGAATGGTACTAGTACAGAGACTTCTTGTCCTGAAGTTGTGGCAGACTACAACAAAGTAATGGGTTGTGTCGATAAGTTTGATCAATTACGAAAAGGTATGCTATTGGCAGACGTTCTGTAAAATGGTGGCACAGAATATTTTATTTCCTGGTGGACGTTGCTGCAATGAACAGTTTTATCCTGTGGAAAAGAAGTAAAAGAGAAAGTGGACAGCATGATCAGCTCACATACAGGATCCATCTAGCCAGACAATTGATCGCTGGCTTCTCATCCCAAAAAAGGCGTGAACAAAAACCTCTCCTTCTGGCAAAAAGGGATAAAGTACCTGAAGATTTTCGTCATGTGGCTGTAGGGGAGCATCAACCCATTTTAGGGGAAACCTACTGGACGCGCCGTCATTGCAGTACCAAAGCTGCGGAAAAGAGCCCTCGCTGTGTTTGTACATATTGTCAAATACCACTTTGCATACACCCATGTTTCAGAAAATCTCATGGCAAGTAATTGTGAAGAATCATTGTAACAAGAGAAGTAAATTTATCAAATAAATGTGACATATATTGAAAAAGTTGTTTTTGTCATTTAACTCCAAGGAAGGGCAGTGGGAAGAATACTTCCCACCTTGTTGTGTGACCTCACTTTCACAGTTGGAGCAAATTTGATATTCTGTATGATAAATATACCTATCTGTTAACTACTATCTGCTCTCCATTCATTAAAAAAAACTGCTTAATAATTTTGCCCACGAAAGGGTTAAACGCTTTAAAAATAGGTGATTTTCGTAATTTTTTTCCAAATAAAATAAAATGTAATGCTCAATATGATGGTATACGAGGGCAATTCGGAAGGTAAGGTCCGATAGGTTGCGAAATGGAAACCACTGTGAGATTAAAAAAATGTTTTATTCGCAACAGTCAGCTACGCCTTCCCGCTCTACGTAGTCGCCACTCCGCCTTAGACATTTGTCATGCCGTTGCGCCTCGTCATAGAAGGCAGCCACCGGTGCTTTCCGCCAATTCTCTACGCTGGTCTGCAGCTCGTTGTCTGTTAGTCAGTGGTTCATGTGAGCAGAGGTGAAACTTAACGGGGAGCCAATAACGGGTTTTATTGTGAGTGATCAAAGGCTTCCCACCGAAAACGCTACAGGGGCTTCCTCATTGCCCCAGCAGAGTGCGGCCGAGAATTGTCATGAAGAAGGAAACATTTACGTTATATGGGCTGCGTGACATCAGGTGAAATTTCTCACATGGCCCTCATACTTGGCGGGAGACACTATTATGTAGGCATCTTTACGTGCTCACTGTGCGCTCAGAACTGAAAAGAGCGACGTGACACTGAGCAACACATGCTGCAAACCTTCGTCGGATTTTCACAGTGGTTTCCATTTCGCGCCTGAGCGGACCTTGTATGTATTGCATTGTATGTTAACCGGGGACCTAGAAACGACGGAGAGGCTCCGTCCCCGCCGCAGCCGCAGTGGTCCACAACCCCACGACGACTACTGCAGTCCACTTCACCTCCCCCGCCGCCCCACACCGAACCACTTTTTCAGGGTTATTGTGCGGTTCGACCCCCCACAGACCCACACCTCCTCCTCCCACAGGGAACGTTTCACACCAGACGAGTGTAACCCCTATGTTTGAGTGGTAGAGTAATGGTGGTGTACGCGTACGTGTGGAACTTGTTCGCGCAGCAATCGCCGACATAGTGTAGCCGAGGCGGAATAAGGGGAACCAGCCCGCATTCGCCGAGGCAGGTGAAAAACCGCCTAAAAAGAATCCACAGACTGACCGGCTCAGCGGACCTCGACACAAGTCCGCCGGGCGGATTCGTGCCGGGGACTAGGCGCTCCTTCCCAATCCGGAAATCCGTGCGTTAGAGGAAAAAAAAAAAAAAAGTGTGTGAAATCTTATGGGACTTAACTGCTAAGGTCATCAGTCCCTAAGCTTACACACTACTTAACTAAATTACCCTAAGAGCAAACACCCACACCCATTCCCGAGGGAGGACTCGAACGTCCGCCGGGATCCTGATTTTTCCAGTTAGAAGAACTCCTTCCTGCCGGAACAGTGGTCGTCGGCAGAAATTCCTGAAGCCCTCCTGTTGCATCTGTAACAAAATGATTTTATGTGTCATTTTCAGTATACTTTCAATCAACGTATGTAGGATAATTGAATAACCTTAAGCTTTGACAAAATAGTGGCGTGTTCAAACAATGTCAGTTTCTTCTTCCATGAAATCAGGACGAAAGGGTGCACCGAAAATAGACTTTTGAAGATAATACAAAACGGCCATGTATGCTGATAGAGAATTCAGTTTAGCATGCTGGCATCAAATTCGATTCAAAATAGTATATACCGTTCTCATTTCATGTTTCCTGCCAATTTGAAAAATACGGTTTTGAGAAAAACATGTTTAAAGTTTTCGGTTACATTCTTTGTAGTTAAGTTAAACATACCTCTTACCAGCGATCCCCAGACCATCCAGCAATCCCTCCAGATCCAAAAGGAGCTCTTTCTCCATTTTGTTCGTGGTCATGGTGGTCTTGTGAGCCTCTTTGGCAGCTGCTGTCATCCGCTGATTTCCTCGCTCGATATGTTTTTCGTCCGCTTTTGTGCGGAGGTTGTAACACGCTGGTCCGATCTCAAGTTCGAGCACGTACATGATTTCCATAATGCCTGTCAGGCCATCGATGAAATTGCGTGCTGCCACATTGGCCGCGATGTCGACTATTTTTTCCCCTCTGTCAATTCTTTTCGGAGACACTTTGTCACAAATCGCCATATAACGCGGTAACGGAGTTTTTGACAAACTTGGGATGAACACTATAATAAAGTAGAAACATTTTAAGCAAAAAAATTGAATTTTTGAAATTTTCAAGACAGGGCTCCACCCGTAAGTCTTCAGTCCGAAAGATGTTTACATGTAGCTCTTCACGCTATTCTGTCATGTGCAGACCTCTTCATCTTTGCACAACTACTTCTCTATACATCCATTTTAACGTGATTTCTGTATTGTAGCCTTGATCTAACTTCATAACAATCCTCCGTCCCCCCCCCCCCCTCCCAAATACGAGTATTACATTGACGTGGTTTCTGTCATCACCAAATTAACTACCTATTGATGCATCAAGACATCTGCCGAACCATTATTTAAGTCAATATGTATCATAAAGCGCGTTTTTTCACGATTTTAGTATCTCTTAATTTGTTACCTGAGGTACCCATATAATCTTTGGCACTCTCTTGTAACGGTACACTTCAGATACTTTAATTATCTTCTCGTCTGTACTGTTAAATCCCATGTTTCACTTCCATGTAAGATATAACGTTATAATATGATCTTTAATTTTTACCAGACGCTGCACCTAGAGACTCTGAAGATCTGAAATATTTTCTTGAATTGTTTCACGGGAAGTTCTAAACTCTTGGATATTGTGACCTTGATTGTAAGCTTGTTCCACACATTACGGAGAATTTTATCTCACGAGTAGAACAGAAAATTGTATTTTATTGGGAATATCGAAATGTAACATTTAAGAGTTTCTTGCAATGCTGCAATCAGTGAAATTTGTATATCTTTTGTAGTTTTGATTGGAACTACTTTTTGCGTTACAACTGGCGCAAGCAGCGTGTTTTTACAGGGGACCACGCAAATGCTGGCCCTGGACATTCCGTTGGGAGCATTCCTGGTAGCTATAACGTATAATTTTTGTCATAACAGTGATTTTCGTTTCGCCCAACTAGCCGAGTAAACTACATGAATTAACGCGATTACTGGTACCGAACTTAAGATCATGACTGTACGGTGACGTGAAACTTCCTGGCAGATTATAGCTCTATGGCGGATCGAGACTCGAACTCGGGACATTTGCCTTCCGCGGGTAAGTTGTCTATCGGCTGTGCTACCCAAGCCGTCCTCACTGCTGTACTTGCGCCAGTACCTCGTCTTCGGCCTTCCGGGTCGTGAGCCGTGTTTGGGTAGCCCAGTCGGTGGAGCACGTGCCCGCGAAAAGCGAAGGACCGAAGTTCGAGTCTCGACCTATCACACAGTTTTAATCTGCCAGGAAGTTTCGTGTGTTGCTATAGACTGTCTGCTGCCATTCATTTATTTCAATGCTCAAGCAGCAAGCTTGTCCGCCTCCATATCTGAGTTGTCAGTGTGAGTGCCATGCGGCGCTGCAGTCGTGGACTGTGCGGCTGGTCCCGGCGGAGGTTCGAGTCCTCCCTCGGGCATGGGTGTGTGTGTGTGTTTGTCCTTAGGATGATTTAGGTTAAGTAGTGTGTAAGCTTAGGGACTAATGACCTAGCAGTTAGTCCCATAAGATTTTACACACATTTGAACATTTAAAGTGCCATGCGGTTCGAATCGCCGTAGCTGCCAGGAATTTTTCGTAGGATGCACTCAGCTTTGAGAGGCCAATTGAGGAGATACTTGGACGAGAAGTAGTACCACCAAGATCTGAAAAACCAACAACGGCCGGGAGAGCGTTGTGCTGACCACAAACCTTTCACATGACATCCAAATTACATACTCCACTGACAGAGGATGACACGGCAGCGGGTCGGCACTCGATGGCCCCCGAATCGAAACTAGGAACTGGAAATGGCAAAACTCCATTTGCTAATCTTATTTCCCAACATCAAGTGAATCATTCCAGTAAACTCCATTACCCTTGTATCACTTTTTAAGATACTATGGATTCCGTTAACTGCTCTATCAAGGCCTACATCGTCTGTGACAACACTACAGTGTTACCAGCAAACCTAAAAGTTTTAATTTTGTTTCACTGAACTTTTAATTCCTTACCAAATTTCTTTGTAGTGTCGTTTACTGCGTGTTCAATGTATAGATTAAATAACGTGGGGAATATTTTAAACCCGTGTCTTACTCCTTTCTCGCCTACTCCCTCCCTTTCCATTCTTTCGACTTCTGTAACAGTTGCTGTCGGTTTCTGTATATAGCTAAAATTTTGCTCCCTGCATTTCATCCATGATAGCTTTAGAATTTCAAAAAGTATATTGCAATGAATTTTGGCCAAACCTTATTTCTACTTGCTATGAACGCCAGTTTGTCTCCCTTCGCTCTGTTTTGTGTGATAAATCGAAGACCGTCATAGCCCTGTATATTTTCACCTTCCTCCAGAAACCAAACTGGTTTTTCCTCATTCGGTTTCTAGCAGTCGTTCGATTCTACTGTATACGATTCGTGTTGGTATTTTGCAACGATGCCTTAAAGAACTGAAACTTGCCTTCGTGGGCGCTGGGATAACTACGTTTTTTTAAAAAAAACATTTGAGGATGTTTAGCTTGTGTCATATGTCCCGAACGCCAGATGGAACAGTTTTAACTTTTTTTTCTTCCAAGGATCTCGGAAATTCTGTAGGTGCCTTATTTTTAGGTGTCCGGTAGCTAACTAGTCCCGAACACACAAATATATGAAGAAACTATGACTGTGAAATTTGTGAAAGTAAAATTCTTTCATTATTATTATTATTATTGTGTTGTTCTTGTTGTAATTATTGTTAGTGTCAATTACTGCTATTTTAATAGTGTCTCTATGTATAAAAGTCAATGTCCTGACTGACTGACTGACTGACTGACTGACTGAATCACCATTGCCTAGCCCAAACCGCTAAGACATTTGAAATTTGAAGGTGTGGATCTTATACTGTAGACGTCGTTTAAGAAGGTATTTTTTCGAAATTCCAACCCTGCAAGAGTGAAATGGGGGATGAAAATTCTTAAGATGATATTTCGTTCCAATAAAAAAATTCACAGCTAAATTTGTGAAAGTTGGTATTTCACTTCTCGGTTAGATATAAAGGAATATTTGGTAGGGGATGAATGTTGCTATAGAAATATTTCCACAACAACATGATTACAAAAACCATGGGCCCAGGTACTAGAATCGCTTTTAAATTAGATTAAATAGAAACAAACCAAAAAAATCGCTACCGGCCCTGCAGACTACTCGAGCGAAGCAGAGGGCGCTAAGCTAGTTACTAATATTCCAGTGAATGTTATTGTAATAGCTTTGGTGTGTATTGTTTCTGGTCAGATGTAGGAGAGGGTCTTAAGGACCTAATCTGGGCAGGCTAAATAAGCAATAAATGAATAAAAAAATAAATAAGCAATACTTGACCTTAATTCTACAAACGTAGGAATTTATTGAATGACTTGTTATTTACTTCTGTTACAGACTGATCGCTGGGCTACGACGACAAGCATCACAGCGTTAGGCGTACAGGGAAGGCAAGATACTTCTCATTGATGTCCGGTGAGTACTGACTCCTCAACATCAGCGTTTTTCAAACGGTGCGCTGGTACTGTTGAGAGAATGTTCGCCGAAAAATGGTGATAGTGGATTGCCAGACTGAGACTCGAACCTAGTCGTCGAATAGCGTGATATGTCTTCACGCGACTGTCAGTCATAATTCATAGTGTCAGTAATAATGTCTCATACGACTATTCCTGCGCGTCACACAAACTTATAACGTGTCAACAAAACTTTGTATGTACGACATTGTGAGTATGTTTTAACACTTCTGTTTTGGGACGGCACTTGGGGAGAGGTTTGGTGGTGGTGGTGGTGGTGGTGGTGGTGGTGGTGGTGGTTAGAGGGGAGGGGGAAGAGATCCATCAGTCTTCTGACTGATAAACATGGGTAAACTGAAAATTGTAATGCTATATGTCAGCTTCGACCAGTGACACAGTGAAGATGCATCAGGCAACGCAAACCACATTTATCCTTGGTCGTATTCGGAAACGTAAATAAAACGGTCAGATTTGCTTACTAGAAGTATTTCAGGTTACATCTATGATCACAGATTAATAAGAGAAACATTGATCGAGTATCAAAAAGGAAGCTCTACGTCTGTAACGGATACCATGACACACAGCACGAACTTAATAAAAAAAAAAAAGTATTTCTCGTAACGAAAAAATGGTTATCACAAGAAGTACATAAACTATTTATGCAGAAAGTATCATAAAAAACCCTCTACAGCTGTGGTGGAGACTATGACGCACACTCTGAACTTAAGAAAAAGAATAATCGTAAAGCATTCGAAGCTAGTGTCGCAAAATACACTTTGCCTGTGTAGCTCACGTGGAGACTGTGATGCACAGTTACGAATATATGTATGTACCGAAAGTAAATCGAAATTGTTAGTGTAAGAAGAGCTTTAACTATTTATCGGAAAGAACACGAATCGAGTGTTGTAGAAAAAGCTCTACAGCTGCACTGGAGACCACGATACCCATTATAAATGGACGAAGTATTGTAATTCCCATCATAATAGTAGAGACAGTATTTTTTTCTGCATCACAGTATAGACTAAAAAATTCTTTCTCTTTCGAAAGTAACTTACACTACAATCAATAAAGCTATACGGAAATTACATTCAAAATGCGCACCAATGAATGACGTCACAGAAGCCTTTACCGTCACGTCACAGATCAAAGTTGACGGCTGGTATCGCAAATTCCTTTTGACCATCAGATAATTTTTTGTCTGACTATTGTTATACTCGTACGATTCTTTACACGAGGCGACTCGTTTTTTAACATAAAAGGAGAGCTTAGCCATCCTCTAGAGCTGTAGCGTACTAGCATCACTTTCATACGTGCCTTGGGCGCGAAAGGCATATTTTTGGCGCTTCTGACAGAGATGAAAAGGTGTTGGTAGCGCTGCGTAGAGAGGGTCTGTTGCGGCCTGCACTTCGGTTATCTTTGGGCACCCCCGGGAGCGAGAGGCGCTTTGATTCGCTGCCAGCCGCATCTCATTACTATCTGACGAACTTCCGGCTCCGTTGGAGTGAGGTGGGCCTAGCCCATCTCCGCAGCAGTACGCCAACGGTCGATAGGCGCTATCTCGTTTCTCCTGAATAACGCCGGTCAAAGTAGTATGGCGCAGGATCGTTACTATGCGATTAGTGGCTTCGTTGGACTTCACAACCGCGGAGTTTACAACATAGTTTTGTGATCAATACTTGAATATATTGGACTCGATAAGACAGATGGTTGTATGATATGGGACATCCTAACGTTCTAGAAGAGCAAGATATATCATTTGTTTCGAAATTGTGCTGAAGTGGCGTTAATGAATCAAAGAAAAGCAAGGGGTCGTGAGATGTTTGGCGATGAAACGACGGAGGGCGCTGGTGAGTGAACTGTTTTTTATGCATTGGCTCCACAGTCAATGCATATCACCTGTAGTAAAAGTGAGCATTATGCCAAAAGCCAAAACATCAAAGAAAAAAAGCTTCGAGTTTTCCGACCGTCGTAACGAAGTTAAGGGTCAGTGCTCACTCGGATGGAATTGTTGCAGGAGGAAATCATTAAAAGGAGTCTCACAGAATTCTTTTGAAGTGTTATATGGGAAATTGTAGCAGTAATTAAACAGTGTATTGGATTGCACGATACCTAATAACAGGCTATCATCAGGTTTTCAGTAAGAGTTCTACCTGATACTGCATTCAGAATGACTATCGTCCTTTCAGATAGGTTAATTCTGATGCGCAGATACTAGAGGGGCGCTAACCTTTCAGCTAATCAGCTACCCATTAAGAGGTATCATAGAAACTTCATGATTATTTGCCTAGTCGAAGCCTCTCGTGAATGTGAAACAGCGTGCAACCGAAGCTGGTATTTAATTAATATAAACTTCAGTAGCTGAAAAAAGCTATTGCGCCTTGTTATAATCATGGAGAAAGCAATGAAGGTCACCATACTGGATTTTGAACCCCATTCGTCTCATTTGTTACGACCAGAGATCACACCCAAGCAGAAATGTAAGTACTCTCAGTTTTTCATATTTTTATTACTGGAGGCATTCTGGAGTGTAGGGAGAGGTTATACACTATTTGTTTATAACAAATTACGTTAGTTCCCAGATACGTGAGAGGCTCGAAGACGTCTTAAGTAATAGAACCTAGAACATTGTTCAAATGCCTCTAAGCACTATGGGACTTAACATCTGAGGTCATCAGTCCCCTAGACATAGAACTACTTAAACGTAGCTAACCTAAGGACATCACACACATCCATGCCCGAGGCAGGATTCGAACCTGCGACCGTTGCAGCCGCGTGGTTCCGGATGGAAGTGCCTAGAACCGCTCGGCCACCGCGGCCGGCTAGAACGTTGTTCTCGGCGGCAATTGTTCATCAGAGACGAGGGTACCGTCGGGAGTGTCCCAGGGAAGTGTGACAGGACCGCTTTTGTTCTCTATGTGCATGAAGATCTGTCAGGTGGGCTGAGCAGCAATCTGCGACTGTCTGCTGATGATGATGATGCTGTAGTATACGGTGATGTATTGTCCTTGAGTTACTGTACGAAGATATAGGATGACTTACACACAATTTCTATTCCGTGTGATGAATTCCAGCTTGCTTTAAATGCAGATATTGCAAATGAGTTGGAATATTGATAAATACACTGTGAGACAAAAAATCGTCGCACCACGAGTGACTTATCGAAATGGGACGGAAATCGGTACATGTGATGTGCATGTATATACAAACAAATTATTACAACTTCAGAAAAACTGGATGTTTTATTCAAGAAAAAGGACTTATCAAGTTGAGCAAGTCAACAATGCGTTGGTCAACCTCTGCGCCTCATGTAAGTAGTTATTTGACATGGTATTGATTGATAGAGTCGTTGGATGTACTCCTGAGGGATATCGCGCCACGTTCTGTCCATTTGGCACGTTAGATCGTCAGAATCCCGAGATGGATGGAGGACCCTGCCCACAATACTCCAAACTTCCTCAACTGTGGAGAGATCTGGTGGCCCCACTGGCCAAGGTAGGGTTTGGCAAGCACGAGCGCCTGACAGGCATTATCTTTCTGAAATGTAAGCCCATGATGGCTTGCCATGAAGGGCAACAAAAGGGGACTTGGAATATCGTCGATGTACCACTGTGCTGCAAGTGTGCCGCAGATGATAACCAAAAAAGGATGCTATGAAATGGCATCCCAGACCGTCACACCTGGGTGTCTGGTCGTATGGCAGGTGTCTACAGACCTGTCTTCGGCATCGAATCTCATTGACTGGAGTGGGCTTGTTTTCAGCGATGAATCCCGCATCGAACTGAGCCCCGATGTCCAGTGACATTATTATTTGACTATACTCCTCGCACACTGTCTCTTTGCAACATTTATTCACAGTATAGTGTGTATGATCAACAGTCGATCATAATAAACCACTGGCCGCTTGAGTTGCAGTGTTCCATTTTGCAAGTCTGCACTTAATGACTCGTTCCTTCTCGAAATGGTTCAAATGGCTCTGAGAACTATGGGACTTAACATCTGAGGTCATCAGTCCCCTAGAACTTAGAACTAACTAACCTTAGGACATCACACACATCCATGCCCGTGGCAGGATTCGAACCTGCGACTGTAGCGGTCTCGCGGTTCCGGACTGAAACGCCTAGAACCGCTCGGCCACAGCGGCCGGCTCTTCTGGCACCTTTTAATTCAAATCCCACAGATGAAACTATTTTTCTGAGAGTTCCCCTGCTAGCCTGGGTGTCCAGTCCTGTGTGACGATAGCTGTGAAGGTTTTGAGAAATGAAAGGACCTTGTATTGTTCGTAGCATCGCGGAAATAGCTGTCTCTGATTTCACATTTATGTATATCATCGAAGAAATATTTTATTGGGTGAATTTTAGTTACTTTGGTTTTGAGCAGTTGCTTGAATTTTATTCCACTCGGCGTAGTGTTGCTCCTTCCGTAATACCATTCTCGTTCTCATTGTCATTCAAATTCATGACGTTGACAGCAAGTTCTTGAGGCTTTCCGCGAAGTCGTTTCCCATAATCACTTTCCCTTCTCGTGCTGCTTTAGATTGGAACGTGACTGTACCTACTCACATGACAAAGTTTGTTCCTGCATCGGGGGTGTTTCCAGTTCGCCTTGCCGAGAAATAAGAGTCTACGCTATTTGGGGGGAACAGTAGCATATGAGAAGGAATAATACCGTTGATTATTTCGCTAACGTCTCAGTGCTTTTTGAGGTAAGCGGCCATTCATTTGTAGAGAATAAGCTAACACCATCGTTTCGTCGGACGGGGTGACCGAGCGGTTCTAGGCGCTACAGTCTGGAACCGCGCGACCGCTACGTCGCAGGTTCGAATCCTGCCTCGGGCATGGATGTGTGTTCATAGTATGAAGGCTTTCACGACCGGATGACATATCTTCTGGTAAACCTTCCGGGATGTAAGGTGGTGGTCCATGAAACTCTTCAGCTCCTAACGTTTCGTCCAGAGCTGCGCTGGACATCTTCAGAGGGGTCAGTCTTGCCGAGTCAGTCGGCAAGACTCACCGGAGGAGAAACACCCCTCTGAAGATGTCCAGCGCAGCTCTGGACGAAACGTTAGGAGCTGAAGAGTTTCATGGACCACCACCTTACATCCCGGAAGGTTTACCAGAAGATATGAATGTGTGTGATGTCCTTAGGTTAGTTAGGTTTAAGTAGTTCAAAGTTCTAGGGGACTGATGACCTCAGATGTTAAGTCCCATAGTGCTCAGAGTCATCGTGTCGTGGACGAGTCTTTTTGCCACTGCGAGTCGTGTTCTGGCAGACTAATGTTCCGTTCTCGAGTCTGCACGCCTTGGTGATATCTTCCTCGGGCACTCTGTTGCTGAATGGAATACTGATTTATGTTTCAAGATTCTCCTCGTCACTCATTCTGAGAACCAGTTGGGAACTGAACTGAACGGGTTAAATAATATGGTGCCTGCCGGGTCCCTAATTAGGGAAGACGTAAATATGGAACAGCAATTGTTCTGTGACTGTCTCGTTTGAATGTTTCATGAGTTATGTGGCCACACACTGCAAAAATGTCAAACGTGGTGCCAGATTGCGTTGTATTTTGAAAACTATATTCCGAATTCTTTTACCGTCGAGGTGGCGCGCTGGTGTGACATTGGTCCCACATTCGCGAGGACCGAGGTTTAGTTCTCAGTCTGACCATCCAGATATAAGTTTTCTGTGGTTTCCATAAATCGTATATGGCAGATATCGGGGTTCCAACTTCGAGAAATGCGTTTTCTTCTGAATCCCTGATCTATCCGTCATTGTGTTGCGTCTCCAAGAGACTCACTGTGGACGGGACGTTCAACTCTTAATCTTCCACGCTTCCTTCCGACTGATTTTAATACGTGTATTCTGGCATCAATCGATTTCGAAAAGTGCACAGTTGCAAGAACATAAATTCAGTCACGACCTCCTGCCTGGAGTAGTTTGTGACGGTTTTACATACCCATTAGGCAGAACAGTAGGTGATTTTTCTCTGTTAGTGTCCCAAATACAGAAAACTAAACTATTTAACGGGTAGAAACGTGGAAGCGACGTATAATATTTACAGACAAATCGCATACAGTAAGATTTCCCTCACATGTCAACTCGTTCGTTACTAATTTTTAATTAGTGTTTGTACAGTATCTTTCATACCAGAATTTTAGAATTTACAGAATAATAAATAAAATGTTTCTTACTATTATTGCTATATAATGCCTATAGTTACATTGTGGGGACCAATTATTTCCCTGTTTATCGCTTTGAGATACAATGCTTGCAGTGTAAGGTGAAACTATTCATTATGAAACGTTGCATGTCATGGAATAAAGATATAACTAGCTTCCTTTTCCGTTAGTGGTACTTGCTCGTCTGGTACGTAGCGATGTTTATCCTTCAGTAGACAGCTGATATTGTACGCGTGTCTACGATTTCGTATATTTGATGCTAACAAGTCTATATTTTCTCTTGCATGTTATTACCATAAAAAAAAGGGAAAGAAAGATTGGAACTTAATGTCTAGTCGACTCGTCGATGTTAAAGTCACGGGGGATCTGAGCCAAGCTCAGAACCTGGAGGAAGACTGACCGTGGTCCTGATTAGGAAACCTGCACGACACTGGATTAACCTAGAGGGGTGATCAGCTGGTGCTGTTGGCTCTAGAGAAAGTGAGACTGTTTATGTTGTAGCTGTTGATAGCTGATGGAAGGTCTGACAGTTGCATGTTCTTGTCTAAGACACCATTTTTTGCGGGGGTACAAAGCAGTGATCTGATTCGCATTCTTCACGTTTTTCACCAACCGACAGTCCAATCCAGTGTGCTCCGCTCACACGCCCGCCGAAACAATAGGTGTTCATATTCATTGCTCTTGACTAGTAATCAGCATAACAGTTATTTTCAGTTGTAAAAATATCTTTAGAATAGTCTGAAATTTCCAAATGCAACTGCTGTTCTTGTAAAGCTTTTTTGTGGACGATATTAATCGTTGTAGCACATTGTCCTTATCATTATCTGCGAGAAGGAGAACTTCTCATTTGGGACAGTGCGTTCATCAGAAGCACCCCCACTCCACTCTTATTTTTTCCTTCACCGTTCTATCAATACAGTCACATCATGGTTACTAAAAGCTAGAGGGCGTAAATGTCTGGGTTGGTCATTGTTGTCTACCCTTTTGGTTTCCCGTAATCCCCACTAGGATGTAATTGCCCCATTTCATAGTACAGTCACCTGAGACCGATGTATTATCGATGTGGGAGATATCACTCATTGTAATTTCAGACTATTTTCGCAAAAGACGCGAATAGTTATGTGCAAGTGTCGTTCGATGAAACCTTTAACATCATGGAGATATTTTTATTCTAGTAGCAGTTGACTCCGCTAATCAGAAAAATGTAAAGTCGAATGTAAATCTGTATTTGCCTATGACTTCTGAACCACTGACAATAACTTAGTAAGATATTGTTCTGCGTGAAGAATATGTAACAACACAGGACTACCGATTAATATAATGGCAGACACTAGAAGAAAGCTTAGAGAAATCCTACTTGACCATGTAAAATGTTTCAAAGTATTGTTGTGTACTGCCGATGATGAGCATCTGATCCAACACCGGTCCAGCTTGTTTGTGGACAAACAACCTTCCGTGCGATTGAACACATTTTGGCTTGTGATGTTTGTAAACACACTCATTCACAACTTTTGTCTTAATTTTGTGATCTATATCGCTTTTGTGTTCACATTCTACTCCACGAGTTGTGTTTTGGTCTTCAGTCCGAGGACTTGTTTGACGCGGCTCTCCATGCTACTCTGTCCCGTGCAAGCCTCTTCATCTCCGAATAACTACTGCAACCTACGTCCTTCTGAATCTGCGTACTGTATACATCCCGTGGTCTTCCTCTAAGATTTTTAGCTCTCACACTTCCCTCCAGTATAAACTAATCACACAATACGTCAGAATGTGTCCTATCAACCGATTGCTTCTTCTAGTCATGATGTGTCACAGATTCCTTTTCTTCCCAGTTCTCTTCAGTACCTTCTCGTTAGTTATGTGATCTACCCATCTAATATTTAGCATCCTTCTGCAGCACCACATTTCAGAAGGAAATTAGAATTATATTAATACCTTCAGCTGCCAACGGGCGTTGATATATGTCAACGCGGACAGTTGAAAATGTGTGCCCTGACCGGGACTCGAACCCGGGATTTTCTGGTTACATGGCAGACGCTCTATCCATCTGAGCCACCGAGGGCAGAGAGGATAGCGCGACTGGAGGGACTATCTCGCGCACGCCTCTGCCGAGACCCACATTCTCACCTTATATGTCCACACACTACATTCGTAGTGTCCCACCCCAACACACTTATTACTCGTGGAAGACGTTCTAACCAAGTCCCGTAAGAGTACGGGGAATATGTGTGCATCCGTACAGAAGAAGGAGGTCATGGCCGGTGTTGCCAGAACTGTATACGTATATGGATATCATGTCTGTTCTTTCGGACATGTCTACACTCTACGTGTCTACACTCTATTGTCAAATACGTGTTATACTCAGTGTATGTACTAACTTTCGTGAGCCTTTTACTAAAGTTTGATTTAAATGTTGAGTATGATATTAATTTAAAATTCTGTGCATGCATCCCTAATATGCTTACTTACATTAATATGTATGTATTTACTATCGTTAATTTCACTGTGTATTTTATCCCACAGCTTCTGCAATAAAGGTTTGAAACGCATAACGCTTATTAAAGAATTGTACGATCAAGACTTTTCCATATTTCAAAGTCGTGCCAAATCTGGATGGTCGCCTGTTTCTACTATGGATGTATTTCCATCAAGTACTGGTTATATCAAATTGTTCGTCTCAACTTCACTTTCATCACTGTGGTACGTAGTAAACAGTTATCCTTCGCACCCTGTTTAAGAGGATTTGTATGTGTGCTACATAATACGTACAACGCAGTGCTTTTTCGTCTGAATGCTGGAACGTCCACTATCAGCTCCTAAAAGGATGGATGTGTTTCCTTAGGATTTTCAACATTTTGTAGTGCATATGTTCCAACTAATCGGAGGATATGCAAAGAAAGCGGTACGGCTGGCACTGACAAGTGAGAAGCGCAGCGGAGTGCACGGAAAAGTAATACCTGTCACGTTTCACACTTTTTCTCGTGTAACTGGAGGATCAGTATACGGATTTGTATGGATTTTTGGACCTACACAGCGGAAGTTTGAATCAATATTCCTTGGATTCAGACCATAGTAACAGATATACCTATACGCTGAAGAGCCAAAGTAATTCGTACAGCTGCCTAATATCGTGTAGAGCCCACGCTAGCACGCAGAAGTGCCGCAACACGACGTGGCATAGGGTCGACTTATGTCTGACGTAGTGCTGGAGGGCATTGACACCATGAATCCTGCAGGACTGTCCATAAATCCGTTAGAACACGAAGGGGTTGAGATCTCTTCGGAACAGCACGTTGCAAGGCATCTCAGATATGCGCAGTAATGTTCATGTTTGGGGAGTTTGGTGGCCAGTGCAAGTGTTGAAAATAGGAAGTGTGTTTCTGTAGCAATTGTGGACGTGTGGGGTGTCGCATTATCCTGCTGGAATTGCTGAAGTCCGCCGGAATGCACAATGGACATGAATGGATGCAAGGAAATCAGACAAGATGCTGACATACGTGTCACTTGTCAGAGTCGCATTTAGACGTTTCAGGGGTCCCATATCACTTCAACTGCACACGACACGCCCCACACCATTAAAGAGCCTCCACCAGCTTGAACAGTCAACTACAGGATCCTTGGATTCATGAGATCTCCATACCCGTACACGTCCATCCGCTCGATTCAATTTGAAACGAGACTCGTCCGATCAGGCAACATGTTTCCAGTCATCAACAGGCTTCGGCTCCGAAAGCCCATATCGATGATATTTCGTTGAATAGTTCGCACGCTGACACTTGTTGATGGCCCAGCACTGAAAGCTGCAGCAATTTGCGCAGGGGTTGCACTTCCGTCACGTTGAACGATTATCTTTATTCGTTGTTTGTCCCGTTGTTGCAGGATCTTTGTCCGGCCGCAGCGATGTCGTAGACTAGATGTTTTACCGGATTCCGGATATTCACATTACACACGTGAAATGGTCGTACGGGAAAATAGCCACTTCGTCGTTATTTCGGAGATGCTATATCCCATCGGTCGTGCGCCGACTGTAACACCACGTTCAAACTCACTCACATCTTGATAACGTGCCATTGTAGCAGCAGTACCCGATCTAACAACTGCACCAGACACTTGTCTTATACAGGCGTTGCCGACCGTAACGCCGTATTCTGCCTGTTCGCGTAACTCTGTATTTGTGTACGCACGCCTATACCAGTTTCTTTGGCCCTTCAGTGGAGATACAGCGGCGGAATTCATGTTATGTTACATGAACAGCAAAGATTTTACGTTATTGATGCACATTGTATTTGCGAAACTTTAATGAATTAACGCAAGTAACTACTATAACTAACGTTAGAAACAGACACGGCCGGCCGCTGTAGCCGAGCGGTTCTAGACGCTTCAGTCCGGAACCGTACTGCTGCTACGGTCGCAGGTTCGAATCCTGCCTCGGGCAAGGATGTGTGTTATGTCCTTAGGTTAGTTAGGTTTAAGTAGTTCTAAGTTCAAGGGACTGATGACCTCAGATGTTAAGTCCGATAGTGCTCAGAGCTATTTGAACCATTTTTGAAACAGACACGAAAAGATTAGACGTTTATGATCGCATGCGAAGAAAATTCGTTATGTTTCTGTACTGCAGCTGCAGCGTTCTTTCGGGAAAGGTCACTTCCCCCACCACGAGCGCTGCTTTACGGACTGATTTTATTGTTAATCTGTAGAGATAGCTTGTTGGTTGTTTGATATGGGGAGAAGACCAGACAGCGAGGTCACCGGTCCCAACGGATTAGGGAAGGATGGGGAAGGAAGTCGATCGTGCCCTTTCAAAGGAAGCACCTGGCATTTGCCGGAAGCGATTTAGGAAAATACAGAAAACCTAAATCAGGATGGCCGGACACAGCTTTGAACCGTCGTCCTCTGAATCGGAGTCCAGTGTGCTAACAACTACGCCATCTCGGTCGGTAGGGATAACTCGTCGCACATAGAGCGTATGGTGGCAACTGGCATCGGATGTTTCCTTCATCCTTAGCAACGCGTCTAATCGGAGAAAGAGAGGAAAAGAACGACGTGACATGTCAATATATGCTGAACAGTAGTTCTTCGCAAATTTACAGGACGTTAGTTTATAGACCACTGTGATACTCGGAGCACTATCATAAACTCTTCGACCAGATTGCGAGAAATTATTTTTAACAACAGAAGAAGCTGACGTTTCTCCTGCGCAGCACGTGCTGGGAAGAGCCGTAGTGCGTTCAACTCTGAACTGAGGAATTAAAGAGCCGACCGGGCCTGTTGACTCACAAATTATCTCGCGCTCCCCGGCCGTTGTTTTTGCCCGGCCAGTCGTCCGTAGCTAAAACCGTGAAGTGCTGTAAACATGTTATTAGACTCCTAGCTTGACGGCAACTAATTTCATCACATTGTGGATAGAGGCACAGTGTGATAATATTGTGGAGCCTTGCTGAATTTCAGATAGAAGAAAAGTTCGTCGACTCTCTTTTGTTTCGCCACTTGTGCCTAGGTGTTTTTCCTTCTCTTTAGATCAGAAACTTTTATTGTTATTCTTTTCTCAAGTCTCTGTTGCAGTCACGTTAAATCTGTACAATAGTATCTTATTGATTACTGGAGAAGCATTGGAGTTGTTAAAAAGCCTATTAAACACAAGGATGAAACCGTGGCGTACTTCGTGCAAATTATTTTCTACATCAAGACTGTCCAAACTCGTGTTTCATACAAACCCACAAATATTTTCACCCATCGAAGTGTTTAATATAATTCTACGCAATTTATTCCGAGTGCAGTGTATGTATCATTCATTCTAAATGCTGTGGACGCTGAAAAATCTTTCCTCGCAATATTTCTGTGTTAAATTGAAGACAGTAACACAAAAATGGGAAGGTCAACAGATTATTTTAGCAGTCAGTGGCCTTGCCATGTTGGATACGCCAGTTCTTGCACGGTTACTGCAGTTAAGTAACGTCGGGCGTTGTTAGTGCTTGAGTGTGTTATTGGCTCAGACAGACTCAAGCCTCCGAAGTGGCGTCCAATTGACAGCTTTGCGCCAGGCCGTTGAGCCATACGACATTATTATTATTTACATTGGTTTGGTGAACATAATGGTAACGGAAACGTACAATATTCAGCAGGAATAAAATAGAAATAAAAATCTGTAGCCATTATGCGGTCTGGAAGAGTTTTACTTTCCTACAAACGCAAACTGCTCGTAAAAGTGGAAAGGTGGAAACTACAGGGTGTTTCAAAAATGACCGGTATATTTGAAACGGCAATAAAAACTAAACGAGCAGCGATAGAAATACACCGTTTGTTGCAATATGCTTGGGACAACAGTACATTTTCAGGCAGACAAACTTTCGAAATTACAGTAGTTACAATTTTCAACAACAGATGGCGCTGCAAGTGATGTGAAAGATATAGAAGACAACGCAGTCTGTGGGTGCGCCATTCTGTACGTCCTCTTTCTGCTGTAAGCGTGTGCTGTTCACAACGTGCAAGTGTGCTGTAGACAACATGGTTTATTCCTTAGAACAGAGGATTTTTGTGGTGTTGGAATTCCACCGCCTAGAACACAGTGTTGTTGCAACAAGACGAAGTTTTCAACGGAGGTTTAATGTAACCAAAGGACCGAAAAGCGATACAATAAAGGATCTGTTTGAAACATTTCAACAGACTCGGAACGTGACGGATGAACGTGCTGGAAAGGTAGGGCGACCGCGTACGGCAACCACAGAGGACAACGCGCAGCTAGTGCAGCAGGTGATCCAACAGCGGCCTCGGGTTTCCGTTCGCCGTGTTGCAGCTGCGGTCCAAATTACGCCAACGTCCACGTATCGTCTCATGCGCCAGAGTTTACACCTCTATCCATACAAAATCCAAACGCGGCAACCCCTCAGCGCCGCAACCATTGCTGCACGAGAGACATTCACTAACGATATAGTGCACAGGATTGATGACGGCGATATGCATGTGGGCAGCATTTGGTTTACTGACGAAGCTTATTTTTACCTGGACGGCTTCGTCAATAAACAGAACTGGCGCATATGGGGAACCGAAAAGCCCCATGTTGCAGTCCCATCGTCCCTGCATTCTCAAAAAGTACTGGTCTGGGCCGCCATTTCTTCCAAAGGAATCATTGGCCCATTTTTCAGATCCGAAACGATTACTGCATCACGCTATGTGGACATTCTTCGTGAATTTGTGGCGGTACAAACTGCCTTAGACGACACTGCGAACACCTCGTGGTTTATGCAAGATGGTGCCCGGCCACATCGCACGGCCGACGTCTTTAATTTCCTGAATGAATATTTCGATGATCGTGTGATTGCTTTGGGCTATCCGAAACATACAGGAGGCGGCGTGGATTGGCCTCCCTATTCGCCAGACATGAACCCCTGTGACTTCTTTCTGTGGGGACACTTGAAAGACCAGGTGTACCGCCAGAATCCAGAAACAATTGAACAGCTGAAGCAGTACATCTCATCTGCATGTGAAGCCATTCCGCCAGACACGTTGCCAAAGGTTTCGGGTAATTTCATTCAAAGACTACGCCATATTATTGCTACGCATGGTGGATATGTGGAAAATATCGTACTATAGTGTTTCCCATACCGCAGCGCCATCTGTTGTTGAAAATTGTAACTACTGTAATTTCGAAAGTTTGTCTGCCTGAAAATGTACTGTTGTCCCAAGCATATTGCAACAAACGGTGTATTTCTATCGCTGCTCGTTTAGTTTTTATTGCCGTTTCAAATATACCGGTCATTTTTGAAACACCCTGTAGATGATACTCAGCAAACGGAGAAATGAACATTGAACGCACAGTACTTACAAACTATATTTGGGACGATACTTTCAAACGTTCATTCGAAAACTACGTTTTACAATCACGTGAAAATAGACGTTGAAAGTGCATCTGTTGTGGCCAATTAATACCAACCACACGAGACTGCTTGTAACTACTTTACGTATACACTGAGGCGACAAAAGACATTGGACACCTCCTTTTGGCCCGCATAGTGCAGCAACTCCACGTGGCATGGACTCAACGAATCGTTGGAAATCCTCTGCAGAAATATTGAGCCATACTGTCTCTGCTGTGAAGTCTGCCTCGGTACTGAGTGCTGCAGGCACGGTAGCTCAGCGTGTTTGGTCGGAGGGTTGGCTACACTCTGTAATAATAATAATGATAAAACTGAGTGAACGGATCAACGAAGAAACTGAACGGGTGTCATCGGACGTCCGCTCCGAACCAATTCAGCGAACACTGTAGAACAAAATGAGATAAAAAAAAGTGGTCAGCGCGACGGAATGCCATGCAAAAGGGCCCGGGTTCGATTCCCGGCTGGGTCGGAGATTTCCTCCGCACAGGGACTGGGTGTTTGTGTTGTCCTCATCATCATATCATCTCCATCGACGCGCAAGTCGCCGAAGAGGCGTCACCTAAGAAGACTTGCACCAGGCGACCGGTCTACCCGACGGGAAGCCCTAGCTACACGACATTTCATTTCATTCCATTTCATTTCTACTGCGAAAGAATAGCCAGTGCAGGATTTTGTGCACGAACTGACCTCTCGATTATGTCTCATAAATGTTCGATTGAATTCATGACGGGCCATGTGGGCAGCGAAACTATTTGCCAAATCGTTTGGAATGTTCCTCAAACCAATCGCGAACAATTGTTGCCGGTGACATGGACCATCGTCCTCCATGAAAATTGCGGTTTTTTTCTTCTTTTTTTTTGGGAGCATTGTCAATGAATGTGTGCGAATGGTCCCCAAGGAGCTGAACATAACTATTTCCAGTCTATAATCGGTTAAGATGGACCAGATGACCCAGTGGACTTGATGTAAGTACGGCCCACATCATTATGGAGCCACCGCCAGCTTGCGCAGTGTCTTGTTGACAGCTTGGGTGTGTGGCTTCGTGGGGCGTGCGCCACGACTAGTCCACGATTTTCCAGACGTCTTCGGTTCAACCGATATGGTCACGAGCCCAGAAGAGGCGCTGCAAGGGATGTCGTACTCTTACAAGGGGAGGCCGCCAATTGTGAAATTCAGATTCGATTCATACTGCGCATAATAAAAGCTCATGGCCAGAGGTGTAATGTGGCAAAGCACCAAGATGCACTTCTCAGCCGTTGTCGAGAAAATCGACAGTTAAAAGAAACCGTTGCGGTGAAATACTCTCTACGATTAATGATTTTCTACAGCGTCGTGGCGCAGCGGTAAGCGCTCGGGTTCGTAATCCAAAGGTCACCGGATCGAATCTCGCGCCATGCAATTTTTTTATTATTAGTTTTTTGTAATTCATATATATATATATATATATATATATATATATATATATATTTATTTATTTTAATGAATTGCTTATGCGTGTTGGTGAAGGCGGATCGTTCTCCAATTGTTCCGCCTCCATTTTTCCGTTTTTTTTTTAACAGGGTGTACCAAAGCTCTCCCGTCCGCACTGATTTTCGACGATGTTATAAGTTGCGCTAGGGACCGCATCTACCTTCTTTCGAAGTTAGCAGGCAACTACGCTGTTATGCGGCGGCTCGTTTCGGCCCATTCAACATCTGTCCTCCAAGTGTAACGAGCGAGTAACGGAGTTTATATTTCATACCTGCCACAGCAAATTTGTGTTCTTGGGGTCTCTATTCTAATTCGAACGTTTGACTTACGCTATACGTATTCGTTTCGGAATATCGTTTCTACGTCTTCCGTTAACTATACGTGGTTAACATTATGAAGACAATTAATTACATTTGTGAAATATATATATATATATATATGTACACATTTGAATTACAAAAAAAAAAATACAAAAAAAAGGTTGCATGGCGCGAGATTCGATCCGGCGACCTTTGGATTACGAACCCGTACCGCTGCGCCACGACGCTGTAGAAAATTGTTAATCGTAGAGAGTATTTCACCGCAACGGTTTCTTTTAACTCGATTTTCTCGACAACGGCTGAGAAGTGCATCTTGGTGCTTTGTCACATTACACTTCTGGCCATGGGCTTTTATTATGCGCAGTATGAATCGAATCTGAGTTTCACAATTGGCGGCCTCCCCTTGTTAGCAAAGGCACTCGCGTCGGTCGTCTGCTGCCATGGCCCATTAGCGCCACATTTCGCCGCACTGTCCTGACGGATACGTTCGTCGTACGTCCCACATTGATTTCTGCTGTTACTTCACACAGTGTTGCTTGTCTGTTAGCACCGACAACTCTATGCAAACGCCGTTGCTGTTGGTCCTTAAGTGAAGGCCGTCGGCCACTGCGCTGTCGGTGGTGACAGGTAATGCCTGAAATTTGGTATTCTCGGTACACTCTTGACCCTGACGATCTCGAAATACTGAATTCCGTAACCATTTCCAAAATGGAGTGTCCCATGCGCCTAGCTCCAACTATCATTCCGTGTTCAAAGTGCTTTAATTTCCGTCGTGCGACCATAATGACGTAGGAATCATTTTACGTGAATCATCACCGGGATATAAATGACAGCCCCGCCAGTGCACTGCCCTTTTGTAACATGTGTGCGCGATATTACTGCCATCTTTATTTGTGCAGCAGTGAGAAGTGTTACAATTTGATTTTCCAGTTATTTATTCCAGTAAACTATGTATCTGTACTAGGCGGTTTTATTGACTGACTCAGAAATAACCACTTGGTAATCGAGGAATATCTTGAGTTTTAATTTCTTCGACCAAGTGATTTTTATTTGTCTCGGAAAAGAACAATAGGTCGATCGTACCTTTTCCTCTCTTCCTGGCGGTTCTTTGGAGCATGAATTTGCAGGCTATTGAAGGAATGCTGCTATCGGATGAGTAAGTAGAAGATGTGGCATGAGCAGTGAAACGACTGTGTTGTGTCCAGTAGGATGCTCGAAGAAAAACATGGTGCATTTCGAAGAGAGTTAGTCGCAAAATTCCGAAAGCCGATATTCTGAAACGAGTCGAGAAACACACTACCGTCTCCAACAAAGACATTGCTTATTGATGAGGGTGCGGCAGCGTTCATAGTAGGATATTAATAACACACCATTGGGAAGTAACTGTAATTTATTTATTATCTCTTATGTCAATTAATAGTTAAAGGTACGCCATTTACTAATGTGTAGATCATTGTCCATTGCGTGGATTGCTTTCTGAATATGTCTCTTCTCAAATGGTGCCCCGTCTGCACAACACATTCATCTAGGCGGCGTTGGAAGCTTTCCATAACTCGGCGTAAGGTATTCTCTGGAACATTGCCGACGGCATTTCTGATGCGATCCTTCAACTCAGGAATGGAGTCACAACGTGTTCGGAGCACTTCTTGCTTCAGGTAGCCCCAAAGCAAAACGTCTGCACATGAAAGGTCAGGTGAGCGAGGCGGCCAGGAAATGTCACCAAAACGGGAAATTACTCTACCGGGAAATGTCTGTTGCAAGAAATCCATGCAAATTCTGGCCACCATTCCTGAGTTGAAGGATCGCATCAGAACTGCCGTCGGCAATGTCCCAGGGAATACGTTACGCCGAGCATTGGAAAGCTTCCAACGCCGCCTAGATAAATGTGTTGGGCAGAGAGGGCATCATTTCACAGGAGTCATATTCAAAAAGTAATCCATGCAATGGACAATGATTTACACGTTAGTAAATGGCGTACCTTTAACTATTAATTGACGTAAGAGGTAATAAAGAAATTACAGTTACAGCCTGATGGTGTGCTTTTAATATCCTACTATGAACCCTGCCGTACCCTGTCCTTGTATTATTCGTCACCCGCTCACGTTTTATTCCGGATTGTTGTTGTAGAAACCTTATCGTACGCGCTCGTACGTAGGACGAGGCGGTGCATTATTAAGGCCTTGGAATGGCATCCCAGAGAAACGATGTTCAGACCATGACCGCCAGTCAGACGATTTCCCGCTGTAACGGCGCTGGGTTCTCTAGTGGGTAGGCGAAGATAAAACCAATCACATTCGCCTCGCAACCATTTGATTTGTTTGTCTGATTCAGTCTACATTGGAACTCCAGTGCCCACATCAAGTGCGCAGGTGGTGAGCGTCGAACCCACGAGGGGAACACCGCAGACGCGGCCAGTCGATTCGGCTCATATTTGGCAGGTTGCTTGTGTGCGACATACAACGAAAGACTCTTAGAGTTTTGGCTCGACACTTCCCCTTTTTTTCAAAAACCGCCCATCGACTCGAAATTGACGGGTTCGATAGATAATTGAAAACTAAACATTTTTGTATGGTGTCTGAAAACACATACTTTCCTAGAAATCGAGGAAAGAAACTCTTTCGTTTGCTACTTACCCATAAACTAAACGCTATTCAGTGAAAGCGCCACTGGTGCAGAGACCCAGGCTGGGGAGCAAAGAACCTGCTTTGGTTTCCCATTTGCATTCTGCAGATATTTTTGTTTTGTTTTCATTTGTATTGTTCTCCGTATCGAAATTGGTGGGAATATGACGATTAATAAGGTAAGTAAATCAATAAAGACAATAATAAGGTAGACAATAAAAAAATTTAATCCTGTTCACTTTACTATGGCTCTTTCGCTCTGTTACGTGTCTTCACTTTCTTTCAAATAACTAGATAGATGGTACGTCTTATATAAAAATTCGTCGCAAATAGACGCTCAGCACCAAGAACAGCTTTCGATTGACATAGTACCGTTACTACTGGAAAACCTCGCCCTTTTGAGTTTCAGACTACGATCCCACGAACAGACAACGAAGATTACATAACTGTCCGTGTGTGAATTCTCTGTCGCCAAATTGCATCGTAGCTGGAAGTCGTCGTTGACCTAACTGGCTGAGTGAAGAGGAATGCAAGGTTTTGGCGCTCTATTTCGAACTTTTGGCCGTTGTATCTGACTTACCACAACGCAGAACATATTACGTCAACGTGAAACAATAGCGAATTTGCGGTGCTGCCCGAAATGTGTGAACTTTTCCGTCCCATTTATCCTGTGTGTAGAGGTCTGCTTGCATTCGCTGCATGTCTGTATGTCCCTTATCCACAGGCGTCTTATATCTGCGTCCGCGAATACTGTATTTTAATAATCCACTTTATCCTGATTTGCACGCGAGACCTCTCGCGGTGGGTGTACTTTTGGCCTGAATTTTCGTCCTATGAAGCCGGATATCGTAACTGACGTTCCATTGACTGACGAGGTTTTAATACGTTCCTCTGACTTTTCCTAAAAACGTCGATTCCGGTGTCAATTTTTGTTTCATAGTTTTGGAAACCTGCACCACTTTCTTATGAACTCTAAAGACACCTTCTGTCCAAATTCTGGCTTTCTTTATTATTTAGCGCCACTTATTTTTCTCTTAAAACGGCATTTTTACGTAAACTGTTAAGTCTAGAACATTAAGACTTGATATTTGAAACAGTATAACACTAAACTATATTTTAACAAAGTTTTAAACTTAAATTTTGATTTTTAATTTCATAGTTAATTGTGGTGCAATACTTGCGCGCTACTAGCAGTGAACTGGGGTAAGTCCCGGCGCACTCGCTCGCCTGTGTGTCACACACATGATACAGTGCTTGGCTTGCTTCAGACTACGCTGCAGAAGTTAGGCTGGGAAGCCCTTACACATCCTCCACGAAGTCCTGATCTCTCCCCATGCGATTTCCATAAGTCTGGAGGCCAGAAGAAAGACATTCGTGGCAGCCGATTTGCTTCGGACGAAGAGGTGCACTACTGAATAAAATCATGGTTCCTTAGGCATCCGCAAACATTTTTCCACCAAGGCAATGACTGTATTGTCTCACAGTGGGGTAAATGCTCTGACAATTAAGGCGATTACTTTTGAAATAATAAAGGGTTTACTCACTTTTTTCCATGTCTGTCATTTTCGTTTGACTGGTCGTTATACAACACAGCCGGCTATATTCCTGATACATTCCATAAGTTGCAATTTTTTTCCCGAAAAGAACGCCGCCTACCCTTCAGAGATTCCCATTTGAGCCCCCGAAGCATCTCCGTAACACTTACGTCTTGTTCGCAATTCTAGCAGCCTTCCCCTGAATTGCTTCGACGTCTTTCTTCAATCTGATTAGTACGGATCCAAAACACTCGAGTAGTACTCAAGAATAGATCCCACCAGCGTCCTACATGCGGTCTCCTTTACAGGTGAACCACTCTTTCCTAAAATTCTCCCAATAAACAGGAATCGACTATTTGTCTCCTTTACCACAGTTTTCATATGCTCGTACCACCTCGTATCGCTTTGCAATATTACACCAGATATTTAAACGACTTGACTGTGTCAAGCAGGACGTTACTACTGTATCGGAAATTCCAGGTTTTTTTCTTCCTACTCATCCGCATTAACTCACATTTTTCCACATTTAGAGCCAGGTGCCATTCATCACATGAACTAGAAATTTTATCTAAGTCGTCTTCTATCTTTCTACAGTCATTCAATTTTGACATCTTACCACACACCACGACATCAACAGCAAACAATCGCAGACTGCTGCCCACCCTGTCCGCCAAATCATTTATATACACTCATGCTCATAAATTAAAGATAATGCTGGTACAACGGGCTCTGGTGGGCGGTTTGCGGGTTTAAATCACCTCGGGGTATGACCATGCGGTGCATTTGAACTGCGGTCGTAGCACTGTTGCACTGGCAGCAGTCCACATACGCAGAGGTGTGTTGGTGCATGTCAGATTACGGTGCAGCGAATAAGTGTGCAGACGTTTTCAGACGTGCTAATGCTCATTGTGTGTTGAAATGGCTCAAAGAACAAATATTGATGACGTTATGAGGGGTAGAATACTAGGGCAACTGGAGGCTGATCAAACACAGCAGGTCGTAGCACGGGCCCTCTGTGTACCACAAAGTGTGATCCGAGGATTATGGAACGATTCCAGCAGACAGGAAAACGTTTCCAGGCGCTACAGCACGGGACGTCCGCAGTGTACAACACCACAAGAAGACCGATATCTCACCATCAGTGCCCGCAGACGGACATGGGGTACTGCAGGTAGCCTTGCTCGGGACCTTACCACAGCCACTGGAACAGTTGTCTCCAGACACACAATCTACAGGCGACTGAACAGACATGGTATATTCGCCCGGAGACCTGCAAGGTGCATCCACTGACCCCTGGTCACAGGAGAGCCCATAAAGCCTGGTGTCAAGAACACAGTACATGGTCATTGGAACAGTGGTCCCAGGGTATGTTCACGGACGAGTCCAGGTACAGTCTGAACAGTGATTCTCGCCGGGTTTTCATCTGGCGTGAACGAGGAACCAGATTCAAACCCCTTCATGTCCTTGAAAGGGACTTGTATGGAGGTCTTGGTTTGATGGTGTGAGGTGGGATTATGATTGGTGCACGTACACCCCTACATGTCTTTGACAGGGGAACTCTTAACAGGTCAGGTGTATCGGGCAGTCATTTTGCACCAGTATGTTCGTCTTTTCAGGGGTGCAGTGGGTCCCAGCTTCCTCCTGATGGATGATAACGCACGGCCTCACCGAGCTGCCATCGTGAAGGAGTACTTGAAACGGAAGGTATAAGACGAATGGAGTGGCCTGCCTGTTCTCCAGACCTAAACCCCATCTAGCACGTCTGGGATGCTCTCGGTCGACGTATCGCTGCACGTCTTCAAACCTTCAGGCATTGGTGCAAGAATGCGAGACTATACCCCAGCAGCTGCTCGGCCATCTGATCCAGAGTATGACAACCCGTTGTGCGGCATGTGTTGATGTGTTGATGTGTATGGTGATCATATCGCATATGATGTCGGGGTACATGCGCAGGAAACAGTGGCGTTTTGTAGCACATGTGTTACGGGACGGTTTTCTCAACTTATCACCAATACCTTGGACTTACAGATCTGTGTCGTGTGTGTTCTCTATGTGCCTATGCTATTAGCGCCAGTTGTGTGTAGTGCTACGTTGTGTGGCACCAAATTCTGCAATTATCCTTAATGTATGAGCATGAGTGGATATAGAGAACAACAGCGGTCCTATCACACTTCCCTGGGGCACTCCTTGTCTCTGATGACACCTAATCAGTGTGGACTTATATGTGGGAAGTAATTATTAGTACGGATATCTGTGTGCAACAGCGTCGGGAGTCCAGTGTCTGACATTAGAGTTGACAGCTTCGCGCTCCTACGTGCTGACAGACTGTGACTGACTGACGTGGGCCGGGGTGTGAGGCGGGGTGTCTGGTAACGAGGCGCCTTGTTTCGGGGCCAGTGCCAGAGCTGGAGCGGTAACAGGCGTCCCCAGCCGGCGGCAGTAATTGAATTTGGACCGGTCCCCGCCAGTGGCAGCGCCCCCGCTGTTTGATGTCCATCCGGTGGCTCCCGCTGACAGCCTGCCTGCATTATTCACCCGCCCGCCTCTGCCTGCATTATTCACCCGGACACGCCGCAGGGAAACACCAGTAGCGGCCTGCCCTCTTCCGGCCGCGCGTCCACTCTCACGAGAGAGCCGACCTATACTATACGTTCTGTCGTGCTTTTCGTGGCTGTCCTCCTCCAGACAGGGGTCGTGTTTTATCGCAACTTCTTTCCAGGCGACAGAGCTCTGCGGTCGCACTGAACCTTTGCCACTACCTCCCGGTGGCAAACTCGTGGTTTTCAGACCCCATGAGATAGAGAGGCATTTAAAGTAACGTAAAGTTCAGTCGTGTAAGCTGGTGACTTGACTTATAACTCGCTAAGTGCTCGTCAATAATGTGAGCATTGGGTTTTTTGGCGGCGATGGATTCACGTTTACTCTGCTTCATTTTCTCATGTTCGTAATAATACGAGGGCAGTTCAATAAGTAATGCAACACATTTTTTTTCTGAAACAGGGGTTGTTTTATTCAGCATTGAAATACACCAGGTTATTCCCCAATCTTTTAGCTACACAACACTATTTTTCAACGTAATCTCCATTCAATGCTACGGCCTTACGCCACCTTGAAATGAGGGCCTGTATGCCTGCACGGTACCATTCCACTGGTCGATGTCGGAGCCAACGTCGTACTGCATCAATAACTTCTTCATCATCCGCGTAGTGCCTCCCACGGATTGCGTCCTTCATTGGGCCAAACATATGGAAATCCGACGGTGCGAGATCGGGGCTGTAGGATGCATGAGGAAGAACAGTCCACTGAAGTTTTGTGAGCTCCTCTTGGGTGCGAAGGCTTGTGTGAGGTCTTGCGTTGTCATGAAGAAGGAGAAGTTCGTTCAGATTTTTGTGCCTACGAACACGCTGAAGTCGTTTCTTCAATTTCTGAAGAGTAGCACAATACACTTCAGAGTTGATCGTTTGACCATGGGGAAGGACATCGAACAGAATAACCCCTTCAGCGTCCCAGAAGACTGTAACCATGACTTTACCGGCTGAGGGTATGGCTTTAAACTTTTTCTTGGTAGGGGAGTGGGTGTGGCGCCACTCCATTGATTGCCGTTTTGTTTCAGGTTCGAAGTGATGAACCCATGTTTCATCGCCTGTAACAATCTTTGACAAGAAATTGTCACCCTCAGCCACATGACGAGCAAGCAATTCCGCACAGATGGTTCTCCTTTGCTCTTTATGGTGTTCGGTTGGACAACGAGGGACCCAGCGGGAACAAACCTTTGAATATCCAAACTGGTGAACAACTGTGACAGCACTACCAACAGAGATGTCAAGTTGAGCACTAAGTTGTTTGATGGTGATACGTCGATCATCTCGAACGAGTGTGTTCGCACGCTCCGCCATTGCAGGAGTCACAGCTGTGCACGGCCGGCCCGCACGCGGGAGATCAGACAGTCTTGCTTGACCTTGCGGCGATGATGACACACACTTTGCCCAACGACTCACCGTGCTTTTGTCCACTGCCAGATCACCGTAGACATTCTGCAAGCGCCTATGAATATCTGAGATGCCCTGGTTTTCCGCCAAAAGAAACTCGATCACTGTCCGTTGTTTGCAACGCACATCCGTTACAGACGCCATTTTAACAGCTCCGTACAGCGCTGCCACATGTCGGAAGTCAATGAAACTATACGAGACGAAACGGGAATGTTTGAAAATATTCCACAAGAAATTTCCGGTTTTTTCAATCAAAATTGGCCGAGAAAAAAAATGTGTTGCATTACTGATTGAACTGCCCTCGTACACTCAGCGCTCGCCCATGGTGATTAGATGGCTAAACAAGGCATTCGTATTGGCCTAACACATGAAACACACCGCTGCTGCTAGAGAGTGAGCAGTTGCGGAATCAACAGGCGGCGATGTTTGTCTCGGTCAAAATATCATGCAAGATGTTGAAAATAGATCGATGATTAAGTTTCGCATTTTCCAAAATCACCTGCATTGTGATATGCCGTTCTTCGAGCGATAGCACCTCCACCTCTCTTGCCATTACAAGTTCTTCAGAGAGATTGTGCGCCACTTCGCTCTTCGCCGTTCAGGTTGGTTTGACCACAATCGAAGCGTATACTACCTAAGCGCTGTGTCGTATGATGATACTTTGTTACATACACTGCCACTGACTCAGTATGGCTTGTTTTAGCGTTTTTTATCCTCGGACGCTGAATACCAATTACAGCACCATACATACTGCACTGTACCAGTGGGCACCCCAACTTAGTTTTGCCTATTCTAGCGGAGCTCTATGGTACAGCTGCGAGCCGGTTTCAGTATGCACCGGAATTGATGACATCTACTCGAAAAAAAATAGTTTAGTAATATAATTATTTTGATGTTCAAAACGTTCAAATGTGTGTGAAATCTTATGGGACTCAACTGCTAATGTCATCAGTCCCTAAGCTTACACACTACTTAACCTAATCTATGCGAAGGACAAACACACGCACACACGCACACACGCACACACGCACACACGCACACACACACACACGCACACACACACACACACACACACACACACACACCCATGCCCGAGGGAGGACTCGAACGTCCGCCGGGACCAGCCGCACAGTCCATGACTGCAGCGCCCTAGACCGCTCGGCTAATCCCGCGCGACTATTTTGATGTGATATATAGCTTTATGTCTAGCCTTCGTATGTGTGGAATATGCGATTTTTGTTTCTTACGAATTTTTTTTTCGGTTGATTGATTCATTCGGGACAGCTAGTACGAGGTAGTACTGGTAGTAGCACTACTTGCTTGTCAAAACTGCAATCACGGATACAGCTTTAGAGAAAGCGCACAGTATGCTATTGCGACATTGGTGATTAAAAGATATGATATAGCTCGCACCACGGGCATATCAGAAAGAAGAGTGCTGTAAATTTTACGTGAAGAGTTAACCGTGAGAAGGATGTTTGCTACATATTTCGAAAGCTGAGCAAAACAAATGTGGAATATACACACATCAAAAAGAGCTTTGCATCACCCCAGTTCCCAGAACTCTTTAAGACAGACTTGGATTGTGGATATTGTATCACAGGCACAGTCCCTTTGTTCAGAGATGTCACCAAACCCGCCCAAAGATGTAAACAACCATGCATGAACAGCGCATATTAGACGGAGGGAGTCCGACAGCTGATCAGCTTGTCATTCCACCAGGAGGGAGGAACAACGCTCGTGTTGTCTGTAGTTCAAACATGCCTAGGTAATACCGCCGTTCGATCGCGTCCACATTTTTACTTTGTGCCAGGAAGGGCTATCAACAAGGGAAATGTCCAGGCGTCTCGGAGTGAACCAAAGCGATGTTGTTCGGACGTGAAGGAGCTCCAGATAGCTACTACTGCAGTGGATGACCGCTACCTGCGGATTATGGCTCGGAGGAACCCTGACAGCAACGCCACCATGTTGAATAATGCTTTTCGTGCAGCCATAGGACGTCGTGTTAAGACTGAAACTGTGCACAATAGGCTGTGTGATGCGCAACTCTACTCCCGACGTCTATGGCGAGGTCCATCTTTGCAAACACGACATCATGCAGCGCGGTACAGATGGTCTCAATAACATGCCGAATGGACCGCTCAGGATTGGCATCACGTTCTCTTCACCGATAAGTGTCGATGACGTGTTTGGAGGCAATCCGGTCAGGCTAAACGCCATAGACACACTGCCCAGCGTGTGCAGCAAGGTGGAGGTTCCCTGCTGTTTTGGGGTGGCATTATGTGGGGCCGACGTACGCCGCTAGTGGTCAAGGAAGGCGCCGTAACGGCTTTACGATTCGTGAATGCCGTCCTCCGAGCGATAGTGGAACCATATCCCCATCGTGCACATTTTGTGAGTGACTTTCTTCAGGATAACGACATCGCTCGATTAGAGTGGCCAGCATGTTCTCCAGACATGAACCCTATCCAAGATGCCTGAGATAGATTGAAAATTGCTTTTTATGGACGACGTGACCCACCAACCACTCTGAGGGATCTACGCCGAACCGCTGTTGAGTAGTGGGACAATCTGGACCAACAGTGCCTTGATGAACTTGTGGATAGTATGCCATGACGAATACAGGCATGCATCAGTGCAGAAGGACATGCTACTGGGTATTAGAGGAACCGGTGTGTACAGCAGTCTGGACCACCACCTGTGAAGGTCTCGCTGTATGGTTTTAGAACGTGCAGTGGGTGGTTCTCATGAGCAATAAAAAGGTCGGAAATGATGTTTATGTTGATCTCTATTCCAATTTTCTGTACAGGTTCAGGAACTCTCGGAACCGAGGTGATACAAAACTTTTTTTGATGTGTGTATTATCTAGGAAATGTTTTGACCGTTTCGCAAAAGATACATCGCATTTTTTGCTCCATTTGTTACTCTAGTTGAGTCGTGGATCGACCAATTAACGCCGAAACTAAACTGCAATGAAAGCTGATGCACTAGTGGAGAAAAATTTACAATGCTCGTCTAGACCAACAAGGTGAAATGTTACGTGGGAAGAGGCCTGGATGGAAAATATATATACCGCGTGCCTCTCCTAAGAATATACAGGCGCAATTTCTCTTCTGTTTTGGCAGATGTTTGCAGTTTCGTTTTTGCATTGTGTAGCTGGAGTTACCCAAAAAAATGCTACTCATAACGTCTTTCGTGCGACGACAAAGCGTCAACGGAAAGCGTCAGTTTGTTTCCCGTTTCAAACTAAATTATTTTTAAAGCGGAATTTTACGGGACTGCTCAGTCCAATGGATACGTAAAAATTCGATTTAAAGGTTTTTTTTTCGTAACTTGAAATAAACTGACGTTTTCTATCGACAGTGGGCGTCGCATAAAAGACTGATAAGCAGTATTTATTTGGGGTGACTCGAGTTACACATCGCAGAAACGGAACTGGAAATTTCTGCCGAAAGGCCAGAGAAAATGCTCCTGACAACTCTCACAAGAAACACCCTGTGTAAATCAAATTTGTGAATGCACGGTCTCACGGCGATACGACTGAATAAAATCTTAACAGGTAATGCTTAATCGAAGCAGGACGAAAACATTTGCTTATATGAGAATGGAATGGGCACCAGTGACGTCACAATCAGTACCACCGATATGCAACAGTGCAATTACCGGAATCTCCGTGTCCCATTAGGAGAGAGATGTATAGTGAAGGTTCTGGTCCCGTTTGGTACTTTGTTTTACTACGTGTAACTGTTAAATGGTATAAATTTTCGCATCCATTTATATTTGCTTTTGCGTTAACGCTTTGACCCAGTGGTCTAACTATAAAACATGGAATTGGAAAAGTATTATCATATATTTCCTTATTTGTGGTTAGTTAATTACGCGGATTATAAAATCAGAATCAACCGATACTACGGTCTACAGTTCATCACAAATGATAACAACGTAGAAACAACAAAGGCAAACGTGAACAATATAAGAAGCCTTTTTTGTGCTTCCGACGAATACATGATGAAAAGGAGTGATTTTGAGGTGCTTGATGCGCCGAAGACCTGATTCGTTTACAAGCCGCTTTACTCTGCGTGTAAATAGCTTGCTCGACGAGGTCAAATAAAGTAACACTGGAACCCTACTTTGCCGGCCGAGGTGGCCGAGCGGTTCTAGGCACTCCAGTCTTGAACCGCGCGACCGCTACGGTCGCAGGTTCGAATCCTGCCTCGGGCATGGGTGTGTGTGATGTCCTTAGGTTAGTTAGGTTTAGGTAGTTCTAAGTTCAAGGGGACTGATGACCTCAGATGTTAAGTCCCATAGTGCTCAGAGCCATTTTTGGAATCCTACTTTTAATTATAATACACTCCTGGAAATCGAAATAAGAACACCGTGAATTCATTGTCCCAGGAAGGGGAAACTTTATTGACACGTTCCTGGGGTCAGATACATCACATGATCACACTGACAGAACCACAGGCACATAGACACAGGCAACAGAGCATGCACAATGTCGGCACTAGTACAGTGTATATCCACCTTTCGCAGCAATGCAGGCTGCTATTCTCCCATGGAGACGATCATAGAGATGCTGGATGTAGTCCTGTGGGACGGCTTGCCATGCCATTTCCACCTGGCGCCTCAGTTGGACCAGCGTTCGTGCTGGACGTGCAGACCGCGTGAGACGATGCTTCATCCAGTCCCAAACATGCTCAATGGGGGACAGGGTAGTTGACTTACACCTTCTAGAGCACGTTGGGTGGCACGGGATACATGCGGACGTGCATTGTCCTGTTGGAACAGCAAGTTCCCTTGCCGGTCTAGGAATGGTAGAACGATGGGTTCGATGACGGTTTGGATGTACCGTGCACTATTCAGTGTCCCCTCGACGATCACCAGTGGTGTACGGCCAGTGTAGGAGATCGCTCCCCACACCATGATGCCGGGTGTTGGCCCTGTGTGCCTCGGTCGTATGCAGTCCTGATTGTGGCGCTCACTTGCACGGCGCCAAACACGCATACGACCATCATTGGCACCAAGGCAGAAGCGACTCTCATCGCTGAAGACGACACGTCTCCATTCGTCCCTCCATTCACGCCTGTCGCGACACCACTGGAGGCGGGCTGCACGATGTTGGGGCGTGAGCGGAAGACGGCCTAACGGTGTGCGGGACCGTAGCCCAGCTTCATGGAGACGGTTGCGAATGGTCCTCGCCGATACCCCAGGAGCAACAGTGTCCCTAATTTGCTGGGAAGTGGCGGTGCGGTCCCCTACGGCACTGCGTAGGATCCTACGGTCTTGGCGTGCATCCGTGCGTCGCTGCGGTCCGGTCCCAGGTCGACGGGCACGTGCACCTTCCGCCGACCACTGGCGACAACATCGATGTACTGTGGACACCTCACGCCCCACGTGTTGAGCAATTCGGCGGTACGTCCACCCGGCCTCCCGCATGCCCACTATACGCCCTCGCTCAAAGTCCGTCAACTGCACATACGGTTCACGTCCACACTGTCGCGGCATGCTACCAGTGTTAAAGACTGCGATGGAGCTCCGTATGCCACGGCAAACTGGCTGACACTGACGGCGGCGGTGCACAAATGCTGCGCAGCTAGCGCCATTCGACGGCCAACACCGCGGTTCCTGGTGTGTCCGCTGTGCCGTGCGTGTGATCATTGCTTGTACAGCCCTCTCGCAGTGTCCGGAGCAAGTATGGTGGGTCTGACACACCGGTGTCAACGTGTTCTTTTTTCCATTTCCAGGAGTGTAGTATCTTCTGTTGTATAGGCATTGCAAAACTGTATGTTTACTCTCCAAAGCCGTCAAACAGTGTGGTGAATTCCACCGCAGTTCAGAATCTCGCGAAACATCCTACCACTCTTCTCTAGATTCTGGAGGTAACCGAAAAAGAAACTAAAGAATTTGATTAAATGCTTTGGACTAGAGGACATTGTGTTTCTCTTTGAACGCTTCCTTTTCTTATACTTCTACAGTATTGCACGCTCACAAATAAACATATTTTCATATTTTCTTGGACTACTGACTGTAAAAGTTAAACGTCAAATAAGTGTTCCGCCCTCGAGAGAAAGGAACTTAAAGTGGTCATCAACTTCACTTGATGTAATTTTCCAGGGATAACAACAGAATTTGTAAGTCTTTTGGCTGATTTTAGATTTCGATACAGTAAGTACCCGTCAAACTGGGTTGCTCGTCTCCGGTGGCAAGAATTCTAAGTGTCATAGCTAACAATGTCGCCACGGGTGTGGCGGCTCTGTATTTTGTATTTTCTTTCACTCTCAGTTGCGCAACTGGATGAAGTTTTATTTCGAAATCACGAGTACTTTTAAACACAGTACTCATTACCATCTTTATCTTTATAACCAAACTCATTACGCGGACGGTATTAATTATCGCACTATGTTGGCTCTTTCCTACGGTTTCCTCTTTGTCTCAAATTATACCGGCTGCAGTACCAACTCCTGCTAGCGAGGCAGATATCTGGACCACTTGAAGAGCGCGCGTGGATCTGTCGGGGTATGAACGGAAACACGCAAGCGCACATCACGACAGAGAGATGAGTACGTAGGTGCACGCCTTTTCCTGTATTTGAGGCAAACATAAGCGCTTGGCGAAGAGGTGTAAACGCACCTTCAGTGCAACTCCAGCAACCACATGCCTAACTTCCACCGCCTAACGATGAAATCCGCCCAGTGATATACCCTTCCTTCAGTCCCATCCATAATGCTGCCCCCTCATTCCACCCTTTTGTTTCCTCCCTCCTCCATACACTCCCTCAACAGCTGTTAGTTGTTTCCTGTGATTCTAAGTGCTCCTATGTAGGGTTACTCATACAGTCTGCATCGTGAACATTTTTATTTGCATCCACCACAAGCATCACGATTACAGAATAGTAGAAGTTAATCAGCACTCTACGATGGCCAAGGAGCACTGGACTGAAAGTTCGTGGATGTATAATCACATGAGGTCGCTGCCTTCCGTATCTGACAGTGGTTCAGATTCCCCACCCAACACGAGTATCGTTATGGAAGAAAGGTCAGAGATACTCGGGCTTCGTACCACGGCCGCAGCTCGCGCCCGCAGAGGGCGTCGCGTGGGCCCGTCCGCTGACGCGACCGTGTCCGTAAATTCCGCGACCCCGCTATTGTCCGGCAGGTCTCGCTGGTCTCTGAAGCCTTCGATACGCGCAGTTGATAGCATAGTGAAATTACAACTAAATCAATACAATCAAATGAATACCCTTAGCTGCATACAGGCGTTGATATACGTCAACGGGGACAGTTGAAAATGTGTGCCCTGACCTCGACTCGAACCCAGGATTTCCTGCTTACATGGCAGACGCTCTATCCATCTGAGCCACCGAGGACACAGAGGATAGTGCGACTGCAAGGATTTATCTCTGGCACTCCTCCCGTGAGACCGACATTCCCAACTTATTGTCCCGTACTATATTCGTAGTGCCCCTGCCCATTACACTCATTACTCGCGCTTTACCGATTCCCGTAAGAGTTTGAGCAATGTTTGTGCATCCACACAGACGATCAAATGGCCGGTGAGCCTTAACTATATACGAGGGCAGTTCAATAAGTAATGCAACACATTTTTTTCTCGGCCAATTTTGGTTGAAAAAACCGCAAATTTCTTGTGGAATATTTTCAAACATTCCCGCTTCGTCTCGTATAGTTTCATTGACTTCCGACAGGTGGCAGCGCTGTACGGAGCTGTTAAAATGGCGTCTGTAACGGATGTGCGTTGCAAACAACGGGCAGTGATCGAGTTTCTTTTGGCGGAAAACTAGGGCATCTCAGATATTCATAGGCGCTTGCAGAATGTCTACGGTGATCTGGCAGTGGACAAAAGTCGTTGGGCAAAGCGTGTGTCATCATCGTCGCAAGGTCAAGCAAGACTGTCTGATCTCCCGCGTGCGGGCCGGCCGTGTACAGCTGTGACTCCTGCAATGGCGGAGCGTGCGAACACACTCGTTCGAGATGATCGACGGATCACCATCAAACAACTCAGTGTCCAACTTGACATCTCTGTTGGTAGTGCTGTCACAATTGTTCACCAGTTGGGATATTCAAAGGTTTGTTCCCGCTGGGTCCCTCGTTGTCTAACCGAACACCATAAAGAGCAAAGGAGAACCATCTGTGCGGAATTGCTTGCTCGTCATGTGGCTGAGGGTGACAATTTCTTGTCAAAGATTGTTACAGGCGATGAAACATGGGTTCATCACTTCGAACCTGAAACAAAACGGCAATCAATGGAGTGGCGCCACACCCACTCCCCTAGCAAGAAAAAGTTTAAAGCCATACCCTCAGCCGGTAATGTCATGGTTACAGTCTTCTGGGACGCTGAAGGGGTTATTCTGGTCGATGTCCTTCCCCATGGTCAAACGATCAACTCTGAAGTGTATTGTGCTACTCTTCAGAAATTGAAGAAACGACTTCAGCGTGTTCGTAGGCACAAAAATCTGAACGAACTTCTCCTTCTTCATGACAACGCAAGACCTCACACAAGTCTTCGCACCCGAGAGGAGCTCACAAAACTTCAGTGGACTGTTCTTCCTCATGCACCCTACAGCCCCGATCTCGCACCGTCGGATTTCCATATGTTTGGCCCAATGAAGGACGCAATCCGTGGGAGGCACTACGCGGATGATGAAGAAGTTATTGATGCAGTACGACGTTGGCTCCGACATCGACCAGTGGAATGGTACCGTGTAGGCATACAGGCCCTCATTTCAAGGTGGCGTAAGGCCGTAGCATTGAATGGAGATTACGTTGAAAAATAGTGTTGTGTAGCTAAAAGATTGGGGAATAACCTGGTGTATTTCAATGCTGAATAAAACAACCCCTGTTTCAGAAAAAAAATGTGTTGCATTACTTATTGAACTGCCCTCGTATATGAAGGTGGTATCCGTTCTTTTGAACATGTCCGAAAGAACAGATACCATCTTCATATACAGGGTGGCGGCCGGCCGGAGTGGCGGAGCGGTTAAAGGCGCTACAGTCTGGATCCGCACGACCGCTACGGTCGCAGGTTCGAATCCTGCCTCGGGCATGGATGTGTGTGATGTCCTTAGGTTAGTTAGGTTTAAGTAGTTCTAAGTTCTAGGGGACTTATGACCACAGCAGTTGAGTCCCATAGTGCTCAGAGCCATACAGGGTGGCGCACGAAATGTGTTACCAATTGTTTCACAATTTACGACGCACTCTACAGCAGTACCAGCAGAGCTTGGAAAAATAAATGAGTTACGAAATGACGTGTAATTCACGATACTGCCGCTAGGAGACCAGTAAGCAGCAATGGCTGACAATGGAAGACTGACGACACAGCAACGATCGGCAATTGTGTTATTTTTTCATGCAACGAAAAGCCTTGTTGTGGCTCAGAGGCGTTATCGACAACAGTTTAACACACGATGGGTCCCTTGCAAGAAGACCATCCACAGGTTGTACGATAAATTTGTACAGGAAGGAACAGTATTGGAAGCGAAGCGACTTCGGCCTAAGCCTGTTTGTTTGCCGGAGATTACTGAAGCGGTACGAGTTGTTGTACAGAGAATTCCCAGGAAATCGTGCAGAAAGGTAGAAGTGCAACTGGGAATATCCAGACGCTCCGTTCAACGCATTCTTAAAAGTGACCTCCATATGTACGAATAGAACATGACCTGTGCACAGAAGTTCACTGAAGAACACAAGCAGCAGAGACTACTGTTTGCTCAGTGCGCGGGGGATAGGGAAAAAACTCTCAACAACGTTTGGTTTTCAGACGAGGCGCATTTTCATTTAGACGGTGTGGTTAACAAACAAAATGTACACTTTTGGGCCACTGAAAACCCACAAGTGCTTCACGAACGACAACATTATGCTCCGAGGATTACAGTGTGGGCAGCAATTTCCAGTCACGGACTTACTGGACCCTTTTTGTTTGAAGAAACTGTGAACAGCGAGCGTTGTTTGAGCATGCTTTGCAGTAGCTTCATTCCACAGCTTCTTGCTACTGCCTTGGCCTTCAACACGCAGTGGTTCATGCAAGATGGAGCAAGGCCACATACTGCAAACACTGTGTTGGAGTTTTTACGCGAGCATTTCGACATGCGGATCATTTCACTCAGGTTTCCAGGTCGCTTCAATGACGGACAAAATTGCCCCCCCCCCCCCCCCCCCCCCCAATAATCCAGACCTCAATCCATGTGACTTTTTTCTTTGGGGGTACCTAAAGGAAAAAATTTTCCCCGAAACGTCCACGTGAATAATGGAGCTCAGAAGACTTATTCTTCAAGCTTTCAGTGAAATTACGGAAGACATGTGCGGTAGGCTAATCACTAACTTCAGTGTTCGTTTGTAGGAAGTTAGGAAACGAAATGGTGGACATATTGAGCATGTGCTGAGTTAGAACAAATCTCCATGGACGGCTCTTCATTGTAGTATATGTTCCTTTCAGCTTGTATAGACAATAAAGTTTATATTCAGAAACAAAATGGTAACACATTTCGTGCGCCTAGTAGAGTGACCGACCTTGCCTGTGTTTACATTTTTCAATTCACATCTCTCCTTAGATGGTTTGCGCAAGCTTACAGTGACCCTCGCTACGTCCCGGGCTTTGCCTCTGGCTAACCGTTCACTTCGCATTGTGAACTCTGCTGTCGTCGACCACAGGAACCGGCTGTTTGTTTTACTGGACTGCATTGCCGTCAGTGCGAGTGGTCGAAAGCTGTGTTCTACCTTCGCAGAGTAGGACAGAAAGCCGCAAGACCGAGAATATATTATTTCAAGGCATTTTTTCTTCTTCTTTTTGTTGGTCCTTCGTCCCACATCGGCGCAGGGTTGGCATGGTTAGTGTAGTGTCGTAGTTTATCGAGCCGCGACTCTGCTTGTGTAGCTAGCCACGGCTGCCGCAAGTTGCCAGTTGTGTAGCAGTTTTTTCGCACGAGTGGAGTAAATTATATTTATTAAAAGTGCAGTTTAATCTTTTGCTTGCCTGTCCAGATTCCTATGGCGACAGATTCTTTGGACACCTTCCAATCATTTATCGGTAGCAGCCAGGACCTAAAATTTGGCTCCTCAGAGCATAAGGGTTACCGACTCGCATCGTAACAGTTAGTAACGAATTTGGAATGGTTAATTTAAGGGGTAGCTGGAAGCCTTTCCTGTCGCCACCCGTTTACAACGCCCACCCCCCTTACACACAGGATGAAATTCGTGTACCCTTGTGCTTCTAGTGTTATTCATGTGAAAGTGTCCGAAAGTTTTCTAAATGTTTGCGAATTGGGACTTGGGTACCAGCCGGGTTTTCACCTAGTGGGATGTATCCAAGCTGGCTGGCACACAGACCCTCGTCGGTAGGCCGCCGGCTGGATTCAATCTGAGGAAGGCACACTCTATGTCTCCGCAATATCTTTTCTTTCAGGAATGCTAGTCCTGCAAGGTTCGCAGGAGAGCTTCTATAAAGTTTGGAAGGTAGGAGACGAGGTATTGGTGGAAGTGAAGCTGTGAGGACGGGGCGTGGGTCGTTCTTGGGTAGCTCAGTTGGTACAGCACTTGCCCGCGAAAGGCAACGGTCCAGAGTTCGAATCTCGGTCCGGCACACAGTTTTAATCTGCCAGGAAGTTTCATATCAGCGCACACTCCGCTGCAGAGTGAAAATCTCATTCTGGAAACATCCACCAGGCTGTGGCTAAGCGATGTCTCTCAATATAATTTCTTTCAGGAGTGCTAGTCCTGCAAGGTTCGCAGGAGAGCTTCTGTAAAGTTTGAAAGGTAGGAGACGAGGTATTGGCGGAAGTAAAGCTGTGAGGACGGGGCGTGGATCGTGCTTGGGTAGCTCAGTTGGTACAGCACTTGCCCGCGAAAGGCAAAGGTCCAGTGTTCGAGTCTCGGTCCGGCACACAGTTTTAATCTGCCAGGAAGTTTCATACAGGTAGGTATTATACAGTATATTTCGTCAGTGGAAAGCACCCACAAAGCTATTTTGGTAGCTGGAAAACAGAGATCTCATTATGTAATAAAATGCAGATTGTTGCTATAGTAGTTTAATGATATTTTTGCCGGCCGATGTGGCCGAACGGTTCTAGGCGCTTCGGTCTGGAGCCGCGCGACCGCTACGGTTGCAGGTTCGAATCCTGCCTCGGGCATGGATGTGTGTGATGTCCTTAGATTAGTTAGGTTTAAGTAGTTCTAAGTTCTAGGGGACTGATGACCTCAGCAGAAGTCCCATAGTGCTCAGAGCCATTTGAACCATTTTTTAAAATGATGTTTTTATTGCGGTGGACCCATTTCGGCCAGTTTTCCATCTGGGACAGTTACGTAACTTTTATCATGTTATTGTAATGTTCGTTAATTATATTTTAGGATATACAAATTTGGTACTTAGTACACTCCTGGAAATTGAAATAAGAACACCGTGAATTCATTGTCCCAGGAAGGGGAAACTTTATTGACACATTCCTGGGGTCAGATACATCACATGATCACACTGACAGAACCACAGGCACACAGACACAGGCAACAGAGCATGCACAATGTCGGCACTAGTACAGTGTATATCCACCTTTCGCAGCAATGCAGGCTGCTATTCTCCCATGAAGACGATCGTAGAGGTGCTGGATGTAGTCCTGTGGAACGGCTTGCCATGCCATTTCCACCTGGCGCCTCAGTTGGACCAGCGTTCGTGCTGGACGTGCAGACCGCGTGAGACGACGCTTCATCCAGTCCCAAACATGCTCAATGGGGGACAGGGTAGTTGACTTACACCTTCTAGAGCACGTTGGGTGGCACGGGATACATGCGGACGTGCATTGTCCTGTTGGAACAGCAAGTTCCCTTGCCGGTCTAGGAATGGTAGAACGATGGGTTCGATGACGGTTAGGATGTACCGTGCACTATTCAGTGCCCCCTCGACGATCACCAGTGGTGTACGGCCAGTGTAGGAGATCGCTCCCCACGCCATGATGCCGGGTGTTGGCCCTGTGTGCCTCGGTCGTATGCAGTCCTGATTGTGGCGCTCACCTGCACGGCGCCAAACACGCATACGACCATCATTGGCACCAAGGCAGAAGCGACTCTCATCGCTGAAGACGACACGTCTCCATTCGTCCCTCCATTCACGCCTGTCGCGACACCACTGGAGGCGGGCTGCACGATGTTGGGGCGTGAGCGGAAGACGGCCTAACGGTGTGCGGGACCGTAGCCCAGCTTCATGGAGACGGTTGCGAATGGTCCTCGCCGATACCCCAGGAGCAACAGTGTCCCTAATTTGCTGGGAAGTGGCGGTGCGGTCCCCTACGGCACTGCGTAGGATCCTACGGTCTTGGCGTGCATCTGTGCGTCGCTGCGGTCCGGTCCCAGGTCGACGGGCACGTGCACCTTCCGCCGACCACTGGCGACAACATCGATGTACTGTGGAGACCTCACGCCCGACGTGTTGAGCAATTCGGCGGTACGTCCACCCGGCCTCCCGCATGCTCACTATATGCCCTCGCTCAAAGTCCGTCAACTGCACATACGGTTCACGTCCACGCTGTCGCGGCATGCTACCAGTGTTAAAGACTGCGATGGAGCTCCGTATGCCACGGCAAACTGGCTGACACTGACGGCGGCGGTGCACAAATGCTGCGCAGCTAGCGCCATTCGACGGCCAACACCGCGGTTCCTGGTGTGTCCGCTGTGCCGTGCGTGTGATCATTGCTTGTACAGCCCTCTCGCAGTGTCCGGAGCAAGTATGGTGGGTCTGACACACCGGTGTCAATGTGTTCTTTTTTCCATTTCCAGGAGTGTACATGTATGATCAGCGGTCTGTATTGTATTACAACGTACTGTCAGTTTATGACTTAACGCTATAAGCTGTTTTGTGGTTTTTCTCCTATTGTTAATGGTCCTTTCTTGTAATTTTTATAGCCTGACGACAGGTAGCCAAAGATGCTTATGGTGGCAGTTGCTTTTGATGTTACCATTTTGAGATGTGTGTATCATCTTTGTAATCGATGTGTCTTTGGGTAGTTTGTTTATGTCCACCCGCTATTATTGGTTTGAATTCAATAAAATTCTATGTAAAACGTTTATTTTCTAAATCCATTTGTTCATTTAAAATGTCGTCATATGTGCGCGCGCACGCCTGTGTGCGTTTGTGTGTGTGTGTGTGTGTGTGTGTGGGTGTGTGTGTGTGTGTGTGTGTGTGTGTGTGTGTGGATTTCTATCTCTTCAAGTACTCTCATTGTTAAACCTGTGGATAATATGTGTAAATTTTTTATTTTTAACTGCATTCGTTCTGCGTTATCGTTTTTAAGTGGTGGAAAAATGTAAACGGATTGCTTTCGCCAATTCTGCTGTGCTATCGATATCTTATACTGAAGTTGCGCTCTGTCTATCGTAACCAAAGATAACGGGTAGGCACAGATAACTAGCCACAGACACATCGATTACAAACATCCCACGTACACCCCAAAGTGGTAACATCAACACACCATAGCAACTGTAACCATATAGCATCTTTGGCCAACTGTCACAACCGGAAATCTGTCAGGTCCGACGATGAAACGTGCAGTTATAAAAGTTACGAGAAAGGACCATTAACAAGAGGAGCGAACGACAAAAAAAGCTTGTACCACAAGAGTCGTAATCTACATTGTGTTATAATGCAACACAGGTTGGAAGAGACGGTTAGTGATAAATGGACGTGAAGTACCAAATTTGGGCATGCGAAAATTTGATTAACGAACATTTCAATAAAATAAAAAATGCTGTGAGACTTAGGCAGGCGCTCTGAAGATGGCATTCTAGCCGAAATGGATCCATCACAATAAATACATCATTAAAGTGTTATGGCAACAATCTGTATTTTATTACATAATGTCTCTAAGAGACATCATCTACGCTGCGGGCCTATTACACCCTAAATTAAATGAGAGATTTCACGTACGGATTTTTGGAACGTCTGCTCTGTTCAAAATGGCTCTGAGCACTATGGGACTCAACTGCTGTGGTCATCAGTCCCCTAGAACTTAGAACTACTTAAACCTAACTAACCTAAGGACATCACACACATCCATGCCCGAGGCAGGATTCGAACCTGTGACCGTAGCAGTCGCACGGTTCCGGACTGCGCGCCTAGAACCGCGAGACCACCGCGGCCGGCGTCTGTTCTGTTCACCCAACTGAGAAACCTCTAATTTGTACCTGCTTCGATATCGTAAGAAAGTTGGAGCAAGCAGTGACAGACTTAGATGGGTATTTAGCAGAGCTTCTAGAATCTCTTTTCGAAGATAGAACGTAATCGCTGAAGAGAAGGTGGGCAAAATGCATCGCTCGTCGTAAAGTACGTACATGTTTGAACTAAAACCGTACTCTTGCACCTGCAAAGATGACAGCGTATCCCTTGCTCTCACATTCGTATATAAGAAAAAACACAGCTGAAAGCTACACCAGACACACGTAATGATGCCACATATTTAGCTAACACAGACGTGTAAAAGGTAACTGGTCGCGTATTTGAACTGTCTCTTGACCTGTTGCACAAACGTATGTGGCTGTTAGCGTTTTCAGTATTACGCCAGAAATGTGCTAATCGCGATCACTGAATACAGTTGCCCCGAGTCCGTTTATGAACGCAGTGCCGCCCTACCGTATGGACGGGAATTGATTGCTCGTTAATAGAACTGTCGCCCTGATGGGTTTACACTCTGCAGCTGCTTCAATATACCTCGTTAAAATATGCATATCGAGTACCGCCCCGGGTGCGATGAACTATGCCGGCGCGGCTGCTCCTCTGCCCTGCAGTTTTTAAAATGTGTGCCGTACCTGTGCGCTCTACCGCTCTGCTGACAACGCGCGCACAGGGGTGTTAGCTTTCGTTATAAAATGTGCCTCGTGCAGTTTTATTGAAGTGGGGGCTCATGTGAACAAAATGTTTCGCTTTTATGCTGACGGCTTGTATCGGACACGGGAAATAGTTTATACTTTGGTGAAATGAAATCGGTTGGATGGCAGCGTTGATTTCCACTTTTTTTTACAGTGACATATACCGATTTCGTTCGTGTTGATAAACGCACTCTCGTGTTTGTTCGACTTTCTGTCTGGACGCTTGTCGCTTTGCTGGTGTACGTCACAAATCATGAAACGTCACAATACTTCGATAAACCATCACTAGACTATTAGATGTTGTAACGCAACATCCAGTATCGTGTATTTCCACCCACGACATATTCCTCGGCTTACTCAAAAAAATGGTTCAAATGGCTCTGAGCACTATGGGACTTAACATCTGAGGTCATCAGTCCCCCAGACCTTAGAACTAATTAAACCTAACTAACCTAAGGACAGCACACACATCCATGCCCGAGGCAGGATTCGAACGTGCGACCGTAACAGCAGCGCGGTTCCGGACTGAAGCGCCTAGAACCACTCGGCCAAACTGGCCGGCCCTGGGCTTACTAATTAAAGTTGAGGCACCATTGATTTCCTGCGAAAAGGACGAAGAACATTTGAGGAATGGAAGTACTTAAGCGTGATGTTAAGTACAACAAGGAACTGCATTTTGCATAGAGTGCATGGGTTTCAGAGGCTTAGCACAACAATGGAGGAAGTATTCGAGCAATTTAAGGTCACGGTGGCTGTTATTTAGCTGTGGCTGTTTGTTAAAATATATCAAAAGGTTATTCAGAGACAGCTACCGGCCAGATTATATGTTAACTCGCTTGAATTCCTTAATATTGCGTGTTGTTGTTGTTATTGTTGTCTTCAGTCCTGAGACTGGTTTGATGCAGCTCTCCATGCTACTCTATTCTGTGCAAGCTTCATCATCTCCCAGTACTTACTGCAACCTACATCCTTCTGAATCTGCTTAGTGTATTCATCTCTTGGTCTCCCTCTACGATTTTTACCCTCCACGCTGCCTTCCAATGCTAAATTTGTGATCCCTTGATGCCTCAGAACATGTCCTACCAACCGTTCCCTTCTTCTAGTCAAGTTGTGCCACAAACTTCTCTTCTCCCCAATCCTACTCAGTATCTCCTCATTAGTTATGTGATTTACCCATCTAATCTTCAGCATTCTTCTGTAGCACCACGTTTCGAAAGCTTCTATTCTCTTCTTGTCCAAACTATTTATCGTCCATGTTTCACTCCCATACATGGCTACACTCCATAGAAATACTTTCAGAAACGACTTCCTGACACTTAAAACTATACTCGATGTTACCAAATTTCTCTTCTTCAGAAACGCTTTCCTTGCCATTGCTAGTCTACATTTTATATCCTCTCTACTTCGACCATCATCAGTTATTTTGCTCCCCAATTAGCAAAACTCCTTTATTACTTTAAGTGTCTTATTTCCTAATCTAATTCCCTCAGCATCACCCGACTTAATTCGACTACATTCCATTATTCTCGTTTTGCTTTTGTTGATGTTCATCTTATATCCTCCTTTCAAGACACTGTCCATACCGTTCAACTGCTCTTCCAAGTCCTTTGCTGCCTCTGACAGAATTACAATGTCATCGGCGAACCTCAACGTTTTTATTTCTTCTCCATGGACTTTAATACCTACTCCGAATTTTTTTTGTTTCCTTTACTGCTTGTTAAATATACAGATTGAACAACATCGGGGACAGGCTAGAACCCTGTCTCACTCCCTTCCCAACCACTGCTTCCCTTTCATGCCGCTCGTCTCTTATAACAGCTATCTGGTTCCTGTACAAATTGTAAATAGCCTTTCGCTCCCTGTATTTTACCCCTGCCACCTTTAGAATTTGAAAGAGAGTATTCCAGTCAACATTGTCAAAAGGTTTCTCTAAATCTACAAATGCTAGAAATGTAGGTTTGCCTTTTCTTAATCTATTTTCTAAGATAAGTCGTAGGGTCAGTATTGCCTCACGTGTTCCAACATTTCTGCGGAATCCAAACTGATCTTCCCCAAGGTAGGCAACTACCAGTTTTTCCATTCGTCTGTGAAGAATTCGCGTTAATATTTTGCAGCAGTGACTTATTAAACTGATAGTTCGGTAATTTTCTCATCTGTCTACACCTGCTTTCTTTGGTATTGGAATTATTGTATTCTTCTTGAAGTCTGAGGGTATTTCGCCTATCTCATACATCTTGCTCACCAGATGGTAGAGTTTTGTCAGGACTGGCTCTTTCAAGGCTGTCAGTAGTTCCAATGGAATGTTGTCTACTCCGGGGCCCTTGTTTCGACTCAGGTCTTTCAGTGCTCTGTCAAACTCTTCACGCAGTATCGTATCTCCCATTTCATCTTGATCTACATCCTCTTCCATTTCCATAATATTGTCCTCAAGTACATCGCCCTTGTATAGACCCTCTATATACTCCTTCCACCTTTCTGCTTTCCCTTCTTTGCTTAGAACTGGGTTTCCATCTGAGGTCTTGATATTCATACAAGTGGTTCTCTTATCTCCAAAGGTCTCTTTAATTTTCCTGTAGGCAGTGTCTATCTTACCCATAGTGAGATAAGCCTCTACATCCTTACATTTGTTCTCTAGCCATTCCTGCTTAGCCAGTTTGCACTTCCTGTCGATCTCATTTTTGAGACGTTTGTATTCCTTTTTGCCTGCTTTATTTACTGCATTTTTATATTTTCTCCTTTCATCAATTAAATTCAATATTTCTTCTGTTACCCAAGGATTTCTACTAGCCCTAGTCTTTTTACCTACTTGATCCTCTGTTGCCTTCACTACTTCATCCCTCAGAGCTACCCATTCTTGTTCTACTGTATTTCTTTCCCCCATTCCTGTCAATTGTTCCCTTATGCTGTCCCTAAAACTCTGTACAACCTCTGGTTTAGTCAGTTTATCCAGGTCCCATCTCCTTAAATTCCCACGTTTTTGCAGTTTCTTCGGTTTTAATCTACAGTTCATAACCAGTAGATTGTGGTCAGAGTCCACATCTGCCCCTGGAAATGTCTTACAATTTAAAACCTGGTTCCTAAATCTCTGTCTTACCATTATATAATCTATCTGATACCTTCTAGTATCTCCAGGATTCTTCCATGTATACAACCTTCTGTTATGATTCTTCAACCAAGTGTTAGCTTTGATTAAGTTATGCTCTGTGCAAAATTCTACCAGACGGCTTCCTCTTTCTTTTCTCTCCCTCAATCCATATTCACCCACTATGTTTCCTTCCCTCCCATTTCCTACACTCGAATTCCAGTCACCCATGACTATTAAATTTTCGTCTCCCTTCACTACCTGCATAATTTCTTTTACCTCATCAATTTCTTCTTCATCTGCAGAGCTAGTTGGCATATAAACTTGTACTACTGTAGTAGGCATGGGCTTCGTGTCTATCTTGGCCACCATAATGCGTTCACTATGCTGTTGGTAGTAGCTTAGCCTCACTCCCATTTTTTTATTCATTATTAAACCTACTCCTGCATTACCCCTATTTGATTTTGTATTTATAACCCTGTATTCACCTGACCAAAATTCTTGTTCCTCCTGCCACCGAACTTCACTAATTCCCACTATATCTAACTTTAACCTATCCATTTCCCTTTTTTAATTTTCTAACCTACCTGCCCGATTAAGGGATCTGACATTCCACGCTCCGATCCGTAGAATGCCAGTTTTCTTTTTCATGATAACGACGTCGTCGTGAGTAGTCCCCGCCCGGAGATTCGAATGGGGGACTATTTTACCTGCGGAATATTTTACCCAAGAGGACGCCATCATCATTTAACCACACAGTAAAGATGCTTGCCCTCGGGAAAAACTACGGCTGTAGTTTCCCCTTGCTTTCAGCCGTTCGCAGTACCAGCAGAGCAAGGCCGTTTTGGTTAGTGTTACAAGGCCAGATCAGTCAATCATGCAGACTGTTGCCCCTGCAACTACTGAAAAGGCTGCTGCCCCTCTTCAGGAACCACACGTTTGTCTGGCCTCTCAACAGATACCTCTCAGTTGTGGTTGCACCTACGGTACGGCCATCTGTATCGCTGAGGCACGCAAGCCTCCCCACCAACGGCAAGGTCCATTGTTCATGGGGGTAGGAATATTGCGTACTACATGCATATTTCGGCATTTTTGAAAAAATAAAAAACACGAAGCATGAATCATTCTGTTATAATTAGAACGAATACTTCCACTTAGAATACCCGATTGTACAAGCGACTCGTGTTTTATCAAGCTCACCGAGGCACTGAAATGCGCTGAGCTGCTATTAGATGATGCTGGACACAATTTTTTCGGCTGTACCGATCTTTTCGCGGTCCAAAGTACAAGGTCTATCGTCTAGAAACAAGTGAATGAAAAACAGGAACAAGAACAATTGAACGATGATTTCCCGACAGTGGTTCATGGGGGGTGAGGGAGGGGGGGGGGGGAGCAGTGGTTAGGAAGGGAGTGAGACAGGGTTGTAGCCTATCCCTTGTGTTATTCAATCTGTATATTGAGCAAGCAGTAAAGGAAACGAACATATAATTCGGAGTAGGAATTAAAATCCATGGAGAAGAAATTAAAACTTTGAGGTTCGCCACTGACATTGTACTTCTGTCAGGGACAGCAAAGGACCTGGAGGAGCAGCTGAACGGAATGGACAGTGTCTTGAAAAGAGGATATAAGATGAACATCAACAAAAGCAAAACGAGGATAATGGAATGTAGTCGTATTAAATCGGGTGATGCTGCGGGAATTAGATTAGGAAATGAGACGCTTAAAGTAGTAAATGAGTTTTGCTATTTGGGATGCAAAATAACTGATGATGGTCGAAGTAGAGAGGATATAAAATGTAGACTGGCAATGGCAAGGAAAGCGTTTCTGAAGAAGAGAAATTTGTTAACATCGAGTATAAAGTGTAAAGAAGTCGTTTCTGAAAAGTATTTGTATGGAGTGTGGCCATGTATCGAAGTGAAACATGGACGATAAATAGTTTGGACAAGAAGAGAATAGAAGCTTTCAAGATGTGGTGCTACAGAAGAATGCTGAAGATTAGATGGGTAGGTCACGTAAGTAATGAGGAGGTATTGAATAGAATTGGGGAGAAGAGAAGTTTGTGGCACAACTTGACTAGAAGAAGGGATCGGTTTTTAGGACATGTTCTGAGGCATCAAGGGATCACCAATTTAGAATTGGAGGGCAGCGTGGAGGGTAAAAATCGTAGAGGGAGACCAAGAGATGAATGCACTAAATGGAATGTGTTTTAAGTTTAGTTTTGTACATAAATTGTTAGTTTTCGGCGAGTTATTTGTAAGTAATACAGAGGGATTTTTACATGCGACGTGGTGCATGTTTTGCTAGTAAAGTGAATAGGAGTTTCCGATAGAAGTGTGGATTTTGGATTATTTTGTGTTTTTCGGTTATCAGTGTCGTTTGGATTCCGCCTTAACCTGAACTATAGGGAGCCTTCCGTATAACTAAACCATCAGGCAACATCTGTCCAGCAGAGCAAGCCATATCTCACGGAAAGGGAGAAACTATTACTTGAAGATAACATGTATTGATGTTAAACGCTTTTGTATTGCTCTTTTTACTGTACAGTATGAAACCCTTTAAGGAAGTTAATAAAGAATTGTGCATTGATATCGTCTCCAAAGAATCTGTTCATGAGTGACTTAGAAATCGTTTTTGTTTGTGGGTAGTTACAACGAAGATAGTAGATACGTGAGATTTTGTGTTTAATGAGAAGATAGGTATTTGGTGATTAGTGTAAGGTGTTTGGGGAGCGTGGACATGGGAAAACGGTTGGGATAGACGGAAACCCTTTCCTCAGATGTCAGTAACCATAGTAATACCGGGTTTGATGTTATCCCCTGGTATCACACAACATACCACCCTATATTTTACAGCCGTGGATACTAACAAGAAACCCCTTCAGTGCGAAGTTGCGAAAGCCAATGATGCTTACGGCATTCGATGCCCCACATATTGTCTGCAATGCAACCACAATAATGGAGGTATCCAGTGGTGAGCACAGCATGAGGTTACGGAACGTAGTTGAACTGCTCAGTAGACGAGTAACTCCCAATGGTGCCACCGTGTTGTGGTGTTGATACAAAGCAGAGGAATGCAACGATAAACAAAGCAAACATAGCATTACATCTACAACAACAATTGCCGAAGTTGACATTTAGTCAGGTCAGAACCCAAGGAATTTCGCAGAGTGAGAAAGAAGTGGCAGATGAAACACCAGCATTTCTGCAAGATGAGTCACTATAATGTGTGCTATCGTATACACTCGAATGTGCCTACAATGTACATGAGAAATACGTGCGTAACAAGTGAAAGTGTGACTGAAACCGGCGTCCAACCATGAAGTTCATAATTCTTGTCGGATGGGGAGCACTAAACACGTCTCCAGTGAAACGTAGTGAAGGACATTCGTTGTTCAAGGAGCAGATTCTCAACATTATTACGTACATGGAAGAGCATCAGCGGCATAGTAAAAAAAATTATGAATAAATTTCGAATAAGTCTGCAGCAATAGGACCTTGTAGTGTGTAAGAGAAACTAGGGATATTCAAGGGAGGACAAGGAGTACTTGTTAAAAAAACTGGTTTTTGTGTGTTGCAAGGATGCTCGATATGATTTGCAGGATGTGCCTGATAGTGACCTACATCAAATTGGACATAGATTACAGCGCTTTCAAGGGAAACGGTGGGTGGTTGCATAACTTTACACTGTGCTACAAAACTGGAAGACATAAGATAACGAAATTTCAAACGATGCGTCAACCTGACGATGCACAACAAATTGCGGAATCGGCGCGAAAATTTGTAGATGAGATATACAAACTCATCCTGTCGTTCAGTAAGGAATTTGTGTTCAACTCCGACCGGTCAAGAGGAAGTGCACATGAAAGGAACTCTGGAAATTATAGATACCAAGGGAGTTGTATGAAGGTCAACTGATGTCAATGCCTTAACGCAAAGGTCGCTAGCTGCGGCCATAGGGAAGGATCCGACTCGCATATGGAACACGAGATGTTGTAACATAATTTAAATTGAAATATTGTTTTTAGAAGAAAAGGAAGTCTTAAATATTATTCTTAGAATAACAGTGACCTCCAGGCTGCTATATGCCTTAAACTTGATCATTTTCAATTTTAAATTATTTTATCTAGATGCGGTACAGAATGATGGTGCTGCCCGCACTCGTAATTTTGTCAGTCATTCGGCACGCTGTGAAAAAAGTTTGGTGACCTATACCTTAACTCATTCGTACACAATCATACGTACTGTTAATCTGGATGGTGAATTGCCGGGGGAAGTTATTTATTGTGCTGCGAGAAGTTGGTGGTCCTCTGCCCCCTACGTTTCTTTATCGTATGAGTGATCGTGCAATTACAGTAGGGAATATTTACGACACACCAAACACGAGTGGGATAATGGGCGTAAGACAACTGCAAATATGGTATGAGTACTGCTTTTGGCCGATAGCTGTTCAAAGTAACTTGTTTGTGCTTGATTCCTGGTCTGCTTATAAAAATCATACTCCTGAAAAGTGTGTGACATTTAATTTCATACCTCCTGGAACCCCTGAACAAATTCAGCCTCTGGATGTTTGTTTTTTCCGTGCCTATAAAACATACATTGAAGCGCCAGAGAAACTGGTATAGGTATGCGTATTCAAATACAGAGATTGTAAACAGGCAGAATACGGCGCTGCGGTCGGCAACGCCTATGTAAGATTCGTTCAAATGGCTCTGATCACTATGGGACTTAACATCTGTGGTCATCAGTCCCCTAGAACTTAGAACTACTTAAACCTAGCTAACCTAAGGACATCACACATATCCATGCCCGAGGCAGGATTCGAACCTGCGGCCGTAGCGGTCGCGCGGTTCCAGACTGAAGCGCCTAGAACCGCACGGCCACACCGGCCGGCGCCTATGTATGACTGAAAGTGTCTCGCGTAGTTGTTTAATCGGTTACTGGTGCTACAATGGCAGCTTATCAAGATTTAAGTGAGTTTGAACATGTTGTTATAATCGGCGCACGAGCGATGGGACACACCATCTCCGTGGTAGTGATGAAGTGTGGCTTTTCCCTTACGACCATTTCGCGATTGTACCGTGAATATCAGGAATACGGTAAAACATCAAGTCTCCGACATCGCTGCGGCCGGAAAAAGATCCTGCAACAACGGGACCAACGACGACTGAAGAGTGTCGTTCGACGTGACAGAAGAGCAACATTTCTGCAAACTGCTGCAGAGTTCAGCGCTGGGCTTTTGGAGCCGAAGGCCCACTCGCGTACCTTTGATGGTTGCACGACACGAAGCTTTACGCCTCGCCTGGGCGCGTCAGTACCGGCATAGGACTGTCGATGACTGGAAACATGTTGCTTGGTCGGAAGACTCTCGTTTTAAATTGTATCGAGCGGATGGACATGAACAGGTATGAGACAAGCTCAGGAATCCACAGACCCTGCATGTCAGCAGGGGAATGCTCAAACTGGTGGAGGCCCTGTAATGGTGTGGGACATGTACAGTTGTAGTGATACGGGACTCCTGATACGTCTAGATACGACTCTGACAGGTGACACCTACGTAAACACCCTGTCTGATGACCTGCAACCATTCGTGTCTATTGTTGATTCTGACTACCTTGGGCAATTCCAATAGGACAATGCGACACCCCACACGTCGAGAATGGCTACAGAGTGGCTCCAGGAACACTCTTCTGAGTTATACACTTCCGCTGGCCTCCATATTCCCCAGGCATGAACATTATTGAGCATATCTGGGATGTCTCGCAACGTGTCGTTCAGAAGAGATCTCCGCCCCCTCGTACTCTTACGGATTTATGGACAGCCCTGCAGGATTCATGGCGGCAGTTCCCTCCAGCACTACTTCAGTCTTTAGTCGAGTCCATGCCACGTTGTGTTGTGGCACTTCAGCGTGATCGTGGGGACTCTAAACGATATTAGGCAGGTGTACCAGTTTTTTGTCTCTCCAGCGTATTATCGCACGATCTGGTGCTCCGCCCTAAAAGATAGCCAGTTTCACGGTAAGTTTCACGACATACTCGTACACATTTGGTTGTGTGCCATCACATTGCATTAGTTCTCATAGCCCCGTTACACCAGTATGATTCTATACACATTATTTAAGAATATACACATCATACACATATATGTAATGCACATATATTTAAGAATATACTCATTGTTTAAGAATTGATACGTAGCCGAACGTCCTGTACGGTTTGTAACTCTTCGATCCTGATGGTGCGAACCTTTGTGATCACTATGGCGCACCATTTTTCATTCGGTCTTCATGGTGCAAGTTAATGGTTTATTTGAACATTTCTTGAAGGTTGACGATGTCCGTTTTGTGAAGTGTAATACATGCATCCACATCTCTCCACCTTTCTGTCAACCTTCTGGGTCATTAGCAGCTAATATTTTTCGTGTCAGAATTGTCAGCACAACACTTTCAAATGAACCTCACTAAAGATTGAAGTTACGATCTCGCACTCAAGGGGTTCCTTGTAAGACTATACTCTCTAGTGCTTTCATGTTGAACATCCGCTGTCATACGACCTGAAGAGACAGTTTCCCACTTTCCACCAATTCGTCTCTCTTGTTGGAGACGACTCGGTGCAATTCAGAGAAAGGACACTCCAGAGACTTTTATTTCCTACTACTACTTCTTGCACGCTGTGTCCCTACCATCATTGCGAGATGATTAGTCAATCTTCTGAGAAATATTTTTCTGACACCACAGTAATCGCTTTGAAGGATGCAATCGTGGATCACGGGCCAGGCGCTCGATTAACGAATGTCGGCACTCGCTCTGCAGAGTGGAAATTGGGAACGATTCCCATAATTGCAGTGTGTTTCCAAAGCGATGTGTAGGTTCGGGGTGCTTTTAGTGGCGGAATGAGAAAATGCTTGACACACCGGGCTGGCGGAACCAGTTCCTGCAAATTACACAAGTAATTGTAGTTTCTGAAAACGTGAAGCAGCAGAACAGCAATCTAGGACGTACTTAAGGTCCGCAGATGGTGGAGCAGAAGGTAGAAAAAGTTTGTTGACCACTGCCGTCTGGAGAAGCAAAACATTCTCGGTTCACGTTGTGATTGGTGTTTTATTCCTCTTGGGCGGCTGCAGAACTATTTGGAGTGTTAAGGTAAGAGCATGTAGCACATTTCTGTCACTACCTGACCAGTATAAGAAAAAATTATAGGTTGCGTAATTAACTATGATTCTAAATTTTATGTTTTGGTAAAATATTGCTGATAACTCAATGGATATATGTGTTGTGATGGTATGGGTATATTTACGATTTGTTTTAAATCTTGAGTGTATGAAATTCCACAGGTATTGATAACTGTTCTTAGATTCATTTCGTGAGATGATTGTCAGTGTTATCTCGTGTGATTCTGTGAACTCATTTCCACACTTCACGGAAATACCGGTGGTAGGGCATAATTTTGAAATTATCAAAATTGGTTCAAATGGCTCTAAGCATTATGGGACTTAACATCTGAGGTTATCAGTCCCCTAGACTTAGAACTACTTAAACCTAACTAACCTAACGATATCACACACATCCATGCCCGAGGCAAGATTCGAACCTACGGTCGTAGCGGTCGCGCGGTTCCAGACTGAAGTGCCTAGAACCGCTCGGCCACAGTGGCCGGCTGAAATTATCTGTAGATAAGTCATCTTTAGATTGGAGAACACATGAACGGAATTTCTACTAGTGCAAATTGCAGGTTTCGAGCGGTTGTATCTTTGAACGATGCCTTTACCAAGCTATGACCACTAATATGCTCTGATTACATTTGTATTGATTACAATGGATAAAGCAGAAGCAGGCAGCATTTCATTAGCGACCTAGCCACTGTGGAGTGGTTCAAAACAACTTGGCGTAGCTATTTTGGCATGTGGATACCACATCATATCCCCACAGTTTTTAATTTTGCTCTTCCGTGAAGAATCGTGCGTTGTGGGAATGCTTGCCAGATGCTGTGCAGGACGTCGCCTTCTGTGACTAAAGGCTCTTGCGCTTTGTACTGTAAAGGCGGATTGACTTTCTCAGTGTTTCGAGTCCATCCACTTCAGATCAGGGTGACAGAAGACATTACGTTTCTGCATTCGTCTTGGCCTGTATGCTGTTTTGCGACATCGGTAGTGGTATCGTTACTTTTTTTTACCTATAAATCATTATTTTGATCAATCTATAACATCGCTGTCTCTTGTTGAGCGGCAGAGTGAACTTGGAGCTTCTAAACAGTCCCTGATAGGCTTACGGGGTTGCAAAGGCAAATTTCTCTGCCTTGCGATTTGGAGTCAGTCTTGGTTTTCTGAGAAAAGAAAAAAATTCTACCTGTCATTCACAGAAACAATGCCAACAGTGCGCTTACTTTTCTGTGAATGGCGAAATATCCGTCGTTGGCGCGTTATTTGTGGAGACAAATTTTGTTCGGGTGAAATTTGCGCATTACTGCTGGGTAGCGACAAAGTAAGTTAACACGAATTGGAATTGATCTTATCCATTCTAGATGTTGAAAACTGTCTCTGTGATAGAATGGTGCCCGATTTGTCTGGTAACTGGGACCACTCGTTTTACGAGATAATGGTTTTTTTCTTCTCTTTTTGTCATCCCATTATCCAGGTTTCTAGCAGCACCGCAGGTGTTTACAGGAATATTATATTGCATACCATATGCAGTCAGTAGATTTGTGGTGCTGGTGAAAATATATAGCTTTAGCAGAATCTATTTAATTACTCATAAAAATAAAAGGTAGGGCAGTTATTCGGTGTCTTGTGTAACATATTCTAGGAGGACGTTAAAATGCATTGAAATACTGTTCTGAAATTATAACTTTTACTTAAGGATATCACGTTATTGGTTGTGGCCTTGTAAATATTTATATGTAGTGACAGGCATCCGAGTAGGGAACTCGATCTTAGACACTTTTTCAGTTCGGATACCCGAGGAACCTCGCATATGATAATAGTGCAAAAATAAGCTGTATAACGCCTGCATTGTGTGAAGTGGAATGGTGCACAATTGAACGCTATAAATTATTAATATTATGTGGTAACAGAAAAGGACAATAAACAAGAAGTAGAAGCGCTGCTTCAAGCATTCAACAACATGCACAACATTAATTATTTGACGTATGAATACGGATGTCACAATTCAGTAAACTTTCTTGACTTTACCGTCTCCATAAAAAACAGTAATCATATTCTTAGCATCTACAGAAAACCCGCTATTACAGATAGAAACATCTAAGCATCTTCATACCACCATCACACATATAAACCAATAGCATATACATCTTTGTTACAAAGTGCACAAAAAATCCCACTGAGCTCTGAAATGCATCAAACAGATATTGTAATACTTAAACAAGTAGCAGCTGCAACTAGTTTTCAATCAACGCTCATACATAGGATGTCCAAGCAAATTATGAAAGGTACGGATAAAAGCAAAAATAAGAACGACGAATAGACTCCAGAACAGTTTTCATCCACTGCTTCGATGCCTTTTCATAGAAAACCGCTAGTTTGTTGAGGCCATACAATGAAAAAGATGTTTTTCCACCATCAATATATTATGTAGCAGGCTGTCACATAACGTAAAAACTAACAAAGATAAATTTCAAATCCCACCTGGGGGCTCTCGATTCTTTCCTGTGTTCGTGCGTGGTGCACACGGGGCCCCGAGATATTGCAGCGAATATTCTTCCTTCCCTGCCTGTATTTCTTTCACCTTGCGCTCCCTGCCTATCCTCGCTCCTTCCCTGTTGCCCCCTCTTTAGTCCTTCTCGGTCTTCTAATTTATATCGACCTGGCTATCCACCTGGTTTCCTGTATTGCTTACAATTTTTTGTTCCTTTTGCATGTTCTTTCAACCTGTCCTCGTGGCTTCCCTACATTGGTCATCCCATGATCTTTGTGACAGTAATCACCTTTCAGTGAGTCCCTCATTCCTCTGCTGCCACGTTGGGCAGTCCGCAGGCCAGTTGGCCTTTATATACATCTGCTGTGCACGTCGACACCTCCCTCTCGAATACCATTGATGTAGTCGTGCAAGGTGTCTCTGTCACTATTGCTGATACTTCTGGAACTGCTGTTCCCCTATCCACAGGCCCCCCTTGTCGTCGACTGGTACCGTGGTGGACCAAGTATGTCGCCGACCAACCTCCTCGCTTTTAAACGTCTCCGTGCTAAGGCTCGTTACCTTACTAAGTAGAGTAAAAAGGAATGCTGGGAGCGTATGTTTCCTCCCTGGGGACGTATGCCTCTTCATCGCGGGTTAGGTCCAAGCTCCGTAGCCTTGTGGACCGCCAGCGACAGTCAACTACCCATGGTCTTAACCTCCAAGGTGCTCTGTACACTGATCCTTAGTCCTTGCAGAACAACTCACGACACACTTTGCGAAGGCATCGCCGTCCTCTTCCTATCCTACTACCTTTCTCCGGCAGAAATAGTTGAACAGACCCCTCCTTTGTTTCATCCTGCACCACACTGAACCCTACAATGAACCCTTCACTAAATGGGAATTCTTGCACGCTTTTAGCTCTAAACGAGACAAGGTCCCAGACCCGGATTCCATCCACAACCAGATGATCCAACACTTGGACGTTCCCCAGAGGCAACATCTCCTCACGGTCTTCAACAGCATTTGGCTGACAGGTGCCTTTTCGTCACAAGGGCGAGACAGTATAGTTATCCCCGTCCTTTAGCCTGCGAAGAACCCATCGTCTCTCGACAGCTACTGCCCAGTTAGCCTGACGCATGTACTTTGAAACTGCTTGAGAGGATGGTCAGCTTCAGATTGTGTTGGGTACTCGAATCTTGGGGTCTTTTGTCCCTGTATCACGGTGGCTTCTGGGCATGGCGATCTCCAACTGAAGATTTTCTCAGATTGGAAACAGCCATCCAACAGGCTTTTACTCACCGTTGGCATCTTTTTGCGGTCTTCTTTGACTTGCATTAGGCATACGACTTGGCTTATCACCATCACATTTTAGTAACCCTCCATGACTGGTGTTTCTGTGGTCCCCTTCCGATTTTTATCCGCGTGTTTTTATCTCACCGGCTCTTCCGGGTATGAATTGTCACTTCACTCAGCACTCCTCAGATTCAGGAAAACGGTATCCCACATGGTCCTGTTCTAAGTGTCACACTCTTCCTTATTGCCATAAATGGGCTTGTGACCTCTGTTGGGCCTCTGGTTACCACGGCATTGTACGTCGACGATTTTTGCATCTGGTGTAGCTCCCACTCGGTAGCATCTGCTGAGTGCTGGCTCCAAAGCGCCATCCGAAGGGACTCTGCATAGACCACCTCCCATGGCTTCCAGTTTCCTCTCTCCAAAACGCGGTATGTGTTTTTTGTCGTTGACCTACAGTACAGCCCGATCCAGATAGGCAACCAGCTCCTCAATGTTGTAGCGTAGTCCTGTTTCTTGGGCCTGCTTTTTGGTAAGAATCTGACATGGCTGCCCCACATTCTCCACCTAAAGACTACATTTTTGTGGGAGCTTAATGCTCTCCATCTCCTGGCCCACACATCTTGGGGTGCAGACCATTCCACTCTTCTCCATCCTTTCCATGCTCTGGTCTTATCCAGACTAGAGTATGGTGGTAAGGTTTATGGCTCAGCAGCTCCTTTCACTTTGAAACGGCTTGACCCTGTTCACCATTGTGGGATGCCTCTGGATATTAGTGCCTTTCGCACTAGTCCCGTTGATAGTCTCCTTACAGAAGCAGGGATTCCCCCTCTACACATGCGACAGAGCCAACTCCTTGTTAATTATGCAATCGCCATTCGCCAATTCCCTGACCATCCTGTGTACCGTATGCTCTTTGCCAAGGAGGGATGTCTCCCTCCTGACACCCGCCCATGGGTGGGAGTGCTGGTTGGCATGCATCTCACTTCCTTCTGTCGGGATCTCCATTTCCACTCACTGGACTGGACCCCACCCCGTGTCTTTCCTCCCATGCTGCGGCCCCCCCCCCCCCCCCCCCCCCGCTTTGGATGGTGCCCAGACCACGGATTAGGACCGATCTATTTTTCCAGGGGCCTAAGATCTCTCTCGTTCCTGTAGTCATCCTTGCGGAGTTTCAGGGTGCCAGCATCTTTTACACTGATGGTTCTAAGAGCATTGATAAGGTGGGATACGCTTTCACGTCTGCTACTGGCTTCGAACACCATGTATTGGCGGTGTCATGTAATGTGTTCACAGCAGAAGTTCTAGCCATTCACAAGGCCCTCCTTTTTGTTTCTCAGGCCTCTCTCCACAGTGTTTTGATTTGTTCAGACTCAATGAGCAGCCTGCAAGCTTCGTCTCTGCTATCCATGATCTTCTCTCTGTCTGTTCAATTGTCTTTCTCTGGGTCCCGGGTCGTGTGGAAATCCCAGGGAATGAACAGGCTGACCGTTTGGCTAGAGAAGCAGATACTTACCCTCCATTTCCTTTCATGGTTGCAGCTGCGGATATGCGGATCTACGTAAAATCTCTCTTTGCCCAAAAGTGGAATGCCATCTGGAGCGCAACTGCTCCTAGTAATAAACTCCGTACAATCAAGGAGTCTACCGCAGTTTAGCGCTCTTCCTTCCGCTCTTCTCGGAAGCAATCCACTGTTTTATGCCTTTTACGCATTGGTTATACCCAGCTCACCCAGTTTCCTCCTACGTATCGACCCACCCCCACAATGTGGCTGTGGAGCCAGACTGACCGTATTTCACATATTGGTGGAATGTCCCCTTCTTCCGGCCCTTCGTGGTAAGTATAGTCTTCCCGATTCTTTAAAGTTAACATTAGCAGACAATTCACCGATGGCTGAACTGGTCCTCAGTTTCCTCCGTGAAAGTGGTTTTTATTACCAGGTATAAGATTCTATTTTTGTCTTTTAGCAGGTGTAGGTTGGTTGTGATTGGGACTTCTTTTCCATTCTTCTCGGTCTGTGACCCCATGACCGCCCCTTTTTTTCATTTTTTTAGGTTTGATCTCACCTTTTATGCCTTTTGCTGTGTGTTTAATTTTCATTATTTTGTAATTTGATTACCCTGACTGGATCCTTCCACTTCTAGCGGACCCTCTTTCTTCTGTGACTAACTTCGGAATCGTGGGACTGATGACCTCCCCGTTTGGTCCCATAAGCTGTTCAATCAATCAATAAAATTTCAAATTCGGGCATCTACAAGAGAAAACGCAATGAGTGCCCTGTACAGTATATCGGTCTATAGCCTTCCAACACTTAGTTATACGGACCCAACCTCCCTTCAGAGACAAGAAGCTTTGGCGAAGGAGTATACGAAAGCAATGAATAGTTCTCTACTTTCCATCCTCGAAGATGACCCAGTTTTGGAAACAACTCGACTTCGCTCCAGGAAACACCCTCTGACAGTGGCCCAGCAGGAATACTAAATTATGCGAGAGCTGGAGTATCGTCACAATATCAGTTCAGTACAAAAACCTAAGGGCTTTGAACTTCCATGACAGGTATGGAAATGCCTAAACGGACTCTGAACGGACCGTGGAATATGTGTTTTCCACTAGCGGGGAAAGCTACCCAGCCGTAGCTAGCTGAGTCTGTGGAGCTACAAATAAAACTGTTCAACACACAGGCCCGAACTGTGAACTAAGATCATTTCAGGGTAGCATAGCTGACCCCTTCAACGCCACATCGTCTGCCGCGTATGGGTCGCCAATATGGAAGTCAGAACAGGAAGATGCAAGTTACGCAATTAACCCCTTGCGCTGTTATGTTTTGTTTTATAGTGTTATGGTATTCTACATTTTATTCTGCATTTGCAGAGGGAAACCAGGGCTTCAAATGGATGCTGTCTGCGCCGGCCAGAGTGGCCGTGTGGTTCTAGGCGCTGCAGTCTGGAACCTAGCGACCGCTACGGTCGCAGGTTCGAATCCTGCCTCGGGCATGGATGTGTGTGATGTCCTTAGGTTTAATTAGTTCTAAGTTCTAGGCGACTGATGACCTCAGAAGTTAAGTCGCATAGTGCTCAGAGCCATTTTGATGCTGTCTACAGTATTTATTTAGATATATAGAGGCTTGCATGGGCTTCACCAGCATGCCCAACTGCATGAAATCAGTCTGCTGACTGAACACCACAACAACAGCACATTTTATTTAGTTGCGATTTCTCCCATTTTGTGAACTGTGAGGAATAATGCTGTACCAGTCAAAAATAGGACGTCAGTTCGACGGAACTGGTTTATACCCGGTAATTTACATCAAACTCCATTTGCATTTCACTCACAACCTCCCATTAAGGGAAATTTGGCTTTCCTGTTGCTAATTTAAATGCCAAAGATGAGCTTCTGATACCCTATCGAGAACAGCGGTGTCTAATTCAGTTTCATTAATATGTATCTGCTCACAGCTGCTGTAATTTGAGCGCCCAGGCTGTAGCACGCTGAGAATATTCCTTCACTTATTCTACCTCTATCTTGTTAGCATTACAATTACGGACGCCTAATTTAAAATTTATTTTGACTCGAGCAAATGACATGTCGTAAGGAAGCACATGCCTCCCCTAATTGTCGGTACAACCTGTAAGTAAAACCGAGTTGTCTCTGTTAACCCGTTTTCCGACAGGGAACTCGGGAAATGCATTAGAACTCCTTGTAGTCATGGATTATATTATGCAGGACACGTCGTAATCGTGCAATGAAGAGGAAGTGGAAGGGGCTGGAAAATAAATGCTCAGTGCAGCGTATTGTGTCTTTTTTCGGAGAGTATTTTGACAAGCTTCAGATTGGTTGGTTGTTGATCTGGGGGAGGGGACCAAACAGCGAGGTCATTGGTCCCATCGGGCGAGGGAAGGATGGGGAAGGAAGTCGGCCGTGCCCTTTCAAAGGAACCAGCCCGGCATTTCCCTGAAGCGATTTAGGAAAATCACGGAAAACCTAAATTAGGATGGCCGGACGCGGGATTGAACCGTCGTCCTCCCTAATGCGAGTCAAGTGGGCTAACCACTACGCCACCTCGCTCGGTCAAGCTTCAGATTAACTTAATAGTAGTAGCTGCCATCTGCATCGAAATACAAGAATGTGTTTTCAATAACTTAATTTCGGCAAAAACCATGACAGAGAGAATTCATGTACACGTTTCAGTTTTTACTGCTGTAGAACAATATTCGTTATTATTCCGCTACTTGCGGAATTATTCTTACCTAGCGACACTAGGTGTGGTGGATCTTAATAACGTTTGCTTCCTCCCAGCCATCTCCGTCAGTTACAACGAAATTGCTAAGTCCTGTTCTTATAACGAAGAACAAATAAGGAATAAGACTATCGTTGAATAATCATGACTCTGAGCACTATGGGACTTAACATCTATGGTCATCAGTCCCCTAGAACTTAGAACTACTTAAACCTAACTAACCTAAGGACATCACACAACACCCAGTCATCACGAGGCAGAGAAAATCCCTGACCCCGCCGGGAATCGAACCCGGGAACCCGGGCGCGGGAAGCGAGAACGCTACCGCACGACCACGAGCTGCAGACGGTGAATAATCAGCTGTTACACTCTCGTAAGTAGTTATTCCAAATTGCAGGGCCGACATTCGTGTCTATGAATACCGGCACTAAACAGTAAACACACTGTAATTCTGTCAATAATATTGTTCTACATGTGGAACATTATTTTGGTGAGCAGTCGTGTTGCTGCCTAAATGTTTTGTGGCACATGCAGAGTAGAACAGCTATTTTAATCGGGCTCCTATTTTCTAATTAAATTGGCAGTTATTGAAAAGAAACAGTCTGTACATTGGCCTTTTACGAATAAATAACGCAAAAGTAACAGGATATGTAAGTTAGTTATACATACATATATAGTATTTACAGATGATAAATGACACATCCAACAACTGTCAAAAAAACATAGCGCATGAATTTGTACGCTAGTTATAACTGGAATTGTTTGACTACAGTGATAATACCTAAATTCTCATTAAATGCTGAAACTCACGACCCGTCCCCACAGCTTCAATTCCGCCATTACCTCGTTCCTACCTTCCAAACTTCACAGAAGCTCTTCTGCGAACCTTGCAGAACTAATACTCCCGGAAGAAAGAATATTGCGGAGACATGGCTTAGTACAGCCTGGGGCTGTGAAGTTTGACAGGTATGAGACGAGATAGTGGCAGAATTGAAGCTGAGGGGACGTAGGCAAACGACCCGAGTTCGAGTCTCGGTGCGGCACACAGTTTTAATCTACCAGGAAGTTTCATAGCAGCGCACACTCCGCTGCAGAGTGAAGATCTCATTCATTATATGCTGTCAAACAGTATTAAATAAAGAACAGTACTAATTGTAAGAACTTGCTGAATAGAGTCATCGCCGGCCGGTGTGGCCGTGCGGTTCTAGGCGCTTCAGTCTGGAACCGCGTGACCGCTACTGTCGCAGGTTCGAATCCTGCCTTGGGCATGGATGTGCGTGATGTCCTTAGGTTCTAGGGGAGATGTCCACAGATGTTAAGTCTCATAGTGCTCAGAGCCCTTTGAACCATTTAAGCCAATAGAGTCATCAAATGAGAATACGACGCAGCATTCACATTATGTTTGTCGCACAATCATTTCATGCTGGGAGAAAACGTTCATGTATTCGACTGGTATAACAAAATCGTCGGATACCTAAGATGGCATCGCAGTAAACACTTGCTCCGCGAATGCCTGAAAGATATTGCGGTTTTCAGCTGGATTTGTAGATGGCTTCTCTGCTTTCTAGAGCGGTGTCCACCGTCAAAATCACCGGTGATTAACAGCCGAACTCAAATAATTAATTGCTGCAGTAGCAGTTAAGCGAATTATCCATTAGTTGAGAACTCTGCTGCGCACTGGCTTGCATTTCTGCATCTACACACATACCTGGAAGCGGCGGTACAACGTATGTCAGTGGTTGCCTTGCAACTCTGTCATCCTTTCATTCGTGAAAGAAGTACGGGCAATAAGCGTCATTCGCCCTAATCTAACGTATTTTCTTATTCTCTCTTTCGCGCGATATATGTATAAGATGCATGCGGGAGAATTGTTCTACAGTGGATCTCAAATATTATTTGTCTAAAGCTACTGCTCACGTCGATAGAAAAACGATCGAATGTCTTACTTCGCAGTAATATGCCTACATATTTAGTGGATTTATCGTGAGAATAGCGGCAATTTCGGCGAACAGCATTACCATATTCTGGTTGTCTCGTTTTGTAACATCACTGCCCTTTATCCAATCCCTTTGTTTTTTTATATCTCTCGACCGATATGTGAAGAAGGTCGACGCTGAGAAGTGAGATTTTTCCTGAGGCCACTATTCACCTGACCATCAAAGTGGTTCACATGGCTCTGAGCACTATGGGACTTAACGTCTGAGGTCATCACTCCCCTAGAACTTAGAACCTAACTAACCTAAGGACATCACACACATCCATGCCCGAGGCAGGATTCGAACCTGCGACCGTAGCAGTCGCGCGGTACCAGTCTGTAGTGCCTAGAACCGTTTCCTCGATTACGCTTAATTAGTAAAACCTAGTGTATATAAGACATAAGATTTTTTTTCTTGCCACCTACACGGACAATGAAGTGCTTACTTCTCCACGAACACGCTGTTACCAAGAGCAAGGCTCAGTAGTTGAGCTTCCCTGTCGTCAGATGTCCTACGATTCGATATTCGGCCAAATGCCACTGCCGTTCGGTCTCTTCTCTCCGCTGACTGCCAGTTTGTGGAACACAGCAGCAGCCGCAACGGGTGCCAGCCTTGTTGCGCCTCTCGGCCTAATGGCCGCTTTCCTGGACCCGACCGCAATTAACCGCAAATGTCCCCTTGACATTCCGTGGGTCGCCTTTCAGAGTATGGCAAATCGCTTTCTGGCTGCCTGAAAGTGCGTTCGTGGCTCCCACAATCCTCGTACCTCAAGGAGAATCGCTGTTCCCAATGAATATTATTTTCGTACATCTACTTTTTTGCCTCTCTATCAAATAAATAAGAAAGTATTCTCCGACGGAGTTAGTGCAATGTAAAATAACGAAAGAAAAACCGTATGAGTTTCTGTATTACAACAGGGAAGCAGTAATTAGCTTTAGAAAAGTGTGTGGGATTGAATATTGTAATGTGTTGAAGGACGGCCATTTTCCCAGGGTGGTACCACACCATCCATACGATGGCATCCACTACGTAGGGCCACTCACCGTTACGCATGTAACGCTGAAGGTAATTGGAAGCTAATGGGTCTTTATCGTCGACGACAAATGAGTGACTACAAAAAAATGATTCAAATGGCTCTGAGCACTATGGAACTTAACTTCTGACGTCATCAGTCCCCTAGAACTTAGAACTACTTAAACCTAACTAACCTGAGGACATCACACACATCCATCCCCGAGGCAGGATTCGAACCTGCGACCGTAGCAGTCGCGCGGCTCCAGACTGTAGCGCCTAGAACCGCTCGGCCACCTCGGCCGGGGAGTTACTACAGCTGTAAAAGGATCCTGTGAAGCATTTCAAGTATTTCACTACCTTCGCGACTTACATATAGCGTCTGTATCATCTTTTTTCCCGTTTTTGTATTTGTATTCTTCCATTTCGCTATTCCAATAAAAAACGGAGACTACATGTATCAGATGTGTGAATAAGTGGTGTACGAGGGGCGTTCAGTAAGTAATACAACACATTTTTTTTCTGAAAGCGGTTTGGTTTTCTTCAGGATTCCAGTACACCGTGTTGTTCTTCTCTCTTTTGACTAGAAAACCCTATTTTTCAACAGAATCTCCGTTCAATGCGACACCCTTGCGCTACATTACTCGGACGGCCAGTGTGCCCGCATGGTACCATCGTACTGGCCGACGTCGGAGCCAACACCTTGCTGCATCAGTAACCTCCCCATCATCCACGTACTGCTTCCCGCAGAGGGCGTCCTTAAATGGGGCGGGGGGGGGGGGGGGGTGTGGAGTCGAAAGGAGCGAGATGCGGGCTATAGTGTGGGCGAACAAGAACTTTCCAATGAAGTTTCGTTAGCTCCACTTGGGTGCACAGACGTCTGTGAGGCGTTGCGTTGCCACGGAGATAACTGATTCTGCATGAGAGTGTCCGCACGTTCCAAAATTGCAGAAGTCGCAACCGTAGTGGCCAGCCGACACGCGGGAGATAGGACAGGTCTCCGGAGACATACTGCAAGCGCCTGTGATTATCCTCGCTGGGTGGTCGTGCGGTAGCGTTCTCGCTTCCCACGCCCGGGTTCCCGGGTTCGATTCCCGGCGGGGTCAGGGATTTTCTCTGCCTTGTGATGGCTGGGTGTTGTGTGATGTCCTTAGGTTAGTTAGGTTTAAGTAGTTCTAAGTTCTAGGGGACTGATGACCTAAGCTGTTAAGTCCCATAGTGCTCAGAGCCATTTGAACCATTTTTTTATCCACGATGGTCTAGTTTTCCGCCGAAAGAAACTCAGTGAAAACTCTCTGATTGGAATCCACCTCCGTTACAGACGCCATTTTGGAGGCTACGTAAAGCCATCTGTCGGAACTTCATGAAACTATAGGGGCTGAAGCGGGAATATTGCACGATCTCCCACACCAAATTCCACGTTTTTTTCAGCCGAAATTGGCCAAGAGAAATAAAAGTGTTCCGTTACTTGCTGAAGGCCCCTCGTATGTGTGGCTCCATTCAATGACCAAGACCTGGAATTTTTGGTATCATAATTAGAATAAAACAATATTGATTTCGAGCGGTATGTCATACGAGGGTGAGTCAAATGAAAACCTTAATTATTTTTTAAAATATTATTTACTGTGCAGAAGTGGTATAAAGCTGTATCACTTTTCAACATAATCTCCCCCACGCTCAATGTAAGTCCTCCAGCGCTTACAAAGTGCATAAATTCCTTTGGAAAAAAATGCTTTTGGTAGTCCGCTCAACCACTCATGCACCGCGTGGGGTACCTCTTTATCAGAACGGAAGTTCTTTCCTCCCATTGCGTCTTTGAGTGGTCCAAGCATATGGAAATCACTTAGGGCAAGGTCTAGTGAGTATGGTGGATGAGGAAGACACTCAAAATGTAGGTCAGTGATTGTTGCAACTTTTGTACGGGCATTGATGGGCCTTGCATTGTCATGTTGCAAAAGGACACCTGCAAGGTGAAAGGGGATCCATGATAAGATTCGCTGATAACATTGCTGTTCTCGGTTAAAGTGAAGAATTACAAGACCTGTTGAATGGAATGAACAGTCTAATGAGTATAGAATACGGACTGAGAGTAAGTCGGAAAAAAACGAAGGTAATGAGATGTAGCAGTACGGATTATTGGCTCTGAGCTCTATGGGACTTAACATCTGAGGTCATCAGCCCCCTAGAACTTAGAACTACTTAAACCTAACCAACCAAAGGACATCACACACATCCATGCCCGAGGCAGGATTCGAACCTGTGACCGTAGAGGTCGCGCGGTTCTGGACTGAGCGCCTAGAACCGCTCGGCCACACTGGCTGGCAGCAGTACGGAGAACAGCTAGAAACTTAGCATAAAAATTGATGATCACGAAGTGGACGAAGTTAAGGAATTCTGCTACTTTGGAAACAAAATAACACATGACGGTCAGGTCAGCAGAACATAAAAAGTAGACTAGCTCACTGCGTCTGGTAGTATCAAATGTAGCCCTCAATTTCTGGAAGAAATTTCCGAGGATGTACGTTTTGAGCACAGCATTGTACGGTAGGAAAGGAACAGAATCGAAACGTCTGTGTGGTGCTACAGAAGAATGTCGAAAATCAGATGGGCTGATAAGGAATGAGGACGTTCTTCGCATAGTAGACGAAGAAAAGGAGATATGGAAAAGGAGATACGGAAAGCATTGACAAGAGGAAGGAACTGGATTTTATAATCTGTGTTGTGACATGAGAGAATAAAATCTGTGGTACTAGAGGGGGCTGTAGAAGGTAGAAAATGCTGGGGAAGCAGCGATTGGAATACAGCCAACAAATAATTGAGGAAGCAGCATGCAAATGCTACTGTGAAATGAAGAGGTTGGTACAAAAGAATAATACGTGACAGGCCGCATCAATGCAGTCAGAAGACAGATAACTTAAAAAAATTGTAGCATGTAGTAATGAGGACGGAAGTAACAACAGGGGGCATGCACAACTAAGTAGAAGTTTTAGTAAACACCATTCGGATAACTGGACCTATTTTGAAGCTTATTGCCAGGAAGTTGGCAATGGACAGAACTGTAGAAAAGGTGAAATGCGTTCGAATGTAATATTTGCGAACACGTCTTTGGCTTAAACCAGTCATTTTAACTGTCTGGTATAGACATGCCGATTGTATTTTGTCACTGCCTAAATGTTAGTTGCAATTCTCATCAGTTGGTGCTCTTTTTCGTTGGCGTATTTTGCTTTTGATACTTAGTGTTCTTTGAAACTTTTTATAATGTTTGTAAAACGAACAGGTTACGTTTCAGAGTACATTCGCTCCGCTGTTGTGACAGTTTGGCGACATTCATCACAAACTGAAATCCTAATCTCATTTTCGACTATCGTATACGTTGTGAAAAAGCTTCACGAACAAGTTGCCTCTTAGGCAAAACAGCAGAGAGCGGACTGATGGGCTTCAAGTGTAGAGGTAAGCACACGAAGTGTTCCTGAATGCAGTGTTTGCTCACATTTGGTACAGTACGGCAAACGTAAGACTGTACGGGGACCTTTTCCCTGGATGGCACGGGCGTAGTTTGCGGCGCTGTTATAACGGTGCCCACACTTTATCTAGCTCCACGCATAGTATGTCGCTGAATTCGTCTGCGAAGGCTCTTTCCAGTGTCACAGAAAAAGTATAAGGGTTCCATTTAAAAAAAAAAACGTTGATGTCGTAATTCGACAGCTAAAAACGTTAAAAATTATTCTCTTACAATAAAAAATTCACCACATTTTCCGCTATAACTTAGCGGAAACTGCGCAATTCTTTATGAATATATTTTGATTGGTCCGCGTCACTCTGTATGACTTGTATTTTGGGTGGGCGGGGGTGGGTGGGGGGGGGAGGAAGAAAAAAAAATTCGCGGAGGGGTTTGAGTTCGGAAAGACATACACCTAAAATAAATGCAAAACGATCGATATCGATGTCGAATCTGTAGGTTTAGGCGTCCTTATGGTGGTGGTTGACATCAACGGAACTCTGTCTGCAGTTCGTCCCACCCCATGGCGTTGCTGGTACAGCAACCGTGGGTAGTATACTGAGGTGACAAAGGTCATCGGATAGCGATATGCACATATACAGATGGCGGTGGTATCGTGTACACCCGGTGTAAAAGGCAGTGCTTTGGCGGATTTGTCATTTGTACTCAGGTGATTCATGTGAAAAGGTTTCGGCTGTGATTATAGCCGCATAACGGGAATTAACAGACTTTGGACACAGAATGGTAGACACATTAGACATTCCATTTCGGGAATCTGTTAGGAAATTCTATATTTAGAGGTCCACAGTGTCAAGAGGGTGCCGGGAATACCACTCAGCCATTACCTCTCGCCACGGCCAGCGCATTGGCCGACGGTCTTCGCTTAACGACCGAGAGCAGCGGCGTTTGTGTAGGGGTGTCAGTGCTCAGACACACAGGCAACACTGCGTGGAACTACCCGAGAAACCAGTGTGGGACGTACGACGAACACTTCCGATTGGACAGTGCGGCGAAATTTGGCGTTAACGAAGTAGAAAACGACCGACGCGAGTGCCTCTACTAACAGCACGACATCGCCTGCAGTGCATCTCTCGGGGTCGTGACCACAACTGTGTGACCCTAGACTATTGAAAAACCGTAGCCTGATCAGATGAATCCCGATTTCTGTTGGTAAAAGGTAGTGGCAAGGTTCGAGTGTTTTACAGATCCCGCGAAACCATGGATCCAGGCTGTCAACTAGGCACTGTGCAAGCGGGCGGTGGTGGCTCCATAATGGTTTGGGCTGTGTTTACATGGAATGGACGGTGTCTTCTGGTCCAACTGAATCGATCATTGAATGGGAATGGTTGTTTGGCTGCTTGGAGACCATTTGCCGCCATTCATTGATTTAATATTCCCGAACAACTACGAAATTTTTATGGATGCCACCGGGCCACAATTGCTAGAGTTGGGTTTGAAGAACATTCTGAACAGTGCGAGCGAATGATTGACCACTCACATTGGCCGACATGAATTCCATTGAACATTTACTGGACATAATCGAGAGCTCAGTTCGTACCCAAAATCCTGCACCAACAACACTTTTGCAGTTGTGGTCGACTATAGAGGCGGCATGGTTTAATGATTCAGCAGGGGACTTCCATCGACTTGTAAAGTCCATGCCACGTGTAGGTGCTACACTACGCCGGGCAGAAGGAGAGTCGACACGATGTTAGGAGGTATCCCGTAGTGTCACGTATTGTATTTCGAAAGAAAGACAGTCTGGCCCGCAGCTCGTGGTCGTGCGGTAGTGTTCTCGCTTCCCACGCCCGGGTTCCCGGGTTCGATTCCCGGCGGGGTCGGGGATTTTCTCTGCTTCGTGATGGCTGGGTGTTGTGTGTGATGTCCTTAGGTTAGTTAGGTTTAAGTAGTTCTAAGTTCTAGGGGACTGATGACCATAGCTGTTAAGTCCCATAGTGCTCAGAGCCATTTGAACAGTCTGGTTGCAGGGGAAACAACACTTTTATTAACGCTTTTTGCCCTTCTGGGACATCATCAAAATTTTTTAATATGCCACAGAATTTATGATTATTAAAATTTCCTGATGATGCCTCAGAGTGGCGAAACTCGTCAGTAAAAGTGTTGTTTCCCCTGCAACCAAGTTTATAGAACTTTGTAGAATCACCAAAAACGCACAAAAAATCAATTTTCTGTAGTGTTGTATTCTGAGAAAATGGAGTAAAAAAATAATGAAACTTACAACGCCAGGCAGTTTACTGTTTAATGTTAAAACAAGACGGAAGGGTCTGAGAGATTTCATTCAACGTAAATATTGTCCTTTGAAAGTAGCACTTACGGGGGAAATTTCTTCTGTAGAGAGATTGTATAAGACTGTTAATTTATTTCATTGACACTTAATTTCAGCACGAGGTAGGCCCCGAACGTAAGAAAAAGGCCATAGCTGAGTCGGGATACTTGTTACGCTAGGAGGGTTTGTCAAGTTCCATTGCGGACAGAAGTTCGCTTTTAGCTGCGATTGCATTTTGAGCTATTTTAATGAGATGGATTCGGGTAACGTGGAGACTGGCATGCGTTCCTAGAATAACAGAAGAGCTGCCTTGTTTCCGCACCACTGCGTGCAGAAATAAAAGCTGCCCGGTCTTTGTCGTTTCTGTTAGCGTAGTGTCTCCCAGCCGTGAGGTTCTGGACTGTTCCCTTGTCTTGTCTTTTCTAACGGATGCAGCATTAAAAGGCAAGCTGCACATTTCCCAGAACCATGAGTGGCTGTTGTTCAGAATGACAGCCATTTACGCCATGAACAACGTTTTTTTACTGAAAGACATTGTTTTTTTAAACCCTCACATTAACACGCTGATCACGGAAGCACGTCGTGAAGACGGCGGAACATTTCGAAAGTACATTTGCTCGGACTGTCGTATAGCCCGTTGTTATTAAACTCTTAACTACCATCGGAGAGGAGTAGCAGATTGTACGGTACTTCTGCGTATATACATGGCAGTGTGGTAAGGTGGCTAAAAATAATACTGCTAACATATTTAACGTATATTGTAGAGTGCAACTCGAATCTCCTTGCGGAGTTAGATTGATACTTGCGTAGCATATTCCACGTACCAGGAAACGAAGACTGTACGTTATTTCAATTAATAATAAGTCGAATTAATTTCCATTACGAGTGAGTGAAAGTGATTCCAAATGAAGTAACAAAAACTGTTTGGAGAAAAATTTCCTTTAGATGACAGTTTCGGAACTTCATGGTTGTTGGGGTTTGCTTTGCAGTTGTTTGAGTTATTGTGTTTTCATTGAACCAAGTGAAGAAGTGCGAACTCAACTTTTAGAACGTTCAAAAGTGACTGCTAACGACATTTATAGGATTTGGTTACTTGTCAAATGTAATTATCTGTCATAGTTGTTGAACTCCGGCAACAGCTAAGTATCCTTGCACCAGTATTATTCTAACACACATTACTCCGTAACATCGGACCTGAACATATCCTGCTCTGAAGCATATTCTGTCTAAAGTTAAGACCATAGTCTTTTGACAGTACGTGGCAGTGGTTGTATCTGTCTGCTGAAATAACTGTAAAGACCTAACGTTGGATCCTAACAAAAACGCCAGGAAGCAATCAAGTCTTCATATCCTAATCTACATAAGTCTGCGAGCGCTGCAATAAACGTATTGTATTGCACTGTAAGCAAACAGATTTTATGCCTCAGCAGAGATTCACTGACTGGACAGTTGTGGTCTTGCTTGAAAACAGGCAACGATTATGACACGCCCCACAAACTCGTCCCGGGTAATAATACCAATTTCGGCTCGTGCGCAAACACAATCTCCGGGCGACACAGCCCTTCCCATGTGAAAGAGAGCAAGCGGCTTCATAGAACATTCGTTTCTTTTTGATTATGTCGCCACAGGTATGCAGTTGTGGTCGGGATTGTTAAGGCACAAAAACGTTCCGTTGAACTTCCTGACAGGCAGCTTCCCCTCCCTAATATCTTATTTCCCTCTCTAATATCTTATTCCCCTCTCAGCACTGGAACGAAGTTTTGATTGGTATCAAATATTGGTACCATCTGCTTCTATCTCTAGATCAGCTACAGTCCTCAGTATTTACACTCTAGTCCATAATTTGAGGGATCCGCTAGAACCACGTAGCAGCATGAGGAACGGCCGTGATATTACCACTAAGAGATGCGTTGGGAAAATTGTAACATGTATCAGTATTGAATGGATTCGTGGTGTACTGGGGATGAATCATCCGCTGTAACACTTCCAGTATCCGGTGTAGTCACTGTCGACAAACTGGACGTCAACAGAAATGTGATTGCCTGCATAGCACTACGTGATACACAGTGACTCCGCATACTGTGTGTCAGACCGTCCAGCATAATTATCTTATGGTAACACACCTATAGTGCATAAGCCGTACTCGATGGCGATTTAATGGTTGTTAGCCCTTTGCCTATATTGTCCATATGTGTTCAGTCTAATTGATCGACGTATGGTTTCGTCACGTTACAGGTACTTGTTCAATAGTTCACCCCTATGGAACCGCCACATTTTCCATCAGGTGGAAGCCAGATTCATACACACTACGAAAATTCGGACATAAATCTGCAGCAGGTACAATACTTTCGGAAATCACATCCAGTGACATAACATATGCCATTCTAGAAAAGAACCGGGATATCGCTGTATCGCTTGCTTTGAACGATATTGGTAATACAGTGCCTGGAAAAAAAAGTGAAGTATCCAGAAGGGGAGGAAGAAACGAAACTTGACGGGTTGAGAGCGTATGTGATATGATTTCAGTTATTACAAGATCGAGTCAAATTTGCGAAGGACTTAGTAATATGAACCCACTTAGCAACAAGATGTTTCATCCCATCTGGCCTGAATGCATGCACTGATTCGGTTGGGAAAGGTGTCATAAAACCACTGTATCCTCTCCCGAGGCAAGCTGGCCCACAGTTGTCTTAACTAGTCCGTGATATCCTGGATACTGTGCTGATCCGACAGCTGCTCTGTCTGGAACAGGTATGGGTATCTTATTGACCGTGGGAGTACCTCAGCATCACACACATAGACCATAGAGAAACTTTCCATGTGTGGACGAGCATTGTCCTGTTGAAAAATAGCGTAATGACAGGTAGAACATGAGGGTGCAGAATGTCCGTGCTGTCAAAGTTCCCTCAATTACTACCAACCCTGACTGGAAGTCGTACCTGATGACTCCCCACACCATGACTCAAAGAGCCACACTGCTGTGGGTCTCAAAAACGTTGGAAGAATGGAACCTCCCCCAGGTTGCTGTCATAGTCGCCGGCGATGGCCGTCCTGGAAAGTTCAGAACCGCGATTCGTCGCTGAACTCGTTGCGATGCCATTCACCAGCAGTTCCTGCTTCTCGGTCTCAGCACTACTCCAAAGGGAGTCGTTTGTGTTCTAATGTTGCTGACAGCCTACCCATTGGGCAGTAATGTCCTAGTTTCCTATGAGTGACGTGGGATGACGCAGAATGTTGGAAGGACTCCATTCTGCAGATATGATGGGGCACAATACAACGATCCTCAGTTGGGTTGGTGATACGCAGCCGGCCGCGGTGGCCGTGCGGCTCTAGGCACTCCAGTCAGGAGCCGCGCTGCTGCTACGGTCGCAGGTTCGAATCCTGCCTCGGACATGGATGTGTGTGATGTCCTTAGGTTAGTTAGGTTTAAGTAGTTCTAAGTTCTAGGGGACTGATGACCACAGCAGTTGAGTCCCATAGTGCTCAGAGCCATTTGAACCATTTTGGTGATACGCGTTCGATCTGAACCCCTGATTCCCGCCCTCGGGCGGGTTTACAGGTTGGGCTCCGCCTTGCGTCTTTTCGCCGTGATTTTCAGCTTCCTTCTTTGTCCTGTCTCACGTTCTCTCCCCAACACAGCCCCCCCCCCCCCTCTTAGTTAGTTCTTAGGCCCCCGATTCCGATGGATCTCCGCCGAGAACCGAAAGATTCCGTTCCCCCGATGGTGTTCAGTTGTTTCTTCCGCCGAATTTTATGGGAGTTTCGGGACGCTGTTGTTTTTTACACCAATGGCTCTAAATCTGCTGATCTTGTGGGATATGCCTTCACGTCATCTGTTGGCATGGAAGATCATCTCCTGCCAACTGGGGTGTTTACTGCGGAATTGATGGCAATTTCCCAGGCCCTTACCTTAACCATATTAAGCAGTCCCAACTCAACCGCGTTTTGTTATGTACGGACTCGGTGAGTAGCCTTCAGGCTATTGACTGGTGTTTTTCCCACCATACCCTGGTCTCGGCCATCCATGATCGTCTCGCTGATCTTCACCACGCTGCTTGTTCCATTGATTTCCTGTGGGTCCCTGGGCATGTGGGTATCCCAAGTAATGACCTTGCTGATCGTTTGGCTGGGGGAGCAATCACTTATCCCCCCTTCCCTGTAACCCCTCCTGCGGCGGATTTACGGCTTCATATGAAATCGTACTTCGCACAATCATGGGCCAACTCTAGGGAGGCTACCTCCCTGTCTAAAAGCTTCGTGCGATTAGGGTGACACCTGTCTCGTGGCGCTCTTCCTTCCGCGTCTCCCGAGAGGACTCGACCACCCTGTGTCGTCTCCGCATCTGCCATACCCCGCTGACCCATGGTTTTGTTTTGCGTAATGAGCCACCCCTACTTTGTGGTTGTGGGGCCTTCCAGTCAGTAGCCCACATTTTGGTGGAATGCCCCATTCTTTTGGCTCTGCGTACTAAACACGGACTTCCCCGCACTTTACCTTTAATATTGGCAGACGATTCCCGGATGGTGAAACTGGTTCTCAGTTTCCTCCGTGAAAGTGGTTTTTATTTTCAGTTCTAAGGTGTTTAATCTCCCTCTGGAGTAGGGGAAGGGCATTGAGGGTTGGGGTGTCTCCCACTTTACGCTGTGTTTGAAGAGTCCTGACTCCCCTCCCAGGCCAAGATCCTCTTTTCTCTCCCTTTTACTCTCTTTTTATCGCCTTTTAGATTTGGTTAGTCTCCTTTTAAAATACGCGCTTTTACATCGTAGTGGTTGAATGCTTTTAAATAGCAAGTGGTCTTGCCTGTACTGCATCAGAGGTGGGCCGTTTCCTGCCTCTAGCATAGCCTTGGGGTTGCCCACTTGCCGACTTCCCTCCTTTTGTTTTCACCATTGACAACACGTTGCACTTTCACGTTTTTTAGCCTTTTACCTTTTATCGTTATGACTCTTCTGAGATCTAAATCCGTCCGAATGGACTACCTTTGAAACAAGTGACCGATGAGGGTGCTGTTTGGTCCCTTCAACCCCCAATCAACCAACCAACCATCGACCGGAACCTTTACAACGAGTGTGCATGCCCTCACGTTACTGTGCAGTCCAACAATGGGATACTGTGACATGCAAATGCACTACAAATCTGGATACTGCTCGGTTCGACCATCAGGACAGAAGGAGACGCACAATGAGGCCTCTTTCAAACAGTGTCAGGTGCTGATAACGCTGTCTTACGCAAGAACCGATACCTCCGTGTCCTTATCATCGATCACTCAATATATGACGCTGGTCATCCTCCGAGTATGGTAACATCACTAAACAGAAACAACGCTAATGCACTCTGTTCGCCGTTCCACCTGTCACAGAGAGTTACAAATCTAATCATTTACACAACAGGCGATGGTGTGTGTGTGTGAACGGAGTTGAATTGACATACGACCACGTGTGCTGGGTGCCTGTCTGAGGGGCACTGTACAGCACTAGATGGCGAGATGGAGGGTGAGCAAGCTGTGACAGCCCCACTCATCCACCTTACGACAGGTAACGGCAGTGGTACTCGCAGACGGTAACTGCGATGTGGTCTAGAGTGGCCATCACTTCACAGACGAAGACTGCACTGTAGTTCCTTCTCTAGATTGTCGCACAATGACAAAATGGTAGATATCGAAATAGATGACAGAGGGATAGAAAGACAATTAAAATCGCTCAAAAGAGGAAAGGCCGCTGGATCCTGATGGGATGCCAGTCAGATTTTACACGGAGTACGCGAAGGAACTTGCCCCCCCCTTCTTGCAGCGGTGTACCGTAGGTCTCTAGAAGAGCGTAGCGTTCCAAAACATTGGAAATGGGCTCAGGTCATCCCCGTTTTCAAGAAGGGATGTCGAACAGATGTGCAGAACTATAGACCTATATGTCTAACGTCGATCAGTTGTAGCATTTTGGAACTCGTATTATGTTGGAGTATAATGATTTTTCTGGAGACTAGAAATCTACTCTGTAGGAATCAGAATGGGTTTCGAAAAAGAGGATCGTGTGAAACCCAGCTCTCGCTATTCGTCCACGAGACTCAGAGGGCCATAGACACGGGTTCCCAGATAGATGCCGTGTTTCTTGACTTCGGGAAGGCGTTTGATACAGTTCACCAGAGTCGTTTAATGAACAAAATAAGAGCATATGGACTATCAGACCAATTGTGTGAGTGAATTGAAGAGTTCCTAGATAACAGAACGCAGTATGTCATTCTCAATGGAGAGAAGTGTTCCGAAGTAAGAGTGATTTAAGGTGTGCCGCAGGGGAGTGTCGGAGGACCGTTGTTATTCACAGTATTCACAATATTCAGTAGCTCGGTACGGGCTTTTGTCGAAGTTTGTTGAGGCTTTTTGCGGATGATGCTGTAGTATATCGAGAGGTTGTAACAATGGAAAATTGTACTGAAATGCAGGAGAATCTGCAACGTATTTACGCATGGTGCAGGGAATGGCAATTGAATCTCAATGTAGACAAGTGTAATGTCCTGGGAATACATAGAAAGAAAGGGCCTTTATCATTTAGCTACAATATAGCAGGTCAGCAACTGGAAGCAGTTAATTCCATAAATTATCTGGGAATAGGCATTAGGAGTGATTTAAAATGGAACGACCTTATAAAATTAATCGTCGGTAAAGCAGATGCCAGTCTGAGATTCATTGGAAGAATCCTAAGGAAATTCAATCCGATAACAAAGGAAGTAGGTTACAGTACACTTGTTCGCCCACTGGTTGAATACTGCTCAGCAGTATGGAATACGTACCAGATAGGGTTGATAGAAGAGATAGAGAAGATCCAACAGAGGGCAGTGCTCTTCGTTACAGGATTATTTAGTAATCGCGAAAGCGTTACGAAGATGATAGATAAACTCCAGTGGAAGACTCTGCAAGAGAGACGCTCAGTAGCTCGGTACGGGCTTTTGTTGAAGTTTCGAGAACATACCTTTACCGAGGAGTCAAGCAGTATATTGCTCCCTCCTATGTATATCTTGCGAAGAGATCATGAGGATACAGTCAGGGAGATTAGAGCCCACACAGAGGTATACCGACAATCTTTCTTTCCACGAACAATACGAGACTGGAATAGAAGGGAGAACCGATAGAGGTACTCAAAGTACTGTCCGCCACACACCGTCAGGTGGCTTGCGGAGTATGGATGTAGATGTCGATGTACTATGCACCAACTACCCATGTAGACCGAATAGCAACTCTGGACAGCTGCCAGAGGATCAGCTATAGCATCATGGCTTCTGCATATGAGCTCGTTGCTCGTTGTCCCATTGCACAGAGAATGAGTAGGCTGCTGATTGCAGGAGCGCTGCATGAAGTGGATGGGGGGATGTCACAGTGGTCCTGTTCTACTATTAAGGATTTTCAATGGTTTATTGTTTATAGTATTTTTATTACCCAAAATGGGAAAAAGTTCATAACATGCTTTAACATTATGAATTGTTTGTATTTTGCAAAGCTCTATATGCAAGATGTATCATCATCGTGTTTTATCAGCATCAATATGTGCTGGTGCCTCACCGCACGTTTCGCACATTCCTTAAATATTGTCCTTGGGTGAAATTTTAGCCTAATTGGGTGGCTACTTAACTAAACAGTTTGCATTTCAAATAGATTTGAGCTGATTAGAACGGTATTTCATACAGAACTGTGGCGGTTTTGCAGTTGTTCGTAAACAGCTCCTTTGCGGACCGACATTTACTAGAACGTTTTTTCTTCACGATGACGTTATATTACCACAGTTTTCGGTGTCAGTTATGATGTATCCTTTATTATCCGAGCACACTACCTATATAATCGACGACTCTGGCTGTTAATATTACATCATGCCAGAGACATGCCCAAAAGCTCCGGTAGACCATGTTGAAGTGTCTTCCGAATGACACCAGGCTCAAACCTCATACTACCTGCTGTTCGTTCGTAGTAACTAGTCACCCTATCCTCTTATTAAGAAACAACGAATTAAGCCTAGAAAACATAAAGAAGTATCTTAAGAAAATTCTTCCCTGTATATTTGAGAGTGAGCAACGAGTTTTAAAATAATCATTGTTTCGCTGGCGGCACTTGTCACATCGCTATCCCAGGTGTGCGTTTTTACTTACCACCAGGTGGAGTGTAGCTGGTCAAGCCACAAAGCCGGGACCCTACTGTTCCTATTGTCGCCCGCGGTGGGCATCCGCTGAGTCACCTGGTGGCATTGTCTAGGGAAATGCATTTTCAAGGTTAACAGCTTACACAACAATCTCTCAAAGCCAGCATTGCACAATCTAATGTGAGGTGTAGGATCAAGTTGTTGCAGTGTTGTCTGAAATAAGGCAGGTGCTGCGGTGCTTGGATACCTTCCGGCTCTTAAGGAGTTAGTAATCCTGGCGCTAGGCCGTAGAACATGGGAGGTCTTCGATATATGTTCCTCTCCCTTATAGTGTCTTCACCTCAGCCACGAAATGACACTACGGGTGACATTTAGCTCATCTTGTATAGATAGTAATATGTCTAATCTGCCAGTGTTGTGAATACGCGTAAAGTCATCCAAATGTTTTAGAAAAACATTGTGAATTACCTCCAAGAAAACGATGTATTGACACATAGTCAACACGACTGGCTCCTTGTTCACACGCAGTAACGAATGCTATCGATAGGGGATGTCAAATTACAGTGTTCAAAAAAATTAGGGGAACACGTGAATCAGAGTCCGGTATGGTAAACATAGGCGTTACTTGTGTTGTCATTGTATGGTTTGAGATCTTCGCTTTCAACGTTGGCAACATTTAAAATCATTCGCCATGTATTGCCTGTGACCTCCCCCCCCCCCCCCCTTCCCCTCCCGCCGCCGGCCGTTGTGGCCGTGCAGAAGGCGCTTCAGCCCGGAACCGCGCTGCTGCTACGGTCGCAGGTTCGAATCCTGCCTCGGGCATGGATCTGTGATGTCCTTTGGTCACTTAGGTTTAAGTACTTCTAAGTCTAGGGACTGATGACCTTAGATGTTAAGTCCCACAGTGCTAAGAACCATTTTTTTTTGACCCCCGCAACGAGGTGAGTACTGGTGTCCCAGTGTTTCCTATTTAGGTACACAGATGGCAGTTGTCATTTGTGGACGTCGTAATCAACCAGAGCACATGAAATGCGACATCTTAATGCAGTGCAAGTAGTAAGGGGTGTCTATTTGATCCACAAAGGATCTTTTGGTCTTGTTGTTGCAGGTGCCAATACATCGCCATGTGCCATCCATAAATTGCGGACGCGCTAAAGGGAGACAGGTCAGTATAAGCAAGGCAAGTTGGACAAGTTCACCGACACATTACAACGCACATGAAGGTCGATGTCTAGCCATCTCTGCGTTGCTGTCTCGTACAGATTGAGCAAGACGATCTCAGAAAGACCACTTCAGCCGCTGCGTCCCATCTGACTGTAATGAACAGATGACAGGCGTGTCCAGTTGTCCTCTCACGCAAGGTGATGGCCGTGTTCGTGTGCGGAGACCCTTGGTGAGCTGTTCCTGCCAATGTTGTCCAGAAAATCGACAGATTCGGCCAAAGCTCTGTGATGTGCGGAGGCTTCATTGTCGACACCCATACGGATCTTGTCGTTGTCTGTGGTCGCTTTACGGCCAGGCAGTACATCGAACAGATTCTGTTGTACCATGTGGTGGCTGCTGCTGACATTGGTACTGAATGCCTTCTAATGCCGGAGCCCTTGTATCTTGCGAAGCCTGGACACTGAAGTAATGGAATGGCCGGCCGTGAGTGCCGACCTAAACGCCATCGTGCATACGTGGGACATGCTTCTCAGAAGTATTCGTGGCCGCCCTGTTCCACCACAGACTCTCCAAGAACTCTCCTGGGAACGGATAACGAAGGCTGACCTCCGTAGACTTATACGGAGCATGCCAAGTAGTGTCAGGCTGTGATAAACACTCATGGAGGGCATACACATTATTGAAGCTCTCAAAGTCCAGTCCAGGTTGGCCAGATGGATGTTTGTTTCCACTTTTTTTCAGTTCTATGTAGGTAAGCGATTGATGATACAATGATGTTTTGTTGTGTATTTAACTTGGGAAAGATTAAGGTATAATTTGGCAACATACCCAGTCATCAATTATTACTCTGTGGAGTGACAGTGTATTTTCAATTTTCTAGATTTCCTCACAAGTGGGTTCGTATCAAATTGCGTGCTTATGGAGTATCGTAGCAGCTGTGATTTACCGTCAAAAAGATCGCAGTTTGTACTAATTGCAGAGAGTCATCGTGTAAAACAGAAGTCATTTCTGGCGTTCCCCAAGGAAGTGTTACAGGGTGTTTGTAATCTAAATCAGTGATTTAAGAGATAATTTGAACAGACATTTTATATTGTTTCAGATTATGCTGTCATTTACCATCTAGTTATCTTATTAGAAGATCAAAACCAATTACGAAATGATTTAGGTAAAATATCTGTATCTTGCGAAAACTGGCAATTTGACTTTAAACAATGAAAAGTACGAGGTCATCCGCATGAATACTAAAAGGAATCCGTTAACTTTCGGATAAACAATAAATCACACAAATATAAAGGCTGTGAATTCAAGTAAATACTAAGGGATTACAATCAAGAATAATTTAACCCTTTCAGACCCTGGCTACAATTTTGTGCATAAACTTTTACTGTATCTTAGCTGCTATAGAAGCATTTGTTCCCAATGGAAATCTAAGGTACACATTTGTGAATGGTCAACCTTTTCATCATGCGTAAATGCTGCCAGCTGTTGGAAATCAGTATGAGAATATCAGCAAGTCAATGTAGCAGTGCGCAGCATCTCGTGACCTCCAGAATACACGGAAGTGGATGGTTCGCTCTATTCCACCGTGTAATTGAATATTGTTATTGTGTTATTGTTGAATGATCATTTTACTATTTATTACAATAGAAAATATTTCGTAATTATTTTAGTCCATAAGATGAAGCCAAGTGTACAAAGTATGTTTTACATAATGGTACAGCCGGCCGAAGTGGCCGTGCGGTTAAAGGCGCTGCAGTCTGGAACCGCAAGACCGCTACGGTCGCAGGTTCGAATCCTGCCTCGGGCATGGATGTTTGTGATGTCCTTAGGTTAGTTAGGTTTAACTAGTCCTAAGTTCTAGGGGACTAATGACCTCAGCAGTTGAGTCCCATAGTGCTCAGAGCCAGAGAGCCATAATGGTACATATTTTTATATGAATCTTGTATCTGAAGTCATTAAAAATTATATAAGAGCATAATCAGATAAAGAAAAAGTTTTAGAAAAAATTAAGGTCTGAAAGGTTAAATTGGGACGACCACATAGATAATGTTGTGGGGGAAGTGAGCTAAAAACTGTGTTTTATTGGCAGAACACTTAGTAGATTTAAGAAATCGGCTATTTTTAAAGTGAAAGCCTGCACTAAGCTATTCCATCCTCTTCCGGGATATTGCTGTGCAGTACGGGATCCTTATCAGATAGGGTTGACGGAGGACATCGAAAAACTCCAAAGAAGGACAGATCGTTCTTTTACTATTGGGGAACAGATGAGAGAGTGTGACGATTATGATACGCGAGTTGAGGTGGAAATCATTAAAACAAAGGTGTTTTTCGTTGCGGCGAGATCTTTTGAAGAAATTTCATCTCCGTAGCTGAGATGAAGTGATTAATTGAACTACCCCTCAATATGCTTTTCCCCATATTTCTTTTGTTTATGTCTCATTTTGCATCATAGTCTTTCTATTAAATTCTGAATAATGTTAAAATTGTGAACAACATTGCAACCATAAAGTGTTTTTTATTTGCGTTGCCCGTACGATAAATGTGTGTCACCTCTTCCACATAAAATGTGGACCTCCAAACTATGAAATAAAGTCCTCCAAAAATCAAAATATAGCAAAGATTCCATTGCAAATTAGAAACGGTGCAGACCGTTAACCTACTCTCATATGATTGCGCTCTATAAAAATTTGCATTGTAGTAACTTAAAATTATTTATTTTTGGACATTAATCGTCAAACAACAAGCTCCTAGACAGTGAAGAAAGAAATCAACAAACCTAAATTTCCCAGGAAGACAGAAAGCATTGCAAAAACAAACGGAAGGAAAAATATCCTAAAAACAAAAACGAAACGAACTCTAAATGGCGAAAAGATATTCAAGGAAATGAAATGAAAGAGCAGACATTTCGAAAGGAAAAACTGAAACGAAAAATAATATAGCATTTCTTAATCATTCTTGGTATTTGTACGTATATACTAAATAGAAAAAGTTATATGAATGTTAAAATAAGTGGTCAGCGCGGCTGATTGCCATGTGAGGGCTCAGGTTCGATTCCCGGTCGGTATCATAGTTTCATCGTCACCGACGCCAAGTCGGCGAAGTGACGTCAAACAAAAAGCCTTGCACTAGGCGGCCAAACAACCACAGGTGGGGTGTCTCAGCCAATAACGCCGTACGAGCGCTTCATTTCATTTCCTTCGAATACGAAAATATTGTGTTGACGCTCACCCCTTAGGGAGAATTGAGCATTGCCATAAAATGAGAGAAATGAGTGCTCGCACGGAAAGATTTAAGCGTTCGTTATTCCCGTGCACTGTTCCAGAGTGGAATGGTACACCCACAACCAGAAAGTGATTCGACGAACACTCATAAAGCACTTAAGTGTGAATTACGGAGTAAGGATGTAGTTGTAGATGTAAGGGCAGACATCTAGTCTCTAGAGAAATACAGCTACTGTTGAAAAGTTACAACTGATTATTTGTTTCAGGCAGAGTTGCCGTTTAATTTAAGAAATTAGTGATGTCTGCCGTTCCAACCTATATTTAGAATTGCAAAGAGTAAAACACATTTTCTGCTTAGTTAATGCCTAATGCACCAATTTCCAATAAGCTCTCCCCCCTCTCCTTTCCACTGCCGTCTTTCATTTTATAATGTTGAGGCATGTCAATGATGTTAACGCGTTATGCTTTGACTGAACTGAAAAGATGCTTCAGTTTTGTAAATGAGAAGGTGGCCTATGAGATTGGGAATCAGTAATGGCTCACATTAAATTGCAACTGTGACTGATATAACATGTTATATTAATTCGGTTATGCTCGCTCTGCCGTACTGCTTGTCTACAAACTCTAATAGCGCCTACCAACAGCATCCAACATGCAGGTGAAATTCCAGAACTCTCGATCTCTGTCCACACGGACTACACGGAGCAGTCTAGAACTAGACTGCTATGTGTATTACATGTTGCTGCTACATTCAAGCCCTCATTTTGAGAGCTCTTTTATATCTGCAAATGCAAGGCAGAACTCCAGCAAAATACGTCTCGCTACTGCTTCCTAGGTCTTATTTCTCGTATTTTTACAACAGATAAACTTTTTATGAAGTTAGAGAATGTAATAGCCCTGTGTGAGTAATGTGTTTATTGGCCCCCTCGTAGCGCAGAGAACAATTGCAAACGCTGTACGTTGGAGCGTTCCGTAATTGCTGTTGCATTAATCGAGAGGGGGGAGCCGAGAGCTGAGGCTAACTGCGCGATCCGTCTTCGCAAATTGACGTATTGAGTTGCTCGGGAATTCCGGCAGGGCCACAAATCAGGGAAGAGTCCGTAACCGAACCTGCAGTGGGTTTAAAGCGGGCTGGCGATCTCTCTGGAAATTGTATTCTGATGTTGGGCACGCGCGTCAGTGGAAAAATAATGGTAGCACTTCCATTAATTGTAAAAATTGCGGTTTGATTCTCAATTGCTGGTCAAACTCACAACTAGAAAAAGTATTTTTGTTTTTGTTGTTATTTGACAATTAATGGGGCCACGTTGACCAGTATGTGTGCTGTAATCTGTGATTTCCATTATTACAAGAGGCGTTCAATAATAATATATCAAGGCAAGTTGGTTTTATTCAGGGTTCCTAAACAGCATAATATTCCCCACTCTTTTGGCTACAAAGCGCTAGTTTTCAACGTAATCTCCGTTCATTGCGACGGCCTTACTCCAACTTACTGGGAGGGCCTGTTGTTGCAGGTGCCAATACATCGCCATGTGCCATCCATAAATTGCGGACACGCTAAAGGGAGACAGGTCAGTATAAGCAAGGCAAGTTGGACAAGTTCACCGACACATTATAACGCACATGAAGGTCGATGTCTAGCCATCTCTGCGTTGCTGTCTCGTACAGATTGTGCAAGACGATCTTGATACCTCTCCAATGGTCGACGTCGGAGCCATAGTTTTGCTGCATCAGTAACTCCCCATATCCACGTACCGCTTCCTGCGGAGTGAACCAAACATATGGGAGTCGGAAGAAGCGAGATCCGGGCTGTACGTGGATGATGAAGAAGAATGCAGTGTTTCAGCGGCTGTGACAGTGTTCGACAAAGAAAATGTGACGATCAGCATCGTAACGCGCAAGCCATTCCGCACGGATGGTTCTTTATTGGCCTTTAAGCCGTCGGCACACGGACCGTGCTGTCGATCGTTAACGATGAGCGAGCCAAGTTCAACGTGCTGCTGAACGCTCAGGAACGATGTGACTTGTGCACACGGTACGTGAGTCTAAACGTGGTACCCGATCGCAACGCACTCCAGCGGAAGTTGAGGGATGTTTCTAGTTCGTAAATCACACTATTTACTCAACTGGCGCGCGTAAAATTCCCACCTTAGCTCTATTACAACGCACATTTCTTCCATCGTCCACGAAAAGGAAAGTACTATGTCCAATCAATAAGCACACAGGCTTATAAAAGTTCCATTACAAACAGTGCGGTACAAATTTGGAATACTCCTCCGCATAAGATAAACATTATTTTGTCATTCCCACATTTTAGTAAAACCCCAAGGTTAGTCTTACTTGATCACTGTGCCTACCCACTAGCAGAAACTTTGCAACATGTGCATTACGAAGCGTAAAAGAAAAAGGAGCAAAATATCTTATACAAATAGCGCAAGCTGTCCTGTAGATTAAGCCAATCGAACAGTCACCCCTCAAAAAAGGTGAACTTATATTTACATAACATCAAATATTGTAGTATATATTTATATTAAACTAATAATAAAGTATCAGAACCTAATAAAAAAGCGAATGTTGGTGTCAGTGCCAAGACGCGAACCACCGCCCCAACAAATTATTCATTAGTGAACAGTGACGCTACTCATTACGCTAAACCAACAACTCACCCTTTGTATCTAATCATATTATATTACCGTTGCTGGAAACCTTAATTGTAGAAGTGTTACTAATTGAAATTTAATTATAACAAATTGTACCACGAACAATGCGGTTTGGGTGGATCTTCAGTGTGTGGCTGCCTTCAGATAGCCTACTCTCATAATACGCAAGTTACAATAATTCTTTTGCCACGTATATGATGTTTCTCATTATTTTATTGTAACGAATCATACAGTTAATAACGGATTTTCGAGTGATTCTCAATTTGGTGGTGCTCAGAAACGGCATCTATACATTTAAGCTTGAAATGAATGCCAATATGGCGCCTCACAACTCTGTACTGAAGGGAGACGGCGTGCGTGTGACGTAGGTGGCGTTGTGCCATCTCATTGTTCAACGCTCAGACGCACGTTCAGAATATCTGACACGCCAGATATTGCTCTGCACGTTCGGAAAGACTCTCGAACGTGCTATTCCACGCTATGACGTCAGAAACTCGGCACGCTGACGCTCAACGCTCGATTGCACGGTCAGTGTGCCGACGTCTTTACGGTCTCCTTTTAGGTGGCGAGGAACCCAAGGATCACACACTTTTGAGTACCCCAACTAGTGGACGTGTGTGTCAGCACTACCAACAGAAACGTCCAGCTGAGCAGCAAGGTGTTTGTGATCCATCGATCACCTCGAATGAATGTGACAAGCTTTAGTTTACTTCCACGTCTCTTTAGAAACTCGGAGAGCGATGCTCCGGTTTTCCGCCAAAAGGAACGCAATGACACCTCTCTACTTGGAACGCACATCCGTTACAGACGCCATTTTGAAGGCTTCGTATAGCGGCGTCACGTATCGCAACGTTACGGAACTATGGGTGCTGAACTGGGAATATTTCACGATGTCCGACAACTACACTACTGGCCATTAAAATTGCTACACCAAGAAGAAATGCAGATGATAAACGGGTGTCCATTGGACAAGTATATTATACTAGAACTGACATGTGATTACATTTTCACGCAATTTGGATGCGTAGTTCCTGACAAATCAGTACCCCGAACAACCACCCCTGGCCGTAATAACGGCCTTGATACGCCTGCGCATTGAGTCAAACAGAGCTTGGATGGCGTGTACAGGTACAGCTGCCCATGCAGCTTCAACACGATACCACAGTTCATCAAGAGTAGTGACTGGCGTATTGTGACGAGCCAGTTGCTTGGCCACCATTGATCAGACGTTTTCAATTGGTGAGAGATCTGGAGAATGTGCTGGCCAGGGCAGCAGTCGAACATTTTCTGTATCCAGAAAGGCCCGTACAGGACCTGCAACATGCTGTCGTGCATTACCCTGCTGAAATGTAGTGTTCGCAGGGATCGGATGAATGGTGGAGCCACGGGTCGTAACACATCTGAAATGTAACGTCCACTGTTCAAAGTGCCGTCAATGCGAGCAAGAGGTGACCGAGACGTGTAACCAATTGCACCCCATACCATCACGCCGGGTGATACGCCAGTATGGCGATGACGAATACACGCTTCCAATGTGCGTTCACCGCGATGTCGCCAAACACGGATGCGACCATCATGATGCTGTGAACAGAACTGGATTCATCCGAATTGATGTTTTGCCATTCGTGCACCCAGGTTCGTCGTTGATTACACCATCGCAGGCGCTGCTGTCTGTGATGCAGCGTCAAGGGTAACCGCAGCCATGGTCTCCGAGCTGATAGTCCATGCTGCTGCAAACGTCATCGAACTATTCGTGCAGATGTTCGTTGTCTTGCAAACGTCCCCATCTGTTGACTCAGCGATCGAGACGTGGCTGCACGATCCGTTACAGCTATGCAGATAAGATGGCTGCCATCTCGACTGCTAGTTATACGAGCCCATTGGGATCCAGCACGGCGTTCCGTATTACCCTCCTGAACCCACCGATTCCATATTCTGCTAACAGTTATTGGATCTCGACCAACGCGAGCAGCAATGTCGCGATACGATAAAACGCAATCGCGATAGGCTACAATCCGACCTTTATGAAAGTCGGAAACGAGATAGTACGCATTTCTCCTCCTTACACAAGGCATCACAACAACGTTTCACCAGGCAACGCCGGTCAACTGCTGTTTGTGTATGAGAAATCGGTTGGAAACTTTCCTCATGTCAGCACGTTGTAGGTGTCGCCACCGGCGCCAGCCTTGTGTGATTGCTGTGAAAAGCTAATCATTTGCATATCACAACATCTTCTTCCTGTTGGTTAAATTTTGCGCCTGTAGCATATCATCTTCGTGGTGTAGCAATTTTAATGGTCAGTCGTGTAATTCCGAATTTATTGAACCGAAATTGGTCGAAGAAAAAGATGTGTTGCGTTACCTATTGAACTCCCGCCACGGTGGAAGACTTATTTCTGAACATATCATGATTGTAGCCTCATCTTCTTTCTGACGTTAATGTAGAAGTTCAGTGTATGTTTGTGGGGGGGGGGGGGGGGTGCAGGAGACAGCGCCCGTCTTTCTACTTTGCCCAGTTTACACCCTCTGCTCCGTGGGATCCCGCGTGTTTCAGGCCTCCTTTTAGTGTTCCTCCTGTCGTCCATGGGATGAAGTACCCTCAGTGCAATGGTTTCTTGTCAGTTGCAGATCCCAGTCCCCATCGCGTCGTCTTGCTGTCGCATTCCTCTTGTACTTGACTAATGTCTAAGTTGTTTACTAGAGCTTTGATGGTGGTGTTTCTATTCGCGGCCTCTCGTTGGTGGACAATGCTCTGCCTCATACAACGCAGTTGGTGTCTCTTCTAGTTTATAGATTCAGAATGAATTTAGTGAGACTTTATCATCAGACAGGATGATGTCTTGTAGCCGGAGATCGTACAAAGGAGTGATTCCCCTACGTGTATCTATATATTCCATAAGCATAATGGAGGGTATTTCTTACCAATATTCGTACCAATGTTCGAAATCTTCAGTCCAATTCCATAATGAGCGAGTGTGGAATGACTCTGCATGCTACGAAATGCGATCTAATCTCTCCTGTCGTATTCCTGCGATTCCTACGCGAGATGTACCGTGTTGACACCAAAGTAATTCTATAATATTCCTTAAATACCGGTTCTGTAGTTTTATGCGATAATATTTCTTGGAAGCAAGTCTTCTTTCTTCTGGACATCCACACTTTCGTTCCTTGAACAATTACTTAGATATTGGTATCTCCTGTACAGCTTTGTTAGGATCCTTGCAGCGTGTCCCTGAAGTGGTTCGATGTTTGCTGTAATGCCATTTTGATAAGGACTTAAAACGCTAGATGGAAGGAGGTCAGAGTTTAACGCCCCATCGACATCCATGTCAGTGTGCTCCCTGCCGCCGTTGGATAAGCAGCTGAGCAGCAAGTCGTATACTCCTAGCTCACTCATTTGTTACATAGTTTAATTCTTAATTTCTTTGCGTGTTTTTGGTACTTGCTTTGTTTAATTCATAAATTTCGGGCGTATTATAGTATTTGAGAGTGTAGCATCGCGTTTTAGTACCTGAATAGTGTAAATTCGCGTAGTCTCCTTCCGCCGCCGAGCAGTGTCAGCAGTGCGCAAGTAGCAGCATTACTGCATTTACTAGGCAATCTTGTATTTTAATAACCGTTTAAATTTTGTTGATTTGTTTGCGCTCTTTGTAGATTAGTTCAGACGTTCTTTGCAAAACAGTTTTTAGCATGGATAGGGACTGCAACTGCTGTGTTCGGATGCAGGCTGAGTTGGCATCCCTTCGCTCCCAGCTTCAGGCAGTGTTGGCTTCGGTCACACAGCTTGAGGCTGTTGCCAATGGGCATCACTGTGGGGGTCCGGATGGGGGTTTGTCGGGGACGGCCAGCTCGTCCCACGCATCCCCTGATCGGACTACGACTGTGGTTGCCCGGGATACTGCCCGCATTGAGGCTGATCTCTCACCTGTGGTAGAGTGGGAGGTCGTCTCGAGGTGTGGCAGGGGGCGAAAGACATTCCGGAGGGCTGAACGGAAAGCCTCTCCAGTTTGTCTGACGAACCGGTTTCAGACTCTGTCTCAGGCTGATACTGATCTTCGGCCTGACATGGCTGCTTGTCCTGTTCCAGAGGTTGACCCTCAGTCTGCAAGATCCGGGCAGTTGCAGAGGGTGGGCTTACTGGTAGTTGGGAGCTCCAACTTCAGGCGTGTAATGGGGCCCCTTAGGGATATGGCAGCAAGAGGGGAAGAAAACCAATGTGCACTCCGTGTGCATACCGGGGGGAGTCATTCCAGATGTGGAAAGGGTCCTTCCGGATGCCATGAAGGGTACAGGGTGCACCCATCTGCAGGTGGTCGCCCATGTCGGCGCCAATGATGTGTGTCGCTATGGATCGGAGGAAATCCTCTCTGGCTTCCGGCGGCTATCTGATTTGGTGAAGACTGCCAGTCTCGCTAGCGGGATGAAAGCAGAGCTCACCATCTGCAGCATCGTCGACAGGACTGACTGCGGACCTTTGGTCCAGAGCCGAGTGGAGGGTCTGAATCAGAGGCTGAGACGGTTCTGCGACCGTGTGGACTGCAGATTCCTCGACTTGCGCCATAGGGTGGTGGGGTTTCGGGTTCGGCTGGATAGGTCAGGAGTCCACTACACGCAACAAGCGGCTACACGGGTAGCAGGGGTTGTGTGTCGTGGGCTGGGCGGTTTTTTTAGGTTAGATGGCCTTGGGCAAATACAGAAAGGGCAACAGCCTCAACGTGTGCGGGGCAAAGTCAGGACATGCGGAGACCAAGCAGCAATCGGTATTATAATTGTCAACTGTCGAAGCTGCGTTGGTAAAGTACCAGAACTTCAAGCGCTGATAGAAAGCACCGAAGCTGAAATCGTTATAGGCACAGAAAGCTGGCTTAAGCCAGAGATAAATGCTGCCGAAATTTTTACAAAGGTACAGACGGTGTTTAGAAAGGATAGATTGCATGCAACCGGTGGTGGAGTGTTCGTCGCTGTTAGTAGTAGATTATCCTGTAGTGAAGTAGAAGTGGATAGTTCCTGTGAATTATTATGGGTGGAGGTTACACTCAACAACCGAACTAGGTTAATAATTGGCTCCTTTTACCGACCTCCCGACTCAGCAGCATTAGTGGCAGAACAACTGAGAGAAAATTTGGAATACATTTCACATAAATTTTCTCAGCATGTTACAGTCTTAGGTGGAGATTTCAATTTACCAGATATAGACTGGGACACTCAGATGTTTAGGACGGATGGTAGGGACAGAGCATCGAGTGACATTATACTGGGTGCACTATCCGAAAATTACCTCGAGCAATTAAACAGAGAACCGACTCGTGGAGATAACATCTTGGACCTACTGATAACAAACAGACCCGAACTTTTCGACTCTGTATGTACAGAACAGGGAATCAGTGATCATAAGGCCGTTGCAGCATCCCTGAATATGGAAGTTAATAGGAATATAGAAAAAGGGAGGAAGGTTTATCTGTTTAGCAAGAGTAATAGAATGGCTCTGAGCACTATGGGACTTAACAGCTGTGGTTATCAGTCCCCTGGAACTTAGAACTACTTAAACCTAACTAACCTAAGGACATCACACACATCCATGCCCGAGGCAGGATTCGAACCTGCGACCGTAGCAGTCGCGCGGTTCCGGACTGCGCGCCTAGAACCGCGAGACCACCGCGGCCGGCAAGAGTAATAGAAGGCAGATTTCAGACTACCTAACAGATCAAAACGAAAATTTCTGTTCCGACACTGACAATGTTGAGTGTTTATGGAAAAAGTTCAAATGGTTCAAATGGCTCTGAGCACTATGGGACTCAACTGCTGAGGTCATTAGTCCCCTAGAACTTAGAACTAGTTAAACCTAACTAACCTAAGGACATCACAAACATCCATGCCCGAGGCAGGATTCGAACCTGCGACCGTAGCGGTCTTGCGGTTCCAGACTGCAGCGCCTTTAACCGCACGGCCACTTCGGCCGGCTGGAAAAAGTTCAAGGCAATCGTAAAATGCGTTTTAGACAGGTACGTGCCGAGTAAAACTGTGAGGGACGGGAAAAACCCACCGTGGTACAACAATAAAGTTAGGAAACTACTGCGAAAGCAAAGAGAGCTCCACTCCAAGTTTAAACGCAGCCAAAACCTCTCAGACAAACAGAAGCTAAACGATGTCAAAGTTAGCGTAAGGAGGGCTATGCGTGAAGCGTTCAGCGAATTCGAAAGTAAAATTCTATGTACCGACTTGACAGAAAATCCTAGGAAGTTCTGGTCTTACGTTAAATCAGTAAGTGGCTCGAAACAGCATATCCAGACACTACGGGATGATGATGGCATTGAAACAGAGGATGACACGCGTAAAGCTGAAATACTAAACACCTTTTTCCAAAGCTGTTTCACAGAGGAAGACCGCACTGCAGTTCCTTCTCTAAATCCTCGCACAAACGAAAAAATGGCTGACATCGAAATAAGTGTCCAAGGAATAGAAAAGCAACTGGAGTCACTCAATAGAGGAAAGTCCACTGGACCTGACGGGATACCAATTCGATTCTACACAGAGTACGCGAAAGAACTTGCCCCCCTTCTAACAGCCGTATACCGCAAGTCTCTAGAGGAACGGAGGGTTCCAAATGATTGGAAAAGAGCACAGATAGTCCCAGGCTTCAAGAAGGGTCGTCGAGCAGATGCGCAAAACTATAGACCTATATCTCTGACGTCGATCTGTTGTAGAATTTTAGAACATGTTTTTTGCTCGAGTATCATGTCGTTTTTGGAAACCCAGAATCTACTATGTAGGAATCAACATGGATTCCGGAAACAGCGATCGTGTGAGACCCAACTAGCTTTATTTGTTCATGAGACCCAGAAAATATTAGATACAGGCTCCCAGGTAGATGCTATTTTTCTTGACTTCCCGAAGGCGTTCGATACAGTTTCGCACTGTCGCCTGATAAACAAAGTAAGAGCCTACGGAATATCAGACCAGCTGTGTGGCTGGATTGAAGAGTTTTTAGCAAACAGAACACAGCATGTTGTTATCAATGGAGAGACGTCTACAGACGTTAAAGTAACCTCTGGCGTGCCACAGGGGAGTGTTATGGGACCATTGCTTTTCACAATATATATAAATGACCTAGTAGATAGTGTCGGAAGTTCCATGCGGCTTTTCGCGGATGATGCTGTAGTATACAGGGAAGTTGCAGCATTAGAAAATTGTAGCGAAATGCAGGAAGATCTGCAGCGGATAGGCACTTGGTGCAGGGAGTGGCAACTGACCCTTAACATAGACAAATGTAATGTATTGCGAATACATAGAAAGAAGGATCCTTTATTGTATGATTATATGATAGCGGAACAAACACTGGTAGCAGTTACTTCTGTAAAATATCTGGGAGTATGCGTGCGGAACGATTTGAAGTGGAATGATCATATAAAATTAATTGTTGGTAAGGCGGGTACCAGGTTGAGATTCATTGGGAGAGTGCTTAGAAAATGTAGTCCATCAACAAAGGAGGTGGCTTACAAAACACTCGTTCGACCTATACTTGAGTATTGCTCATCAGTGTGGGATCCGTACCAGATCGGTCTGACGGAGGAGATAGAGAAGATCCAAAGAAGAGCGGCGTGTTTCGTCACAGGGTTATTTGGCAACCGTGATAGCGTTACGGAGGTGTTTAGCAAACTCAAGTGGCAGACTCTGCATGAGAGGCGCTCTGCATCGCGGTGTAGCTTGCTCGCCAGGTTTCGAGAGGGTGCGTTTCTGGACGAGGTATCGAATATATTGCTTCCCCCTACTTATACCTCCCGAGGAGATCACGAATGTAAAATTAGAGAGATTAGAGCGCGCACGGAGGCTTTCAGACAGTCGTTCTTCCCGCGAACCATACGCGACTGGAACAGGAAAGAGAGGTAATGACAGTGGCACGTAAAGTGCCCTCCGCCACACACCGTTGGGTGGCTTGCGGAGTATAAATGTAGATGTAGATGTAGTGGAGATAGAGCGCCGCGCGGTGTGGCCGTGCGGTTTAGGGCGCCATGTAACGGAGTGCGCGGCCCCTCCCGCCGGAGGTTCGAGTCCTCATTCGGGCATGGGTGTGTATGTTGTTCTTAGCATAAGTTACTTTAAGTTTGTTTAAGTCTTGTCTAAGTCTAGGGACCGACGACCTCAGCAGTTTCGCCCCTTAGGAATTCACACACATTTGAAAATTTTTGGCCGGCCGAAGTGGCCGTGCGGTTAAAGGCGCTGCAGTCTGGAACCGCAAGATCGCTACGGTCGCAGGTTCGAATCCTGCCTCGGGCATGGATGTTTGTGATGTCCTTAGGTTAGTTAGGTTTAACTAGTTCTAAGTTCTAGGGACTAATGACCTCAGCAGTTGAGTCCCATAGTGCTCAGAGCCATTTGTACCATTTTTTTTTGAAAATTTTGGAGGTAGAGCACAACGTCGTGTTCGGAAACGATGGGGAAAGTCATCCGCTGTGCCCTTATCAAAGTAATCATCCCGGAATTTGCCGTATGCGATTGAGGGAAATCAGGGCAAACATGAATCTGGATGGTTTGTCGGTGATTTGATCCGTCGTCCTCCCGAATGTGATTCCAGTGTGCTAATCACTGCACCGTCGCGCTCAGTTTAAAACGCTGGATCTGTTTTCTAAATTAGTCGCACTAGCATCTTACATGCGGCTTCGTTTACAGATGCACTGGACTTCCCAGAAATCCTCCCTCAAATCTAAGTCTCTCATTCGCCTTACCTACTACCGCATCTTTGTGTTCCTCCCGTTTCATACAGCTTTATTGTATTACACATAGGTGTTTAAAGTATATAACAGACTCTAGAAGTTTGTCACAAGTTTCGTAGTTGAACACAGACGGCTTCTTCCTCTGTGTTACGGGCATTTCGTGTGCTTATGCACTCTGAAAGAGTGTCGTCATACCTTTTACCAACGGGATTCTCTGTCCAAGTCTTTTTGCATTTCTTTACAGTCGCCAGCGAGCAATTTGGTAGTTCTGCTGATGCTGTCTTACAAATCGTTTATTTATACTGAGGAGCCGGCCGTTGTGACCGAGCGGTTCTAGGCGCTTCAGTCCGCAACTGTGCTGCTGCTACGGTCGCAGGCTCGAATCTTGCATCGGGCATGGATGTGCGTGATGTCCTTAGGTTAGTTAGGTTTAAGTAGGTCTAAGACTAGGGGACTAATGACCTCAGATGTTAAGTCCCATAGTGCTCAACACCATTATACTGAGGACAAAAACGATACGAGGCGTAATTTGGAAACAGGCCATGTTGCTTTTGTTTCCGTTGAATTGTCATGTCGAGTGTAACGTACTGAGGTCTGTTAGTCAAAGGTTTTTTTGGGCAAATCACATATTTGTGAAGATGGTCTGTATGATAGTATTTTGGTTATTTGTCTAAAGCGTGATACAGCCTTCAATGTTTTTCGGAAATCTAGGAAGATAGAATTTACCCATTCACCTACATCTTCTATTTGCACGATATCTTATGTGTATTAAGTTAGTTGTGTTTGACATGAGTGGTTTTTTTCCGAAACGCTTGGTTATTTTCTGATGAGGAATATTTCCACAGTGCAAGATAAATGCTATTTAGTACTTTCTCATTTCTGTATACAAATAGCTGTATTTTTAGCTTTCCACTGTATCCGCAATGGAGTTTGATGCCTCAGCTCCCCACCTGAGGCATATAATTTCGGTACCACTGTACAGAACAACTTCAAGTAGGGCTACTCGTATCATCTGAGCACGAGACAGCTCATTCATTTACCAATACTTTTTAAAACATCTCAAATTCAAGCTGACGTCGACCGAGGTGTTTTTATACTTGTTGATGGATAGATGCACAGCCTCATTTACATATGATATTTCAAACTTTCGGGAATGATGGAGAAGAGTAAGTGTACCGATTTGAGTCCAGGGACCCTGGTCCAGAAACGGCTGAGTGGAAAGTTGTAAGCGAAAGTAGTTCCGGTATCTCTGACAGTGGATGTCTTCTACTGCAAGCTCTTTTGTTTCCATATTTTTAGAGGTGGTGCCAACACCTAAAAGTGCATACCTTACGAAGTATGAACACTTGTTCGTTTTGTTGAAACCGAAAGGGACGACGCTACGTGGAGCGCGCCCGCTGAGTATGTAACGATAACCTAACCAGTGTCAACACTCAGAAGAGTCGAAAAACAAACGAGCAAGGAGCTTATTGCCTCAGACTGTGCGAGAAAGAATATCAGAAAAACCGGATTGAGCACAAAAAAAAAAAATGTGCAGAGCAGACACAGCGCTCGTCTGTAACATCACTGTGAGTAATAACTGTTCCTAGGGACGACGCAAGGACGCCTTTCAGTACTTTGCATAAAGGAGCGCTCTGTAGCTCTGAAATTAAACATTAGACCAGCCAAGAACACCAGTGGGCTCAAAAAACTGGAGCTCAACCATCAATACAAGGGCATCACATCACTGACTGCTATCCTTCGTCTTCCTTACAAGCATTCTGAGTCTGGCCACTCCACCTCCATTACTGATGCGAATGGAAGTCCCGCTCTACTAGTTGCAGGACGAGTTGATGAATGAGACAAATTGTTATCACCTGCTGCCAGCTTGGAGTCAACTGGTATGAGCCTGCAGCCGTGGGGGAACTTAAAGTCTGCGAGCTGCATTCCTGCCGGCCACACCTGTGACTACCCGAAGATAGAGGCCGCACCAATTTTCCGTGAATGAAGAACCGATCTCCACGTCTGCCAACTGTTCTGCTTGGGAGCAGGGCGCCTGTGCCACCGCCCCTAGGCAGTACAAGTACTGCCTCACCAACTGTGTGCTGGGACTGCCTCGCAGGCTAACATGTGTGTCGTTGTTGGGTATTCTGCGTAAACGACATATTGACAACCGACAACAGGGGCATGCAGATTTCTGCGGCAGAGCCTAAGCGCAGCTACATTCAGCTAGAGCGCTGAGGCTCCGACAGACGTTCACAGCCACGCCAGACTAGAAAGACGCACCGGCAGCCATGCCTGTTAGGCCGGAGACGCGGCACTGACCTCGGACAACGCCAGAGGCTGGCTGCACCTGCGAATTCTACGCCGGGCGCTGACGTGCTTTCTTCTAATGCGGACCCAGCATGACCGCTGCTAAGGCCGGTATTACACTATCAAATTTCTTTGTCAAATATTTGATCAAAGATGTGATCCAATATTCCGTCCAGTATATTTGACAAAGATCTTTGACGTAGCGCTACAAAGGGTATTACACTGTCATCAAATTTTTCGTCAAAGTTCAAGATGGCTGACAACAACGTGTTATTAACCGCAGCAGTTCTACGTACTCCAATTGCATTGTGTTCACATGCGGAAAAGAAGTGGGGGGAAAATAGGGAACCATACATACGAGGTTGACAGTCTTAAAAGTCCTGGGATTACAACTTGATAATAAAGTCAGTTGGGAGGAGCACACCACAGAACTGCAGAAACGCCTTAACAAATCTGTATTTGCAATTCGAGTGTTAGCAGACATAGGCAACATAAAAATGAAAAAGCTTGCATACTTTCATTCCATAATGTCATATGGGATAATATTTTGGGGTAAATCTTGAAGTCAAACAAAAGTTTTCAAGGTCCAAAAGCGTGTAATACGTATTATTTGTGGAGTAAATTCACGGACCTCCTGCAGAAACCTCTTCAAAGAACTGGGTATACTAACTACTGCCTCTCAGTATATTTACTTCTTAATAAAATTTGTCGTAAATAATATATCTCTTTTTCCAACAAACAACTCAGTTCATACATACAATACCAGGAACAAAAATGATCTGCACAAGGACTTAAAAGCACTTACTTTAGTTCAAAAAGGGGTCCACTACTCAGGAACACTCATCTTCAATAATTTGCCAGGAAACATAAAAAATTTAGTTAGAAATAAAGATCAGTTTATCAGTTTAAAAGGAGCCTGAAAGACTTACTACTGGCCAACTCCTTCTACTCCATTGGCGAAATTTTTAATAGAAACAAATGATGTATTGTATTTATTCATACTATTAGTATTTTTATTACAGCTTAAAAAAAATATCGACATGTTCCACATCCACGACGATCTCCTCAGCATGGATCTATGGAACGAAAAACTAATCTAATCTGGGTGAAGCCGTGGGTTTTACGACGACACGATAAAAGCATTCAACAAAACTTGTTACGTGAGCTTACAGTGGAAGACGTCAAGTCGTACATCAATTACTTAAGAATGGATGAGCATACATTTCTGTATGTGCTCAATGAAGTGTATCCTCATATCACAAAGCACAATTTTCACTTAAGAACTGCTACATCTTCAGAAGACAGGCTCACTATAACACTCCGATTCCTTGCTACAGGAGAGGGTTATGTTAGGTTAGGTTAGGTCAGGTTAGGTCTCCAATCTTCTTAATCTATTTTTGTATTCAGGGTGCCTCACGTTGTAAAGCGCCTCATCAGCTTCAGACATCTCTATTAATTCTGTAGTTGTCGGCACACACCAATTGTATTTACCGGCAATGGTTATAAAAACACTACAGACGACAGAACGCTGCAGCGATGCTAGCGCTCCGCGTGGTAACATATCGCATTGTAGTGAACAGAAGACAAGCGATTTCTTTGATCAAATATACGGCCTCGGCCTAGATTTGATCAAATATTGGATGACATTTGTCAAAGATCCCTATTACACTATCAAGTATCTTTGACAAAGATATTGGACAAAGAAATTTGATAGTGTAATACCGGCCTAAGCGGCACCGGGAAGAAGACAGAGCGTTTCTAAAACTCTCAGAAATAATTAAGTGTTAACTGATTGATATCTCTTTAGCGCCTCGGTGCACCGCAGGACAACACCCCCTCACCTCTGCTCGACTATCCTACACCCACGTGGGAGGGTGCATCTTGTGGGTTCCTACAGTATGGAAAGCAAAGACCTTGCAGGCCGTCTCCATACCGGGGTCCCTTACCTTAAATTGATACTTACCCTTCTCCGTCATCCTTGAAAGTTTGCAACATCATCAAACCACCACCCCGTCTATGTGGCTGTTCTTTACATCGATTCCTGTATTATGTTGCTGAGGATGGAGCTTTCAGGCTTTGAAATCTACTGAGATTACAGTGCAAAGCAATAAATACGGCAGTTAGGATGTAGAAATAAAAAGAGAACGAATACGAGGGTAATTCCAAAAGTAAGGTCTCCAATTTTTTTATTGATACATAGACCTATTTATTTCCACAGTGGTTTACATCAGTTTACAGCTTGAACATTTAGCTATTTTTCGACATAATCACCATTTCTGTCGATGCATTTTTGTAGACGCTGCGGCAGTTTTTGTATGCCCATGTCACACCAGCTCGCCGCCATGCTGTTCAGACGGTTATGAACCTCTTCTTTCACCTCGTCGTCGAAGCTGAAACGCTTTCCGGCCAAATGTTCTTTTAACCTAGGGAACAGGTGATAGTCACTGGGCGCCAGGTCAGAACTACAGGGTGTGTGGGTGATTATGTTCCACTGAAACTGTTGCAGGAGAGCAACGGTTTGCCGAGCGATGTGTGGGCGAGCGTTGTCATGGAGAATGTGTACGCCCTTGCTCAACATTCCTCTTCTCCGGTTCTGAATTACCCGTTTGAGTTTTTCCTGAGTCTCACCGTACCTGTCAGCGTTAATTGTGGTCCCAGCGATTCAGTTCCGACGACGAGGTGAAAGGAGAGGTTCATAACTTTCTGAACAGTGTGGCGGCGAGCTGCTATGGCATGTGTATACAAAAACTGCCACAGCGTCTAGAAAAATGCATCGACAGAAATGGTGATTATGTCGAAAAATAGCTAAATGTTCAAGCTGTAAACTAATGTAAACCGTTGTACAAATACACTGGTCTATGTACTTACAAAAATAGGAGACCTTACTTTTGGGATTACCCTCCTAGCATTTATTTCTCGCTTTGACATTCTTAGCAGCTGACGTTCTCACTTCTGCCATCTTTTCTAGTCTCTATAAGATTATTAGTTTCCTCCAAGAACATAATAATCTTCCAGCTTAAAATTTGCTGTAACGCCCTTTAACAGATTAACGTTAGCAATATTGGTCTAAAATTCGGTGCATCCATAATTTTATGCTTTTCCTAAACAATAGTGATGTGCAATGAGCCGGCCGCGCTGGCCGAGCGGTTCTAGGCGCTTCAGTCCGGGACCGCGTGACTGCTACGGTCGCAGATTCGAATCCTGCCCCGGGCATGTATGTGTGTGATGTCCTTAGGTTAGTTAGGATTAAGTGGTTCTAAGTTCTAGGGGACCGATGACCTCAGATGTTAAGTCCCATAGCGCTCAGAGCCATTTGAACCATTTGATGTGCAATGATTCTCGCTACGCGGAACTTCATGCAGCGTTAGATATTCTAGATAGGCATGGCGATGTATTAATTCCACAAGGTAATTGTGAGAACTGCTAGAGAACCCGCCAGAGCCTGGCGCCTTGTTCGCTGTCAGTAGTCGTCTTTTTTTATTTTCATTACTGGAATTATTTTGGTCAGTAGCTCTCATTTGTGTAAGCAGCGAGCCAGTCGTTCATGTATTAGTATCGTCATGTGCCAACTCGTGTTCAGGCAGTCGTCAGTGTTCCGCCATTTTGGAAGATGCTAAATCCCAAGTGGGTTGAATCGATAGCTTTTGATGTGGTAGGTGCTATGAAGAGTGGTAAGGTGCGGTGCTAACATCAATTTAGACATCCTTTAAAACAAATTTATTAAAAACTGTTCTTACTCAACAGTTATTTAAAAACATATTGTCCTACCCCTTTTAATTTGTTCTTCTTTTAAAGGGTAGCCATTACAAGGCTTACTCTTAATTGATAATATTTACACTGATCCAGTATCATGGGTAAAATAGTGGTCGTACAGTAGAGCCAAATTTGAGCCCAAGGCAATTATAACAACAATTAAAAGATTCGTCTCAAGCTTGTTATCTTCTCTTGATAAAAAATTTATAATCCCCAATGCTATCTTAAAAGATGCATGTAGTAAAACTTAAATTTATAATAACAAACTGACAGCACTTCAATCTTAAAAACAATATTCAGATGAATCCAATTTAGCTAAAGGACGTGAAATACATAATAACAAATTACAGCGGGAGTTACAAGTTTTGTACACACCAGTTTCTCTTCTGCCATAGTTTAAAATTTGCTCATTAATGTACAGGTGTACTGAAAAATTTCAAAACAAGTTTAGGTGCAAAACTCCTTCAGATGAACGCTAAATTAAGAGACTTGAACTGTTCAGTTACAAAAGGTAAGCTGGCCGCTGTGACCGAGCGGTTCTAGGCGCTTCAGTACGGAACAGCGCTGCTGCTACAGTCGCAGGTTCGTATCCTGCCTCGGGCATAGATGCGTGTGATGTCCTTAGGTTATTTAGGTTTAAGTAGTTCTAACTCTAGGGGACTGATGACCTCAGATGTTAAAATCCCATAGTGCTTAAAGCCATTTTTTGAACAAAAGGTAATTACTTAACTCAAGGACAAATCTGCAGCATTAGAATTCTTCCGCTGTTATCTCAGTGGATTTACAGAGCCGTAATTTTGCAATCTTATTTTATTTCACACGTCAATCGTGCACACGGTTCCTGGCAATACATTACACACATCATCAAACTGGCGTGATAAGACCTCAATCATAAATCAGTTTTCACTGCTCCTACAGAGCCCTCACATGCATACCCGATAATGTCCCCCACCAGCGCAAAATCATTGACAGCCTTGTAACATGAACAGTTAAAACGAATAAATGACCAGTCATGAGATAGTGGAACTAGTGACGCCCCACAAAGGCAGACTCAAGTATAATTTTGCAAGACGAACAACTAAAACACACAGATGAGCAAGTACTCAATAGTAAGGTAACTCAGCTTCACGTGGCGTTATCCAGTACTCGTGTGTAATGGAACCAGTACGCATCAACTGTACAATGCCGGCTGAACAGACCTCCAGCCGTTGCTTTAACCACCGATCTCAATCGGACACCACCAATATTAGCCACCGAAGCGCTCTTACACGCAAAAGGGGAGCTCCTTTGCAAATTAAAGCTTCCCAAACAACGGCTCTCAACTGAAACTGGGCCGCGCTATCACTCCAGGTGCGGCCAAGTCGTTTCCATTCACATACACGCGATGCTCCCAGCACAGGGCCCCGCTCGCCACCTTCCTCGTGCCGCTGCTAACTCAAGGCTCCTTCCCTGTCCGAGACTCGCGGACCACATTTGCTCCACAAGCCTCTGTGGTATACAGATTCTACACAACCAGCGTTTACACCAGAGAGCCACGAAATCAAACCATACCGAAACTTGCGCGGAAGGTTTCGACAGACGGCACAGCTTTAGCGACTGAAACTCCACAAACCGCGGTCGTCACCTACACTCATGCTCATAAATTAATTGCAGGATGTGGTGCCACACAACGTGGCAATACACAAAAGTGGCGCTAATAGCATAGGCACATAGAGAACACACACAACAGAGATCTTTAAGTCCACGGTATTGGTCGTAAGTTGAGAAAACAGTCCCGAAAAACATGTGCTGCGAAACGCCACTGTTTCCTGCGCATGTACCCCGACATCAGTATTGGATATGATCACCATGCACACGTACACAAGCCGCACAACGGGTTGGCAGGTGGTCGAGCAGCTGCTGGGGTATAGCCTCCCATTCTGGCACCACTGCCTGTCGGAGCTCCTGAAGTGTCGTAGGGGTTTGAAGGCGTGCAGCGATACGTCGACAGAGAGCATCCCAGACGTGCTCGATGGGGTTTAGGTCTGGAGAACAGGCAGGCCACTCCATTCGCCTGATATCTTCTGTTTCAAGGTACTCCTCTACGATGGCAGCTCGGTTGGGCCGTGCGTTATCATCAATCAGGAGGAAGGTGGGACACAGTGCACCCCTGAAAAGGCGGACGTACTGGTGTAAAATGACGTCCCGATATACCTGACCTGTTACAGTTCCTCTGTCAAAGACAAGCTGGGGTGAATGTGCACCAGTCATAATCCCACCCCACACCATCAAACCACGACCTAAACACAGGTCCCTTTCAAGGACGTTAAGGGGTTGGTATCTGGTTCCTGGTTCACGCCAGATGAAAACCCGGTGAAAATCACTGTTCAGACTACACCTGGACTCGTCCGTGAACGAAACCTGGGACCACTGTTCCAATGACCATGTACTGTGTTCTTGACACCAGGCTTTACGGGCTCTCCTGTGACCAGGGGTCAGTGGAATGAACCTTACAGGTCTCCGGGCGAATAAAACATTTCTTTTCAGTCGTCTGTAGACTGTGTGTCTGGAGACAACTGTTCCAGTGGCTGCGATAAGGTCCCGAGGAAGGCTACCTGCAGTATTCCATGTCCGTTTGCGGGCACTGATGGTGAGATATCGGTCTCCTTGTGGTGTTGTACACTGTGGACGTCCCGTACTGTAGCGCCTGGACACGTTTCTTGAGATCACTCTGTGTGGCACACGGAAGGCCCGTGTTACGACCTGCTGTGTTTGACCAGCCTCCAGTCGCCCTAGTATTCTACCCCTCATAAGTTCATCAATATGAGTTCTTTGCGCCATTTTCAACACAGAGTCTCCATTAGCACGTCTGAAAACGTCTGAACACTTGCCCGCTGCACCGTACTCTGACATGCACCAACACACCTCTGCGTATGCGGACTGCTGCCAGCGCCACCGTGAGACGATCGCAGGTCAAATGCACTGCATGGTTGTACCCCGGGGTGATTTAAACTCGCAAACCGACCACCAGAACGTTGTTTCACCATGTATGAGCATTATCCTTAATTTATGAGCATGAGTGTAGTTTGGGCCCCGTATGAATTCCATTTTGAGATGCTTCATTTCGTGGCGAGGCAGCAGAAATGTAACTCACATTGAGTTCCATTACTCAGCGCGATGTCGCCAACGTGAAACATGGTCAGTACATGCAGTGTTCGGAGGTACGATGTCGCAGTAATCGAGCCAAGAATGAAAAGAAACGGTGCCAGATCAGGTCCCTGGTGTACACCTAAGCGGATGGAATATCTGATCGTGTCTGCTGCGCTTTTAAGTGAGCTGGCACTACTGCCGGACCCGGCGCCAATCAGTCGATGCGGCGTTGTTAGAGCGGTCGTCTGCAGAATGCAGCAGTTCCAGGTCTGGAGCGGCGAGTGTCGTTCCGCCGGCGTGTCTGGCCGTGACGTTCGTTTTGTTCCTTCCCCGCAGCGAAGCGTTCTTTTCATCCGCGCCGTAGTAATCCACCGGAAGCACTAGCAGGGTGGAACAATTCCGCACAGAAAAAAGCGTTGCAGATTCGCTGTGCATGAAAACTGGAGCGTCCATTCTTTTTGTTCTCGTCACCTCTATTCCTCGCGACAGTGGCGTCCAAGTACACTACCAGTTTTCTGTCGCTTAAAATTTATAGGGTTTATGTTCAATGCTGCAGTGCAGAGACTTGAGATAGAGTGACGGCTTCACAGCCCAAAGTCTTGGTACATTTAAACAGATTTTTGAACGTTGACTACAACTAGTAGAGGATTTTTGTTAATTGACTATCAGTTACTCGCTTGTAAGCAACATTTTAAAGCAGTGACGAATGAGCGGTTAAAGGTGAACTACTTGTAAATATTGTAGTCTATATCAGTATCATTGTGCTTAGCTTTAGTGGTATAGGAAATTGGCCTAGCATTCACTGCAAATGATTTAGGGGAGCAACTGGAGCAGAATGACAGTACGAGGATTTCTCGATTCCGCAAGCCACCTTATGGTGTGTGGTGGGGAGTGTTTGCGCACCGCTGTCGCTTTCCATTTGTCCTATTAGAGCCCCGAATGGTGTCCGGGAAGAACGAATGTCAACAAACATCTGTGGGAGGTCGAATCTTTCTAGTTTGACCTTCACGGCTTTTCGCGAGACATGCTTTTGCCAACATGGAAAAAAATGTGGTCTTAAATGGACGATAGTTCATGTGCTGTTTCCGTGCTACAACCATGTTGGTAACGCGACTTTTACAAGTAATTTATTAGACGTGTACATCAATTGTTGCACGATTCCATTCATTAATAGGAAAATTAATTGATCGATTAATCGTTGACAGGTTGACTTTGACGTAATGAAGTACGGCCTGTTCCAATTCGGGTGTGAGGGGTCACCTTGGAGCAAGACAGTCACGCCAACTAACGGTGAAGGTACCCTTTCTCAAAGCCGTTGCGTAATTGTGGCGGAAAGGGTATGCGATGCAGTCGTACGTTGTGGGTAACGAGTTTGATAAAGGCAACGAGCAGCTCTTTCGTTATCGTGAGCTTCGTTATTCAGAAGGATCATATCGGCGTATTTTGCAAACGTGTACTCAACCATGTTGCTCTGACACTCATAGACAGATGAATGAAGCTTGAACTGGGTCAGATAGGTAGCACAGAAATCAAATAACACCAGCCGATTCGATGTAAGCACTCCCTCCCCGCCCCCCAATCCCAACCTTGATTAGCCTCTTGCATACCCACCTAGCAAACTAGTTTTCAACGGTTGTAGAACGGAAATGGTACCTTCCAGGACGTGGGATCCTGTTCAAAACATTTTGTACTCACTCCCCTCTACAACTCCTAACGGGAATTTTTGAACACCCTGTATAAGGAATAGGAGTGGACCAAAAATTAGATTGTGCGGGGCTCATTTCATGATTTCTGTCCAGTCACTAAAATATTCTGTCCTTCCAGAGTTGCTTGAATTATTCACCAGAACTTTTTGCATTCTGTTTCTTGACTGCGAATGACACTAGGTGTTTCTAAAGACACCAGTTCCTTAAAACATAAGTCTCTCTGAAAGGGTAACATGAGCTACGCAATAAAGTACCTCGGAGAGATAAAACAGATACCAACTAGCGTTATGTGTATATTTGAGACTTGTAATATTTCGTGGATGAGTGTATAAATAGCATTCTCAGTAGAGTGACTTTTCTGGAATTCAAACTGAGGTATGCAAAGTAATTTGTTTCTCCTTAACTGTGAGAGTTGAATACCTTACCTTTTTTCGAATATTTTGGAAAAAAGGCACCAGAGAGGAAATTTGGCGATAATTATTTAAGTCTTTTTTGTCACCTTTCTTATAAAGAGGTTTAACAATGACATACTTTAATGTGGCTAGAAAAACTCCCTATGACAGTGATGAATTACGTGTATGACTAAGTGCATTAATTATTAAATTATAACACTCTTCCGAATACTGTCTGAAATTCCATCAACACCAGAGGAGCTTTTGCCTCCGCGAACTGTTGGAATTCTTTTAATTTCAGTGAAGAATGTGGAGGCTGCTCCTATTTGCTTAAATTTTAGTGGATTGTCGTTTTGATATATTCTCTTGCTTCTTTAAATGAGCCGTTTAATATTATTTTCTCTAGAGTTAGAAAGTGATGGTTAAAAATATTGGCAATTTGTGAGATATCAGTCACAACATTGTCATTCGGTTTAATTGTTACAGTATCTAGCTCAGTGACTGGTTGTCGTGTCTTCCTTTCACATTACTCCATATAGTTTTAATCTTGTTGCCTGCATTATTAATTCTCTCTTGATGTGCATAGCCGGCTGGGGTGGACGAGCGGTTCTAGGCGCTACAGTCTGGAACCGCAAGACCGCTACGGTCACAGATTCGAATCTTGCCTCTGGCATGGATGTGTGTGTCCTTGGGTTAGTTAGGTTTAAGTAGTTCTAAGTTCTAGGGGACTGATGACCTCAGCAGTCAAGTCCCATAGTGCTCAGAGCCATTTGAACCATTTTGATGTGCATATTTCTGGACATTTTAAAGACTTTCCATAAAATAGTATAGAATTTTTGTGGAATGCAGTAATGTCAGATCTTGACTTGTTCTGGATTTTAATAATTTCACTTTTCCTTGAACTAAGTATTTTAATCTCTTTAGTTATCCCCGATTACTTACATTTTTTTTTTTTTTTTTTTTTTTTTTTTTTGTAATGGGCTTTCTACAAATTTTTTAGGAGAGCTGCTTTCGGACATTGTCACGAATTCACTATAGAATGTATTGACTATCACATTAGCACCACTTTCCATCTTTTTAAACTTATTCTTGAAACAATCCATCCCGATAGCGTTAATAAGCCTTACAGCTTTGCATGAAGAAGTCATGACAAGATAGTCCGTTAACAACTGGATACAAATTATTGTTTCAGCCGGAGCACTGTATATAAGTATGTTATTAGTCAGGCTCCTGCAATCTTTGAGGTGGAACATTTGCCACTGAAATGAAATTGAAACAGCCAAGTAATGTATCCATTTCATTTTTCATTTCATAACCTTTTGAGAAATTTGTATAGGTGTCTTCTGGCTTTCGTGAGAAAGAGAGCGACTTAATGAGAAAACATTTGCTAGGTGGACAGGGGTCTCCATTAGAACGTGGAGACATCCGCTATCCGGAGGCGCACGTGGGGAGGTTTTATAGGAGACAATACATTCCTGTTGTCTTTTTTCATTTTCAGCCTGTTTGCTGCAGTTTGTCGTTTCTACCGTCTGTTAGGACTGTAATAAAAGTCTCAGTTAGACCTTACAGGAGGCATTACAACAATGTTTCACCAGGCAACGCCGGTCAACTGCTGTTTGTGTATGAGAAATCGCTTGGAAACTTTCCTCATGTCAGCACGTTGTAGGTGTCGCCACCGGCGCCAAGCTCGTGTGAATGCTCTGAAAAGCTAATCGTTTGCAAATCAGAGCATCTTCTTCCTGTCGGTTAAATTTCGCGTCTGTAACATGTCATTTTCGTGGTGTAGCAATTTTAATGGCCAGTAGTGTATCTTCAGTGATCACTGTAACAATGTGGTTTTTCTTACAGATCTGTTTACCTGGTTCGTAAACAGTTCTCATTTTAAAACTGCTGGATTTTCCAGTGTGTGTGTGTGTGTGTGTGTGTGTGTGTGTGTGTGTGTGTACAGAATGATTGAACTGCCCCTATTGGTATCGTTCTATGCAACCCCACATGGCAGAGAAATGCTGTTGCCCGGTTCGCACTGGAGATGTGAAACACATTGCCAAAATGGCGTAGAATAACTGTCAAAGTAAACAAACACGTCTGAGACCTATTAAGCACATTAATACGGCAACTCATATATTAATATTTTCTTAGGGTTGTCCATATTCACAATTGCGAATACATTTAGTGTTTTGAAAGTAGTTGTATTACCATAGGGCATTTAATGGAGGCATAGAAAAATGGACAGTTTTAACCCTGTCTCTCAGGTCAAAGCGAGACTGCCGACCCTTATTCAGCTTGATGCTACACAAGGTGTGACTATAACATAACGGGATTGGTGCTATCACAGAGTTAGTATACGTGCGCCGAAGATGAACGACCAATAACTGTGAAGTGTGAAGCCTTCTCAGTCGAATGTGACATATCTGGTATCTGTAGAGAAATCCGTGTGTCCGTGAGCTGCGTTTGTGTGTAAGAGCTGTTCTTTTGTTTTACCGGAAAAGTAATAGGTGTAATAATAGACCATTGAACTGCCGTCAAGTTTCAAATGAAACTTAAAAAGCTGTTACTGAAACCTATATTTTACTAAAATAAGTGTCTGGCGATGACTGTTCATCGCGTTCGCAAGTTTTTAAGTGGTTCAAGGGTTTCCGAGATGGCCGAGAAGTCGCTGAAGATGATGTTGGCCCAGCAACATCGTCAAATTACGATAGCAGTGACCGCGGGATCGTCGACATTGGACCATGGATCAATGGATGAATCACCTTTTTGCTACACCAAGTCACTGGTCATCCACGCGAACGGTGGTTGGAAATGTGCGCTGCGCCAATGACGCAGGCTGATGGGAGCGGTATTATACCCTGGGAGACATTCTTCTGCACTCGCATTGGACCTGTGGTAGTAATCAAAGGCATGCTGAGAGCTGTGGACCACCTGCACGACTTCATGCCTTGCCGGCGGCGATGTCAGTGGGATAACTGTCCATATCTCAAAACGTCATCTTGGACACATCTGACAACATTGCAGAGTGCGCCCGAAACTGCTTTGCCCCAATACTTCTAATTTCTTGGAAAGAGTGAGAACATGTGGCGAATCTTGATTTTTCACTTACAATACAAAAACTAAGCACCAGTGCGTGAACTGGAAGGGCCCAACTTCACTGAGAACGAGAAAAACTCGAATGACCAAATCACAATGCAAAATGATGATGGTTGTTTTTCCTGATAATGATGGAATTGTGTATCTTCACTAGATTTCTGAAAGCCAGACTATTAGTCAACGTTATTGTCTTTCCGTTCTTGCTCAGATACGTGAATAAGAAAGAAACGACCTGTATTGTGGAATAAAAAGTCATGAACCCTCTGTCAGGCACTTAAGTGTGAATTGCAGAGTAACCATGTAGATGTAAAACCATGACCGTGCGACAGTGGTTTGAGGAGCTTTATAGTGTACCCACGTTGACGTCTTTGCTGCGAATTTAGCTTGATGTGAATCCAGTGGGACCCATTTGGGTTGCTATCAGACGCCAGCAGAGCGTACACAAATCAGCAACACCTTATTTACGCGAATCACATGCCACATACCTCCACAAACCTACCAAAAAAAAAAAAAAATCGGATCCCTGATACGCAGACTCAGTGATGTACCGGGTGATCAAATAGTCAGTATAAATTTGAAAACTTAATAAATCACGGAATAATGTAGATAGAGGGTACAAATTGACACACATGCTTGGAATGACATGGGGTTTTATTAGAACCAAAAAGTGCAAAAGTTCAAAACATGTCCGACAGATGGCGCTTCATCTGATCAGAATAGCAATAATTAGCATAACAAAGTAAGACAAAGCAAAGGTGATGTTCTTTACAGGAAATGCTCAATATGTCCACTATCATTCCTCAACAATAGCTATAGTCGAGGTATAATGTTGCGAACAGCACTGTAAAACATGTCCAGAGTTATGGTGAGTCATTGGCGTCGGATGTTGTCTTTCAGCATCCCTAGAGATGTCGGTCGATCACGATACACTTGCGACTTCAGGTAACCCCAAAGCCAATAATCGCACGGACTGAGATCGGGGGACCTGGGAGGCCAACCATGATGAAAGTGGCGGCAGAGCACACGATCATCACCAAACGACGCGCGTAAGAGATGTTTCACGCGTCTAGCAATATGGGGTGGAGCGCCATCCTGCATAAACATCGTACGTTCCAGGAGGTGTTTAACAGCCAGGCTGGGGATGATGCGATTCTGTAACATATCGGCGAACCTCTCACCCTCACGGTATCAGTTTTGCTGTCCAGCGCCATCTGTCGGACATTTTGTGAACTTTTTTTGTTCTAATAAAACCCCATGTCATTCCAAGCATGTGTGTCAATTTTTACCTCTCTATCTACATTATTCCGTGGTTTGTTAAGTTTTCAAATTTATAGTGACTTTTTGATCACCCGGTATTTTGTCCTAAAGACAAACAAGCACGCGCGGCTCCCCCCGTCGGAGGTTCGACTCCTCCCTCGGGCTTGGGGGTGTGTGTTGTCCTTGGCGTAAGTTAGTTTAAGTTAGATTAAGTAGTGCGTAAGCCTAGGGACCGATGACCTCAGCAGTTTGGTCCCATAGTCGTTACCACAAATTTCCAAATTTATTAAGCAGATGGTCATAATGTTTTGGCTCGTCAGTGTATTTTTTCAAATAAAATGTTTTACAGCAGTAGACCCGTTATTTAGTAGCCACACCTTGTATGTGCAGCATTGAATAGAAATAATTAGGGTCCGCCAGCAAGCCTCTCTTTGGAAGCCTGTACGAAGCAATTTCTGTAGTGCGACGCTCTTCGCTAAGAGTGCGTAGATTCTGGCGGGAACGGCGGGGTAGACGCGCGACGAGGCACACCGCAAAAAATGTCCCACCTTAAATCGGCTTCTTGCCGAGTAATGAACCTAGAGGCCCTAGAGTGTTCTAGGCGTGCGGAAAATCTGTCACTGTACGTCCTGTTTCCCGCTTTCATTCCTCAGTGTCGCGCGGCAGACTGCTGCAATAACTTGAAAGTCGGCGTGTGTGTGGTGGCTAGTATTCCCAGTTAGTTCATAGATCTCTGCTTCTCGATACGGATTATATGCCATGAGATGCAAGCTCTCGGGATGTTGTGTTATTTCCATTAGTCCGGCGCTGTCGAGGAAACAGATGGACAAGGCATCTGTAAGTGGGATTAGCATCGCCGAGAGCGAAGACGGCGGCTGCAAGCACGAGGCGCTCTACCCTGCCGCCAGGTATGAGGTAATTGACGATCGGAAATTACGACTCAGAGGACGCCGGCACTGCTTCGGGGTTTGCACTCGGGGCTAACGATCTCTTCCCAGTTTGCCTTTAATGAGATGACGCGTTTGAATTATTGCACCCTCCATTTTAAATCATTAGCGGGCGGTGTTTAGAAATTTCTTCTGCTCGAGAACTGCGTATAAGAAGAAGCTTTTTCTGCAGACAACTTTATTGTTCTGGTAGCGTTTGCGTCCTTCGAATTCGTTACGGCACCGGATCGAGTAGCGAAGTGTTTTTGCAGATGAAAGAACCTGTTTTATGAAGTTCCCTAATTTGATTGACGTTGATACCCATCTAGCTGTGCTAGTTGCCTTTTTAATTCCCGCAGAAATCTTTTGTCCAATTGTTTCGCATCACAACGTTGATATTATGATGTACGAAACACGTAATTAACTAACTAATTAATTTCAGTCCTCAAGTTCAGTGCAGTTCTAAAATTGTCCTTAATAATAGCAACATACGCAACATTTACTAGAGATTTTTTCTTATTGTATTGTCTCTGTCATCTTGTGCGCTACATTTAGGGCCAATTAAATTACTGAGACTTACTTAGAAGCAACTATTATGGGAGCTCATTTAGGTACTTTTAAGGGTAGGAGTGTGAGGGGGAGCTAGGAAAATTCTAAACTCAATCAAGTCTGTAGAGTACAAAATTGTGAGGTTTATAAAAATAATGGAAACTGCTTAATAATTAGCAGTTAAGCAACGAGTACCATGTTTTAATATGCGAGCTACGTAAAAAAACTATTTTTTGTCGTATTAGATACTTTTATTTGGGTAAAATAGAAAAAAGGATGAATGTTGTTACGTGCAGCTGTGAGCAATGGCCTTTTGAGAAGAACCCGACTCCAAGTGTCCGCTGCATGCTGTTCATTTCGTAATATTCGGCCGAAATCTAGTTGAGAAGACCTTTAGTCGGTGATAGCAGTAGATCCTGTCGGAAACGTTCTCCAGATTAAAACTCTGTGTCGGAGTGGGACTCGAACCTGCTACGTTTGATTTTCCCGGTAAGTGCTCCACCGATGTGCTATCGAAACGCAACTGGCGAGCCAGCCTTACAGCTTTACTTCCGCCAGTACGATGCTCCTACCTCTCAAACTTCCTGCGTACCTTGCGGGACTAGCACTCCTGGAAAATAGGCTACACCGGAGAACTGGCTAAGCCACAGCCTAAGAAATTGTCGGGTTTGAAACTGATGGTCAGTGGCAGGACATGTCACTCGCGTCTGGTCCCTGTCGCATAGTGTCTTTTTACGACACTGATGTTACGCCGTGCTACAGGGCTGTGAGGTTACAGAATTCCTTGCACAGACCTTGTACACTCCCACGTCAACAAATCTGTCAACCTCATTTACGGCGTGGCCATGGACAGATCCAAAACGATGGCGCTTTGTCATGTTTCCATACCTTACTGCGCAAATTCCACGCAGCCGATTGGCACAGGCACACTGTTTCACTGCCGCGAGGAAACTCAGCGGTGGAGGGTCCGATGAACGTTTAGCACCAGTTGTCCACCGTGTACAGCACCCAGGGGGACCAAAATGCTTATTTAAGAGGTAACAAACATTTTGTCCGCTGATGTTTGATGTTCCGCGTATACGAAAAATAAAGCGAACTATAATCTTTTATCGACGTTGTGTAATTATCAAAATGGTTCAAATGGCTCCGAGCACTATGGGACTTTAACTTCTGAGGTCCCCTAGAACTTAGAACTACTTAAACCTAACTAACCGAAGGACATCACACACATCGATGCTCGAGGCAGGATTCGAACCTGCGACCGAAGCAGTCGCTCGGTTCCGGACTGAAGCGCCTAGAACCGCACGGCCGCCGCGGTCCTGTAATTATCAGTCCACCTCCTTAGCCTAGTAGTCAAATCCTCATGCAGAGGACATGGGTTCGATTCCCGATAGTGCCAGGAATTTTTCCTTACGAGGGCATTTGAACTGGGATGCACTGAAACCTTGTGATGGCAACTGAGGAAGTACGTGATTGAGAGGTAGGAACGTCGACAACGGCTGGGAGTGTGGTGTGCCGATCCCATGCTCCTAAGTACCGTATCCGTTGGTGTATAACTGAGGATGACACGGCGGTCGGACGACTATCGCGTGGTCTGACACCGAGGTTCCCGTTCCTTTCTGTGATTCTCAAGATTGACGAAATATTACAGTGACAAATAGTTACTTGTGCAGTACTTATCCCTTCTGTAAACAGGGCGGCTGAAGGTGGGAACTACACCGGTATCTGTCGGGCTGTGAAATACACTGACAGAAAGAAAAAATCGCAACACCAAAAAATAATTAATGTAGAACAATGAAATTTCGGGAATACATTTGCCTAGGTAACATATTTAACTGATTAACATTCCAAGACAACAAGTTAAATTATTTGCAAGAAAAGCGACTGCAAATGTGAAATGATGGTACATTAATAACCGGCGTAACCGCTAGAATGTTGAATGCAAGCATGCAAACGTGCCTGCATTGTGTTGTACAGGTGCCGGATGTCAGTTTGTGGGATGGAGTCCCACGCCTGTTGCACTTGGTCAATACAGGGACGGCTAATGTTTGTGCATAACGCTGAATTGTCGCCCGATCATATCCCATGTGTGCTCGATCGGAAACAGATCTGCTGATCGAGCGGGCCGAGGCAGCGCGTAAACACTGCGCAGATCATGTTGAGTTACAACAGCGCTTTGTGTACGAGCGTTGTTGTGTTGTAAAACACCCCATGGCTCAAAAGGTTCAAATGGCTCTGAGCACTATGGGACTCAACTGCTGAAGTCATTAGTCCCCTAGAACTTAGAACTAGTTAAACCTAACTAACCTAAGGACATCAAAAACATCCCTGCCCGAGGCAGGATTGGAACCTGCGACCGTAGCGGTCTTGCGGTTCCAGACTGCAGCGGCTTTAACCGCACGGCCACTTCGGCCGGCAAAACACCCCATGGAATGCTATTCATGAATGGTAGCAAAACACTCGTATGACCAGACTGACGTACAGTTTTGCAGCGAGGGTGTGTGAGATAAGCACGAGAGTGCTCCTGTTGCCTTACTAAACGGCACAACCACCTTAACACCAGGTGTAGGTTCACGTGTCTAGCACGTAGACATATTGGGTGCATGCCCTCAGCTGGGCTCCTTCTAGCAAACACACGGACATCACTGGTACCGAGGCAGAACGGGATTTCATCAGAAAACACACCAGACCTCCATCCTGCCGTCCAGTGAACTCGCGCTTGACACCACTGAAGAGGTTGCAAATGGCCGTGGTTTGGGGACAGTGGAATGCACGCTACAGGGTGTTCGGATCAGAGCTGTCCTTGAAGTAACCGATTTGTAACAGTTCGTTGTGGCTCACTGCTGCTCAGATTACTGTGCAGATGCGGTGCGATGCGCCACAGCCATATGCCGAATGGTCTTCCCTTTCGATAGTGGCGCGTAGCTGTCCGCAGCCCGGTCTTCCTGCTGCCGCACCTTATCGTGACCACCGCTGCCAGCAATTATCTACTGTGGCAATATTCCTGTTAAGTCTTTCTGCAGTATTGCTGAAGGAGCATCCAGCTTCTCGTAATACTATTGCACAACTTCGTTCAAACACAGTGAGCTGTTGATAATGGCCGGCCCTGGTGACCGAGCGGTTCTAGGCGCTACAGTCTGGAACCGTGCGACCGCTACGGTCGCAGGTTCGAGTCCTGCCTCGGGCATGGATGTGTGTGCTCTCCTTAGGTTAGTTAGCTTTAAGTAGTTCTAAGTTCTAGGGGACTTACGACCTCAGCAGTTGAGTCCCATAGTGCTCAGAGCCATTTTGTTGATAATGGCGTTTTTGTCGCCTTAAAGGCACTCTTGACTAACATCAACTCACCATGTCCAATCTCAAAGGTAGCTAAAGCTCACGACCGTTACAGTATGTATTTAAAGCAAGCCTGATTTGCATACTTATAATGGCGGTACTAGTGCCATTCTCATACGACTCGCGCAAAATTATAATAGAAATTATCTTTCAGATGTAGAAACACACCTACCAACATTCGTTGTCGCACAACTCCTTGTTGGTGTTGCGATTTCTGCGTCCGTCAGTGTACACAGGCTGTTTCAGGAGGAATAGTAAATATATTGGGAGGTGGTGGTATAGAAGAATTGCAACAAACATGCCGTATAACATGTGTCCAATTTTTATTGAGTATAAAGGTACAACTGAGTTCAATGCATTTTCATTTCGTCTGTTGGTACACACCTTGCTGTGGGCATATTTTTCAAATGTCAGCAGTAATGTGTTGATGTTCACGTTGTGAAGTTGTGCTTTGGTTTACATTCACGTTTTCATTTTGATATGTTGGCCAAGTCTACTACACTGAAGCATACTATTTCCTAACTGCAGACTACCAGATTAAAGAATGTTTACTCGTGTGTTTACAGTGCCGAGCAGATATATTGAAATGAACAGACTGCCGGCAAAACGTGGTCCTTCAACAAGCACACACACAATTTCTGCAGGTACCGGTATTTCACATTACGTATGCACGGGTTCCATCTGTATCACTTACAACTCAGAGAACACTTTGGAGCAGGAGATGAAGACAGACGATTGGGATTTTGTCATTGGACGCTTGAAGATCGCCAGGTATTCTACTTTTACTCTTCACTGATGAAGCCAGTTTCACTCGTCACGGCAATAATAACACACATGCATCAGTGGTCTCAACAAAACCAACATGCCACTGTGCAGAGGCATTTTCAAGAACGCTTCTCTGTAAATGTGTGGTGTGGTTTGATAGACAAACAGTTGATTGGGCCTGTTTTGTTACCACACAGTCTTACAGCACCCCGTTATCTATACTTGCTTCAATTGGGCATCCAGCATTATTGAAAGAGGTTCCTTTGGCTACAAGAATGCATGTTTCCATTCAGCATGACGGGACTCCTGTCCATGTAGTCTAAACCTAACATTCGCCGGATGATGGATCGGTAAATATGGGTGCGTTTCTTGGCCACCAAAGTTCACGGGTCTGATCCCTTCGAATCTTTGCCTGCGGGGATGGTTGGAAGGCGATGTGTACATGGAACAAGTAACCACAGGAGCCGATTTGATCGTTCGGATTATGAGTACTACAACCCTCATAAAAGCATGGAAAGACGACCGCAGAAGAACTTGGTTCAAATGGCTCTGAGCACTATGGGACTTAACATCTGAGGTCATCAGTCCCCTAGAACTTAGAACTACTTAAACCTAACTAACCTAAGGGCATCACACACACCCATGTCCGTAGCAGTCGCGCGGTTCCGGACTGAAGCGCCTAGAACCGCATGGCCACAACGGCCGGCCAGAAGAACTACACTTGGGGTTATTAAATTGAAATTTTTGAAAATCAACTGTTTGTTTGGGTTACATACTAACAGTTGTATCGCTGTACTCAGCAAAAATTGGCACTTTTATTGCAATTCGTCAATACTATGAGTTCCTAAAGTACACTACTGGCCATTAAAATTGCTACACCACGAAAATGACGTGCTACAGACGCGAAATTTAACCGACAGGAAGAGGATAGTGTGATATGCAAATGATCAGCTTTTCAGAGCATTCACACAAGGTTGGCGCCGGTGGCGACACCTACAACTTGCTGACATGAGGAAAGTTTCCAACCTATTTCTCATACACAAACAGCAGTTGACCAGCGTTGCCTGGTGAAACGTTGTTGTGATGCCACATGTAAGGAGGAGAAATGCGTACCATCACGTTTCCGACTTTGATAAAGGTCGGATTGTATCCTATCGCGATTGCGGTTTATCGTATCGCGACATTGCTGCTCGCGTTGATCGATATGCAATGAGTGTTAGCAGAATATGGAATCGGTGGGTTCAGGAGGGTAATACGCAACGCCGTGCTGGATCCCAACGGCCTCGTATCACTAGCAGTCGAGATGACAGGCATCTTATCCGCATGGCTGTAACGGATGGTGCAGCCACGTCTCGGTGCCTAAGTCAACAGATGGGGACGTTTGCAAGACAACAACCATCTGCACGAACAGTTCGACGGCGTTTGCAGCAGCATGGACTATCAGCTTGGAGACCATGGCTGCGGTTATCCTTGACGCTGCATCACAGACAGGAGCGCCTGCGATGGTGTACTCAACGACGAACCTGGGTGCACGAATGGCAAAACGTCATGTTTTCGGATGAAGCCAGGTTCTGTTTACAGCATCATGATGGTCGCATCCGTGTTTGGTGACATCGCGGTGAACGCACATTGGAAGCGTGTATTCGTCATCGCTATACTGGCGTATCACTCGGCGTGATGGTACGGGGTGCCATTGGTTACACGTCTCTGTCACCTCTTGTTCGCATTGACGGCACTTTGAACAATGGACGTTACATTTCAGATGTGTTACGACCCGTGGCTCTACCCTTCGTCCGATCCCTGCGAAACCCTACATTTCATCAGGATAATGCACGACCGCATGGTGCAGGTCCTGTACGGGCCTTTCTGGATACGGAAAAAGTTCGACTGCTGCCCTGGCCAGCCCATTCTGCAGATCTCTCACCAATTGAAAACGTCTGGCCAATGATGGCGGAGCAATTGGCTCGTCACAATACGCCAGTCACTACTCTTGACCAACTGCGGTATCGTGTCGAAGCTGCATGGGCAGCTGTACCTGTACACGGCACCCAAGCCCTGTTTGACTCAATGCCCAGGCGTATCAAGGCCGTTATTACGGCCAGAGGTGGATGTTCTGGGTACTGATTTCTCAGGATCTATGCACCCAAATTGCGTGAAAATGTATCACATGTCAGTTCTAGTATAATATATTTGTCCAATGAATACCCGTTTATCATCTACATTTCTTCTTGGTGTAGCAATTTTAATTGCCAGTAGTGTATTTACTTGTTCCTCCTGAGACACGCGTACACCAGTCTCGGCCGGAAGTGGGAGTGATCCAGCAGTTGAGATAGCGGCGGCCTGGACAGGGTGAGGGCGACAGGGGAGCAGCCGAGTGCGTGTGACAGCTCGCAGGCCGTGGCTGCGGTGGGTTCTGGTTCTTGCGCAGCCGCCCGGCTTTTTGTGTCGGCAGGCGGACAGCGCGCCGCTGCGCCGTGTCTTGTCGTGTAGCCGCCTGCCGCGCAGCCGGGCCGGCACCGGCCGCGGTCTTGCAGCGCACGTCGTGTCGGCCGCCGGCTGATCCCGCTTTGTTCCCGGCGTCGGGCCGCGTCTCTTTCCGCGAAGCCGTCTGCCGGGGGATGCGACGCGGCATAGTGATTCCCTTCTCTACACGGCGGCTATCAGCTCTAGCTGAACGACATCTCTGTGTCGAGTATCGCAGCGAATAAGTCGGACAGGTCGCTGCGCGCTATAGTCCAATTAAAATTGCTTAATAGTTGAAGTCTGTCACTTGCTACTACAGTGTTGCCACATCCGCTGCCGGTTACCGCTCCGTTATAGGCGGCACACAAACGCGGCGGGTCACATCCCAAATGCTGTTAATGTATTGTGTTGTTGAGGTCTTCAGTCCAGAGACTGGTTTGATGCAGCTCTCCATGATACTCTATCCTGTGCAAGCTTCATCATCTCCCAGTACCTACTGCAGCCTACACCCTTCTGAATCTGCTTAGTGTATTCATCTCTTGGTCTCCCTCTACGATTTTTACCCTTGGTGAGCCCTTGATGTCTCAGAACATGTCCTACCAACCGATCCCTTCGTCTAGTCAAGTTGTGCCACAAACTCCTCTTCTCCCCAGTTCTATTCAATGCCTCCTCATTAGTTATGTGATCTACCCATCTAATCTTCAGCATTCTTCTATAGCACCACGTTTCGAAAGCTTCTAATCTCTTCTTATCTAAACTATTTATCGTCCACGTGTCACTTCCATACATGGCTACACTCCATACAAATACTTTCAGAAACGACTTCCTGACACTTAAATCAATACTCGATGTTAACAAATTTTTCTTCTTCAGAAACGCTTTCCTTGCCATTGCCAGTCTACATTTTACATCCTCTCTACTCAGACCATCCTCAGTTATTTAAGACATGCACGGAAAAACGGGCTAACCTTCAAATGTAAAAGCTTAGATATAAGTGTTGCCAGTCGGCCGGAGTGGCCGTGCGGATCTAGGGGCTACAGTCTGGAACCGCGTGACCTCTACGGTCGCAGGTTCGAATCCTGCCTCGGGCATGGATGTGTGTGATGTCCTTAGGTTAGGTAGGTTTAAGTAGTTCTAAGTTCTAGGGGACTGATGACCACAGCAGTTAAGTCCCATAGTACTCAGAGCCATTTGAACCATTTTTGCCAAGTGTTGCCATATGTTACAACTTATCTCTAAGCTTTTACATTTGAAGGTTAGCTCGTTTTCCCGCGCATGTCTTCAGTTTCTCGCTGTCGTTTGCTACCTGAAACTATCCTCACACTGGGTTCACGGGCCGCTGCCTTACAAACCGATGAGCAGTCCAGGATGGCACTTGTTTGCAGGCTACACCCGACGCAGGTCTAATCCAAGCGAAAAAAGGAGGCTATGAAGAAAAGTAAGAGCAAATAAAAAAGTCAAAACGATGGAGTATCGTTTCAGTTGTGCGACTGGATTCGTGATTTCCTGTCAGGAAGGTCGCAGTTCGTAGTAATAGACGGAAAGTCATCGAGTAAAACAGATGTAATATCCGGCGTTCCCCAAGGAAGTGTTATAGGCCCTCTATTGTTCCTGAACTATATTAACGACATAGGAGACAATCTGAGTAGCCGTCTTAGATTGTTTGCAGATGATGCTGTCATATACCGTCTTGTAAAGTCATGAGATGATCAAAACGACTTGCAAAACGATTTAGATAAGATATGTGTATGGTGCGAAAAGTGGCAATTGACCCTGAATAAAGAAAAGTGTCAAGTTATTCACATGAGTACTAAAAGAAATCAGGTAAATTTCAGTTACGCGATAAATCACACAAATCTAAAGCCTGTAAATTCAACTAAATACTTAGGGATTACAATTACAAATAACTTAAACTGGAACGATCACATAGATAATATTGTGGGTAGAGCAAACCAAAGACTGCGATTCATTGGCAGAACACTTAGAAGGTGCAACAGGTCTACTAAAGAGAATGCTTACACCACGCTTGTCCGCCCTATTCTGGAGTATTGCTGTGCGGTGTGGGATCTGCATCAGGTGGGACTGACGGATGACATCGAAAAAGTACAAAGAAGGGCAGCTCGTTATGTATTATCGTGAAATAGGGGAGATAGTGTCGCAGACATGATACGTGAATTGGAGTGGCAATCATTAAAACAAAGGCGTTTTTCGTTGCCACGGGATCTTCTCATGAAATTTCAATCACTAGTTTTTTCCTCCGATTGCGAAAACATTCTGTTTGCACCCACCTACATAGGGAGAAATGATCATCACGATAAAATAAAAGAAATCAGGGCTTGCACAGAAAAATTTGAGTGCTCGTTTTTCCTGCGTGCCGTTCGAGAGTGGAACGGTAGAGGGTGCATTGAACCCTCTGCCAGGCACTTTATTGTCAATAGCAGAGTAATGACGTAGATGTAGCTGACGAAAATGACGCGGTGAAATATTATAAATAATTGGATTTACAAATAAGAAAATTTCACTGGCACTGACGACATTCGAATTTGCGACCTTCGACACGCCTGATTTATATTCTAACTAATCCGCTACGCCACTATACAGTACTCCTGTATTTATGACTCTGATGACTCGTGCGCTTCAAAAATTCGGCTTCATACAATGTCGTGCGAAGGTTTTGTAAAGTATGCCGATCTCTGTGATTACAACAACTCTGTACGTGACGCTGAATCGCATCTTGTGCCGAAGGATCCACCAGTGTTTGGTTGGTGCTGTGTATGAAACGTTTGTATTTCGTTAGCGTCGTTTTGTGTGTGTTTTGGTTTCGGTGTGTTTATCATATGTGATGAAATACGAAAGAAAAGCAGCAGACCCATGATTCGGGATCCAATACATCAAGAAAGGAAAGCCGGACAAGGAATTGGAAGTAAAGTGACCGATTGTTGTGGTAGTCTGCCAACAGCCAACGGTTCAGGCGTAACGTTAGCGCTCTGATTAGAGGAAACCAGCTGCAACGCGTGAAGCGTCAGCTGTCAAGTAATTTTAATCGTACTGTAGCTGTCACTTACAGCTGGTAGGCCTCACTGCAGCGCATTTAGTGGAGATTACCGCGAATACGAGGCGCGCTTGTGATGCTTTAATCATCACTTCGAAGAAATAAAGTTACGAGGGACATTTCATAAATAATGCACAATACACTAACTTTTATCTACTTCCATGTTTTTCAATATCTCTTTACAGTCCTTCAATATAATTTCCCTGCTTCTCTATAACTGAATTCCAACTTCTCGGAAGCTCTATTATCCCATCCAGGGCACCACTTCTGTTCATCCGTCGAGTGGCTCGGGTAACGGTGGTAGAAAGCTCTCCCAGAGAAAGATAACGATATCCACGCCAAGGGTTTTTCAACTTCGGGAACAAATCGAAGTCTGATGGACTCATGTGCGGGCTGTAGGGAGGATGTGGCATCCGTTCTCGCGCAGTTTTTGGCTACAACATTGCCGATATGCGGCAGAGCATTGTCGCGGAAAACGAATGGCCCGGCCTCGAGTAACTGAGGTCGGGTTTTTTGCATTTTTCTGCGCAGACTTTGTTGAAGTTACGATAATGCAGTGCTCTGACACTTGTTCCACACGAGAGTGTATCTGTCATGGTGATTTCTTGATAATAACAAGAAAAAATAATCATTTGCTTAGTTCGCAGCAAGGTCTGAAGCTCTCCACTCATTGAACTGTGATTTCAACTCAGGTTCAAAGTCTGTAATCCTCGTTTTTGCAATATCGACAATTCGACACAAGAATCTTGGGCCTTCAGGGTCGAACCATTGAGGAGCATCGCAATGTCCACGCGCTTCTGCTTCTCTTCTGGAGTAAACCAGCGTAGGACACACCTCGCAGAAACGTTTCTCTTCTTCAAATCATTTGTTAGAATAGAAAATTCTAATGTTGGGGGAATTCCCGTGGCATCAGAGAGTTCCTTGTAACTTGCACTGCGGTCTTCTTGAAGGGCATCTGCTATAAGTTTCACACTACGTTCATCTGTTGACGTTTTCGGCCTTCAGGGTCTTGGATTATCGTCTGTGGTCATACAACCATCACGAAAACGATTAACCCAACGTGAAACCGTACTGTAAACTCACCGCGAACTCCATTTAACGCACTCTGGAGTTCTGTTAGGTTTGTGTCGCGTAAATTTTCGGTCTTGATGTACGACCTCTCGTCTTCGACAGTCACAGGACCCATGACCCCTGCAGGGTCCATTTCTACCTCTTGCCAATTTTAGATTAGAGTACACAGCGAAAAAATAAAAAAAAAATGCGTGCTTCTTCCTGAAGCTCCCAACCACATCTGGTGTAATTTTCATTGTTTTCCATCAAAAAGTCCGCAGTAATAACAACCTGTCATTATTAATGAAATGTCCCTCGTATTACTTCTTAACTTGAAAGAAGTGCTTATTCAGGAAAAGAACAGCAACAGGACGTGTATAATATTTCACCTTGGCTGCTCATGACATTTCGCTGATACGAGGGTCATCCAGAAAGTAAAGAACGATTGTGTGCCACAGCCACGGCCACGGCGATCCACCACCACCTCCACGGTCGCAGTCTACCGTTTGTTCCCCCGTCCCCCATCTGAGCGTGTGTGCTGAGTGGTCAGGCCTGTTTGTTCCGAAATCTTTCGCAGTAGCGGCGACCATTGAGAATCACGGCAGATAGGAAGTTCGTAGTGTCATTCGTTTGCTGAATGCACAAAATGTTCTGCCCATCGGAATTTATCAGCGAGTAAACAATATCTGTGGTGATAGTGCGATGGACAAGTTTTCAGTGACGTGGAATGTTGTCGGCAAAGATGTTTTTGATTCACGATCATGCGTGGCCTCCTGCATCAGATCGAACACAGTAAGAACTTCAGGGCTCTAAGTGGGAAATTTTTGGACATTTTCCTTACAGCCCTGTCTTGGCACCAAATGATTTTCACTCATTCCCGAAACTAGAGGAATTTTTGGGTGGAAAACAATTCGCAAACGATGATGACCTCAAACGGGCAATGGCATCCCGGGTCTAATATTTTTTCTGTAGAGGAGTACAATATGGGAATTCCGAAAAACTGGTCGCATGTTACAATAAGGGCCTTGACAGTTGTGCCTACTGCAGTCGAAAGTAGAGTAAGGTACTGTAAATTTGTAAATGAAGTTTTGTATTGATAATTGATATGTTTCGTTTTTATTTAATTATTCTAAAATTTTATTCACTTTCTGGATGGCGCTTGTATTACCCGTAAAACTACCTTCCCCGGTGGTGCCTCCATTTTCACAGCTATGTTTCAGTCGCGAAATGCAATACTGAAGCTTTGTTTGAAAGTATGTCACCTGATTTTGTCATATTTTCAACTTCCTTGTCCGTCAAACCCTCTCTCCTGCGGTAGTAACTATTCACTTTTTTGGCATGACTCAGGTCCTGCATAGTTTCCTAACGTCAGAACACTTAAACGTAAAACCTAATGTCACAGTAATAAAATCCAAGAGAGAGTCGTTACCGTCTTTGGCTAGTAATGCCGAAGTCTCGGTTTCCGGTGACAACCTCAGTTTTTTCGCTGGTGGAAAAGTCTGGAGGAGCCCCCCCCCCCCCCCCCCCCTCCCCTACAACTTTCTGACGCCAGCTGAAAAGACGCTTGAATTTAAAAGTAGCAAAATTGACGCTCAAGTCACCGAAGAAGCGTTTTACGTCGGAGGACTTGCACCAGTCTTCGTGACACATGACGTTTATTTATTAGCCGCAAAACATTGGTCGTTATTTGCCCGGTTAGAGACAGAGACACTTTTATGTACTGCTACTAAGAATCTTATTCTGTGCAAGGTTCCAGACAAGTTCTATTGGATATAGGTCTAGATGCCATGGCGGTAGAAGGAAGGCAACCGTCTTGCAAAACTTTGTCGCTGAAATAAACTGGAATAAGAGGATTGGTGCCCCTTAATTAATGCCAAAAGTTCGGCTTCCCTTGTCTCTACGTATTTTAACTTTTCTCTCTCCAGTTCTACATGATAGTCCGACGTTTTGCTGTCATAGCCATTCTTGTGTTCTGCTTTCGAATACCCAGGTGACCAAAGAGATTATTCAGTTGAATGGACAGTCATGCAACAAAACAGTGCATTTGGTGTAAAAAATACGCTTATCTTTAGATCTCCACTGCAGTGGCGGTGTGAACACGCTTGGAATTAATTATGCAAATAAATGTCTTGCTGTACAAGTAAAAAGAAGCAGCCACAGGGACTGACCTGCGTGAAGGCAGGAGTCTGTAGATAACGAACTCTGAGTGTTACGGCAAACACTTGTCCGTTGACACCACTCTAGACTTTGAATTCCAGAGACTGTTACCCCCCATCGGCGCGATGATACAACGACACGGTCCACTGGAGGCGGAAACAGATCTTCACGCTGGACGGTGGTGAAAACAGACTTGCTGCGCTCATCATTTACGGCCGTATATCAAGATCACGGCGTGGCGGCGGCACATCGCATGGCACGTATCGTACCCAAACCCAAACCGGGCAAGGATCTGACCTAGCCAACTCACCATAGACCCATCAGCCTTCTACTAACGATGTATGAATTATTCGAAGGATTATCCTTTGCCGTGTACGACTATGAATCTTTGAACAGGAGATAATGCACACGGACTAGTTCACTTTCCAACCATCACTGTCACCAGGGGTTCAACTCATACGAGTGTCTGAATTCATCGCATATAGCCGGCCGGAGTGGCCGAGCGGTTCAAGGCGCTACAGTCTGGAACCGCACGACCGCTACGGTCGCAGGTTCGAATCCTGCCTCGGGCATGTATGTGTGTGATGTCCTTAGGTTAGTTAGATTTAAGTAGTTCTGAGTTCTAGGGGACTTATGACCACAGCAGTTGAGTCCCATAGTGCTCAGAGCCATTTGAACCATCATCGCATATAACATCAACAACGCCAACAACACCGCGGCAGCCTTCCTTGATGTGCAGATAGCTTTAGGTCTGGCCAGCGAAACTCCTCACCAACCTTCAAGATCCTCATACCATTACTGGACAGCTTCCTTTAAGACCGACGGCTTGTAGTAAAGATCGGCGGTCAACGGTCCAGCGGTAAACAACTCACATATCTCATCCCCAAATGATCAGTCCTCTCCCCTATCCTATTTTTCATGTATGTTAATGACATGCCAGTGTTGCCCCAGGTTGTTCTTGCCGAGTTCGCCGACGACAATGCGCTACTGACCAGCAGCCATCGCGTCACTGCAGCCACTGCACGTCTCCAACAACAGCTACATCTAACCGAACAACCGACTGTAACGAATCATACCCATCTTAATGCCGAGAAGATGAGAACCATTATGTTCACGAGCCGACGCCCGGGTCGACCGACTTGCTCGTACTGCACAACACAGAACTCGACAGTGCCAATCAAGTCAAATACTTGGGAGTATGGACAATAAACTTCTCTTCAAGCTTCGTGTTCAGTCGCAGTGCCTGAAACTACTACACCTGCTTCGTCAACTTTATCCAATATTTGGAAGCACCGCCCCACATGCAAGGACATAATTACAAGGCGATAATCCTTCCAGCACTGCTGTATGTCTGGACCATCTGGGACACGATTTGCGACTCCATCTTGAGACTATTGCAGGTGATCGAAAACAGGTGCCTATGGCTCAGCCAGGGTGCATGTGACACCTGTTCTTCATCAAGAACTGAACGTGCCACGGTCAGAAATCTCTTTATCGCCTCCCCTCACAAAATTCTTGCCAAAATAGTTGCACTTCGACCTACAATACACCAGCTGGACTACACAGGCTCCGTCATCACCAAAGATAACACAGAGCTTAAGGTTCCTCATGCAATTATTGAGGCCCCTCAGTAACTACCCAACTTAAGCAACCTCATCTCAACAGAGCCAACGCACCAAGAACCCATGTCCCTGTTTAAGCGAATGTAAAGGTAAATGGAAATGCCGTGTGGCTAGGGCCTCCCGTCGGGTAGACCGTTTACCTGATGCAAGACTTTCGAGTTGACATCACTTTGGCGACTTACGTATCGATGGGGATCAAATGACGATGATAAGGACAACACAACACCCAGTCCCTGAGCGGAGAAAATCTCCGACCCAGTCGGGAATCGAACCAGGGCCGTTAGGTATGACATTCTGTCGCGTTAATCACTCAGCTACCAGGGGCGGACAATGTAAAGGTTGAGTTCCCTCTTCACCACTTCCACTGAAATCCAGCCAATACACTTGGTAGCACTTCGACGACACCCAAAACCAAGGGGGGGGGGGCGGTTGGGGAGGGGGGTGGAAGTGCATCGCAACTCTCGGGAGGAGTGGCTATTTCCTCCTTCTGACTGCCGGCCTGCGATGCTTCGTGGACATGCAGCATCTTTGCGGTGCTCGAAGGCGGAGCGATGTTATCGATCGTCGATGACGCCGCAACCATAGAGAAGTAGTGAATACAAAACAAAACTCGGCATTTGACATCAACTAAACGCTGGGGCACTGCTAATTGTCACTATTCTTCGCATTCTGTCACTGTACAATATTTATTCACATTGTAGTGTGTCTGAACCTGCAGGTCGTATAATTAAACTACTGATGCTTCATTTGTTGTAGAAAATCTTATTTTAACACGTGTGTTCTTTCATATGCACATAATGACTCGTTCATTCTATCACCTTTTAAAATCCAACCCATAGATGGAACAGTTTTTTCTCCAATTCTGTGCAACAAAAGGTGTGAAGTTTTTGCGAATTTGGTATTTCCTTGACTTGTTCGTAATACAGAAATTGCTGTCTAATAACCTACAAACTTATCGACATCACCAATGAAATGTTTATTGTGTGCACTTATTTTGCTGTCGAACACATTTTTCAATCCTGCTGCAATCGGCATCGTGTCCCTCCCGTCATTTGCATGTCACGGACTGACTGACATTTGCTTGTTAGCACCTGCTTGCAGTTACGGTGCTTTCTCTGTTGGCAGTGGCACACCATTCTCGTTCTCATCGACAGTAAAATTAATGACATTAACAGCAAGTTGGTGCAGCTTCCCGTGGAGGTATTTTCCATGATCACTGTACACATACGCACTGCAAAGTAACAACGCGCCCTACTTCGAATTGCAACGTCGCTGCACTTCATCACGTGGCTAATTTAATTGGTGCAGCAGCCGGGTAACTACTTCGCTTCGCTGATAAAGAAGTAGTTTATTTTGTTGTTTCTGGGTACATATACGCAGTAAAAAAAAGGAAAAAAAAACCACAGCCATTGACAATTTTGGCTATCGCGCAGTAATTCTTTCACTGCATTTCAAGTCGAATAACACATACGGTAAAGATGAGAAATGAGCTCCTTATACTAGTTTTAAATTCGCCATCAATTCCTGTGACGTCATTTCCGAACTCGCCGTCTCAGTGTGACTGTAGAGTCGAATCGTGAGTCTCCGCCGCAGCGCACTCGTCACCAGAGTCTCTTGTCGACTACAAATGGACTCGACTCGCTCAGAAATGAGAGCGACTACACGAGTTCGCAAGTATAACCGCTACATACGCAACCGTTTTGAAAGAAATTTCCGCCCTGGAACTGTAATTTACGACTCACTTCATTCACATTATAATGATTTCGAGTTAAAGTGCAAGTTGAAACGTTACCAAATGTCCATCGTACATAAATGACAGATGACAGATGCAGTATAACGACTGATAGGTTAGCAGTGAATATTGTTCTGTTTATACATACAGTTATATAGATAAAACTTTTTCGAAGACTGTTGTAAATTTATTCTAATATTTAATATCTATTCAGAGGATGTTTAACAATTATGTTCATACATAAAACGAGGCGTCACCGAGTCTGTAACGACAGTACCAGAAAACATAAGAGGAGAATGAAATGCAGTTTCTAAATGGTGAATAATTATTAAAGTAAATTACAGAAATGAGTGAATTTTTAGACAACTCGCTGTTAGCCCACAAACGCAAGTTGCCGCGACCGAATGAATACAGGAACAGCGCGCTTTTTTGTTGCTGGGATATACACTATGTGATCAAAAGTATGCGAACACCCCCAAAAACATACGTCTTTCATATTAGGCGCATTGTGCTGCCAGCTACTGCCAGGTACTCCATATCAGCGATCTCAGTAGTCTGATCCACTGCAAGTACTATGACAGGCGGGAAGTGAGAAAACTTGGATTTCATGGTCGAGCGGCTGCTCATAAGCCACACATCACGCCGGTAAATGCCAAACGAGGCCTCGCGTGCTGTAAGGTGAGTAAACATAGGACGATTGAACAGTGGAAAAACGTTGTGTGGAGTGACGAATCACGGTACACAATGTGGCGATCCGATGGCAAAAAAAAAAAGGCTCTGAGCACTATGGGACTTAACTGCTCAGGTCATCAGTCCCCTAGAACTCAGAACTACTTAAACCTAACTAACCTAAGGACATCACACACATCCATGCCCGAGGCAGGATTCGAACCTGCGACCGCATCGGTCGCGCGGTTCCAGACTGTAGCGCCTAGAACCGCCCGGCTACTCCGGCCGGCATCCGATGGCAGGGTGTGGTTATGGCGAATGCCCGGTGAACGTCATCTGCCTGCGTGTGTAGTGCCAACAGTAAAATTCGGACGCGGTGGTGTTATAGTGTGGTCGTGATTTTAATGGAGGGTGCTTGCACCCCGTGTTGTTTTGCGTGGCACTATCACAGCACATGCCTACAATTATGTTTTAAGCACCTTCTTGCTTCCCACTGTTGAAGACCAGTACGGGGATGGCGATTGCATCTTTCAACACGATTGATCACCAGTTCATAATGCACGGCCCGTGGCGATGTGGTTACACGATAATAACAGCCCTGTAATTGGACTGCCCTGCACAGAGTCGTGACCTCAATCCTATAGAATAACTTTGGGGTTTTTTGCAACGCCGACTTCGTGCCAGGCCTCACCGACCAACATCGATACCTCTCCTCAGTGCAGCACTCCGTGAAGAATGGGCTGCTGTTCCCCAAGAAACCTTCTAGCACCTGATTGAACGTATGCCTGCGAGAGTGGGAGCTGTCATCAAGGATAAGGGTGGGCCAACACCATATTGAATTCCAGCATTACCGATGGAGGGCGGCACGAACTTGTAAGTCATTTTCAGCGAGGTGTCTGGATACTTTTGATCACATAGTGTAACTGTGACGTTGCTCCGTGCGCAGTTTTCGTTTGATGCAGTACATATAATTTCTTATAGTAGAGGTGAAATAAACAAGAATACAAATGTTTCGATTGCATTGGACGAAATTTGTACCTGAAATGTGAACTCTAGTGTGATTCCAAATATTGCTTCTCCTGTAATGGTACACATTTGAACTGTGTACTTTTGCATCAATTTGCATCTTACACCATCCACAGTTTCACGAAAGCACAGCTTCAGTAAAGTCCATCTGATTCCGAGAGTCGGTCATTTTTCTCTGTCAGTGCTACTATACAGCAGCAAGATCGTGTACTCATCTTTCGTGCTACCAAGTCACGCCTAGCCTTTCACTCCTGCATACTTGAGTAAGAGAGAACGAGTCGACGATATGAAGGTGCCGCAGCGCCACAGTTCTCACACCCAGACCTCCGCTTTTCAGGCACTCGGATCGGTACCAAACGTAGTATGTCGATAGAGTATCAACCATAACTCAAATTCTGGAGCTACTTTTAATTAAAGTTTACGCCCTTTGTGTTCGACGACAGCACACAGAACGAACTAAATTTGAGTTCTGTGTGCTGTCGTCGAACACAAAGGGCGTAAACTTTAATTAAAAGTAGCTCCAGAATTTGAGTTATGGTTGATACTCTATCGACATACTACGTTTGGTACCGATCCGAGTGCCTGAAAAGCGGAGGTCTGGGTGTGAGAACTGTGGCGCTGCGGCACCTTCATATCGTCGACTCGTTCTCTCTTACTCAAGTATGCAGGAGTGAAAGGCTAGGCGTGACTTGGTAGCACGAAAGATGAGTACACGATCTTGCTGCTGTATAGTAGCACTGACAGAGAAAAATGACCGACTCTCGGAATCAGATGGACTTTACTGAAGCTGTGCTTTCGTGAAACTGTGGATAGTGTAAGATGCAAATTGATGCAAAAGTACACAGTTCAAATATGTACCATTACAGGAGAAGCAATATTTGGAATCACACTAGAGTTCACATTTCAGGTACAAATTTCGTCCAATGCAAACGAAACATTTGTATTCTTGTTTATTTCACCTCTACTATAAGAAATTATATGTACTGCATCAAACGAAAACTGCGCACGGAGCAACGTCACAGTTACAGAAATTGTAAACTTTGGCAGCCGATGGATGAGTGTGTCACGCTGTAGCGCAGTTTCGCCACGTAGCTGGCAAAGATTGTAAACAGGAGACATGTCGATACCAGGGCATAAAGTATTTGCAAGTTTCATTTCTTGTACTCAGTTGGACAGTAACTACGCTTCGTAGAGAGGCGCATCAAGGATATACGCAAAAGTCAACACTTGAGACAGGACGTGTGCTTGAGCTCAGAGAAGCTGGTTGAAGTAATCAGCGAATCGCTCAAAACTTCAGTAGAAGAAATGACACTATTCTAAGATTTGACAGGAACGGGTGAACCATGGTCGAACACAGCGTCAGGAAGAAAGCTGTCGACATAGGGAGCCGTCAGAACGTGATGACCGAGCAATCGTGAGACATGCATTCAGAACCCCGTATTCGTCATTGTCGTCGATCCGACGTGCAACTCGTGCTTCAGTGACCACAAGGACCATTCGTAGGCGGCTCAGAGAAAGGGTGCTGAGCTCACGGCGGCCCGTGCGCACTGACAACTCTACGCAAACGCCGCTGCTCCCTGTCTTTAAGAGAAGGCCGTCGACCACTGTTTTCCGTGGTGAGAGATAATGCCTGAAGTGTGGTATGTTCGACACAATCTTGATACTGTCGAGCTCAGAATACTGAATTCCCTAACGATTTCCGAAATGAAGTGTCCATGCTGTAGCTACAACTATGACTCCACGACCAAAGTCTGCGGAAACCTTTTCACGTGAATCACCTGAGTACGAATGACAACTCCGCCAATGCCCTGTTCTTTTACATCTTGTGTACGCATTACTACCGCCATCTGTTTATGTGCGTATCGCAAACCCATGACTTGTATCAACTCCGTGTATACAGGGTGAGTCACCTAACATTACCGCTGTATATATTTCGTAAACCACATCAAATACTGACGAATCGATTCCACAGACCGAACGTGAGGAGAGAGGCTAGTGTAATTGGTTAATACAAACCATACAAAAATGCACGGAAGTATGTTTTTTAACACAAACCTACGTTTTTTAAAATGGAACCCCGTTAGTTTTGTTAGCACATCTGAACATATAAACAAGTACGTAATCAGAGCCGTTTGTTGCATTGTAAAATGTTAGTTACATCTGGAGATATTGTAACCTAAAGTTGACGCTTGAGCACCACTCCTCCGCTGTTCGGTCGTGTGTATCGGAGAGCACTGCAGCATACATCGCGTTTCTACAGAATGATCTGCCAACGTTGCTCGAAAATGTCCCACTGGAAACGCGTCGACGTATGTGGTATCAACATGATGGTGCACCTGCACTTCCGCAATTAACACTAGGCTGACCCTTGACAGGATGTTCGACGGGCGTTTCATAGGCCGTGGAGGACGCATAAATTGGCCAGCCCGTTCTCCTGATCTTACACCTCTGGACTTCTTTCTGTGGGGTACGTTAAAGGAGAATGTGTACCGTGATGTGCCTACAACCCCAGAGGATATGAAACAACGTATTGTGGCAGCCTGCGGCGACATTACACCAGATGTACTGCGGCGTGTACGACATTCATTATGCCAGAGATTGCAATTGTGTGCAGCAAATGATGGCCACCACATTGAACATCTATTAGCCTGACATGTCGGGACGCACTCTATTCCACTCCGTAATTGAAAACGGAAACCACGTGTGTACGTGTACCTCACCCCTCATGATAATGTACATGTGCGTCAGTGAAAAAGACCAATAAAAAGGTTTTAGCATGTGGACGTAATGTGCTGTTCCAGTCTCTTCTGTACCTAAGGTCCATCACCGTTCCCTTTGGACCCCTACGTAATTCGGTGCTCTCCGACACACACGATCGAACAGCGGAGGAGTGGTACTCAAGCGTCAACTTTAGGTTATAATATCTCCGGATGTAATTAACATTTTACAATGCAACAAACGGCACTGATTACGTATTTGTTTATATGTTCAGATGTGGTAACAAAACTAACGTGGTTCCATTTAAAAAAACGTAGGTTTGTGTTAAAAAACATACTTACACTAGCCCCTCTCCTCACGTTCGGTCTGTGGAATCGATTCGTCAGTATTTGATGTGGTTTACGAAATATATCCAGCGGTAACGTTAGGTGACTCACTCTGTATACCACTGTCAGAGGTAACAGAACGATTTTTGACTGAAATTTACGACTCTGTTGTTTCCGGATGGTGGCACTGACCTATACATTTACCTTCTACACTGAAGAGCCAAACAAACTTGTACACCTACCAAAGATCGTGAAGGGCCGGGCGAGGACGCAAAAGTGCCGCAACATGACGTGGCATGGACTCGAATAATGTCTAAAGTAGTGCTGGAGGGAACTGACACGATGAATCCTGCAGGGCTGTCCATAAATCCATAAGAGTACTAGGGGGTGGAGATCTGGTCTGAACAACACGTTACAAGGCATCCCAGATTTGGTCAGTAATGTTCATGTCTGGGAAGCTTGGTGGCCAGCGAAAATGTTTAAACTCAGAAGAATGCTCCTGGAGCCACTCTGTAGCAATTCTGGATGTGTGGGGTGTCGCATTGACCTACTGGAATTGCCCAAGTCCGTCGGAATGCACAATGGACATGGATCGATGCAGGTGATTAGTCAGGATGCTTACGTACTTGTCACCTGTCAGAGTCGTATCTAGACGTATAAGCGATCCCATATCACTCCAACTACACACACCATTACACAGCCTCAACCAGCTTGACATGCTGACATGCGGTTCCATGGATTCGTGAGGTTGCTCCATACCCGTACACGTCCATCCGTTCTATACAACGTGCAACGAGACTCTTCCGGCCAGGCAACATGTTTCCCGTCATCAACAGTCCAATGTCGGTGTTGACGGGCCCAGGCGAGGCGTAAAGCTTTTGTGTCGTGCAGTCATCAAGGGTACACGAGTGGGCCTCTGAAAGCCCATATCGATTATGTTTCGCTGAATGGTTCGCACGCTGACACTGGGTGGTGGCCATTGAAATCTGCAGCAATTTGCAGAATGGCTGCACATTACGTTGAACGATTCTCTTCAGTCGTTGTTGGCCTTGTTCTTGCAGGATCTTTTTGCGGCGGCAGCGATGTCGGAGATTCGATGTTTTACGGGATTCCTGATATTCACGGTTCACTCGTAAAATGGTCTTAGGAGAAAATCGCCACTTCATCACTACCTCGGAGATGCTGTGTCCCATCGCTCGTGCGCCGACTATAACAACACGCTCAAATATTGATAATCTGCCACTGTAGCAGCAGTAACCGATCTAACAACTGCGCCAGACACTCGTTGTCTTATATAGGCGCTGCCGACCGCAGCGCCGTATTCTGCCTGCTTACATATCGCTGTATTTGAATACGCATGCCTACACCAGTTTCTCTGAGGCTTCAGTATACAGCGTTCTTGAAAGTTTGTAACGTCATAATGAAATCACATGTTGGTATGCATTAATACCTGCGTTGTAGTGGACCCTATTCCATACTGTAAAAACAACAGCAACGACCACAATATTCCTAGATTTCCAGAAGACTTTTGATACCGTTCCTCACAAGCGACTATTAACCAAATTGCGTGCATATGGAGTATCGTCTCAGTTGTGTGACTGTGTTCGTGGTTTCCTCCCAGAGCGGTCGCAGTTCGTAGTGATAGACGGTAAATCATCGAATAGAACAGAAGTGATATCTGGCGTTCCGCAAGGTAGTGTCATAGGCCCTCTGCTGTTCCTGATTTACATAAATGATCTAGGTGATAATATGAGCAGCCCCCCTTAGATTGATTGCTAATGATGCTGTAATTTACTGTCTAGTAAAATCATCAGACGATCAATTCCAATTACAAAATGATCTAGAGAGAATTTCAGTATGGTGTGAAAAGTGGCAATTCGCACTAAACAAAGAAAAGTGCGAGGTCATCCACATGGGTACTAAAAGAAATCCGATTAATTTAGGGTATACGATAAATCGCACAAATCTAAGGGCTGTCAAATGCGACTAAATATCTAGGAATTAACGATTACGAGCAACTTAAATTGGAAAGACGACATAGATAATATTGTGGGGAAAGCGAAACAAAGACTACGCTTTGTTGGCAGAACACTTAGAAGATGCGACAAACCCACTAAAAAGACAGCCTACATTACACTTGTCCGTCCTCTGCTGGAATATTGCTGCGCCGTGTGGGACCCTTACCAGGTAGGATTGACAGAGGACATCGAAAAAGTGCGAAGAAGGACAGCTCGTTTCGTGTTATCGCGCAATAGGGGTGAGAGTGTCACTGATATGATACGCGAGTCGGGGTGGCAGTCACTGAAACAAAGGCGGTTTTCTTTGCGGCGAGATATATTTACGAAATTTCAATCACCAACTTTCTCTTCCGAATGCCAAAATATTTTGTTGACACCCACCTACGTAGGGAGAAATGATCATCATAATAAAATAAGAGAAATCAGAGCTCTAACTGAAAGATTTAGGTGTTCCTTTTTCCCACGCGCCATTCGAGAGTGGAAAGGTAGAGAAGTAGTATGAAAATGATTCGATGAACCCTCTGCTACGCACTTTAGTATGAATTGCAGAGTAACCATGTAGATGTAGATGTAGACGACGTGAACAGTGAATGTGAACTTGTGGATAACGTTCGTTTACCTTCGATGATTACTCATAACTAAGGAGGTGAAAAAAAAAAAGAAAAAAAAAAGAACCTGGTGCCACAAATGCTGCCATCGCTTGTTAGGAGTAATACCCTAATGCTGTGTATACAAGGGTGTCCGTTTATTGAGTATTCTGAGTGAAATTCTGTGAATATTTCCCAATTTATAAACGTGACCCTGCAGTATTTGGAAGTCCGCTGCGCCGGAACCGTGCGCTCCTGCTCCGCCGCTGGCGCTGGGGCGCCCATCTCGGGCGGCTTTACAGTTACGCTGAGGCCCCGGGACCAAAGAGAACCGCGCCGCCGCTGTCCAAGAAGAATGGTCGACCCCGGCGGCGCGCCGGACGCATCTCTCATTCGCAGAAGCGTTCTCACCTCGCCTCGCGTCGCAGGCACTGCCGCGGATGGCAGCTTCCAGGAATCGCGCCCTCCCAGTACGGGAGGAACATCGCTGGCTTGCGCGGAATGGCTGTAGACAGACAGAGGCGCTCTGTGTCCACACTCGCATCTCACCTGCGCGGCGCTTCCACCGCCAGTCGCCAACTCGGGACATAGCTACACCTGCTTGCCTTTCGATTGCCTTCTCAGATGTTTGTCTATACTGTTAGCACCTGAAATCTTCACTAAAAGGAAGTAAGGCTTTGAACTGGTAAAGACAAATACGAGGGTTACTCCAAAAGAAATACATACAATTTTTTTTTAAATCCATCCTTTATTACACATGTTTGAAAACTTTACAGTGCGTAGATACACCCTTTAGGAACAATATTTTCATTTCTCCTATAATTTCCGTCCCTCTCAACTGCCTTACGCCATCTTGGAACCAGTCGAGCTTTAAGTTTCTTCAGTGTCGTCACATATGCATCAGAATTTATGGTGGTTCCACTTGGCATGATGTCCACAAGCAAGAGGCCTTCGGAATCGAAAAACTTTTCTAGCTGAAGATGCGGTTTTGATTTTTTTTTCTTGAGTGAATTTGCTTGATGCCACTCCATTGATTACCTCTTCGTCTCTGGTTTTAAATGATGGAGCCATTTTTCATCACCTGTCACAAACCTTCCAAGAAATTCATCTCCACCATTCTCGTACTGTTCCAAAAGTTCGGTGCATACCGTTTTTCTTGTTTCTTTGTGAGCCTCTGTCAACATACTGGGAACACACCTGGCACAAACCTTTTTTAACGCCAACACTTTCAGTATTCTGCAAACACTTCCTTCCCCTATCCCAACGTTGCGTGACAATTCGTTCACTGTGATGCGTCTGTCAGCAGTCAACAATTCGTTAACTCTCTGCACATTGTCTGGAGTGTGTACAGTATGAGGCCTGCCGCTGCGAGGACAATCCTCAATATTGCAGAGCCTGCTTTCATAACGTAACCTGCTTGCCGACCGACTAACTGTACTGCGATCGACAGCAGCATTTCCATACACCTTTATCAACCACTTGTGGATGTTTCCCACTGTCTAGTTTTCACAGCACAGGAATTCTATGACAGCACGTTGCTTCTGACGAACGTCAAGTGTAGCAGCCATCTTGAAGACATGCTGTGACGGCGCTTCTCACGAGAACAGGTTGAACTAAGTTTGAAAACAAGCGAGAGGGTTGTATGTACACACTGAAAAACTTTAACACATGCAGAATGAAAACTGTGTTTTTATAAAAAATTGTGTCCATTTCTTTTGGAGTGACCCTCGTAGCTCTTCATGCAAAATAGGTTTTGTTGGCAAAGTCTTCTAGATTGTTCTATTGCTTTAGGTATGACCAGCTATTCCTAACTCCAGTTCTGTAAAGAAACGAACAGACCAGTATAAAACAACTACAGACGTCCCATTAGTTTACTATTAAATACACTGATCTCAGTGTTTACAGATCATAGCTCCTGAACTATGTGTCGTACAGTTCCGGCGTAAAATTTAAGTGCCGGTACGACGGTCAGGAACGTTAGAGCAGAGAGGGCTATGAGACGACGTCAGCCCACAGTACGCTGCCGACCCCTCTCTGCGACGACACCGAGACAGCAGCGGCCTCTAGCCGAAGAGAACATAAGTGCTGCACCCGCCTGGCCGCAACCAACAGGTGGAGTCTCCACGCCCATCCACTCATCAGGATTTTCATTCTACATGAGGAGACAAACACGGTCGCAGGACCACAAACCATGGGCACCACAGTTGCACGGCGCTGTCACCGACACCCCGCTTCGCTCACCATCCCTGAGGACTCTGATTCGGGCTATGACTGACCATAGGCCCAATACGACAACGTTTTTCTGTCCGTTTTCGTACAGTCAGTGCCTGTTATCGTCCAGCTACTTTTTTCTTTGACCATAGAGTTAGCGCATTACTGCACCCCTCCTCTGTACTTTCACCGTCGGAGTGTGGCACGGAACTTAAAAGTTTCACCGCCACACCTTCAACGTGCTATGCTCGGCTGTTATTCAGCCGTTGCTTTGAGTCTCCTCTCACTTGTACAGAGAAACAGTTGGACCGGATCTGAACGGGTGACGCTGTGTATTAGTAAACTACCACAAAAAAAGGCTGCAACCAGTTGAAGACTAGCCGTTCTACGAACATTACAGCGGAGACTTATGAACTGTATTGTTTAAATTGTATTAGGTGTTGTATACACAGAAGAGACTTCTTATTTGACTGTCGCCAATTGGTTGCGACACACCATTGTAAATTCCCAAAGTTAAGTATTGTAATTTATCTTACAGTCATAAAAATTCATTAATGCTATTTGCGTTGTTGTTGTCTAGCGATCCGAGAAAGCAGGTTTCCTAAGCACTCTATATTAGATGAGTAGGCAGGACACGACACGTACAATGATGTACCGGGTGATCAAAAAGTCAGTATAAATTTGAAAACCTAATAAACCACGGAATATTGTAGATAGAGAGGTAAAAATTGATACACATGCTTGGAATGACATGGGGTTTTATTAGAAAAGAAAAAAAAAACACCCCGTATTGCTAGACACGTGAAAGATCTCTTGCGCGCGCCGTTTGGTGATGATCGTGTGCCCAGCCGCCACTTTTCGTCATGCTTGGCCTCCCAGGTCCCCAGACCGAAGTCGGTGCGATTATTGCCTTTGGGGTTACCTGAAGTCACAAGTGTATCGTGGTCGACCGACATCTCTAGGGATGCTGAAAGACCACATCGGACGCCAATACCTCATCATAACTCCAGACATGCTTTACAGGGCTGTTTACAACATTATTCCTCGACTACAGCTATTGTTGAGGAATGATGATGGGCATATTGAACATTTCCTGTAAAGAACGTCATCTTTGCTTTGTCTTACTTTGTTATGCTAATTATTGCTATTCTGATCAGATGAAGCGCCATCTGTCTTACATTTTTTGAACGTTTGTATTTTTTCGGTTCTAATAAAACCCCATGTCATTCCAAGCATGAGTGTCAATTTGTACCACTCCATCTACATTATTCCGTGATTTATTCAGTTTTCAAATTTATACTGACTTTTTGATCACCCGGTATTTATGTAGGTACAACACAAGCGTGTGTAGATACTGTCTGCGAAGTTGATTGCGAATAAAGTTAGTAGCACAGAAGTAATAAATCAAAACGTCATGCATCTCATGTTTATGACGTCATATCTCCTGAACTGTGATAGGTAAGTAGTTCTTACCCGGACAGAGATTCTTGCCTGACAGTAAGGGATATGTGTACCGAATTGGTTCAAATCGCTCCAGTGGTTTAGGAGGAGATGTGGAACACACACACAGACACACAAACATACATCTTTATAACATGTATGAATACTGAAAAATATTTCTACTCTTGAAGGCGTTAAAGAAGTACACCCACCTGCACCGGGTGACCGTTTAGTGCCGGCCATGTGGCCGAGCGGTTCTAGGCGCTTCAGTCCGGAAACGTGCGACTGCTACGGTCGCAGGTTCGAATCCTGCCTCGGGCATGGATGTGTGTGATGTCCTTAGTTGTTAGGTTTAATTAGTTCTAAGTCCAGGGGACTGATGACCTCAGATGTTAAGTCGCATAGTGCTTAGAGCCATTTGAACCATTCAGGCGTTTTGTAATACAGATAGAAGCAGAATAATTAACTTTTTGAGTCAGAAATGTGGTTTCGAAGTATTGTCATCGTAACAGCGAATCGAAGATTTTCACATGGTGCTATTTGAAGAGACTTTAATAATGGCGCAGAGGTGAAGGAAGTCACCTCAGTGTAAGCAGCGTTCATATCGCGCTCTGTTACGTAGAGACAGGTTTTCTCTGGCATCCCTGAAACGCGTAAGGTAAATGCCGTTTTGCTTTCGCATCATGGCGCAGCCGTGTTCTCCCTGTATAATGATCTGTTCATCGATGGCACGTTAATCAGCAATCTTCCTTCCTATTGGACACACAGTTATTGCCATGAAAGTAACGGGACGATTCCAACATTGCTACCGACCGAAGTGGCACCGTGGTAATACACTTGACCCACATTTATTAGGCCGGCGGTTCAAACTTCCACCCGGACATAAAGAGTTGTGTTTATACTGATCGAAAATGTTTGATGCTTTCTGTTGTGAAGGATACGGCAAATTTTATGCCTCATACTTTCCCAAAGCGAGCTTGTATTCGGTCTCTAATGACCTTGACGTTGACGGGATGTTAAACCTTAATAGCCCTTCCTGCCGTTCCGAATTTTCCTTTATGATGAAAAGAGGTGTCTTTGTGCACAACCGAATAGATACAGTCGTATTTCCTAACTGCCGTAAGCACGTACGATAAAAGAGTTGACAATTGATACTGTTACTGATAGACTACTCTGTATTTTCACGGTGAAGGAAAGAGAATACGCTGCCAAATATGTGTGACGCTTCCGTGCTTCTTGGTTAGCCTAGCGATGTCTTCCATTGTTCGTCAAGACATACTTCACCGTAATATGCGTGGGTCCACGACGTAAGTAGGTAATGCAGTTTTTTTTTCAATAATACGAAGAGATCACTGTGGTTCCACTGTCGATTTTGAGCTAAGGGAAGGAGAATGAGAAGCTGGCATTGCCACGCGTGGCGTCTAGTGCATCGCATGAAGTAATTTATGCAGATCACTAAGTGAGTGGACTCCCATCCGGAAGCAGCGGCGTTCAGATCCTCGGCCTGCCCTCCAGTTTTTTCAACATTTGATCAAAGTGAATGCTGGGCTACTACACTATGTGACCAAAAGTATCCGGACACCCCCAGAAATATACGTTTTTCATATTAGGTGCATTGTGCTGCCACCTGCTGCCAGGTACTCCATATCAGCGACTTCAGTAGTCATTAGGCATCGTGAGAGAGCAGACTGGGTCGCTCCGCGGAACTCACGGACTTCGAACGTGGCCAGGTGATTGGGTGTCACTTGTGTCGTACGTCTGTACGCGAGATTTCCACTTTCCGAAATATCCCTAGGTCCACTGTTTCCGATGGGATAGTGAAGTGGAAATGTGAAGGGATGCGTACAGCACAAAAGCTTGTAGGCCGACCTCGTCTGGTGACTGACAGAGAGAGCCGACAGTTGAAGAAGGTCGTAATGTGTAATAGGCAGACATCTATCAAGACTATGACTGAGGAATTCCAAACTGCAACAGGATACACTGCAAGAACTATGACAGTTAAGGGGGAGGTGTGAAAACTTTTAATTTCATGGTCGAGCGGCTGCTCATAAGCCACACATCACGCCGGTAAATGCCAAACGACGGCTCGCTTGGTGTAAAGAACGCAAACATTGGACTATTGAACAGTGGAAAAACGTTGCGTGGAGTGACGAATCACGGTACGTCATATGGCGATCCGATGGCAGGGTGTGGGTGGGTATGGCGAATGCCCTGTGAACGTCATCTGCCAGCGTGTATAGTGCCAACAGTGAAATTCTGAGGTGGTGATGTTATGGTGTGGTCGTGTTTTTCGTGGAGGGGTCTTGCACCCCATTGTTGTTTTGCGTGACGCTATCACAGCACATTCCTACATTGATGTTTTAAGCACCTTCTTGATTCCCACCGTTTAAGAGCAATATGGAGATGGCGATTGCATCTTTCAACACGATCGAGCACCTGTTCATAATGCACGGACTGTGGCGAAGTGGTTACACGACAATAACATCCGTGTAATGGACTGGCCTGCACAGAGTTGTGACCTGAATCCTATAGAACACTTTTGGGATGTTTTGGAACGCCGACTTCGTTCCAGGTCTTACCGACCGACATCGACTCCTCTCCCCAGTGCATCACACCGTGAAGAATGGGCTGTCGTTCCCCAAGAGCCTTCCAGTGCCTGATTGAACGTACGCCTGCGAGAGTGGAAGGCGTCATGAAGGCTAAGGGTGGGTCAACACCATATTGAATTCCAGCATTACCCATGGAGGGTGCCACGAACTTGTAAGTAATTTTCAGCGACGTGTCTGGATACTTTTGATCACATAGTGTACCTTTGAAGAGGATGCAACTGTTTCCTCCCTCATCCTTGTCTGATCCGAGCATTTTGTCCGTCGCCAGTTGCTTATTCGCCAACGACACACTAGACTATAGAGTAGCTTCTGTCGTTCGTAAGGTTCCACTGAAACCCTTCCCAAACAAGATTAGCCTCGGATATTCATTCAACGTTAATCAAGTGGCATTTCCACGCTCTCAAGACGGGGGGGGGGGGGGGGGGAGGGGGGTTACACGTATTCCTCGTGTACTTGGCCTTAATAGCATCATTAGATGGACGTGAATTTCGAATACACACTGTGACTAGAGGAGTTTAGTTACCCCTGTTCCGGAAAATAAATATTCACATCTTCACTTTCTGTTCCATAAAATCGGCGAGAAAGTCGTGCATCACCGAAGATGCGTATACGTGACCTGAAATTCTTTGGAGTTTTCAAAATCAACTTCATCGCTGCCTGCATAGTACTATTAGTACTATCTTGCAAAGACGTCGGTGTTGACGAGACGTCGAGCGCTAAATTTTTCCGTGACGTAAATGCTACAAAAATGAAGAGACTTCATTTTGGACACTAAAATGACGATTACTTCCACCATTTTCCTAAGACGCTATATGACTAGCAGGACATTAGAAACATGAAACATCTCTCAGTTTTATCTTACAAAAATAGCTCCGATTTCCTCCACTCGGTGCACGTATTTTTCAGTAGTTCCACATTTGAGTCGCCCTCATTTTCTTCTGTTGATTCCGTGATAACACACGATTTGTGACCCACTAATACGTATCAATGCTGCATTAATCAATCGTCCGTGCTATCCGACGTCTACTCCTCCTGTTCGACAATATCAGTACACAGCTTTTACTGAGTATCTTAGTGCTGTGCAAAAATTACGGCAGCTGATAGCATCGAGTATGTTGTCACATTACAAATATCTTTTTTAAATTTTGTTTATTTATCACTAAAAAGCGACCTGCCCGGGCTTCGTACGGGCGACACCATCTGCGGCTGGTGGACTAGATAGCAATATGTAGCGATATACACAAACCTTCCTCGTGAATTAGTGCACCTATCAGTGAAAACCGTTCAAAACTTGTACAGTAGTTCCTGTGTTTAGCCATAACATACAGACAGAAGAATGCGACGAGAGACGTAAATTTATGATGTGTGTAGCTTTCACAATGAAAACGCTGAATATAATAAATAAGTAAGTTTAGTGCAAGAACCTGCTTTAATGGAATAGATGTGTCGCACTTTTGCCCATCTTCCACGTCCTTGGAAACTGAGAAGTAGGAGACAAGTTCTGTTGTACGTCACATCATTTGTCTATGACAGCTGAACATCCTCAACTGCAGAAACATCTTCGCCGTAGACGTAACTAGAGTGTGTGATATATTCCCAGTGTGCCTTTCTGCGCGGAGAGACTGTGTGACTTGAATGCTGTAAAACTAGCCATCTTTGAGTGTGATAGTGTAATAGTTCGATTATTGCCGGATCAGTAGTCCACGGTCAAATATCTTTCCTCTCCGCGAATTAGTTGAGAGATTTAGATGTGCTTAGGTACGGTACTGCCATGATTTAACTGCCTGGTTTCATAGGCTACAAAACGTTGTGTGATTTTGATCAAGTCACGCGCACTGGAGTATTTTCACAGTACTGGTTAAAACTAGTGTATTGTCTCTACGGTAATTGTACGCGCCATCACACCGTCTCACGCCGATCTTGATGCACCAGTATACAGAGAAACGTATTGTGGTCCAAAATAGCCGAGACTCTTCATCTCTGCATGTGAGCAGCATAAGGAACCTTTTATTACTCACGGAGGGCCATTTTCCACACTTCACTGCGCTTACGACTATAAGCAACGGGACGATATTTTGAATGAGCTATGTAGATCCCAGTGAGCAACATATCAAGAACGGTTATCTTCTGCAAATTGACTGTATCGTTTGAATTGCTGAGCATACAAAATATAATGCTATGACGCACGTATGCGAAAGTTTTCTTTAAATGTGATAGCTGTCAGAAAAAAAAAAATTTTTTTCCATGTCGCTCGGCGATAAATTGGCCTAGATAAGAGCCTCTCAAGTGGACCCAACGAATGAAACGATACCCGAATGAGATAGAGCAGCAGTGAAATGTTGCATTTGGTTTCTACAAAAGCCGGCTTCGAATACTTTGGTGGCAGACTTTCTGCAAGCCTGTATGACTACCGGCGTACGGAGCATTGGTATTCGATTACCGGTTCTGCGAGAAATAAAAGGGAGCGCTCAGGACCGCGCAGGTAACTGATGAGCTGTCTGAAGGACGAACAGGTTTCTAAACCCGGAATTAACAGCAAGGAGAGTCTTGCGTTAATTACAAGCCCATCCACCGCTGCGTCCCAGCAAAGCCTCAGGTGGAGTACGAAGTAGAGCTCGCCCGGCATCAACGCGTGGTTCTCTCCGTAAGATATCATTGACACATCGTAGCAGTCCAGCAGAACGCCCCTAATGTCCAGCACCGTAAGTTCCCTTACTTCATGTGCTGCAAATCTAAATTGGTGCTGTGTCTGCAGTGAATCTACTGCTGGTGACACTCTAACCTTAAGGAAAGGACACGATTTAATGGTTTCATTGCAGTCTGTGCGATGATTAGCGGCCTGTTACTCGCCTCCCCTGAAAACTGGCAATTAAGGTTCGCATTGAGAGGCCTAATTTTAATGAATAGTGGGTATTGTTACAGATTTGTGTTTACAACCAGTTGCAAGAGTTTATAAATAATTAATTTCCCAAAATTTTCTTACAACCGTTACATGACGTTCAGTTGTGTCTAAGTGGAAAAAATAATAAACCTGAAAACACCCGTCGAGAATGTCAGTACCGACCTGTAGGCATTGTTAAAATGACCTCAGGATATACGATTAAAGCTCAGCCCACCCAAAACCAAACGGAATGGTTGCTCATTCTAGCTTCATTAGCCCGAAATATCGGGAATCCCTACCATTTTTAACTCTAAATTGTACAAATACCAATTTCTCTCTCTCATCAAAGCGTCTATGAGTAATAATAGATGGAAATCTAAATTGGACTGGACATGTAACTCCAGTTTGCAAGAAGTAATCAGCATCTCTCCATGCCCTACAGAAATATAGACCTGAAAAAGAAACTTTTACAAACACATATATCTCCAGTTATTGTTGACAGCGATGTTTGCAGTGCGCTTCTCACGGAAAGCTCAGGGCACCTGGAACTGGTTATGAATGCCTGTATTCATTATATCTGTCATGTTCGACTCTTTTATTACATTTCACCATCATATGCACAACTATAGTGGCTGAGTGCAACAAGCGCACACATTCCATACAGTCTGTCTTCTCTACTGCCTTATCAACGTCCACTCTTGCTTATATCTCTCCTCGACCTTAAGCTCTTGTCTGAAAAACGTGGCACAAACACCCGTTCCCATCACAGCAAAATCCTTTCCGTCCCACTCCATCGTTCAGTCACTTTCTCGAAGTACCTCTCAGTAGCAGGAACCCGACGCTGGAATAATCTCCCGCATTACATTAGAGAACTGAATACAACCTCCAGCTTCAGAAGACAGTTAATGACATACCTACTAAAGCAACAGTGATGAATACCATTGTCCCGGTACGCATTCATAACCCTTGCACATCCTTCTTTCCGACCAGATCTTCCTCATTTCCCAGTATTCTTAGCTGGTGCAGACTCCTTAAATTTCCTTTCCTCAGAACTCTCTATATTAAAAACTCTTTATTTTTTAAAATTATTTCTATATTGCCACTAACATTATTGTCGTTATTATTATCATTAGTGGCAGCAGTAGAAGTAGTAGTAGAAGTACTGCCAGTATTAACTTCATTGGTTCATACTCAGTGTTATCTTCTCGCGTTGTCACTATAGACACACACATCCATTTTGGTACTGTTTGTCCTATTAAAATTGTTATTTCTTAACTTACTATGATGTAAGAAAGATACTGTATTGGTGAAAGTCTGGTCGTATATAAGGGGTTAAATAAATATACAAAGTAAAATGACCGTCAAATTTGATGTTGCCGGCCGTTGTGGCCGTGCGGTTCTAGGCGCTTCAGTCCGGGGACCGCGCTGCTGCTACGGTCGCAGGTTCGAATCCTGCCTCGGGCATGGGTGTGTGTGATGTCCTTAGGTTAGTTAGGTTTAAGTAGTTCTAAGTCTAGGGGACTGATGACCTCAGATGTTAAGTCCCATAGTGTTCAGAGCCATTTAAACCATTTTAAATTTGATGTTTCTTCGTGCCGACCAGCGCATCACAACTCGACAATTGGTTCTACAGCTGTCAGTCAGTATTGGAGGTGGGTATGAAAATGAGTGAGACTTTTGAATATTCAAAGGTGTGCTCTAGATGGGTTCTGCGAATGGTAACAACAGACCATCTGATTCAAAGAAAAGCCATTTGAAGTGAACTGGTGGAGCGGTTTGAGGTCAATGGAGAGGCCTTTTTGTTACGAATCGGAACGACTGACAAAATATGGACGAATCACTTTGAGCGGCAGTCACTGGAGTGGCACCACCCGCAATTAACAAGAAATAAGAAATTCGAGGCTGCTCCCTGTGCTGGCGGTCATGATGACAAAATTGTTCAAATAGCTCTGAGCACTATGGGACTTAACATCTGAGGTCATCAGTCCCCTAGAACTTACAACTACTTAAACCTAACTAACCTAAGGACATCACACACATCCATGCCCGAGACAGGATTCGAACCTGCGACCGTAGCGGTCGCGCGGTTCCAGACTGTAGTGCCTACAACCCCTCGGCCACCCTGGCCGGCGGTCATGATGACAGTCTATTGGTTTAGCGGTGGTGTAATTCTCATAGATGTGTTGGCTAGAGGGTAAACAATTAATTCGGAGGTGTATGTAAAGACTATGAACATACTCAACAACTACACTCCTGGAAATTGAAATAAGAACACCGTGAATTCATTGTCCCAGGAAGGGGAAACTTTATTGACACATTCCTGGGGTCAGATACATCACATGATCACACTGACAGAACCACAGGCACATAGACACAGGCAACAGAGCATGCACAATGTCGGCACTAGTACAGTGTATATCCACCTTTCGCAGCAATGCAGGCTGCTATTCTCCCATGGAGACGATCGTAGAGATGCTGGATGTAGTCCTGTGGAACGGCTTGCCATGCCATTTCCACCTGGCACCTCAGTTGGACCAGCGTTCGTGCTGGACGTGCAGACCGCGTGAGACGACGCTTCATCCAGTCCCAAACATGCTCAATGGGGGACAGATCCGGAGATCTTGCTGGCCAGGGTAGTTGACTTACACCTTCTAGAGCACGTTGGGTGGCACGGGATACATGCGGACGTGCACTGTCCTGTTGGAACAGCAAGTTCCCTTGCCGGTCTAGGAATGGTAGAACGATGGGTTCGATGACGGTTTGGATGTACCGTGCACTATTCAGTGTCCCCTCGACGATCACCAGTGGTGTACGGCCAGTGTAGGAGATCGCTCCCCACACCATGATGCCGGGTGTTGGCCCTGTGTGCCTCGGTCGTATGCAGTCCTGATTGTGGCGCTCACCTGCACGGCGCCAAACACGCATACGACCATCATTGGCACCAAGGCAGAAGCGACTCTCATCGCTGAAGACGACACGTCTCCATTCGTCCCTCCATTCACGCCTGTCGCGACACCACTGGAGGCGGGCTGCACGATGTTGGGGCGTGAGCGGAAGACGGCCTAACGGTGTGCGGGACCGTAGCCCAGCTTCATGGAGACGGTTGCGAATGGTCCTCGCCGATACCCCAGGAGCAACAGTGTCCCTAATTTGCTGGGAAGTGGCGGTGCGGTCCCCTACGGCACTGCGTAGGATCCTACAGTCTTGGCGTGCATCCGTGCGTCGCTGCGGTCAGGTCCCAGGTCGACGGGCACGTGCACCTTCCGCCGACCACTGGCGACAACATCGATGTACTGTGGAGACCTCACGCCCCACGTGTTGAGCAATTCGGCGGTACGTCCACCCGGCCTCCCGCATGCCCACTATACGCCCTCGCTCAAAGTCCGTCAACTGCACATACGGTTCACGTCCACGCTGTCGCGGCATGCTACCAGTGTTAAAGACTGCGATGGAGCTCCGTATGCCACGGCAAACTGGCTGAAACTGACGGTGGCGGTGCACAAATGCTGCGCAGCTAGCGCCATTCGACGGCAAACACCGCGGTTCCTGGTGTATCCGCTGTGCCGTGCGTGTGATCATTGCTTGTACAGCCCTCTCGCAGTGTCCGGAGCAAGTATGGTGGGTCTGACACACCGGTGTCAATGTGTTCTTTTTTCCATTTCCAGGAGTGTATTTATGGCGTGTTTCTCCTGACAAGAATCCAAAAGAAATCTTGGCTCCAATACGACAAATCACGACCACACGCATTACTCAGGAGCCAGGAACACTGCGCCAAATTGTGTTGGACATCATTGCCTTTTGTACCCTGTAGCCCATACCTGGCCCTCTCGGACTACCCTTGCTGTTCTTTGACGATTCCGACTCGTGGAAACAAATGCGGACCAAACAATTTCGAATACATTTAATGTATTTCGTTCCTTTTGGCATGCATTCGTATCCAAAGGAACTTCGCATCGTAAATCAGAGTAAGACAGGCACTGCAATATCGTACTAATTTTTAGAATTGTAGGTATTTTTCTATTAGAAATCCGTTCAGGGGGAGCATTTCATCTTGTAATAGCCTTTTTTGTTGACAACATCTACTTTTAGGGGTCGTGTTATTACATTTCTTCTGAAGCGGTCACACTTGAAGAGACCCACAATATTATAATTTCTGTTAAAGTATTTTTTATGTGTAAAATGTATGTTTATATTTTGAAGTATTGTCTGAAATATTATATTACAAAAACATGTATAAAGAAAAGAACAAGAATTAAATTAGTGTTGAGGTTGATAGGAGAACTATGACGTGAAACAAATAAGGGTATAGCTGTGTACCAGATATCCGCATGTCGACTTGTATTGCGATTGTTTCGCACATCACGCACGCCCCTTCCGCACTTTCCGTCTCCTGTTGCTTGGGGAGGGATTTCGTCGAACTAAAGGGCGCAGCAAGGAGTGAACGAGTCTCTGTCTGGGACACACTTTGAAGATGATTAGCACGCAACTCTTGCAGTGAAAATATGGCTACGATTACAGGACAAGTGTTCATATTTCTTCAGAATTAAACTTCGTGGGATTGTTGGCGGAAATTGTAGTCACTCGCAACTGAAACAGAGATGACTGCTGTATCGTCGTGTCTCGTGGAAATGGTAAAGAACAGGTGAAGTACTCGTAGGTTGTTAAGAGGTCGCTGCTATTCACACTGCGAGTGGCGTACCCACGAAGAGTAGGTAGCTTACAAAACCCTCGTTCCACTGATACTTGTATTTATCTTCAGCGTGGGACCCTTTCCAGATAGCATTGATAGAGGAAATAGAGAATATCCAAAGGAGGACAATTCCGTTCAGTACATTTTCATTTAGCAAGCGCGAGTGCTCGGGCAACTCCAGTGGTAAAAGCTACAAGAGAGGCGTTGTGCACCACGGAAGGTTTTCTGTTAATATTCCGAAAGCGTACGATCCAAGAACAGTCAACTGTTATACTGCTTCCTGTTACGTATATCTTGTCAAAAGTGCATGGAGGTGTACCAACACGGAGGCGTACAAACAATTGTTCTTCTCAGGCACCGTTTGCGACTGGTACACGGAAAGTTGCGGCGGGAGGATAGGTGTTAATGTCAGTGACAAATAAACAAAATACGTCGTGAGTTACCTTGCGGGGTAGAGACGTAGATGCGGATGTAGGAATATGCATCATTTGTTCCTGTCTGTATTAAAATCTCAAGGGATGACGCTGAGGTGAGGTGCTGTAGTTCCCTTCATTCACAAGTAATTACGCGTACTTGTGGTGTTTTCATTACGTTGGTGGCTACGTTTACTACACTAGCTTATCTCCGAATTTGTGAATAGTTACAATGACGCAAAACTCGTGACACTGTTTCGACTTACGAAAGCGCAACGTATTTAAAGTACGCATGGGCACCTGTAAATATTTGGAAGAAATCGCCGTAATTTTTACCTGGACGAACTTCTCTCTAAATGGAAGTGGAATCCTACCTCGTTTCCTACTCTTTTACGTTGTGGAAGAGGACCATTTTGTTAAAAGGAAAAAAAAAGACAGGTTATCTCCCTGTACTTCATACCGTTTACATACAGTAATGAAGTTACCTGCAGAACTTAACAGGATGCAGAAACGACGTATTCAACGAAAAAGCCTGTCATCAGTATAGTGGCTGCCAATTAACATATTAACGTCGATTATTTCTGCAAGCATAACTATTAATCGCCACGGTGTCGTTTTATGTTGAGTTTCTTCATTTTCCTTTTATTTCACGGAAGCAGAATGCTTGGCTTTGTAAACAGAGTCGGGTGCATTGGTTGCTCTGCGTGCTATTTTTGGGCAAAAGGGGGAAAAAAAGCCGTCCGTTTTTTCGAGCGGCTGCGATTGAGTTTCCCGAGTATTGTGAGCGTTGATTATACTGGCACAAGAGCCGCCCGCTAACCGAAACCCATCCGATTTCGTCTCTCTCGTTAGTCTCTCTGCACGTAACAGCTCCAATCTAGAGCATCGCTTTAAATTTGCAATTTGCTGTCAACGATTTAAATCGGACTGTGTTTCTGCAAATGGCATCTGTGCGAGCGAGGAATTGTTCGCAGGTTTAAGCGGAATCGTACATTTGAGGCTGCTGTAGTAACATGGAAATTTTGTAAACAAGCAGTTTGTGTGTTTTTTTTCTTCTTTTTTTGTGAGTGGTGACGCCAACGCTACCTTAATTCTTCTTCTTAGAGAATGTCACGGAGAGAACTCGTTGTGCATCATAGACAGAAGAAATACATTGTACAAGACGGCACTTAACTTACTGCCATGGGCTCGATGCATTAGTCTCAGGGACTCTTCGTTCTTACTCCAAGCTCGGGAAGACTAAGGTATATGCATATCAGAGAGTACATCACTTATTGTGGGGCTACAGTAGCCAACCAGAATATAATTAGCGGTGCGTATTGGTAAAAATTTTATTGAACTCATTTTAATTCTATAGTTCAGGAATATTGTAAGTTTTGAAAACGTCCCATTTTTTTTTCAGAATCGTGAGAGTAAACAGATCCTGTAACGCAGGACACTAAATATGTTGCAGTGTAAAAGGGACTTGTGTATAATCAATCAGGGATTTTTTGTTGTTTTGAAATTGTAAACTTTGTAGATGCTGAATTCTGGACAAATAAAATAGAAGATTATCAGCATCTTGAGTTAGAAACTTAGTCTTTGGTAGTTTTCGGGTTCATTAATGGATCTGCCTAATGCTCTTGTAACTCTAACATGAAATAATTGTGTTAAAAATACATATACTGTGTTGTGCAACAAAACAGAGTAGATTATTTTGCTTCCGGAACTGAATAATTTATAACACATTAGGCTTGTATCTATCAAAATTCAATTTAAAATCTATGTGCTGTACGGTAACAACATGATTCAAAATGGCTCTGAGCACTATGGGACTTAACATCTATGGTCATCAGTCCCCTAGAACTTAGAACTACTTAAACCTAACTAACCTAAGGACAGCACACAACACCCAGCCATCACGAGGCAGAGAAAATCCCTGACCCCGCTGAGAATCGAACCCGGGAACCCGGGCGTGGGAAGCGAGAACGCTACCGCACGACCACGAGATGCGGGCTAACAACATGATTCGATACTGTTACAATCGACAATGGCTATTCGAAAAATTTTAAGTGCGTAAGGCCTCACGAAAGTAGTTTGTGTTTATTTTAAAACCTGAATTTATAAATTTCAGTTAAGTAATTTTTTTAAAGGAGGAGAAAACTATAATACAATTTTTCAACTTTAGGTTCTTGTTTCTCAATTATTCTCTGTATTCCAAACGACAAACACACACAGAGAAGGGGCAAGCACAAATCTTGTATGTCGTGATAGTTGTGTACAGAAAACACATAAAGCACAGTATCATAGAATTGATCACAGGCTCTCCACAGGCCCAAGTTACCCCGGTGAAACTGTTTGCTTCGACGAACCAGACGAGTAATTTTGTTATCTGTAGACCTTATGATCTCTTGTTATGACCTCAATAGTTAGAATATACTGCATAGTGAAATTTTTGCTGTTAGCGTCAATTAACGTCGTCACACTATCAGTGATGAATAAAGTAAGATACAGTCACGCCTAAAAGCTGATGGATTGTTCATTGAGTCGGAACCGTGCAAATGGAGACTTAATTATCGATGGAGGCTGTGTTATATGATTTCTATACTTCTCACTTTTCCTCACCAGCTCACAGACAGCGAGAAGGACAATATCTTCTCTTCACATTGTACGCTTGTTCATTTGAAATAACTACGTTGTCCATCAATTATTCCACGTTTCAGTATCGACTGTGGAGCCAGAAAGCTGCCGCTTTGTTCGAAGCTACCCGCATAATTGATGTGCCGCGGTTATTACAGGGATGTACGCGTGATCCCCGTGTAGCCTGCATAGTTAATAGAGTTGTGGGACCACCGAGGGCACGGCGTGATTGCTAGGTAGCAGCGAGGCGGCAATTGATTTCCGTGCGGCATGACACGAAGAGCAATGTGCGGCATTAGTTCGCGTGTTCAGTCCAGCTTTCGGAAAAGCCTGTACCGTCCCAGCAAAATTCATCTGCGTTCTAACATAATCAGAGCTAAAGAAAGAGATTTGGCGTTTTCAGTCTGAGTGCTCATTATTCCAGTGATGAAAAGTTGAATATACGAGTATATTGGTCATTAAAAGATAACATTGTACGTTTTGTGCATATGCAGTGCATTAGGAAGACTGCATGATTTAAGTTGCAGCTTACGTGAAGTATACAAGATGTCCTATATTAACAATGTATTGACTTGTATATTGTTAAGCTTAAGGTTGTTGGAAGCCAATGAGGACATTCCAAGATAGGAAATCAGTCACACAATGCAGAGAGTAGGCAAAGTGTTAGTGTATAGGTTACAAGAGGCAAACAATAACGCTAGAGGCCCGTGGATGGCAGACGCTGTGGTCAGCTGTTCCAAAGTAGAGGTTTCAGTGTAGACTGTTAACTGATAACTCCATCCACCACACAGACGCTGTTGTAAAACGCCACAATAGAGGATGGTCACAAACAGGCACTTCTTAGCATGGGGAGTAAGCTTCATACTTGCCCCTGAGAACCGCAACGTCAATGAGGTTTACATATGTTAGAGTGAGATGGAAAACGGGTAAAAGTGCTAGAACGCCTGTCACCACTCACGAGACACCTCAGGTCGGGGCCAGGTGATGTAGAACAGTTTCGTTGCTAGCCATAATAGGAAGGGCTTTCAAATGAATACTGTTGTTACTAAACTTGGAGTCTGTTAATGTGAAGGCCAGAAACACCCCGATCTACAGAGTAGGAGGAGGGGAAGGATCTAAAGGTGGTTGGCCAGAGGCATCAGGGAGTTTCAGAGCACCGCGTTGGATTGCCCGATGTCTGTACAGTGCTGGTGGGTTTGAGGACACAGTGTAGATAGGCAGAAATAGTGTGCCACCACAATATTTCAAAAACTCATGTTTTTTTTTTTTGCATTCTGAGGAATTCTCAGTCAGACCGCTGGCTCGCCAACTCCGAGTCGCTCGTCAGCAGCTTTGGGCAAGCTTCGACATGTCTGTTTTCCTCACTTGGAGTGCTGCTATCAATGTTCGTGTGTTACAGTGTGCTAGTGATTGCTATTTCTGTTGGCTCTTACCCCACGGATTTGGACGATGACTTCCGCGATGCAATCAGTTCCATCGTGCAACCAGCTGCTGTTTCTAAAGTTTAAATTAGCCTTCATTATGTAAGTTATTCACACCCCTGAGTTTCCTGTTGCCAGTATTCTGTCAAGACCCAAATTCTGCATCTCTCATAGGTGCCCCATAACAGTGTTTGGCGCATATCTAAGCAACCAGCCTGCCACCACCAGTTTGTCTTTCTGTATTTGCAGCTAACCGCGTGGGAAGTACAGACTTGACCTACAATCTCCTGTCTTCCCTCCATCCTGTGTTAGGATACGACAGAGTGTGAAATTTACCACTTGGAGATTCCACCTCTGGTAGCGATAGTGGCTCTAGGCAGACTTGGCATTGAGTAGAAATGAGTTTTGATGAAAGATACGGGTGCATCATTCCAGCTCTATGACACAGTTCCTCAATTATAGGGGCTGGCGAGTGGTGCGGTACTATACTCACGCAAAAACTTGACCACATGTTTGCAGGTGGTGAGAGATCTGGAAAAGTGCTGGCCAGGGCAACAGTCCAAATACTCTCTATCGGGGTGGATCAGGTCACCACTGTCAACATAGTTTTGATTTATCTTGTTGGATTGTAAAGGCTTATGTCCACATTAGTGGATATGTAAATCATCTTCCGTCACAGCAGATGCTGTGCCTGTATGACGATGAAGAATACAGTCTTTCTATGTTAGTTCTCCTCTGAACCTCTACACGAGCATGCGTCCATGTTGATGCTATACAGAGAACCAAGACACGTTCAATCCCGCGTCCGGCCATCCTAATTTAGGTTTTCCGTGATTTCCATAAATCGCTCCAGGCAAATGCCGGGATGGTTCTCCTGAAAGGGCACGGCCGACTTCCTTCCCCGTCCTTCCCTAATCCGATGACCTCGCTGTCTGATCTCCCCCCCCCCCCCCCCCCCCAAGATACGACGTGGTGGTACTACTCTTGTGTCCAGTGTTGTCGTTGGGAGCTGTCATCGCACCGTACGTCTGGGTACGTTTCTCGCTGCAGACAAGCGCATTTCGTAACCCATTATACACTGATCGACCAGAAGATTATGACCACCGACCTACTATCGATATAAACCCGTCCAGGCGATAGCAGCCTCACCTGGCGAGGAAAGACTGCTAGTCAGACACACACACGGTACATATAATATCAGTGAGCATGCTATCCATGTAATAGAATCGGAAAGGCGCGAGATCTATCTCAGTTTGACCGAGGGCAGATGGTGATGGTCCAGAGGCTCGGCACGAGGATTTCGGGAACTGCTCGACTTGTCGGTTGTTTCAGGAGTGCTGTTGTGAGTGTCTTCAACACATGGCGAAATCCAGGTGAAACCACGTCCAGACGTCGTGGGATTGGGCGGTCACTCCTCATTACAGAGGTCGGACGTCCTAGGTTGGGCAGACTGGTAAAAGAGTACAGGCGGCGAACTGGCAGAGTGCAGATGTGTCTGAACATACGGTGCACTGAACACTCCTAACGACAGGCCTCTGCAGCCGACAACCATGCATGTAAAAATGTTAACACCACGACATCGGCAACTGCGACTAAAATGGGCACATGACCATTGGCACTGGATGTTGCCGCAATGGCAGAGCGTGTCGTGGTCTGATGAATCCCGATACTTTCTTCAGCATGCCGACGAGAGGTCGCGAATCCGTCGTCTTCCAGGGAACAGCTCCTTGACACCTGTACTGCGGGACAGAGACAAGCTGGCGGCGGCTTCATTATGCTCTGGGGAACACCACGTGGACTCCATGGGTCAATTGGAGCTAGTGCAAGGCAGCATGATGGCCAAGGAGTAACGTATCCTGGTTTCAGACCACGTACACACCTTCATGACTATTATGGTTCCTGACGGCAGTGGCATTTTTCAGCAAGATAATGCGCCATTTCAGAAAGCCAGAAGTGAGAAGCAGTGGTTCGAGGAACACAGTGGAGAGTTCCAATTGATGTGCTGGCCCCGAAACTCGCCAGATCTGACCCCGATCGAACACATCTGGGATGTGATTAAACGTGGCGTCAGAGCTCATCGCCCCGATCCCCGGAATACACGGGAATTAGGCGACTTGAGTTTGCATATGTGGTGCCAACTCCCTCTAGCGACCTACCAACGCCCCATTGCTTCTACGCCACGAGCGTCGTCGCTGTTATCCGTGCCAAAGGTGGACACACGGGCTATTAACACACACATTTCTCATGCTCTTTGAGAGCTGCTTTCCATTAGAACGTTGTAAACGTAATGGGCAGCCCGGGTGGCTGACTAGTGCGATAAGGATACCATCTAGAACACAGCGGGAATTATATCAAAATGTTAGAGGTAGTCACAATCAAGCTACAGTAGCTCATTACAAACAGTATTGTAAGGCGCTTAAAAATGTTATTAGGAAGGCAAAGAGTATGTGGTATGCAAATAGAATAGCTAATTCACACAGTAAAATTAAAACCATATGGTGAAGGAGTGTCTGGTCAGCAGCACAAGGTCGACGATATAAAGTCAGTTCGCAATAAAAATATTTCTGCTTCTGATAAATCAGATATTAGTACAGTATTTAACAATCATTTTCTGAGCATTGCCGGTGAATTAAGTAAAAATTTATTTTCTACAGGGAATCATATATCTTTCTTGGCAAATACCTTACCGAGATTGATGTCTGAAAGACTCCTCTGTGATACAGACAAGGGGGAGATTGAGCTAATAATTAAATCACTGAAGATTAGGACCCTCATGGTTATGATGGATTGTCTAGCAGAATATTAAAGTACTATGCTGCACATGTTAGCCCTGTATTTAGCCATATTTTTAATTTTTCCCTTTAGGAATGGTCAGTTTCCTGAGCAATTAAAGTACTCAGTAGTAAAGCCGCTTTATAAAAGGGGAGAGAGGGATAATATAGATAATTTTAGACCTATTTCTATGCCATCAGTGTTTTCAAAAGTTATTGAAAAGGGTGTGTATGTAAGGATAATTAATCATTTTGCTATCAAATGTACAGTTCGGCTTTAGAAGTCGTTTAACAATTGAAAATGCTATATTCTCTTTTCTCTGTGAGGTACTGGGTGGGTTAAACAAAACGTTTCGAACGCTTGGCATATTTTTTGATTTAACTAAGGCATTTGATTGTGTTGAACACAAAATATTGCTCCGGAAGTTGGACCATTACGGAATACTGGGAGTAGCTCATAATTGGTTCACCTCTTACTTTAGCAACAGGCAGCAAAAGGTCATTATTCGCAATGTTGAGAATGGCTGTGATGTGGGGTGTGAGTGGGGTACTGTCAAATGGGGGGTGCCCCAGGGATCAGTGTTGGGGCCACTCCCTTTCCTTATTTCTATAAATACATGCCCTCTAGTATTACAGGTAATTCTAAAATATTTCTGTTTGCTGATGACACTAGCTTGGTAGTAAAGGATGTTGTGTGCAACTTTGCCACGGTTTCGAATAGTCAGTTGATGACATAAGTTCATGGCTTTTAGAAAACAACCTAACGCTAAATTACAGTAAGACTCAGCTTTTAAAGTTTCTAACACACAATGCAACAAAACCTGACGTTTTAATTTCACAGAACGGGCATATGATTAGTGAAACCGAACAGTTCAAATTTCTAGCTGTTCAGGTAGATAGTAAGCTTTCGTGGAAAGCCCACGTTGAGGATCTTGTTCAAGGACTTAATACTGCCATTTTTACTATTCGAACAGTATCTGAAGTGAGTTATCGTTCGACACGAAAATTAATCTATTTTGCTTGTTTTCATTCGCTTATGTCGTATTGTATTATATTTTGGGGTAACTCTTCCCACCGAGCGGGGTGGCGCAGTGGTTAGACACTGGACTCGCATTCGGGAGGACGACGGTTCAATCCCGCGTCCGGCCATCCTGATTTAGGTTTTCCGTGATTTCCCTAAATCACTCCAGGCAAATGCCGGGATGGTTCCTCTGAAAGGGCACGGCCGACTTCCTTCCCAATCCTTCCCTAATCCGATGAGACCGATGACCACGCTGTCTGGTCTCCTTCCCCAAACCAACCAACCAACCTAACTCTTCCCATTCTAAAAGGATATTTTTGGCTCAGAAACGAGCGGTTCGGGCAATAAGTGGTGTAAGTTCACGAACTCCTTGTCGACCCCTGTTCACGAGTCTGGGTATTTTGAAATTGGCCTCTCAATATATATATATTTCTTACTGTCATTTCTTGTTAACAGTGTTAGCTTATTCCCAAGAATAAGCAGCTTTCACTCGGTCAATACTCGGCAGAAATCATACCTGCATTTGGATCGGACTTCCTTAGCTCTCGTGCAGAAAGGTGTGCACTATACTGCTGCATCCATTTTCAATAAGCTACCACTCGAACTCAAAAATCTTAGCAGTAATCCACGTGCTTTCAAATCAAAACTGAAGAGTTTCCTCATGGGTCACTCCTATTCTGTCGAGGAGTTCCTTGAACAATTAAGCTGGTTCTTATTGTATTGTTGACTGCGTTTACTTACTTTTCTCGGTTTCATAAACATTTATTTTTCTCTGTTGAGCCGTGCGTGGCTCGTGTTCGTGCCGTATCTGATTTGACATCCCGTGTTTACTGTACTGCAACCTCGTCATGTTAATTATAATTAGTGGCGTCACTGAGTTGCCGCCTTGACTGCCCGTGAGCGGCAGGAACGGCGCTTATCGATACAAGCCCTGGCGTATTATCTTTGCTGACTGCTATTACTTCCCGGTTGTCGTGTGTTCGTAGTTAGTTCGTATCTGGCAGTGAGTTGCAACGCGCCAGCAGTGGTGTTCGCACCTGGCAGTCGCGTAGTTGGGACGCGGCAGTGAGGTTCCGATAGCCATGATTCGCTCGACCGTTATCGGCACACGTGGTTTCAATAGGGACGGTCTCGGTTGATCATCGGTTGGTCGTTTTACCGGACGACGTGATTGCTCGCCGATCGTTTATGGGTTGGAGATGTGTCTCAACTCGTGGTTGGTCCTCGTCACTGTATAGTCACTATTTTTACCATTGGTCGCGTTCTTTGTCCAAGTGTTTGTGATACTGTGTGTAGCTTGTGATGGCGACTGCCCAGTTATTTTAGTGCTATTTCCGTGCTGATGTATATCTGCTGGTCGGTTGGCGCAGTTGTAACATAGCACCAGTGGGGCATGCAACGTCAGGAAGGTGCGGACAGCCATCACTTGCCAGAGGATTGCCGACACACATGTTTTGAGTGGGGATGACTTTGGTCGACCGTCGGTCGGTCGGTCGTCCATCTTGTTAGACGACGTGTATTTGGCCGGCGATTGCTTATGGGTTGGCTGTGTCCGCCGACTCGTGGTTCGTCCTCGTTATTGCACAGTCACTGCCGTGAGCATCGTCTAGTCCTCGTGCAGATGTTCGTGGGGCTGTGTGTAGTTAGGTGATTTTTCACTGACAAGTTTGAGTGTTGTCGGCGTACTGCCTCTGAGTTAGTCGGTCGTTTGATTAAACGACGTGGCTTTTCGGGTCGTCCACCCCTTACGGGTTGTCTGGGATCCGTCACGGTTTGGTTCAGTCTCTGCTGTCAACATCGGTGGAATTTTGGTGCAAGTGCGGAGCGGAACCTTGGTGCAAGTGTGGAGCGGAACTCACCTTGAGCATAGGTCTGTTGACGGTTTGTCGGTTAGGTTGCTGTCGGATTGTGTATGGTTGGGCCGACTGCCTGTGTCACCTAAGTGAACGTTAGTATTTCAAGTGCTGGCCGAAATGTGAAATTTCAACTGTATGTGGTGCGATACGACATGAAATGTAGCCAATAAGTCACGAATTCTGCAGACTAGTTGGCAAGGCTGCACAATAACATGTGGAACTAGGGAGTCACGAACATTTTTGTACAATCATAACCTGTGTGGGTTTGTAATTATCGTATGGCAGTGAAACTTGGTAGATATGCTAATGAGTTAATGCGAAACAGATTTACGCTGAAAAAAATTAGTTACAATTTGGGACCAGGTGCAAATCTGCCGCTGTACAGCACCTCTTCGTCGTCTCCGGTGCTCATATTGAACAAATTGTGTAAGCAGTTAATGAGATCTACGTTATGGCTTTCTCACTTGTTTGACGTTTTCTGCCCACGTCTCGTTTTAATCCATTACATATGGCAAGATGTCACACGTATTTCTTGCATTCACAGCGCCAGATTTGCACCTGGTGGCCAAAATTGAAACTAATTTTTTTCCCAGCGTTAACACATTACGATATCTACCAACTTCCGCTGCCATACTTTAATTACAGCCCACACTCGACCTTTGTGAGTAGATGCACTTTAATTATAACAATGTGGTACCTTCAGCAAAACAATATTGAAGATAACTATAAATACAGGGCTATTACAAATGATTGAAGCGATTTCATAAATTCACTGTAGCTCCATTCATTGACATATGGTCACGACACACTACAGATACGTAGAAAAACTCATAAAGTTTTGTTCGGCTGAAGCCGCACTTGAGGTTTCTGCCGCCAGACCGCTCGAGAGCGCAGTGAGACAAAATGGCGACAGGAGCCGAGAAAGCGTATGTCGTGCTTGAAATGCACTCACATCAGTCACTCATAACAGTGCAAGGACACTTCACGACGAAGTTCAACAAAGATCCACCAACTGCTAACTCCATTCGGCGATGGTATGCGCAGTTTAAGGCTTCTGGATGCCTCTGTAAGGGGAAATCAACGGGTCGGCCTGCAGTGAGCGAAGAAACGGTTGAACGCGTGCGGGCAAGTTTCACGCGTAGCCCGCGGAAGTCGACGAACAAAGCAAGCAGGGAGCTAAACGTACCACAGCCGACGGTTTGGAAAATCTTACGGAAAAGGCTAAAGCAGAAGCATTTCTTAAACAGGAGATTGGAAAACCGATGGATCGGTCGTGGTGGAGATCATGATCAACAATTCATGTCATGGCCTCCACGCTCTCCCAACTTAACCCCATGCGATTTCTTTCTGTGGGGTTATGTGAAAGATTCAGTGTTTAAACCTCCTCTACCAAGAAACGTGCCAGAACTGCGAGCTCGCATCAACGATGCTTTCGAACTCATTGATGGGGACATGGTGCGCCGAGTGTGGGAGGAACTTGATTATCGGCTTGATGTCTGCCGAATCACTAAAGGGGCACATATCGAACATTTGTGAATGCCTAAAAAAACTTTTTGAGTTTTTGTATGCGTGTGCAAAGCATTGTGAAAATATCTCAAATAATAAAGTTATTGTAGAGCTGTGAAATCGCTTCAATCATTTGTAATAACCCTGTAGTTTGAATTCCTTCTGTGGTTAGCTCTTCGACATGGTCTCCACTCGCATCTTGGGTAAAAGTCTGTGTTTCTAGATTATTTAATTTTTAATTCATGATGACATTTCTCCAGTTACGTATTTATCTTTTCTCAGGAGGTTGTAGGGAAAGCATGAATTGTGCAGAACTGATTTTAATGGTCGACCGCTTTCTCTTGAATCCCACACAAGGTATACGGGTGAAGAGACTGCTGTGTGGAGTCAGTGAATGGCGCAAGGAAGATGGAATTACCGGTAGCACGCTCTAAGAGAAGGCGGTGCAGAAGTGTATACTGAAGCTGGCGACTTGTAATTGGATTATTCCAGTTTTCAGTGCGGCGTATTTGCATCGCGCTGCTCGCGGCGTCTTGGGGGCACTTGAGAGAGTTAGTTAATTTGCTTACCGCGGCAAGTGGCGTGCGAAATGAGCGGGTCGCGGCGCAACGGAGCGCGGGCAACGCTTCGTTGGCCAAGGCAGCCGCAAACCGAGCGTGCCGCTACGTCAGTGCCCGCCGTCTCAGCAGCAAATGTCCGTCTTCATTCGTGTACAAGGGTAGTTTTCTGAAATCTGGTTAAACTATACAAACACATTATCAGTCGAAATTATTGGAAAGATCACGCTTTCTGCGTATGTAAAAAAAAAAAAAAAGAAAAAAAAAAGTTAATCGAGGTGGGGAATTTTTTTTTATCAGTTTGGAAGAAAGATCAGCGATACAAAATACAGAACTCCAATATGCAGAAATTATGTTGCAAAGAGTGAGAGAGATTTATGCGGTATGAAAAAGATTAGAGTTCCTGAGTTGAAGTTCATTACTTTCAATTGGTGATAATAGCTTTGTTATTAAGGTCAAAATCATCGAAAATATAAGTTTGGTATGCGTGCACATTCCATTCCGATGAGTCCACCTGTGCATTTTTTCGGGCGACATTACACTCGTTACTATTACAGTTTTTTTGAAGTTGTGGTGTCCCGTATTGATACGAACCTACTGGCGTATAACAGTTGGCAACGGAATTGCGGCGGACCCAATAGAGCATGCCCGCTTTGCCACTATCCAGTGGCTGTGGACCACGAGTCCCCTGTGCCGCTGCGATATAGGCCGGCTACTGGCAGCCAGCGGCCGACTCGCACGCCACTTGTGCTCGGAGCCATTTCGCCACATGACGGTACACAGACGCCATTTAGTTGCAACTTCTAACAACCCTTCCACGACAAAGGTCAAAAATTAATTATGATTGTAGTGTTGCTCACGCTGCTAAACATTGCATTTTCGGGCAACAACAAAGTCATATTTTGTGGCGGGTTTGATTAGAGCACAGTTAATAAAGTAATTTCTTGAAATAATGGATAAACTAGGCACTCATCTTTTCGTGTTTCCCACGCTTGTCTCGTCGTGAACTCGTGGCTCAATCGTCGAAAATCTAGGTAGTGATGATTCCAAGCTCGGATGCAAAGAGGCCTAGGTGTTATTCTGCGATATTCAAAAGTTTTATGGATGTGTTTCATAAACCATTCTTGAAGATTAAACTTTTGCAAGGTCGGACAATGGTGATGTAAAAAAGTAATCAGCACTCCGGATTTAAGTTACACCTTTTTATTACTTTTGTTGCAATATCGCATAACTCGTTCCAAAACATCACTTCACAATATAAAACATACTTGAAAATATTTTCCTCACTGTTAAAGTTCACATTTCATAAACTGACTATAATTTTCGTCTTTTTAACATGACGACCACAGCTTGACTCTCTAATAAACGCTTACGCGCCCAAAAATCAGAGTTACAAGTACGTCAAAGATCATAGTGACAAAAGAATGAATACACATAAGAATAATATCATTGCAATATAAACATATCGATGTATCTAAGTACCTCTACATTAATGAAATCAAATCTGAATGGTGTCACAGAAATACGTTAACCGCGACACGCACCACCTGCTCAGGCAATAAGATACATTCGAAACTCTCAATGAACTCACAAATGAGATTGAAACGCCCGCTAAACCCGCTGGACGGAACAGATGATTAGGATTGTGGAAAGGGCCAAATAAGGTGTCGGTCAGGTTGACTCAAAATTGTAATTTATTGTAATTTAATAACACCTTTAAATCAAAACGGCACATAGCCGAACCTTTGCAACTACGAGTTTCAAAAAAGGCAGTTATTTCACGGCCGAAGGCCTCCAAACAAGAACTCTTAAAAGTCAACAAAAAAAATGCAGTTAAAACAGCAAATAAAATAATTAAAATATATATGATATCACAGCCGGGCTGGAAAGCCTCAAGGCAAATGTGAATAGACAAACATAAACAAGATGCAATACAAACGGCTGAAGGCCCACAATAAAATTTTCAAGATTTTAAAATAAATTAGCATAACCTTTCAAAGGTAGAAGTCCGCAATGGTTCGTTCTCTCTCTCTCTCTCTCTCTCTCTCTCTCTCTCAGAATAAGGATTTAAGTAGCCGAAGGCCCACAATTGATTTTCCAAAATTCAAAAATACATAAAATCCAGTAAAACCAAGAATTTATTTTTTATCATTGGCTATGATAGATTATAAACAGACAATTAAACACCGGTAAGAAAGACAGTGAAGACAACGGCACCCCGCAGCCTCCAGGGGGTCTGTCTGCCCTCGTTCACTTAGGTGAGACAGGTGGTGAGCCCAACTACACTTGATCTATCGGAACCCAACCAGGGGACAGCCACGGACCGACCAACAAAACTACTTGCTTGCCACCAATCGGTACATGAGAACTCAAACACAAAATGTTACGGAAATAATTATCCACAATCAAATATGTATATGTATTAAGCCGTCAAAACTACACACCAGCGACAACAGGTGAGGAAAGGACGCTGCCTGAATGTACGTTAGTGGCCAGGACAGGTAATGGAACACTAACGGCCACAAGGCAGAAAATGCCACTGGTGCACTTGAAGTGTAGTCAACCAATATAGTTAATTGCACCGCATGGCGGCTGAATTTCAGCAATAGAAACACTCGGTGTTGCTCACCGGAAAACCTCCCCAACAGTGAACTACCGAAACGAACCACACAACATGGATGGGCGTGGATTGGGTAGTTGAAAGCAACACTCAGCTTTGACGTCCTGGGTCGGTGAACCACGAAGCTCGTAGCGATCGGACAGTTGCACACACGGTCCGACACTGCGCAGTGACCACCAGCGGACCCAGCCGAGTGCAGCGCGCGGATATAACTTCCCTGGTCAGCAGCAACCGACCGACTCACTGCAGACCCCCAAGCCGGAAACTACACTGCTGGCCACCGTAAATGCAACACCCTGAAGGAAGCATTTGAATCAAGTGAAATTTACACCATGGGATTGCAGCGATGAGATATGCAACTGATTAGAATTTCAGCGCAGACGCACAACACGCACGCCTGTGGCGCCACCTCATAGCGCCATTTAAGGCTTGGCGATTTCGTCGAGTGTACGTTCGGCACGTGTGTTTACCTTGTGGTTGTTTCACAAGACGATCAGTTATGCCTCGTAGACAACAGCGAACATCGTTTGATGAAGTATCCGAGTTCGACAGAGGAAGGATAGTGGCTTACCGAGATTGTGGATTATCATACAGAGAAATCGCTAGTCGTGTTGGACGAAACCAAACAACTGTAATGCGGATATGTGACCGTTGGATGCAGGAGGGTACGACGGACCGACGTGGTCGATCGCATTCATCTCGGTGCACCACTGCACGTGCTGATAGGCAAATTGTGCGCATGGCAGTGACGGATCGCTCAGTGACATCCCGAACCATAGCGCAGCACATTGCGTCTGTAACGCATCATCCAGTGTCTGCGCGTACCGTTCGACGCCGTTTACAGCAGAGTGGTCTGTCCGCAAGACGTCCATTGCTTCGTCTACCATTGACGCAGAACCACAGACGTCTCCGTCGCCAATGGTGTGATGACAGACGGATGTGGACGGCAGAATGGAATGACGTTGTCTTTACTGACGAGGCACGCTTCTGTCTGCAGCACCACGATGGTCGGATTCGAGTGTGGAGACACCGTGGAGAGAGGATGCTGGACAGCTCCATTATGCACCGCCACAGTGGTCGTGCACCGGGTATTATGGTATGGGGCGGTATTGGATATTACTCTCGCACGCCTCTAGTACGCATTGCCGGTACTTTAAATAGCCGGCGCTACATATCCGAGGTGCTGGAGCCAGTTGTCCTTCCTTACCTTCAGGGCTCGGCCACAGCCATATTTCAACAGGATAATGCGCGACCACACGTGGCACTCATTGTCCAAAGGTTCTTCGTCAATAACCAGATTGAATTGCTTCCCTGGCCGGCTCGCTCTCCGGATCTTTCGCAGATAGAAAACATGTGGTCCATGGTTGCTCAACGAGTTACCCAGATTACATCCCCAGCTGCCACAGCAGATGATCTTTGGCAACGTGTGGAAGCTGCTTGGGCTGCTGTACCCCAGGAACACATCCAACGTCTCTTTGACTCAATGCCGAGACGTGTGGCAGCGGTGATCTCCAACAATGGCGGCTACTCTGGCTACTGATTCTGGCAGGAACCACATGTCACAGACGTCTGTAAACGTAATCATTTGATACTTGGTCAACATGTTATCTACAAAATAAATTTTGTTGTGCTACCTCTTGTCTTTCTTGGTGTTGCATTTACGGTGGCCAGCAGTGTATATGCACAAAACCAAAGATGGTACACAGTGCAAATACCGATAAATATCGCTGCTGCCACAGGTAGAAGAAAGAAGAACTACGACGTAACCGCAACAAGGGCGGGAAACCAAACACAAATACACAGGGAAGTTCACGAAAACGCCTAGTTGGGAGTGAGCACGGCTCAGAGATATCAGAGAAAGTCTTAAGGGAGTTTCTAAGGAACAACGATTATCAGAATAACACACCGATCAAGACACCATTCACATGTCCTGTACCGCAGGGGCGTGGTCTTGGCTAGCCGATTTACGGCTGGGATCCGCCACGTTTCGGACTTAGGGGAGGGTGCATAAATTACCGACCACGATTACACACTGATTACGACAGTAGTAATAAGAATTTAGGTTAGATGTACTCGTAGATTAAGACTGGCTGCACTATTAGTGGGTAACTGCAGCGAATTTCAAGGTCTTGGGCCAGCCTGATGCCAAGGTCATGCCTACGGGGATTAGCTGGGTGGGCATGACCAACAACGTACGTTTATATATAGCACTGGCACACCTGGAACGCTGCAGGTTGTGTAGACTAGGTTTCAAGTACTTGTACAAAGTAATATAGAAGCAGGTAATACACTAGCGTACTAAGTAGATAGCTTAGTAGTAATAACGATAGCCTAAGTAAGAGATGCACATAGTGGAGTAAGAATATAACAGAATACACATCCTGTAGTAAACAACGTAGCTGCAGCAATTGTAAATGTAGATGTGGAATTAGGACTCACTGAGTGAGTTTGTTGGTTTTTATGTATCAGATTATTTTTTTGGAACAAAGAATTTAAAAAAAAACACGTTTATCGGCTGACCATGTACGGCAGTTGCCTGGTCAAGAGAGCGACGTCGAACTTCTTCTCTGAATATTTGGTGAACTTGATTACGACATTGTCCAGTATGACACAATACAAAACAAGCATGAGTACTAACGGATAAAATACTAACCTCATTACTGTAAGTGGTGAAAACTAACTAAATCTCGCCGTGCAACGAACCATCTCACATTACAGCAGGCAGTCTGAAGCCTAGTGCAAGCAGTAAGTGTTGAAGTGTGAAGAGTCAAGGTCTGGTAACCACGTGTGGTTGCTTCCGCTACAGGTTGTAAAGTCAAAACTCAAATAATAGTTTATGAAACTTATTATCACATTTTCGAGATTTAGGCGTAATTTTCTGAAATGTACTCATAATTAGCGAGCTCGACTCGTTAATACGATTTCTTGCGTCTTTCTTCTAGCGGAGAACATTACAACCCTTCTGGATTATTCGTCCTTCTTTTGGCGTCTATCTTTAGAGTTAGAAGTGTTTCACGCAGCTGTGATATGTTTCTGATAGTAACTTATACCAGAGTCATTCGGAGAGTAACCAAAGTTTTTTTGTACATAAATTTTTATTTGGTATAATTAAACGAAACTGTATTTTACATACAATTTTGTACCAAAGATACTTTTCTACGTAGTCACCGTTCAAATTTAGGCATTTGTCGTACCGTCTTACCAGGTTTTTTATGCCCTCTGCACACATAGTTGCCGCCAACCAGTTGAACCACTGATTAAGGGCTTCTTTAAATTCATCATCACTTCCTTAGCGTTCTCCAATAAAAAAAATCTTTCAATTTGAGTAATAAGTGGTAATCACTCGGGGTTAAGTCCGGAGTGTATGGAGGATGTTCAAACATTTCCTACTCAAACCCCTGATGCAAGTCCTGTGTCACTTCCGCCGCATGCCGACTCCACTGGTTAGGATTCCGCGCCGCTTGTTTTTTAATGGCGCGGTGAAGGCGTTCAGGCGTCTGACAGTAGGCCGCTGCATTTATGGGCTCACCTCTAGGCATGCTGTCGATAAGCAGGATACCCTTACGATCGCAAAACATCGAAGCCATAATCTTTCTAGTGCTCAAAATTATTGTTATTATTTTTTTCGGTTTCGTTGGAGATTCCGAATGATACTATTCAATTGATTGGCACTTAGTTTCTGGAGTGTTATCAAAGTTTCTCATAGCGACTACGTAGTATTGTGTTTGTCTGAGAACACACATTTTTATAAAATGGCTCTGAGCACTATGGGACTTAACATCTGAGGTCATCAGTCCCCTAGAACTTAGAACTACTTAAACCTAACTAACCTAAGGATATCACACAGATCCATGCCCGAGCCAGGATTCGAAGCTGCGACCGTAGCAGTCGCGCGGTTCCGGGCTGAAGCGCCTAGAACCGCTCGGCCACCGTGGCCGGCACACACATTTTTATAGCCCAGATCTACACTAACAATCTCCTACAACACTTTTCTTTGAAATGTCTGGAAAGAATGAGTGCAGTCCACTAATTGTAAAACGCCTGTCTCCTTCGATTTTTGTTTCACTCCTTGCTTTGAGTCCGTCAGTTACCACTGAAGGCAGGTTCGGGCGATCTTTGTCGTGAACATTCTTCCGTCCACCATTAAACATAATATACCGCTTCCGAACTGACGCTTCGTTCATCACATTACCATAAACCTCAGTTATCGTCTATAATTTTCGACAGCTTGGACTTTTTACTCGTTTAAAAAGCGGGTCACACTGCGCATCTGACACTTGGCGGGACCGTCAGTTTTGTCACACATATTTAAAGTAGTCAGCAATGCCGTAAGCAACCGTATTGGATCCTAGCTGCCGCCAACCACAAAGGCTGAGTACCAAGGTCGGTGGTGGTGGTTGGGATGCGGCTGTCAAGTGTCAAAACGTTCTTTACTATCCGAATGACTCTCGTATAATGACTATGGGTACAGCGGATATGCTCGAGGGGAATAACGAAGCCTAAGTAAAACATTGATTGTTTACAATGTTGAATTCAAGATTCTATCAAAGCAGGGGGTAAATTTCTACTTGCGAGTTAGTCATTTACAACGTATAGTTAACATATTTCTTTTAACCAGATCATTCTGTTAAAGTGTATTTCATGAAATGGTGGAGTACCGCGATCTAAAGCATTACGCATCTGCAAGAACAAAGTGGTGAACGTGGCCGTTTACTCACTCGCAGACTGCATTGTTCGAATCTTAAGCGTGCGTGCAACGTACACTCGTCAATTATTTACGACATACAGTAAACCTAACACCATTAACTGTACTTGGATTTGACCTACCTGATATTGACTGATGGATATTTAATATTCTTCAAAAACAATGTTTTTAACTGTCGCTATTTTACTTTAATGTGGGACGCAACAAGATATTGTGGGATTGACTGATTACGTGCCGTTCCCTCCGCGTGACACTCACCCTACGACTGCCTTCGCACTTGTCAATCATAAACTACTTTTCAACAGTGTGTGGGAATGAATGACGTGGAAAAACTTAAACATTCAAACGACAATTGTAGCTCCGCTCAAACTGCTCGGTGAGACTACTATATAGAACCTCGTAAATGTGTGCCTGTAACGCGCCACACACGCAATGGGATTACTGACCCCGCGACAGACGTGAAACGATCATCGAGCATTTGCTTTGTGGAGAACGCAACTTTTGTAAAATGAATTCGCTTGTAGACAGGTAAATTTCTGCAATAACGCCGCTGTATTTTACGTGGCACGCTTTCGACGTCTTCATCACTAGCTTTTAATTATATCTGCGCCAGACTGCTTTGAGCGATAATTGGTTGTCGTGCTTCGTAGAGGTAATTAAAATTTTTAATTAAATTTTAATCAATAATCGTTTCTAAATTACTTAGTGCGAGATCATACGATCTGCTATAGGCAATGTCCAGGTTTCGGGATAGTTTAGAGAACAAATTAAAAAATTTGCGCAACAAATGCAGGCTGCATGTGAAAGTCAAGGAGAGAAATTAAGTATGGAAATATTATGAATTGTTCAGAATTAATTTAAATTACTTGCAGTTACGTGGTGATATGAATATTTGACAGTATCTGTGCTCCGCATTTGCTTTAAAAAATCATATTTGTTTCATGGGAATGTGTTGTGAAAATCACTGGCTGGCACTAAGAGTCCATATTGGATTGTATGTGTTATCAGAGCTCGTTCGCACAGAACGCGTAAATCGGAAAACAGAGCACAGTGGAGCGCAGTACGTCCGTCATAAAGTATAAAGTGTAGGAGAAAGCGATAAGTGGGCTTTTTATGGACTCTATTGTTTCCAAGGCGCATCACGAAAGTGGTGCCTTACGAGCTCTTTGCGATATCTCGTTTCAGACCGAACGTTAGGTCTTTCACTGAATGTCAGAGTGTAAATTCTCTTAACAGTTTCAGAACAACGTGGTCAACATCCACAAGCAACATAGAGAATATAGCATGAGTGATTCTTAATCATATTTTTTTCCACAAAAGTAGTAGCTGAGCACTTCCGCTCTGCATTAACCTCTTCAGTCAGTGTGTAAATGTATCTGCAGTTACTGTTCGCTTCGTAATATTAAGAAACGGGTTTCACCAAATCAAGACCTGTATGACACGTTCGTGCAGGTTGCGTAGTTTCAGTTTGTGGGTCTAGATCGTCCCATATATTCCCCTTATGTCTCTTACGATGCTTCGAAGGTAAGACTCAGCAGAACGGCTGCCCGCACCGTATGCTCTGAAGGTATTTCGAAATAGTACTTTATTCTATACCCTGCTTTTAATATGTTAAAAAAGTCAGATATTTGACTTATGCTTTTACTAGAAATATCTTTTATGTTGACTACACATGGGTGTACTTTAGGTTACATACACAGAGCTTTTTCTGTGTTTCCTATACAGTAGAAAAACCCCACAATTATGTAATACTTAGGTTATACACTATGTGGTCAAAAATATCCGGACACCCCCCCCCCCCCCCAAAACATACGTTTTTCATATTAGGTGCATTGTGCTGCCACCTACTGACAGGTACTCCATATCAGCTACCTCGGTAGTCAGACATCATGAGATAGCAGAATGGGGCGCTTCGTGGAACTCAACGGACTTCGAACGTGGTCAGGTGATTCGGTGTCACTTGTGTCATACGACTGTACACGAGATTTCCACACTCCTAAATATCTCTAGGTCCACTGTTTCCGATGTGGTAGTGAAGTGGAAACGTGAAGGGACACGTACAGCACAAAACCGTGCAGGCCGACTTCGTCTGTTGACTGACAGAGACCGCCGACAGTTGAAGAGGATCGTAATGAGTAATAGGCAGACATCTATCTAGACCATCACACAGGAATTCCAGACTGCGTCAGGATCCACTGCAAGTACTATGATAGTTACGCGGGAGGTGAGAAATCTTGGATTTCATGGTTGAGCGGCCGCTCATAAGCCACACATCACGCCGGTAAATGCCAAACGACGCCTCACTTGTTGTAAGGAGCGTAAACATTCGACGATTGAACTGTGGAAAAACGTTGTGTGGAGTGGCGAATCACGGTAAACAATGTGGCGATCCGATGGCAGGATATCGGTATGGCGAATGCCCAGTGAACGTCGTCTGCCAGTGTATGTAGTGCCAACAGTAAAATTCAGAGGAGGTGGTGTTATGGTGTGGTCGTGTTTTTCATGGAGGGGGGCTTGCACCCCTTGTTGTTTTGCGTGGCACTGTCACAGCACAGGCCTACATTGATGTTTTAAGCACCTTCTTCCTTCCCACTGTTGAAGAGCAATAGGAGATTGCGATTGCATCTTTCAACACGATCGAGCACCTGTTCATAATGCACGGCCTGTGGCGAAGTGGTTACACGACAATAACATCCCTGTAACGGACTGCCCTGAACAGAGTCCTGACCTGAATCCTATAGAACACCTTTGGGATGTTTTGGAACGCTGAATTCGTGCCAGGCCTGACCGACCGACATCGATACCTCTCCTCAGTGCAGCACCCCGTGAAGACTGGACTGCTATTCCCCAAGAAACCTTCCAGCATCTGACTGAACGTACGACTGCGAGAGTGGAAGCTGTTATCAAGACTAAGGGTGGGCCATTACCGATGGAGGACTCCGCGAACTTGTAAGTCAGTTTCAGCCAGGTGTCTGGATACTTTCGATCACATAGTGTACCTTTGAAGAGGATGCAACTGTTATTGTTAATTGTTGGAACGTGTACAAAACATATCTTTCAAAGGACGGAGTAGCAAAATGTAACACTGTCCCTAAGAAGATTTAGAATGAATTTGGCTAATGAACTAACAAATTCTTTTAGTGTGAAATTTTCCTCACGGCTCTTAAGAGAAAAATCTGTGGATGAAAGGGAGAGCTCTGGAAGTTCTGGATCTGATGATAATACAGCCAAGAGAAAAATGTTGTCCCCCAGCCAAGAAACCTAAGTCGATATGCCCAAGTTGGTCACCCTCTCCAATACGCAGTGGCGAAGAGTGCCTCTAAATGCCACTGTGAAAGGTGCAGGACCGTGTGCAAGAAGAATAATATGTATTTGTTTGCATTTAAAAACGACAGCGTTTTAAAGTTCCTTGAGCAAAAATCTTAATATGTGTTTTAAAATGTTGTTCCTTCTGCTGGTTAAGACGCGAGGTACGCACGTGTGTACCTTAAATATTTTAGAAAATATAAAAAATTGAAATTAAAACTATGTGTAACAACAGTTAGACACGATGAAAACATTTTTCTTTACTTATTTTAATACTGGGACTGAAGAATCTCCCATTTTCGGCCTTCTGTGTGCAGTTACCTATTATTAATAGGTCTTTTATCGACTGCATTTAGCTGCCAGGACCTATGCACATAATATTTAATGTATTTTATAAGTCAAAGGACACTGTTTCGATATGAACTTGAATTTTGCCATAAAAATAAGGCAGTTCTAGTTAGTTCAGTGCATATAACTAATCGTTTACTGGTGTTTGGTGTTAAAATCTTATGACATAGATGGTAACATAAAAGATTAGGAAAGCTATGTAGGGCACAAAATAGCTCATATAGATTGTAATATGACATCATTGTGGCTGGCAGAAACTATAGTTTTGTTAGATAATTGTAGAGGAACAAAATGAAGAATTAAAGAAGTGCACTAGTTTATTCTGATATGAAGTGGCTACATTATCTGCAGGATGTGTGATGGTTTCTATTACATAAAGGACGAACAATAATGTCGATACTGTTTATAGCGTCGTCATTCTTGACGACGTACTGGCTATAACAGCGAATTCTAATGGTACCCTCCAAATCCTATGCAAACCTATACTCCAGGAACTCTCTTAGTATGACATCGCTTATTGCGACTTACCGTATTTTTTAAATTAGATTTTCGGAGACATCTATCGCATATAACGTCCAGTCCTTATTTTTGTTCGTTGCGTAGTTGAGGATTACTGACAAGACTGGAACACCTACTTTCAAACTCTTGTTTTCTGTGCGTTGTTGGTTTCAAACCAATATGTGTGTTAAACAGTCAATGCAAACATCAGCCGGCTGTTGTGGCCGAGCAGTTCTAGGCGCTTCAGTCTTTAACCCCGCGACCGCTACGGTCGCAGGTTCGAATCCTGCCTCGGGCTAGGATGTGTGTGATGTCGTTAGGTTGGGTTTAAGTAGTTCTAAGTTCTAAGGGACTGATGACTTCAGTAGTTAAGTCCTATAGTGCTCAGAGCCATTTGAACCCTTTTGCAAACATCACTTCAAAGATGTCGCAGAAAAAGAGGAAAGTATGTACTACTGAAGAAAAGTCACAAATAATAAGACGATTAGAAAATGGGGAAACTAACGCCAGCACCGTGAAGGAATTGGATATCTCACACATAACTGTTTCTAAAATTTGGACGGACTCTGAGAAAATAATCTTTAAAAACACAGTTCTTTACAAAGGAAGTGGCCGAGATCATCTGAGCACAAAGATATTGAAGAAGCTTTAACTGCATGGTTTAAGCAACAAAAATCAAATAGCGTGCCTATCAACGGTCCCTATTCTTGAAAAGAGAAAGCCAATGAATTTCGTGTCTGGTGAGAAATCCGAACTCCAGTTGTTGTTATTCGTCTTGGATACATTTCCGAGGTCGCCATGATAGTATCGCTGGGAAAATTAGAGGCGAAGATGGCGGCGTACCTGAAGGCGTAACAGACGGGTGGCTTCTGAGAAGTGGCCTGTTCTGTGTGTAGGTTACAAGCCAAATGATATATGCAATGCAGATGAAATTTGGTTTACAACATTTTATCTCAATCGTTTTCCAAGACTGTGTTCGAGATTGTTGAACAACTTGCTACCTCTTTGTTTACTTATTAAAGGTTTTTACTTTCCGCTGGCTTGTTATTTCTGTACGTACTGCATAATCATATGAAAAATTCCTTGTCTTCGCCTCTCCACAAATACTGTATTGTAAACACAGTAGGGATACTGCGTATCTGCTACTTTTCAAAGTTTTAACTATGTGGTAGCCTAAAATTTACAGATACGGTATTTTTATCAAAAAACAAAGCAAATACCTATTGACTATAACGGCGATAAACCGTCGCTTCCTTGGATGTCGTCGTAACTTGTTTCGACTGTACTTAGATATGGTACGGGATCATCGTCAGACGATCCACAGAATGTTATAGACATTGTCCTTAGGAAGAGACAGTTATTTGAGGCGGTTGCAATCTGTTTAAAGTCTGCGTTCATTCTATAAGTTACTGTATTTTCTAATGTGAGGAGTTTGGTGTTAATAAGGAGGAAACCTTGTTTGCACTTAATGTGAAATAACTTCTTAAGCTTCATATTTGTTTACTTTTGTCGGTGTTCTCCTTGTAGTTCTCTTATAGTTATAACATTTTTTTAAAATTTAGTCCTCATGTTCTTTCTTTTCTGGAACTAACGTGTTTCGCACTCTCCTTGCAGATAACCGTGCTGTGCTGGATGTCTCTCTCTCTTCGGTAGCCGCAGAGTGGCCTCTCTAACGGTGTGTTGCCGGCTGCGTGTGTTGCAGGGGCCGTGAGATAGAGGGCATGGGCCGCGGCTGGGCTCGCAAGCTGGCGCTGTGTGCGGCCGTATTCACCGGCCTGCTCTGGCTGCTCTACGGCGCCGTCTCGCCCTGTGTTGACGACCACTCGCCGCTCATGGTGCCCAAGCAGGTATACCGCTCTCTAACTGCTTCGCTTGTCTCCTCCAAGTTTACCGTTCACCACCACCCTACTCCCCCCTTCTCTCAATCCATCCATCATCACCTTCACCCCATCTCTCACAGTCACCCCACCCCCCAGCAGACTCTCAACACTTTTGTGAGGACATACTTGGCACTCATGGGGCCCCTGCCATTGCAGTACTCCTACCTTTTCCCTGTTGCATGTCTATCCTCCAACCACCCTTTTTCCTCCCCCTCAGTCGGGAAACTGAAACTTGTGTCTTCACTTCGACATTTGAGGTCTCCCATTTTTGTCGATCTTCCTCCCTGTACGTGCCTGAACGCCAGCTCACGCATTTTACACAGAAAGGGCGACCGGGCAGTTGTGTAACTCTCAGTGCCAGAGTCGACAGATAGGGCTCGCTCATTCCCCTGGTAAAGGCAGACCCAGGGAGGGGTGATTGCCTAACCTGTTGCCTTCCCAACTGACAGCTGGTCCCTCTGTCTGGAGCTCGGGAGGCGTGACATGAGGTATGAACAATCACTTAATGCAGGTGCGTTCCTCTCTGTGGGGGCCTCCAGAGATTTTAGTAGTCCTGGAGGATACACCTGCAATGAATACATCACTGCAACCTACATCTAATAAACGGAAATGGAACGAGACCAAAGACACAACAAATCTACCAGTTTCACCCTGCTACATCATGGTATCCCACACAGAAAGAGGTGAGAAACTTTCTACAACCTAACCATCATTCAGAACGGTGTGGATACAGTTTCAGGCCCACTAAAGTCCTGCACTCGCTTACATTATGGAACTTTGCTTCTAGAGACACAGTGCCTTCCAAGTCCAAAAACTGCTTAAAGCTACGCTCCTCCACAGATACACAGGTCATGTAGAGGCTAATTGATCACTCAGTTCTTCATGTGGTGTCACAAACACTCGGCCCCTCGATCTTATGAATGTTAGTGATATGCAACGTTATCTCTGTGATCTGGGCATAACCACAGATGATTTGGCTATGAAGAGAGTTGATGCAGAATTGGAACCTACCTGCACCGTTTACTTAATGTTTGATCGAGTGGAGCTCCCATCAAAGATCAGGACGGGCTGTGAAGTCATCAATGTCAGACCCTACATACCAAACCCAATGCATTGCTACCAGTGTCAGCATTATAACCATACTCGCATGTCCTGTAAAAACACAGCCAAATGTGTAACTTATGGCAGTGATGTTCATGAGGGAGATGCCCACTTCCTTCTACCTGCTACATCAACTGCAGTGGCAACCATGCCACTTCATCCTGCAAATGTCCTGTGTACCGCAATGAGCGAGCCATTCAAAGGACCTGGGTGAAGGAAAAGATACCCCTCAACGTTGCTCATAAAATGTTAGCTAGCTGAATGCCTAACATACCACTATCCAGCACCTATAGTACCATTCTTGCTACATCACAACTCACGAAAGGTATAGCCATGCAGACCTGCAACCTCCAGTTCAGTGGTGTGGTTGTGAAATCGCCCATTGCTAAGGTGACGTCCTCACCTCCGCCCACCACAGTTGCTCAACCCACCAAAAAACCTTCGCCCACACCAGCGAAGTCACTGGCGATGCAAGCTGAAGAATGGAAATTTAAAAAAGAATTTTCCCATGATGATTTTTTGTGCGCCTCAAGTCAGCAGTCGTCTGAGTCCATGTCTGACGAACGCAAAGGTACTAAGAAATCGAACAAAGACAAACGTTCTTCCCCTTCTCCAACTCTGAGATCCTCTACATCACTGAGCCCACGTGACACCTCTGTTCGACTGGCCTCCATTTCACTGGTGTGAATGACCAACTGATTCTCCACCCCAGAGTCAGCTGACCGACCCAGGGAGGTTACTGGTACCTCTGAAGAAATAATGGAACGGTATCCTCCAGCCTCAGGACCATGAAGTAATATGCAGCTGAAATCTCGCACTCAGCAGCGACTGAAGTAATTGCAGCAGAAATATCTCCTATCATCTAATATGGCTGTTCTCCAATGTTACATTCTTGGCGTCAGATCAAATATGGCAGACTTACAGCTACCATCACGATCACATTGCCCAGTTGATTTATGCCTCCGAGAAACGAAATTATGCCCTCCAAACCGCTTTTCTCTCTTACACTTGACACCAGTAAGTTTCGTCCTTCCTTCTGAGGGAGGAACTCCAGCTGATGGGGGAGTCATGATGCTGATTTGCAACGACAGTCATAGCCAAACCATTTCACTGCACATCCAGCTACAAGCTTTTGCTCTCCATCTCTCTCTCCCCAGTTACACCTTTTCTTTTTGTAACATCTGCTTACCCCCATAATCTGATTTGACCAAGACAGACATACAGCGACATACTGCTCAGCTCCCTCAACCATTTTTGCTACTCAGCGACTTCAGTGCCCACCATCCAATCTGGGGTTCTCTGAGAGGCCCGTCTCCTTCTGACGGTTTCAACTAATGTACTCTCATTTCTCCCAACACTGGTATACCCACATTTCTTTCAGATTCCACACTCACTTTCTTGCACCTGGCTCTCTCGTTCTGTAATGCACAGGTTGCCCGTTGTTTTACAGTAGTCTGTTCTCTCAGACACATGATTTAATGACCATTGCTTGTGCATTATTCGTCTGCTAACTTACGCCCCATCTGTGCACAAACCAATTGGCAGCTTTCTAAAGCTGTTTCAAGGCTCTACTCTTCAGGGGCAACCTTCAATGAACATCATTTCCACAGCAGTGATGGTCAGGTTGAGTACCTTATTACTGTTATCCTTACAGCCACAGAATGTTCCATTCCCCGGACCTCTTCCCTGCCGAGACGTTTCCCAGCCCCTGGTGGACTGAGTAATGGCGCGACATGATTCGTGCACGGAGATGTGCTCTCTGTGTCGCCATCCCACACAGGAGAACTGTATTCATTATAAACGGTTGTACATAAAGTGTCGACACATTATCACAGATAGCATAAAGAGCTAGTTGGGTCTCTTTTACTAATTAACCGTTTTACGCCCCCTCCTGTTGTTTGGGGTAACCTTCTTCAGACTTCTGGAAACAAGGTAGATCTCCTGATTCCTGCTCTGACTATGGCAAAAAATGTCATTGTGGACCCTATCGATGTTTCCAACACCTGGGTCGATACTTTGCAGAGATCTTGAACCCTACATATTACTATCCTGCCTTCCTACCTCAGAAAGGAACAGAGGAGGTTCGGAAGAGATCTTTCCCCTCTCAGAAACAAGATGCTACAGTACTGTTTTTGCTATGAGGAGTTCGAACTTGCTCTCACTCTGTCACGATCCTCTGCTCCAGGACCGGATGATTTTCACATTCAGGTGTTGCAGTACCCGTCGTTTCATGAAAAGCACTTTCTCCTTCGTATGTATAATCCCATCTGGACGGACAGCGCATTTCCCAACGTTAGCGAGACACCAAGCCTGGTAGGGACAAACATATTCCATCCGGCTACCAGCTGGTTTCTCTCACCAGCTGTGTGTGCAAGGCAAGGTGATGGACTGCGTGATCAATGGTCGGCTGGTAGGAGACTTTGAGTCTCAGAATTTGCTAACAAATGTTCAATGTGGAATTCATAAGCACTGGTCAACAGCTGATCATCTCATCATCCTATCAACCGGTATTATGAACAATTTTTTGCAGAAGTGCCAAACTGTAGATGTGTTTTTTTTATTTGGAGAAGACATACGATACCTGCTGGAGGACGGGCATCCCCCGTGCAATGCACATGTGGAGCTTCCAAGGTCGCCTGCCCCAGTTATTCGGTAGTTTTTAAAAGACCAGGTTTTCACAAGGTACATGTGGGTTCCGCTTTGTTGAATACTTTTATTCAGGAGAACAGGATGCCTCAGGGCTCAGTGCTGACTGTAGCCCTATTTGCCATAGCAATTAACCCTGTCATGGACTGTCTCCTGCGAGGTATCTCATGCTCTCCTTCCATCGATGACTTTGTGATCTTCTGCACATCTCTGCTGGCCTGTTTATTTGGGCGACGACTTCAGCGATGTCTCAATTATCTTTACTCGTGGAACGTCGACAACAGCTTCCACTTTTCACTGAAAAAACTGTTTGTCTAAATTCTGACGGAGTAAGGAGCTTCTTCCACCATCCTTACACCTGGGTCCTGTTGCCCTTTCGTTTGTCGAAACCACGAAATTCTTGGGCTTCACGCTCGATAGGAAATTATTTGGTGGTCCTCCCACATGCCGTATATGACAGCACAATGTACCCGATCTCTAAGTATGCCATGTGTTTTAAAAGTTACTACATGAGACTATATACTATACTATATACTCACTCCCTAATGCAACGAATCCAAGAATGCTTCCTCTCGCTCGCTGATGATAGAGCCAACGTGATGTTCATGTGGGTCCCTGGTCATGCCAGAGTATCGGTGAATGAAGCTGCCGCCGCGCGGGATTAGCCGAGCGGTCTAGGGCGCTGCAGTCATGGACTGTGCGGCTGCTCCCGGCGGAGGTTCGAGTCCTCCCTCGGGCATGGGTGTGTGTGTTTGTCCTTAGGATAATTTAGGTTAAGTAGTGTGTAAGCTTAGGGACTGATGACCTTAGCAGTTAAGTCCCATAAGATTTTACACACAGTTCTTGAATGAAGCTGCCGATGCTACTGCAAGGCTGTAGTCTGATTACGCAGGCCTTTTAGTAATTCTGTCCTTTCAGATGATATCTGCACGTAGGTACATTGTTACCACGGCACGAACACTGGTCTTGTCTAAATGGGAACAAATTCAAGGAAATTAAACACCATCCCACAGCTCGAATGACTACTTCTCGCTGCTCTTGTCGTGAAGAGACGCTTTTGGCCAGGATATGTTTTGAGCGCTATCATTTCAGTCACTGTCATTTGTTAAGTATAAACCCCGCACATCTCTCTGTGCACTGCTACCAGCCTTGGACAGTGCGCCATTTTGTGACCCAATGCCAATTTTATAACAATTTACATTTTAATGTACAGGGTGGCGCACGAAATGTGTTACCATTTTGTTTTTGAATATACACTTTATTGTCAATACAATCTGAAAGGAACATACACTACATTGAAGAGCCGTCCATGGAGATTTGTTATGAGTCAGCACGTGCTCAATATGTCCACCATTTCGTTTCCTAACTTCCTTCAAACGAACACTGAAGTTAGTGGTTACCCTACGGCATATGTCTTCCGTAATTTCACTGCAAGCTTGAAGAATAAGTCTTCTGAGCTCCATTAAATCACGTGGACGTTTCGGGAAAAATTTTTCCTTTTAGGTACCCCCAAAGAAAACAGTCACATATTCAAAAAAATGTTCAAATGTGTGTGAAATCTTATGGGACTTAACTGCTAAGGTCATCAGTCCCTAAGCTTACACACTACTTAACCTAAATTATCCTAAGGACAAACACATACACCCATGCCCGAGGGAGGACTCGAACCTCCACCAGGACCAAAAGTCACATGGATTGTGGTCTGGACTATTGGGGGACCAATTTTTTTCGTCATTGAAACCTGAGTGAAACGATCCGCATGTCGAAATGCTCGTGTAAATACTCCAACACAGTGTTTGCAGTATGTGGCCTTGTTCCATCTTGTATGAACCACTGCGTGTTGAGGGGCAAGGCAGTAGCAAGAAGCTGTGTAATGAAGTTATTGCGAAGCATGCTCAAATAACGCTCGCTGTTCACAGTTTGTTCAAAGAAAAAGGGTCCAGTAAGTCCGTGACTGGAAATTGCTGCACACATTGTAATCCTCGGAGCATAATGTTGTCGTTCGTGAAGCACTTGTGGGTTTTCAGTGGCCCAAAAGCGTACATTTTGTTTGTTAACCACACCGTCTAAATGAAAATGCGCCTCGTCTGAAAACCAAACGTTGTTGAGAGTTTCTTCCCTATCCACCGCCCACTGGGCAAAAAGTAGTCCCTGCTGCTTGTGTTCTTCAATGAGCTTCTGTGCACAGGTCATCTTTTATAGGTACATATGGAGGTCACTTTTAAGAATGCGTTGAACGGAGCGTCTGGATATTCCCAGTTGCACTTCTGCCTTTCTACACGATTTCCCCGGACTTCTCTGTACAGCAACTCGTACCGCTTCAATATTCTCCGGCGAACAAACAGGCTTAGGCCGAGGTCGCTTCGCTTCCAATACTGTTCCTTCCTGTACAAATTTATCATACAACCTGTGGATGGTCTTCTTGCAAGGGACCCATCGTGTGTTACACTGTTGTCGGAAACGCCTCTGAGTCACAACAAGGCTTTTCGTTTCATGAAAAAGTAACTCAATTGCCGATCGTTGCTGTGTCGTCAGTCTTCCATTGTCAGCCATTGCAGCTTACTAGTCTCCTAGCGGCAGTATCGTGAATTACACGTCATTTCGTAACTAATTTGTTTTTCCAAGCTCTGCTGGTACTGCTGTAGAGATCCCAGCGGGATATCTAATGTGCGTCGTAAATTGTGAAAGAAACAATTGGTAACACATTTCGTGCGCCACCCTGTACATTTCCATCTGCAGTATCAGATTTTTAAGAGGGACAGCACAAGCTATAGTTCCCGTTTTACTTTTTATTCGTCATAGTAATGCGGCGAAGGAAGTTTATATTTTCAACCATCTGAGCAACCTCCTCAAAGGGGAAGTGATCGTTTTTACTTCTTTCTCTCGTTTGGTCGATTAGACACTGAGTGTTATCAACTTCAGGTTCATTTGGTAACTGACCATTTTAAGTTATGACACGATTGTTCGTGACTTCAGCTGTTTTGCACCCTAAAGCAACAACAAAGAAACAAACTGTCGCCCCACCGCTCGCGGAGCTTGTCATTGCGACTGAAGCAACGTGCTTGGAGTACCTAACAGAAGGTGTTGCTCCAGCTGAAACATCGTGGCTTCACATGAAAATAAAGTTTGCCGTTAGGAATCTGAAAAACGTCAACCACGAAATATCGACACAAAAAATGAAGTTGCAGCTTTTGGTCTGAAAAGTGATGATATCTATATTTTGATTTCTGAAATCTGGTTTCGCAGGATAGAGCGGATCGAGTTATGGTCGTGGAGAGGGCCGTAATCACTTGCTGTCAGTTGCACAAAACACACAAACTTTTATTTTCCTAAGAACCACTTAATTACCCATTGCCTTAAAAGGATCAAATTAAAACAATACGGTTGAAGGCCTAGTTAAGAAAACTTGCAATACCTCCTGGGCTGAAGGCACAAAAGCACACCAAAAACAAGAACGGCTGAGGGTCTGAACACAAGTTATATAAAACTTACTTTAAAGAATACACGCAGCTGTAGGCCTTACTTATGAAAAATATTTCACGTGAATACTCGGCTGAAGGCCACACATCGGTCATTGAACATCTCATGACTTAGGGCCTGGATAACAAAAATTTCAGGTAGAATAAACTTTCAAAATTTTAGTTATTAAAGAAATCAGTCTACAACTTTAATTTAAGTCGGCTGAAGGCATTATTTTAGAATTAAAACAAACTACATTAAAAGACAGTTGAAGGCCTCGCACAGTACATCAGACTAAAATGAAAATCACAATCTAAAACCAACAGAATAGTGGTGCTCATTAGTGTTCCAAGGGTCGGCCTCAGGAGGTAGCTCTAACGTCAGGTAAGGTGAGGTGAGACAGGCAGCCAAGAGTAAGGTTAAATAATCGGATGGAAACCCGACCCTGGGACGGCTTGAGGACCGACCATCAACCTCAGTCAATTCCCTTGCGCCCGACCAACGATACGACAACGGAAAATATCAGCCGAGGACGAAGATACCAGCCGCACTACGTCTTCAAAATTGGCGTCTAAAAACAGCCAAGGCTCAATAACTACTCTTAAGAAAAAAATATGAACATACAACTAAAAGGCTGTCGGACTACACGCCGTGCCGGACAGCATCAACACGGCGGGGAAAAACACACTGCCGGAAAACTATGCTAACGACCAGGGCAGGTAACCGGGGCGTTAAAGGTCGCAAGGCAGAAAATACCGCTGGTGCACTTCACTGATAACAACCAATTTGACAATTAAAGACCACACAAGAAGGCGGCTGCAAAATTTCGCCGACTCCAACAACACGTCTCCGATGATTGTCTGGTTGAAGGCATATGCGACACTCATCGGTGAAGATGAAGATTAGAGAGAGAGAGAGAGAGAGAGAGAGAGAGAGAGAGAGAGAGGGAGGGGGGGGATGTTCTGTAGGACGGAAAGGCCCCCATCAAATACACACATCAAAAAGAGTTTTGCATCACCCCGGTTCCCAGAGCTCCTGCAGATAGACGTTGACTGTGGATATTATATCACATACACAGTCCCTTTGACTGCTCAGAGATGTCATTAAACCCGCCCAAAGATGTAAACAACCATGCATGAGTAGCGCCTATTAGACGGAGAGGGTCCGACAGCCGATCAGCACTAGTCGTTCCACCACGAATGAGCTACACGGTTCGTGTTGTCTGTAGGTCAACCATGCCTACGCGGTTCGATCACGTCCGCATTGTTACTTTGTGCCAGGAAGGGCTCTCAGCATGGGAAGTGTCCAGGCGTCTCTGAGTGGACCAAAGTGATGCTCGGACATGAAGGAGATACAGAGAGACAGGAATTGTCGATGACATGCCTCGCTCAGGCCGCCCAACGGCTACTACTGCAGTGGATGACCGCTACCTACGGATCATGGCTCGGAGGAACCCGCAGCAGCGCCACCATGTTGAATAATGTTTTTAGTCCAGACACAGGACGTCGTGTCACGACTCAAACTGTGCACAATAGGCTGCATGATGCGCAACTTTACTCCCGACGTCTTTGCCGAGGTCGATCCACGACACCATGCAGCGCGGTACAGATGGGCCAAACAACATGCCGAATGGACCGCTCAGGATTGGCATCACGTGCCATAAGTGCGATAAGTTGGAAATTTGAGCCTGTCAGGGACCGTGTCCGGATGTTCGAAGCGCTTAATGCAACCACCTTATGAGAAACGGTAAATTCGGGTTCGAGTCCATATCCGGCATAAGTTTTCAACTTTCGTCATTGTATTACCTCAAAGCCCTGTGCGGCTGGAAGTCACGAATTCCCAGCCATCTCTTCCCTTTCCTTCCCCATTATCTGTTTGCAATAAGAGTACCGTGTCAGCCACATAGCCCACATTTTGTTCCCAAAAATGAAGGAAGGCCTCCGCGGACATTAATAAGGGTCCAATCAAGAAATACAGACGGATGTAATGGCGTGAGTTTGGAGAGAGAAGATACAGTTCCTTCTTTAACGCTTCATGAAAGTTGCATCTTTCGCGAACGTGTATCCAATTTTCTGGCAACTTTGTCGAAAAACTGGAGTACTTTCTGTGATAGTAATTAATACGGAACATTATTTGTGTTTCATTTAATAAATCATTGTGATACATTTACTCGTACTGTCTATGGAGACATTAGATATCATTTAACCCTCATACCTTACCCATCAACAGCCTGAATACGGCTCCCATCCAGTACATTGGCAAAGGAATCGACTAACGCATGGAGTTCTAATAAGAATTTTCTTTCCCTACGTCTTCTCCTTCTACTCTCCAAAATGGTTCAAATGGCTCTGAGCACTATGGGACTTAACATCTGAGGTCATCAGTCCCCTAGAACTTACAACTGCTCAAACCTAATTAACCTAAGGACATCACACACATCCATGCCCGAGGCAGGATTCGAACCTGCGACCGTAGCGGTCGCGCGGTTCCAGACTGAAGCGCCTAGAACCACTCGACCACATCGGCCGGCTTTCTACTCTCCGCCCTGCACCTTCTCGTCCTAGTCTTCAAACTCGTTTTTCATTTTACAGGAACTGTGTATACACACTCAACTCAGATGGCGGGGAACTAATTGTCCTCGGTCGCATGGGAGTCACCATCGCAGAAACGTTTTTCATGCAAACCACGGAAATCATAAAATGTACATAGCTAATTTCATATGAGTAAGTTTCCTATTACGGGTATGCCGGCCGCGGTGGTCTCGCGGTTCTAAGCGCGCAGTCCGAAACCGTGCGACTGCTACGGTCGCAGGTTCGAATCCTGCCTCGGGCATGAATGTGTGTGATGTCCTTAGGTTAGTTAGGTTTAAGTAGTTCTAAGTTCTAGAGGACTTATGACCACAGCAGTTGAGTCCCATAGTGCTCAGAGCCATTTGAACCATTTTTTTATTACGGGTATTTCGCCGCTATGCTCTTTCGTTGTGTTTCACCTTTCGCAGGAGAACTTCTTCCTTCGGCATCAGAAGAACAATACGAATCCAATTAGTCTCTTTATTGTACGTAATTCTGTACAAGGTACTACGTCGATTGACGCCATTTTGATGCACTGGACTTGTTTGGAAAAGAAAAGTTATTTTCATTTAAGTTTTCCGTAAACCTGTGTAGGTTAAATAGCACCGACCGAATAAACACCTTAGAAAATCACGTCAGATTCTAAATAATGCTTAAGTCAAACGGACGTTGCACGGCAAAGATTGTAATTGGGATTCCTGATATTGCACACTTTGTCCCCCTAATAACAGATTCGTCTAGGAGTTCTGTTCTTCACTTTCACATCAAAGGGACTAATTACCTTTCCTTATACAATTACAATTAAGTTTCGTCCTTACGTTATCTCTGCATAGTAACTAAATGTGTGGGCAGAGGAGCAAATTGAATGTGTTATAATTTAAACGTTTGCTGTAAAAGAATGGTATTTATTCATTTCGGGCTCGTGCATTTTTGAAATGAATATTAATGCGTAAATTGTGTGATCCATATTACTTGGTTCGTGGAGCTGAAAAATTGAAGTGGCTTGTAAATAATGAATTTGCCGATAATTATGCCTACACCCCCGTCACGGTTGTTTATTTAAACAAGGATTCCTGGATTATAATACCATTTGTAAAGTAGAGATCCGCTGAGGAATCCCGTTTGCGTTAGCTAGACAGAAAGCAGTATATGAAATTGGAAATTTGTGGTAAGATCTTATGGGACCAAACAGCCGAGGTCATCGGCCCCTAAGCTTATACACTACTTAGTGTAACTTAAACTAACTTAGGCTAAGGACAACACACACACACACACACACACACACACACACACACACACACACACACACACACACACGCGCGCGCGCGCCCGAGGGAGGATTCGAACCTCCTACGGGGGGGAGCCGCACGGACCGTGACAAGGAGCCTAAGACCGCGCGGCTACCCCGCGTGGCGCTATATCAGACACATAGTGACGCATAGTGCACTCACACTAGTTCCGTCTCTAAATCACAGTTTTCTATCATACAACTACTGACAGAAGACTAACAGCGCACCTCAACAATAGGGATAAACAAGATGAAAAGTGTGAAGAAAGAAGTTTGGAACATAAAAACGTGCTTATTATTCGTAAATGAAGCTTTATTACGATCTCCAACACGTAACCAGATGAGAGGAAATGCATATGCCAGTTAAAAAGGCAAAGATCTATCTCACTGAAGATATCTTAAAGTTGAAAAAGGCGAAACGTGTCTAGGAGAAATAAAATACAGTGAAGCAAGAGGAGGAGGTTGTTATTTACAAAAGAACTATTTCTGTACATGCTGCGGAAGATGTCCACGCAAACAAACTTGTTTTTCTCATGAGCGCTTTTCTTTTTTTTTTTTTTTTTTTTTTTTTTTTTTTTTTTTTTTTTTTTTTTTTTTTTTTAATGATCAGACGGACTTTAGTGTTGGATTACGCCTCGCACACTGACAATCGAACTTGTACTCTGAATTTTTCACTTCTTTTTTTGTTACGAAGTGTGCATCTGTTTTTCACACGTTTTATCATACTTTATAATTCGTAAACTCAGCACTACAAGATTATCTCGCAGACAGTCCGTTTAAGCATCCCTCTTGAGTGGAACGTTTTTCCTTAATTTACCGCGTCAGGTCACCTGTGTAAGATTTCACTGTTGATTATGATACACCTTTTGTATGGGGGTTCCAGAAATATGTAGATACTCTTTCATATATCGTTGCAATTTTGTGCTGTAGCGTAGTCCATTGTTTTATCAATAGATCTTGGCATGCGTCTCACAGGAGACGAGAATCCAGCAATGACTGAAGTAATATTGTCGTTTGAGCAACGGAAGGCGGTATTGAGGTGGTACTGGAAGTCCAAAAACCTGATGGAGGTAGAACGTCAATGGCGCAATATGTACGGAACAGCCACCAACACATACAACAATTTATCGTATTTGGGATAAATTTGAAGCCGACGGTACTGTTCAGGATGGCATAGGATAGGGTCTGGCCGACCAAGACCAAAACCAGCAACAAGTCCAGCTTCTAACGCTGCTGTGTTGCAACAAATTACTAGGTCACCTCAAAATCTGTGGTGGAGGGTGCACGTGAAAGCAGGGTAAGCCGATCAAGCGTACGACGAATTCTGAAGACTACGAAATGGAAAGTGTACATTCAAAGATCGCTTCACGCAATGATCGAGGGCGACCCGAATCGAAGGATGGTGTATTGCGAGTGGTTTGAAGGCATTCTTCGCGAGGATCAACGGTTTGCAGGGACTAAACAGCCACAACTGCGTATACCGGGCTCCTGAAAATCCTCACGTTCGCTTGGACAAACATTTTAAACTGCCGGGTGTTACTGTGTGATGTGATTTGTCATCGCACACTTTGATTGGCCCATTTGTCTTGAAGGTTCTGTAACTGGTGAGGTGTGTCTTCATATGTCGCAAACATCGATATTATCTGCATAAAAAGTTCTCCGTTTACTTGCCGCGTCAAATTTTGATAAAACCCAGGGAGGTTAAGGAAAGCCGGCTGGTGTGACCGAGCGGTTCTAGGCGCTTCAGTCTGGAACCGCGCGACCGCTACAGTCGCAGGTTCGAATCCTGCGTCGGGCATGGATGTGTGTGATGTCCTTAAGTTAGCTAGGTTGAAGTAGTTGTAAGTTCTAGGGGACTGATGACGTCAGATGTTAAATCCCATAGTGCTCAGAGCCATTTGAACCATTTGATTAAGGAAATGTTGCGACCCGTGAAAGATATTCTCGGCCTGAGAGTACCGGGAATTCTCAGGATCCTTGCGAGTGTGGCAAAAATTATGTGGGCCAAAGAACTGTTGCCGATCGCTGTGTGGAACATCAGCGTCACCTGAAATACAGGTGTCTAGAAAAATCAGCGGTGGCTGAGCACAGTTTGTTAAATAAACATAAGATTTTATCCGATGAAACAAGAATACCGGTTCACGATTCAAAGCATTAGGACTCTGTCATCAGGGAAGCATTTGAAATTAGACTTTGTGAAAATAATTTCAACAGAGACTCCGGATATGCACTCAGCAACGCATGGAAGCGCACAGTTGATAAAGAAAGAGCACAGAGGGAGACTTCATACATTCCTCGCAGTTCTCCGCCTGTTGCGATGGATGGCGCTGCAAGCAACACTGGATAAAGCGCGCAAACAAAATCTGTGGATTTAGAGGCCGCCACCTCTGTACGTGCCGTTTTCACCGTGACGTCATCCAGCCAATGAGAAGCCGTCCACTACTTATAAAAGCAGAATCCTCACCGGTCTACGACTCTTCATCTTCTTACCATCCAAAACAAAGCTTACAACTGCCTCCGCCTCCTGTCCGGATGGACGTGGGGTCTGCATCCTTCCACCATCCTTCACACCTACAAGTCCTTGATCCGCCCCATCCTCTGTTATGCCAGCGTAGCTTGGATTTCCTCCCCTCCCCGGTTCTATAAATTCCTCCAAACCCTCGAACGCCATGCACTCCGCCTCGCCTTCCACATCCGCCTTCCATCCCCCACGCGCATCCTCTACGATCTCATCCCCTTCCCCCACCTTCTCCTTTTCCTTGAACACATCCGCACACTATATATCGTACGGCGCCTTGATCCCCCTCACCCCCTGGTGTCTCCCCTCCCCTCCACCCCCAACCAGTTGCCGTGCCTTTACCGTTGTGTCCCACCCTCTCTCCATCTCTACGCCCTCCATCTCCTTTCCCAAAGCAACTTCCACCGTCTACCCCTCCCGGATGATCCCCCCTGCGGGTTCGGGGGCAAGAATAGGCCCGCGGTATTCCTGCCTGTCGTAAGAGGCGACTAAAAGGAGTCTCAAATGTTTTGGCCTTAATGTGATGGTCCCCCTTGGGGTTTGACCTCCATTTTTCAAAATTCTACTGAAGTACGAGCCTTTTGGGGAAGGACACCTTACATGGTGTACCACTGGTCCTAAGTGCACTAAGACCTTGACACTCAGCATTGCACCGGCGTTGTCACCATACCCATTATTCCTCAAATTGGGCCCAAACGCCTGATGGGTTGTCCAAGTTACACCCATAGTGCATCTCCATCTGCACCAGCGATCATGATGGACTTTCCATGGCACCAGAAATCCAGCACGGTAGCCAGCCCGTTGTGGTGGGGTCGTCATGTACCCTCTAGGTTGTAGCCCCCTGACAACACAGGGATCGTACTGCCGATACCTGAGCTGCACCCTCCCCACGTTGGCCAAGGAGTAGATGCCCGTCTCCTTGGGGCATCAGGACTCCCGGCAATGGTCATCCTGCCAGGTGGCCCTTGCTGCGGCTGGGTGGCGCCCGTGGGGAGAGCCCCTGGTCGGAGTGGGTGGTATCGGGGCGGACGTTTCGCACATGAAACGTCAACACGTATCAGGTCGCTCTGCGGCCGAGTCTTCCAAAAGAAAAGGTACCGTTTCTAGTTCTGGTTCTCCTGCCCTTTCCCCCTTGGCCACTCCATGGGAGGAGGGACAGGCCCGCCGGCTTGGGGCGAAGTACTTCCCCCGCTATTTGGTCTGTTCTCGAACAGATGGGGGGACGTTCGCCACCTCCAAGCCCATGTTCTTTGTTCAACACATTGAGGACGTCTTCGGGGAAATCGAGGCTCTCAGCAAGATGCGATCAGGGTCCGTTCTTATCAAGACCACCTCTGCCACACAATCGGCGGCACTCCAGGCGTGCGACCGCCTAGGGGACATCCCAGTCTCCATTGTCCCACATCTGGCACTAAATAGGACGCAGGGGGTTATTTTTCATCGTGACCTCCTGCTACAATCTGATGAGGAGCTCAGGGCCAACCTGGAGCGCCGCGGCGTGCATTTCGTCCGGCGAGTCCAGCGCGGCCCCAAAGACCATCGCATCGACACCGGGGCCTTTATCCTCGCCTTCGAGGGGGACGTTCTCCCGGAGAAGGTAAAGGTGATGTGCTACCGGTGCGACGTGCGACCTTACGTCCCGCCTCCTATGCGCTGTTTTAGGTGTTTGCGCTTTGGGCACATGTCGTCCCGGTGTGAGGCTGAGCCCCTTTGTGGCGACTGTGGACGTCCTCTTCGTGAGGAACATACTTGCATCCCACCACCTCGGTGCCCTAATTGTCCTGGCGTCCACTCGCCTAGGTCCCCAGACTGCCCCGCCTATCAGAAGGAGAAAAAGATACAAGAAATCAAAACTTTGGATCGGCTCTCTTATTCTGAGGCCAGGAAGAAGTATGACCGCCTTCATCCCGTGTCACTGGCCACTTCGTTTGCCTCAGTTGTGTCCACTCCTTCCGCTGTATCCTCACCTCTATCCTGTCCCCCCTCCGCCTCCTCTGCCCGTCAGGGGGCTCTGCCTCCGCCTCCCAAATCCCTCCCTTCCAACTCCTCCTCCCCCGCGGCCCCCACCCCCCCTGCCCCAGGGGCCACCCTTCCTCCTCCTCCTCCCCCCACGCCACCTGAGAAGCGATCCTCTTCTCAGGCGTCCATCGGGGAAACGTTCCGGACCCCAGCTTCCGAGGTCCGGCGTTCCAAAACGGACCCCGCGCGTGAGGACCTTCTTCGGGTCCAGCCCACCATCCCTGTGCCTCCTCGGCCTTCCAAGAAGGCCTCCAAGAAGAAATCTCTATCCCCCTCTCCACCCCGGCGCGTTTCATCTGACGCTTCATCCGTGAGTCGCTGCTCCCGGCCGTCCTCAGTTTCGCCGGGACGCTCTGCTGCCAGGCGTTCCGCCGGCCTTTTGTCGGCAAATGATGCGGCCCCTCCTACACAATCAGGGACAGCGGCCGCAGCTGGCGACGAGTCGATGGAACCGGATCCGCCTGCCGTCAGTTGTAGCGTTGTTGCCTCGCAACCTGGCCCTCCGCGGCCATCGAGGTGACCAGCTCTTCCCCGTCTCGTTCCCCCAACTTTTTGACTAGCAATGGCGTTGTTTCATTGGAACATAAGAGGTATTCGATCTAATCGGGAGGAATTACAACTGCTCCTCCGCCTGCACTGTCCGCTCGTCCTTGGTCTCCAGGAAACCAAGTTGCGCCCGACTGACCGTATTGCCTTTTCCCACTATACCTCGGAGCGGTATGACCTCGCCCCTGTGGACGGTATCCCAGCTCATGGTGGGGTCATGTTGCTCGTTCGGGACGATGTCTATTACCATCCCATCCCATTGACCACCCCACTCCAAGCAATAGCTATCCGCATTACTCTTTCTGCTTTTACTTTTTCAGTTTGTACCGTCTACACTCCACCGTCATCTGCTGTTAGTCGGGCTGACATGATGCACCTGATCGATCAGCTTCCCCCGCCGTTCTTATTGTTTGGCGACTTCAATGCCCATCATCCCCTTTGGGGCTCTCCTGCATCCTGTCAAAGAGGCTCACTCTTGGCGGATGTCTTCAACCATCTCAATCTTGTCTGCCTCAATACCGGCGCCCCGACTTTCCTCTCGGACTCTACTCATACCTACTCCCACTTGGACCTCTCGATCTGTTCTACCACTCTTGCCCGTCGGTTCGAGTGGTATGTCCTTTCTGACACCTATTCGAGCGACCACTTCCCCTGTGTCGTTCGTCTCCTGCACCACACCCCATCCCCACGTCCTTCGCGCTGGAACATACTGAAAGCTGACTGGGGACTTTACTCCTCCCTGGCGACCTTTCCGGACCACGATTTTTCCAGTTGTGACAGTCAGGTCGAATACCTCACGGCTGTTATTATCAATGCTGCCGAACGTTCCATACCTCGTACTACTTCTTCTTCACGTCGCGTTTCCGTCCCCTGGTGGAACGAGGCTTGTAGGGACGCTATCCGTGCTCGACGACGTGCTTTACGCACCTTTCGCCGCCATCCTACGTTGGCGAATTGTATTGAATACAAACGACTCCGAGCGCAATGCCGTAGAGTCATCAAAGACAGCAAAAAAGCTTGCTGGGCCTCTTTCACGAGCTCCTTTACCAGTTTTACTCCCTCTTCCGTTGTTTGGGGTAGCCTGCGCCGGCTGTCGGGCATTAAGGCCCACTCCTCAGTACCTGGCCTGACCTCAGGTAATGAGGTCCTTGTTGATCCTGTGGCTGTCTCCAACGCCTTTGGCCGCTTTTTCGCGGAGGTTTCAAGCTCCGCCCATTACCATCCTGCCTTCCTTCCCAGGAAAGAGGTAGACGAGGCTCGGCGACCTTCCTTCCACTCGCTGAATCTGGAGACTTACACTGCCCCCTTTACTATGCGGGAACTCGAACGTGCGCTTGCACTGTCCCGGTCCTCTGCTCCGGGGCCAGATGCCATTCACGTTCAGATGCTGGCACACCTTTCTCCGGCGGGCAAAAGCTTCCTTCTTCGTACCTACAATCGCGTCTGGACCGAAGGTCAGGTCCCCATACGTTGGCGTGACGCCATTGTTGTTCCTATACCCAAACCCGGGAAGGATAGACACCTTCCTTCTAGTTACCGCCCCATTTCTCTTACAAGCTGTGTCTGTAAGGTGATGGAGCGCATGGTTAATGCTCGGTTAGTTTGGATTCTTGAATCTCGACGACTACTTACTAATGTCCAATGCGGCTTTCGTCGCCGCCGCTCCGCTGTTGACCACCTTGTGACCTTGTCGACATTCATCATGAACAACTTTTTGCGAAGGCGCCAAACGGTAGCCGTGTTCTTCGACTTGGAGAAGGCTTATGATACCTGTTGGAGAGGAGGTATCCTCCGCACTATGCACAAGTGGGGCCTACGCGGTCGTCTGCCCCTTTTTATTGATTCCTTTTTAACGGATCGAAAGTTTAGGGTACGTGTGGGTTCCGTATTGTCCGACGTCTTCCTCCAGGAGAACGGAGTGCCTCAGGGCTCCGTCTTGAGCGTAGCCCTTTCTGCCATCGCGATCAATCCAATTATGGATTGCATTCCACCTAATGTCTCAGGCTCTCTCTTTGTCGATGACTTCGCGATCTACTGCAGTGCCCAGAGAACATGCCTCCTGGAGCGCTGCCTCCAGCGTTGTCTAGACAGCCTCTACTCATGGAGCGTGGCAAATGGCTTCCGGTTCTCTGAAGAGAAGACGGTTTGTATCAACTTTTGGCGATATAAAGCGTTCCTTCCGCCATCCTTACATCTCGGTCCCGTTGTTCTTCCATTCGTGGACACAACTAAGTTTCTAGGGCTCACGTTGGACCGGAAACTGTGTTGGTCTCCACATGTCTCTTATTTGGCGGCCCGTTGTACACGTTCCCTTAATGTCCTCAGAGTTCTTAGCGGTTCATCTTGGGGAGCGGATCGCACTGTCCTGCTTCGCTTGTATCGGTCCATAGTCCGATCGAAGCTGGATTATGGGAGCTTCGTCTACTCGTCCGCTCGGCCATCCCTCTTACGCCGGCTCAACTCCATCCACCATCGGGGGAGACGTCTTGCGACCGGAGCATTCTACACTAGTCCTGTCGAGAGTCTTTACGCTGAAGCTGCCGAGTTACCGTTGACCTACCGGCGCGACATACTGCTGTGTCGGTATGCCTGCCGGCTGTTGTCTATGCCCGAACACCCCTCTTACAAGTCCTTCTTCGCCGATTCTCTCGACCGTCAGTACGGGTTATATGTGTCTGCCCTGCTGCCCCCCGGAGTCCGCTTCCGTCGCCTGCTTCGACAATTGGATTTTGCCCTCCCTACCACCTTCAGAGAGGGTGAGAGCCCGACACCACCTTGGCTCCAGGCTCCGGTTCGTATTTATCTCGACCTCAGCTCACTCCCGAAGGAGGGTACTCCGGCTGCAGTGTATTGCTCACGGTTTGTCGAACTTCGTGCTCGACTTGCTGGTCACACCTTTATTTACACCGATGGCTCCAAAACTGACGATGGTGTCGGCTGTGCCTTTGTCGTCGGGACCGCCACCTTTAAATATCGGCTCCTTGACCAATGTTCCAGCTTTACGGCCGAGCTTTTTGCTCTCCATCTGGCCATTCAGTATGCCCGCCGCCACCGCCATTCATCGTATGTCCTCTGCACTGACTCACTCAGTGCTCTTCAGAGCCTTGGGGCTCCCTATCCGGTCCATCCCTTGATTCAACGAATACAGCAGTCCCTCCATTGTTTCGCTGATAATGGCGGTTCTGTCAGCTTTCTGTGGGTCCCCGGACATGTAGGAGTGCCTGGGAATGAGGCTGCGGATGCTGCAGCCAAGGCTGCAGTCCTCCAGCCTCGGCCAGCCTCCCATTGTGTCCCGTCATCTGACGTTTGTGGGGATGTATGTAAGAGGCTTGTGTCCTTGTGGTGGGATGCTTGGTCATCCCTCCAAGGAAACAAGCTCCAGGCAGTAAAACCGCTCCCAACTGCTTGGACAACTTCCTCCCGACCATCTCGGCGCGAGGAGGTCCTTCTGACCAGGTTGCGGATTGGGCATTGCCGGTTTAGCCACCGCTACCTGCTCTCTGGTGACTCAGCCCCGCAATGCCCTTGTGGTCAGGCATTAACGGTGCGCCATGTTTTATTGTCGTGTCCCCGTTTTAGTCAATTTCGTGTTGTCCTGTCCCTGCCATCTACCTTACCGGATGTTTTAGCTGATGACGCTCGAGCAGCTGCTCGTCTTCTGCGTTTTATAACTTTAATTGGCTTGACCAAAGACATTTAACCTTTTTACTTATTTCATCTGCATCTTTGTCAGGTCCTTTTGATGTCCCCCCATCCCCTTGAGTTTTAGCAGGTTCCTTGTGCTCTAACACCAGTGACTGGGCGCTAATGACCTCAGCAGTTGAGCGCCCTTAAACCCTACCAAAAAAAAAAAAAAAAAAAAACCTCCCGGATGATGAGCTTCGCCCTGACATCTACCCTTCCTACCAACTCTAACCCCATCTTCCTGCCTCCTCCTCAGGGCTCCCTCTGCTCCCCCTCCCTCCTCCTGAGCGGCTTCCCCCTCCTACTCCCCCGCCATCTCTTGTGCGCCCTTTCAGTGTCTCTGCACTCCCTCCTGCCCTGTCTTCCCTCTTCATCTCCCGCCCCAAGTGTCTCCTGCCTCTTCGTGTACCCGCTGATGCCTCTACTCTCTTCATCCCGCCACTTCCCCTGCTGCCCCTTGCTCTCCCCTCCTTTTCCATCCTCTCTGACCTTTCCCTCGGCAGGTCCCACCTGGCAGATATATTCTTCGTCGTGTGTGCTCCAAGTGGGTTTTAAGTGTGTTTTTCTGGAGTGTTTTTAATACTGTGGCCGACTTTTAACCTGTGTCTTCTCTGTGTTTTAAGAATCTCCAACTGTGTTTTTCAACATTCGGGTGACTTTTTGAACTGTCCCCCATGAACGTCTCCATGTCAGTCTATTTTTACCTCCATTTTCTCCCATTACTCTGTTTGAAGTTCCCCTTTTTTATCGCCTTATGTATGTAACATTTTATTCTTATTTTGAGTTGTCATGTCACTTGGCTGAAGAGCGGCGAATTGTGCCGCTGACAGCCCATATGGGGCAGGGGAATGAAATCACAATAAAAGAAAAAAAAACAGTCCATGACAGTCAGTTTTACCCCTGACGAAGATGACGGAGATAGTCATCGAAAGCTCGGGATTTTATCCAAATCTGATGCGGCAAGTAAACAGAACTCTTTATGCACAGACTCTGTCGCGAAAGACTTCGTAGTCATCCAAGAGGTGTCTGGAATAAAAGATTTTACCTTACCACGGAGATGTGAGAGTCTGTTTGGATGAAAAACTACGTGGACGATTGTTGAGTACCACCTTACACTTCTTGACTTCTACCTATGGAGGACCTTGAAAAATGTTTATCAACGGAAGCCAGCTACATTGAACCAACTACGAGAAACCATCGAGGCAGCGTGGCATTGACGTATTTTGGCAGGTGATAGGGGTCGCTTTGAGCACGCACAAAAACCTTCCCCCCGTGCAAGAATTGTAACTGTGTGTCATTCCGTTCCAGTAATACTGACTGTCAAAGAGTGCCTACATTTTTCTGGATTCCTATGTATGTGAGTATCTGCCAAGCTGTTGCGGCTGGTTCAGGTGTTTCTGCAGCGGCCATTTTCTGTTGCAGAAGTACGTGGTGGGCTCGGACCGGCGCGTGTACCCGTACGACCGCGAGATGCCGCTCATCTTCATCGGCGGCGTCCCCCGCTCGGGCACCACGCTCATGAGGGCCATGCTGGACGCACACCCCGAGGTCAGGTCTGTATCTGCTCCCACCGTCAGGGTTTCTTCTCTAACTGCCCATTTACAGGGATCCTCGACCATGTAATTGGGCTTGATGGGTGTAGCCTGCTCGTAGAGAGCGGGTTCGCTGGTATATCCGTCCGCAGCATTCCGTGGCTTGTAACTAATGGCAGTGACCAGTTTGACAGGTAGCTGTTATGATGCTTTTAATTAATACTTCCTCCACTTTTGGTACCTCTCGTTGGTAAAGATAATGCATTCTTGGTCAGTTACAACATTTTTCTTTTACGAAGGTCACACTATTTTTTTAAAATCCATCTTTTAATCTACATGTTTGAAAGTTATACAGTGTGTAGATACATCCTTTAGGAAGAATATGTTCATTTCTGCACATAATTTCCATCCCTCTCAAGTGCCTTACGCCATCTTGGAACCAGCGCCTGTATACTCGCCCGGTAAAATTCTGGACCAACCTGTTGGAGCCACTGTTTGGCAGCATGCACAAGGGAGTCGTCATCTTCAAAGCTTGTTCCACGAAGGGAGTCTTTCAGTTTCCCAAAGAGATGATGGTCACATGGAGCCAGGTCAGGACTGTAAGGCGGGTGTTTCAGTGTTGTCCATCCGAGTTTTGTGATCGCTTCCATGGTTTTCTGACTGACGTGTGGCCGTGCATTGTCGTGCAACAGCCATACATCCTGCTTTTGACGATGTGGTCGAACACGACTCAGTCGAGGTTGAAGTTTCTTCAGTGTTGTCACATATGGATCAGAATTTAAGGTGGTTCCACTTGGCATGATGTCCACAAGCAAGAGGCCTTCGGAATCAAAAAACACGGTAGCCATAACTTTTCCAGCAGAATGTGTGGTTTTGAATTTTTTTCTTGGGTGAATTTGCATGATGCCACTCCATTGATTGCCTCTTCGTCTCTGGTGAAAAATGATGGAGCCACGTTTCATCACCCGTCACAATTCTTCCACCATTCTCGTACTGTTCCAAAAGTTCGCTGCATACCGTTTTTCTTGTTTCTTTGTGAGCCTCTGTCAACATACTGGGAACACACCTGGCACAAACCTTTTTTAACGCCAACACTTTCAGTATTCTGCAAACACTTCCTTCCCCTATCCCAACGTAGCGTGACAATTCGTTCACTGTGATGCGTCTGTCAGCAGTCACCAATTCGTTAACTCTCTGCACATTGTCTGGAGTGTGTGCAGTACGAGGCCTGCCGCTGTGAGGACAATCCTCAATATTGCCGTGCCCGCTTTCATCACGTAACCTGCTTGGCCACCGACTAACTGTACTGCGATCGACAGCAGCATCTCCATACACCTTTTTCAACCTCTTGTCGATGTTTCCCACTGTCTCGTTTTCACAGTACAGGAATTCTATGACAGCACGTTGCTTCTGATGATCGTCAAGTGTAGCAGCCATCTTGAAGGCATGCTGTGACGGCGCCACTAACGGGAACAGGTTGAACTAAGTTTGAAAACAAGCGGGAAGGATGTATCTACACACTGTAAAACTTTCACACATGCAGAATGAAAACTGTATTTTTACAGAAATAGTGTGCATGTTTTTTGGAGTGATCCTCGTATTATATTGGTAAGTTGTGGCTGTAGCTCGCCGTTGAGAAGAAATGACAATTGAGTTATACACTGCATAAATTTACACATCCAAAGGCGAGATTAAATCTCTTAAATATAAGAACACGCACAGTGGTCTGGAGGACAGGATGGGGAGCAATCTGCGGTTGTTTGGTAGTGGTGGTGGTTGTGGTGGTGGTGGTTGTGGTGGTGGTGGTGGTGGTGGTGGTGGTGGTGGTGGTGTGGTATAGGGGAAGGTCTCGAACACTAGTGACTATAGGACAATGCAACATTACTCAGACAATATTTCTTGGTGTAACGAATGGCAGGTAGCTCTAAATGTAGAAATAAGGGGTGTTCAAAAAGTCTCTCCGCGCGTGCCGTATGACGCAGTGAATATACCGAAATTAAACTTAGCGAAATACAAGTTATTAATTTATTGAATATTCATTTTTACTTACAAATTTTCACATTAAATGTTGAAAGTGTCCCTCCTGTTGTTGAATACACAATTCAATTCGTCTAATCATGTTTCCAAAACACAAGCTCTAACACTTCTTCTATAACAGAAGCAGTAAAAGTGGATAATGCAGTTTTCAATTCGTCGATGGACGGTTTTTATAGACTTTGCTTTCGCTGCACTCCAGAAGAAAAAGTCAGGTGGTGTTAGGTCAGGCGATCGTGGAGGCCAAAGTCCCTGTGAAATTATGCGATCACCAACGACATCAGCAAGCAGTGACATTGAAACGCGAGCTGTATGCGCGGTTGCACCACCTTGTTGAAAATAACCGTTCAGTATTTCACTTAACACAAGTTCTCCTATGAATGGGTACAGAATATCACTGCAGTATCGTGCATTTACTGTTTCGTTGGAAAACCCAGGCCGGCGAACAATCATACGGCACTGCGGAGAGACTTTTTGAACCCCCCGTATACAAGTTAATGCGAATGAGTAGGAAACACAATCCTGAAATGCTCGAATAAACCATTAGCAGCGCACTGCTTGCCACAGTCACACCGATTAAATATTTGGGCGCAACGTTGGAAAGCGGTATGAAATGGAACAAACTTGTGAGGATTGTGGTACGGAAGGCGAATGGTCTACTTCTTTTTATTGGGAGAATTTTGGGAAATTATGGTTCATCTGTAAAGGAGATCGCATATAGGTCACTAATGTGACCCAGACAACTGCAGGAGTTGTTGCGATCCGCACCAGGTCGGATTAAAGGCAGACATCTAAACTGTTCAGAGGCGGGCTCCTAGATTTGTTACCAGTACGTTCGAACAACACGCAGGTGTTACGGAGATACGAGGGTTGTTTTTTAAGTAAGGGCTGTTCGCGCGTATAGTCCCGTAGTTCGCGCGGACGCCGCAACAAGCCACCGCGCCACTTGCCGGCATCCTTCCCGTTCACACTGATGCAAGTTGCAGCTCTGTAGCAGACGTGTACGCATCGCTGTGCTACTTTATAATGTTTACGATTATTGAATCGCCCGCCGCGTGTGAGATACGGTCAGTGATACTTTTTTGACCGCGAGAAGCCTATCAACTGAAGAAATTCATCGTCAGTTAACAGATGTTTATGGCTTGAATGCAATGAGTGAAGGTAAAGTGCATCAATGGGTTAGAGAGTTTAAAAATGGCCGTCAAAATGTCCATGACGAAGAACGCTCAGGCCGGCCCTCTGTGATCACTGATGATTTGGTGGCTGCAGTCGAAACAAAGATTCGTGAGGACAGAAGATTCACAATTTCCACTCTTTCTTTGGAATTTCCACAAGTTTCAAGATCGGTTTTGTACAAAATTGTGTCTGAAAACCTAAACTTTAAGAAACTGTGTTCTCGTTGGGTACCCAGACTCCTCACAGAGGACCACAAAGGGAAGAGATTTGCCACTTCATTGGACTTTTTGATTCGTTACGAGGAAGAAGGGGATGACATGTTGAGTCAAATTGTCACTGGAGATGAAACATGGGTATCCCATATCACTCCCGAAAGCAAGCGACAATCGATGGAATGGCGACACACAACCTCACCCGTCAAGGTCAAAGACAAACGGACTCTGTCAAAGCGCAAGATTATGGCAACTGTGTTGTGGGACCGGCGCGGTGTTTTGCTAGTGGACTTTATGCCACGAGGAACGACAATCAACTCAGATGCCTACTGTGCAACTCTAAAGAAGCTCCGCAGAGCAATTCAGACAAAAGGCGCGGCATGCTGACAAAAGGAGTTTTGCTCCTGCACGATAACGCTAGCCCTCACACCTCTCAAAAGACTCGGGATTAGATTGAATCTTTTGGCTGGGAAGTTTTGGACCATGCACCATACAGCCCCGACCTTGCTCCTAGCGATTTTCACCTTTTTCGGTACGTGAACCACCATCTTGGCGGGCAGCGCTTCAATGACGACGATGAAGTGAAAGCGGCCGTGAACTCTTGGCTGTCGGAGCAGGCGACCGAATTCTTTGAAGAGGGGATTAAAAACTTGGTTGTACGGTATGACAAGTGCTTAAATAAACAAGGCAACTATGTAGAAAAATAGGTAAAAGTGTGTAGAATCAGAAAATTAAAGTTTTTTTTACAAAAGTATTTCTATCTTTTTTAAAAAAATAAAAACGGCCCTTACTTAAAAAACAACCCTCGTACTTCGGGTACTCAAGTGGCAGCCCTTCGAGAGAAGGTGACCCTCTTTTCGAGGAACACTGTTGAGAAAATTTAGAGAACCGGTATTTGAAGCCGACTGCAGAACGATCCTACTCCAGCCAACATACATTTCGCCTAAGCAGCAGGAAAATAAGATACGAGAAATTAGGGCTTATAGGGAGACATAGACAATCGTTTTATCCTCACTTTTTCTGAAAGTGGAACAGAAAAGGAAACGACTAGTTTTCGCAGAAGGTACCTGCGCTACGCACCGTACGGTGGCTTGCGGAGTATGAATATAGATGTAAAAGTAGAACAACATAAATTACGTCCATCATTAAACTGAAAAGAAAATTCTTTATCGAATTGTTTTGGCACTTGCTGATTAGCTCGGAAATGTTTATTGTATGTACCTTGACAACTGATAAAGTAATCCAGATTTCATTTACAAACTAATGCATAAGAACATATTGTCTGTACACTTGGACAAATCACAAAGAAGTTCCCTGAATTGATGAAAAATTAAACTGAAGACGTGTGAATATGTAATGTCTCACAGAAACAAGGGCATATTGATGAAACAGTAGGACATGAGGTACGTCGTGATGGTCAATACGTTTTATGAGGTTACATTTCCAGAAATCGTTTCAAAAACTGGCACCTTGCAAAAGTCAAGTATGGCCTTGATTTAAAAGACTATGAGTGGCGAAGATGGGAGTGATTATCAGTTGTAAACTTATCGAATGACCAAGAGCAGAATGAAAAAAAAAGTTATCAGAAGTTTTTTCGCCATTTATTGACGTTACGTGCTTCAACGCGTACGGTCTGTACAAAAAATTAGGCGATGAAAACAGAAAATAAATATTCATGAATAGTCTCGTGGGACAGTTGGCCGTATCCTCTTCGCATCAAAGGTCATCGATTTCGAACACCTATATTGACTCGTCTTAAACCGGGCAGTTTGCAGAATATTTACTTAGCACAACGAAGAAAAGACCAACAAGTTGTGGGCTGTACACGAGAAGTGACCATCGAAAAGAGACATCTTGTTTCTGTGCAGAATGTAAAGTTCCTCTTGTGTAGAGAATAACATTCGATTCTCTTTTGCAATACATTATTTTCGAACCTAATCCGCTATATTTTTGAAACTTCCGGGTAGATTAAAACTGTGTGTCAGACAGAGGGCTGCGCTCCCGTTGTAGTGGCAGAGATGGAACCTGCACGCGTCACTCGCGCGCGAACTCTGAGTTGAGAAGGAAGAGGAGCCCTTTAGCTTCACCGGTACCAAAGTCCAGCAGAGGAGAACTGATCAAAACTGCGAAAAGATCTTGAGAGACAGTGGGAGGTCTCCGCCTCTCAAGAAGTAGCAATCTAAAACTGCCATTCCAACCAGTCAACCACAGAAGAGATTGCCAAATTAAGCCAATGGTTGTCTGGCGTCACCAAAATATCTGCGGATATTCTCGGTACGTTTACTGTGCAATGTGAGCAAATCTAACACCTATTGGCGCAAATATTTGATTTCTTATTTAGATGGACAGCAAACGAGTTGCCAACCACATGATATATCAGTAATACCAATAGGTGTTGCCGGAGTCACTGCTATACGGACTTTTAACTCCACAACAGCGAGGGTTCATAACACAGCGATTATGCTGTGAGGGGTGCAGCATGCGGTAGGAGGATGATGGGCTGTGAGTTTAGGCAGTCAGTGCGACATGGCGGAATCCTCTTGTGTGTTAAAACGAATGTGTAAATAAGCATTTAGATCAGGGGTTGTCCGTGCTTCAACTCACCGCTCCCCTAGCTGTCTTCGAATTGTGCCCCCCCCCCCCCCCCCCCCCCCCCCCCCCGTCAAATTTCAAGGCTATCCGTCATCGCCACTGCAAGACTTGGTAGCTTCACCCGTCAGTATTACCTTTTACGCACAGACTCGTTAGTATGGCGGTGATCGCGAGTGTAAACAAACGACCACCGCGGGGAGAGAAGAGATGCGACGAAACAAGCCCTCTCTCCTTCTCGCAGGTATGGCAGCCTATGCAGGTATGGCAGGTATGTGCTTGTGGAAAAGCAGAACTTACAAATGGTCATAGCGATCACCGATCCTTTCTGGTGTCACCAGTTTTGTACTCGTACCTCGTGTTGACCTGGAGTAGCTTCTACAATCGTTCCCAAAACAAAGAAAGAAAACAATGAGCAACGCTCAACACAAAGCCCTGCTGAATACACAGACCATTCAATAATAATTACAGCAATTGCTTACTTGGAACTGCGTTGCCGTAAATGGCGTATTCAGGCCATGCATCTCAAGTGGCGCACGCCGGTTTCGGTGCAGATAAGAGTCAGGTAGGCAGTGAAAGGTCAGTTTATTATAGTGAACATAAAACTACAACTCCCATCTTCCGAGCATAATAACACAACACAAGTAATAGTTAACGATAAAATCTCTGTCTCTGATACGAGGGAAATACACTACTGGCCATTAAAATTTCTACACCAAGAAGAAATGCAGATGATAAACGGGTATTCATTGGACAAATATATTATACTAGAACTGACATGTGATTACATTTTCACGCAATTTGGGTGCATAGATCCTGAGAAATCAGTACCCAGAATAACCACCTCTGGCCGTAATAACTGCCTTGATACGCCTGAGCATTGAGTCAAACAGAGCTTGGATGGCGTGTACAGGTACAGCTGCCCATGCAGCTTCAACACGATACCACAGTTCACCGCGAGTAGTGACTGGCGTATTGTGGCGAGCCAGTTGCTCGGCCACCATTGACCAGACGTTTTCAGTTGGTGAGAGATCTGGAGAATGTGCTGGCCAGGGCAGGAGTCGAACATTTTCTGTATCCAGAAAAGCTCGTACAGGACCTGCAACATGCGGCCGGGCATTATCCTGCTGAAATGTATGGTTTCGCAGGGATCGAATCGAGGGTAGAGCCATCGGTCGTAACACATCTCAAATGTAATGCCCACTGTTCAAAGTGCCCTCAGTGCGAACAAGAGGTGACCGAGACGTGTAACCAATGGCACCCCATACCATCACGCCGGGTGATACGCCAGTATGGCGATGACGAATACACGCTTCCAATGTGCGTTCACCGCGATGTCGCCAAACACGGATGCGACCATCATGATGCTGTAAACAGAACTTGGATTCATGCGAAAAAATGACGTTTTGCCATTCGTGCACCCAGGTTCGTCGTTGAGCACACCTTCGCAGGCGCTCCTGTCTGTGATGCAGCGTCAAGAGTAACCGCAGCCACGGTCCCCGAGCTGATAGTCGATGCTGCTCCAAAAATCGTTGAACTGTTCGTGCAGATGGTTGTTGTCTTGCAAACGTCCCCATCTTTTGACTCAGGGATAGAGACGTGGCTGCAGGATCCGTTACGGCCATGAGGATAAGATGCCTGTCATCTCGACTGCTAGTGATACGAGGCCATTGGGATCCAGCACGGCGTTCCGTATTACCCTCCTGCACCCACCGATTACATATTCTGCTAACAGTCACTGGATCTCGACCAACGCGAGCAGCAATGTCGCGATACGATAAATCACAATCGCGATAGGCTACAATCCGACCTTTATAAAAGTCGGAGACGTGATGGTACGCATTTCTCCTCCTTACACGAGGCATCACAACAACGTTTCAACAGGCAACGTCGGTCAACTGCTGTTTGTGTATGAGAAATCTGTTGGAAACGTTCCTCATGTCAGGACGTTTTAGGTGGTGGTGGAGGTGGTGGTGGTTAGTGTTTAACGTCCCGTCGACAACGAGGTCATTCCCCCCTGCGGGTCCGGGGATTAGAATAGGCCCGCGGTATTCCTGCCTGTCGTAAGAGGCGACTAAAAGGAGTCCATCCCCCTCACGGGGGTAGTTCGCGCCTGCGTCCGGAGACGGACGGTTCCACGACCTATCATCGTGGTCCTTTTGGTTTTTTCACTTCTCGTTTCTTCCTTCCTTTTGTTGGTTCCTTTCTTTGCTCTTCTCCACCTCACTGTCTTCCTTACTCTTTCCCTTGCCTTCTCCTTGCCTTCTCATTGCCTTTTTCTCCTTGCCTTCTCATTGCCTTTTTCTCCTTGCCTTCTCATTGCCTTCTTCTCCTTGCCTTCTTACTGCCTTCTTCCCCTTGCTTTCTCATTGCCTTCTTCTCCTTGCCTTCTCTGGTCTCCGCCTCGGCGTTTGAGACAGTCTGTCCTCTTTCTCCCTCTCTCTCTTCTTTTTCCTCTTCTTCCTTCCTCCCTGTGCGTGCCTGAAGGCCGACCCACGCGTTCGCACGCGTAGCCGGTGACGGGGTAACGCGTAAGTCCCCGCCCTGGGTAGACATGTAAGGCACGCGCGTACCCCCTGGTAAAGGCCAGGCCCGGGGAGGGGTGATTGCCTGAGCTGATACCTTCTGACCATGCCGATTAGTCCCTCCGTCTGTTTCTCGGGAGGTGTGACCTGAGGTGTAAACATTCACCTAAGGCGGGAGTGCCCTCTGAGAGGGTCCCCACAAGGAAGGAGCGCGCCATCGGAGACGCTGGCAATCATGGGGGATTCCTCCGCAATGGATTCTACTCCATCTCTTTCGACTTCGACCCAAAACCGGAAACGTGACCAGCCAACAGTGACAAAAGTACTACCGCCTGCCCCACAGTTCCTCGTAGTTTCTCGAACTGAGGACGGAAAGGATTTTTCCTCTGTCAACCCTTTCGTTATTCAGAAGGGCGTAGATGCCATAGCCGGATCTGTCAAATCCTGTACCAGGTTGCGTAACGGCACCTTATTACTAGAAACTGAGAATCCCTTTCAGGCACAAAAACTGCTTCGGGCCACCCTCCTGTACACGTTCCCTGTCCAGGTGGAGGCCCACCGAACTTTGAATTCGTCTCGTGGTGTGGTCTATACTGGCTCCCTCGACGGATTGACTGACGAGGAGCTTCAATCATTCCTCGCTGAGCAGGGCGTGACGGCTGTCCATAGGGTCATGAAAAAGGTCAACAATGACCTTGTACCGACCCGGACAATTTTCTTGACCTTCGATAGTGTTAAGCTGCCATCGCGCATCAAGGCGGGCTACGAGGTTATTTCTGTTCGCCCCTATATCCCGACACCTACGCGCTGCTACCAGTGTCAGCGTTTCAATCACACTCGACAGTCTTGTTCCAATGCGGCTAAATGTGTCACCTGTGGCAGGGATGCCCATGAGGGTGACTGTCCACCTCCGTCTCCTCGTTGTGTGAACTGTCAGGGTGACCATGCAGCATCCTCCCGCGACTGTCCTGTCTATAAGGAAGAACGCTGTATCCAGGAAATTCGGGTCAAAGAGAAAGTGTCCACCTCGGCTGCTCGCAAGCTATTGGCTAGTAGGAAGCCCACGCTGCTCCCAGCGGGGAAATACAGTACTGTCCTCGCCTCTCCTCGGACTACCCGGGAGGTAGCAACCCAGACATGCGATCTGACCTTCAGCACCACGGTCGTCCGTTCGGCCAGTGCTAAGATCGCGCGGTCGACGTCTCCTCTTCCTCCCATCACCCCACAGACACGAGCACCTTCTTCAGCTTCTGCTAAGACGAAGACACCGAAGTCAGATGCACGGGCCTTCAAGAAGGAACCATCCCGTGCAGACTTCCTCCGTACCTCGACCTCACAGCCTTCGACCGGTACTTCCACTACACGTCCTTCCAAAAAGGCGCATAGGAAGCACAGTTCTCCTTCCCCGCCACGGCGCATTTCTTCTCTTGCGCCACCCAGCGGCTGCCGCCCCAGGCCGTCATCCGTTTCGCCTGGCCGCACCGCTGGTCGCCGTACATCTGGCCGTTCACTGGCGGAGGAAGCTCCCCCTCCCGGCCATCCTCCCGAGATGGCCGATGACCCTATAGACCCAATGGACGATGACTGTCCGCCTACTGATAGCGGCGGCAGTGCTCGCTCGAAGCCAGGCCCTAAGCGGCCTTCGAGGTGACCACTTCTCTCATCTTTCTTTTCTTACGATGGCACTTATTCACTGGAATATTCGCAGCATTCGCTCCAACCGAGAGGACTTGAAGTTGCTGCTCCGCTTGCACCGTCCGCTTGTCGTAGCCCTCCAGGAAACGAAGCTACGCCCATGCGATCAAATTGCCTTGGCACACTACACCTCTGAGCGTTTTGACCTACCCCCTGTGGTAGGTATCCCAGCTCATGGAGGGGTTATGTTGCTGGTCCGGGATGATATTTACTACGATCCCATCACGTTGCACACCGGCCTGCAGGCAGTTGCCATCCGCATTACTCTCCCCACTTTTACGTTTTCCTTTTGTACCGTTTACACTCCATCGTCATCTGCCGTTACCAGGGCAGACGTGATGCAACTTATTGCTCAGCTACCTGCACCATTTTTGTTAACTGGAGACTTCAATGCCCACCATCCCCTTTGGGGCTCTCCAGCATCCTGCCCGAGGGGCTCCTTGTTAGCAGACCTTTTCAACCAGCTCGATCTTGTCTGCCTCAATACTGGCGCCCCTACTTTTCTTTCGGACACATCTCACACCTATTCCCATTTAGACCTCTCTATATGTACTCCCCAACTTGCACGCCGGTTTGAGTGGTATGCACTTTCTGATACATATTCGAGCGACCACTTCCCGTGTGTTATCCATCTCCTGCAGCATACCCCCTCTCCGTGCTTCTCTAATTGGACCATCTCCAAGGCAGACTGGGGGCTCTTCTCTTCCAGGGCGACCTTTCAGGATCAAACCTTTACAAGCTGCGATCGTCAGGTCGCACACCTCACGGAAGTCATTCTCGCTGCTGCTGAATATTCCATCCCTCACCCTCCTTCTTCTCCACGTCGCGTACCGGTCTCCTGGTGGACCGCAGCATGTAGAGACGCTTTACGTGCTCGTCGACGTGCTTTACGCACTTTTAAACGCCACCCTACAGTGGCGAATTGTATCAATTATAAACGATTACGTGCTCAGTGTCGTCGTATTATCAAAGAAAGCAAGAAAGCCAGCTGGGCTGCTTTCACAAGCACCTTCAACAGTTTTACTCCTTCTTCTGTTGTCTGGGGTAGCCTGCGCCGGCTATCTGGCACTAAGGTCCACTCACCAGTTTCTGGCTTGAAGGTCGCGAATGACGTCCTTGTGGCCCCTGAGGCTGTCTCCAATGCCTTCGGCCGCTTTTTCGCAGAGGTTTCGAGCTCCGCTCATTACCACCCTGCCTTCCTCCCCCGCAAACAGGCAGAGGAGGCTAGGCCACTTAACTTCCGCTCCTCGAATTGTGAAAGTTATAATGCCCCATTCACCATGCGGGAACTCGAAAACGCACTTGGCCGATCACGGTCCTCTGCTCCAGGGCCAGATTCTATTCATATTCAGATGCTGAAGAACCTTTCTCCTGCGGGTAAAGGTTTTCTTCTTCGTACATACAATCGCATCTGGATTGAGGGACATGTTCCCGCATGCTGGCGCGAGTCTATTGTTGTCCCGATTCCTAAGCCGGGGAAGGACAAGCACTTGCCTTCCAGTTATCGACCTATCTCGCTTACCAGCTGTGTCTGTAAAGTGATGGAGCGAATGGTTAACTCTCGATTGGTTTGGCTGCTCGAGTCTCGACGCCTACTTACCAATGTACAATGTGGATTTCGTAGGCGCCGCTCTGCTGTTGACCATCTGGTTACCTTGTCGACCTTCATTATGAATAACTTCTTGCGGAAGCGCCCGACCGCGGCTGTGTTCTTTGATTTGGAGAAGGCTTACGACACCTGTTGGAAGGCGGGCATCCTCCGCACCATGCATACATGGGGCCTTCGCGGTCGCCTCCCTCTTTTTATTCGTTCCTTTTTAATGGATCGACAGTTCAGGGTACGTGTGGGTTCTGTCCTGTCCGACACCTTTCGCCAGGAGAATGGGGTGCCACAGGGCTCAGTTTTGAGCGTCGCTCTCTTCGCCATCGCGATCAATCCAATAATGGATTGCCTCCCAGCTGATGTATCAGGCTCCCTTTTCGTGGACGATTTTACCATCTATTGCAGCGCGCAGTGTACACGTGTCCTGGAGCGCTGTCTTCAGCGTTCTCTTGACCGTCTTTACTCCTGGAGTGTCGCCAATGGCTTCCGTTTTTCTGCCGAGAAGACGGTCTGTATTAACTTCTGGCGATACAAAGAGTTTCTCCCACCGTCCTTACGACTCGGTCCCGTTGCTCTCCCAATCGTGGAGACAACCAAATTTTTAGGCCTTACATTTGACAGGAAACTTAGCTGGTCTCCACATGTGTCATATTTGGCCGCCCGTTGTACCCGTTCTTTAAATGTCCTCCGTGTTCTCAGTGGTCTGTCGTGGGGAGCGGATCGAACCGTCCTACTTCGTCTATATCGGTCGATCGTCCGCTCCAAGCTGGATTATGGGAGCTTCGTATACTCCTCTGCACGGCCATCCATCTTACGCCGCCTCAACTCCATACAACATCGGGGTTTACGACTTGCGATCGGAGCATTTTATACCAGTCCCGTAGAGAGTCTTCATGCTGACGCTGGCGAATTGCCACTCACCTACCGGCGCGATATACTGCTTTGTCGGTATGCCTGTCGGCTACTGTCAATGCCCGACCATCCGTCTTATCGTTCCTTTTTTGACGACTCTCTTGACCGTCAATACGGGTTGTATGTCTCTGCCCTGCTACCCCCTGGCGTTCGCTTTCGTCGCCTCCTTCAACACCTTACTTTTTCCCTCCCTGCAACCTTTCGAGTGGGCGAGAGCCGCACGCCACCTTGGCTCCAGGCTCAGGTCCGCGTTCACCTTGACCTCAGCTCGCTCCCAAAAGAGGTCACTCCCGGTTCGGTCTACCACTCCCGTTTTTTGGAACTTCGTTCGAAGTTCATCGACATGACTTTCATTTATACAGATGGCTCTAAGACCAATGACGGGGTCGGGTGTTCCTTTATTGTCGAGGCACAAAGTTTCAAATACCGGCTCCATGGCCATTGTTCGGTCTTCACAGCTGAGCTCTTTGCCCTCTACCAGGCTGTTCTTTACATCTGCCGCCACCGACATTCTGCTTATGTCATCTGCTCAGATTCCCTGAGCGCCATCCAGAGCCTCAGTGATCCGTACCCGGTTCACCCTTTCGTACACCGGATCCAACGCTCTCTTCAGCAGCTGGTGGACGTCGGTTCTCCAGTTAGCTTTATGTGGGTTCCTGGCCATGTCGGTATCCCTGGGAATGAAGCTGCAGCTTCTTGTTGTGTCCCTTCGTCCGATTTTAGCAGGGTGATTTGTCGGCGCATCTTATCTCTGTGGCATGCCGATTGGGCTGCACTTACCGACAACAAGCTTCGGGCCTTAAAACCTCTTCCCGTGGCTTGGACGTCCTCCTCACGCCCTTCTCGGCGGGAGGAGGTCGTTTTAGCCCGGTTAAGAATTGGACACTGCCGGTTCAGCCATCGCCATCTGCTGACGGCTGCGCCGGCGCCGTTCTGCCCATGTGGGCACTTGCTGACGGTTAGACACATTTTAATGTCCTGTCCAGATCTTAACACACTGCGCCTCGATCTTAACCTGCCAAATACTTTCGATGCCATTTTAGCGGATGACCCACGAGCAGCTGCTCGTGTTCTTCGTTTTATCAATTTGACAAACCTCGCTAAGGACATTTGATGATGCTGTTTTTTAATCCTATGCCTGTCAGTCTGTCTTTTATCGTGTTTTCCCTTTTAGTTGTTGTGGTCAACTTGTGCCTCGCGGTGCATTCTTAGAGTAGTCAGGGCGCTAATGACCATTGAAGTTGTGCGCCCTAAAACCACAAAAAAAAAAAAAAGAAAAAAAAAAAACGAGGTCATTAGAGACGGAGCTCATGCTCGGGTTAGGGAAGGATTGGGAAGGAAATCGACCGTGCCCTTTCAAAGGAACCATCCCGGCATTTGCCTGAAGCGATTTAGGGAAATCACGGAAAACCTAAATCAGGATGGCTGGAGACGGGATTGAACCGTCGTCCTCCCGAATGCGAGTCCATTGTGCTAACCACTGCGCCACCTCGCTCGGTGACGTTTTAGGTGTCGCCGCCGGCGCCAACCTTGTGTGAATGCTCTGAAAAGCTAATCATTTGCATATCACAGCATCTTCTTCCTGTCTGTTAAATTTCGCGTCTGTAGCAGGTCATCTCCGTGGTGTAGCAGTTTTAATGGCCAGTAGTGTAATATGTAGGTTCGGTGGAATCACATTTCCTACGATCAGTATAGTCATTGACGAGGATCTGTGTGTGTAAGTGCACAACAGTGAGTCGGGCCAAATTCCAGGAGGTCCACGCTGTAGAGGTCAAATCTCGGAATAGCTCGACGATGAATGCTGGCTGCTCCGCGTCGCTGCGGAAGCGAAGATTCCCAGTTGGTAGCGCGACGTCGGTCGACAGCTCACAGGGCGACTCCAGGAGAGTTTGTGGCTGAGGGACCGCGGAAGGAGGCGGCGTAATTTCCCAGAGAGCACGTGCACCAGCTTAAATAGAGGGTGGTTATAATTAATATTTCGCTGCTCAGTCCAATGTAGACGGAAAACGATGTATCGTATGGCTACCCACTTTATAACAATGATGTTCAGCCTGTGCGCTGCAGGATTTGCGTTGATAGTAGTGTTAGTTGGTTAGTTACTTGGAAGAGCAGTTGAACGGTATGGACAGTGTCTTGAAAGGAGGATATAAGATGAACATCAACAAAAGCAAAACGAGAATAATGGAATGTAGTCGAATTAAGTCGGGTGATGCTGAGGGAATTAGATTAGGAAATGAGACACTTAAAGTAGTAAAGGAGTTTTGCTATTTGGGGAGCAAAATAACTGATAATGGTCGAAGTAGAGAGGATATAAAATGTAGACTGGCAATGGCAAGGAAAGCGTTGCTGAAGAAGACAAATTTGTTAACATCGAGTATAGATTTAAGTGTCAGGAAGTCATTTCTGGAAGTATTTGTATGGAGTGTAGCCATGTATGGAAGTGAAACATGGACGATAAATAGTTTGGACGAGAAGAGAATAGAAGCTTTCGAAATGTGGTGCTACAGAAGAATGCTGAAGATTAGATTGGTAGATCACATAGCTAATGAGGAAGTATTGAATAGGATTGGGGAGAAGAGAAGTTTGTGGCACAACTTGACCAGAAGAAGGGATCGGTTGGTAGGACATGTTCTGAGGCATCAAGGGATCACCAATTTAGTATTGTAGGGCAGCGTGGAGGGTAAAAATCGTAGAGGGAGACCAAGAGATGAATACACTAAGCAGATTCAGAAGGATGTAGGTTGCAGTAGGTACCGGGAGATGAAGAAGCTTGCACAGGATAGAGTAGCATGGAGAGCTGGATCAAACCAGTCTCAGGACTGAAGACCACAACAACGACAACAACAACAACAGTAGTGTTAGTGTCCTGACAAGTCGTTAGGCACCGTCCCTGGTTCCGCGACGTAGGACTGAAACACGAGCATCAGGGTGCATTGCTGTTGCAGTCAACATTGGGCTGGACAAGATGAGCGGGGCTATACTGGTGAAGCCGTTTTATCAGAACAACAGGAATACAGCTGCTGCTCTTCGCGACTATCGAGACATCTTCGCGCACCGCGGTTGAACATGAGCCTGTAGTTGTAATTACCGATCGTTCCAAACTGCATGACCGCCAAGATCAACAGATTAGAACCTGTATGATTTCTGGCTCTGAGGTTACCTAAAGGACTGGGTTGATCAGCGGGACACGAACACATGTTGGAGGATGAAGGTGAGCATAGTGACGGCGGTAGGGAACATCACACACCAGATGTTTCGGCCGGCATTAGAGCAGTCTTTAGTGCGGTCCTAGGCTGTCTTGGATGCAGATGGTTGTCACACTGGGCAACGTTTGTAACCTGGAACGTAAATATGGCATACAATTAACAAATGATACCCTCTCACGTGGAAATTGAAATGTATTTTTTTCCCCGATGGTATTCGTTAAATCTCTTCAGTAAGTTCTTACGAATGTTTCCACAAAGTTTCATTGTCCTACGATCACGCATTTTTCGTGGGGACTCGCTCAAGTAGTGGAGGTTTAATTATAACCTCCCTGTACTGCTGAGGCACCAGAATAAGGTGAGACATACACTATGTGATCGAAAGTATCCGGACACCTGGCTGAAGATGACTCACAAGTTCGTGGCGTCTTCCATCGGTAATCCTGGAATTCAAAGTGGTGTTGGCACACCCTTAGAGCCTTGATGACAGCTTCCAGTCTCGCAGGCACACGTTCAATCAGGTGCTGAAAGGTTTCTTGGGTAATGGCAGCCCATTCTTCACGGAGTACTGCACTGAGGAGAGGTATCGATGTCGGTCAGTAAGGCCTGGAATGAAGTCGGCGTTCCAAAACATCACAAAGGTGTTCTGTAGGATTCAGGTCAGGACTCAATGCAGGGCAGTCCATTACAGGGATGTTAATGTCGTGTAATCACACCGCTACAGGCCGTGCATTATGAACACGTGCTCGATCGTGTTAAAAGACGCAATCGCCATCCCCGAATTGCCCTTCAACAGTTGGAAGCAAGAAGATGCTTTAAACACCAATGCAGGCCTGTGCTGTGATAATGCCACGCAAAACAACAAGGGATGCAAGTCCCCTCCATGAAAAACACGACCACACCATATCACCACGGCCTCCGAATTTTACTGTCGGCACTACACACGCTGGCAGATGACATTCACCGGGCATTCGCCATACCTGCACGCTGCCATCGGATCGCCACGTTGTGTACCGTGATTCGTCACTCCAGTCAACGTTTTTCCACAGTTCAATAGTCCAATGTTTACGCTCCTTACACCATGCGAGGCGTCGTTTGGCATTTACCGGCATGATGTGTGGCTCATGAGCAGCCGCTCGACCGTGAAATCCAAGTTTTGTCACCTCCCGTCTAACAGTACTTGTAGTGAATCCTGATGCAGTTTGGAATTCCTGCGTGATGTCTGCCTATTACACATTACGACCCTCTTCAACTGTCGGCTCTCTCTGTCAGTCAACAGACGAGGTCGGCCTGTACGCTTTTGTGCTGTACATGTCCCTTCACGTTTCAACTTCACTGTCACATAGGAAACAGTGGACCTAGGGATGTTTAGGACTGTGGAAATCTCGCGTAAAGACGTATGACACAAGTGACACCTAATCACCAGCCCACGTTCGAAGTCTATGAGCTCCACGGAGCGCCCCATTCCGCTCTCTCAGGATGTTTAATGACTATTGAGGTGAGTGATACGGAGTACCTGGCAGCACAATACACCTAATATGTAAAACGTATGTTTTTGGTGGTGTCCGGATACTTTTGATCACATAGTGTATGTCCGAGCACGTAACCCTGCGGAATCTAGTAGGCCTGCATTGCCTGTGCCCTCTGGTATCTCTGCCGCTGCCGCCTCCCGGCCGCGCATGCGCTCGGAATACGGGCATTGGCGGTGTAGCCCCTGTCAGTTGTGGCATAGGCCACCCGCGACATGCTGTTGTGACGCTGGAGGGCTATCAGCGATAGCAACCTTTACGTGTATTTTTATTTTTTTTATTTTTATTTTCTTCGTTTTGGCTTTGGGTTACAAGGACCAAACATAGAAATATTTCAAAATTATGAAGTTAGCATACAAACACACTCTTGAAGTTAAACAGAAGCGCAATTAAGCAAACACCAGCCGGCCGGCGGCATTGTTCACAGTGACACTGGAGCAGAATTACAAACAGCACTATGCAGGAACATTATGATAAACGTGCATGTGCTCTTATACTAATAGACAAAGCATGAAAGGGCAAACAACATACATCTTACAATAAGAGTAACAACAGCTGAAGAACAAAATTGTAAATAACGTCGTATATCAATATGAGAAGAGTAACATAGAGACAGACGCACTTAAAAGAAAAACCCAAAATGACAAATTGAATACAATCTACGGTATGTACAATAATGCATGTAGAACAGTGACATAGAATGCACAAGAGAGAAATAATGAAAATTTAATGCACAAATGGAGGTACGCAATTGAAAATGTTGTGGATTGGCAGCAGAGCCAACCCACGGAGTTTGGAGGAAGCCGAAAGGCACGCGTTTAAGCTCACGCAGGCTGGCGTGAGGTCTGGAACAGGACAATGAAATTAGAACTTAGAAAAACGGACGCAGATGGTGGAATACTTAACTTTAATCCATTAATGTTGAACGTAGCTCTTGTCTGTACATTATTTACAATATCAATAGCAACTGATAATGGCGCCTTGCTAGGTCGTAGCAAATGACGTAGCTGAAGGCTATGCTAACTATCGTCTCGGCAAATGAGAACGTATTTTGTCAGTGAACCATCGCTAGCAAAGTCGGTTGTACAACTGGGGCGAGTGCTAGGAAGTCTCTCTAGACCTGCCGTGTGGCGGCGCTCGGTCTGCAATCACTGATAGTGGCGACACGCGGGTCCGACGTATACTAACGGACCGCGGCCGATTTAAAGGCTACCACCTAGCAAGTGTGGTGTCTGGCGGTGTCACCACAGAAAACACAAAATTACGGACCACTTACGAATCGGGTTGATGCCATGTGGAAATGAATACCTCATCAACTCGTAAATTAAATTTGGATGCCGGTGGATTTCGAATAGTCTGTGAGCAAGTTCAAGTTATATTTATCAAAACGCTGGAGTAAAACAGGGCCGGACGGTGTGGCCGAGCGGTTCTAGGCGCGTCAGTCTAGAACCGCGCGATCGCTACGGTCGCAGGTTCGAATCCTTCCTCGGGCATGGTTGTGTGTGATGTCCTTAGGTTAGTTTGGTTTAAGTAGTTCTCTGTTCTAGGGGACTGATGGCCTCAGATGTTAAGTCCCATAGTGCTCAGAGCTATTTGAACCATTTGAGTAAAACAGGAACAGTAGTTGGAGGGGGTAACCTACCGCAACCAATTTCTTATACGAGGCTTATTTTTCAGTCGTGTACTTGGAACATGCTGATATAATGCGGTTAAGATGCGCTACTGCCGTTGTGTCCTTATCGCAGTGTTCAGACGTAATAATCTTCAACCGATATAGGTGCCTTGGGTGACACTCTTGTCTTAGCCTCGTGCGAAAGATAGTCATGTGACGTCTTTTTACGCCACCATAATTCAAAACACTTCCGGTCCTCACCTCGTCAGCTAATCACCTAAAACTTTAAAATGTCCAAAATATTGCCACTTACCATTGCCATAATTTGTATGTAATTGTCAATTTACTTGTGCTGATGCCCAAGAAGTATTGCATTTTGGTTTTTGATATAGTAAATCATATTTTCATAATACTGAACATACTTTTGTAGTATTCGTTACTTTACAGCTCATAGGACTTATCGTTGATTTTACTCAAAGCGCTGTCGCTTTAATGATATGTATCCTGGCAGATGCATCAGGCCCTACCGTAGAGTGAGTTACTTCTTGAACTGAAAGTAACACGAGAAGTCCCGGAATTGTTTGTGGAATCCCACATTTCCCTACTAGTGAAGAGTTTTATAGAGAGCAAGGAGACCCTAGTCAACAGTGACGGATTCTTCGAATAACTTCCCTACAGTGTTGCTGTAAAGCTCGTAAAATGAAATAGGCTTACCTAGTCTGTCAGGGTTCAGTTTTCCACGATGATGTGGAGGGCTTCGTTGTTTCATTTCAAAATTTCTTTTTACAACTGAGTCACAGTGCTAGTTGTGCATTTGTAGGCGAGGGAATGAATCCATTTTCTAAGTATTCATTCGATTACTGGCAATACTTTGTACGTTCGGCCATTTTCAGAAAAAGATGCTTCCTTATACGACTGACTAGAGGCCATAGATTTTTGCCTTGCTGCACTGAGTGTAGTAACGACGTACCGCAATACAGACGTAGCTTCAGGATACTGTCACTTCGCTGCTGCTTCGTGGCAGTCAGGAGGCTGTTGTCTTGAGTCCGACCTCGTCCACTTCGCACTGACTCCGAGACAGAGCAACTGCAGATATTTCGGCAGATTGTGGAAGATATGAAGTGTCAGAACAATTAATGACAATCATTTTTGTCTTTCTTTGTAAGTTATTTCGGCAGTCCGATAAACCTTGTAGCAGCAGGAACTGAGCATGAGTGCATTAAACTCGAAGTTCACACATCCGGTTGGCCAAATCTTTTTTCTCATCGTTTATTAATTTTATATAATTAGAAACACAGAGTTTTATTGTGGTTTGACATTAACCCTTGTCTCTTAGTAGTGAATGTGTGGATAAGGGCGCACGATAACTTAGTCACCTGTCCTCTCCTATAGTTCTTTCTTTTTTAACGACTGGCCCAAGTAAATAAATTAACAGCCGTCATCTCGTCTATGCGACTGAAAGAAGGTACACAATAAGGGCCTCTTCTGTTGAAAAAGAGCTGCTTTCATCCCACAACGAGGCACTTATCCCCCCCCATTGATTATACAAGGCGCCCAAAACCTTTAGTATAAAAATTGTAAAGACGTGAGAGGCTCCTAATCTGACTACTTTGTTGTAAGAGACCAATAGTCGGAAATGAATATTTCAGCTGGTACGAGGTCTTACATGAGCAACCCATATTAAATACGTAAGCTGCTGTAGACTGTGTTCCAAAATGATATGTAAAACTTTAAACAGCCATTTTCGGAAATGGGGATGTTTAGAAATGTGCGGTTTGGCTCTGAGCACTATGGGACTCAACTGCTGTGGTCATAAGTCCCCTAGAACTTAGAACTACTTAAACCTAACTAACCTAAGGACAGCACATACACCCAGCCATCACGAGGCAGAGAAAATCCCTGACCCCGCCGGGAATCGAACCCGGGAACCCGGGCGTGGGAAGCGAGAACGCTACCGCACGACCACGAGATGCGGGCAAATGTGCGGTTTGAGGTATAGTGTTCACACACACCTAAAATTTTCGTAGCCATTTAACAGAGTTCAACGCATGCGACATTTCAATTTCTCCCACCTCCGGCCTAGCACGTCCTCATTAACGTGTGCGACTGCTGCTCTGAAATGGGCTAGCAGCTCCCGCAGACTACGCACCGGTGTCTGGTAAACAGCATCTTCCACAAAGCCCCAAAGAAAAAAATCTAATGAGTTTAAATTATATCTGGGGATCTTAGGAGCCAGCAAATGGGTCCTTCTCTGCCAATCCAGGGACCTGGAAATGTCCCATCCAAAGCCTTTCTAGCGATCGTGGCCCACTTTGCCTTTGGACTGTCACGCACAATTTCCATGGTAAAATGGGGGGGGGGGGGGGGGCTTCTCGAAGCTCCAGATCCTCTCATTGTGTCGGTATATCTTCCCGGACATATGGAAATAGGCTTCGTCCTTGAATATCATCGTTTTCGGATAGACTAGTTTATAGTTGATGCAACTTAGTCTCTATTGCCGATGCTTTGCGCTTTGGCCTGTCATCAGGTTGAAGCGCTTGCAGAAGATGTGGTTTTCTAGACATTAAGGTTCAGTCTCTTGTACTGCATTCTGTGCTCCATGGTTGGTATTAGTTGCGACTATCAAGACGCTTGACGGATTGGTTGGGTTGGTCTCCAGATAAATGCCTGTTGCACCCGCTCCTCATCTGCATTCCTCGTGCCCGGACACCTGGGACTTCTTCTCTTTATGACACATGTGGGTTCCTTCAGCCTCGTCTACCACTGTGTGATGGTCAACATGGTAGTGGTTTGCTTATATAACGTGGCCGAAAGGTTCTCTTGACTTGGATGTTAGATCTGGTCTCTTTGAACCATGCCATAAACTGTGTCATTTGTTGGGGGGCGTTTTCGTCAGTAACTAACTTAAAAAAAGTGAATTTGAACATTATGTCTCAAGCCGCACCTTTCTACCTATCCCCATTTCTGAAATACACTTGATCAAAGTTGTAAAGGTTATTTTGGGACACTGTATTTCATAATAAACCACTGCCTTATCACATTGAATTTGGCGGCGCTACTATGAAAAATAATACGCAGTCGTCTGTGATGTTTCCACAGCGGATATTTTTCTCTATGGTTACCTGAAGTCATTGGAGTGTGATACCCAGTAAAGACTGAAGGGTAACTGGTCGTAGCAGCCCATGTCATTGTATAAGACAACAGAGTTATTTGGTGGAAGGAAGCAAGGTATTTTTTCGCCACTGTAATGTATCCATTGAGACTGGCCGTTCTCACTTGTCACAATTTAAGTTGCTGGTATGTAGTGTAAGTTCTTTATATAAACAAAACGCTAAATATTGATTTCCGGCCATTAGTTTCTAATCTCGAAGTATGTAGCTTATTTACATAAAATATTTTGGCCTTGTTTCGGATTTGAGCGCGGTGATATGTGAATTTAGGTTGGAATTAATGGGAGAGAGGAGACGTTATCCTCATGAAGAATTGTTAATTTGGTGACCCTGTTTCCGAAGTGTACTATACACAATTGTCTTTCTCGTCTGTCCATTGTGTCGATCACGAAAATACGATAAGACAGATTAGGGACGCATACAGTCACTATTCTCTCGTTGATTATGCGAATACAACACGAGAGGGAATAGCTGATTACGGTACTCTGTTCCGTGATTAGAGGCTGCTACCTGGCATAGTATGTGACCTGTCGATTGCGGACCACAGCTCAGTGAGATGGACCACAACTGGGTTCACAGCTTCCACATTTGCTCGATATGTCAACCCACATTTGCTTAAGTGGATCGAGTTCAGTTGATCTGGTTGCCCGTAAGAGTTCCTTTATCTTCGTTGAGTGTTTCTCAAATCAGCATGGAAAAATTTTGGTGCGTTGGGATCGTACTCAAAGTACAGGCCGCCTGTGAGATGCTGTAGCTGAACAAATAGATACACGTGATCAGGTAAGAGGTTTCGTATTGTTCATCGATAAGTGACTTCAATAAACATCAGAGGTCTCGTTTCCCCATGTGTAAACATCCAGATGACAATACTCCGGCGCCTGCCTGGACAGTGTCCCGAAACGTACGAGAGTGATATGAAAAACTGTCTTATCCAGGGCTGGCCAAACGCTGCACAGTGTGCAGACGTGCGGAAGTGCTGCACATGTGCGCACGTGTGCGACAGCGACATCTGTTATTAGACATGTGTCCTAAATGAACGGCGGCGGCTTCACTTCCCTGTTTATGTGGTACAAGCAAGAGCGCAACATACCCAGTCTCGTTTACCCCTGGTAACCGTAACCTTAACAGAGAAGTACTGAGAAATGGAAGGTACTGTGAAAAAGCAAAGGACGAGGGATCTACGTTCTCAGTCGTTTAAAAATGACTGGGAACTGCAATTCTTTTTTGTAGCCGTTGGTGAAAACTCACAATGTTTGCTGTGCCGCCGAATAATAGGCGGCCAGCGTAAGTTTTCAATTGTAAGACACTACAATACATATCACAGAGACGAGTGTAGTGTGCTCAACAGTGAAGAACAGCAAGCAAAATTAAATGTCCTTAAGAAAATGGATGAGACACATCAACTCGGTTATCATTTCTCATGACCAGTGATAAACGTGTTTGGATTTATCCCTTTCGTAATTAAAAATTATTGTTTACTAACTGTGCATTATTGCCTCATTCTGCTCCATGTTACATTATTATCAGGAAAGTTGGTCATTAAACCGATTGTTCCAATGTATACTTACATTTAGGGTTTTTCTTTAATGTGTGAAGGGCTACGCTCAACTGAAGTCGATAAAGCATAACATTCATCTAATTGTCGGTTATTACCCAAATTTCAGACGTAACTGATGAAAGATATAGTAATAATGGTATTGAAATAACAGGTGATCATCGAGAGGTCTGCGGTTATCATTCTGTTCAGAGGTCAGTGAGACAGAACTTATGTGGGTGTAACTGAGGGCACCGAGAATTAGTTATAGGAAACCTTGCATTAGTTTAATGTTATTTGAAATCATGAATAAGGTTCGTTGGAAGTCGCTAAGTGCTCTCTTTCTTAAATACTAGATCAAAAACATTACGCGTATTTACGTGCCGTCAGTCAAGCTGCCTTAATAAAAACCCACGGTTGTTAACTGTATTACTTGTCTTACTTGGTTAAACTGTTAACATAAAAGTAGACGTCTCAATGAGTAGACTGTGACAGTATTTCAAATGTTTAATACGCGAAATAACTTCCCATGGTTGGCTTGCAGGCTGTGGAAAGAGCACTAGAATGCACCGGTACAGAGTATCCCAGCAAGTGGATAAAGCGACATCTGTGCGTAGAAACATGCACTACATGAACGCTGACGGCTGCGGCGTGCACGTTGTGACCCGGAAGTTCCACATGTGCAGGAGCACCACACGCGTGCAGAATTTCTGGCCGGTCCTGGTCTTATCTGATAGTGAAAATGAGAATTTATGCTTTCAGAAACCTTTTATTGTTCAACATCATCCCCTTTGAATGTTCTACTAACCTCCGAAGAAAAATTAACACACTTAGTGCTGCATTGTGTTTCAGAGGCCGCGCACTTTTCAGATTACCCTTGTGTAGCCTCAAGTCGTTTTGAGCGTACCCACGGCATTTTCCAAAATTTACTGCAAATCATTAATCCAAGCTTTCTGTGTCTTGAGTTGTGACAACACGGTACCCGCACTCGTGTCGATGTAAGGACTTCTTGGCACACGATGGGAAGAGGTACACACGTCAGGTGATAATCTCTCGTCTCTGCGCTATTACGAAGTGCGATTGTCAATTGTCGCTCCTTTTGTAAACACGTTGTTCACGGCAGTTGACTCTGACGGTAGAGAATTTCTCCCAGATTGAGATACTCGTGGTAAACTTTTGACACGGTGGCTTGTGGGAAGCCAACTGCCCTCACGACCACCAAGAGGTATTGTCGCATATGTGAAACCACGATCTGGTCACGGTCCAATACGATGATATCGGGTGTCTTGTCCATTCTTTACTGAATTGTCAGGCCGAACGGCCAATGCATACAGTATTTCTCCTTCCATACCACGTCCACCTTCGTTGCAACTATAGGAACAATTTTTATTTGTCTTCATCAGGAGTATTAGATTAAAAATGTATACTTCATATAATTGCTCTCGAAATTTTCATTTTATGTCAAAGCCTATAACTTAGTTACTTCATGAACGAATACTTGATTTTTCTGTTGCGTGAAAGATTTATGTGAATTAGGGAACATCCCTTTTTTTGCGTGCCTCGTGTTGACTCCCTTTTATTGGAACAGGTTCGACCAACAAACAAGCATTGTAGCTTGTCAGTTGCGCCACCGACATCGATGTGGATCCTGTTAGGAAGGTGCCAAAATCAGGTGGTCCTGATTGTAGATATCACTGAGGCTGTGCACAGCAGACTGTCTGGGGTCTTAAAAGGGACTGAAATGTGGACTCAGCAGCGACAGGCAGACAGCTTTATCATTGCCACAACAATCGAAAAGAGACTCAAGATGAGGAACGCAAGCGACTGTGTTGATTCGGTGATGTCTGAGATCTAGATATATACCTCCCAGGGTGTCTGCTATTGCGCTTCCTTACTATCTAACAACTAACAGTAGTTAGAGCTAACGATCCGCCTCTGAATCCTGCGACATAGATTGTATCGTTGTCCGTGCTACCATACTGGTTTTGGAATAAGTAGACTCATTTACTTCCTTACGAAGCAATAACTGTAGGGTTCGCCTCGCTAACCGCACAGTCAGCGTGGAGGGCTGCTAACCGAAAGGGCCGGGGGCGGAGATTTTCTCCGCCTGGGGACTGATGTTGTGTTGTCATTACGTTCGTATCTTCATAAGTGACATTCCACTATTGAGATGGCTGTATGGGTGCGTCTCGAAGCCAGTAAATTAAAAAAGATTATTACAGTGGAAGATGCAGAGCAGAAGTAAGCTCATTCTGAAGGAAAAAGTGCCTAGAAGAAGAAGAAGACGAAGAAGAAATTAACTAGTAAAAGCCTACAAATCAGGTAAGGTGTCTGAAAGTGTACATTTGGAGTGTAGCATTGTATGGGTAAAAAATGGAAATGTCGTGTGGCTACGGCCTCCCGTCGGGTAGACCGTTCGCCTGGTGCAGGTCTTTTGATTTGACGCCACTTCGGCGACCTGCGTGTCGATGGGGATGAAATGATGATGATTAGGACAACACAACACCCAGTCCCTGAGCGGAGAAAATTTCCGACCCAGCCGGGAATCGAACCCGGGCCCTTAGGATTAACAGTCTGTCACGCTGACGACTCAGCTACCGGGGCGGACATTGTATGGGTAGGAGAACTGGACTCTGGGAAGTGAAGCAAGGAAAGGACTGAATTATTCTAAAAAGAATACTCATTATTGGTCATATATTCAGACGTGAAGACTCCCACGAAGCCTTGAGTGCTATTGACAAGCAATGCCAAATTTATTCAGTATTTATAGATTTCCAAAAGGCTTTTGACACTGTACCACACAAACGGCTTGAAGTGAAATTGGGTACTTATGGAATATCGCCTGAATTATGTGACTGCATTCGTGATTTCCTGTTAGAGGGGTCACAGTTTGTAGTAACTGATGGAAAGTCATCGAGTAAAACAGGTGATTTCTGGCGCCCCTCAAGTTAGTGTTACAGGCCGTCTGCTGTTCCTTGTCCATATAAACGCTTTAGGAAACAATCTGAGCAGCCGTCTTAGGTTGTTTGCAGATGATGATGTCGTTTATCGTCTAGCAAAGCCATCAGAAGATCAAAACAAATTGTAAAACAATTCAGAAAAGATATCAGCATGGTGTGAAATTGACAATTGACCTTAAATAAAGAAATGAATGCTAAAATAAATCCGTTAAACTTTGCTTACACGATAAATCAGTCGATCCTAAAGGCCGTAAATTCAACTAAATACCTAGGAATTACAATTACAAACAACGTAAATTTGAAAGAACACGTAGAAAATGTTGTGGGGGAAGACAAACGAAAGACTGCGTTTTATTGGTACAATACTTAGAAAATGCAACAGATGTACTAAACGGACTGCATACACTACGCTTGTCCGTCCTCTTTTGCTGTACTGCTGCGGGGTGTGCGATCCTTACCAGATAGGAATGAAGGAAATGGCTCTGAGCACTATGGGACTTAACATCTAAGGTCATCAGTCCCCTAGAACTTAGAACTACTTAAACCTAACTAACCTAAGGGACAGCACACAACACCCAGCCATCACGAGGCAGAGAAAATCCCTGACCCCGCCGGGAATCGAACCCGGGAACCCGGGCGTGGGAAGCGAGAACGCTACCGCACGACCACGAGATGCGGGCTAGGAATGAAGGAGAACATCGAGAAAGTTCAATGAAGGGCAGCACGTTTTGTATAATCGCGAAATGGAGGGGAGCGTGGACATCATTAAAACAAATGCGTTTTTCATTGCGGCGGAATCTTCTCACGAAATTTAGAGCACCAACTTTCTCCTCCAAATACGAAAATATTTTGTTGCTGCCGACCTATATAGGGAGAAACGATCATCGTAATAAATTAGAGATCGCGCGGAAACATATGGCCAGCCGCTGTGACCGAGCGGTTCTAGGAGCTTCAGTCCCGAACCGCGCTGCTGCTACGGTCGCAGATTCGAATCCTGCCTCGGGCATGGATGTGTGTTATGTCCTTAGGTTAGTTAAGTTTAATTAGTTCTAAGTCTAGGGGACTGATGACCACAGATGTTAAGTCCCATAGTGCTTAGAGCCATTTGAACCATTTATTTGAATCATATGGGTGTTCGTTTTTTACGCGCGCTATTCGAGATTGGAATGCATAATAGAGAATTGTGAATGTGGTACGGTGAACCCTCTGCCAGGCACTTAAGTGTGATTTTTCAGGGTATCCATGTAGATGTAAATGTATAATGAGGTGTCGTGTCAGATACGCATCCTAAATATCAAATGAAATCTTCCGATCACGAATGACGAAGTCTTTGAAGATTTTGCGGAACACTGTTGTAAAAAGAATGCTTATTATTGGTCATGTATTGAGACATGAAGATCTAAAAACAGCAATAGAGGGATATGTTGATGGAAAATCAGCTGCGAGAACACTAGTGAAATGCAGAGATCATATTAAAAAATGGCTTGAGTCTAACACCTATGCGGAAATGTACTGCGAGTCAGACTTCTGTCCACCGCTCCCAGGATTGAGCAGTATAGGAAGGAAAGACTACTGTATCCGTGCTGGTTACGCGCTTCTCTGGAAGTATTTCGACCAGTATGCAGCGGAAAAAATACGAATCCTGTGTTCCCCACGTAAGAATACCCCCTCCGTCAGTCACAGTAGCGCGAGGTACACAGGAAGGCTGTGTGTACGGTTCACTTGTTGCTTATCGGCCAGACGCTTTTGGACTGTTTGTGTGTGCGCAAAAGCAACTCATTGCGCTGCGGGAGTGTACTTCTCGTTCTCGTGTGGCAGCAGGCAGCTGTACGTGTGTGGTGCCTAGGCAGATAAGCAGGGACTGGTGCAGTAGCAGACGCAGTAGCGGCGCCGTGTTTGCCGGTGCCGTGTTATCTGTGCCAGGTAATCCCGAACAGGAGCGGTGCCGCTGGAGTGCTCTGCGGTTGCGCAGGAGGGGCGGGCTGCGACGAGAGTAGCTCTGCTCTCACAGGCCGCGCCGCTAATGACGCACCGGCTCTCTGTGTAGTCGCCGCTGCTGCAGCGTAAACCGCGAGGCGCGGCTGTGCCGGCGTCTAAAGGCACACAGAGCGGGCGCCCCGGCGCTGGTAATTGAGACGTTCGCACGCGACAGCAGCAGGTGGCGCTGTGCCGCGTCTCGGCTGGTGCCTGGCTAGCCCGGTATGACACAGCATCTCACCACCGCCACAATCCCGATCGACGACAAGTTCACGCGTGAGGTACTTGGTTGTAGCATACACCGAGGTGACAGCGTTACTGGTTACATCCTACGAGGGTAATCCCAAAAGTAAGGACTCCCATTTTTTTGACAACTACATACACCTGTTTATTTCTACAATTGTTTCAAATGGTTCAAATGGCTCTGAGCACTATGGGACTTAAATTCTGAGATCATCAGTCCCCTAGAAATTACAACTGGTATGACATGGGATACCAATTCGATTCTACACAGAGTACGCGAAGGAATTTGCCTCCCTTCTAACAGCCGTGTATCACAAGTCTCTAGAGGAACGGAAGGTTCCAAATGATTGGAAAAGAGCACAGGTAGTTCCAGTTTTCGAAAAGGGTCGTCAAGCAGATGCGCAAAACTGTAGGCTTATATCTCTGACATCGATCTGTTGTAGAATTTTAGAACATGTACATCATGTCATTTCTGGAAACCCAGAATCTACTCTGTAGGAATCAACATGGATTCCGGAAACAGCGATCGTGTGAGACCCAATTCGGTTTATTTGTTCATGAGACCCAGATAATATGAGATACAGGTTCCCAGGTGGATGCCATTTTCCTTGACTTCCGGAAGGCGTTCGGTACAGTTCCGCACTGTCGCCTGATAAACAAAGCAAGAGCCTACGGAATATCAGACCAGCTGTGTGACTGGATTGAAGAGTTTTTAGCAAACAGAACACAGCATGTTGTTCTCAATGGAGAGACGTCTACAGACGTTAAAGTGACCTCTGGCGTGCCACAGGGGAGTGTAATGGGACCATTGCTTTTCACAATATATGTATAAATGACCTAGTAGATAGCGTCGGAAGTTGCATGCGGCTTTTCGCGGATGATGCTGTAGTATACAGAGAAGTTGCAGCATTAGAAATTGCAGCGAAATGCAGGAAGATCTGCAGCGGATAGGCACTTGGTGCAGGGAGTGACAACTGACCCTTAATATAGACAAATGTAATGTATTGCGAATACATAGAAAGAAGGATCCTTTATTGTATGATTATATGATAGCGGAACAAACACTGATAGCAGTTACTTCTGTAGAATATCTGGGAGTATACGTACGGAACGATTTGAAGTGGAATTGTAGTGACTTGGCAAGACAGCCAAGCCACTAGGAGGTAGCCGAAAGGCACGCGTTTAAGCTCACGCAGGCTGGCGTTAGGTGTGGAACAGTTAAAGGAATTGAGTCTAGTAAAAAAAGTACGTAGCTGTTGAAATACTTAACTTTAATCCATAATTGGTGAACGTCGGTCTGACGGTACATGAATCAATGTCAATAGTAACTGATAATGGCGCCTTGCTAGGTCGTAGCAAATGACGTAGCTGAAGGCTATGCTAACTATCGTCTCGGCAAATGAGAGCGTAATTTGTCAGTGAACCATTGCTAGCAAAGTCGGCTGTACAACTGGGGCGAGTGGTAGGAAGTCTCTCTAGACCTGCCGTGTGGCGGCGCTCGGTCTGCAATCACTGATAGTGGCGACACGCGGGTCCGACGTATACTACCGGACCGCGGCCGATTTAAAGGCTACCACCTAGCAAGTGTGGTGTCTGGCGGTGACACCACAGGAATGATCATATAAAATTAATTGTTGGTAAGGCGGGTGCCAGGTCGATTCATGGTCAGGCAAAGCAGCAACTCAGAAACAGTAGTAATTTAAGTTAACGTAGTGAGGTGGAAGTAATTTAAAAACAGGGTGTAAAATACATGATAGCAGGAACACGAGCCACGCACGGCTCAGTCCGCACTGGCTGCTGCACATCCTCGACTAACAGGAATCGCGAACCGTTACTCTTTTTTAAGGGACCGAAGGCGTCATAATAGCATAGAGAGAGAACTGGCGTAACTTCTGCATTACGATATTTCCGATTGGGGATGTGCATTATCATGAAGCAACAGTACCCCTTGTCGCAGTTTTTCCGGACGTTTCGCCTTAATTGCGTCCTGTTGCCGTAATTTCTCCATAGTTGCACAGTACCGTTCTCCAGCCATGGAGACACCAAGTTCCTTGAATTGATGAGGCTGGCCTCCAAGACCGACCGGCGTCTTGTGTCGAGTCGCGACGAGCACGGAACTTGGCGCACCATTCCACGACGGTCGTTTTCGCCAGACATGCTGTCCGACACACATTTTTCATTCTCCGATGGATATCTACCGGTGTTTGTCCATCGGCACCCAAGAAAAGAATAACAGCGCGTTGGTCCTTTGGGACGCATTTGGCAATATCGTCGCTATAGTTCATGTTTCCGCATCTGCCACACGCGTGTCAGAAAGATACGAATGTCACACTAATTCCTTGCTTACATGTAGGTGCTTATAAATCGGCATCGGAGTCACGCTACCTGGCATATACGCTGCAGGAATGCACTCAAACGAAAACTTCACGATCGATTTAAGGCGGAAAAAACTTAAACTACTAATCTGGTTAGCGATAACCGCACCTGTAATAGGTTGCCTGTATTACCGCGTCCAGAGGCGACAAAAATTTCGTTTTCAGTATTCGGTACAATTATTGACCGAATTTAAAAGTTTATGTCGGCAAGTCAACTGTTGTTGTTGTGGTCTTCAGTCCTGAGACTGGTTTGATGCAGCTCTCCATGCTACTCTATCCTGTGCAAGCTTCTTCATCTCCCAGTACTTACTGCAACCTACATCCTTTTGAATCTGCTTAGTGTATTCATCTCTTGGTCTCCCTCTACGATTTTTACCCTCCACGCTGCCCTCCAATGCTAAATTTGTGATCCCCTGATGCCTCAGAATGTGTCCTACCAACCGATCCCTTCTTCTAGTCAAGTTGTACCACGAACTCCTCTTCTCCCCAATCCTATTCAATAGTTATGTGATCTACCCATCTGATCTTCAGCATTCTTCTGTAGCACTACATTTCGAAACTTTTTAGAAACTATTTATCGTCCCATGTTTCACTTCCATACATGGCTACACTCCATACAAACACTTTCAGAAACGACTTCCTAACACTTAAACCTATACTCGATGTTAACAAATTTATCTTCTTCAAAAACGCTTTCCTTGCCATTGCCAGTCTACATTTTATATCCTCTCTACTTCGACCATCATCAGTTATTTTGCTCCCCAAATAGCAAAACTCCTTTACTACTTTAAGTGTCTCATTTCCTAATCTAATTCCCTCAGCATCACCCGCCTTAATACGACTATTAAAGTTAGAAATTGTGTTTGTCTCATAAGAGAGCTTATCTCACGGCATGCAGACTATAGTAATCCAGTATATGAGAACTAGAGTGCTTGACGACCTCCAAGAAACCCAACACGTAATTTCAAATCTTCTCCAAATTTTTTCTCGCCTTTGTACATTTTCAGTGGTTATGCAGTAAAACTTCAGCATCAGGCATGGCATTTTAATTTTTTATTTCTGTACTACTAACTATTCGTAACACGTTTTGCGGACAGTATCCACATATACCACTGAGTGAAACAGCAAAATTATATCATAAAATGGTTAAAATGGCTCTAAGCACTACGTGACTTAACATCTGAGGTCATCAGGCCCCTACACTTAGAACTACTTAAACCTAACCTAACCTAACCTAACCTAAGGCATCACACACAACCACGCCCGAGGCAGGATTCGAACCTGTGACCGTAGCATCAGCGCTGTTCCGGACTGAAGCGCCTAGAACGGCTCGGCCACAGCTGCCAGCTAAAATTATATCATATGTCGGAATATAATTAGGAAGATAAGACGTCATAAACATTGAGACACGTGGAAAACTAGATGTTTTATACATGGAAGTTGGGCGGGCATTATTTACTGGGGTGGAAAGGAAGAAAGGAAGTTAAGCTCTAATGTTCCTTGGACCACGAGGTCGTTAGAGATGGAACACGCGCCCGGAATGAGGGTTACTTTTCGAACTGGACAATCCTGCTTCTGCGTTTAGAGACTTAGTGATAGCTGGATGGGGCGTGCGTGTCTGAACCGCCACAGCCACAATAGCGCTGCGTGATGTTTCCTCTTATACGAGGGGTGTCCAGAAAGTAAGTTCCGATCGGTCGCAAAATGTAAACGAGTATGAAAATCCGATAAAGCTTTGCACAGATGTGTTGGGCAGTGTCTCTATTATGACACTAGATAGCATCACGTCGCTCTTCTCATTTCTGAGCTCACAGTGAGCGCATAGAGATGTCTAGAAAATAGTGTCTCCCGCCAAGTACGAGGGCCTGATGAGAAATTTCGCCTGAAGCTATGCAGCCCACATTACGTAACTGTCGTGAGGTTTCTTCTTCAAGACAATTCTCAGCCGCATTCTGCAGGGGCAATGAAGATGCTCCTGCATCGTTTTGAATTGGGAATGTTTGATTACCCACAATACAGCGCGTAATTGTCTCCCTCTGAGTTTCGTCTCTGTTCACATGAACCGCTGGCTATGAAGACAACATTTTGGCACAGACAACGACTACGTAGAGAAGTAGCTGGAAGGTATAGCTAACTGTTACAAATCAAACATTTCTGATTTTCACTGTGGTTTCCATTTCGCGATCAATCGCAACTTAGTTTCTGGACAGCCCGCGTACAAAACTGTTTAGGCTTGATGACTTATTGGCTGCTGGATTTATCTCTGGACCGTGGGCCGACTTTTGTTCAGTGATTATTTTGACGTTACATCAGCGCGAGTGGCTGGCGCTATCAAATGTTCACCCTCAGTTGCTGGCGGCTGGCTTTAGTAGGTGGCTAGTTATTCGCGCTGGCGTAACGTCAGAACAATCTTTGATCTAACATCGGTCGAAGATCTCGAGATAAAAGCCGACAGTTTCTACTAACGATTGCAAGAAATGTAATAATTAAAAAATACCCGCAAATTTCACGGCTTCAGATTAGTCCTGTTTTGTTCGAGAGTTAAATTTACAAAAAGGAAAAAAAAGAGCTATATAACAATAAAATCGATCAGTTTTAGTTTAGATGTAACTGTCCTATTATTTTACTTTTTACATTTTTCTATAAACAAACTCTCTAGCACAAAGCTTGTTTCTTCAGTTTACTTGCCAAACTTACCCATAAGACGTAAAATCTTAACGTTGAGTGCAGAGGATCGACAGGTAAATGGGGGACTGAATTGATTGCGTGGTTTATCCTTTTGAATATTTATAAGAAAGAAAAAATTCCACAGTAATTATGAGGCGCCAAGGCCCAATTAAAAACACGATAAAATAAAGCTTCACTGCGAATTTTTTTAAAGAAAAAAATCAAAACCAGTTTTCTTCAAATTACAGATGACACACATGAGCACGAGTTTATCAAGTTATAGGTTGCCTTCAGCAACCCTATTCTGATAAGAAAGCTCTCTAGAAAAGCGCGTCGCAAGTAGCTCGTGGCTGTTTTAGAACTGACGATGACATAGCTGTGATGTGGTGGCCCCGTCACCTTGGGCAACACTTCCAGGCTGCACGGCAGGCAAGGTTGGTGTTCTCTCCCGGCTGCGGTCACAGGCCCGGCCGCCTGTTCGATGCCTTTCCGCCTTGTCCCTGCCCAAGCGGCTCTGCGGCCGCGCGTGTCTTCAGACGTGGCTTAGCGGTGCGGTGCCGCCGGGAAATAAAAGTGCTATGTGGGCACCAACGGAACGTTACATACAGACAAACCACCAGAGGTGGCGTATAACTTATTATCAGTTTCGCTCATCCGACGAGAGCACCTTTCGCACTGAAGGCAAAACGTGAAAGGTTTAAAGCTCTGCTCAGAATCATCATCAACACAAAGGTATTGTGTGTTGTATGGATAACTCACACGGTGGTGCCGAGTGGAGCTTTCATCTTCTAACGTGTTGCCATCAGGGCAAAGGGTGCCCGCTTCCGATGAACGAAACTAATTACGAATCAAGTAATGCTCCGACTGTGTCGGTTTACCTGTGTGTTAATTCCGACGGGGTGACTGCGTCCTCTGCAGCCGATGCGCGCGGTTGTTAATTTAAAAGCCGTTGCTGCCATCACATAGATGAAGTAATCCGTTATATGGTGTGTGTGTGTGTGTGTGTGTGTGTGTGTGTGTTTGTGTGTGTGACACACAGAGAGACAGACTGAGAGAGAGAGAGAGAGAGAGAGAGAGAGAGAGAGAGAGAGAGAGAGAGAGAGAGAGAAGAACACTACTCTCATCTGGGGAAACGTGTCCTCATCGAGGTGAAAGGCAAGAGCCCAACCACTTGGATTATCCTACTCACTGTTTCGCAACAACTAGATCGAATATGGCTACTCAAATTCCACACAATGACAGTCTGATGTTTTACCACTGCGACACCCCACACGTCCAGAATAGCTACACAGTGGCTCCAGGAACATTCCTCTGAGTTTAAAGACTTCCGCTGGCCACCAGACTTCCCGGACATGTACATTATTGAGCATATCTGGGATGTCTTGAAGGTGCTGTTCAGAAGAGATTTCCACCCCCTCGTACTCGTACGTATTTGTGGACAGTCCTGGAGGATCCGTGGTGTCAGTTCACTCCCGCACTGCTGCAAACATTAGTCGAGTCCCTGCCACGTTGTGTTGCGGCACTTCTGCATGCTCGCGGGGCTCTAAGCGATATTAGGCAGGTGTACCAGTTTATTTGGCTCTTCACTGTATGAACGTTATGAATACTCAGTTTGTCAGACACATGAAACGTTGCCGTATCGGATAAACAAATCTTCTCCAAAAAGTCATTGTTTGCACGAGTCTTCCCTAGCATATCCAGTGCAAACTGTACGTGCCTGGGTTTGTCCGTAGGCCTTAATGCCTGAAGTAGTTGCACCTTGTACGGATGTAGTCGTAACCTGTTATTGTGCGCTATTCGCCTCATTTCCAAATCTCTGGTCGTCGTACGCACCGAATTAGTCGAGCTTCTTGTAAGTGCCTGCCGTACCGTGCCCATATTGGCGTCTGAAACAGATGGATGACCTGCCCCCCGTTTTTATGAAGATCGCTACATGTTACCGTAAATGACGTACACCAGACGCGAATAGGTGGTTGGAATGGTTCTTGTTTTCCATACCGTGTTCGAAAGTTTAGTTGCACTTCTGTATCAGGCATCGCCTGTATGAACCGGGCCACACACTGAGCCTTCTCCTGTGACGTACATGTTTTATCAGATTTTCAAGTTCAGTTTGCGTCAGAATTGCGTAACATGGAAGGTAAAAATTTTTTAATCAGTTTTCTTATCACTTTTTGAAAACCGTTTGTTAATATAGTTTTACAGTTACTCAAGTTTTAAGTTGTAACGATAATTTAGAGAGACCCTGTATATTCACTTTATGAGTATCACCACTGGTGTTTATAACCTCCTAGCTTCGATAGGAGCGGACATATGGGAAAAACGTATCTGTTTCAGACTATTCTGTACAACAAGTGTATTATGTGGGAATAGTATCAGCCTAGCTTATCGATTTGCTTTGCAGGGCAGCCTGCATGTCAGGGGCAAGAACCAGTTACCCAGCCTCCAAAGTGGAGGTTGCCTGTGACTTTGTCCATCTATTCTGCCCCTCCCTCTCCCCCCCCCCCCCCTCTCTGTCTGTCTCATCCCCCTCCACACTTTTTCTCTGCACATATGTGTGTGGTGGAAGCAGTTTCGGTTTGCTTGATCTACTTGTTGGGCAGGGGCCGACATTCATAGGACACAGTTAGGGGAAGGTTGAGATGGGTAGTAGGGGAGATGGAGAAATAGAGGGGCAGAAGGTGATTGATGGGGAAAGAGGGGACGGGAGGGGAGGTGGTGGGAAGAGATGGATATGGAGAGAAGGATGGGAAGAGATGCATAGGGGAGGAGAGTAGGAAGAGGTGGAGCATGGGAAGATGGACAGGGCGAGAGGGAGGAGCAGTAGATGGACAAAGAGGAAAGGAGGAAATGGATAGAGACACGGGGGAAGAACGAGGAGATGGATGAAGAGAAGGGATTGAAGGAGGAGACAGAGATAATGGGGAAGAATGGGTAGAGTGGGGAGGAGGAGGAGCAGAAGATGGACCCAGAGAGGGGACAGAGGTGATGATGGACAGAGAAAAGAGAGGGAGGAGATGGGAAGAAGCAGAAATAAAGGAAAGAGCAGTCCATGGACTAAGAGGGGAGGCAGAGATGGGTAGCGAGAGGTGGAAGGAGGAGGAAATTGATAAGCGGGTCGGATGAGATGAGGGGGTCGGATGAGATGAGGGGAGAGGGTGGTGAGGATGAGAGCGGGAAGAGGGGCCGTGGGGATGAGATGGGAGAAAGGAGCTGTGAGGATGAGATGAACAGAGGAGGCTAGTCACTCCCATGACTTGCACTGAGATGACGAAAGTCTTGGGATAGCGACATACACGTATACATATGGTGGTAGTATCGTTGACAGAAGATATAAAACGGCATTGCATTGGCGGAGCTGTTACTTGTACTCAGATAGTTCTTCAGATATTACTTGATTATGACCGCACAAGGGAATTAAGACTTCGAATGCAGAATGGTAGATGCTAGAGCTAGCTGCATGGGACATTCCATGTCGGAAATCGTTAGGAAATACAATATTTCGAAATACATAGTATCGAGTGTGTGCCGAGAATACCAAATACTACCTCTTGCCGCGGAAAACCCACGGACCGTCACTTAACGACCGAGAGCAGCGGTGTTTGCATGAAGTTGTCAGTGCTAACAGACAAGCAACGCTGCGCAGAGATCAATATGAGACGTACAACGAACTTATCCGTCACGACGGCGCGGCGAAATCTGGTGTTAATGGGCTGTGGCAGCAAACGACCGACGCGAGTACATTTGCCAACAGCACGACCTCGCTTGCAGCGTCTCTCCTGGTCTCGTGACCATATCGGTTGGACCGTAGACGGCTTGAAAACCAGTTGGTATGAGCTGATGGTAGGGTTCGAGTGTGGCATAGACTCCACGAAGCTATGGACCCAAGTTTTCAACAAGGCACTGTGCAAGCTGCTGGTGGCTCCATAATGGTGTGTGCTGTGTTTACATAGAGTGGGCTGGGTCCTGTGGTACAACTGAACCGATCATTGACTGGATATGGTTATGTTCGGCCATTCATGATATTTTTTGCTCCCGAACAAAGATGGAACTTTTAGGGGTAGCAATGCGCCATGCGTCATGTCACGCGGACACTTTTGTTCGTAATTGGTCCCCCGAACAATCTGAACAATTTGAGCTAACGATTTGGCCACTCAAGTCATCCGGCGTGGATCCCATCCAACATTTATGTTACAGTTTGTGCACAAAATCTTGCACTGGAAACTTTTACATTTATGCATGGCTATAGAGGCACCGTGGTTCAGTATTTCTGCAGGAGACTTGCAACGACCTGTTGAGTCCATGCCACGTCAAGTTATCACATTACGCGGGGCAAAAGGAGTTCCGACACGATGTAAGGAGGTATGCCATAACTTTTGTGCTTTCAGTGTACGTCAACGGTGGAGTGTGACATGAGCGCCTGGTACCGATTTCACAGCATTTACAACACTCCATAGCGACACCGAGCGATGTGGGGCAGTGGTTAGCACACTGGACTCTCATTCGGGAGGACAATGGTTCACTCCCGCGTCCGTCCATCCTGATGTAGGTTTTCCGTGATTTCCCTAAATCGTTCCAGGCTATTGCCGGGTGGTTCCTTTGAAAGGCCACGGCGGACATCTTTCCCTAATCCGATGAGATCGATGACTTTGCTGTTTGGTCTCCTCCCCCAAAAACAATAACAACAACAACAACAACAACAACAGAGCGCCTGCTGTGCCTTGTAAGCTGGTGACCAATATCACTGAACAATAAATTTCAAGTGAAAGTGTGTTAATTGCATGATTTTGAGTTAGTTATGTTTATTTCAGTATGATACAAAATCATCATCTTCATAAATATTTAGCTCGATTTTTTCTTATAAATAACTCGCTAACTAAATATGCATTTATGCTCAAAGCTTCAGTATAACAAATTTTAAGTGAATGATTACTTGGATTATGTTATGTTACGCATTGATAAATTTCATTGCCGTTCTGGAAGTACAAAAATAAAAATTAAGAAAAAATGAAGATATTATTGCATGAATGAAACTATTTTTTAAGCCTATTTTGTACCAGAACTATGTAAAGCACAAAAGAAAATATATAAATTAACTGGTCACAAATGTATGTAAAGGATTAAAGATGTTAAATGTCCATATGTACAGTATATACAATTACATATTTTTTCCAGAGATAAAGTCAGAAGATGACCGTTTTTTCTCGGCTTGACGTCTATACACATACTCGGGAACGTCCATTAAGAGAATTCAGCAGTAATCTGCTAAAATAATAGGGCTCCACTTTCCGGAATAGCTCTTCTCAAATGTGTCAATATCTTGGTGAAATCGCTCCCCATGTTCATCACTTACTGCACCACAATCTTTGGGGAAGAAGTCAAGATGACTATGTAAGAAATGCATGACATGTTGCAACCAAGTTTTTCGTAACATGACAACATGTTATCTACAACCTCCCTGTAAGTTTTTGCTCGTTTGTTCCCTAAGAACTGTAAACAGACTGTCTTAAAACATTCCCATGCATGGTTCTCATCACCTTGTATAATTCCGTCAAAAGTATGGTCTCCACAAAGCTCTCCAATCTGTGGGCCTACAAAGATGCCTTCCTTTACTTTGCCATCACTTTAGTAAGGGAATTTTTGCCTTAAGTACTTAAACGCGTCACTATCTTTGTTCATTCCCTAAAAGAGTTTTTCACGAGACCCAACATGATGTGCAAGGGCGGGAGCAGAATCTTTTTAGGGTCTACAAGAGGTTTGCTCTTAATGTTCTTCATACTTGGTTGAAGAGATTTTCTGGTGGGACATTCATGTTCACTGTAATGAGATGCACAGAGCTCGGCTATCCCATTCACAGTGAAAGCACCAATACTTAGTATACCGTAACTGCATACCTAATAGCAGTGCAACCACTTTCAAGTCACCACAAGTCCGCCATTGAGAGCCATTATACTTGATGGCTTCTAGTAAAATATTTAATATTTTGGTATGACTCTTTTATAAGCACACTTTACCCAACTGGAATAGAAGGAAGCTCATTACCAATATGTAAAAGCACTGCTTTAAAGCTCAACTTTGACGACTCTATAAAGAGTCTCCACTCATCAGGGTTCTAATTAATTCTGACAGCCTTCATTAGACCGTTTATGTCTACACATGCCACAAGACTATCTTGCATGTTAAAATAAGGAGTAAACTGTTGCTCTCTTCTGCGGTAGAATGAAACATTTACATTGCTTTCCAAAAAAATTGCGCTGCTCCAATCTTGATGCTAAAATCTCAGCCTTAGGTTTAGAGAGCGCCAAATCTCTAATGATATCATTTAACTCATTTTGAGATAACTTTTGTGGATCATCAGTTGATGATACATTTGGAAGAAACTCTTGATCTTGTGATGTACTTTGTTCAGGACATTCAGAATCCCCATCAGAGGTAATCTCGTACTCTGTCGGTGGTTCAGGTATTTGCAATCCTTCCCCATGTAGTACTGGACGTTTGTCAGATGGAATGCTAGGATACCGCTTCTTCTTAGATATTCCCCTATTGATAGGAGGAACCATACAAAAGTAGCAGTCACTGATATGGTCAGTTGGCTCAAGCCAGATCATGGGCACTGCAAAGGGCATCGAACGTCCTTTCCCATGCACCCATTACCTGAGATTGCTGGCACAAATGTTGCAGATCACATGCGGAGCCCAGGGTTTATCCTGATCTCCTATTTTGCACCCAAAATTACAGCTGTAAGCTTTTTTTAATCAGTGGAGTTATTTGCTTTTTTTGTGAAGCAAGTGTCACTTCTCCACATACATAGCAAAATGTGTCAGCACTGTTAACACAAACTCGTGGCATTTTTGTTCACTTCAGTAGCAGTCAACTAGAACAACTGGTAATTAATCTGGAAACAAATGTGCAAAAATTATTACATGCATTAATAAAGTCACTGAATTTGAAGAGGAGGGGGACAAAAAGATCGCTAAAATTGGTATCAAAATGTTTATATCCAAAATATTGCACACACGTAAGACCAGGGACAATAATATAAACCGTTGTTACTAGTTATTATGACTTTGACAAACTATAATAATATTTGATTTTAAACTTAACATGAAAACCGTATGTAATTATCTCAGCGTAATAAAATAGTGTAAAATGAAAACTAGAGCTAATTTTGAATTGTCTTTGTGATATTCGCGATCAGCAAATTAGAACCGATAAGAATTGACTCTTTTCATTCTATTTACATTTTCGTTGTTGCACAGTGTATTTTGTCCGGTGGGGTTTAGATGAAGAGCATCGGTTTCGTTTCGCTATCTGTAGCACACGATGTATTATTTCAGCTACATAGATGACTGTTCATCCAGGATGGCTGTGACTGCTCCACAGGAAATGTCTCCTCACAAACCTATAGCATCGTACACTCTTGTTCAGAAAGAGCAGAATACCTTGAACGACTAGAGATAGGACGTTCCTGCAGAAATGATTAGCCTTTCAGTCACCTCGGTTCAGCATGTGTCACGTTGCCTTGTGGCACAGGATCCGTCATGTTCTCTGATAATTACGCGTCCTGTGGGATAGCCATCCATGCTGTATTCACCTGCTTCTAAAGTTCATCTGTGATTGTATTGTATTGTATGTTAACCGGGGACCTAGAAACGACGGAGAGGCTCCGTCCCTGCCGCAGCCGCAGTGGTCCACAACCCCACGACGACTGCCGCAGTCCACTTCACCCCTCCGCCGCCCCACACCGAACCCAGTGTTATTGTGCGGCTCGGCCCCCGGTGGAACCCCCCCCCCCCCTCCAGGGAACGTCTCACACCAGACAAGTGTAACCCCTATGTTTGCGTGGTAGAGTAATGGTGGTGTACGCGTACGTGGAGAAATTGTTTGCGCAGCAATCGCCGACATAGTGTAGCTGAGGCGGAATAAGGGGAACCAGCCCGAGTTCGCCGAGGCAGATGGAAAACCGCCTAAAAACCATCCACAGACTGGCCGGTTCACCGGACCTCGATACAAATCCGCCGGGCGGATTCGTGCCGGGGGCCAGGCGCTCCTTCCCGCCAGGAAAGCTGTGCGTTAGACCGCACGGCCAACCGGGCGGGCCTCATCTGTGATGGTTGGCATTGAGTCCCAGCGCTACACCCGTCGTTTCACCATATCCCACATAGTTTCGATTGGCGACAAGTATGGTGATCTGGAGGGCCAGGGCAAAGCGCCGACATCCCGTGACACCAAGAGGGCACATGAAAGTGCAGCAACATGTGATCGTGCATTGTTTTGCTGAAAAATGGCGTCCGGGTTGTTGTACAGAAAAGGTATGGCTACAAGTCGCAGCATGTCATTCACGAAAGTCGTACTAGTCACGGTACCATGCATAATCACCAATTGTTATTTGTGGTTGTACGCAATAGCACCCCACTCCAAAGGTCTTGGGCTGGCGATGTATGTCTTGTGCGAAAGCAGTTACTGTGATGCCGCACTCCTATCTTCGGCGAACCAAACTGCGGCCATCATTTTCAAACAAATGGAACATGGATTTATTCGAAAACGCAGATTTATTCCCCTGGTGATGTCTCCAAAGGAAGAACCAAAGTTTTCGTTGAACGAGGAGCGTTGCATAAGATCATTTTAAAGAACAAGGAACAGTAGCATGAAACCTCTTAGCCGGCCGGAGTGGCCGACCTGTTCTAGGCGCTTCAGTCTAGAACCGCGCGACCGTTACCGTCGCAGGTTCGAATCCTGCCTCGGGCATGGACGTGTGTGAGGTCCTTAGGTTAGTTAGTTTTAAATAGTTCTAAGTTCTAGGGGACTGATGATCTCAGATGTTGTCCCATAGTGCTCAGAGCCAACCATTTGAAACCTCTTAGATATACCGTATAATCCGCGGCCTACTAGGGAAAGTATCCTTTTCCTCCCTAAAGAAGAAGTCGCTAACTAAGAAACGGCCCGTGCATAATAAACCGAAACTCTTTGAATGTGTATTGCACTTAATCTCTATATCTAAGACATGCATATAATAATTAATACCATTTTTTTTGTAATCTCACCAGCCGAAATTTCAGAAAACTGGGACAGTAACTTTCTTGGTCATGAAGAAGGCAGTGCTGGCAAGCTGTCGACACTCACTCCTCAGCGTCTTGGGAACCTACAGAAGTAGGATTCGATTTTGCCAAGACAAGGCGGTATTTCGTATTGCCCAACTATTCCATAATACTCGAATCTCCTCTGTGAGAAGTCTACATCTACATTTATACTCCGCAAGCCTCCCAACTGTGTGTGGCGGAGGGCACTTTACATGCCACTGTCATTACCTCCCTTTCCTGTTCCAGTCGCGTGCCGGAAAGCCTCCGTGCACGCTCGAATCTCTCTGATTTTACATTCGTAATTTTCCTTGGGAGGTATAAGTAGGGGGAAGCAGTATATTGGATACCTCATCCCAAAAACGCACACTCTCGAAACATGGACAGCAAACTACAACGCGATGCAGAGCACCTCTCTTGCAGAGTCACCCACTTGAGTTTGCTAAACATCTCCGTAACACTATCACGGTTACCAAATAACCCTGTGACGAAACGCACCGCTCTTCTTTGGATCTGCTCTATCTCCTCTGTCAACCCGACCTGGTACGGATCCAACACTGATGAGCAATACTCAAGTACAGGTCGAACGAGTGTTTGTAAGCCACCCCTTTGTTGATGGTCTACATTTTCTAAGGACTCTCCGAATGAATCTCAACGTGGCACCCGCCTTACCAACAATTAATTTTATATGATCATTCCACTTCAAATCGTTCCGTACGGATACTCCCAGATATTTTACAGAAGTAACTGCTACCAGTGTTTGTTCCGCTATCATATAATCATACAATAAAGGATCCTTCTTTCTACACTCCTGGAAATTGAAATAAGAACACCGTGAATTCATTGTCCCAGGAAGGGAAAACTTTATTGACACATTCCTGGGGTCAGATACATCACATGATCACACTGACAGAACCACAGGCACATAGACACAGGCAACAGAGCATGCACAATGTCGGCACTAGTACAGTGTATATCCACCTTTCGCAGCAATGCAGGCTGCTATTCTCCCATGGAGACGATCGTAGAGATGCTGGATGTAATCCTGTGGAACGGCTTGCCATGCCATTTCCACCTGGCGCCTCAGTTGGACCAGCGTTCGTGCTGGACGTGCAGACCGCGTGAGATGACGCTTCATCCAGTCCCAAACATGCTCAATGGGGGACAGATCCGGAGATCTTGCTGGCCAAGGTAGTTGACTTACACCTTCTAGAGCACGTTGGGTGGCACGGGATACATGCGGACGTGCATTGTCCTGTTGGAACAGCAAGTTCCCTTGCCGGTCTAGGAATGGTAGAACGATGGGTTCGATGACGGTTTGGATGTACCGTGCACTATTCAGTGTCCCCTCGACGATCACCAGTGGTGTACGGCCAGTGTAGGAGATCGCTCCCCACACCATGATGCCGGGTGTTGGCCCTGTGTGCCTCGGTCGTATGCAGTCCTGATTGTGGCGCTCACCTGCACGGCACCAAACACGCATACGACCATCATTGGCACCAAGGCAGAAGCGACTCTCATCGCTGAAGACGACACGTCTCCATTCGTCCCTCCATTCACGCCTGTCGCGACACCACTGGAGGCGGGCTGCACGATGTTGGGGCGTGAGCGGAAGACGGCCTAACGGTGTGCGGGACCGTAGCCCAGCTTCATGGAGACGGTTGCGAATGGTCCTCGCCGATACCCCAGGAGCAACAGTGTCCCTAATTTGCTGGGAAGTGGCGGTGCGGTCCCCTACGGCACTGCGTAAGATCCTACGGTCTTGGCGTGCATCGGTGCGTCGCTGCAGACCGGTCCCAGGTCGACGGGCACGTGCACCTTCTGCCGACCACTGGCGACAACATCGATGTACTGTGAAGACCTCACGCCCCACGTGTTGAGCAATTCGGCGGTACGTCCACCCGGCCTCCCGCATGCCCACTATACGCCCTCGCTCAAAGTCCGTCAACTGCACATACGGTTCACGTCCACGCTGTCGAGGCATGCTACCAGTGTTAAAGACTGCGATGGAGCTCCGTATGCCACGGCAAACTGGCTGACACTGACGGCGGCGGTGCACAAATGCTGCGGAGCTAGCGCCATTCGACGGCCAACACCGCGGTTCCTGGTGTGTCCGCTGTGCCGTGCGTGTGATCATTGCTTGTACAGCCCTCTCGCAGTGTCCGGAGCAAGTATGGTGGGTCCGACACACCGGTGTCAATGTGTTCTTTTTTCCATTTCCAGGAGTGTATGTATTCGCAATACATTACATTTGTCTATGTTAAGAGTCAGTTGCCACTCCCTGCACCAAGTGCCTATCCGCTGCAGATCTTCCTGCATTTCGCTGCAATTTTCTAATTCTGCAACTTCTCTGTATACTACAGCATCATCCGCGAAAAGCCGCATGGAACTTCCGACACTATCTACTAGGTCATTTATATACCAGGTGATCACAAGGTCAGTATAAATTTGAAAACTGAATAAATTACGGAATAATGTAGATCGAGAGGTAGAAATTGACACACATGCTTGGAATGACATGGGGTTTTATTAGAACCAAAAAATACAAAAGTTCACAAAATGTCCGACAGATGGCGCTTCATCTGATCAGAATAGCAGTAATTAGCATAACAAAGTAAGAGAAAGCAAAGATGATGTTCTTTACAGGCAATGCTCAATATGTCCACCATCATTCCTCAACAATAGCTGTGTTGTTGTTGTTGTGGTCTTCAGTCCTGAGACTGGTTTGATGCAGCTCTCCACGCTGCTCTATCCTGTGCAAGCTTCTTCATCTCCCAGTACTTACTGCAACCTACATCCTTCTGAATCTGCTTAGTGTATTCATCTCCTGGTCTCCCTCTACGATTTTTACCCTCCACGCTGCCCTCCAATGCTAAATTTGTGATCCCCTGATGCCTCAGAATGTGTCCTACCAACCGATCCCTTCTTCTAGTCACGTTGTGCCACAAACTCCTCTTCTCCCCAATCCTATTCAATAGTTATGTGATCTACCCATCTGATCTTCAGCATTCTTCTGTAGCACCACATTTCGAAACTATTTCAAAACTATTTATCGTCCCATGTTTCACTTCCATACATGGCTACACTCCATACAAATACTTTCAGAAACGACTTCCTGACACTTAAACCTATACTCGATGTTAACAAATTTCTCTTCTTCAGAAACTCTTTCCTTGCCATTTCCAGTCTACATTTTATATCCTCTCTACTTCGACCATCATCAGTTATTTTGCTCCCCAAATAGCAAAACTCCTTTACTACTTTAAGTGTCTCATTTCCTAATCTAATTCCCTCAGCATCACCCGACTTAATTCGACTACATTCTCTTATCCTCGTTTTGCTTTTGTTGATGTTCATCTTATATCCTCCTTTCAAGACACTATCCATTCCGTTCAACTGCTCCTCCAAGTCCTTTGCTGTCTCTGACAGAATTACAATGTCATCGGCGAACCTTAAAGTTTTTATTTCTTCTCCATGGATTTTAATACCTACTCCCAATTTTTCTTTTGTTTCCTGCACTGCTAGCTCAATATACAGATTGCTGTAGTCGAGGAATAATGTTGTGAACAGCACTGTAAAGCATGTCCGGAGTTATGGTGAGTCATTGGCGTCGGACGTTGTCTTTCAGCATCCCTAGAGATGTCGGTCGATCACGATACACTTGCGACTACAGGTAACCCCAAAGGCAATAATCGCACGGACTGATGTCTGGGGACCTGGGAGGCCAAGCATGACGAAAGTGGCGGCTGAACACATCATCACCAAACGACGTGCGCAAGAGATCTTTCACGCGTCTAGCAATATGAGGTGGAGCGCCATCCTGCATTTTGGTTCTAATAAAACCCCATGTCATTCCAAGCATGTGTGTCAATTTTTCCCTTTCTATCTACATTATTCCGTGGCTTATTGAGTTTTCAAATTTATACTGACTTTTTGATCACCCGGTATATTGTGAAAAGCAATGGTCCCACAACACTCCCCTGTGGCACGCCAGAGGTTGCTTTAACGTCTGTAGACGTCTCTCCATTGAGAGCAACATGTCGTGTTCTGTTTGCTAAAAACTCTTCAATCCAGCCAGACAGCTGGTCTGCTATTCCGCAGGCTCTTACTTTATCAGGCGACAGTGCGGAACTGTATCGAACGCTTCCGGAAGTCAAGACGGTGACGGTAATCGTTCAAAAGCTGTCCTATGCAGGGCAGTGGCGTGTGGCATATGACACTGCTCCACTTACTGGGGTTTGCCCTATCGGTACCGCCCCTCCCTGTTTCTCGGGCGTAAATACGATTGTGTTGCCACCGTGGGAAGTGTACAGTTCGTTCGCTTTGCCAGTAAATACTGTTGCATAGCTGGCTCGTCTGATACGCAAAACACCGGAATAACGCCCAGTGTAAACGCTTCCGTCTGTTAGCGGGTCACGGTAAGTAAAGTCAACCGCGCGTTTCATGCTCTCGTGCAGCGTATATCACAAGGGCTGGTAATACTCGTCGTGTGCTGAGCCACAAAGGGCCGTGGTTGGCTGGCTGTGTACTGTGTACACGGCATAGTGGTGCGAGCGGGGCGCGCGCCGGCCGGCAAGAAGCGGGCCTCTGGCTGGTGTTCTTGCGCGCTGCCAGCCACCGCAGTATCTCAACAGGCGCGGCCAATATGTGTAAGTGCTGCCCTGCGCCGGCAGCGCACGTGCGCAGAGTTATTGAGACACAGGCTCCGCCCCTGCTGCTGCTCGTTATTGCGCGTCGCACATGGCGCCGTCGTAACTTTTCCTCTGGCTCTTTCTACCCAAACTGTCGCACTGTGTTCTGCCTACTGTAATGCCAGTCTAGCTCTCTTCACTCTGTGTTTAATTCTCTCAAAGCAAAAAAAAAAAAAAAGGGACTGAGCACTATGGGACTTAACATCTACGGTCATCAGTCCCCTAGAACTTAGAACTGCTTAAACCTAACTAACCTAAGGACGTCACACAACACCCAGTCATCACGAGGCAGAGAAAATCCCTGACCCCGCCGGGAATCGAACCTGGGCGCAGGAAGCGAGAACGCTATCGCACGACCACGAGCTGCGGACTCTCAAAGTAAAAGCAGCACACTTTCTGTACGACTCGTAATCATCAAGGTTCAATTATTGCCTGTTGGAAAAAATGCTGAAATTCCGATATTCCCAAGTAAACCCGGGGTCACAAAGCAGCAAGTCAAAAAGAATAGAAAACGGACTCCCCAAGGATCTGTGGCAACGGCCTTGCCGCAATGGATACACCGATTCCCGTCAGATCACCAAAGTTAAGCGCTGTCGGGCGTGGCCGGCACTTGGATGGGTGACCATCCAGCCGCCATGCGCTGTTGCCATTTTTCGGGGTGTACTCAGCCTGGTGATGCCAATTGAGGAGCTACTCGACCGAATAGTAGCGGCTCCGGTGAAAGAAAACCATCATAACGACCGGGAGAGTGGTGTGCTGACCACACGCCCCTCCTATCCGCATCCTCAACTGAGGATGACACGGCGGTCGGATGGTCCCGATGGTCCACTTGTGGCCTGACGACGGAGTGCTCCAAGGATCTGTATTGGCTCCACTGCTTTTTAGTGTTTACATCATTGAAATGATAGACACTGAGTCAAGTAAGTTTTGCTACGCTGATGACATGGCTATAGCTACTCAAAGCAAATGGCTAGAAGACGGTGAAAGAACTCTAACTGCTGACCTAGAAGAACTGAACCTGTGGTGTCACCGCCAGACACCACGCTTGCTAGGTGGTAGCCTTTAAATCGGCCGCGGTCCGTTAGTATACGCCGGACCCGCGTGTCGCCACTGTCAGTGATTGCAGACCGAGCGCCGCCACATGGCAGATCTACAGAGACTCCCTAGCACTCGACCCCGTTCTACAGCCGACTTCGCTAGCGATGGTTCAGTCTACATACGCTCTCATTTGCAGAGACGGCAGTTTAGCATAGCCTTCAGGTACGTCATTTGCTACAACCTAGCAAGGCGCCATATTTTTCAAGAATGTATTCTAAACAGATAATATTGTGAATCATGTACCGTCAAGAGCGACGTTCACCATTAATGGATTAAAGTTAAGTATCAAACTAATTACGTCCGCTTTCTGAATTCTAATTCCTTGTCATGTTCCAGACCTCACGTCAGTATAGTCCTTCCCTCCTCACGCCAGCCTGCGTGAGCTAAAACGCGTGCATTTCGGCCTCCTCTCGTAACACGGTGTTGGCTCTTCTGCCAACACAACAAAACCAGTATTACAAAAAATGGAGAGTATGCCCAAACCCAAATACAACACAGACCGGCGCGTTTCATTTAAATAACAGACCAGCAGACAGAGAACTAAATATTACTTTCTGCGGAAATCGAATTAAACATAACAAATTTCCCAAATATTTAGGCATAACTCTTGAAAGGTCACTTACCTTCAAGAAACACCTGGAACTAACTAGCCAGAAATTGAAAACCCGAAATCCAGAGATTAGCAGGTACCACATGGGGAGCGGATGCAAATGCACTAGGTGTAGCAGCACTATCACACGTCTATTCCGTGGCAGAGTACTGTGCCCCTGTGTGGAGTAGCAGTGCCCCTGTAAAAAAGATTGACGCCCAGATCAATGAAGCCATGAGCACAATAACAGGGACACTAAAGTCAACACCTCTAGAATGGCTTCATGTCCTCTCAAACATCCGTAGACAGCAGGCAACAATTCAGGAATGGCAAAACGTAAATCATGCAGACAAGGCGAGAGTACTACGGATACACCAAGCACTAGATGACCGCTGTCGATATCGCCTTAAATCAAGAGCACCAATATGGGAAGACAGAACACTTGCCCAAGGAAATACCTATGACTGCCACACATCCTGGAAAATCAAGTGGAACAATAGTGACCTTAACCGACACAATATAGAGGACCCCAGCCAACAGCTCCCAGGAATGCAGCTTCCTCGTAAAATCTGGTGCCGGCTTAACCGTGTGAGAACTGGACACGCGAGAACTAAATCCATGCTGGACAAGTGGAGCGCCAATGATAACCCAATGTGTGACTGTGAAACTGATGAACAAACATTACAACATCTAGTGCAAGATTTCCCACTGCGAAGATTCTGTGGTGACTGGAGAGACTTCGTGGGAGCCAGCCCTGCTGCCATTAAATGGCTGTCACATTTGGACATAATTTTTTGACGAATTGTTACTGTGATTATATTTCAACTTTGCTCAGGTTTAATAATGGCTGGTGTTTGTTCTGTTTATATTATTATGTATGTGTGTATATGTATATTTGTATTTATATGTTATGTAAATTTACGATGTCAATACCGCACTTGCACTGGTAAAGCCATACGATAAATAATAATAAAATTGCAAAGAACAAAAACAAAAAAATCGGATAGGTGCGAGTAGGGGTAGCACACCGAGGGTTCCGTACATTCTTAATCATGCATACACATAGTTCATCCATACCATGCCAAACAGGTGGATATTGCGCTAAACGACACATGCAGAATTATAACAGGATGCTTGAAGTGAGCTCCAGTGGAATGGCTCTACCACCTTGCAGGAATTGCACCACCACGTGTTCGAAGGAAAATAGCAGCAAACAGGGAAAGAAAGGATCTGGAACAGAGAAAAGCGCATCTCATACGTGGGCAACAACTGTACTCACGACTCTGGTCAAGGAAAAGTTTCCTCAGAACATCAGAGAAACTAACCACCACTGATGAAGAAGTCGGCTGCAACTATCGAGGGCTCAGACATCCCACCCTCATGATTGTAAAAGCTTTTCAGAGTCTTTACCCCCTGGTCATAATGAGAATTGGGCAATCTGGAAGTCCTCGAATAGGCTGAGGTCAGGAGTGGATAGCTTACGGGTTAACCTGGCAAAATTGGGATACAATGAAGGAAAAAAAACCCAATGTGACTGCGGGGAAGAACAGACTGTTTAACGTATGCTGGAGTGTCGGCTGTGTCCAGTCACCTGCACGGATGATGACCTTCACCAGGCAACGAAAAATGCGCCGGAAGTGGCCATATCTTGGTCAAAGATTATATGAACTGTGTTAAAATGTTCCAATGTGTGTGAGTTCTTAAGAGACCAAACTGCAGAGGTCATCGGTCCGTAGACTTACACACTGCTTAAACTAACTTAAACTGCCGGCCGCGGCAGCCGTCGGTTCTAGGCGCTTCAGTCCGGAACCGCGCGGTCGCAGGTTCGAATCCTGCCTCGGGCATGGATGTGTGTGCTGTCCTTAGTTAGGTTTAAGTAGTTCTAAGTTCTAGGGGACTGATGACCTCAGATATTATGTCCCATAGTGCTCAGAGCCATTTTTAACTTAAACTAACCTATGCTAAGAACACACACACACACACACACACACACACACACACACACACACACACACACTCCTGCCCGAGGGAGGACTCGAACCTCTGGCGGGAGGGGCTGCGCAGTCAGTGACATGGCGCCTCTAACCGCGCGGCCACTGCGCTCGGCTATAAAATGTGGTAATCTGTCAACAATTGTATGAATTGTGTTTTATGCATGTTTCTGACACGAGAATAATAATATAATAATAATAATAATAATAATAATCTCAGGAGTCGAGAATCTCCACGATTTTTGCCCGTTTTCAATAGATACAGGCAAGACACACGGCTATCCCTTCCTGGGAAAAAGGGGTGTTAACATGAGGACAGGGAGACAGTCGGATAACAAATGACGCAAAAATATTTTTGTCATGTGATATAATTACAAATTAACAGTTTTCGAAATTTTTTTCTGTGCCTGTATTGTGAAACCGTATTTCTGCGTAAATATAATTAGTCTAGGTCAACGGAAAGTACCTTATTGGATTTGATGGAAGTTTAGAAATTTGTGATGAGTTCCTGTGGGCCCAAACTGCATAGGTCATCAGTCTCTAGGCTTACACACTAATTAATCTAACTTATACTAACTGACGCTAAGGATAAGACACACACGCATGCCCGAGGGAGGACTCGTACCTCCGACGGGGGGATGGTTTTGTTGAATGAGTTAGCGGATATAAAATATGCAACATGAATGGCCGTATCTTTTGATTGCACTAACTTAGAGGCTTGAAGTTTTTACACTACCAAGGGACCGTAGACCTTAGTAAGAGTCATAAATGCAACTTCACTTGTAGTTACAAATTTACGATTTTGGTCTTTTTTTTCCTTCGGTTGCACTGTGACACCTTGCTTCTTGCCAAATTTCATGGTTCTAGCTCAACAGGCCGTGCGGGATTAGCCGAGCGGTCCAAGGTGCTTCAGTCATGGGCTGTGCGGCTGGTCCCGGCGGAGGTTCGAGTCCTCCCTCGGGGACGGGTGTGTTTGTTTGTCCTTAGGATAATTTAGGTTAAGTAGGGTGTAAGCTTAGGGACTGATGACCTTAGCAGTTAGGTCCCATAAGATTTCACACACATTTGAACATTTAGCTCAACAGGAAGTACCCCTTAGGTGAGGTAAATGGCAGTGTGTTTCGATTACGTGGACTAGGAAGATTACATTTTTTCCGCCGCCAAGGGGCAGTACACCTTAGTATGTGACATAAATTTCAGCTTCATACTTCAACCGATTCCTGAGACAAAGGGAACTTTACAGGAGAGACTGTCGGACAGCAAAGTGCTCCTGTATTGGTTCCGTTTTTAGCGGTTCAGATACAGAACCGTAAAAATGGGTTTATTTGTTTGTCTGTCTGTAGTTACATATCGAAATCGCACGCTATAGTTCCGTATCACGCAGCTGGAGACGCCAAACAAAAAGGCACAGCCCATTGGCGAAGTGGGATATCGTGAGGCATTTCGTATTCTGAACTACAGCCGAAACGATGCTGCGACGTTCTAAGCCGTGGTGAGGGAGGTGGACGGAAGCAGGGCACCAATGCATGACACAGGCGTCAGTTGACGCGGATGCTTCCAGTGCGGACCAACAAATCAGTGCGAAGAACCACATCGCAATCAGTCTTCCTATGCAGAATAGGGAATCTCAAGACAACTACAGGGCGCGGTACTCACTGACCGACGTCTCAGAACCGAAGAGATAACGGAAAGGTGAAATAATCCAGGGACCAGTTACTAACACCTCGCACGACGTTGTTAACATGCCAAGGATCGCCGCACGCTGGATTCGCCGCTGCCCGTATTCAATTAAACAGCTTGTCTCACCGAGATAGCAGCCTAAACGTTTTAGTACATCAAATGTATTCGCATTTGCTAATATGAACCGCCACTGCCTGTTTAATCGAATGACAACAATGAAGCCGGCGGCAGTGGCCGAGCGATTCTAGGCGCTTCAGTCCGGAACCGCGCGACTGCTACGGTCGCAGGTTCGAATCCTGCCTCGGCCATGGATGTGTGTGATGTCCTTAGGTTAGTTAGGTTTAAGTAGTTCTAAGTCTAGGGGACTGATGACCTCAGATGTTAAGTCCCATAGTGCTTAGAGTCATTTGAACCATTTGAGCCATTTGACAATCAAAATTTGTGGCGGACCGGGACTCGATCCCAGATTTTCCACTTTGGCCATCCGCGCTCAGCTCCCGACCAGAACCAAAACTTCCGTATCTCGTCGTTTCTGCGTCACAACGTATACTCGTACACACTTTATGTAGTTCCAATACAAAGCAGAACATTGTAATTAAAAGTCGCTGCCTGGTATCGGCGGATAAATGCCATATTGTGTAGTTACGAGGAGCAACGCAGTGTTCTTTCGGACAACCATCGTTCGCGTTACCCAGGAGCGTGTGCTATATTTCGCGGATGCTTCCGTATCATACCGGGAACGCAGACGCCGCACACGTGTTATGTTTTGCATCAGCGCTTTCTTTATCATTCCGGGAACACAGACACAGCGCGCCCGCCACCGCCGACCCCGCGACTCGGCCTCGCCGCCCGTCGACGTCATCGCCAGTGGCTGAGCTCCCAGCCGCTTCCGACCAATATGTTCAGTGCTCGCGTATTTGTTATAACGAGAAATTAATTATTCGTATTTCAGAAATCGAATAACGAACAACTGCTAAAGTGAGTAACTTACAGGTAGGTATCCTCCGTGAAGTGATTAAATCACTTCATAAAGGCAGCGCCTCCGGTCCAGATTGTATTCCAGTTTCCTTTCAGAGTATGCTAACACAATAGGTCCGTACTTAGCAGTCATATACAGTCGCTCGCGAGGTGAAAAATCCATACCAAAAGCCTAGAAAGTTGCACAGGTCACACCATTATTCAAGAAGGGAAATAGGAGTAATTCGCCGAATTACAGAGCGGAATCATTTACGTCGATTTGCCGTAGGAATTACCTCGAATGTTTATTGACATACAACACGGATTCAGGAAATATTGTTCTTGTCGAACATAACTTTAAGCGCACAAAGTAATGAGTACTGTCGACAGGGGTCTCAAATGGATCCCATATTTCTAGAACTGCAGGAGGTTTTTTGCATCATACCTCACGGAGACGTCTAACCAAATTCCATACCTATGGAGTATCGCTTCATTTGTGCGATTGGATCCGTGATTTCCTCTCAGAAGCGTCGCAGTACGTAGTAATCGAGGTAAAACTATCAAGTAAAACAGAAACAATATCTTGCGTTCCCCAAGCAAGTGCTAAAGGCCGTCTGCTCTTCCTAATCTACGTGCAAACGAATTAGGAGATAAACAGCCCCCTTAGATTGGTTGCAGATGATGCTGTCATTTACCGTCCATTAAGGGGAGACGGAGGTGGTCAAATCCAAAAAATTACGATTTTTTTTTTGCTACCGAAAATTAATTGGAACATTCTTCTTTAATGTAAACTTTGAGTTATCGTTCTACTCGCCCTAGAAGTGGAGTTATTACCATTTTCCCCCACGCCTGCAGAGGAAATGGGCGGCCGCTGAGTGCATCTAACACCCTCTCGTGACTTCCTGGCAAACTGCTTGGGATTTTCTCGGCCTCTTACGCATACAGCGCCTTATGTTACGCATACAGCGAGTGTGCAATGGTTGGCTGCATTGTTTTCTGTGACAAATGAAGCGCTAAGAGCGCGGAACATCGTCTCTTTGCTGTTTACAGTGTTGCCAATTTAGCGACTTTGTCGCTAGAAATGGCGACTTTTGCCTTCGTCTTAGCGACAAAAAAAACTTTTTAGCGACAAAAAATATTTAGCGACTTATCTGGCGACTTTTGGAGTACTGACGACTTTTGAAGTACAAATCAAAACTATTTTGGGCCAGTATTTTCATTAACAAAACTAAGATTTTAACTATAGAATGGGTACTACACTGACTTTGTTTTAGATTTACTAAGTTTAATTAAGTTTTTAACCTGAATGTGGGAATTGCCTACAGAGTAAGAAAACCTTGACTATATAACAATTCATTATTCATTACTCACTAGCCTGTTATCGTCGATAGCGTATTGATCTATAATTCTTCAACTATTGAACTCCTTTTATTTTTCGAATTGACAAAAAACTTACGTAAAAGTATAATAAAATACATTTCTCTCCAGCAACCTCTAATATTTCGAAATGTTAACTCGCAGTCAAATTATTAACACATGCACAGTGGTAACGCAAGAACAATTCGGTGGGGGTACCTCAGACATTATTACGTTTTAAACAATGAACAATAGGACTGATATCGAGTTACCGAGTGAGTAGATTGTTTCATGACCTCTAGTTCGCCTGAGTTTTAATGTATTTTCAGTGATTATAAATTGGTGAAACTTATGTTGTGGTGGCTTACATAATGGATTTACCGCAGAAGAAGAAGCAGTACGCTAAAAAATATCGGGATGCGTGGGAAGCAGAACCTGAATTCAATGGCTGGTTGAAACCAGTCGTTGGAGACTTATCCAAGGCAAGATGTCAAGTATGTGCAACGGAGTTTTATGCTAAATTGTGTGATATTAGAAAGTATTCGAAAACTATTAAGCATAAACAAAAAATTGATTAAAAAAACACAAACCACCTTACATGTGAAAATTGTTCCGAAAACTACAGTTAGAATAGCAAGCAGAGAGGAAGGCGCCCTTTCTTTGTTTTCCGGTGATGAGGGCGCTAAAAACATGCAATTACATCGTACAAAGTGCACTAACATTATAACTGAAGTTTTGGCTCAATATTTTACACAATAATTGGTTGAAGATATAGGTAACCAAAAATACCGTGTACTAATAGATGAATCCACAGATGTATCAATATCTAAAATGCTAGGTATCGTTATACGGTATTATGGTGTAAACAACCAACCCATTAGATCAGCATTTCTCAAACTCGCTGTAGTAGAAACTGCAGATGCAAGAAATCTGACTGCTGTTCTTGTGAATTCTTTGAAAGATCTGAAACTTCCAGTCGCTAATATGGTAGGAATTGGCACAAATAATGCTTCTGCAATAGTTGGAATAAACAGTGGGCTTTTCGAACAACTCAGGAGAGAATATGGTTTGAAGCATTTGGTAGCGATCCGTTGCATTTGTCACTCTCATCAGCTTGCAGTTTCGCACGCCTCAGTGAATACCAACTACAGTTCTGTCAAAGCATGAAACAGAAGAGTTATTCGATCTTCTGAGTGACTACGATGAATAGCTCACATTCCGGTATGTATATATTTTATAACCTAATTTGAGTTCTTGCTTTCTTTTGTTACAAATATAGTTGTATATTTTTAGTATATTTGACTACTGTGACTGAAACAACAATCTATGTGTTGCGTCAATTATGATAACATGTTTAATTATACGTTAGCGTATTTTATATGTATGTTGTTGCAAGCGATGCGTCATTTAATTAAGACAATATAGCAATTAGGTATGAGACAATTATTATTAATATTTTATTACCCCCCTACACACACACACACACACACACACACACACACACACACACACACACAAACTGGCTTATTGCACCATTCACAGCACGAAATTTTCAGTACACCCCTAGTAAAATCAGTTTTAGCGACTTTCTAGCGACTTTTGATATTGAATCTAGCGACTTGGGTTTTTTAGAGTTGGCAACACTGCCTGTTTACCGTTTCGAATTAGTTCAGTGTTGCGCCTGTTGTTGGTAGTGTTATACTTCTTGTGTAAAGCGTTGTTCTGGTTACGACGCCACGTTTTAGTAACCGTGTATATAAGAAGAGGAAGAACGTAGGGAAAAGAAAATTAACACTAATACTAAGTTGCGATACTACAATTACTGAAACAGTGCGTTCTTTTGCTAAGCAATACATGGCCAGCCATAGCCCTGTGACATCTTCTAGCAAGAAGCTGACTAGAAGTGACAGATTTCGTGAATATGTTAGTGACAGTGATGATATTAACGAAGTACTGAATATTGGATTATTATCTTCTGTCCTGAAAGAAAGTGTTCTGTGCAAAATGTGTTCAAGTGTAGGAGTGGGACTAGAGATAACAAAGCACTTTGGTTTAGCTTGTGAGATAAAGATAATCTGTGCATGTTGCAAGTATCAAGTGACTTTCTACAATTCACATGCCAGTCTCTTTGGTGAAAATGGACGATCTAGAGTGTTTGATGTGAATGTTCGACTTGTGTATGGTCTTCGATACATTGGAAAAGGGTCTGCTGCTGGTAAACTGTTTTGTGGTATTATGAACTTGCCATCCCCTCCAAGCAAATTTGGGTACTACTGTGAACTGGTAGGATCCTCTGTTGAAGATGTGGTTTTGAAAACCATGAAGGAAGCAGTGGAGGAATCTGTAGAAATGAACGGTGGTTCTAGGGATTTGGTAGTGGCATTAGATGGTTCTTGGCAAAAGAGGGGTCATAAATTCCTGAATGGGGTTGCAACTGTTACTTGTGGTGATAGTGCAAAAGTGATAGATGTTGCAATATTATTAAAACATTGTAGGTGCAAAAATAAAATCAAAGGAGAGCACAGTGGAACCTGTGAGGCAAATTTTAGTGGATCAAGTGGAGCAATGGAAGTGGATGGAATGAAACAAATTTTTGAGCGTTCAGTTCCCAGATACAACGTTAGGTACAAAAACTACCTTGGGGATGGTGACTCCAAAGGTTTCAAGACTATGGAGGAACTGAAACCATATGGAAATGAATTTGTAGTTGAAAAGTTGGAATGCATTGGGCATGTGCAAAAGCGTATGGGTGCATGGCTTCGAAGGCTCAAACAAACTTTGGGTTCAAGTAAGCTCAGTGATGGAAAGACAATAGGAGAGAGAGGGAGGCTTGCTGATGAGGTGATTGAACGTCTACAGAGATACTATGGGTATGCTATAAGGCAAAATACTAGTAATGTTAGTGACATGCGAAAAGCAGTGTGGGCATTGTTCCTTCATACTGCCTCCTCCAATGAATACCCTCAACACAGCCCGTGCCCAAAAGATACCTGGTGCAAATATAATGCAAAAAAGGACTATGATCACAAACATGGTTTGCCAGCAGCTGTGATAAATGCAATAAAACCAATTTTTCATGACTTAGCACAGCCAGAATTGTTACAGAAATGTCTACACAGAAAGATGCAGAATCCTAATGAGAGCGTAAACAATTTGATTTGGAAAGTGATTCCTAAAAGGGTGTTTGTAAGCATAAAAACACTGCACTTTGGCATTTATGATGCAATAGCAACCTACAACCAAGGGAACAGTGTGAAGTGTGAAGTTCTGAAGGCATTAGGATTTACAGCCGGGGTGAACACTGTACGAGCACTAAGAAATATTGACAGAGAAAGGATAAGAGGAGCAGAAAGAAAAGAAAGGCATATGAAGTATGATGGAACAAGAGGCCAGAAAAGAAGACAGAAGAAGAAGCTTTTGGAGGATGAAGAAGAAGACCCTGATAATCCATCCTATAGTGCAGGAATGTATTGAGAAACTTTGACAGCCATTTCCCGTAAATTATAATTTTTCGAATATAAGGAACATTTTCTCAAAATCCACTCAAGCTAGAGAGATGAAATTTTTATACAGCACTCCTAGTGGTGAAACTTACATTGTAACACAGCCATTTGACAATATGTTCAGTAGTTTCATTTCAGTTTAATTATAAAGCAATTATTTGTAAAAAGAATTTGGGTCATTAATAAAAAAAATAATTGGAAGGAAACTAGAAAAGATACTTCAAAATCCCTCTGTCATAACTGCAATACTAAACCACTCTATATGTAAAAAAAATTCAAATTTTTCTATTTGGTAGTTTATTCATAAATGTTCCTCAGACTTAGTGTTTTTAACATGGGCAGCATAGGCACCTCCGGCTCCCCTACAACATCAAAAACAGTTGGAAAATGTCTCGCACACGATATCTAAATGGTACGAAAAGTGGAAATAGTCTCTCAATAAGGAAAAGTACATGGTCTCACTACAATGAAAAAGCAATATCTCGTATTGAAAAACTGCGACACTACGACTGGGTTGTTTTACAAGATATTTTGTAGGCGGCAGAAGCCGCAGTATTTACAGGGATGGCGAACATTCATGACGTAGAGAAACAAGACCGAAAAATTCCTAGAAAAATCTTTGGCGCTGTTCTCCGAGGCGGAACTTGGGTTAGACGACCTAGGAAGGAACATAGGAACACACAAATAACATCACATATAAATTTAGGAAAAGATGTGTACAGTTCTACGGATGATGGATAAAAAAAGTACCAACATTAAGAGCATATTGAAGACTAGTTGGATGAAAGAAACATAAAAAGAGCTGCAATAATTGAAAATTTCAGAGGAAATCGAGGGCAGTATAACTGATGAAGCCTCAACGAAAAAAAAACAACGTGGAAGATATGAACAGGAAAGGAAGAAAAAACGCAGTGAATTAACGAAGAAGTTTTGGAAAGAAAAGAATAGATGAAAAGGAAACGAAGCTGTGACTGACTCCAGATCAAATGTTCTCCAAAAGGGGCATGATAGAGAATAATAATAATAATAATAATAATAATAATAATAATAATAATAATATGGAGGTATATCCAGGACACCTGTTTTAGATGAGTCTTCGAGTTCTTTTGCTTAAAACACTTACAACTTTCAACGGTGTCGACTGATTCTTGTCGATAAAAATAGAGCCAGTTTGTAAATTCTGAACAGTGTCACTGTGAATCTTACCCTCTGCTGTAGTCTGTCCCGCGCTTTGAAACTTCTTGCCAGATTCCACACCGAGACTGAAATCTGAAACCTTTCTTTACCCGTGCTTCGGTCTTGCCAGCAGGATTATGAAGGCCCAACTCAACGACCAGCTCTCACAGCCCTACAGGTTCAAGTCCCGAAGCGGCACACAGTTTTAAGCCGCCGCGAAGTTCCCCATCCTCATTATTTTTTATCTAGTATCTTTCCAGTGCGACCGTCGGTGACATCTTCGGCGCTGCTCGGCTGTTTTCGACTGCAATTATATTGTAAAATTATTATTGATCGCTAGAATGCTGCATAATTTTAGAACATGTAAGATATATCCTAAATAATTTGGCTTTTCCAGTGACCAGTATGTCTGTGAGAAACCTCACACATGCGCTGTGAACTGGAGGCAACCGGCCAGCGCGTCATAATTTACTGTCATGTACGTTGCCAATTGCGTATCTTACCCCATGTGTCAAGCACGTCATAATTTACTGCTGTGGCGCAGTCTGCCGCCGCTTCCACATAGACCGCGTCTAGGCTTGTTAAAACGTTGCGCCGTGTCAATTTATGAGTCAGAAATTAAAAGCATATTAATGAAGCCTATGGAGAGAAATAAGAGGAGATTTCATACTGAGGCATTAGTAAAGTATAACAAATTAGAAAGATTTTCCGTAAATTGCTGATTTTTCCCCCATTAACTATCATCTGTAGAGAAGCAATAGCCGCGCGGGATAGCCGAGCGGTCTGAGGTGCTGCAGTCATGGACTGTGCGGCTGGTCCCGGCGAAGGTTCGAGTCTTCCCTCGGGCATGGGTGTGTGTGTGTGTGTGTGTGTGTGTGTGTGTGTGTGTGTGTGTGTGTGTGTGTGTGTGTTTGTCTTCAGGATAATTTAGGTTAAGTAGTGTGTAAGCTTAGGGACTGATGACCTTAGCAGTTAGGTCCCATAAGATTTCACACACATTTGAATATTTTTTGAGAGAAGCAATAACAGTAGTACCCACTCACACCGCCTGTACTGTTTTCCACGTCTCATTTGGTACACTGAAATGGTAAGGTATTCCGCATTATCTTTCACTGACCGCCATATGGTTAACGTCATTGCACTAAGCGTCCTTTTCACTTGACGTGCAAAGAAGGAAGTTTCACTTTTTAATGACTTTCCAAATCGAGAACGTATCTTTCCCAAAAGCGTCAGGTCTGTCAATAAACCGATTAACTGACAATCATTTATTCCTATTTCATTGAGGGTATTTTTTATTTATACACACTGAAGCACCAAATAAACTGGTATAGTCATGCGTATTCAAGTAAAGAGATACGTAAACAGGCACAATACGGCGTTGGGGTCGGCAAAGCCTGTATAACAGAACAAATATATGCCGCAGTTCTTAGATCGGTTACTGCTGCTGCAATGGCAGGTTATCAAGATTTCTGTGAATTTGAACGTGGTGTTATAGTCGACGCACTAGCGATGGGTTCAACTGGCTCTGAGCACTACGGGATTTAACATCTGAGGTCATCAGTCCCATAGAACTTAGGACTACTTAAACCTAACTAACCTAAGGACATCACACACCTCCACGCCCGAGGCAGGATTCGAATCTGCGACCGTAGCAGTTGCGTGGTTCCGGACTGAAGGGCCTAGAACCGATCGGCCACCGCGGCCAGCCTAGCGATGGGACACAGTACCTTCGAGGTAGCGATGAAGTGGGGATTTTCCCGTATGACCATTTCACGAGTGTATTGTGAATATCAGGAATCCGGTAAAACATCAAATCTCCGACATCGCTGCGGCCGGAAAAGATCCTGCAAGAACGGGTCCAACGACGACTGAAGAGAATCGTTCAACGTGTCAGAAGTGCAACCCTTCTGCAAATTGCGGCAGATTTCGATGCTGGGCTATCAACAAGTGTCAGCGAAACATCATCGATATGGGCTTTCGGAGCCGAAGAACGATTCGTGTTCCCTTGATGACTGCACTACACAAAGCTTTACGCCTCGCCTGGGCGCGTCAACACCGACATTGGGCTGTTGATGACTGGAAACATGTTGCCTGGTCGGGCGAGTCTAGTTTCATACTGTATCGAGCGGATGGACGTGTACGGGTGTGGAGACACCGTCATGAAATCATGGACCCTGCATGTCAGCAGGAGACTGTTCAAGCTGGTTGTGGCTCTTTATTATTGTTGGGCGTGTGCAGTTGGAGTGATATGGGACCCCTGATACGTCTTGATACGACTCTGTCAGGTGGCACGTACTAAGCATTCTGTGTGATTACCTGCATCCATTCATGTTCATTGTGCATTCCGAGGGACTTGGGCAATTCCCCCGGGACAATGCGACACCCCACTCTTCCAGAATTACCTCAGAGTGGCTCCAGGAACACTCTTACGAGTTTAAACACTTCCGCTGGGCACCAGACTCCCACACATGAACATCATTAATGAGCTTACCTGGGAAGCCTTTCAACGTGCTGTTCAGAGGGGATCTGCATCGCCTCGTACTCTTACGGATTTATGGACTGCCCTGCAGGATTCATGGTGTCATTTCACTGCACCACTACTTCAGACATTAGTCGAGTCCATGCCACATCGTGTTGCGGCACTTCTGCGTGCTCGCGGGGGTCGTACACGATATTAGGCAGGTGTACCAGTTTCTTTGACTCTTCATTGTATACAGAACCATGTTACTGTTTCGATAAACGTTTATTTCCTCTTTTAATATAAGTTAGATTTATTCAATGCGAAAACGTCGAGACGACTCTCAGTTGACAATACAGTAGTACAATTCAACACAGTGTAAATATAAAATTCCATATTCATTGCATCTTCTAAGCAGACCGTTGTCCGTCACCGCAGCTGAGTGGACAGTGCACTAGTTTGTCAAGCCGGGGGCCTATGTTCGTTTCCCGGCAGGGTTGGAGATTTTCTCCGCTCAGTGACTGGTTGTTTGTGTCGTCTTCATCATCCTCATTTCATCCTCATCGATGCGCAAGTCGCCGAAGTGGCGTCACTTCAAAAGACGTGCACCAGGGGATCAGGTTATCCGCAGGGAGGCCCTCGCCACACGACATTTCATTTCAGCAGAACGTTTATCCCTTTCCTTCTGGACGATCTGTGGCCGTATATACCACTACTCGCTCTCAGCGACAAATGAATTTCCCCCCCCCCCCCCCCCCTTCTGTACTCGTTTCTCGAAATATAGGAAACATAAAATAGTAAAACTGATAGTAATTCAGGGCTATTCAGGTAACTGTTCACCTCAAATATTTCCGAAACGTTTGAAGATATCGTAATTTGTTTTCACCCGAATGGTGTGTGAGAATGTTCCAACTAAACGACTTAAACTCTTTTTACATAGGTTCATTTATTACAGAGATATCGGGGTCAACGTCGCTGTTTCAACTGAAGCATGGTAATTTCTGCTGCTAGTGTCATAATTCTAAAGCAGACAAATTTAACGGCGTTCCGCTCTTCAAAATACATTCACTAGCTTCAGAGATTACAACGTTCAGAGATGAGGATTTATCTGTTTTGCACTGTAAACTAGTCGCTGTCTTATGCGGAAATTCGTGATTTCATACCCAAATAGGGAAGTACGTCACATCCCATAAGAAGAAAACGATGTTGCACCGCCGCTGTACTGATATAAAAGAAGCACACTGGAAATATGTCCATGATGTTTCCATCGTGCGGGACCACAGCCATGTACAAATTTTCGAAAGGAACTTCCACCATTTGACTGTTAACTGTTCATTTATTTTATACAGTTATGGCTTTATAGCCATTTGCAAATACATGTTGAATTGAAAATTAATGAAGCGTGCATATACAGGGTGTCCCAGCTATCTTGTCCACCCAAAATATCTCTGGAACAATAACGGCTATTGGAAAACGACTTTCACCGGTATCAAATGTAGGACTGGAGCCCATGAATGTACATATTTGGAAACATTTTAAAACGAAAGCATATGTGTTTTTTAACACAAACTTATGTTTTTTTAAAATGGACCTATATTTTTTCTTCAGAAGTCCATAGCATGACAAAGCACATAAACAATGGCGTTGATTGCAACGCAATATTCCCATTACATCCCGAGATATTGAGACGCGAAGTTGACGCTTGTAACACCCGACATGCGCTGCTAGCGCACGTCCTGAGGCTCAGGCGTGAACCCCATGCTGCCCGTAATCGCGATGTGATTGACATGTGTAGTCACACTTCCATACTTATCAAGAGGTCCGAAACGAATAATACGGTCTGCTGCCATCAACTCTCATGAGCACATAATGGTTTCCCTCTTGCACGTTTTACGTATCTACGTACACAATATGAACCAGTACCGATCGGTGTACACCTGTCAGGTTGTCTTATTTATCCTGCACACCCAAAATAAGGTTTATCTAATGCGTTATATGACCCATTGTGCCTGTCGCGCAGGGCCTGGCTCTACCTAGTCAAGTGTGCAACGTTGTTCCCACTACTGCCACAGTTACCACTTTGCCTTGTTTATGATTTGCGACCCATGCAAACTCCTGTACTCCACCACCCTCCAAGCATCCCATTTGTTGTTGCTTTGGCGTGCATGGGGTTCACGCCTGAGCCTCAGGACGTCGGGTGTTTCAAGCGTCAACTTCGCGTCTTAATATCTCGGGATGTAATGGGAATATTGCGATGCAATCAACCCATTGTGTATGTGCTTTGTCATGCTATGGATTGCTGAAGGAAAAAATGTAGGAGGTCCATTTAAAAAAACCGTAAGTTTGTGTTAAAAAACACATATGATTTCGTTTTAGAATGTTTCCAAATATGTACATTCATGGGCCCCGGCCCTACATTGATACCGGTGAAAGTCGTTTTCCAATAGCTGTTATTGTTCCAGAGATATTTTGGGTGGACAAGATAGCTGGGACACCCTGTATAGTGCAGGATATAGGAACAAGAATTGTTACGTATTTAAAAATTTTACTTACATGTTAAAATATGTCTGACCTGTGTGTGACATGTCATCGTCGAAAAAACATATTTCTGGTATTATAGACCATTTGTCGTGTGACAAGGTGTGAGTAAATTTCGAAGATACACAATATGTTTGACATTGTGCACAGTGAAACCCATTAATACATAATGTGGCCTATTCAACACCAATATATTCCTATGACCTGATTTCGTCACTTCGTACCGCTCTGTTCATCTGCTGCCGTTAAAATATGCCAAACAACAGTCAAGTGGCGGAAATTTCTTAAAAAAAGAAAATGACGTTCACGGTCGTCAAGTGTTGATTGGCTGGTTGGCCTGAAAATAATAAATAACTTCATAAAGCAAGGTAATCTAGATATGCTACTTTTTGTACGAAATAGGATTTTGGCTTCTGTTGCTCATTAGAGAACACACATGTTCGTTCCACAGAGACTGCGGGTGCCTCTAGAATAAGTCAGGCCAGCCTTGATCGCATTTTGCGCGCGATCTGCTTCAGTCCGTATCGCTTGCCTCATCACCAGCGCAGTAACTAACGGGATTACAAAAAACGCATGAAATTTTTTCGGTCGGTTGTGATGGGCACATCAGGACCACAGATCCCTTTTTAAAAGAATTCTCTTTTAAAGCTAAAGCTTTGGAGCTATCGTTACAAATCATGGACAGATGAATGTAAGAGATATGCATTACTGGGCCATTAACAATCCTCGCTGACTTAGCCAGGTTGAGCATCAGAAGCTGTGTAGTGGAAAGGTTCGTGGGGGGTCACTGGAGACTATGTGGTTGGTTGTTTCTTCGTTGGGGAAACATTGACGGGCAAGAGACACGCATAATTCCTTATCGAAGTTCTAGCGGTTCTGCTAGACGAGGTACCACTTAATATTCGCAAATGTATATGGTACCAGCAGTCTACTCGCTGGTGGCTAGGAATGCACTCACCCAGCTTTTTCCTGGTCGCTAGATATGACGTGAAGCTGTTATGAGCTGGCGTGCACGTTCGCATGGACTTTCGTACCTGTGGTTAACTTGAAGGTGAAGTCTGTGCAAAAGTTTTGGTGACCTAAGAGGATCTAAAACATCTCACTGTTGCGGCATGTGCAAAGATATCGGAGGAATCTGTTCAGTGTGTCGAAGAGTTACCGCAGCGGCGACTGCAGATGTCTATCGCAATAGACGTTGGGCGTCTCGAACTCTTCACGACATAAATGGAATTTCAAGCAATTGTTTATGACGATATTCTTTGAGAATACCTTATTTTTGCTTCTGTAATTTTGCTGTGAAAGCGTGTGTCCTGACATTCAACTCATGACGCGAGGTTATTATTTAACAATCCGTATACCTCAGTTTCCAGGCCGGCCGCTGTGGCCGAGTGGTTCTAGGCGCTTTAGCCCGAACCGCGCTGCTGTTACGGTCGCAGGTTCGAATCCTTCTTCGGGCATGGATATGTGTGATGTCCTTAGGTTGGTTAGGTTTAAGTAGTTCTAAGCCGAGGGGACTGATGACCTCAGGTGTTAAGTCCCATTGTGCTTAAGGCCATTTTTTTCAGTTTCCAGTTTTATATAACCATTCAACTTTTGACATGCACCTTTATTCGAATGTTCTGGAAGAAACGCGAGCAGGCTCTTGGTTCAAATGGCTCTGAGCACTATGGGACTTAACAAACGCGTGCAGAACTGTTAGCGTATTTAACTGGCGAATCATTGTTAGAGGCTACATCCTTTGGCTGCCAGTTAGTGTGTCGCTCCAGCGACATACGGCGTAGTGTGATTAATAGCAATTTCAATTTAAACTTCTCTTCTGCTTTTCTAAGAAGACTCTTTCAGATACGTCAAGCTGTAGCGTCACATGAGCCTAACACGACACTTGCGTTGAACAATACTAACTCCCGCATAAGACAGCAGTCGTTTTCAAATTCAAAACTTTCAAAGACCCTTTGTGGGTCTTTGAAAGAACTACAGTAAACAGCTTATGCGGTCAAATGGACTTCCATTCATTTTAATTCGAATTTGCTAATAATAGCTTTGCGTAATATTGTGGTATGAAAGCTCCGATTTCATCAATCGTGTATTATTTTAACCGTGGTTGCCCCCACCTGTAGAGTAGTTTGTGGTTTAAATTGGTTGGTCCCTGTCGTTTCAACGCTCAAGATGCGACGTCGTCGCGACAAGCAGTGCCTGCAGGCAACCACCACACCGCTCTACTCTGCAGAGCGATGGGAAGTCTCTGCCTACCACAAAACTCACGTAAAAAAATCTGAAATATATCTGCGGAATGCTTATCTCTGTAGTATTTCCAAGCATGTGAAAAACCTGCTCTTGATTTTATTAGGGTCAGAGCTATGTTACATTTCTTGTAACGGGTGAAATTTTCTCGCCCTGGAAAAACGTTCAGTCTTATGACGTTATATCATTCAGTCGTATCACGTTATATCTCGGAAAATTACTAGCGTCACTGAAGAGCTTTCTTGTTGATTACTAAAATTCTTAGCTCCTGAGTTGCGTATCACTCTGTATAAGTACTTGAGAACAGCATTTTATGAAATTTTGTCGATATTTGACTCTTAACATGTATGAAATTTGAGGTCTATCTATCCCACACAAATCGCGTAAAAATGTGAAATCAATCTGTGATATACAGGGTGGTCCATTGATCGTGACCGGGCCAAATATCTCACGAAATAAGCGTCAAACGAAAAAACTACCAAGAACGAAACTCGTCTAGCTTGAAGGGGGAAACCAGATGTCGATATGGTTGGCCCGCTAGATGGCGCTGCCATACATCAAACGAATATAAACTGCGTTTTTTAAAATAGGAATCCCCATTTTTTATTACATATTCGTATAGTACGTAAAGAAATATGAATGTTTTAGTTGGACCACTTATTTCGCATTGTGATAGATGGCGCTGTAATAGTCAAAAACGTATAAGTACGAGGTATCACGTAACATTCTGCCAGTGCGAACGGTATTTGCTTCGTGATACATTACCCGTGTTAAAATGGACCGTTTACCAATTGCGGTAAGGGTCGATATCGTGTTGATGTATGGCTGTTGTGATCAAAATGCCCAACGGGCGTGTGCCATGTATGCTGCTCGGTATCCTGGACGACATCATCCAGGTGTCCGGACCGTTCGCCGGATAGTTACGTTATTTAAGGAAACAGGAAGAGTTGGACCACATGTGAAACGTCAACCGCGACCTGCAACAAATGGTGATACCCAAGTAGGTGTTTTAGCTGCTGTTGCGGCTAATCCGCACAATCAGTAGCAGACAAATTGCGCGAGAATCGGTAATCTCAAAAACGTCGGTGTTGAGAATGCTACATCAACATCGATTGCACCCGTACCATATTTCTATGCACCAATAATTGCATGGCGACGACTTTGAACGTCGTATACAGTCCTGCCATTGGGTACAAGAGAAATTATGGGACGATGACAGATTTTTTGCACGCGTTCTATTTAGCGACTAAGCGTCATTCACGAACAGCGCCGGCCGCGGTGGTCTCGCGGTTCTAGGCGCTCAGGTCGGAGCTGCGCGTCTGCTACGGTCGCAGGTTCGAATCCTGCCTCGGGCATGGATGTGTGTGATGTCCTTAGGTTAGTTAGGTTTAAGTAGTTCTAAGTTCTAGGGGACTGATGACCACTGATGTTAAGTCCCATAGTGCTCAGAGCCATTTGAACCATTTTTTTGTATGGTGCGGCATTATGGGAGGAAGGATAATTGGCCCCCCTTTTATCGATGGCAACCTAAGTGGTGCAGTGTATGCTGATTTCCTACGTAATGTTCTACCGATGTTACTACAAGATGTTTCACTGCATGCCAGAATGGCGATGTACTCCCAACGTGATGGACGTCCAGCACATAGCTCACGTGCGGTTGAAGCGGTATGGAATAGCATATTTCATGACAGGTGGATTGGTCGTCTTAGCACCATACCATGGCCCGCACGTTCACCGGATCTGACGTCCCCGGATTTCTTTCTGTGGGGAAAGTTGAAGGACATTTGCTATCGTGATCCACCGACAACGCCTGACAACATGCGTCAGCGCATTGTCAATGCATGTGCGAACATTACGGAACGCGAACTACTCGCTGTTCAGAGGAATGTCGTTACACGTATTGCCAAATGTATTGAGGTTTACGGACATGATTTTGAGCATTATTGCATTAATGTGGTATTTACAGGTAATCACGCTGTAACAGCATGCGTTCTCAGAAACGATAAGTTCACAAATGTTCATGTATCACATTAGAACAACCGAAATAAAATGTTCAGACGTACCTACGTTCTGTATTTTAATTTTAAAAAACCTACATGTTACCAACTGTTCGTCTAAAATTGTGAGCCATATGTTTGTGACTATTACAGCGCCATCTATCACAAAGCGAAAAAAGTGGTCCAATTAAAACATTCATATTTCTTTGCGTAGTACACGAATATGTAATAAAAATGGGGGTTCCTATTAAAAAAAAACGCAGTTGATATCCGTTTGACCTATGGCAGCGCCATCTAGCGGGCCAACTATAGCGCCATCTGGTTTTCCCCGTTCAAGCTAGACAAGTTTCGTTTTTTGTAGTTTTTTCGTTTGACCCTTATTTCGTGAGATATTTGGCCCGGTCAGTATCAGTGGACCACCCGGTACATTTCTGTAATGTGTCTATGGATGTAGAGCACCTGTTCTTAATTGTAAATAGGACCAGACTTGCATATTTTTTAGAAATAATAGAAACTTCTGCATCTGTAAATGCCTTCTAATTGAGAACTTGGAGACACGATAGTATGCGCAACGGAAGTAACAAACTATGTCAGTATAGCTCCGCGTGCTGTACTGCTGGCTAGAGCGATACAGACCCATAGATGTGAAATGCCAGCTACTTTACATCGGGCTACAGTCTGTACAGTTGCGCTAATTTTACCTCTTACAAAGTGTCTACCAGGAATTGTTCAATTTTCTCTGCCTCGTGATGACTGGGTGTTGTGTGATGTCCTTAGGTTAGTTAGGTTTAAGTAGTTCTAAGTTCTAGGGGACTGATGACCATAGCTGTTAAGTCCCATAGTGCTCAGAGCCATTTTTGAATTGTTCAATTCTGGCGTTAGCCTCCGTTTCCTATCTGCGCTGTTACCTGAACTCTGACATGAGCCACCCTTTCCTGCTGACTTCCCGCCACCTGATTCTGCTCCGTGACTGGGAGTCAGAGCTTGTGTGCAAAACGTTCCCTGCCCTCAGCTCTTCTGAGCCCAGCCCCGTAACGCTTCGGGAAGCTTAGGCTAGCACCCAAAGCTCCCACTTGTTGCTTCAGCGCTTTGCGCGTAATTCTGCTCCAGACCATCCACAGCTCCGTTACACGAGCGTCTCAGAAAGTTCAAGAAGTCCTGCAACGTCTTTAATGCCTTAACTCCACGAGTAATTTCCTCATACAGGCTCCGTTCCATATAATTTTGGAGTTCAAGCAGCAGCTTCTGACATTGTGACCGAGGCGTTACTCCACGTGGAGTCACGGTCAGGGAAGACGAATTGTCGTTCGATGCGGAGTATCAAGGGCAAACTGCAGTACATATCTGGACACACAATGTCTGAATATCGAACTGCTGTTATGAATGTCCACTACACTATTGCAATGAAATCCTCGTATAATTTTCTTTGTAAATCAACATGATCACCGTTATTCTAAAACGTCCACGAGATATTATGGTTTGCACTAGTTGTTGTTGTTGTGGTCTTCAGTCCTGAGACTGGTTTGATGCAGCTTTCCATGCTACTCTATCCTGTGCAAGCTTCTTCATCTCCCAGTACCTACTGCAACCTACATCCTTCTGAATCTGCTTAGTGTATTCATCTCTTGGTCTCCCTCTACGATTTTTACCCTCCACGCTGCCCTCCAATGCTAAATTTGTGATCCCTCGATGGCTCAAAACATGTCCTACCAGCCGATCCCTTCTTCTAGTCAAGTTGTGCCACAAACTTCTCATCTCCCCAATCCTATTCAATACCTCCTCATTAGTTACGTGATCTACCCACCTTATCTTCAGCATTCTTCTGTAGCACCACATTTCGGAAGCTTCTATTCTCTTCTTGTCCAGACTAGTTATCGTCCATGTTTCACTTCCATACATGGCTACACTCCATACAAATACTTGCAGAAACGACTTCCTGACACTTCAAACTATACTCGATGTTAACAAATTTCTCTTCTTGAGAAACGCTTTCCTTGCCATTGCCAGTCTACATTTTATATCCTCTCTATTCGACCGTCATCAGTTATTTTACTCCCCAAATAGCAAAACTCCTTTACTACGTTAAGTGTCTCATTTCCTAATCTAATTCCCTCAGCATCACCCGACTTAATTAGACTACATTCCATTATCCTCGTTTTGCTTTTGTTGATGTTCATCTTATATCCTCCTTTCAAGACACTGTCCATTCCGTTCAACTGTTCTTCCAAGTCCTTTGCTGTCTCTGACAGAATTACAATGTCATCGGCGAACCTCAAAGTTTTTATTTCTTCTCCATGAATTTTAATACCTACTCCGAATTTTTCTTTTGTTTCCTTTACTGCTTGTTCAATATACAGATTGAACAACATCGGGGAGAGGTTACAACCCTGTCTCACCCCTTTCCCAACCACTGCTTCGCTTTCATGTCCCTCGACTCTTATAACTGCCATCTGGTTTCTGTACAAATTGTAAATAGCCTTTCGCTCCCTGTATTTTACCCCTGCCACCTTTAGAATTTGAAAGAGAATATTCCAATCAGCATTGTCAAAAGCTTTCTCTAAGTCAACAAATGCTAGAAACGTAGGTTTGCCTTTTCTTAATCTTTCTTCTAAGATAAGTCGTAAGGTCAGTATTGCCTCACGTGTTCCATCATTTCTACGGAATCCAAACTGATCTTCCCCGAGGTCGGCTTCTACCAGTTTTTCCATTCGTCTGTAAAGAATTCGCGTTAGTATTTTGCAGCTGTGACTTATTAAACTAATAGTTCGGTAGTTTTCACAATTCGCGCATCTGAGCAACCGACTAATTAACGGGAAGTGTATATTCGAAGATTGGACAAGGTGAAACGGAGCGCATTACTGTGAAGTACGTCATTCCTGGACATACTTCTGATTCATCTAAAATCATAGAGGTTGTTCTTTCTATTCTTACTTGTTTGGAGATTACATTAAGAAGGCACAATCTATAATTAAAGAAGGACCAAACTGAAACATTTCTTGCAAGCAAGACAGGAATATTAGCACAAATAGCTGTGCTTAATAAATTGCTGGACAGTAATTTACTTATTTGAAAGCAAAATAACAAGTGATACCTTACGGAAGATAACAGTTAGTAGTAAAATACACCAGGCAAAATAGCTGTAAACTAGAAGACAAAACTGATTGCTTAATAACCAGGAGTGTAGGTGTTGATCAAAGGCACATAATTAAGTTCGAAGTTGATTTTCATTAATTGCACTTCCAACTTCAGTGAAATTTAGAATTTTCTTGATTGCAACACATCTAGGTCTTTGTTCATCTAGCTCTTTTTCTTTGAGGACAGTACTTTACATAGTCTTAACGATTAATTTTCTGCCTGCTGAAACAGGCGAAATACCCTCAGACTTCCAGAAGAATATAATAATTCCAATCCCAAAGAAAGCAGGTGTTGACAGATGTGAAAATTACCGAACTATCAGTTTAATAAGTCACAGCTGCAACATACTAACACGAATTCTTTACAGACGAATGGAAAAACTAGTAGTAGCCAACCTCGGGGAAGATCAGCTTGGATTCCGTAGAAACACTGGAACACGTGAGGCAATACTGACCTTACGACTTATCTTAGAAGAAGGATTAAGGAAAGGCAAACCTACATTTCTAGCATTTGTAGACTTAGAGAAAGCTTTTGACAATGTTGACTGGAATACTCTCTTTCAAATTCTGAAGGTGGCAGGGGTAAAATACAGGGAGCGAAAGGCTATTTACAATTTGTACAGAAACCAGATGGCAGTTATAAGAGTTGAGGGACATGAAAGGGAAGCAGTGGTTGGGAAGGGAGTAAGACAGGGTTGTAGCCTCTCCCCGATGTTGTTCAATCTGTATATTGAACAAGCAGTAAAGGAAACAAAAGAAAAATTCGGAGTAGGTATTAAAATTCATGGAGAAGAAATAAAAACTTTGAGGTTCGCCGATGACATTGTAATTCTGTCAGAGACAGCAAAGGACTTGGAAGAGCAGTTGAATGGAATGGACAGTGTCTTGAAAAGAGGATATAAGATGAACATCAACAAAAGCAAAACAAGGCTAATGGAATGTAGTCTAATTAAGTCGGGTGATGCTGAGGGAATTAGATTAGGAAATGAGACACTTAAAGTAGAAAAGGAGTTTTGCTATTTGGTGAGCAAAATAACTGATGATGGTCGAAGTAGAGAGGATATAAAATGTAGACTGGCAATGGCAAGGAAAGCGTTTCTGAAGAAGAGAAATTTGTTAACATCCAGTATTGATTTAAGTGTCAGGAAGTCATTTCTGAAAGTATTCGTATGGAGTGTAGCCATATATGGAAGTGAAACATGGACGATAAATAGTTTGGACAAGAAGAGAATAGAAGCTTTCGAAATGTGGTGCTACAGAAGAATGCTGAAGATTAGATGGGTAGATCACATAACTAATGAGGAAGTATTGAATAGGATTGGGGAGATGAGAAGTTTGTGGCACAACTTGACCAGAAGAAGGGATCGGTTGGTAGGACATGTTCTGCGGCATCAAGGGATCACCAATTTAGTATTGGAGGGCAGCATGGAGGGTAAAAGTCGTAGAGGGAGACCAAGAGATGAATACACTAAGCAGATTCAGAAGGATGTAGGTTGCAGTAGGTACTGGGAGATGAAAAAGCTTGCACAGGATAGAGTAGCATGGAGAGCTGCATCAAACCAGTCTCAGGACTGAAGACCACAACAACAACAACAACAACGATTAATTGGTTTCTTGTGTAACTTCGCCTTCCAACCGTCTCCCGTAGCAAGGACCAGAGGGGGTACAATTCAGAAAGTTGGAAATTTGCTGTAAGGTCTCATGGGACCAAACTGCTGAGGTCATGGGTCCCTAAGCCTACACACTATTTAATCTAACTTAAACTAACTTACGCTATGAACAACACACACACACCCATGCCCGATGGAGGACTCGAACCTCCGACGGGGGCAGTCGTGCGGACCGTGACAAGACGCCCCAGACCGGGAAGCCCATCCAGAAACCTTTGTAGCCAAGGGCCGTGACCACTTCTGCTGATCCATCTTCTGAGGGTTGTCACGTTTAAGATGGTGTGTCACCTGACGACTAGAATGTGCAGGGGACCCATCACACTCTAAGAATATACACATCCTTGTAGCCAAACGAACCTCTTATTGTAACGCTGAAAGCTCGTTTTCAGGAAAATGTAACGTGGCCTTGTAAGATGATGTGACCCAGTCAACTGACCATTCATCATAACACCTCACACATTTATAGGGAAGTGCTCTTGAAGGCATGTCCTCGCCAAAGCATGTGGGTTTTTTGGTACCACCGATGTGAGATACGACTGTTGTTGATTTCGTTATGAGTGAAAGTATCTTAATCAGCGAATAGTATTAACGGGATGACTCGGCGATTTGAAATCAGCCAACGACAAAATTTCGGTCATCTACCTTCATCTCCTTCTCGAAGAAGTTGAATTTGTTATATATGATGATGATAGGGGCTGTGTGTATGAAATAACCGCCATATTGTTGTATGTGAAACACCATGATGTGTAGAAATTCTGTGTGTACTTGTTGAATGATTATGTTCTTTAAACTGAACAATGTACTTTACTTCATCCACTCTCTTTTCATTTACACCAGTGGTGGCCAAGATTTTGGCTCAGGGGCCGTGCCCGGACCTGAGTGCCAAAGTGCTCAGCCTCGCTACAGATTTCCCCCTCCACCAAGCCACACTGAGTGTTAGGAGGGGGAAGGAAGGAAAACGGCAAACGCGTCACTGCATGTGACTTGGTTTTATATTTCACGTTTATCAACAACATACTTTGCAATAATATATGAAATCTCCATATTCATTCTTCAGTTCCATACAACTGACTATGGAATAATTGGTGTGACTTCAGACATTTTACTATTCGTACCAGCAGTTTCTTCACGTGCTCCATGTCTGGAAATTTAGCACAAAGTGCTCCGTGATGTTGAGAACAGTGAATCCCGTCTGTCGATCGTTTTAATTTTTCGCTCTTCCATTGTCAACTAAACCTTTAAAATCTTTCTGCGTGGTACTGTAATGTCATTTCATAGCTGATATGCAGTACCCGTTATTTATGTGTATTGAGAATTCGCATCCCTCTCTTCGCTCACTCCCGTTCATTTTAAAGGGTTGTAATGATAGGTCGCTAGACTGCCTCTTTTTATGTAAACAGCCACTGGATCTGTGATCATCCTTCATAGCATGAAGAGAGCGAAGGTAGACAGCGCGGACAGTACGATTCTGCCGAACTGAAGAGAGTTGTGGCGACTGAAAAATACCGCACCGCAATGATAGGTGAAACGTGGCGCTGTTCCGGGTACTTCCGAAAAGGACCGAGCAAACCGAATGACGAGCGCGGCCCTGGCCTCCAAGCGACCGGCACACACATTGCGCTCATGGAGTTAAGCACGCCGCGGCCGACTCTGATTTACACGGTCACATGTGTGGCTGCTGGCCGCCGCACCAGTCGCACGTGCTTTAGTGGTAACACGAGTAGACACTCTTTGATCTGATAGTATGCAGTCAGGAAATCATGTGTTTTATTCTCTAGGGGTAACAGCAACGTTTCCATTACAAAACCGGTACGCAGATACCATACCGGTATGCTCAACAATTGTAAATATGTATGGGAAGCTTAAACGATACACTATAACTGGCCGACAAATCGTAGTCTTAGTTGGAAAAGTAAATTATGTAAACTCAAGCGTAACTTCCAACCTTGAACTTAAAGACAAAAGTGGCAGTTGATAAATGAACTCATACCAACTGGAGTACAAGCACATGAAATGAAAATTTATCCCAGTAACAAGCTGTATCTCTGTAACTCATAAAAAAATTGGGTACATGTTATACGGAATGTTTTATTCGAATTGGTCGGTACTCTATCATTCCTAAAATATTTATGTTACCCCTGAAACGCCCAGTACGTGCAGATGTCATTAGCGTCAGTATAAGAATAGCTTTTAGCTTATAACCAAAATAAAGGCAGTATCGTCGAAAGGGCACGTCTTTGCATACTTGTGAAATCAAAACCTACTACTGGCTAACATTCAGTAACATGTTTGTCGAGCATTTGTCGCGGAGTCCTTTTCCACTCTTCAACTATACGACTTCACTCACTGAAGAGGATTCCTGTGAGAGCGCTGTACAAGTTTCAACTGATCCCAAGCGTACTGAATCGAGTGTTTACAAGGTAGACGGTGTATACTTATGCATTTTGGTCTTGAATGAACAAACCATCGCAGTACACAATATGTCAGAGGATCCCCTCCTGTTACTGCGCAGCCCTCAAATTACTTTCGATATCAGTGAGAGGTAACCGGTATTGCTGTATGGCGCTGGCCCCATGCATGGCTAAACCCATGGGGACTGAAATCGTGAGCGTTGCGTTGGTAGCCGGCCTCCACACGCTTCTGCGATGATCATCAGATATCAAAGAAATCCAGCAGGCTACAGTGGGTCGAATTTGATGCCATTGATCCAGGTTGTTTGCGACGTGGTCCCTTGACCACCTCCTTCGCGCACGACTGTGCTCGGAGGTAGGAGGGATGGGAGGGGGGGGGGGGGTTGTGTTGTTGTCCCAGTAGACTGCTACTGGCCAAATGGATTGTGTGGGGACGGTTGCATACTCCGACTCAACACAGCCCTCACAATTGTCTCCAGAAAGGCAGCACCCAGATCTGTTGCTTCCTCCTTGAGTCCTGTCGAATAAACAGTGGAAATTCCGACAGGGGATACAGGGAGAATGTCGCTGCAAATCATCTGAATCTGAGCACCGGAAGTTGGCTTTGAGATCTCCATTATCATGTGGTACTTGTGAGTCATAATTTTCTAGCTCGCGATCATCAGTTGGTGTTTCAGGCCACAAGTGACCTACATACCTCAACGCCAATTCGACGGGCGACTTCCCATGCTAACAATACTTTTTGTTCTTAAATTGACGTATAAGCTTGAAATGACCCTTCAAGGTATGTTGTCAGACTGAGCAGTAGTGTACACAGAGTTGTTCGTGTGTGTTAGAGGGCCTATATAGAGAGAGAGAGTAGCCAATCGACCCGTAACCGCTATGTTTTTACCAGATTGCGCGCGGGACGTGCAATTGGCTAACGATGCAAGCAGAAAGCTGGCCACTCTACTAGTAAAATAAGGCATGTGTATGAAGCATGAGACCAAAGCAGATCTTCTTGCGTAATACTCGGTACATGATTAAAACAAATGCCATTCGTCTATGTTTTTATAGGCCTAATAAATATATGAGCAAATGGAAGTATCGTGAAGCAGTGTGTATGTCCGCCGAATTTCAACAGCTGTATTTTGTGATGGTATATAAACATTGACAACTGATTGATGAGGAAAAAGACGTTTCATTTAATGTATCTCAGAGTACATGATGCTATGGCAGATTTTTCCGTGTGGGTATTCATCGCTGAAATTGGTAAACTCCTGTCTCATTCCGTCCCCATATAATGCATTTTAAGTGTGTGTCGATCTTATAACATTTTCTTATCCTGGCAAAACATACCATTCTGTACACGCTTTTAGGAACTCTATACCACAGAAAATCGGAAGAATATCAATACTTAGGTAGTCTTCTGGGACAGCAGAAAGTAATTCAAAATAGGTAACTGAATATCCACACTGTGAGTAGCCAAGACTACAGAGCCAAGTGCGAGTCGCCAGTCGGAAGTACGTAGACCTAAGGTTCCGTATACATGTTAAAACACATCGTGTAGCATGAATTGTTACTCTAGAACCATTAAAAGTCTAGACAATAACGTTTAAAAAAACCCTTGATTGAGCAGGATTCGAACTCACGACCTTCGGATTACAAAATTAAAATTTTAGCCCTGTGCTACAAGGAAACGTCTGTAGAACTGTAGTGTTCATATATTTTTATTTTTATGGAGGGGATGTATCAATAAAAAGGTTATTCTGTAGTTTTTTAATTTCGTTTTGTAGGCATTATAAGCATATAGAAAGAAATTGATTGTTCGATACACAAAGAAACCAAACGAGCTTTCTGATAGTTTCTTCATTTGTTGGGGAAACGAGCATCATATATCCGTCTACACTTCGGTTTTTGCATCCAACAGCGGAGCAACCAGGCATTCCTCTTGACTGTCCTTGATGATTTTGTAATTCATGTTATCAGTGACGCTCAGTAAACCACTATAAATAAAAAGTTTTGCCTCTAAAATTGCTGTGAAGTTGTAAAAGTATCGTCATAGATCCGAATAACAGAGTGACTGTAAGGTAATTTAAGTAAATATAACCGACAGAAAACATGCAAAAGTCCTTCAATATTACCGTATTACAACCGATACATAATAGTACAATGGAAGCAGTGCAAGTCCTGAGGATGGGACAAAACTTTTTTTGAGCTATTTATTGTCAGTATTCCTGTGAGGCACTTGCAGGAACTAGCCTCCTGACGTGCTACGATGTCTTTCACTGCAGTGGTGTGGAAAGTCCGTAACGAGAATCTGATACTGCGAGCCCACGTTGGTTATGTAGAGTGACGTTATCTGTGTGTGTGTGTGTTGCAGGTGCGGCCAGGAGACGCGCGTGATCCCCCGCATCCTGCAGATGCGCTCCCACTGGCTCAAGTCGCAGAAGGAGAGCGTCAGGCTGGAGGAGGCCGGACTCTCTAAAGAGGTAAAGCGAGCACCCGGTACGCAGCACTGCTTACCCAGGCGACAGTGGAAAGTGTTACACCTATAAGTGCTAGTCCAATATTCAGCAAAGTTCGTACACATGTTCGTCACACAACTGGTATTAAATGATTTAAACACTCGTTGCTTTCCGAATTGATTGTCATGATCACTGTGACATTAGTTTCCAACATGGGGGTAGTCTCCACCTGAGGGGTAACATGTAACTTTCTGAGTCGTAGAAAGAAAGGACTTCAACACTGTTTCGTTCACGAAACTAAATTATTTTCAAAAGATCATTAATACCATGACTATTTCGGTAGACTGTAACGCTGATGGCTTGTTGGGGCAGAAGCCCTTTTTTGATGAGGGCGGTATTGTATACTTCATATTATTATTCTATCGGAAGTTGAAATTGTAGTAAAAACCTTCTGCCCATTGTGCTAAAGACGCAGTACTTCTGCATAATCTACATAAGAGTCTGGTTACCAGATAATATAGCGGAAAAGTCGAGCCTGTAATTTTTTTTCCAGTGACGAAAAGTTTCAGTAAGGTTTGAAATGTGGATAAAGTTTGTTGACAGTTGCTAAATGCTCTGTCTCTCAAATACCAGATGAGTATAGTGTGTGTAATCTGAGCGCCGTGACTTCCGCTGCCTTCGACCCTTCTGGTTAACCGAGCGCGTTAACGCGCGTCTTTTCGGATGCGGGGAGGCGAGCCTGTCGTGGATCCTAACTACATCTACATCCATACTCCGCAAGCCACCTCACGGTGTGTGGCGGAGGGTACCTTGAGTACCTGTATCGGCTCTCCCTTCTATTCCAGTCTCGTATGGTAAGTGGAAAGAAGGATTGTCGGTATGCCTCTGTGTGGGCTCTAATCTCTCTGATTTTATCCTCATGGTCTCTTCGCGAAATATACGTAGGAGGGAGCAATATAGTGCTTGACTCCTCGGTGAAGGTATGTTCTCGAAACTTCAACAAAAGCCCGTACCGAGCTACTGAGCGTCTCTCTTGCAGAGTCTTCCACTGAAGTTTATCTATCATCTCCGTAACGCTTTCGCGATTACTAAATGATCCTGTAACGAAACGCGCTGCTCTCCGTTGGATCTTCTCTATCTCTTCAATCAACCCTATCTGATACGGATCCCAAACTGCTGAGCAGTATTCAAGCAGTGGGCGAACAAGCGTACTGTATCGTACTTCCTTTGTTTTCGGATTGCATTTTCTTAGGATTCTCCCAATGAATCTCAGTCTGGCATCTGCTTTACCGACGATTAATCCTATATGATCATTCCATTTTAAATCACTCCTAATACGTACTCCCAGATAATTTATGGAATTAACTGCTTCCAGTTGCTGACCTGCTATATTGTAGCTAAATGAAAAGGGATCTTTCTTTCTATGTATTAGCAGCACATTACACTTGTCTACATTGAGATTCAGTTGCCATTCCCTGCACCTTGCGTCAATTCGCTGCAGATCCTCCTGCATTTCAGTACAATTTTCCATTGTTACAACCTCTCGATATACTACAGCATCAACCGCAAATATCCTCAGTGAACTTCCGCTGTCATCCACAAGGTCATTCATGGGCTGGTAAGCCTGCCAGCCTGGATGTTGTGTTTAGGCGGTTTCCCACATCCAGCTAGGTGAATACCAGGTTGGTGCCCATCTGCCACCTCAAACACACGCCACTCAAACATTTAGAAAACGTTCTCGCACTTGAACATGTGATTTACTCTATACGCAGGCAGAAGGATATCACAGATTTTGTCCCAGGGGAGCGACGTTGTTACGAGGGGTATCCGGTGACCAGCTGTCTGTGACATTGCTTCAGCACATACAACAATGACAACACCGCGGTGAACTGGAACAGACAAAGAAGAAGAAGAAGAAGAAAATGATGATGATGATGATGATGACATATAGACAGTTTCTATCTTTCATAATGGGTGCTTATAATTAAACTGTCCTCCTCCTTAGCTGAGTGGCCAGCGCGTCTGAGAGCCATGTAGTGGGCCCGGGTTCGATTCCTGCCCGACTCGAAGTTTTCACCGCTCCGGGACTGGATTTTGTGTTGTCATCATCATTTGGTCATCATCGATGATGTAGCGTCATCGGAAAAAGACTTGCAACTCGGCGGCCGAACTTCCCTTTGTGGGGACTTCTGGCCATCAGTGCCATAAGATCATTTCCTTTCATAATTAAACTTCCGCTATTTGAGCCATTGTAGACGGAAAACTATTTACCGTATGGGTACTCAACTTTACAGGAATGATGTTCAGATTGTGCTATGCAAGATTAGCGTCATCACTTGCTGTCAAGTGGCGGTTCTGATACTGCGACGTTGGGTTGAAACGCAACCATCAGTACGCATTAGAGTTGCTGACACTCAACGTGGATACGGAGGAAGTGAGCGGGGTTCCACTCGTAAAGCCGTTTTAATGCTGTTCTTCGCGAACATCGCCGTATTATAGGAATACGGAGCGAACCTCTTTTCGCACCGGTGTTGAAGAATATGATTGCGAAGTTCGAATTAACTGGCGATTTGAATATTGGTCCGGGGCGAGGCCAATGGCCAATTACGCTACAGTTTGTTGAAGAAGTTACAGCACCAGTTGTTGAGGAAGTTACAGTTGCCATATCTGAGAATGCTGGACACAATCTGCGAACTTCAAGCAGTGCACGAACTGTCACGACAGCTGAAAGTTCCGTGGTCCACCTTTCAAAAAATGCTGCGAACAGTTGTGAAGTGGTATGTATACAAACTTCCAGGCTGTTGAGCCGCGCGGTCTTGGGCGTCCTGTCACGGTTCGCATCCCCCCCCCCCCCCATCCCCTCTCCGTCGGACGTCCGAGTCCGCCCTCGGGCATGGGTGCGTGTGCTGTCCTTAGCGTAAGTTAGATTAAGTAGTATGTAAGCTTAGGGTCCCATAAGATCTTACCACAAATTTCCAATTTCCAGGCTGTTGAGTATGCAGATGGTGGTGAGTGGTGAGCACGTTACGCAATAAAAAATGGTACCTTCTCATGCGAAAATTGAAATAGATTTATTCGTTATTTCTCTTCCGCATGTCCTTACAAACGTTTGCACGAAGTTTGATTCTCCTACGATCTCTCGTTTTTCATGGGGCCACTCTGAAGTAGCGAAAGTTTAGTTATAACCACCATATACTGGTGTTATTATATTAAAGCTTTGGAGTAAGATTTTACCTGTTAATGTCCAGACTAAGGCAACATTTTAAGTGATGAAGTTAAAGAGATCCGCTTCAGTTGTAGTAATTATTTATTCAAAACACTACCGCTTTCGGTGTTTTAAAATTCCACCTTCAGGTGCGTAAAATTATTGTACTTGGTAACACACAGCATGCGGTCTGTCCAGTCAGAGCAAGGACTCCAAATAACTGCATCTTGGCGGAAACTGTCGCCATCGGCCAACCACGACCAGCTGGTTGTCGTTCACACCGTGCGGTTGCCCAACGGTGGACAGTTTACGCCAAGATGCAGCGATTTGGAGCCCTTGCTCTGATTGACCCGACCGTATGTTATGCGTTAGCAACTACAATAACCCGCTTCTTGACATCCAGATTTACGTTTTCCGTGATTTCCTTACATCGCTCCAGGCAAATGTCTGGATTGTCCCTTCGAAAGGGCCCGGCGGATTTCCATCCCCGATCTTGATGCAATCCGAGCCTGGACTCCGTCTTTAAGGACCTCGATGCTGATGGGGTGGATGTTAAACTCAGTCTTCCTTCCTTCTTCCTTTTTTTGAATAAACAGTTACTACAGTTGAAGGGGATATCTTTAATTAACTAATTATGCCTCTCAGCTACGGATGTTCGGCATACCAAATCTTGAAGATTTTAAAATTTTAAACTCAGTCAATAACTACAGGGTGCGTCAAAAAAATGTATACACACTTTGAAGCGTCCTAGAAAATTTATTTCCCGTTCTACAATGTTAAATTTCTGGAAATGGAAAGCTTAAAGTTCAATTGGAAAAATAAATGTACATTGCAAATGCGATTAATGTTCAAACTGGTGGCCTTCAGCATCAATACATTTCTGAGCACGAGTCACCACTGATTCCGTACATCGTACCAAAGTGTCCAGTGAGATTTATGCGCACACCGCCTGAATCTCATTCCAAAACGTGTCCAGGTTACGTGGTTTACGTTTGTACACCTCATGCAGCGGCGTGAGGTCTGGAGAGCGTGCAAGAAACTCGATTGGTCCCCTGCGTCCTATCCTTTGGCCTGGCACATTGTGATCCAGGTATGTTCGTACGTCCCTATGAAAGTGCGGCAGGGCGCCATCTTGTTGGAAATAAAACTCATCATTACCGTATAATACACGAATGGCAGGGAATATGGAGTCAGCAAGCATTGTTAGGTACGTTTCTCCAGTAACAGTACCTTCAAAGCGGAAAGGTCCAATGAGTCCCCTTGCAGACAAACCACACCACACATTCACACCAGGCAAATTCACAGCCTTTTCAACTGTAATGTGAGGATTATCTTCAGCCCGGTACACGCAATTGTGCCTATTGGCAGTTCCATTGAGTTTGAATTGGGCTTCATCCGACCAAATTATGCTACCCATAAATCCCGGTTCATGTCTCACCATCTCCTGAACCCATTCACAAAATTCTAACCTTCGATCTGGATCGTCGTCACTTAGCTGTTGCACCAGCCTTGGAAGGTAGACACGAAACTTGCCTTTCTTCAGAACGCGTAGCACGCTACTAGCACTTAACATTACTCTCACGTGCCGCTTGCCTTGAAGATTTTTGAGGCGAACGCTGAAACAGTTCCAAGACCGCAATTGTGGAATCATCACTTGTAGCTAGCTGTACGAGGTTGTCCTGATCTACCTTTATGCACATCACACACTGTTCCATTAATTTCGAATTTGTCTCGTTGACGTGTAATTGTTAACCTTGAAGGTGGTTCTGTACCATACTCACTTCTCCACTGTCTTCGAACTGCAGCTACATTTTCGAAGTTCCAGTACTAGTTAATTATCTGCTTCCGCGCTTCAAAGCTCAAACGCACGTCCGCCATGTTGCAGTTACTTCCTCGCCACTGCTGCCACCTGTTGAAGAAACATAACATTACTTTCTCACAGATGTTTAACCTTGTAGGACGGGAAATAAATTGTCTGTGACAGTTCAAAGTGTGACTGAAACTTACATTTTTGCTGCCCCGGGAAGCCGTTAGGTAGGCCCTGCGACTGTGACCAATTGAATGAGTGACTGTTACAGCTGTTTATACCGTCCCTGACGCTGGTGCGTGTCGGCAGGTGCTGGACTCTGCGATCGCGGCGTTCTGCCTGGAGATCATCGCCCGGCACGGCGACCCGGCGCCGCGGCTCTGCAACAAGGACCCGCTGACGCTCAAGTCGGCCGCCTACCTGTCGGAGCTCTTCCCCAACGCCAAGTTCATCTTCATGCTGCGCGACGGCCGCGCCACCGTGCACTCCATCATCTCCAGGAAGGTAGGACGCGCGCGCCGTTTCCTGCACTCATCAGCTCTGTTGCTGTAGCCGTTCCTTATTTCTGCCTTCCTTCAGAACTGCAGTGGCACTTCGTGACTTCATTGCAGTCCCATAAAGGAGTAGCTGCACATACGTAAAAACAGAGCGGGCTTGTTCGACCACCGATCTGTGACGTACGGCCGCGCGGGATTAGCCGAGCGGTCTTGGGCGCTGCAGTCATGGACTGTGCGGCTGGTCCCGGCGGGGGTTCGAGTCCTTCCTCGGGCATGGGTGTCTGTGTTTGTCCTTAGGATAATTTAGGTTAAGTAGTGTGTAAGCTTAGGGACTGAAGACCTTAGCAGTTAAGTCCCATAAGTTTTCACACACTTTTTATTTATTTATTTTTTTTTTTTTAACGTACAAATCATCTCCAGTTTTCACGTATTTAGCACCGCTAGAACGCTTCCCTGTCTCGGAAGAGTTGAAACGTAGTCTTTGTTCATAATCTACATCTACATCTACATCTACATCCATACTCTGCAAGCCACCTGACGGTGTGTGGCGGAGGGCACCTTGAGTACCTCTATCGGTTCTCCCTTCTATTCCAGTCTCGTATTGTTCGTGGACAGAAGGATTGTCGGTATGCTTCTGTCTGGGCTCTAATCTCTCTGATTTTATCCTCGTGGTCTCTTCGCGAGATATACGTAGGAGGGAGCAATATACTGCTTGACTCCTCGGTGAAGGTATGTTCTCGAAACTTCAACAAAAGCCCGTACCGAGCTACTGAGCGTCTCTCCTGCAGAGTCTTCCACTGGAGTTTATCTATCATCTCCGTAAGGCTTTCGCGATTACTAAATGATCCTGTAACGAAGCGCGCTGCTCTCCGTTGGATCTTCTCTATCTGTTCTATCAACCCTATCTGGTACGGATCCCAAACTGGTGAGCAATATTGAAGCAGTGGGCGAACAAGCGTACTGTATCCTACTTGTCCGCAGCTCGTGGTGTGGTCGTGCGGTAGCGTTCTCGCTTTCCCACGCCCGCGTTCCCGGGTTCGATTCCCGGCGGGGTCAGAGATTTTCTCTGCCACGTGATGTCTGGGTGTTGTGTGATGTCCTTAGGTTAGTTAGGTTTAAGTAGTTCTAAGTTCTAGAGGACTGATGACCATAGATGTTAAGTCTCATAGTGCTCAGAGCCATTTGAACAATTTTTTTGTATCCTACTTCCTTTGTTTTCGGATTGCATTTCCTTAGGATTCTTCCAATGAATCTCAGTCTGGCATCTGCTTTACCGACGATCAACTTATATGATCATTCCATTTTAAATCACTCCTAATGCGTACTCCCAGATAATTTATGGAATTAACTGCTTCCAGTTGCTGACCTGCTATTTTGTAGCTAAATGATAAGGGATCTATCTTTCTATGTATTCGCAACACATTACACTTGTCTACAATGCGGAAATTCTGTTCGCGGTTTATCGGTTTGTTTCTTTGTGATGTCCAGTCTTTGCTACTTATCGTATTACAATTTCTGTGATGCGAAAACATGATGATTCTAGGACTATCGCCCTAAAATGTCTGACACATTCTCTATTTTCTGTAATTACTGGACGTATATGCAACCACTTCGCTTGCCAAAACTTTTTCAATTGACCACGGTTTCGAATGCACTAGGGCAGTCTTCATCAGAATAAAAAGTTTCGTGGAACACATGTAATTACACCATAGTTTAACACTTCGCCGTCCGCAGGTCTCGTGCAAATTTATTCGCTTGCCGCCGGCAGCGCTAATTCGGATTTCTTGGCCTGTCGCCAGTCGTTTATCACCTCTCCGTTGATGACAGGCTTCAAACACATTGACTTTTGCGCGCTTTAATTTTTCCGGGAATCCTCTATTATGCCGTATCGTTCCACAAACCCGAATTTTCTTTTCAACTAACTTCCCTGCAAGTTCTACACTGCTATAATAATCATCCATGCAGAAGTGATGCCACTTTCCATCACAAGGTGTCAGTAGCTCCATCACTGTTTTTGCTAAAGGTTGTCCAGCGCCGGAATACATCTTGAATGAGGAAATGTATCCCGTACTCGAATCTCACAGTATCCGAATGAGTATGCCGTATTTCGTAATTTTCGACGGATTGTAAACTTTAAAATTTAACCGTCCACGCCATGGTATCATTCCTTCAATTTGAGATGTTTTTGACTTGGATCAAACGATTCTTTAAACTTTTTGGAAAAATAACCAATTACGAATTGCACTTTGACAAGCCGGTCGCCATTATCCAGTTTATTGTTGCTGTCGGGAAAATGTAAAAATGATAATATTTGTCTGAATGTGTTGCGGGACATCGTTTTGTGAAATATCTGTGTGTCTGTCAACGGATTCGTTGACCAAAATCATCGATCCATGCTTCTTTTACAATTCCCATAAAGATAGTGAGCCCAAACCATTTTCTAAGTTTGGGTCCCGTAACGTCCACAAATTTTTAATTTTTATCCAGTTTCCCTCGATTGCAATTTTCACTCTAATACTTGTTGGTTTCGTTGCAAATATATTCAAATAGATCGTTCCCAGTATAGAATCCTACGATATCGTAAATAATTCCATTGTCTCTTTCGTCCGCCATGATGAAAGGGCACAAGTACTTATAAAAACAAAAAACTTGCTGTCGTGTGTAACTTATTGTAATCGTAAAGAAAACACCAACAGAGTGCAAAAGATACTAAAGTGCTGTTGCCGGCCACTCTGCGATACTATGCAGACGACATCACTGTGGCGTCGCCGGCCGTTGACCGCTATTTCGCGCACGACACCACTGTGGTGTCGCCGGACGGCATAGTGTTAAAACGTCTGAGCAAAAGTGCTCTCGTCAAACAGAAATGTCATAGAGATAAAAATAAAACTGTAAAAGTGTAACATGATTTACATTTTAGTTTTTATTCGTATGAAGTTTCTGTTTGACGGGAGCACTTTTGCTCAGACGTTCCACACTATGGTGTGATTACATGTAATCCATGTAACTTTTTATTCTGATGAAGATTGGCCTAGTGCAATCGAACCGTGGTCAATTGAGAAAAAAAAATTTTTTTGTGCAACTGAAGTGGCTGTGTATACGTCCTGTAATTAAACAGCGTACGGTTGCTGGATCACAGCCACTCACATATTTAAAATTTTAAGTTTTTATGTTATAATAAAAGTCAGGAAACGAGACATCTTTGAATAAAAGAGTTGGGAAATGGAAATATTGAATTTTAAATTCGGTCTACTTACACAGGATGGTTAGAAATAGTCAGAAAAGACTGAAAGTGTGTTGCAGGGTAGGTTGTGCTGAGAAATAATTGTTAAGAAAAACTTCGGTACGTTTCGTTGTTTCCGAGTTAATTAGCATTGAAGGTAGCCAATCAAGGCGTTGAGCAAGCAAATAAGCGGCTCGCCATGTACGATAACTGTCAGTTGCTCATAGCGTAGACGAGACTGGTGAGCCTTTGTCTCGGGTTCGATCCGTACTACTGTCACATGTTCAGTTTTTGTATCCTCTCTTGTTCGCACCTCCTCTGGCGGTCCGGTTCAATTTGCACGCGCAACTGCCTAATTGGGTAACGTGAACGCTGTTTAACTGGGGAACGGCGCACCATATCCAATTTCTTTCTTAAAAGTAACACCCTTACAAGTTTTTCAGACTGTTTCTGACCGCCATGTATAAACTGTTCTAGGCGCACTCGTCGCGTTGCGCTGTCATTAAGGTTACTTTGTGACTGTATTTTCAGCGAGTCGAGTGGCGGGGGCCAGCCTTCAGTCAACGTAATTCTTTCTCGAACCTCAAGTGCTCGCTGAGTCGACAGTTGCATAGTTACATGCAGAGCCTTGTCTAGCATGACGCGCTGCACACCGGCAACACTGCCCTCCCCCCCCCCACCTGTCCCCCCCCAACCCTCGTCTCGCCCGCATCTCGTGGTCGTGCGGTGGCGTTCTCGCTTCCCACGCCCGGGTTCCCGGGTTCGATTCCCGGCGGGGTCACGGATTTTCTGTGCCTCGTGATGGCTGGGTGTTGTGTGCTGTCCTTAGGTTGCTTAGGTGTAAGTAGTTCTAAGTTCTAGGGGACTGATGACCATAGATGTTAAGTCCCATAGTGCTCAGAGCCATTTGAACCATTTTACCCCCGTCTCATTAATCTATCGCAGAGTAATTTTGATGGGAGTAAAAATCTCTATGAATCTCTTGAGTCTTCGACAATAACCACGATTGTGTAAAGCTCTCATATTGGTAGTGAACTATCGCGACAAGTGCACGAAGAACATTTGTCAAAAAAATTCGTCAGAAAGATTTCGAGCTTTTACTGGCCCTAGCTATGTTAACTACTGTAGATGCCTAATTTCTTCTGTTACACAATCGGGCCAGATAATACAGTGGCAAAGCTTGGGTCTGGAAATGGAATAGTCGTGGTATATATTTCCGCTCTCACCACGGAATGTTTCAGTTTGCATTTAACTTGGCCTCCACCTATGTATGACGTGAATATTCGCCAGGAGCGACCGGTGGTTCGCATTCCACGTTAAACTGTAGGCGCCATTTCCCCGGTAAGATCTCTGGGGTAGGTTAAGAAAACGAAAGTAGATGCGGTGACGTCCAGCGGAAACAGCTGCACCGGGCCGTTCACCCACACGGAAGTATTATGACTATATCAGCTGTGGTCGAAATTCGACCAGCTGTGTTTATAAAGTAACGCATGTAAAATTTTTTTATATAACTGTCTGGAGTTTATTCGCATGCATGTTCTTCCTACTTACCTGAACACTATGCTCTAATTGCAAGGCAACAGCATGCATATTGGGACACAGTAACATTATTTCTGATCCCTCTCGCAGTGGACGTATTTTGTGCGTTAGGGAACAAATTAACATGACAGCCAGTATCTCCAGCAGGAAATACTAATACGTATGCTAATGGACGCAGTGACTTTGAGTGTTTTTGACTGTACGAGAGTTTCGTTAAAAAAGGCACCGTATTTCTTTCGATTCTTCGCTCTTCATCAACTGTGGTACAATAGAGCCCACATCGGTTCGAATTGCGTCTTTGTAATACCAGAGGTATAAATCTGTATTAACCGTATAGCCACACAAGTTTCTCTATTTTCATTTTCGAGTCTTGCACAATAATCTTTCACGCACCAAACGACTGGCTCGTTCTAATCCAATCACAATTTCACGCGTTACAGTGCCGCTATTATTACTGCTCGACTAACTTGATTGTTCAGTCAGTCTGTAGCGAACAGCAGTGTCGATGTCATAAAAATTTTAATCCGCGTAACATGACGAACGACCATACGTAGAAGTCATTGGACCTATCCTATGATGAAAAATGTCGTCTGCGGTACAATCCATATAAAACTGTGTTTGAAATTTTTGCATCAGAACTGATCATAGTAAATACTGATTGTAGGTACAAGTATTATTGGGAATAATTCTTGACTTCTGTTGAGTCATTTGAAGCGTGTCCTTGATAAAGTGCGTTGAAAAATAAATTTTGTGTGAAGACCAGCAAACCAACTTTTCCCTTGTGACATGACAATCTAGCTGTGCATCTTTCACTGCGACGCGTTAGCGTTCTCCTTCTAGGCAGAGCCGAAAACAAATGCAATTTACGTATAAAAAGGGAAGTAGGAAGACATAGTTATTCAAACTGAAGAAATTAAAAATTAGGAACTTAACTTCACATTCTCTAGCAACGGCGACAAATGACAACAAAGTTACTCTTACAGAAAAGCAACGGAAATAACGACATGAATATGCAACGTTATTTACAGACTTTATTTCTACGACAATCTGATTTCCATTGCTGACAACATTATAGACCTGGCATATGTCGCATTGTAGCTATCCTGTCTACGTGTGTTGGTGCAAGTGAACCGTGTAAACGAGAGCGTCGCTGGAATACGATTTCAAGAAATGTTGTTACTTTCGTGTGTCATGTCTACAGGCACCCAGTCAGTCCGCAAGACAGAATTTGGTAGTACTTCAGTTTTCGATGTTCACCTCATGGAGATTTTAATGGGTGATAGAGATAGTACTACCGCAGTTATGAATATGAAAGCATCTATGTATTTTTACCATTCTTAACGGCTACGTACACACGTGATTTTTTTTTCTTTGTGCACATCTGTGCCAAAGTACCTTTTCAATTACACATGTTTCATGTTTCATTGGCTTTCTTGTGTAATTAGTATTAAAAATCGGTACTTCAGTTTTCGTATTCACGTATTAATATTATGATTAGTGTTACACGGCACCGAAGCTTAGACAACAAGGCGCAGCAAGCTTACGCTTGCAAATATGCTGTAGTCGTGCACTACCAACAGAAAGCACGTAGGACAAAGTAAGTTATTGTGACAAACCACACAACTACTGTGAAGTGTGTAGATTGTGTTTGTTAGTGAATTCACAAAAAACGAAGGAGACAGCGTAAAACAGTGTCTCAAAATATTTCATACAGAATGAATGTTCACCTTTCAACGAAGTGTGCGCTCATTTGAAACTTTCTGGCAGATTGAAACTTTGTGGTGCACCAGAACTCAAGCTCGAAACCTTTGCCTTTCGAAGGCAAATGCTCTACCGATTGAGGTATCCAAAAGAGATTAATGTGCCGCTCTCACCTCTTTTCTTCCGCCAGTGTCTGTGTCCTATTCTTGAAAACTGTAGGGGCTGGTCGTAACTTGTGCCCGGGTAGCTCAGACTGTGGACCGTTTGCCCACGATACGCAAAGGATCCAGGTTTGAGTTCTGGCCCAGCGGACAGTTTTAATCTGCCAGAAAGTTTTACTTCATACCCATCGCACTAAGGTCTGCAAAAATATATGCCGTCAATCAAATTCATTTTTTCTCTCTCAAGGTCGTTGCTATTTTATCCAAGACTGACACCATGAAATACGTGACATAGGAAAACGCATTAAAAAGAGGCCCAGAAGTAGTTCTGCTTATGTGGCAAACATGCCTGGGTGAAAGAAAATTTTCTTGTTTATAGGTGATGGGTGTATTAGAATAAATTTTATTTCTCTAACGGATAAAAGTAACAGCTTTAGCAGCGGCCAGCAAGGTGATTGTTCTACGGATAACGGTGTAATTGAAACAAATAACTTTAGCTACACGACAATGCACAACCAACATGCGCGTATGCTGACTTGTAGGTCGAAATGGTTTGAGGAAATTTTTAGGTGTCGTTCTGACGGCTTCCAACTGCTCGTGTCCAGTTTCTGACATTACATGTAAATGTACCGATTAGTGACAAACGCTTTGACTTTGTCGAAACACTGCTGGGACGCTCTGCTAGCGCGCCTGACGGTTGGAAATCGCTGCAGGAGCCAGAGTTAGCGTTTTTGCTGAATCGAGGGAACAGTGGTCCATTGAGTGGACTCTGTGGCTCTCATTGTGTCGGGTTTTATCCTTCTGTATTACTAATTTGGTGCGCCGCTCACGAATATCTTCCGTAGAATTTTAGTTTCCTTTGATAGTTGTGAGGAAACGGTTGGGTCTTACCTTTATCGTTGTCAGTCGCATTGTCCAAAAATTTATACCTTCATTAGTACGTATACTGTTACGGGAACATATTGATGTCTATGGAGGACGATGTGTTTCAGAGCAACAAATTTACCTTTGCGCTGTGGCACAAGTCGAATTCACTATTGAAGGGTGTATCCAAATGGATATTACAACACACGGTAATCCCCTTGTCGTCAGACGACAGCCTTAATGTCAGATGTAGACGCGATATTGACGTAGATGTAGACTGGACACTAACGAGGAGACTGCCCTCTAGTCACCGCCGTTTTCGTCCAACTTTATCGTATATGTATATATACAGGGTGATTCAAAAAGAATACCACAACTTTAAAAATATGTATTTAATGAAAGAAACATAATAGAACCTTCTGTTCTACATCATTACAAAGAGTATTTAAAAAGGTTTTTTTTCACTCAAAAACAAGTTCAGAGATGTTCAATATGGCCCCCTCCAAACACTCGAGCAATATCAACCCGATACTCCAACTCGTTCCACACTCTCTGTAGCATATCAGGCGTAACAGTTTGGATAGCTGCTGTTATTTCTCGTTTCAAATCATCAATGGTAGCCCCCATAAGACCCCCATAAGAAAAAATCGCAGGGGGTAAGATCAGGGATTATTGGAGGCCAGTGATGAAGTGCTCTGTCACGGGCTGCCTAGCGGCCGATCCATCGCCTCGGGTAGTTGACGTTCAGGTAGTTACGGACAGATAAGTGCCAATGTGGTGGCGCTCCATCCTGCTGAAATATGAATTGTTGTGCTTCTTGTTCGAGATGAGGGAACAGCCAATTCTCTAACATCTCCAGATACTGTAGTCCAGTTACAGTAGCACCTTCGAAGAAAAAGGGACCAAAAACTTTATTGGCTGAAATGGCACAGAAAACGTTCACCTTAGGCGAGTCACGTTCATACTGAGTTGTTTCCCGCGGATTCTCAGTGCCCCATATACAGACATTGTGACGGTTGACTTTCCCGCTAGTGTGGAAAGTTGCTTCATCACTAAACACAATCTTTGAAACGAAAGATTCATCTGTTTCGCATAGTCAACAGCGCCTCAAGCGAACAAATGTACAACTAAATGAAACTTTATAGCTCCCTTAATTCGCCGATAGATAGTGCTTAGCTCTGCCTTTTGTCGTTGCAGAGTTTTAAATTCCTAAAGTTGTGGTATTCTTTTTGAATCACCCTGTATATTAGCATTTTTGGCGCGGATGGGGCGAAGCGTGAGACATTTATGTTGGCGTAGTTTCTAGACAGCGGCTAGTCCAGCGGAAAGGGTACAGAAGGGCAGTTCGAAGGACTGGTGGTTCAGTCCGTGCGCGGAAACTTTATTTTTAATTTTTATGCTACTTACACTGTAAATACACCGAAGTAATTCTTAATGTGTTGTATTTATTAATATTTTCATAAAAAGTATGGAAAGGAAAGGTTAAGAAAAATATGGAATTGCAAATAAATTTCCAAGAAGCGATTGCAGTTAAAGAGAACAGGACTTTGTATTGCGTTAGTTTCATTTTGACCTTCGAGCAACCTTCGGCAGCTCACCCTACGATGCCTGTTTTCATCGCCAAGTGAAGAATTTGACAAAAAAGCTTCAAAACTGCTCGTACCTCATCGAGAGACAAAGAAAAATCACAGCCCGAAAAGAATGCATTATAATACATTCCATTTTACATCATTAACCATCCTCTGCAATATTTGGCGAAATGATGGATTATGCAAACCATCAGTCTGTTGCGATCAGAGAGAATCTTTTATGAAAGTTAACAAAGTTTTTTTGTATACAAACTTAAAGCAACTAAGTAATTGTAAAAATGGGACTCTGATAGTCCGAGGAAGATGCCTAGAAAATTACAGCTTCATCTATTTTTACGATGAATATCAGCCCAGAACGTGTATGTTACAAACAAGTAATGGAAGTATCTAATTTTGCATACGAAGGTTGCGTGTATGCGGTAAATCTCTTACTGGAAATTTTCTGTAAAAATATTAGTAACTACAATACATTGGGATTGTTTCGGATCATTTGCAATGTAAGTTACGTAAAAATTGAAAATAAAAACATTCCGATTAGGGATTCGAGCCCACAACTGTCAGGTTATCATTCTACATTCTTTCCGCTAACCGCTCCCGGGAAACTAGGAAATGTCTCATGCCTCGCCCCACCCGCACCAAACACGCTATTTTTTTCCCTAAACGCTTGGACATCCTGAGCCTCGGCTGTGTCAGTTTATTAGATCCCGAACCTTACATGTACCACAAATTTGTTCGAAATCTGTGATGACAAGGACCCACGGTCTCCATGTAAATCTGTTCTGTCTTCAATGTTTGCGTGCCCCTGATTGATAGGCACACCATCTCTACCTCGGCGCTGTCTAGCATGCCGACATTTGGGATCCAGCGATTTCCCATTGTGACCGAGCTTTGGGTCGCTTTCTGGAGCGTTCCTGTCCAACGTCAGTACGTCTGCAGAATAAATTCATGAAGATGGTATCTGTCCTTTCGGACGTGTCCGAAAGAACAGACACCTTCGGTGACCATGCAGCTCTCTAGAATGAAATGATAATTAAATCAAGACCCTAAGCTGCCGACAGGCATTGATACACATCAACAGGGACAGTTGAAAATGTGTGTCCCGACTGGGACACGAACCCGGGATCTCGTGCTTACATGGCAGACGCTCTGTCCATACGAGCCACCGAGGGCACAGAGGATAATCCCTTGCACGCTCCCCGTGAGACTCACATTCCCAACTTATTGTCCACACACTACATGCGTACTGCCCCTACCCATTACACTCATTACTCGCGGCAGACAATCTCACCGAGTCCCGTAAGAGTTCGGGCAATGCGCGTGCATCTGCATAGAAGAAGGAGGTCAAATGGCCGGTTAGCCTTAACTACGTGAAGATGAATGTGGGTCTCACGGTGAGCGTGCAAGGGATAAATCCCTGCAGTCGCACTATCCTCTGTGCCCTCGGTGGCTCGGATGGATAGAGTGTTTGCCATGTAAGCAAGAGATCCCGGGTTCGAGTCCCGGTCGGGGCGCACATTTTCAACTGTCCCCGTTCATCAACGCCGGTCGGCAGCTTAGGGTCTCGATTTAATTATAATTTCATCGCAGAATAAATTGGCATTTTCTTTAGAGTTTGTAAAACAGCAATATTCCTGAACTGCAGCAATTGCTCCATGGTTTAACAAAGCAGTCAAAATATTTCTGTTCGCGATCCACGACCAAAATAAGGGATGGCACAAATTACCGCACACTCAACAGGCAGTTGCATTTAAGAGACCGCGCAGCAGCCTCCTGAAGAACTACAAGCATAATTTCCGCACATAGGCCGTGGCTGCCGAAGAAATGCATCAGTTCCTCTGCCGTAAAAGCGAACGGCTCCATTAAAGTGTATCCGACCACGTCCCTGAATTCTAAGCAAGGACGTGTAATATGTGCAGGGAATAGTGAGAAGAAATAACACGGCTCATAATTCGTCAGTACTGTAAATGTACCACCCCCTTCACATCATGTTCACGGATTTTACATGTGGCAGATGACGATATCTTAATGTCCATTGTAAGGATGGGCTTCCCCGTTCTCCTCCAAAGGGTAGCCCTCAGAGACTCCCAAACTTGGTCGTGCGGCTAAATACCTGAAGCTAATTTAAAGTGACATCCTCTTTTCATATGAGGGGTATAGGAATTAGCACGTTACTTTGTGCGACAGATATTTCAAAAACCATAGGAAATTACAACCATTTACAGGATCAGCAGTTAATTTTTAGGATATTGTAGCCTGCACATTCTAAATGAGTGTATTCACACGTAGAGCTTCGGTACCACAGACCGTTATCCTATGGTGCCATATCTGCGTATCGGTTAATCTTTCTTGCTGAAGCCATAGTATAATCAGAAAATTTTTACAGTATAACTTAGAAACAACTTATTGTATTTGTATGTTTTTACCTGTGTCACTCGATAATATGAAAGAATTATTTTGTTCATAGCCTCTTTGATGTGTCATTGATATTCTTACACCATTTATTTAACTGACAGGCGTAACATTTGAGTGATGAGTTGCTGTCTGCCAGATACGTACACCAAACTCCCATATAATACCTAACTAAAGAAATGTTTCAACAAGAATTGTCTCAGAATAGAATTTATCTGCGTTAACGAGGTATAAGGTAATTGCCCGAGGATGGGTTGGTAAGTATGATAAATATCCGTGAAAGAATCGAACATTTTTGAAACACCTTCATGGTTGGTAAGCTCGTTATTGCAAGGCTCGTATAAAGAACTTCAATACAGCACAGCGTACGTTCACTGTTGATAGTCTTCTGAATTGGTCAGTGTGTCGTCTGAGATTGAAACTGCAGAAAAACTGAGTCTTGTGCTGCTATTAAACATTTTCATTTGAACGGTGCGACTGCCGCACAGATCAAAACAGAACCGGATGAAGTTCACGCGTACTCTGCACCATCGTTGAAGACCCCTTGCCGCGCGGGGTAGCCGCGTGGTGTAGAGGGCCTTATCACGGTCCGTGCTGCTCCCCCCCCCCCCCCCCCCCCCCGCCCCACGCGTCGGAGGTTCGAGTCCTCCCTCGGGCATGAGATGAGTGTGGAGTGTGTATGATGTTGTCCTTAGCATAAATTAGTTAGATTAAGTAGTGGGTAAGCTTAGTGACCGATGACCTCATCAGTTTGGTCCCATAAGACTTTACCACAAATTTCCAAAATTTTGAAGACCCTTTACTTTTGGATTAATATATGTAAACATGATCGGACAAGCACCGGAGACGGAACGTGCCAGCCGTCCAATTGAGGTTACCAGAAAGTAAACCACTGACAAAATCAAATCCATCATTTGAAAATAAAAGACCGCCCAATAAAACTTCGTGAGATTTCTCAGACTGAGACTGTAGGCATCTCAGTTGAGGGACTGTATAATATCCTGCACGGAGAATTGGCTATGAATAAGTTATGTGCGAGGTACGTACCGCGGTGGATCACAATCGACCAAAAGCACATCCGGTACAACATTTCAACACAGTGTTTGGCGATGTTTAATCATAGTCGGAAAAACTATTAGCGCCGATTTATAACTGTTGATGAAACCAGGATCGCCGGCCAGAGTGGCCGAGCGGTTCTAGGCGCTACAGTCTGGAGCCGCGCGACCGCTACGGTCGCAGGTTCGAATCCTGCCTCGGGCATGGATGTGTGTGATGTCCTTAGGTTAGTTAAGTTTAAACAGTTGTAAGTTATAGGGGACTGATGACCTCAGAAGTTAAGTCCCATAGTGCTCAGAGCCATTTGAACCATTTTTGAAACCAGGATCCATCATAGCACACCAAGAGTCAAAACGGCAGTCAAAACAATGGACGAAGGCTGGTTAAAGTTTAAGTGTACCGGGCAAGGCAAAGACCATTTTGTCAACTGGTTAGGTTGTGGCCACTGCTTTTTGGGATTCCCAAGGAATAATCCTCATAGATTACATGGACTAAGGCAGAACCATAACTGGACCCTACTGTGCTTCATTGTTGGCTCGTTTGAAACTTGCATTGGCTGGAAAAAAAAAGAGCAGGCTCTTTCGCCAGGCTAATGCATCATCCCACACATCAGCGATAACATTGGTGAAAGTACATGAACTAGGCTTAGAAATGGCTCCTAGTCCCCTCTATTCATCAGACTTAACCCCCAAGTGACTTCTCCCTGCAAACTAACTTGAAACTTTGATCTCTGCGAAGACGTTTTCATAGTGTGAAAGTGATAGTTGCAATCATCGAGTATTTAGCAAAATTTTGTGAGAACCTATTTTTCCGATGGGATGAAAAGCTGTAGGATCGCTGTACCAAGAATATATCTCTCAAAGGAGACCATGCGGAGAAGTAAGGCGAGTTGTTTCCGAAATAAGCATTTTCTCTTGCTTTTTTACCGGAAGTATCAAATTATCCTCTGAGGTTGCCCACATCTCGGTTTGTCTATGAATTTTCTCTTTGTTTGCTCTTGCTGCTAAACGACCCCTCTCAGTTACAGTATGTGTGTCACGGAAAACAGAAAGCGTAGGAGTGCATTTTGCGCTAGATTAGAGAATAAAAGAATTACCAAATAGTGTTCAGGTTTTATATGTTAGGAAAAAATTACTTGTCATTGTCAGGAAAGGAGTTTGTCGTAGTCACTTGGCGTTGCAGTAGTAATCAAGATTGCTACATGAAGTGACTGAAAAGTTTTTTTTTTTTTTTGCTTCAGCAGCAATAATTGTTAAGTCATTTGCAACCGACATTCTTGCGTCGGTGGTGCTGGAAGGAACGCAAGTCTTCTGGTTTCGTTGTGCAAGAACGCAGTCTGGACAAAATCGCTGTTCTGCGAATGCACAAGTATTGAAAAGCCAATCGCGGGGATCGAACCGAGCGGTCGGCTTTTACGGCAGAGGAATGCATGCGCTTCTTCGGCAACTGCAGCCTACGTGCGGGAATGCCGCTCATAGTTCTTGAGGAAGAAGCCGCGCGGTCTCGTAAATGCAAATGAAGCCAGGCTACCACTGAATGCTTCGCTACCCCAACTGTCGCTTCTCTGACGGTGCGTATCTGTGTACCCGTCTAGAGGTTTGTCCGGTTTTCCAGGTTGTGGACTGACTTTGCGATCGTTAACCTTTCCGTAATATAAGGGGAGAGCAAATAGTTTCCGTTGGAAGGCCGACAGTCCAGAATCGGTATGCCAATCAGGCAAAATGGCCGTGGACATTGAGGCAGTCATCTCACAGGCGCAACAGATTGAAAACAACCGTTTGGTGAAAACACCATGTCCTGCTGCTTGAAGAAGACTGTAACTGCCTGCTCCACATCCCCGTCCGACAGAAACCGTCGACCCTTTGACGGACCACAGGCGTAATACACAGAGAGAGACCAGCACTAAAGGACGGGTGCTCCAGTGTCTCACACTCGTTTTGACGTAAAGTCTGTGTTACGATATTTGCGATATGGGAACGTGCGTTATTATGAAGCAGCAGCACACCTTGTCGCAGTTTTCCCGGACGACCTTAATTGCACGCCGTAATTTCTGCAGCGTTCCGCAGTACCGTTTCCCAGTCATGGAAACACCAGGTTCCATGAATGGATCAGGCTGGCCTCCCATATCGGTGTCTTATGTCCAATCGCGACGAACACGGAACTTGGCGTACCATTCCACAGTGGTGGTTTTCGACAGACATGCTGTCCCATCCATATTCTTCATTCTCCGATGGATGACTACCGGTGTTAGTCCTTCGGCAGCCAAGAAAAGAACAGCACGATGCTCCTGTGTGGTCACATTTGGTATTAACGTCGCTGTAGCTCACGCGGAGATGCACGCACACACGTCATAAAGACCTGAATGCCTCACTAATCCAAAATGTGTGTGAAATCTGATTGGACTTAACTGGTAAGGTCATCAGTCCCTAAGCTTACACACTGCTGAAACTAAATTATCCTAAGGACACACACACACACACACACACACACACACACACACACACACACTCACGCCTGAGGGAGGACTCGAACCTCTGCCGGGACCAGCCTCACAGTCCATGGCTGCAGCGCCTCAGACCGCTCGGCTAATCCCGCGCGACCCTCACTAATCCCTTGCCTACATGTCATTGTCACACTACGTTGCGTTTAGGCTGGAGCAACAGCCCTAAAAGCACTTTTTGATCGCCCCTTATACAGGGTACATTTTGTACTTAAACAAATTTTATTAACCAATATGTAATGGCACTGCTACTTATGTTACAATGGAACATAATTTCAGTACATTTCAGTGTGACCACCTTGCATATCTAGGCACACCCCCTAGCGCTCCACTGTAGACCGAGAAACCTGCCCAAGCATATCTGGTCTAATCTCAGCAGCTGCGGCTCGAATCCGATGTATTAAGTGTTCAGTGCTGCGGATCTACACCTGGTATACCTTAGACTTGATAAACCCCCATGCAAAAAAGTCTAAGGGTGTCAAGTCAGGAGAGCGGGGTGCCCATATCCGTGGAGAGACACGACCAATCCATGTGCCGGGAAATGCTTGATTCAGATAATCCCGAACAACGAGGGCAAAATGGGGTGGTGCACCATCCTGTTGAAAAACAACAGTATCCATAATCCCATCAGATATCAACTGGGGCTCCAAAAACTGTTCTACCATATCTAGGTATGTGGTTCCAGTAACGGTTTGTTCTGCGAAGAAGGGCCCGTACACTGTTGTCCTCTTTATCCCTAACCACACGTTCACTTTTGCTCTGTCCCGTTGCCACTCCTGCAGTACACTTGGTTGTTCGGCTGGTCCCAGCGGAGGTTCGAGTCCTCCCTCGGGCATGGGTGTGTGTGTGTGTGTTTGTCCTTAGGATAATTTAGGTTAAGTAGTGTGTAAGCTTAGGGACTGATGACCTTAGCAGTTAAGTCCCATAAGATTTCACACACTTTTTTTTAACGTGGTTGTTCGTCTGCTCAGATCCTGCAGTTCTGTCTGTTCACATGTCCACAGGTACGAAATGTAGCTTCATCACTGAACAAGACATTTTGCATCAAATTATCATTTTCCACAGCTTGTAGCAGGTCACGACACATAGCTTGTCTGGCTGCGTAGTCCTCCGCTTCGAGCTTACGTACGACCTCGATATGGTACGCACGTGTGTGCAGCTTGTAACGCAGATCTCCCCGGACAGTGGTTTGAGGAATACCATGCTCCCTACTAAGTCTCCTGGTAGATGCGGAAGGGCTACGTGTGATCGCATCCTGCACACTTTGCACGGTGTTTGGCGTTATGGCCGGCCTCCCTGGACGTTCTTAATCAGCAACACTGCCAGTACGCTGGAATTTATTGACTAGGGTCTTGATAGCAAGCCTGGTGGGGCCTGTTTACTGGAATCGACGGGCAAAGTGTGCCTGCACGTGTTCATGTGTCATTCCACGAAGACGATCAGAAACAACAGCAATTCGTTCTTCATTGGTTAGCATTCTGTCGAAGTACCTGCAAGAAACAAATATTCCGTTACTATATCACTGAAATGTGTAGTGACTTTAGAATCACCCTGTATCATGTGTTAGGCAACCTAACAACTCCTTATCGAATTTTTTAGTAGATCCTGCGATTTGTTTCCTACGATTTGGGCTTGACGAAAGAAATTCTCCGTCAGAATTTCTCGCTTTGTATTGTTATTTCCTCAGTTTTTTTTGAAACGTTAAATACGCCTGCTGAACTTAGAAAAAACAAATCTTTCTGTATGAGGAGGGTCTTTTAAATATTATTTTTTGCTTAGCATTAGCAAGAGAAGTCTGATCTAATGATGTCTTTGTTGCGAATTAATGATTTGTTCGTGTATTTGTTTATGTACCCTGGCTAAATTAGGGTCTACTTGTTCTCTCTCACTCCAGGCCAGATGTCTTGCATCCTGCAACATTGTTTTGTAGCAATTCAAGTCAGCATATGAAATTGGGGTATTGATTTGTACATGGTGATTCAAAAGATTGCACACGGATTAAAAGAGTCCATAGAGGAGTTGAAAAAAACTATTTTGGAATATGAGCTTATGGTCTTTGAAGTAATCCTGAGCCGGTGGAAACTTTAGAATCGGTGGAAGAACAATGACAACCAATATACTCACGTCGTAAGCTAATCAAGGATAACGTACTGTTCCTGTGTGTGTACAACTGCCTATTGACAATCGCGTTCCATCTGTTGTCATGCCTTTAGTGTCTCGTATTCAAGCTATGTACGTAAATCGGTGGAAGAACAATTACAACCAATATACTCATGTCGTAAGCTAATCAAGGATAACGTACTGTTCCTGTGTGTGTACAACTGCCTATTGACAATCGCGTTCCATCTGTTGTCATGCCTTTAGTGTCTTGTATCCAAGCTATGTACGTAAATCGGCCTTTTTTTTGTGCGCTCTGAGATTAGAAGGGGAGATCAGACTGCATGGCCGCCTCACTCTCCTGATATGGTTCAAATGGCTCTGTGCACTGTGGTACACAACATATGAGGTCATCAGGCCCCTAGAACTTAGAACTACTTAAACCTAACTAACCTAAGGACATCACACACATCCATGCCCGAGGCAGGATTCGATCCTGCGACCGGACTGAAGCGCCTAGAAACGCTCGGCCACCGCGGCCGGCCACGAAGTAACATCCTCGTCAGGATACTTGCAGCGTCTGATAAGGTTCGCGCGATGCCTGTTGTACTGTTGTACTTTGTAGAGTGCGCCATCATTTTGTACGAAGATGTTATGCCTGAGGCGAAGGTTTTGGTCGCCATGTTGAACACATTCTATAATATGCAACACTGTTGATTATACAGTATCTTTGGTGAACTTACGGTGCCTGTGAGCTGACTGATCTTGTTGTTCCTGACCGTTCAGTGCTTTCAATGCCTCAATGTTACTTTCAAGACCATAAATTCGTATACAAAAGTTCTAAATGTGGACTGCTCTAGCATCCCTTTAAATTTATCCGCTATCTTTTGAATCACTTTATTACAGTCATCGTCATACCTAGTGAAAGAAGAGAACGAAGTAAAAGGATGTGAGGTTGTTAAGTGTCATTGCTCTTACACGTCGATCTTTTACGGGAGTTTTAACGTGATTTACATTTCTAGTGAGCACTGATAAACGATTCCAAACATACGCTGCTTCTGTTGGATGAAGCTACAAATAAAAATAATCTTTGAACAACATTGTTAAACGCTGCTAGCGCAGGTGCAGCAAGTCCGGTCGAGTCGGGTGAGTATATTGGTGTCTATTAGCAGATGTGATAATAGGCAGTTAATTCCCTTGTTGGTGTGGAATGGAGTAATGGTGATTAGTGACACATTGTACGAGTAATTATTGGAAATGTGTACATACGTGGTGCTCTGCTTTACTGCTAGCCATGAATAAATGCCAGAGTTTGTTGATCGCATCAGTGACTTTGAATTACGACCGTGTTAACATCCAGTCATAAATAACTACAGCGTAAATTTTTGTGTGTTCAGTTCGAGTCTGCACCGTAGATTTTACGTGAAAGGGTCGGGATAGAATCGTAAAAATGTTTCGTGGTAATACGCAATTTAACTATAAATGTCTTTAATACAAATATTACAGAAGAGATGGATCATGAGTTTGGACTAACGCTGGCCGCTGTATGCGTGATGGGTCAGCTTTTTAACCACTTTCCGCCGTTTTTAATTCCTTTTCGATGCTGCCGTAGTCCTCGCATTCAATCGGCACAGAACTTTTCAGAGTTTTTTGATGCTTTTGGACGCGAGCGTTCCCCTGACTTAGGTTTTCTATAAATTCGAACTTCATTACGACATGTTTCATTAATTTGTAATTTTCAATTTAACACCTATTTTCACTGATATTCCGGCGAATATTTTAAATGTCTCGCTTTGATTCCGTAAGGTCTTCACAATGACACCCGAATCAATAACGTAGCTAAAAGCATTTTCCATGCTGCACCAAATTATAACTTAACATGTAAAGCTAATTCGTAACAATCACTCGTGCCTACACTGGTACGATAACGTCACAGCCAAAACAAATACAGCGCGACAAACGCGTACAGACGTGATGTATGCGTTATGGGCTCAACTGTTATTTTATGAATTATTAGTCTCGTAGGTATTTGCGATACCAAACTAACGTTATTTTTTCCCATAAAAATGGGTGTTTTCACGTCAAAAATAATTAATTGGAAGGTGAGTTACGTTACCAGCGGCAGCCGTAGGGAGAAGTAATATGATGTGGCTTAGCTAACGCCGTTGTACGAAGATGGAAACAGCGGGTATCGTCATAAGGCAAAAGAAAGTTTGTAACTTGTGTGAGATGTTGCTTGCAAGTTGTTGTGTAGGAGACAGTCTGAAGTAAAAGCCACCGTTAATTAATTGAAGACATGAGAAAGCACTTTTGTAAAAACCTGGGAGAAGTGTGGTTTCCTCTTACGTTACGCAGCAGATTATTATAAGGCGCAGTCAAAAAGATCCCGTTTGTGGGCGTAGATAGAGGGTATATATAAAACGTAGGTCAATTGATAGTGACCGGGCCAAATATCTCACGAAATCAGCATCAAACGAAAAAACTACAAAGAACGAAACTCGTCTGACTTGAAGGGGGAAACCAGATGGCGCTATGGTTAGCCCGCTAGATGGCGCTGCCATAGGTCAAACGGATATCAACTGCGTTTTTTTAAATAGGAACCCCCATTTTTATTACATATTCGTGTAGTACGTAAAGAAATATGAATGTTTTAGTTGGACCACTTTTTTCGCTTTGTGATAGATGGCGCTGTAATAGTCACAAACGTGTAAGTACGTGGTATCACGTAACATTCCGCCAGTGCGGACGGTATTTGCTTCGTGATACATTACCCGTGTTAAAATGGACCGTTTACCAATTGCGGAAAAGGTCTACATCGTGTTGATGTATGGCTAATGTGATCAAAATGCCCAACGGGCGTGTGCTATGTGTGCTGCTCGGTATCCTGGACGACATCATCCAAGTGTCCGGACCGTTCGCCGGATAGTTACGTTATTTAAGGAAACAGGAAGTGTTCAGCCACATGTGAAACGTCAACCAGGACCTGCAACAAATGGTGATGTCCAAGTAGGTGTTTTAGCTGCTGTCGCGGCTAATCCGCGCATCAGTAGCAGACAGATTGCTCGAGAATTGGAAATCTCAAAATCGTCGGTGTTAAGAATGCTACATCAACATCGATTGCACCCGTACCATATTTCTATGCTCCAGGAATTGCATGGCGACGTTTTGAACGTCGTGTACAGTTCTGCCAGCCGGCCGAAGTGGCCGTGCGGTTAAAGGCGCTGCAGTCTGGAACCGCAAGACCGCTACGGTCGCAGGTTCGAATCCTGCTTCGGGCATGGATGTTTGTGATGTCCTTAGGTTAGTTAGGTTTAACTAGTTGTAAGTTCTAGGGGACTAATGACCTCAGCAGTTGAGTCCCATAGTGCTCAGAGCCATTTGAACCATTTGAACAGTTCTGCCACTGGGCACAAGAGAAATTACGGGACGATGACAGATTCTTTGCACGCGTTCTATTTAGCGACGAAGCGTCATTCACGAACAGCGGTAACGTAAACCGGCATAATATGCGCTACTGGGCAACGAGAAATCCACGATGGCTGCGATAAGTGGAACATCAGCGACCTTGGAGGGTTCATGTATGGTGCGGCATTATGGGAGGAAGGATAATTGGCCGCCATTTTATCGATGGCAATCTAAGTGGTGCAGTGTATGCTGATTTCCTACGTAATGTTCTACCGATGTTACTACAAGATGTTTCACTGCATGTCAGAATGGCGATGTACTCCCAACGTGATGGACGTCCAGCACATAGCTCACGTGCGGTTGAAGCGGTATTTAATAGCATTTTTCATGACAGGTGGATTGGTCGTCTTAGCACCGCACGTTCACCGGATCTGACGTCCCCGGATTTCTTTCTGTGGGGAAAGTTGAAGGACATTTGCTATCGTGATCCACCGACAACGCCTGACGACATGCGTCAGCGAATTGTCAGTGCATGTGCGAATATTACGGAACGCGAACTACTCGCTGTTCAGAGGAATGTCGTTACACGTATTGCCAAATGTATTGAGGTTGACGGACATGATTTTGAGCATTATTGCATTAATGTGGTATTTACAGGTAATCACGCTGTAACAGCATGCTTTCTCAGAAGTGATAAGTTCACAAAGGTACATGTATAGCATTGGAACAACCGAAATAAAATGTTCAAACGTACGTACATTCTGTATTTTAATTTAAAAACCTACCAGTTACCAACTATTCGTCTAAAATTGTGAGCCATATGTTTGTGACTATTACAGCGCCTTCTATCACAAAGCGAAAAAAGTCTTCTAAGTAAAACATTCATATGTCTTTATGTACTACATGAATATGTAATAAAAAATGGGGGTTCCTATTTTAAAAAAACGCAATTGATATCCGTTTGAACTATGGTAGCGCTATCTAGCGGGCCAACCAAAGCACCATCTGGTTTCCCCCTTCAAGCTAGACAAGTTGCGTTCTTTGTAGTTTTTTTCGTTTGACGCTTATTTCGGGAGATATTTGGCCCGGTCACGATCAATGAACCACACTGTATACAACGCAGCGCGACTCCGGTGCGAGTATATAGCACCGACATGTAGGCAAGGTATTAGTATGGCATTACGCGTCTTCCCAACGTGCATTCGGCAAATGCGGAAACTTGAGCTATGGCGACATTATTACCAGATGCATGCAAAGAGGACAAACGTGGTGCTATTGAAATATTCAAATGTGTGTGAATTCTTAAGGGAAAACTGCTTAGGTCATCGGTCCCTAGACTTACACACTACTTGAACTAACTTATGCTAAAACAACACACACACACATGCCAGAGGGAGGACTCGAACCTCCGGCGGGAGGGGCTGCGCGTCTCTGCTACTCTTTTCTTGGCTGCCGAAGGACAAACACCGCTATACATCCGTCGGCAGGGTGGCGAGTCTGCTGAAAAACTCGGAATTCGCAGCGAATTATACTTTACCTGGAAAAGTCAGTGTAATCTCAGGGAATTTCAGAAATTTTGTAGCGTGTCAGGGAATTCTGTATTTTTAATATAACATTGGAAGAGACAGACCACCGGCTATACACTCCATCCCACGAGATAAATTATCGATATTTAGAAGCTGCAGTTCAACTACAGCTGAGTGGAAAAAGAAGATGTTACGTGTGATAAACTCCGAACCCTCCCCCCCCCCCCCCCCCCCACCCCTCATCTTCCCACTCACTGTTAACTTGTCAGGAGCTTGAATGAGATCTGGCGGAAGTAAAGCTGTGAGGACGGGGCGCGACTCATGCTTGGGTAGTTCAGATAGTAGAGCACTTGCCCGCGAAAGGCGAAGGTGCTGAGTTCAACGGTCCGGCGCACAGTTTTAATCTGCCAGGAAGTTTCTCAGGAGCTTCTTATGACATCTTCCTCCCCGTACCAGGACTTCTCAAGGGCATTTTTTGTTTCAAGTTTGAGTAACCAACCTGATGTCGAGCTTCTGATCGAAAACAACTGTTGTGGTATGGTGCACGAAATTCCATGCTGGCCGCTATTTGACGTGAGACGCCAGTCGATCTGAGAAGCCAACCAGAAGTCTCGCCAACTCCCGTGGGAGACGAGCACCCGCCCTATGGTTGTGATCTCTGCCCTTCCGGCTATCAGGTCTCCGGTCCCTTATAAACGGCGTCGAAGGTCGAAGAGTCCTATCGAACGAGGACGTACAGCAGACACTCACAGACTACTTCACGCAGCAGGATACTTCGTTTTGCCAAACGGGTATCTTCAACTCGGTTGGATGATTCCCTTAATGCTCACGGTGATTGTGCCTGATTGGCAAACCGACTGTGTAATGAATGGTCTTCGAACGAAAACTTTTTGATCGCCCTCCTTATACATAGTAGTATCCCTGCGGCGTAAAGGTTTTCGTAAACATACACATACATAGTATGAGGGCGGATGGGACAAAGTAATATGGATTCTGTGGGTCGAATGTCTCGTGATAGTAAAAGATCGTGAGTATTGCAACAGGAACGATATGATCACATGCTGGCAGTGGGAGAACAAAATGAGATGAGTGAAGTATGTTGAAATAGGTCAAGATTGAAATCTAATACTGTTTCTGAAGGAAACGTGGGACTATCGCATTTTTTAAAATATAGCTGTGTTATCTGTTTGTCGTACTGGTAGTTTTTGTATGCTATTGAAGAAGTAATTTTTTAAGTCACTACAATGCTTCACGGAGCATGTGCGCCTTTCTCGGATGATGTAGGAATTTGTACAATGTTCATTGCATGCTGTATTATGTTACAATAGATCGTTTGTAATTTTTATGATGACACTTATTCATCTGAATACTTCCATGTACTGTACAGTCTAATATGTTCGCATTATTAGTAAGAAAGTGTGAAATCTTTTACGGTATTGACATAACATCTCAACTGCCTGCAAAGAACTTGATATCCACGAATGAAGTGTCCTCGTTATATATGTTTCACCATTAATAAAGGAATCTTCTAACCACAGTCTTATTCTAGGCAATGCTTTCGTGCAGCGAACCAGATAGTTTAATGAAGGACGAAACTAAAGCAGACGGACTCTAAAAAGGAGTTGGACGCCTTGTACACTGCCTGAGAATGGAGCTTACGCATTTTGGTGCTTCTTCTTCCCTTTCATGACCAAACTCGCATTATTGTCCTGATAAAGAACCAGTGCATGGGATTTGCCTTTACATTTCTTCAATGTATGAATGATCTCAGATGCACGATTCGGTGAGTGCTTGTGCAGTGCCGCGTGTTTTTTTTCAATTGATAGGCGTGGAAGATGAGACAGGCACACAGATTCGGAATACCGCAGCAACGCCACGTGTCATCGCTGCTAGACACATCGCGTAGCGTGGTGGTCGTAAGCTGTGAACGATGCCGATCTAAGGGTTTCCCTTTGCACGGCCGGCCGCGGTGGTCTAGCGGTTCTAGGCGCTCAGTCCGGAACTGCGCGACTGCTACGGTCGCAGGTTCGAATCCTGCCTCGGGCATGGATGTGTGTGATTTCCTTAGGTTAGTTAGGTTTAAGTAGTTCTAAGTTCTAGGGGACTGATGACCACAGATGTTAAGTCCCATAGTGCTCAGAGCTATTTGAACCATTTTTTGAACCCTTTGCACGGATCCGACAGTGGCAACATGGAGACTCCTGCTGTCGAATAAAGTTTTTGATTCTATAAAGAAGTTGGAAGGGGGCAATGCTCGTACTTTAGCGTTGAGAGAGGGAACAAGGATGCTCCTGTCCAGTGCACGAGGTCATTACACTAAGTATCAGAGGAAGGATGGGAAACAAAATTGACTGTCTCATTTCCAGATGAGTCATACTGGGATTCGTCTTATTCGATTTAAGGGAAACCACGGAAAATCTAAATATGGGTGATCGAGCCTGGTTTTGTTCAGCACTGCTCCTGAATTCTAGTCCACTGCTTTACCACTGCGGCATCTCGCTTGGCTCTAGACAGGTGTTCGTCTTCTTCATCTGTTACTTCGATGGGACAGCTAATATGTGAATAACCTTCCTTCTTCTCCGAAGAATACGTGTAAGGTATAGGCTGAGATGGATAAAGCACAATATATTACCGACAGCATGGCGCAAGGTAACGGGCGAGATGGCGTAGTTGTTAGCACACTGTACTCCCATTCGGGAGGACGACGGTTCAATCCCGCATCCGGCCATCCTGATTTATGTTTTCCGTGATTTCCCTAAACAGCTTCAGGCAAATGCCGGGATGGTTCCTTTGAAAGGTCTGATAAATCTTTTGCATTTCTTTTATGTTTTCATCTTCTTTAAAGGCAAAGAGAAAATATGAAGCGGTAGCCCATCATAGAACCTATGCCTACTGTCAGGTATTTTTGATTTTCAGTTGTTAAAAAAGAGAGGAGTTTTTCTTGTACCAGTAGGAGGAAGGAAGGATTCGCGTTCAGCTAGTGAACGAGTGAGAAGCACTCCATTTTTAGCGAGTAATTGTAGACCGCCATTTTGGGGTCGCTATGAATAAGTGAGGAGTATGTATTTCATATGTGCACCGTTTACAAAAATACAGTATTGTTTTATTAACAGAAAGGTCGTGTGAGTAGTTATTTCAAATAGTACGATTATTACAAGAACTGAAGCCCACCTGTGTACTTTGGAAAATTACGAAGATCCGATAAGCTTAATGGGAACACGGTCAAGACTTCAAAGGTGAACATGGCGACCAAACGTAGCATTATAAAGAATGGTAAGCACAAATCTACGGCGGAGAAAGAAACTACTTCGCCCTGCAAAATAATACGAACTTATTTCCAGGCATAGCTCAGCTTATTGTGCTTGTCATTCATGCCGAAAAATTAATCTAATTAATTCAATACATTTTAAAAAGCCACGCATTTCAACATTTTATTGTCATCTATTCCATTATTTTATTATATTGTAAAGGGCACGGCCGACTTCCTTCCCTAATCCGATGAAGCCGATGACCTCGCTGTTTGGTCCCCCTCCCCCACATCAACCAACTGCGCGAGGCGACGTGCGGATGACGGCTGCTATTCGTCGTCGCCCCCGCTGCATGGAAATGGACTCCGCCATGGAGGCCGATCGAAGCGCGAACGCGAAAACACAAGCTGTCTGCTCTACCGTTCAAACTAATATACAAGAAGCAATGGATAAAGTGGAATGGTTGTTGAGAAATGGGATTAAAATTTAGACTCAAAGGGCATCAATAATAAGATTTCCTGATTACATTGCAATCAGCAGTGAAAGCGAGAAAGAATTAGCGACGTGTTGAATGGAATGGTTTTCTATATGCAATATGTGAATTGAGAATAAACGAAAAACAAAAGAAAGTAATGAGGAGTAGTAGAAATGAGGCTGGCAAATTAAACGAAATTAAAAAAGAAAGAGAGTACTGACACAGGTGGAGAGAGGGTTCCTAGCTAAAACGTATATTAGTATCAAATATAAGTCTTGTTGAAAAAGAAATTTCTGAGAATGTACATTTGGACTACATCACCCAACAAAAAAAAAAAATCAATTTGTATGCAAATACGGACACAAGAACTTCAAAATCAAGATGAATATAGGACTGAATGCTTGATTACGGGAAACCCGGAACAGAAGACAATCATCGAAGCATTTGACTTTAGGTGGTACAGAAGGATGATGAAAAATTACTGTAATTATAAGAACTAAGGAGGCAATGGACATGAGGAGATGACTGACTAGAAGAAACGACAGGATTATAGAACATTTTTTTAAGACGTGGGGGAGTAAGTAAGTAACTTTGATCGTACTAGAGGGAGCTGGACAATGCACAATTTGTAGATAAAGACAGAGATAACAATATGACCATATACAAGAAGTAACATACGTTTTCGGGTGTGACAAACCACTTCAGACCTTGCAGAAGACTGCTGACCTATCTAAAAGGAAAGAAGGAAGGAAGGAAGAAAGAAAGAAAGAAAACTCGTGCAGGAAGCAGCACTTTGCGGAAAAGGTGTTTTCGAATAGTGAATGTGCTGGTCAATAACTAACGACAAATACAAAAGAAAAAGTTTGCGGAAGTCAACTCTCAAAGAACCATCGTAGTTTCTTAATTTGTTTACCAGTGTTAATCATTGGATGTTTACCAGTGTTAATCAGTGGACACGATTTTATCCAGTTTTTGACATACTCGTTCCGCAGGATTTGCTCTGGACGTTTTTGTGTGTGTGGGGGGGGGGGGGGGGAGGTGTGTGTGTGTGTGTGTGTGTGTGTGTGTGTGTGAGAGAGAGAGAGAGAGAGAGAGAGAGAGAGAGAGAGAGAGAGCTGAAGGTTTTCACCATGAATTTCATAAATTCATTCATGGTTTAAAATAAAATAGGAAAAAGCTGGTATACTGCCTGTGTCTATACAATATGCCTTCATCTGTTTGTAGCCCTTGGAAACGGACAATTTAACACGAAGAATAGAGTTCTCCACTCTCAGTTTTCACCGTGTAACACTGATTATTCGAAATGGACAAATACTGGTATGATCCTCGATGACATGATTTTCGAACAGGGATTTAAAAAATTAGGTCAGAGGGAGAATATTGGTGAATTTTTGTATTATTCAAACCCTCATTACTTTTCGAAAAAAGCAGCCAACGGTAGACGGATTAAGTTCTTTTTTTTAATTTACTTACTTTATTTGATATTTTGATTCTACGTAACTTGAAATATTTTATTCAAAAGTCTGGGATAGTTATAGAATTTTTTAATGTTTGTTCGTTGTCTAGTTTATTGCTGGAAATGGAAGCAATAAAGTTCGGAAAACCGGTTATTCCAGAAACCTGTTTTTTTAGCGGTTTTTTAACAGTCAGGCTAAACTGGAGATTAAAACAAAACGGTGTAACCAAAAACCGGTTGTTTCAGCGATAACCGCTATTCCTAGTTGTTTAACGCCCCCACCAAAATTTAATTAGACCAGTTGCAAGGGAGATCGTAAAGTTTCTAAAATTAGAACTTTGAATAAAAACGTGAAGAAAGTTCTGAAAACCTGCACACGCGCACTCACGCACAAAACAACGAAATCGTGTTCTCTGATCTAACGCACCGTAAAAAGGGAAAAGCTGTCGAAAGAAATAAAAGAAGGCAAGAGATATCTGCGGCTGGCTGATAGCCTGCCACTCTGCGACGTACTAATATCTGTAGTCTAAAAGCTTAGGCCAGAGTCCAGACTTATCACGAAATTTTGAAAGCTTGACTGCATTCGTCACATCACGAGATAAAATACAGGACAGATCCCCACCTAAATTTGCTTCTGCCCGCTTCTCGCAAAATAAAATGCACCTATTTAAAATGTGGTATACACTGATTTGCACGCCACATTCATCACAGACAGGAGGGTCCTCTCTTCGGAGTAAACAGCCATGAGTTCTTACTGTCGATCACGGCCACACATTTCTCCTCCCACAAGCAACAGTTGCGTGGCTCTGGACGGAACAGTAGAGACGAAGAGTAGTAGAGGTACATCATGACCAGAATATGCAAAACAATTTATTGCGGACACTGGTTGTAATAGTTGCGTAGAGATTAAATGATTAGCACAAGATAGGGGGCACCGTGAAACTGCTCCAGTGCAATGTCTCGTTCGCTAACTCTAGCGCCTGTCGCTGCGAGTTTGCGACTCAGTTAATGGAGTTTTCTGAGCTAGAGTTGGTGCCCTCTGTTATTTCCATTCGGAATATGTAATTAAGCAGTAAAATCTGAAAATTATGGAACTTGCTTACCGCTGCGTCTCTTTGCTCTAGCCCAGATGCGACGAGTTTCCATATCCGAGCGGTGTATATCGAAGCACCACAAACTTTTCCTCCGAAATTAGCTTAACTGGAGATTCCACTGCGGAGCTCAGGGAAGGAAGGAGCCGTGCCCCACTCTGTATATTAAAAATTTTTCGTCGTAGTACAATAAAGCAACCTGCCAACCCCTCACGAGTTTGCTCGAATTACCCAGGTACAGTTCGCGCAGCGATTAAATTTCTCAGTCCTTTATGACGATTTTTTGCAGCTACATTTATTCAGAGAGGAATGCACTACTGCATTTACCTTGTAGTTCCTCTCTCGGATCAAATGATCAATTTCGCATTAGATCTAAGTGTTCAGATTCCTCTGATTGTATAATGTATAGGCACGGTCCTGTTCGATGTAGAATGCCCTTTCCTTCCTCCGACCTTGGAACTTTCTTACACAGCCAGTTACAGGGGACCTACAGTTTGTCGTGGACTCCTAAACACAATGCACTAGACTTTTTCATTTCAACAAACATTACCGGAGATGAAATAAGTGGTGACTGATAAAAATAATTGATCATCTTTCAAGATTCGTATCGCGGTATTTTCAAGTCCACGTATATTCTATGAAATATTAGAAGAGTAGCAGTGAGGGTAACTGCTACAAAAACAGGTTTAAGGTTGTAACCTGTTGGTGAAGGCGTTTACTGGGGACTACTACAATATTGTAACCAAGATAGGCACTAGGACAACACCCACCACAATAGTACAAGTTTCCATGCCTACTAGTTCCGTAGATGAAGAGATTGAAATAATTTATGTGAAACAGAAGAAGTTATTCATATCGTAAGGAGACAAAAATTTAATTTTAATGGCGGACTGGAATTCGATTCTGGAAAAAGGCTAAGAGAAATTTCTCCAAGTTAAAATTGATTAAGATCTACGAACCAAGTAACACTGTCTGCGTTGTGAATACTGTCAGTTGAAACGGAAATAGCAGCTGGTATTAACTATGACGTAGTTTTTAAAAAATTCGCTGAGGTGAAAAACTGAAAAGTTCGTTTATTTTAATTTGTGTTTGTTTATTTTAATTTTTATTGTTGCAAAAATACTTGTATTGTATACTAATAAAATTTGTGTATAATTATTATTAATGTACATTCAGCTCATTTAATTTAAGATGTTCTTTCTGACTGGAAAATGAAAGAGGCCTGACAATGCTGATTTCTCGCCGACGTCCAGTTTTCGTCTAGCGCTGCCACTGCCTGGAAAAGACGCTGGTGTGACCAGTTCATGCCATCCCATACTTTCTTCTTGCGTGCTTAAAACGTTAGAAAGATTTTGCAAGGCCGACTGGAATGGCGGTTTGAGAGCAAACTCCTTCTGCCAGTATGTCAGTACGGGTTTCGAGAAGGAAGAAGGGCCGTAGAAAGCCTAAGGCTGTTAGCTACGGGCATAAAACGTAGTAGTTATGCTCCTAATGGCTACCTGACGGCACTGTTTATCGATGTTTCCATTGCGTGTGGATCTGTGGACGGGAACGTTCTGATACAGAAGCTTCAGTCCGTGGGTGTGCCATGTCTCATATCCCGAAACATTTACTCTTTCTTACGGCAACTTGTGATTTGTGTCAGGACGCTGGACAATACTTTCATGGACCACGTGTGGTCTACATAGGACTGCCGCAAGGCTACGTCTAAACTCCTGCTGTTTTATGCAGTGTATTCTGCAGAACTTGGTACAATGTTTGATCCTTCAGTAAAGCTCCTAATGTACGCCGATGATGCACACGGAAGAGTCGGACGACAACAACGTCCGAGATACGATTAGGGCCTTTTACCATTTCAGCCAGGAACTCAGTCGAATGGCGTGGACTCTGCATCCACAGCAAACTGACGTGGGCATGCTATGTGGAATATCTGAATGTTCAAATGTGTGTGAATTCCTGTAGGACCAAAATGCTGAGGTCATCGGTCACTAACTAATGCTAAGAGAACACACACACACACACACACACACACACACACACACACACACACACACACACACGTGCCCGAGGGAGGACTCGAACCTCCGGCGGGAGGGGCCACGCAGTCAGTGACATGGCGCCTGTAACGGCACTGTCGGTCGATCAGTTAACATCAACAAGCAGTATCCCACGTATGTTGGGGAGTTGTTACATTCCTGCTCACTACTTACCGAGGCATGATTCGTTTTGTATTGGATTATGGATGCACGTTATATGGAAATGCCTTGACATCTCTAATAAGCAAAATTGACACTCAGCACTACCGCGCCATCCAAATCTGTCTTGACGCAATGATTTTTGCGCCTGTGTATGCTCTTTTGGTGGAGGCAAGGGAGATACCCCTTCGGTTACGAAGGACTTTTTTGGCCCAGAAATTCATAGTTAGGAGAGCAGCGCAAACAGTTCATCCTCTCCTTCATAATCGTAACTGCTTCACTGAGGAGAACGAGTACCGTCGACAGAATTCGAAGGAGGACACCACTACTAGTTTAAAGCTTCAGACAGCAATGATACGTGATAACCCTCGCTCTGGAAGACACTCTTCCTCCTGCATTTACCTAGGAATACAAGTACTGAATATTGGCCCAAAATCTTCTACCAGCCCAGAGGTGAGATCAGTCATTCACTTCTCCTACTGGCGTCTCCCCTCTGACTGCATAAACGTAGCCATCATCTGTCAAAATATCTAGTGACGGCTCCAAAACCAGAGAGGCTTACTTCAGCGGGGATCCACTATTGTGGGCTATACCAACATCTTCACTAAGTTCTTGCAATTAACGAAGCTCTTCGATATGCAGCCAGTTCGATGCCCTCCTTATTTTCATGGAGTCGAGAAATGCACTGCAAAATCTAGAAAAGTACCAATGGGACTCCAACACTAACCGCCATGTGCTCGATGTAATAAGTTAAAATCTACCAGTGTGAAAGATAACATTAACGTTTCCAATTATTTTGGATCAAGGGAGTTGATGGAGCACCTGGTAAAAATAAGTGATTGGTGGCCAACCTCACTACACTTGCCTTCCACGTATAGATTTTGTTTCTGATGTAAAGAAACAAACCCTTCAAGAATGGTCGCAGACATAGCAGATCTCACAACAGTCCAAAGGAGTACACAGTACAGCCGACTAAGATTGGAAACCTCAGCCATGTGATACAATGGCAGACAACGCCGCTAGTTTCTCAGGGCATTGATCCGAGCAGGAATTCCCAAACCTACGTCTGTGACGGACATGTTGCGGGAGCTGTCCACGACGGACTGTATTAGTATTGCCCTGTTTCTGCAAGAAGCGAATATCCAGTTAAGTCAGACACGGATTCAGCGTGAGAAGTTGTGATACATGGATTGTGTTCAGTATGTGAATGTACAACGTGTATCATGAAGTTTAACTGGTATTAATACGGTTTGCAGTGCCTATGCTGTATGATACTGTGTATCATATTTTTAATTACTCACATCTTTGGCTAAGTGATTGATAAACAAATTTGTATAAAAATGACACTAGGTTTAAAAATTGTGGAGACAACGGAAAGTTGCACATAGATTAAATAATGGTAAGACAGATATTTCTAAACCAGATTTTTCAATTGCAAAACTTTTTAAGAAGCGGATGTGGACTCGTAGTTATGAGAGGTGGAAAATTGGAAGCCGTAAAACAGGGATTGTAGAAAAGCTTTGATTGCACTCGAGTTATTGCATTTACTTGACGGAAGAAGGAAATATAAAAATACTGCAAAGGAAGTATGAAAAGGAAAATACAGACGTCTAAAAATGAGGTGGCAGAAAGCACAAAATAGGGAAACAAAAATGGCTAAACTGGCTAGCACCTCGCGTGACGAGATAAAGATAAGTGCCACATACAGGAATATTAAAAACACCTTTGGAGAAAAGAGAAGCACCTATATGAATATCAAAAGCTCATATAGGAACTCGTCACTGTAACCAGAGAAGCAAAGGCCGAAATGTGAAAGGAATGTGTAGAAGGCCTACACAAAGGGAGCAAACTAGGAGACGGTATTACGAGAAGGGACCTGGCCTTTGATGAAGATGAAATACGATACTGCGAGAAAAGTTTTGACAGAGTACTCAAACATCTACGCCGACATAAGGCCCCTGGAGTAAATGACATACCCTTAGAATTACTGATACCCTCCGAAGAACAAACTGTGACAAAACTATTCCGCCTAGTATGAAGATGTATGGAACAGGCCAAGTACTGTCAGACTTCAAAAAGAATAAAATTGTTACAGTTCCAAAGAAGATATGTGCTACTAGGCGTGAATGTTACTGAATCAGAAACTCATTTAAACGGGTACAACACATCTCCGGGATTGTCGTCATTTACGGACGTCCCACTGCATTATGAGGTAAAAGAATATTGCATCGTAACTTCCAATTTTTTTGTTTGAAAACTAATTTACAGATTAGGTGTTAAAGTTATTCTAATTATAGGTTAAAGAAGTAGTCATTACTACCTTCAGACATTTTGTTTGTTTACGGTACATGGACAAAAGTCAACTTCTCTATGATTGAAGGTGATCTCAACATTCAGTTGTTCAATTGAAACTGAAGGGACACTTAAGTTTGAAATGTTTTGCCGTGATCACATGGGATAACCTCGTTTCCCGTCAGGTACACAATTAACGGGAACAATTCCTTTTTTTCCAGTACATTACAGCGAAACTTAAAGACAATTATCTGGATGAAGAAGCCACCGTATCTCGCTGGGTAGTTTCCAGGATTCTTCTCCACATCTCACTAGTTGTGTGAACGATATCCATAGCTGTTGGTAGGTCGGACTACGGCCATTCTTCGTAGCGAAATTAAACGCAAACTCCTTTTGACCTGTGAATGCGAAAGAAAGCCTTTCGAATCTAACCGTTAGTGGTAGTAGAAGTATCCCCCAACACCCACTGTCAGATAGCTTGTGGAGTACTGATGTAAATTCAGAGGAGGGCAACCTCATTTTTAATCTTATCACTACACTTAACTTTCAGCATCCTTCCATACTTCCGAAGATCGATGTAGTAAAAGCCTTAGTGTGTTGTGGGGTTTCCATTTTATTTTATAAATGTTTTTATTCATAGGAAGTGGTGAGAAAATGCCATGTGGGGCAAATAAAAGTGGCTTGGAGAAAAGAGTTCCTGAGTACAAAGAAACACATAGGAGGAAAGAAAATACAGTACTAACAGTTAAGGAGATGTTGAAGGTGACCACCATTCATCTCTTGGCACTTTTAGGTCCTGGTCAGCAAGTTCCTGAAGGCGGATCTAAGCTTGACTGCTGGAATTGCTGCAGACTCTCGTGAGATGTTCTGCTGCAGTTCTTGAAAACTGTGAGGGTTGTTGCGATATATCTTACACTTGAGGACTCCCCACACAAAAATTTCGGTGTTAGAGCTCATTTTAGTTTCGTCAGTATGTATTGTACTTCCTCGATTCACCGCCAGTTGACCCAATTGAGGGAAGGTAATGTTGACTTCGGTGCTTGTGTTGACATGCGACACATTGCTCTATAGTACTAGCATCAAACACATCAGTACGTAGCATCAACAGGTTAGTGTTCATCACGTACGTGGTTTTTGCAGTCAGTGCAATGTTTACAAATGCGGAGTTGGCAGATGCCCATTTGATGTATGGATTAGCACGGGGCAATAGCCGTGGCGCGGTACGTTTGTATCGAGACAGAATTCCAGAACGAAGGTGTCCCGACAGGAAGACGTTCGAAGCAATTGATCGGCGTCTTAGGGAGCACGGAACATTCCAGCCTATGACTCGCGACTGGGGAAGACCTAGAACGACGAGGACACCTGTAATGGACGAGGCAATTCTTCGTGCAGTTGACGATAACCCTAATGTCAGAGTCAGAGAAATTGCTGCTGTACAAGGTAACGTTGATCACGTCGCTGTATGGAGAGTGCTACGGGAGAACCAGTTGTTTCCGTACCATGTACAGCGTGTGCAGGCACTATCAGCAGCTGATTGGCCTCCACGGGTACACTTCTGCGAATGGTTCATCCAACAATGTGTCAATCCTCATTTCATTGCAAATGTTCTCTTTACGGATGAGGCTTCATTCCAACGTGATCAAATTGTAAATTTTCACAATCAACATGTGTGGGCTGACGAGAATCCGCACGCAATTGTGCAATCACGTCATCAACACAGATTTTCTGTGAACGTTTGGGCAGGCATTGTTGGTGATGTCTTGATTGGGCCCCATGTTCTTCCATCTACGCTCAATGGAGCACGTTATCACGATTTCATACGGGATACTCTACCTGTGCTGCTAGAACATGTGCCTTTACAAGTACGACACAACATGTGGTTCATGCACGATGGAGCTCCTGCACATTTCAGTCGAAGTGTTCGTACGCTTCTCAACAACAGATTCGGTGACCGATGGATTGGTAGAGGTGGACCAATGCCATGGCCTCCACGCTCTCCTTACCTCAACCCTCTTAACTTTCATTTATGGGGGCATTTGAAAGCTCTTGTCTACGCAACCCCGGTACCAAATGTAGAGACTCTTCGTGCTCGTATTGTGGACGGCTGTGATACAATACGCCACTCTCCAGGGCTGCATCAGCGCATCAGGGATTCCGTGGGACGGAGGGTGGATGCATGTATCCTCGCTAACGGAAGACATTTTGAACATTTCCTGTAACAAAGTATTTGAAGTCACGCTGGTACGTTCTGTTGCTGTGTGCTTCCATTCCATGATTAATGTGATTTGAAGAGAAGTAATAAAATGAGCTCTAACGTGGAAAGTAAGCGTTTCCGGACACATGTCCACATAACATATTTTCTTTCTTTGTGTGTGAGGAATGTTTCCTGAAAGTTTGGCCGTACCTTTTTGTAACACCCTGTATAATTTCACATGCTCATTTTTATATAAATTCTTTGTTTTGCTAAATGTGTATTACTGTAATTGATGCATACGATAATAATAATAATAATAATAATAATAATAATAATTGGATAAATGTGCTCCAGGGTTCGGCCAGCTGTATGGACAGTTGCTCTATCCTGTTGGAAGTAACCGTACGTCTTTTTCTCCTCCATTAATGCTGCCATAAATTCACGTCCAATCGTACCCACTCGTCCAGGCCACTTTTATTTGCCCCACCCTGTACGTCGGGTGAAGAGGTTGTTGTTGTTAACAGCTGCGCTTTGTTGCCTATTGTTATTAGTGGGAAATTGGCTTCGACGATGGTTTTGTTGAGTGAGACAGCGACGGTAACGCTTGCCGCAGGTGACGATAACGGGCTTCGACCTGACGAGCTACCGGCAGTGCCTGGGCAAGTGGAACTCGGCGGTTCACGTGATGCACGGCCAGTGCCGAGAGGTGGGGCCGTCGCGCTGCCTCATGGTGCCGTACGAGCAGCTGGTGCTGCACCCTCGCCAGTGGATGGCGCGCGTGCTCAAGTTCCTCGACGTGCCCTGGAACGAGTCCGTGCTGCACCACGAGGAGCTCATCAACAAGCCGGGCGGCGTCTCCCTCTCCAAGTGAGTACCGCGCGGCTACGACGAGCTATTTCCTACCACTATCAGCCATCTTCGGTGCCATTCTGTTCGCTTATTGAGTGAGGACCTGTCTCTTTACTTCTGTCTCATCTCGTTCTCGTAATCCTAGGCGAGACTGCAACGGTGGCAGCCTAATAGTCGTCCAGTCTTTCCTTGAGTAGAGGTTCTCTGAATTTTTCCAATAACATTTTGAGAGAATGACGCCCTCTTCCTTTCAAGAATTACCATTTTGTTTCCCCAACGTGTTTGCTACACTTTCGTATGGACAGTGCCGGACTAGCTGTGAGTCTCTGAATTTGTACCATGGCTTTTGTTGTGGGTATCCGATGAGTAGTCCAATCCCAGGAACACAGTAATCTACACTCATACTCATAAATTAAGGATAATTGCAGAATGTGTGCCACACAGCGTGGCACTACACTTCTTCCTCTTTCTGAGCTCAACATCTCATTCGTTATGGAGGGATGCTGACTCAGTTTTTCTGGATAGCAACAAATGGGAAATTGCAGTACAGAAAATGGCCCAGAGATCACCTGTGTGTGTGTGTGTGTGTGTGTGTGTGTAGAGAGAGTGAAGTGTTATGAAACAATGTGTGTATAGTGTGTGAACAGATAGTGAGATATGAGTGAACAATGTGGCATTGCATTATTTAATAAGTTATTTGTAGAAAAAGTATTGTATACCAGGAGTAAATCTGATGATTGTCTCTAACTAGAAGTCTGTAAACATATGTGTATACGAATTAGTTTATTTTAAATTGATCTAAATTTGTAAATTCTTTGACATGTTCTATAGTCTTGTAAAAAGAGATCTACGGATGAATGAAGCTGCTGCTACTACTACTACTACTAAAACTGGCGCTAACAGCATTGGCACATTGGCAACAAACACGACACAGATCTGCAAGTCCACGATATTGGTGATAAATTGAGAAAACCGTCCCGAAACATATGTGCTACAAAACGCCACTGTTTCCTGCGCAAGTACCACGACATCAGTATGGGATATGATCACCATGCCAGGCCGCACAACGGGTTGGTCGAGCAGCTGCTGGGATATAGCCTCCCATCCTTGCACCAGTTCCTGTCAGAGCTCCTTAAATGTCGTAGTGGTTTGAAGACGTGCAGCGATACGTCGACCGAGAGCATTCCAGACGTGCTGGATGGGGTTTAGGTCCGCAGAACAGGGAGGCCATTCCATTCGCCTGATACCTTCTGTTTCAAGGCAGCTCGTTAGGGCTGTGCGTTATCATCCATTAGGAGGAAGCTGGGACCCACTGCACTCCTGAAAAGGCGTACATACTGGTGCGAAATGACGTCCCGATGCACCTGACCTGTTGCAGTTCCTCTGTCAAAGACATACAGGGGTGTATGTGCACCAATCATAATCCCACCTCACACCACCAAACCACGACCTCCATACAGGTCCCTTTCCAGGACATTAAGGGGTTGGCATCTGGTTCTTGATTCACGACAGATGAAAACCCGGCGAGAATCACTGTTCAGACTATACCTGGAGTCGTCCGTGAACATAACCTGGGACGACTGTTCCAATGACCATGTACTATTGTACTGTGTTCTTGACACCAGGCTTTAAGGGCTCTCTTGTGACCAGGGTTCAGTGGAACGCACCTTTCAGGTCTCCGTGCGAATAAACCATGTCTGTTCAGTCGTCTGTAGACTGTGTGTCTGGAGACAACTGTTCCAGTGGCTGCAGTAAGGTCCCGAGCAAGGCTACCTGCAGTACTCCGTGGCAGTCTGCGGGCACTGATGTTATGATATCGGTCTTCTTGTGGTGTTGTACACTGTGGACGTACCGTACTGTAGCGCCTTGACACGTTTCCTGTCTGCTACAATCGTTGCCATAATCTTGAGATCACACTTTGTGGCACACAGAGGGCCCGTGCTACGACGTGCTGTGTTTGAGCAGCCTACAATCGCCTTGGTATCCTACCCCTCGTATCGTCATCAGTATGTGTTCTTTGAGCAGTTTTCAACACAGTCACCATTAGCACGTCTGAAACCGAGCGAGGTGGTGCAGTGGTTAGACACTGGACTCGCATTCGGGAGGACGACGGTTCAATCCGGCGTGCGGCCATCCTGATTTGGGTTTTCCGTGATTTCCGTAAATCACTCCAGGCAAATGCCGGGATGGTTCTTCTGAAAGGGCACGGCCGACTTCCTTCCCCATCCTTCCCTAATCCGATGAGACCGATGACCACGCTGTCTGGTCTCCTTCCCCAAACAACCAACCAACCAGCACGTCTGAAAACGTCTGCACACTTACTCGCTGTATGGTACTCTGACATGCACCAACACACCTCTATGTATGTGGACTGCTGCCAGCGTCACCGTGCGACGACCGCAGGTCAGATGCACCGCATGGTCATACCCCGTGGTGATTCAAACCCGCAAACCGCCCACCAGGGCGTTGTTTCACCATGTGTCAGCATTATCCTTAATTTATGAGCATGAGGTCGTACTACCGTCTCCTACAGACAAACGCACTGCATTGTCCCAGAATCCTTCCAAAAATCCAAGTTGTCTGTTTTCCGTTGCTTAACAGTAAATCCACGTGATCGCTCCCTTTCCTATCTCCTCCTAATGTTACTTCTAAATACCTGTCCGATGTGACGCCCGAAAAAGGTTCACCTCCAATCTCTTAATATCGGGTTCTATCTTTTGGCTATATGCACTACCTTACATTTATCAACATCTAAACTGACACGCCCATTCTCAAACCACACACCTTGCTATTAGCCGTAATTATTCACACAATATGGTGCCAAAAGACATCAGCAGCTTCTGTACAGCGAGGTATACAGTGGGCAGTAATTACCCCCATCGAACTTTGCCTATGTGTCCGTTGAAACAAACTGAGCTTGGTTATGTCAGTCAGCTGCAATGGACACAGAGGCAAAGATCATTGAGGGTACTTGTTGCCCACTGTACACTTTGCTGTACAGAAGCTGTTGTTGCCTTTTGGCACTATACTGTGTGAATAATTACGGTTAACAGTAAGGTGTGTGGTTTGAGGATGGGCGTGTCAGCCCGAAAACGGTAACCACTACAGCTGAATTTTATATCAGCTCAACTGAGACGGAGGAACTAAACTATTATCCAACTTCCTCATATAAAGCAAGTTCCCATTCGTTACCCCAAGCATAAATGTTGTCAAAGTTTTCATGCAATTCGTTACCGTCGTCCAACGTCCATACTTTTCAGTAGACAACAACATCGTCAGCGAACAATATCGCAGTGCTGCTGATTCTTTTATGATAAATCGTTTGTTTATACTGAGACTGCATTTGTTGTTTCCTGTCAGAGAGGTCACAGTTCGTAGTAATTGACGGAAAGTCATCGAGTAAAACAGAAGTGATTTCCGGCGTTCCCCAAGATAGTGTTAAGGCTCTTTGCTGTTCCTTATCTATATAAACGATTTGGGAGACAATCTGAGCAGCCGTCTTCGGTTGTTTGCACTCGTTTATCGACTAATAAAGTCATCAGAAGATCAAAACAAATTGCAAAACGATTAAGAAAATATACGTGAATGGTGCGAAAATGCCAGTTCTCGCTGATAACGAAACGTGTGAGGTCATCCAGATGAGTGCTAAAAGGTACTCGTTAAACTTCGGTCACACGATAAATCAGTCTAATCTAAAAGCCGTAAAGTCAATTAAATATCTAGGTATTGCCATTACGAACAACTTAAATTGGAAGTAACACACAGAAAATGTTGTGGGGAAGGCTAACCAAAGACTGCGTTTTATTGGCAGGACACTTAGAAAATGTAACAGACCTACTAAGGAGACTGCCTACACTACGATTGTCCGTCCTTTTTTACAATACTGCTGCGCGGTGTCGGATCCTTACCAGATAGGACTGACAGAGTACATCGAAAAAGTTCAAAGAAAGGCAACACGCTTTGTATTATCGCGAAATATGGGAGAGAGTGTCACAGAAATGATACAGGATTTGGGCTGGACAACATTAAAAGATGGGCGTTTCTCGTTGCGACAGAATCTTCTCACTAAGTTCCAATCACCAACTTTCTCCTCCGAATGCGAAAACATTTTGTTGACACCGACCTACGTAGGAAGAAACGATCACCACGATAAAATAAGGGAAATGAGAGCTCGAACAGAAAGATGTAGGTGTTCATTATTTCCGCGCGCAATATGGGATTGGAATAATGAGAATTGTGAAGGTGGGTCGATGAACCCTCTGCCAGGCACTTAAATGTGATTTGCAGAGTATCCATGTGGATGTAGATTTAGAGAAGATTAGAAGCTCTTTTACGCTTCCGCCGGCCGGAGTGACCGAGCGGTTCTAGGCGCTACAGTATGGAACCGCGCGACTGCTACGGTCGCAGGTTCGAATGCTGCCTCGGAGGAGGAGGAGGAGATTAGTGTTTAACGTCCCGTCGACAATCTCAATGTAGACAAGTGTAATGTGCTGCGAATACACAGAAAGATAGATTCTTTATCATTTAGCTACAAAATAGCAGGTCAGCAACTGGAAGCAGTTAATACCATAAATTATCTGGGAGTACGCATTAGGAGTGATTTAAAATGGAATGATCATATAATGTTGATCGTCGGTAAAGCAGATGTCAGACTGAGATTCATTGGAAGAATCCTAAGGAAATGCAATCCGAAAACAAAGGAAGTAGGTTACAGTACGCTTGTTCGCCCACTGCTTGAATACTGCTCAGCAGTGTGGGATCCGTACCAGATAGGGTTGATAGAAGATATAGAGAAGATCCAACGGAGAGCAGCGCGCTTCGTTACAGGATCATTTAGTAATCGCGAAAGCGTTACGGAGATGATAGATACACTCCAGTGGAAGACTCTGCAGGAGATACGCTCAGTAGCTCGGTACGGGCTTTTGTCAAAGTTTCGAGAACATACCTTCACCGAAGAGTCGAGCAGTATATTGCTCCCTCCTACGTATATCTCGCGAAGAGACCATGAGGATAAAATCAGAGAGATTAGAGCCCACACAGAGGCATACCGACAATCCTTCTTTCCACGAACAATACGAGACTGGAATAGAAGGGAGAACCGATAGAGGTAATCAAGGTACCCTCCGCCACACACCGTCAGGTGGCTTGCGGAGTATGGATGTAGATGTAGATGTATACAACGAGGTCATTAGAGACGGAGCGCAAGCTCGGGTTAGGGAAGGATGGGGAAGGAAATCGGCCGTGCCCTTTCAAAGGAACCATCCCGGCATTTGCCTGAAGCGATTTAGGGAAATCACGGAAAACCTAAATCAGGATGGCCGGAGACGGGATTGAACCGTCATCCTCCCGAATTGCTGCCTCGGGCATGGATGTATGTGATGTCCTTAGGTTAGTTAGGTGCGTAGAGCCATTTGAATTTGTGATCGGCTCGACGGAAATTAGTCTAGGAGAACCAAGTGCTTATACTGAACGGTGAAGGTTCAGAAGGAATGAGACTAACATCGGGTACGCCCCACGGAAGCGTAAATGGCTCAAATGGCTCTGAGCACTATGGGACTTAACTGCTGTGGTCATCAGTCCCCTAGAACTTAGAACTAGTTAAACCTAACTAACCTAAGGACATCACACACATCCATGCCCGAGGCAGCATTCGAACCTGCGACCGTAGGGGTCGTGCGGTTCCAGACTGTAGCGCCTAGAACCGCTCGGTCACTCCGTCCGGCGGAAGCGTTAAAGAGCTTCTAATCTTCTCTAAATCTACATCCACATGGATACTCTGCAAATCACATTTAAGTGCCTGGCAGAGGATTCATCGACCCACCTTCACAATTCTCTATTATTCCACTCCCCTATAGCGCGCTGAAAGAATGAACACCTACATCTTTCTGTTCGAGCTCTGATTTCCCTTATTTTATCGTGGTGATCGTTTCTTCCTACGTAGGTCGGTGTCAACAAAATGTTTTCTCATTCGGAGGAGAAAGTTGGTGATTGGAACTTAGTGAGAAGATTCTGTCGCAACAAGAAACGCCCATCTTTTAATGTTGTACAGCCCAAATCCTGTATCATTTCTGTGACACTCTCTCCCATATTTCGCGATAATACAAAGTGTGCTGCTTTTCTTTGAACTTTTTCGATGTACTCCGTCAGTCCTATCTGGTAAGGATCACACACCGCGCAACTGTATTCTAAAAAAGGACGGAAAATCGTAGAGTAGGCTGTCTCCTTAGTCGGTCTGTTACATTTTCTAAGTGTCCTGCCAATAAAACGTAGTCTTTGGTTAGCCTTCCGCACAACATTTTCTGTGTGTTCCTTCCAATTTAAGTTGTTCGATCACATATATAAGAAAATACTCCGTATGACAACATTATAGTTAGCAGCCGAGATGTGCCACAGTGTGGAACGCGTTTCGGAAAACTAGGGAGACGGAATCTGGCTGTTTCCTTGCATCTATTGTTTCCAAGATTTCGTGTATCGATATACTATTGTATGACAAAAATGGCTTTTTGTGGAAGGATACTGATTTGTTTCTCCAGAAACTTAATGTTTGACCTTGTGCCAATACGATTCTGCAACAGACTGTGTGTGTGTGTGTGTGTGTGTGTGTGTGTGTGTGTGTGTGTGTGTGTCAGTCACTGTTCATGAGCGTTTGTTGCAGGGTATGAAGTATTGCAAGATAATAGTAGTATCCAATGAGGGTGGCAACAAGAAAGAAAGGTAGCGTCGTACCCACAGGTACCGAATGATGAAGTGCAGCTGTTACACTAGAAATTTATCCGAGGAATATGGACACAAATCACCATTTGGCTCCCCTGGTTTAAGTTTTACACCAAGCGAAGTTGTTTAGTTCTAAACACAGTGGACTGGAATTTGTAACGAGCAGGTTTGAAACACTCGTCTCAAGATGAGGTTTTAGGTTTCAGGTGATTTACGTTAATGACGTACATGGACACGACACGGCTATCGGTTTTTTTGTAATTTTTTAATATTTATGACACGTGAAGTTCAGAACTCAAATAGCACTCTCACAAAGCAGTTCCATGCAAATTTGAAAGTTTTCCGACCCTGTTTAATACACTAAAATAAGGCAGATTTTTCGACATAAGAGTTTGGAGCTGTGTGAGAGTGGTCGGATGCCACATGGAAGCGTGACTTCGTTTTTCTACGAGCACTTTCTTCAAGCGTAGAATTCATAGAGATCGGAAGAAATCGGTAGCGCTCGAGATTGATAATCGCTGGATCGACTCTCGTTTTGGTCATTATTGCTTTCGTTTTTTTTCCGTTCATTTCGAATATCTACGTCATTTAAATATAAAATTCATCAGATATGTGCTAATTAATACATCAACTGAATTTTTTGCGTAATCTTCTTCTTATTATATCTAATTACCATTCTTGATTATCGATCTGGTTATCAAAGGTTTTGCACTTCGTTGAAATGTTTATCGAAAATAGAGGTTTGTTTAAAAATTTGATTCCATCAGCAACTGAACTGTATTCTCCACGTGTCAGGCGAGCTCACTACCCCAACGCCACACTGCTTGTTCAAAAGAAAAAGAGCGTACTTAATCTTATTAAATGTGGTCGGCGAAGTTCAAAGTCAATTTACTCGACAATTTTTGAGAGTTTAATCGGATTGCTTTGAGAATGTGATATTTAAGTTGTCAATTCCACGTACCATAAATACAAGCCGGCCGCTGTGGTCGAGCGGTCCCAGGCGCTTCAGTCCGCAACCACGCGGCTGCTACGGTCGCAGGTTCGAATCCTGCCTCTGGCATGGATGTGTGTGATGTCCTTAGGTTAGTTAGGTTTAAGTAGTTCTAAGTCTAGGGGACTGATGACCTCAGATGTTAAGTCCTATATTGCTTAGAGCCATTTGAAACATAAATAAAAAAATTACAAAAATCTGAGTCTCGTGTGACCTCCTTGTCAGTGCCAATGGCGGGATGGTTCGTTCGCAGTAGGACGCGGCCAATTTCGTGCCCCGCGCTTTTCCAGACGTATTTTGTGCTCCGCATCTAATGGCCTCTTAGGGGAGCCGGATTTACGTATCGGCCACGCAGGTCCGCGCGCCTAGGGCGCCGGGAGGAAACGGCCCTGCCGAGTTGCGCCTTGGTGTCACCGCTCGTAATTTCCGGACAACTGGAGGAAAAAAAAAATTCGCATACAACTTGATATTGCTTTGACTGTCAGTTATCACGGAATGTGTTAGCTGTTATTCTTTGTTTAAAAAAACGTAGTCTGTGTAAGACGAAGAGTGGCACGAAGAAGCCAAATGGCTCACAAAACTGGAACAGAAACGAACTATTCAACTAAAAAAGCAAGATACCTTCCATGTTTATACATTCGGCTAACCAGAATGGAAAATGTTCAAATAGTACACAAAAAAGGTGAATATATCCTATGCGGAGTTAGGGATGTAAAAGAAGGGAACCCACATTTCAACTTATCTGGCAGCCTCAAAAACATTTAAATCAAAACATCTTGACATATTTGTAAACGTAGGCTTCCGCGGCCGTTGTCACAGTCAATAAAATTCTTCTGGGTTTGAGGCCGCATTCTTATCGGTAAAATTCCGACAGGTTCAAAAAATGGTTCAAATGGCTCTGAGCACTATGGGACTCAACTGCCGTGGTCGTAAGTGCCCTAGAACTTAGAACTACTTAAAACTAACTAACCTAAGGACATCACACACATCCACGCCCGAGGCAGGATTCGAACCTGCGACCGTAGCGGTCGTGCGGTTCCAGACTGTAGCGCCTTTAACCGCTCGGCCACTCCGGCCGGCAATTCCGACAGGTACCTGCATGCATCCTCCCACCACCATCCTACGCAAAAGAATCCGGCCCTGCAAACTTTAACTAAGAGAGCCTACAGGATCAGAGATAAACACAACTTGCAAGATGAACTACAGAACGTCAGGTCCATTCTTGGAGCTAATGGCTACGACATGAGGATGATACACAAAACCATGGCACCGAAGGAGGAAGACAATAGGGAAATGCAGAACGAAGCACAGAACACCGTCGTGCTACCATATGTACAAAGGGTTACTGAACGTCTGGGCAAAATTCTCTGTCGGGCAGGCATTAAGCTGATGTTTCGTAGCAACAACAAAATAAACGATGTTCTGGGCTCGACGAAAGATTCTATTGACAAGTTTCATCCCGCCAGCCGGCCGTTGGTGGCCGAGCGGTTCTGGCGCTACAGTCTGGAACCGCGCGACCGCTACGGTTGCAGGTTCGAATCCTGCCTCGGGCTTTGATGTGTGTGTTGTCCTTAGGTTAGTTAGGTTTAAATAGTTCTAAGTTCTAGGGGAGTTATGACCTCAGCAGTTGAGTGGCTCTGAGCACTATGGGACTTAACAGCTATGGTCATCAGTCCCCTAGAACTTAGAACTACTTAAACCTAACTAACCTAAGGACAGCACACAACACCCAGCCATCACGAGGCAGAGAAAATCCCTGACCCCGCCGGGAATCGAACCCGGGAACCCGGGCGTGGGAAGCGAGAACGCTACCGCACGACCACGAGATGCGGGCCAGCAGTTGAGTCCCATAGTGCTCAGAGCCATTTGAACCATTTTTTCATCCCGCCGGAGTTTACGAAAAACGGTGCTAATGTGGACTGGTGTATGTAGGTGGGACTGGGCGTCCAATAAGCACGAGGTTAACAGAACATGAGAGATATATCCACCTCAAACAATGCAACAAATCAGCGGTGGCAGAACATCAGGAACAGTGCAGGATGAAGATAGAATTTCGAGAGGCCCGCGTACTGGCGAAACAGCCGTTTAGTTTGAGGAGTGAGATCAGAGAGGCTGTAGAAATAGCCAAGCGGCACGACAGTATGAATAGAGAAGACGGGTACCGACTTCCAGCGTCTTGGCTGCCAGCTGTGACAGCTTTGCGGAAGGACGACATACTCTCGCCGAGCAACAGGACCGCGGTAGGCCACAGCGGCGGAGGGTACACAGAGCGCTGACGTGGCCCAGTCGATACTAGGCGGTTAGTAAACAACGCTACGCTGTAGTCGCCGCTCAGTCTCCTATCCGCCGATTTCCACCAATGGCAAACAGTAAAGGAAACTCCAATGGAAAACGCCCATTTCCGCCAATGATAACACGCAATGCAAAGACCAATAAAATGAACTCCTAATACCCTTCCTCCTCACCCTCACATCCAATGACAGCACTCCTCTATAGTATATAAGTATCCACACTAGTGCTCATTCAGCAGTTAGCAATACACACTGAGGAAGGCGCCTTCCAACAGTCGCCGAAACGGCGGAATTTTACAGATGGCAGTGCGGCCTCAAACTCAGAAGAATTTTATTGACTATCTTGACGCATTCGCCCTGGTTTACTTGTTGGTGTTAGTACCGATGTCACGTAATATATTCCAACGTGTCAAGTAAAGTACATGATACGTGATGTCATGTCGTATAACATGACACAAGCCATCATGTCATCCTACATGGCATTTGTAATGTCATGCAAAATGACACAACGTGTCATTAAAGGTTGGCATGTATTCATTCCACTTAGGGATACTTCGTATTGTACATGCACGTCCGCTCTCGCACACTTCCTATTGTAGATGCATCCCACTTTCGAGAAGCACATAAATTTGTGTGTATTCTTACAGCCCTCTTAAAAAAAACGCGTATATGTGAAGATATTTTGATTTAAATGCATTTGAAGCTGCCAGATAAGTCGGAAAGTTAGCTGCTTTTTTTTTTTTTTTTTTTTTTTTTTTTTTTTTTTTTTTTTTTTTTTTTTTTTTTTTTTTTTTTTTACGTCCCTAATTCTGCCCAGGACACAATCACCTATTTTTGTCCTACGATAGGAGCATTTTTCATTGTGGTTCTCAGCTTTTACCCTACTATAGGTTTGACGTTAGACCGCCATAGCTTGGCAACCGATATAGATCTTTGGTGACTCACGCGGCGGTTGATCCGGCAGAGGATTTTTTATTGTCTTCGAAACATGTTCCTTATATCGTGGCAATCGATAAAGCTTTTACGAAACAACAGGATCACCATTACTTACTAATGTTTGTGGAAATTTCTTACAAAATTTCAACCTACTCTGACAACTTTGAAACATGTAAGAGGAGCGCGTGAAAAACTCACGGCCGTAGGATTTTTTTTTTTTCCCAAGCGATTAAAACTTAACTTAGACGAAAGGGCGATGTATCGGTAAACCAAATTTGAGCCATCAGTCTCGCTCCAGTCCGGAGTTATTTAAACGTCTCTGTATTTGTACGTAAAATATGAACGATGCACATACGAATGGTGCCCTTATATGAGCATTAATTTCAGCACAATTAAAATCTTTTGCAAACGAATTCAAATCTTGTTAAACATACTGTAACATAGCTACAGTAAGACAGATGTTCGTATGGCTGTATAAACGACCGCTGGTCCGGGCTAAACCAAAAACTTTTTACGCTATCTTCATAGCTCAAATAGAAACCGATCACCAATATACCTACTTTTACCCAAACAGCTATTTTGCGCGCGACCTTTCCAGGCATACACGTTACAGCTCTCTCGCACTGTAACGATAGGCGTCATATGTTTCTTTCGAGTACCCGCGTTATTGCTTATCTTAATTTTGTGCAACAAGATAAAAGTCTATGACAACTGGAAACATCGAAAACAAACGGGTGGTGGTGTGATGTGTGATGTCGGGTGGGGGAGGAGGGTCTGCGATGCCTAAGAAGCGTCTGGCCAAAAGCGCCGCCGGTTTCCGTCCTGTTTTTTTTCCGGCACAGTTGTCCAGTTTTTTTTTTCTTTCTCGGCCGACAACAACGCTGCTAATGCGAAACGAAGCGTTAGGTGTAAATTTTTTTAAATTTCTTGAGTGCAAACACGAAATTTCCGTTTCCTCAAGCCATACAGCGTTGTCGGAGCAGTGTTTCAAAACGGCGTCTGCATGTGAAGTAATTTACAAGCAGTGTGTCGTCATTGAGTTTCTCACTACGGAGAAATAAACTGTGGTAAACATTCACGAACGTTTGTGAGAAATATATGGAACATCAGCAGTCGGCAGCTGGCGAAGTCATCGGAAAGCAGTTCGGCGGAGCTCCACGATTTGCAGTGAGCTGGGAGACTATCCACGACACTAACACCTGACATTTTGCAGCGTGCGTATGTTCTCATTTGCGATGATCGACGAGTTACGATTCGACAGGTGCCGCTACTGTCAAGCAGCGAAGGTAGCGCTGATGCAGTTATTTGCGCTCTTGGATACTCAAAATTTTGTGCTAGACGGGATCCACGTGGTCTGACAGTGGAACACAAATCTAACAGAAAAAAAAAATTGTTCTGCGTTGTCGACACGTTCTGATGCTGAGTGGGAAGCCATATCTGGCCCGTACTGTGACACGTGATGAAAAAATGCAGATCTAACATAAAATCATTTGTCCTTAGTGTTTTTGCAACGACCACGCCCATTTTTTACCTTCTCATCTCGGATAGTGACAGGTGATGAAACACACATTGAGCGGGGAAAAAAATGGCTTCGGGATCACAACAAGGACTGCTACCAATATGATAAAGAACTGGAAGGGGATAACGTGGAAATCTAGGGTCGTACATAAAACATGATTATTGAAGGAAAAAAGATGTAGTGCATTACTTCCTGGGCCATCTTCGTAAATGTACATCAGCACAATATAGCTCATGTATATATTTGTTTGTGTTTCGTCAGTGTGGTTCCGTGTTATCTCATGGTCTTATAGTCATTCCTTATTAGAGAAAAAAAGAAAAATAGTTACTCATGCTCATAAATTAACGATAATTGCAGTTTGTGGTGCCACACAACGTGGCACTACACAAAACTGGCGCTAATAGCATAGGCACATAGGGAAATCTGTAAGTCCATGGTATTGGTGATAAGTTGAGAATACCGTCCCGAAACATATGTGCTACAAAACGCCACTGTTTCCTGCGCGTGTATCCCGACATCAATATGGGATATAAACGCCATGCACACGTACACGGGCCGCACAACGGCTTGGCATACTCTGGATCGGGTGGTAGAGCAGCTGCTGGGGTATAGCCTCCCATTCTCGCACCAGTGCCTGTCGAAGCTCCTGAAGTGTCCTAGGGGTTAGAAGACGTGCAGCGACACGTCGACAGAGAGCATCCCAGACGTGTTCGATGGGGTTTAGGTCTGGAGAACAGGCAGGCCACTCCATTCGCCTGATATCTTCTGAAGGTACTCCTCCACGATGGCAGCTAGGTGGGGCAGTGCGTCATCACCCATCAGGAGGAAGGTGCGACCCAATGCACCCCTGAAAAGGCGGACATACTGGTGCAAAATGACGTTCCGATACACCTGACCTGTTATAGTTCCTCTGTCAAAGACATGCAGGGGTGTATGTGCACCAATCATAATCCCATGCCACACCATCAAACCACAACCTCCATATAGGTCCCTTTCAACGACATTAAGGGATTGGTATCTGGTTCCTGGTTCACGCCAGATGAAAACCCGGCGAGAATCACTGTTCAGACTATACCTGGACTCGTCCGTGAACATAACCTGGGACCACTGTTCCAATGGCCATCTACTGTGTTCTTGAGACCAGGCTTTATGGTCTCTACTGTGACCAGGGGTCAGTGGAATGCACCTTGCAGGTCTCCGTGCGAATAAACCATGTCTGTTCAGTCGTCTGTAGACTGTGAGTCTGGAGACAACTGTTCCAGTGGCTGCTGTTAGGTCCCGAGCAAGGCTACCTGCAGTACTCCGTGGTCGTCTGTGGGCATTGATGGTGAGATTCGGTCTTCTTGTGGTGTTGTACACTGTGGACGTCGCGTACTGTAGCGCCTGGACCTGTTTCCTCTCTGCTGGAATCGTTACCATAATCTTGAGACCTCACTTTATGGCACAAGCAGGGCCCGTGCTGCGACCTGCTGTATTTGACCAGCCTCCAGACGCCCTAGTATTCTGCCCCTCATAACGTCATGTTTGAGCCATTTTCAACACAGTCGCCATTAGCACGTCTGAAAACGTCTGCACACTTACTCGTTCCACCGTACTCTGACATGCACCAACACACCTCTGTGTATAGATGCACCAATACACCTCTGCGTATAGATGCACCAATACACCTCTGCGTATGTGTACTGCTGCCAGCGCCACCGTGCGCCGACCGCAGGTCAAATGCACCGCATGGTCATACCCTGAGGTGATTTAAACCCGCAAACCGCCCACCAGAGCGTTGTTTCACCATGTGTCAGCATTATCTTTAATTTTTGAGCATGCGTGTAGTCCACTCGAACTTCGGAAACAGTGCAGTACGAGGCTCTCGAGGTTGGTAAATTGAAGGGCGGCTGTCGAAATCCACAAGGGCTGTTGTATACCGCCGGCGCCTGCTGGTCTCGGAAGTTTCAAGCAGACAACTGTCAGAGCGTAGGATTGCGAGATAGAACCATATTTTGCCTCGTCGGATGTAACATCAGAATTTAGTAATGACAGAATATCTGCTCTATGACCATGTCCATATTACATTGTAAGTAGCAGACTACCGTAAGGTGTGTGGCGGACCGTACTTGTGATACTTTTATCACTTCACCATTTCCTTTTCTGTTCGGGAATTGTGCAAGAGGAGAAAGTCCATCTGCAAGGCTCTGTGAGAACTTTCCTCTGATTTTCCCACCGTGGTCAAATCGCGAGATGTACTTGGGAGAAAGTAATACGTTGTCTCGCTCGTCTTGCTAGTTCACGACCTCGCAATGTTAACTGTGATCCTCTCACAGATGCTCAACGACTCTCTTGTAACGTCTGCCTCTGCAGCTTGATGACCACTTCCGTGACCTCTCGCGATCATTGTACGAATCTGTGATGCAAAGTCCTTTTCTCTTTGGGATCTTGTCTGTCTCTCCTATTAAAACTGACATGTGCACGCTGAAAATGCGTCCTTCCAAATTTGTAAGCTACCTTTTTCTTGGGTGGATTATTATTACTTGAGATTTGTTTTAATGTAGTATGGTGATGGTATGACATGAATTCTATGTAGGCGCTGAATTTCGGTGCAGCAATGTTCGTTACGAAGTGCGTCTTGTTGCTTTTCCGGCGGAATTACGTTTCATATGCCACTTCTCGATGTAACCTTACGTTTTTTTCTGCTATTACCATAATTTCCGCGTGCTTTTTTCTTTGAGATGAGGCAATGGGTCACTGTGATTTCTACGCACATTTTGTGTGTATTGACGGAAGACGAGTCCAGTAATATCGTAGAGCGTATTACGAAAAGAATTCAGACTTACGTGATTTCCACATTCACGAAATCGATTGTAGACGGACGGAAATGAGAAGTGTAACCCTATGAGGTCCTTGACGAATGCTATCAGATTGGTACTACACTGCTTCCATGCCTATGCAATATCTGGATTATAATTTCATCCTTATGCGAGCTTAGTTTCAGTATATTCAATACAGAAAACAGCCATTCTTACAGACGACAAATAATGTGAATATGTTGTATATCTAACGTTACTGCGATTGCTCAGGTAGAAGTCACTACACAGCATGGCCAGAGCCTGTGCACGTGTACCTTATTGATGTCTTTCCGACTTTGAGAGGAAGACCTAATCATTGGCGTAAGCATGACACTGATTTGTCTCGCAGACAGTTGCGTGTAGTGCAGTGGTTGCAGAGCGAATGGAGACGGGATGGACTCAGAACGGGTCCTTCCAGAAGGAGTGTACAGCCAGAACGTTGCAGGATTGTTAGACTGGCTCTGGCGAACTCAGGAACGACAACAGCTAAAATCTGCGCGCAGATCACAGGCAGAGTGACGTCACAAACTACCGGGAATATGTTACTGGGATCTGGATTGAGGTGTAGACTTGTTATGCATCGCTTATGGCTGAAACCATACTACAGACAACAGAGACATGGATAGTCTAGCGCCAGACTCGGAGATTGAGTCATATTTTGTGGTGTTCAGCAGCGAGTCTCAGATGTGTTTATAGCTGTGAAATCGACGCCAATGTATCCATATACGACCAGCTGAAAGGCTGCGGAAAGCAGCGAATCTCGAGACGCATACCGGTCTAACTCCTCGGGCCATAATTTGGGGAGCTGTTGATTGTCACAATTGGATTGATATGGTAATTGTGGACGGGAGGAGCTCGACAGTAAGTGGGAAGAATGGGAAAGTCTGTTGTACCCTTCATAATCGGGTTACCATTGGCACATTCCAGCAGCGCAATGCGAGGGCGAGGCTGTACACTTCACTACACAACACAAACGCCTTCAGGAAAGTAGGGATCCATAACAGGCGTGCCTGGTCTCCTGATTTTCCTTTCCAACCATAGAGCATTGTGTGTGTGTGTGTGTGTGTGTGTGTGTGTGTGTGTGTGTGTGTGTGTGCATCTGCATGTGCATGTGATGCGATGGGAATAGGTATGCTCTCACACAAGCCTCCAGGCAGAAATCTTCATGAAACGACGCTGCATGTGTTTCAGGCATGGAAGAAATTTCTTAAGATGAAATTTTTTGCATACCACAACAAATACCGGTTGGTTATAATTTAATTGCAAGTACTCACGGAGGTCTAGTGCGGTCTGCAGCCGGCCGGTGTGGCAGAGCGATTCTAGGCGCTTCCGTCTGGAACCGCGGGACCGCTACGGTCGCAGGTTCAAATCCTGCCTCGGGCATGGTTGTGTGTGATGTCCTTAGGTTAGTTAGGTTTAACTAGTTCTAAGTTCTAGGTGACTGATGACCTTAGATGTTAAGTCCCATAGTGCTCAGAGCCATTTGAAGCATTTTTTGTGGTCTGTAATTATCGGATGGTAGCGAAACTTGCTGAGATTCGCTAAAGCGTCAATGCGGAACCGATTTATGCTGGAAAACAAATTAGTTCCCGTTCTAGCGACCAGGTGCAAATCTGGTGCTGTATACTATTTGTGTGACGGTATAACATCCGGGCTGTCATTTGACAAGCCATAACCATAACGTGAGCGAACAGTATGACTATCGACAAGAGAGAGAGTGCGCTGTTAGTGAAACTATTTTATGGGAACTGCAGCAATTATAACGCTGCACTGAAAGAGTGTGAGGAGAGGCCGGATGTCATTAAATGGTTTCAAGAAGATGATAATGAAATTCGAAAAGATGGATGAGCTTGGTGTGGCAACTGGAAGAGGAAAGCGTTCTATCCAGGTGGAAGTTATTGACGAGAATACTGTCGCTGTAACTGATCATGCAACACTGCCACAGGTAGTGGTGGCGCTCGTGCATTGTCATGGTCAACAGTGCTGTAAGTTTTGCATTCTATTTTACATTAGTACTCGTACGAGATCCAGACGGTGCAGCAACGGGAACCTCATGATCTGTAGGAACGTTCTGAATTGGCTCTTCGGCTTTGGTATTGCCAAGTACCGACGTTCGTGAAATATGCTGGCCATTATTCTGTGGAGTGTGAGGCACATTTTACACTACAGAGTGCAGTGAATACACAGAACTGTCCAATTTGGCATACTGCTGAGCCGCGTGTTTTACACGAAGGGCCACTGCACTCATCCTATCTGACTATGATGTGGATTCACAAGCACCTTTATTCTCTGTCCGTTCTTCTTTGAAGAGAATACACTCAGGGGACTGTCAGATGTACCGTGATGTGTGCACGTTATCGAGACCTCCTTTTACTGCATGTGATTCCGGCTTTAGCAGAGCGCATCTGTGTGAAAACAATTGTTTTCATGCAAATGGGGCAACACGCCATGTCGCTCGCCCAGTGAAAGATTTGCTTAAAGCAGCTCTGCACGAACGTGTTGTCTCCAGAGATTTTTCAAGTGTATGGACTGCAAGATCAGCTGATCTGAATCCATGTGACATTTGGCTCTGCGGATATCTAAAAGAACGCGTTAACCAGGGACACGTTAGGTCGTCTGATGGCCTGTATACAGAAACTAGACTGCAGTTCAACTAGAACTGCTGCGCGCAACTGTTGATCACGTCGTGTTACGGAAGCTGCATTTCGTCGGTGTCTTCGGTGCTCATACTGAACAAATTGTGCAAGCGGTGCTTAAAAATGAAATAAATATTATGCCTGTCTCACTTGTTTCACCTTTTCTAACCACGCTTCATTGCTAATCCATTACATATGCAATCATTTCTATACGTCTTTCTTGCATTCACAGCGCCAGATTTGCACCTGGTGGCCAAACTTTTTTTTCCGTCGTAAATGGAAAAATGCGATAATTACAGCTCACACTGCACATCACCGTATAAGGAGATTCAATTTAATTATAACCAACCGGTATAGGGGTGCACTCTTGTCCGTGGGGGTCACACATCACACTAATCTACATCTACATCTACATCCATACTCCGCAACCCACCCGACGGTGCGTGGCGGAGGGTACCTTGAGTACCTCTATCTGTTCTCCCTTCTATTCCAGTCTCGTATTGTTCGTGGAAAGAAAGATTGTCGGTATGCCTCTGTGTGGGCTCTAATCTCTCTGATTATATCCTCATGGTCTCTTCGCGAGACATACGTAGGAGGGAGCAATATACTGCTTGACTCTTCGGTGAAAGTATGTTCTCGAAACTTTAAGAAAAGCCCGTACCGAGCTACTGAGCGTCTCTCCTGCAGAGTCTTCCACTGAAGTTTATCTATCATCTCCGTAACGCTTTCGCGGTTACTAAATGGTCCTGTAATGAAGCGCGCTGATCTCCGATGGATCTTCTCTATCTCTTCTATCAACCCTATCTGGTACGGGTCCCACACTCGTGAGCAGTATTCAAGCAGTGGGCGAACAAGCGTACTGTAACCTACTTCCTTTGTTTTCGGATTGCATTTCCTTAGGATTCTTCCAATGAATCTCAGTCTGGCATCTGCTTTACCGACGATCAATTTTATATGGTCATTCCACTTTAAATCATTCCTGATGCGTACTCCCAGATTATATATGGAATTAACTGCTTTCAGTTGCTGACCTGCTATTTTGTAGCTAAATGATAAGGGATCTATCTTTCTATGTATTCGCAGCACATTACACATATCTACATTGAGATTCAATCGCCATTCCCTGCACCATGCGTCAATTCGCTGCAGATCCTCCTGCATTTCAGTACAATTTTCCATTGTTACAACCTCTCGATACACCACAGCATCATCTGCAAAAAGCCTCAGTGAACTTCCGATGTCATCCACAAGGTCATTTACGTATATTGTGAATAGCAAATGTTAAAGATAAACGTCAACCCTTGTTGTATGGTGAACATCTCCACAAATTTTGATAAATATCGGACTGGCGCTGCATGGTGTATCACTTTCCATTTCCGTAAGTGTATTTTGAGGGTACAAATTGTCACAACGCTGCTTAGGTTGCCTCAAAAGTATCATAACGGACTCGCGACTAATTACTTCCTTCACCCCCGTCCGCGACCCCTCTCCCTGGCCCCGCTGGTGATTGACGTGTGACTGAAAACTCGGTGCGCTGTGCGGGCAGAATTTTTTTCCCTCCGCGGCCGCCGGCTGCCGGCTGCCGGCTGCATTCCACCTGTTGCAGGGCTGCCCCGTTGCACGGCCGGAATGCTCCCGCGATGGCCAGCGGGCTCTGGCGCAGCCGCGCGTCTTTTGTTTCTTCTTTTCTCTCGGCTGACAGCTTCCCGCAGTGACAGACGTCGCGGCGCAGGCATCGCGTTTCGCGCAACCTGATTCTGCCAACCCCCCCTTCCCCCCCCTCCATGTATTTCGCAACGTGCCAGCGAACATTGTCCAGGTGGAACCATCTCTTAAAATATGCATTTCCTTCTCGTAATAGCAGCCTTAGGTCCACAGCTGTTTCTCATTTGTGTACTTGTAAATAACTTTTCATGTAATACACATCTAGCGGAATTACTAATTATTGCGTGAGGCACAGCTATTACAGTCAACAGACATATAACGATAGGTAAAACAGCAAATAATTACTTAAAGTAGAGTGGTTTTCTGCACGTCATACACCCTTCATAGTGACAAAAACTGTTGTGTCTTCAATTCTGCGCACCGATATATCCAGGTATCGTAAATCTAACGCATAGGCAGGAATTAATTAGTAAGACAGAACCTTAAGAATTATGTTTGTCGATTTTAATGAGAATTTTAAAAAAATTAAATGTGTGTGAAATCTTATGGGACTTAACTGCTAAGGTCATCAGTCCCTAGGATTAACCTAAATTATCCCAAGGACAAACACACACCCATGCCCGAGGGAGGACTCGAACTTCCGCCGGGACCAGCCGCACAGTCCATGACTGCAGCGCCCTGGACCGCTCGGCTAATACCGTGCGGCGAGAATTTAAAGTGTAAAAACATTTAGAGCTTCGTAAACAACGGTTGTTGCACTACATATCGCGGCAAGTCATGAGAAATTGTCAAAACAGCAAGTTAAGCCTTTTCTGTTTTCATTGAATAATATTATAGGAAATAAAATTCAGAATACAACAAAGCAGAAAACGATTAGGTTTTTTTTTATACAAAAACGTCTGTAACAATAGAAAGAAAAGAGTAGGTAGGCCGATGGATGAATCTGTTCTATGCTGTGGATCAGAACTATGGGTTTTAAATGCTGAATTGAAAAGAATAATAACAGCTGTGGAAACGCATTATTTACGAAGGAGTGCCAGAATATCAAGACTCGAAAAGAAAATTAATGATGAAGTGAGAGCGCGAATGAAGGTAGAGGAAACACTGATAGAATGAAACAAAATCTCTAAACTGATATGGACATTTGTTGAGAATGCCGTATCTTCGATGACCAAAGAAAATTTTTTAATGGAAACCACCTGGCAGACGTAAACGAGGGAGACCACAGCATTCTTGGAATGACCACATCAGAGGAATAACGGAGCATCCCGGGACACGCAAGAGGGAGACACAGAATAGAGACGCTTGGCAGAAGGTAACAGGAATACAACAAAATGTTGCTATTAATTGATCTCTGTATTAATTAGTCCTGTAATAATAATAATGAAATTATATTCTGCATATAATTTTACACGAACGGGTATGTGGTGTTAATCCATGATCCTCTCTCATATAAAAACTGCTGTTACGTGTTTTTAGAACAGCATCACAGTGCATGTATTCTCACGTAAATGTTGGTGCACGCAATCAACCAGAGTTCAGAAGTAGCAATGACGACCATTAATCAATACTGGAAGAAAACTTGATCTTTTTTACGCTTTATTGAAAATAACTCAGAAAACAGCGATTAATGCTGCTGCCAAAATCTAGTGATACAAAGTGACTAACAGATAGCGAAGTTCAATTACGAAATAATTTTGTTTAGAAACTTGTTGGGTATTTAATTCAAAATTCTTGTACTCCTACTTCGATTACCGAACTAAATATTCATTTCCTATATGTAAACTCATCTCCAAAAGGTCGTAATGCAATCATATTTGAATACAAATTGAATTAAGATCTTTAAATCCACTCGTTCCATGTTATTACGATATATTGTGACTGACACACGCGTCATGTGACTGACTATCTGACAAACTCGTCACACGTCGTGATCATCGAGTCAAATTCTTAACGAATTTGTAGCAAGAGAAGATGATAGTGTTGTATACAGTTTCCAAAAGGCAGATTAAGAAAAAAATTGATATTTGGTATAGTTGCGCCTCAAATGTAACAAAAGTGTAGCAAACATGTCAATGTGTAAGTAATAAATAGTCACATACAATGAATTAACATTCAAAGTTAAAACTCATCTGAAATAAATCAAATTGATATACCTGGTGGTGAGGCGGAAGTAGTGTCCACGCGAAAAAGTATTTCTCTGGGACGTTATACAACATGTAAACTGAAGTTTGATTTTGGTAGTAATAGTGATTATGACTACCATACGACGCGATAACCATTCCTATTGCTAAGCTGCTGGTAGCGCGGCAATGATTTTCGAAAGGTGGGCTGTCGAAAGCGATGGGGCATTCTGTGTAGGTTCCATTTCGAAGACTGACGTGGCTGTCACTGGCTTAGGTGTTCAATCGCGCGACGAACCAGGAGATACTAGTTCATTAGTATTTCGAGAAGGTTCTTAAATCAGTTATCCTAGAGACCGATGCAGTCGCAGTTGCAGTTAGAATCTTCGCCATCCCGTCCATATACATTGCCTCATCCGAAGGTATCCCGTGCAGACCTGTTTGGTGGGAGAAAACCGGTTGTGACTCCTCGGCAAATCAAAACACGTCTGCTGTCACTTAGCAGACTACACCGGCGCTATTCCGCGAAGAGAGTGCTCTTCCATTGAGCGCCAGTCGTGTGTGCCTGCTGGTGCATCCGCTACTGTACACAGGTGGTTGGTTGCTGCGCATATACAGGATGGACCGCAAATAGTGCGGAAATGGAAAGTACTATTGATGTGCGATTTCACAGATTGGACTGATAGTCATAGGCTCGTATGTTAGCCAATTAATAGATTGTAATAATACTTAGAAAGTGTATTTTTGTAACAAACGAAAGATAGGTTAATTTAGAATGTCAGTGGTGTTTGCTGCAGGACTATAGTGCGAGACGTTTACGAGCTATTCTGTTCTGCACAGTTTCCACACGTACACGTGTTTGTGCCATTCGACGTGCGTAGTTGCTAGGTACGATGTTGTTATGCCTGTTTACAGTGTGCTTGCGTATTTCTTGAGTGCAATGCGACTTGCTAGTCAGTACGTTGTGAGTGGACGATGGGATTTACCAATTGAGAAAAAGCCGACAAGTTCATGGTGTATGGATAGTGTAGGAAGAATGCAGTTGGTTCTTGTACGGTCTATGCGGCAAGATATCCCACGTCTACAACCTGGGCAGTTATTTATCAATCTCTACAACCAGTTACTTGAAGGTGGTAGTGTAATATCTGGAGAACGTAACAGAAGGAAAGAAGTGACGACAGAAGCGGGGGAAATTAATGTTATTGCTGCTGTTGCAGTTGATTCGCACGTTCGTTGCCACACAATCGGACGAGGAAGCGGCATGAGGCAGGCAAGTGCCCTACACATTCTCCATCGACATAGGTTCCATCCTTAACTCATCTCTCTCCATCAAGAGTTGCAGGGAAATGATTATGAGAAGCCTATTAATTTCTGTGCATGGGCATTAAGACAGATATATCTTGTTTTGATGAAGCCACATTTACCAATCATGGCCAGGTAAAGCGCTTGTTCTGTTGACATTCCCTGTTGGTTTCATCAGGTGAAACGACAGTGTCCATGCAGTGTTTACGGGTGGTGTGGGATTGTGGGCCACCAGCTCTTAGATCCATTTTTAATAGACGGAATACTGAACACGATCAAGTATCGCAGCCTCCTAAGAGACCATCTTTCACAGACACTAGAAGGAGCCTCTGGTACCACCGTGATGGCTGTCCAGTCCATAGTGCACGAAGTACTGAAGCATATCTTCAAGAATTCTTTCCAAATCGTTGGATTCGATGCAGAGGACCTGTACCACGGTCCCAGATATGACGCCTGTAGCCTTTTTTGTGTTTGGAAAGCTGAAAGACATTGTCTAGAAGAACATACCAACTACAGCCGAGATGACGTGCCAGCTCGGACATCTCCGCTCAAATGCTAGGACGTGCGTTGCAGTCGTTCCATACTAGACAGGAAGCCTGTATTGCCGCTGCCGGTGATAATTTTGTACACATCTTGTGACGGTCAACTATCTCGTTACTACGATGACGTTGGAAGCTGAAGAAGTGAATTAAAATTTGTGCTGCGGGCGGGACTTGAACTTGGGTCTTCTTGCTTGCTAGACAAATATGCTGACCATTACACCACCGCAGCATTATGATCAATAGAGCTGCCTGAACTACCCAGGTCAAAAGCCCTCACCAACACAAACTTCAATTCACTTCTCCCCTTTTATTGTCACTATTACCAGGGCTCTCCGACATTGGAATAGTGCCCCAGAATTGGACGTAATGGGGAAGTACTGTACTACATGTGATCGTATAGATCTTAAATAATTTTCCCTGAGACATTCAAGTCTCTAATTTATCTACGATAACGTTTTTTTAATCTCATTTTGTTCGCTTTAGTTCGTTGCATCTGCTCGGGGCGGACGTCGTAAGACATCCGTTTAGGTTCGTTGTTAATCGATTAACTCAGTTTTTTTATTACAGAGGGCAGCTAACCCTCTGACCGAACACGCTGAGCTACCGTACCGGCGTTTTGGAAGCTGAAGAAGTGAATTAAAAATTGTGCTGCGACCGGAACTCGAACCCGGGTCTTCTTGCTTACTAGGCAGATATGCTGACCATTACACCTCCGCAGCATTACTGGTCAGAACCCACGTAACTAGTGTATGCAGCCAACTAGTGTATGTCGTTCTTTAGTGGGTACTACTAGAGATATTGAAGTAGTGTCGGTGTGGGAACGTTTCAAAATACAATATCTCGTAAATGAGTCACTCTGTAATCCTGCAACAAACACCACTGACATTCTAATTTACACTACTTTTAGTCTGATAATGCCAATAGCCATTATTCCATTTAAAAAAGGTGTATATATGCACAAAAAATAAACTTTCTAAGTGTTGTTACAATCTGGTGATCGGCTTACTATGAGTACCGCTGACTGAGACGCCCTCCTAAACACGCAGGACAGGATAGGTAGTTTAATTTGTGGAAAGGGGCTAAAATAAGCGGCTGTCAGTTACACTCGAACGTACAACCTTTTATTTGGGCAAATATTACAAGAGAAAAAAAAAGCTTTAGTTTTGGAACTTAATTAGCGGCTGAATGCGCTGTACAATCTCATGCCTTAAGGGAAAGACCACTTTAATTTAAAAACGGCTGAATGCCAGTAACTTAAAGCTCAACCAAAATCAGAAATTAAAAAGGCAAAGCCTTATCTTAAAACAGTTCCTTAATTAGGCTGAAGGTCCAAAGAATCTGACATTTTAAGACCAAAGCAACTTAAATTCAAAATCGGCCGAAGGCCCAACACTTGAAATGGAAATGAAGTCCCATGCTTCTTTACAGAGCGTAGGGGAACGATGCGGGAGACCCGCACCGCCTTACTAGGCAAGGTCCTAATAGAGGTGGTTTGCCGTTGCCTTCCTCCGACCGTAATGGGGATGAATTGTGATGATGAAGACGACACAACAACACCCAGTCATCTCGAGGCAGAAAAATCCCTGACCCCGCCGGGAATCGAACCCGGGACCCCGTGCTCGGGAAGCGAGAACGCTACCGCGAGACCACGAGGGCGGACACTAAATAACATTAATTTTAAGAAAAGTGCCAAAGGCTTTACGTACAAAAAATTCTCAAATTAGTATGAAGGCCCAAACCGTCTGACGCCTTAAGGGCAAAACAACCTTAATCTACAAATCGGCTAGAAGCCATACAAGTAGAAACAACAAGAACAAATAAGAAAAGGCAGTACACCCAATGGCGCTCAGAAGTTTCCGAGGGCCGGCCTGGAATTCAGAAACTAACGCTTGCTTAGGTGAGACAGGCAGTCGGCCCAACCATTGTCGATCCGACGACAACCCAACCGACAGACAGTCGGCGGACCCACCAGCAAGATAACCTCCGCTTCAACCGACCAGCACACAACGGGGACTACATTGGAACAACGTATAAGGTATTGGCGCCCACAACCAATTATACATTGAGATGTCAAACTACACACTGTGCTGGACAGCGACAAGACGATGAGGAAAATACATTGCTTGAATTTACGTCAGCAGCCAGGGTAGGTAACCGGAACGTGAATGGCCACAAGGCAGAAGATTCCGCTGGTACCCTTCAATTCAAAATAACCAAGTACAGTTAAACTCCACCGGAGGGTGACTAACATTTGTCAACTTGAAAACACACGTTGTTGCTCACGGAAATATCGCAACAGGCGGCAACGAACTTCAAACAGCACAATGTGAACAGCCATTGCTTACTGATAGATTAACTCAAAACTCAACTTCCATGTCCAGAGTCGGTGAGCCACAAACCTCGCAGCAATGGGAACAGCACCACACACTCTGACGCCGCATCTAGGCCTCCAGCTGGCCCGGCCAAACTACGCGCCGCTGAGATTACCTCGCTGCTCCACGCCAACCGACCAATTCCCGCACACAGCCCAGCCGGAAACTATAAGCGCCAGGCCAAAAATAGGCGAAAATCGATACACACCACTGCTGCCACTTGCGGAAAGAGAGGATAAAAGCATAATCGCGATAACTACGGGAGACGTAACACAGAAAAGCAACCAAGGTTTAATCCAACGCAAAGCATGAGCCAGCCACGGCTCACTGACTGTTACCAATGCATTCTGTGAAACTGTCCGCAGCTCGTGGTCGTGCGGTAGCGTTCTCGCTTCCCACGCCCGGGTTCCCGGGTTCGATTCCCGGCGGGGTCAGGGATTTTCTCTGCCTCGTGATGACTGGGTGTTGTGTGATGTCGTTAGGTTTAGGTAGTTCTAAGTTCTAGGGGACTGATGACCATCGATGTTAAGTCCCATAGTGCTCAGAGCCATTTGAACCATTTTTTCTGTGAAACTACACATCAATAGCACTTCCCATTTCCGGAATATTTGCAGTGCAAGTTTTAGGTGGTTCACCCTGTATCGCACCTCCGTGTCCACAGTTCACTGTGATACCACAGTAAATTTCATAGTGCGTGTAACAACAAAGAGTGTTCTGTGATGCGCAACGTAGCCCCTGGTCGATTTTACGTGACTTGTGTGGTTATCGAACTCGTTGTTCCACAGTCTACGAATGTTTTAAAAATTTGTTACTCATGTCCCATTACCCTGTACCATCACCCTCTCCCTTCTTCGGGTCGATGTTTTCCACGTATTCCTTTTGACGCCGATTCTGCGAAGAGTCTCCTCATTCCTTGTCAGTCGACTGGCCGGCACATGGGAGATGGGTGAGGTTGCGATGATGACAGACCCCTCGGCCAACGACTCGTCGTGCTTTTCTTCACTGCTAGATCTTCGTAGACATTTTTCAAGCGGCAGTGAATACCTGCGATGCTCTGGTTTGCTTGAAAAATACCTCCGTTACAGACGCCATTTCGAAGGCTACGTTTAGCGCCGCCGCTTGTCGGAACTTTGTGAAACTATAGGGCCTGGAGCAAGAATGTTGCACGATTTTCCACAGCAAATTCCGCATTTTTTCAATCGAAATTGTCTGAGAAAAGATGTGTTGCTTTACTTACTTAACGCCCGTCGTACACTGATTACCTTTCTTGCCTTGTAGCTGAAGCCTAGTTTTTACGAGAAAATTTTTTTTGCGTTGAGAAATTCTGTGAAAGTATCTTGATTCAAACTTGCAAAGATGACGTGCTACAGACGTAAAATTTAACCGACAAGAAACCGATGCCCGCATCTCGTGGTCGTGCGGTAGCGTTCTCGCTTCCCACGCCCGGGTTCCCGGGTTAGATTCCCGGCGGGGTCAGGGATTTTCTCTGCCTCGTGATGGCTGGGTGTTGTGTGCTGTCCTCAGGTTAGTTAGGTTTAAGTAGTTCTAAGTTCTAGGGGACTGATGACCATAGCTGTTAAGTCCCATAGTGCTCAGAGCCATTTGAACCATTTGAAGAAACCGATGCTGTGATATGCAAATGATGAGCTTTTCAGAGCATTCACATAAGGTTGAAGCCGGTGGCGACACCAACAACGTGCTGACATGAGGAAAGTTTCCAACCGATTTCTCATACACAAACAGCAGTTGACCTGCTTTGCCTGGTGGAACATTGTTGTGATGCCTCGTGTGAGGAGGAGAAATGTGTACCAATACGTTTCCGACTTTTGATAAAGGTCCGAATGTAGGCTATCGCGATTGCGGTTTATCGTATCGCGACATTGCTGCCCGCGTTGGTCGAGATCCAATGACTGTTAGCAGAATATGGAAACGGTGGGTTCAGGAGGGTAATACGGAACGCCGTGCTGGACCCAACGGCCTCGTATCACAAGCAGTCGCGATGACAGGCATCTTATCCGCATGGCTGTAACGGATCGTGCAGCCACGTCTCGATCCCTGAGTCAACAGATAGGGACGTTAGCAAGGCAACAACCATCTGCACGAACAGTTCGACGATGTTTGCGGCAGCGTGAACTATCAGCTTGGAGACCATGGCTGCTGTTACCCTTGACGCTGCATCACAGACAGGAGTCCCTGCGATGATGTACTCAATGACGAACCTGGGTGCACGAATGGCAAAACGTCATTTTTTCGGATGAATCCAGGTTCTGTTTACAGCATCATGATAGTCGCATCCGTGTTTGGCGACATCGCGGTGAACGCACATTGGAAGCGTGTATTCGTCATCGCCATACTGGCGTATCAACCGGCCATTGGTTACACGTCTCGGTCACCTCTTGTTCGCATTGACGGCAGTTTGAACAGTGGACGTTACATTTCAGATGTGTTACGACCCGTGGCTCTAACCTTCATTCGATCCCTGCGAAACCCTACATTTCAGCAGGATAATGCACGGCCGCATGTTGCAGGTCCTGTGCGGGCCTTTCTGGATACAGAAAATGTTCGACTGCTGCCCTGGCCAGCACATTCTCCAAATCTCTCACCAACTGAAAACGTCTGGTCAGTGGTGGCCGAGCAACTGGCTTGTCACAATACGGCAGTCACCACTTTTGATGTACTGTGGTATCGTGTTGAAGCTGCATTGGCAGCTGTACCTGTACACGCCATCCAAGCTCTGTTTGACTCAATGCCCAGGCGTATCAAGGCCGTTATTACGGCCAGAGGTGGGTTCTGGTACTGATTTCTCAGGATCTATGCACCCAAATTGCGTGAAAATGTAATGACATGTCAGTTCTAGTATAACATATTTGTCCAATGAATACCCGTTTATCATGTGCATTTCTTCTTGGTGTAACAATTTTAATGGCCAGTAGTGTAGTCCGTGGCCGTTTTTGCGTGAATTGTACGGTTATCGAAGTCATTGTTGCACAGTCTACAAATGTTTTAAACATTTATTACTTATGTCTCATTACCCTATCCCATCACCCTCTGCCTTTTTCTAGTCAGTGTTTTCCACGTATTCCATTTGACGCCGATTCTGCAAAGAGCCTCCTCATTCCTTGTCAATCGGCCGTCCGGCACATGGGAGATGGGTGAGGTTGCGATGATGACAGACCCATCGCCCAACGACGCACCGTACTTTTTTTCACTGCTAGATCTTCGTAGGACACTGTTCAAGCGCCTGTGAATACCTGCGATGCTCTGGTTTTGGACCAAGCTAAGGTCAGTGACAGCTTTCTGCTTGGAACGTACCTCCGTTACAGACGCCATTTTTAAGTCTTCGTTTAGGGCTGCCGCTTATCGGAACTTCGTGAAACTGAAGTCCTGAGGCGGGAGTGTTGCACGATTTCCCACAGCAAATTCCACATTTTTTCATTTGAAATTGTCTGAGAAAACCTGTGTTGCTTTACTTACTTAACGCCCGTCGTATATTGATTACATCTCTTGCCACGTAGCTCAAGCTTATTTTTTCGAGAACTTTTCTTTTCGTTGAGAAATTCTATGAAAGAATCTTGATTTATCTAATGTCTTGCTTCTATTATGAAGTGCAACGTCAGATGACCTGTCTGATGTCTTTATCTCTTCGAGGACAAATTGATAGTTGAAACTTCCTGGCAGATTAAAACTGTGTGCCGAACCGAGACTCGAACTCGGGACCTTTGCCTTTCGCGGGCAAGTGCTCTACGAAAACTGTTAGGACGGGGCGTGAGTCGTGCTTGGGTAGCTCAGGTGATAGAGCACTTGCCCGCGAAAGGCAAAGATCCCGAGTTCGAGTCTCGGTCCGGCACACAGTTTTAATCTGCCAGGAATATTCATATCAGCGCACACTCCGCTGCAGAGTGAAAATCTCATTCTGGAAATTGATAGTTACTTAAGAGATACTCAGTTTTCTTTTCGACACATGCCAGAATTGGAACTTAACGCAGGTGTTCATTACAAGTGCTTAGCGGCTGCATCTGCTGACATGTCCTGCCAATGTTTCTTCACGTGTCTGTGCGTGCAGGGTGGAGCGGTCATCCGACCAGGTGATCAAGCCGGTGAACCTGGAGGCGCTGACCAAGTGGGTGGGCCAGATCCCGGAGGACGTGGTGCGCGACATGGCGGAGATCGCGCCCATGCTGTCGGTGCTGGGCTACGACCCGTACGCCAACCCGCCCGCCTACGGCAGCCCCGACGCCGCCGTCGCCGACAACACGAACCGCATCCGCGCCGACGGCCGGCTCTGGGAGGACCGGGCGCGCTCGCTCCTCAGCCCGCAGCGCTCGTTCCACGCCCCCGCAGACGTGGACGACGCGGGGCCCGCCCCCGCCGGCGCCGCCTCCGAGCCGCCCCCGGCGCCCGCCGCCCCCGCGCCGGCGCCCGCGCACGCTTCGTGATGAACGCCGGTCACTCGGCACCGGACAGCCCGGCCTACCTGTCACAGATCTCTCAACTCGTGTGCGTTAGTGGAAAGCTCTTCCAGAAGACCGTAATGAAGTTGTGTCGCCCCAGTTGTAGCCACGTTCTATACGCCACCCATCACATGTCTTCGGAAGTTCCCTTGAATGTGGACGAAACGCGGGACTGTGTTCTGTGAATGAGACGAAGCTACCTGCTATTTTTCTGCACGTGCCAAGAGGTGTCTTGGAGACTTCTCGTACCCGTGACACTTTGACCGTCGACATCTTTTCGTTTATTTGGATTTAGTTTCGAACGTTTCGTTATAGTTGCAAGCATTAACTGGTTTGTTTCGTTTTGTTCATGACTAGAAATACTAAAAATAGTCTCTGTATAACATACATGTCACAATTTGTTTTTTTGACTGATTTAGTTGGTATCTGTGTAAGCTCGTTGAAGAAAGAATGAAAGACTTTCTTTTGTGTTGCGCCAGGCGAAGAATAAATTTAGCTTTAACTGTGTTGAATACCGCATTTTTTTTATTATTTGTAATGGACACGAAACTTCGTGTTCGATTTGAGCAGAATCAAATGACAGTCTGGAGTTGTCTTTGTAAATAAAATAAAAATTGTGTGTCTGTGAATACCTGTACACTGTTTCTACTCGTTTTCCAACAGAAGATATGCCCATCTCAGAACAGAAAAATAGGATGTCAAAAATTTTATGTGTTATTCCTCGGCAGTAACAAAGCAACTAAATATGGCCGCGCGGGATTAGCCGAGCGGTCTAAGCAGAAAAATAGGATGTCAAAAATTTTATGTGTTATTCCTCGGCAGTAACAAAGCAACTAAATATGGCCGCGCGGGATTAGCCGAGCGGTCTGAGGCGCTGCAGTCATGGAATGTGCGGCTGGTCCCGGCGGAGGTTCGAGTCCTCCCTCGGGCATGGGTGTGTGTGTGTCCTTAGGATAATTTAGGTTAAGTAGTGTGTAAGCTTAGGGACTGATGACCTTAGCAGTTAAGTCCCATAAGATTTCACACACATTTGAACATTTGTTTGAACTAAATATGATTTTTTTTTCTTCAGTTTCATTCGAAGACAAAACCGACTCGAGTCTCTACGTTTCTTGGAGATTTAGCTCAACATAAGCGTCGTAAATGCTGACGTACTGGTAAAGTGTTGTAATACCGATTCTCGTTTCAAGAAATAGATACATTTATTCACGTTGCCGTCAAAGAGACAGTGACATTCTGAGGATACGCACTGAATGACGTTACGACACTATCTCCCGAGGAATCACATATGGTACTTTCTAAATGCTTTGCACATTCACCCCAAAATTTCACTGGAGTCAAGGATCATAGAGATGCTACATGTCGCGTGCGTCGTGGAGAACCGCCCCGTCAATAAAACTCTCTCTCTGTCGGTCCATTATGGACTGGGGACATCGGCTGGTACGTACTTTTCAGTTCAATAAACTTTGCCAACAGCCGTATGCTTAAGGTTATTTTTATTTTATTTCGAACGCAACCAGTTTCGGCAATTCATTTTGCCGTCTTCACGCCCCATACGCTTTTTTCGAAACAACGAGATTATCCAGTTTTATGGCGCTGTACGATAATCTCGTTGATTCGAAAAAAGCGTATGGGGTCTGAAGATGGCAAATTGAATTGCCGAAACTGATTGAGTTCGAAATAAAATAAAGTAACTTAAAGTATACGGCTGTTGATAAAGTTTATTGAATTGAAAATGATAAAACTGAGTGTTTTCTCTTAATGTGTCTATGATAATTTGGAAACACCAAACCGTTTGAAGAGTGTTTGGGATTTATAACGTTGTGAATGGCTATAAAGGGTCCATTTACAGACTTTGTAACGACATTCAGTGAGAAAACTAGCGCACTCATTACTTATAGGAACGGACAGCTCAGTCCAGTTGTCGTCAAACATTTTTGGTCTGACATGGTTGGGTGGCACTTAGGGTCGCATATCTACCGATCTTACTATTTACTGGGTAACATGGATAAATTAATGAGCCCACAGTAGACTAGCTTTAATAAGGGAGCGATGAAGTGGCCCCCAGTCACCAAGTACAGACGGTTCAAAGTCGGTATCATTCGGAACACTTCGTGTCGACTGATCTGTGTTTCAGATTGCTACCACCCTCATCGACCCCAAAGTTTTGAGGGTGTAATTGCCTGACGAAGCGTTATTACACAGAAGAGCAAAAGAAACACGTACACCTGCCTAATATAGTGTAGGGCCCCCGCGAACACGCAGAAGTGCCGCAACATGACTTGGCATGGAGTCGACTAATGTCTGAAGTAGTGCTGGAGGGAACTCACACCACGAATCCTGCAGGACTGTCCATAAATCCGTAAGAGTACGAGGGGGTGGAGATCTCTTCTGGACAGCACGTTGCATGGCATCCCAGATATTCTCAATAATGTTCTTGTCTGGGAGTTTGGTGGCTACCGGAAGTGTTTAAACTCAGAAGAGTGTTCCTGGAGCCATTCTGTAGCAAATCGGGAAGTGTGGTGTGTCGCATTGTCCTGCTGGAATTGCCCAAGTCCGTCGGAATGCACTATGGACATGAATGTATGCAGTTGATCAGACTTGGTGGTTATGTACGTGTCACCTGCCAGAGTCTTATTTAGGCGTATCAGGGGTCTCATCCCTAGCAACTGCACACGCGCCACACCATTACAGAGTCTCCATCAGTTTGAACAGTCCCCTGCTGACATACAGGGTCCATCGATTCGTGAGGTTATCTCCATACCCATACACCTCCATCCGATCGATTCAATTTGAAACGAGATACGTCCGACCGGGCAACATGTTTCCAGTCATCAAAAGTCCACTGTCCGTGTTGACGGGCACAGGCGAGGTGTGAAGTTTTGAGTCGTGCAGTCATCAAGATTATACGAGTGGGCCTTCGGCTCCGATAGTCTATGTGGATGATGTTTCGTTGAATGGTTCACATGCTGACACTTGTTGATGGCCCAGCATTGAAATCTGCAGCAGTTAGCGGAAGGGTTGCACTTCCGCCACGTTGAACGATTCTCCTCAGTCTTTGGTCTCGTTCCTGGAGGATCTTTTTCCGGCACCAGTGATGTCTGAGATTTACCGGTTTCCTGATATTCACGGTACACTCGTGAAATGGTGGTACGGTAAAATCACCACTACATTGCCACGCTGGAGATGCTGTGTCCCATCGTTCGTGCACCGACTATAACACCACGTTTAAACTCACTTTAATCTTGATAACGTGCCATTGTAGCAGTAGTAACCGATGTAACAACTGCGCCAGACACTTGATGTCTTATATAGGCGTTACCGACCGCATATCAGTATTATGCCTGTTTACATATCTCTGTATTTGAATATGCAAGCATGTTTGAGTTTTTTTGGCGCTTGTGTGAGGGCATGATCAGTTGATTACTAACGGAAACTGTACTTTCACTTAAATATATCATGCAATATGAGACACTATCACACATGTTTAATAAACGATTTGAATGTCGGTTTTCTTCTACTCATTGCGTTGTACTGCAACAGACTTAATTTAATTTCATGTTCTCTCCATTTGGAGGTGACAGTGCTATACTGCACATTCACGACTCCAGGTTACTTTCGTGTCAAAATTTATATCACAGAAGCTGATCTGTACGAGGCACTGCCCTTGAGTCGTCAATACTGGAAGACAATGAGACATTCCACCACTCACATCCTCTAAGCTCGTAGTGCCACGCTACTTGGCCCTCAAACCATGAGGTAAGCGGCCAATTTACTTGCTCAAACTATTAGTGTCTCAGTAAGTATTTTTGTTTACTGGGCAGGAAAGCTATACTCTTGTATTCGTCTGTAAGTTGGTACATCCATATTATTATAAAAACCACGGGCGGCATGAATACTTGATTCGGGCTTCAGGTTGACGGCCACTGGTTTAATCTGTGAGTTGTTCCTGATTTATAAAGGTCAGACGTCTTACCGTGATACCTACCTTCGTAGCCGAGGTCGCTGACACACTTCTGTGTAGTGGCGTTCGACTCTGAGGTAACAGTTTGAACCTGGGTGATAGAAGAAATTTTCACCGTCAGTATTTGGTCTGAGAGATTGTGGCGTAAAGTTTCCGACCACCTGACATTGCACCAGTATTCCGAATAATAAATATTATAAACCTCTCTGCATTCCAGAACGAAGTTTTCGTTCTGCTGTGGAGTTTGCGCTGATATGAAACTTTCTACCTGACCGAGACTCGGACTCGGGACGTGGGACCTTTGCCTATCGCGGGCAAGTACTCTACCGACTGAACTATCCAACTCTGACTCACGACCCCTCCTGACAGCTGTATCTCCGCCAGAATCATATCTCCTACCTCTCTGCTTTCTCTCGCAAATTGAAGGTGTGTGTCACTGTTACTATCTGTCCCTCGCACGGGAGCGTTTAACTCGGCTGTCCCTTTGTTGTTACTTGAGATGGTCTTTGTTTTTCTCTCACTCTTCATTTCATTATGACTCAGATAGCCGACTTGCATCATTCATACGAAACCCATGTCCTCGTCGCCAAGTTACACATGTTGCCGACAGATGGAAAAGATATTCAAATTCGTTTCCTGACAATTCTTAAATCTCATAGTTCTGAAATCTCATAAATGGAATTAAATGAAATGCCCAGAGATCCTAGTGGGGTACATCGACGCCTTTCTACACTGAAGAGCAAAGGAAAGTTTTCACCTGCCTAAATTATGTAGGACCCTAGCGAGCACGCAGAAGGAACGCAACACAGAGGGACGTGAACTCGACTTATGTATGAAGTAGTGCTGGAGGGAAATGACACAATGAATCCTGCAAGGCTGTCCATAAACCTGTAAGAGTACGAGGGGGTGGAGATCTCTTCTGAACAGCACGTTCCAAGGCATCCCAGATGTGCTCAATAATGTTCATGCCTGGGGAGTTTGGTGGCCAGCGGAAGTGTTTAACCTCAGAAGAGAGTTCCTGGAGCCACTCTGCAGCAATTCTGAACGTGTGGGGTGTCGTATTGTACTGCTGGGATTGCCCAAATCCTCCGGAATGCACGATAGACATGAATGGATGCATGTCATCAGACAGGATGCTTACGTATGTGTCACCTGTCAGAGTCGTACCTAGACGTATCAGGGCTCTCATATCACTCCAACTGCATACGCCCCACACCAGTACAGAGCCTCCACCAGCTTGAACAGTCCCTTGCTCACATGCAGGCCCTATGGATTCATGAGGTTGTCTCCATACCCGTACACGTCCATCCTCTCGATACAATTTGGAACGAGATTCGTCCGACCAAGCAACATGTTTCCAACTGTCCAATGTCGGTATTGAAGGGCTGTTGCAAGGCGTAAAGGTTTGTGTCGTGCAGTCATCAAGGGTACACAAGTGGCCTTTCGGCTCCGAAAGTCCATATCGATGAAGTTTCGTTGAATGTTTGGCATGCTGACACTTGATGATGGTCCAGCATTGAAATCTGCGGAAAGGCTGCGCTTCTGTCACGTTGAACGATTCTTTTCATGCCGCGCGGCATTAGCCGAGCGGTCTAGGGCGTTGTAGTCATGGACTGTGCGGCTGGTCCCGGCGGAGGTTCGAGTCCTCCCTCGGGCATAGGTGTATGTGTTTGTCCTTAGGATAATTTAGCAGTTAAGTCCCATAAGATTTCACACACATTTGAACATTTGATTTTTGATTCTCGTCAATAGTCGTTGGTCCTGTTGTATCTTTTTCCGGGCGCAGCGGTGTCGGAGGTTTCGCGTTTTACCAGATTCCTCATACTCGTGAAATGGTCGTGCGGGAAAAATCCCCATTACATCACTACCTCGGAGATGCTGTGTCCCAACGCTCGTTGTCGACTATAACATCACGTTCAAACTGATTTAAATGTTTATAACCTTCCTTTGCAGCAGCAGTAACCGATGTAACAACTGCGCCGGACACTTGTTGTCTTGCATAGGTGTTGCCGACCGCAGCGCCGTATTCTGCCTCTTTACATATCTCTGTATTTGAATACGCATGCGTATACCAGTTTATTTGGTGCTTTAGTGTATTTGACGCCGCTTCGGCGGCTCAGGGCTCGGTGACGATGAAACGAAGATGAGGACAACACAACACTCAGTCCCCGACTGGTGAAAAGCTCCAGTACTGTTGGTAATTGAACCGGAGGGTCAAGAGGGAGCAACGCTAACAAGTACACCACGAGTGCGGACCAGCAAACACGAAACAATTGTTTCGGTGTTAGGAAGGCTGTGAATGTGTAATGACATATCCAGAAAACAGTGGGAATTTGAAAGAGCCATGCTTGATGGCAAGAATTAGTTTGCAGAATCCCGCTTTATAGTATTGAAGCGAGTACATTTACAAAACCTAGAAGTAAAAATTGTTTATTACAGAACTTACACGGTTGATACAAGATACTGCTGCTTTTTGCGATTTCACTATTACAACTGAATCTGCGTTGTGAACAATTTTTTTGGACAATCGTGTGTAACAATTGCAGTAACTTTGAATCCTATGAAGGCCTATTATTCTTTCTGAGTTTTCTAATTGACCCTTTTTTAGCTTGATAGAATGTAAATGAAAGCTCTTAGCACTCTTCTGTCGCACTAAATTTCAGAAGCCTGTATTGTCTTCTTGTCTGAAATTTTTATCGTCCACTTTCCACTACCGTGCAAGCATAAAATGATGGAACTTTATGGGAGTAGTGTTTGAGGAGAAAGCGGAATGGTGGAGCAAAAAAAAAATAAATAAATAAATAAAATAGTTAACTCTCCCTACAAGACAACTGCCTCGACATGCGAGGTGTCATCCTAGCGACAACTTCCTGCTTAGCACGCTAGCGGCATTCCTCCATGTTGTCAGGCATAATACAGTAACATACGCTGCAGGCAAGAGAGAAACCTGAAAATGAGATGGGGGTGCAGATGATTGGGTTTTGACACACGTGGCTCAATACGTGAGTGCAACCACTGGATTTTCACAACAAGCCTGGGTTCTACCGTTGAAAAGTGCCTCACTAGGATTCTCTAAAGATGCATTCCAGGCACAGCTCTCAATAGTCCCCACCAGTTTTGAATTCCAACTGTAACACGAGGCTGCTGGAGCTCTAACTCGAAATTATTGCGTGTGATTGTGGATGACTGGAAAAAGATGAAAGAGGTTTCCTTTGAACAGTCTTATGATAATTCCACTCAGCTCGTCAAAGATTTTCTGAATGACTTGAACAAATTTGAATTTACATTTTCGGCAGAAGTATTTTGTTTGACGCGCGTACTGTTCGGTGTCATGAAGGAGAGATCATTGGATGTTAACAACTGCATATGTAAGGTAAAGATTGAGTGTGGTATGCTAAGAACCAAGAGGTAGGAACGGTGTTTTACAGTTGCCTTTCAAAAGCCCAGAAAAATGGCAGATATGCGCCAGGATGTGTTCTAATGTAATGAGCCTAGTATTACGAAATATTGGATTACATTTTGAAGAAAATGCATGAAACACTTTGGGAACGTGAAAAAAATTCAGTTTGTTTGCCTTATCGATACCACAAAATTTGAAGAATACCATACGTGCTTTTCTTATAATGCACTGGAAAACTTGCAGAATTTCTTTGGGCCTGTATTCTCCAAGAAACAACGCTTTAAGAAACGAACTCTGTATTTTGTATGCCCATGAGAAATACTGAAAGAGTTCCACCGGGAAAATGTTAGAAATGCTTAATGAGGATAAGACCATTTTTACAGATATCGTATATACCAGGGGTGGCCAACCAGCGCGTCGCACGCAGCCCACGGGAGTTAATTTTTGGCCTGTGGAGCTGTTTCATATGAACGAAACTTTTATTTCACGTAAAACCCCTAATAGAGCATTCCATCAAGCGTCTTTCGAATCATGTCCAATTACAGCAGGAATAACTGATTGATTCAACTATCCTAAGATTTTCGCCTATTCCTGATCCAAAAAGAAATCACTATGTTGGATTTATTTTGAAAAGACCGTGCGCCATCTTGAAGGAAATATAGTTCGCCATGGCGATATGCAACCAACAATTAGCAGAAGTACGGACTGCGCAGGCGGATATGTTTGTTGCGACGTGCGAGTGAAACGAGTGCCAGACATAGCCAATACATTCCGTATTTAATTTTATTGCAAACGTACAACTCTATCGGCCGTAAAGTTGTGGCCCTTCACGTGCGTACGTGGTGCACATTTGATCGCGATAGACCTGTCATCACTTCAGGTAAGTAAAGTCAGATTTTATCTTTCTGCAATTAATCTGTGATGCTAGTCTTTAATTTTAGTGCATTTATTTTATGTATTTACTTATTGTGACCGGATACACCAATAGACATTAGCAACAGCTTCTGCCTCAGTACCTCCCATGTGGCAGTTGGGCGTCCTACTACAGAACCACATAGCCCATAAAAACACAGTCAGCTTACTTTGCGGTCTTAAACAACGTCGGGCAACTAAAAAGTAGATTTTGTAGGGAATTGTTGAGAGCTACATTGAACTACATTAGGTAACTGATATTTGATTCTGAACATCACGTACCATATATACAAAAAATTACAAAACTCCGATTACTGTGTGGTCTCTTTGTCAGTTTCCAACTTGTGATAAAAAATGTCTGATTTAGTATGGCGTCAGTTAGTAAACAAATATGACTTAACAAGAGGAAAGTTACAGAGGAGTCGAGAACTTTTCAAGACAAGTGGACTGTAAACTATTTTTTTGTGAAATATAAAACAAAAATCATATGTCTGATATGCAATGAATCTTATCTCTGTTCCAAAAGAATATAATAGCAAATGGCATTACGAAACTAAACGTACATATATGTTTGATAAGTGCAAGGAACAGCTTTGACAAGACCCAGTAAACGACTTAAAGGGAAATTTTCTGCTGAGCAGCAGACAGTTACAAGGACGAATTTAGAGCCAACATTCTATGTGAAAGCGAGTAATGTAGTAACTCTGATTCCGGAAAAGGTCGAAGCCATATTCAGATGGCGAAATGGTTGCTGGATGCTTACAGACCGTCGTTGAAACTGTAGGCTCAGAGAGGAAAAAGGATTTCTCAAAAATAAGCCTGTCTCGTCAAGCTGTTACTCCACGTGTGGATGACATTGGAAGACAAATTGAAGATTATTTTAAAAATCGTGCATCTGAGTTTATATTTTACTCTCTAACTTTGGATGAATGCACAAATATGGCGGATACTGCCAAATTGGCGATTTATGACAGAGGTATTGATGCACATTTTAATAAAACAGAAGAATTAGCGGCATTGTACCCACTTCAGAATAACGAGAAGTTACGAGATTTATTGGAAGCGGTTATACCGACATAAGGTCGCCTCTCGTTATAATTTATCAACCTATCGCGGCTAACAACGGATGGTGCTCCAGCAATGGCTGCAAAACACGAAGATTTAGTTCAGTTAATTAAAAACGAGGCCAGAAAAATTGGCAATACATCGATGCTAAGCTTTCATTGCATTAGCCATCAAGAGAATTTATGTGCCAATTCCCTCAAAATGGACCATGTCAAAACAGTGAACTTTATTAAGTTGAAGGGACTGATCACCGGCGGTTCCAAGTATTTCTGAAATCATTGGATTCAGAGCATGATAAAATTTCGTATTATACAAAAGTAAAGTGGAAAACTCGTGCGAAACTGTGGAAAAGAGCGTTTGATTGCAAGAAATGCAGTCAGTCTTTGAAAGCAAGTAAAAGAAACTCCCAGAGTTCGAAGATAAACAATGGCGTTCCGACTCTGCGTTCTTGGCCGGTATAACCAGCCACCTAAGTGATGCTTACTCCATGGACAAGATCAGCTGATTAATGTCATGCATGATCTTATTTCGACATTCCACATGAAGCTTGGGCTTTGGGAACAACAGTTACGGACAAAACACCTCACACATTTTACTACACTGTCAAAGCAAATAGATACCACAAAGGTGGCAGTGATTAAATACGATTTTTGATATCTGACTTGAAAGACGAGTTCGACAACCGAATCCAAGATTTTAAGAAACATTGTCTGCTTTTTTCTGTGTTTGCTATGCCATTCTCCTTAGACATGTGTTCACCACCGGGATATTTACAAACTGAATGCTGCCAAATGCAAAGAGATTTTTAATCAGATTAGTTTGGAAGAGTTCTGTAAAACATATTTGGACAAGAAGAAATATCCAGCATTTTACAAACATGCTTTAAAAATAATGTCATTATTCGGAAATATGTGTGTGAACTGATGAATTACATCCAATCACAAATGAGACCATGAATTACTGATGTTCATCCAGAAAACTCTTTGCATGTAGCAACAACTTCAGTTGACATCAACGTTGATACAGGACCAACTCTGCTAACACCCTCCCAACAGTCGCCTCTTGCACAACTATGAAAAAACCTTTATAAGTGCACAGCAAGGAAAAACAGCTATGCTAAACACCTACATTTTATTCTAAGTAACAGTGTTTCGCTAAGTGCAATGCAGCATCACGTAATTACAAAACTAAGAAATTAAAAAATATATTACAAACTTTATTCCTTAACAATTACAACTATCTTCACAAAAATCAGTTCTAAAAATATGACTCTACCACGAAATCAGGTAATGAATCAGTCTGAGCCCAGGCCATGTGAGCAGATAACTTTGATTAACCCAAGTGACCTGAACCAATAAAGGAAACACAATGCTAAATGTCTGTCTTTATCAAACTCGTGATAAATTAAGCCAACCCCTGGTCCCCCAACCCCTCCTCACCACCCCGACACCCCAACACCCTTTGATCCCCCTGACCCTTCAATGCCCCAACTGCACCAGCATCCCCAACGCCCCGACCATGCTGACCCCCGACACCACGACCATGCCATCCCCCCTGACTGCCCTAACGTCATGATGCCCAGACCTCCCCGACTGCTCTGACCATCCCAACCCCACCAACATCCAAATGTCCCTACCCCCCACACCATGACGTCCTGACTCCCCTGACGCCCTGACTACGGCAACCCTTCTGACCCCCCTTGATGCCCCGACCACCCCAACCCCCGATCGCCCCAACGCCCCTACTGCTCTGACCCCTCGAGTCCCCCGACACCTCGGTGGCTGTGACCCTTGTGGTAGATTCTTTTATGTGTTTGTCTATTTTTTGTTTGTCTGTTGTCGATGTATTATGCTCGCAGCAAAAGGTTGTAACAACATGATAAAATTGTCTCTGATAGTGCTGTTAAAAGAATTACTGTTTGTTGCGTGTATTAAGAGTGTTGGGAGAGACGGCTGGATATTTTTAGCAACTATTCATACATAAGATTGCAGGTTCGAGTGCTGTTGTCCACGTCTCTTCCCATGCACGTCGCATTCAATCTGAAACAATTCTGCTATTTCAATACTTCCAAAAATACCAATAAAGGTCGTGACGCTCACCTTTGTTCCCATGAAATAATAATGGTTTATTGTGTCTCTTGTACAATTCTCCACATAACATCAAAAGAAGCGAACAGAAAACTCTAGTTACCCTCAGTTACGAGTAAACCACAGAGAGAGTAATATTCCGAGTCAACGATATAATTATCATAGAGTCTCTCAGATAACATCTTTGCCACTTAGCTTTCTCACAGTCGATTCAGTACATTACATATTTATTACACTACACCCTGCAGACACCTGCGACTCCCCCCCAAACCCACTAACCTCTTAACTGCAACATAATGATAAAACAGATCTCGCACTAGACTAATTTGGAGGCACTCTATAGAATGGAAATGTAAAATTTCGTCTTAAAAACAATTTTGTTTAAAACAGAAAACAAACCAACAGCTTCCACTGACACTGGGCGTTGCACTAAAGACATCGTGAGCAGCATTGGTTGCCTTGCTCCAGCTACATGTGACAAAAACCAAATAACCTAACCCAACCTACCCTACCCTAACCTAACCTATCCTGCGAGCAACCAATGCAGTGACAACATGAACTGAACATCTTATCACTTCTCAAATCAGTCTTTACAAAATCATATTTCCAAAAAGCAACATCAGGGTGTATACGACCCGGGACAACCGGGAGATCCGGGAAAAACCCGGCAATTTTTTCATACGGGAGAAACCCGGGAATTGTTTAGAATTCAGGGAATTTTTCATTGTTTTGGTTTTCAGTTAAATTTTTGTGATTTTGACTGGTAAGAACCAATACTCTAACAAAGGATATTACTGTATCCCGCTAATGCAGAATAATCCTGCAGCAACAAAACATGAACAGGAGATAAAAAAGAAAGAAAATAAAACTTAAGTTGCAAAGGAAATGAGCCGTATACAACAACAAAACACAGTGCTCATATAAGCGTCTGCCAACAGCAACGTGTGCCAAAGGCTTTAGGAAGACTATTATGCAGTGCTTTGTAATAACAAATTGTCTCCGATGAGCGTGACGTGACAACTGTTTAAATTAGATTCGTTTGAGCATTTGCGGGCGGGCTCTTGAGCATAAGCAGTTTCGTCGCGTATGAGTAGTACCTTCTCACGCTTCTCGTTACAGAAGTGTGGCTGGGCGCCACTACTTAATATTGCCCCGGTTCGGAAATTAGGAAATCTGGAGCTGATGCCCAGAGCAGTTTCGAGTTGTGGTGGGAAGGTGGGGGTCATCTCCAGGTGACTTGTGTTTACGGTTAGTGAGTTTGTTGTTTCCTTTTCGTTTATTGCTCTCACGTTAAATGATAAACAAAACGGATTTTTGTGGCCGGGAGCTATCAAATGAATTAAAATACGTTCGCGTAACTACGGAAAAAATGTGTTATTAGTTTTAGATTTTATTTCCACCTTTCTGACAGTCAAATATTAATCGCCTTACAGAACAATGAAGTTATTTTGGCCGGTTTGTTAAAGAGATTTGGTTTTTATTAATCTTTTCTGTTGAGGCAGTCAATTTATTTGAAACGAAGTGTTTAATTTCACCCTATTGGCTAGTTTCAACTGTTTGCTGCATTTCAAGTGCACGTATGGCATTATGCCATAATAAAGAACCAAACATGAGATAGTACAGTACTGGTACTCCAAGAAAATTTGCATACGAATGTGCATTTTAAGCCGAATTATGCGTTTTAGTATGGTTCACGAAATTCCGACGCTCTTGAAGTATCCTCTGATGTCTTGTTTCTTCTATGACATAATGTAAGATCTTTTAATGTTTTACACGAACGAACATATGGGCTTCCTGCGTCATCGTAGCTGCACAAGCGTGGTGGCACTTGTTATCTGGCGCTCTCTTGCAACTGCTGAAACAAACCTATTTCTAACAGCTGGCGAGATCACATGCCATGAGCTATGACTGGCTTACAAAAGCGCATTGCAATCTCGATTTCAATGCTTCGGAAAGTGACATGCAGTGTTTGGTGGTATTCGAATTTATACCTTCGTAATACGAAAATATGCAGCGTACATGTTGCTGCACATCAAAGGTCTTTCAAAACGTGTTTTTCCCCCCTGAGTTACGTTTTCTAAAGTGCTGGGAAACTCTACCCCGGTATATAAAACCATGAACATTCAAAGGATTGATGAGTTTTACAGTGCAAAATAAGAGTATACTGTCACTTAACACGGAAAAAGTGTATTTTCACCCGGGAGAAAATGTTTGTTTTTTAACTGGGAAATCCGGGGAATTTTTTTTCCTTGTCCACATCTTCTGCATTTACACCTTTCTGTTCCGCTAATTATTTCCAGAGTGATAATTAGTGTGATGAACCCCCAACTCTCTCGCTTCTCAGTGAATGTTACACTGGCAATGTCAATGCTACCGACAATGAAATATCGCTTTGCTAGTCCTCAGAACCTCTTTGGTGTAACATATCAACTCAAAACTTCTATTTAAAAAATATTTAGTGCACAGTAATGAAGTATGAAAAGAGAGCTCACATCACTTTGTTGCATGTCAAAAGGTAGAAACCTTACAAAAATAACTCACACAACTTACGGGTGGTAAGGCCGCGACGTAAACAGACAACGTGACAGGCTTGTGATGATAAGCCGTTCTACGAGGTGTGTTCAATAAGTAACGCAGCATTTTTTTTTTCTCGGCCAATTTTGGTTGAAAAATGTGGAATTTGTCGTGGGTGGTCGTGGAATATTCCCGCTTCAGTGCCTATAGTTCCTTGAAGTTCCGATAGATGATGGCGCCATACATAGCCTTCAAAATAGCGTCCGTAACAGACGTGCGTTCCGTGGAAAGAGCTGTATCCGAATTTATTTTTGCGGAAAACCAGAGCATCGCAGATATTCACAGGCGCTTGTTGAATATCTACGGAGACCTGGTAGTGAACAAATGCACGGTGAGTCGTTAAGCGAGAAGTCTGCCATGGTTGCAATAAAGTCGCACAAACGTGTTCGATCACCCGCGTGCCGGCCGGTAGCACACATCTGTGACTCCTGAAGTGTTGGGGTGTGCGAAAACTCTCATTCGAGGTGATCGAGGGATCATAATCAAACAATGAAGGATGCACCCCAAGGGAAGCAGTACGTAGATGATGCAGCAAGACACTGGCTCCGATGCCGACCATACAGGCCCTCCCAGTAAAGAAGAGTACGGCTGCCGCATTGAACGGAGATTCTGCTGGAAAATTGGGTTTTGTGGCCAAAAGATTTTGCGAATAATATGGTGTATTGGAATCTATAACACCCCAACGACCCCTTACAGTCAATTAAAACAGAATATCATAATATGAAGTAGGGAAGAGTTATCTTGGCAAATACGACATCTTTGCCGATAAGCTAACACCAAAAAGTTTTGATAACAACAACATTATACATCACTGAGAGTTTTTGTTATGAAAAGAGGAGGAAGAAACCTCAGATTTAATTAATGGACAAATATCCAAGCGATAATTGCAATTAATATCTTGAAAGCTAAGTCCAAGGTGATGTTAGTCAGAGATAACTCTTATGTGGAAGAGAGTTGTAAGCGCAACGAAGAAATTCAATGCGCCTACAATACTCTTTCACAGAAGAAGTCGCTTGCTGGTTCTCGTCCTGTAAAGACGTGCGAGAACAATTCTTGTCTTAGGTATTGAGAGTACGGAACGCGACGAGATTGTTTTGCGTTCAGAAGTGTTTCTTGCGTGACGTGATTCACGAACTTCGGAAACTGATTTTCTAATGTGCATAACGGGTTAATTGAACTTTATTGACGAAACTAGTGAATATTTGGCTTGACTTTCAAATAGTTGGAACTATAAAAACAGTGGATAGTATATCAAAGGACTATCACTCAATTAGTCTCGAGTAGGACACAATAACACGACTTCACGAAGATAATACAATTACGCTGAAGAGTCAAGTTGTCGAATTGTCAAGAAACTTAATTTTAATAGAACTGACTTTACCAACCAACTGCGTGTGCGTGTGGTGCGAAAGTTATAAAGTATTTAGGCTGGCTCTGAGCACTGTGGGACTTAACAGCTATGGTCATCAGTCCCCTAAAACTTAGAACTACTTAAACCTAACTAACCTAAGGACATCACACAACACCCAGTCATCACGAGGCAGAGAAAATCTCTGACCCCGCCGGGAATCGAACCCGGGAACCCGGGCGTTGGAAGCGAGAACGCTACCGCACGACCACGAGCTGCCGACTGGAGTATTTAGTGGACAAGGGACAATAAACTGATCGTTCCAAGTGAAATATCAAGCGTGGACTACATTATTAAGTGATTTAATCAATGATAGTTAACCAACGACTGTTCGGCAGGGACAATTTAATCTGAATATCAAAATACCTACTTCATTAATTGAAAAGAGAACTTTTAAAAATTTTTTTAACATTACGGCGTAGGTTCACTCAGACGTGATCAAAGAGTATCTGTGGATCTCGCTTCATACAGGTTCAACAAAACTCCATAGCAACGAGCCAACAACGTACGAGGATAATTACAATGTTTCCTCTCAATTGGTGGTGTGTACGATGCGGATGAGATAAGATTTAACAACTACTGCATATCCGGGCAATGAATCATTCGCCGGCCGGAGTGGCCGTGCGGTTGTAGGCGCTACAGTCTGGAGCCGAGCGACCGCTACGGTCGCAGGTTCGAATCCTGCCTCGGGCATGGATGTGTGTGATGTCCTTAGGTTAGTTATGTTTAATTAGTTCTAACTTCTAGGCGACTGATGACCTCAGAAGTTAAGTCGCATAGTGCTCAGAGCCATCTGAACCAATGAATCATTCAATCTTAAATCAGAAGAAGCATCCATCGTACGAGTTCGCATGTCTGTCTCCCGTTCACCAACGGACACCTACGTCATCGCGCATCGTGTCTCAACTCCACTGCGAGAGCTGTGGCAGCAGCAGCTCTACGGCATCGACAATATCAGCACGCGGTTGGTGTGCGGGGACGCCACACAAATCCTAAATAAAAACAACCTGCTTTCAGAAAAAAAGAAATGTGTTGCATTACTTATTGAATGTCCCTCATATTTCGACAGGCAAACTTCTGGTCACCTGGCTGAAAGGTGTCCAAAAGGATACAAACAAAAGGCGACTGTCGAAACAAGATCCATGCCTACAAAAGGCGACTGTCGAAACAAGATCCATGCCTGTGTCACACGATTAGGAAAGCTGATAGTAGCGTCTGGCAGTGCGAGAGGAAGAAGGAAAGCAAGAAGAATAAGCAGATGAGAGAGGGCGCGCTGGTACCCATAACTTGCCTGGCTTTGCGACGCAGTTAAGTCTCTTTCCGCAGAAAGGTACAGCAGATTAGTCCCGCTGTTCGGTCGCAGTCCAGGGCGCGGAAAAAAAGAAAGAAAACGTCTAAAAGGAGAGCAAATTTTCTGGTGTAATGACTGGGGGGAGACACGGACTGCGGCAAGCACGTAATCTCGGTGCAGCGTTGCCCCGAATAATTGAACCGCTTTCGCCAGGGTGGTGGACCTCTTCCTCGAACAAGTGGGAGAGGTAGGGGGACACTTGCGGCGAGGGTTCAGCGACCGCCCGCCGACGGAGGCTGCAGCCCGGCCTGGAACGCATCAATCAAGGGGTCTGGACGCGGTTGCTGGACGTGGACGTCTACAGAGGGGTGGTGGGGGGGGGGGGGGAGGGGTTGTCCACAAATTACCGGCCGGCGTGGTATGCGTTCGGAGCGCTGGCGGCCGCTCGGCGGCGCTCGCCCGGTCCCGAACAGATGGCTGACAGAGCTCCCTTGCCCCGTCTCGTGCTGGGTTCATCTGGTTGTTGTTTATCGATTCATCCTTGTATTGCAGCGCTGTTTCTTCAGTTCTGGTGCAATCTCCCCGTTCTTAAAAACTTCGTGAGATTAAATTAACTGTATCCAAAATTTTCAGTTTATCCGATGTGTTTGCATGAAGCTGTGAACGAGGCATATTTGCAACAAGCGCAAAAATGCTCCTGTCGGAACACAAAAAGGCAAATGCGTTCCTCTTCAAAAAACCGACACTAACGTGGGGAATCAGTTGCCTCGGTGTTCATTCCGCATACCTCACAAAAACGTTTGACATGCGAAGGTATTCGCTCACTTTTAACACAGAACATTCTAAATACGAGTACTTTCACACGGTCTCTTTTCTAGCCTTCATACTCAAGCACCTCCCTCGCACTCCCGCTGCCTATGTTATTCCACAAGTAAAACTAAAGAAAAAAGTTCGCATAAACATAGGTCCGCAAATGTTTAGTTACGGAGTTACGGCTAATGAAAGATTTTTCCTGAAATTTAGCAACTTTGCTACTATGAAGCCATTGCAAAACTGTGCGAGATTAAAGAAAAGCACGATTTCCATTTATTTGGTTGTTATTGATCTGGTGCATCTAATAATACATGTCTCAGACGTGTATCTGCAGTAGTTTTCCAGAACATCCACTTAAGCAAATTTTTAATTTATTAACAACTTGGTCCAATTTGTTTTTTAAATTCCAGACAATTGCACAAAGTTTCCAACAGACGTTGTAGAGAATTTAATTTTGGAAAACTAGTGGTAATAACGTTAACTGAAACTGTATGAATGTGTCAGATAACCTACTTTTATTAATACCGTAGCACACGTGAATTCGTCTTAAACCGGAAAACAACAAATTTCTGTGTTAAGGAAATTGTACAGTGTACATACAATTTCAAAATAGACGCACAATAGATGTTCAAAAAGTCTGCAGCGATTTCAATGCATTTAGCAGTTAAGAACAACCCTGTGAAACTGGAACGAGCAACAAAATCTATTCATACATGTGCAGATAACTGCATTGAACTCGTTGGAGACTCTTGGAACATTTATTTTGCATGTATTGTAAAATTGTATGTACACAGTACAACTTCCTTCCGGTTTAACACGAATTCGCGTGTGCTACGGTATTAATAAAAGTAGGTTATCTGACACATTCATACAGTTTCAGTTAACTTTATTACCACCAGTTTTCCAAAATTAAATTCTCTACAACTTCTGTTGGAAAGTTTGTGCAATTGTCTGGAATTTAAAAAACAGACTGGGCCAAGTAGTTAACAAATTAAAAATTTTACGAAATTTCTTCTTTGTTTCACTGGATGTTCTGGAAAACTACTGCAGATACAAGTCTGGGACATGTTTTATTAGATTCACGAGATCAATAACAACAAAATAAATGGAAATCGTGCATTACTTTAACCTCGTACAGTTTTGCGATGGCTTCATATTAGCGAAGTTGCTAAATTTCAAGCAAAATCTTTTATTAGCCGTAACTCCTTAACTAAACATTTGAGGACCTATGTTTATATGAATTTTTTTCTTTACTTTTACTTTCAGAATAACATTGAAGTATTTGCATATCTTCGTGAATCACCCTGTGTGTCTCTCTCCCACTGCCTCCTTTTTCTCCCATTGATTTACAGTTTTTCCCTCTGTCACTGTCACCTCTCTCAGTTGCACAGTCTCCTTTTGCCTTTCTTTTCCACTGCCACTTCCTCCAACATAGCATGGCAGCTCAAAAATCCTGGTCAGTGATGTCTAACTTGTTTTTAGGGCTCCGTCCCTCAGTCTTTAGAAACGGTATCCTTAAATGATCATTTTTGTTTTCAGTCTGTCTGTCGGACTATTAAGTTCTCTTTTTCTCAGGAACGAGTAGGCGGTATAAAAATTTTAACCGTCTAATCACTGCAGTCAAAAGATACGGCCATTTCTGTCACATATCTTGATAACTCGAAAACTCAATCATCAAAACCTACAGGGCACTTTCTGTTGACCTATAATCATGAAATTTGGCTCGATTATATTTTTGTTGTTGTTTGTTATCCGACTTCAGACATGATATTAAAACGTCAAATCAAAACACCTTGAGCCGTCTATATTTCCTTGGAAATGGTTTATTAATAAGGGGTTAGACCCCCATTTGCCCATAATACGGTGGCGATTCTTCTTCTTCTTCGAATACTGGTACATAATGATTATATGGCGTCCAGTGGAATGTGATGCCACTCTTCGATCAGAACTTCTGACTCCTCTAGTGACGAGGCAGGCGGAAATCTGCTCCGGAGTCTGCGCTCCAATACCGCCCACAAGGGTTCGATAATGTTCAAAAGGACTGTGTTGGCCAGGGAAGACGCTACAGTTAAGTTGCATGCTCCTCATACCACGATCGTACTGTCCTGACTCTGTGAATGGGTGCATTATCGTACTGAAATATGGCATCGTTGTTGGGGAACAGCATTTGAATCATTGGGTTCACTTGATCCCCTAAAATATTCGCATAATCGTTGGATGTAACACGGCCTTAGAGAGTAATGATGGAACCAGCAAAATACCACGATATGACTGCCCACGCCATCAAACTTCCACCTCCATGCTTAACCGTTGTAATCAAGCAATCAGGGTTGTAGGCTTCTTTCGATGTTCTCCAGACGAAAACCCGCCCCGATGTTGGTAGTAACGAAAACATTGACTCTTCGAATCATATGACGTGTTTCCAATGATCAGCCTCCCAGGATTTATGCTCCTGGCACCATGTTTTATGCTTCTTTGAATGGTTGTCGTCACTAATGGTTTCGGTATAGCACCTCGTCCATGAATATTCACTTTCGGGAGTACTCGGCCTACAGTGTCGATAGATACGGGGTCACGAAGATGGCTATTGAAGTCTGCAGTCATTTTAGCCGACGTACTTATGTGTGTTTTTGTTTACACAATTCGTATTAGCGTATGACAATCTCTGTCATTTAGTTTTGATTTGCGCCCACTATTATGTTTACACGATAATGTCTTTCCGCATTTTGTGTAGGCTGTGATAACTGTTGAAACAGTTGCTCTTGAAATATTCAAAAACGTGATTGTCTTGGTGATTGATGCTCCAGTTAATCGGGCCCTCTTTGGAAGTCTGTTAGGTCTTTCACTGCACGCCGACTTCGGCCTCTGACCTCAGATACTGCACTACTCATAAACAACCTGCACTGATGCCTAGTCCGTACTGAACACGCACAGTCCGGCATGACCCGTGCTTTAGCTGCGTTGTTGACCGTCAAACACATCCATACCATTACTACCACTGTTCACATCATTTTGCGTATCCCCTGTATTTTTGCTGCCAGTTTCGGCGTTACAGTATCCCACCTTCAGAGACCCTGACTGGCGCATGGGAAGAATCCCCCCTCTTGTCTGAAAATGATGAAAGAAGGGATCCCGCTGTTGAAAAGAAGACTACTGACACCAGTGACTGTACGCTGGCCCCTATTTCGATTGCACGGGAGGAGGTGTTCTTGCTACACGTCGGTCAGTGGCGTAGTGTAACACTGAAACTGGTAACAAAAATAAAGCAAAGTTGGAAATAAGACAGCTGAAGGTGTTTTTGATTTGACATTTTATACTGAACAGGGAGGTCTCGCAACCATCCTGCATAAAAATGAGACATTCAGAGACTTGACATTAAAACATTTCGAAAGGTTTGTCACCACTGGGACCGATAACTTACCAGTATCACTGTCAATAACAGGCAAAACTCATTTACCCAGATTCACGGAATGCGTAAACCGTTTCTATACATAGTCTGTACGAAACCCTCAGTGCGCGGGTCCTTCTCACACCTGGCCAGTTTTTTTCCCTATACCTATATCTTTAAAATTTCGGTCGAAAATGCGCCCTCCTCTATACCTATGTGTTAAAGTTCTCTGGTCTTGTAGGGTCTAAACCACCCAAGCCTATGTATGGTCTCCACTCATCAGTATTTTTAATTTCCACAGTCTCCCCTCTATTTTGCTCCCACTGTTTCTACCTCCATACATCTCTCTCACTCAGTCTCTCGCTGACCATCAATATCTCCTCTCTTGTCGGATCCCACTGCTACTGTCTTCATCCATCTCTCACTTTCTTTCACTGCCACTTTCTCTCTCCCACCAACACTGTTTCCTGTCTCTTTCTCTTCCACTGGAACTCTTTCCTCTCTATTACACCGTCACTGTCTCTCTGCCTATCTCTTTCAGTACAAACAAGCGCGGAAATGTTCGCTCGTCAAAATTTTTGGTGAGGAAGGCGGAATGAGGATTCCTCACTTTTCTGTCTCAATCTTTTAAAGAAGAACATATTCGCCTTTTTTGTGCTCTAATAAGAACATTTTTCAGCTCCTCTAATAAGAGCATTTTCAGCTGGTTCCCTTCCCTTCCCGCCTGCAGCGGGATGTGCTGTTCGTACAGGATGGTCAGAAACACTCAGAAGGTTGTTAGCAACAAATTCGACAGGTCGTACATTGCGTCATTTCCGAGTTAATTAGCACTGCGCGCAAAAATTCAAGCGGGTCGCCCGCCACAACTAGTGTCAGTTGACTCATAGCGTAGATGGCAGCCTTTGTCTATGCTTCGATCCTGACTGCCGTCCCATGTTCAAGTTTTGCATCGCTCTCTTGTTCGCTTTTAGGAAACCAAACGAATAAATTTTGCGACACCGTCTCTAGCAGGCCGCTTCAATTTGCGCTCGTAGCAGCCTGATCGGCTGACATCAGTGCTAATTACCTCGGAAACAGCGCAACATATCGATTTCTTTTTAACAGTTATTTCTCAGCACAACTTGCAACACACATACAAGCTTCTCAGGCTGTTTCTGACTACTCTGTATAAAACGAATTCTATAGGTCAGTAAAGTTTAGTCATTTTATTTATGTACTTCGGCACATGTCTATACTATGACGCACATAAACTTTAAATAATTACGCAAAATGAAGGTTGACACAAAATCGTTTCCTTTACATTTTTGCTGGATTCGTGGCCTCGTAGTTCATCGAAAACGCCCAGATTATGATTTGTATCTTAAAATCGTAAAAATATTGTCAGAAAAATTTTAGTAAATTTACAATCTCTACAGATTTACAAAATTTTTGGTAGTCATTTTAAGTTCCTTTGAGCTGCGTTAATACCCGTTTTAGCCCATTTTTGTCACTGCCGTACCACTTTGTGTATATTCTTGAAGTGCCCGTTATACAGAAACAGCGAATCATGAACTTTTATTAGTGAAAATATGCTGAGTAAAAACATAGTTTGGTGACCTTGGGACCATTGCGATGACCACAGATCCCTTTCTGTGTGTTCACTACGTCAGGTAAAACTGTTTTTACGCTTCATACAGGATATTACGTGCTTAAGTACGGTGGTTTTGTACCTTTCGATCTCGGTAACGGATAATGATGTCAAAAAACAGTTTCAGTGTTGTCTCAGAATATCATCTTAAGAACATATGGTAAACATTTCAAAGATATGTCACGAACAGAAACAATAGAAGTGTCCATCCTTACAACTAATGCTTTTGGCACCCAAAAATCATGGTTTTTCAGGTTTTCTTCAGAAGCCATCCATGAACAAAGGGTGGTTTTATGAGATGTCTAAGTACAGCACACCTACCGCAAAAGAGCCAACCGATTTGCCGCATTTGCTTGGGCTGGAGGAAGTTTAATGTTTAAAATTTGACTCTACACTGTAGGATAGCTCCAGTGTGCCCGTTCTTCAGAAAGGTATACAAACGGTCACAAGGCTAAGGCTATTCAAAACACTTGAAACCTTACCTCTGTGATCAACGAAACCAGAGATATGCCCGCATGAAAAATCGTATTATCGTGCGCAGCTTTTTGGAATTCTACATTCATTACATAAGGAGTGGAAATGGAAATCGTTCTGAATGCCAAATCTGACATTTGTCAGGAGAATGAAATACAAAATATATCTCTGTTTGTGCAGAACTGAGTTATACAGAAAAAAGAAAACTGCGAAACTGTTCTGATACCACGCTCACCGCATTGCCGCAAAAAATATTTAGACAAATTAGAAAATAAATACTTTATTAACAACGTTCTAAGTGTCATACAAGGAAACTGCCTGCCTGCCAGTTGATTCATGCAAAGAAGAAAGCAGTATCCTGCCACTTTTAATAATGCTTTTTTATAAATAGCGCAACCAGCGGCTTCAAACCGGCCGGTTCATATTCGGACGGTAATTCAATTTTATAAAGCATTTTTTGTTGTCTATATTAGTTATTGGCTGCTTTTCCCAACAACTAATCTGAACAACACAACAAATGTAATATAAACGTGAATGGTCGACTGAAGGTGAACCCGACCGTTTGAAACCGGTAACGGAGCTATTTTATAAACACCATTATTAAAAGTGGCTGCATACTGTTTTCTTCTTTGCAAGAATCAATTTTTTTTTGTACAGAGTTATGATCACAGAAATGTCAATTTACAACAAAATACAAGGAAGAAAGTCTTTGTACCAAGTGCCATTAACCCTATAACGATATATAATGGTTTTCTACTCCTGAGTTGCTCTTCTAAACAACATCCGACATGCGCAAACCTGTTGCATCTTCAACTGTTGCTACTAATATTTTAGGTATTTGGGCTATGTACGGCTCTGTTTAAAATATAAACACGATGTAGTCATAGGATCGAGCCCCGTACATCAGCTTTCTGGCTCCGCAGCTAATTCGCTGCAAATAATAACCGGTAGATGTGTCCTCCAGTCAAATAGTCTAAGCATTGGCTAGAATAGCGATTTAATAAAATACACAGAAAAACTTAAATGAATAATAACAAGGGTTCTATTCTAACGTTTGTAATTGATGCAGAGAACAGAGAATTATGTTGAATAATGTTTATTCAAGGAACGACATCACAAATAAACGAGAAGTGGTCCTACGATATTCACTGAAAATACAGACAGAAAACACCCTTATCAAATGAAGCACATTTACGTTGAGAGCGTTAAGAGAATGGTAGCAAAATCCCCACGCTAAATAGTCATCAAAGATAAGAGTAAACTAAGATAATTCCGTGATTACAGTACATGAAATATTCACGAGCTCAAAGCGGTTGAGAGTTCAGCATGATGACTCAAAATTAACACATACAATACAAAGAATAGTAACTCATACTCTATCGCTCCTCATTTGCGTAATACAAGCGGAAAAATTAGAATAATACTGTGGAGCACATTCAGTCTTCTCGAAATATAAATCCCTGCAGAAGCTAAAGTATGGTAGCGGCCGCTCACCATGCAGAACAATCAACCACATGATCGAATATAGCTCATAATCATAAGGAGGTATGCCTTCTTGAAGCACAAACGCAAAAGTGTCCAGAATAGTTCCCTTGAGCTCTTCACTCGAAAAATTCCAGTCTTCACTTGACTCCCACAGTGTTCCACTGTTGTCTGCTTTTCTATAGGCTGACGGATATCCACAACAAAAATACCAAAAATACATCGATACATCGTTCTTACGCTCTACAACCATCATTTGACTCACCTTGACCATTTTACGGATTAAACTAATATGTTACAACAATATTTAAATAAAGGATTGTTGTAAACATTCGGTCACACTCAGACCATTCACAATAAATAGAGGTTTGTCTGTAAATAAATAAGTCGGCATTTTTGCACAAGTGCACTCACAGCAATTGACAACAGACTGGCGTCAAATATTGTTTAAACAATTATTTAGGTCTGCTTGTTAGAAGCATCTTTTGGAACTCTTTTACAAAGGTGATGTCAGCTAACACCTGTGATTGGCCAATACTTAAAGTGCCATGCTTTTGTATTATTAATTGTAATTAATATTTAAATAAAGTTACTTGCAAAGCAGGAATCTGTGATTAAATACATACACAAGTATGACAAAATATGAGGTATTCATGCTGTATTCATTTGCTGTGTAACTGTGGAGGATACAATGTTCTCACAAAACATTTGCACAATGAAGAGATATAAAAATCGTAATAAATCAAGAAATAAAATGTTTGCAGATACATAGCTTTCAGAGATGATAGTTATAGTGCAATGGTATCATCTGAGATACTGTATGTTGAAATGGCATGAAGTATTTAAAAGCTGTTAATTGAGCAGTTCATTGTGCAAATGTTTATTCTTTGAAATATTTACTTCTCTAGTTTTAAAGATATTGAAACTATTGTTGTGTACTTAGATGTACCTCATTTTTTCTGATATTACATATGTATTCAGATTTGCTGTAATACTTGTCTGTAAATTATTAAGAACTGTAAGAGTTTTGTCTGACACTTCGCTGTGATTAGTGCATCCGCTGCACAAACGCCATGTGAGCAGCTGCCGTCCAAATTCCCAGCTTTGGGATTAACACATTTCCGCTCGTCTTTGTACCTGGACTTGCCAGTCAATACTGGTCGGCCAGCTGGACCTGCTGTGGCGCTCCCTGGACCCTGGGCGCACTAGCCTTCAGCCGTACAACGACTTGACCTCCTCTCATACTACCTCCAGGTAGCCCAGTCGCTCATCTACATACACATAACGTTACATACCTCCACTTAATGTGACACATTAGCTCGCTAACTTGGCGCATTAAAAAAATGGTTCAAATGGCTCTGAGCACTATGGGACTTAACATCTGTGGTCATCAGTCCCCTAGAACTTAGAACTACTTAAACCTAACTAATCTAAGGACATCACACACATCCATGCCCGAGGCAGGATTCGAACCTGCGACCGTAGCGGTCACGTGGTTCCAGACTGAAGCGCCTAAAACCGCACGGCCACACCGGCCGGCCTTGGCGCATTAATTGGCACCAAGTTTGACGTACTTACATAACGCAACAAGTATGAACAGTCGCGACAATAAATATTTTGACAAACATATTTTCGTAAGAAAAACGAAGTATTCATTGGAAAATCTTTATAATCGTTATAATTGCGCTAATTCAGTTTGGATTCCGTAGAAATGTTGGAACACGTGAGGCAATACTAACCTTACGACTCATCTTAGAAGAAAGATTAAGAAAAGGCAAACCTACGTTTCTAGCATTTGTAGACTTAGAGAAAGCTTTTGACAACGTTAACTGGAATACTCTCTTTCAAATTCTGAAGGTGGCAGGGGTAAAATACAGGGAGCGAAAGGCTATTTACAATTTGTACAGAAACCAGATGGCAGTTACAAGAGTCGAGGGGCATGAAAGGGAAGCAGTGGTTGGGAAAGGAGTGAGACAGGGTTGTAGCCTCTCCCAGATGTTATTCAATCTGTATATTGAGCAAGCAGTAAAGGAAACAAAAGAAAAATTCGGAGTAGGTATTAAAATCCATGGAGAAGAAATAAAAACTTTGAGGTTCGCCGACGACATTGTAATTCTGTCAGAGACAGCAAAGGACTTGGAAGAGCAGTTGAACGGAATTGACAGTGTCTTGAAAGGAGGATATAAGATGAACATCAACAAAAGCAAAACGAGGATAATGGAATGTAGTCAAATTAAATCGGGTGATGCTGAGGGGATTAGATTAGGAAATGAGACACTTAAAGCCGTAAAGGAGTTTTGCTATTTAGGGAGTAAAATAACTGATGATGGTCGAAGTAGAGAGGATATTAAATGTAGACTGGCAATGGCAAGGAAATTGTTTCTGAAGAAGAGAAATTTGTTAACATCGAGTATAGAGTTAAGTGTCAGGAAGTCGTTTCTGAAAGTATTTGTATGGAGTGTAGCCATGTATGGAAGTGAAACATGGACGATAAATAGTTTGGACAGGAAGAGAATAGAAGCTTTCGAAATGTGGTGCTACAGAAGAATGCTGAAGATAAGGTGGGTAGATCACGTAACTAATGAGGAGGTATTGAATATGATTGGGGAGAAGAGAAGTTTGTGGCACAACTTGACTAGAAGAAGGGATCGGTTGGTAGGACATGTTTTGAGGCATCAAGGGATCACAAATCTAGCATTGGAGGGCAGCGTGGAGGGTAAAAATCGTAGAGGGAGACCAAGAGATCAATACACTAAGCAGATTCAGAAGGATGTAGGTTGCAGTAGGTACTGGGAGATGAAGAAGCTTGCACAGGATAGAGTAGCATGGAGATCTGCATCAAACCAGTCTCAGGACTGAAGACCACAACAACAACAATTGCGCTAATATTACAAAACACGTAACATTCTGTTCAAAACCTGCAATACTACAAGTAGTTTTACAAAATTACTGTAGTTGACAAAAGTTAGTATACCTTCTTCGTACATATGCTTTTCTTCCCAACTTGCTCTTTTTAGAGATGTCCATTCAACTGTACTGCCTACTGAGCTATTCCTTATTGCTGTATCTATAGTCTTCAAGCGTATCTGTTTATTCCTTAGTACTTCCAGTCCCACTTATTTGCTTATTGACTCTTGCTGACTAATCTCTTTAAACTTCAGCCTACTCTTCCATGCTACTACATTGTGATCTGAATCTATATCTGCTCCTGAGTACATGATTTCGGAATCTCTGTCGGTCCAGGATGCAACCTAACTGAAATATTCCCATATCTCTCAGTCTTTTCCAAGTATAATTTCTCCTTTTGTGATTCTTGAACAGAGTATTCGCTATTGCTACCTGAAATTTATTACAGAACTCAATTAGTCTCTCTCCTCTCTCATTGCTAACACAACGCCTCTACTCTGCCATAACCTTTTCTTCTACTCATTCCTCCACAACCGCACTGCAGTTCCCCATGGTTATTAGATTTTCATCTACCTTTAGATACTAAATTACCCATTCAATATCCTCACATACTCGCTTCATCTGCAGCTCGCGGCATCGGCTCGATACCTGAACCATCGTTGTAGGTGTTCATTTACTGCCGATTCTGATGAGAACAAACCTATCAGTGAAATGTTCAGTGAAACACACACTATGCCCTACCATCCTTCTTACTGATACCTAATTCTACTCCTCTTATATCATTTTCTGTTCCTGTTGATATTATCCTACACTCATCTGACGAGAAATCCTTGCCTTCTTTCACTTCAGTGACCCCCACTAGATCTAGAATGAGTTTATGCATTTCCCTTTTCAGATTATGTAGCTTTCCTACGACGTTCATGCGTCTGACATTTCACGCCTCGACTTGTAGAGAGTTATCCTTTCGTTGGTAAACAAACTGCCTATTGGCTTCTGTCTCGGGTTCTTCGGCCGACGTTCATCTAATGATTTTTCTGACGTTTCGCCAGCACGAGTGACTGGCATTGTCAAAGCTTCACCCTCCATTGCCGGTGGTGAACTGGAGCCGAGCTCGCGGGCGCAGACTATATGTACCTGGCGCGCCAACGTCCGAGGGCTTCTCCGCGGTCACTTCCGGTGCGCTTCTCCTCTTGCTACCTGCGACGTTCGTTCGCTGCAGTACGGGAAGCCAGGATCCGTTTACCGTAACACTTACCATGCTAAGCACTTAACTGCATGCCACTCCCTGTGTGCTGGCTGATTTTTTCTATTTTCAACAGACTTTAAATAGCTGTAAAGGACGTTTAGTTAGAGATACATAAAAACTACAGGTATGGTTTAAAACTTTAAGGTTTCGACTTTACATGGGTTAACAGTCATGTGTATGGGGCATATACGGTTTCCAAGAAGTGATGCGGATTTCTCCTCGATTTTGCGAAAATAAATTTTTGTCATCGAGTGAAGAAGTCAATTCTGAACACTTTGACATTTGTGATTCAAGAAGGCAGACATGCCTGCGCTAATGAGTGTTATTCGATCGTGTAGTTGATCGATCTAGCTGATGAAAGGCCGCTACCATACTCTAACTTCTGAAGGGATTTATATTTTGGGAGTACTCAATGTGCTCCAGACTAGCACTCTTTTTCTTTAATCAATATAAAGAAGAAATAAATTTTGGAAAGTGATCATTTGACACTGAAAAGACATTTGTTATACCACTTGCACATAAAGCATAGCTACATACACATAAGCTATTTTTCATAGTGAACCACAGTGTGATAAAGCTTGAAGCACGGAGTGACACACAAACCTACATTACACTCACTGCACTCATAAGAGGTATCTTTCCTCCCAGCTTTGCCAGTAATGTTCTTTTGTTTTCCACTACACACTACACAACGTCTTTGTGCTTTCTTCTTCTCTTCTGCCATTTCCACATGGTTCGGAAAATGTTTCTGCGACAATCGAGCAATCGTTGCAGATCCATGAGAATCTTCAATTCTCTCTCCTCTCTGTAACACTAACGCAGTGCAGACCTCCTGTATAAACTTAGGAGTGCTCAGTTTCTTCTCATTGATGCAATTGTGCAAAATACAACCATTGGAAACTGCCATAATTATACAGTGGAAGGCAGCTTTCTCCACCACTTCACTGTTTTGTGATTAAGTGCTCCATATGAAAGACGCTGATCAAAAAGGTCTACACCAGTTTTATGTTTGTTGTAATCCAGCACTGCCACTGGTTTCAACTTTTCATTGCCTTCTCTTGTAGCAACAGGCAACATTGAGGATGTGTGCCTGGTACTTATCATCCACACATCCCTCCTGTCTTTTCATCGCAATGCTAGCACATCGTTCTTGCGGCGGAATATTTGTTCACCCTTTTTGAGTTTACCCTCTTTGAGAGCCTTGGGCAATCCTTTTCTGTTTGGCATTACAGTCCCTACAAGACCAGTGTTGGCTCTAGCCAGTTCTTCGGCTAGCTGAACACTGGTGTAAAATCTGTCAACATATACAGTGTGGCCCTTACCTTGGAGTGAGCCGAGCAACCGCTTTACCACTGCAGAAGCACTGTCGTCCAGTTTATGGTCCCTTCCGTGGTAAACTTCAAAATTGTATATGTACCCAGTTTTGGATTCTGCAAGAATGTATAGCTTCATGACATATTTGTTTGGCTTATTAGCCATATAAACTTTGAAACCTACACGCCCTCTGAAAGGACACATACCTTCATCAATGGTTAGCGCTTCACCTGGCTGATAACTTTCTTTGAAATTCCTTACCAAATCATCCAGAACAGGCCTGACTTTATGAAGGGCATCGAAGTGTACTTCACCTTTCGTTTTTTGCTCTGAATCGTCATTTATGTGGAACATAGACAAAATATTCAGAAACCTGTCCCTTGGCATAATATTGGGGCAAAAATTGCAGCTAACCACTGGATCACTACATCAGTGACTGGCCATACTTGGCCTCTCATTGATTGACATGTGGAGGATAATAACCAGAAACGTCTTTGTTTCAGCAATTGTTAGCGTCCTCCACTGCTTGAATCTAGAATTGGGCCCTAATTTGTTTTGTGCTCTCAGTGTGGCCAGCTTCTGCCTAGCATATAGGTTTGTTTGTTCCTTCATAATTGAAATAACCCTGTCATTTATAAAATGAGAAAAAAAATCTAAATATTCACTAGACTGACCGAGTCCTACATTATTTAGCACACCATGAGACCCTGTAAATAACAAAATGTTTCGTGTTTGATCCACTATAGTCCAGTCATCCTCTGAAATGTCACTCAATCTTGGCCTCTTTCGATGATGAGTGGGGGGGGGGGGGGGGGGGGGGAAACACAGGGGGTGGCTCACCTTCATCTGACGACAAATCTGTGTCTGAAATAATACAGAACGTAACAGAACAAATCGCAACATGAACTGTCTGTGTTCTGCATCGATTTAGCAAGATGTTAGACTTACCTGGACTGTCGTTATTTTCCGGCATTTCGTAATCACTGTCACTATCGAAATCCGAAAAATCATCATCAGTAGGTTCAGCAAGTACTTCTTCAATCATTTTTCGAAGTTTTGCATCCTCATCACTCGCCATTGTGAGTAAAAAGAAGATAAACAAGCAAAAACCAAAATACTAGCGCCAAAATCAACGGTAAACAAACGACAGGACACCACAGAACACGTAACATACGCGTGAAAAACACACGTGAATTCGTTCGCAAATATATACGGATATATCGCATTACCTCACTAGGTGCTGCGATCTAGCGCTAAAATGATGAACTACAAGCATTACGGGACCTACAGGTTGTAGCGGGAACGCTAACAATGCGTTTGAAACACTAAAACAATGTGGAATGCGGCGGGACGTAATATTATGGCGCCCGCATTTTCTTCGTTTCCGCCCGCGACGTAATATTACGGCAGCCGCACGGTAAGTGTTAAGGCTTTCCTCTTTCTTGTTCAAACTGTTCGCGTGTTTTTGTATTTCTACAGCTTCTCTGAACAAGCGCGTGTGATAGTGGTTCTCTACAGCGAGAACTTCCGTGTCAGCGAATTTTATTACGTGGTCGGTCTCATTCAGTGAGTGCTCTGCCACGGCCGATTCCGCCACCCGCCCCAACCTGCGATGTCGCTATGCTCTTTGATCCTGGTGTTGATGGATCGTCCAGTCATTCCTACATAAACTTTTCCGCATGTGCATGGTATGCGGTATATTCCCGACGTTGCAAGTGGGTCTCTTTTCTCCTTCGCCGATCTAAGACACTCTTTGATCTTCCTTGTCGGTTTGAAAATCGTCTTTACGCCATGTTTGCGCAATATACGGCCGATTCTGTCCGTCACTCTGGGAATGTATGGCAGAAAGGCCGTACCCGACATTTCTTTTTCTGGTTCCTTACTTAGCCGAGTGTTTGGCTCTGTTACACTTCTAATATAATTTGTGGAGTACCCATTGCTCCTCAGGACAGTTTCCAGGTGTTGCATTTCTCGTTTGAGGTGTTGCGGCTCACATATTCGTCCTGCTCTCGTTACGAGCGTACTAATCATGCCTCTTTTCTGGCTCGGGTGGTGGTTTGACAGTTTGTGCAGGTATCGGTCCGTGTAAGTCGGTTTTCAATACACGCTGTCTCCCAGGTTTTCGCCGTCCCTTGTGACCAGCACATCTAGAAATGGCAGTTTCTTGTCCTTTTCTACTTCCATGGCAAATGTTATGTTGGCATGGAGGCTGTTCAAGTGTCTTAGGAAGTCACCGAGCTGTTCTTCACCATGTCTCCACACCACGAAAGTATCATCGACGTACCTGTACCACACCTTAGGTTTGCAAGTCTCCGAGTCCAGTGCCTGTGCTTCGAATTGTTCCATGAAGAAGTTGGCCACCACTGGACTGAGAGGACTACCCATGGCGACGCCTTCCAGCTGTTCGTAGAAATCGCCATTCCACGTAAAATAGCTTATTTCTAATCAGAATTTATGCAGCGGCAGTGTCCCGAAACTGGGACTGAGGAAGTTTTGATTACTGATCAAAATTGATACCGCTAGACCATGGGTTAGACTGTTTCCTCCTGCTGACTCGCTCTTCTAAATAGCATCCCTTACGAGCAAACCAGTTGTGACTCTAACTGTGATTTCTCGCAATTTAGGTACTTATGCAACGTACAGCTCTGTTTAAAAAGAATAGCCTCACATAGTGATAGGGTCGAGCCGTACACCTTTGCTTTCATGCCCAACAATTAATTCGTTGCAAATTGCTGTGTTGCTGCTGAATGCCTCCGTTAACCCACATTATCATGAACGTGCAACCCTGCAGTCAAATAGATTGGGCATTGAGTAGAATTGCCAATTAAATAAAATACACAGAAATACAAAATCAAAGTCAAACGAATAATTTAAGACTGAGGGTTCTAGTCTAATATCTGTAATTGCATTAGACGGCAGAAAATTATGTTGAATAATATTTCTTCCAGAAACGACGTCTCATATCAATGAGAATAGTTCCTTTGATATTCAGTTAAAATACAGACAGAAAATACTCTTATCAAATGCAGCACAGGTATATTGAGAGTGTTACAAGAGTGGTAGCAATCTCCCCATACTAAATAGTCGTCAAAGATACACGAAAACTAAGACCATTTCGTGGTCGCAGTCTGTGAAATATTCAATAGCATAAAAGAGTTCAGAATTTAACGTGAGGACTCACAAATTAACATGCGTGATACAAAGAGTAGTAACTCACGCTCTGTCTTTCCTCAGTTCTGTAATACGAGTGGAGAAAGATAGAGTGCTAGTCTGGAGCACATTGAGTACTCCCAAAATATAAATCCCTTCAGAAGTTAGAGTATGGTAGCGGCCTTTCATCTCCTAGATCGATCAACTACACGATCGAATAACACTCATTAGCGCAGGCATGTCTGCCTTCTTGAATCACAAATGTCAAAGTGTTCAGAATTGACTTCTTCACTCGATGAGTTTCAGTCTCGACTTGACTCCCACAGTGTTCCGTTATTGTCTGCTTTTCCACAGTCTGGAGCCCCTCCCCACCAAAGTACATCGTTCTTACATTCTAGAGCCAACATTTGACTCAACTTGACCATTTTACAAACTAAACAAATATATTACAACAATATTTAAAGAAAGGAATGTAGTAAGAATTTTGTCACACTTTGCCCATTCAAGAAACATAAATAAAGGTTTCTCTGTAAATGAATAAAAGGTACTGTTGCACAAGTGCATCTACAACAAATGACAACAAATTGGCAAAATATTGTTTGACAACTAATTAGTCCTGCTTATCAGAAGCATCTTTTGGCACTCTTTTACAAAGGTGGAGTGAGCTAACACATGCTATTGACTGCTTCTTAAATTGCTATGATTTTGGATTATAAATAAAGCTACTGGCAAGATGAGAAACTGTCATTAAAAACATACACAATGGCAAAATGTGAGGTGCTCATGCTGTATCCATTTGCTGTGTAACTGTGGAAGGTACAATGTTCTCACAAATATTTGCATAATGAGCAAATATAAAAAATAATAAATCAAGTAATAAAATAGATGTAGATACCTTTCAGAGGTGATAATTACAGTGCAATAATATCATCTGAGATATCGTATATTGATATCACATGAAGTGTTTAAAAGATATTGATTCAAAGGTTCATTGTGAAAATGTTAGTCAAATAAAAATGAAATGGTGTGGTGGTCCTCAACTACATAACCACAGACTCAGAGTTGAAATATTAAAAGTTTTGGTTGTTTTCGTTGTCTAGGAGCTCGGATATGTAGTTGCCGCATTACAGGCCAAATACTGCTGAGTCTACAGTGTACAATATGAATATACACATGAATCGAATGGTCGAAGGTTCCCATCACTCGGCAATTGCGAATTTTGAATGATGTATAGAAATTTATAAAAGAAAGGTTGCAATTAAATAAATTCTGCAGATACTATTTTAACGACTTTAAACGATGGGTTGGATAGCAGAAGTACCTTTAAGAATGCCCTTTATTACTGTAAAACACTTATTCGTTTCGATGGTCCAGCAACTAAATCAAATATAAGTTGAATAACAGGGAAACAATAGATTCCTACTTCACATAATTAGTTATGAACAACAACATAGCTCACTTCTAAACACGTAGTACGTCATCACTGCAGAAGCCACAAATATCTCACTAGTGGACAAGTCGGCACTACGAAATATTTCTATCTCCCGTGACCACTCGCAAACTGCTCCACTCTCTTAAGTCTTTCCCGCAACTGTGCGTCTGCCACGCCGAACTGTCCAGGAATCTGTCGTGTCCTCTCCCATACTGTGCAGAACTCCCCTGTCCTCTCTCAAAACGATGCTTCTCCCCCATTTCCATACAGTCTCTCCATGTTTCCTTTTTGGAACGATCGCTGTGATTGGCTGGAGCGCTCTCACCCTGTCTCCATGCCGATGCGCACTCACAAACATAATGAAACACATTCGAATTACTGGATTTACATTTAAATAACTTGAAATTAAATAAATATTCCTACAGATGGACCATAAACACGCTCTAACACACATTATTAAATACATAAAGAAATTAAATAAATATAGAGAAAAAGGTGGAAAAATGGGCCCCTGCTGGTATTATGGGCCCCCCTACATATTTGGAAGTACAGTCCACGAATTCTAGCGGAGAGCACATGAACTACTAAAACTAGTTGCCAAACTTCACTTTAGAGTGCGCAGACGTAGTAGCTGTCATGGTTTGTGAGTAGTTCTGCTGTGACTTTTTTCGCTGTCATCAAAAGTTTGAAAGGTTAGTGTTTACTTGAATAAAACTCAAATTTCTAACATGTTATTAGTAAAACTAAGGTAAGGTACGTATTTGGCTTGCTGTTGGGATACCGTTTTACGTTAATTAACGTCGGTTGCGAACCAAACTAACCGTAGGCAAAATCGTTTTTCCCAAGAGGGTGGATATATGGGCCCCTTTTGCTGCTGGTATTATGGGCCCCGTAAAATCAATCAGATTTTATGGGACCATTTACAAATATTGCTACTCTTTATGTTTCAGATGCCTCGAACACATCTTGTACCCCCAAAAAAATCGAAACGGCAATCGTGGGCCAAAGCAAATATGGCAAATGCTATTGTACCTATTAAAGAGAGAAAAAAATGGGGTTGAAAAAAGCGGTTAAAGTGTACTCTGTACTTGAGGACGAACTGGTTAAATATCTTCTCATTATGGAATCCAAATTCTACGGCGCATGGCCTACCAGCTTTGCACAAGAAATAAAAAGTTGGTGTTTCTGTCCCTGATGTTGACAACGCTGTATGTCTATTTTGTGAAGGGATTTTTTCAAAGGACACAAAAGGTAAACTTTGGGTCCAGTGTATAGCCTGTGGGATGTGGGCTCACAACGAACGCGCTGGATGCGAAAAAGATGCTTATGTGTGTGACTACTGTAAATAGGCTACGCGTAGGCTGTGAAAATAATCCCACCAGTAGACTAATTAACAATGTTCAGAGTGGATCTTTCTTTCATTATACAGAAAAATTTAATAAAATTATTTTTTTCAAATTTTTGGTTCTTTTTATTTCAAACTACCTTGGGGCCCATATTACCAGCACAAATTCTTGACGCAACAAAATGCAGAGTATCAGGAAAAAAATAAAATTTTGTTATAAATATTAAAAAGTTGGACCAAAACATGTCGTAACTATTGCAGGACGTACTAGAGAAATGTTTTATGTTAATTTCAGGTGATTATACTAAAAATAAAAGGTGTTATATAAAAAAAACAAGAGTGGGGGCCCATTTATCCACCTTTACCTCTATATCAAAGGAATAGAAGTAAGCCAGTAGCCTAATGTCTCTGTGATTTCTAAAACACAGTAAATAATTGACCAATTTCTTCATGAATAGTATATATCTGATATAAACAAAGACATAGATGTGTAACTGTGGAGTAGTTATGGCCTGATGCGATCGATAGTAATCAGCCACTTTGACCTACAGTAACTCATGCACTATTCAAGTTACATGCCTGTAATTTATACCAATTTAGGTTTACACTAATAGCTTTCTAAAGACACGCCGATCGACAAAATCGGATGAACCGTTTAGATTTTGGAAATTCGTTGCTGGGTGTTGCTTCTATAATTTATCATCACCATCAGAATCATCGTGCAGATAATGGTAACGTACATGTTTCTTTTTGAGCTATCATGATTCATCTGGTTACTATTAATTTTATACGAACTGTGAAATGTCTGCCATTAAGGTTTCACAAAGTCCGCCATCTTTGGCACTCCCGGCATGCCTCCTTCATCGACACAGCGTCACCGTGGAATTCCGAGCCACACGGTCGGCTGGGCCACCTGGTCCGGCCGTTGTGCGGCGTCACGCGGTTGCTAACGAGCCGTCGCTTGCCGAGCGGCCTGTGTGGTGGCCGCCAACTCTGAACTTCATATACACTCCTGGAAATTGAAATAAGAACACCGTGAATTCATTGTCCCAGGAAGGGGAAACTTTATTGACACATTCCTGGGGTCAGATACATCACATGATCACACTGACAGAACCACAGGCACATAGACACAGGCAACAGAGCATGCACAATGTCGGCACTAGTACAGTGTATATCCACCTTTCGCAGCAATGCAGGCTGCTATTCTCCCATGGAGACGATCGTAGAGATGCTGGATGTAGTCCTGTGGAACGGCTTGCCATGCCATTTCCACCTGACGCCTCAGTTGGACCAGCGTTCGTGCTGGACGTGCAGACCGCGTGAGACGACGCTTCATCCAGTCCCAAACATGCTCAGTGGGGGACAGATCCGGAGATCTTGCTGGCCAGGGTAGTTGACGTACACCTTCTAGAGCACGTTGGGTGGCACGGGATACATGCGGACGTGCATTGTCCTGTTGGAACAGCAAGTTTCCTTGCCGGTCTAGGAATGGTAGAATGATGGGTTCGATGACGGTTTGGATGTACCGTGCACTATTCAGTGTCCCCTCGACGATCACCAGTGGTGTACGGCCAGTGTAGGAGATCGCTCCCCACACCATGATGCCGGGTGTTGGTCCTGTGTGCCTCGGTCGTATGCAGTCCTGATTGTGGCGCTCACCTGCACGGCGCCAAACACGCATACGACCATCATTGGCACCAAGGCAGAAGCGACTCTCATCGCTGAAGACGACACGTCTCCATTCGTCCCTCCATTCACGCCTGTCGCGACACCACTGGAGGCGGGCTGCACGATGTTGGGGCGTGAGCGGAAGACGGCCTAACGGTGTGCGGGACCGTAGCCCAGCTTCATGGAGACGGTTGCGAATGGTCCTCGCCGATACCCTAGGAGCAACAGTGTCCCTAATTTGCTGGGAAGTGGCGGTGCGGTCCCCTACGGCACCGCGTAGGATCCTACGGTCTTGGCGTGCATCCGTGCGTCTCTGCGGTCCGGTCCCAGGTCGACGGGCACGTGCACCTTCCGCCGACCACTGGCGACAACATCGATGTACTGTGGAGACCTCACGCCCCACGTGTTGAGCAATTCGGCGGTACGTCCACCCGGCCTCCCGCATGCCCACTATACGCCCTCGCTCAAAGTCCGTCAACTGCACATACGGTTCACGTCCACGCTATCGCGGCATGCTACCAGTGTTAAAGACTGCGATGGAGCTCCGTATGCCACGGCAAACTGGCTGACACTGACGGCGGCGGTGCACAAATGCTGCGCAGCTAGCGCCATTCGACGGCCAACACCGCGGTTCCTGGTGTGTCCGCTGTGCCGTGCGTGTGATCATTGCTTGTACAGCCCTCTCGCAGTGTCCGGAGCAAGTATGGTGGGTCTGACACACCGGTGTCAATGTGTTCTTTTTTCCATTTCCAGGAGTGTATTTCCAGGGCGCCACAACTCGCCTGCTACCTCACAAGTCACACCGTAATGTTAACTTCTGTAGTGTTAAAAATATTGAAAATATTTTTATGTCACTGGCTGAGTCTGATTTTTCTGAGATCGCAGATGTATTGAGATTTACTTTAACATTTGTCAGTAAATTATTATAGATTCTCAAAGAGCTGTAAGCAACCGTGTTTCAACTCGTCTGACACGCCGCCATGTCTGGTGCACCTCCTGCACAAAGGCGATGCGAGCAACAGCCGTCCAAACTCCCAGCCTCGGGGATTACCCATCTCTGGCGACACTGCTTGCCTTTGTGTACCTGCACTCGCCTGCACCGGTCGCCCAGCCAGACACACCTGCCGCAGCGCGTCGTGAGCACTGGGCCCTTCTGGCGTCCAGTCGTACAACAGTTTCATCTCCCACCATACCACCTCCAGGCAGCCAAATCGCTGACTGACATATGTCTAACGTAAAAAGCACTAAAACGAGGAAATATTACGTTGTTACTAAACCATCGTAATTTTTACTTTTCTGTATTTTGGTTCAAATGGCTCTGAGCACTATGGGACTCAACTGCTGAGGTCATCAGTCCCCTAGAACTTAGAACTAGTTAAACCTAACTAACCTAAGGACATCACAAACATCCATGCCCGAGGCAGGATTCGAACCTGCGACCGTAGCGGTCTTGCGATTCCAGACTGCAGCGCCTTTCTGTATTTTATTCAAATGGAGTCATATTGGGTAGTTTATGTACTATTCGTAGTTAATTATAAATTATAAGGTCTCCAACGGATTGTCACATACAAAATGTTTTGTTTTACACACTGTAGCCTATAAAAACTTTGAGGTTCGCCGATGACATTGTAATTCGGTCAGAGACAGCAATGGACCTGGAAGAGCAGCTGAACGGAATGGACAGTGTCTTGAAAGGAGGATGTCAGATGAACATCAACAAAAGCAAAACGAGGATAATGGAATGCAGTACAATTAAATCGGGTGATGCTGAAGGAATTAGATTAGGAAATGAGACGCTTAAAGTAGTAAAGGAGTTTTGCTATTTGGGGAGCAAAAGGAACTGATGATGGTCGAAGTAGAGAGGATATAAAATGTAGACTGGCAATGGCAAGGAAAGCGTTTCTGAAGAAGAGAAATTTGTTAACATCGAGTATTGATTTGAGTGTCAGGAAGTCGTTTCTGAAAGTATTTGTATGGAGTGTACCCATGTATGGAAGTGAAACGTGGACGATAAATAGTTAAGACAAGAAGAGAATAGAAGCTTTCGATATGTGGTGCTACAGAAGAATGCTGGAAATTAGATTGTGGATCACATAACTAATGAGGAGATATGGAATAGAATTGGGAAGAAGAGAAATTTCTGGCAAAACTTGACTAGAAGAAGGGATCGGTTGGTAGAGCACATTCTGAGGCATCAAAGAATCACCAATTTAGTATTGGAGGACAGCGTGGAGGGTAAAAATCGTAGAGGGAGACCAAGAGATGAATACGCTAAGCAGATTCTGAAGGATGTAGGTTGCAGTAGGTATTGGGAGATGAAGAAGCTTGCACAGGATAGAGTTGCATGGAGAGCTGCATAAAACCAGTCTCTGGACTGAAGACCACAACAACAACAATACACTATAGCCTAGATTGGTGGACACTGGGAATTGGTACCAACTGCAGTCGCAAATTTTATGTGCGTTCAGTAATCTAAGGCTAATACTGAGGCACTGGGTGTTATTGTAGTAATACATGTACATCAATACAGAACTAGGTTTTTAAATAGTAGATCTGCAGTCAACAGAAGCCATTTCTCACATATTTTAAATTTTGGAACTTAAGAGAAAATCACAGCTTGGGACGAAGACAATGCACCATCTACTATCTCATGTTTTGGCACATGAACCAGGTCTCTGGACATGCAACAGAGTACTGAGAACAAAGCAGCACTGGAAACGTGTTTTCGAAAAAATGTCGTACACAATTTTTCCATTTCCACCCTTCATGTATACTTAACTGGTGTGATCAATAGTAGAAAAATTGTTGATCTTTCTGTCTGATCACTGCAAACCGCCTGAGTATTTGATGTAGGTGTATTCCATTATCTAACTTTTATTACAGGGGTGGTAATTTCTATGAAGTAGGAAGTCGAGCCCACAGTATAGGAGACTTATACATTTCATTTATGAAATATCTCAAGCCTACATTTCTTCCAAAAATTCGTATTACAACTTCCACTTCCATAATTTAACTGATAATCACACACTACCGAATTACTACTACAACAGCAACTTCCCCTATGTGACTCTCCAAAAATAACTGCTGGAAGTCTTCACACAGTCGCAGTTATGGAAACATAAATATATCGTTATGAAAATGTTACCAACCTAAGGCATGATTAGAATTTACGTTATTTGTTAAGTCAAGTGAAAATAAAGCTCTGGCGACAGGAAGGACATATAGCCACCCTCTGCTACTGGCACTGTCAAATCCAGATCAACATGCCGACCCCGTGGAGGTACGGGATAAGCCATGAAAAAAGAAAGCAATTATGAAGAAAGGTTAGTACAAATAATTTCACATGTGACATCAAATTCAGCAGACAACACAAATGTATTTTAATCAAGTCTTGAGTGTCGAATGCAGTGTTATGAGAACTTTAAAACAATTGGTACAATATGCAAATTGATGCTGATGTACTTGTTTATTTTAATTACTATCTCATACAATGACTTCAGTGCTTAAGTTACATTATTTGGTACATCCCACTGTTTTGTCAACTAGGTCAAATATTGGTATCTTCGGAACTCTTCATGATTTCAATAATTAGTCACGAAATTACTCAATGTTTTTGTCGAACATTCTGTTCATTAACTTTATAAAACTCCATTACAAAAATGAACCATCATCTTTCAGGATTAAAAATTATTGCTTTCAAGAAATGGAAACTATCATAATTCTGCAAATGAATTAGCATTACTAACTTGTCATTTGCAGAATATTTACTTATTCCTAACAGTGTTAGATAAATAATAATAACTGTGAATGAACAAGCACAATCTTAAATATAAGATAACGTAATAAGAGACACATTGTACCAAGTGATACACTAAATTTAGTGTCTTGTGCTGATTAGTATATCAGATGTATTACTTCAGTATGTCAGCACTGGTAAGTCTTTACTGGGGCTACGCTTTGTCTCCTAGTAAATAAAATACGGTCCTGCAGAATATTAGTACATTAAAGCAATCAGACAAGTCGTATACTCGTACAAACTAAGGCCTGCGTGCCGCATGTGGTCCAAAGCAAGTGTCAATCAGTGCCAGAAAAGAAATGAGCATCTATCACAAGATCGCTAAAAAAAATCAATTTATAAAGATAAATTGAATATTTTTAAATTGAAACTCACGTCAGACGATGCTGTTTCTCATTGGGCCATGCCGAATTTTTCCCCCCCTTTAGTGTTAAAGTACCGTGTATTGTGTGCGGCACAAAATACTTGTTTCCTTCGAATGTGGTCCAACTTGGTCAAAAGGCTGGCCACTCCTGTATTAGCCGAAAGACTACGTAGCAAACAGAACGCTTATTAAATGAAATAATTTTGCGAAAAACAACATTTCAATCGTGATGAAAGATTCTGGAGATTGCTTGCTTGCTTTGAAAATAATTTATTGACCGTCACAATCACAATAATTTAAACAAAATTAGCGGCTCCACCTATATACACCATATAAAATGCAACAATTATAAGACAGTATTCTGTAAATCCCTATTTCAAAGTATCTTTCAGGGTACCTAGAGTCGTTTGAAAACAGTTTCAAAGGTGTTGAATGCTACTGCTCCTACAGTAGAAGACAAATCAGGGAAAAACAGCAACAGACCGCATTGTTGTAAAGGCAAGTCTGAAAGGAAATGTTTTGACAACCCTGAACGTAGGGTTGCAAAATTATTCACGTCAACAGTGACCATTTTCTCTATGAATTATGAAACTTATCATAATTTCTTTAGGGAGAATAGTCCGTATTCGGTTCGAAAACCAAGAACTGATACCTGTGATTTCTGCCGGGAGTATGAAGTTATACTGAGTTTCAATACAAATGATCTTCGTAAATACCTACATGAAGAACACCAACTAAAGATTGCGGAGTACAATAATTCAAGGACAAGTATCTGAGATCGGCCAGACTCGACAACGCAGAGAGCTTAGTGCTCGAGTTTGATTGTGCTCAGAACCCACCTCTGCCTAAACTGAGCGTTACTGCGCGATTGCATCAAATGGCTCTGAGCGCCATGGGACTTAACATCTGAGGTCATCAGTCCCCTAGAACTTAGAACTACTTAAACCTAACTAACCTAGAGACATCACACACATCCATGCCCGAGGCAGGATTCGAACCTGCGACCGTAGCGGTCGCGCGGTTCCGGACTGAAGCGCCTACAACCTCATGGCCACACCGGCTGGAATGTTACTTGCATTGTTACAATGATCAGCCAAGTACATTTTACTGGTTTCTCGAAGGTCCAGAAATAAAGATTCAAAATCTGTTTGGTCCTTTTTATATGACATCATTAGTAAGAAACCCCAGGAACCAAACAGTATTAAGACTATTATACTTCTATTGGATGCGTGTGGATGGCCAAATAAAAATATGAGGGTGGTAGGATTTTGTACTTGGCTTTCAGAATCAAACAACGTAACCATACAGCACGTATTTCCAGTTTGGGGACACTCGTACAGTCAATGCGACTGTAACTTCGGCCTATATGGAAAAATGCTACGGAATATTGAAAACATTGAGATTGCGTGCCAATATATTTCAGTGCCTTAGAGCTACATAAAGAATCCAGCGACCTCTAAGGAGGTGAAAGAGTGGACATTATTGAGAGCTGGGCATCAGCTTTATCACCATACGACGTCACAAAACCCAAAGGAACGACACTATTTGGAATACAAAAATACGTCAGTTCATATAACAACGGAAACACGTTTTCCGTCTCGTCTACTTATACAGCAACCTTCAGTCCTTACAAAATAAAGAAATACCCATGTGGAAGACTGACATAGTGATGGCGAAGATGTCTCGTCCTGGGATTACGGATACAGAGAAGAGAGATATCTTCGCATTAATCAAGTTCCTTCGAGACAGCAATGCAGAAATGCTGAATTTTGTCGACCGTTATCCATCTGTGACAGACAATGACTGCTCAGGATGAGAAACAAACATGATGGGTAGTGACCACCTGTAGACTGTCGCAGACATCTTTGAGGACGGTGTCGTGTCCTATGTAAGACTGTAATTGAATAAATGCAGTTCTTTCAATTTGTGGATGATTATGTTAATTTTTTTTTGGTCATCAGTCTACTGACTGGTTTGATGCGGCCCGCCACGAATTCCTTTCCTGTGCTAACCTCTTCATCTCAGAGTAACACTTGCAACCTACGTCCTCAATTATTTGCTTGACGTATTCCAATCTCTGTCTTCCTCCACACTTTTTGCCCTCTACAGCTCCCTCTAGTACCATGGAAGTCATTCCCTCATGTCTTAGCAGATGTCCTATCATCCTGTCCCTTCTCCTTATCAGTGCTTTCCACATATTCCTTTCCTCTCCGATTCTGCGTAGAACCTCCCCATTCCTTATCAGTCCTAATTTTCAACATTCTTCTATAGCACCACATCTCAAATGCTTCGATTCTCTTCTGTTCCGGTTTTCCCACAGTCCATGTTTCACTACCATACAATGCTGTACTCCAGACGTACATCCTCAGAAATTTCTTCCTCAAATTAAGGCCGGTATTTGATATTAGTAGACTTCTCTTGGCCAGAAAAGCCTTTTTTGCCATAGCGAGTCTGCTTTTGATGTCCTCCTTGCTCCGTCCGTCACTGGTTATTTTACTGCCTAGGTAGCAGAATTCCTTAACTTCATTGACTTCGTGACCATCAATCCTGATGTTAAGTTTCTCGCTGTTCTCATTTCTACTACTTCTCATTACCTTTGTCTTTCTCCGATTTACTCTGAAACCATACTGTGTACTCATTAGACTGTTCATTCCGTTCAGCAGATCATTTAATTCTTCTTCACTTTCACTCAGGATAGCAATGTCATCAGCGAATCGTATCATTGATATCCTTTCACCTTCTATTTTAATTCCACTCCTGAACCTTTCTTTTATTTCCATCATTGCTTCCTCGATGTACAGATTGAAGAGTAGGGGCGAAAGGCTACAGCCTTGTCTTACACCCTTCTTAATACGAGCACTTCGTTCTTGATCGTCCACTCTTGTTATTCCCTCTTGGTTGTTGTACATATTGTATATGACCCGTCTCTCCCTATAGCTTACCCCAATTTTTTTCAGAATCTCGAACAGCTTGCACCATTTTATATTGTCGAACGCTTTTTCCGGGTCGACAAATCCTATGAAAGTGTCTTGATTTTTCTTTAGCCTTGCTTCCATTACTAGCCGTAACGTCAGAATTGCCTCTCTCGTCCCTTTACTTTTCCTAAAGCCAAACTGATCGTCACCTAGCGCATTCTCAATTTTCTTTTCCATTCTTCTGTATATTATTCTTGTAAGCAGCTTCGATGCATGAGCTGTTAAGCTGATTGTGCGATAATTCTCGCACTTGTCAGCCCTTGCCGTCTTCGGAATTGTGTGGACGATGCTTTTCCGAATGTCATATGGTGTATCGCCAGACTCATACACTCCTGGAAATTGAAATAAGAACACCGTGAATTCATTGTCCCAGGAAGGGGAAACTTTATTGACACATTCCTGGGGTCAGATACATCACATGATCACACTGACAGAACCACAGGCACATAGACACAGGCAACAGAGCATGCACAATGTCGGCACTAGTACAGTGTATATCCACCTTTCGCAGCAATGCAGGCTGCTATTCTCCCATGGAGACGATCGTAGAGATGCTGGATGTAGTCCTGTGGAACGGCTTGCCATGCCATTTCCACCTGGCGCCTCAGTTGGACCAGCGTTCGTGCTGGACGTGCAGACCGCGTGATACGACGCTTCATCCAGTCCCAAACATGCTCAATGGGGGACAGATCCGGAGATCTTGATGGCCAGGGTAGTTGACTTACACCTTCTAGAGCACGTTGGGTGGCACGGCATACATGCGGACGTGCATTGTCCTGTTGGAACAGCAAGTTCCCTTGCCGGTCTAGGAATGGTAGAACGATGGGTTCGATGACGGTTTGGATGTACCGTGCACTATTCAGTGTCCCCTCGACGATCACCAGTGGTGTACGGCCAGTGTAGGAGATCGCTCCCCACACCATGATGCCGGGTGTTGGCCCTGTGTGCCTCGGTCGTATGCAGTCCTGATTGTGGCGCTCACCTGCACTGCGCCAAACACGCATACGACCATCATTGGCACCAAGGCAGAAGCGACTCTCATCGCTGAAGACGACACGTCTCCATTCGTCCCTCCATTCACGCCTGTCGCGACACCACTGGAGGCGGGCTGCACGATGTTGGGGCGTGAGGGGAAGACGGCCTAACGGTGTGCGTGACCGTAGCCCAGCTTCATGGAGACGGTTGCGAATGGTCCTCGCCGATACCCCAGGAGCAACAGTGTCCCTAATTTGCTGGGAAGTGGCGGTGCGGTCCCCTACGGCACTGCGTAGGATCCTACGGTCTTGGCGTGCATCCGTGCGTCGCTGCGGTCCGGTCCCAGGTCGACGGGCACGTGCACCTTCCGCCGACCACTGGCGACAACATCGATGTACTGTGGAGACCTCACGCCCCACGTGTTGAGCAATTCGGCGGTACGTCCACCCGGCCTCCCGCATGCCCACTATACGCCCTCGCTCAAAGTCCGTCAACTGCACATACGGTTCACGTCCACGCTGTCGCGGCATGCTACCAGTGTTAAAGACTGCGATGGAGCTCCGTATGCCACGGCAAACTGGCTGACACTGACGGCGACGGTGCACAAATGCTGCGCAGCTAGCGCCATTCGACGGCCAACACCGCGGTTCCTGGTGTGTCCGCTGTGCCGTGCGTGTGATCATTGCTTGTACAGCCCTCTCGCAGTGTCCGGAGCAATGTGTTCTTTTTTCCATTTCCAGGAGTGTATATTCTACACACCAACGTGAATAGTCGTTTTGTTGCCACTTCCCCCAATGATATGTTAATACTAGAGTTTTAAAGAGGATTATTATCAGTTATAGTCCTTGTTATACATAATGCCTTCAGGAACAGCCTTACAGTGTACTGTTACTTTCGAGACTAATTATGTTTGTCGAATAAAAATTATTTTGTTGCTTTACGATTTGAGTACGCTACTTTTAGATTTAACGACTGTTTGATAATCAAATATGAAAAATTTCGTTTCCTTGTACGTGTCATACAGTGATCTATGGAGAAACAACAGTAGCGTGGTACTGTATTATCAGTTGTGATCAGTATGCAAGTCGTACACAGTACACTATCGCTTCATTTGTTCTGAAAGACTACCTCTTCTCTATTTGACTGAAATTTCGTCCATGTACGTGGGATTCAAATGAGTAAAAACACGATGTCAAATATTTGACGCTCTGTATTTCGACTTCCATATATTGCAACTGAGTCGTTGTTCAAGAGAACGCCTCATTTATACTGTTGATTCTGTTCAACAGCTCATGCAGATCTTTCTCGCTTTCACCGAGGACGGGAATGTCATCGGCGAAACTTATCATTATATCCTCACACCCTGAATTTTAATCGCACTCTTGAGTCTTTATGTCCTTCATTTCCTCTTCAATGATCCCATCTACAGGATGACAATTATTGAACTATATGAAAAAACGTAAATTAGTACGCACTCTTTATTCAACATGTAATCGTCACTACAGATATTCGGGTTTACGTTATGACATGCCCATACAACTGCCATCCTTGGCGATGATGCGGCGCAGGCGAATAGCGAAATTCTCCATGATACGCTGAAGTGTCGGAACATGGCTATTTTCAGCTCGGCAATGGTTCTGAGGTTATTGTTGTACACCTTGTTTTTAATATAGCCCCACAATAAGGCGTCACATATATTCATATCCGGAGAATATGGTGGCCAATCGAAGCCCATCGCAGTGGGTACCCCAGAACCAGAATGCTGTCCCCAAAGTGCTTCCCCTGGACATCAAAACCTCCCCTGCTCCGATGGGGTCGAGCTCCGTCCTGCATGAACCACATCTTGTCGAAATCAGGGTAGCTTTGATGATGGGGATGAAATCATCTTCCAAAACCTTCATGTACCGTGTCATCAAGGAATATCGCACCGATTATTCCGTGAGTGGACACTGTACAACACACAGTCACCTGTTGAGGGTGAAGGGAAATGCGGATTCTCATTCCCCCAAATGCGCCAATTTTTCTTATTGACGAAAGTGGGGTTCGTTGCTAAACCAAACCATAAGCATGCGCATGCTAATTCCCATCATGCCCCCGCGGTCGACCGTGCAGTTTCAACGTCCTAACACAAACCATTCAGATATTATGACGATTTTATTTCGTATATTTCAGTAATTGTCACCCTGTGCTATCAGTTTTGTCCTCTCGGAGTATTGCGGAGTAGCGCTACTGGAGGAACGGATTATGTGTAGTACCGTGGGTTACCTGCCTCTAGGGCCAAGTGAGAGGTGAAACTGTCAATAACCGTGAGATTGATTTGAACATCACAGTGCTTTACTAGTCATGGCCTACTCGTGCTAAGCCTTTGCCTTCGTCGGACGTTTGAAATGATTCATCCCTCTATTTATCGGACGACCAACAAACTGACATGGACTCGCTATTACAAGATACATGAGTCATCGGGCAGGCGACATGTTTCCACTGTCCTTCTGCTCATTGCGATTCTTATCGACGGTGTCACTGGAGCAACATAGGAATACGCACAGGTCTTCTGTTGCGAAGCCAATGATCAACGATGTGCGCTGAAAGGGCTCCGAAACACTTTTTCGTGCACCATGTAGCACCCCAAATATGTAACCCCTAATGAAAGCCCCATGGTAGCAAAAGAAATAGGAAAATTAGTTATCCTAACATTGACAGGAGCTACTGACAAAAAAATTAACACTATTGCAGGTCTGACTAATAGGAATACTATGTAACTAATAACGTTTATTATAAAGAAAGGACTAATTGAAAGACTATCAGATGATACGAAGCCTGAAAATTTAAATAAATAATTCAAATATATTCTTTACGAAGGTTATAGCCGACACCATAAATAGATCAGAGATAACATTTATCCAGGAAGAGCGTTGTAGCCGCATCGAGCTGTAAGTTCGCTGCGACCACAATGTAACACTGCAATGGAGATGTTAATTCAGTCTCTCTTGTACACGTCGCAGTAGTAGTAAGCCTATTGAATTTACTAGATTGTTTCAAACCGATATAAAGTTTTCAACGTTTTCCAGTATCGACTTGACATTCTAGTCAGAATTTCGAACTGTAGTAAAATAACATTTACGGTTTAGCCAGACAACGGAGCAGTTACTATATGTGAAAGAAAAGTAAATCGTTTGAAACCTGATTAACGCTGGGACTTAGCGTTCGTGATCTGTGATTGTCACGAACATCAAAGGACACAGCAGTATACCAGCCGCCGACATAAACTCTATTCAAAAATGGTTCAAATGGCTCTGAGCACTATGGGACTTAACATCTGAGGTCATCAGTCCCCTAGAACTTAGAACTACTTAAACCTAACTAACCTAAGGACATCACACACATTCATGCTGGAGGCAGGATTCGAACCTGCGACCGTAGTGGTCGCGCGGTTCCGGACTGAAGCGCCTAGAACCGCTCGGCCACTGTGGCCATCCGTAAACTCTATTATTAGCCTTGAGTAGAAAACAGCTACACGCAATCACGAAGAACTTACTGTTACGCCGTGTTGTCTGAAGCTGTAGTCAATGTCAGAATCGCTGATGCGGATAGATTCAAGACCCTGAATGACAGATTGGTGTTTTTTTAGTGCAGGTTTAAATAATTACGAAGTTCAATAAACTCCAATATAACCTTAATGGTTCGTGTCGGCTACGTCGTGTAATGGAAATTTACTGTGTAATCATGAAATTAACTATTTCATGAGAGAACGCAGAAGTTAAAGGTGATTTAGTGATTTTATTATCAGTGAACAGCAAGTTTACACCGAAATACGACGCTTTCTGTACGTTGTCCGAAGAGTATTATATCTCTGGAATTACGTAATATTAGTTGTTGAATTAACACCGTAGCGACGCCTTGACGGCGCTACATTAATTAATAAATCAACATCCTTGCAAAACTAAGATGTGGCATCGGATTGAGTGATGGACTTTATAATTCAAAATATCCTATTATCGCCTAAGCTTATCAGCCTGTCGCGACGCATATTTGATTGATTGTTTCAGATCAAAGGAGTTGTTGCGGTACCGAGTGGTGCAGTCACTGTGGGTTCGAAGTAAAGAAATTGACAGACGGACGCAGTTCCATGTCAACCAGACTGGGACAACCATCACGATCGAGCCGACACAAATGAAACGCCACAACCAATGTGTTATTCTGGTCTGCCACAAATGTCCGCTGTGCAGAACGAGCAATTATCCGAGCTCCACCTTCTGTGTTGAGGCGTCAAAGTTCAACACGTTGTCGCCTCGCCTAGTCGTGGTCTCACCGTCCTTTCCACGTATGTTCACAACAGCAGCACGCTGGAAGACGAAAAGCTTCGCCGTTCCCGGGTCGCTTGTTACCAGACGCTGGGCAATATTATCTGCCCTTTCTCAAAGCAGCTTTTCTCAGTGGAGTTCCCCATTAGCGACCCACATCGTCGCTAGAACGATTTCCTCTCCCCTCTGTTCCGTTTTTGTACTTTCCTTCTTTACGAGCCCACGACACCACCTGGCTGTGTTCAGTCTTGTGGTGAGCGGTGGTCACAATTGTTCGCCTCATCAGTGCCTACGAAGTGATCGAAATGAACTGACAAGGGGAGGCCGCCAATTGTGAAATTCAGATTCGATTCATACTGCGCATAATAAAAGCTCATGGCCAGAGGTGTAATGTGGCAAACCACCAAGATGCACTTCTCAGCCGTTGTCGAGAAAATCGACAGTTAAAAGAAACCGTTGCGGGGAAATACTCTCTACGATTAATGATTTTCTACAGCGTCATAGCGCAGCGGTAAGCGCTGGGGTTCGTAATCCGGTCGCTGGATCGAATCTCGCGCCATGCAATATTTTTTTGTTATTAGTTTTTTGAAATTCATATATATATATATATATATATATATATATATATATATATATATATATATACTATTAATGAATTGCTTATGCATGTTGGTGAAGGCGGATCGCTCTCCAATTGTACCGCCTCCATTTTTCCGTTTGTTTAACAGGGTGTACCAAAGCTGTCCCGTCCGCACTGATTTTCGACGATGTTATGAGTTGCGCTAGGGACCGTATCTACCTTCTTTCGAAGTTAGCAGGCGTCTACGCTGTTATGGGGCGGCTCGTTTCGGCCCATTCAACATCTGTCCTTCAAGTGTAACGAGCGAGTAACGGAGTTTATATTTCATACCTGCCACAGCAAGTTTGTGTTCGTGGGGTCTCTAGTCTAATTCGAACGTTTGACTTACGCTATACGTATTCGTTTCTGCGTCTTCCGTTAGCTATACGTGGTTAACATTATGAAGACAATTAATAACATTTGTGAAATACAACTTTGTTTGCGGAAAACATAATGATGTTCAAAGTCGCCAGTTTTTCCACGACAAACGACTTTCAACAACTTATTATATGCATAATTGTTGCAACTGATTGCCGGGAATTATATATATATATATATATATATATATATATATATATATATATATATATATATGAATTACAAAAAACAAATACTAAAAGAAAAAGTTGCATGGAGCGAGATTCGATCCGGCGACCTTCGGATTGCGAACCCGAGCGCTTACCGCTGCACCACCGCGCTGTAGAAAATAATGAACCGTAGAGAGTATTTCACCGCAACGGTTTCTTTTAACTGTCGATTTTCTCGACAACGGCTGAGAAGTGCATCTTGGTGCTTTGCCACATTACACCTCTGGCCATGAGCTTTTATTATGCGCAGTATGAATCGAATCTGAATTTCACAATTGGCGGCCTCCCTTGTGAGATGAACTGATCGATTAGGGTGATGTCAATGAAGACGCAGTAACGTGAAATGATATCAGTGACAACCCCACAGAAATGCTAGATCTGCAAAATGAGTGATAAATATCCCGCGAAAATTCAAAATTTGTTCGAGACTCAAAGATCCATTCATATGACTGTAAGACCGAATCATGAGAGGTAGCCAGAAAAGGGCCGACCGCTGTGACCGAACAGTTCTAGGCGCTTCAGTCCGGAACCGCGCTGCTGCTACGGTCGCAGGTTCGTATCCTGCCTCAGGCATGGATGTGTGTGATGTCCTTAGGTTAGTTAAGTTTAAGTAGTTCCAAGTCTAGGCTAACGACGATCTCAGATGTTAAGTCCTACACGGCTTAGAGCCTTTTTGAACCAAAAAAAGGAAAATAATCTGAGTCTCAATATTACGTATACGCATTGTAGCTCAGATAGATACGTAAAGTGGAAGCCGCTTTTGTCAGGCTATTAAGAGGTCATACGTATTTAGAAACCGCTGATTTCACGCTCACTGATTGCGAATTGCAGGTGAAAAGCGACGCAGCCACGATCGATTTGTAAGCAAGCAGCTCAAATGCTCTATACAGAGATCCTCAGACGTCAAGCAAGACAGAATCCACCGAACAGGAAAGTTGCATTGAGCGGCAGAATTCTGCATGGAGCAGATTCGGTGTCTACAGCAGATCCTATGTAAATGAGCATTATCTTCAGTTAAGATTGTACACTAAGAAGGATTTGCAATGCTTGTCGTTACCAAGCCGTGGCTGGCTCATGCTATGCGTTGGATTTAACCTTGGTTACTATTCTATGTTTAGTCTCCCGCAGTTATCGCGATTATCCTCTTATCCTCTCTTTCCGCGGGTGGCAGCAGCGGTGTGTATCGATATCCGCACCTTGGACTATCTTTGGCCTGGCGCTTATAGTTTCCAGCTGGGCTGTGTGCGGGCAGTAGGTCGGTTGGCGTGTGTAATGGTACTTGAATTGCGTAACCATTACGGCACCTCACCTCAACCTCTCGATACCAGAAATATTCTACTGTGTTTCTATAAAATAGTCAACATATTTCTGTGACAACATTCAGATTTGATTTCATTAATGTAGAGGTACTTCGATACATCGATATGTATATATTGCAATGATATTATTCTTATGTGTATTCTTTCTCTTGTCACTATGATCGTTGACGTACTTGTAACTCTGATTTTTGGGCGCGAAAGCGGTTATTAGAGAGTCAAGCTTTGGTCGTCATGTTAAAAAGACGAAAATTGTAGTCAGTTTATGAAATGTGAACTTTAACAGTGAGGAAGATATTTTCAAGTATGTTTTATATTGTGAAGTGATGTTTTGGAACGAGTTACGTGATATTGCAACAAAAGTAATAAAAAAGAAGTCTAACTTAAATTCGGAGTGCTGATTACCTTTTTACATCACCATTGTGCTAACTTGCAAAAGTTTAATTTTCAAGAATGGTTTATGAAACACATCTATAAATCTTTTGAATATCGCAGAATAACACCTAGGCCTCTTTGCATCCGAGCTTGGAATCATTACTACCTAGATTTTCGACGATTGAGCCATGAGTTCACAACGAGACCAGCGTGGGAAACACGAAAAGATGAGTGCCTAGTTTATCCATTATTTTAAGAAATGACTTTATTAACTGTGCTCTAATGACACCTGCCACATAATATAACATTGTTGTTAAATGCCATATTTAGCAGCCATATTTAGCAGCATGAGCAACAGTACAATCATAATTAATTTTTGACCTTTGTTGTGGTAGGATTGTTAGACGTGGAGCAGCGATGAAGTCTCCACGGCGCATAGTTTGCCAGGACCCGCTGGTGGCCTCTATGCAGCGTCGGAGTGGGGGGGGGGGGGGGGTGCTGTTCCCATTGGTACGAGGTTCGAGGCTCATCGATCCTGGACACAAAAGTTGAGCTTTGCCTTAATCTACGAGCAAGTCACGACTGTTCACATTGTGTCGCTTGGAGTTCGTTGTCGGCTGTTGGGATATTCCCGCGACCAACAACGTGTGTTTTCAAGTTGGCAAATTTTAGCCATCCTCCGGTGGGGTTTAACTATACTTGGTTATCTTTAATTGAAGTGCAACAGCGGAATCTCCTGACTTGTGGCCATTCACGTTCCGGTGACCTGCCCTGGCTGTTGACGTAAATTCAAGCAGTGTAGTTTGCTCATTGTGTTGTCGCTGTCCAGCACAGTGTGTAGTTTGACATCTCAATGTATAATTGGTCGTGGGTGCAAATACCTTCGACGTTGTTCCATCGAACTCCCTGTTGCGTGCTGGTCGGGTGAAGCGGAGGTTAGCTTGTCGGTGGGTCCGTTGACTGTCTGTCAGTTGGTTGTCGTCGGATCGACAATGGTTGGACCGACGGCCTGTCTTACCTAGGCGAGCGTTAGTGTTTTAATTCCAGGTCGACCCTCGGAACTTCTGAGTGCCCTTGGGTGTACTGCCTTTTCTTGTTTGTTGTTGTTGTTTGTACTTGTATGACTTCTGGCCGATTTTTAGATTAAGGTTGTTTCCTCATTAAGGCATCAGATGGTTTGGGCTTTCAGCGTAATTTCAGAACTGTTTTATGTAAAGCCTTTGGTATTTTTAAAATTAATTTTATTGAGTCTTAAGTGTTGGGCCTTCAGCCGATTTTGAATTTAAGTTGTTTGCTCTTAATGTGTCAGATTCTTTGGGCCTTCAGTCCAATTAAGGAACTGTTTTAAGGCATTACCTTTTAAATTTCTGATTTTGGTTGAGCTTTCAGTTATTGGATTTCACCTGTTTTTAAATTAAAGTGGTCTTTCCCTTAAGGCATGAGATTGTACGGCGCATTCAGCCTCTAATTAAGGTCCAAAACGAAAGCTGTGGTTTTTAAAAATATTTTTCTTGGCTCTTGTAATGTTTGATCAAATAAAAGGTTGTATGTTCGAGTGTAACTGACAGCCGCTTATTTTGGCCCCTTTCCAGAACATAAACTACCTGTCCCGTCCTGCGCCTTTAGCAGGGGGTCTCAGGTACGTACTCCTGGACTAGCGTTACTGGTTTCCATTGTATATTTGTATGCGTGTATCTGTGCCTTAAGTCACTTCCATTGTGACGAGTACTTGAACCTAAGGGTTTGACTAGAACTACAGAAAGTGGCTCTTACATACCTCGTGGTCTGTAGTGCCACACATCACTGTGTATCGTCGAATCTTAATAAAATTAAGGGCCCGAGTGGCCTTTTGTTCTGGTAATTTACACTGGGGTGACAGAAGTCATGGGATACATTTGCAGATGGAGGTGGTATCACTTACACAAGATGTAAAAGTGCAGTGCGTTGGTGGAGCTGTCATTTCTACTCAGGTGAATCATGTGTGAGCTCCAGCAAATCACATTTACAGGAATTAATGCAAGGGCTAGGCCGCAAGTTCTGACATCATTCATTATTTTCCAAGTGATTCTCATTTATCAAACTTTTTTTAGAGCAGCAATAGTAAAACACGATGAAATAATTTTTTAGATATCAGCAGTTCTTTAAACAGTGAGTGAAATGCTTTGAATTCAAAGGAGCACAATGGCTTAACCAATTTAACAACGATAGCATAATGATGCCAAGCTAACACAATGGTTTTAAATTCCAGACCCAAGATTTAACACTGTCTTTTAAGAGACTTGACAAATTTAAAGCAAAATTTTTGAAAGTCAAATGTATCGATGACTAGCACAAATTTAGTAACGGGTAAAATGTATCAACAATTTAAATGTCGCAAGCTAACAGAATGATTTTAAATTACAGACCAAAATTTAACACAGTCATTTGAGAGAGTTGAAAAATTTAAACAATACAAGGGCCAGCAAATGGTCAGCTGTCCATGGAAAGGCAACGGCACCAAAAGGAATCCAAGTCACGAGACAAAAAGTACGCGAACTCTGAAAAGATTTAGGTCGACGCGAACCGACGAAGAAAAAACTTAAGTAGCAGTCATCATGCCGTAGAGATGCTTCACACAAAGTAAAGGCATGGGCGAATCCCAAATGCCGGCTCCCTCTTGACAGCCGAGGTGACTGCAGAAACAGGAGCTGACTCATCAGGCAACATAAAAGCGCTCGTAAAATAAGCGTCCTGCGACAAGAAGATGCCTCGAAACACGAACAGGTGCGTTGTTAGTACGATAGCAAACATTCAGCAAATAGCTGCCGGAATAAGCCATCCAGAATAAGGTACAACAACAGTCGGAAAACGGCGATTAACAAACTAAGAACTTCAAGAATAGCACAATTTAAACACTGACGAAAACCAAGTATATTCATGTAACCAAGCTACAAACATAGTTTAAATGGGTTTTAAACAACTTCCCTTCGGGGTTGAAATCCTGGTTCTATTAATAACATAACTGTCAGAGACCAGTAAAAGATGGCCCACAGACCGAATCAGGCTCTACGAATCAGGTAAGGAATCTCACCTTACAACACCCAAGGGTGCCAACACGGAAAATTAGACAGCTCTCCGCTGGCACACCTGGTATACTAACACGAGGTGCGACAATAAAGTAATGAGACTGATGTGAAAAAAATGTTGCTTACCGTTTTAGTCAAGTTTAGTATTGTCTCCTTCAGAGTAGTTCCCTTCTGATTGCACACACTTTTTCCAGCGCTTCTACCATTGATGGTAACATTTCCGGAACTCATCTTCTGTAATATCCTCCGACACCCATTCACAGCTTTTTGGACATCTTGCGTTGTTTGAAACGGTGTTCCTAGACAGCCGTTTTGACTCTTGGAAATAGAAAAAAGTTGAACGGAGCGATATCTAGTGAATAAGATGGCTGTGGTAGTACTGAAATTTGTTTTTAGATTAAAAATTGCTGTACTGACAGAGCAGTATGGGACGACGCATTATCGTGATGCAGAATCCAATTATCAGCAATGTTGGCACGGACGCGAAGAACTCTTTTACGAAGTCTTTCTAAAATTTCTTTGTAGTAATATTGGTTAACTGTTTGTCCAGGAGGCACGCACTCTTTATGAACAATTTCCTTCGAATCAAACAGGCACACAAGCAAGCATTTCACTTTTGACTTTGACATGCGAACTTTTTTTGGTCTGGGTGATCCCTTTGAGCACCATTGCGAACTTTGGCGTTTTGTCTCTGGATCGTACTGAAAAAACCAACTTTCATCACAAGTGACAACACGGCTCAACAATTCTGGATTGATTTCTGTTTGCTCTAACAGATCGACTGCCACATTTTTTCGTGTTTCTCACTGTTGTAGTGTGAGATTCTTGGGGACTATTTTTGCACAAATCTTTCTCATACCAAGATATTCACTATTATTAGACGAACCGTTGCTCGATTGATGTTCAGTTCTTCTGCAATGATTTTCACGGATAATCTTCGATCAGATCGTACGAGTTCACGCACCCTGGCCAATTTACATCCGTCCGTGAGTCTGATGGCCGTCCACTGCAGTCTTCATCTTCAACATTCATTCTGCCTTCACTACACATTTTATGCCAACGAAAAACTTGAGCTCTTGACATAACCTCCTCTCCAAAAGCCTTCTGAAGCTTACCGTACGTTGTCGTCGCGTTTTCAGCCAATTTAAAGCAAATATTATGCGGCTCCATTTCCACGACGAGAGACACAAACATATGTTAACTTATTACAGCAGAACTCACGACTGAGCAGTTGCATCGATGAACCGCTTGGACTAGACGCAGCTTATAGACCAAGGTCAAAGATATTGTGCCTATGCAAGCCTACAGGGTTGTCACATCTTGCAAAGAAAATCAGTCTCATTACTTTATTGCCGTACATCGTAGGTCTGGCCAGATCAGAATCCAAGACATAATTAAAAGAGCACATTAATCATAAATGTTCATGACAGCACCAGTTGCACATGCGACCGCTGGCACATTCCCACCGCTTGCACAGACGGTAACAATAATATGTTAGGCATCATTTGAAAGAAGAAACACTAATAAAATCAAACAAGAAAAAACTATCACCGCAATCGTCACACCCGGGGATCACAACTCACTCACTTTTCAGAAAAGCAACATGGGGCGCTCAAAGAACGTCGAGGTGGGCGGGCTCAAACAGTTTCTATAAGCGATACTAACGGCGAAACCAAATTTCCTTGAAAAGACAAATCACATCTCAGGAGAGAACCAGACAGGGCAAGGCAATAACAACAGAGCCCGCTAACGCCGCCAAAGTAGATAAAACAATACGATTGTACAACAGGAAGGAGGTGCACTCACAGAGCACCAGAATCAATTAATGACAACCAAAGTTCTTCCCTTTACAACGGTACCCTCAGAGCAAATCGGCCAACAAACCGACCACCGGAAAGTCTCCTCCAGCTCACCACTTTCCTCCTCGTGCCCGGTCACTGTCCGTTCCATACTCGCGCGCCTCATAAGCCTTTGAAATCGTAAGACGTTCTGCTAGAACACCATTCGGAGACCAGAGAGAAAACGAACCGGAGATTCGATCTACAGACCGCAATCGATACGAGGCGACACGGCTCATTGTGGTCGCACTATGTGAATTAACAGACTCTGAACGCGGAATGTTAGATAGAGCGAGATGCATGGGGCATTCAATTTCGTAAATCGTTAGGAAACTCTATATTCCGAGATCCACAGTATCAAGAGTGTGCCGAGAATATCGACCTTCAGGCACTATCTCTCACTGCGGATAACACAGCGGGCGATGGCCTTCACTTAACCACCGAGAACAGCGGCGTTTGCGTAGTGTTGTCAGTGCTAACAGACAAGCAACACAGAGTGAAATAACCGCAGAAATCAATGCAGGACGTACGGCGAAGGTATCCGTTAGAACAGTGTGGCGAAGTTCGGCGCTGCTGGGCTATCGCGGTGGATGTCCGACGCGAGTGCCCTTGCTGAAGGCACGACATCGCCTGCAACGCCTCTCTTGGGCCCGTGACCAAAGGCAACCGAAAAACCGTGGCCTGGTCACATGAGTCCAGATTTCAGTTGGTAAGAGCTGATGGTAGGGTTCGAGTGTGGCGCAGACACCTTGAAACTATGGATTCAGGTTGTCAACAAGACGGTGCGCAAGCTAGTGCTGGCTCGATATTGGTGTGGACTCATCAGATCTATTTGGAGCCATTCACGGGTTTTACGGTACCATCCAACGATGGGCTTTTTGTGGATGATAATGCTGCATGTCACCGACCACAGTTGTTCGCGACTGGTTTGAAGAACATTCTGGACAATTCGAGAGCATTATTTGGCCACCCACATCGCCCGACATGGATCCCATTGAACATTTATGAGACATAATCGAGATGTCAGTTTGTGCACAAAACCGTGCACCGGCAACATTGTCGCAATTGTGGACGTCTATAGAGATAACATGACTCAATATTTCGGCAGGGGTGACTTCCAACGGCTTGTTGAGCACATGCCAAGACGAGCTGCTGAGCGTTGTGGAACAAAAGGAGGTCTGATACTATATGCGTGGGTATTCTATGACTTGTCACCTCAGTATATTGAAGAACCTAGTAAGGCTCATCTAAGTTTTACACTTACTGAAGCTTCAACTAGAGTCTATGCTCTTCTGTATGTTCATTGCGAACACGTGAAGATGCTGCAAAATGCAGGCCAGTAAGCCAACCCATAGGCTCATTCCTCTATCCATCGTCTGACAACCGAGTCATCATGTATTGTCTCCGACCACAGAGACCTGAAAAATCTCTGCCTGACACCGTCGCCGGTGCAGTCCTGTACACAGCCGTTCGTGTACCAAAAAACGGATAATCCTACGTCCCGCCTCACCTGTGATCTGAGCCTCTACGTAAGTATGCCGCGACCGACGTGGGGTTACGACATGATTTAACTGTATTTCATTTAGTTCATATAACATGATTTAAGTGTGCTTCATTCAGTTCATATACAGGATGAAGCAGAACTCCAATGGTAAAATTTCGGAGATTGTTGGGGATCTGTGCTAACACAAACGGACACAATATAATAAAAATCTATCTGTTCACGTGTCAAGAGAGCAATTGAATTTATTGCGAATAAACAGGTAGAAATTCTAGCATTACGTACATAAATAGAAGGCCACTTAACAGTAACAGTAGTTATTTTACTACTGCAGAACACCTTATGGATACGAACCACAGACCATCTGATGTAAACACCGACCTAGAAATTGCTACATTCAGCTACAGCCCTCCACAGAAACTTACAATAGACAATTTTTATCATACACAAAAAATCATGTAGGAGACTAAGACGTAATAAATGAACACACAGCACTCTATAACACAACTTTGGTCTAAAGGAACCCCCAGAAGGTAAAAAGCACCACCTCAGAGCTGGCTGTTATTAATCAATTGTAAATTCTCGGCCAGAGTAGATGAAACAAAATGGTGGCACCGGTAGATATTCAATACACTGTGACACAACGTTTGTTAAGAAGTGTAGTTTACATAGAGACATAACAAAGTGGAACCAACAAACCGTAAGTAGATACAGGTTACACACACAGCCCCACCCCCTTTCACTAATTTACAAATCCAAAAACATATAATAACAGATCCCTACAACATTTCAGAAAACTATTGCATTAACCTAGAATGAGCTAAATAACAGATAAAAAATCGGTGTTGGCAACAGAATGCAGAATAGTGACTGTACTAAGATCTAACATTAGCTAAAAGGGAAAAAACAGTAGTTTCATTAGAGGCCTAACGTTTCCGTAAATGCATATAATTTATTATTGAAAAATCCTGATTAATTGAAAAAGATCATCTGCACTGCAAATGACAGAGAGCCACATAAACGTCAATATGTGATCATAAGGAATACACAGGGGGTTTCAAAAAAGACTGTTACAAGCTTCGGTGATAGGTTCCTTACGCCAAAACACGAAAAAAAGTCTAGAAGACATGGCAGCTAAAATGCACATCTTAAGAGGTATGGGCAACTGTTCATCTTCGGAAACGTGAAACACATTTCTTCTACTGCAAACTCTTACCTTTCCATGTTTTATGAGGAGGTAGTATGGATCAAAAGAGGAAAAAACGTCCTGTAAACATGGGTTCTAATATGCATTCCTTAAGGACATTTGCTCAATAGAAGAGATGCGTTAATCAGTATCGAAGAAGAACAAATGCTCCTAGCTCTTGAGGTATGTATTTTAGAGTCCATGTTTACTTGGCTTGGCATTTTTTTTCTTATTTTGGTGTAAAGAACCTGTCCCCAAAGTTTCCAAAAGTATTTTTGAAACATACCTTACATTTTTAACAGTAATGGTGTGAACGTGAATACTATAATCCTAAAACCGTACATATCATCATGCAAAATTTTTGCGCATAATTTGACAGAAAATAAATGATCCTCCTGATGGTGATGAAACTTAACCGAAAAGTATTGCGGTGTTAAAGAAGACTTTCTGTTTGCTCAAGGCGGAACCATATTTCCATAGTAAAGTATTCCAAAGAAAACACCGAGAAAAAGTGAGTTTCTATCACAAAATGAATAACTCGATGCAAATTTGCGAATAATGAATAAAGTAAGCATCACTGTTATGAACAGAGAGTACCATGAGGGAATCGATGAATTTTTTTCCAAAAATTTGCACACCTCACACCACTGACGTTTGAACTGATGTACAGATTGTAACACTTATATCGATTAGGAGTAGGTTTATTTTATGTAACTGTGTATCTAAAATTCATGAAGTTTCTGTATTGTTTAAACTCCTTGGTGTATGGCAAGAAAATTAGAGTTTAGTAATGTATACATGTAAAAAGCAAAAGAGTATGTTGAAATTTTAAATTATTATAATATGAATATGTTTATAAAAAAGAAAGAGTACGTTTGTTAAAAGCTGATTCATGCTTGTATTTGTAACATGTAAACGCTGTAGGGAAATCCCTTCGCAACGAAAGTGGCATGGCGCGATGTAAACGGTGGGTTTGGCGGTCCAACTAAGCGACTCCTTTGTGTGAACAGCGCGCAGTGTGTGACTAGGCTTAGCACGGTACCCCTCGACGGTGCTAAGAGAAGCAATTGGAAGCTGCCTTATAAGGGATTTGTCTCGGTAGTGGATCTGGCTATTATTTTTTATTCACGGCACAATAGAATGGCTCTAATATGTTGAAAATCCGACGCCAAGAAGAGAATTTGTAGAGCATTCGCACATCAAGAGCCGTGAGTACAGTTAGCCGCCATTACACCTGCCACCAAACTTCACCACTGTTTCACAAACTTCATACATTCAGTTAAGTAATATATATGGGCATGGACAACTTGATTTGTGTGTTGTTTCAATAATAATCACATAAAACAAAAATTCGTGTCCGGAACCATATTTTCAATCCTGATCGCGAACCTACGCAGGGTCCTCACCAAAGTGCTACTAAAACCTCGTATCCTGATTTAAATGATCGATTCTTGCATTCATGTGTTAAAAAGTGATTTTTTTGTCTAAAGTAAAAGCAGCAGTAGAAGTTAAAGTAAGAGTAACATTTGGATGCTTTGATAATGAACTACTCCAAGTGATTATAAAATACAGTTTTGTAGGATTACAGTGCAAGATTGTGTAAATATTATTGCAAAGAATACCTGCTTCACAGGTAATTAAAGTTCAAGTACATATGAATCTTTAATGAACGGATTTACAGTAGTATGGTTAAGAGAAAAATTACGCACAATTTTAAAAAAAGGAGTATTTGGTACGAAAGGTTTCTTTTTTGAAGTTAATTGAGTCCAGTGTTGTATTTTATTGTACTGAAAAGTAATTTAAGTGAATGATTAGCTTTTAGAGTTAGTCTTTACTATTGCAATAATCAAAAACTTTTTCCCAGTGAAACTACATATGGGTCCCCATCATTTTCTCCACCTATTAAGAAAAAATTGGACTATTACTGTTACCAAGGAAAACTGTTATATGTAGAGGAATTTAAACAGTGTATTTATGATGCTATTCTCTTTATTTGTGTTTTTCATGTCAGTCAAGACAGAAGCCCCTCAAGTCCAAATTTAGTTCTGCACTTTATGCAGTGACATTTCCGTATTTGATTACGTAATTCTCTAGATTGTCTCTGTCATTAGTTTGAACTTGGTGCAAATTTGCTCCCCATAATTTACTGGTGCGTGTGTTATTGGTAACTGATGCTACACACAGTACAGAGTGCACTGTGCCGGTTAAACTCAAGCGAATTAATTTCAGATTTTGACGCGGATGCATTTTCCAGAGCCGAATAATGACATTAATTTACACCACATTTCACTCCTCTGAATTCATCATTGTCCAACATTTTCTTCCGCCTATGATCATTTGAATTATCTACTTAGTGTTTTATGTTTAACTGAATAAGTTCACAGTAGTCTTTTCAGACGAGTTGGGTTTCTGCGTGCGGCATCACCGTGGACATACAAAGGGGTGCTGAAAAGTTCCTGGCTTTGCCCTAGAAAGAATAAAGCTAGAGTTTTGAAATTGCCGAGTCATTCAATATTTCCTCCTCTGAGACTGATACTATTGGTACATCCTTGTTGCAGCTTTTCCTCCCCGTGCAAATTAAAGTCATGTGGCTGGTCGCGAAACGAGCTCTCCGCAAGCTCTTTTTCATTTTCGATGTCCTGAAAACAGTTACCGCTGAGGTGCTTCTTCAAGTTCGGAAATAGGTAATAGTCCGAAGGGGCCAAGTCTGGGGAGTAGGGAGGATGGTTCGCTAGCTGGAAGCAGAGGGGCGTCAATTTTGCAGGCCAAGGCGTTGGACGCGTGCACAGGTGCGTTAGCATGTAACAAAAGAATTCTTTTGGCCGTTTTTCCTCGGCGTTTGTTCTTAATTGCGTCCTTCAACTGGTTCAGCAGGTTCACGTAACATTGTCCGGTTATAGTAGGGCCCTAAGATAAATACTTTACCAACACAATGCAATCTTTGTCCCACAAAACAGAAGCCATCACTTTTTTGGCCAGTTTCTGGGTGCGGCCGTAGAGACCGGCTGTGGCGCCACTCTTTTCGGTGTTCGTTAGTTTCAGGGTCATAAATGTGAAACCAACTTTCATTCTCATTCATTAATCTCGCAGAAAAGGTCTCTGGAGCTTCAAATTGGCGCAAAATGCTTTCGATGTCTCAACGCGCTCTTTCCGCTGATCACAGTTCAAACATTTCAGTACCCAATCTATTCAAAGCTTGCGCATGTCTAGGATTGTGGTGATAATGGAACCAACACGCTCCTGGGAGATGTCCAGTATGTGGGCTATCTTTCTGGGGGTTATTCATCGGTTCTGAAGAATCAGCTCATGGACAGCACTGTATGTTACAGTGCCCGTTGCAGTTTGAAAGCGACCACTGCAGAGTACGTCTTCAACAGTGAAATGGACAGTCTTGACACGAGATATCCAAATTCTCACATTGCTGTATGAAGCACACTTCTCTCCCACTTTTTGTGACATCTCAGTGTGAATGTCCTTTGCAGACTTTCCCTGAAAAAACAAAAAAAAACATGATGGCCCGTAAAAGCAATGACGAGAAACTGGCTTGTGACTCTACCATCTCGGCTTCACCAGCAACAGAACTAACTGTAGGAATAGTGAATACCTGATATTTGAACAGTTACGTACTAAGATTTCAAACTTCCAAATGCGTCCCCATTTGGATGCGATTCATGCAGGGCGATCTGGGAGGCCAAATCATTTGCTCGAATTGTCTAGAATGCTCTTCAAACAAATCGCGAACGATTTTGGTCCGGTGACATGGCACATTGTCATCCATAACAATTCCGTCGTTGTGTGGCAACATGAAGTACATTAATCGCTGCAAATGGTGTCCAAGTACCCGAACATAACCATATCCGATCAATGATTGGTTCAGTCGGACCAGAGACCCGAGTGACATATAAACACAGCCCACATCGTTCTGGAGCCACAACCAGTTTGCACAGCGTCTTGTTGACAACGGCAGTCCATGGCTTCGTGGGGTTTGCGCCACGCTCGAACCCCACCAGAAGCCCTTGTTAAATGAAATCTGGATTCATCCGATCACGTCACTGTTTTAGACTCGTCTACGGTCCAACCAATATGGTCACGATCCCAGGGGAGGTGCCGCAGGCGATGGCGTACCATTAGCAGAGGCACTCGCCTCAGTCGTCAGCTGCCATATTCCATAACGCCAAATTTCGCCGCACTATCCTAACGGGTATGTTCGCCGTACGTTCCACATTGATTTCTGCGGTTATTTCACGCTGTGTTGCTTGTGTGCTAGTACTGACAACTCTACGCAAACGCCGCTGCTCTCAGTCGTTAAGTGAAGGCCGTTGGCCACTGCGTTGTCCATGCTGAGAGGTAATGCCTGAAGTTCGGTGTTCTCGGGATACTCTTGTCACTGTGGATCTAGTAATACTGAGTTCCCTAACGATTTCCGAATTCTAATGTGCCATGCATCTAGCTCCAACTATCGTTCCGCGTTCAAAGTCTGTTACTCCCATCGTGCGGCCATCAACACGTCGGAAACCTTTTCATGTGAATCACGTGAGTAGAAATGACAGCATCGCCCATACACCACCCTTTTATACCTTATGTACACGATACTACCGCCATCTGTATATGTGTGACATCTGTCACCTGAGTGTAAGGCAACAGAGCCAGGCCAGGAACCTCTTCAGCATCTCCTCGTATTCGTACGTGGAGGCCCTGAACTGAAAGAACGTTGCCAGATAGGATTTGGTGCGTATCGTTGTCTTGATAACCACCTGGCGTGATGGCACTGGAGTGACTTTCGGTACACAGCACACTCTCTGGTTCACGCATGGAGTAATACGAACACCAGGCGTTACATTTCTGAAGTGTTAACGCCAATGGCTGTGTTCTCTCTTCGAAGTCTCCTTGATACACTCTTTCAACGAGATGAGACAAGACCAATGCTGTACAATCGCAATAAAGTCATGAGATGTTCAAATCATTCTTTTATTAGAACATGTTACGCGTTTCGGGAATACACCCATCTTCAGACATCACAAACTTCAACTCCTTCCTAATCAACCAGGCGTACACCCTTGACAACTTAAAGAAAGTGTCTAATAACATATGACTATAATTGCGAGACATGCAGTCTTGAAGCAGAGCTGGTTAGGAATAGCTTGGTTAGGAAGTAGTTGAAGTTTGTGATGTCTGAAGATGGGTGTAATCCCGAAACGGGTAACATGTTCTTATAAAAGAGGCAATTGAACATCTCATGACTTTATTGCGATTTTACAGCGTTGGTTGCCAATTATTAACATAAAAATGATCTCAGGCCTCAGACGGGATTTTATGTCCTGTATATCATAACACAAGACCGAATGTTGTCCGTGGTGTGCTGACTTACCTTAATACAGAGGTTGTTCAACTGTTCACCTGTTGATAACATCCAGTCATGGGGTGCCGACATACTGGGACGCCGCCATTCGTCAGCCACTACGACTGATGATCTCTGTCATCGAGAGCTCAATCCATCTGGATGTCCTATCCGCTTCGAGCCATTTTGCTGCTGTTGCTATTCTGTGCGCAAAATTTCGCACCGTTTATACTCGCAAATGCCAAGGCCTTGCCGCAGTAGTAACACCAGTTCTCGTCAGATCACCGAAGTTCAGTTGAGCCGTGCACGGCCCGCATTTATCCGTTTTATTTGTTTGTCATCTTCTATTACGGTACTGCCGCCTCGTTTTCTTATTCAATTTACTGGCGTTACTAACTTCCAGACTTACTTGCCCGTGAGCGGCAGCAGCAGCGCGTATCGATAAGTGCACTGTCGTACCATCTCTGGAGCGACCGATAGTGTTTACGGGACGTCGTGTGTCTGGCAGTCAGTTCGGAATGGACCAGCAGTGCAGTCGGGACGCAGCAGCAGTGAAGTCGGGGGACGGAGCGCCGGTGAGGCGCCGACAGCCAGTGCTCGCCGACCGCTGGCGACACACATGAACTGTCCGACGGAGGGAGATTGGAGCGGGACGACCGTTGGTTGGTCGTTCGGCTGGTCGTCTCATCGGCCGACGTATACTTGGTCCTTTCACCGTTTCTGGGCCTGGGAAGTCGGCCGGTTGGCGTGGAAATTCGGGGAGGTCTCCGCGGCGCGTAGTTTGGCCGGACCCACTTGCAGCCTCTATGCGGTGTCAGGGTGTGTGGTGCTATTCCCATTGCTACGAGGTTCGTGGCTCACCGACTTTACCTACCAGCAAGTCACAACTGTTCACATTGTGTCGTTTGGAGTTCGCTGTCGGCTGTTGGGATATTGCCGTGTATTTTGGAGTTGGCAAATTTTAGCAACCCTCCGGTGGAGTTTAACTGTACTTGGTTATTTGAATTGCAGTGCACCAGCGGAATCTTTTGCCTTGTGGCCGTTGATTTTCCGACCTGCCCTGGCTATTGACGTAAAATGATGGCTTTCACGACCGGGTGACATGGCTGTTGATATACTTTCCGGGATGTGAGGTCGTGGTCCAAGAACTTTTCTGCTCCTCACGTTTCGTCCAGGACTGCGCTGGACTTCCTCAGAGGAGGCTATGAAACTTAGCGATATATGGACAGTGGCTCTACAAAATTGCTAACAATTTTTATCTTTGACAAGGTGGTAATCGATAGTCAACCTTATCTTAGCTATGGATTATCACTGCTCATCACGTGTCACCTGAACCACGCCCCCCTTTCTCACAATATATAAGTCGCTCTCAGACACCCGACCAGTCAGTCGGCAAGACTCAGCGGAGCAGCGCCTCTGAGGACGTCCAGCGCAGTCCTGGACGAAACGTAAGGAGCAGAAAAGTTCTTCGACCACGACCTCACATCCCGGAAAGTATATCAACAGCCTGTTGACGTAAATTCAGGTAGTGTATTTTACTCATCGTGTTGTCGCTGTCCAGCACGGTGTGTAGTTTGACAGCTCAATGTATAATTGGTTATGGGCGCCAATACCTTCTACTTTGTTCCATTGAACTCCCTGTTGTGTGCTGATTGGCTGAAGCGGAGGTTATCTTGTCGGTGAGTCAGTTGACTGTCTGTCGGTTGGGTTGTCGTCTGATCGACAATGGTTGGACCGACTGCCTGTTTTCACCTAAGCGAGAACAGGCCGACCCTCGGAACTTCTGAGCGCCCTTGGGTGTGCTGCCTTTTCTTCTTTGTTCTTGTTGTTTGTACTTGTATCGCTTCTAGCTGATTTTTAGATTAAGGTTGTTTTGCCCTTAAGGCTTCAGATGGTTTCAGTCTTCAGCCTAATTTAAGAACTGTTTTACGCAGAGCCTTTGGCATTTTTAAAATTATTGAGTCTTAAGTGTTGGACCTTCAGCCGATTTTGAAATTAAGTTGTTTGCTCTTAAAGTGTCAGATTCTTTGGGCCTAACTAAGGAAATGCTTTAAGATAAGGCTTTGTCTTTTATATTTCTGATTTTGGTTGAGCTTTAAGTTATTGGCTTTCAGCCGTTTTTAAATTGAAGTGGTCTTGCCCTTAAGGGATGAGATTGTACGCCGTATTCAGCCGCTAATTAAGTTACAAAACTAAAGTTGTGTTTTTTTAACAATTTTTTCTCTGCTCTTGTAATGTTTGATCAAATAAAAGGTTGTATGTTCGAGTGTAACTGACAGCCGCTTATTTTGGCCCCTTTCCACAACTTAAACTACCTGTCCTGTCCTGCTGGTTTAGCGGGGCGCGTCATCAGTACTGTCAGGCTTGGTGACCGTGTGGGTCCGCCGAGCGCTGTTGGCACGCGGGAAGCGCTCAGCCCGTCTGTAGCCAATTGCGGAACTACTTGCCTGAGAAGTCACGTAGACTGACAATGGCCGGGAGGGCTGTATACTGACCACACGGCCATCCATATCCGCGGCAAGTGACGCCTATCGGCTGATGATGACACGGTGGTCTGTCTGTACCATTGGGCCTACCGAAGAGTGTTCGGACGAAGTGTACTCGCATTTAACTATATGTTGTTCCTACTACGCTTATTCGCAATACGTAAAATTTCGTTATTTTCTATGGTTCTCGGCGCTCCAAATTTAATTGCCGGCCGTCTAGGTCTGTTTCACGTAAGTGAGACATGGACTTTAAATCTGCAAAACATTAGAAAACTGACAGTTGCTCAAATAACAGTGTAGTGTTTCATGTCATGAATTAGCAGGAGAGGCAGGAACACAAACAAGATCAGAGAACAGACTGAAATAGAAATCGTAATTACGACTGGGGCAAATGCATAATGGCGGTGGGCGAGACGTTTAGCCAAGCATTCAGGTGTAAGCCATTAGGAAACATAAAGGAGCAGCATGTGCTTGGTTGAATACAACGTCTACAAGTGACAACTGCCATCCGTGTAACTCGCTAGAAAACACTGAGACACCGGTAGAGACATTCGGGGTAACTTTTTACCAGTCAGAATATCTTTGTACCACTACTATTTCTGTTTCAAATTGCTGGTGTTAATCACTTCTATCAGTTCTGTAACTCTTAGCGATTTGAATCAAAAGTAGTATGTGGTACGAAGATAAGCTGACTGATAAAAACGTACCCTCATTGACTTTAGTCACTTTCTTCTGGGGGTGACGTGACACTGTACTGCGTAACACAGCCAGTTGGTTGCGAATGATATTAATTGTAGCTTACATTGACAGCAAAGATCTCGGGCCATCCAGTAAGACCACAGTCTGTATCAAGATAGATTTCACATACCGGACGTTGATATACGTGGTCCTCTAATCCTTTGAACAGTGTAAATCAAAGCCGGCCTGTGTGGCCGAGCTGTTCTAGGCGCTTCAGTCTGGAACCGCGCGAGTGCTACGGTCGCAGGTTCGAATCCTGCCTCGGGCATGGATGTGTGTGGTGTCCTTAGGTTAGTTAGGTTTAAGTAGTTCTAAGTTCTAGAGGACTGATGACCTCAGATGTTAAGTCCCATAGTGCTCAGAGCCATTTGAACCATTTGTAAATCAAAAGTCTTCTGCGGCTCTCCACATCTACGAGGCGAGTTTTTTAAGTAAGTATCCTTTTTGAAATTAAAAAAGACGTGCTAAGATATCTCAATAATTTTATTTTTACAAAAATATGGTTCAAATGGCTCTGAGCACTATGGGACTCAACTGCTGTGGTCATCAGTCCCCTAGAACTCAGAACTACTTAAACCTAACTAACCTAAGGACATCACACACATCCATGCCCGAGGCAGGATTCGAACCTGCGACCGTAGCAGTCGCACGGTTCCGGACTGCGTGCCTAGAACCGCGAGACCACCGCGGCCGGCTTTATTTTTACGTGAAAGCCTGTATCTTAATCTACTTTTCTACATAATTTCCTTCAATATTGAGGCACTTGTCATAATGTTGTGCCAGTTTTTGAATACCCTCCTCATAGAAGTCTGCCGCCTGACTTGTTAACCACTGCATCACCACTGTTTTGACTTCGTCATCGTCTTGAAGACGCTGACCGCCCAGGTGTTTCTTCAAGTGCAGAAACAGATGGTAGCCACTGGGCGCAAGATCGGGGCTGTACGGAGGATGATCTAGAGTTTCCCATCGAAAAGATGTGATGAGATCTTTGGTCTGATTCGCCACATGCGGACGGGCATTGTCTTGCAGCAAAACGATGCCCTTGCTCAATTCCATGGACTGTTGCTTTGATTCTGGTGTGACGTAGGCCACCCATGTTTCATCGCCCGTAACAATTCGGCTTAAGAAATCATCACCGTCGTTGTGGTACCGCTCAAGGAAAGTCAATGCGCTGTCTAAACGTTTGGTTTTGTACACATCCGTTAACATTTTCGGTACCCAACGTGCGCTCAATTTTCGGTGATCCAAGTGCTCGGTCACAATGCCATACAAAACAGTACGAGAAACATTAGGAAAGTCATCCCGCAAGGAGGAAATCGTAAAGCGTCTGTTTTCTCTCACCTTATTGTCCACTTCCTACACCAAACTTTCATTAACGACCGATGGACGTCCACTCGGCTGTTCATCATGCACATTTGTGCGGCCATCTTTAAATGCTCTCACCCACTTTGTTACCATCCATCACTCATAATGTTTTCTCCGTAAACTGCACAGATCTCACGATGAATATCGATCGATTTTACGCCTTTAGCACTAAGAAATCTTATAACAGCCCGTACTTCACAGTCGGCGTGACTCACGATTATCGGAAGCGTCTTAAACACTCAGTACACAGCGTAAACAAGGAAGAATCAGACTGTAATGGCGTCAGTGCGTAGATTAAGGTACAGACTTTCACGTAAAAGTAAAATTATTGAGGTATCTTAGCACGTCTTTTTTTAATTTCGAAACGGTCCTTACCTCCTACTTCTACAGGGTGAACCAGAACTCCACCAATATAACTTCAGAGATGACGGTGTGGACGAAAACAAGACAAAAATGTTTAGTAAACGTTGGCTCAAAAATACACTTCTTAAGAGCTATGAGCACTTGTTCGTGCTCGCTACTATGAAACACATCTCTTCTCCTGAACAACTGTTCATAGTTCCTGAAGTATGTATTTTGTAGTCCGTATTTACTGGAGAATTTTTTCTTGTTCACTGTACCACTTCTGAAAGTTTGTCAGTGGAATTCTGGTTCACCCTTCACACCGTGAAGTGCATGGCTGAGTGTACTTCCATTTGTACTGGTTATTAGGGCTTCTTCCCGTTTGGTTCACGAAATGAGCGCTGCAAGAAAGCTTAACCTCCTCTGTGTGTTTATCTTGCCTTCAAGATAACCCTCAGAAGCGATAACGGAGGGGGTTGTCGTACCGAGGTATATTCCTGAATGAAAGCCGGTGCTTGAAAATTTTTAACTAGACTTTTGCAGGGTAGTTTGCGTCTATCTTCCATCGTCTGTGATTTCAGTTCCTTTAACATCTCCGTGACGATCCTATGACATTTCGTGTCGTCCTTCTGTGTATATGTCCAATATCCATTTTTGTCCTATTTGCTGTGGATCCTCTGCACTTGAGCAATATCCTAGGCTACGTTGTATGGATATTTTGTAAGTAATATCCTTTGCAGACCGATTCCATTTTTTCAATAGTCCGTCAGTGAAGAGAATCTTTCATCTGCCAAACATACGAGTGAGCCCATAAGAGCATTCCATTACATGTTCCATCAAACTGTTACCGCATCGCATTTCTACGATCTGAACCATTCCAATTGTGTCTTATTTATATTGCAGTAGTAGGATACTGCATTTTTTTGTCCGAAAGCCCATTAATATGCAACATGAAGAGCCAGTGTCCCAACACACCTCTCTGGGACACATCCGAAGCTACTTCTACATCTGACGATGATTCTCCATCCACGATAACACGCTCCGTTCTCCCTACCAAGAAATCCTTAATCCAGTCACAAACTTCACCCCATACCCATGCAATTGTACTGTAGGTACGAGACGCGTGTGTGGTACTGAGTCAAATGCATATCGGAATTCAGTAAACACTGCACCCACGTGACTTCCTTGAACCACGGCTTCAGGTTGTCATGTAAGCGAAACACGAATGGGTTTCACTTGATCGATATTTCCAGAATCGATGCTGGTTGGCAAAAGGGACGTCATTTTGTTCAAGATACCTAATTACGTGTGAGCTCAGAGTGTATTTTAAAATACTATACGAGACAGATGTCAAACATAGGACGGTAGGCTTGTAGATCACTTCTGCTGCCATTATTATAGACGGATGTGACCTGTGTTTTCACCCGACTACTGAGCAAGGTTTCCATTTTTTTTTCTCCATGTGATCCGTTGTGTATTATGGTTAAGAGAAGACATAAATCAGCCGCAAATTCGATACAGCGTCTGACGATGATTCCATCGGGCACTGGAACGTCGTTCCGTTTTACAGATCTCAGCTTTTTTCGACGTCACTGACGATAATATCTATTCGTTTCATGTACACTCATGCTCATAAATTAACGATAATGCTGATACATGGTGAAGAAAGGCTCTGTTGGGCGGTTTGCGGCCTTTAATCACCTCGGGGTATGACCATGCGGTGCATTTGACCAGCAGTCATCGCACGGTGGCGCTGGCAGTAGTCCACATACGCAGAGGTATATTGGTGCATGTCAGAGTACGTTGCAGCGAGTAAGTGTGCAGGCGTTTTCAGACGTGCTTATGGTGAATGTGTGATGAAAATGGCTCAAAGAACGCATGTTGATGACGTTATGAGGGGTAGAATACTAGGGCGACTGGAGGCTGGTCAAACACAGCAGGTCGCAGCACGTGTCCAGCCGCTACAGTATGGGAGTTCCACAGTGTACAGCACCACAAGAAGACCGATATCTCACCATTAGTGCCCGCAGACGGACACGGAGTACTGCAATTAGCCATGCTCGGGACCTTACCCCAGCCATTGGAACAGTTATCTCCAGACACAGTCTACAGACGACTAAACAGATATGGTTTATTCGCCCGGTGACCTGCAAGGTGCGCCGGCCGGTGTGGCCGTGCGGTTCTAGCCGCTTCAGTCTGGAACCGCGTGACCGCTACGGTCGCAGGTTCGAATCCTGCCTCGGGCATGGATGTGTGTGATGTCCTTAGGTTAGTTAGGTTTAAGTAGTTCTAAGTTCTAGGGGACTGATGACCACAGATGTGAAGTCCCATAGTGCTCAGAGCCAGCCTGCAAGGTGCATTCCACTGACCCCTGGTCACGGGAGAGACCGTAAAGCCTGGTGTCAAGAACACAGTACATGGTATAGAAATTCTTCCAATCCATGTGTGGTATGCAGCAAACCAGTGCTTAACGGTATTCGTTAAAAACAGTCTTGGTTGCAATTTTAGTTTTTTATTTTTTAACAAAAAATAAAAAAACTAAAATTGCAACCAAGACTGTTGTTAACCAATACAGTACATGGTCATTGGAACAGTGGTCACAGGTTATGTTCACGGATGAGTCCAGGTACAGTCTGAACAGTGATTCTCGCCAGATTTTCATCCAACGTGAACCAGGAATCAGATACCAACCTCGTGAATGTCCTTGAAAGGGACCTGTATGGAGGTCGTGGTTTGATGGTGTGGGGTGGCATTATGATTGGTGCACGTACACACTTGCATGTCTTTCACAGAGGAACTGTAGCAGGTGAGGTGTATTGGGACGTCATTTTGCACCAGTATGTCCGCCTTTTCAGGGGTGCAGTGGGTCCCAAATTCCTCCCGATGGATGATAACGCTTGGCCCACCGAGCTGCCATCGTGGAGGACTACCTTGAAACAGAAGATATCAGGCGAATTGAGTGGCCTGCCTGTTCTCCAGACCTAAACCCCATCAAGCACGTCTGGGATGCTCTCGGTCGACGTATCGCTGCACTTCTTCAAACCACTAAGACACTTCAGGAGCTCCGACAGTCACTGTTGCAAGAATGAGAGGCTATACCCCTGCAGCTGCTTGACCACCTGATCCAGAGTACTTCAACCAGTTGTGCGGCCTGTGTGCGTGTGAATGGTGATCATATCCCATATTGATGTCGGCGTACATGCACAGGAGACAGTGGCGTTTTGTAGCACATGTGTTTCGGGATGGTTTTCTCAACTTATCACCAATACCGTGGACTTACAGATGTGTATAGAGTGTGTTCCCTATGTGCCTATGCTATTGGCGCCAGTTTTGTGTAGTGCAACGTTGTGTGGCACCACATTCTGCAATTATCCTTAATTTATGAGCATGAGTGTATGTTGTTGTGTGAGAATTAAGTTGGAGCAATCATAGATTTTCCTCTGTAAAGGAACATTTATAAACGGGGAGCACCTCAGTGTATAATTCTGTCAGAGGTCTATGATTCTAATCATTCGTACCTCGCTTTCTTTTTTAAATGTCTTCTAAAATTCACATTATGAGCATGTCTCTACCACGATTTTGTAAGTTTTAGAGTAATCTTTTTCATGGAAGTATGTTTCGTCTTTACAATTAAATGAACGACAAGTTATTTCGTGCCATAGGCGTTGCGCATCTTTTATTTTTGGAGCAGCTTCACTGACCTGTAATACGTGTTTCTTTTTATACAGGATGTATCAAAAAGGATGCACAAATGCCAAGTAAACATGGGCTCTAAAGCGCATACCTTAAGAGCTATGAGATATTCTTGATTTTCAGTATTGTGAAACAAATCTCTTCTACTGCAACTTCTTTCCTTCCATATTTTGGGAAGTGGTAGTACGGATCAAAACAAGAAAAAAAGTCCAGTAAACATATGCTCTAAAATGCATACCTTAAAAGTTATGAGCACACGTTCATTAGGAGAGTTGTGTACCAAAGTACCGAAGATGAACAGGTGCTCACAACTGTTAAGGTATGCGTTTTATAGTCCACGTTTACGGGACATTTGTGCTTCTATTATCGTGTTGTTTCAGCAGTGTATGTTTGCGCCATCCTTTTTGATACACCCTGTTTACTAACTATTGCCACCAAGAATAACTCCGAAAGTATGACAGGAGCTGAAAAGTTTATGGGTCAAAATTTGCATGGGACAACGGGAAAAGTAATATGAGTTGCAGAGACAATTCCCAAGTCGCTGGATTGGTCGCGGAGAAGATGTGTCTTTCGCCAGACTTGACGCCTCTCGATTTTTTGTTGTGGGGATTCGTAAAAGACATTTTTTATAAAGACGTTCCAACTACACCTGAAGATATGCGAGAGAGAATTGTCAGACCATGTGCTTCGATAAGTGCCGCAGTGATAAGGAATACCACTCAATCCATGATAAGAAGATTGCAGTACTGTGGTGTCACCGCCAGACACCACACTTGCTAGGTGGTAGCCTTTAAATCGGCCGCGGTCCGTTAGTATACGTCGGACCCGCGTGTCGCCACTATCAGTGATTGCAGACCGAGCGCCGCCACACGGCAGGTCTAGAGAGACTTCCTAGCACTCGCCCCAGTTGTACAGCCGACTTTGCTAGCGATGGTTCACTGACAAAATACGCTCTCATTTGCCGAGACGGTAGTTAGCATAGCCTTCAGCTACGTCATTTGCTACGACCTAGCAAGTGTGGTGTCTGGCGGTGACACCACAAGTACTGCATTGATACCAGTGGTCATTACCTCGAACACCTGTAATTGGACGTTCATGCCACCTTTGTGACCTTCACTGACCTTAAAAAAATTGGTTCAAATGAGTCTGAGCACGATGGGACTTAACTTCTAAGGTCATCAGTCTCCTAGAACTTAGAACTACTTAAGCCTAACGAACCTAAGCACATCACACACATCCATACCCGAGGCAGCATTCGAATCTGCGACCATAGCGGTCGCGCGATTCCAGGCTGAAGCGCATAGAACCGCTAGGCTACGGCCGGCGACCTTCAAAGACCTTACTATTACACATCATTGGATTCGTCTCGATAGCCGCTATCAGAAAATGAGTACCAAACTATAGCATCCCATAAAAAAATAAACAAAGTTGCCTTTCATATCTTTGACGGGACCCCACCTAGCAACAAAAAACCAACGTCATATTATGGCCCCTGTTGTCCCATGCAACATTTGTCCCACAAGCTTTTCAGCTACTATCATACTTTCGGAGTTATTCTAGGTGGCAATAGTTAGTGACTCACCCTGTATAGAGGATGAATTAAATGAAAGATGAACCGCAGGTATTTTGGAACTGGAATGTGCTATTGATGTGCTGTTTTCACAGAATGGATTGGAGGTCAGGGACTCGTATTGTTAGCCAATAAACAGATTGTAATAGTCCTTATAAACTGTAGCTTTTGTGCAGGTATTCACTTTTTAAAATGGAACGTTGTCTATCAGCACTAACAAACTAAAAGTACCATAAATTAGAACTTCAGCTGCGTTTGTTGCAGGATCCTAACGCAAGTCGCTTACGAGCTATCGTATTTTTAAAAGTTCCACCACCGCCACTTGTACAATACCTGTGGCAGCAGACAAGTTTTAAATGGAACAAAAAATGGTTCAAATGGCTCTGAGCACTATGGGACTTAACTTCTAAGGTCATAAGTCCCCTAGAACTTAGAACTGCTTAAACCTAACTAACTTAAGGACATCACACACATCTATGCCCGAGGCAGGATTCGAACCTGCGACCGTAGCGGTCGCGCGGTTCCAGACTGTAGCGCCTAGAACCGCTCGGCCACCTCGGCCGGCTAAATGAAACAATGCCTATTGATATTAATAAAGTAAAAATAGGTAAATTAGGACGTCAATGGTGTTTGATGCAGGATTCTAGCGCGAGTCGTTTACAAGATTCCGTATTTTGAAAAGTTTCCACACCGACACTTGGTTGTGCTATTCAACCCGTGTAGTTACTAGGTACGATGACGTCATGTTTTCTTACAGTGTGCTTGTGATTTCTTTGTGTGCGCTGCGATTTGCTAGGCAGTCGGTGTGTGACTAGTCCAAGGAGTAGGTCGTGGGTAGACGATGGGATTTACCAACGCAGGAAAAGCCTACATGCTCGTGGTGTATGGAGAGTGTAGGAAGAATAGAGTTCGTTCTTGTATGGTGTATGCGATAGCGTATCCCAATGTACAGGGTGATTCTAAAGTCACTATACATTTTAAACAAATTTTGTTAATCAATATGTAACGGTACTGCTACTTACGTTACGATAGGACATTTCAATACATTTCAGTGTGACCGCCTTGCATGTCTAGGCAAACCCCCAGCGCTCCACTGTAGACCGAAAAACCTGCCGAAGCACATCTGGTGTAATATCAGCAGCTGCGGCTCGAATCCGCTGTGTTAAGTGTTCAGTGCTGCGGATCTTCACCTGGTATACCTTAGACTTGATAAACCCATATGCAAAAGTGTCTAAGGGTGTCAAGACAGGAGAGCGGGGTGTCCACATCCGTGGAGAGGCACGACCAGCCCATCTGCCGGGAAATGCTTGATTCAGATAATCCCGAACAACGAGGGCAAAATGGGGCGGTGCACCATTCTGTTGAAAAACAACAGCATCTATAATCCTATCAGATATCAGCTGGGGCTCCAAAAACTGTTGCAACGTATCTAGGTATGTGGTTCCAGTAACGGTTTGTTCTGTGAAGGAGGAGGGCCCGTACACTGTTGACCTCGTTATCCCTAACCACACATTCACTTTTGCTCTGTCCCGTTGCCACTCCTGCAGTACACTTGGTTGTTCATCTGCTCAGATCCTGCAGTTCTGTCTGTTCACATGTCCACAGGTATGAAATGTGGCTTCATCACTGAAAAAGACATTAGGCATCAAATTATCATTTTCCACAGCTTGTAGCAGGTCGTGACACATAGCTTGTCTGGCTGTTTAGTCCTGCGCTTCAAGCTTATGTACGACCTGGATATGGGAAGCACGTTTGAGCAGCTCGTAACTCTCCTACAAAGTCTCCTGGTAGATGCTGAAGGGCTACGTGTGATCGCATCCTGCACACTTTGCATGGTGTCTGGCGTTATGGCCGGCCTCCCTGGACGTTCTTCATCTGAAACGCTACTAGTACGCTGGAATTTATTGACTAGGGTCTTGATAGCAAGCCTGTTGGGCCTGTTTTCCGGAATCGACGGGTAAAGTCTGTCCGCAACTGTTCATACGTCATTCCACGAAGACGAGCAGAAACAACAGCGATTCGTTCTTCTTTGGTTAGCATTCTGTCGTAGTACCTGCAAGAACAAATATTCCGGTATTATATCACTGAAATGTACAGTGAATTACTATATCACTGAAATGTATAGTGACTTTAGAATCACCCTGTACATCAACCATCTCGGCAATTATTTATCAACCTGTTCAACCATTTGTGTGAAAGTGGTAGTGCAACACCTACACAAAGTAACAGAAGGAAATAAGTGACGACAGAAGAGGGGGAAGCTAAAGTTCTTGTTGCTGATGAGCAGCACCTTAGCTCCGGCAGAGTCGCACTAGGAAGTAGATAACCCATGTAAGTGACCTACGCATTCTCCATCGACATAGATTCCATCCCTGTCACATCTCCCTCCATCAAGAGCTGCATGGAAGTGATTATGAGAATTACGTTTTAACTTCTGTTCGTGGGAATTAAGACAGAATACTTCAGATGTATCATATATCTTTTTTTGTGCCGAAGTCACATTTACTGATCCTGGCCAGGTAAACCACCGAAACATGCACTATTGGTCTGTTGACAATCCACCTTGTATTCGTCAGGTAGGACATCAGCGCCCATGGAGTGTAAACGTCTGGTGTCGGATGGTGAACCATCATCTCAGAGGCCCGTGTTTCATAGACGGAACACTGAAAACTCGCAAGTATCGCAGCCTCCTAACAGACCATCTTCCACAGATGCTAGAAGACGTTCCTCTGCAGACTAGAAGATACCTGTCGTGTCAACACGATGGCTGTCCAGCCTATAGTGCTATAATACGTCTTCACGAATTGTTTCCAAATCGTTGGATTGGTCGCTGAGGGCTTGTACCGCGGCCGGCTCGTTCCCAGGATTTTAAAAACCTGCAGACTTTTATTTGTGGAAAAAGCTAAAAGACGTGGCCTACAAAGAAGTGCCAACTACATCCAACGATACGCAACGACGTATTACTGCAGTCTGCTCGGACATCTTCGTTGAAATGCTAGCGCGCGTGGAGCACTCGTTCCATACCAGACTGGAAGATTGTATTGCCGCTGGCGGATATGACTTTAAAAGCAACTTGTGATATTCAGTTGTCTCGTTATTGTTGAGAATCTACATAGCTAGCGTATGCACTTATGTTGTTCTTTGATGTGTGGCACCATAGGTATTATATAAGTGTCGGTGTGGGAACCTTTCAAATTACGATGTCCTGCAAATGGCTTGAACTAGAATCCTGGAACAAACACAACTTATATTCTAATTACCTTACTTTTAGTCTGTTGATATCAACTGGCATTGCTCAATTTTTTAAAAAAGTAGACTTTCTAAATATTATCGCAATCCGTTGATTGGCTAACAATACGAGCCTCTGACTACGAATACACTCTGTGAACATCAATAGCACTTCCTATTTCCGCACTATTTGTGGTGCAAGTTGGACGTAGCTCGCCCTGTATAATAAATCCATTATGTTGTGGTTAGAAATATGCCACTATATCATGGTTCAACTGGCTCTGAGCACTATGGGACTTAACTTCGGAGGTCATCAGTCCCCTAGAACGTAGAACTACTTAAACCTAACTAACATAAGGACATCACACACATACATGCCCGAGGCAGGATTCGAACCTGGGACCGTGGTGGTTGCACGGTTCCAGACTGTAGCGTCCAGAACCGCTCGGCCACCCCGGCCGGCCACTATATCATGTTTTCGCATGTTATTCCTGTTGTTTTCAGGCTGGAAATAACTTTTACAGCACAAGTTTCGAGAGGTTAAGTTATCGTTTAGTGTTACATACAATTTACAACGTTGCTACTACACATTTGTGGTTCTGGAGACTTCTGGTTATGTTTTACATTTCTGTTTGTTATTGTTTTAGTGTCTAACATGATCACTAAATTATTGCTTATATTGATTTCGTCATTAACTACTTTCTTTTTCAGTGCACGGGCTCTGTGAAAGTGTTCCTGTAATGTCAGGAATTTTTTATTATAGTTGTTCACTCTAATAATTTGCATATTCTGTTCCATGCTGGATGGTTTATGTCCATGTTTTATCAGGCGTTCAATGGAGGTAGAATTGCTATTTACATGTTTCCAGCTTCTTATATGTTCTTTACACTTAGTTTTTAAATGCCTGATAGTCTGGACATTCTAACAGGTGCTCCTTGGTATTTATCTGGTTTGTCCATTGTTGTTTGTAAATGTGACTGGAGTGTGTTTCTTGTTCTGTAAGCAATTTGTAATCTTTGTTTCTTTAGTATATTTGCTATTTCGTGTGCACGGCAAAAAACAAACGGCCTGTCATTTAGGTACAAAGAGGGAACATACCTTCACGGACGACGGAAAACGGAAAATTTAGTGGTAATTTTTTTGTTTAAATGTATTCCCGAAATCAGTTCCCGTTTGGCAGAGGGGCCGCAAAACGAACGTGTAGATTCGCTGCGCGTCGGCTGTAATTGGAAATATTTGATTCGCTGGTATAATAATTAACGCATTGCCTAAATATGAAAAACAATTAATTTCCTCATTAATTTCAATTCTACTCATCCCCCCAGCAGTTATGCATAAAGGCGACATCATGAATAGGTATACCCAAACACCACGATATCAGAACAGTTTTGCCGAGATAATATTGAAAATTTGTAAATCAAATTCTTTTTTGAAATACATGTATAAACCGGAAAATATAGTTTTTCCGACGAACGTCCAGAAGAGCAATATCGAGCACCGATATTTTTCTACTGTCACCTACCAAAACGTCATTTTAGGGCAAAATTACGTTCTTGCCGCTGATGTTTCCGAGAAAACTCACTGTCATATCATATGTTTTTGTCAGTTGTTCAGGGTAGGCTACACTATTTTTCGAACGACAGAACGATGAAGGAAAAGATACACGCGACATCCTTACTGATGTTAACATTCGACAATATTTGGAATCAAATTCTCGAAGAAAAAAAAAAAATCTCGAACCTCGCCTTTAACGACGTAATAAAGTAAACTTTTTATGCTGTCCTGATGGCACCGATTTCTAAATCGTAAACACTGGCGGTGCATACGGACTGGTGAACGGGGTGCTTGGTTTGGTCCTTACACATACATAGAGTTACGTAAAGATGAAATTCTGACTCATTTTTCCCAACAGACGACCCAATTTATGTTCGACACATTTTACTGAAGTTGTTATATTTGCAGCTACATGTACGTAACTTTTGTAAGTACAAAAAATGAGGAGTTTTTCATGTAACGACCTATCACCCGGAGGATTCGTCAAGCGTAGTAGGCCATGGTTCGTCAAAGAAATGCTCGCGTAGTGCCGCAATAATTTCCAATCGTTGTTGAAGTATGAGAACTTTTATTTCGAATAAAGAAATTTGTAACGTTCTTTTGAAAATGTAGCGTTCTTTATAAAATTTATGTGTTTGTTCGCCAATGAATATGCTATGCGTAATGCTTGTCTCACGCAAATTTACTGCGTGATGTGCTGTTGAGCAAATGACTTAATCTGCAAAACCAATACGCAATTTTCAAAATGAAATCAATCCCTCCGAAATTTACCCAGTCTCGTGAGCACTGCATTCTATTGCCCTGTGTAATTCTCTATGCAAATAAACAATGAAATAAATTTTCCTTAGCTCTCGAGTAGCAACGAATGTAATCTTTGTATTCTGTCCTCTCCACAGTAGGCATAGAAAATATTCAGTCTTGGCAACAGCGAAGTGCAATGCCGGCCGTAAAATAGCTTCATACAAATAATATCAGTAGACTGGTTGATAAATGAATATCCTTGCAAATATTCAGTGAAAATTCTGGATATTGGCTCAGCACTGTGCAATTTTGCCCGCATTGAAGTTGTTACAAACATTAACACTTTTCTGATTCTGGCACATTAGTATTTTTCTGACTCTGATTGAAAAATGATTTTTTTTAAAAAATACTCATTGTGGGTTCAAATGAACACGACATGGAAGGGGATGAGGTCCTGATAAGGGGGTATCCTAAGACCAAATGCTTCAGCTTGAAAATTGCGTTCAAGATAAAGTTTCTCCTTCACAAAATCTGATAGAAACACTTTACATTAACTTCAAAATCAGCGAAGTGTTCTAAAATTCTCACTTACTGTAGTAATTAAAAAGGCTTGTTACTGTCGTAATTAAAGACACTTGGATTATTACATGACAAAAGGGTGACGTCGTTTGAAAAAACAGATTCCAAAATTTAACTTCTCAGTGTCAGAATTACAAAACAGACAAAATATTACAACTCGGGGATACCTAACTGACCTATACATTAAATCTGATGGAAAATTCTTGGTTCCGACTTTGAAGAGTCAACACTGTAAAAATTAGCAAAATCCACATTGCATTGCTGCATACTTAAAACTAAATATACAAAATTTCATTACCCTACAAATTTGTTCCAGTTGCTTTACATACTAATTACACCATTCGTTCATTACTCTCTCTAATTACCATGGACAATGGTCAATATTATTAGCGATTAGTATCACTTCAATTGTTTATAATCTTATAGCCTTACAAATTAATGATACACACTTTACACTTTTACTGCGACCTTACATCTACGGACTCTGTGTCAACACAAACAACTTCATTTTATGAAAATTGTATTATACTGCGTCCACAGACCAACAACCACAGTCTCACAACTGGTAACTAGCTTTAAGTCTTACATCCTACCTATAACAGAGAGCAACAACTGCTACTGCGCTCCGTACGCCGCTATTTACAATCGATTCTGTCACTCAGGCAACATCTTTGGTTTAGTGGTGTCAAAAATACAAACTCTTGTATATGTGACAATCGTTTCAGGTCATTTTTCATGAATTGTTACAAAATCTGGCTCCACGTAGAAGAGGACCCCTCACAAATTATATAATTTTTTGTTCACAAGGATGAATTACAATGAAGCGCCAAAGAAACTGGTATAGGCATACGTATACAAATACTGAGATATGTAAACAGTCAGGATACGGCGCTGCGGTGAGCAACGCCTGTATTAAGACAACAAGTGACGCAGTTGTTAGGTCGGTTACTGCTGCAAAAATGGCAGGTTATCGCAGATTAAGTGAGTTTCAACGTGGTGTTATAGTCGGCGCACGAGCGATGGGATACAGCGTCTCCGAGGTAGCGATGAAGTGGGGATTTTCCTGTACGACCATTTTGCGAGTGCACCGTATCAGGAACCTAGTAAACATCAAACCTCAGGCACCGCTGCGGCCGGAGAAATATCCTGAAAGAACGGGACCAACAACGACTGAAGGGAATCGTTCAACGTGACCATTCCGCAAATTGCTGCAGATTTCAGTGCTGGGCCATCGACAAGTGTCAGTGTGCGAACCATTTAGATGACGAAGAGTCTTTTTATCAGCTCATACATTTTATTGTCTCGAGCTGAGGATGTTGGTATTTAGCAGAGTTTAAGCATATTTTACATGAAGAATGCCTAATTTATCTGAAGCCAGCTCAGATTCAAGAAGTTAATCACTGTCGCCACGCATTCAATTCTCCTACCAACGTTTCGTCTCTCATGTTAGTAAAAAAAAAGACAACGTGCAATAACAATATTTAAAATAATTTCTGAACCAGTGAGAAGAAGCGAACTTGGAGATCGAAATGATTTTTTAAATGTAGGTTCCAAAACATGTTTGATCTTATACCAGTGTTCAAATTCGGTACTTAAACAAACATAACACGATTTGAAATATATACATGTTACGAAGGGTATATGAGAATGCGTACATCGCCTCCATAAGAGTGATAACACGTGAAAACACAAAAGACTGCACTTGTATCAGCAATTTTCGAAATACCTACACTAAAGCCACATGGAATGAACTGTTTACATCACTAATGAAAAGTGCTATGTCAATAGTTCTTCACCAGTGAAGATTCGAAAATTAGTCTGTGCAAAGCCCTAGTGGAAGTGGTTCGCCTCCCTTTCTTCTTATTTGTTAGCGAGAGAGCATGTCGCGTACGAGGTAGTTATGTGTGCCCATTCCGCATAGTATTGTTGTGGTATCCGACGCCTAATGTGGCGTGTTGACACCAAATGTGGTGGGTGGGTGCCATGAGGTGGCGTATTAAAACTCGGGCGAGCTTTCCAAATGATTTATTTGTTTCCACTACAATGCTCGATCCACCTCGGTCTGCGTCACGGGCCCCGCAATGCTGAGGTAGCACCCCAGCGGCCTGTGCAATGCAACGCTGTGTCGTGCCGGCCTTGTACGCCAGCGGAGTGCGGCATCGTCAGGATGACACGGTTGACTTGGTGGTCTGCGTCCCTGCCGACTCAGCATCGCTCGGTGTGAGCCGCGGGCAGCCAGCTGCGTCCTCCTTCTCGCCGGCGTGGCTGAGATTGCGGTGACAAACAAGCGCCTGTTATCCTGCGTCAGCATCTGCGGCCCTCGACTGTGTGTGTCGGGAGCCGAGACGACTGCACGCGGTGGCGAGCCGAGGAGTGGCTTGCCCTGGCTAGCTGTGGACCCCGGGTTGGCCTCAGAGGGTCATACCAATGACCCGCCATGGACTGGAACACTGTCGCCCCATCTGTTGCTGCGAGTAGCCTGGCGGTGTGACACGTGCGCCACTGTCCAGGAGAGCTGCCACACTCGAATGCCCTGCGTTGGCCTCAGAGTTTCGAACCAACGACCCGCCGTGGACTGAAATGATGGCGCCCCATCTGCTCTGCGTGTAGCCGGCAGTGCGACACGAGCCACCGTCCAGGCGAGCTGTCACACTTCAATGACTCTCGTTAGAAAGCTACGCCTATTTATACTCAGCTGTGCGCCTCTGTTTTGCTAAGCATGCCGCTTCGTGTTGCGTAGGTGTAACACTTAGGTTGGCCAGTGGACCCTTTCTACCCATGACTTGCGCCATGAAAACTGCTGTGTGCACTCTCTCCAGCAGTTCTACGCCCCTGTGGCCTCTTTTTGCCTTCGCAGCTGCTGGTATGCATAACTTACTGCAATCTGGCCCACACCTGGCTGTAACTTGTGCTCCAAATCACACAAAACTAACTTTCCCTATTCTAAATGGTGGTGCAGCTACAGTAAGTCTATATATTGCTATAAATACATATGAAATAAAACGAAGTTAGTGGGGCTGAAACAAAGAATCACCATAAACAGGGTTAGGAGCACATCAGTTAGGAAGTTGGTTCAAATGGCTCTGAGCACTATGGGACTCAACATCTGTGGTCATCAGTCCCCTAGAACTTAGAACTACTTAAACCTAACAAACCTAAGGACATCACACACATCCATGCCTGAGGCAGGATTCGAACCTGCGACCGTAGCAGTCGCGCGGTTCCGGACTGAGCGCCTAGAACCGCGAGACCACCGCGGCCGGCTCTAGGAAGTTGTGTGTAGACGTTGACAGATACTTACGGGCCATGTGCCACTGCACATTGCTTCAAATCTGGTACCGCGTAAAATGACAAATCTCTGACACTGCCAATAAGTTAGTGCCCACTGGTTTGGTCGTATGTCGAGTTTCTCGAGTCTTTCTTAGTTGATGTTTAAGGGTAGTCAAATGAAAACCGAACAGCCACAACGGGACTGTGCAATGGTTCGACTCGAAAATAATCAGCGCACACCTTAAGGCTTTTATTCCATTAGGAGAAGAGGGGATCAATTCCTGTTTCGACTGCTAACGATTCCACAACTGCACCGACTCTGGCAGTACCTCGTCCCACTGAAATCGACGACCACACAGGTGTTTCTGCAGGGTCCCCTCTGCTCGTCGAGTTCCTCGAGCTGGAACCATAATCAATGTGCAGCACTAAGAAGACACTCTACAGAAAGTGCTACACGCCATGAAGTCAGAACGCCCTGGAATGCTGTGGGACAGAATAACGCCCACCCCCTCAATGCCAATCTGACAACAGCAAACCTTCATCGATTTCATTGCAAAACACTGCAACGCCCTCCGTACAGCTGTGATCTTTCGCCATGTGGTTTCCACATCTTTGGTGAGCTGAAGAAAGACTAGCGTGGTCATCAGTTTCAGTCGGACGAGGAGGTGCAAGAGAGGGTGCGGTTGTGGATCCGTCAACGACCGACAGCGTTTTACGAAACAAAACTGATCGTCTCGTCTCCCAGTGGGAAAATGTCTTAACGTGTGTGGTGATTGCTTTCGAAAGGAACCATTTCGTGGTCCCATTGTGGCAAGTGTTTGGTTTTCACTTCACTGATCGTCATAGAAATGATGATCTCGCGAAAACTGAAAGATACAGCTGCAGGTGGCCGTGTGCTCTCTAGGCGTTTCGCATTTTATGGTTGGTACCGGATGGACAGTACAGTGACCAGATCGCTCCTTGCTATTCAGGAACGTAAGTATCATGAATATGCTCAACTTTGTAGGCCCTGATACAGGAACAAAAGGGACGGCTCTATGTAAAATTAGTTTCTTATTAAATAAAGGAAAGGAGATCACTACCTACCATTCACTATTCTGGCGTACGTTGCACGTATTTAACTCATTCATAACATAAGAACTCATCAGATTTCCATAAGACCAAAAGGACGGTTGTGTGGCTTATTCGCGTATTTCTGTAGAAATAACTCCACTGATCACATCTTTGGAAGCGTGTGAGCTTGCGGGAAAAACAGATTGCAGATTACTGGCAAAAAATTGACTGGTGGGTTTCATCTGCTCTACGTGGGGGCGTCGCACAAAGATACCTCGAAAAGGCATCGATATCCTCTGTAATTTCTCGCGAGCGAACTAAACTTGGAAATGAGCAAATACAAATCAGGAACTGGTGCAGTAGGTTATAGATCGATACCATTGTTTCTTTAGTTTTGCAGCTTCCTAAATCTACTACTCCCTTTGTCAGTTACCGTGGGATCTTCAAGCATCACCCATCACAAAGCTTTGTCCAAGCTGTGACACTGCGCCAACAAACAGTTGTCTCCACGAAAATGAAATGACATTCGATATTATATGAAAATAAAAAGCAAAGATTACACACAAAAATGAAGACAAACAACAGCAACCTCATTTGGAAAAGAGTCTGGTTGATACAAAAGAGCTCAAAATGCTGCAGTGATGTGGCCACATGAAAATAACGTTTGACGTATTCACTAAAACAAATTTACACAAAAAGTGCTCACAAAAAAAAAAAAACCTGCGTCAGAACAGAGGTCTAAAAATATAGCATCTGCTGTTGATAGAAAATACAGAAGGAACAAGATTTGACACTCTCCTTTCCCATCAGTTCAGTAGGTATTAATAGTTTCGTTGAAAAGAAAACTCGTTTGGTGCTGCCATGTTCATTTCACTGAACGTGTGCAGACTCAAAGCAACAGGTCGAAGGGCACAGCTGTGCTGGGAAACTTGGTGCACAAGTATTACACAGGATGTTCTGTAGATGGGGAACCAGCCTTCTAAAGCCAAAACAGGTGATAAACCGAAATTTAAATTCAGATAGTATGAGATGGGAGAGGATGGGAAAAACTGTGAGGTTATGCTACCATTGTGGTGGCCATTTTAGAAGTTGCCATGCTGGATGCAACTCGTAATTTTCAGACAGAGAGGTAGTCGTGTGACATATAAGACAAATAAAGAATTACACGAGAAAAACAATGGTTATTTTTATTTAACGATATCTTTTCCCATTCTCGAAGTATCTCATATTTTGTGGAGAACAAATCCTGGTGATAACACATGAAGGCTATTGGATATCCTCGACTTGTTGTCCATGTTGCCTAGTGCGTGATAAGTTGGTGTTACATGAGTATGTGTGTGTGTGTGTGTGTGTGTGTGTGTGTGTGTGTGTGTGCGTGCGTGTGTGTGTGTGTGTGTGTGTGTGTGTTTGTGTGGATGTATGTCCATTTTCTCCTGAATTACTATATCGAATCAACCACATTTGGTACACGTCCTATTTACCACCTGGGAAGCGCTATTGCGGTGGTTAGAACGGACTAACTCTTTTGGGAGTGGAGTTACTGATGAAAGGGATTGGTAATAGCTGGGCCACATTGCGTAACATGTGTTGTGTGGGTAGTATCAAAATGTGTTGCAAGGGGAGGACGGAACAGCTAAGCTAACAGAGAGGAAGGAAGAGATGGATAGTGAAAGCTAGGAGAATGAGATGGATGGAGAAAGGAAGAGATAGGTAGAGAGAGAGGGGCTGAAGGAGTTGACAGACGTGGGGCGAGATGGACAGAGGGAGATGTGGTAGGAGGAGATAGAGAGGGGAAAGGAGGTGACAGAGAGGGAAAAGAAGGAGATGGGTGGAGAGAGTGGGGAGGACAGATGGACAGAGGGTAGGTAGAGATGGACAGAGAGAGGCAAGAAAAGGAGACTGACAGAGAGGCGAGGAGATTGACAGTGCACAGGAGGAGCTGGACATAGAGATGGGCAGAGGAGACTGGCGAAGTGAGAGGTAGGAGAGGATAGACAGAGATGAGGGAGGATGAACTGGACATAGAGAGGGGCAGAAGGAGATGGTCAGAGAGAGAGCGGGAGAAGCAAAAGACAGAAAGAGAGTAGGAGATGGACAGAGAGAGAGGGGGAGGAGGAGATGGGCAGAGTGGAAAGGCGAGGAGAAGATCGACAGGGACAGGCAGGCCGAGGAGACAGACCGTGAGAGGGAGAGAGAAAACGTGTGCAGTATAAGTGCCATATGAGAACACAGTCGAAGATGCATATAAAAGGCTATGTTGTATGTGTATGTGTGTGTAGAAAATTGTTTATGTAGCTGCATGTGGACCATTTACAGACTTTTCTGTAATAAATGACTAACTATTTCTATTCACGAATTCCTCTCTAGAACAGAAGGAGTTGTTAAGGAGAAATGTATTGAATCTACACTACTGGCCATTAAAATTACTACCTCAAGAAAAAATGCAGATGATAAACAGGTATTCATTGGACGAATATATTATACTAGAACTGATATGTGATTACATTTTGACGCACTTTGGGTGCATAGATCCTGAGAAATCAGTATCCAGGACAACCACCTTTGGCCGTAATAACGGCCTTCATACGCCTGAGCGTTGAGTCAAACAGAGCTTGGATGGCGTGTACAGGTACAGCTGCCCATGCAGCTTCAACGCGATATCACAGTTCATCAAGAGTACTGACTGGCGTATTGTGACGAGCCAGTTGATCGGCCACCATTGACCAGACGTTTCCAGTTGGTGAGAGATCTGGAGAATGTACTGGTCAGGGCAGCAGTCGAACATTTTCTGTGTCCAGAAACGCCTGTACAGGACCTGCAACATGCGGTCGTGCATTATCCTGCTGAAATGTGGGGTTTCGCAGGGATCGAATGAAGGGTAGAGCCACGTGTCGTAACACATCTGAAATGTAACGTCTGTTGTTCAAAGTGCCGTCAATGCGAACAAAAGGTGACCGAGACGTGTAGCCAGTGGCACCCCGTACCATCACGCCGGGTGATACGCCAGTATGGCAATGACGAATACACGCTTCCAATGTGCGTTCACCGCGATGTCGCCAAACACGGATGCGACCATCGTGATGCTGTAAACAGAACCTGGATTCATCCCAAAAAATGACGTTTTGCCATTCGTGCACCCAGGTTCGTCGTTGAGTACACCATCGCAGGCGCTCCTGTCTGTGATGCAGCGCCAAGGGCAACCGCAGCCATGGTCTCCGAGCTGATAGTCCATGCTGCTGCAACGTCGTCGAACTGTTCGTGCAGATGGTTGTTGTCTTGCAAACGTCCCCGTCTGTTGAATCAGGGATCGAGACGTGGCTGCACGATCCGTTACAGCCATGCGGATAAGATGCCTGTCATCTCGACTGCTAGTGATACGAGGCCGTTGGGATGCAGCACGGCGTTCCTTATTACTCTCCTGAACCCACCGATTCCATATTCTGCTAACAGTCATTGGATCTCGACCAACGCGAGCAGCAGTGTCGCGATACGATAAACCGCAATCGCGATAGGCTACAATCCGACCTTTATCAAAGTCGGAAACGTGATGGTACGCATTTCTCCTCCTTACACGAGGCATCACAACAACGTTTCACCAGGCAACGCCGGTCCACTGCTGTTTGTGTATGAGAAATCGGTTGGAAACTTTCCTCATGTCAGCACGTTGTAGGTGTCGCCACCGGCGCCAACGTTGTGTGTGTGCTCTGAAAAGCTAATCATTTGCATATCACAGCATCCTCTTCCTGTCGGTTACATTTCGCGTCTGTAGCACGTCATCTTCGTGGTGTATTAATTTTAATGGCCAGTAGTGTACATTTGAAAAGACTTCTGCTCTTCGTCAGACAAAAAATCTTTCAAGTGGCTCTGAGCACTATAGGACTTAACATCTGAGGTCATCAGTCCCCTAGAACTACTGAAACCTAACTAACCTAAGGACATGACATACATCCATGCCCGAGGCAGGATTCGAACCTGCGACCGTTGCGGTCGCGCGGTTCCAGACTGAAGCGCCTAGAACCGCTCGGTCACCCCGGCCGGCTTCGTCAGACATTTTACTGCCATGGGTAGATTATCAATTGCATATTTTAACTGCATATTTCACCTTTTTCCATGGCAAAGCTAACTCAGACATTTTTTCTTTTAGTCTTTTGCTTGTAACTATCTCTTTTACTCTCAAATTCAGGTGTACTGTTGATAACTAATTTCATATGTGAATATGTGTGCTCTGAGGCTGTGGTTAATACTCCAAGCTGCACAAAGAAATGCCTGCAAAATACTGTATTTTCAGTTGTACTAATTTTGCTAAATATGTATGAGCAACAATCTCTGACAAAGACGTAACTCAGCTTTTTAAGATGTCTGTGTTCTCCTAAACTGTTTAGAGACTTGTGAGAAGTTGTTTTAAATGAAAGTCTGATCGCTGGGTGAAAGTGCAGAAATCAGACGTACTTCTTGTTTTGTTTTTCGAACTGTGCCGTCGTGATATGTGAAATGTTGCAGACTACAAACGTTTAAAATTTTAGGTACTTAATTTCGTTTAGTACTTCAAGAAATACACGATTTAAGCACTCCCATTTATCAGTTAACTTTCTACATACTAGGATAAAATCTGCGGACATTATGATGTCTCCAAAGAAGACGAGAAAGCCAACATCAAGATACCCAGCTACGTAAAATTTTATATTTTTGTATGTGGGTATGTCCTTCGATGCAACTTACTTTAAAATAAGAACTAACATCCGGTCTGAGGACTAATGATTGATACGCAGCACTGAAGAGCTGGTAATACACTACGGCAGAACCCGTCTGCCACCCGTGGGAGAGCGAAGAGTGACCGTTGCAAGCAGAGAGGGAAAGTGGAATTTAAACCCGCATTCAAGTGACTACGCGAACACACCTGTCATGATGTAGTGAAATATTCTAGAGTACGAAAAGTCTAACAGCAGAGGATTGCATTTCATTTCATTAAGGTGTGTTCTAGTGAAATCATTGTGATTCTGTTATATTTTTAGCAAGAGTCCCTCTTGGGATCGACTGTCTTTACCGAGATAAAAGCTAAAACTGAGTCCTCTTATGTCTCATAAAGCTGGTAAAGGGCCTTTAAAGATTTTTTTGCCTTGAGGAAAAACGATTTTGTAAATAATTTTTCTTTGCGTAGAACAAGTAACCAATGGCGCTCGGTTCCACATTTGTAAATTTTTACAATTTTGTAAGTGTTCTACGTAAATAAATCGTAATTTCTTTAATTAATTGTTTTTAACTTAGGAAATGTCACCAATGGCGCTTGATTCCACATTTGTAAGTAGTTTAGAATTTTGTAAGTGTTTAATGTATGGAGGTAGTCAACAAAGCTTATTTATTGTGTAAATATTTTTTATCTTTGTTGCTTTTCTGTCATGTGTATCTTTCTGTGTTTCCTTTGACACTGTTTGTGTGTGTTGTTTAGGGAGGGATTCTGTCTCCCCCGAGCAAAGTTGTTTCTGCAATAGGAAACACTGAAGGAGGAAACTGAAGTGCAGTGACTTTTCGTAGGGATACAAGGCCCTTGGCGAAGCCACGGCAGCTGTCCACAGGTGTAAGTACTGGCATCAGTTGAAATCATTGCTACTGATACCAGTGGTCTAGTCGTGCATACACACAGTGTCTGCTGCCCCAGTAAGATGCTGCCTATTCGGATTTGCAGCCGCTGATCGTTAACAAACTATTCTCACACCGCTTGGTAATGAAATGCAGTGATGAGTTACGTCTTCGAGTCAACATTCTATTCACAGCAAAGTAAAAACTAACTCCCAGCAAACTGACTCTGTGATAAGTGCTAATACAATTAGTGTAGTATTGTTTTCCTTTCAATCTTAATGTCAGAAGAAAAACTGTTTAGTGTTTTAAAATAGGGTGAAACAAGCGCAATGAACGAATTCCGAGAGTTCTGAAGAACAGAACTAACCAAAGGCGGAAAGTCTTCTTCCCATTTATTTACAAGATTACTGACGACATTGGAAAAGCTGTGGCAAAGCACCCATGGGATTAAAATGATTTTTACTATCACAAAGTAGATAAATTCCTTATAAATGTAATTCACTTGCTGCTACCCTCGCAGAGATTTCTGTGAATTACCTGGAATACACATTTTTGAGTCGTATTCAGAATTCGTATCCAAAATTAAATCGTATTATCGTTATGTAGACGACATACTACTATTGTATGAAGGATGCGATCAGGACATTTCTAATTTATGTGCCCATTTCAGTTCTACGCAACCTAATATTAAATTCACTTTCGAAGTGGAAGTGAGGGATTCACTAAAATATTTAGACATCTCTATTACTTGGAGAGACAATAATCTTATTTTCAAAGTATTTCGTAAACCCATTTGCACCGACATTACAATTAATAAAGATTCAGCTCATCGGAATACTTACAAATGGGCATATTTTCGCTCCACGATATACAGAGTTTTGAGGTTAAATATAAATCAGGAAGTAAGATATAAAGAATTTTAGACGAGTAATTAAGTGGGTATAGCAAATGGGTATAAAACTACAAGTATTCGTACATTGTTTTATTCTATACAGAAGAAGAAGTCCAAGGTAGTCAAAAAAGGGGATCAGAAAGGTCGTTTTGTTAGTCTAACCAAGCATGGCCCCGAAGTGACGAAACTGTGCAAGTGTTGAGAAAGGTCTACATTAATGTCTCGTTTAAAACGAGAGGTAATTTACACATATGATTAACGCATGACGTAGGACAGAAATAAAAAGAGTATTTTTAGTAAACCAGGTGTATATATAAGATACAATGGGGAGACAACAATAATTTCTATATTGCTAAGATGGGGAAAGATTTCAGCGCTGCACTACTGGCCATTAACATTGCTACACTAAAAAGAAATGCAGATCATAAACGGGTGTCCATTGGACAAATACATTATACTAGAGCTGATATGTGATTACATTTTCACGCAATTTGGGTGCATAGATCCCGAGAAATCAGTATCCAGGACAACCACCTTTGGCCGTAATAACGGCCTTCATACGCCTGGGCGTTGAGTCAAACAGAGCTTGGATGGCGTGTACAGGTACAGCTGCCCATGCAGCTTCAACGCGATATCACAGTTCATCAAGAGTACTGACTGGCGTATTGTGACGAGCCAGTTGATCGGCCACCATTGACCAGACGTTTCCAGTTGGTGAGAGATCTGGAGAATGTACTGGTCAGGGCAGCAGTCGAACATTTTCTGTGTCCAGAATCGCCTGTACAGGACCTGCAACATGCGGTCGTGCATTATCCTGCTGAAATGTGGGGTTTCGCAGGGATCGAATGAAGTGTAGAGCTACGTGTCATAACACATCTGAAATGTAACGTCTGTTGTTCAAAGTGCCGTCAATGCGAACAAAAGGTGACCGAGACGTGTAGCCAGTGGCACCCCGTACCATCACGCCGGGTGATACGCCAGTATGGCGATGACGAATACACGCTTCCAATGTGCGTTCACCGCGATGTCGCCAAACACGGATGCGACCATCGTGATGCTGAAAACAGAACCTGGATTCATCCCAAAAAATGACGTTTTGCCATTCGTGCACCCAGGTTCGTCGTTGAGTACACCATCGCAGGCGCTCCTGTCTGTGATGCAGCGCCAAGGGTAACCGCAGCCATGGTCTCCGAGCTGATAGTCCATGCTGCTGCAACGTCGTCGAACTGTTCGTGCAGATGGTTGTTGTCTTGCAAACGTCCCCGTCTGTTGAATCAGGGATCGAGACGTGGCTGCACGATCCGTTACAGCCATGCGGATAAGATGCCTGTCATCTCGACTGCTAGTGATACGAGGCCGTTGGGATGCAGCACGGCGTTCCGTATTACTCTCCTGAACCCACCGATTCCATATTCTGCTAACAGTCATTGGATCTCGACCAACGCGAGCAGCAGTGTCGCGATACGATAAACCGCAATCGCGATAGGCTACAATCCGACCTTTATCAAAGTCGGAAACGTGATGGTACGCATTTCTCCTCCTTACACGAGGCATCACAACAACGTTTCACCAGGCAACGCCGGTCCACTGCTGTTTGTGTATGAGAAATCGGTTGGAAACTTTCCTCATGTCAGCACGTTGTAGGTGTCGCCAGCGGCGCCAACCTTGTGTGAATGCTCTGAAAGGCTAATCATTTGTATATCACAGCATCTTCTACCTATCCGGCCGAAGTGGCCGTGCGGTTAAAGGCGCTGCAGTCTGGAACCGCAAGACCGCTACGGTCGCAGGTTCGAATCCTGCCTCGGACATGGATGTTTGTGATGTCCTTAGGTTAGTTAGGTTTAACTAGTTCTAAGTTCTAGGGGACTAATGACCTCAGCAGTTGAGTCCCATAGTGCTCAGAGCCATTTGAATCTTCTTCCTGTCGGTTAAATTTCGCGTCTGTAGCACATCTTAGTGGTGTAGCAATTTTAATGACCAGTAGTGTAGATACAGAGAGTACTCATATCCTAGTAATGTCAGTGCTCTGAGACAGTATTTGAAAACGAAGCATGGCTTACTGTCAATAGTCGAAGGACTGAAGGTACTGCAAATGGCCTCTCGTAGTCGTCTGTTAGACATTTTGGAAGTATTTGAAATACATAAGCATCGAATCTGTCAGTGAAAAAATTGTAGTAATGTCATAACTGCTAATGACCAAACTGCTGAGGTCACGGGTCCGTAGGGTTGCATACTACTTAATCTAACTTAAACTAACCTATGCTAAGGACAACACACACACACCCATGCCCGAGGAAGGACTCGAACCTCCGGCGGGGGCAACCGCGCGAACCGTGACAAAGACGCATTAGAACGCGCAGCTACCCCGTGCGGCATCTGTTAGTCACATCCGTTACTTTTTTTCTTTTTTTCTTTTTTTTCTTTACTGTTCTTCAGTTCCCCATCCGGGACGGGCTGGCAGCAGCATATGCGCTACTTTTCAGTCGAAAGACATTAATTATGCAGTAGAAGACATTTAAAATTACAAAGGAGAAAATATGGGATACATAAGTATAAAAAGGGGGAACATAATGGAAGAGAACAGACAAAAAGGGGGCGACTGTAAAATGGAGATAAAAACCTTAAAAGAATATTGTGCACAAAAAACCTCACACAGGGACGGTTAAAAGAACACAAGGCGAAGTATGGCTGGAGCATAAAAGTAGCGATGGACAGCGTAGCACGTAATGATCACTGATAGTAACAGTATGTAAAAGTCCAACACACAATTGTAATCACAGCTCTGGACGCACAGGAGAACAGCACCAAACACTGACGTAGCGCACTGATGACGATGAGCAAACACAGGATCTGCCAGGGGCATGGAGATGAGGGAAAAGGGAAGAAGGGAGGGAGGGCAGGAGTGGGGGGGGGGGGAGAGGGCGGGGGCGTGTCGAAGAGAGCTGGGGTGGGAAAGACGTGGGGGGACTTCGTTGAGGAGGGGTTGCAGGGACTAGGGGGGGGGGGGGGGAAGGAGGAAAATCCGCTCTGGGTAAGGAGAGGAGAGGAAAAGGGGGGCCGTGGGGAGGGGATGGAACAAGGCCAGGCTACAGTTGGAAGGAAGGGTGGATGTCACGGCGAAGTTCAACATCCAGGAGGGGAAGGTGCTGATGAAGGTGATGGAGGGTATGGAGGTGGAGAGAGGGAGGGATACAGCGACAGAGGCGCGGCAATGGGCGGGGGTCCGTTACTTAATGAGCAGGAGTTTTTCAGTAGGGACTGGTTCTCAGATTTGTTTGAAGACACTGTACGAAATGTTCCTCGTATTTGACTCAACTGCTCTAAGGTTGCTTAGATTAGGCATATTATCTAGAATTTGTGAGCTATACACGATGCACCCATTTTATCTGAATATATGTTAGTATCTTCCGCCCTGTTAGATAGCGCCACCATTTTCATGGCTGATCTGAGTGACTGTCTTGCAAGTCTTCATCTATAGATCCTGTAGACTCCAAGAGATGGAACCACTGTTCTCGCAGGCCACCACCACATTGTATCTGCCTCGCTGTGTACCTTCCATAATTACAGACGATGCATTGTGCATCGGTACTTTGCATTTCACCAATATTACTACTTGTTGCTAGCCATTTGACTTACTTTATAATTTCATTGCAACACGCGCATGCTTCCTCACCACGCATTCCGCATTACGGGCACAGTAAATTTAATTTCTCCAATCGAATGTAATTAAATTACATGTATATTACCTTGGGGTTAAACTGACGAAAGATGAATGTTTGGGTTTCGCTAGAAATTCTCTAGCTCTACAGTTCCATATTGTTATAGACATTTGCCCTGAGTTCCGTATAAGTTCAAATGGAATCCATTAATTCCGAAATAGTATGATCGCTGTTTCAGCATTGCGATTTTATAGGCACCAATTTTTTGTCAACTGATGATCCTAACTTTATATTCTCAACAACCACAATACGGTAGACGCTTTCTGGATGTCCTCAAGCATCTACTTCAAGCTGAGCTATTGTACATTTCTGATACTATACCTTTACGTTTTGTAATCTAAAATGAACGGAAGAAATTGAAATATTTTATTTCAAATAGTTTCCACTCATCTAGGCTTACGTAAATAGTTATACTGTATGTCATCCATTGTTTGTTCGACTAATGTAATGATTACTGATGGCCATACTCATGTAACATTTCTTTTTATGATGGTTGTAAGCTGATAATAGCTGGACAGTTATACGGTCTATCACTAAGTTAAAAAATTTAAAAGATCTCCTTTTGTTGTATAATAGTTCTTTTTTATTTCAAGTTGTTGCCACTCATGTGGGCTCACCTAAATGATTCTGTTATGTCATTTATTACTTGCTCGTGTATTATGGTATGACTACATTTGGTGATACTTATGTAACATGTTATTTAGTGATGGTTTAAACTTATTCCTTTACAACTTATATTTTATTTATTATCTATATCGGTTTTATGTTTATATTGTACCACACCCGTTAATAGTTGGAGATGTCTTCTGATTATCGACTAAAAACTATCTCTGTACCGTTTTTTACGATGCTACCTAATGAAGCTCATTTCATGTTGTTAGTATGTGAGTTTCTCTTCCATAAAAGTAGCATAAATGTATTTTTTGTCAAATTGTTCACGAGGTTCTAAGATGTACTTAATTACAATCCATAGAAGTTTTTAAAGTTACTCTTTCACTTGCTTCATGTGAATAACACTACCGCCACCTACTGGCCTTCGATTACTCCTTTGGTAGCTTAATCACCACACTCAGGCTGGCACTGATTTTAGTCGAACAGACAACGGAATTGTCAAATATGTCTACGTGAGATGAGGTCTATATTGTTCAGTGTATGTGCTCACTTTCATGAGTTTTGAACTAAAGTTTGATTCTAATGTAAGTACAATACTAATTGAAATTTCTGTATAATGGCATACTTAGATGCAAACTTACGTTATTATGTATATGTTTCCAATAGTTAATTTTCTTGTACACTTCATTCCACAGCTTCGGTCTGGTGATGAAATTTTGAAACGCGTAACACTTAATAAAGAAATGAATTCTCGAAAGGCGTTGTGTTAACTATGAAAAATAAGCAACTGGTGCAATTTTTCATTATTTAAATCGCTCTGGAAACCTATTAAGGCCTTGTAAAGTACATGCCACGCAGAACTGTTGCTTTATTACGTTCCACAGAGTAACCAGAACGGGTTGATGGCGTTTATAATTATTGTTGGGTGCTAAACTGCATGGTCATCAGCGACCTTCCTCAAGATGCTGGTACAAGTGTACGAGTAATTACTCTTGATAGAAGAAAAAAAAAGACAGACACAGTTACAAAAAAATTTGATATACAATCAGCAATATAAACATGTGGTAACACGAATAAACGCAGACATTTTTATATGTGGTACATTAATAAGTACACACATCGGTGTTTTGGTTGTCTTTTCCCTACATCGAACAGTCTTTCTATAAACCCGTGACAAACTTTACGACCTGACGTTTTCTGCACAGTCGTAACTGCACTTCTAACAAGTAAGTGGACTACGCCTCTTAGTATAAACTAACCATTTTGCGTCGAAGTGTCCACACTTCAACACGTGACCCCTTCCAAGGGGAAACTAGGCATTAATGGCTTGCTGTTGCCTTTGAACGCTTTGAGCTACTACCTAATCTAGAAACATACAGCTTGTAATAGATATAACTATTAGTTTGAATATTACGTAAATACTGATGTAATGTTGTTCAGTACACCGTTATCGGTCACCAACAGAAATATTTGCACTTATATCTGTTACACGCTGTATATTCTTAGCGCTGTCACACATTAATAGTAGTAATAAAACAGCGGATAGAAGGGAGCTGGTTGATCGCGGCAAGAACACGATGAGTCGACCACCCAAAAACACATTAAAACCTTCGTCCAATTAAATTGGGCCAGAGTTCTCATGCCACACAAAATGCCAACGATTTCCTTACCAAGACATTTTCCTGTGAGAATTTATGCACATTTCGTGAGCAATGAATAGTCATTGGTGTTATACATCTGGTTAGTATCGTGCTGTGCAGGACCAAAACAAGAGGACAATGTTAGGTGTTCTCTTATATTCCCTCAATAAAATCCGTCTATGAAGTGAACTATCTGTGTACTATGCAGCGCTATGGGCGGTCATGAAGGCATTGGAGCACATGTGACTTCTTGACGGAGGGAAGTTTCTTGTCTGCACGGATTCCCTTGGTGCTCTGTAGGCTATTCAGCAAATCCAGAATGAAATTTTCACTTTGCAGCGGAGTGCGCGCTGATATGAAAGTTCCTGGCAAATGAAAACTGTGTGCCGAACCGAGACTCGAACTCGGTACCTTTCGCGGACTGATATGAAACTTCCTTGCAGATCAGAACTGTGTGCCGACCGAGATTCGAACTCGGGACCATTGTCTGTCGCGGCTAGTGTTACGCCGATTGAGCAACTCGAGCACGACTCACGACCTGTCCTAACAGCCAGTGCCTCGTCTCCTACCTTCCAAATTTCACAGAAGCTCTCCTGCGAAACTTGCAATACTAGCGCTCCTGGAAGAAAGGATATTGCGGAGACACGCCGTAGCCACAGCCTGGGTGGTGTTTCCAGAATAAAAGACAAATATTCCGAGTTTGAGACTCGATCTGGCATATGGTTTTGGTCTGCCAGAGTTTCATATCAACTCACATTTCGATGCAGAGGGAACATTTCATTCTGAAAACAGCCCCCGGCCGGTGGCTAAGCCATGTCTCTGCAATATTCTTTCTTCCAGGAGCTCTAGTCTTACAAGTTTCGCAGGAGAGCTTCTGTGAAGTTTGGAAGGTAGGAGGTGAGGTACTAGAGGAAGTAAAGCTGTGAGAACAGATCCTGAGTCTTGATTGGGTAGTTCAGTCGGAAGAACACTTGCCCGCGAAAGGCAAAGGTCTCTAGTTTGTGCCTCGGTCTGGCACACAGTTTTGATCTGCCAGGAAGATTCATATTCAGCAAATGTTCCGAGCAGACAGGATACTTAAAGTGGTCGAACACACTATACTCCTCCTGCACAGGCAGAAGAAAGAGGTGACCGTCTGCTGAGTTGCTTCGTTAACGGCTAAAATTGAGGCTTAGTCCATTGGAAGACCAGATTTCCATCCTATCAGCGTACAAAACACACGACGTTCAAACATTGTGCACAGTGAATGTGCCGCTGTACAATCTCCGTCACCCAGCCGCGTGGGGGCCGCTTTGTAGCTTGTTGGAGCTCGAAAGGAAGTGCACCATGGCCGCTGGCCACTTCCAGTCTTTCCCACTCAGCCGACATTCTCCTTGTTATCCACGACACAATAGCCTAAAGGTGTACGTTAAGGCGATTTATGTTATTTTCCCGCCAGGCTCCTTTCGCTGCTCTGTCAGCTCTCTCATTCCGCGCGATGCTCACATGTCTGGGGACACAGCAGACGGTTACCTCTTTCTTTTGCCTGTGCAGGAAGCGGAAAGTCAGTTGTACCACATGAAGTATCCCGTCTGCTGGCAACATCTGGTGAATATGAAACTTCCTTGCAGATTAAAGCTGCGTGTCGGACCGAGCCTCTAACTGAAGACCTTTGCCTTTTGCGGGTATGTGCTCCACCGACTGACCAACCCAAGGACGACTCACGAACTGTACTCATAGATTTCAGTACCTCGTCTCCTACCTTCCAAACTTCAACCTGGGGGGATGTTTCCTGAATAATAGTTTCACTCTGCAGCGGAGTGATATGAAACGCTGGCAGATCAAAACTCTTTGCCGGACCATGACTCGAACCTTTGCCTGACATTCTGGAAACATCGTCCGGGTGTGGCTAAGCCACATCTCCGCAATACCGTGTTTTCGTCTTGCGAGTTCGACAGGAGAGCTTCAGAGAAGTTTGCAAGGTAGGAGGCAAGGTACTGACGGAAGTACAGCCGTGAGGACGGCTTGTGAGTCGTCCTTGGGTGCTCAGGCGGTAGAACACTTGCCCGCGGAAGATCCCGAGTTTGAGTCTCGGTTCGGCACACAGTTTTCATTTTTCAGGAACTTTCATATCAGCGCACACGCCGATGCAGAGTGAAAATTTCGTTCTGGGTTTGGCGAATAGCCTACAGAGCACCAAAGGTGTGGTGTCACCGCCAGACACCACACTTGCTAGGTGGTAGTTTTAAATCGACACGCGGGTCCGACATGTACTAATGGACCGCGGCCGATTGAAAATTACCACCTAGCAAGTGTGGTGTCTGGCGGTGACACCACAAAAGGAGTCCGTGCAGACAAGAAACTTCCCTCCATCAAGAAGTCACATGTGCTCCAATGCCTTCATGACCCCCGGCAGCGCTGCATAGTACAGAGACAGGTGACTTGGTAGACGGATTTTATAGAGGGAAGATAACAGAACACTCAACATTGTCCTCTTGCTTCCGTCTAGCAAAAATGGTTCAAATGGCTCTGAGCACTATGGGACTTCTGAGATCATCAGTCCCCTAGAACTTAGGACTACTTAAACCTATCCAACCTAAGGACATCACACACATCCATGCCCGAGGCAGGATTCGAACCTGCGACCATAGCGGTCGCGCGGTTCCAGACTGACGCGGCTAGAACTGCTCGGCGACAATGGCCAGCTTTCGTCTAGCACAGCACGACATTAACAAGGTGTATAAACTAAAAACTAAACTCCGCCTGAACAGGCTATGAATGCCCAACGGTACCGACCGGCCACCGTGACATTCTCAGACCACAGGCATCACTGGATGCGGATATGGAGGGGGATGTGGTCAGCACACAGCTCTCCCGGCCGTTGTCATTTTTCTATTTCTCGATCAGTTAGCTCCTCAGTTTGCCTCACAAGGGCTGAGTGCACCCCGCTTGCCAACAACGCTGGGCAGACCGGATGGTCACCCATCCAAGTGCTAGCCCATCCCGACAGCGCTTAACTTCGGTGATCTGTCGAGAACCGGTGTTACCACTGCGGTAAGGCCGTTGGCTACAAGGTGTATAACAGCAATAATTATTCATTGCCCACGAAATGTCTTCAAGGACTGTCGACTTCTTGACTGGTGGAAGTCTACAGCAGACCGAAGTTGCACCTCACGAACTGTCATGACCAGTTGAGACGGCAACAATGAGAGCTGCGTGTACCGGCTGCTCTGTCTCGGCCACTGTGTGGCGTTTACACGGCCTCTGCAGGTGGATCGGCTTTTGTGTCTCACGAATAAGGGCGCGGCAGCGTCGGGATAATGGCAGCGAGATTGGTATCGCCCCGACCGGTACACCGGTAACAACACGCCTGGCTTCGGGTCCCACAGCGCAGCTGGTCTCCGGTCGCTCTGATTCTCTGTATCTCTACACACACACTGTACCTGCGCCCACGTGCACGTGTGTGCTTTACGTGTGCGTTCGCGCGTGTGAGCGACTGGAGCGAATAGAGCGCAAGCCATCGCAGTGCAGACGCTGCTACAGCAGATAGGCATCGCTGGAGCCGCACTGAATGCCAATGAAGGGCTGCTGTAATCACATCCCTCGTTCGCGTCCGATTCTCTGCAAAAGAAAACGCCACGAACGTCTTCTAGTCTGCAGGGAACCGTGCGTGCGGTGAACCTGGCCGCTCTCTTGCTGACCTCTGCTGCCTCTCTATAATTTTGATGATGACGCTGCTTTTGTTTCGCGTGCTAGATACGAAGATTACGTGTATTACTCTGCGCCGTATGTAAGAAAATGGTAAGGGTTGTTAAAGTCCATACGGACGAAAATAATTGGGAAAGTCTAACGCAGTATGCTAAATTAAGTCGGAACTATTGGCAGTACATTGATGAAAGATTAGATGAACAATACACGGCGAACACCTGCACTTTCGCACTCACGTAAAAAAAAACTATTTATTTCTCTTTACTCCACGCTTCTCGAGGCGAAAATGCCCATCTCCTAGCACCACGACGAGCCTAGGCTGAATCTATGGGCATCTGTAATACTAGACGTACGTATGTCGGATTACCGTGTCAGTCCTTGTTATCTCAATTACTGAACGTGGAGATTATGTAGTCCACAGACAACCGACCTTGCACTACTGTTTTTTTTTCAGATGCAGTGATGAAATTATATTGTACGGTAATCAATGTTGATCTGACAACCGTAATCTAGCACAGCGACGTAGCGAAGTAATCTTGAGCAGAAATCTGTGAGATTATACTATTGCCCCCATTTTATTTCTCTCTGTTCACCTATGTTCTAAGCGTACAGGCTAAGTCTGTGGCCTGAAAAAAAATTGCGCTAAATATTCTTCCACAGAAGATTGGAACGAGTAGTTGAAGCAGACGTTGGGGAAAATCAGTTTGGCTTACGGACAAGTAGGAACATGCGATGCAGTACTGATACAATTGCTTATCTTAGCAAATACCAGCAATAAAGAAAAAAATCTACTTTTATAGACTTTGTAGATTTATAAAATGCTTTTGGCCTGTTGGCTGGAACACGCCTGTCGTAATTCTGAAGCTATCAGCGAAAATTCAGACCGAAAGGGAGGCAGTTGTTAAGAAGGGAGTCAGGACTCAGCCTATCCTCGATGTTATTCGATCTGTATGTAAAACACACAGCAAAGAAATCTAGAAAGAAATACTGAAATGAAATTAAAGTTCAGAGAGAAGAAATTAAAATATTGCTTCTCGATAACACTGTAATTCCATTAGCCCAAGCCGGCCGAAGTGGCCAAGCGGTTCTAGGCGCTACAGTCTGGTACCGCGTGACCGCTGCGGTCGCAGGTTCGAATCCTGCGTCGGGCATGGATGTGTGTGATGCCCTTATGTTAGTTAGGTTTAAGTAGTTCTAAGTCCTAGGGGACTGATGACCTCAGAAGTTAAGACCCATAGTGCTCAGAGCCATTTGAACCATCAGCCCAGGTAAAGGACTTGACAGCTCAGTTGAGCGGAATTCTTAGCGTGTTGAAGAGACCAAGGCGCAACAAGAGTAATGGCGTGCAGTTGAATTATGTCAGGTGACGTAAGGGAGTTAGATTAGGAAATGAAGCGGTAAAAATAGTAGATTGGTTTTACTACCTGATCAGCAAAATGACTGGTGCGTCAGTAGTGAACAGGATAACTACACGTACATCTACGTGAGTACTCTGCAATTCACAGTTAAGTTCCTGGCAGAGGGTTTATCCAACCGGCTTCAAGCTATTTCTCTAACGTTCCACTGTCGAACAGTGCGCGAGAAAAACGAACACTTAATTATTCCCGTGCGAGCTCTGATTTCTCTCATTTCATTACAATAGTCATTTCTCCCTATGCAGATGGGCACCAACTAAATATTTTCGCCTTCGGAGGAGAAAGTTGGTGACTGAAATTTCGTGAGAAGACCCTGCCGCAACGACAAAAACCTCGCTTTAAGGATTGCCACCCCAATTCGTGTGCTGTGGCGCTCTCTTCCTTATTTCGCGATAGTCCAAAACGAACTTATCTTGTTTGACCGTTTTCTATGACCTCTGTCAATCTTAACAGAAGTGGATCCCACAGCGTACAGCGATACTCCAGAAGAGGGCGCACAGTTGTAGTGTAAGCAGTGTCTATTCCAATGAAGAATACGAGTTTGTTAGTTTAAACAACAGTTCATGGCATCCTATTGAAGATGTCATAATTGTAACATTTCTGAAATGTTCATTGTTACCATAAACATCAACGTTTGGTTTGAGTGTTGAGATAACACTCTTCAGCGTTCTGAAATACTCAAGGTACATTTTACAGACTGGGATGCTGAAACCATGGTAAAAAACAGAGAAGTAGTCAACAAACAAAAAACACTGGACAGGACATTACTTACTATTAATAGCTATGACAAAGGCAGCAACTCTTGGAACACTGCTTAGAATGACACTGTTGTCCTGCTGAAAGCTACCAGAGATGACAACACCAACTCGATATCTAAAACAGTTGAGAGTAAGATAGATATGCAGAAAAATGGGAAAGCATCCTTGACAACCCAATTCACGAAGCTGCCCCAGGGTAGTATGCCACCAAGTAGTATTGTAGGCTTTCTCAGTATCCAAAAATATAATCAGGAAGTGATGCTGACACAGGAAAGCCTCCGCTTCAAGGAGGGCTGAGTTATCAAAGGTGGAATGATACTTCCTGAATTCACTTTGGAAACGACTAAGGAGCTGTTTGGATTCTGAGATCCAGACAAGGTGGCTGTCGACTATCCACTCCAAGGTCTTTCCCATACAGCTAGTGAGGACAACAATATAACAGCTACTCAGGTATGTTCAGTCATACCCAAGTCTTAAAAATGGAGTTGAAATGGACTCCCACCTCAAGTCAGAAAAGAGACCTGATGTTCAAATGAGGTTAAAATGGGCTAGGAGTGTTTCTTTTATTTACCCTTTGAGGTGCTGTGTATAGTATGATGGACCCTGCCATGACCAGGTGATGTGTCATGAGCTGCAGTTAATGCAGAACCCATGAAGAAGGGACGGTTGTATTCTTCAACAGTGGTGAAACTGAAGTCCCAACTGTCCCTTGTGGCATTTTCGGGTAGTGCAGTAGGTATCACAGTGCCTCACAAAGGCTGCAATGCTGATATGTATCCCAACCCATCTCACCATTTTAGTTTCTGACAATTGTTTATTGCAACATACCTGTGGTACTAAATTGCTGAAATGGTCACCTGTTCAAAAAGTTCCAGTTGTATGTTGCCTGCCTAATGGCTTGCAGTGGCAACAACTTGATTTTCTATGTCTTACATATATCAAGCAGTGTATATACAAGTGTATAAGCCCAGGATCTCCTGCACACCTCTGGATCGATTTCAACCAAATTTGGTACAAAAATAGATGACTTTACAGGTATCAGCGCTGTGGGGTTTTATAACCTCTCAGCTACAGTAGGAGCAGAGATATGGGCAAAAATGTATTTTTACTGCCCCTGGAATACATGCTGCCCTGCGTGACTGACGTGTTTTGTGGGAACAGTATCAGAATGCCAAATCAACTTACTTTGCAGAGCATCTGTTTGTCAAGGGCAAGAAACAATTTTCCAGGGCCTGACATGTAGGCTGTTCTACATGAAAGGTGTGCTGTGGGAGCAGATTGCATATGTCAGTGAGCATGGCTGGAAAAGATGGACAGAGGATGGACAGAGAGAGGGGAAGAGAGGGAGATGCAGGGAGATGCATGAGGCAGATGGAAGGTGCAGAGCAGGCTCGTCCAAACTGTGCCCCTGGGGCGTTAGCGCCCCACGATCGCCCGAGGTCAGAGGCGCGGGCGAATTCGTATGTTGTTGCAGTGGCCGAGCCGTGTTGCTTAGATGACCCTACGCTCCGCCATGCTGCTGTATGCGCGCTTAGTACGGAAGACAGACCGCCGCGCCAGCAGCGATCAAAAGCATTGATATGACAGAAAGCCGTTAGTCAACACACGTGAGGCTACAGTGGATCGAGATGGATACTCAACAGTATCAGGAATAAAAAAGGAGTAGCGGCGCGTCCGCACTATTTAAACCCGGGTGGGAAATTAATGTATATTTTGTACCGAAATCGAAAATCATGCCAAATGTTTAATATGTCATAGGAACCTCATGTGTTTAAAAAAGTACTCGACTGAACGGTACTTTAATACCTGGCACAAAGATCAGTTCGAAAATTTGTCGCAAGAGGAACGCAAGTCAGTGCATGAAGAACTGAAAGAATATTTCAAGCAGCGTTACAGTGAATTAGGTGTTTCCTATCGTATGACTCTTTATTATTTATATAGATAATAAATTAAACTGTATATTATAATCTGTCACTTAGGAATGTGCCAGTTATCGAATGCTAGTGACTGTCCGCCTTGGGTAGCTGAATGGTCAGCGCGACAGAATGTTACGCCTAAGGGCACGGGTTCGATTCCCGGCTGGATCTGAGACTATCTCAGGGACTGAGTGTTGTGTTGTCCTAATCATCATTATCATTTCATCCCCATCGGCGCGCAAGTCGCCGGAGTGGCGTCAAATGGGAAGACTTGCACCCGGCTAACGGTCTACCCGACGGGAGGTCCTAGTCACACAACATTTTTAGATTGTCAGAAACAAGGAACATTTCTTTTCGGTTAATTTTTATATTTGGGTTGGATTAATCGCATCGCACAGACATAAGAAGAAGTTTCATGTGCGCTATTTTTTGCCACTTTCTGAAAAGCCGTCACAAACGCTCTCTTGGAGACCAAACTGCCATTAAGGGTCATTCTTTGTTTTTGTGTATTTTTGTTTTGATAGATGGGAAAATATATGTTGTAGTTTGATCTGTGTTTTGAATTAATTAAAACGCAAATATTCCACCAGATAAAAATTTATTTTGCGACCATACGAGGTGCATTCAAGTTCTAAGGCCTCCGATTTTTTTTCTCCGGACTGGAAAGAGATAGAAACATGCGCGTTGTTTTAAAATGAGGCTGCGTTCATGGTCAATACGTCCCAGAGATTGCAGCACCGTACGGCAGATGTAATTTTACCGCCAGCGGCGAGAATGAGAACTGTTTTAAATACTTAAAATGGCGACGTTTTCCTTACTTGAACAGCGTGCAATCATTCGATTTCTGAATTTGTGTGGTGTGAAACCAATTGACATTCATCGACAGTTGAAGGAGACAGTGGTGATGGAGTTATAGATGTGTCGAAAGTGCGTTCGTGGGTGCGACAGTTTAATGAAGGCAGAACATTGTGTGACAACAAACCGAAACCACCTCGGGCTCGCTCAAGCCGGTCTGACGACATGATCGAGAAAGTGGAGAGACTGGTTTTGGGGGATCGCCGAATGACTGTTGAGCAGATCGCCTCCAGAGTTGGCATTTCTGTGCGTTCTGTGCACACAATCCTGCATGACGACCTGAAAATGCGAAAAGTGTCATCCAGGTGGGTGCCACGAATGCTGACGGACGACCACACGGCTGCCCGTGTGGCATGTTGCCAAGCAATGTTGACGCGCAACGACAGCATGAATGGGACTTTCTTTTCGTCGGTTGTGACAATGGATGAGACGTGGATGCCATTTTTCAATCCAGAAACAAAGCGCCAGTCAGCTCAATGGAAGCACACAGATTCACTGCCACCAAAAAAATTTCGGGTAACCGCCAGTGCTGAAAAAATGATGGTGTCCATGTTCTGGGACAGCGAGGGCGTAATCCTTACCCATTGCGTTCCAAAGGGCACTACGGTAACAGGTGCATCCTACGAAAATGTTTTGAAGAACAAATTCCTTCCTGCACTGCAACAAAAACGTCCGGGAAGGGCTGCGCGTGTGCTGTTTCACCAAGACAACGCACCCGCACATCGAGCTAACGTTACGCAACAGTTTCTTCGTGATAACAACTTTGAAGTGATTCCTCATGCTCCCTACTCACCTGACCTGGCTCCTAGTGACTTTTGGCTTTTTACAACAATGAAAGACACTCTCCGTGGCCGCACATTCACCAGCCGTGCTGCTATTGCCTCAGCGATTTTCCAGTGGTCAAAACAGACTCCTAAAGAAGCCTTTGCCGCTGCCATGGAATCATGGCGTCAGCGTTGTGAAAAATGTGTACGTCTGCAGAGCGATAACGTCGAGAAGTAACGCCAGTTTCATCGATTTCGGGTGAGTAGTTAATTAGAAAAAAAATCGGAGGCCTTAGAACTTGAATGCACCTTGTATTTCGCTGTCCTTGCTAGCGTCTATGACTGCTTTTCAGAGGAACTGGGGGAAAACGCACCTAAAACTAATCTTTTTTGTTAGTTTTCTATTTAGTTTTCAGTGAATGAAACAGTTGTTAAAATGATAAAAGTGTTTTAAAAACAGGATTGTACAAAAGGAATTGTAAGGATTTTTTTGCCGTGGCAGGAGCAGGAAACAGGTGGGCAAAGTTTGCACGTAAGTTACAAATGATCGCTGAGAATTCTGAAAGCAGGGAAACCTTTTTCGGCTGGGAATCTCATCAAGGATTGCCTGAGCAACTCGGCGGCTTGTACTTTTCCAGAAGACCTCACGGAAAAATTTGAAAAATAGCTCTTTCGCCCAAAATGTTGCTCGACGAGTTGAAAATATGGTCTCAGATATGGAGCACCAATTAATGGAGAGAGTGCAAACTTCGTTTCATTTTCTATCGCTCCTGACGAGTCCACAGACATCTCGGACATAGCTCGTCATATTCATTCGCGGTTTTGACGATAATCTGCGTGTCACCCAAGAATTTCTCGACCTTACACCATTAAAAGACAAAAAAATGTTCAAATGTGTATGAAATCTTATGGGACTTAACTGCTAAGGTCATCAGTCCCTAAGCTTACACACTACTTAACCTAAATTATCCTAAGGACACACACACACACCCATGCCCGAGAGAGGACTCGAACCTCCACCGGGGTCAGCCGCACAGTCCATGACTGCAGCGCCCAAGACCGCTCGGCCAATCCCACGCGGCATTAAAAGACACGGGTTTGGGTATTTTTCCAGCTGTGGAAAACATGTTCGAGTCAGTAGGTTTAAAATGGGAACGCCTGACCAGTATAACACGGGTGGAGCCCCTGCACTGCGAGGGATACGCACTGGATTCCTGGGTTACATCAGGTCAAAAATGGCTTAATTCGGCTGTTCCTTATTCGAGCCGGCCATCGTCTGATACACCAGGAGGCACTTTATGCGAAGTTTGTCAACATAAAAAATGTTATGGACACAGTTGTTCGAAGTTTTGCTTATCTTCGCTCGCATGGACTCACACATTTCCAATGTAAAGAATTTCTGGCTGATATCGAAGCGGAATACCCGGACATCACCTACCACGCCGAAGTAAGATGACTGAGCAGAGGGAAGGTGCTTCATCTGTTTTTCTCCTTGAGGGACGAAATCAGTACCTTTTTGGAAATGAAAGGCCGTCCAGAAGAATTACTTCGTGATCCTAAGTGGGTGGCGAATTTGGCTATTTTGAGTGACCGAACTGGTCATTTAAATATTTTGAACATTTAACTCCAAGGTGAAAATGACTCTGTTGTTGATGTATTGCAGACGATTGAAGCATTCAAAAAAAAACTTATTTTGTGGGAAAAACAGCTAGCTGCTCGAGGAGAATTGTGAACATTCCCTGCACTAGACCGCGTTAAAGAAGATGTGAGTTTTTCAAATTATGTTCTAATCATGGGTTACAAGAAGAGTTTGAAAACAGATTTTCGGAGAAAAGTGAGCTTCAACCGACCTTAGATATATTTGTTCGCCCGTTTTCCCTTCGGGCAGAGGACGTCTCACAAGTGTTTCAACTAGAGCTGACTGACCTGCAGTGTGATATCCACCTGAAAGATCGCTTTCTTACATGTAAGACTTTGGATGACTTTTACAGCTTTTGTGCATGCACGCGGCCAAAATTTTCTCAGTGTTTGGTTCCAGCTACATTTGAGAGCGCCTTTTCTCCATTTAAAGCTTGCTAAAACTCAGAGTAGTTCACTACTTAGCGGTGAAAATCTGGCTAATGCGTTGACGTTAGCAGTCTCCCGGAATACTGTAGCAAACCCATAAAATGTTAATTGTCTTCTTTAACAATGTTGACTGTAAGTATTAAGGCTCTTTACAGCCTTAATTCTATTTTTTTAATAAGTTTTCAAACTTGGTCGATTAAAAATAACGGGTAAAAAACAGCAAACAAAGGATCGGATGTCTAAACTCTGAAAAGGGATGCAAAAAGATGTAGCTTGTAATAAAACAAAAATATTTACTTGTAACTACCAACAGTAAGAATGAGATTGTATATCCCTTACGTAAAATTATTACTAAAGTAGAACATTTATGACACTAGTTCATTTAAGAAATTGATTTATGTTGGTCCACATATGTGTCAAACACGTATGTAGACAAAGCTACGGGGAAGAGGCTAGTTTCTTATAATTGTTAACCGAATTTAAAAATTAAATTTCTGTCATAATCTACTCGCTAAGAGGTATAACCTTACACTAAAGGTTTAACGCAGTAAGACAAGTATAAAAGAAACTATGTATACATTTTGAGACAGTAGAACTCTTGGAACTAAAATTACACAGACTACGTACATCAACTATTTGAGAATGATAGCTCTTAGCAAATTCCAACAAACTTTACGTATAAGTTCAAAGTTTTTTGAAACTTTTTCTAGCTTACGCTCTCACAAAGTAATGAAACAAAGAAAGTGTATCACCCACTACGTTTTCGCTGTTCTTGTAGAAAAACTTCGTCATCAGACATCAGGTTTGAAATTTTAACTTCTGTACTAGAAATTCTATTCGCAACTCATTTTGCAGACAGTATTTAGTTATATCAGTCACTATGCATGAACAGTTATATCATTGTACAACCCACAGTTCAAGAGATATGACGTGATAAACATTGAAATGCGCGAAAAACATTTTTTTTTTTTAATTTAGCGCCCAATACTCAGACATTTAACGCAGTTTTATACAGTACATGGGGAGTACGATAGTTAAAAGAATCGCAAATGGAGCAGGGGAGGGTTACTAATAGCATTTTTATAGGAAAAAACTTTTCATTTCAAAATATAAAATATTTTTTGGATCTAATTCTAAAGTATTGCTCTACTCATTTCTGTAGGGTAGATGACAGCCTCGCAGTCTCGTCACGTGGCGAATTTTCGTCACTTGCTGCCGACCTGCGAGTGGGAAATCCAATTGAAATTTCGTCTCGGGACGCCAGACGCTGTAAACAGAGCAGGCAGTAGGAGCCCGCAATTTCCACCCCCACCGCCACCCCCGCAGGCCGGCAGCGCCGTCTCTCCGCACCCTCCGCCTGTCACCGCGGCACCCGATAATAACCAGCCGCGTCACGCCCAAGAATTTCCCATCTGGTCGACGCTTGACACTTTTGCCCAGCACGTCTTTTCATTTTTGCCCTTAACGTCATGGCAACACGGAACAGAAAGGAAACAACGGCGAAAGGGGCCGAAGAGGTTGTAGCCCGCCTTTATTCCCTCGTACAGGTTGCGGGCAAAATTGCTTACTTCGAGTAAAACGATCGAAACTTGTAAGAGGTTCGAGCAGATATAATTTCGATGTATTGCTCACGCGCTGCTTGCGATATGTTATGTATAAGAGAATCTCAGACCAGACAGCAGTGTTGACTGTAGTAGGAAATGTGTAACTGTAGCAGTAAGTTGTTGCTAGAGAGCTGTCTGGTCTGGTGTATCGCGTTGGCTGGGCCGGTCGTGGTGCAGCGATGCCGGAGCCTGAGCATTATTGTATAAGGTAAAAAGCAGCCTCGCGCATATGTAGTAATGCTATCTCAAGCCCCATGTAAATGTTTTAAAAATCTCCTAATAATAATATTTCTCATAAAAAGTAACTTTTAAGAACCATTCATTTCAATTTAAAGAATTTACTAATTTCTCCAATCCATGATCATCCCGATTATTGCAAAAGAAAAATCAGTTGTTTCCTTTCATAAATGACAAATCTATCGGCCAGCATTGCACAGGGCTGTGCCAGAAAAATTTATTGTAAGAGCAGATATATATGTGTTATCCGGCGACTTCATTGAGGTAAGAATTTTTCTGTTCTTTTATTCAGAATGATCTTTCAGGGCTATGACGCAGCACTGCTGACGTCCAAAATTTACCAGGTTAAATTCACAATCAATTATTGAAAAGTTATAAGTGAGCGACAATTTAATTGAGAGGTTAGTTACATTGTATTATTACCAGTTTACTGAATTTATTTTTTTATTGGGACGTTATACTGAATGTGAACGACATAATTATAATTTTTACTGCTGAGAAGTTTAGAAATTTTTCTGTTTTGAGGTTACACTAAATGTGAATGAATTTTGTGGGGAGGTTACAAACTTGTTTTCTAAGTTCCTCCTTACTTTTTCTTTTTCTAGGTTCATCTCGCTCGCCCCATATCAACCATGCGGAAAAGAACTTTGGTTTTTCGCATATGACGCCCACGATTGTAGACTAAGTCATTGGATCCAGAATGAGTTTTTTACTCTGCAGCAGAGTGTGCGCTGATATGAAACTTCCTAGCAGATTAAAACTGTGTGCCTGAACGAGACTCGAACTCGGGACCTTTGCCTTTCGCGGGCAAGTGCTCTACCATCTGAGCTACCCAAGCACGAACCACGCCCCGTCCTTACAGCTTTGCTTCTGCCAGTACCTCGTCTCCTACCTTCCAAACTTTACAGAAGCTCTCCTGCGAGAGGCACACAGTTTTAATCTGCCAGAAAGTTTCATATCAGCGCACACTCCGCTGCAGAGTGAAAATATCATTCTGGAAACATCCCCCAGGTTGTGGCTAAGCCATGTCCCCGCAATATCCTTTCTTTTAGGAGTGCTAGTTCTGCAAGGTTCGCAGGAGAACTTCTGTAAAGTTTGGAAGGTAGGAGACGACGTACTGGCAGAAGTAAAGCTGTGAGCTTAGGTAGCTCAGATGGTAGAACACTTGCCAGCGAAAGGCAAAGGTCCCGAGTTCGAGTCTCGGTCCGGCACACGGTTTAAGTCATTGGATGTCATCTAAGTAACAAATCCATCAGAAATGTTTCAGCCCATATAAACTTACCCAATTCGACTGTTGGTGATGTGAATTTGAAGTGGAAAAGGGAAGCAACAGTAACAGGTTAACCAAGACCGGACAGACCTCGTGTACTGACAGACAGGCACCATCGATGATTGCAGAGAGTGGCTGTATAAAATCGCATGAAAACAGCGGAAGGAACATCTCGTGAGACCCGGAGTGCTGCTGGATCTACCACACTAACTGTGGGCAGGGACTTAATGGAGTTCAAATGGTTGAGCAGTTCCTCGTAAGCCACCCATTTCTGCAGTCAATGCTGACACTTGAGGTGGAGTAACGAGTGATATGGAGTGATGAATCACGCTACACCATGGATGAAACCGATCGAGGAGGCTGGGTTTGGCGAATGCCTGGAAAACTTGACCTGCTATCGTACGTAGTGTCAACAGTGAAGTATAGAGGGGCTGGTGTTTCGGTATGAGGGTGTTCGTCGCTTATTAGGGTGTGGCCCCCCACATTGCTCTCAAGGAAACGCTTAATGTGAAAGGATATGAAAACATTTTGCAGGATTGTGTGTGTACTGCGTACAGAAGGGGAACAATTCGAAGACGATGATGCTCTGTATCAGGATGACAAAGCACTCTGCCATAAAGCAGCATCTATAAGGCAACGGTCTGTGGGCAATAAAATAACTGAAATTTGCCGGCCTGTCCAGAGTCCCGACCTGAAGCCAGTGGAACATCTTTGGGATGAGTTTGAACGTCGACTTCACTCCAGACCCAGTGTCCACCACTAGCTACTCTGGTTTTGACTCTTGAGGAAGGATGAGGTGCCAGTCCTCCACAGACATTCTCCAACGAATCACATGGTTAAAAACACCACAAAGCATCAAAAACGGGACCAGAGGAACACTACATAACTTCTAAGAGCTGGTATAATACTAAATAAGTGGGATGATAACTATTGCTACAGCGTATCTTAAATCTTGATCACGATCAGTGTACTTCTGCAAAGCTGAAAATCGTGTGAACGAAATATTACGCCAAAGCTTGCTTGCAGGTAACTTTCTCCCCACATGTTTCTCTTTGTTGGAGCGTAGAAGTATCCATCAAAATGAAACATTAGACAAGTCGTGGAAATAGAGGCATGAAAAGCGCAGACAACATCACGTGATACGTATAGCATCAGCGGTCTAGGACACACCAGTGTGGTTTTGTCTTACAGTCCACATTTGTACAATAGATCACATCTCAAACACGCTGATCTTAATCGGACAGTCAGTTACTGCCTCCGAGGTACAGTTTTTATATTTATATTTATCTTTATTGATGGTCCGTCGCGTTCCTAAGTGGGCTCGTTCTTACGTTACATTCTGTTTTACAAATTGTACAAAAGACATTTTATTGTTCCTAGTTTAACCTTATGGTTTTTCACTTAAATAATAACTTGAAAAGTAACGTTAGACTGCAGACTGAGCTTACAAGAACTTAAGATTGTTTAATTCGGAAGGAAAAGGAAGAAGATTGGATATAATGTGTATGATTCCACCACCGGTGCCACTCCGAATGCGAGGACCTTCGTAGTATACCTGTGTCGCATGCTGATTTCCAATCCTAGTGACTGTAGGGAAGCATCTGAACGTGGAGTCGCTGCCCTAAGTCTGTCTTCTACGCTGTTTTATTCTGATTATCATTCTGTTGTAATTTAACGTTAAGTTCTTGTGTTGTTCTATGCTTGTGGTTATCACACTTCATTTACATACGATCTAGTTATCTAAATATAGCTACAACAGATTTAGCGTTTCTATGCACGCCCTAGAAAGGTTATAGCTAGTTATAGTCCACAGATGTTATTTTGTGGTGTCTCTTGATGTAAGAGCTGTTAATGGTCAATTCGGTTAAGTGTCTATCTGGTTCGGCTGTATGGTCTTGTTTCTATGTATTCGGCGTATAGCAAATGTGATGTAGTGTCAGCGCCTTTGTTCACATATGGCCATTTTTTAGGTCTCTTATGGATTTGTAGTATTTCGTCATGTGCGATGTGTAATGTATACTGTAGAAGTATATGCTCAAAGATTCCTGGTTCCCCATAGGAACACTCTGTTCGCTGACCGACGTACATTCGATGAAGGTTCATTGAGTGGAATCCATGTCCTGCTAAAAAGGGCGCCATACCTCCAAAGTACAGCGCCTAGACATAATTTCGCAATCCAGTCAAAGACTGGGGGCATTCCTAGCAGATGTAATTTGTGCTTAAAGTGTCTTTGCACCTATTCAACGACTTATAACTTACGTAAAGATCGGTGACATGGAAGACGTATTGTAATGAACGGCTTTCAAGATGATTTCATTGATGAGATAAAGTATTGCTGTTAATATTCTCGTTTAATTAAAATGTGCCGGACCGAGACTCGAACTCGGGACCTTTGCCATTCGCGGACAAATGCTCTACCAACTGAGCTCAGATGATGTAGTACTTGCCCGCGAAAGGCAAAGGTCCCGATTTCGAGTCTCGGTCTGCGCACAGTTTTAACCTATCAACATGTTTCATATCAGCGCACACTCCGCTGCAGAGTGAAAATTTCATTCTGGATTCTCGGTTTGAATAGAAAATAATGACGCAGAAATGGGAAAATATCTTAAAAAGAAGCAATGTTCATTTACAGAAATTATAAGGGGAAAGAATGAAGTTAAGAAATAAAAGGTTAGAGGTTCTGTATGATCGTAATATGTGAGTACCCACCCTAATTGACTAAACATGTACATATGAATCGTTACCGGCAGTAGGAATAGTTTACCCGAAAAATTTTCTTTTTATTGAACTTCAGAAAATTAAATTTCTATTAGTGCCTAAATCATTACACTCAGTTTCCTAGACTTTTTAGTTCAAATTTCAATCAAGGGCTTACTTTTGCAACTGAATTAAAATGTTCAGCAATGCAGTTCCATAACAATGAAATACACCATCAGAGTCATTTTTCCCTCGATATGCTTGATTCGATGCTGCCCACCACATCTACCGCCCCTGTGTCGGTATCGCCATTTCAGACTAGCACCTGCATCCAACTGTCCCGATTATTATTAATTGGATATACTCCAATTTCTGTCTACCCTTTATGCTGTCCATAGCTCCCTCAACTTTCATGAAAGTTATTCCCTAATACAGGGCTAGAGGAAATAAAGTTAATTGTTGGGTGTTATTACCGGCCACCAGGTACCATCGTGACGGTTCTAGAATCATTCAAAGAGAGTCTACACTCTGTATCGCAGAAGTACCCGGATCATGCTATATTAGTCGGAGGCGACTTCAACCTACCTAGTATAGACTAGGATGTCTATGGACTCATTACAGGTGGTACAGACAAGCCGTCGTGTGAATTACTTTTGAACACATTATCCGAAAACTGTCTTGAGCAACTAAATCGACAGCCAACGCGTAATGGAAATATTTTAGATCTGGTAGCCACGAACAGACCATACGTCATCGACGGTGTCAGTGTTGAGCCAGCTATTAGTGATCATGATGTTGTCATTACGACTATGGTTACGAAAGTTAAAAAGTCGGTCGAGAAGGCTAGGAGAGTATTCTTACTAGAAAAGCAGATAAGCAGTTGTTAGCATCCCACTTAGTAAATGAATCGACTTCATTTACTTCCGGTACGATGGACGTAGAAAAATTATGGGCAAATTTTAAACACATTGTAAATCACGCATTGGAAAAGTATGTGCCGAAAAAGTGGGTTACGGATGGAAAAGACCCACCGTGGTTAAACAGCGCAATTCGGAGAATGCTCAGGAAGCAAAGACAGTTGCACTCGGGGCACAAGAAAGATCGGGAGAATGACAGGCAAAAGTTAGTAGAGATTCGTGCTGCTGTAAAAAGAGCGATGCGCGAAGCATACAACCACTACCACCGTCACATCTAAGCAAAAGATCTTGCTGAAAACCCAAGGAAATTCTGGTCTTACGTAAAATCGGTAAGGGGGTCGAAAGCTTACATACAGTCACTCACTGATCAGTCTGGCCTGGCAACGGAAGACAGCAAAACGAAAGTTGAAATTTTAAATTTAGCATTTGAGAAATCTTTCACGCAGGAGGATCGTACAAACATACCGCCGTTTGAGTCTCGTACAGATTCCCGTGTGAAGGACATAATGATAGACATCCCTGGGATTGTGAAGCAGCTGAATGGGTTGAAAATAAATAAATCGCCAGGTCCTGATGGGATTCCAATTCGGTTTTACAGAGAGTACTCTACTGCATTGGCTCCTTACTTAGCTTGCATTTATCGCGAATCTCTTGCCCAACGTAAAGTTCCGAGTGACTGGAAAAAAGCGCAGGTGACGCCTGTATATAAGACGGGTAGAAGGACGGATCCTCAAAATTACAGACCAATAATCTTAACATCGGTTTGTTGCAGGATTCTCGAACATATTCTCAGTTCGAATGTAATCAATTTCCTTGAGACAGAGAAGTTGCTGTCCATGCATCAGCACGGCTTTAGAAAGCATCGCACCTGCAAAACGCAACTCGCCCAATTTTTCACATGATACCTTGCGAACCCCCCCATGAACCATGGACCTTGACGTTGGTGGGGGAGGCTTGCGTGCCTCAGCGATACAGATAGCCGTACCATAGGTGCAACCACAACGGAGGGGTATCTGTTGAGAGGTCAGACAAACGTGTGGTTCCTGAAGAGGGGCAGCAGCCTTTTCAGTAATTGCAAGGGCAACAGTCTAGATGATTGACTGATCTGGCCTTGTAACAATAACCAAAACGGCCTTGCTGTGCTGGTACTGCGAACGGCTGAAAGTAAGGGGAAACTACGGCCGTAATTTTTCGCGAGGGCATGCAGCTTTACTGTATGGTTAAATGATGATGGTGTCCTCTTGGGTAAAATATTCCGGAGGTAAAATAGTTCACCATTCGGATCTCCGGGCGGGGACTACTCACGTCGTTATCAGGAGAAAGAAAACTGTCGTTCTACGGATCGGAGCGTGGAATGTCAGATCCCTTAATCGGGCAGGTAGGTTAGAAAATTTAAAAAGGGAAATGGATAGGTTGAAGTTAGATATAGTGGGAATTTGTGAAGTTCGGTGGCAGGAGGAACAAGACTTCTGGTCAGGTGACTACAGGGGTATAAACACAAAATCAAATAGGGGTAATGCAGGAGTAGGTTTAATAATGAATAGGAAAATAGGAATGCGGGTAAGCTACTACAAACAGCATAGTGAACGCATTATTGTGGCCAAGATAGATACGAAGCCCACACCTACTACAGTAGTACAAGTTTATATGCCAACTAGCTCTGCAGATGACGAAGAAATTGAAGAAATGTATGATGAAATAAAATAAATTATTCAGATAGTGAAGGGTGACGAAAATTTAATAGTCATGGGTGACTGGAATTCGGTAGTAGGAAAAGGGAGAGAAGGAAACGTAGTAGGTGAATATGGATTGGGGCTAAGAAATGAAAGAGGAAGCCGCCTGGTAGAATTTTGCACAGAGCATAACTTAATCATAGCTAACACTTGGTTCAAGAATCATAAAAGAAGGTTGTCTACATGGAAGAAGCCTGGAGATACTGACAGGTTTCAGATATAATATATAAAGGTAAGACAGAGATTTAGGAACTAGGTTTTAAGTTGTAGGACATTTCCAGGGGCAGATGTGGACTCTGACCACAATTTATTGGTTATGAACTGTAGATTAAAGCTGAAGAAACTGCAAAAAGGTGGGAATTTAAGGAGATGGGACCTGGATAAACTGACTAAACCAGAGGTTGTACAGAGTTTCAGGGAGAGCATAAGGCAACAATTGACAGGAATGGGGGAAAGGAATACAGTAGAAGAGGAATGGGTAGCTTTGAGGGATGAAGTAGTGAAGGCAGCAGAGGATCAAGTAGGTAAAAAGACGAGGGCCAGTAGAAATCCTTAGGTAACAGAAAAAATATTGAATTTAATTGATGAAAGGAGAAAATATAAAAATGCAGTAAATGAAGCAGGCAAAAAGGAATACAAACGTCTCAAAAATGAGATCGACAGGAAGTGCAAAATGGCTAAGCAGGGATGGCTAGAGGACAAATGTAAGGACGTAGAGGCTTATCTCACTAGGGGTAAGATAGATACTGCCTACATGAAAATTAAAGATACCCTTGGAGATAAGAGAACCACTTGTATGAACATCAAGAGCTCAGATGGAAACCCAGTTCTAAGCAAAGAAGGGAAAGCAGAAAGGTGGAAGGAGTATATAGAGGGTATATACAAGGGCGATGTACTTGAGGACAATATTATGGAAATGGAAGAGGATGTAGATGAAGATGAAATGGGAGATACGATACTGCGTGAAGAGTTTGACAGAGCACTGAAGGACCTGAGTCGAAACAAGGCCCCCGGAGTAGACAACATTCCATTTGAACTACTGACGGCCTTGGGAGAGCCAGTCCTGACAAAACTCTATCATCTGGTGAGCAAGATGTATGAAACAGGCGAAATACCCCCAGACTTCAAGAAGAATATAATAATTCCAATCCCAAAGAAAGCAGGTGTTGACAGATGTGAAAATTAGCGAACTATCAGTTTAATAAGTCACAGCTGCAAAATACTAACGCGAATTCTTTACAGACGAATGCAAGAACTAGTAGGAGCCGACCTCGGGGAAGATCAGTTTGGATTCCGTAGAAATATTGGAACACGTGAGGCAATACTGACCCTGCGACTTATCTTAGAAGCTAGATTAAGGAAGGGCAAACCTACGTTTCTAGCATTTGTAGACTTAGAGAAAGCTTTTGAAAATGTTGACTGGAATATTCTCTTTCAAATTCTCAAGGTGGCAGGGGTAAAATACAGGGAGAGAAAGGCTATTTACAATTTGTACAGAAACCAGATGGCAGTTATAAGAGTTGAGGGACATGAAAGGGAAGCAGTGGTTGGGAAGTGAGTGAGACAGGGTTGTAGCCCCTCCCCGTTGTTATTCAATCTGTATATCGGGCAAGCAGTGAAGGAAACAAAAGAAAAATTCGGAGTAGGTATTAAAATCCATGGAGAAGAAATAAAAACTTTGAGGTTCGCCGATGACATCCTAATTCTGTCAGAGACAGCAAAGGACTTGGAAGAACATTTGAATGGAATGGACAGTGTCTTGAAACGAGGATATAAGATGAACATCAACAAAAGCAAAACGAGGATAATGGAATGTAGTCGAATTAAGTCGGGTGATGCTGAGGGAATTAGATTAGGAAATGAGACACTTAAAGTAGTAAAGGAGTTTTGCTATTTGGGGAGCAAAATAACTGATGATAGCCGAAGTAGAGAGGATATGAAATGTAGACTGGCAATGGCAAGGAAAGCGTTTCTGAAGAAGAGAAATTTGTTAACATCGAGTATAGATTTAAGTGTCAGAAAGTCATTTCTGAAAGTATTTGTATGGAGTGTAGCCATGTATGGATGTAAAACATGGACGATAAACAGTTTGGACAAGAAGAGAACAGAAGCTTTCGAAATGTGGTGCTACAGAAGAATGCTGAAGATTAGATGGGTAGATCACATAACTAATGAGGAAGTATTGAATAGGATTGGGGAGAAGAGAAGTTTGTGGCACAACTTGACCAGAAGAAGGGATCGGTTGGTAGGACATATTCTGAGGCATCAAGGGATCACCAATTTAGTATTGGAGGGCAGCGTGGAGGCTAATAATCGTAGAGGGAGACCAAGAGATGAATACACTAAGCATATTCAGAAGGATGTAGGTTGCAGTAGGTACTGGGAGATGAAGCAGCTTGCACAGGATAGAGTAGCATGGAGAGCTGCATCAAACCAGTCTCAGGACTGAAGACCTCAACAACAACAACATCTTGCGAAACATGGATGAAGGGTATCAGACGGATGCAATATTCCTTGACTTCCGGAAAGCGTTTGACTCGGTGCCCCACAGAAGACTCCTACCTAAGGTACGAGCATATGGGATTGGTTCCCAAATATGTGAGTGGCTCGAAGACTTCTTAAGTAATAGAACCCAGTACGTTGTCCTCGATGGTGAGTGTTCATCGGAGGTGAGGGTATCATCTGGAGTGCCCCAGGGAAGTGTGGTAGGTCCACTGTTGTTTTCTGTCTACATAAATGATCTTTTGGATAGGGTGGATAGCAATGTGCGGCTGTTTGCGGATGATGCTGTGTTGTACGGGAAGGTGTCGTCGTTGAGTGACTGTAGGAGGATACAAGATGACTTGGACAGGATTTGTGATTGGTGTACAGAATATAGATAAATGTAAATTAATGCAGATGAATAGGAAAAAGAATCCCGTAATGTTTGAATACTCCATTAGTAGTGTAGCGCTTGACAGTCACGTCGATTAAATATTTGGGCGTAACATTGCAGAGCGGATAGTCGTCTTTGGTTCATTGTTAGAATTTTAGGAAGATGTGGTTCATCTGTAAAGGAGACCGCTTATAAAACACTAATACGACCTATTCTTGAGTGCTGCTCGAGCGTTTGGGATCCCTATCAGGTCGGATTGAGGGAGGACATAGAAGCAATTCAGAGGCGGGCTGCTAGATTTGTTACTGGTAGGTTTGATTATCACGCGAGTGTTACGGAAATTCTTTAGGAACTCGGGTGGGAGTCTCTGGAGGAAAGGAGGCGTTCTTTTCGTGAATCGCTTCTGAGGAAATTTAGAGAACCAGCATTTGAGGCTGAATGCAATACAGTTTTACTGCCGCCAATTTATATTTTGAGGAAAGACCACAAAGATAAGATAAGAGAGATAGGGCTCGTACAGAGGCATATATGCAGTCATTTTTCCCTCGTTCTGTTTGGGAGTGGAACAGGGAGAGAAGATGCTAGTTGTGGTACGAGGTACCCTCCGCCACGCACCGTATGGTGGATTGCGGAGTATGTATGTAGATGTGGATACTTTAACAGATATCATATTATTCTGTTCCTCCTTATAGTCAATATATCCCATATATTCCGTTTGTCACCTATTCCGCAGAGAAATTTCTTATTTCTTATCTCATCCGTCGTCTTACATTTAGCATTCTTCTCTAACACCGTGCCTCTAACGTTTTTTTTATGCTCTTCTTTTCAGTTACCCCACCCCCCTCCCCACAACCCCGCCCTCATGTTTTCCATTCGACTCAATCCCGTACTAAAGATTTTCGTAAATTTCTTTCCAAACTTAACGCCTCTTTTGATGCAAGTAATTTCATTTTAACTGTGAATGCTGATTCGTCTGCCATACGTTATTTTGCTTAAAAGTAGCAGAATGTCTTCAGTTAGTCAACTACGTCCCCAGTTATTATCGCTAGTCTCAATTCTCTCCCGCTAAATGCTTTCGTTATTGTAAGGTTTTCTATCAGTCCATATTATGTGCTCAGTAGACCGTTAATTCCGTCGAATAGATCCCGTAACTGTTCTTCACTTCCACTGAGGATAGATAAGTTTTTCAGTCACTCCCGAATTTTTAATTCCTGAGTGAAATATGCTTCTGAACTACTTTCTAAATAAAATGTATAACTTTCACGGCAGGAAAAGTCACAATTAATAGAATATACCGCGCTGTTATGCTGTGGTCGAATGGATATTACATTAACAACTAATAAAATATTCTGGGCCATTATGCCGTGGTCGAATGGAATTCGCATTACTACGTTTTAATGTGAAATCCATTCGACCACCTCATAATAACACGAAATATTTTATTAACTGTGATTACTTTCTTTCCCTGAACATTATTGGATGTACTTCTTTCGTGGATCACTTGAAATTGTTTTCATATTATCCTAGGTTTTTTAGCACTTACATAACGTGTGCCGTTATTTGTATGTCCAATTCCTGTGATAGCCGTTTTTTAAAAGGAACATTCCTCTTCAACTCAAATGCCTATTGTGTTATTCATTATCAGAGAATCTACAGCCTCAGAGATATTCAAACGACATTGTCATTTCTCGATAGTTGAGTACACATTAATTCATCCCTATAGCACACACACACACACACACACACACACACACACACTCACACACTCACACACTCACACACTCACACACTCACACACACATACACACACACACACACAGAAACACATACGAGCTTTCTTCAGCACACGGGAAAACTGAAGGTTCTAAAATACAGCTGGACTGAACATCAACCCTGTTTGACGGGTTAGGGACCTTCTGCATTCCACTTATTGCGCATTTAAGAAACTTAGTATCTCGAAAACGTTTTGGGCACTGTGAAAAGTTTTCGGCAACCGCCTGTGGATAATGTGAAGGTCTTCCAGAACTTCACATCGGGGCTTGAATCCGTCTATTCACTTTCAAATCATTAGGCATTAAATCAATGGGGAAAGTTGAAAATTGGTGTAGCACTGGGATTCGAACACAGGTCTCCTGTATAGTAGGGAGATGCTCTGACGATAAGCCATTCAGACACAGTAGGCAGCGGCACTGCACAGACAACCCTAACATGCCTCCCCTCAGATTCACACCTTAGATTCTTTGAAGAATACAACTCCCATTATCAGACACTCGATGAGTATAATTAAACCAATAGCCTAAGCAGTCGACAGGCTTTGATATACATCAACGGGGACAGTTGAAGATTTGTGATCCGACCGAGACACGACCTCGAGATTTCCTATTTACACGACAGATGTTCTATCCATCTGAGCCACCGAGGGCATAGAGGATAGTGCGACTGCAGAGATTTATCCCTTGCACGCTCCCTGTGAGACCCACATTCCCAACATAATGTCAACACACTACATTCGTAGTGCCTCTGCCCACTACACTCGTCACTCGCGGCAAACAATCTTACCGAGTCCCGTAAGAGTTCGGGCAATGCGTGTGCATCCAGCACAGAAGAAGGAGGTCAATGGCTGTTTAGCCTTAACTATACGAATTTCAGAATGAACAGATACGTTGCCGGCACGGTAGCTCAGCGTGTTCGGTCAGAGGGTTAGCTGCTCTCTGTCATAAAAAAACTGAGTTAATATATCAACGAAGAGCTTCGACAAGTATCAGAGGACGTCCGCCCTGAACAAATACGACGATCAATTACGGACAAAAATGAGATTAACAAAATAAAAAAAAATTAAAAAAATGGGTAGAGCGTCTGCCCTGTAAGTGGGATATCCCGGGTTTGAGTACCGGTCGGAGCACACATTTTCAACTGTCCCCGTTGATGTATATCAACTCCTGTCGACAGCTTAGGGCCTTGATTTAACTATCATTTCATTCTAAGAGAGCTGCATGGTCACCGATGGTATCTGTTCTTTCGGACATGTCCGAAAGACCAGTTGCCATCTCCATAGTGGATGAGTACAGTCTGGATACTCCGCGTTCCTTTTTAGAAACAGTTTCTCACGCATTTCAATGTTTATGACGCCATATCTCCGGAACTACGAGGGCTGTCCAGAAAGTAAGTTACGATTGATCGCGAAATGAAAATCACAGTGAAAATCAGAAATGTTTCATTTCTAACAGTTAGCTACACCTTGCAGCTACTTCTCTACGTAGTCGCCGTTCTGACTCAGACATTCGTCGTAGCGTTGTACCAACTTTCCAATACCCTCATTACGAGGGCTGTCCAGAAAGTAAGTTACGATTGATCGCGAAATGAAAATCACAGTGAAAATCAGAAATGTTTCATTTCTAACAGTTAGCTACACCTTGCAGCTACTTCTCTACGTAGTCGCCGTTCTGACTCAGACATTCGTCGTAGCGTTGTACCAACTTTCCAATACCCTCATCATAGAAGGCAGCCGCCATTGCTTTCCGCCAATTCTCTACGCTGGCCTAAAGCTCGTTGTCTGTGCCAAAATGTTGTCTTCATAGCCAGCGGTTCGTTTGAGCAGAGATGAAACTCAGTGGGAGACAATTACGGGCTGTATTGTGGGTAACCAAACATTTCCAATTGAAACGATGCAGGAACATCTTCATTGCCCCTGCAGAATGAGGCTGAGAATTGTCTTGAAGAAGAAACCGCACGACAGTTATGTAATGTTGGTTGCATAGCTTCAGGGGAAAATTCTCACCAGGTCCTCGTACTTGGCGGGAGACACTATTTTCTATAACATCTTTACGCGCTCACTAAGAGCTCAGGAATGAAAAGAGCGACATAATTCTACCTAGAGTCATACTAGAGACACTGCCCAACACATCTTTACAAAGCTTTATCGGATTTTCATAGTCGTTTCCATTTCGCGACCGATCGTAACTTACTTTCTGGACAGCCCTCGTGTGTGTCATATATTGATAGAGCTTTGCAGCTACATCCAGTGGTATGTGTGGATGCTGTCTGTAAACTGTTTCAAATACAGTTAGTAGCAAAGAGCTAAGAAATTGAAACGTCATCCCTGATACTAAAAATTTATTTGCATGAACAGTGAAAATGTAGTAAGCGATAAACTTTCTTCCTTTCATTATTTTGCGCACGGTATCAGCGTGAAAAGTTTCGATACCATTTGAAATTATGTGTAAAGTTCATTGGGAGTCGGTAAGTGCTCCCATTCTCAAATACCGGTTGAACATAGTCAGGGTAATTTGCGCGCTGTCTCAAATTATATGAAGAACGGAAATGTCCAACGTTCTAATTCCCATTTTTCCAAAAAAACTCGTTTTCAGTACTGTTGTGTTATCGGTTCTCCGTTGCATGTAGCTAGACGGGTTCCAAGTGCCAAATCATGGAGAAAATGTTTCAAACATCCATTAATAGACAGGGCATGACTTTTGTGCTTGCCTCTGAAGTTCCAAGTGCCATACGTCAAGGTTTCCTCCGTTTAGATTTTAATGTTTCTGGTAAGCCTGTGATGGTTTGGGAGATAACGCACAAGTTTTTGATGAGTGACCACAGATTTTTTGAGCTGCCTCACAGATTTTACATTTATAGGAAGCTGAAGAAAGGTAAGCAACACCTTTGTTCCGCAAGGCTTACACAACAGTGTTGAATCCTCTAAAGCTATGAAATCAAACCTTGTAACGGCAATGCATACAACCGACTTCTTTGATTTTGAATATTCATCTGAAACAGCTAACGGTTAGTTAGGCCATGCCCGCATATAGTTTGAAGCGTTTGGTTCCTGGAGTGGCTCGTACGGTCGACGAAAGTCTACGGCGATGGCAGCAGCAATCGGCAGTTTCGATAACGTTCATGTTCGTTATACACAAGGTGTTACGGAAGTTCAGAGTGTTAGTGTTTCTCATGAAATTGTATCTGCTTTGGGATCTTGTTTTGGTCATTTATTCGGAAACATTAGACATTTAAGTTCGCTCATTCTCTCCTACAATTAAGGCCATTCTGTATTTTACTAACTGTTGTGCACTTGGAATTGAAGCTGAATGGTTACTGAAATTCCGTGTATATCTTGAATGCCATATGGTTCATACCCTTTTTCTTACTTAATTTGAGCTAAATGTAGATCATTTAATTCCATCTGCTGTTACTCATTTATTCTTTCTTAAATCATATATTGAATACTGTACTAGTCTGAATCCGTCTTGTACATACATGTTACAAGACACCTCCTTTATCTATTGATAATTGCAAATAGTGCAGGTGATGAAATCAGATTTCACACAGTTTTCTCCCATTAATAGTGATTACACCATTCTTTCACGCAAATTTTCAAGTATCAAGATTCGTTTTGTCGTCAGTTGCTGAGTGCAGGATTTCTGTTGCGGATTTTCTACTGTGTGTATCCATGTTCCACGAAATAACTTGCTCAGTGCGTTGCATTGTCATGTCCAGCATTCCGTAATGTTCCTCGTAGATTCAGTTCTTTCGAACCATTGCATTATTTAAGGAGCTTAGAGAAATATCAACAGCTGCAGTCATTTTTATCTCTAAGTACAGCGACTACCACTCTGGCCAAGATCCACATTGCACAGTTGTACATTATTACACCCTTATTCTCATATTATCTTACGAGTGCGTTTATTAGATGCGCAATGTTTTTGTAAGCATGAGTTGCTGAGTCAGTTTCTTATTCCTTTTCAAAGTAATTTTGTGTTATGAATTTCTGTAAGATAATTTCTTTGTTTACAATAACGCATAGTTATAATAAATCATGGTCTACAGATTGAGCCGTGCATTTGCTGATATCGATAGCTTTGCTTGCGGAATGTCTTTGAGTTTTGTTATCTAGCTGCGGCTTCTCTGGCGTCTTGATAGGTGGCAGTCTTCAGACACCTCTGGCGCGATTTAAAACCATGTGCAGCTTGGAATTGAGGTCTGTCTGCTGTGGTTGAATGTAAGGAGTCTCTCTGGATCGTGGACTGAGGTTTTTAGTTCTGGAATCCACTCGCTACGTTTGGGTGGAAGATGTTTACTTTGCTTACCTACGCTCACTGGAGAGTCGCCGCTTCCCTTTTTCTGTGCAGTAGCGGGCCGTATTTCCTGCTGCTTTGGTCGGTGGACGTGGCCACATACACCGTCCTTAATTTTTCTAGCCTGACATAAATACGTCGGCGAGCACCATTTCTTGTGTGCAGTTAAGTACCTGCAGCGGTTCATAAGAACCCCCTGCGCCTTGCTACTGGATTTCGTTTGATGTTCTCGCCGTAAGCTGATTTGGCTTATACTGCTGGCCGTTGTTTTGGCCAAAGCCCTTAACATGGATTAGCATCCCCTTAACAAGGATGTGTCCAAATTAAACAGTTAGTCGTTTCTAAGAGGGCTTCCATTTCATATTGTTCTGTTTGTGAAAGAGTGGGTGTTACCTTCTCTACTGGTGTGTTTGTTTTCTAGGTTTAGATATCTTTAAAAATTTTAATATCAGTTAATTTTGATCTAAGAAGATGTGCCTGTACCTGCACTACTGGTGCGTGCACTCATTGGGTTTCGGAATCTTTAATATTTTTCATTCTCTGTTAAGGTTGAAAGGTGTAATTTATTTAGCTATTTTAATTCTACTTTGTCAACCACAAGAACGTTTGGGTCAAACTCAGTTGTCTTTTCTCACTTCCAGTGTCATGGTTAGGGGCCCCTGTGCTATTTGCCATTTGTATGTTACGTAAATTTAAAGTATTTTGTCTGTCGTTTTACAGAATCTGTACTGAATCTCGGAACCGCTCGGGGTGTAGGCCGAGCTCAAGCCCTTGCATGCATACGTTAATTCATGCTTTTCTGCCCCTGGATTTGTCCTTGGTTACCATTGTGAAAAACTGCTTATGTTTGCTGATTTGATAAAGCCTCATTTCTTACTTTACTGTATAGGTGTTCCTTGAGCCATGCACGGCTCGCGTTTATCCCATTTATTGTTTGTTATCTTCTATTACGGTACTGCCGCCTCGTTATCTTATTCCATTTACTGGCGTGACTAACTTCCTGCCTTACTTGCCCGTGAGCGGCAGTAGCAGCGCGTATCGATAAGTGCACTGTTGTACCATCTCTGGAGCGACAGATAGTATTTCCGGGTCGTCGTGTGTCTGGCAGTCAGTACGGAACGGACCAGCAGTGCAGTCGGGAAGCAGCAGCAGTGAAGTCAGGGGACGGAGCGCCGGTGAGGCGCCGACAGACAGTGCTCGCCGACAGCTTGCCACACACATGAGCTCTCTGACGGAGGGAGATTGGAGTGGGACGACCGTTGGTTGGTCGTTCGGTTGGTCGTCTCATCGGCCGACGCATATTTGGTCCTTTCACCGTTTCTGGGCCTGAGCAGTCGGTCAGTTGGCGTGGAGCAGCAAGGAAGTCTCCACGGCGCGTGGTTTGGCTGCGCCCGCTGGCGGCCTCTATGCGGTGTCGGAGTGTGTGGTGCTATTCCCATTGCTACGAGGTTCGTGGCTCACCGATCCTGGACATGAAAGTTGAGTTTTGACTTCATCTACCAGCAAGTCACCACTGTTCACACTGTGTCATTTGGAGTTCGTTGTCGGCTGTTGGGATATTTCCTTGAGCAACAATGTGTGTTGGCAAATTTTAGCCACCCTCCTGCGGAGCTTAACTGTACTTGGTTATTTGAACTGAAGTGCACCAGCGGAATGTTCTGCATTGTGGCCGTTAACGTTCTGGCTACCTGCCCTGGCTGTTGACGTAAATTCAGGCAGTGTATTTTCCTCATCATGTTGTCGCTGTCCAGCACGGTGTGTAGTTTGACAGCTCCATGTATAATTGGTTGTAGGCGTCAATACCTTCTACGTTGTTCCATTGAACTCCGTGTTGTGTGCTCGTCGAATGAAGTGGAGGTTATCTTGTCGGTGGGTCCGTTCACTGACTGTCGGTTGGGTTGTCGTCGGATCGACACTGGTTCGGCCGGCTGGCTGTCTCACCTAAGCGAGCGTTAGTGTTTGAATTCCAGGCCGACCCTTGGAATTTCTGAGTGCCCTTGGGTATACTGCCTTTTCTAGTTTGTTGTTGTTGTTTGTACTTGTATAGCTTCTAATGGTTCAAATGGCTCTGAGCACCATGGGACTTAACTTCTGAGGTCATCAGTCTCCCAGAACTTAGAACTACTTAAACCTAACTAACCTAAGAACATCACACACATCCATGCCCAAGGCAGGATTCGAACCTGTGACCGTAACGGTCGCGCGGTTCCAGACTGTAGCGCCTAGAACCGCTCAGCCACTCCGGCCGGCGTATGGCTTCTAGCCGAGTTTTAGATTATGGTTGTTTTGCCCTTAAGGCATCAGATGGTTTGGGCCTTCAGCCTAATTTAAGAACTGTTTTACGTAAAGCCTTTGGCATTTTTAAAATTAATGTTATTGAGTCTTAAGTGTTGGGCCCTCAGCCGATTTTGAATTTGTTTGAAGTGTCAGATGCTTTGGGCCTTCAGCCTAATTAAGGAACTGTTTTAAGATAACGCTTTGCCTTTTAAATTTCTGATTTTGGTTGAGCTTTAAGTTATTGACAAAGCCGTTTTTAAATTACAGTGATCTTGTCCTTAAGGCATGAGATTGTACGGCGCATTCAGCAACTAATTAAGTTCCAAAACTGAAGCTGTGTTTTTTAAATTTTTATTGGCTCTTGCTTGATCGAATAAAAAGTTGTATCTTAGAGTGTAACTGACAGCCGCTTATTTTGGCCCTTTTCCACAACTTAAACTACCTGTCCTGTCCTGAAGATTTAGCAGGGCGTCGCATTCCTGTTATCTTGTATATTCTATTATCTTGAAAGTATATCTCTCTGCACATTGTGGTCTTCGTAACATCGATTTCCAAGTAGCCAAAACCATTGTGAAAAGTAGTAGGTGCATCTGAGACGATTTTCAAATGTTACTTAGTTTGGTTTTAAAATTCTCTGTACTATTATCGAAACTGTAATTTAAAATATGGCCTCTGTGGTAAATACATACGTAGAAAGACTGTTAGGTCGGTCCTATTCAGTCCGCCGGAATCTTAGTAACGAGGGTGTTGTAATCCTGTTGGGAAGGAAAGACCTCCAGGTTCTCCCATCTGCGTCAGGGCAGACTGTGGTGTTGAACTCTGCGACTGGTGATTGTGGCAAGGTAGCCATCTGCCCCAGTGCGGCTGTTGTCCATAGGGTGCAGGAAGTCTACAACAGATATGTGCAGACGTCACTTAGCTGCAATCAAGGAATCGAGTGCGAAAGTCACGTAAACCATCGATCAGTCTGACCGACTGCGACTGCCTTACGAGCTAAACTGCTGGGGTGTTTATGGAGAGAAGTAGTGGCTAAGGTTTACCCGACGTCATTCGTCATGACAGCATATGGTGTGCTATTACGAATGTATGAGCCGTTTTCCTTCTGTTATGGTTGCTTCACGAGTTTGTTACAGTGTAGAACTGGTTCGTAAACCCTCTTGATACCGTTTTTTGCATTCGACTTAGTCTTTTTTTCGTCAAATAACGAAGGTGATGTGGGCCTGTTTGGCTGCTCTGGCCAATTACATTCTTATGTCTGCTGCGTTGTTCGCCAGAAACGCCCATGTTGTGTTTTGCCCTGACCCGGTTCTCTAGTGAAATGTTTGCTTTGCAGCCGCCTCTTATCGACACTGCCATAATGTAGCGAGATAGCTTCGCTCTCGGATTTAGAAAATTTTACCCGTTTTACTGCCCTACACGAGGCTGGTGTGCGACAAATGGTTCACGGTACTTCGAGTGCGATGCATATTACGTCCGAGCTTTCAGGAATGAGAAAAAAGGTGCAAGCAGAAGTGGACAACTGACGCCACTAGCGTATGACAAGTTGATAATTTGGGTCGGATGGGAAACGTGTCTGGAAGGCCGACGCGGTTAAGAGGACGGCTCGCGTAGATCGGGAAATCTGGGTTCGAGTGTCGGTGCGACACAAATTTTCACTTGTCACCGCTGAATTAATTTCAGTGCCCTTTTACTGCCAATGTCTTCGTTTCTCTTAAAATCTTGTATGTTTAAAGGTTACTTTCTTTATGCTCGTCATCTTGCTCCCTACCATTACGGGATACTACTGGCATTGGTAGTCCATTCTCCTCAAAGCGTTGCTCGCTTACAGTGTGAAGGCTAATCCCAGGAACTACTGGACTGATACTGATACGGTTTTCCGCGATAGATAGACTGACTCACGGGGAAAGCTTGTATACACATTGATGTGACAGGAGTCGTGGGGTAGCGATATGCACACGTAAAGATGGCGATAGTATGGTATACGCAAGGTATAAAGGGGCAGTGCATTGGTGGAGCTGTCATTTTCTATTCAGGTGATCCGTCTGAAAAAGTTTCCAACGTGATAGTGGCCGCACGACGGCAATTAACAGACTTGGAACGTGGAATGGTTGCTGGAGCTGGACGCATGGGACATTCCATTTCGGCAATCGTTGGGGAATTCAGTATTCCGAGATCCACAGTGTCAAGAGTGTGCTGGGAATACGAAATTTCAGACATTACCTCTCAGATGGCTGTTATAAGAATCGAGGGGCATGAAAGGGATGGTTCAAATGGCTCTGAGCACTATGGGACTCAACTGCTGAGGTCATTAGTCCCCTAGAACTTAGAACTAGTTAAACCTAACTAACCTAAGGACATCACACACATCCATGCCCGAGGCAGGATTCGAACCTGCGACCGTAGCGGTCTCGCGGTTCCAGACTGCAGCGCCAGAACCGCGCGGCCACTTCGGCCGGCCCATGAAAGGGAAGCAGTGGTTAGGAAGGGAGTGAGACAGGGATGTAGCTTATCCCCGATGCTATTCAATCTGTATATTGAGCAAGCAGTAAAGGGGAACAAGAAAAATTCGGAGTAGGAATTAAAATCCATGGAGAAGAAATAAAAACTTTGAGGTTCGCTGATGATGTTGTAATTCTGTCAGAGACAGCAAAGGATCTAAAAGAGCAGCTGAAAGGAATGGACAGTGTCTTGAAAGGAGGATATAAGATGAACATCAACAAAAGCAAAACAAGGATAATGGAATGTAGACGAATTAAATCGGGTGATGCTGCGGGAATTCGATTAGGAAATGAGACGCTTAAAGTAGTAAATGAGGTTTGCTATTTGGGGAGCAAAATAACTGATGATGGTCGAAGCAGAGAGGATACAAAATGTCGACTGGCGATGGCAAGGAAAGCGTTTCTGAAGAAGAGAAATTTGTTAACATCGAGTGTAGATTTAAGTGTCAGGAACTCGTTTCTGTAAGTATTTGTATGGAATGTAGCCATGTATGGAAGTGAAACGTGGACGATAAATAGTTTAGACAAGAAGAGAATAGAAGCTTTCGAAATGTGATGCTACAGAAGAATGCTGAAGATTAGATGGGTAGATCACATAACTAATGCGGAGGTATTGAACAGAATTGGAGAGAAGAGAAATTTGTGGCAGAGCTTGACTAGAAGAAGGGCATATTCTGAGGTATCAAGGGATCACCGATTTCGTATTGGAGGGCAACCTGGAGGGTAAAATTCGTAGAGGGAGGCCAAGAGATGAATACACTAAGCAGATTCAGAAGGATGTAGGTTGCAGTAGGTACTGGGAGATGAAGAAGCTTGCACAGGATGGAGTAGCATGGAGAGCTGCATCAAACCAGTCTCCGGATTGAAGACGACGACAACAACAACAACAACAATCTCTCACCACGGGCGACGCAGTGGCCGACGGGCTTCACCCAGAGCAGCTGCATTTACGTAGAGTTGTCATTGCTAACATGCAACCAATATTGTGTTAAATAACTGCAAAAACCAATTTGGGACGTACGACGCACGTAACCGTTAGGAGAGGGAGTTGACATTTATTGTTAATGGGATATGGTAACAGACGACGTACACGAGTACCTTTGCTAACAGCAGAACAACGCCTGCATCGCCTCTCCGGGGTTCGTGATCGTATCGGTTGTACTCTAGACTACTGGAAAACCGTGGCCTGGTTAGACGAGTCCCAATTTCAGTTGGCAAGAGCTGATGGTAGGGTTCGAGTGTGAGGCAGTGCCGACGAAACCACGGACCTAAGTTGCCACAAATGCTCTGTGCAAGCTGGTGGTGGCTCCATAATGATGTGGGCTGTGTTTACATGGAACCTTGAATGGAAATACTTATATGGATGTGGTGTCTGTTCTTTCGGACATCGCCGAAAGAACAGACACCATATCCATATACGTATACAGTTATGGCAATACCGGCCATGACCTTCTTCTTCTGTGCGGATGCACACATATTCCCCGAACTGTTACGGGACTTGGTTAGAATGTCTTCCTCGAGTAATGAATGCGTTGTGGTGGGACACTATGAATGTAGTGTGCGGACATACAAGGTGAGAATGTGGGTCTTGCGGGAGGCGTGCGCGAGATAGTCCCTGCAGTCGCACTATCCTCTGTGGCTCAGATGGGTAGAGAGTCTGCCATGTAAGTAGTGGTCTATAAGGTTGTATGTAGGAAGTACAGATGTTTACGGAATTTAAAAAAAAGCTATATTGGAAATAACTTCTGGAATGGTTCTGCTATACATTGCCTACGATTACGGAATTAAAAAAATAGACATGAGTCATTATAATCGACACTGTACTTCCTACAGAAATATCAGGTAGGCGATACTATTTATGCGTTTAGCAATGAGTTTATATAACTTATTGTTTGTAGCGGAATTATTGTTAGAATTTCCGAACAAAAATATTTACTGTTTTGTAACGTAGTTCAACCTCGCGAACATCGATAGCGAGTAATCGCAATAAGTAAGATCCGCGTCGGCTTCTCGCGATCACGAGAATTTACCGCTCCGGCTTCAAAATACTGTTGACAATTAGAGTATCAGAAAGTAAAAATCTCATGGAATTCTATTACTCCTGTAACAGTTCTTTTGCCTTTACGTCTTCCGGAGCAAACGTTAGGAGTTACGTGCCTACGGAGTATCGCCTCAGTTGTGCGACTGGATTTGTGAGTTCCTTTCAGAAAAGCCACAACTCGTAGTAATTGACGGTAAGTCATCGAGTAAAACAAAAGTGATATCTGGCGTTTCCCAAGGAAGTGCTTTAGGCACTGCGCTGTTCCTGATCTACGTAAAAGACATAGGAGACAATCTGAGCAGCTCTCTTAGACTGCAGACGATGCATTCATTTAGCGTCTTGTAAAGTCATCAGACAATCGAAACCAATTGCAAAATGATTTAGACGAGATATCTGTGTGTTGCGAAAAGTGACAGTTGACTCCAAATAATGAAAAGTGTGAGCTCATCCACATGAGAACTAAAGGCACCGCATTACATTCGTCATTACTTACATAATATGTAGAGTATGTCATGAATATGTTGTGTGTCGTATACTGATGTTCATCACATGCCCTACGCATTATTTAAGTAATGACAAATGTAATGTCATGGCTTAAACCATTTTAACCCATATCCGTGAATACGATCCAACAGTGAAGCTGGTACATAGTTGGGTTTAAAACCAAAGCATTGATGGTCAAACATGCATTTTATACCTAATATTTATTGGTGTATCACAAAGCATGGTATAGACTTATATACTTTGTAAACCTCAGGATGAAATTCAAAATCAAAAGCAAGCAGATGGTCAAAGGAGACGTACTTTCCAATTATGCTACATTTGGTTATTCCTCAATAACTGAGTACCGAGCGAGAAATATTCCGGGAAAAGAAGCAAATAGGCTGCTGCTGGAAAACTAGGCCTACATCTTACACAGGTAAGGCTACCATTACTGAAAGGTTACTCGTAGAAAAGTTAAACCAAAATACCTGTATATCTGTTTTAAGGGGTCTTAAACGTTTGAGACCATTTGCTTAATCATATTTATAGCATTCCACAATGCCGGAAGATGTTTAAAAAATTATATATTTTGTTTTACCCTGAAAGTTATTATTGGTCACAACGGATGTCGCATCATAGGTAATCTTTCAAAGTGAGAAGATGGGTAAACTACAGTGAGACAAATGCACTAACAATTAAATAAAACAAGAACTCTATCGTGCATGGAGGTATACCTATTTGCAGTTCTGTTTCTTTGGTATTTCAGTAATCATTCACATTGTTGACATGCACAAGATACGATAGCATGCCTTGCTTCCTTCCTCGTTGCACACGTTTATGGGCTATCAAAGAACGCGTAGCTACCCCCTGCGGGTCCGGGGATTAGAATAGGCCCGAGGTATTCCTGCCTGTCGTAAGAGGCGACTAAAAGGAGTCCATCCCCCTCACGGGGGTAGTTAGCGCCTGCGTCCGGAGACGGACGGTTTCACGACCTATAATCGTGGTCTCTTTGGTTTTTCACTTCTCGTTTCTTCCTTCCTTTTGTTGGTTCCTTCCTTTTGTTGGTTCCTTCCTTTTGTTGGTTCCTTCCTTTTGTTGGTTCCTTTCTTTGCTCTTCTCCACTTCACTGTCTTCCTTACTCTTTCCCTTGACTTCTCCTTGCCTTCTCATTGCCTTTTTCTCCTTGCCTTCTCATTGCCTTCTTCTCCTTGCCTTCTCATTGCCTTCTCATTGCCTCCTTCTCCTTGCTTTCTCATTGCCTTCTTCTCCTTGCCTTCTCTGGTCTCCGCCTCGGCGTTTGAGACAGTCTGTCCTCTTTCTCCCTCTCTCTTCTTTTTCCTCTTCTTCCTTCCTCCCTGTGCGTGTCTGAAGGCCGACCCACGCGTTCGCACGCGTAGCCGGTGACGGGGTAACGCGTAAGTCCCCGCCCTGGGTAGACATGTAAGGCACGCGCGTACCCCCTGGTAAAGGCCAGGCCCGGGGAGGGGTGATTGCCTGAGCTGATACCTTCTGACCATGCCGATTGGTCCCTCCGTCTGTTTCTCGGGAGGTGTGACCTGAGGTGTAAACATTCACCTAAGGCGGGAGTGCCCTCTGAGAGGGTCCCCACAAGGAAGGAGCGCGCCATCGGAGACGCTGGCAATCATGGGGGATTCCTCCGCAATGGATTCTACTCCATCTCTTTCGACTTCGACCCAAAAACGGAAACGTGACCAGCCAACAGTGACAAAAGTACTACCGCCTGCCCCACAGTTCCTCGTCGTTTCTCGAACTGAGGACGGAAAGGATTTTTCCTCTGTCAACCCTTTCGTTATTCAGAAGGGCGTAGATGCCATAGCCGGATCTGCCAAATCCTGTACCAGGTTGCGTAACGGCACCTTATTACTAGAAACTGAGAATGCCTTTCAGGCACAAAAACTGCTTCGGGCCACCCTCCTGTACACGTTCCCTGTCCGGGTGGAGGCCCACCGAACTTTGAATTCGTCTCGTGGTGTAGTCTATAGCAGCTCTCTCGACGGATTGACTGACGAGGAGCTTCAATCTTTCCTCGCTGAGCAGGGCGTGACGGCTGTCCATAGGGTCATGAAAAAGGTCAATAATGACCTTGTACCGACCCGGACACTTTTCTTAACCTTCGATAGTGTTAAGCTGCCATCGCGCATCAAGGCGGGCTACGAGGTTATTTCTGTTCGCCCTTATGTCCCGACACCTACGCGCTGCTACCAGTGTCAGCGTTTCAATCACACTCGACAGTCTTGCTCCAATGCGGCTAAATGTGTCACTTGTGGCAGGGATGCCCATGAGGGTGACTGTCCACCTCCGTCTCCTCGGTGTGTGAACTGTCAGGGTGACCATGCCGCATCCTCCCGCGACTGTCCTAAGGAAGAACGCTGTATCCAGGAAATTCGAGTCAAAGAGAAAGTGTCCACCTCGGCTGCTCGCAAGCTATTGGCTAGTAGGAAGCCCACGCTGCTCCCAGCGGGGAAATACAGCACTGTCCTCGCTTCTCCTCGGACTACCCGGGAGGTAGCAACCCAGACATGCGATCTGACCTTCAGCACCACGGTCGTCCGTTCGGCCAGTGCTAAGATCGCACGGTCGACGTCTCCTCTTCCTCCCATCACCCCACAGACACCAGCCACTTCCTCAGCTTCTGCTCAGTCGAAGACCCCGAAGTCAGATGCACGGGCCTTCAAGAAGGAACCATCCCGTGCAGACTTCCTCCGTCCCTCGACCTCCCAGCCTTCGACCGGTACTTCCACCAAACGTCCTTCTAAAAAGGCGCATAGGAAGCACAGTTCTCCTTCTCCGCCGCGGCGCCTTTCTTCTCCTGCGCCACCCAGCGGTTGCCGCCCCAGGCCGTCATCCGTTTCGCCTGGCCGCACAGCTGGTAGCCGAACATCTGGCCGTTCACCGGCGGAGGAAGCTCCCCCTCCCGGCCATCCTCCCGAGATGGCCGATGACCCTATAGACCCCATGGACGATGACTGTCCGCCTCCTGCTAGCGGCGGCAGTGCTCGCTCGAAGCCAGGCCCTAAGCGGCCTTCGAGGTGACCCCTTCTCTCATCTTCCTTTTCTTACGATGGCACTTATTAACTGGAATATTCGCAGCATTCGCTCCAACCGAGAGGACTTGAAGTTGCTGCTCCGCTTGCACTGTCCGCTCGTCGTAGCCCTCCAGGAAACGAAGCTACGCCCATGCGATCAAATTGCCTTGGCACACTACACCTCTGTGCGTTTTGACCTACCCCCTGTGGTAGGTATCCCCGCTCATGGAGGGGTTATGTTGCTGGTCCGGGATGATATTTACTACGATCCCATCACGTTGCACACCGGCCTGCAGGCAGTTGCCATCCGCATTACTCTCCCCACTTTTATGTTTTCCTTTTGTACCATTTACGCTCCATCGTCATCTGCCGTTACCAGGGCAGACATGACGCAACTTATTGCTCAGCTACCTGCACCATTTTTGTTAACTGGAGACTTCAATGCCCACCATCCTCTTTGGGGCTCTCCAGCATCCTGCCCGAGGGGCTCCTTGTTAGCAGACCTTTTCAACCAGCTCGATCTTGTCTGCCTCAATACTGGCGCCCCTACTTTTCTTTCGGACACATCTCACACCTATTCCCATTTAGACCTCTCTATATGTACTCCCCAACTTGCACGCCGGTTTGAGTGGTATGCACTTGCTGATACATATTCGAGCGACCACTTCCCGTGTGTTATCCATCTCCTGCAGCGTACTCCCTCTCCGTGCTCCTCTAGTTGGGCCGTCTCCAAGGCAGACTGGGGGCTCTTCTCTTCCAGGGCGACCTTTCAGGATCAAACCTTCACAAGCTGCGATCGTCAGGTCGCACACCTCACGGAAGTCATTCTCGCTGCTGCTGAATATTCCATCCCTCACCATACTTCTTCTCCACGTCGCGTACCGGTCCCCTGGTGGACCGCAGCATGTAGAGACGCTTTACGTGCTCGTCGACGTGCTTTACGCACCTTTAAACGCCACCCTACAGTGGCGAATTGTATTAATTATAAACGATTACGTGCTCAGTGTCGTCGTATTATTAAAGAAAGCAAGAAAGCCAGCTGGGCTGCTTTCACAAGCACCTTCAACAGTTCTACTCCTTCTTCTGTTGTCTGGGGTAGCCTGCGCCGGCTATCTGGCACTAAGGTCCACTCCCCAGTTTCTGGCTTGAAGGTCGCGAATGAAGTCCTTGTGGCCCCTGAGGCTGTCTCCAATGCCTTCGGCCGCTTTTTCGCCGAGGTTTCGAGCTCCGCTCATTACCACCCTGCCTTCCTCCCCCGCAAACAGGCAGAGGAGGCTAGGCCACCTGACTTCCGCTCCTCGAATTGTGAAAGTTATAATGCCCCATTCACCATGCGGGAACTCGAAACCGCACTTGGCCGATCACGGTCCTCCGCTCCAGGGCCTGATTCTATTCATATTCAGATGCTGAAGAACCTTTCTCCTGCGGGTAAAGGTTTTCTTCTTCGTACATACAATCGCATCTGGATTGAGGGACATGTTCCCGCATGCTGGCGCGAGTCTATTGTTGTCCCGATTCCTAAGCCGGGGAAGGACAAGCACTTGCCTTCCAGTTATCGACCTATCTCGCTTACCAGCTGTGTCTGTAAAGTGATGGAGCGAATGGTTAACTCTCGATTGGTTTGGCTGCTCGAGTCTCGACGCCTACTTACCAATGTACAATGTGGATTTCGAAGGCGCCGCTCTGCTGTTGACCATCTGGTTACCTTGTCGACCTTCATTATGAATAACTTCTTGCGGAAGCGCCCGACCGCGGCTGTGTTCTTTGATTTGGAGAAGGCTTACGACACCTGTTGGAGGGCGGGCATTCTCCGCACCATGCATACATGGGGCTTTCGCGGTCGCCTCCCTCTTTTTATTCGTTCCTTTTTAATGGATCGACAGTTTCGGGTACGTGTGGGTTCTGTCCTGTCCGACACCTTTCGCCAGGAGAATGGGGTGCCACAGGGCTCAGTTTTGAGCGTCGCTCTCTTCGCCATCGCGATCAATCCAATAATGGATTGCCTCCCAGCTGATGTATCAGGCTCCCTTTTCGTGGACGATTTTACCATCTATTGCAGCGCGCAGTGTGCACGTGTCCTGGAGCGCTGTCTTCAGCGTTCTCTTGACCGTCTTTACTCCTGGAGTGTCGCCAATGGCTTCCGTTTTTCTGCCGAGAAGACGGTCTGTATTAACTTCTGGCGCTACAAAGAGTTTATCCCACCGTCCTTACGACTCGGTCCCGTTGCTCTCCCACTCGTGGAGACAATCAAATTTTTAGGCCTTACCTTTGACAGGAAACTTAGCTGGTCTCCACATGTGTCATATTTGGCCGCCCGTTGTACCCGTTCTTTAAATGTCCTCCGTGTTCTCAGTGGTATGTCGTGGGGAGCGGATCGAACCGTCCTACTTCGTCTATATCGGTCGATCGTCCGCTCCAAGCTGGATTATGGGAGCTTCGTATACTCCTCTGCACGGCCATCCATCTTACGCCGCCTCAACTCCATACAACATCGGGGTTTACGACTTGCGATCGGAGCATTTTATACCAGTCCCGTAGAGAGTCTTCATGCTGACGCTGGCGAATTGCCACTCACCTACCGGCGCGATATACTGCTTTGTCGGTATGCCTGTCGGCTACTGTCAATGCCCGACCATCCGTCTTATCCTTCCTTTTTTGACGACTCTCTTGACCGTCAATACGGGTTGTATGTCTCTGCCCTGCTACCCCCTGGAGTTCGCTTTCGTCGCCTCCTTCAACACCTTAATTTTTCACTCCCTGCAACCTTTCGAGTGGGCGAGAGCCGCACGCCACCTTGGCTCCAGGCTCAGGTCCGCGTTCACCTCGACCTCAGCTCGCTCCCAAAAGAGGTCACCCCCGGTTCGGTCTACCACTCCCGTTTTTTGGAACTTCGTTCGAAGTTCATCGACATGACTTTCATTTATACAGATGGCTCTAAGACCAATGACGGGGTCGGGTGTTCCTTTATTGTCGAGGCACAAAGTCTCAAATACCGGCTCCATGGCCATTGTTCGGTCTTCACAGCTGAGCTCTTTGCCCTCTACCAGGCTGTTCTTTACATCTGCCGCCACCGACATTCTGCTTATGTCATCTGCTCAGATTCCCTGAGCGCCATCCAGAGCCTCAGTGATCCGTACCCGGTTCACCCTTTCGTACACCGGATCCAACGCTCTCTTCAGCAGCTGGTGGACGTCGGTACGCCGGTTAGCTTTATGTGGGTTCCTGGCCATGTCGGTATCCCTGGGAACGAAGCTGCAGATGCCGCGGCCAAGGCTGCGGTCCTCCAGCCTCGGACAGCTTCTTGTTGTGTCCCTTCGTCCGATTTTAGCAGGGTCATTTGTCGGCGCGTTGTGTCGCTGTGGCATGCCGATTGGGCTGCACTTACCGACAACAAGCTTCGGGCCTTAAAACCTCTTCCCGTGGCTTGGCCGTCCTCCTCACGCCCTTCTCGGCGGGAGGAGGTCGTTTTAGCAAGGTTAAGAATTGGACACTGCCGGTTCAGCCATCGCCATCTGCTGACGGCTGCGCCGGCGCCGTTCTGCCCATGTGGGCACTTGCTGACGGTTAGACACATTTTAATGTCCTGTCCTGATCTTAACACACTGCGCCTCGATCTTAACCTGCCTAATACTTTCGATGCCATTTTAGCGGATGACCCACGAGCAGCTGCTCGTGTTCTTTGTTTTATCAATTTGACAAACCTCGCTAAGGACATTTGATGATGTTTTTTAATCCTATGCCTGTCAGTCTGCCTTTTATTGTGTTTTCCCTTTTAGTTGTTGTTGTCAACTTGTGCCTCGCGGTGCATTCTTAGAGTAGTCAGGGCGCTAATGACCATTGAAGTTGTGCGCCCGAAAACCACAAAAAAAAAAAAAAAAAAAAACGCGTAGCTAAGTTTTTTGCAAACGTGAACACTAAAAATGTTGTGCATATGAGTTGACAGCTGAAAACGTAACGAACAAGAGGCAGTACCGATACCAGTGAGGAAACAAGCATTGGCTTTGGAGTTCCAGTTTCATTTGTTATCGACACAAATACAGTCAAAGTCGAATTAAACGGATTACGAAAGCATGTTTTTCACAACATTTTCTTCTGTTTCTGGTTGTCCGAAACAAGGTACCAAAAAACAAGTTACGTTAACGAGGCGAAATGTGTCGTATTGCTAGAGCAAATATGCATTCAAGAAAAACTTTCGAAATTGCCCTCCTGACACTATGTTACTCATGTAAGTTCTGTACTTATTAGTATTTAAAACAGTTCTTGCGCGCACACGATAGAAATAATGAACAACAAGCAATCGTAAAGAGTAGTCTGCCAATGATTTGGGCTACTTAAAATGACGGGAGGCCCCGCCCACTCTGGCTTCAAAACAACGTACAGAGTAAATCTATAGCACCACCAAGCTTCTTATTTTTACATCAATGCTAAACACCGTTGCTAATATGCATTCTCTGGAAGCATAAGTCAGAAAGTGAATACAATACGTTGGAGAATGTTATAATTTACGATAAATTTTCGAAAGTAGTAGTTGACAAAAGCATGCATGTCAAATAAAAAACGCCTACCAATAAACACCTGTAAATTAATAGTATCTACGAGGGCTATGAACATAAATTACTATGAACATACAGCAACCATAGATACAAGTGCAAACAAATAATGTGCATATCATCTGTGTAACAGCGCTTATACATTGTAAACCTATGACATCGTAGTTGCAAAACTGTCGAACTACTGTCATAACAAATTAATTACCGCCTTAACGCAGCAAATATACAACGACAGTTAAGATACACCTGTTACATGTATGTCACTCCATCTAAACAATATGTCTTGTAAGTAGCAATCCAAGCTCAATGTTCTACTATAACATAAAAATGTATAACGAAAATAATGTCGCCCAAGTTGTACCGCACGTTACTCGGTAACGTTAATTTTGCCAAATCAGATCTGTAGTGAAAAGCAAAGAAATAAACATTAATACCGCATAGCAAAGAGGCTGTACACTCGTTATACACTGAAGAGCCAAAGAAACTGGTACACCTGCCTAATATCGTGTAGGGCCCCCACGAGCACGCAGAAGTGCCGCAACATGACGTGGCATGGACTCGACTAATGTCTGAAGTAGTGCTGGAGGGAACTGACACCCTGAATCCTGCAGGGCTGTCCATAAATCCGTAAGATTACGAGGGGGTGGAGATCTCTTCCGAACGTCGCGTTGCAAGCCATCCCAAATATGCTCAATAATGTTCATGTTTAGGGAGTTTGGTGGCCAGCGGAAGTGTTTAAACTCAGAAGAGTGTTGCTGGAACCAGTCTGCAGCAATTCTGGACGTGTGGTGTGTTACATTGTCCTGTTGGAATTGCCTAGGTCCGTCAGAATCCTCACTGGACATGAACTAATGCAGTTGATCAGACAGGATTCTTAAGTACGTGTCACCAGTCAGAGTCGTATCTAGGCGTATCAGGGTTCCTATATCATTCCAACTGCACACGCCCCATACCATTACAGACCGTCCACCAGCTTGAACAGTCCCTTGGTGACATGCAGGGTCCATGGATTCAAGAGGTTGTCTCCACACACGTACATCCACAATTTGAAACGAGACTCGTCCGACCGGGCAACATGTTTCCAGTCATCAACAGTCCAATGGCGGTGTTGGCGGGCCCAGGCGAGGCGGAAAGCTTTGTGTCGTGCACTCATCAAGGGTACACGAGCGGGCCTTCGGCTTCGAAAGCCTGCATCGATGATGTTGAATGGTACATACGCTGACACTAGTTGATGGTCCAGCATTGAAATCTTCAGAAATTTGAGGAAAGGTTGCACTTACGTCACGGTGAACGATTCTCTTCAGTCGTCGTCGGTGCCGTTCTAGCAGGAACCTTTTCCAGCTGCAGCAATGTCAGAGATTTGATATTTTACCAGATTTCTGATATTCACGGTACACTCGTGAAGTGGTCGAAAGGGAAATTACCCACTTCATCCCTACCTCGGAGATGCTACGTCGCATCGCTCGTGCGCCGATTATAACAACACGTTCAAACGCACTTAAACCATGATAACCTGCCATTGTAGCAGCAGTAATCGATCTAAAACTGCCCCAGACACTTCTAAATCTACTTCTACATCTACATGGATACTCTGCAAATCACATTTAAGTGCCTGGCAGAGGGTTCATCGAAACACCTTCACAATTCTCCATTAATCCAATCTCGTATAGCGCGCGTAAAGAATGAACACCTGTATCTTTCCGTACGAGCTCTGATTTCCCTTATTTTATCGTGGTGATCATTCCTCCCTATGTAGGTCGGTGTAAATAAAATATTTTTGCATTCGGAGGAGAAAGTTGGTGATCGGAATTTCGTGAGAAGGTTCCTTCGCAACGAAAAACGCCTTTCTTTTGGTGATGTCCAGCCCAAGTCCTGCATCACTTCTGTGACACTTTCTCCCATATTTCGCGATAATACAAAACGTGCTGCCTTTATTTGAACTTTTTCGATGTACTGAGTCAGTCCTATCTGGCAAGGATCCGACACCGCGCAGCAGTATTGTAAAAGAGGACGGACAATCGTAGTGTAGGCAGTCTCCTTAGTAGGTCTGTTACATTTTCTAAGTGTCCTGCCAATAAAACGCAGTCTTTGGCTAGCCTTCCCCACAACATTTTCTATGTGTTGCTTCCAATTTAAGTTGTTCGTAATTGTAATATCTAGGCATTTAGTTGAATTTACGGCTTTTAGATTAGACTGATTTATCGAAGTTTAAATAACGAACTGCGAAGAGAAACAGAGCAGGCTAGCAAAAAATGGCTAAAAGAGGAATGTGATGAAATTGAAGAACTGGACAGGAAGGGAAGACACGACTTACTACACAACAGAGTAAAGACTATGACATGGGAACAAAACAGAGCAGGAAGTGCTACTATGGAAATTTTGAGTAAAGACGAAGAGGTGGTGTACAAAGATCGTGACGATGTCCTCCAGAGATGGGAAGAATATATAAAAGAGCTATATGACACAAATAGCAAACCAGAAACTCTGGAACTTGAAGCACACAACAGTGTAAGTGATGAAGAGAAAGGACCGACCATCATAACGGAAGAAGTAAAGTCTGCCATTGCTGCAATGAAAAATGGCAAAGCAGTAGGTACAGATACAATACCGGGAGAAATACTAAAATGCTTGAACCACAATGGAATAAGAGAAATATTGAGGTTATGTAATAAAATATATGACAGTGGTGAATGGCCTGAGGACTTTTTGACAAAAGTAATGATTCCATTACCGAAAAAACAAGGAACCAAGAAATGCAGCGAGCACAGGACAATCAGCCTCATTTCACATGCAGCCAAAGTGATGTTAAGAATAATTAATAAAATACTTGAAAAAGTAATAGAGGAGAATCTCGGCGAGGAGCAGTTTGGCTTTAGACGGAATACGGGCACCAGAGATGCAATAGGGCTCCTACGAATCTTGGGAGAAAGGTTTATTGAAAAAGGAAGAGACCTATATATGTGCTTCATCGATTTAGAAAAGGCATTTGATGATGTGGTTTGGGACAAGCTGGCGACTTTTATGAGGGAAAAGAGAGTGGACTGGAAAGCCAGAAGACTTATAGACTCATTATACCTTAATCAAAAAGTTTCAGTTAAAGTGAGAGGAGAAAGTACAAACTGGATCAGACTATGGAAAGGAGTAAGACAAGGATGCTGTTTATCACCTACTCTTTTCAACCTGTACTTGGAAAATATGATTGACCAATACTCATTAGATGACAAAGGAGTAGAAATTGGAGGAAGAAGAGTAGGGTGCTTGATATTTGCTGATGACATGGTCCTTCTAGCCACAGGGGAAAAAGAATTACAGGATTTGGTGGACACCATTGCAACTAACGGAAAAAAATATGGAATGAAAATTAACACAAATAAAACAAAAGTATTGGCAATAGGAGGAAATAAGGAAATAAAAATTGTGCTGAATGGAGAAACACTAGAACAGGTGCAAAATTTTAAGTATCTTGGAAGCAGGATAGACACCGACTGGAAGTGCACCACAGAAATTAAAACAAGGATAGCAATGGCAAAAGAGGCGTTTTATAAGAAAAGGAGAATCTTCTGCAGCGGTCTGGACAGAGAAGTCAGTAAGAGACTCTTAAAATGTCTTGTATGGAGTGTTCTTCTATATGGCGCTGAAACATGGACTATGAGGAAAAAAGACAGAGAAAGGCTGGAGGCTTTTGAGATCTGGACATGGCGGAAGATGGAAAGAATAAGTTGGATGGACAGAGTAAAATATGAAGAGGTGCTGAGAAGAGTGGGAGAGAAAAGACAGTTACTAGATGTAATAAAGAGATGAAAAAGAAATTGGATTGGGCATATATTAAGAAAGATTGACGGACTGATAAAAACAGTTTTAGAAGGTTATGTAGAAGGGAAAAGGAAGCGAGGAAGGAAGAGACTCCAGATACTGGATGACATGATGGACGGTACAACTTACAGCAGCCTTAAGAAGGAAGCAATGGATCGCAGAAAATGGAGAGGCAAAGGACCTGCTAATATAGCAGATAACTGATGACGATGATGATGATGATTTATCGTGTAACGAGTTCCTTTTAGCACTCATGTGGATGACCTCACACTTTTCGTTACTTGTTGTCTTAAATATTGTGCCTGTTTACGTATCTCTGTATTTGAATACGCGTGCCTAAAGCAGTTTCTTTGGCGCTTCAGTGCATATTGTAAGGAGCAATCCGTGCTCAATGTTCTACTGCCGTGCGGCCTGAGGCGCCTTGGCACGGTTCGCGCGGCTCCCTCTGTCGGAGGTTCGAGTTCTCCCTCGGGGATGGGTGTGTGTGTTGTCCGTAGCGTAAGTTAGTTTAAGTTAGATTAATTAATGTGTAAGCCTAGAGACCGATGACCTCAGCAGTTTGGTCCCGTAGAACCTTACTACAAATTTCCACATTTCAATGTTCTACTATAACATAAAAATGTATAACGAAAATAATGTCGCCCACGTTATACCGCAGGTCACTCGGTAATGGCAATTTTTCCGAATCAGATCTGTAAGTGCAAAGCAAAGAAATAAACATTAATAGCGCATAGCAGCGAGGCTGGCCACTCCCTACAAATAAAAATGTTCGTGAAATGGTTTTTGCGGTGTACTTCGTGAAGTCAGCAGATGACATCTGGCTTCTGTCGCGCGTGCCTCGTGGAAGCAACAGAATGGTAATGACGTGGCGTCGTCTCGTTGTGGGGGCCGCTCCGTGGCGACATCGAAACTCACTCAGAGACTGTGTCGGCACCGCCGGGGCTGCGCCGCCGTCCGCCTCAAACAGCGGATCGGCGGCGCGGGGCGGGTGGTACCCGCTGGTTAGCTGATCCCGCGTGACAGTTCGCGACGACTCGCGGCTTGGGGCGGTCCTACGGATTAGTGACTCAAGCAGGGCAGCGAGACCTGGGCGTAAAATGTCCGCTGCTCTGTTCTGCAGAGTGGTTCATAGATGAAGGAGCCCTCTTCTACAACAGAAACAGCGCAATAAACGCAAATTTTAAGTCAGTCAGCGTCAGCCGTGTACACCCAGCGCTACATAGCTACCACCGAGTCAAAAAAAAAAAAAAAAAAAAAAAAAAAAAAAAAAAAAAAAAAAAAAAAAAAAAAAAAAAATGGTTCAAATGGCTCTGAGCACTATGGGACATAACATCTATGGTATTCAGTCCCCTAGAGCTTAGAACTACTTAAACCTAAGTAACCTAAGGACATCACACAACACCCAGTCATCACGAGGCAGAGAAAATCCCTGACCCCGCCGGGAATCGAACCCGGGAACCCGGGCGTGGGAAGCGAGAACGCTACCGCACGACCACGAGCTGCGGACCCCACCGAGTCCTTAAGGAATTTCAACAAGATGCACTATTTGAGCACCCACTCGAAACACTATGATCCAGTACTGGGTGATGGTTTTCGCCTACATGTACCTCAACATGATTACTCTGCAGTTCACAAATAAGTGCCTGGCTGAGGGTTGATCGAACCACCTTCAAGGTATTTATCTTCGTACATCCACATTTAAACTGGATGAAGGTGGGACACAGCTGGCACAATTTTTGTTAAAAATGAAATTCCTCCACCTGTACTTAAGATTTTTTATTCACTTCGCTACCAGTTTCGACGTTGCGTCAACCCCATCTTCAGGCCCGTACAATTTGATGAAATCAGTTGTGTGTGGCTCAGTCTAGAACTCCGCAATGAGATCGACACGTGCTCCACAAGGATGGCGGACAGTAACAACCTATTACTCTACCGTTCCACTCGCGAACGGCGTAAAGGAAAGATGAACATTTAAATCTTTCCGTGTGAGCCCTGATTTCTCCTATTTTATTAAGATGATCTTTTCGCCCTATGCAGGTGGATGCCAAGAAAATATTTTCGCGATCGGAGGAGGAAGGTGGTGATTGAAATTTCGTGATAAGATCCTGCCGCAGCGAAAAATACCTATGTTTTAATGATTGCCACCCAAACTCATGTCTCATGTCTGTGGCACTCTCTCGCCTATTTCTTGACAGTAAAAAACGAGCTGCCCTTCTCTGAACTTTTTCGATCTCCTCCACTAGAGCCTTAAACCACCCGAAACAGATGCGCCACAAAACGCCACTTTCCTGCGCATGTACCCGGACATCAGTATGGGATATGATCACCATGCACACGTACACAGGGCGCACAACGGGTTGGCATACTCTGGATCAGGTGGTCCAACAGCTGCTGGAGTATGGCCGCCCATTCTTGCACCAGTGCCTGCCGGAGCTCCTGAAGTGTCCTTGGGGTGTCAAGACGTGCAGCGATAGGTCGACCGAAAGCATCCCAGATGTGCTCGATTGGGTTTAGGTCTGGAGAACAGGCAGGCCACTCCATTTGCGTGATATCTTCTGTTTCAAGGTACTTCTCCACGATGGCAGCTATGTGGGGCCGTGCGTTATCATTCACCAGGAGGAAGATGGGACTCAATACACTCCTGAAAAAGCGGACATACTGGTGCAAAATGACGTCCGGATACACCTGACCTGTTACAGTTTCTCTGTCAAAGACACGCAGGGGTGTACGTCCACCAATCATAATCCCACCCCACCTCCATACAGGTCCCTTTCAAAGACATTAATGGGTTGGTATCTGGATCCTTGTTCACGCCAGGTGAAAACCCGGCGAGAATCACTGTTCAGACTACATCTGGACTAGTCCGTGAACATAATCCGAGACCACTGTTCCAATGACCAAGTACTGTGTTCTTGACACCAGGCTTTACGGGATCTCCTGTAACCAGGGGTCAACGGAATGCACCTTTCAGGTCTCCGGGCGAATAAACCGTGTCTGTTCAGTCGTCTGTAGACTGTGTGTCTGGAGACAACTGAGCCGGTGGCTGCTGTAAGGTCCCGAGCAAGGTTAGCTGCAGTACTCCGTGGCCGTCTGCGGGCACTGATGGTGAGATATCGGTCTTCTTGTGGTGTTGTACACTGTGGACGTCCCGTACTGTAGCGTCTGGACACGTTTCCTGTCTGCTGGAATCGTTGCCATAATCTTGAGAGCACACTTTGTGGCACATGGAGGGCCCATGCTACGACCTGCTGTGTTTGACCAGTCTCTAGTCGCCCTAGTACCTACACCTCATAACGTCATCAACATGCATTCTTTGAGCATTTTCAACACACAGTCACGATTAGCACGTCTGAAAACGTCTGCACATTTACTCGCTGCACCGTACTCTGACGTGCACCAACACACCTCTGCGTATGTGGACTGCTGCCAGCGCCACCGTGCAGAGAACGCAGGTCAAGTGCACCGCATGGTTATACCCCCAGGCGGTTTAAAGACGCAAACCGCCCACCAGAGCGTTGTTTCACCATGTATCAGCATTCTTAATTTATGAGCATGAGTGTATACAGCAGAGACCTTGGATTTATGTTGCATGTCGCCCATCGCTTGCGACAACATTGTTATTTCAAAGTTAAGTATTATCAGTCTGCTTTATTGAAATAGAACTACTAACGTTATTTGCTTGATTTGTTGTATTGAATTCCGAGAACGCAGCATCCCTTAGGCAGACTATACGAAACGAATGGGCAAGACCCCACAATTTTGACAGCAGCGGATTCCGAATGAGCAGAAACCACACAGTCGTGTAGTTGTACATTAATGCCAAATACACGACGTGTAAAGACGCTCGTAAATACAAGCTGCAATGTGTAACTGACCTACGAGTAACTACCAATGTCAAAAAGGTGGCGACCCTTGTGAGTACAGTATCAAAAACTTGTTTGAACGAATGGTATAATTTGTCAAGAAAGTTCCGATGCACTTTCTGAAATCTCAAAATGAGGAAGCCAGCACAAAAGAATAATCTACACCCACTCTCATAAATTAGGGATAATTGCAGAATGTGGTGCCACACAACGTGGCACTACACAAAACTAGCGCTAATACCATAGCCACATACGGAACACACACGACACAGTCCACGGTATTGGTGATAAGTTGAGAAAACCGTCCCAAAACAAATGCGCTACAAAACGACACTGTTTCCTACCCATGTACCCCGACATCAATATGGGATATGATCACCATGCACACGTACACAGGCCGCACAACGGGTTAGTATGCTCTGAATCAGGTGGTCGAGCAGCTGGTGGGATATAGCCTCCCATTCTTGAACCAGTGCTTGCTGGAGCTCCTGAAGTGTCCTAGGGGTGTGAAGATGTGCAGCGATACGTCGACCGAGAGCATGCCAGACGTGCTCGATGGGGTTTATGTCTGGAGAACGGGCAGGACACTCCATTCGCCTGACACCAGACTTTACGAGCTCTCCTGTGGCCAGGGGTCAATGGAATGCACCTTTCAGGTCTCCGGGCGAATAAACCATGTCTGTTCAGTCGTCTGTTGACTATGTGTGTGGAGACAACTGTTCCAGTGGCTGTGGTAGGGTCCCGAGCAAGGCTACCTGCAGTACTCCGTGGCCGTCTGCGGGCACTGATGGTGAGATATCCGTCTTCTTGTGGTGTTGTACACTGTGGACGTCCCGTACTGTAGCGTCTGGACACGTTTCCTGTCTGCTGGAATCGTTGCGATAAGCTTCAGAATACACTCTGTGGCAACGGAGGGCCCGTGCTACGACCTGTTGTGTATGACCAGCCTGCAGTCGCCCTAGTGTTCTACCCCTCATAACATCAATGTGTGTTCTTTGAGCCATTTGCAACACAGTCACCATTAGCACGTCTGAAAACGTCTGCGCACTTACTCCCTGCACCGTACTCTGACATGCACCAACACACCTCCGCGTATGGGGACTGCTGCCAGTGCCACCATGCGACGACCGCAGGTCAAATGCACCGCATGATCATACCCCGAGATGATTTAAACCCGCAAACCCCCCACCAGAGCGTTATTTCACCATGTATCAGCATTATCCTTAATTTATGAGCGTAAGTGTAGCTACGCCAATCACTTTAAGTTTCAGAGGAAATGTAGCCATATATTTAATGTTCTTTGCACTGCCGCAAGGAACCCTCCTTCTGTAAGTTAAGTTGTGCAGATGCAATGCACCACAGTATCGTAGTTAATTCAACTTCAGTCGATACTGGTCGGTAATGCAGACTCTGACTCCAAAGCTGCTTAACTACCAAGTCCCAGTACCGCATGCAGGACTGAGCACAACCGCAACACACTTCTTGTAACCACCTCGTCTGTTTCCATTACACATTACAAGTTCTTACCTAAACGTGCTGCCACCCAGCTCTCAAATACTGCCATCTCCTCGAGTTCCTGACAATTCTTCTAGAACGTCCTACATGTGACGCCATTGCCTCGAAACAAAGAGCTTCGTTGGAACTCGCCTACAATCAGCACAAAAGAAATATTATAATTGTTCTGCAACTTAAAAAGCTCTTCTGCAATATAAAACACGTACTCTTGTAAGTTCGCCGTTTTGTTTCTAGCACGTAAAACACAAATCGTAACAGTATCAGTTAGACTGTGTGTAACGCTTCAGTTCAAAAATGGTTCAAATGGCTCTGAGCACTATCGGACATAACATCTGAGGTCATCAGTCCCCTAGGCTTAGAACTACTTACACCTAAGTAACCTAAGGACATCACACACATCTATGCCCGAGGCAGGATTCGAACCCGCGACCGTAGCAGCAGCGCGGTTCCAGAGTGAAGCGCCTAGAACCGCTCGGCCACAGCTACCGGCTAATGCTTGTTCTTTCGTGGAACTGAGTTCTTATTTGGGAGACCATATGAAGAGAAAATTCTCCCTACAGGGTTAATGAAATGAAAATAAGATGTTAGATAACCATTATTCATCATCGATTCACGGAGATGTTATCAAAGTTTCCTAATCTATCTGAAACCCGCTTAAGTCGGCGTCGCTACTCTCTGCCCTTCTTTGTCGAGGCGCCAGATGAAAGGTTACCATTACATATCAAGAGCTACTTCAATTTATTCATCTCCTCTTTAATAATCGAACTATAGGCCCATTCACTGGTTGCAGCTGACAATTACTTAAGAAAATATAGGGGAATAGCTATCTTCCTCTTCTAATAATCAAAGAGACGGAATATCACGTCTAATTTCAGTAACGGTGGTTTTATTTTATTCCTCCATTAATGCGTTAAAGATAGGGCGATGGGGTTGTAATGTAGAAGGCATGATTCATTTTTAAACATATGGTCCAAATGATTTATTGATCAGTTCTATTAAGCGTGGAACACTCAGCCAGTAAAAGCGGTATTTACCGTATGATACACCGTTTAGGCCACTACTTCAAACGAAAGTTAAATGAAATTTATCACTGCATAGAACTGAATAATGATACAGGATAGCTGGGACAACAAAAGGATACATGAATCATGAAAATGATCCTGCATCCGTACACTCGTTTACACCGCAATAAATCGAAATAAACATCACTTTACCACCACCATAAAACCCAATACCTGCTCAGCAGAGAGAGTCTGTGCTTAGAGGTTAAATACAACTTGTTCTGAAGAACAAGCGGTCACACATGACATTGTACATACAAAGAAAAACCCAACTACAGCGTCGATAAAATTCACAGGGACGTTTATTAATGTTCCACGAATGGACGTTGGAGAACTGATGAAGGGACGGACTGAATTTCATAAAGTCCAACAAACGACGAACACCTGCTAAGTTACACATTCCCTAAATCATGAATTTAATTTGGTCCTGTAGCTACTTATGCTACTCTGCAAATTGAGATCTGTCCACTGATTAATAAAGCATTTCTATAGTTTACTCTAAACACCTGTGGTTGAGGAACCCATGCTCACTCTATGAAAAATCATCAGTTTACGAAATGAAAATTTAATAAAGCTTGGAATATATTAAGTTTAACATAAACGCTTTGAAGGTGTATAAATTCACTGAATATAACAAGGAAGAGGATTAAATCCTGCCATTTTACACGTGTCTGTCTGGCTGTACAAAGCCACTCCCAAGTTCCGAAAACTCGTGAACAATATAAAACTGAGCGTCGCACTTCTGGGAATTACGTTTAATAAATTTATCCTACACACTGAGAACAATTCAACTGTACAACCTTTGTGGAAAAACAAAGTCCCTTTGTCCTGCCACACACATGGAGCTTAACGCACACTCAAGCAGAGTATTCCCTGCTAAAAACTCAATAATAATGTTCGAAATCCCTGAGCTAGCAGGACAGAGCGGATGAGATTATGTTTGTGTTGCACTCAGCATATAAACTTTATTTGTTGAAAAACACAATCACACAAGCAAGAATCAAAAACTCTCAAGGTTTTAACGAATGACCTCCTTTGGTTGGATTTAGATCGGCTTAAGGTCACATCGAAAATGCAAGGCACAAGGCCTAAGCAAGTAATTGACGTACAGAAGTTGTTCTGGAGGCTTCACTTCTTTGGAAATTTTTTTTTATCTTCAATGTAAATAGGCTGAAAGCCTTAGCTTAAATTTTTCCTATTGAACTCGGCTGAAGGCCACACATTAATCAAGAACAGTGTTATGGCTTAAGGTCGAGACAAAGATTTTCAGTGTTTAAATAGGCTGAAAACTCGGCTGAAGGCCGCATATCAACAAAACAATTTAATGGCTTAAGGCCTATAAGAATACCTTTCAATTTGAAAAGGCTGAAGGCCTTATCTTAAAATATTTCGTGTAAAACTCGGTTGAAGGCCTCATGCTAAAGAATAACAACCTTATGACTTAAGGGTAAGACATGGATTTTGAATTTTTAATTTAAGAGAGATTAAAACTCGGCTGAAGGCCACACACCATGCAGAAAACAATTTTACGGCTAAAGGCCTAAGGGGAATGGCTTGTAAATTTCAACTAAAATAGGCTAAAGGCTTTATCCTAGGATGCTTCACATGAAACTCGGCTGAAGGCCACATACGGAACCCAAACAATCCCATGGCTTAAAGCCCAGACAAAGAACTTTCAAATTTTTAATTTAAGCTGGAAAACTCGGCTGAAGGCCACATACAAAATAGAAAATATTTCTTACGGCTTAAGGTCTAGGCAAAATTTTTCAACTTTTGATTTGAAAAGGCTGGAAACTCGGCTGAAGGCCACATACCAACTTGAAACAAATTTAAGGCTTAAGGCCAGGAACAAGGAATTTTCAACTTTAATTCTCAAAGGCTGAAACTCGGCTGAAGGCTACATACCAAACAAGAAACAATTTTTTTAATGGCTTAAGGCCTAAGAAGAATAGCCTTTCCATAAGCTAAAACTCGGCTGAAGGCCACACAGAGTGCTTGAGTACTTAAAACTAAAAAGGAAATCACCATGTAAAACACAAGGAGTGGTGCTCAGAAAATTCCAAGGGTCGGCTGGGGAAGGTAACACTAACGCACGTTTAGGTGAGACAGGCAGCCAGACCGACAACCTCTTAATCGGAAGGCAATCCAACCGAAAGCCAGATGACGAACCAACCAACAAGATCAGTTCTGCTCAACCCGACCAGCAAAACGACAACAAGATGTTAATAGCACATCGTTCTGGATACTGGTACCCAATCCAGCCAAGTCAGAATAAACCCCCAAAACTACCAACAACACCTCAGCTGTCGAACTACACGCATTACTGGACAGTATCAACACGGCGAGGAAAATACACTGCCGAAAACTACGTCAACGACCAGGGCAGGTAACCGGAACGTCAGCGGCCACAAGGCAGAAGATACCGCTGATACACTTCATTAATGAAGGAATGAACTAAATTAAGTTGAACACCACACAGGAAGACGGCTGCAATTCTAGCCGACTTCAATGCACACACGTTATTGCTCGCGGGAATCTCCCATAAAGTGACAACCAGGATCAAACGAAGAGACGTGATAGCAGTTGAGGCTTGATAGTAGGTTAAGTGAGCACTCAACTTTATAATGTCCAGGATCGGTGGGTCACGAACTTCGTAACCCTGGGAAGAAACACCTCAGAACTCCAACCGCGCGTGCACGCCGCCAGTGCCTCCGGCCTGAATACGCGCCATGGAGACTCCATAGCTGCTCTGCGCCAGCCGACCAACTGACACACACACAGATACTCGGAAAATATATCCGCCACACCAAAGATACTACAGCAGTACTAGTATCGATACACGCTGCTGCTTCCACTCATGGAGAAAAGACAGCAACGTTATGGTGGTAACTGAAGGAGAAATAAGACACCACTGGACTGCAACCAATGATTAAAAACAAGGCATGAAGCGAGCCAGCCACGGCTCAATGTTAAATCCCCACACGAATTTACTCTTACAACCAGTATGATTACCCTGATTACCAAACGAAACGAATTAAGAATGATTGAAATTTAGACACCAAACAATTCAGATATCTCCATCAGTAGACTGTCCACAGATGCCTAAGTACTCACCTAGTCCTAGCGCAACACATGAGATTAAACCCAGCGCTGCTCCAGGGGATAGACTGGGAAGTGATTTCAAAATGACGTGTACGTGTCCAGCAGCACATTTCGACTCAGTTGAGTACGACACTGACGCTAGCTTCTTCCGTTGGTGAGGAGTCCCTCGGAAACAGCATAAACAACAGCTAAATATTTCACTCGCAGAAATGTAACCACTGCTCCCACGTTCCTGCCTAACCACACCCTCGGAAAACGCAACATGCTCCGAAAATAAAGTCAAATATTTCTGACAAGCAAGGAATACAAATTTCATTTATATGAATGCGTGGTGTCTGTTCTTTCGGACATATGAGACATACGTATGGGGTTACGGCATACTCGCAGAATCATAATTTAAAGCCGGTTATTGAAACTCTGTAGGCTTTCTCGGGAAAATTTACGCCTATCTTCAAGAATCTTCCAGTTCAGTTTCTTCGGCATCTCTGTGACAGTCTCAAACGAGTCAAACAAACTTGGAACCATTCGCACTGCGCTTCTCCGATTCTTTCAATATCCCCTGTAAATCCTATTGGTATTGGCCCCACATACTTTAGCAGTATTCTAGAATGGGTCACACGAGGGATTTGTAAGCAGTTTCCATTATGGACTGATTGTATTTCCCCTGTATTCTATCAATAAACCGAATTACGCCACCTGCTTTATCCACGACTGAACGTGTGTGATCATTCCATTTCACATCCATATTGAAACTAAAATTTTAATTATTTTTTTATTTAATCAGTAACCAACAGAATTTGCCCTGACAAAGACAACTCATATTTAAACTATTCATTTATTACCCACAGTATACAAGCCCAACGCTGTCTGACTGCTATACATTGAGAACATGACTTCCAATAATTCACGCAAAAGTATGGCCCTGAATTGCAAGGAATCCTAACAATAATACAAATCCAAAAAATACGAAATTAAAGACATATGAAACTACCTCCAACTCTGTTAATTGTTTAAACTCATTTCAATCACGAATCCCGATAGTGGAAACCCCATTCTTTTTCATAAATCACTTACCTCACAGAAAATCATCATAACACGAACTACAGCAATTACTGCAAGTAGCAGCAACAGCCAGATAAATAAAAGGATTATAACTACTATAGACTCCAACTAAGAAGGAGGCATATGGTTAGCAAAAGAAAGATTTTGTTGCAGAGCAAACAATATATTTAGAAAATTTTACCTTCTTCATGTCACATCCAGTTCCAAAAATTATATAGTTGTCAATAATTCCGCTACCGAAACATGATCAACCATACATCCGTTATCATACCTTTCCTTGCATCTTTTAATATGAGAAATTTCCAATCACTTTACATTGCGTGTCCTACGAACATAGAGTCTCCACTAAGAAAAACATGTCCATACACTTCACTATCCACTCACAAACTGCTAATCTGTCCAACTACAGAATCTCATCTGTCAGCGATATTAACGCAGTCTATAGCGCTGCTAACATACAAACAGGCTACTTACAGTACTAAATGTCGCGCCCACGTATTTGTCTGAGTTGATCGATTCCAGCTGTGACTCACTGATATTATAGTCACAGTATGCTAGGTTTTTTCGTTTTGTGAAGTGGACACTTTTATATTTGTGAACATTTAAAGCAAATGACAATTTTTGCATCGCATTGAAATCTTATCAAGCTTCTTCCAGACTGTAGTTCGCCATAAATAAATACATCATCTGCAGAAAGTTTGAGGTATCTATTAATATTGTTCGCAAGGTCATTAACACACAATGTGAAGAGCAAGAATCTTAACACTAGAACTACAGTTTTTTTAAAAATATCGCGATTCAGAACATCGATATTAGAAGATATTATCGTCGGCTCCAATATATCAACAAAGAGTACCAATATATCGAAGTATAAAATATCGACAATCGGCCTATAAAAATATTTGCTGCACATTGTAAATATACTGCCGAATTTAGAGTTGTATATTAAAGTATTGATTTATTATTAGAGATTCTGCACATCAACAAGCTTGCAGCCAGGCTATCCCCCTAGAGCAAGAATTGAAAGAAAAACAGTTAACTGGAAAATATGTAAGTTAATCGTGGGAATTTGTGCAGGGTGAAAAGCTTGTATTAGAATACTTTTTTCGTCGACTGTTGTGTTGTTAATTAACAACTATGTAACTGATGCACTGTCATGTAATATTTAACATCTCCTATCTTATTTTCTTAATTTGTCGTTGGATAGAAGTCGAAATAAGCCTTTTTTCACGCTGATGTAGGAAAATTACGTGGTGAAGCTAAATATTCTACTTCCTATTGGTACCGCCGAGCCCCGATTACATCTGCATTTTCCCTCACATGTCTCCATGTATCTTGTCATTTAGAGTTTTATTCTTCATTTTCAGCAGCTTTTATTGAAGAATGCCGATGTGGAGCAATAGCATATTAGTTGTGCTAAAAATTATTTTTCAACGCAACTGGTGTGCTGTTTTTTCACATCGGATATCGTGTTACTACATTCACACTGCCACCCGACCCCCCACCCCCCTTATCCAGTGCAATAGGACTACTTCTTTTATGCCACCTATACTTTCTTCACAGAGTCAAAGAGAAAGACTGGACGTGCTGAAAGCTCAAAAAGTAGTTGACCCGTTCACACAGTGAAAGTAAAATTATGTTCTTCTACAATTTCAGAAGAACGGTTTCAAATATTTACCGAAAACTGTGAAAAAAGTAATATAAAATAAAAATATCGACACTCGATATTGCAGTGTTACTTATAATCCGTCTTGATTGCAAAATTTGTATTCATATGGCCGATTTCGGTTAATCTAGAACCATCTTCAGACCTGTAAAGATAATGATACTAATTTACTATTTCACGAATGCAAATCTTTTTCATCCTATCTAATCAACATCAAATGTACCAGAACGTACCTGATATTTCGGTTACAGGAGTAACCCGACCAAATCCAGCAACTTTCACATGCCGTGTCACATAAAATTGGTTGGCAGAATGCAAGTCATTTCTATTAATTATATCACTATTATCGACAGGTGGCGTCTGTCACATTTGTTACATTACATATGTACATACTGTATTCAGTAGATTTTTGTGATTAACTTTTATCTAGAAAAATACCTAATTAAAACCTGTAGATGTCAAGGTTAAAATCTGTACTTATCAAAATTAAAAAACACAGTAAAATTATCATTTTATAGGGTCTAAAAACATAGGGCGATTTCTATATCTATGACGCTGGTGTAGACTTGTTTTCCTCCATGGTCTGCTTCCGTGGTTTCCGCCATTTCGGTGTTGTGCCGCGATCCGCTCAGTTGTCTGACGTCCATCGCCGTGGGCAAGAGGGCCGCGCAGGAGGGCCCCGTCAACGACGCCAGGCGTTGCAACAACATCTTCCAGCTTCTCCATCACGCACACCAACTCTGATCCCTCGGCCTGGACCTCCACACGCAACAGTTATCTTAGTAAGTTGTCATAAATACTAAAATAGGCGTTATGATTGAACTCTCTTTGCTCATCGAGGATTAAATCCGGATCTTTCTTTTTGTGGGTGTATGTTTCAATTTCTTCCAAAACATTAAGAAACCGTCCCTTATGAGCTCTATGCACGATGTCTAAATTTTGTTCAATGTTCGTGAATGAGTGGGGTGCACTCAGCCTCGTGATGCCAACTGAGGAGCTCCTCGACGGAATAGTAGCGGCTTCGGTCAAGAATACCATCATAACGACCGGGAGAGCGGTGTGCTGACCCCACGCCCCTCCTATCCGCATCCTCCTCTGAGGATGACTCGGCGGTCGGATGGTCCCGATGGGCCACTTGTGGCCTGTAGACGCAGTGGTTCGTGACCGAGTGCTTTGAGGCAGCCATATGCGCCTCAAACGCTGTTTTGTTTTGAGACTAGGTATGCTCCCTGAATATGGTCTCAAAGTTCCTACCAGTCCGCCCCATATATTGTTTACAGCAGTCATCACATTTGATCTTATATACACCTGAATCCTGAAATTTATTCCTGCTATTACATATTTTGTGACAGAGCTTCAATTTTAGCGTGTTATTTGTTCGGAACCCTATTTTGACGTCGGATTTACGAAAGCATCTTTCAATCTTAAGTGAGAGCCACGTATTTTTTCTTGTTATTCCTCTTAACTGCAACTTGACTTCCTTCTATGTGTTTCATTTGCCTCTTCTTTATCTTCTTGTAAATATTCACCACCTGCTTGCACGTATATCAGTTCGCTACGGCCACTTGTTTTAAAATACTTAGCTGCTTTTCTACTCCCTGTTGGCTTAGTGGCAATCTTAGTAACATGTACACCATCGAAGTAAAATATGCCCATTTGTTTTGCGGTGGGTGACAAGAGCGCTCATTGATAATTAAATCTGTACAAGTAGGTTTTCTGAATATGTTAAATTCATGCTTTCCATCTTTCTTTGTTAGTGTTAAATCTAAGTAATCTATACGGTTATCTTCTTCAAATTCCATAGTGAATCTAATTTTCGGGTGTTGAGAGCTCATTTTTTGTGCTACATTTTCGATATAATTTTTAACTCCTTTGTATAATAAAATAGAGTCGTCAACCTATCTCCTGTAATACACAGTTTTCTCAGCGATATCCGGATTTTCATCAAAGAATTCGTTTTCCAAGTGATTTACAAAAATATCGCCAGCGTCCCAGCTAAACTGTTCCCCATTGCCAACCCATCTTTCTGTTGATAAATTTTACCATTGAAAGTAAAGTAATTGAACGACAAGACTTGTTCCAGCATTTCCACTAGTTCAATCACTTCCCCCAATGTCAATTTACCATGAGAGAGGAGATTGTTCTTCATGATCTCAATTGTTTCTTTTACGTGAATGTTTGTGTACAGATTTGTCAAATCCAGTGAAGCTTGTGACGCATTCTGAGATATAAGTACGTCTTTAATTTCCCCGGCAAATTCGTAGCTGTTCCTGATGTTGAAAGTCAGACGATATGTAAATGCCACCTTCAACAGTTATTTAGCTCTTTATTTAATTTATAACTTGGGCTACTGGTATTGTTGACGATTGGGCGAATCGATTTTTCGACCTTATGGAGCTTTATTTGTGACCGTTATTCGGGAATTCGCGAATTCATTATTTTCGGGTTAAACTTTTCCTCCTCCGTGAAGAGAAACACACTGTTATCTATTTGTTTCCTTATGTATGTTTTCCCCCCCCCATGAACCATGGACCTTGCCGTTGGTGGGGAGGCTTACGTGCCTCAGCGATACAGATAGCCGTACCGTAGGTGCAACCACAACGGAGGGGTATCTGTTGAGAGGCCAGACAAACGTGTGGTTCCTGAAGAGGGGCAGCAGCCTCTTCAGTAGTTGCAAGGGCAACAGTCTGGATGATTGACTGATCTGGCCTTGTAACAATAATCAAAACGGCCTTGCTGTGCTGGTACTGCGAACGGCTGAAAGCAAGGGGAAACTACAGCCGTAATTTTTCCCGAGGGCATGCAGCTTTACTGTATGATTAAATGATGATGGCGTCCTCTTGGGTAAAATATTCCGGAGGTAAAATAGTCCCCCATTCGGATCTCCGGGCGGGGACTACTCAGGAGGATGTCGTTATCAGGAGAAAGAAAACTGGCGTTCTACGGATCGGAGCGTGGAATGTCAGATCCCTTAATCGGGCAGGTAGGTTAAAAAATTTAAAAAGGGAAATGGATAGGTTGAAGTTAGATATAGTGGGAATTAGTAAAGTTCGGTGGCAGGAGGAACAAGACTTCTGGTCAGGTGACTACAGGGTTATAAACACAAAATCAAATAGGGGTAATGCAGGAGTAGGTTTAATAATGAATAGGAAAATAGGAATGCGGGTAAGCTACTACAAACAGCATAGTGAACGCATTATTGTGGCCAAGATAGATACGAAGCCCACACCTACTACAGTAGTACAAGTTTATATGCCAACTAGCTGTGCAGATGACGAAGAAATTGAAGAAATGTATGATGAAATAAAAGAAATTATTCAGATAGTGAAGGGTGACGAAAATTTAATAGTCATGGGTGACTGGAATTCGGTAGTAGGAAAAGGGAGAGAAGGAAACGTAGTAGGTGAATATGGATTGGGGCTAAGAAATGAAAGAGGAAGCCGCCTGGTAGAATTTTGCACAGAGCACAACATAATCATAACTAACACTTGGTTTAAGAATCATGAAAGAAGGTTGTATACATGGAAGAACCCTGGAGATACTAAAAGGTATCAAATAGATTATATAATGGTAAGACAGAGATTTAGGAACCAGGTTTTAAATTGTAAGACATTTCCAGGGGCAGATGTGGACTCTGACCACAATCCATTGGTTATGACCTGTAGATTAAAACTGAAGAAACTGCAAAAAGGTGGGAATTTAAGGAGATGGGACCTGGATAAACTAAAAGAACCAGAGGTTGTACAGAGATTCAGGGAAAGCATAAGGGAGCAATTGACAGGAATGGGGGAAATAAATACAGTGGAAGAAGAATGGGTAGCTTTGAGGGATGAAGTAGTGAAGGCAGCAGAGGATCAAGTAGGTATAAAGACGAGGGCTAGTAGAAATCCTTGGGTAACAGAAGAAATATTGAATTTAATTGATGAAAGGAGAAAATATAAAAATGCAGTAAGTGAAACAGGCAAAAAGGAATACAAACGTCTCAAAAATGAGATCGACAGGAAGTGCAAAATGGCTAAGCAGGGATGGCTAGAGGATAAATGTAAGGATGTAGAGGCCTATCTCACTAGGGGTAAGATAGATACCGCCTACAGGAAAATTAAAGAGACCTTTGGAGATAAGAGAACTACTTGTATGAATATCAAGAGCTCAGATGGAAACCCAGTTCTAAGCAAAGAAGGGAAAGCAGAAAGGTGGAAGGAGTATATAGAGCGTCTATACAAGGGCGATGTACTTGAGGACAATATTATGGAAATGGAAGAGGATGTAGATGAAGATGAAATGGGAGATACGATACTGCGTGAAGAGTTTGACAGAGCCCCCGGAGTAGACAATATTCCATTGGAACTACTGACGGCCGTGGGAGAGCCAGTCCTGACAAAACTCTACCATCTGGTGAGCAAGATGTATGAAACAGGCGAAATACCCTCAGACTTCAAGAAGAATATAATAATTCCAATCCCAAAGAAAGCAGGTGTTGACAGATGTGAAAATTACAGAACTATCAGCTTAATAAGTCACAGCTGCAAAATACTAACACGAATTCTTTACAGACGAATGGAAAAACTAGTAGAAGCCAACCTCGGGGAAGATCAGTTTGGATTCCGTAGAAACACTGGAACACGTGAGGCAATACTGACATTACGACTTATCTTAGAAGAAAGATTAAGGAAAGGCAAACCTACGTTTCTAGCATTTGTAGACTTAGAGAAAGCTTTTGACAATGTTGACTGGAATACTCTCTTTCAAATTCTAAAGGTGGCAGGGGTAAAATACAGGGAGCGAAAGGCTATTTACAATTTGTACAGAAACCAGATGGCAGTTATAAGAGTCGAGGGACATGAAAGGGAAGCAGTGGTTGGGAAGGGAGTAAGACAGGATTGTAGCCTGTCCCCGATGTTGTTCAATCTGTATATTGAGCAAGCAGTAAAGGAACAAAAGAAAAATTCGGAGTAGGTATTAAAATTCATGGAGAAGAAATAAAAACTTTGAGGTTCGCAGATGACATTGTAATTCTGTCAGAGACAGCAATGGACTTGGAAGAGCAGTTGAACGGAATGGACAGTGTCTTGAAAGGAGGATATAAGATGAACATCAACAAAAGCAAAACAAGGATAATGGAATGTAGTCTAATTAAGTCGGGTGATGCTGAGGGAATTAGATTAAGAAATGAGGCACTTAAAGTAGTAAAGGAGTTTTGCTATTTGGGGAGCAAAATAACTGATGATGGTCGAAGTAGAGAGGATATAAAATGTAGGCTGGCAATGGCAAGGAAAGCGTTTCTGAAGAAGAGAAATTTGTTAATATCCAGTATTGATTTAAGTGTCAGGAAGTCATTTCTGAAAGTATTCGTATGGAGTGTAGCCATGTATGGAAGTGAAACATGGACGATAAATAGTTTGGACAAGAAGAGAATAGAAGCTTTCGAAATGTGGTGCTACAGAAGAATGCTGAAGATTAGATGGGTAGATCACATAACTAATGAGGAAGTATTGAATAGGATTGGGGAGAAGAGAAGTTTGTGGCACAACTTGACCAGAAGAAGGGATCGGTTGGTAGGACATGTTCTGAGGCATCAAGGGATCACCAATTTAGTATTGGAGGGCAGCGTGGAGGGTAAAAATCGTAGGGGGAGACCAAGAGATGAATACACTAAGCAGATTCAGAAGGATGTAGGTTGCAGTAGGTACTGGGAGATGAAGGTGCTTGCACAGGATAGAGTAGCATGGAGAGCTGCATCAAACCAGTCTCAGGACTGAAGACCACAACAACAACAACAACAACATGTATGTTTTCGTAAATCACTTGGAAAACGAATTCTGTGATGAAAAATTAACACAGATGAATGGCCCTGAATTGGAAGAAATCCTAACAGTTACCTATACATTTCGTAAGTCATCTACCTCACAGAAAGTCTTCGTAACACGAACTACAGCAATTACAGCAAGCAGCAACTACAACCAGCTAAATAAAAGGATTTTAACTCTTATAGGCTGTAACTACTAGGAGGCATATGGTTTGCAAAAGAAAGATTTTGTTGAAGGGCAAACAATGTATTTATCAGATTTTACCTTATTCATATGATATCCAGTTCCAAAAATTATATAGTTGTCAATAACTCCACTACCCACACTTAACCAACTACATCCGTCCTCATTTTACAATGCATGTCCTACCAACACCGGGTCACCACGAAGGACACATATCCAAGCCGTCCGCTCGCTAACTGCTAACCCGTCCAACCACAGAGTCTCTTACCGAAGGCGCAGAGCGCTGTCAGCGTTATTAATTACAGTGGATAGCGCTGCCAACATACAAACATATAAAGAGGCTACTAACACCATATGCAGTCTCCTTCATAGGCGAACCACTCTTTCCTAAAATCCTCCCAATAAACAGAAGTCTACCATTCACCTTCTCTACCACGGTTCTCACACGCTCTTTCCATTTCATATCGCTTACCAGCGTTATGCCCAGATATTTAAACGACTTGATTGTGTCAAGATGGACACTAATAATACTGTATCCAAACATTACATCGATACCTGTTTTTTTCGCCTCCAGTTTAACCTGCCTGCTAAAACAGCTCAAAATAACCGGTTCCCGAAATAACCGCATTTCTGTTTCTTGCTGCTGCAAGAGCTGACAAGTGAGAGAATTATCACACAATCAGCTTAAAAGCTCATGCATCCAAGTTTGCTGACATGAATTATATACAGAAGAATGGAAAAACAAAGTGGCTTTAGGAAAGGCACAGGAACCAGAGATGTAATTCTTACTTCACGCTTAGTAATGCAACTAAGATTAAAGAAAGATACGTTCATAGGAATTGACGATCTGGAAAAAGCGTTCGACAATGTCAAATGGTGTAAGGTGTTCGAAATTCGGAGGAAAATAGGGGTAAGCTTATGGAGAGACGGGTAATATACAACATGTACAACAGCCAAGAGGGAATAATGAGGGTGGACAGCCAAGAACGAAGTGCTGGGATTAAAAAGAGTCTAAGACGGGGATGTAGAGTATCGCCCTTACTGTTCAATTTATACGTCGAAGAAACAATGATGAAAATAAAAGGTTCAGGAGTGGGATTAAAATACAAGATGAAAGGATATCAATGATACGATTCTCTGAATAATTTGCTATCCTGAGTGAAAGGGAAGGAAAATTACATGATATGCTGAATGGAACGAACAATGTGAGGAGAACAGAATATGGTTTGAGAGTAAATAGAAGAAAGACGAAAGCAATGAGAAGTAGCAGAAATGAGAACACCGAGAAACCTAACAGTAGAGTAGGGGATCACGAAGTAGTCCAGATTAAAGAAATTTGCTACCTTGGCAGCAAAATCCGTGAAGACATCAGAGGATGACTTCCATGGTGTTACAGGCAGCTACATGGGGTAAAAACTGTGTAGGAAGACAAAGGTTGACATGCATCCAGCAAATAATTGAGGACGTACATTGCAAGTACTATCTGAGATGAAGGGGTTCACGTGAGTGGAATTAGTGGCCGGCAGCATCAAACTGTCAGAAGACTGATGACAAAAAATGTTTTTATTTGCAATAATAAGCGTAGAATTCGAAGAAAGATTGAAAAATTCTAAGGAAGGTAAAGAAGTAGGAGACCTCGATCGATATATGGTTGAGACTGTGGCAGAAATCGGTCTCATTGTCTCCAACAAAGGTGAAGGACATGGGTGCGCCTATTGTGAGAGCGAAAGGTCAAAAGCTGATGATTTTTCTGCATCGTCACTGTTCGATTGTATCAATTTTTGACCCTGAAACAGTCACAAAATTAGGGTTTCTGTTATCTTCCCAAGTTATAGCACGTCAGTTAAATAGTAGATATATCAATGAACTTTACCTTCTCTTCCAACGAACGTTGTGATTGTTTTCTCCTTGTCTGATGTCGGAAGTTTGTTGTTAATCTTTTAAAGCAAATGGAGCATTGTACTTCACTGCTACCACACTTCGTAAAATACTTCCAGGCAAGGGATGTGTCATTCGGCAGTTCAACCAACGTCCGAGGACGACAGAGAGAAACAATCGCATAGACACACTTCACGTACACGTGTGGCATCTAATGGACCACGCCACACCTCAATAGGTGCAACATTGTCTCAGTAATTCTCTACCGATTCTTATATAATGTTTTTGTTGCCACTTTCTAACTGTCGGCGTTTTCATTAAAATAGCACCGAACGCTTTTTTCATTTTATGTAATAACATTTGAAAGCAATTGAAATTTTGGGCATAAACATTACTGTTTGCTTTTTTTTTAAATTTAAAAACCAAAACTACACACATCAAAAAAAGTGTTGCATCATCCCGGTTCCTAGGACTGAAGATAGACGTTGACTGTGGATAATGTATCACAGACACAGTCCCTTTGACTGCTCATAAATGTCACTAAACCCGCTCAAAGATGTAAACAAAAATGCATGACAGCTGATCAGTTTCTGCCATTCCACCAGGAACGAGGTACACGGCTCGTGTTGTCTGTAGTTCAACCATGCCTAGACGGTCAATACCGCTGTTCGATCGAGTCCGCATTGTTACTTTGTGCCAGGAAGAGCTCTCAACGAGGGAACTGTCCAGTTGTCTCGGAGTGAACCAAAGCAATTCGCACGTGGAGGAGATGTAGAGAGACACGAACTGTCGATGAGATGCCTCGCTCAGGCCGCCCAAGGGCTACTACTGCAGAGGATGACCACTACCTACGGATTATGGCTCGGAGGAACCCTGACAGCAACGCCACCATGTTGAATAATGCTTTTCGTGCAGCCACAGGACGCCGTGTTACGACTCAAACTGTTCGCAGTAGGCTGCATGATGCGGAAATTCACCCCCGACGTCTCTGGCGAGGTCCACCTTTGTAACAACGACACCGTGCAGCGCGGTAAAGATGGGCCCAACAACATGCCGAATGGACAGCTCAGGATTGACATCACGTTCTCTTCACCGATGAGTGTCGCATTTGCCTTCAACCAGACAATTGTCGGAGACGTGTTTAGAGGCAACCTGGTCAGGCTGAACGCCTTAGACACACTGTCCAGCGAGTGCAGCGAGGTGGAGGTTCACTGCTGTTTTGGGTGGCATTATGTGGGGCCGACGTATGCCGCTGGTGGTCATGGAAGGCGCCTTAACGGCTGTACGATACGTGAATGTCATCCTCCGACCGACATGCAACCATATCGGCAGCATATTGGCGAGGAATTCGTCTTCATGGATGACAGACAATTCGAGCCATCATCGTGCACATCTTGTGAATGACGACATCGCTCGACTAGAGTGGCCAGCATGTTTTCCATTCATGAACCCTATCGAACGTGCCTGGGATAGATTGAAAAGGGCTGTTTATGAACGACGTGACCCACCAACCACTCTGAGGGATCTACGCCATATCGCCGTTGAGGACTCGGATAATCTGGACCAATAATGCCTTGATGAACTTGTGCATAGTATTCCACGACGAACAGAGGCATGCATAAATGAAAGAGGATTTGCTGCTGGGTATTACAGGTACCGGTGTGTACGGCAGTCTGGACCACGACCTCTGAAGGTCTCGCTGTATGGTGGTACAACATGGAATGTGTGGTTTTCATGAGTAATAAAAAGAGCGGAAATGATGTTTATGTTGATCTCTATTCAGATTTTCTGTACAGATTCCGGAACTCTCGGAACTGAGGTGATGCAAAACATTTTTGATGTGTGTCTAAGCACTGTTGTCATGGCAACTTGATGCGTCGGTGTTTTCTTAACCAGTTATTACTACAAAATGAAAAGAATCCTCTTATAACCGAGACCAAACAAATACCGAAAGGCACCAGTTACTCAGAACTGAAATACCGCTATCAGTTTTAACCGGTAGATTTTTATCCATCTACGAGGAGCCGAAAGGAGGCCTCCTGCGCGTGCGCAGTGGGCAATGTCTGTGCTGCCGCACTCTCCTGTAGTTAAAAGCTGAATGAACTCTCTGCAATGCCCTGCGTCGGGTCATAAATCGGAGATTCTTGTTTGTCCTGCTTTAATTTAATGGCAGTGCTTAATTGAAATCCCGTATCCCTGTTAATAAGATTGTCTGCTGTACAGATATGTATGGCCTTCTTAAAATCTCAGGTCATTGCTGTTGAGGATAAGGAGACCACACAAATCCGCGAGGCAGACAGCCTTATCAACAAGGATGCGGGATTTCAATTAAGCACTGCCTGGAATCCAGCTCCGCCGCTCCGGCATCGGCTGTTCGGCGGGCGTCGTGTTTCGGCTCGTCGCCTACCGCATTCGGCCGACCCAGTACAACGACTACACCAACGAACAAGGACATCGAGGTGGGTAATTTCCGCGAACCTCCAGGTGCCACTACCGGGCTCTGAAGATAAGTATACGTGTTCGCGCGCTCACGCCACCTGCAGCTGTACACCGACGAAGAATAAATGGGACATCTCTGTGCCGCAGAATTCGATAATAGATTCCAGCCATTAGCCTTGGATGTCGAAAGGTCTCAGAAAGAACCAAAGCCTCCATCTGTAATAGTCAAATGCGAGGACAATACCACGGAGCTATTTAGACTACTGAAGAAACTCGTGGGACAAGAGAAATGGGCCATTTGCCCTGCTGGGACGGATCCATGCAAAGCTACCCTGCCATCTGACGTCCACTAGAGATCAGCAACAGCACCATTTGGAGAATTGAATGTGTCGTTTCATGTTTTCCGATCTTTGGTGGATAAGACCCTGAACTCTGGTATACAAACAGCAAAAGTTGCAATACTCACTTCTTATTTAATTGATGAATAGTTTTATGTTACCTGAGCCGATTTTCAAATCATCCTGCGAGGCGGAAAGTTAAAATTAAATTTATCCAATAAACTGTTACAGAAATTATTGAGTGCATATAACAAGACACAGAAAGTATCGTAACAGAATGTACACTACTGGCCATTAAAATTGCTACACCAACAAGAAATGCAGATGATAAACGGGTATTAATTGGACAAATATATTATACTAGAACTGACATGTGATTACATTTTCACGCAATTTAGGTGCGTATATCCTGAGAAATCAGCACCCAAACAACCACCTCTGGCCGTAATAATTGCCTTGATACGCCCAGGCATTGAGTCAAAAAGAGCTTGGATGTCGTGTACAGGTACAGCTGCCCATGCAGCTTCAACACGATACCACAGTTCATCAAGAGTAGTGACTGGCGTATTGTGACGAGCCAGTAGCTCGGCCACCATTGACCAGACGTTTTCAATTGGTGAGAGATGAGGAGAATGTGCTGGCCAGGGAAGCAGTCGAACATTTTCTCTATCCAGAAAGGCCTGTACAGGACCGGCAACATGCGGTCGTGCATTATCCTGCTGAAATGTAGCGTTTCGCAGAGATCGAATGAAGGGTAGAGCCACGGGTCGTAACACATCTGAAATGTAACGCCCACCGTTCAAAGTGCCGTCAATGCGAACAAGAGGTGACCGAGATGTGTAACCAATAGCACCTCATACCATCACGCCGGGTGATATGCCATTATGGCGATGACGAATACACGCTTCCAATGTGCGTTCACCGCGATGTCGCCAAACACGGATGCGACCATCATGATGCTGTAAACAGACCCTGGATTCACCCGAAAAAATGACTTTTTGCCATTCGTGCACCCAAGTTCGTCGTTGAGTACACCATCGCAGGCGCTCCTGTCTGTGATGCAGCGTCAATGGTAACCGCAGCCATGGTCTCCGAGCTGATAATCCATGTTGCTGAAAACGTCGTCGAAGTGTTCGAGCAGACGGTTGTTGTCTTGGAAACGTCCCCGTCTGTTGAATCAGGGATCGAGACGTGGCTGCACGATCCGTTACAGCCATGCGGATAAGATGCCTGTCATCTCGACTGCTAGTGATACGAGGCCGTTGGATCCAGCACGGCGTTCCGTACTACCCTCCTGAACCCACCGATTCCATATTCTGCTAACAGTCATTGGATCTCGACCAGCGCGAACAGCAATGTCGCGACTCGATAAACCGCAATCGCTATAGCCTACAGTCCGACCTTTATCAAAGTCGGAAACGTGATGGTACGCATTTCTCCTCCTTACACGAGGCATCACAACAACGTTTCACCAGGCAACGCCGGTCAACTGCTGTTTGTGTATGAGAAATCTGTTGGAAACTTTCCTCACGTAAGCACGTTTTAGGTGACGCTACCAGCGCCAACCTTGTGTGAATGCTCTGAAAAGCTATTCATTTGCATATCACAGCATCTTCTTTCTGTCGGTTAGATTTCGCGTCTGTAGCACGTCATCTTCGTAGTGTAACAATTTTAATGGCCAGTAGTGTATGTTACAGACAGACAAAACAGTACTTGACGAAACAGCACATACACTATGTGATCAAAAGTATCCACACACCTCGCTGAAAATGACTTAGTTCGTGGCGCCCTCCATCGGTAACGCTGAAATTCAATATGGTGTTGGCCTGTTAGGATGTAGGGAATATCTGAATTTCAATTTCCAATCGTCAAAGATAAAACAATATAATAAAAGTACAAGTAAACTACCACGCTTTAAAGCTTTTTCAAAAACAGCAGATCATTTAAAACCAACGAACATTAAGCAGCAGCATTGCCACATACGGCGTAAAAAAACAAAAATCCTATGCTATAGCTACACGTAACATCATTCACTGTGAACCTTAAAACAGTGTGTAAATAAATCAAAAAGTATGCCCTCGAAAAATCGTCATCGCTATCCGAAACACATCAAACTCGTAAAATACTTACCCAAGAACAAACCTAACTGAATACGTAACTACAAAAATCCTTTGAAGTGACATTCGCAAGTACAGACAGAAATTAAAACCCTAGGTTGCCTCTTACACTGTACCAAATGTTACTGGCCATAAAGGCACGTAACAAATTTATGTATCAATCGCAATGAAACAATGAGTAAGGGTATCAGATATGTAAAATACGTGAAGGGTTGTGATGTGCTTTTACTGTACGTAACATTTGGTACTGTGTAAGAGACAACCTGGCGAGCGTTTTAATTTCTATCCTTGCTTATTAACCGTCATTCGACCCTGATTATAGTGATATATTCGGTTAGGTTTTTTTGTCGTTACGTATTTTACTAGTATGATGTATTTAGAAGGGATATGTTAATTTTTCAATGGCATGCTGTTTTGGTTTCTTTCCACACCGGTTTATAGTTCACAATGAATGATATTACGCGTCGCTTTAGTAGATGACTTTTGTTTGTATACGCCGTATGTGGCACTGCTGCTGTTTGCTATTCGTTGGTTTCACATGCCCTGCTGTTTTTGAAAAACAAAAGAGCTTATTGTATTAATTGCTCTACTCTTGATGATTGCAATTTGCAATAAAGACATTTCGTACATCCTGATATGGAGCCCCCTAACCGAGGTATCTAGCAGCGGAGGAAGTAGACTATCAATTATATGTTTTCCCTGTCACTGTTCGTGGTTAAACTTGACATTGTTGTACGTACATGTATAATCTTGGCATGATTTAAATGCTATCTCGGAAAACATTGTTTTATCTGTCTGGTATGTACATCGTGGTACGATACGTTTTGTGTTTTATTATATGCATTCAGTAGCTTTTGTAACAGTTCATTGGATAAATTTTAACTTTCACTCTCGCAGGATGATTTGGAAATGGGGTTACCAGAAATTATTCATCATTTGAATAGCAAGACAGCTGCGCAACTTTGGCTCTTTATGTATCGAATTGGTTAACACAAGTTGCTATCTAGCAATTATTTCAGCATGCTGGAAGTCCATAAAGACGCTAAAGATCGTCGTTCAAGGACTTCCGCGAAAATTCAGTCTCGGCAATCTCAAGCGAGAGTTGGAGTCCTAGGGCTTTATCTATGGATTATGTTTTAATCACACCAACCATTGGCCAAAACGCGTCCAGAATCGCCTCTGGCTTTGATCATTATCTGCGACGTTCTGCATGACCATGAATTTGGAATGTTAGGAGGATCCATGCTAGTTAGGATGGAGGAACTGTGCACCTAGAAGAGAGAGCCCTACTGCTACAACTGTAAAACTGTCAGCCATGTAATGGCGCCGGCCCATGCTGGAGCCGTTTCCCACAATCCAGTTACTTGCTGTCACATACTGGTTCTGCAGCCACGACTGGGAAGCTGGGGAAATCGTTAACATTCGAGACGTTGACGCTTGGCAGACCGCGTTCGTGACCTTAGTTGCTACACGTCCTGCTCTGTCATATATAAAAGCTACCTGTCCGAACAGGATCTTCACGGATCACCTGGGCTTCAAATCGGTGTCCTATTCGTGCTGGCTTCCGCTGCGAGTCCGTCAAATTTTTCTGCCATCTGAAGGGCCTGCCAGCCCAGGTTTCCAGTCACTGCCTAAATGGGCTAGGGGGCGAATTAAGGTCCTCAAGACCCTGAGCCACTGGGATTCGATAGTGATAGCCACTCCTCTCCAGCCACCAGTCTGGTATATGACCCTGGTCAACACCACCGTCACTGAGATCGTTCTATTCCGGTTCGTTCCTTTTCTCAATTATATCAGTAACTTATTCCATCACCACTGCTGCCTTCTGCATCTTCATCTCCACCAGAGTATTACTCACCCAGGCCAGCCAACACCTTCAGAAATGGAGTCTACCCCTCTACAGTCACGACACCTGTTTTGCTCAGAGTTGCCTAGATTCATCAAGTATGCTAGCTCAGTAAGAGAGAGGAACTGGTGAAATGTGCCAGTTATGGTGAGAATCATGTAGCCTCATGCCATGGCTGCATCTGCTTTAAGCATGCATTGCATGGAACCGCGATCAGTCAATTCTCGTCAGTTCGACCTGAGTGGAGTTTTGCCCATTCAGTCTGTGCCAAGAATGACGAAAGGGGACGTTAAACCACAAAAGAGGCTCAGACATCGTCAGTTTCATCAGGGACGCCGAACTTCCACCCTACCAAGTCTCCACTAAACAGACACACCAGATGTTCATTACAGTCTGTCCCCAACAACGAAGTAGATGCTTCACACTGTAGACAAAGTTCTCGCCCCTCCCAGGACAGTCCCAGAGAGCGCACCTGTGGAGGTCCGCGCAAACAACGGAGTGACCAATACTCGCTACCAAAGGTGCTTCGACCTGTCTGATCATCAGTGAGTAAACACTACATGCTGTGCTCCGGCATGACAGGAACAAGCGAGCCAGCCCACAGAAGAGATCTCAGACGCTGCAGGGGACGACTTATTACGCACTACCAAGATGCTGAAATCGCTTGTGTCGTCGACGGTGAATTTACTCAGCACTATGTCACAGGTACTGGAAGTTGCTGTCAAGGAGACAGTCCAAGTCATCACCATAGCTGCACCCCATACCTGTCATGGTCGACTGTCACCAAGGGATGGCAATACGTGTGTGGAATGCCAAAGGGCTCCGTATACAGAATGGGGTTACTGACAGTTCCTGAGGGCAAGGCTGTTGATATGTACGTGGTGTGTGAAACAATGGTTAAGCCCTGTTTGCAGTTGTGTATCACCAACTACAACTGCTACCAGTCCCGTTGCTGGTGGTTGAGAAGTTGTGTGTGAACACTTTGTTGGCACACCTTCAGGCACAAATACTGCCTCTACAGGCACTGCAAGCAACATCTATCATTTAGAGAGGTCATTTGAATGAATCAGGTTCATGGCAGCCCAAAGGGGAGATGTTGCTTGAGGATGACCGCATGCTGCTTGGCAAACACAGATCATCAACAACAATTGGTTGCAGGCAACAGAAAGGCCTGACTCGAACGACATTCCCCCCAAAGACCGCAGGACCTACCCAACAACTGTCTGTCATCCTGATTCTCTTGACATAGCATTTATGCAAGGTCTCCAGTTTTTCATCACAGGAACTACCTGGAATGCACTTTCCTTAGACTATATACTCATTATTTTTGACATTAATGTGGATGAGACTCCACCGCAACTCAAGGCTTTGACTTGAGAAGCAATAACTGGCAACAGTACAAGGAACAGATGGCGACACCTACGGCCACTGCCCCTCCACCAGAAGAAGTCTTCAGGAACATGAGCTCCCAACATATCCCGAGAAAATCCTGGTAACTGTGCGATTTGCAACTCCACCTCCTATGCATGATCATCCACATTGCTCGGTACATATGTCCTCACACTTGATGAAAGCCGTAAGTGAAGATAGCAGACACATCCGAAAGTGGCAATTAACTAGTCAATTGCAAACTAAGTTGCTGCTTTTTTTTTTTTTTTTTTTTTTTTTTTTTTGTCATCAGTCTACTGACTGGTTTGATGCGGCCCTCCACGAATTCCTTTCCTGTGCTAACCTCTTCATCTCAGAGTAGCACTTGCAACCTACATCCTCAATTATTTGCTTGACGTATTCCAATCTCTGTCTTCCTCTACAGTTTTTGCCCTCTACAGCTCCCTCTAGTACCATGGAAGTCACTCCCTCATGTCTTAGCAGATGTCCCATCATCCTGTCCCTTCTCCTTATCAGTGTTTTCCACATATTCCTTTCCTCTCCGATTCTGCGTAGAACCTCCTCATTCCTTACCTTATCAGTCCACCTAATTTTCAACATTCGTCTATAACACCACATCTCAAATGCTTCGATTCTCTTCTGTTCCGGTTTTCCCACTGTCCATGTTTCACTACCATACAATGCTGTACTCCAGACGTACATCCTCAGAAATTTTTTCCTCAAAACAAGGCCGGTATTTCATATTAGTAGACTTCTCTTTGCCAGAAATGCCTTTTTTGCCACAGCGAGTCTGCTTTTGATGTCCTCCTTGCTCCGTCCGTCATTGGTTATTTTACTGCCTAGGTAGCAGAATTAACTTCATTGACTTCGTGAGCATCAATCCTGATGTTAAGTTTCTCGCTGTTCTCATTTCTACTACTTCTCATTACCTTCGTCTTTCTCCGATTTACTCTCAAACCATACTGTGTTCATTCCGTTCAGCAAATCATTTAATTCTTCTTCACTTTCACTCAGGATAGCAATGTCATCAGCGAATCGTATCATTGATATCCTTTCACCTTGTATTTTAATTCCACTCCTGAACCTTTCTTTTATTTCCGTCATTGCTTCCTCGATGTACAGATTGAAGAGTAGGGGCGAAAGGCTACAGCCTTGTCTTACACCCTTCTTAATACGAGCACTTCATTCTTGATCGTCCACTCTTATTGTTCCCTCTTGGTTGTTGTCCATATTGTATATGACCCGTCTCTCCCTATAGCTTACCCCTACTTTTTTCAGAATCTCGAACAGCTTGCACCATTATATATTGTCGAACGCTTTTTCCAGGTCGACAAATCCTATGAAAGTGTCTTGATTTTTCTTTAGCCTTGCTTCCATTATGAGCCGCAACGTCAGAATTGCCTCTCTCGTCCCTTTACTTTTCCTAAAGCCAAACTGATCGTCACCTAGCGCATTCTCAATATTCTTTTCCATTCTTCTGTATACTATTCTTGTAAGCAGCTTCGATGGATGAGCTGTTACGCTGATTGTGCTATAATTCTCGCACTTGTCAGCTCTTGCCGTCTTCGGAATTGTGAGGATGATGCTTTTCCGAAAGTCAGATGGTATGTCGCCAGACTCATATATTCTACACACAAATGTGAATAGTCGTTTTGTTGCCACTTCCCCCAATGATTTTAGAAATTCTGATGGAATGTTATCTATCCCTTCTGCCTTATTTGACCGTAAGTCCTTCAAAGCTCTTTTAAATTCCGATTCTAATACTGGATCCCCTATCTCTTCTAAATCGACTCGTGTTTCTTCTTCTATCACATCAGACAAATCTTTACCCTCATAGAGGCTTTCAATGTATTCTTTCCACCTATCTGCTCTCTCCTCTGCATTTAACAGTGGAATTCCCGTTGCACTCTTAATGTTACCACCGTTGCTTTTAATGTTACCAAAGGTTGTTTTGACTTTCCTGTATGCTGAGTCTGTTCACCCGACAATCATATCTTTTTCGATGTCTTCACATTTTTCCTGCAGCCATTTCGTCTTAGCTTCCCTGCACTTCCTCTTTATTTAATTCCTCAGCGACTTGTATTTCTGTATTCCTGATTTTCTCGGAACATGTTTGTACTTCCTCCTTTCATCAATCAATTTCTTCTGTTACCCATGGTTTCTTCGCAGCTACCTTCTTTGTGCCTATGTTTTCCTTCCCAACTTCTGTGATGGCCCTTTTTAGAGATGTCCATTCCTCTTCAACTGTACTGCGTACTGCGCTATTCCTTATTGCTGTATCTATAGCGTTAGAGAACTTCAAACGTATCTCGTCATTCCTTAGTACTTCCGTATCCCACTTCTTTGCGTATTGATTCTTCCTGACTAATGTCTTGAACGTCAGTCTACTCTTCATCACTACTATATTGTGATCTGAGTCTATATCTGCTCCTGGGTACGCCTTACAATCCAGTATCAGATTTCGGAATCTCTGTCTGACCATGATGTAATCTAATTGAAATCTTCCCGTATCTCCCGGCCTTTTCCAAGTATACCTCCTCCTCTTGTGATTCTTGAACAGGGTATTCTCTATTACTAGCTGAAACTTGTTACAGAACTCAATTAGTCTTTCTCCTCTTTCATTCCTTGTCCCAAGCCCATACTCTCCTGTAACCTTTTCTTCGACTCCTTTCCCAACAACTGCAGTCCAGTCGCCCATGACTATTAGATTTTCGTCCCCCGTTACATACTGCATTACCCTTTCAATATCCTCATACACTTCCTCTATCTGTTCATCTTCAGCTTGCGACGTCGGCATGTATACCTGAACTATCGTTGTCGGTGTTGGTCTGCTGTCGATTCCGATTAGAACAACCCGGTCACTGAACTGTTCACAGTAACACACCCTCTGCCCTACCTTCCTATTCATAACGAATCCTACACCTGTTATACCATTTTCTGATGCTGTTGATATTACCCGATACTCATCTGACCAGAAATCCTTGTCTTCCTTCCACTTCACTTCACTGACCCCTACTATATCTAGATTGAGCCTTTGCATTTCCCTTTTCAAATTTTCTAGTTTCCCTACCACGTTCGAGCTTCTGACATTCCACGCCCCGACTCGTTGAACGTTATCCTTTCGTACATTATTCAATCTTTTTCTCATGGTAACCTCCCCCTTGGCAGTCCCCTCCCGGAGATCCGAATGGGGGACTATTCCGGAATCTTTTGCCGATGGAGAAATCATCATGACACTTCTTCAATTACAGGCCACATGTCCTGTGGATACACGTTACGTGTCTTTATTGCAGTGGTTTCCATTGCCTTCTGCATCCTCATGTCGTTGATCATTGCTGATTCTTCCGCCTTTAGGGGCAATTTCCCACCCCTAGGACAAGAGAGTGCCCTGAACCTCTATCCGCCCCTCCGCCCTCTTTGACAAGGCCGTTGGCAGAATGAAGCTGACTTCTTATGCCGGAAGTCTTCGGCCGCCAATGCTGATTATTTATCAAAATTTAGTCAGTGGCGGGGATCGAACCCGGGACCGAAGACGTTTTGATTATGAATCAAAGACGCTACCCCTTTTTTTTCTTTTTTTCACGCTGACCACTTTTTTTTAATTTTTATTATTTTTTTTAATTTTTTTTTAAGAGTGTTCAGTTATGAGTAGGTGGAGACAAGGCGGGCAGGGGTCGAAACCCGAGGCCTGGCCGCGATGTCTCCCCCCTCCCATCCCTGAATCACTCCCTCAAAGTAGCTTTTTGATTTACTTTTGTTTTATTTTTATTTATATTTCTTTTTTTACCAGGAAAAGAGTAAATGAAAAAAAAAGCTCTTTATTGGTACAAACTTAAATACAACAGAAATGCCATCCTACCGGCGAAAATAACACAAGACAATATACTCGTACAAGGCGAGGAAATTTTTTTTTTTATGAACAAGGTGTAGGGAAAAAAATAATAATAATTCTGATGTAATCTAAGAGGTGTGAAGCAATATACAGTGGAGTGAGGGAAAGACCAGTGTTGTCTGGGGTAGTGCATTAAAGAAAGGAGGCGCGTGTCCATGCGCCTACTCCACTGTGGGTTACAATGTAGAAAGTAGCGCGGGGAGTCTCAGATGTCAGCAGGGGGGGCGGGAGTGCTGTCGGCGTGTGGCACCATCCAACTGAGCGGGGGTGAAGTAAAGATCGCATGTAGGTAATTGGCGAAGAAGGCGCGGTAGCGCGGTCGCTGTTCGACTTCACTGTGGGCGGTTTGTAAGTACTGCCAGAAATCAAGGCGTGATTTGTCGCCACCATTATACATGTAGTTGATCGTCCATCCCTTGACCCATACAATCGCATGATTTTTGGAGGCGGGGAAATAAGTGTTCTCAGGATGGATAAAAGTCCGTGGGTCAATCGAGTCCGGCGGAACGCGGAGGTAACAGGCAACGAACTGTCGGGCAAGTTTCCAGACGTCACTGGTGGCAGTACAAGTCAGTTGATGGACATCGTCATCCACGAAGTGGCAAATGGAACAAAGTGGAGAGTCCTGTAGTCCGATGGCGTGAAGGCGATGGTTTGTAGCGAATTTTTCATTTGCGACTTGGTACCATGTTGCCCGGACGTTGGAGGGAAGAAAAGGCTGGTGGATATGACGCCAAACCGTGGGACACCGCTTGGACGGATGTCTGAGTTCGATATTGTTGCTGGATATGGAACGAAGGAGTGGGGTGTAAAAATCTTTAGGTCGAGGAGAACGCGTGGTCGGTAAGTGTGTGTGAGCATAACTGAAGTCGACGATGAAATCAGAAATGTGCGTCAAATGATGCTTGATGTGTCCGACTGGTACTGGTGGTGTTATGGTCGCGGGCACAAGAATTTCCAGCAAGCTGCGCGTAAGGGAGGTGCCCCCGTGCCACTGCTTGTGCATGGTGGACATGTACAAGGACGCCGCTCGGAGTCGCACATTGACAAGGCCGAGGCCTCCTGCTCGCGGGGGAATGGTGAGCGTGTCGCAGCGGACCTTAAAGATCGTACCGGCCGTAAGGAAGTATCCGAGGGCAGCCTGGAGGCTGCGTCCAATAGTTGATGGCAGCGGGAGGACCTGTGCGATGTGGACCATTCTGGCCGCCACATGTTGATTCAGGTATTGGACACGTTGTAAAGAATCGAGTCGTCGGAGAAGATTTTGTCGCACCGTCGTGCGGATAGTTTGGAGTGCACGTCGAAAATTGATGGCAGCGGAGCGGCGCACGGTGGAGGTGAAAATGATACCAAGATATCGTAGTTGTTGTACACACGGGAGAGGTGCTAGGTCTTCGTGTGAGAGGCCGCGTCCAATGGGCATCGCCGCGGATTTAGCCACATTCATGTTACTGCCCGCTGCAATGCCGTACGTTGATATCAAATCAAGTACCGTGTGTGTTTCACTCCGTGAGCGGATCAAGAGGAGGAGGTCGTCCGCATACGCACGACATCGAAAACTGTGCTGTCGCAAAGTGAGACCAGAAAGGTGGCTCGTCAGACTCCCGATGAGTGGCTCCAGGCTTATGGCATAGAGTAGGGTCGAAAGTGGGCAGCCTTGCCGTACGGAACGCCGGATCGCCACTGGTCCCGCCACACGGCCGTTAACCTGAATCAGAGATTCGGCGGTGCCGTACAGGCGCCGGATCACGTCGATAAAGGCTGGTGGAAAACCCATGCGGTTCATCACTGAGAACAGAAAAAGATGCCGCAATTTGTCGAATGCGCTGTCAAAATCGATGGCAACCACTGCGGCGCGGAGTCTGCACGCCGCTGCCAATGCAATTAAATCGCGACATTCTCCTGTGGCCGTTTGTTATATTAACTGAGCCGCCCGGAGTTGTCTGTTCCGGGGATAGAATGCTAGGCAGTATCTTGCGGCATCGCGTTGCCAGTAGGCGTGTAAAAATTTTACAGTCTGCGTTAAGCAGAGTCAGGGGACGGTAATGTGCTGTCTTCACACCTGGTGTCGGTTTGTGGATGGGTATAATAATTCCCGTGACGAAAGACGGCGGTACGGCGTTCCCCATCGTCAGCAGTTCATTAAACATCGTTGTCCACCGTGACGCCATTAGTGTGAAGAAAGCGCGATAAAATTCTATCGGCAATCCGTCGACACCAGGTGACTTATTCAGAGCACCTTTTTTGATTGCATCGTGGGTTTCGTCACGCGTAATGGGCTCCATCAGCTCGTCCGCTTCGTCGCTGGTGAGGGTGCGAGTTACGTGTGGTAACACAGACTCCTCAGCGTGGTTGTTGGTAGTCTCCTCCTGGTACATTGTGCGGTAGTGGTCGACAAAGGCACTGACGATTTCGGCCTGGCAAGTGACGTGCTGGCCGCGACAGGTGGTGATCTCGGTGATGAGTTGTCGTCGTCGATGTTTCTTATCGGAGGCGATATGATGCATGGTCGGATGTTCTTGTTCCGCCGAATCTTGACGTCGGGTTCGCACCATAGCCCCCTGCAGTCTACGGCGTGTCAAAGTTACAATTTGCGCCTTAATCCTGCTGCGTTCCCTCTGGGTGTCGGGGGTGGGCGGTTGGGCGTCCAGGTCGCGGAGAACGGCGTAGAAATAGTCGGTAGTGTGCCGGCGCCACATAGCAACTTCCTTTCCATACTGAATCAAAGTACGTCGAATGGCAGGTTTGGCACATTCTAGCCACCAGGTCAAGGTCGTGCAGTATTGAGGTAAGCGACGTTCACAGGTGGCCCATGTCTCGGTAACACGTTGAAGACATTCGGGATCATGAAGATGGGAGGTGTTTAGCTTCCAGGGTGCACGACTACGCCAGACCACTTGCTTGGGGAAGAGAATGTTGCAGATGTAGGCACAGTGGTCCGAAAATGCCAGGGGCCAAAGTTCTGCACCTTGGACTGCAGGTGTGAGTTCCCGAGAGACGTAAATTCTATCAAGGCGCCTCGCGGAGTGACTCGTCTGGTAAGTATGTCCAGGCGCGTCGCCGTGCTGTACTTCCCAAGTGTCGCGGAGCAACAGATCTCGGACGACAAGACGCAGTTCCTGACAGGTGTTGTAGTGGGGCACTTGATCTTTAGGGTGCAAGACACAATTAAAATCACCCCCAAGCAAGTAATGGTCGCAGCGTCCAAGAAACAAAGGAGCGATGTCTTCTGAATAGAAGAGTGCCCTATCGCGTCTGCGGGTGGAGCCTGACGGAGCGTAAATGTTGACGATACGCGTCCCCATGACGGTGACGGCCATGCCTCTGGCAGATGGAAGGTATGTGATATCGGCCACTGGAATACCTTCTCTGGCGTAGATGGCTACGCCGCGTCCCAGGTGATCACCAGGAGAAGGATAAGTGTTATATCCCGCGACGTCTGGAAGTGTGGCCAGGTGTACTTCCTGTAGTAGTGCGATATCGACGTCCGACGCCCATATCATCTCTCGCAGTAGTTGAAGTTTCACGGGTGAGCTAATGGTGTTAGTGTTGATCGTCGCTATTCGGTAGGTTTGGAGCCGTACCCCGCCGTGGAGGGGAACTCCACCGGCGGAGGATGAAGAGGGACGAGGCAACGGTGAGTCGTGCCGTACGCCACCCGACGGCATTATCAGCGGCGTAACGATGCTTCCGTCTGGGGTAACTCTGTCCCCAGCGTGTGGTCCGGGTCCTCATCGACGTCCTCACTCCACACCATTGAAGGCGTTGTCGTTGTGATGGTCGTACGTTCCACTTCGGTCGTAGGGGCAGAGGACGTCTCGGCGGCAGTCACATCTGTGGAGTCCATTGGTTCAGGAGCACCTGAGCGAGCCAGTAGAGTAGGCATCGACGTATCCACAGTCGGCGTCATGTTGTCGTCATTCGTATCGTCGTGCAGGTTCTCCGAGGCCTCGTCGTGTCGGACGGCCTCTGGAGCATCGGGGGGTGGTGATCCGTCTCGTTCCGAGACCGTACGGCGCCTCCTCTTGCGCCTCTTAGGTGAACGTTGTTTGCGGGTTCGTCCCTCCGTGTCGGAAGACGGGAGGGAGTCGCGTCGCTCTGAGAGGAAGGCTGTCGCGGGAACGTCCAACGAAGGGGCGTCCATATGTTCAGGCGGGGGGGTGTCGGAAGTCGTCGCTGTTGGTAGTGGCGCCGGAGTAGCGTCAGGCTTTGAGCGCGACGCGTCGGTCCCAGCGGTATCCGTAGCAGCTGGAAGGGTCACCGGTGCATGGTCCGATGGGCGGCGGCCGGTGGGAGGAGAAGAGAGCGCCGATGCGTAGGTGATCGGTAAAACCGTCGTCGGTGCCGGAGGTGCCACGGTAGCGGCTGGCAGTTGGGTGATTCGTCTCTGAAGACACTCAGATCTGAGGTGGCCTTCTTTGCCGCACCCGGAACAGGTCTTGGGTTGGCCGTCGTATATGACAACCGCGCGGCACCCGCTAATTTGCAGGTAAGATGGCACGTGGCGATGGAGGTCGATGGTGATCTGCCGTACACCGTTAAGAACAGGGTACGTTTGGAATTGCGCCCAACGTTCGGCCGTGTGGCCATGTACAGTGCCATAGGGACGGAAAGCCGCGATAACGTCTTCCGCCGGGAGCTCGAACGGGAGTTCGAAAACTCGTATGGTGCGCATTCCTAAGCCGGCATGGTCGACAGTGACCGCTCCGACATTGCCGTCGGCGTGGCAGAAGCGTAGTCCATGGTTGGTATCACGAAGTATTCTATCACATACCGCGTCATTGACGACTTCGACGTACACAGTACTGCTTAATATGGACAAATGGATGCCCTAGATGTCAGAAGCTGGGATCTTAGCAACGTCGCGTAGGAAGCGTTCCACTTCCAAGGCCTTTGGTCGTGCGTAGTCGTTGCAGAAGTTGAAACGTAAAGTTGATTTTCGAAAACGGTTGGCCATGATTCTAGTGCACGGAAGCGACACGTAAGTGACGGCAGCTGAAATGTAAACAACAGCGAGCGCGCGCGCTCCGCAGGCGGAAACAACAACACGTCCGCACTGCACGGCGGCGAAAGCCGGACTATTAGATCACGGATACTGCTAACTAACCATAGTGTGAAATCAAGGTCGTACTCAGTGGATTCCGCAACTAAGAATGGGCCAACTGACTGGACGCCCTCGGGGTGGATGACGGATCCGCTTGAAAGGCCACAAAGACCTTCCTTCGGCGCAGGCACAGTATTCTGCCGCTGCAGATCGGTAGAGAAGTCGTCAACGAGTCTGTTGCCAAAGCAAAAGTAGCGACTGACGTTTTCGAGGCCAGTTTCACGCCTGTCGATGTTCCCATGGTCCAGGATCACATCGTACTCGTCGAAGATCGGATGCCTGGCTGGACAGGCCACTTTGGAAGGGGACCAGTGAGGTCTTCCCTTTCACGAGAGGTGCTGCCTGACTGCAGATATCACTGCGCTCTGACAACCCACGCGGTGGCCGCATCTACTGATCAACGAGCTGCCAGAATGAGAAAGCGTCAAGGTAATCCAGCAAAAACTTACGGAGGATGACTAGACGCGTAGGACATCAATATACTGCTTTCACAGTTTAGAGGCGAAACTCAACGACTTTGATCTCTACCAACAGCTTGTGATGTGATCAAATCCCGTCATATGCAGTGCGTCGACGATCTGTTTTATTTGTCGTTTGAGAACGATGGAGCGTTCACATGTGGGAATATCTAAGGTTGTCGACGACGTTATCCAGCTACAATCACGTAAGTAATTAGAGCAATGTTTTGAAACAGCATTTCTATCCTAAGTCCCCAGCTGTCTGTTGGATGCAATCTGATCTCGGTCTTCTAATTTTGACAAATGATAAGTTTTATTACATTTATTTACTTGTTTCTGTAATTATTTAAGAATCTTTGAGTTTTTGTGGTGTGCAGCCGGTATATCGATGGTTTCTTGGATGTTGATGCACCCATGGTTACAAGCTATGATGGTCTTTGGTGCCAGGCTGAGGCCAAAGGGGCTTTGAGGAGAGCCAGAGTGTGGACTGAGGAGGTGCCGGGCAGTGCCGCTGTGGCTGCTGGAGTAAACTGGTGTGCTGTGTGCCAGCGCGGAGTGGAGGCGGGCGTACTTCTGTTAGTAATGACAGAACCTGGAGCGAGTCCGACCTACTCGCTACTGCCCTTGTGGAATTGCAAGCCTTATGAAGAGCTCACTTTTGGAAAGTGTCAAGCCCGTAGAGTTCGTTCGCCTTCCTGTTGACTATGCGTATGACTATGTGTATGGTTAGAAATTGTGAGACACGGTTATGTGCAAGTAGTGCTCATTAACATAGATGAGTGAAATCTTAGCTCGTACATAGCACCAGTCATTTCCAGTATCTAAATAAGTTGTATTGCATTTTGCTCCTGGAGGCGTTTCTTGATTACTGTTCAGTGTTAAAATATTTCGTGGACGTTTCTAACAGTCCTCATCGTTGTTTGTTTTATTTGGTCCGAAAACACACGAGTCACTGATTTGTACTAGATTTATGGACCTGTTCAAATGGTTCAGATAGCTCTAAGCGCTATGGGACTTAACATCTGAGGTCATCAGTCCTCTAGACTTAGAACCACTTAAACCTAACTAACCTAAGGACATCACACACATCGATGCCCGAGGCAGGATTCGAACCTGCGACCGCAACAGCAGCGCGGTTCCGGACTGAAGCGCCTAGAACCGCTCGGCCACAGCTGCCGACTATGGACCTGTTTCCAGAATGAGATTTTCACTCTGCAGCGGAGTGTGTGCTGATATGAAACTTCCTGGGAGATTAAAACTGTGTGCTGGACCGAGGCTCGAACTCAGGAACTTTACCTTTCGCGGGCAAGTGCTCTACCATCTGAGCTACCCAAGCACGACTCACGCCCCGTCCTCACAGCTTTACTTCTGCCAGTACCTCGTCTCCTACCTTCCAAACTTCGCAGGTTCGCAGGAGAGCCTCTGTAAAGCTTGGAAGGTAGGAGACGAGGTACTGGCAGAAGTAAAGCTGTGAGGTCGGGGCGTGAGTCGTGCTTGGGTAGCTCAGATGGTAGAGCACTTGCCCGCGAAAGGGAAAGGACCTGAGTTCGAGTCTCGGTCCGGCAGACAGTTTTAATCTGGCAGGATGTTTCTTATGGACCTGTTGTTCGCACGAAGTTTGTTAAGGTTCAGACGCACTGGCAGTGATAGCATTTAGGCGGGACTGTGTCCACTGTTGTCAATACTTGATGCTAAGGTGATTGTATTTTTGTATTTCACTTAGTTACTATTTACTAGCCGACCGGTGTGGCCGTGCGGTTCTAAGCGCGTCAGTTTGGAACCGCGTGACCGCTACGGTCGCAGGTTCGAATCCTGCCTCGGGCATGGATGTGTGTTATGTCCTTAGGTTAGTTAGGTTTAAGTAGTTCTAAGTTCTAGGGGACTGATGACCTCAGTAGTTAAGTCCCATAGTGCTCAGAGCCATTTGAACCATTTTTTTACTATTTACTCCCGTTTACGTGCGAAAGCACACATGTAGGTTAATAAGTGTCAGTAGAGCCCAATCGACGGTTGGTCGTTGCTCAATTCAAATTTCTGTGTTGTCCATTCTGCGTTGCAGTGCGGTGTGTTCTTTCATCGCAAGCACTTATAACTACCAGGTCGTTATAATTAAACTTTCCCTATTTAACACGTTATAACACGAAAACTAATTACCGTACCAGTACCAAACTTAGTAGCATTAATGTCCATGCATCACACCGCCACCGTCCAGTTCCAACTATGGCCACCGGGTGCCGTGATCAGTCGTCGTGATTCATAGTCTTACTCGCATGACCAGTCGCAGTGCTTTTGTTGATGTGTCAACATGAAATTGGACAAAAGGAGCAGGGCATTATTGGTGAAGCTCTATTATCAAAACAACGATAACGCTGCAGCCGCACTTTGAGAATATCGCCGGCTGTGTGGGACATGATGAATAAATTCGAACCAACTGGAGAACTGGGCATCGCTTCGGGAAGAGACCGACGACCTGTTGCACCACAGGTGGTTGATGAAATCGCTGCTGCTATGGCAGAGGACGCTGCTATTTCCGATTCAGCAGTGCGCGTGCTGTGTCACGACAGTTGAACATCCTATGACCCATTGTACGGAAGGACTTCGAAACATTCTCAAATGGTGTCCGTACAAAATCCATATCGTAAAGCTGCTTGTACCAGAGGCCGCACAACGACCTGTTGACTTCGCTCTCGACTTTCTCGCAAGGATTGAAGTTGACGAGGGCTGGCCCTGGACCATCCTATGGACAGACATTTTTCTCTGACATGTGAGGTGACCACACAGAATTACAGAGTATGGGAATATTCACTTCCAGTCACCGTCCATGAAGTTTCTCTGTATGGTGAACATGTCTGTATGGTGTGGCTTCACGGCTACGTTCATCATTGGCCCATTCTTTTTCGAACAGGTTGGCGCTCAAGGACCAAAGGCGTGCAGTGTGACTGGCCAGCGTTATTGCTATATGCTTCGCTAGCATGTCACACCCGCCCTACAGGAGAGAGTCACATTAAAAACAGTTTTCATGCAAGATGGGACCCCACCGCATGTCGCTCGTGAACTTCACCCGCTTCTCCGAAACACATTTGGAAACGAGCGAGATATCAGCCGATCCTTTCCAAACGCTTGGCCAGCACGACCACCTGATCTCAATCCCTGTGTTTTCTGGTTGTGGGGCTACCTGAAGGACAGGGCTTACCAGCGGAAGATTAACACAATGCTTACTTGAAGCGCAGCATATCAAGAGAGGTAGCCAGCATACCTACGGACATGCTTCGTTCTGCTGTGCAGAATGCAATGCTGCGCTTTCAGACTCTTCTGGACACTGATGGGCGCCATTGAATTGAATTGATTCTGCATTGTTTCTCTTCCTCGTGTTCTAGACATTACTGCTACCAAGTCTGGTACTTTTACGGTAATTAGTTTCCGTGTTATAGCGTGTTAAATGGGTAAAGTTTAATTATAACCATCCGGTATAATAATTAAGTTAATTGTGTATAGGATTGTTGGGACTCGGGGGGGGGGGGGGGGGTCCAGCTGATCCGACAAGTAATTTCGTTCCTCCAATATCATTACCTTGAGGATTTATATCTAGTTTCAGCAGTAGGCGTTGTGCCACCTTTGTTAACCATACGCTTTAATCAAAAACCTTTCTTATTTTTGATTACGCCTCTGACGTAATTAGCATTAAGCCTTTATTGCTAAGGCTCCTGTGCGCAATGGTGATTATTCCAAAATTTTGACAGACCCGTTTAATGTTTCCCTGTATTTACCATCTTGCGTTGCATATATTATAGCCTTGACAGTTTTTTGTTGTATCCTACAGAGGCGCGGATGTTGTTATATTATTTTCCAGACCGGACACGTGTGTAAACTGTTAAATAAGTGTAAGGAGAGAAGCTTTACTCCCTACAATGGCGTCGCACATCACGGTCAGTTAACGTATAATTTGGATCATTTGAACTAAAGGTACAGTGTTTCTTTAAATCCTGGGATGACGAATGTCACGTCTAAGCTATATTGCAACTTTTAATTTTGTTTAAATAAATATCTGTTTTCTTAAATGTGACATGCGTGACGCTTAGCCACGTTGTCTCTCTTGGTTCTGTTTAAGCAATTCCTGTTTCTTGAGGAGTGACGTGTCTCACGTTTGTTGTTTGGTATTTTTGATTCAGTTGAAGTAACGTGACATAGTCACATTTTGATAAATTGTACTTCTATGCTCTGAAAGTAAACGCCTTTGTTTTTTAAGGACTTTGGTGCTGCCACAGTAAATGCCCATTTTGTTTAATGGTCACACGTATCCGTCTGTTCTTTGAAATATTTCTGTATAGTAATCTTTGACGGATTCCGGCCGATGATCTAGGCAAGTCTGATGAATGTTTTGATTAAAGACATCTCTTGATGGCTTTATGAATATTGTTTATACAATTGAGAAGATTATACAAAAGGAAAATTTTGAAAAATTCTTTGTTATGGTGTAAACAAAAATTTTGTTTTTATGTTATTAATTGTTTGTTTGTACCAGCAGCTTACCACTCCCTTACCCAACGCCCCGCCATTTCAGGTTTCCTTCTTCAGGTCCATATATTCGTATGTGGCACAAGTACCCCTCATCAATTCTAAATCCAGCAACTGCTACCTTACCATTTAGATAGTCATAAAAATGTCTTCCATTTTACTTTTCATCTGTAAGGATACCTATTCCAATCACTACACTTTTATTTGTTAGATCCTATTACAAATTAGTATGTAATTATTTAATTCATTTCTTCTTATTATTTCTTCTTTGATTCTGTAAATGTAGTAATTGTTATATTTGTGTGTTTCAAATTTTCTGTAAGCTCTGATCTATTTGTACTATAACCTCTATATTACAGGTACCTGTACATAAAATGTCTTGCACCAATTCGTTTGGCTTTATCATGTATTTGAGACCTGCGTGGTTTCTTATAAGAGACTTATGAGTTGCAGATGTTTCAATACTCATGGAAATTTTTTCGACGGCGGTTGCATTACGACACCGAAATCACTCAATCATGAGAGCTGAAAATTTTTGCCGGATCGGGAAGTGAATCCGGATGCTCTGCTTCACTAGAATGGTTGCCTTAACCTCCTTAGCCATCTGGATACGTTTTCTGGCTGACCAAAATTCCAAACTTCACGTGCGCCAAAGCTGTCCGTGTACCATTCGCTCGCTGCGTGACCTGTATTCTCTTGAGAGAAAACCTGGTATGAATCCGCACTGGAGGAATCATGTTTGGCTGTCAGGCCTATAGAAATGTTACATATACAGAGTGTATCACTTAAAACTTGCACCCCAAATATTGCGTAAATTCAAAGTTGTATTGATGTGCGGTATTCACACACTGTGTTGGTAGTCACAACTCGTATTGTTAGCCAATCGTCAGATTGTATACCTGGCGTAAACACACACTTTTTTCAATGGATAAGTGCATATTGACATTAAAAACCTAGAAGTAGGGTAAATTAGAATGTCAGTGGTGTTTGTTCAGTCACGTCAACTCACATACGACCGGGAGAGCGGTGTGCTGACCACATGCCCCTCCATACCCGCGTCCTGTGACGCCTATGGGCTGAGGATGACACGGCGCCATGTCGGTACCGATGGGCCGTCATGGTCTGTTCGGGCGGAGTTAGTCTTAATGGTGTTCGTTGCAGGATTCTAGCGCGAGTGGTTTACGAGATACCGTGCTTTGAAAAGTTTCCACAAAGACGTTTGTTTGTGCCAGTCAACCTGTGTAGTCGGTAGGTATGATGTCATCATGTTTAGTTACAGTGTGCTTGTTTGTTACATGAGTGGACTGTGACTTGCTAGTCAATTAGTGTGTAAGAGTCCAAGAAGTAGTTGTGAGTGGACGATGGGATTCATCAATGCAAGAAAAACCTACATGCTTGTGGTGTATAGAGAGCGTTTTTGTACGGTGTATGCTGCAAGATATCCCAATAGAGGTCTACCACCTCTGCAGTTGTTTATCAACCTCTTCAACCAGTTATGTGGTAGTGTAACACGTAGAAAATGTAACAGAAGGAAGAAAGTGACGACAGAAGAGGGCGAAATTAATGATCTTGCTGCCGTTGCAGTTGATCCGCACATTAGCTCCAGCACAATAGCACGAGGAAATGGCATGAGTCAGGCAAGTGTTTTACGCATTCTCCGTCGACGTACGTTCCTTCCCTATCACATCTCTCCCCATCGAGAGCTACATGGAAACGATTATGAGAATTGTGGTAACTTCTGTACATGGGCATTAAGATAGGATACTCCCAATCTGTCATATATAATTTGTTTAGTATGAAGCAGTGGAAGGACAACTAAATCTACAAATGGATGAGTACCAAAGAGGCTTCAGAAGGGAGAGATCATGAGCAGAACAGATCCTGAATCTAAAACTTATAATCGCTTATCAAAAACAGAGGAGCAAAAAGTTCGTGCCTACATTCATAGACTTCAAGAAAGCCTATGATTCTGTAGACAGACACACACTGTTCCAAAATTCAGGGGAGACGAGTTTGGATAGAAAATCCAGTGAACTGGTTAAACAGACCCTAAGCAACACAACATCCAAGGTCAAGTTCAGAGGAAAGCTGTCGGAGGCTTTTAAGACAGGGAGACGGACTCTCCCCTTTACTCTTCAATTGTCCTCGATGAGGTGATCAGAGAGTGGCGACAAGGAATGAAAGGACTGGGTGGAATACGACTAGGGTGCAAGAATAAAGGAGGACCGGTAGATCGTCTAGCATTCGCAGATGACATTGTGATATTGCCCGAAATACTAGAAGGGACAGTTAACCAAACCACAGAACTGTAGAGACAGGCAGTTAAAGCAGGCCTACAGATCTATATCGAGAAGACACAATGTATGACAAACATCACGACAGCTCCTAGCTGGATGATAATAGAAGGAGGGAAAATTCAGCAGGCCGAGGGATTCAAATACCTTGGAGAATGGATAGATATTGGACTGACTGAAAAAGAAGCAACGGGAAGCACGAATAAACAAAATGAATTTAGTATATAAACTATCAACACCTACAATAAGATCCGCCCCCGGTAGCTGAGTGGACAGCGCTACAGAATGTCAATCCTAAAGGCCAGGGTTCGATTACCGGCTGGGTCGGAGATTTTCTCCGCTCAGGGACTGGGTGTTGTGTTGTCCTAATCATCATAATTTCATCCCCATCGACGCACAAGTCGCCAAAGTGGCGTCAAATCGAAAGACTTGCACCCGGCGAACGGTCTACCCGACGGGAGGCGATAGTCACACGACCTACAAAAAGAAGAATATTTAGATAAATGCAAAATTGAAACATTACCAAACAGTGTTCCACCCTGAAGCTTTAAATGCAGCAGAAACTCTCAACTTAGCAAGAACCGGAACGATCAAGAGGCTATAACTCACAGAACGAAAGATTCTCAGGAGAGTGTTAGGACCTTGAAGAACAGAAGATGGTCAATTTAGAAACCGAGCCAACCAGCAACTGTATACGTAGATAGAAAAAATTTCTGACGTCATGAGGATAAGAAGGAGCATGTTCTTTGGACACATCCTCAGAATGGGCCATGGGAGGTTAACACGGTGAATCTCACAACTTCTAATGAAGAAGAAAACCAAAATACGATGGATCCAAGAGATACAAAGAGATCTGGAGGAAATGAGAATACAGGAACCAGAGACATACAACAGGGTGATTTTTAAATAAAAAACTCAGGCCTTCAAAGCTTTCAAGAACAGAACGAGACCCAGAACAAAATCATCTTGGACAGAAGAGCGAAGAAGGTTACAAAGTAAGAGAATGAAATAACATTGGGAAAGAAGAAAGGCTAGAAGAAACTAAGCTGAAGCTAATTAACGTGGTCCTAAGATGGCCAAAACGAAAGAAGAAGAAGAAGTAAATGTCTGACAGGTAGCAAAGGAAGTTTTAAATCTAAGGTAAAATAGCTACTCCTGGACAATTTCTTTTGACGATTTTCTATTTAAAAACGGTAAGGAAATTAAAAAAAATAAAAATAATATAAAAAAAATAAAAGCCCTTTCATCAGTGTAGGTGCACGATGAGGGTAAAAATATGACGTGTTCATTAATGTTAACACTAATCATGTACACTTCTGGAAATTGAAATAAGAACACCGTGAATTCATTGTCCCAGGAAGGGGAAACTTTATTGACACATTCCTGGGGTCAGATACATCACATGATCACATTGACAGACCCACAGGCACATAGACACAGGCAACAGAGCATGCACAATGTCGGCACTAGTACAGTGTATATCCACCTTTCGCAGCAATGCAGGCTGCTATTCTCCCATGGGGACGGTCGTAGAGATGCTGGATGTAGTCCTGTGGAACGGCTTGCCATGCCATTTCCACCTGGCGCCTCAGTTGGACCAGCGTTCGTGCTGGACGTGCAGACCGCGTGAGACGACGCTTCATCCAGTCCTAAACATGCTCAATGGAGGACAGATCCGGAGATCTTGCTGGCCAGGGTAGTTGACTTAGACCTTCTAGAGCACGTTGGGTGGCACGGGATACATGCGGACGTGCATTGTCCTGTTGGAACAGCAAGTTCCCTTGCCGGTCTAGGAATGGTAGAACGATAGGTTCGATGACGGTTTGGATGTACCGTGCACTATTCAGTGTCCCCTCGACGATCACCAGTGGTGTACGGCCAGTGTAGGAGATCGCTCCCCACACCATGATGCCGGGTGTTGGCCCTGTGTGCCTCGGTCGTATGCAGTCCTGATTGTGGCGCTCACCTGCACGGCGCCAAACACGCATACGACCATCATTGGCACCAAGGCAGAAGCGACTCTCATCGCTGAAGACGACACGTCTCCATTCGTCCCTCCATTCACGCCTGTCGCGACACCACTGGAGGCGGGCTGCACGATGTTGGGGCGTGAGCGGAAGACGGCCTAACGGTGTGCGGGACCGTAGCCCAGCTTCATGGAGACGGTTGCGAATGGTCCTCGCCGATACCCCAGGAGCAACAGTGTCCCTAATTTGCTGGGAAGTGGCGGTGCGGTCCCCTCCGGCACTACGTAGGTTCCTACGGTCTTGGCGTGCATCCGTGCGTCGCTGCGGTCCGGTCCCAGGTCGACGGGCACGTGCACCTTCCGCCGACCACTGGCGACAACATCGATGTACTGTGGAGACCTCACGCCCCACGTGTTGAGCAATTCGGCGGTACGTCCACCCGGCCTCCCGCATGCCCACTATACGCCCTCGCTCAAAGTCCGTCAACTGCACATACGGTTCACGTCCACGCTGTCGCGGCATGCTACCAGTGTTAAAGACTGCGATGGAGCTCCGTATGCCACGGCAAACTGGCTGACACTGACGGCGGCGGTGCACAAATGCTGCGCAGCTAGCGCCATTCGACGGCCAACACCGCGGTTCCTGGTGTGTCCGCTGTGCCGTGCGTGTGATCATTGCTTGTACAGCCCTCTCGCAGTGTCCGGAGCAAGTATGGTGGGTCTGACACACCGGTGTCAATGTGTTCTTTTTTCCATTTCCAGGAGTGTATAAGTATCCTGTAAACTGACTCGTTCCACATCATTTCGATAAAAGAATCGTTTAAATGATCTGTGAACAATGTAAGTAACTAACTAACAGCGTGATTAGACGCTGACGAGAGACACTGCGAACTTCCCCATGCTGCGTTTCTTCATACTGGGGCACGACTGGGACAGCAACATACACGTTTAAGCAGGAAGATGCAAGTCTCAACTGATTTCGGGAAAATCGAATTTGAAAATTTTGGACGTGGTTTTAAACTGGGTGGCTGTAAATAAAGTGTAGCTATTCACGGAGGTCCAGTCTGGAGTTACCGCATGGCGGTGAGACTTGGTAGATTTGTTAATGCTTTGATGCGGAAGCGATTTACGACGGAGAAAAATTAGTTCCAGTTTTGACCATCAGGGACAAATATGGCACCGTGCAGCATCTCGTCGACGTCTCTGGTGCTCTTATTTAACAAACTGTATACGTGGCGGCCGGTTCAAATGGCTCTGAGCACTATGGGACTTAACATTGGAGGTCATCAGTCCCCTACAACTTAGAACTACTTAAACTAAGGACATCACACACATCCATGCCCGAGGCAGGATTCGAACCTGCGTCCGTAGCGATCGCACGGTTCCAGACTGAAGCGCCTAGAACCGCTCGGCTACAACGGCCGGCCGGCCGGCCGGCCGGCCGGCTCAAATTGATGGGGAAAGTTCGGACGGTCCCCTTATCAGTGAGGGATGGGAGAGACGGTGAGAAATGTGGATCGATTAGTGAGAGGGCTCAGAGATGCCGGAGAAGTGACGTTTGCGTGCTGCTTCCCACCGAGAGTTCTAACTTAGTGAGTTCATACCTATGTCTGTTGCCAGTTCCTGACGCACTCACATTTAGTTCCATGTCGGATGTACTTTCTTACCCTCTGATGCTTGAAAGATCCAGCATCCTCCTGTGTATCCATTGTTTGACCTCAGTTCTCAAATACTGCACTGGCGCTTCGCCTGCGAGCTAATCATCGCAGGCAGTGACCACAATAGTACCGCGCCGGCTGCTGGGCAGTGTCCCACCTGGAGACGGATTAGGAAGGAAGTGCAGAGATGAGCCACCCACGACGCCGCCCCAGAGCTGCGGAAGAGAGAATATGAGGGCCGCCGGCTATCAACTGGCAGCCGCATCACGCCATTGATATCTCTCACGTCGCGCCGACATCGCAACATCAGCCGCACAAGCCAACAAGTGTCACGGAGTCCGCCGAGTTCTGTGATTAAGTGGTTTTCACTCGCTCTACTTGCCCATTACTGATTCGTGCCCATGCTGAGTCAAATCAGCCGTGAGATTATGTTTACACTACGGGAGAAACTGAACATAGCCCAGATATGTACTTATAGCAGTGCAACGACGTGCATACTGTGCAGCGTCTGGCCTTGTGCCTAATCTGTGAGGTAACGGGAAAGTTGTGGCACCCTGGAAATATTCTGAGTTGGGGCGGCCGCACAGGACGCTCGCCAAAGCCGCGGCTCATTAGCAACCGCGTGATGTCACACAATGGCTGGACCATGTGGTTGCTAGCCGACCGCGTGGCTGGGAATTCTTTGGTGATGCTGTGTCAATGAAAGAGACTTGTATACCGAGAGTGCCAAAGATGATGGACTTTGTGCAACCTTAATGGCAAACATTTCACAGTTCGTATAGAAATTACCAGTAGCCAGATGAATCATGGTACCTCAAAAAGAAACATGTACATTACCATTATTTGCACGACGATTCTCATGGTGTAATCAGATTTTCAATATCTGTATTAGTTTAAAGTTTAGTATCTGACGAAAAATTATACAAGAAACACCCAGCAACGAATTTCCAAAATCTAAACGGTTCATCCGACATAGTCTATCGACGTGTCTTTTGAAAGCTATTAGGGTAAAACAAAATTGGTATAAATTACAGGCATGTAACTTGAATATTAGATGAGTTATTCGTGGTCAAAGTAGCCGATTACTATCGATCGCGTCAGGCCATAACTACTCCACAGCTACACGAGAAAACGGTAGCAGCATGCTTATAAATATATTTAGCCGTCTATGTCTTTGTTTATATCTGATATATACTATTCATGAAGATAATTGGTTAAATATTTACTGTGTTTTAGAAAGTCAGAGACATTCGGTTACTGGCCTACCTTTTGTTGCTATTCCGTTGATATATGCTTATTTAATTTGTTTATGTAGTTAATAATGCGTATTAGAGCGTGTTTATGGTCCAGCCGTAGGAATATTTATTTAATTTCAAGTTATTTAAATGTAAATCCAGTATTTCGAATGTGTTTGATTATGTTCGTGAGTGTGCGTTGGCTTGGAGACAGGGCGGGATCGCTCTACCCAGTCACAGCGATCGTTTCGACAGAGGACAGGGGAGTTCTGGACAGTACGACACAGGACAGAGAGAGTGCTGGACAGTACAGCTTGACGGATGCGAGGGTCGCGGGAAAGATTTGGAGAGTGGAGCAGTTTGCGAGTGGTCACGGGAGATATTTCGTAGTGCCGACTTGTGCACTTGTGAGATTTCCGTGGCTTCTGCAGTGAAGAGATAGCATGCGTTTAGAAGTGAATATATCGTGAACTATTTTCGTGGTTTCTGCAGTGAAGAGGTAGTATGCGTTTAGAAGTGAATATCTCGCGAGCTATGTTGTTGTTCATAACTAATTACGTGAAGTAGGAATCTATTGTCTCCCTGTTATTCAACTTATATTTTATTTAATTGCTTGACCATCGCCACCAATAAATGTTTTGCAGAAATATACCGCATTTTCAAAAGTACTTCTATTATCTTATTCATCATTTAGATTTTATTTAATTCAATCTTTCATTTATAAATTACTATGTTGCATCAAAAATTCTCAATTGCCGAGTGATTCAACCATTCTATTCATGTGTATATTCATATTGTATACTGTAGACTCAGCAGTGTTTGGCCTGTAATGCGGCAACTACGTATCCCAGCCCCTAGACAACGAAACCAGCCGAAACTTTTTATACTTTCAACACTGAGTCTCAGGGTACATAGTTGAGAGCCACCATCATTTCATTATTATTTTGAAAGCCCCTAAGTCACATCTCCGGAACTACATTTTGTACAATGATACAATTCTGTAGGTACATTCAGCGGTGTGTGTGGATACCGTCTGCGGACTTTATTGCGAAGGCACTTAGAAGCAACGAAGCAATAAATTAAATTTCATGCATAAAGGAGCAGTTTATCACATATCTCATTGTTCATGACGTCATATCTACTGAAATATGTATCGTACAATAAGTTTCCACTTACATTCAGTGATGTATGTGCACACTGTCTGCAACATGTGTCCAAGTAATGTGTTAGTAGTAATGTCATACCTCTTGTGGTACTTTTACTGCATGAACAGCAGGAAAGTAATATGCGATAAACATTTTTCCCTTCATCTTTTTTCAGGGGTTGTCAACGAGAAAAAATTTCGTAAAGTCTCGAAAGTAGGTGTAAAATCTTTTGCATTCTTAAATGCTGAATGAGTAAAGCAGGAAAACTCACACGACGCTGGCTGCGTCTCTTTTTCTCCCCGCATCCCCACCCGTTTGATACGTGAGTGATTCTTATCCCCACGGCGATTGTCGCTTGATAGTAAGGTATGTGTATACAAAGTTCGGTTGAAATCTGTCAACTGGTCTAGGAGGAGATGTTGAATATACATGCACACATACATGCGTACATCCATTTTACGATTTGTATGGGTTGTTGATCTGCGAGTAATAATAATGACAATAATAACAAACGTAAATGTTGCCATGTATTTATCCCTTTTGAATCAATTTACATTTTGGCGACTGGGTGGCACCATTTGCCCATCACCCCCTTAATCCACTCTAAGTCAGTACTGTTTTGGTGCCCAGTATATGGTGACGTCACCGGACGCTGTGGCCGAGCGGTTCTAGGCACTTCAGACCGGAACCCCGCTGCTGCTACGGTCGCAGGTTCAAATCCTGCCTCGGGCACGGATGTGTGCGATGTCGTTAGGTTAGTTTGGTTTAAATAGTTCTAAGTCTAGGGGAATGATGACCTCAGATGTTACGTTCCATAGTGCTTAGAGCCATTTGAACCAGTTACAGGGTGACGTCATTAAAAATAAAATTTCTTAAATTATTCTGTTACAACTTCTACCGACATACAAATTTGTGTTTACATTTATCGTTGTTGATGGTCCGTCACATACGTAACTAAGTGGACCGTTCTTTTGTATTACCTTTTTTTTCCTACAAATTTCGCGAAAATCATTTTTTGTTCTGTTCTAGTCTAGAGCGTGGCTCTCCAAGAGTCGTCAGGTGCATATTCTCGGTGTTTCGGTGAATGTTTGCAATTTCGTTTTTGGAAAGTCTAGCTCAAGTCAGCTCAGACAAGTGCTTGTCATCATGTCTCCCAGGCGACGCCCAATGTCGGCGGCAGGCTTTGGTTTGTTCCCATTACAAGCAAAATAATTTTTGAAGCGGAATTTCACGTGCCCATTCTATAGGGCGGTCCCAAATCAGTCTAGTACGATAGTCATTTAGCGTTATGTGTTAACAGGCACTGTAAAACACGATGAATGATCAATACTTAAACAGCGACATATGTGGCAGCCTGACCCATGCTGACTGCTAGCGCAATGCAGCAGAGCTACTCAGTCGCAGTTGGAGTCCTGGTTGTTCTTCGTTTTTTACTCTCCCTTTTAACAGATATCGATGGAATGATTATCGCACTAGACTAATCTGAGACTTTAAAATTCCACTTCAAAAATATTTTTGGCTGACTTCAGCTACACATTTCAAATCGAAATTGCCAATGTTCGCCGAAACACCAGAGACAACGCTTGACGACACTTAGCACTGCCACTCGGTTTACTTACGACTTTATAGTTAAATAAAAGGCGCTACAGTCTGGTACCGCGCGACCGCCACGGTCGCAGGTTCGAATCCTGCCTCGGGTATGGATGTGTGTGATGTCCTTAGGTTAGTTAGGTTTAAGTAGTTCTAAGTTCTAGGGGACTGATGACCTCAGCAGTTAAGTCCCATAGTGCTCAGAGCCATTTGAACCATTTGATTCGGAGGTAAAAAGGAAGATAGATGAGTTACCACCACCAGTGCCCTTTTCGAAACAGTCGCCTCTGTGTGGGATAGTGATTTCTAATCCTAGTGATTAACTGTAGGGAAGCGTCACCGAATAAACGTGGAGTCGCTTCCTTTGGTCTGTCTTCTATCCTATTCTATTGTAATTACTACTCTAGTCCTATTTCCGTCACCGAGTAAACGGGGAGTCGCTTCCTTTAGTCTGTCTTCTATCCTATTCTATTGTAATTACTACTCTAGTCCTATTTCATATATATCTTTGTATACTTCTATATGTGTAGGTTGTCTGTTTCATCTACCGGTACTGCTTCTACACTATAGCTGTTATAGGATTATCGTACCTCCTCAGGGCACGCTCCGGCATGGTTATAGCTAGTTACAGTCTACAAACATTATTTCTCTGCGTTCCCTGATTCGAGAGCTGGTGGACGTCAATCTGTGTTACGTGCACTATTTTACTACCACTTATAAACTGTCATTGAGAGAGTCCTTGTTTCCGTTCTGTTCTGCGTCGGATACTTCCCAAGGGGCAAGTTCATCCCAGGTAATTGCCTGTCTGGTTCGTCTGTACGGTCTTGTTTTGCTTACAGTAAACATGATGCAGTGTCATCGGCTCCGTCCACGTCCAGCCATTTATACAGGTATGAGTCACTTACGTGTTCATAGATGTCATGTGTGAAATTAGTTTGTCGGGTTCACAAGTGTAGTGTATAGTGTAGATGTATATGCTCAGGAGTTCCTAGTTCCCCCCAGTAACAGTCTATTCGATATTGAGGTGCATTCGAGGAAGGTGCACTGTGTAATGTCCGTGTCCTGATAAAAAGTGCACCATGCCTCGACTGGAGTCTGCATGACGCATTTTCCACCGCTCCTGGATGTCGGGGGGAAAGGGAATAAAATTTATGGTCTTTAAGGGGCTCCGGAACGCCCTATACTTGCAACGTTAAAATAACGCTTATAAATTACATCTTTCCTCACAAAGTATTTGAGATAGGAAGTTGAACATTTTACAGATTATTTATTGGAATATGGGCTACAACTTAACATAGGGATTTTACAAAATTTTAGTTCAGTTATTAAAGATGATTTTTTTTTCAATTGTAATGAAAATTCACAACATTTTTTTGCAATTTTTTATTTATATATTCAAAAATATACAGTTTTTTTGGAAAAAGGATGTGTTAAATTATGCAGAAGGTACTGTGTAACATTTACTGAAAGTTTGAAACAAATATGTTTGTAAGATCCTTAGAAAACATGTAATTAGTATGAGAAAATAAAAATTTTGGGAATCGAGCGACAAAGTTTGGATTAACTTTTTAGTGCATTCCAGGTCCATAGGATGGATTATCTTCATCCTCTGCAAACTCCTCCTCCAGCTTCCTCTTGTTCCTCCTCCTGTTTACTCTTGCTTGTATTTCTAGACTCTTTACAGCCCTGTCTGCAGCCCGAAGGCGTTCCTTGTCTAAAGCAAGCATCGCTCGTTGTTGTGTTCGTAGATTTTGCTACCATTTTCTTCAGTTGCAGTTACTGCAACACTGTTCCAAAAGGTGGTCATGTATGAACACTTATCACATTTCAGTTGTATTTCACTAGCAAGTCCTACGTCCTTTATTATGGAGAGTTCCAGACCAACTTCACTACAATTAATACATCTTACACAGTTTGAAAACATTCCTTTGAGAACCGACATATCAAATATTTCATTCACATCCGATTCGCCCATAAAACATTCATAGTTTTCACTCATTGAACCAAGCTGCTTCTGTGAAGTATTTTCTTTCCCACTTTGACTGCTATGGGCAGGTGTACTTGAGAGGTTAGGTTCACTCACTTGGTTATCGTCTTTATTGTTTACAGTAAAACACATACCTTTGGCTTTCCAACATTTCTCCTTTTCTTAAAAGCCTTCAGAGGATTTCTAACAACTTTACTTTTACTCATTATTATACTTCAACAAAATAGAGACTCAAGAAACAGAATTAATTACGAATGTTTTCGAGATAACGACAGAGTAAATAAACATGAAACAATCGACAATCACACCAGCGATATATGTTGAACCATCACAGGTTAGCCACAACACATACTTTATCTCACATCACTAAAATGTACCTGATGAACACGGACGTTAATAATAACACCATTTGACAGCAGTTTAACAGCGCCACAGTGGGTCACGCCCATGTAGAACACATTTCAAAAAAAATTTAAAAATAGTTGTAGTCTTCGGAATTGAATAAATTATATATCTATTAAAAGGTAATAGTCTGCAGATTCAGAAAACGCAAAAAAGTAAAAATTGAACTTTTCATGATTTTGAGCCTTTCCGGAGCCCCTTAACACAGCTTGCTCACTCACACTGCCACGCTTTCACTCGCCGCTGTTTGTGTTGACGATTGTCCCATAAATTTTCCCCCGTGATTTCCATTACTTTATCTAGCTTGGCCCACTTCAGCCAGTATGTCCCAGCTCGCTGATTATTGTTCGGTATGACGGATATATTCTGCTCACCATGCACAGTGCTTGCACTGACGTGGTGCCGAAATCCCACGGCTGTCTCAGCAGAACACTTCTTTGATCTCACCTGATAATGGTTCTGATCGTTCTCCCACGTTCTCGCTGCGAATTACACAGTTGATTCGAAGAAGTTACAGTGACAAGTTCTTGCAGCGTGTGGTGGAGTGTAAAAACTGTAAAGGAAGATAGACTGGAATACATTCAGCAAATGAGGACATACCAATCTGTACGCCCAAGTATCTGGCAAGGCGCCCTAGACCACGGGGCTACCCCGTGCTACTGGTCTAATTTCTTATTAACTACCTGTGCTGCAGGTTTTTCAAATTTTAAAATGTTTCTGCTTACTGTGATGCCCTTACAAGTGTATTTGCTCAGTGTAAGATTTTAACTGTTTTTAATGAACTATTGTCTGAACATACTGTATTTGTAGAGCAAGTACCTTTCCACCCCCGGCGAGTATGTAACATTAACTGCCAACATGTGTGCTATCAATTACCAAATTTGGTTTACTACGCACTATGCCCCAACAGAACCAAGAGTCCTGTCACGGGAAAAGCCACGTATAACACTTAAACTCGAGGGAAGACTTGAAGCAAGGAACTCTCGTACCGTAGCTGCTCACGCTAACCACGGGACCACAGCGCTACTGAGCTCACATTATCCATGATGTTGCATATCTTGCGCATGGACTACTCAGTTTGTATATTTTGTTTATTTTTTTCATAGTTCCACACAACTTCTTCCTGTTTTCTCGATTGATCTATGTTCAGTTTTTCAAGGCCTATCCACTGTGCCAACTTATAACTAAATCTGAGGGGGGTGCGATGCGGAGGTTCCCTTGTAAGAATGGAACTGTTGTGTCTGCTTACTCTGAATGGAACCTGATTGGTATTCTGGCAGCGGGTGTGACTTTGAGGTATCTAGTTTCATGACGGTCACTCTAAAATTCTTGTATAGAGATCGAACAGGGGTGGGTGGCCGATGCACAGTGACCAATTTCCTCCCAAAGCGCGGGGCGAACGGGAGGCTGACATTGTTTGCCCGCTTTTGTCCGGTCGGCGGAGCGCTACGATGTCAGGTTCAAATGGTTCAAATGGCTCTGAGCACTATGGGACATAACATCGGAGGTCATCAGTCCCCTAGAACTTAGAACTACTTAAACCTAACTAACCTAAGGACATCACACACATCCATGCCCGAGGCAGGATTCGAACCTGCGACCGTAGCGGCCGCGCGGTTCCAGACTGAATCGCCTAGAACCGCTCGGTCACACCGGCCGGCTATAACACTTACACTGCATCGTGTAATATACTGATACCGTATTTATAAGCAATTACGGTATTTATATGCAGTATAATGTTACCCTTTGTACGGATTTTTGTAGATTTGACCATGAAATGCCTAAAGGGTTTTTTCCTGTCGGACATGAAATTAAATTTACGAAAACACACCGAAAGCAACAGATCTAATTTAGAAACTGTTTTAACTACTCAAACTTACTCAAATGAAATAGAATACGGTTGCCAGCCTAATTAGGCATAGAAATGTGAAACTTTTCTTTTACAGAAGACAATAGGCAGTTTTAGTGGATAAACTCAGCCTGTATTTCTTTCCTACGAAAGTGCAATGAACCCAGTCACAAGAAAAAAATTGTTATAGTGGGTAAAATCAGTAGCAGAAAGATATTCACGTTCTTACAAACACAAAAGACACTGTTACACTCATCAAACTTTTATACTTTGTCAAAACTTAATAACTTCATCAACACTACAAATGTAAGTCACTGCTAAACTGGAAATTGGGTATGGGCCTAGTATTATTTCATCAGATATTTTCTACACAGTACAATTTTAAATATAATGCACGTGCAGTAAGATTCACACTATTCTTTAAAACCAAAGAAGTAATTGTTTTTATGGATAATGGCATTCATAGTAACTTTACTTTCAGTGAGAATAAAGCAGCAAGTGGGGGCTCATAGACTGATATTACACGTTTTAACACATAATGTGCACAAAACTCAACATGAATTTCAAGAGCAGTTGGAACTTTCTGTAATCAGGCAACATTGTGCATTTTGAGAAACTTTCAATGGGAGTCCCCTAATCTTGACTACTATAATAAAGCAAACTAAATACTATTACAATGAAATGAACACCCTCAGCTGCTTACAGGCGTTGACATACGTCAACGGGGACAGATGAAAATGTGGGCCCCGACCGGGACTCGAACCCTGGATCTCCTGTTTACATGGCAGACGCTCTATCCATCTGAACCACCGAGGACGCAGAGGATAGCGTCACTGCAGGGATTTATCTCTGGCACGCCTTCCGCGAAACCCACATTCTCAACGTATTGTCCCGCACTCATAAAGAATGGGATATAATTATTAATATGATCCCGGCATTGTTCACGTGAATCAAATATTAACATAAATCAAAGAGTGCGTGGACACTTTGTATAATAGCAGCTCGCAGCAACGTTCCTGGAAACAAGGTCTATTCTAAAGCATTTGTTTAAAATAAAAAGGGAATATTAATTATTGGAGATGTGCGCATGGAAACGCCGTGGATAGGCTAACAAGGAAAACTACAAGGTAAATGGCATAAGTAACGGAGACGTAACATCGGTACATTGGATAAGATTGGAGGTAAAATTATTTGTTCCTTAAAACATTGATGTAAGGTATCTATATAACTGCTGTTGCCTGGTAACTAAGTACAATTGCTTGTAAAACGCCATACGATTCACAACAGACTCGTGTGCCCACGTGCAGAAACACAATTTCTATGTACCGTGACCAAATTTAGTAACATTAAACCACGTAGCCGCGAACAATTAATATTTTACAGAAGACACATTTGAATGGACAACGGGTAATGGCAGAGGGCCAACAAACTCATATATTAACCCACATGGATGGTTTCCAACGGACACCTACTGATGAAACAAAGAAGATACTCGAAGAGGCAAAAATTACGAAGATTCGGAAAAGATTAGAATGCACACACACGCAGTTGCAGGCACACAAACACTCACACTGAACCGAGGGCGCTTCAACATATGCAACGCCTTTGTGCTACGTTCTTCTTAACGAGCAAAGTCAAGTCTACATTAGGAATCAAACTGAAAGTCTGCAAAAGCCCTGCATTCCTTGCTGCGACCCAGCAAATCAATCTTTAAAAGATGAAACGCGAGACCAAAAGCTAAAAGCTCCCCTCTTGCTATGAGACAACGCGCCACGCGGTTAAGTCAACTCACCCTTCTTCGAAGAGACTTCGGCTGCAGATCCTCGGCGAGCTGGAAGCAGAATGACCGTCTCACACACTCCAACGTCTCCCACGCGACCCCGTGGCCAGGAAAACCCAGAGATGAGGCTTGCGCCACCAAACTAACACCGGTAACTTTCACACAAAGGGAGCAAAACCTCTTTGCCTACCTGAAAACTACTATAGTTGACCATTCTGTACGACTACCGCTGATTCTCTCAGCAGACTAAACCACCGTATAGCAAAATGAAACACACTCACAAGATTCACTCACGCATGCCAGAAACTTCTGTATCACTGAAAGCGAATAAAAATGATAATGAAAGGGGACTACAGGACCCTTTCAACACTTTATGAATTAAAAACCAGATGACTGGAGAGGATAAATAACGGAGGGATCTGAGCCAGAAGAATTAATTTTTTTAGCGACATGACCTTGCGTTTTTCTAGCCATCGGATACTTTCCTATGTTATAGTAGCTAAGTACTGTTCTATTCACTTACTTTTTGTCAAAATTTCCAAATTCGGTAGATTCCCGTATTCATTTACATATCTTTCATGGAGAATCGAAACACATCCAGAATGAGATTTTCACTCTGCAGCGGAGTGTGCTTTGATATGATACTTCCTGGCACATTAAAACTGTGTGGTGGACGGAGACACGAACTCGGGACCTTTGCCTTTCGCGGGCAAGTGCTCTACCATCTGAGCTACCCAACCACGACTCACGCCCCGTCCTCACAGCTTTACTTCTGCCAGTATCTCGTCTCCTACCTTCCAAACTTTATAGAAGCTCTCCTGCGAATCTTGCAGCACTAGCACTCCTGAAAGGAAGGATATTGCGGAGACATGGCTTAGCCACAGCCTGGGGATTGTTTCCAGAATGATATTTTCACTCTGCAGCGGAGTGTGCGCTGATATGAAACTTCCTGGCAGATTAAAACTGTGTGCTGGACCGAGACTCGAACTCGGGACCTTTGCCTTTCGCGGGCAAGTGCTCTACCATCTGAGCACGACTCACGCCCACGCTTCTGTAAAGTTTGGAATGTTGGAGACGAGATACTGGCAGAAGTAAAGCTGTGAGGACGAGGCGTGACTCGTGCTTGGGTAGCTCAGATGGTAGAGCACTTGCTCGCTAAAGGCAAAGGTGCGGAGTTCGAGTCTCGGTCCAGCACTCAGTTTTAATCTGCCAGAAAGTTTCAAATCGATACACATGTTTACGTATGGAGATTCTGCCGATGTTACTGCACTGTCAGTAAGCAATACAGTGGGTTCAGAAATACCACTTTGTTTTGTGGTTAGTTTATGAACTTGCGGAAAATCATTCCTGGGTTCTTCACTGTTGGCCACATCAGTAAAGAAAAAGACTTCAGTATGTTCGATACGACAATTTTAAATTGTTTCCGAATGTATTTCGCCCTTTACGTACACCAACCGGAGTAGCGCTTGGTACTGCATTTCACGCACTATCAAACACATGTCAGAGCACAATTCCACGGAAGACTGAAATCACACATTAACATGCAATGTCGCACGGAAACACAGAACATTCAGGTGGCGCTGACTGACTGTATTTGTAATAGCGTATACGTGGCGGGCGAAACACAGAACTTAGTGCCTGTCTGCATCTACAGCTACATCGGCATCGTTACTCTACAATTCGCACTTAAGTGCCTGGCAGAGGGTTCATCGAACCATTTTCATACTACTTCCCTACCATTAAACTCGCGAATGGCGCGAGGGAAAAAGGAACACCTAAATCTTTCCGTTCGAGCTCTGATTTCTCTTATTTAATTATGATGATCATTTCTCCCTACGTAGGTGGGTATCAACAAAATATTTTCGCATTCGGAAGAGAAAGTAGGTGATTGACATTTCGTAAATAGATCTCGCCGCAAAGAAAACCGCCTTTGCTTCAGTGACTGCCACCCCAACTCGCTTATCATATCAGTGACACTCTCACCCCTATTGCGCGACAACACGAAACGAGCTGCCCTTCTTTGCACTTTTTCGATGTCCTCCGTCAATCCTACCTGGTAAGGATCCCGCACTACGCAGCAATAATCCAGGAGAGGACGGACAAGTGTAATGTAGGCTGTCTCTTTAGAGAGTTTGTCGCATCTTCGTAGCGTTTTGCCAACAAAGTGCAGTCTGCGTTTCGCCTTCCCCACAATATTATCTACGTGGTCTTTCCAATTTAAGTTGCTCGTAATTGCAATTCCTTTGTATTTAGTCGAATTGACAGTCCTTAGATTTATCGTATACCCAAAATTTATCAGATTTCTTTTAGTGCCCACGTGGATGACCTCACACTTTTCTTTGCTTAGTGCCAATTGCCAGTTTCCCACCACACAGAAATTCTAAGATCATTTTGTAATTGGAATTGATCGTCTGATGATTTTACTAGACGGTAAATTACAGCGTAATCTGCAAACAATCTAAGGGGACTGCCTAGATTATCACCTAGATCATGTATGTAAATTAGGAACAGCAGACGGCCTATGACGCTACTTTGAGGAACGTCAGATACCACTTCTGTTCTACTCGATGATTTACCGTATATCACTACGAACTGTGACCTCTCTGAGAGGAAATCACGAAACCAGTCACACAACTGAGACGATACTCCATATGCACGCAATTTGATTAATAGTCGCTTGTGAGGAACGGTATCAAAAGCCTTTTGGAAATCTAGGAATATGGAATCGATCTGAGATCCCTTGTCGACAGCACTCATTACTTCATGGGAATAAAGAGCTAGCTGTGCTGTACGAGAACGATATTTTCTGAATCCGTGTTGGTTATGTATCAATAAGTCATTTTCTTCAAGGTGATTGATAATGTTCGAGTACAGTATATACTCCAAAATCCTACTGCAAATTGCGGTCAGTGATATGGGTCTGTAATTCAGTGGGTTACTCCTATTTCCTTTCTTGAATACTGGTGTGACCTGTGCTACTTTCCAGTCTTTAGGAACAGACCTTTCGTCATGTGAGCGATTCTATATGATTGCTAAGAATGGAGCTATTGTGTCTGCATACTCTGAAAGGAACCTGATCGGCGGCGGGTGTGACTTTGAGGTATCTAGTTTCATGACGGTCACTCTAAAATTCTTGTATAGAGTCCGAACAGGGGTGGGCGGCCGATGCACAGTGAGCAGTTTCCGCCCAAAGCGCGGGGCGAACGGGAGGCCGACATTGTTTGCCCGCTTTTGTCCGGTTGGCGAAGCGCTACGATGACAGCATCAATGCGCACGGCCTGCAGTCTTTCTCAAACGATTTTACAGAAACTATTCGGTAAAAAAAAATCATTTTTGCATTACTTGTAGCTTTATATGTCAGCTTCTTGATGACTTGCTCATCAATTCGTTATATTCATAGTTATTGCGATATTTCTATTTTAGTGAGACACTGAACGAAACTCGAAACAGTGTACAATGAAAAATGCAGGTCACTGTGATATTGCGTATCGCGCATACGAGGTATTACCCAAAATTTTCGGGACTGGTGGTGCCTTGAAAACCTTACCTTTGGATTAATGGTCATCATTCTTAATTTCTTTGCGTGTTTTTGGTACTTGCATTGTTTAATTCATAAATTTCGAGCGTATTATAGTATTTGAGAGTTGTAGCATCGCGTTTTAGTACCTGAATAGTGTAAATTCGCGTAGTCGTTTGTCTACTGTTTTGTTTTGAACGGCCAGTGTCGGTTGGTCGCAGTCAGTGTGCCCCCTGCCGCCGTTGGATAAGCAGCTGCAGCAGCAAGTCGTATACTCCTAGCTCACTCATTTGTTACATAGTTTAATTCTTAATTTCTTTGCGTGTTTTTGGTACTTGCATTGTTTAATTCATAAATTTCGAGCGTATTATAGTATTTGAGAGTTGTAGCATCGCGTTTTAGTACCTGAATAGTGTAAATTCGCGTAGTCGTTTGTCTACTGTTTTGTTTTGAACGGCCAGTGTCGGTTGGTCGCAGTCAGTGTGCTCCCTGCCGCCGTTGGATAAGCAGCTGAGCAGCAAGTCGTATACTCCTAGCTCACTCATTTGTTACATAGTTTAATTCTTAATTTCTTTGCGTGTTTTTGGTTCTTGCATTGTTTAATTCATAAATTTCGGGCGTATTATAGTATTTGAGAGTGTAGCATCGTGTTTTAGTACCTGAATAGTGTAATTTCGCTTAGTCTCCTTCCGCCGCCGAGCAGTGTCAGCAGTGCGCAAGTAGCAGCATTACTGCATTTACTAGGCAATCTTGTATTTTAATAACCGTTTAAATTTTGTCGATTTGTTTGCGCTCTGTAGATTAGTTCAGACGTTCTTAGCAAAACAGTTTTTAGCATGGATAGGGACTGCAACTGCTGTGTTCGGATGCAGGCTGAGTTGGCATCCCTTCGCTCCCAGCTTCAGGCAGTGTTGGCTTCGGTCACACAGCTTGAGGCTGTTGCCAATGGGCATCACTGTGGGGGTCGGGATGGGGGTTTGTCGGGGACGGCCAGCTCGTCCCACGCATCCCCTGATCGGACTACGACTGTGGTTGCCCGGGATACTGCCCGCATTGAGGCTGATCCCTCACCTGTGGTAGAGTGGGAGGTCGTTTCAAGGTGTGGCAGGGGGCGAAAGACATTCCGGAGGGCTGAACGGAAAGCCTCTCCAGTTTGTCTGACGAACCGGTTTCAGGCTCTGTCTCAGGCTGATACTGATCTTCGGCCTGACATGGCTGCTTGTCCTGTTCCAGAGGTTGCCCCTCAGTCTGCAAGATCCGGGCAGTCGCAGAGGGTGGGCTTACTGGTAGTTGGGAGCTCCAACGTCAGGCGCGTAATGGGGCCCCTTAGGGAAATGGCAGCAAGAGAGGGGAAGAAAACCAATGTGCACTCCGTGTGCATACCGGGGGGAGTCATTCCAGATGGGGAAAGGGTCCTTCCGGATGCCATGAAGGGTACAGGGTGCACCCATCTGCAGGTGGTCGCTCATGTCGGCACCAATGATGTGTGTCGCTATGGATCGGAGGAAATCCTCTCTGGCTTCCGGCGGCTATCTGATTTGGTGAAGACTGCCGGTCTCGCTAGCGGGATGAAAGCAGAGCTCACCATCTGCAGCATCGTCGACAGGACTGACTGCGGACCTTTGGTACAGAGCCGAGTGGAGGGTCTGAATCAGAGGCTGAGACGGTTCTGCGACCGTGTGGGCTGCAGATTCCTCGACTTGCGCCATAGGGTGGTGGGGTTTCGGGTTCCGCTGGATAGGTCAGGAGTCCACTACACGCAACAAGCGGCTACACGGGTAGCAGGGGTTGTGTGGCGTGGGCTGGGCGGTTTTTTAGGTTAGATGGCCTTGGGCAAGTACAGAAAGGGCAACAGCCTCAACGGGTGCGGGGCAAAGTCAGGACATGCGGGGACCAAGCAGCAATCGGTATTGTAATTGTCAACTGTCGAAGCTGTGTTGGTAAAGTACCGGAACTTCAAGCGCTGATAGAAAGCACCGAAGCTGAAATCGTTATAGGTACAGAAAGCTGGCTTAAGCCAGAGATAAATTCTGCCGAAATTTTTACAAAGGTACAGACGGTGTTTAGAAAGGATAGATTGCATGCAACCGGTGGTGGAGTGTTCGTCGCAGTTAGTAGTAGTTTATCCTGTAGTGAAGTAGAAGTGGATAGTTCCTGTGAATTATTATGGGTGGAGGTTACACTGAACAACCGAACTAGGTTAATAATTGGCTCCTTTTACCGACCTCCCGACTCAGCAGCAGTAGTGGCAGAACAACTGAGAGAAAATTTGGAATACATTTCACATAAATTTTCTCAGCATGTTATAGTCTTAGGTGGAGATTTCAATTTACCAGATAAAGACTGGGACACTCAGATGTTTAGGACGGGTGGTAGGGACAGAGCATCGAGTGACATTATACTGAGTGCACTATCCGAAAATTACCTCGAGCAATTAAACAGAGAACCGACTCGTGGAGATAACATATTGGACCTACTGATAACAAACAGACCCGAACTTTTCGAATCTGTATGTACAGAACAGGGAATCAGTGATCATAAGGCCGTTGCAGCATCCCTGAATATGGAAGTTAATAGGAATATAAAAAAAGGGAGGAAGGTTTATCTGTTTAGCAAGAGTAATAGAAGGCAGATTTCAGACTACCTAACAGATCAAAACGAAAATTTCTGTTCCGACACTGACAATGTTGAGTGTTTATGGAAAAAGTTCAAGGCAATCGTAAAATGCGTTTTAGACAGGTACGTGCCGAGTAAAACGGTGAGGGACGGGAAAAACCCACCGTGGTACAACAACAAAGTTAGGAAACTACTGCGAAAGCAAAGAGAGCTCCACTCCAAGTTTAAACGCAGCCAAAACCTCTCAGACAAACAGAAGCTAAACGATGTCAAAGTTAGCGTAAGGAGGGCTATGCGTGAAGCGTTCATTGAATTCGAAAGTAAAATTCTATGTACCGACTTGACAGAAAATCCTAGGAAGTTCTGGTCTTACGTTAAATCAGTAAGTGGCTCGAAACAGCATATCCAGACACTACGGGATGATGATGGCATTGAAACAGAGGATGACACGCGTAAAGCTGAAATACTAAACACCTTTTTCCAAAGCTGTTTCACAGAGGAAGACCGCACTGCAGTTCCTTCTCTAAATCCTCGCACAAACGAAAAAATGGCTGACATCGAAATAAGTGTCCAAGGAATAGAAAAGCAACTGGAATCACTCAATAGAGGAAAGTCCACTGGACCTGACGGGATACCAATTCGATTCTACACAGAGTACGCGAAAGAACTTGCCCCCCTTCTAACAGCCGTGTACCGCAAGTCTCTAGAGGAACGGAGGGTTCCAAATGATTGGAAAAGAGCACAGATAGTCCCAGTCTTCAAGAAGGGTCGTCGAGCAGATGCGCAAAACTATAGACCTATATCTCTTACGTCGATCTCTTGTAGAATTTTAGAACATGTTTTTTGCTCGCGTATCATGTCATTTCTGGAAACCCAGAATCTACTATGTAGGAATCAACATGGATTCCGGAAACAGCGATCGTGTGAGACCCAACTCGCCTTATTTGTTTATGAGACCCAGAAAATATTAGATACAGGCTCCCAGGTAGATGCTATTTTTCTTGACTTCCGGAAGGCGTTCGATACAGTTCCGCACTGTCGCCTGATAAGCAAAGTAAGAGCCTACGGAATATCAGACCAGCTGTGTGGCTGGATTGAGGAGTTTTTGGCAAACAGAACACAGCATGTTGTTATCAATGGAGAGTCGTCTACAGACGTTAAAGTAACCTCTGGCGTGCCACAGGGGAGTGTTATGGGACCATTGCTTTTCACAATATATACAAATGACTTAGTAGATAGTGTCGGAAGTTCCATGCGGCTTTTCGCGGATGATGCTGTAGTATACAGAGAAGTTGCTGCATTAGAAAATTGTAGCGAAATACAAGAAGATCTGCAGCGGATAGGCACTTGGTGCAGGGAGTGGCAACTGACCCTTAACATAGACAAATGTAATGTATTGCGAATACATAGAAAGAAGGATCCTTTATTGTATGAGTATATGATAGCGGAACAAACACTGGTAGCAGTTACGTCTGTAAAATATCTGGGAGTATGCGTAGGGAACGATTTGAAGTGGAATGATCATATAAAACTAATTGTTGGTAAAACGGGTACCAGGTTGAGATTCATTGGGTGAGTGCTTAGAAAATGTAGTCCATCAACAAAGGAGGTGGCTTACAAAACACTCGTTCGACCTATACTTGAGTATTGCTCATCAGTGTGGGATCCGTACCAGGTCGGGTTGACGGAGGAGATAGAGAAGATCCAAAGAAGAGCGGCGCGTTTCGTCACTGGGTTATTTGGTAACCGTGATAGCGTTACGGAGATGTTTAATAAACTCAAGTGGCAGACTCTGCAAGAGAGGCGCTCTGCATCGCGGTGTAGCTTGCTCGCCAGGTTTCGAGAGGGTGCGTTTCTGGATGAGGTATCGAATATATTGCTTCCCCCTACTTATACTTCCCGAGGAGATCACGAATGTAAAATTAGAGAGATTAGAGCGCGCACGGAGGCTTTCAGACAGTCGTTCTTCCCGCGAACCATACGCGACTGGAACAGGAAAGGGAGGTAATGACAGTGGCACGTAAAGTGCCCTCCGCCACACACCGTTGGGTGGCTTGCGGAGTATCAATGTAGATGTAGATGTAGATGTAGATCACCCTCGACGTAGTTCCCATCCGCACGTACACACCGGTCCCAGAGCTTCTGCCACTGGTCAAACGTTTTTTGGAAGTCCTGTTCTTTGAGGGTGTTTATCACCGCCAGCGATGCTTCTTGAATCCTCTCTAGAGTGTCGAATCGACGGCCTTTCAGCTTGAGTTTCAGTTTTGGGAATAGCGCGAAGTCGTAAGGTCCAACTGGCGAGTGCGGTGGGTGGGGTACAACCGCCATGTCGTTTTTTACCAAAAAGTTCCTGGTGAGCAAGGACGTGTGATAGGGCGCGTTGTCGTGATGCAGCAGCCAGTTCCCTTGACGCCAGAGTTCGGGCAGTCGTCGCCGCACGTTTTCACGGAGCCGTCGCAAAACGTCACAGTAGTACGCGGAATTCACTATTTTGTTAGGTGGGACGAATTTTTTGTGCACAGTTCCCTTGGTATCAAAGAAAACGATGATCATGCTCTTCATTTTGCTCTTCACCTGTTTCGCTTTTTTGGGTGTTGGAGGGCCCGGGCTCTTCCCGTAGGACGATTGTTGCTTTGTCTCTGGGTCATAACCGTAAATCCAGCTCTCGTTGCCGGTGATAACCCGTGACAAGAAGGTAGCACTTTTCCAGAGAGTCGCACAGAATTTGGTACACATGCGCTGTTCTGTTCGCGGATCCATCGTAAAATCGCCACACACTAAACAAAGAGTTTTATGGAAATCACTGTGGACATGCAACACGTCCTCCCACCTGAATGCCACTCCGCACACTGACCCATCAGATATGCAGCTCTCGCCACCTAGCGGTGCTAAGATCTACTACTCCTACTTTCCACATGGCAGCACCAGTCCCGAAAATTTTGGATTCCACCTCGTATTCCATTATATTTTGCTGCATATGAAATTTAGCTAAGACACTGAATTTTTCATTAGACTTGGGTGAAGGGCTCTATCTGTCACCAGTCTCTAGGAAAGTGATGTGTTGTAGCGTGTGGCACGACAGACATTTTTTGCCATTTGGAGAGAGAAATTGGATCGCGGATTGCGCTTAAAGGGCGCGGTCGCGGCAACCGGTGAGGTCGGCTCAGCCAGGCAGCGGGCGAGAGCTGGATGGAAGTCGGCTGCGAGCGGGTGAGCAGCGGCAGACCGCCCCACGAACCTGGCAGTTTCAAGCGGTTGGCGGATACGTGACGTCACGAGGGTTTAACCCGCTCGAGCACACGGCTATAACACAATGCTTTATCTATATTTGCGCTGATTACACGCAAACGCAAATTCGTACGACGAAGTATGATACGACAAATGAAAGAGGAGTTGAAACTAATCAGCCGAGACGCTGTTACGATTTATACGAATTTCAGATCAAAAGATATTAAATAAACAAATCTGCAATATGTGCAATTTACTGAACAATTTATAACTTTTGAACTAATGCAGGTAGAGTAGAGTAGAGCGAGTGCTCATTTTAAAGGTCTCGCCGAAACGCAATGGCTGGCATACTTGTATATATTTCACAGGTAAAACTCCAATTATATTAATTTGGTGCTAATAATTAGTTAAAACAAAAAATACAAGACAGATTCAGGGCGTCCATAAAAGGGCTCCCTGATTTCGAAATTAAATATCTCGAAAAAAAGATTGACAGAGGAATGCAGCAAACGGTATGTTTATTGTGAAAGCTGTAAGAAGTTTATACAGCAGTTTGAAATAATAGCTACAAAAGCTGCTAACAGATGGCGCTGTACGCTGTACAGCTCATATCAGCATACATAAGTGAAATAATCGTATGAAAACAATCTTTGCAAACAATCACATCACAGCGTTTTCAAAATGTTCACCATTTGCACTACAGAGGTGACGCAAACGAAGAATGAAATTCGTCATCACATTTCGTAGTGTCTCAACCGAAATGGATTCACATGCCACAGAGATCGCCGATTCAAGCTCGTCCAGCGTGGCGGGATGCTTCGGGTAGACCATGTCTTTCACTGTGCCCCACAAAAAACAGTCACAGGGAGTCAAATCCGGCGAATATGGAGGCCAATCCATGCCTGCACCAGTAAATTTGGGATATTCCAAAGCAATGACTCGATTCCCAAAGTATTCCTCAAGAAAGCGAAACACTTGTTTGGTCCGATGTGGTCGGGCTCCATCTTCCATAAACCATTCAGTACCTGGTGTGGCGACAAATTGTTCCAAAATTGCAACGTAACGTGCACCAGTCACCGTTTCTCGAATGAAAAAAGGGCCAATAATGCCTCTGCTGCATACTGCAGCCCACACAGTAACTTTAGGAGAATACAGGGGTTTCGCTTCACACCAACATGGCTTTTCGGAACCCCAAAATCGCCAGTTCTGCTTATTCACGAATCCATTCAGGTGGAAGTGTGCTTCATCTGTAAACCAGATGCAGCCAACATCAAATCTTTCACTATCAATCATTGTGAGCATCTGATTAGCAAAGGCAACCCTTTGTTGCACAGCTCGTACGGGTATGGCCTGGTGCGTTTGAATTTTGAATGGAAACATGTGTAGGCTCTTTCTCAGTATTTTTTGCGTGCTGGAACGCTTCAAACCAGTCTCAGATGCAATTCTACGGACGGATGACATTGGATTACGCTGAATAATTCCAGAAACTGTGGCGATATTTTCAGGCGTAACTGCGGTTTGCTTGCGGCCAACATGCCCCACTAGATCATCAGTTACGCTGCCTGTTCGTTGAAATTTTGCGAAGAGCGTACGAATGGTTTTCGCATCGGGTCCTTTTGGAATATTAAATCGTGCTTCAAAACTTCGCCTTGTTGCCGTAGGATTCTCTTCTAACCTGTGGTACTCTACCACCAGAAAAACGCGTTGTTCAATGGAGTACATGGTCTTAATCTCTTCCTTCGGTACGCTAAGCTCCTTTCACGTTTCAATAGTGGAACTGATCGCTCTGGGCTTCGGATCACTATTAATACTAGGCATTACGTATGGCGATTACAGCGCCATCTGTTAGCAGCTTTTGTAACTATTATTTCAAACTGCTGTATAAACTTCTTACAGCTTTCACAATAAACATACCGTTCACTGCATTCCTCTATCGATCTTTGTTTTCGAGATATTTAATTTTGAAATCAGGGAGTCCTTTCTGGACACCCTGTATACGAACAGCAAGGCAATGTATGATAGCGAGTGTCATTGCACACATTTCAACATGATTAATTTGTGATATTTGTAATTATTATGCCAACGGCCTTGCCGCAGTGGCAACATCGGTTCCCGCGAGACCACCGAAGTTAAGCGCTGTCGGGCAGGGGTAGCACTTGGCTGGGTGACGATCACGTCTGTCCAGCACTGTTGGTAAGCGGGGTGCACTCAGCCCTTGTGAGGCAAATTGAGGAGCTACTCGATTGAGAAGTAGCGGCTCCGGTCTCGTAAACCGACATACGGCCTGGAGAGCGGTGTGCTGACCACATGCCCCTCCATATCCGCATCCCTTGACGCCTGCGAGTGAGGATGACACGGCGTTCGGTCGGCACCCCTTGGGCCTTCGTGGCCTGTTCGGGCGGAGTTTAGTTCTAGTTTTTGCATACTTTTGCCAATACTTGTTTAACCTTTGTATGTATATAAACTGTGATCAGTTATCAGAAAGAGCACTTCAACTCCGTATGAAAGGGGGTGCCTTATAAAGTCTTGTAAAGTTGTTTAGTGGCATAAATGGACAAAAACTATTATCACACTTTGCAAAGATAATTGCAAAACATTAAAACATTAATTCTACGCAAACTGTTATAGCTACAAATTTGTGTTTTTTCGATGAGAATTTGAGTGCGCATAGAATGCTGCAAATTGAATTAAGATTGCTCTTTTATGTAAAAAGTTACGCAAAGAAGCGGTGATCAATGGAAAGCATTTACGTGACGTAGCTCGGGGAATTTCGGATCCAGGGAATCTAAGCGGAGCTGACACAAGGCTCCGGGACAGAGCTCTGCCCGCCTATGCCGACACCGGACATGTGTTGTCTCGATGTGACACTTTTGTGGTAGTTTTTGCGGTTTCAAAAGTGCTGGACTTAGCCAAATTTCGTCTGTAAGTGCAAACCAAAGAGAAAATTTCTCGCGAAGAATCCGAACTTAAGATATTTTCGTTGTGGAACACGGTAGGGACTTGTGGTTTTCATGCCTTGTGTCTTTTGGTGATCGTTTTTGTAAGCGAACGGGACTTTGCTGCTAAATCTAGCTGTGGGACTCTGTTTCCATTCGAGTGCCGGCACAATTAGCCTCAGAAGCGCTGCTGCGGGACTCTGTTTACTTTTGAGCATTCCAAACTGTGTTTCGGAATGCCAATAGGACTTAGTTTCTGATACGGTTAGATTGGACTCTGTTTGCACCACGTTTGGGTGAGTGATTCTGAAGTAGTGCCACTGGAATTTAACTGTGTTTAAACAGTCGGGACTTTGAACATTTTGTGGCGTGAATCGAGTGAACTTTAGATAATCGGGATTACGCCACTTTTTAGCAAACTGGTAGATTTGCTAAGTATCAATCGACGTTCTTCAGCATTTAAAAATTTTTGTTACAATTTATATTGTGTTTAGTATCGCTATAAGGTGCTCGAGCAATAATGAAAACGGCACATAGTTATGAATAAATACTTGCGAATTTTAAGGAACTTAATACACGCATTCGATTTGTAATTTGATTTCTGCCTCCTAGACTACACCCTGGTTAGCATTTGTACTTGTCGGTCAGAAGCATCGATAATATTTTATTGACGCACTTTAACAGGTATTGAGCGCACGTGGCTGGCGGCAGAAAGGGTGGGAGATCATCCCCGAATTGGATGACGAGAGCCAGCGAGTAGAAGCATGTGCAGTCCCATTCCCATTCTGCCAACCGTCGTAAGCACACTCATTTGGGATCGCGTGCTCCAGCGATAAAGCCAGAATGAAGTAGCCGCCACATTCCTCATATTTCATAAGCGGTGTGATAAATCGAAACAAGATTTTGGCAAAAGATAACATGCCTAATTTTCTATATGCTTATTATATAAAACTCTTATCTAGCATGTTATTCTGCTAAGTATAGACCTTTTAGAGGAAACAATGTAGTTTTTAGAGGTCATCGGTAGCTGGTGAAACGAGAAATGATGTGAGTTTGGGAACAGCGTAAGTGAAGACATTACACATTTATGTTTATACCGAGGGTGTGCTTTTTCATAAACTATTGATCTTACTTTCCCTTAGTTCCTCATTTCATAAACCATTGTTTCAGGATTCTCTCGCAATAGCGGCTGCGCGGATTGTCAGTGAGGTGACATTGTGAAAACTCTGCTATGTTTTGGCAAAAGAAGCAATTTTAAAAATGGCAACAAGGGAAATGTAGGTTTTACTCAAACTTCGCCTCGCATGACGCTTTTTTGGAAAGTTACAAATGGTTAAAAATCCAGGCGAAAATAAATCGCTGCTTTTGTTTGTATTTTTAGCGGTATTCTTTCGAGATACTAACCAAAGCAGAATTGCCATTAGATCAGTTTTGAAGGTCACTGAGACGTGAGACTACGGGAAAGCAAGGAAAGTGTGGATGGGGCCTAATCATTTACCGTTGGTTGCACAAAGAACACATACACTTTATTAAAAAAAGCTCTCAACAATCATTTTAAAAATTTTACTACATTGACAGGTGTTACTAAGAAGGAACTCCAAATTTTGTCGGCTGATGGCCACAAGCAAGGTTACACACAATCAACAGCTGAAAGCCTGATTTCCGAGTACACAGCGGCTGAAGGGCTGAATTACCAATAAGGTGGACAATTGCACGTAAAAATACTAAAACGCTTTTTTAAACAATCTTAATAAACTGTAACAAGTTAGACGGCTGAAGGCCTTATTAAGACAGAATTAAAAACTATTTGTCGGCTGAAAGCCACAGGCAATGTTTCAAGCAATTAACGCCTGAAGGTCACAAGCAATTTCGGAATACACAACGGCTGAAGGCCTGAATTACAAGTGCGGAAGGCAGTTACACATTAAAATATTAGGATAAATTTTAAAGAATTATGACAACTTGACCAAGTAAGACGGAGTGATTCACAGACAGTGCTCCCTGGATCGACCTGAGGAAGATGACTAGAGCTGTGTAAGCAGTGAGGCAGGCAGCTAAGAGTAATGTTCACTTAAGGGGGGGAACCTCAAACTAGCGACGGTTTAAACGCCGATCAACCTTCTTAGCAAGTCAACCTAACGCCAGATAACCAGTCCAATGATGGAATAATTCAGGCGAAAGCGAAGTGACACACAGAACTGCGTCTCCAGAATCCGGTGTTTGAAACACCAAAAGGCAGAAGGAACCACTATCACCTCGGTAGACAAGGAAAACAATTATACCTACCCTCAATCAAGGAAGCTATCAAATTACACGCCATGCCGGACAGAATTGGCAAGACGAAGAAAGTACCCTGCCGCAAAATACGCTACCTCCACGACAGGTAACTGGGGCATTAGCGGCCTCTAGGCAGTAAGATGCCGCTGGTTGCACTTCAGCAATAATAACACTAAATCCAAACTAACATCAAGCAGTAGAAGGCGGCTAATAGCTTTGGCCAACCTTACAGACTCCACTTGTTGCAGTTGGTCTAAGATACCCTGGGAGCAGCAACACGCAAACAACAGCGAGATCTCAAACAGTGGAGGTTTCAGTACTGGACACGGTTCACTCAACTTCAAACGTCCTTGGTTCAGTCGTCGGCTTCAGCCCCTCAGTCCAACATTGCCTGCACGCCGCCAGCGGTCTCGGCCTGCCCCCGCGCTGCAGACCTCCTCGCTGCTCCGTCCGAAGCCGAACTACCGATATCAGAACGCAGGCAGCATTTAAATAACAAGACATTAAAAACCACACAAGATACAAACGGATCCGCGAACACAATTCCACAATGTCTCAGACAATACTACACTCCTGGAAATTGAAATAAGAACACCGTGAATTCATTGTCCCAGGAAGGGGAAACTTTATTGACACATTCCTGGGGTCAGATACATCACATGATCACACTGACAGAACCACAGGCACATAGACACAGGCAACAGAGCATGCACAATGTCGGCACTAGTACAGTGTATATCCACCTTTCGCAGCAATGCAGGCTGCTATTCTCCCATGGAGACGATCGTAGAGATGCTGGATGTAGTCCTGTGGAACGGCTTGCCATGCCATTTCCACCTGGCGCCTCAGTTGGACCAGCGTTCGTGCTGGACGTGCAGACCGCGTGAGACGACGCTTCATCCAGTCCCAAACATGCTCAATGGGGGACAGATCCGGAGATCTTGCTGGCCAGGGTAGTTGACTTACACCTTCTAGAGCACGTTGGGTGGCACGGGATACATGCGGACGTGCATTGTCCTGTTGGAACAGCAAGTTCCCTTGCCGGTCTAGGAATGGTAGAACGATGGGTTCGATGACGGTTTGGATGTACCGTGCACTATTCAGTGTCCCCTCGACGATCACCAGTGGTGTACGGCCAGTGTAGGAGATCGCTCCCCACACCATGATGCCGGGTGTTGGCCCTGTGTGCCTCGGTCGTATGCAGTCCTGATTGTGGCGCTCACCTGCACGGCGCCAAACACGCATACGACCATCATTGGCACCAAGGCAGAAGCGAGTCTCATCGCTGAAGACGACACGTCTCCATTCGTCCCTCCATTCACGCCTGTCGCGACACCACTGGAGGCGGGCTGCACGATGTTGGGGCGTGAGCGGAAGACGGCCTAACGGTGTGCGGGACCGTAGCCCAGCTTCATGGAGACGGTTGCGAATGGTCCTCGCCGATACCCCAGGAGCAACAGTGCCCCTAATTTGATGGGAAGTGGCGGTGCGGTCCCCTACGGCACTGCGTAGGATCCTACGGTCTTGGCGTGCATCCGTGCGTCGCTGCGGTCCGGTCCCAGGTCGACGGGCACGTGCACCTTCCGCCGACCACTGGCGACAACATCGATGTACTGTGGAGACCTCACGCCCCACGTGTTGAGCAATTCGGCGGTACGTCCACCCGGCCTCCCGCATGCCCACTATACGCCCTCGCTCAAAGTCCGTCAACTGCACATACGGTTCACGTCCACGCTGTCGCGGCATGCTACCAGTGTTAAAGACTGCGATGGAGCTCCGTATGCCACGGCAAACTGGCTGACACTGACGGCGGCGGTGCACAAATGCTGTGCAGCTAGCGCCATTCGACGGCCAACACCGCGGTTCCTGGTGTGTCCGCTGTGCCGTGCGTGTGATCATTGCTTGTACAGCCCTCTCGCAGTGTCCGGAGCAAGTATGGTGGGTCTGACACACCGGTGTCAATGTGTTCTGTTTTCCATTTCCAGGAGTGTAAAACCTGTGAAACAACTTGGACGAATTATAAGTCGGCACAAACACAGAGAAGCCAGAAGCGGTCGAAAAACCAAATGCACGTCGTCCGCTGCGACGACCGACCGAACGACCAACCAATGCTCGTCCCCACTCAAGTCAGACACGGTAAAGATCCCAGTATAAATCGTCGACTGACAACTTATTGCTATGAGGGCACATCGACAGTAGGACATACAGACACACACAGGTGAATGTTGCACTACTTGAATATCACGTGAAACGTCCCCTTTGGAAAAATTTATAATTTACTGTGCTGGAAAACCTCTACGTTATTTGATTTTCAAACAGCTGAGCAGAACTGAACGTACTCAGACATTTCGCTCTTTACTTATTCTGATCAACACTAAACTGACACACAATATTTTAGTGCAACACAATCTGACTTTCAATAATCCCTACAAAAGAACGGCCATGACTAACAATAACCTATACCTTTCGTGAATCACTTACCTCACAGCCGGCCGGAGTGGCTGTGCGGTTCTAGGCGCTACAGTCTGGAGCCAAGCGACCGCTACGGTCGCAGGTTCGAATCCTGCCTCGGGCATGGATGTGTGTGATGTCCTTAGGTTAGTTAGGTTTAATTAGTTCTAAGTTCTAGGCACGTGATGACCTCAGAAGTTAAGCTGTATAGCGCTCAGGGCCATTTTTGAACTTACCTCACAAAAATCTTCGTTACTCAAACTACTGCAATACAGCGACCGCCAATACAGCTAAATAAAAGATTCTAACTACTGAAGGCACTAGCTACTGATAGGCATAGTTAGCAAATGAAAGATTTTGATAGAGAACAAACAATGTATTTACCTTAATAGTGTTCAAAAGTCATAATATATATATCATGACATCCATTCTCTCTGATGGATACACATCCAGATCATCCGCTCTCATAACTCCGACATCTCTCTCCCCACATCCACCACTGCTGGCAGCTCACCTCCGACTGCACGATGCTACGCGCTGTTCACACCCAACTGCCCAACACTACAATAGCAAGTATTCCAACAATGCAAACCAGCCACAGACTGCACACAGCACAGTCAGTGATTTTCATAAAGAGCGCTACGTGGCGTTACCAACATAAAAACCTAAACAGCCTACTTACAACGGTTCATTCAACTAAAACTCGCTGAAACTGGTCCTTGACGTGGTCGTGCACTCTCGCGACCACATCCTTCCATCGGACAGTGCAGTGCATGTGTGTCGCCAGCGGTCGGGCGAGTACTGGCTGTCTGGCCCTCACTGCTGCTCCGTCCCAACTCCCCTAGGTCGACACACGACGACCCGGAAATACTAGAGGCCGCTCCAAAGATGGTACCACAGTACGCGCTATCGATAAGCGCTGCTGCTGCCACTCACGGACAGAGAAGGCGAGCAAACGTAGTAGCGCCAGTGAACACACTAAGAAAACGATACGCCACTATCCCTATTACAAGACGCCAAGCTATGAATGGCATCAACGCGAGCTGCACACGGCTTAGTCACCTTGCAAGTCTGGGCATGGAGGGGTTCCGCTTGACAGTTATGAAAAATGTGAGCGTACGCTTCTGTTTAGAATAGCGTTTCCCCTCCAGCGCTCGGCAATTCCCCTACAGCGCCTGGCCGTAGCCCCCACAACTACTTCTCTCCCCACGTGTGCCCTGCCAATTGCGCATCTACCGGCCACCTTATTCTGCGCGGACTTTTCGTAGTGGGAGAGCTTTTAGTGTCAGTCACAGTTGGCAGCACTGGGGCCAGGTGAGGTAGATACTGAGTGACGTCGGAGGCTGCACCTCGGCGTGGCGCGCGCTGCTCCGCTTGTTGAGCCGGGAGACAGCTGCGGCTCTGATGACCTGTCGCGACAGCCGGGCGTCCCGTGCCAACTGCCGCGCCTGTCGCGCTGTCGGTACGGGGCTCACACGCTGTCAGACCCTGTTTGCACAGACATGTGAGGCGCTAGCTCCATTAGCATCTGCGTAATATTCCACTGTAGTACCTGCCCTGCAAGACCATTCCAGGCCGGTATTTCTGTATCTACAACTCTTCTCTTGGTAGAGGTGATATCTTTTCAAATAACACCTTTCCATTATCTTCGTATTTCAGTGGAGCTAAAAAGTGCCTATGTCCAAAAAACAATTTCCTGTAAAGGACCCGTCACTACTGCTGTAGAGGCTGAGTTGCCACTGTTGTTAAGATAGGCCGAGCTTGTACGGTTGTTGTTGTTGTGGTATTCAGTCCTGAGACTGGTTTGATGCAGCTCTCCATGCTACTCTATCCTGTGCAAGCTGCTTCATCTCCCAGTACGTACTGCAACCTACATCCTTCTGAATCTGCTTAGTGTATTCATCTCTTGGTCTCCCTCTACGATTTTTACCCCCCACGCTGCTCTCCAATATTAAACTGGTGATCCCTTGATGCCTCATAACATGTCCTACCAACCGGTCCCGTCTTCTTATCAAGTTGTGCCATAAAATCCTCTTCTCCCCAATTCTATTCAATACCTCCTCATTAGTTATGTGATCTACCTATCTAATCTTCAGCATTCTTCTGTAGCACCACATCTCGAAAGCTTCCATTCTCTTCTTGTCCGAACTATTTATCGTCCATGTTTCACTTCCATACATGGCTACACTCCATACAAATACTCTCAGAAACGACTTCCTTACACTTAGATCTATACTTGATGTTAACAAATTTCTCTTCATCAGAAACGCTTTCCTTGCCATTGCCAGTATACATTTTATATGTTCTCTACATCGACCATCATCAGTTACTTTGCTCCCCAAATATCAAAACTCCTTTACTACTTTAAGTGTCTCATTTCCTAATCTAATTCCCTCAGCATCACCCCAGTTAACTCGACTACATTCCATTATCCTCGTTTTGCTTTTGTTGATGTTCATCTTATATCCTCCTTTCAAGACACTGTCCATTCCGTTCAACTGCTCTCCAAGTCCTTTGCTGTCTCTGACAGAATTGCCATGTCATCGGCGGATCTCAAAGTTTTTATTTCTTCTCCATGGATTTTAATACCTATTCCGAATTTTTCTTTTGTTTCCTGTACTACTTCCTGAATATACAGATTGAATAACATGAGGGATAGGATACAACCCCTGTCTCACTCCCTTCCCAACCACTGCTTCCCTTTCATGTCCCTCGACTCTTATAACTGCCATCTGGTTTCTGTACAAATTGTAAATAGCCTATCGCTCCCTGTATTTTATCCCTGCCACCTTCAGAATTTGAAAGAGAGTATTCCAGTCAACATTGTCAAAAGCTTTCTGTAAGTCTACAAATGCTAGAAATGTAGGTTTGCCTTTTCTTAATCTAGCTTCTAAGATAAGTCGTAGGGTCAGTATTGCCTCACGTGTTCCAACATTTCTACCGAATCCAAACTGATTCTCCCCTAGTTCGGCTTCTACCAGTTATTCCATTCGTCTGCAAAGAATTCGCGTTAGTATTTTGCACCCGTGACTTATTAAACTGATAGTTCGGTAATTTTCACATCTGTCGACACCCGCTTCCTTTGGGATTGGAATTATGATATTCTTCTTGAAGTCTGAGGGTATTTCGCCTGTCTCATACATTGCTCACCAGATGGTAGAGTTTTGTCAGGACTGGCTCTCCCAAGGCTGTCGGTAGTTCTAATGGAATGTTGTCTACTCCGGGGGCCTTGTTTCGACTTAGGTCTTTCAATGCTGCTTGTAGGGTAACGGGGGATAATATGGCCATACAGCAGCTTTGCTGGCAATGGAAATATCGGCTTTGAAACAATGGATGGCATGTGAAAAGCACAAAGACAAGTCAGTATATTTAGACTTATCTTTCCCTGATAAAGAGAACGCAGCATTTAGCAGTTTCAGATGGTTTAAATTACTTGGTTACATAATTGCATATAATTACTATACATGACTTTTCACTTAGTAAATAATGTAGGGTGTGCTTGTAATGAGTCCTTGAATCATTGAAATCGAAGTCATGTGAAAACGAGCACTTCCAAGTAGTTTGTAATTCAAATTTAAAGCACAGCAGCAGAAATATGTTGGGCTGGTGTACTTCAATCAAAACGTTTCATAGTAGAATTAAGTTATAAAGATGTTTAGGACAACTGCAAAGTAATTCGTTATTTATTATGAAGACACCATTCAGTTTCGATCTTTGCAGTGCCCGACAAGTATTTGAATGTCTCATGTTTCGTGCAATGAAATGAAGGGAGAGGGTGAAACTGTGCCAAAACATGGGGTTATTCCCAATTATGTAAATCTGACGGCATGTCATAAATTAGTTCTTATTTTAATTTTCCGTGCTTAAGAATAAAATTATATATTAAATCCAGAGTGAAAATAGTGTAATGTAAAATGGACATGAAAGTATTTGTTTTGTGTTTTGATGAGCGTTCGTAGTTCCGTTGCATAGTGTTTTTTTATATTGTAACGAATTATAAAATTATGTGGTGATAAATGTGTGTAAAATTATATAATTAATTTAGGTTTAAGTATTTAAATCTTATAAAAATTGTTAACGATTGTGCCCATGTTTAGGAATTATTTTGATTAATGTAGTGTCACGTGACGTGACTCAGGTCTGGGGATATGAGCGGGAAAATGGGGTCTTTGGTCGTTGTACGTTCTGGTGGTAAGTTCGGAGCGGCAAAGTGCCGCGAGTGTAACCATGGACGCTAGTATATGCGAAGAAACTCTGAAGGAACAACGTGAAAGCGTGTAGATGTGAGAGAATAAACCATGTGTACGATTTGCACCGATTATTATTTATCCAGATAGGATTTATTTGTGAACTTTAATATGCATCACCACAAAGTTAGAAGTTTTTTTTTATATAAATAAGTTTCAAAATGAACTTGCATAGTGCACCTCATTTTGAGCAAGGTGGTGGTACAGACAACTATGTATCCAGTTCACTGCCGTTCAAAGGTTAGACAATGTATGACACAGTATTAGGGGCGCAAATGCAACCGTTCACTACCAACCCCCGTGGCAGATGCGCCACGTGTAAAATATGTAGTGATTGAGCCCGAGTACAGATGCAAGTTTGTGAGTTCGTGAAACGGCTTCTCGTGCAGTACACCGCTAAGACAATTTCTCCCTGCCGCTATTACACACCTATGCCGAAGGGGCAGGTAACAAGACAGGAGAACGAAGATTCTACAACAGTCCAACAATTAGTAATGAAGTCACACAGTGCGTTAACAAGGATTACTTATCTTTGTGACTTGTTGAATAATGATTTCTGCCACACTGCATGTCGATACGTGGTACTTAGTGGAATTAAGGAAAATGTGGAAGGGAGGATCCACCAATATAACTTTCTTTTCACACAACCTGTTTATTTAACAATATATATACTGTGTTTTACAGATAATCGAAGCATTTAACCAAAAATTTTTCTTTAAAAAATGAACAAATTTCCAAAATTCTTTTGGCCTTAAACCTTAAAGTGAATAAGCTTATAAACTTTGTAGAAGAAATCTGAGGTGCTGTATTTCAAAACAGCAAACAATATGGCGATGATTACAAGATGGCCGGACCTGCAGCCCGCCCGTTATCGGGTGAAATAGCGGTGTTTACTACAGCACTGGACACAGTCTGTCTTATTAAACGCCCTTCTGCAACACATGGTTCAAATGGCTCTAACAAGGGAACCTCCCCATCGCATCCCCCTCAGATTTAGTTATAAGTTGGCACAGTGGACAGGCCTTGAAAAACTGAACACAGATCAACCGAGAAAACAGGGAGAAGTTGTGTGGAACAGTGAAAAAAATTAGTAAAATGTACAAACTGAGTAGTCCATGTGCAAGATAGGCAACATCAAGGAGAATGTGAGCTCAGGAGCGCCGTGGTCCCGTGGTTAGCGTGAGTAGCTGCAGAACGAGAGGTCCTTGGTTCACGTCTTCCCTCGCCTGAAAATTTTACTTTCTTTATTTTCGCAAAGTTATGATCTGTCCGTTCGTTCATTGGCGTCTCTGTTCACTGCTATAAGTTTAGTGTCTGTGTTTTGCGACCGCACCGCAAAACCGTGCGATTTGTAGACGAAAGGACGTGCCTCTCCAATGGGAACCGAAAACATTTGATCGCAAGGTAGGTCAACCGATTCCTCCACGGGAAAACAAGTCTGATATATTCTATACGACACTGGTGATGGCATGTGCGTCACATGACAAGAATATGTTGTCGACCCACCTAACTTGTACACTTAGCGAATGGGTAAAAAGATTCTTCTACCTTGCCCGATTTAGGTTTTCTTGTGGATGTGATAATCACTCCCAAAAAAGTGATGAAAACATAAGGGTTTGTCACATAAACTGAAAATAAAAAATTATACTTTTCACTCAGGGGAAGACTTGAACCTAGGACCTCTCGTTCCGCAGCTGCTCTCGCTAACCACGGGACCACGGCGGTCCTTGACTCCCAGCCTCCTTGATGTTGCATATCTTCGCATGGACTACTCAGTTTGTATATTTTACTAATTTTTTTCGTAGTTCCACACAACTTCTTCCTGTTTTCTCGATTGATCTGTGTTCAGATTTTCAAGGCCTATCCACTGTGCCAACTTTTAACTAAATCTGAGGGGGGTGCGATGGAGAGGTTCCCTTGTAAGCACTATGGGACTTAACATCTGCGGTCATCAGTCCCCAAGAACTTAGAACTACTTAAACCTAACTAACCTGAGGATATCATACACATCCATGCCCGAGCCGGGATTTGAACCTGCGACAGTACCAGCAGCGCGATTCCGAACTGAAGCGCCTAGAACCGCTCGGCCACAGCCTCGGGCTAGCTAAGCAGGCGGACTTGCTAGTTAAAATATAGTGTTGCTTCTGAAAGAGCATGGCCAGTTCTTAACCTAGCTGATTATATTTAACAGATGCTGCGGCATGTGAAATCGAGCATTCATGCTTTTCAGCTTTCGTAAGGAAATTTTGAAGACTCTCTTTGCCTACTCCCCACTTACGCGATTCAAAACCGTCTTTATTCATCCCAAACAGTACACAGTAAAAATAAAAAGGTTTGTTCCTTACAATGCTGCCACTTAACCACGGTTTTGAATTGTATCATTGCGTTTGGATACGTCTTCCAAAGAAAGACGAGAGAAGGATGCAGGTTATGGTGTGCGTACTGTAAGACCTTCGGTACACACAGCATGAGATTATTTGACTTGTCGCTCTAACGAAGTAGGCGAGTGTCAGCAATATGTCTCGTGGTCTTATCGTGGCGTGTTTATCTTCTGTCATTAGGTCAGACAATAGAAATGCCACTTGCATGCTTAGAGTAGCAGATTGACGATGACCAACTTTAAACAGAATTTGGTTAATTTTCACACACGTTTATTAAAATAATAAAAAGGCATAGACATTACGTAACTTGATTCTGGATGCTGTTTACAATTGACAATCTGAAGTTCCTTTTGTCTTGGTACGTTAATCTTATTCTCACATGTCTCTGATACTTGACAAAGTGTCTATACATTTCTCTTCAAGGCTATGTACAGGAATATGATAATCTTATTAGGCGCAGACTAAAACTTGACTGTAGACTGGTACAGACTAATGCAGACTGGTACAGACTAATGCAGACTGGTACAGACTAATGCAGATTGACTAATCGGAGGTCTGTACACTCGTTATAATACCTCGAGCGTTCAGGTATCATTGCGCGAGTGTGATCCGCGAGGAGAAAAGGTTCTACGTTAGCAGCAATCTCATTGGCTGAGTGACATATTAATACGCGGATCGGCGGAAGCAGAATTTGGTCCGTCTCTTAGGCTAGGCGCAAATTGAGTCGCGTATAGCGCGTGTGGCACGACGCAGCGCAGCGCGTGTTTTTGTAACATCACAGGTTCAAATGGGGCCGCGCAAATTGCGACGCGACGCGACTGGGACGCGACACGCGCCTGCGCCAGCTCGCGCGGCATTGTGGTTGAGGCACAGTTTCTCGCGCCGCGCGTCGCGCTTGCCTCGCTAGCACCGTGGGAAATTTGAGAAGGGGAGCTGAAAAGTAGCCCAGCCATATGCTCACATCGGAACGGCGCATATCAGCAGTGGAAGTATTGCCAATACGATAAATTTTGCCTTACTGTGTACTGAATTTTATTGCCTTTGGGTAGTGTTTCGTTTTTCGCCATTTAAACGCTCCAGCTTTCTTCGTTAGCACGTTATACTTTTCTGTTATTTATATCTGCATAGTTTTGTTTTGTTTTTCTTCTGTAAAGAAAAATATATACTTCAGTAATTGATGATTAGATTAGATTAGATTAGATTAGATTAATACTAGTTCCATGGATCATGAATACGATATTTCGTAATGATGTGGAACGAGTCGAATTTTCCAATACATGACATAATTAGGTTAATTTAACAACATACTTAAGTTAATATAACAACTTTATTTTTTTGTGTTTTTGTTTTTCTTTATTTTTTTCTTTTTTTAATATTTTTGTTTTTTTTTCTTTTTTTTTCTTAATTTATATCTAAAAATTCCTCTATGGAGTGGAAGGAGTTGTCATTCAGAAATTCTTTTAATTTCTTCTTAAATACTTGTTGGTTATCTGTCAGACTTCTGATACTATTTGGTAAGTGACCAAAGACTTTAGTGCCAGTATAATTCACCCCTTTCTGTGCCAAAGTTAGGTTTAATCTTGAATAGTGAAGATCGTCCTTTCTCCTAGTATTGTAGTTATGCACACTGCTATTACTTTTGAATTGGGTTTGGTTGTTAATAACAAATTTCATAAGAGAGTATATATACTGAGAAGCTACTGTGAATATCCCTAGATCCTTAAATAAATGTCTGCAGGATGATCTTGGGTGGACTCCAGCTATTATTCTGATTACACGCTTTTGTGCAATAAATACCTTATTCCTCAGTGATGAATTACCCCAAAATATGATGCCATATGAAAGCAATGAGTGAAAATCGGCATAGTAAGCTAATTTACTAAGATGTTTATCACCAAAATTTGCAATGACCCTTATTGCATAAGTAGCTGAACTCAAACGTTTCAGCAGATCATCAATGTGTTTCTTCCAATTTAATCTCTCATCAATGGACATACCTAAAAATTTGCAATATTCTACCTTAGCTATATGCTTCTGATTAAGGTCTATATTTATTAATGGCGTCATACCATTCACTGTACGGAACTGTATGTACTGTGTCTTATCAAAATTCAGTGAGAGTCCATTTACAAGGAACCACTTAGTAATTTTCTGAAAGACAGTATTGACAATTTCATCAGTTAATTCTTGTTTCTCAGGTGTGATTACTATACTTGTATCATCAGCGAAGAGAACTAACTTTGCCTCTTCATGAATATAGAATGGCAAGTCATTAATATATAATAAGATCAACAAAGGATCCAAGACTGACCCTTGTGGAACCCCATTCTTGATAGTTCCCCAGTTTGAGGAATGTGCTGATCTTTGCATGTTACGAGAACTACTTATTTCAACTTTCTGCACTCTTCCAGTTAGGTACGAATTAAACCATTTGTGCACTGTCCCACTCATGCCACAATACTTGAGCTTGTCTAGCAGAATTTCATGATTTACACAATCAAAAGCCTTTGAGAGATCACAAAAAATCCCAGTGGGTGGTGTTCGGTTATTCAGATCATTCAAAATTTGACTGGTGAAAGCATATATGGCATTTTCTGTTGAAAAACCTTTCTGGAAACCAAACTGACATTTTGTTAGTACTTCATTTTTACAGATATGTGAAGCTACTCTTGAATACATTACTTTCTCAAAAATTTTGGATAAAGCTGTTAGAAGGGAGATTGGACGGTAATTGTTGACATCAGATCTATCCCCCTTTTTATGCAAAGGTATAACAATAGCATATTTCAGTCTATCAGGGAAAATGCCCTGTTCCAGAGAGCTATTACACAGGTGGCTGAGAATCTTACTTATCTGTTGAGAACAAGCTTTTAGTATTTTGCTGGAAATGCCATCAATTCCATGTGAGTTTTTACTTTTAAGCAAGTTTATTATTTTCCTAATTTCAGAGGGAGAAGTGGGTGAGATTTCAATTGTATCAAATTGCATAGGTATGGCCTCTTCCATTAACAGCCTAGCATCTTCTAATGAACACCTGGATCCTACTATATCCACAACATTTAGAAAATGATTATTAAAAATATTTTCAACTTCTATGCCTCTGTGATGTTTTCAGATCGCAAGAAGGGACAGAGGGTAGTGAATAAGCAAGCAAGGAATATTATAAAATCATGTGATTAAGAATCAAGGCAGGAAAGTAAAGCAAGGTTATATTCTCGCTGCCTAGTAAGCTAGCGTATCTGTACTATCTATTACAAAAATTTAGAAAGGGATAATCTCCACAGGTGTGATCCCTTTGTTCTTGTGGTAAAAAGCGTCCAAGATCTGAAGTATAGAAGTTTTACTGTGATTACTCTGATATGTATGTAATAATGTAATACGATACACTGTGCTACATGCATGTGAACAACATATTTCCACTGCAAGCTAGAAACAGTCGAAAAGCAGTCACAAATAACAATGTTTTAATTGATTCGCCGTGATGAGAAAAAGCATTACAATTGTTGCATGGACATTATCAGCATTAATAAACTATTTATACAACAACAGGCTATACAAATGAAAAAAATGGTCGGTATTATTACGAAAGTAGGAATATCCTAAAAGAGTGTTATGATTAGATATATTTAATTTGTTGAAATGTGCTGCTGACAAAGGCAGATCTACTTTCAAGACTGTTTTTCGAACTCCATCTCACAAGGCACACATGGCTAACTTGTGCATTCCTGTCGCGCGCATTATCCTTCGCTGCTGACAATACACTGACCATTGTGTTGTGCGACAGATCAATTGTTTATTTTTCTCAATAACAACTATTTTATTCGCGATCATGCATTGTCAGTTTGGCAAGCCCTAGATGAGCAAACAGTATCTGGCATGTGCCTATCATTCCGCCTGAAGGAATCAAGAGAAGGATCAAGAGAAGGAATAAAATCCTTTGGTAAGTTTCCATTCCCGTCGCTCAGTGTTAAAAATACGATGGGTTACGGCGATTCCACCAAAATTCCAACAGAATTGCCAATCTGTTTTTGTGTGAGTTGTTAACCTTTTCTCATTCGAAGAAGCATCACCATTTATGAGTAAAGGCCACATTTCTCTTGGTGACTGGTTTAATTGTACTTCCTTTGTCACAATGTAATTTGCCAAACTCATCTCACATCAGCTATTGAGACAGAATACCGAAAACGTAGGGCGTCATTAAACAAGTAATTGGTAATTACAGAGCTCAATAGCTTACTAAAAACCTCATAGTATCGGTTTGCAGTAACATAAAAGAAGAAATTTCATGTTTATTTTCGTACTAGGAAGCTCTTGTTTCGCTAGCTGTCGATAACTCTTAAAAAATTACAGTCACTGGAGTGAAATAAATAAAAAAAGAAGTATAAGTAGTGATATATCGCCATAGATAAGAAAGTTCCGTATGTTTAATAATTGGCAAAACACTCTCCTCCTTGTGTGCTATCATTCGCCAAAATTTCGTTACGATGTCTCGAGCGGTTTAGGAGATACGAGAGATGTTGCGAGTATTTCATTCTCGCGGGCGTGAGATCGGAAGTGAGCGCGCTACATGGGATCCATTTTCTCGAGATCGGAGGCAGATAGAGATCTCCTCCCAAGTCTAAACAAAAATTCAGCATGTTAGCTAAATTTCATACGCAGCAACATATGGTGTAATACGCACCAAACGCAAAATCATAGCGACCCCTAATTTTCGTTGCAAACTTTTTGAGTTTTGCGTAGTGTCTTACTAAAATGTGTACGTCACAATAAGAAAGGTCATTAGCGAGTTGATGGGCACTTCGTCACGTAGCTGACATATAACGCTACAGGTAAGGCAAAAATCATATATTTTCAGAGAATAGTTTCTGTAAAGTCGTTTGAGAAAGATAAGAGGTTGCGCGCGCTTCGGTTCAGAGCGTCACCAGTCGGCGCGTGCGAAGTATGGTGTACGCGTCGCAATATGCGCTGCACCCGCGCGAGCCGTGCGGCACGTGCGTGTCGCGCTGTAGTCTAGTGTCACGTCACACGTGCTATACGCTTCTCAATTTGCGCCTAGCCTAGGCAGCGCCATCTCGTAGTGCGGAGACAGACGAGCGCTGCGCCTGCTCTGTTGTGCTTAGCGGTGCGCGCTCTAGTGGGAAAGTTGTGTACGCGCTGACTACGCGGAACTATGTACACAACACAGGGTTTTCGGTTAAAAAATTCAATGGACCTTGTAATTAAATGGGAATTTGATCCATGGGAGTTTGAGGCAGTCAGCAATACCGTGCGCTACAAGATAATGATTTAAAGATTAGACAACTAACAGTTTTCCTTTCGACAACACAGTGACAAGACACACTGACAATGAAACCTCACATGTGACAGGGCACAGCGAAATATACTTTTGCCGAGCGAGGTGGCGCAGTCATTTGCACACTGGACTGACATTCGGGAGGACGACGGTTCGAACTCGTCTCTGGGCATCCTAATTTAGGTTTTCCGTGATTTCCCTAAATCGTTTTAGGCAATTGCAGGGATTGTTCCTTTGAAAGGGCACGGCCGATTTCCTTCCCAATCTTCCCTAATCCGAGCTTGTGCTCCATCTCTAATGGCCTCTTTGCCGACAGGGCATTAAACACTAATCTCTTCCTCCTCCGAAATATACTTTCCTATCCAGTTCATCACTACTTACCATATATTATAACTAGCAAGTCCGCCTGCTTAGTTGGGTGGTAACGTGGTTGCCTCTCATGGAAGTGGGACTGGGTTCGATTCCCGGTCCGGTTGGAGATTTTCTCCGCTCGTGGACTGGGTGTTGTGTTGCCCTAATTATCATTTGATCCTCATCACCTTAACGCAACTTGCCCAATGTGGCGTCGAATGAAATAAGACTTGCACTTGGCGGCCGAACTTCCCTGGATGGGGCCGCCCTGACAACGATGCCATATGCTTATTTCCATTTTAACTACCAAACGTCGCAGGTTACACCATAACCACGTCTAGTACTGTTGACATGAAAACCTACAGACACGGTACGGAACTTCCAATGTCCGAAATAAGTAAGGTTACTAAATTTTAATCTGAGGAACAATGTAAATACATGGGCTATTTCCTATCATCTAGCAACAACATCGAATGATGCATCCACATTTATTTTCTTTGAATTATGAATGTGTTCTCGTTCTTTGTGTTGTAAATAAACACTTGAATTAAGAATTAATGTTTTCTCATTCTGCCCGGCTTGCTGCTGGTATGCTGGACAATGGTAAGTAGCGCTACCTTTTAGGGAAATGCTGAATGACTTGTCATTCTATTTAGGCGTGTATCCACCTGCCGGCGACAAGTAGAAACAAATCAAATGCCAGCTTTTAAAAACCGTCGAACCCCTGTCCTCCACGTGAAAGGAACGGACATTTGGCGCATACTAGAAACAAGCACGAAATTCCCAACTGCTATCGATTGCAAAGCTAGAGAAATGATGCATTACACTGGAGGGAGCATATACGAAGTTCAAACGTAAAATATTTGAAAACAATTACGACCTTATGTGATTAGATCGGATTAAATTCAGTTACGACGAATTATTTTGGATTTTTGTTTTTTTTTGTTTTTTGTTGATAGGGTCAGCCTTAGAGCTTTAATGAATACTTCACCGTTAGGAAAGGATTGCAGACCTCGCGTTTTAAATGGACTTGACTGTACACTGCCTACACTAAGACAATGCAAGGTCAGAAACAACTTTTTTCTGATTTGATGTGGGCGTATTTAAAAAGGAAAGAGTATTATAGAAAGTAAACATTCTGATAAACACCGTTGGGTTCCCTAAGCTCACTTGCGTCAAAGAAAACGCGAGGCAAGAAGAATTCATTATAGCGTTGACAGAACTACAAGGAAAGTTTTATAAAGTTTGTGAGGACACTTTCACTATGAAATCTGTTTTAGAGCTGTTTTCGAGACCATTTGCCGTTTCAGTTGAAAGCACAAGACAAATTCTTTTACGTTTAAACTGTCCATGACGCCTAGATTGTTTTCCTTAGGTATAGTTTCCACGACTCCATAGTGAGGCTGCAAAAGTACTACGATATTTCGAGCAACATATGTATGTGTGAGACTTTTTTCCATTATGAAACTAGCTAAGTCACTGGATCATCGAGATTGGACTGAGAATCAATGAGCTCGTCACCGGATTAGAGAAATCACATTTCTTGTTATACCAGGTTGAAGGTCGTGTGTGGATGCGGCAGCACCCAGGAAGACGGTTGCTCGTAACATGCACAATGCCACGAACGCAGACCAGTATTATACTACGAGGGACATTCATCTGGGCTCCCACATTCACGGGATCTGTGGCAGTAATCGAAGGACCGTGAGAACTGTGGATTACATCAGCATTATTGTGGACGACCTGCTTCCCTCCATGTTGTACATCGTCGACGGCGGTGGCACCATCCTACAGGAAAGCTGTCCCTGTCACAAGGCCAACACGAGTGTGAAAATCTGCGAAATTACCTGCCAACAATTTATACTAGATAAAAATTATATTATGTCTCAGGGCGTCAAAAGTAATTAAACGGTACTGAAAATTTTTTTTGGCCTCTGATCGATGTTATTGAGAAATATGAAAGAGGAAACGAAGTCATTTGAAGTGCGACCACATTGCTATCTAAATACGGCGCATTCACAATTGGCGGGGTCAGGGGGAGAGAGCGGGACTGTGCATCCAGGCTTTGGCATATGGAAGGCGAGTCAGGAACAGCTTGCGAGCTACATGTGTCGTACTTGGAGGACGCTACTGAACTCCCTCCTCCCCCCCCCCCCGCCCCCCTCCAAGAATAAAAAATTATCTACGCCCTGGTAGTAGCAGCAGTAGTAGTAGATTCAATATATTCTAACAATGGGCTCCATGGCGAATTCAGATTGTAACAGGGTTTTCTTACGTCTGAGCTCAACATCTCACTTTTTAGAAAGGGATGCTGACTCCGTTTCTCAGACTAGCGAATGGGGAATTGTGGTACGTAAAATGGAGAGCGGACGTTATTGGTACAGCTTATAGTGTGTGTGGTGTTACACTATGAGACAATGAGCGTGTAAAGTGTGCAGTGATTGGTAGTGAGAAATGTATGAACGATGTAGCACTGGCCTTCTATGTTATTCAATAATTTAATTGTAAACCTTTATTTTACACTAGGGATCTGAATGAGGCAGTTCTGTTTTAAACAGAGTGGTCTTGTATTCTGGAGGATGGAGGGTCTAATGTTCATCTCGCCATCCTGATTTACGTTTTCCTAAATTATTTCAGGCCAGAAACTTCCTGGCAGATTAAAACTGTATGCCGGACCGAGACTCGAACTCGGGATCTCTGCCTTTCGCGGCCAATTCCAGGTTGCGTCCTACTATAGGCCCACGGCCAACTACCTGTCCCATTCTTGTCAATCTGTATTTGTAGTTACGTGTACGCACTTTATTCAACGTGTAAACGTCACTACAGATATTCAGATTTAGGTTATGACATGTTCGATACGCCTGCCATCATTGGCGACGATGTGGCACATATGTATAGCGAAATTCTGCAGGACCCGCTGAAGTCTCGGAACATCGATTCTGTCGACGACCTCCTGTATGGCTGTTTTCAGCTCACCAATGGTTTTGGGGTTATTGCTGTAGACCTTGTCTTTAGTAGAACTCCACAAAAAGGAGTCGCATGTGTTCATGCCGGCCAATCGAGGCCCATGCCAGTGGCCTCTGGGTCCCTCAGAGCCAGAATGCGGTCCCCAAAGGACATAAAACACTCTCCTACTTCGATGGAGTCCAGCTCCGTCTTGCATGAACCTCATCTTGTCGAAATCAAGGTCACTTTGGATAATGGGGGTGAAATCATCTTCCAAAACCTTCACGTACCATTCAGTAGTCACCGTGCCATCAAGTACTATCGCACCGATTATTCCGTGACTCCACATTGCACACCACACAGTCACCCGTTGAGGGTGAAGAGACTTTTCGATCGCGAAATGAGTATTCTCAGTCTCACATATGCGCCAATTTTGCTTACGCTAAACCAAACCATACTGCGCATACTAATTGTCATCATGCACCGCGGCCAACCGTACAGTTTGAACGTCCTAACGCAAACAGTTCAGAAGTTATGACCATTTTATTTCATATAGTTCAATAATTGTCACAGTGTACCAGTTACGTTATTTTTGGTGCTCTTAAATTATACGTAATACTCAAACATGTCCAGTATCGTCCTAAAAGTGTTCTATGGATGAACTTAACTACTACCACTGCTGTTACCTATTGTTATTTTCCAAATAGAAAAAAAAAATTCTGATGTCGCTGAGAAGGGTTTAAAACATATTTTTCGAATAAGTATTTCAATCTAAATTGGTCTCAAATGTTTTTCAGTGATTTATGGGTATCATTGTTTAATTTTTTAATTCCTCGTGCATTTTTTATTGAATACATAACGTCTTTTTTGACAACCAACGCCAATGTCTGTGGCAACACTAGGGAGTCGGGACACACGGTCACAAACGCTGAGTACAGCAGAGCTTTTCTTCCTGAAAATGGTCTCAAATTTGTGGAAAAATGGAGCCAAGGATACATATTACGAGGCAGAAAGGGAAACTGTAACACGGTCTCTTCAAAAATTGTAGTTTTGCATTAGATATGCTGATGATATAAATATGATATTTAATAAATGTGCTTCATTTGTATCGCAGATCGTCATGTTATTATTCTGCCCTATGCTTAGCGAATAATCTAATATTAATTCACTTTAGAGACTAACATTTTTCTGATCTCAATAGCTTACTGGCAGCAGCATATTTATTTTGCACCCCAAAAACAAGCCTAACACTCTTATGGTTTAGAGAGTTTAGCTTTGCGCAGTACATTTTACAGTCAGTCCGGGTAACTTTATATCCGTTAGCGTATCTTTGTACAACTAACGTCTTTTGTTTAAAATGGCTGCTAGTCTACCTACCTGCTTTATTTTGTACTAGAAATAACACTTTTATTGTTGTTGTTGTGGTCTTCAGTCCTGAGACTGGTTTGATTCAGCTCTCCATGCTACTCTATCATGTGCAAGCTTCATCTCCCAGTACCTACTGCAACCTACATCCTTCTGAATCTGCTTAGTGTATTCATCTCTTGGTCTCCCTCTACGATTTTTACCCTCCACGCTGCCCTCCAATACTAAATTGGTGATCCCTTGACGCCTCAGAACATGTCCTACCAACCGATCCCTTCTTCTGGTCAAGTTGTGCCACAAACTTCTCTTCTCCCCAATCCTATTCAATACTTCCTCATTAGTTATGTGATCTACCCATCTAATCTTCAGCATTCTTCTGTAGCACCACATTTCGAAAGCTTCTATTCTCTCCTTGTCCAAACTATTTATCGTCCATGTTTCACTTCCATACATGGCTACACTCCACACAAATACTTTCAGAAAAGACTTCCTGACACTTAAATCTATACTCGATGTTAACAAATTTCTCTTCTTCAGAAACGCTTTCCTTGCAATTGCCAGTCTACATTTTATATCCTCTCTACTTCGACCATCATCAGTTATTTTGCTCCCCAAATAGCAAAACTCCTTTACTACTTTTATTAACTACGTAATTTCTAGTTAGTATTTAAGTTATCTTTCCAACTTCCTGCGTTTGATTATTCTTTAATTGGGTGGGCTGTACAGATAGCTTCTGGCGACAGTCACGTAAGTTGAGCAATGACAGGTCACTACAAACATACTGATCCTTCAAAGTAAAGTTGCAGTACTAAATTAACACTGTTTGTTTGTACTTTTTAACATCTGAATTCCTTCTGGTACGATCTAAATTTACCCGGAGCATTACATATAGGTAAAATTCTTTGTTTTTTAAGACTGGTCTGAAGTTATTCTGAATGAGAGTGTCACTTTGTACCAGCATTAAAACTGGAATTTTACTCGAACAGTGCATAGTACACATTTTCACTAGTCCAAGCACACAGTACTGTAGATGTAAAATGTTGCATTGCCTGTTTTGGTGACAGAGGGAGGTGGCGCAATGGTTAGAACACTGGACTTGAATTCGGGTAGACGACGGTTCAAACCCGCTTCCGGCCATCCAGATAGATTTTCCGTGATTTTCCTAAATAGTTTCAGGCTCGGCCCATTTCCTTCCCCATCCTTCCCTAATTCGAGCTTGTGCTCCGTCTCTAGTGACCTCGTTGTCGACGGGACGTTAAACACCATTTTCCTCCTCCCCCTCGTCCTCCTGATTTGATGACTAATTTAATGTCCAGTATTTTCAAAGAATGGTAAATAGTCTCACAAAGTTACCCCCATTGACTATACTGACTTGTTGCCAACAGACAACAACAACTTAGATCGCTTTTCCCTCGCGATTACAACTCTTCACAGCTGTGCTGGACACACGGGAGCAGCGGAGTTCTGGTGCCTTCCTGTAGTTCCGACATTCCGCTCATTTGTCAGCAATGAACGATGCCCATCGTGAATACGGGTGATTTGCACCGGCGCGGCGCTTGTCGTACCCGGCTTGTATACGGCTGACAGCGGGGGCGGCTTACGAACTTATTGTGCTGTAAATTGCCGAGAATGTGGAGCAGCCTGCACCGAATGCCACAAATATCTCTTTCATGGCGGCCTCTCTTGACGCTCCGTGTCACTCGATGGACAGCTAATGTGTCACCCCGTGAGTGGCCATAACTTCCGCAACAATGTGTTGGGTCTTCCATCCGGAATTTACGGCTGGCATAAATAGGCTGTGGCATTTCTCTCTCATTAGCAGAGGGGCTAACATTATATTTGTCTGATTTCTGCTGCATAGGGGAAAAGATTTCAGGTTAAGCATGTGCACAGACATTAAAATACAGTGTTTCTAATCAGAGCAGTGTCTTATAAATATTATTTGCTGTAGTCCGTCCTATCAATAGCATTTTTACATTTCGTAAAGTATCGGCGTTGCATTGCTACATATCACAACTAGTGCACTATGTAGTTGCCCACACAACCGTTACATATAATCAAATAAGTTCTAAAATGAGAAATGTTTTATCTTTGAGAAAAGGTCTTTGTCGTACCCAGCAGTGAGGCCGGCCACTGTGACCGAGCGGTTCTAGACGCTTCACTCCGGAACCGCGCTGCTGCTACGGTCGCAGGCTCAAATCCTGCCTCGGGCATGGATGTGTGTGCTGTCCTTAGGTTAGTTGGGTTTAAATAGTTCTTAAGTCTAGGGTACTGATCACCTCAGACGTTAAGTCTCATAGTGCTCAGAGCCCAGCAGTGAATGCCGACTGGTTTCCGTAGGCGCTCAGTACTTGCGAAACAGTAGTAAGAAACAGTGAATGTAGAGAACAAGACGTTCGTTAGCTTCTGCATTAGCTGTTGTAATCAGTTACTCCTATCACCGCGTTTTCCATCTTACGCTTACTATGATTAAAGAGTATTTTACTCGCTTTCGTTTATAAAGTATCTTCTGTGATAATTGTAGAAATTTGGATATGTAATATCACTATACATTTTGCTCTTTGTCGATTAAAACTATATTTGGCGTACTATTTGCGGTGTTTTTACCTATGTTTTGATTTTCTGCAGACCACGGCTTTTCCCTCCTTTGTAAGATGAGACAGCTCAAAAGAAACTTGATTGCACATTCACCCTTGGCAATTTTCCACTTATTTGAACTTGCTTTCTCTTTCGCTACATTGGCGTAACTTCCACAGCACTTCACTTTGTAAAAACATCACATAGTCAGCACTGTGTTTGCATCCTCGTATATTCTCTGGTCTTCTGTGTAACTTGTGAAAAATGTCAATCGGTGAATTTACTTTTCGTTATTTGTGTGTGTGTGTGTGTGTGTGTGTGTGTGTGTGTGTGTGTGTGTGCGTGTGTGCGAGCGCGGGCTTGCGCGCGCGGCATGTGAGACAGAGAGAGTGGATATATGAGTGGGTGTCACTGAGAGTGTGAAATAGTGAAGGTGTCTTAGACGTCCTGCAGAGATGTGTGTGGAGGGGGAGGGGGCGAGATTAATGCTTCCAGTATTTTTTTTTCCTGGCAGGGGGGGAAGGGGGAGGGGGCAGTGACCATAGGAACAGCACCTGGGAGGATATGGCAACGAGCAATCGAAACTGAGTGTAAATGGCGGGAAATGATAGTAACTGGATGAGATGTGTGCAGGTGTGCCCTAATTGGTCTATTAATTGAAAAAGAATGTTGTTTACCATGTTGGTCTGACCGTTTCTAAAAAAAATGGTTCAAATGGCTCTGAGCACTATGGGACTCAACTGCTGTGGTCATCAGTCCCCTAGAACTTAGAACTACTTAAACCTAACTAACCTAAGGACATCACACACATCCATGCCCGAGGCAGGATTCGAACCTGCGACCTTAGCAGTCGCACGGTTCCGGACTGCGCGCCTAGAACCGCGAGACCACCGCGGCTGACCGTTTCTGTTGTTTCTTGTCCATTACTGTTTTCTGGTTGTGGAAATTCCCTTGTAGGATGAAAAGACGTCTTTTGTTGCCCTTATCTTTGATTTCTTTGCCGGTGCCTGTGGTGGTAATTTTATGTTGGTGCTGGTGTAACCATTCGGCAAAGACTTATCCTGTAGCGAGCGAGATTTCACAGTGGCTAGCACACTGGACTCGCATTCGGGAGGACGACGGTTCAATCCCGTGTCCGGCCATCCTGATTTAGGTTTTCCGTGATTTCCCTAAATCGCTCCAGGCAGATGCCGAGATGATTCCTTCGAAAGGGCACGGCCGACTTCCTTTCCCGTTCTTTCCTCATCCGATGAGACCGATGACCTCGCTGTCTTGTCTCCTCTCCGTGCTGGTACATGCTCTTTGTATCTCGTGTCAAGTATTCTCTTGGTCTGACCTGTATGTCTTCCATCACCTGTATACAATTTAGTTGGTACACTATGTGATCAAAAGTATCCGGACACCTGGCTGAAAATGACTTACAAGTTCGTGGCGCCCTCCATCGGTAATGCTGCGATTCAGTATGATGTTGGCCCACCCTTAGCCTTCATGACAGCTTCCACTCTTGCGGGAACGTTCAATCGGGTGCTGGAAGGTTGCTTGTGGAATGGCAGCCCATTCTTCCCGGAGTGTTCGCTGAGGAGAGGTATCGATATCGGTCGGTGAGGCCTGGCACGAAGTCGGCGTTCCAAAACATCCCAAGGGTGTTATATAGGATTCAGAATAGGATTCTGTGCAGGCAAGTCCACTACAGTGATATTGTCGTGTAACCACGTCACCACAGGCCGTGCATTACGAACAGGTGCTCGATCGTATTGAAAGATGCAATCGCCATTTCCGAATTGCTCTTTAACAGTGAGTGATAGTGCTGTGATAGTGCCACGCAAAACAAGAAGGGGTGCAAGCCCCCTCCACGAAAAACACCACCACACCAGAACACTAACGCCTCCGAATTTTACTGTTGGCACTGCACACGCTGGCAGATGACGTTCACCGAGCATTCGCCATACCCACACCCTGGCATTGTATCGCCACGTTGTGTACCGTGGTTCGTCGCTCCACACAACGTTTTTCCACTGTTCAGTGGTCCAATGTTTACGCTCCTTACACCAAGCGAGGTGTCATTTGGCATTTACCTGAGTGATGTGTGGTTTATGAGCAGCCGCTCGACCATGAAATCCAAGTTTTCTCAACTCCCGCCTAACTTGCATAGTACTTGCAGTGGATCCTGATGCAGTTTGGAATTCCTATGTGATGGTCTGGATAGATGTCTGCCTATTACAGATTACGACCCTCTTTAACTGTCGGTGGTCTCTGTCAATCAAGAGACGAGGTCGGCCTGTACCATTTGTGCTGTACGTTTCCTCTTCATTATAAAAATGGTTCAAATGGCTCTAAGCACTATGGAACTTAACATCTGAGGTTATCAGTCACCTAGACTTAGAGCTACTTTAACCTAACTAACCTATAGACATCACACACATCCATGCCCGAGGCAGGATTCGAACCTGCGACCGTAGCAACAGCGCGGTTCCGGACTGAAGCAGCTAGAACCGCTCGGCCACAGCGGCCGGCTCAATACACTATCACGTCGGAAACAGTGGACCTAGGTATGACACAAGTGATACCCAATCATCTGACCACGTTCGAAGTCCGTGAGTTCCGCGGAGCGCCCCATTCTGCTCTCCCACTATGTGTAATGACTACTGAGGTCGCTGATATGGAGTACCTGGCAGTAGGCGGCAGCATAATGCACCTAATATGACAAACGTATGTTTTTGGGTGTGTCTGGATACTTTTGATCACATAGTGTACATTCCTCGTTTCTCATATGGAGCTGTTTTTTTCTATTTCTGTTGGATAGTACTGTTGAATGCATTGCCAAGCGAAAGGACCTGGGTTCGCTTCCCTGCAGGGTCGGAGGTTTTCTCCGACGAAGCTATGACGAAGAAAGAGCACGTTTTGCGAATGTTAGCAGAGGGGACGTACGTTCTACTGTACAGACGCGAGGTAAATTCAAGGTAATAGTTTAATTTTATTAGGAACTTGTTTCATTTCATTTTAGACGAACGAGGTGTCCACGATAACATTATCTGATTTTCCTGAAGTTTACCGTTACAGCCATGTCAGGCAAGAATGCTCAAGATTTATTTTCACATGTCTTTTACACACTGAACAGTGACGGGTTAAAGCTTGTAATATATTCCAGAATGAGATCTTCACTCTACAGGGGAGTGTGCGCTGATATGATACTTCCTGGCAGATTAAAACTGTGTGCCGGACCGAGACTCGAACTCGGGACCTTTGCATTTCGCAGGTAAGTGTGAGAGGTGGCATGAGCCCCCTCTCATACTTCTATCTTACGATTCCCCTCTCTAATTGCATGCGGTGAAAAGTTGCTATTCCTTCACACGCGGACTTCCCACGCAGCGTCTCTCGTCACCCGGGTGGTCCGGTGACAGGCGGGCTCTGCTAAGCCGACGGGTGTGAGGAAGTCGAGTGAATGCTTTGCAGACGCCGACATTGTCAAAAGACACGCCCGGAGGGGTCTGAAGTAGCGGCTGGGCTAGAGGTTCCGTTACTTCGCAGAATCTTAGCGAAAACACTTTCTGGCGGGCTACCAGCGAGGCGTGGGAATGACTTGTGTACCCAGGCAGTTGTGGCGATAAAATTCCCGCGCTTTCTGCAAAATAGTAACTGTGATTGGCTTGCTCAGGGCATAGCTCCGCAACGTAGCAAAATCAGCGCAGAAATTGGCGCCAAGAATCTCCATTGGTGGAATGGTAGTGCTCCAGCAATGGAGTGGAATTTTCCGCTGGTTTTCGAGTTGCTGACTGGAACGTTTAACCACGGCCACTGTGGTGGGGGCGGGAATGTTTGGTGTTCGGCATTGTACGGGTGCTCTGGGTAATCGGCTCTCGCCTTTCGGTCGAGGACGTCGAAGTAAGCAGCCATCGCCTACGGTACGCCAGATCGTGTTCTGGCAGTTCAGAAGACAGTTTGGTAATGTATGTCCGCAGCACCGGCAGATAGGGATTTTCCTAGGTGATAATCAGAGCTCAGCAGAGCGCGCCTGTTCGTCTTTTTCTAACTTTGTTCTGTCTTGAGTAGCAGCAATTAATGTTGGGTTGGCTGTGTGTTTTCTCTTAAGATTTGAGTTGCAAGGAATTGGCTCCACATACCACTTCGTCATAATCCTCACAATCTAGTTTCGGGACAACTTCACATTCACAGCGTTTGTTTGAGTATCCAATTTGAGTCAATTTGATGTATTGTAAGGGTTTCGAGTGTTTTTGTTTATTATTTTGTGTTTGGTCTTAATAAATCATATTGTTATTTTGGACAAAACTTTCATTCTGTTAATCTGTAGAGCAACCCTATCATTCCTCACTATGTTAATGAAACCTTCGTTTATTTAACTTATTTATCAAATTAAATTATTGCAGGTGCCAAACTCTCTTCTACTCCACTGGCAGGGTTGATTAGAGTCAGTTCGCGTATTTTTTTTTATCCTTGTGCAACAGCAAAAGTCGGAGTTAGAATAGGGGGGCCTTAGAGCATCATTTACATATGTGGATTCTAGAAGAATTTAGTGTTAAATACACTTCTAGCCCCGGCACCTCGCAAAAAATGGCGACCCTGCCAGGATCTTTCCTGTGAATCGCTGATAAGCAAGTATTACTAGTAGTAGGGACACTCAGAATTTTTTTTTTTGCTTAATTTTTTTAATGATTAACACCCAAGTTCTTTTTCTTATAGTTCCGTGATTAGTTTTAAGTAGCGGCGCATGATTACAGTTTTTGTTTTCAGTGTATATATTTTTTTGTTCATTGTTTTTTGTGTTTCGTTGATGTGGTGTCCGTACCACATCGCACTTTGTCGGATTTGTGTGCGGTTTCTGTACCACATCAAATTGTGCTTGTAATTACAGCGTTGGAACAGCGTTGTTGAAATTTTATGTCTATGTGTAAAAATACAGGGAGTAGATTATTTTTATTGTGTATTTTAGATAAATTTTGTTTCTCATGAATGATCACGAGAAGTAAGGCACGACTATTAGTGAGCGAAGCTAAAACAAAAGTGGATACTATAATGGATAAGAGACACGTTACTGACGGGGATAGGTTCGCAGATGAGATGGGCACATTTTTAGCAGGACAGGACGACAGGGTCATTGATGAGCACGGTGATTTGGACGCGATCTTTGAGCAACGTCGCGGCCATGATTATGATAGTGAATTGGAGGATGGAACAGAGACAGGCACACAGGTCGAGACGGTAGCAGAAGTTTATAGTCAAACGAACGAGGGCAGACAGAGGCCAGCTCGGTCACGTCAGAGCTCTAGCGCCCAGGTGTCCAGAGTTACATCGCCCATGTTTGAAGAGGATCAAAAAGATGACGTAAACCCAATACTGAGCTTCCTACGATCAATGAAAGAAGAAGCTGATGAACAACGTAAGAAGGAGAAAGAAGAAGCTGACAAACAGCGTAAGAAGGACACGGAGGCAATAATTTCGCATATAGGGGAAATTCGTGGGGAATTATTAACAATAAAGAAAGAATGTGGAGAAGCAAAACAAATGTCAATGGTAGCACAAAAAGTAGCAGTCCTAGCCAAAACTGCAGCAACAGGGGCAATGAAAATCGCAAGAGTAACTTCTCAAGTCGCAGGGCGCTTGCGACGTGCGACACAAGTCCACTCCAAATCCCTAGCGGCCTTAAAGACTCAAGGTAATATTGCGGTTACGAACATCACGAAACGAATGAAAGAAGTAGAGAGTCGGATAGCAAAACTAGAGCGAAACGGGCACACGAGCACTGCGCGTTCGGATACCAATGATGGAGTACACAGGATTGTGTCTCCGAGGAAAAGCCCGCCGTGCTCTAGCCCAGTGACAGCGTGCGGAACGAACAATGCACACGCAGAAACAGCGAGTAATAGCTCCAATAATTGCAGCCCACTTAGAAGAGTGACTGCTGAATGCCACCTCCACTGTGATACTGAGGTAGCACATCACAGTTATCAGCAAGATAGAACAGGACACTCAGCAGACGTGCAAGTATCGGAAACGAGTGACAACACCAGTGCGAGGATCAGACAGGATTTTGATCACAATCATTTCCTGTCGATACTAAAATTCCAGAAGTTCAAAGAAAATGGAGGGTCGATGCATCCGAAGAGCTGGGTGATGCAGTTTACAAATTCATTACCGGCATCATGGCCAACCCAGGCAAAATTAGAATTCATGTGTGGACACATCGAAGGCCAAGCAGCGGAAAAGATGCGGGGCGTGGCAGCGACGTGTCGGACTTATCAGGAATTTGTTGGTGCATTCCTGCGGACCTACTGGTCAAAGGAAACGCAAGATAGGATTAAAGAGGAAATAATATTTTGTCCTGAACTGGAAGTGTCCGGGCATAGGAGCGCAACCAAATTTTTTGATGAGTTACTCAAGAAGAATCAGTTTTTAGATAGTCCATACAGCAACGGAGAAATCATTAAATTTTGCTTTTCCAAATTGCCAGTTAGGTATCAACAGACACTTGTCGGGAAGTGTGGATCTGACATAGATGCATTCAAGAGTCTACTGCGCGAACTCGAAGTAGTCTTCGATAAACAAGACGCAAAGGACAGGAAGAAGGCGCAAAATAACAAATACCACGGGCCAGCAAGGGAAGACGACAACAGATCGCATAATCGCACTGGTCAGTTAGGAAACCAGGGTTACGGAAATCAAGGTTACGCTATTCAAGGATATGGAAACCAGAGACACAGAAACCAGAACGTCAGGGAACAGGTTCAATCTAGACAAGCAATCTGGGACAGGAGGAATGACGAACGGCAAAGCGACCGTAATTGGAGAGAGCGAAATCAAGGACAACAGGAGAACCAGGAGATTGAAACTAGACCTCGAAATCCTAATGCACGTCAGAGGAGGGGGAGTCTAAGAAGGGATTGACGCTAGTCCATAGGACTCCACCACTTCTCTCACACAAAGAAGTTCGTGGAATAATTGTAGTTTAAGTGGTGTACATAGTAGAATAGGCAAAGATATGAACCTTTCTTCGGGGAACAATAATCGTTGCATTAATAGATTCAGATTGTTAAAGTATTAACACGCTGCGTTTTCTCGCATAAGAATTTTCTGCTATTAACTTTTTTTGTCTATGTTCGGGATCTCCTCTGTTGTTGCGATAAGAGCACTACCTTTCCATGAGCAATGTTTTTGTCCTTTCCTATCTGGTGCCCATGTTAAGGGATAAAGATGAGGGTCGAGATGTCGCACTAACGGACGCATACAAGAACGTGCTCTTAGAAGCGTTCTGAGAAGTCGTGATACGCTCCATAGCGGCCACAACCAGTTCGTGAGACGTTCATACCAATGCTTGCAGGCACGCGTCAGTGCACTGCAAGATTGTGGTATATTGCGTGATTTCGAGGACGAATATGGGCAGTATAGTTTTTTGCAGAGCTGCGCCAGCATCGTTGTCTTGCAAGTCGGGGTGAACCTGTGAGCGTTTGACTCCAATGGTGCGCTAGACGAGAGAAATGCGGGCATAAAGCCTACCATGCCAATGTGCTGGTTGGGGATTTAGCGTGCTGCTCGTGACTGTCACAGATGAATAACCAGGGACTTATACTTGGATATTCGTGACATACTGTGTAGCTGGCGTGTGTTGGGCGACTGAATCCTCAACAGGAACCAGTCCTGCCTTGGTCATATTACATTGCCTCTGGAAAGGTGTGCTTTGATCGCGAATGCTGCATAACATAGAAAAAGAAGTTGCAACTATAAATTTATTGTCTTGTATAGCCATGGCTAACCCAGTCTCTGGAGTTTCAGTGAGGCGTAGTGAGAACTCGGAGGCCATGTCGTACGGCGCGCACATCACTGTCGTCAATAGCGGCGAGCAGCGAGACATCTCAGCGTAACAGGAATTATGTAAGAGAATTGTATAAGGTAAACAAAAAAAAAAAAAAAAAAATAAAAAAAAAAAAAAATAAATAAATAAATAAATAAAAGGGAAAGTACGATATACTAGGATAAGTTAAACTGTAGGATTTAACAATAACTAGATTATTATTGTGGGGGTTTTCTACCACAAGTGTGGCGCGCGCCTGTTGAGATGCTATTTTTCAGGTCACCAAACCACAGACCCGAGATGGAGGGACGACGGGCGAGCGAAAGTAGCATAGTTGCATGTTCCTTATAGCACAGTAAAACTTAGACCTGCGTAACAACATAATTGAATTAAAAGACATAGAATGTAGATCGTTGGCAAATGGTAGTTAATTCTTGAGCATGTCTACTGTCGATCTATATAATTAATAGTAATATTAGTGCGGGGCGGCACATTTAGTTCTGCATCCAATATAGCGTCACACACCATGTACAATAGTGAGATCGGTCTCTACACAAATATCAAGATAAATTATTTCCATGATTTTTGTTATGATAGCTACAGATAAATAACTATAAAATTAAAATTAGAGTGTCTGAAATGACAGACCATCAATGTATCGTGATGTAAATTTATTATAACATAGAAGGTCATGGGGAAAAGTTAGGCATAAGATTTTTGTAAGAATTGTGCAGATGACGGGGATCGTGGCAATGCAGAGGCCAGCCGGAGGTCATCGGCTACCTGCAAGAAGAAAGCGTCAGCGCGCTACCTGACGTGAAGGGCGCGAGAACATCCGGTCCTACAAGCTGACAGTCACCGGGCCGTATACCTGAGGGATTACGCGGGATCCTCGCCGGGCCACAAGCGAAAGTGAGGCTGGCCGTTGACACTGACACGCGACCCACACGCGACAGCCTGCTAGCTCTCCAGACGCGGCAGCCGTTTGGAGGGATTCCCTGCGGCAGACCACGTTGTCGTGAGTACACGAAGAAGATCACATATCGTGTCAGAACCTGCGCCCCATGTGCCTCAGGACAGAAAGGGACGCTATATACTCACCTGTTTGGGTTTTTACAGCTCACTAGCATTGGCCGATCTGCATACACAAAGCAGTATTGTGCCACACTAACAAATGTATGGTCTCATTTCTAACTTCTCCTCTCTATTAGAGAGCAGTTTTAGCAATCGTCGCTCCTAGTTCGATCCTGTAAGGATGACCTCACACACTTGTGGAGTCACTCCACGTGCCATCATCCCTCGTCGAACTGCAATATTGGGAAACATAAAGTACTGTCCAGCGAGAGAAGAGGCCTAGACTAGCGATGTATCCCAACAAGTAGACCTCAGAGACAATTAATCGACGTGAGGAGAACCTATCACTGTGTCTTCCTACCATATTGCTGTCATCATATGCGTGGGTCTTGGTCCAATCTCAACAGAGTACTGCAGTTGCTCCAGCATACCCTATTGCTGTTGCAACAACGTAGCAACAACACCCGACGTTTAGCCCTATGTGATGTCAGTAATGTGTAATTTGTGAAGTGCTTCGAATATTTCTAACAATGTGATTTAGTGCCTCATTCTCAGCACAGTCATGAACATTGTGCAATGTGCACGCACAACTTGATGCCCCATGAACCTTGTTTTTTTTTTTCTTTCTTTTCTTTCTTAAATTTCTTTCTCTAGTGTTGTTTTTGTAATGCATGTTATACCTGGTATGTGGTTGTGTTTTACACTGTACTTCTTATTACAAATTACTGTATTGTTCTCCACACCATGTTTTTTTTTTGTATTTTGTATTTATTGTTGTGTGTATGCAAACAGTGTGCCTGAAGTCCCCATAAACTGAAGCAGATACCACCACTGTCAATGTGAATGGACCATCAGTTCAGGGAACATTTTGTAAAGGTTATTCTTGCTGCAGGGAGACAGAATGAATCGGAGGTTGTAATTAGATTCTGAAAGCTCACAAAGAGATTGTTAACTTAAAAAGTATCATGTGTGAGTGAGTTCAGGTTAGTTTCAGGATTCAAATTGTTGTAAAATCTTGGGCATTTAATTGCGGAGCACTCCAACTCTGATTGTAAAGAATAAATTGCTCCATATTTGGCTCACATGCCTGGGCCATATTTAGAGAGTGAATATCTGTGTGAATCGGTGTTTGGAAGGGGCTCCCTGGGTATGGATGTGTGACGTGAGTGTTAGAGTTCCATATTAAGAAGGTGAAGTTGGCTACATCATAAATAATCCTCCTTCTATGAGCTGCATTTTTCAGTTGCAGTGATTTTCTTTACAGAGTGCGGCATGTGGAGTCAATTTGCAAGATTGTTCTTGGGCGATTGACTCACTACCTTGCTCCTAAGTGAGCCAACCGCTCACCAATGAGAGGTGGCATGAGCCCCCTCTCATATTTCTATCTTACGATTCTCTTCTCTAATTGCAATGCGGTGAAAAGTTGCTATTTCTTCACACGCGGACTTCCCACGCAGCGTCTCTCGTCACCTGGGTGGTCCGGTGACAGGCGGGCTCTGCTAAGCCGACGGGTGTGAGGAAGTCGAGTGAATGCTTTGCAGACGCCGACATTGTCAAAAGACACGCCCGGAGGGGTCTGAAGTAGCGGCCGGGCTAGAGGTTCCATTACTTCGTAGAATCTTAGCGAAAACACTTTCTGGCGGGCTACCAGTGAGGCGTGGGAATGACTTGTGTACCCAGGCAGTTGTGGCGGGAAAATTCCCGCGCTTTCTGCAAAATAGTAACTGTGATTGGCTTGCTCAGGGCATAGCTCCGTGACGTAGCAAAATCAGCGCAGAAATTGGCGCCAAGACTCTCCACTGGTGGAATGGTAGTGCTCCGGCAATGGAGTGGAATATTCCGCTGGTTTTCGAGTTGCTGATTGGAACGTTTAACCACGGCCACTGTGGTGGGGGCGGGAATGTTCGGTGTTCGGCATTGTACGGGTGCTCTGGGTAATCGGCTCTCGCCTTTCGGTCGAGGACGTCGAAGTAAGCAGCCATCGCCTACGGTACGCCAGATCGTGTTCTGGCAGTTCAGAAGACAGTTTGGTAATGTATGTCCGCAGCACCGGCAGATAGGGATTTTCCTAGGTGATAATCAGAGCTCAGCAGAGCGCGCCTGTTCGTCTTTTTCTAACTTTGTTCTGTCTTGAGTAGCAGCAATTAATGTTGGGTTGGCTGTGTGTTTTCTCTTAAGATTTGAGTTGCAAGGAATTGGCTCCACATACCACTTCGTCATAATCCTCACAATCTAGTTTAGGGACAACTTCACATTCACAGCGTTTGTTTGAGTATCCAATTTGAGTCAATTTGATGTATTGTAAGGGTTTCAAGTGTTTTTGTTTATTATTTTGTGTTTAGTCTTAATAAATCATATTGTTATTTTGGACAAAACTTTCATACTGTTAATCGGTAGAGCAACCCTATCATTCCTCACTATGTTAATGAAACCTTCGTTTATTTAACTTATTTATCAAATTAAATTATTGCAGGTGCCAAACTCTCTTCTACTCCACTGGCAAGGTTGATTAGAGTCAGTTCGCGTATTTTTTTTATCCTTGTGCAACACCAAAAGTCGGAGTTAGAATAGGGGGGGCTTAGAGCATCATTTACATATGTGGATTCTAGAAGAATTTAGTGTTAAATACACTTCTAGCCCCGGCACCTCGCAAGTGCTCTACCATCTGCCAGGAAGTTTCTTGTAATATATTACTACAGATTTAAATTTATTTGCGAATGTTATTACGAATGCGGACTTCGCGCTCGTAACGGATACACCTTGCGATTAGGTGAACCAGGGATGCCATGCGGAACTAAGACTTTTGTATTAAATGCTGCTTCGAGCTGCTAACCGAAAAAGCTAGCGAAACTAAATTTCATTTGATCTCGTACTTACTTCTACAATGAGGTGACGAAAGTCATGGGATAGCTCCTAATATCTTATCGGACATTCTTTTGCCGGGGGAAGTTCGAAGTGTCGTAGACATAACAAGTCGCTGAAAATCACCTGCAGAAATACTGAGCCATGCTACTTATACCACAGGCGTCCATAATTGCAAAGGTGTTGGCGATGCTGGATTTTGTGCGCGAACTGACTTCTCGATTACGTCTCATAAATGTCCGAGGGGATTCATGTCAGGCGATCTAGGTGGTCAAATCATTCGCTCGATTTGTCCAAAATGTACTTCAAACGAATCGCGAACAATTGTGGCACGGTGACAGGGCGCACTGTGATCTATAAAAAATTCTATCATTTTTTAGGATCACGAAGTCCACGAATGGCTGTAAATGGTTTCCAAGTAGCCGGACGTAACATTTGGCGTCACTGATCGGTTCAGTTGGACTAGAGGACTCTGTTCATTCCATGTAAACACAGTCCGCACTAATATGCTTGCGCAGTGCCTTGTTGACAACTTGGCTCCATGGCTTCATGGGATCTACGCCACACTGGAACGCTACCGTCAATTCTTACCAACTGAAATCGGGTATCGTTTGATCAGCCACGGTTTTGAAGTCGTGCAGGGTCCAACCGACATGGTCACGACCCCAGCAGAGACGCTGCAGGCGATGTCGTGCTGTTAACGAAGGCACTCGCGTCGGTCGTCTGCTGTCATAGCCCATTAACGCCAAATTTCGCCGCACTGCCCTAACGGATACTTTCGTCGTACGTACCACATGGATTCCTACGCTTATTTCATGTAGTGTTGCTTGCCTGTTAGCTACGCAAACGCCGCTGCTCTCGGTCGTTAAGTGAAGGCCGTCGACCACTGCGTTGTAAGTGGTGAGAGGTGATGCCCGAAATGCTATTCTCGGCGTACTCTTGACACTGTGGATCTCGGAATATTGAATTTCTTAACGATTTCCGAATGGAATGTCCCATGCTTTTAGCTCCAGCTACCATTCCGCGTTTAAAGTCCGTTGATTTCCCTCTAGCGGCCATAATCACGTCGGAAACCGTTGCACATGTATCACCGGAGTACAAATGACAGCAGCTCTCACGATACAATTCCGTTTTATACCTTATGTACGCGGTAATGCCGTTATCACTATATGTGCATATTGTTATCGCAAACGTGCGGTAGCGTTCTCGCTTCCCACTCCCGGGTTCCCGGGTTCGATTCCCGGCGGGGTCAGGGATTTTCTCTGCCTCGTGATGACTGGGTGTTGTGTGCTGTCCTTAGGTTAGTTAGGTTTAAGTAGTTCTAAGTTCTAGGGGACTGATGACCATAGACGTTAAGTCCCATAGTGCTCACAGCCATTTGAACCATTTTTTTGTTATCGCAAAACTTTTGTCATCCCAATGTAGTGTTCGCTTCATCTGTCTAAGACTTCTTAGGAAAGGTACGATCTGTATTTAAAAGAGTAAATAAATCAGTGACAACCACATATTTAAAAAAAGTAGTTTAAATTAACAAGTTGTCACTTGAGTTGAGTTAACTAGTGATACACTTCGCTGAATGCGCAGTTTTTTGAAGAACCATCAGCTCGATGATTGAAAATTTATCAGTGAGCCTTTAGCTATTAAAGTCTGAAATTCCTAATGTGCTTTCTGCTCTATTGGACTATTAATATTTTAATGTGTGGTGCGACGTTTTGTTATCTGTTGTGTGTTTATTACGATAACACGACACAATTTAGAACCTGTGCTATGTTTTTACGAGTCCAATGCCAAGTTTATTTATGTGTAATTCAAGGCTTTAGAAAACACAATTAACTCCAGATAGTCAGGACGTTAGACGTGCACATTAAAAACTATAAAAACTGATGCGTTTCTTTAGTTCATTAATTTAACTTAGTTTCACATGAAGTTGGAAATCTCTCTCTCGGACAAAAGTCTCTGTTGAAAATACAAGAACAAAATAAAATATAATAGACAATACTTTACTATTAGAAAATGGGTTCCTGCTGTTTCATCGAGATTTGAATAATATTCATAATGCACTGAAAGGACTGTCCGCTAAATTTCAGCTTGGGACGTTGTAGTAATAATTTATTTTTTGTTGCCATATTATGGTTTCCGACGAAATTGCTTCATTACGTTACAGGGTGACAAAGAAAAAATACGAACTGTACTAGATAGAACAGACGTTAATTACCACTATTTTTAATTCGAGATGGTTGCTGAAAGGGATACTTGTGATCCTGCGGGTTACGTTCAGTGGCGAAAAGAGGGCAGCACCACGAGCATGAAAAGACATACACGCAAAAGTATCACACATTCGAACTGCAATAAAGAGACAGCCAGAGACAAGTGTGTACAGATATTTGTGCCGGTCTAGAGCCGTTCAACGTTCTTAGTGGTGAAGGGTTTATTAGCCTTTCACAAGGGCGAATCGATATTGGTGTGAAGTACGGGACACTGAGAGTACTTCTCAGTACATTCGACTTTCTTCGATCTATTCTCAGTCCATATTCTGTACGCATCTCATTACTCATTCGATTCAACAGATCTCCAGCATTATCAGCCGTAACGTCAAAACTGCCCCTAGGGTTCATTTACCTTTGCTAAAAACCAACTTGATTGTCCTACAACACGTCATCCGTTTTGTTTTCCGTTCTTCTATATATTAATCTTGTCAGCAACTTGGATGCATTAGCTATTAAACTGATTGTGTCATAATTCTTGCACTTGTCGGCTGTTGCTAGCTTCGCAGTTGTGCGGATGATGTTTTTCCGCTGGCCGGGGTGGCCGAGCGGTTCTAGGGGCTACAGTCTGGAACCGCGCGACCGCTACGGTCGCACGTTCGAATCCTGCCTCGGGCATGGATGTGTGTGATATCCTTAGGTTAGTTAGGTTTAAGTAGTTCTAAGTCTAGAGGACTGATGACCACAGAAGTTAAGTCCCATTGTGCTCAGAGCCATTTTGATGTTTTTCCGAATGTCCGATGGTATAATATCGGCAGCTCATTCATTTTACACACCAACATGAATAGTTGTTTTTTTGCTACTTCCTCCCATGATCTCTGAAATTTCGGTGGAATTTTATCCGTATTTTCTGTCTTATTTTGTCTTACATCTTCCGAAACTCTTTTAAATTCTGAATATAATACTGAATCCCTACCTATTGAACCTGGTGGTAATCAAGGGAAAGCAGGATTCGGTTACGATTGTGGACGGCGCCGTTATCAGTTACTATTGGTTGCCTTTTACAATTACACACAATTTATTTTAAACCAGTAATTCCAGACTCAACAGTAAATTAAAAATACCAGACGTTATTAACGAAGGAATAAACAAGTCTAAATAATAATAGTGTTTTCAGTGAGTTACAATTTAATCGGCGAGCAGTCCTGAGTCGTTATGCTAGCCATCTGTCTTCCATGCCTGTTAATCCAGCCCATGACATTTTTTTCGACGCCTCCTTTGATGTAGGGTATGCAGGCCGCCACTCCTCCCTACTACCACCGGGAGTCCGCTTCCATCAACTGCTCCATTCTCTTTTCTTCCGCTTTCCTAAAACCTTCTTGACAACTTGGGGTACAGTACCGCCATGGCTCCGTCCCCGGATCTGCCTGCTCCGTGACCTTTGTCAGTTTCCCAAGGATGGTACCCCTTCACTTGTTTATCGTCGGGCATTTTCTGCTCTATGTGCACAAATGAAGGAAGCCACATTTATTTACACTGATGGCTCGAAAACATCGTTAGGTGTAGGGAGTGCCTATGTTGTTGGCGACACCCCAAATCGATTTCGGCTTCCCGACCAGTGTTCGGTTTATACTGCGGAGCTTTACGCTGTTCTCCAGGCTGTCCACTACATCCGCCGCCATCAGCGGATACAGTATGTTATCTGCTCAAATTCTCTCAGCTCTCTCCTCAGTCTCCAAGCTCTGTACCCTGTCCACCCTCTGGTCCACCGGATTCAGGACTGTCTGCGCTTGGTCCACCTGGGGGGCGTATCGGTGGCGTTCCTCTGGCTCCCGGGACACGTTGGTATATGTGGAAATGAGGCGGCCGATATAGCGGCCAAGGCTGCAGTCTCTCTTCCTCGGCCAGCTATTCAATCGATTCCCTTCGCCGATCTACGGAGCGTTTTATGTCGTCGTGTTGTTCTTTTATGGCCCGCACATTGGTCGACACTTCCCCATAATAAATTGCGGGACGTGAAAGCTCTTCCTTGTGCTTGGACCTCTTCCTCTCGAACGCGTCGTCGGGAGGAGGTAATTTTAACTTGACTCCGGATAGGACACTGTCTTTTTAGCCATCGACATCTTTTAAGCGGCGATCCTCCCCCACTCTCTCCCCACTGCTCTCAGCTGTGGACGGTAAGACACCTTTTAATTGAGTGCCCCTATTTTACTCCGTTACGCGCCCGTCTACAGCTGTCGCCTGACATATCGTCAATTTTAGCAGACGACACGCGCTCGGCCGATCGCGTTCTCGAGTTTATTTGTGCCAGTGAGATGACGTCAGTCATTTGAAGCTTTTTTTGGGGACAACCAACCCCTTTCTGTAGTGGATTTTTAAGCCTTCCTTCTGCTTTTAGTTTCTACAATTTTTTGAGTTTCGTTCCCATTGCTGCTGGTTTCCATTTTCGGTTTTTTACTGTTTCCTAAGTCACGGACCGGGCGCTAATGACCATAGCAGCTTTGCGCCGTAAGACCAAAAAAAAAAAAAAAAAAAAGAAAAAAAAAACGCTAGGAATGGCAATAATTTAAGAACTGTTTAAAACTCGTTGCAGCTTACAAATTTCAGGTATTGAAATATTAAAGGAAAGTCGTCAAAAACACAGCAGACTGCATGAGACGCCAGGAATGGCAGTAAATAAGATTTTAAAGGCTTACTGCTAAAATACAAATACCAAATTAGAATTTTAAGGCAAATGACCACAATCACGGCTGAAGGCCTTACACGCCAGGAACGGAATTAAATACAAAAAAAATCTTGAAACCTGTTGTAAAACAGCAAATAAAATAGCAAAAGTTAATTTAAAAATCAAGGAACTGATCCAGCCGTGCTCCAGAAATCGACCTCTGATAAGGTCCGGCAACAACCACTCGCGAGCAATGAGATAGGCAGCCAAGAGTTGCATTCACTTCATAAGATGATAACTCAGACTAGTGGCAGTTTAACGAATGACTAACGATAATCTTGCTGAAGCTACCTGACGTCCGATAAACCAAATGCAACGTCGGAACAGTACGCCATAGCCGGAACCGGCGGTCTGTACTACGTCCAGAATACTGTGTTTAGAGCCCCCGGAACGAGAAAGGAATCATTACCACCACAGTAAAGGAATTAACAACCGGCCCACAATCAAGGAAGCTGTCAAAACTACACGCCTTACCGGACAGCAGCGGCGAGGCGAGGAAATGTACACTGCCATTACATACACTACCCCCCAGGGCAGGTAACTGGGGCGTTAGCGGCCATGAGGCAAGAAAAATAACCGCTGTTTGCACTTGAAAAATTGTAGCAAGTTGAACGCAGTAAATAGTAATAAGAAGTTGAGGAAAGGTAATCAGATCATCCCTCCCCAAGCACTCCACTCGCCGCTCTTCGCCTCGGCGACACTACGAGCAGCAACACGAACCAAGTCACTGGAGAATCGCGAGATATCACAATGGTGGAGGTTTCTCTACTTGAATTGAAATGCACTTATCTTAAAGCTTGCTGGATCCGAAGTCGTGCTCCCTCGTGACCACAGCCCTTCCATCCGGCAGTCCATGCGTGCCACCAGCGGTCCCGTCGTGTTCTGGCACTGTGCGGACCTGGTTTTCTCCTCAGTCCTCAACCGAGCTCGCCACTCACGCGACCCGGCAAAACAATGACGTCACCCCAAAGACAAGGCAACAGTTACCACATATCGATAAACGCCGCTGCTGCCACTAGCGGACGGCAATGCTTGCGAAACCGAGTGGCGCCAGTCAACACGAGAAGACAAATAACCGCAACTGTACCAACTAAATGATACCGTCTGGCCTCCAACGGCGGAAACCTACCTGTTTCTTCTATTGCGTCCTCAAACAAGTCCTCCCCCTGATAGAGGTCTTCAATGTACTCTTTCCATCTACGCGTTCGCTCCTCTATATTTAACGATGAAATTCCCATTGCAGTCTTAATGTTACCACCCCGATTTTAATCTCACCGATGTTTGTTTTGACTTTTCTATGTGCTGAGGGCAGTTATCGTCGTTTTCAACGTTTCGATCTATCACATATTACAGCCAGAAGGGAGAATCGTTCCACTGTGCACCAAACACATCATGACCTCTTCACATCTGCACCTGCCATCCGAGAACAAGTAAATTAACTTTATGCATAATTCCAAAACTTTGGTTGGAAACTAGCAGCAGCCAGACTAGGGAATGCTAGGCTGCCTTTAACACCACAACACAGATGGCAGCTCTTAGAATGGTGCTCTAGCCGGGAAGCTTGTACGGCTGATAATGGGGTCCCACAGTGTTCAGTGACGCATGGCAGTTTTGTAGTAATACGTCGTCCAATGTGGTAGCGACCTGGCAAGGGACCCTATTCTTCCAAAGTCTTGGAGGGTCACAGCAATGTTACTGTAGTCATCATGATGTGGGGAGCCATCGTGTGTGGCTTCAGCCACGGCTGGAAGAGATTGAGGGAACACTAGAGGCACAACGGTACATCACTGGCATCCTGCAGCCTTATGTATCACTACTCATGCGGAAGTACGAGGGGGAGTCAAATGAAAACCTTAAATTTGTAATAACAAATTGAAATTTCGCTCCGTTATCCTGTAAGTTGGTAAGTGTACTACAGCGTGCAGAATGGCCTGTAGGTGGCAGCATAGTGCAGATGCATACATACCGTCGCAGTGTCAGTATAAAGACGGCCGCCCCACTTGCGACTTGCACCATGGAAGATCAGCGTTCTGATATTCGGTTTTTGCGTAGTGAAGGTGTGAAACTTATTGATTTTCATCGACGAATGAAGGTTCAGTACCGTGATGCATGTTTGTCACAGCAGAAAGTCTACGAATGGGGTAGGAAGTTCGCAAATGGTGTGACTTCAGTGGAAGATGCTCCTCGTCCAGGTCAGGCACAACGAGTTGTGACTCCACAGAACATTGCAGCAGTTGAAGCATTAATGAAGGAAAACCGCCGAGTGACACTGAATGACGTTGCAGCATGTTTACAGATTAGTCATGGATCAGCACACCACATTGTGCATGATGTGCTCCAGTTTCACAAAGTGTCTGCAAGATGAGTGTCATGGCAGCTGACTCCTGAAATGAGAGAACGACGTCTTGATGCATGTGAAGAACTTCTTCGGCGCTTTGAAGTGATGGTTTCCTTGCAAGATTCGTTACTGGAGACGAAACCTGGGTTCACTTCCACCAACCGGAAACGAAGAGAGCGAGCAAGAATGGCGCCATTCCCTGGCACCAAAACTAAAGAAGTTTCGAACAGAACCATCAGCAGGGAAGGTTATGCCGACTCTCTTTTGGGACGAAAAAGGCGTCATTTTGGAGCATTACATACCTAGAGGGACCACTGTCACCAGCGCATCATACACAGAGTTCCCAAAAAGTCTTCTGCGGCCTGAAATCAAATCAAAGAGACGCGGATTGCTGTCAGCAGGTGTCGTTTTGCAACATGATAATGCAAGGCCCACACTAGCCGTACAACAGTTGTAACACAGACTTGCATTTTGAGTGTCTTCCTCATCCACCACACTCACCAGACCTTGCCCCAAGTGATTTCCATAATTTGCGCTACTCAAAGACGCAATGGGAGGAAATAAGTTCGGTTCTGATGAAGAGGTACGCCACTCGGTACATGAGTGGTTGCGCGGACTACCAGAAGATTTTTTTCTAAAGGCACTTATGCACTTTGTATGCGCTGGAGGACTTGCATTGAGCATGGGGGAGATTATGTTGAAAAGTGATACGGCTTTGAACCACTTCTGCACAATAAATAATTTTAAAAAAATATTTAAGGTTTTCATTTGACCCACTCTCGTATTTTTCAACAGGACAATGGTCGTCTGCCCATGGCATCTGTGTCTATGAACTGTCTGCTGAATGATGACATACTACCATGGCCAGCAATATCCTCATATTTGTTCCCGATAGAACATGTTTGGGATGATGTCAGAAGTCATCGTCCCAGTACCGGTATCAAGGATAAGAAGAAGCAGCCACAATAGTTGTGCGTCAGATTGTAACGGAAGGCAATACAAATGCTTTCCAAATAGAACCAGCGCGCAAGTGCAGACCAAAGAGGGTGCAACGTCATACTGATAAGTGCGATCATATTCCAAGTTCTTTGTGAATTTGAATCGGTTTTGTAATTGCTGCTGTTGTTGTGGTCTTCAGTCCTGAGACTGGTTTGATGCAGCTCTCCATGCTACTCTATCCTGTGCAAGCTTCTTCATTTCCCAGTACCTACTGCAACCTACATTCTTCTGAATCTGCTTAGTGTATTCATCTCTTGGTCTCCCTGTACGATTTTTACCCTCCACGCTGCCCTCCAGTGCTAAATTTGTGATCCCCTGATGCCTTAGAACATGTCCACCAACCGATCCCTGCTTCTAGTCAAGTTGTGCCACAAACTCCTCTTCTCCACAATTCTATTCAATACCTCCTCATTAGTTATGTATCTACCCATCTAATCTTCAGCATTCTTCTGTAGCACCACATCTCGAAAGCTTCTATTCTCTTCTTGTCCGAACTATTTATCATCCATGTTTCACTTCCATACATGGCTACACTCCATACAAATACTTTCAGAAACGACATCCTGACACTTAAATCTATACTCGATGTTAACAAATTTCTCTTCTTCAGAATCGCTTTCCTTGCCATTGCCAGTCTACATTTTATATCCTCTCTACTTCGACCATCATCAGTTATTTTGCTCCCCAAATAGCAAAACTCCTTTACTACTTTAAGTGTCTCATTTCCTAATCTAATTCTCTTAACATCACCAGACTTAATTCGACTACATTCCATTATCCTCGTTTTGCTTTTGTTGATGTTCATCTTATATCCTCCTTTCAAGCCACTGTCCATTCCGTTCAACTGCTCTTCCAAGTCTCTTGCTGACTCTTACAGAATTACAATGTCATCGGCGAACCTCAAAGTTTTTATTTCTTCTCCATGGATTTTAATGCCTACTCCGAACTTTTCTTTTGTTTCCTTTACTGCTTGCTCAATATACAGACTGAATAACATCGGAGATAGGCTACAACCGTGTCTCACTCCCTTCCCAACCACTGCCCCTCGACTCTTATAACTGCCATCTGGTTTCTGTACAAATTGTAAATAGCCTATTGCTCCCTGTATTTTACCACTGCCACCTTTAGAATTTGAAAGAGAGTATTCCAGTCAACATTGTCAAAAGCTTTCTCTATGTCTACAAATGCTAGAAACGCAGGTTTGCCTTTCGTTAATCTTTCGTCTAAGATAAGTCGTAAAGTCAGTATTGCATCACGTTTCCCAACATTTCTACGGAATCCAAACTGATCTTCCCCGAGGTCGGCTTCTGCCAGTTTTTCCATTCGTCTGTAAAGAATTCGCGTTAGTATTTTGCAGCTGTGACTTATTAAACTGATAGTTCGGTAATTTTCGCATCTGTTAACACCTGCTTTCTTTGGGATTGGAATTATTGTATTCTTCTTGAAGTGTGAGGGTATTTCGTCTGTCTCATACATCTTGCTCACCAGATGGTAGAGTTTTGACAGGACTGGCTCTCCCAAGGCCTTCAGTAGTTCTAATGGAATGTTGTCTACTCCCGGGGCCTCGTTTCGACTCAGGTCTTTCAGTGCTCTGTCAACTTCTTCACGCAGTATCGTATCTCCCATTTCATCTTCATCTACATTCTCTTCCATTTCTATAATATTGTCCTCAATTACATCGCCATTGTATAGATCCTCTATGTACTCCTTCCACCTTTCTGCTTTCCCTTCTGTGCTTAAAACTGGGTTTCCATCTGAGCTCTTGATATTCATACAAGTGGTTCTCTTTTCTCCAAGGGTCTCTTTAATTTTTCTGTAGGCAGTATCTATCTTGCCCCTAGTGAGATAAGCCTCTACATCCTTACATTTGTCCTCTAGCCATCCCTGATTAGCCGTTTTGCACTTCCTGTCGATCTCATTTTTGAGACGTTTGTATTCCTTTTTGCCTGCTTCACTTACTGCATTTTTATATTTTCTTCTTTAATCAGTTACATTCAATATTTCTTTTGTTACCCAAGGATTTCTGCTGGCCCTCGTCTTTTTACCTACTTGATCCTCTGCTGCATTCACTACTTCATCCGTCGGAGCTACCCATTCTTCTTCTACTGTATTTCTTTCCCCCATTCCTGTCGAGTGTAACCTTATGCTCTCCCTGAAACTCTGTACAACCTCTGGTTTAGTCAGTTTATCCAGGTCCCATCTCCTTAAATTACCAACTTTTTGAAGTTTCTTCAGCTTAAATCTACAGGTCATAACCAACAGATTGTGGTCAGTCCACATTTGCCCCTGGAAATGTCTTACAATTTAAAACGTGGTTCCTAAATCTCTGTCTCACCGTTATATAATCTATCTGATACTTACTAGTATCTCCAGGATTCTTCCATGTATACGACGTTCTTTTATGATTCTTAAACCAAGTGTTAGCTACGATTAACTTACGCTCTGTGCAAAATTCTACGAGACGGCTTTCTCTTTCATTCCTTACCCCCAATCCATATTCACCTACTATGTTTCCTTCTCTCCCTTTACCTACTCTCGAATTCCAGTCACCCATGACTATTAAATTTTCGTCTCTCTTCACTACCTGAATAATTTCTTTTATCTCGTCATACATTTCATCAATTTTTTCATCATCTGCAGAGCTAGTTGGCATATAAACTTGTACTACTGTAGTAGGCATGGGCTTCGTGTCTATCTTAGCCACAATAATGCGTTCACTATGCTGTTTGTAGTAGCTTACCCGCACTCCTATTTTTTTATTCATTATTAAACCTACTCCTGCACTACCCCTATTTGGTTTTGTATTTATAACCCAGTATTCACCTGACCAAAAGTCTTGTTCCTCCTGCCACCGAACTTCACTAATTGCCTCTATATCTAACTTTAACCTATCCACTTCCCTTTTTAAATTTTCTAACCTACCTGCCCGATTAAGGGATCTGACATTCCACGCTCCGATCCGTAGAACGCCAGTTTTCTTTCTCCTGATAACGACGTCCTCTGAGTAGTCCCCGCCCGGAGATCCGAATGGGGGACTATTTTACCTCCGGAATATTTTACCCAAGAGGACACCATCATCATTTAACCATACAGTAAACCTGCATACCCTCGGGAAAAATTACGGCTGTAGTTTCCCCTTGATTTCAGCCGTTCGCAGTACCAGCACAGCAAGGCCCTTTTGGTTAGTGTTACAATGCCAGATCAGTCAATCATCCAGACTGTTGCCCCTGCAACTACTGAAAAGGCTGCTGCCCCTCTTCAGGAACCACACGTTTTGTCTGGCCTCTCAACAGATTCCCCTCCATTATGGTTGCACCTCCGGTACGGCCATCTGTATCGCTGAGGCACGCAAGCCTCCCCACCAACGGCGAGGTCCATGGTTCATGGGCGGGGGAGGGGGGAGGGGGGGGAGGGGGGGGGGAGTTGTAATTACTAAAATAATATCGCAGTCCCTGTTGACTTCTTCTTCTGTTCTGTGTGTTTTCCTTTTTTGTCAGGGAGAGTATGTTGTTTCTTGGTAAGTTAATACGTGTTGAGCAGATGTTTTCGAGGTATGGTGGATAATGTGCAAAGCATTCATTCCCCTCCCCTGCCCCACCTGTTGCAACTGTGTTAGGGTTGCAGTTTCCCCATTCCTCATGTTGGCCTGCCACGTGCTCTGTTGTACTTTACTGCACCATTGCTTTCTTCGGCAAGGCAGCCGGCTCCCCACGCGGCATTTTCTGGTTACTTCAGGCTGCACGAGCGCAAGATCGCCTCCACTCAACGAGACCTAGAATATCGGCTGAGGTTTTGCTACCACAGTGTTCCAAGCAAACATTTGTTTTCAGCGAGACTCGTGTTCCCCCTGTTCCAAACTTTGCACAGAAGATTTCATTTTCTGTAGCCAAAGAAAACTGACGGAGACTTTTTCGCTCAATTATTTGCGGCGACGGGCGTGCAGAGAATAAAAGCCTCTCGCTCGGCAGCGCCTGCAAAAGAAGTCCTCCGCGGCTGCTGCCAGCCGCCGCACAATCGATCAGGCCGTCAGGGAAGGAACGACTTTCCGTCTCGCCGGCGGTAATGACATGGCACGGCTGCTGTGTGGGCGTCTCTGCGCCGAGGAGGAAGACAACAGGCCGGAGCGGAGCGTCGGCCAAGTGGGTCGCGCCATGATGGCGCTTGGTGTGTGTGTGTGTGGGGGGTTGGGGGGGGAGGGGGGGGGGGGAAAGAGGGGGGAAGATGTGCGGGGAGCGGCAGGGGGCATGCTGGGAACCCACAACCAGTCCTGTCCGTGCAGTTTTCGAGCCTAGGAGGTAGTGACGCGTTACCAAGCAGAATAGAAGAGCTAGACGAACAAGTCCTAAGCTTACCGGACCAAATGAGTCTCCGTAAAAGAACACACTGTTCGCCTTGGAGCGCTGCAAGTGCTGTAGAATTGATACAAGGTCTATGTGACCCTTGTAATGTATGAGGGCGTGCTGAAAACTAATGACTCCGAATATTTGTACGAAAACTCTGAAAGCTTTTTAAATAAAACAAACTTTATTGACATTCTACATTTTCATTCTTCATGCCTACACATTTTTCTCCAAATGACAGGCCATTTTGTTGAAACTGTCGCCGTAGAAAGTTTGTTTGATTTTATTGATGTAGCCACAACGTCACCTATGCTTGCAGTGCTTCATCACCATCAAAGAGAACTCCTCGAAGGTGTAATTAAAGTTTTGAACACAGATGAAAATCAGATCGGGCCTAGTCGGGACTGAATGGAGGATGACCGATGACAGCAAATCTAATAAAAGATCATATATGTAAAGAAAATAAATTATGAGAAAAATCAGACTTAGAAATAAGACAGCAGTGATACCGAGGATTCGTATTGTTGCAGATTTGTGGTCTAGCACTGCCATGCTGAAGGAGACGGTGCTCCACAAGTGCACGAACCCATTTAGAAACTCGATTATAGCGCGCTGTTTCTCACACAGTGAAGTAGATAGTGTACACACGGCCATGCTACACGCCACAATTCGGAATCTTCTAACGATATCGAGAACAGAGCGAACATTTCTGACGTGACAAAAAATAAAAACACATACAGCCGTCCTTATGATTTTATTTTATTTCGTCGCAATTAGTTTCAACGCTTCATTGCGTCATATTCAGGCTCTTTTTGGCGCGGTACAAGTTGATATGATCCCCATGCATAACCCATCAGTTGCATCAAAAGGAGCCTGAAGAGGACGCAATGAAGCGTTGAAACTAGTAGCGACAAAATAAAATAAAATCAAGGACGGATGTAGGTGTTTTTATTTTTTGTCACGATAGTAAACGGCCGTCGACCCAGAGACCTCCTGCTAAAATGATGGACATACAAAAAAATTTCTGAGGTGTTACTTTTCAGCACACCCTAATACTAAACTGCGATTCCTTTAGTTCAGTACCTGATACATCTCAATTATGAGGCACCGGATACTATATGTGCACATGAATATTATTTGCATACAGATCTCATTTTTGATATTTGTTGTATATTATATGTGTGTAAAACACCTTCACTTAGAAAAGTAAATTTATTTTAAAGTTTGAGCAGCCCTAACATCATGAAAACCTAATGTTTCAAAAATGCCAGAGTGTAGTTTCTTTTTTACTGTGTATATGTAAGACAGACCAACCAAACAAAAACGTATAGCTTCTATTCAAGATTTAATGACCATAAAGTGAGTTACTGTCATAACATAATTAACAGGTAATTTAATATTATTTAAAATTAATTGTTTAGAAGAGCACATTCCATAAAAACTTGTGTAAATTCTTTCAATACTGCTATAACATTAGACATTTTTTGTCATTTCGCAGTACAAAATGCATTATGCAAAATTTAGTACCTTGATAATTTTTAATTGTAAGGTTAATGAAAGATAATTTTGAATAGTGCACTGTGAGATATTCGTTATTACAAGCATTTAAATGATACTGCGACACTGCCACCATGAGTTTTTGCCAAGTGCTGGGTTTAGTTACTTTAAGAGTTATGTTTAGTTCGGTTATGTTGTGTCTTCAGTCTGTAACGATTAAAGATTGTTTAGTTATACCAGAATTTTGTCAAGAAAGAAAAGGCTGCATTCATTATTTCGTACCGTGCTCAATGGGATCCTAAATGCGAAAGATCCCAGCCATATGATTCTCTAAGTGCAATGAGCAATCAGCCTCAGATAAAAAGTGTATCATAGGTTTTGGGTGGAATGAGCTTGGAACTAGGGGTTGTGCAGATTGTGGGATCATTTTATTAAGAATGTACTAAACAAAATCCATTCTTATTGAGAGCAGAGTAATGATAACAAAATTTACAAATCAATATAATTCTTTGATCCAAGGTGAAACAAGAGACTACCAACATAACATACCTTTAACAAAATGGAAACAAACTTCAAGCAGACTTCACACTAGCGACAGAATTGCCCCAATAATAGTGTACGACATTAGTTTACAATTTTCGGTCCCTGACAGAGGCAGAAATTCAACAATAAATTTAACTTACAAAGTTAATCATCGGAGAACCAACTAGAAGACAACACTCTTTCATCTGATCAAGGCTACTTACATTAGCTATCAACTAATTATATATCTGAAACCATTACTACCTGCGCCAGTTTCTCAATACCATTTCCTGCATACAAAACAGGTCAGCCTCACACCGTAAAATAACAATTTCGGTAAAATGTCATAAAGAAAATGAATCATGGTGACAGGAGAATAATAATAATATCACCTGCTGTACAACATATATTAAAGAGCTAATCACACACATGGCGTATGAATAAAAAAATCCGTATGGCTCACACTTTTGAGGAAATATCACACACAAACACACAGCGAGCCACCACACAACAACCATAATACAGCACAGTGTAGTACGGACCTCGTGTTAGTAATTTTGCTGATCATCCAGTACACTCAATGAACAGCCTGTACACTTCTTGACTGTACACAACGTTGCATCACTCGACTGACCAAAATAGGAGTCCAGAAGCCCCTGCCTGTGTCTTCACTGGAATCGCCTCCCTCTTGTCCAGATAAAGACACTAACCACCCCACAAGGCTGTTTGTGTCCTCACAGCGGCAACACCCTGTGCTGACTGTCAGTGAGGTCCCATAGGAAGTCCCTTGGGTTACCAGCACGCAGGAGGCTTTCCATTCTTGCTTCTCAAGCAAGTTACTGCCCTCCAACTTCTCAGCAGCCAACACCAGACGGTACGGACAGCTCTGGTTATAACATGCATGACATCAGGAACAACGCGTGCTATCCATAAGACAACTCTGAGTGGCCGTGTATTGCTGCCACCGAAATGAAGTCCACCACACGCTGCGGTCCACAGTCCAAGGCACGACGGCGCTTTCCAGCTCCCCAGCTGATCGTTCCGAGACTCTGGCTCGAGTGTTGGTCAGTCCAGGATTCTTCCTCTTCCCATTGTCACTGCCCCTCCAGGTTCGGAGCGGCGACAGCAACGCCACAAACGCCACTCACTGTGCCCTCTATCCAAGAACTCTTGTGAGGGCAGCGCTAAGTGGACGTCTGGTCGTGGGAAAAACAAGACGAATCTCGAAATTCACTACACAACGGTCAAGTATTAAGTCTCAGAATGACACTGAGGTGATGGAAGTCATGGGATACCTCCTAATATCGTCTCGGACATAATTTTGCGGTGTAGGAACTCGACGTGAGATGGACTCAACACCAAGTCGTTGCCAGTCCTCTGCAGAAATATTGAGCCATTCTACCTCTTTAACCGTCCATAACTGGAAAGGTGTTGCTGGTGCAGGATTTCGTGCATTAACTGACCTCTCGATTATGTGCTGTAAATGTTAGATGGGAATCATGTCGGTTGATCTGGGTGGCCAGATCATTCGATCTAACTGTCCAGAATGTTTTTCAAACCAATTGCGAGTAACAGTCGCCCAGTGATATGGTGCATTGTCATCCATAAAAATTTCATGGTTTTTTGGGAATATGAAGTCCACCAATGACCGCAAATGGCCGGCAAGTAGCCAAACATAACGATTTGCTGTCAGTGATCGGTTTACTGGACCAGAGGACCAACAGATTGTGTGTAAACACAGCTCACACCGTTATGGAACTACCACCAGCTTGCACAGTGCCTTGTTGACAACCTGGGTCCATAGCTTTGTGGGGTCTGCCCCAAATTCGAACCCTACTATCATCTCTTACCAACTGAAATCTGGACTCATCCGTTCTTCAGTCATCTAGGTCCAACACAATTGATCACGAGCCCAGCACAGCCGCTTTTTGATGTGCTGTTCGCAAAGGCACTCGCGTCAGTCGTCTGCTGCCATAGCCCTAACGCCAAATTTCGCCGCATTGTCCTAATGGATACGTTCGCTGTACGTGACACATTGTTTTCTGCGGTCATTTCACGCAGTGTTGCTTTTCTGTTAGCACTGGCAACTCCGGAAACGCTTCTGCTCTCGGTTGTTAAGTGGAAACCGTCTGCCACTGTGCGGTCCGTTGTGAGAGGTAATGCCTGAAATTTGGGATTCTCGGCACTCTTGACACTGTAAATAGCGGAATAATGAATTCCCTAACGATTTCCGAAATGGAATGTCCAAGGCGTCTAGCTCCAACTACCATTCCTTGTTCAAAGTCTGTTAATTCCAGTCTTTCTGCCGTAATTACGTCGGAAACATTTTCACATGAATCATCTGAGTACAAATAATAGCTCCGCCGGTAAACTTCCCTTTAATACCCTGTGTACGCGACACTTCCGCCATCTGAATATGTGCGTATCGCTGTCCCTTGACTTTTTGGCACCTTACTGTGGGACTTTCCACTACAATAGTTTTCAACCTGTAATAAGCTTCAAAATGTATTTCATAAGCAAAATACGGATATAAAATTTTAATTATGATTTTTAATTACCATTTGTAGCGGATTCTTACACCCTGCGCCAATGACATAACTTTTATTAATGTTTTGGTTAAGTGACAGCCAACAGCCATTAAGTAATAAAGAAAATGCATTTTAACCATCAGCTGTTTATTTTAAGAGCTTATGTGTCTACCAGTTTTGGTCATGGAGCATCTCTATTGGACGAAAGGTGAAAACAGATCAGGTAAAAGCATATTTCACGTTCCTTTTAGGCTGATACAACTTCAAAGCTTTCATGGTGAGAATCCACAGTCAGTAGTCAAATACAGCACTTACGGTAGTGACGAACACGCTTCACAGTGACTGATGTCAAAGGGACTAAAATCATAGAGGACGTATTTGCGTGAAACAAACAAAGACATACGACTAGGGGCTACCGTTTGCCACTGTTTCTTTGAGCAAGTAGGGTAGATGGGCTATTAAAGGTAAGAAAAAAGTGCATTGTATCAGAACAATGCATTATTTATTTTGCTTAAACATTTTGCACACAAAATATACTTTTTTTGCTTTCAGAAATATTTAACAAATAATTGTCGCTACTATACAGATTCACAGCATCCTCGCACTCTAATTTAAAGTAAGTAATTAATTTTTTATCAAATTCAGACACATTGTTTCTTACGTGCTAATATTCATCACAGAAAAAACTCTCTATTTGAATGCTTCGCTGTAATAGATAGTGAAAGAAAGGGGATACTGAAGTAATGCGGAATGATGAGGTATGATTGAAGTTCCTATGTACAGCGTGAAGAACAGATAGCTTCAGTGACACACGGAAGACGAGGACGAAGACTGTAAATGACAGAATACGTGAAGAAGCAGCTGTGGCTACGACGCTTATCAATCCGCATTTTAACACGAGACGTATTGCCCAAAAATGTGGGACCAGCGGGACAAGTTGCATTCGCATCTTGCATCAATATAAATCCCACCCTTATCCTTTGTCACTACATCAGACACTCGGAGTACGTGATTTAGAACGTGGTATAGAATTTTATCGGTTTACTCTGCGGCGCCTGGAGACGACATTTCGTTTCTCCAATGCGTGCTCTTTTATTGACGAAGGAACGTTTACGAACAACTGTAAGGTAAATTTACGTATTGGGCAGCGGGAAATCTATACTGGTTTCGTCAGTTACAACACCAGTGACCGTGGAAAATAGACCTATGTGCGGCATTATGGGAAATTCAGTTGTGGAGCTATCCAGAGTATGTTCAATCGAAATACGTATGCGTAGTTTCTCACGAGTATTCTGCCTGTTGTTCTAGAAATGGTCACTCTGCATAAGCGACAGTGTATGTGGGTCCACCACGACGGGTGTCCAGCGCACTCTTCCCGTATTGCAACGCAGATACCGAATGAAAATTTTCCTGGCCGTTGGATAGGACCGAATGCTGCAGAACAGCAGCCGATCAGGTAGGTCCCTTTGTTTGATTCCTTTTGATTTATTCGTATGGGAAGCTCTGCAAGATGCAGGCTATCATGAAGACCCAACTACCCGAGGAGATATGCGCCGTCGATTCGCCACAGCATGCCACGGCATGTTCAAAAATGGTTCAAATGGCTCTAAGCACTATGGGACTTAACATCTAAGGTCATCAGTCCCCTAGACTTAGAACTACTTAAACCTAAGTAACCTAAGGACATCACACACATCCATGCCCGGGGCAGGATTCGAACCTGCGACCGTAGTAACAGCGTGGTTCCGTACGGAAGCGCCTAGAACCGCTCGGTCACAGCGGCCGGCTAACACACACACATGAGTAGGAGAAATATCCAGAAGCTTTTGAACACGGCATTTACTTGTACGCGGATGGGCTGATTGCTTCCAACTAAATGCCATGGCATAACTACGGTATGCGAAATGAACTAAGGAAATAAGTTTCAAGGGGGCAAAACAGAGATTTGTTGAGAAATTTTGGAAGAGTGTAATGCATATGTGAAGGAGAGGGTAAACAGGTACCTTGTGTGACGTTATTCCAGCCCACGGCATGTCATCAAATATATTTTCATCTGTTCATCTATCTCTCGAAGGTGATTGCAAATGCGACTTCCAGTCGATGATAAAAAATTGGAGCACATGCTTAAGTAAAGTATACAACTACGTTTCGTTAAGGACAATATTTATTTTGTGGGAGACATATCGCCAGTCATTTAGAATAAAATTTTGAGTTTATTTAAAGTATATTTACGTATAGTGTCTATAGACCAGCAAATGTTTTACTTTTAAGAAGCATTTAGGCGTCTCCATGCAAAGATAGGGCAGGTATTTTGTTTCTAATCCAAGGAAGTAATATAGCAGCTTTTCTTTTCGTTAATAGGTCCACTTAGCACTTTGAAGTGCAAACGATGGACGTTTCTGTTTCTACTTTGATAAGTTAGCAGCAACCGGAAGGATTTAGACAGAAAGATGTCTGACGTGACTGTAGTTGTTTCCAAAGAAAAGAAAAAACCTGGAAACGTGCACACATTTTAAGTAGTTTTCCTAAGACCCATATGATGGTCCAAAACTAGCATACGCCGAACTTCCACATTCAAAAATCATAGTTGACCCTGTTACTATGTCGTATGGGAAATGAGGTTTCATTTTAGCAGCGTAGGCCTATCTTATTGCATATAACAACTGAGCCCGGCATGAGAGCTGCGCTTGGAGATGTTTACACCGCTATACCCAACTATGGCCCCAGTGCTTTTCAGTACGAGAACACTTCTCGGATCCTTTTGCGAAGAGTTTAAACTTCAACATTAGCAAGCATTATGTCACTGTACGTTTCTTTTAAGTCGCTTTCGGATGCCACCTGTACACAGTAGCCATCGCAGCTCCATGGATTTCCCTAGCACCCCTCCCGTGAAATCCAAATTTTCAGCTTATCCACACACTACTAATGTAATGCCCCTTGACCATTGTCCTCATTACTCCCGACGTTTCATCGATTCTAGTAAGAGATCGAGCGAGCCTGATGTACATCTGCACTAAAGAGATCTTTGGCTGTCTCGCATTAAGATATCTATTTCTTCGGTTACGTTCAAAAGAACACACACACACACACACACACACACACACACACACACACACACACACATTATATCGGTTGATACCAGGATTCAGACCTTTATCCACAAAAAAAAAAAAAAAAAAAAAAAAAAAAAAAAAAAAAAAAAAAAAAAAAAATACGTGCCCCTCAGCATACTATCAACTGCGGGAAACCTCGTTTCGAGATCTGGAACAGTTCATGAAATAAAAGGAGTTCATATCTCACATGACTCACCTTGTATACTGCACGTACAAAATTGCCCAGGAAAAGACAGGAACGCAGCAATGTAAGTCACTTTGGACTGAAATGAAACGTAAGTGCAGGAAAGCTGAGGCGAAATGGCTACAGGAAAAAAAGTGAAGAAATGGAAAAGGATATCGATGTCAGAAGAACTGACTCAGCATATACAAAAGCCAAAACTACGTTCGGTAAAACTGAAAGCATAGGCGTTAACATTGTGAGTACAGGAGCATTTACACGGTTAAACGTGGAGCAAAGAAAAGATAAGTTGAAAGAAGACACTGAATACACTAAAGACCTTTACGCAAGAGAGCAGCCGTCCCGTGGCGTAATAGAACAAGAAATGAATATTGATTTGGAAAACATAGGGGATCCAGTATCGCATAGCCTGATAGAGCTTCGGAAGACTTTAATCAATATGGCATTCATAACATTCCTCCAGAACTTATAAAATCACTGTGGAAATGGCAACAAAACGACTACTCAATTTGAGATATACCATCAGACTTTCAGAAAACCACCACACACACACGATTTCGACGTCACCACGCTTCCAGATAAATGCGTGAACTATAACACAGTTCGTCTAAGAACTCGCGCGTCTATGTTGCTGATAAGAATAACATACAGAAGAACAGAAAAGAAAACTGAAGTTCTGTTAGGTGACTGTCAGTTTGGCTTTAGAAAAAGTATGCACACCAGGCAGGCAGTTCGGACATTGTAGTTCATAATGAATGCAACAATTCATAAAAATTGAGGAACGTTCATAGGAAGTGCCGACCTGGAGAAACAGTTTGACAATGTAAAATGGTGGAATATATTCGAAATTCTGGGAAAAATAGGTATAAGCTGTAGGGGAAAGTAGGTTATGTATGACAAGTATAATATCCAAGAAGGATCAGTAAGAATGGGAGAACAAGAAATTTAAGTGCTCGGGTTAGAAAGGATGTAAGACAGGCATGCAATTGTTCTCCTCCACTGTTCAATATACATACGGTAGAAACAACACGGTAATAAAAGAAAGTTTCAGGATTGGAACAGAAACACAGGGTGAATGGATATGATTGATATGATACAATAATAACATTTCTATTTCTGTGAAAACTAGGAAGATATACGAGGCATCGAATGGAATGAACAGTCTACAGAGAGCAGAGTATGGACTGGAGGTAATATTGGAGAGCACGAATTAGAGGAAGTGAAGGAATTCTGTCTTGGAAGCAAAATAGCGTGTGACGGATGAAGCAAATAGACTAGTATAGGAAAAGAGAGCATTCATGCAAAAAAGAACCAGTATCCAACATCAACCTTAATTTGAGGAAGAAATTTCTGAGAACCCACGCAGGGAGTACAGCATTATACGGCAGTGAGGCATGCACTGTGGAAAAGCTGGAAAAGAAGAGAAAGGAAGCTTTTGAAATGTGGTGGTGCAAAAGAATGTTTAAAATTATGTGGACTGATCAGAAATGAGGGTGTCCTCTGCAAAATCGTTGAGGAGGGAAACATGTAAAAAACATAAGACACAGGATGATAGGATAGTTGTTAAGACTTCAGGAAATAATTTGGATAGTATTAGAGGAAGCTGTAGATAGTGAAAGCTGAAGCAAAAGAGTGTTTTACTCCTTTTTTTCTCTTTGCCTTCAGTATTCTGACTGGTCTGATACTGCCCACCACGAATTACTCACCAGTGCCGGCCGCGGTGGTCGCGCGGTTAAGGCGCTCAGTCCGGAACCGCGCGACTGCTACGGTCGCAGGTTCGAATCCTGCCTCGGGCATGGATGTGTGTGATGTCCTTAGGTTAGTTAGGTTTAAGTAGTTCTAAGTTCTAGGGGACTGATGACCAAAGATGTTAAGTCCCATAGTGCTCAGAGCCATTTACTCACCAGTGCCAGTCTTTCCATCCCAGAGTAGCATTTGCGTCCAGTGTCCATTTGTCTTACTCTAGTTTTTGCCCCGCCAAGCAACATTCAGTTGTGAGGTGAATAGTGGCCATAATGTTTTGGCCCATCACTATATGTCTCAGCAAGTGTATAGCTCTTTGTGAAATGGAACCTCCTGTATGAGTTTTGTGAATCTGGAATTCACAGTTGCCTGTTAATCGGTATTGTTTCTTCTTGTGCTTTAGTAGTTTTTAGATCCGTCAACTTTAAAACATAAACTAAACACAAATTTTGAATCTTAAATTAAAAAGGACGCTGATGGGTGGCAGAAGTCATACACCTCCATGTTTTAAAATCGTTTGTATTCCATACCAACTGTTACCCATGGCTATGGTCACGTATCAATAATTCTGTTCTGTACAGGTAAGCGAAGCATGATACATAGATTACCCCCCCCCTCCCCCGTCGGCCCCACACCACTTACCGCGATGCACGAGGGTGCGGTATGAATACAGCATTGCTGCAGAGCAGTGCATGCGTTCGGGCTTGGGCAGCTGTTCACATCTGTGCAGCATGCTATTTGAGTAGCTGCACATTATACAATGCTTATATTGAGCAAGGTATTTTATAATTTTTTTAACATGGTTTACGTTCACTAATGTAAAAAATGTGGTTCATCCCATACATCACACTTTTTTTATTTCATAAATACCCATTGTTTTTTCTGAGGGTGCAAGCTATCTCGACACCAGATTTTATCAAAATTGGTTCGCCGGCGTAGTTGTGAAAAAGTAACAGTTATTTTCGCACATATTATATTATAGCATGGATGGAACTAAGGGATAAACACAATGTAGATAGTACAAAAATTGTATTCATTACGATAACTTGTATTATGTAGAACATATCAATCAATAAAAGCATTTTAACAAGTATGATAAAGTTCGAAAGTCAAAGAACAAGTATCTTTTTCAAAAATTAAATATTTTCCCCTAATTCGCTTAATATTCTTCGAATTCATAAACATCTTCCACTAGACACTTTCCGAAGTAGCCTACGGTCTTCCTCAGCGTTCAGACATTATCCATATCAAATTTCATTAAAATACACTGAAGAGCCAAAGAAAATGACACATTTGCCCAATATTGTGTGTGGCCCCCGCGAGCACGCAAGTTTCGCAACACGACGTGGCGTGGACTCGACTAATGTCTGAAGTATTGCTGTAGAGAAATGACATCGTGAATCCTGCAGGGCTGTCCATAAATCCATAAGAGTGACAGGGGATGGATATCTCTTCTGAACAGCACGTTGCAAGGCATCTCAGATATTCTCGATGACGTTCATGTCTGGAGAGTTTGGTTGCCGGCGGAAGTGTTTAAACTCAGAGGAGTGTTCCTGGAGCCACTCTGTACCAATTGTGGACGTGTGGGGGGGGGGGTCGCATTGTCCTGCTGGAATTGCCCAAGTCCGTCAGGATGAACAGTGGACACGAATGGATGCAGGTGATCAGACAGGATGCTTGCGTACGTGTCCCCTGTCAGAGTCGTATCTAGACGTATCAGGGGTCCTGTATCACTCCTACTGCGCACCCTCCACACCATTACAGAGCGTCCACCAGCTTGAACAATCCCCTACTGACATGACATGCAGGCTCCATGGATTCATAAGGTTGTCTCCATACCCATACACATCCATCTGCCCGATACAATTTGTAACGAGACTTCTCCAACCAGCCAACATGTTTCCAGTCATCAGTAGTCCAATGTTGGTGTTGATGGGCCCAGGCGAGGCGTAAAGGTTTATGTCGTGCCGTCATCAAGGGTACACGAGTAGGCCTCGGGCTCCGAAAGCCCATATCGATTATGTTTCGTTGAACTGTTCGCACGCTGACACTTGTTAAAGGCCCAGAATTGAAATCTGCAGCAATCTGCGGAAGGGTTGCACTTCTGTCACGTTGAATGACTCTCTTCGTCGTCGTTAGTCCTGTTCTTGCAGGATCTTTTTCCGACCTGAGCGATGTTGGAGAGTTTTACCGGATTCCTGATACTCATGGTACACTAGGGAAATGGTCATACGGGAAAATCCCTCCTTCATCATTACGTCCCATCGCTCGTACGCCGACTATAATGCCGCTTTCAAACACATTTAAATATTGATAACTTGCCATTGTAGCAGCAGTAACCGATCTAATAACTGCACCAGGCACTTGTCTTATATAGGCATTTCCGATCGCAGGGCTGTATTTGCCTGTTTACCTATCTCTGTATTTGAATATGCATGCCTATAACAGTTTCGTTGGGGCTTCAGTGTATATACAGCTGTTTAATCGTGAAAGGTAACAGACAAATACAATTTCGAAATTTTCTGTGAAAATGCTATGACAGTTGGTCATGTAGTTTTCGAGATTTGCGTGTTCAGATAGACAAGATATTTTTACAATTTCACTATCAGTATAGATATAGACAAGGACTAAATGAATGCGTTGCCCTGTATATTGGGTTGGTGCGTGCGTAGCGTTTTACTACAAGTTTAAGAAACACAACAGATAAACGTATCGGGGACTTTAGCCATCACTAATATATTCTTCTTCTTTACAACAGCCTGCCAAAGACGGGGCAACTTTTAGGTTCCACGACGATGGAAATCACGTGGTTTTGAGGGGAAGTTCTCTGAAGATTTTTCGATAGAGGACGGAGAAGGTGAAAACGTCAGATAGCAAGATCAGATGGATGCGGAATGATTTCATACCCCCAACTCCTGTGTAGTGTTTTCTGTCAGTCTAGCAGAACACGGACGGGCAGAGCAGTAGCATCACTTCATGCAGTCACGCTGTTCGTTGTTCTTGGACTGCATCTGCAAGGCTTCTCAGCTGCAGACAGTAAATGTCAGCAGTGGTGGTTGCATCTCGGGGGAGCAATTTGTAGTATACCACACCGCCGCTGTTTCACCAGCTGCATAAGATGCATCTTTTTTGGCTGCGCTCAGGTCCTTTTACGGGGAGTTCCTGGTTTGTTTGAGCTCAAGCAATCGTTTCTTTTCGTTATATGAACATAAAGACATCGTTTAGGGTCACCAGCAACGACGCAGGACAGGAATCGTCAGTGTTGTTCACGAGCCTATTGATGACGTGTGGGCAGAGTGTAACATGCGTGAGACTGGTTCTGATCTATCTTCCTGTCACAGTTGCACAAGGACGCTCTGTGAGTGTTTTAGGAATTGTGTTGAATCTACGGCCTGCAAGGCAGGAATACACCAACTCACCATGCAGAGTTCAGAAGAGTGCAGGAGTATGGACAGTGATGTAATCAGACAATGATCTCAATGTTGTTTCCACTACAGTCCCTGTAAAGGAGACGTTATCGCTAACAGAAATTAAAGTACAGGTTCAGGTGTAACTAGCAAAAGCAAAAAAATGAAAATCTTAGATTTTCGTTATTAGAGTTTATTTTTACTCTAAGTATGATTTCATGAAATAGCAAGCCTAATTATAATACATACAGGATGGTAAAATATTGATATTGGGTGTTCCTAACTACTATAAGGTTTTGCAGTTGTAAGATAGTTGATGACCATGTCTGGCGCTCGATAAAATACAAACAAATTAAATGCAGTTGGGACTAGAGATATTAATTAAGTTAAAAATGCACAATGAAAATACCTAAATGGTTCAAATGGATCTGAACACTATGGTACTTAACATGTGAGGTCATCAGTCCCCTAGTACGTAGAACTACTTAAGCATAACTAATCTAAGGACATTACACACATCCATGCCCGAGGCAGGATTCGAACCTGCGACCGTAGCGGTCGCGCGGTTACAAACTGAAGCACCTAGAACTGCTCGGCAACACCGGCCGGTTAAAATACCCAAAAAATAATGGAGTCTGTATAGGGTATTTAAATATAACTGCAAATATAATTACTAAATTAAAACAGTTCAGTAACTTCAGAGTATGAAGCACCCTGCAGTGGCTGATCACTCCTTTTCATTTGATCGGATATATCCCATGGTTTTTTTTTTTTTCAATTAAGCTCGAAAATCATGAATAAGCTTAACAGCAGGTCATGGCTGAATGCTCATAAAAAAAATAAAAAAATAAAAAAATAAATAAAAGGAGAGATGGAGATGACTGCAGTTCTGAGTGGCAACTGAATATCATTTGCTGGCGTAGTGTGAGAGCGCGTGTTTACCTTTCATCGGCGTCGCCAGTCGCTGCCGTTGGAGCAAGCTGTGAACCTGAGAATCTACTCAAAATCTTTCTCGGCTGTTAAACCCAGTCTGATACATTTCCTACGTCTTTGGTGAAGCCAAGACTCGTAGTTATTCCCTGGCTATGTTTATGGGCGGGGTACACGCTATTTGGCTGGAATAGCACATACATCTTTGCCCACAGCTCACTCACAAGTGTTAACTGTCAGTGCTTGGTGCAATTCTCCCTACTAGGAGACTTAACAGTTTAACCGCTTAAAAGTTAAGATGAGCCTGTGAATGAGTGTTCACATAATTACTCTCACAATCGTCTCAGCGCAGCGCGAATTGTCTTGTTCAAACACTCGACAATTTGCTACAAGAGAAGAGAGAATTTTTCTGTCTGTATTTTGCCTGTATCAAAGCTGGCGGTCACGCTTTTTCTTTCTGCCCAGTCAGAGAGTTTGTACTTGTTATAACTCCACCCACTAGAGTTTCTGTAGCCTATCAAATGCGTCGTTTCTTTCGTATGGCAGAATTTAACTTCTGCTATGTAATACCGAGACAAGCAACTTTTTTCCACATGGGCTTTAACGCAGGTGGCCACAGTGAGTCACCAATGTTTAGAGTTGGGTTTCTCCAGACGTTTATCTGCCATATCCAGCTATGTTCCAGTACAAAGGCTTCCCGATGTGTCACCGTTAAAAGCTAGATTTATTGGGTGTCTTCCAGGATTAAGAGCGGTTTCTGCCAGCAGCCTGAGCAGTGGCTAAGGCGTCGCATTATGTCTGCTCTATCTCCTGCTGTGAAGGTTTCGGCCGAACATGGGACGGGTGTTGCTGTCATAAAATTCTCCTTTCCTCAGAACTGCATCTCATAGCTCGGGATTTGGAAACTACTGGTGTGCAATTCCTAGTGTCAGTGTTAGTGGTTTATATTCATGAGATGTCGGCTTGTTTATTTGGTTGGTTGGTTTGAGGAAGGAGACCAGACAGCGAGGTCATCGGTCTCATCGGATTAGGGAAGGACGGGGAAGGAAGTCGGCCGTGCCCTTTGAAAGGAACCATCCCGGCATTTGCCTGGAGCGATTTAGGGAAATCACGGAAAACCTAAATCAGGATGGCCGGACGCGGGATTGAACCGTCGTCCTCCCGAATGCGAGTCCAGTGTCTAACCACTGCGCCACCTCGCTCGGTTTGTTTATTTGATTTGCATATCAAAAAATTCGTACATTTTCACGTAACTGTGACGTGTTACAAATCGATTAAACTGGAATAGTTTCAGGAATTCAATGGAAGGTGTGTTATTTGTCTGACACCTTACAAGAGATGCACATATGGCCACCCGCCAACTTTCGTGATTCTGACTGAGAGCATGTGGTACCCATGCCTTCCCGGCATGCGATAGTCTCACAATGGTGGAATGATCACAGTTCACCACGTTTGCGAGTTCTCTACTACACTGACGTGGATCATTGTGGATTAATGCGTTTAAACGTTCTTCATCAAATGCCAAAGGTCTTCCTGAACGTAGAGAGTCACTAATGTCAAAACAACCATTCTTAAAACGAGTAAACCATTTTCTTGTTGTGCTCTGACCAAAGGAATTATGCCCATACATGGCTCTAATGTTTCTGGCTGCATCCGCTGCTGTCACCTCTCTACTGAACTGAAACAGAACAGTGCATCGGAAATGTTCCGATATCTCTACTTGGCACTCCATTTTATAGCGTCTGCAGCCCTAGTCACTATCTCCAAATGATAAAACGACAGTATTTAGACTCAAATAGCAACAGTGAACTACAAATAAAAACTGAGAATCTTTAAATAAACCCGTAACAACCGGAATGACGATATGCACAACAAAAACCGATACAAACTTATGCACCAACGAAACTGTTGTACATTTATTGTATGTAGGTTCCGCCTTTTCTGCAAACTACTGTTTTTCCTGGTACCCTAACATGTTTTCGCTCCTCTGCGCCATCATCAGTGGGTATTGTTTACTGAAAAACTGTAAAAAGTGAATATATTTTAGGTTTTAGCTGATCTAACAATTTTTATTCGTTTTTGTTCTTACCTGGATTTACATTATATGGGTTTGCAGGACCATCTGTTTAGTGTCAGAGACGCAGAGAGAGAGAGAGAGAGAGAGAGAGAGAGATAAAATGAACAAAATTCAAATTTTTCGCCAAAATTAAACGGGAACAAATGAACACCTAGGGGGATACAACACAACAACATCGATTACATTGCGTTTTGTGCAGTAAAAAGTCCTTTGTATAACCGAAATTACACAAAGTACATGTAACATGTGTGTGCGGCGCCTACGGAACATGAAAGGAGAAGGATCAGTCACAACAAAACGTGAGTAACAACAAATATATACGCAAAGTATTTTGTTACATCAAAATCACGTTTTTAAGAATCAAGGGATGTCTTGACTCACGGATAAAATTCACATTTACATTGTTTGGTTTACAGATGACAAGCTATCAGTGCAGGACGCCATGTAGATGGTCTTGCAAAACCATATAATGTAAACTCCAGGTAAGAACAAAAACGAACAAATATTTTCTTTAGGCCTCATTTTGATAGATCAGCTACAACCTAAAATATTTTTTTTTACGTTTTTGAATAACAAAACCCACTGATGATGGCACAGAAGTGTCAAAGCATGTTTGGGAAACATAAAGAAACAGTGTTTTGCATAAAAGGCGGGACCTATATTCAACAATTTTGACTTCAATCCCGCAAAAAATACAGGAGCTGCAAATCCAAAAGATGAATAGTTTAACATTGCTTCGAATTACATATTGTAGGAGAAATTAGTTTAAGAAGGTTGAAAATTCATCCGTGAGGAAGCATGCATTCTGTAACGATTGCATGGATGCTGAACGATGTCTCCTCCGCGCTACGCTCAATCAACGTGAAAACAGAGGTGCCATGCAGGATGTCGGCTAAAAGGTCGTCCCGGTGTAGGAAACTTGAACTTTGACATAAAATGGCGTTGACCAAAAATGAAACGAACGGCACCTGTCAGCGCAGGAACAAGCTCATGAGGTAAGCATTTTTGAACCAAAGGGGGGAAAACGTCGTCCTCGGGGACGACCTGGCGATGCCGTTTCGCGCTGACGCAGATGCGTCTGCCGTGGACTGCGAGCAGAGCTGTCGGAGTGGGGACTGACTGACTCTCCATCTGGTGTCGGCGCGGCGCAGCCGGCAGTCGATCACGCCGTAATGGGATGCGTCCGGAAATGAGGGACCCACCCATCAGAGAATTCACGGCCCGCTGTGTCTATGTCGCCATCGTGGAGCGCGCGTGCTCGGCCAGGTCTGTCTCCAACAGTGGAAGCAACAGTCACTCACTACGGTGTCGAGATCTATAGAACTCCCCCGCAATCTTCACTCTTCTACACCTATGATGTAACTTTCTCTACACACACATAAGTTTTAAGAGGAGCACCAGCAGCATCCAAAATTTAATGCCGTCAGAAATAGGACGACAGAGATGAGTATGCACAAACTCACTGCTCCTTCTTATTATGATGAAAATTTTAATACTCATTTTGATAAAGTAATTTTCTTTACTTGTTTACAGATTTTTGTTTAACATTCAGCAATATGCAAATTTTGTATGTCTTTGTGTATGTTTTATAATTTAAGTACTATGCATAGAGAACTTAATGTCTATGTCAAATCAGGAGAATGGGAAGACAGAGTTAGTAGAAACGCAAGAAGTACATTGACTAAAGTTGATGGAGATTATTGGATCGATTAGTAGTTCGATGAGAGAGAAAGAGAGAGAGAGAGAGAGAGAGACAGAGAGAGAGAGAGACAGAGAGAGAGAGACAGAGAGAGAGAGAGAGAGAGAGAGAGAGAGAGAGAGAGAGACAGAGAGAGCGAGAGAGAGAGAGAGAAGGTCACAATAAAGGGCGCTAATAACTAATTATTGGTGTGGCACGTAGTTGAAAGTGAATCTTCCCTATCGGTGTTTGAAGGGTTGAGTTTAAAAGGAACTGCTAAACAGTGCGTGTGTGCAAGGACACTACATAAAAAAATCGTTTATTCAAACAGTGTTGTGGAAGGGAAAACATAAGTTAAAGTGTACGGGCATAGTACCGCAAAAATTGGTGGAATGCTTAACCATTAAAAGATCACTCATTTATTCAAGTAAAAGTTAGGTGAATAACGTACACAAATGAAAAAGGTGCCCCTTTCAATTGAATATTCAGTCCAAACAAACATCCTTCCTTATGAAACTTCCTGGCAGATTAAAACTGTGTGCCGGAACGAGAGTCGAGCTCGGGACCTTTGCCTTTCGCGGGCAAGTGATCTGGAGAGCTTCTGTAAAGTTTGGAAGGTAGGAGACGAGGTACTGGCGGATGTAAATCTGTGAGGAGGGGGCGTGAGTCGTGCTTCGATAGCTGAGATGGTAGAACACTTACCCGCGAAAGGCAAAGGTCTCGAGCCTCGGTCCGGCACACAGTTTTAATCTGCCAGGAAGTTTCATATCAGCGCACACTCCGCTGCAGAGCGAAAATCTCATTCTGGAAACATCCTTCCTTATGCTGTACTATATACACACGCCAAAAAATTTTGCATCTCCTCGGTTCCGAGAGTTCCGGAACCTGTACAGAAAATTGGAATAGAGATCAACATAAACATCATTTCCACCCTTTTCATTGCTCATGAAAACTACACATTGCATGTTGTACCACCATACAGCGAGTCCTTCAGAGGTGGTGGTCCAGATTTTTGTACACACCCGTACCTCTAATACCCTGTAACACGTTCTCTTGCGTTGATGCATGCCTGTATTCGTCGTGGCATGCCATCAACAAGATCACGAAGGCACTGCTGGTTCATATTGTCCCACTCCTCAACGGTGATTCGGTGTAGATCCCTCAGAGTGCTTGGTGGATCACGTCGTCCATGAACAGCCCTTTTCAATCTATCCCAGGCATGTTCGATAGAGTTCATGTCTGGAGAACACGCTGGCAACTCTATTCGAGCGATGTCGTTATCCTGAAGGCAGTCATTCACAAGATGTGCACGAAGGGGGATCGAATTGTCGTCCATGAAGACGAATGCCTCTTCAATATGCTGCCGATATGGTTGCACTATCGGTCGGAGGACGGCATTCACTTATCGTACAGCTGTTACGGCGTCTTCCATGACCACCAGCGGCGTACGTCGGCCCCACATTTTTTTTTTTTTTTTGGTTTTTTGGTCATCAGTCTACTGACTGGTTTGATGCGGCCCGCCACGAATTCCTTTCCTGTGCTAACCTCTTCATCTCAGAGTAGCACTTGCAACCTACGTCCTCAATTATTTGCTTGACGTATTCCAATCACTGTCTTCCTCTACAGTTTTTGCCCTCTACAGCTCCCTCTAGTACCATGGAAGTCATTCCCTCATGTCTAAGCAGATGTCCTATCATCCTGTCCCTTCTCCTTATCAGTGTTTTCCACATATTCCTTTCCTCTCCGATTCTGCGTACAACCTCCTCATTCCTTACCTTATCAGTCCACCTAATTTTCAACATTCGTCTAAAGCACCACATCTCAAATGCTTCGATTCTCTGTTCCGGTTTTCCCACAGTCCATGTTTCTCTACCATACAATGCTGTACTCCAGACGTACATCCTCAGAAATTTCTTCCTCAAATTAAGGCCGGTATTTGATATTAGTAGACTTCTCTTGGCCAGAAATGCCTTTTTTGCCATAGCGAGTCTGCTTTTGATGTCCTCCTTGCTCCGTCCGTCATTGATTATTATACTGCCTAGGTAGCAGAATTCCTTAACTTCATTGACTTCGCCGGCCGCGGTGGTCTAGCGGTTCTAGGCGCGCAGTCCGGAACCGCGCGACTGCTACGGTCGCAGGTTCGAATCCTGCCTCGGGCATGGATGTGTGTGATGTCCTTAGGTTAGTTAGGTTTAAGTAGTTCTGAGTTCTAGGGGACTGATGACCACATCTGTTAAGTCCCATAGTGCTCAGAGCCATTTGATTTTTTTCATTGACTTCGTGACCATCAATCCTGATGTTAAGTTTCTCGCTGTTCTCATTTCTACTACTTCTCATTACCTTCGTCTTTCTCCGATTTACTCTCAAACCATACTGTGTACTCATTAGACTGTTCATTCCGTTCAGCAGATCATTTAATTCTTCTTCACTTTCACTCAGGATAGCAATGTCATCAGCGAATAGTATCATTGATATCCTTTCACCTTGTATTTTAATTCCACTCCTGAACCTTTCTTTTATTTCCATCATTGCTTCCTCGATGTACAGATTGAAGAGTAGGGGCGAAAGGCTACAGCCTTGTCTTACACCCTTCTTAATACGAGCACTTCGTTCTTGATCGTCCACTCTTATTATTCCCTCTTGGTTGTTGTACATATTGTATACGACCCGTCTCTCCCTATAGTTTACCCCTACTTTTTTCAGAATCTCGAACAGCTTGCACCATTTTATATTGTCGAACGCTTTTTCCAGATCGACAAATCCTATGAAAGTGTCTTGATTTTTCTTTAGGCTTGCTTCTATTATTAGTCGTAACGTCAGAATGGCCTCTCTCGTCCCTTTACTTTTCCTAAAGCCAAACTGATCGTCACCTAGCGCATTCTCAATTTTCTTTTCCATTCTTCTGTATATTATTCTTGTAAGCAGCTTCGATGCATGAGCTGTTAAGCTGATTGTGCGATAATTCTCGCACTTGTCAGCTCTTGCCGTCTTCGGAATTGTGTGGATGATGCTTTTCTGAAAGTCAGATGGTATATCGCCAGACTCATATATTCTACATACCAACGTGAATAGTCGTTTTGTTGTCACTTCCCCCAATGATTTTAGAAATTCTGATGGAATGTTATCTATCCCTTCTGCCTTATTTGACGGTAAGTCCTCCAAAGCTCTTTTAAATTCCGGTTCTAATACTGGATCCCCTATCTTTTCTAAATGGACTCCTGTTTCTTCTTCTATCACATCAGACAAATCTTCACCCTCATAGAGGCTTTCAATGTATTCTTTCCACCTATCTGCTCTCTCCTCTGCATTTAACAGTGGAATTCCCGTTGCACTCTTAATGTTACCACCGTTGCTTTTAATGTCACCAAAGGTTGTTTTGACTTTCCTGTATGCTGAGTCTGTCCTTCCGGCCCCACATAAGCTGTCTATATATCCGGATCTCGCTCCAGCTACTGCTGGGTCTGGGTGCTGACGAGTCCTCTCCATTTGGCTCGGTCCCCCCACCACTTTTCTTCCTCCACTTGCTGCTAGATCACACCTCTCCTTTCCACAGATATTGTCACTCCCGTTTTCTACCGTGTTCTTGGGTGCCCTCTAGGTTTTTTCCGTCCATCTTTAGTTCTTCCATAATTTTGGGGAGTCTCTGCCCACACATCCTCTTAACATGCCCGTATCATCTTAATCTCTTCTTTTCAATTTCTTCTCTCATACTTTCGTGTTTAAGGTCCTTTCTGATATCTACGTTCCTTACTCTGTCCATTCTAGTTTTTCCCTTAACTGCTCTGAAAAATTTCATTTCGCCTGCTTGCAGTCTGCTCCAGTCCCTTTATGTCATTGTTTATGTTTCTCCTCCATAGGTGACAATAAAGAGGTAATAACTCTTATACATAAGGAGTTTTGCTTTTTCCGAAACTTCCTTATTCCAAATTAGTGTGTTTTATTGTTTGGTAGAAATTGTCTCCCTTCTGTAACCTCCTATTAATTTCGTTGGTTATTCTTCCATCACTAGATATTTCACTCCCTAAATAAGTGAAACAATCTACCACTTCGAGGGGTTCTCCATTCTAAGTAATATTTCCCCACATAAAGCCACCCCAAAACAGCAGGGAACCTCCACCTTGCTGCACTCACTGGACAGTGTGTCTAAGGCGTTCAGCCTGACCGGGTTGCCTCCAAACACGTCTCCGACGATTGTCTGGTTGAAGGCATATGCGACACTCATCGGTAAAGAGAAAGTGATGCCAATCCTGAGCGGTCCATTCGGCATGTTGTTAGGCCCATATGTACCGCGCTGCATGGTGTTGCAAAGATGGACCTCGCCATGGACGTTGGAAGTGCAGTCGCGCAGCATCATGCAGCTTATTGTGTACAGTTTGAGTCGTAACACGACGTCTTGTGGCTGCACGAAAAGCATTATTCAACATGGTGGGGCTGCTATCAGGGTTCCTCCGAGCCGTAATCCGTAGGTAGCTCTCATCAAAAGCGGCTCTGAGCACTATGGGTCTTAACTTCTGAGGTCATCAGTCACCTAGAACTTAGAACTACTTAAACCTAACTAGCCGACGTGGCCGTGCGGTTAAAGGCGCTGCAGTCTGGAACCGCAAGACCGCTACGGTCGCAGGTTCGAATCCTGCCTCGGGCATGGATGTTTGTGATGTCCTTAGGCTAGTTAGGTTTAACTAGTTCTAAGTTCTAGGGGACTAATGACCTCAGCAGTTGAGTCCCATAGTGCTCAGAGCCATTTTGAAACCTAACTAACCTAAGGACAACACACTCATCCATGCCCGAGGCAGGATTCAAACCTGCGACCGTAGCGGTCGTGCGGCTCCAGACTGTAGCGCCTAGAAGCGCTCGACCACTCCGGCCGTCGTAGCAGTCATCCACTCCAGTACTAGCCCTTGGGCGGCCTGAGCGAGGCACGTCATCGACAGTCTCTCTGTGTCTCCTGCATGTCCGAAAAATTTCGCTCTGATTTGCTCCGAGACGTCTGGACACTTCCCTTGATGAGAGCCATTCCTGGCACAAAGTAACAATGCGGACGCGATCGAACCGCAGTGTTGACAATCTAGGCATGGTTGAACTACAGACAACACTAGCCCTGTACCTCCTTTCTAGTGGAATGACTGGAACTTATCGGCTGTGGGACCCCCTCCGCCTAATAGGTACCGCTCATGCATGATTGTTTACATCTTCGGGCGTGTTTAGTGACGTCTCTGAACAGTCAAAGGGACTGTGCCTGTGATACAATATCCACAGTCAAAGTCTGTCGTCAGGAGTTCTGGGAACCGGGGTGATGCAAAACTTTTTTTGATGTGTGTATGTGTAATTATCAGAAACCGCCAAATTACAGAGTTCATCATTCACTAGCTAGCCATTTTGAAAAAGAAAATTCGTGATATTTAAGAAGGGCTGCTGTTCAGTGCCTGAGACACTGTGTTGACGATCAACGAATAACCTCATTCAGTTCAGAATGAACTCACAAACTGCGATTATGTTTCCGCATCAGCTATAGAATATTTTTTTAAAAAAATGAAAATTTGTGCCTAACCAGGACTCGAACGCGGATGTTCAACTTGTCGCGAGCGGTAGTGATGAGTGGGAAATCCGGCTTTGAGTCTTCAATTTGTACTGAAATATTATAAAGCTGATGCGAAACCATAATCGCAGTGTGCGAGTTCATTTTTAAGAAGGAGAAGTTGCCGTAATGGATACATCAGATACAGTGTGAAAGACAACTATCATCCTCAAAAACTAATAACTCAATCTAAATTATACACGTAGTTGGCATTGCTGAGATACATTGAGTGTCTCCTTTATCTGTAACAGTGATGTAGACCAAAGCAACGAATAAAAATTTTTACCAGCACCGGGATTTGAACCTAGGTGTCCTGCTTATAAGGAAGACGCGTATCGAGTGATACAGCTGCCTTTACAGCTTTCGTCTTACTCGACCTGCAGTGTTATAACTAGCCTTCATACACCACATGCAAGATTCTTACATTCTCTCGCTCATTATGCGCAAATTATTACACCTACAAAAACAATGAACAGGACTTTTGCACGAAATTTAATGTTGTTAAATTTTTTACTGGGATACGTTTTCGCTGGAGATCAAGGTTTTCGAGTTATCCAAGAAAAAATTACAAAAGTGACCTGAAAATGCACCCTCACTCCCACACTCAGTTTCCATCTGTGACGATGTTGTTCATGGCATCCCCTCCTGCCACTGCACAAAAATTTGCTACTGAACGAATTATTTCCTACATTCGACCGCTTTTGGTCTTCATTGATTGACGTTACAATATTATACCATCAGCTTAGATGAGCACTTACAAATTGTAAAACTGAGTTTAAAATGAACAGTCTCGACAGCAAGCATTTTTTTTCCTGGGATTAAGTGTGGTGTCACCGCCAGACACCACACTTGCTAGGTGGTAGCCTTTAAATCGGCCGCGGTCCGTTAGTATACGTCGGACCCGCGTGTCGCCACTATCAGTGATTTCAGACCGAGCGCCGCCACACGGCAGGTCTAGAGAGACGTCCTAGCACTCGCCCCAGTTGTACAGCCGACTTTACTAGCGATGTTTCACTGACAAATTACGCTCTCATTTGCTATTTATCTTGTGATGCATGTACCGTCAGACCGATGTTCACCAATTATGGATCAAAGTTAAGTATTCCAGAAGCTACGTACCTTTTTTGCTGGTATAATTACTTTACCTGTTCCAGACCTCACGCCAGCCTGCGTGAGCTTAAACGCGTGCCTTTCGGCTTCCTCCTCCTAGTGGCTTGGCTGTCTTGCCAAGTCACAACATTAAGGGTCTGAACCGGTAACCGAAAAAGGAAGGTTCTTGCGTTCTACACTGTTTATATTCATTTTAAAGTAATAAAAAGCCGCTGTTCTCCAAGAGAAATGTTGTCAAAAATGACTGTGAAACTGAAGTTTATGTAAATTTCACCTAATAATTTTGTGGATTCTAACGCATAAAACAAACAATTACACCGTTGCATTCGTCGGGCCTTCAGATACAAAACTACTATGCTTGAAAGGGTTAAGTTTGGATGGAAATGTCAACGTAATTAGTTTTAGCGTAACGACCGCAAAGTTGTTTTTGGTTCATTACCCTATTGGGCACGTTTAAATTCATAATGTTAACGAAGTATCCGACAATGCAGTGGACATAATAGCCCAAACAATAGAGAGCAAACAAGGTAGACTATCGGGAATAGTTGGTGTAGTCGGAAATTTTTGTACAGCAGTAGCAGGGAGTGCGACGAACATCGTACTAGAAATGCTGACTGGTTGGGGATGAATGTGGCGTGACTGGGCGTTTGAAGGTCACTTTCGTACGTTTTTTTAAATAACTCGAAAGCCGTGGCCTCCAGCGAAAACATATTCCACTACGAAATTTAACTAAATTAAATTTCCTATAGAAAGGTCCCTCTCTTTTTTCTGTATGACCAATAGTTCGCGCGTAGTTTGAGTGGTCTATTACGGCCAACTATAACACTGCAGGTTGCAGAATACGGAGACGGTAGGGGTCACTGAAAGAAGTTGTGTGTCACATCAACGATCCTATATTTTGGGCCTACTGTAGGTAACAATCTGTAGATTGTATGAAAAGTCTGTCGTTGAAATGCGAATTCGTCCCATTCATCATACTGAACAGAAGTGACAAATGCAAATATAGGCTATTAAATACAGGGTGTTTCGAAATGAACATACCGGTTTAAGGCCTTGTAGCATTTATTACGTTCAACTTACAATTGTAAATAATACACCAAATGAGAGACCAACTCAGTTTTGTTTGTATACCTGTACGCATGAGTATGGAATGACAAAGAGTGACTGAAAAACGTGTTGAGCGAGAGCGAGTATTTCAAGCTTATCCCGAAGAAATATCCCCGTGGAAAGCTTATGGGCCTTTCTTTTTCGGTGAATCAACTGTAACTGATGTTCCTTATCTTGATGTGCTACAGCTATGGCCCGTGCCTCAGAGGGAAGAAGCTGAACAACACATCTTTATTTGTGACCAAGATGGGTTGAACGACGTTGTGTCTGACCGGTACATTGGGCGCAAGGGGTCGGCTGACACAGCGTTTTATGCATGACCTCCACGTTCACTAACGATCTGACGCGATCATGTGGATGTGCCTCCGATACCAGCTGATCTATCCGACTTAAGAAACAGTGTTATTGCAACAGTTACTCCTGACACATTGATCAAAGTTTTGGAACAACTCACCTATCTACTCGATGTGCGATCGATGTTCTCACTGAATAATTATAAGAAAAACTGTTTGTGTTTCTCTTTCATTTGGTGTATTATTTATAATTTTAAGGTGAATGTAATATGTGTAACAAGGCCTTAAAATCTGTATATCCATTTTGAAACACCCCTTATTTACAGGCTGTTAAATACGTCGTACTGTGTTCAGATGGCTCTAAGCACTATGGGACTTCAGTTCCCTAGATTTAGAACTAACTAACCTAACGACATCGTACAGATCCATGCCCAATGCAGGATTCGAACCTGCGATTGTACCAGCCGCGTGGTTCCGGACTCAAGCGCCTAGAACCGCTCGCTCACCGCGGCCGGCCGTACTGTCTTCTAATGGTATTTCACTGTGCTCAGTGCCCGCCATATTATATACCTTCGATATGTAATCACATCCTGTAACACGACAAATGGTCTATAAGACCAGAAATATGTGTTTTCGACGATGTCATGTCATAGACACACATATTTCAAGATGCACTGGACAAAGATTAGAAAGCCGATATAATGACCGAGTAAAATAAATGAACAATTATCTGTGAAATGGCGGAAATTTCTTTCGGAAAATTCTGTATGACTGTGATCCCCACCAAGGAAAGGTCATTATCCACCCATTCTGCTCCTTAAACATGCTTACAACTTCTCACTCTACTATCTCAAAGTCAATCCTATCTACAACTCTGTGGTACCAAGTTATCTTCTTTTCACAACATACATAATGCTAACTAGTTCTCGATTGCAGCTAACTATTTCAGTATCAACACTGTGGAATTTTTACGACACGATGTGCTCTTCTGTCATGTTATAGTTGTAGTTTTTAATTACATTACATATGAAACTAAAGATTATGCTAAGAACGTCCACTGCTCGTTGTCTAGTGGTAAGGATCGCTGCCTCTAGATCAATCGGCCAAGGCTTCTAATCATTTCATGTCATCATCATGATCAACGTGCAAGTCGCCGGAGTGGTGTTAAAGAGAAAGACTTGCACCACACGGGCAAAAACCCGAAATAGCGTCTCCAGGCCAATAATGCCATATGATGTGTTACGGCACGCCAGTTGGGAACGAGAGAGCAGAGACGGCTGTGAATGAGACGTCAGCCAATCGCACGCTGACCGAGCCCTCTCCAGGAGGATAACGCAACAGCAACGACCTCTACGCGATGAAACCTTCCTGTCTCCTCTATATCTCTTTTGTTACGCAACCTTCCCTTCGACAATAACCTATGTAACCTTCCCTTAGGATTTCTATCTCTTGCTTAATAATAACAAATGAAATCTTCCCTTTGAAATTAATTCTATTTCTCAATCTTCGCATACAAATTCAAATGCTGCTTATTAAAAGTGATTTGCTGATTATTTCGACGAAATAGAATGTGTCGTCGTCGTGGCCCTCAGTCGTTATCTGTAATAACCCAAAACTGTTCCTTACCTTTTTTACTGTTACTGGATCGCCACCTGACTGCTACATCGAACTGCGACATTAATATACTTTCTCTGTTTTACTGTACTCTGTTAGCTGCTGGTGGGCTGTCACAATAAGTGGCTGTATTTATTACCAAAGTTGACGTTATTCTTTAATAGCAAAGCTGACGTTATTCTTTAATTAATTTGACTAACGTTACGTAATTCATAGTTACACTTTTTCTTGACAACAATAAAATTTTACAAAGTTTTACGTTGATGGTTTTTGGGATGGATTATAATCAGTAATGCAATATTGCTGGCAAAAATTAATTATATTCTGAAAACGATTCTTCAAATATTTACTGTTGGTAATGAAATGATTTTACAAACGTTCAAATGGGACTTACTTTTTACAATAATCTTGCAACTAGTATTACGAAAACATACCTTCAGTAGTCTTGAGTTTCTGAAAAAAAAAAACAAATAAAAAAAAATTCAATAATATTAGTTCCTCTTATGATAATAGTTAGCTGATGTCTCTGTACATCCGTTTATAATCTCTTGTAAATCATAGGTAGTGGCTGGCAGGCACACCGCTCCTCTCAACAACCTCTCGCTTCAGACCTGCTACCGACTCGCTTCACATCTCGCTTACTACTGACTTCCTACGAAAGCTAAAGTGCGGTCTCTCCCGCCAACAATGCTTTCTGGTGCACACAATCCCTCCTACCTTTTAAAAATGTATCAATGCGCGGTCTTTCCCTTCCTCTTCTTAAAATGTATCCATACGCGGTCTCTCCCGCCCTTTTTAAAATTATATCAATGTGCGGTCTCCCTTGCCAACAATACTTGGGTGCAGACATTCCCTGCTACCACAATTATTCCCACTTAATCCTGTTAATAAAATATAAACATCTTTCGTAAATTGTGGTTTGACAATAGACAATAGAAATATACACGTCTTACAGCGAAGAGAACATAAGCTTCGCGCCCGACTGGATGTGGCCCAGTTCTAGAGAAGCTTCAAGACTAGCGACCTGAATAGAAGAGTCAACTGTATTACTTCACTTGTATTAGGAATTGTATGTACTGAAGAAGCTTGTTTACTTTGCATGTCGCCCTTTTCTTGCGACACATCTATGTAATTCTCAAAGTTAAGTATTGTCATTTACTTTTTGTAATAAAACTCGTTAATACGATTTGCTTGAATTGTTGCCTGGTGATCCGAGAAGACAGGTTTCCTAGACACCCAATATTCGACGACTAGGCAGGATTCAACATGATCATTTCATTTCATTACACTAACAACATCAGAGCAGAACTCCATGTCATGTTGTGACTCCAGTCTGTTTAGTGGAGGAAACAGTCATTAAATACAAGGCATACATCAATAAATCTCACCTTTCTTCATCCCGAAGACTCATAGTCAGCAAACTGCCAAACGTTCAAAGAATCCATATATTTTTTTTAATTCTTTCTCTTACTTGTGAAATAATTCTTGAGTAGAAAAACTATACAACAATATTGCACGCAGCCGCCACATGTACTTTCTGTGCTTTGAAATCCAAGGAGATTATAATGGTTCACTAAATAATAAAAGAAATATTACACTGGCATTCGCAAACAATTATAAACAGTTTAAATATGTCTACTATTTAGGCATGTGGAAGAACACAATTTGACACGTGGGACTCCTAGTTGAGCCGGACTACACCACAATCCACTACATGACTGTGATGGAAAATACCTGGTAAATAATCAAGATCATTCAAAAGCTCTGCCATCAGGTTTCACTTTATAACATTAACAGAACACTAAAAAATTAAGTACTTAATCCATAATCGATAAAGAACCAAGCTTGGTCCAAGCTATTTATACCTTACCGACAGTGGCGAAAAAAACTTACGCTTCTATACTCATGGGTCGATTGGACCAGCCGGACGGTGTGACCGCTACGGTCGCAGGTTCGAATCCTGCCTCGGGCATTGATGCGTGTGATGTCCTTACGTTAGTTAGGTTTAATTAGTTCTAAGTTCTAGGGGACTGATGACCACAGATGTTAAGTCCCATAGTGCTCAGAGCCATTTGAACCATTTTTTTTCGATTGGATCCCTGTATTTTGAAACGGTCATAAAAGGAAATTATGACGATTTTTCCTGGGTATTTAAATTAAAACTAATAGTTTATAAATACAATACATATTAATCAAAATCAAAAATAGAAAGTTACAGTTCTATATGCAAATGACACTAAAAAAATTAGTCGTTTTCATAGGCTGGAAATATGTGACATATAAAAATCTAAAGAAAATACAAAATAAACACGCTTACCAAACAAATAATTTGTCTCATAATTAATTAAAGTGTGTTGATAAGAAAATAAACAAAAATTAATTATAGCATGTTTTATGCTACCCCACCACCAATGCCTTTAGTAATTAACCTGTATTAGTATGTGGATGCCCAAAAAAACTGTAACCTATTATTTGTTAAGCTAGGATTTTAAATTAACGCTATCTGATGGCCCTACAGACTTCAAAACTGTGGTGGAAAAGTGACAAAGTGATTTAATCTTGTCACAGGTGTGGCACACTTATAATGAAAGTTAAAGTTAACGTATGGTCTATTGTTTATTACAAATCCTCACATAAAACGAGCGCAGTAATTGCACTGAAGTACACTGAAGAGCCAAAGAAACTGGTACACCTGCCTAATATCGTGTAGGGCCCCCACGAGCACACAGAACTGCCGCAACATGACGTGGCATGGGCTCAACCAATGTCTGAAGTAGTGCTGGAGGTTGTCCATAAATTCGTAAGAGTACGGAGGGGTGGAGATCTCTTCTGAGCAGCACGTCGCAAGGCATCCCAGATACGCTCAATAATGTTCCTGTCTGGGCAGTTTGGTGGTCAGCGGAAGTGTAAACTCAGAAGAGTGTTCTTGGAGCCACTCTGTAGCAGTTCTAGACGTTAGGTGTGACACATTGTCCTTCTGGAATAGCCCAAGTCCGTCGGAACGCACAATGGACATGAATGGATGCAGGAGATCAGACAGGATACTTACGTAGTGTCACCTGTCAGAGTCGTATCTAGACGTATCAGGGAACCCACATCACTGATACGTCACACGCTCCACACCATTACAGAACCTCCACCAACATAACAGTCCCCTGCAGACATGCAGGGTGCATGGATTGATGAGGTTGTCTCCATACCCGTACATGTCCACCTACTCGATACAATTTTAAACGAGACTCGTCCGACCAGGCAACATGTGTCCAGACATCAACAGTCCAACGTCGGTGTTGACGGGACCAGACCAGGCGTATGGCTTTGAGTCGTGCGGTCACACGAGCGGGCCTTTGGCTCTGAAACCCCATATCGATGATGTTTCGTTGAATGGTTCGCACGCTGTCACTTGTTGATGACCCAGCATTGAAATCTGCAGCAACTTGCTGAAGGGTTGCAGTTTTCTCTTCAGTCGTTGGTCCCGTTGTTGCAGGATCTTTTTCCAGCCACAAGCGATGTTAGAGATTTGATGTTTTGCGGGATTGCTGATATTCATGGTCACTCGTGAAATGGACGTACGGGAAAATACCCACTTCATCGCTACCTCGGAGATACTGTGTCCCATCGCTCGTGTGCCGACTATGACACCACGTTTAACCACACTTAAATCTTGACAACGTGCCAGTGTAGCAGCAGTAATTGATCTAACAACTACGGCAGACACTTGTTGTCTTGTACAGGCGTTGCCGACCACAGCGCCGTATTCTGTCTTTTTACATATCTCTGTATTTGAATATGCATGGCTATACAAGTTTCTTTGTCACTTCAGTGTACAACAAGAAAATATGTGTAAAATTAACCTATTCACTGACAAATTATCACAAGAACAAATAACTAAGGTTGGCAAGTCTCAAACAATGTACCGATAGGTGGGTTGCTACATCTATATCTACATGTACATGTACATTTATACTCCGCAAGCCACCCAACGATGTGTGGTGGAGGGCACTTTACGCGCCACTGTCATTACCTCCCTTTCCTGTCCCAGTCGCGTATGGTTCGCCGGAAGAACGACTGCCGGAAAGCTTCCGTGCGCGCTCGAATCTCTCTAATTTTACATTCGTGATCTCCTCGGGAGGTATAAGTAGGGGGAAGCAATACATTCGATACCTCATGCAGAAACGCACCCTCTCGAAACCTGGACAGAAAGCTACACCGCGATGCAGAGCGCATCTATTGCAGAGTCTGCCACTTGAGGTTGCTACACATCTCCGTAACGCTATCACGCTTACCAAATAACCCTGTGACGAAACACGGCGCTCTTCTTTGGATCTTCTCTATCTCCTCCGTCAACCCGATCTGGTACGGATCCCACACTGATGAGCAATACTCAAGTATAGGGCGAACGAGTGTTTTGTAAGCCTCCTCCTTTGTTGATGGACTACATTTTCTAAGAACTCTCCCAATGAATCTCAGCCTGGTAACCGCCTTACCAACAATTAATTTTATACGATCATTCCACTTCAAATCGTTCCGCACGCATACTCCCAGATATTTTGCAGAAGTAACTGCTACCAGTGTTTGTTCCGCTATCATATAATCATACAATGAAGGATCCTTCTTTCTATGTATTCGCAATAGATTACATTTGTCTATGTTAAGAGTCAGTTGCCACTCCCTACACCAAGTGCCTATCCGCTGCAGATCTTCCTGCATTTCGCTACAATTTTCTAATGCTGCAACTTCTCTGTACATTACAGCATCATCCGCGAAAAGCCGCATGGAACTTCCGACACTATCTACTAGGTCATTTATATATATTGTGAAAAGTAATGGTTCCATAACACTCCCCTGTGGCACGCCAGAGGCAACTTTAACGTCTGTAGAAGTCTCTCCATTGAGAACAACATGTTGTGTGCTAAAAACTCTTCAATCCAGCCACACAGCTGGTCTGATATTCCGTAGACTCTTACTTTCTTCATCAGGCGATAGTGCGTAACTGTATCGAACGCCTTCCGGAAGTCAAGGAAAATAGCATCTACCTGGGATCCTGTATCTAATATTTTCTGTGTCTCATGAACAAATAAAGCGAGCTGGGTCTCACACGATCGCTGTTTCCGGAATCCATGTTGATTCCTACAGAGTAGATTCTGGGTTTCCAGAAACGACATGATACGCGAGCAAAAAACATGTTCTAAAATTCTACAACAGATCGACGTCAGAGATATAGGTCTATAGTTTTGCGCATCTGCTCGACGACCCTTCTTAAGACTGGGACTACCTGTGCTCTTTCCTCTAGAGACTTGCGGTACACGGTTGTTAGAAGGGAGGCAAGTTCTTTCGGGTACTCTGTGTAGAATCGAATTGGTATCCCGTCAGGTCCAGTGGACTTTCGTCTGTTGAGTGATTCCAGTTGCTTTTCTATTCCTTGGACACTTATTTCGATGTCAGCCATTTTTTCGTTTGTGCGAGGATTTAGAGAAGGAACTGCAGTACGGTCTTCCTCTGTGAAACAGCTTTGGAAAAAGGTGTTTAGTATTTCAACTTTACGTTTGTCATCCTCTGTTTCAATGCCATCATCATCCCGGAGTGTCTGGATATGCTGTTTCGAGCCACTTACTGATTTAACGTAAGACCAGAACTTCCTAGGATTTCTGTCAAGTCGGGACTTAGAATTTTACTTTCGAATTCACTGAATGCTTCGCGCATAGCCCTCCTTACGCTAACTTTGACATCATTTTGCTTCTGTTTGTCCGAGAGGTTTTTTCTGCGTTTAAACTTGCAGTGAAGCTCTCTTTGCTTTCACAGTAGTTTCCTAACTTTGTTGTTGAATCACGGTGGGTTTTTCCCGTCCCTAACAGTTTTACTCGGCACGTACCTGTCTAAAACGCATTTTAAGATTGGCTTTAAATTTTTCCATAAACACTCAACATTGTCAGTGTCGGAACAGAAATTTTCGTTTTGATCTGTTAGGTAGTCTGAAATCTGCCTTCTATTACTCTTGCTAAACAGATAAACTTTCCTCCCTTTTTTTATATTCCTATTTACTTCCATATTCAGGGATGCTGCAACGGTCTTATGATAACTGATTCCCTGTTCTGTGCTTTCAGAGTCGAAAAGTTCGGGTCTGTTTGTTGTCAGTAGGTCCAAGACGTTATCTCCACGAGTCGGTTCTCTGTTTAATTGCTCGAGGCAATTTTCGGGTAGTGCACTCAGTATAATGTCACTCGATGCTCTGTCCCTACCACCCGTCCTAAACATCTGAGTGTCCCAGTCTACGTCTGGTAAATTGAAATCTCCACCTAAGACTATGACATGCTGAGAAAATTTATGTGAAATGTATTCCAAATTTTCTCTCAGTTGTTCTGCCACTAATGCTGCTGAGACGGGAGGTCGGTAAAAGGAGCCAACTATTAACCTAGCTCGGTTGTTGAGTGTAACCTCCACCTATAGTTATTAGTGCACTGACGACAATGCATGCGAAAATTTGAGGTCGCAAAATTATGCATGTCAGCAGAGTGTCTTCCCTCTGCTCATTAACGTTGTAACGTTTACTGAGTACATTACGGCCTATACATCTCGAAGCAGGTAGCAGAACTCACAGTTTTTGTTAACAGCGTTGTTGTGTTGTACGCCACTGCTGCTGTCGGCGGCCACTGTATCAGATACGATATCTGTGAATGCGGAAAAGTTACCTGACGCAAACTTTTACATAATGCTCCAGTTGGAGCTGAGAAGTGAAATGACTACTTCTCACTTCGAGTTCTGTGAGCAGAATTCGAATTGTTTCTCTCACTACCAGTGGACGAAGTGTCTCCTCAGTTCCTCCTGTCTTCCCTCACAACATTCACCCCTCAGCCCTTTGTTGAAAGCCAATCCTATCCTCTCACAAGCAGTCACCCAATGATAAATATCAATTGTCCTGGAGTGTCCTCCCACTTCTCAATAATTTTCCAAAACTACTATGTCAGACCAGGATGAGCAACGAAATTCCTGTATTTTCGCGTTCAGACGCCTACACCTAAAGAAAGGAATCTGTTTTGGCTCTGGCCTGTCAGTGCCTCAAAGGAGCGAGTTATTGTGATACAGCATGTTGTTTCCTACGACCGTCCTAAGAGTCCTGTCTGCTTTATACATATGAGAGGCCAGCTACAGGTATTTATGGGACGAGAAAGTTGCAGTCTCACACGTATAGAATCCTCAGACCTCGCCTGCCGTTTTCTGCTGAAAGCATAGAGCCATAAATACCTGTAGCTGTCACAGGGACTGCCTCGCCAGACTGGCTCCGTCTTCTCTGCATTCTCCCACCCAAGACTCATTGTTGCCCGCCCGCCGGGACCTTCACTGTGCTTTACAATGTCCTCACCGCACTTTAAAAACGTGGGAGTGGCTGTCATCTTGTGCAACAACACCTCTGTGGCTGTCCAAATAACTGTGGAACTGTGGCGTTACCTGCTGCCTGCATTGTGTCAGCTCGCGACTGGCGTCCTCTTATGCTGGCCAGTACACAACAGCCTTCGGTGAATAATGTCCTACCTGGCGTCAGCATGACCTTTTACAACCTGCGTCAGGTTAACGGTGTCCTTCGGTCCATTTGATCGACTGTCTGTCTGTGAAATTGGCAGTCCCGTCAAACGTAACCCTCAAGAAATAAAATGCCTACAAGTATTTCATGTAATGGCATTCACAGAAAATCTTAAGTAAAAATAAAGGAATATACTATTTTCAAGTCAAATTAAATCAGTTCGATCAACGTATCAATCTGTGTAATGTAGTATGAAATAACGGTAATGTGAGATTCGATGAAACCGTCAGTTTCGCCGTCTTTCACTATATACGTTTTAAATTGGCAAGGTCCGTGACAGTCTTCAGTATGTTACAGATTGAAGGAAAATCTGAGTATCCCTACCCTCTGGATACCTGGAAACAAAATTGACTACGAGTGTCGGGAAGGGATTCATTTCCAACCTACAAAAACCGTGATGATTACTACCCAACTCATTCTCCTGGAAACCACCCCATTCAAACTTACTTTCTGTCCGGAGTGCAGAAGGCACCAATATATGTTGCAAGTCGTATATATTTCAGTTAAGTATGGCGACAGCTACAAGAAATTAAACAATCAGCGAAGAAGATCGGTCCAGCTCTCTTCAGTGAAAAACATCAGTCACACTTAATTCGGGAAAGAATATCATCTGCCTATTCTTCCTTATGAACGTGTAGGTACCTTCTTAATGTTAGTTTACAAAGTAATCAAGGGGTTTGACATGAGGTCCACACACACACACACACACACACACACACACACACACACACACACACACACTCGTACAAACACATCTGTTATTTCCGTTCAAAGATCTTTCCTTGAAATTAAGTGTTAACAAATGTGAAAAGCAATCAATTGCATAATAACTATACATTGTAAATCACAACATCAAAACATTTTTTTTTATAAAAATGAACATCAAAAGTGAATTAGCAAATACACAGGTAGTTTACAAAGAGGTCTAAAAAGTAATAAGTTCAGATTCCCACTTTTACAACAATTCAAACACATACAATTACAATATCACATAACGATAAATTTGCAAGTAAATGACACAGCATAACATTGAGAAACAAGTTACACAGTATTAAAACAAATAAATGACATACACATAAAAGATAAAATTTACAAAGAATTCCAGAACGGTTTTGCTGAAAAAGAAAGGTCTCGTCCCGCAGAATGTGGGTCAGCCAGCCTCTACTTTTGCTCTCGTAACCGCTGGCAACCTTACCATGGTTTCCTTCCCGTCCTCTTCTGCCATCTGATACATCGTCAATGTGTATTTGCTTCCCATCTTATTCCTCCTTTTTGCTCTTAAGTCAATGGCGTCGCATTCGTCTATCTAAGAAAATAAATTCTTTGAAGCATAAATCATCCCTTTATTTAAATTGGTATACATACGTTTATGGTGTAATTCTTGGCCGATAGTCATCCAACTTCTGTTGATGCACGCCGTACAGCCTTTGTTTCCAGATGTCCATGACATTCCACATCTTCCAGCATCCACGTGCTCCTCAAAAAATCATAAAAATTGCTATCTCCTTTCCTCCCAACTTTCTTTAGTATTCGGGACAAACGCACCGTGTTGCGACCTATATAACTCTTCTTTCCTTCCCTACCTATATTCGGGTGCAAACGATCGTCAGCGTCCCCCTCCCAGTCTTTCCACTCTATTAATCTGTGTCCAAATGCAACCTCGTTGTGGACCTTAATATAACACTACTTCCTTTCATTCTAAGAACAACCCTATGAAACATCAACCACCACATAGTTGCTGTCGATACTTTGAATAGCAGAAATCTTCCCCACTTCATACCTAGTCACCACAAAAGATAACACAGTATTTCCAATTTATGTTGACATCTACTTACTTCTCCGATCTTCACATTCATCGTAAATATCCCGTTTTTCTTCCTCAGCCGGCTGGAGTGGCCGAGCGGTTCTAGGCGCTACGGTCGCAGGTTCGAATCCTGCCTCGGGCATGGATGTGTGTGATGTCCTTAGGTTAGTTAGGTTTAGGTAATTCTAGGTTCTAGGGGACTGATGACCTCAGATGTTAAGTCCCATAGTGCTCAGAGCCATTTTTTCTTCCTCAAATAAAAACATGTGACTGATCTCATGCAGTAACGGTTCACTTCTTTTACAATGCCTTGACACCATTTACAACTCTACAATGTTTTTGAAGCTGTGACTATTTTAATTACTACTCAAATAGCTATCATGGCAGAAAAGACTCAGAAAAGTCTAAGTTAACAATCATTACTCCTGTGAATTACTAATCTGTCCTTTGATTCCGCAATAATTTATCCAAATGATTTTCACATGAGCTAAATGATATTTACAGAAGAAAATGTAGCATCAACTTTTGCTCTGTTGTGAAAAACTGATTACCTCCTGCTTGCATTTAATTCTGCATTTGTTTGTTACACACACAAAATCCTTATTCCGTGAAGGGCTCGACGTTGCTGATATGGTGGACGCCGACTGATTTTCCGGTTTTCATGGATTCCAGTTTGCTCTATTATACAAAACTGATTACCTCCTGCTTGCATTTAATTATCCATTTGTTCGTTACGCATACAAACTCCTTATTCCGTGGAGTGCTTGATGTTGCTGATATGGTGGACGCCAACGCCAACTGATTTTCCTGTTTTCATGGATTCCAGTTCCAGCACGTACTTGTTCGCAGTTCTGCCGATTCGCGTGGGTCCTTCATAGATCGAAAAGAATTTGTGGCATACCACCTTATTTATTTATTTCTTTTTGTTCGAGAGACGATGAGAACGCACGAATACTCTCTATTCTAAGTGGAACCGTCTAACACTCGCTTTCTTCTTTGCTCTTTCCTTCCTTTTCATGGCTGCCGCCCTAAGATGAATTAGCGCATGTGTGACACTGTTCTCGTGTCTTTCCCTTTCTCTTGGCGGGTCATCACTACTGCTCCATCAGATCTTGCGGTTGTCGGTTCTTCGGCACCGTGATGGGCGGACACTTGGTGGAGCCCTGTGGCAACTCATTCGTGACATCCTGGGAGTCTGGCAAGAAAACGCTCCAGCTCGTGTGCTCTTTCGAGAAATAAATCCTACACGGGCTTCCTAAATCACACGTAACGCTTTCTGCAAGTTTGGATGCACGTTTGTAGGATGAAATTACAATAGGTCTAATCCTATGCCTTTTTAACATTTCCGTCCATGGTTGAGATCGAAACTGTGGACCGTTATCCAAAATAACCGTTTCCACATCACCCATCTGTGTCAAGAAATCCCTCTCGAATGCTTTCCGCAGTGGTGTGAGTGTCTCGCACTTTGAAATTAATTCTATAACAACAAAAACATAACAAGAACCTTGTATGGCCTGGGCAAGGGTCCTAGAAGGTCACAGGCTGTGAGCTGCTACAATTTCTTCGGAATAATCGGAAATATAGATACCTGCGTATCTTGCGTCGAAGGGTTACCCTTTTGGCAGTTATTACAATTAGCTAACACCTTTCTAATCCTTCATTCGATATTCTTAAACTGACATAATGTCTTTAATTTAAGAAAAAAGCATTTTTTTGGTCCAAAGTGAGCTTAGCTCAAATGAATGTGTCGTACGGTCGATAAAATCTTCTGGAAACAAAGTAGCCAAGGCGACTCACGTGCGTTCGTTCTTTAGAATAACATCCCTTTTCTCGAGAAGTAGTTCTGCCTGATGTTCGCTTGGTTCTTGTCCTTCCATCTATTTTTGATGGCTGGTAGTACTGCGTCTTTATCTTGCCTTATTGCAATTTTCTTTCGTGACGTGACTATTAGGCATTCCCCGGCTACCTTTTCAAAATAAAACAAACGGAAGCGATTATCTTCAACATTCTCATTCATATCTTCCATCAGCCCTATTGGAGACCGTGATAATACGACTGCCATAATATTCATCGAACCAGTATGTTACTGAAAAATCAAACTCCTGCAGATATAAGATCTGTCTGGCAAGACTATCATGTCTCAGTTTTGTCACAAGCAGGAACTGTAATGCTCTATGGTCTTTGTCCCGAACAGAAAATAACGAAATTCTTGGAGGCCTACACTACTGCCAGTGCCTCTAGTTCCGTCACGGAATAGTTCTGCTCACTCTTAGATAACTACCTACTGCCGAATGTAACAGTTTTCCTAACCATTATCCCATCCTCTTCGGATTCTTGAAAGACCTCTACACCAAGACCTGTTCCTGCCGGGTCTGTCATCATGCAGCAATCTTGCGACTGATCTTGATGAGCCAGAACCGGTGCATTAATCAATGATGACTTTAAGGCTTGAAATTCTTCCCCTGCCGTCTCCACCCATATACAAGGCGTGTTCTTTCCTGTCAACACACACAGGCGTAGGGTCGCCCTTGTTTCAGTCTTCACATTTTTTTAATGAAAAGCTTCTCAGTCTTTTCCTGGTGTTTGGGAAAGGTTGTTTAGCAGTTGCTTCAATCTTCTCCGGATCAAGTTCTGTTTCTTATGCTGAAACGATATGTCCCAAAAAAATCTACACGCAACGATCCAAATGATGACTTATCTAAATTTACAGTGACGCCATGACGAAGGTAAGGAGTGTCGTCAATATCTCATTGTGCTCTCCGAATGAGCTTTCAGCTATCAATATATCATCCGCGGCGCTGGTGATACGTTGCTCTAAGGTATCATCCAGTGTGCTACCAAAACAACGGATAGAAGCAGCTGATGATATATTTAATCCCATCCAATCTGAATTGGTAACATCTACTGAAAGCAAGAAATGCCGTGTATTTGTGACAGCACGAATGGAGCTCTGTCTGCCTGAAACTTGCTCGTAAATCGATCGTCGTGAATAATGGCATTCCATGAAACTTCTGTAATCAGATCTCCAGCTTCTCCGCCCTGTCTGCCTCTTTCTGAATTAGTGTTTATCTGCGGAGGGTCAAGTGCAGGGCTGACTGATTGATCCTTCTTTAACACTACATGTGGGTGCCAATTTTACGTTGATTCTGCGTCCTCTATTATTCCTCCATTCAGCATCTTGTTCTGTTCTTCACCAACCTTCTTTCTATGTACAAATAGTATTGCTTATGGTGTTGCGCAAAACGTCTGATGGTCACTGACTTAGAATTTGAACTGGAAATTTCTTATTGTACTTATCTTGGGAAAGAATATCTGTGCACTATTTTGTAAAGTACCATATAATTCTTGCTTGCGTTGAGCCTCGACGTCCTGCTTTGCCTCCACTATTTTCTTAAACTTCTGATCTATCTCACGCCTCATCTGTGTCTCCATTTGTCGGAATCAGTTTAACGAAGCTTGTTTATTCGACGATGCCCCTTGGCTACACTGTTTATAGGATACTTCTAAGAAACATCAAATTAAGATCAACCTGAAGATGCCTAAATAAGGTGAAACGCGTAGTTGAAAACTAAAAAACTAAAAATTGCAACCAAGACTGTTTTTAACCAATACTAGTAGCATCTTTGTTCTGCATGTCGGTATTCCGGTTGCTGTGGGTTTATTTATCGATTGTCGTTTTTTATTTGTGGTTTACTGCTGCTGCTTGAGTTCACATGTTATCATTTTCTCATTTGCAGAGAGTGAATGGAGATATAGGCGCTAGAAAATGAAGTGCGAAGTGAAGAAGTCGGAATATTCCCGACATTTTCTTCTGTTTCAGTTCAATAGAGCGGTGACAGCAGCGGAGCCACCCAGAAATATTTGCACCGTGCACGGCAATGTTATTCCGTTTTTTTTATCTTTTTTGGGGGTGGGGGGTGGGGGGGTTATCCCCTCGTACTACGAAACTAACAGCGTCATCTCTTAGTTCACTGTGGCGTGATGTTTAAAGCAGTCGATTTTGATAAAATTTTAAATTGCGACATTTTTTTTCGTGTGCGGATTTTCATGAGGAAATGAAGCCTACTTTTTCTCCATGTTACCTGTGAAAACCCCATTGACATTCGTCTAGAAGTTATGGAGATCAGTGTGTTCGAACAGACAGACACGACGATTCTAGATAAACCTTCACAGTACGATATCTTTTATTCCGTGTTCCGATTTTGATGAAATAAAACATTTCTGCTGCATAGGAATACTCTCTTTCAAATTCTAAAGGTGGCAGGGGTAAAATACAGGGAGCGAAAGGCTATTTACAATTTGTACAGAAACCAGATGGCAGTTATAAGAGTCGAGGGACATGAAAGGGAAGCAGTGGTTGGGAAGGGAGTAAGACAGGGTTGTAGCCTCTCCCCGATGTTGTTCAATCTGTATATTGAGCAAGCAGTAAAGGAAACAAAAGAAAAATTCGGAGTAGGTATTAAAATCCATGGAGAAGAAATAAAAACTTTGAGGTTCGCTGATGACATTGTAATTCTGTCAGAGACAGCAAAGGACTTGGAAGAACAGTTGAATGGAATGGACAGTGTCTTGAAAGGAGGATATAAGATGAACATCAACAAAAGCAAAACAAGGATAATGGAATGTAGTCTAATTAAGTCGGGTGATGCTGAGGGAATTAGATTAGGAAGTGAGGCACTTAAAGTAGTAAAGGAGTTTTGCTATTTGGGGAGCAAAATAACTGATGATGGTCGAAGTAGAGAGGATATAAAATGTAGGCTGGCAATGGCAAGGAAAGCGTTTCTGAAGAAGAGAAATTTGTTAACATCCTGTATTGATTTAAGTGTCAGGAAGTCATTTCTGAAAGTATTCGTATGGAGTGTAGCCATGTATGGAAGTGAAACATGGACGATAAATAGTTTGGACAAGAAGAGAATAGAAGCTTTCGAAATGTGGTGCTACAGAAGAATGCTGAAGATTAGATGGGTAGATCACATAACTAATGAGGAAGTATTGAATAGGATTGGGGAGAAGAGAAGTTTGTGGCACAACTTGACCAGAAGAAGGGATCGGTTGGTAGGACATGTTCTGAGGCATCAAGGGATCACCAATTTAGTATTGGAGGGCAGCGTGGAGGGTAAAAATCGTAGAGGGAGACCAAGAGATGAATACACTAAGCAGATTCAGAAGGATGTAGGTTGCAGTAGGTACTGGGAGATGAAGAAGCTTGCACAGGATAGAGTAGCATGGAGAGCTGCATCAAACCAGTCTCAGGACTGAAGACCACAACAACAACAACAGGCGTGTATACCGAAACTCATTGCCAGTTCAGTGCCACCTGTGTTGTCGACCTGGAATGTTATGTTCATCTGCAGTGATTGGTTTTATTAGCCCGTGTTCCGATTTTGATGAAATAAAACATTTCTGCCGCATAGGCGTGTATACCGAAACTCATTGCCAGTTCAGTGCCACCTGTGTTGTCGACCTGGAATGTTATGTTCATCTGCAGTGATTGGTTTTATTAGCACTGTTTTATTCTTGTTTCGTTTCTTGTGACGACAAGTTTAATTGAACAACATGCAGCAGTGAAACTTCGTTTTCTATTCGGTAAAAATGCTACTGAAACTATTTTAACGTTGAGAACAGCTTACCAGGATGACGCCACTGGAAAAACTCAAGTGTACGAGTGGTTTGCTTGATTTAAAAATTGCGACACGCCTACTGATGACAAACCTCGTCCTGGACGTCCCTCAACTGCCCGAATCAACGAAAATGTTGAAAAAATTCGAGAGCTTGTACTCACAGATCGTCGACAGACAATTGACCAACTGTCACATATTAGGGCGTTACTTTAGAGCTCGGTTCAGCGAATTTTAACGGAAGATTTGGGAATGAAAAGAGTTGCTGCCAGGCTTGTTCCTCAGCTTCTGACTGACAATCAAAAGGAACGTCGAGTTGATGTACTTTGAAAGAATAGCTTGCAATTGATCCAGATTTTCTGTCAAAGGCCATTACTGGCAAAGATTCTTGGTGCTATGGTTACGACCCATAAACAAAGCGATAGTCAAGCCAATGGAAGACGTCATCGCCACCCCGTCCAAAAAAATGTCGTCTAGTCAAATCAGACATCAAAACAGTGCCGATTTGCTCTTTTGATGTCAAGGTCAGACAATCAATCAAACCTTTTCTTTGGGGAAGTTTTAGGAAGATTATGCAGCAGTGTTCGAAAAAAAAAGATCGATTTGTGGCAGATGGGGGGCTGGTTCTTCTACGGCAACATGGACCTGCGCAAACAGCCATCTCCGTTAGACAGGTGTTGGCTAAAAATGGCATGTCTGCTGCCCCACGCACCTTACTCGCCGGACCTAGCTCCGTGAGACTTTTTCTTATTTTCACGCATGAAAAGGGGCCTGAAAGGACACTGATTTGACAACATTGAAGAGGTCGAGAAGAAAACGAGGGAGGAGCCGTCAGCCATTTCTAAAGATGATTATAAAAACTGTTTCGACCACTGGAAGCACCTGTGGTACAAACGTATTAGTTTTAATGCAGAGTATTTTCAAGGGGATATGGATGATTTGTGAACGATTTGAAAATATATAGCTTTTAAAAAATAATGCCTCCTTTTTTTGGCTACTCCCTCGTACATCAGAGAATCAATGGATGGTGTTGTTAGCATTTTTAAACTCAGTGACGGCTGTAAGGCTACTCCAGTGACTGAATTAAGCGCCGTAATCTTATCACTACGAATACAAACTAACAGGGAATTTACTTGTCTAGGATACACGGTTTGCTTTTTCCGATAACTTTTATTTATATTCTTTGCTAGGTGAATTGAATAAATTAACTTTGCTTTGTGATTTGGGTGCCTACTCATAACATTTTCATTTCGTCTTGGTTAGGAATAAAAACGCCAAGAAAACGGTCGAGACTTTCTGAGTACACGACAAAGGTTAAAAGTCTAACGCCGGCCGAAGTGGCCGTGCGGTTAAAGGCGCTGCAGCCTGGAACCGCGAGACCGCTACGGTCGCAGGTTCGAATCCTGCCTCGGGCATGGATGTTTGTGATGTCATTAGGTTAGTTAGGTTTAACTAGTTCTAAGTTCTAGGGGACTAATGACCTCAGCAGTTGAGTCCCATAGTGCTCAGAACCATTTGAACCATTTTTTAAAAGTCTAACGACTATGCGATCTGAAGAATCCAAAGAAGATCTTCAGGCGAGACTTGCTGTGGCTCGGGAACATAAGCTTTTTACTCGCTCTATGGAAACTCCATCCGAAAGTAACGCTCGACCTAACTCTGATTATGCTTTATCTCGCTCCTTCGAACCCTTCACTCACAGGCTCAAAGCTACTGCTCTGCAACATAACGCCATAGGAGCGGAATTTGACAGAAACTGGCGCAGGCGAGCGAGTTTTTATACCAGGAATCATGCATATTCCTAATACTTCACAATTTCTCATTAAACGTGTGCAATCCCTGGTGTGCCATGACCATAAACAAAGAACAAAGAAAGTACTTCTGCGTGTGGACCTTATTGTCAGTTGCTTTTCGCACAACCAGCTCTACGTGGCTGTCTCTCATGTTAATGAAACAAATAAGCTGTACATTCATGTCCCCCAAACAAACATCTTCAAAAGTTCTACCCAAAGAAGTTTTATAAGTAAAAAATAAATTCCACACGCAGGAAGTCTCGAACACAGCTTTGATGCGTAGGATCGTAGCTTTTATTTTATTATTCATTTATTTTTATTTTTTAAATTATTTTATTTATTTTTTCGCATGTTCCTATTGAGGTGCCATCGCAAGGCAAGGCAAGGTTGTAGGCTTCAAATCGGTACACATCGGACCCGCGAGTTGCCACTGTCGACGCTAGCAGACCAAGCCCCACCACTCGGCTGGTCTAACGATACAAGCTAGCGCTCTGGTCAGTTCTACAGCCGACTTTAATACACTCCTGGAAATGGAAAAAAGAACACATTGACACCGGTGTGTCAGACCCACCATACTTGCTCCGGACACTGCGAGAGGGCTGTACAAGCAATGATCACACGCACGGCACAGCGGACACACCAGGAACCGCGGTGTTGGCCGTCGAATGGCGCTAGCTGCACAGCATTTGTGCACCGCCGCCGTCAGTGTCAGCCAGTTCGCCGTGGCATACGGAGCTCCATCGCAGTCTTTAACACTGGTAGCATGCCGCGACAGCGTGGACATGAACCGTATGTGCAGTTGACGGACTTTGAGCGAGGGCGTATAGTGGGCATGCGGGAGGTCGGGTGGACGTACCGCCGAATTGCTCAATACGTGGGGCGTGAGGTCTCCACAGTACATCGATGTTGTCGCCAGTGGTCGGCGGAAGGTGCACGTGCCCGTCGACCTGGGACCGGACCGCAGCGACGCACGGATGCACGCCAAGACCGTAGGATCCTACGCAGTGCCGTAGGGGACCGCACCGCCACTTCCCAGCAAATTAGGGACACTGTTGCTCCTGGGGTATCGGCGAGGACCATTCGCAACCGTCTCCATGAAGCTGGGCTACGGTCCCGCACACCGTTAGGCCGTCTTCCGCTCACGCCCCAACATCGTGCAGCCCGCCTCCATTGGTGTCGCGACAGGCGTGAATGGAGGGACGAATGGAGACGTGTCGTCTTCAGCGATGAGAGTCGCTTCTGCCTTGGTGCCAATGATGGTCGTATGCGTGTTTGGCGCCGTGCAGGTGAGCGCCACAATCAGGACTGCATACGACCGAGGCACACAGGGCCAACACCCGGCATCATGGTGTGGGGAGCGATCTCCTACACTGGCCGTACACCACTGGTGATCGTCGAGGGGACGCTGAATAGTACACGGTACATCCAAACCGTCATCGAACCCATCGTTCTACCATTCCTAGACTGGCAAGGGAACTTGCTGTTCCAACAGGACAATGCACGTCCGCATGTATCCCGTGCCACCCAACGTGCTCTAGAAGGTGTAAGTCAACTACCCTGGCCAGCAAGATCTCCGGATCTGTCCCCCATTGAGCATGTTTGGGACTGGATGAAGCGTCGTCTCACGCGGTCTGCACGTCCAGCACGAACGCTGGTCCAACTGAGGCGCCAAGTGGAAATGGCATGGCGAGCCGTTCCACAGGACTACATCCAGCATCTGTACGATCGTCTCCATGGGAGAATAGCAGCCTGCATTGCTGCGAAAGGTGGATATACACTGTACTAGTGCCGACATTGTGCATGCTCTGTTGCCTGTGTCTATGTGCCTGTGGTTCTGTTAGTGTGATCATGTGATGTATCTGACCCCAGGAATGTGTCAATAAAGTTTCCCCTTCCTGGGACAATGAATTCACGGTGTTCTTATTTCAATTTCCAGGAGTGTAGGAATGGTTCACTCGTTGTAGCTTCAAAGATCTCATTTGCAGAGACGCAAGTTAGCATAGCCTTCAGCTAACTCAGTAGCTATGACTTAGCCAGGCGCCACATACAGTTTATGCAGTGACAATTGATGTATATGTGTGAAGCAATCAGAATTGTAAAGAAGTATTCGCAGTTCAGTCTATAACTGCACTTGTAAATATTGTACAAAGTCCAGATCGACGTTCACCGCTGATGCTGAATTAAAGCTAAGTATTTAATTGTATTCCTGTCTACTAACTTTCTAATCACCTAGGATGTTCCAGATACATCCCGTCAAGTATAATTCATTGATCCTCGCGCCAGCCTACGTGATCAACGCGTGCAATAATGGCCACCCCTTGTGATCAGACTAAGAGTCAAATTGCGTGACTCAGCCGGGTCACTCTTTTTCCATGAGGCCCATAGTTCCGCCTCATACACAGGACCTATTCCGGTTCCTGTGGGTTTGCTTGTCGATTGTCATTTTTTATTTGTAGTTCACTGTTGCTATTTGAGTATACACGTTTTCATTTTGTCATTTGAAGATAATGAGTGGAGCTATGGACGCAATAAAATGGAGTACCAAGTGTGGAAGTCGGAACACTGCCGACATATTCTTGTGTTTGAGTTGAATAGAAGGGTAACGCAGCGAAAGCAGCTAGAAACATTTGCCCCATGTATGGGGATAATTCCATTGGACAGAGCACGGCAACCAAATGGTTTTCCCGTTTTAAGGAGGATCATTTTCACATTAGTGACTCCCCACTTTCAGGAAGACCTTTGTGGTTTTATGAAGATCGTTTAAACGCATTAATTCACAATGATCCCCGTCAGTGTAGCGTATAAATAGCAAATGTGATGAACTGTGATCATTTCACCATGGTGCGACATTTGCTTGCAGTCGAGGAGGTCCAAAGTCGGAAATATGGATATTGCATACTCTAAGCCAAGATCACAGAAATGAGCGGGGCGACCTCTGCTTTCTTGTCATCAATTGGTTCATGGACAACACCGATCATTCCAAAGGAAAAAAAAAAGAACCGGTTGAGCCCAAGTAAACCAGAAACTCCCCATACAAAGACCTGCTCGCATCCACGAAACTTAGCGTTACACATCTGGTAGAAACGCGACGTAGTAACCATCACTGCTGACATTTCTTGTCAACATTTGAGGCGTCTTGCAGACGTGATCGAGAACAACGACCAAGACCACGACGAAAAGTGGTCCTACTTCGCGATAACGCCCACTCGGATCCTGCTAGATTGACAAGAAACACTAAGCAGAAACTGAGTTGGGAAGTCATTCCTCACCCACGTTACTCATTAGATATTGCACTCTAAGATTTACACCTTCTTTATTTTATTTTTTATTTATCGTATGGCAACAGCAGCAAACATTGACAAGTTCATAAAGTTTAATTTTACATATATTTTAGGTTTACTTTTTGACATAAATTGTATACAAATTTTTAAATTGTGAAAATTACTAACTTAATATTACTGACTATTTGACTGATATAATTGCAATTTAAAAAAGGCAGATACATTTAATCATAGTTCGACATCTAATGATTGAAGCCAATTAGCAGCAGAGGGAGTGACATTATTAAAGTCGTTATATGGACCAGGATACTTTTCTTCTTTTCCGCTCTCTATCGAAAAACCTTCAAGCGCTCTGCGAACATGGATCGACTTTCCCTCAAAACCAGCTGTTTTCTACAGTTGAGGAATCGGAAATCTTTCCCAGCGTTGGTAGTCTGTAGTCAATAGTGAAGGATAATATGCCATTGGTGAAAAAGTCTCTGTTATATGTATCCGTTGTGTTTATTAAACTTATCCAAAAACGCTACGAACGGATGCACCAACCTAATAAATACCTGAATGAGATTTTCACTCTCCCAGTACCTCGTCTCCTATCTTCCGAACTGTACAGAAGCTCTACTGCGAACCTGCCAGGAAGTTTCATATCAGCACACACTCCGCTGCAGAGTGAAAATCTCATTCTGGAAACATCCTCCAGGCTGTGGCTGAGCCATGTCTCCGCAATATCCTTTCTTTCAGGAGTGCTAGTTCTGCAAGTTTCGCAGGAGAGCTTCTGCAAAGTTTGGAAGGTAGGAGACGAGGTACTGGCAGAAGTAAAGCTGTGAGGACGGGGCGTGAGTCGTGCTTGGGTAGCTCAGTTGGTAGAGCACTTGCCCGCGAAAGGCAAAGGTCCCGAGTTCGAGTCTCGGTCCGGCATACAGTTTTAATCTGCCAGGAAGTTTTAATAAACACCTGTCCAACGTCGAGTTCCTCAGCTAGTGTGAAAATAAAACCGTAGTTGGCTGGGGCAGTTTCTGGTGCAAGTGGCCCTGTCAGGGATACCGCTACGGCCGGTGGACGGGTTAATTTTGGATCTTTACGGAAGAGCCTGGCCTCAGCCAGATGAGAGGGTCTTGCCGTCACCGCCGCCGTAACCTCACTTGTCCCCGCTTGGTCCTGGGGCGACCGTCCACTGACTTACGACGCCGCCAGATTTACCGGCGGTGCGGGCCCGTAATCATGCTTCGTTATGGCCACTTACCTGCCCGTATAAGCAGGTGACGAGCTGGTAGCGGGCCGGGTCAGTCTGCTGCCGTTACCGGCAATCACGGCTGGAGGTGGCCGCTGGAGAGTTATGTCGGGTAACCACAGCGTGCGTGGCTGCGCTAGGCCGCCTGTAGGACGTGCGTTGCGACTGCACCTCTCCCGCGCCAGAGATGCACTTTGCCATCCAGTTTATCTAATAGTGCAAATACCACTTTGCGGAATGGGATGCGAAGTAATCTGCTAACGTTGACACGTGTTCCGTGTGATTTGTAGGGGGACTGGTTTCCTGCACTGCCTATCACACGATGCCAGTTTGCCTAGGAGAAGCAGATCTGGTCAGACTACTTGAAAGTGGCGGTAATCGTTCGAAATATACAATGATGAGGCCGAAAGTTATGGCTACCTGCTTAATAGCTGGTTTGTCCATCTCTGGAACGAAATGAATCACTGATTCCGCGTATCAGGGATCCGACAGTTTGTTGGTACGTTCGTGGAGGTATGTGCCGTTAGATGTTGAAACGCCTGGTTAAATCCGCAGCACAGAACAGGTAGCTGGAATTGTGGAAAGGGGCCAAAAATGAGCGGCTGTCAGTTATGCTCGAACACATATAACTTAGTTTAGTTGCCAAACATTACAGCGCAAATTTCCGAGCTTAACTATCGACTGTCACACAATCTTATGGCTTAAGGGCACAATCTCTTTAATTTTTAAAACGGCTGAAGGCCCATGCGATTTAAAACACAACTACAATAAATTTTCAAAGGCAGAAGGCCCAAAGCTTTATGAAGAAAAAAATATTTTAAATGAGGCTTAATGCCCAAACAATGCAAGGCTTGACAAGTAAGGAACTTTCAATTTTAAAACGGCTGAAGGCCCATTATTTAAAACCCAACTAAAAGCATACAAATTCAAACCATCGGCTATGAGCCATTAAAATACACAATCAAACACCAGCCAGCGCGCCTCAGAAGTTTCCGGGGGTCGGTCTGCACTTGAAGTATTAACGTTCGCTTCGGGGAGACAGGTAGCCGGCCCAACTACATCCGATCCGTCGGCAACCCAAGCAAGAGACAGTCAACAGACCCACCGACGACTTGCTTTCCACCCGACCAGTACACAAAGAACTCCAAAGCCAGCACATAAAAGGTGTAGCCACCCACAATCAAGTATGCATAAGCTGTGAAAACTACGTATTGGTCAGCGACAACACGGTGAGGAAAGGACACTGCCTGAATTTTACGTCAGCGGCCAGAGCAGAAAACCGGAATGCTAACGGCCACAAGGCAAAAAATTCCGCTGGAGCACTTGGACTTTAAATAACCAAAATACAATTAAATTCCACCGGATGGTGGCCAAACTTTCGCCAACCATGAAGACCAACGGCACAATGTGAACAGACTGGCTTCGGTAATTAAATCATCACTCAAATCTGATGTCATGGGTTGGTGAGCCACGACCCTCGTAGCAATCGGAACAGCTCCCACACCCTCCGACACTGCGTAGAGACCGCCAGCGGGCCCAGCCGACTGCACCGCGCGGATATTTCCTGGTTGATCGACACCAACCGACCGACTGCCGCACACCGGCTAGCCGGAAACTATAAGCGCCAGACCAAAGATAGTTGTTGTTGTGGTCTTCAGTCCTGAGACTGGTTTGATGCAGCTCTCCATGCTACTCTATCCTGTGCAAGCTTCTTCATCTTCCAGTACCTACTACAACCTACATCCTTCTGAATCTGCTTAGTGTATTCATCTCTTGGTCTCCCTCTATGATTTTTACCCTCCACGCTGCCCTCCAATGCTAAATTTGTGATCCCTTGATGCCTTAAAACATGTCCTACCAACCGATCCCTTCTTCTAGTCAAGTTGTGCCACAAACTTCTCTTCTCCCCACTCCTATTCAATACCTCTCATTAGTTACGTGATCTACCCACCTTATCTTCAGCATTCTTATGTAGCACCACATTTCGAAAGCTTCTATTCTCTTCTTGTCCAAACTAGTTATCGTCCATGTTTCACTTCCACACATGGCTACACTCCATACAAATACTTTCAGAAACGACTTCCTGACACTTAAATCTATACTCGATGTTAACAAATTTCTCTTCTTCAGAAACGATTTCCTTGCCATTGCCAAGATAGTATAAGGTGCGAATATTGATACACACCGCTACTCTCACACGCAGAAAGAGGCAGAACCACGGCATAGCGGCAATAACCATGGGATACCAAATGCAGAGTAACAGTCAAGGTTTAAACCAACGCATAAGCCGGGGGCAGCACGGTTCAAATGTCTACGGACAGATAATGTAATTTGCTTAAGTAACGGGTCGCTGATTTGCGTACGTGGTGATGGCGCCCGAAAGCGACTGAGATGGATTCCATAGGATTTACATCAGGCCTATTTGGTCGCCGAGACATTAACATGATTTCACTATAATGCTCCTCAAACCAATGTAGCACGGTTATGGCTCCGAGATACGGACAGTTATACAGACCGAAAGACGACATCGCCGACGGGGAAGACATCAGACATGAGGTGATGCGAGTGGCTCGCAAGCCGTCAGCGTGTCTTCAATTACACCACATGTCCCATGCAAGCGCCGGAAAATGACTCTCATAGCATAATGCTGCTCCCACCAGAGAGTGTTAGTGGCGCGCTGCGCGTTTCGAGCTAGCAGCCCTTCACCTCGATGACTGCGTTTGTGAATGTGACCATAGACCTAGTGTAGCAAAAGTGTGGTTTAGCCGAAGAGCCGACACGTTTCCATTGATCGACGGGCGAACCCCGATGTTCCAGTGCTCACTGCAATCGTAACTGACGATAAACAGTTTTTGATGTTGCTGAGCAACATTCATACAATAACTTTTAAATGAACAAACCGCCATTCGACTGCATTGTTTTTTTTTCAATTACGACGTAGGTTTAGGCCTTTTATGCAATTTTCAAGTGGCTGATAATGGCGTAAAATGCTGAAACCAAGTACGTAATTAAATAAACAAGAATACAGTCACTTCCTGGCAGATTAAAACTGTGTGCCCGACCGAGACTCGAACTCGGGACCTTTGCCTTTCGCGGGCAAGTGCTCTACCAACTGAGCTACCGAAGCACGACTCACGCCCGCTACTCACAGCTTTACTTCTGCCAGTACCTCGTCTCCCACCTTCCAAACTTTACAGAAGCTCTCCTGCGAACCTTGCAGAACTAGCACTCCTGAAAGAAAGGATATTGCGGAGACATGGCTAAGCCACAGCCTGGGGGATGTTTCCAGAATGAGATTTTCACTCTGCAGCGGAGTGTGCGCTGATATGAAACTTCCTGGCAGAGTTCGAGTCTCGGTCGGGCACACAGTTTTAATCTGCCACGAAGTTTCATATCAGCGCACACTCCGCTGCAGAGTGAAAATCTCATTCTGGAAGAATACAGTCAAATGGCGGTGTGTTCAGTAAAAAGAAGTAATTAACGTTGTCGTTGGGTCACATGTGAACACGTAGGGATCGTCTACTGCAGAGCTCCATGTTCAACAATTTGCGATGAATGGGGTGCTCGGAAACACTTCTGCGTGCACCAGCATTCTGCTTTTTCGGCCGAGATGCCAAAGGTCATACTGTATCCTAATTTACAGAGCAGGCAGACTTCCGAAACCCGCGTTCCGTCAAGAATCGTGGACGTCCAACCATTTAGCGCCTAGTAGTAGTTCCACTGTCCTTATACCTCTTTCCGTAGAAGCTCACAGGAGTAGCACGTGAACGTTCGATCATCTTCACCGTTTTGGAGACACTCGTTCACAGGTTCAGCGTAATAAAAATCCACCATTTGTCAAAGTCGCTTATCCCAGTGGATTTCCTCATATGCAGCCCATATCTTCCCGCTAGGGTGATCCTCCGTCTGTGTCTGCTCCGTTTACGTACACTCATACAAATAAATTAAGGATAATGCTGATAAATGGGGAAACAACGCTCTGGTGGGCGGTTTGCGTGTTTAAACCGCCTCGGGGTATGACCATGCGGTGCATTCGACCTGCGGTCGTCGCATGGTGGCGCTGGCAGCAGTCCACATACGCAGAGGTGTGTTGGTGCATGTCAGAGTACGGTGCAGCGATTAAGTGTGCAGGCGTTTTCAGACGTGCTAATGATGACTGTGTGTTGAAAATGGCTCAGAGAACACGTATTGATGACGTTATGAGAGGTAGAATACTAGGGCGACTGGAGGCTGGTCAAATACAGCAGGTCGTAGCACGGGCCCTCCGAGTGCCACAAAGTGTGATCTCAAGGTTATGACAGCGATTCCAGCAGACAGGAAACGTGTCCAGGCGCTACAGTACGGGACGTTCACAGTGTACAACACCACGAGAAGGCCGATATCTCACCATCAGTGCCCGCAGACGGCCGCGGAGTACTGCAGGTAGCCTTATTCGGGACCTTACCGCAGCCACTGGAACAGTTGTCTGCAGACAGTCTACAGACGACTGAACAGACATGCTTTATTCGCCTGGAGACCTGCAAGGTGCATTCCACTGACCCCTGGTCACAGGAGAGCCCGTAAAGCCTGGTGTCAAGAACACAGTACATGGTCATTGGAACAGTGGTCCCACGTTATGTTGATGGACGAGTCCAGGTATAGTCTGAACAGTGATTCTCGCTAGGTTTTCATCTGGCGTGAACCAGGAACCAGATACCAACCCCTTAATGGCATTGAAAGGGACCTGTATGGAGGTCAGAGTGTGATGGTGTGCGGTGGAATTTTGATTGGTGCACGTACACACCTGCATGTCTTTCACAGAGGAACTGTAACAGGTCAGGTGTATCGGGACGTCATTTTGCACCAGTATGTCCGCCTTTTCAGGGGTGCAGTGGGTCCTACCTTCTCCCTGATGGATGATAACGCACGGCCCCACCGAGCTGCCATCGTGGAGGAGTACTTTGAAACCGAAGATATCAGGCGAATGGCTTGCCTGTTTCCAGACCTAAATCCCATCGAGCACGTCTGGGATGCTCTCGGTCGACGTATGGCTGCACGTGTTCAAACCACCAGGACACTTCAGGAGCTCCGACAGGCACTGGTGCAAGAATGGGAGGCTATACCCCAGCAGCTGCTCGACCACCTATCCAGAGTATGCCAACCCGTTGTGCGGACTGTATGCGTGTGAATGGTGATCATATCCCATATTGATGTCAGAGTACATGCGCAGGAAACAGCAACGTTTTGTGGCACATGTGTTTCGGGACCGTTTTTTCAACTTGTCACCAATACCGTGGACCTACAGATCTGTGTCGTGCATGTTCCCTATGTGCCAATGCTATTAGCGCCACTTTTGTGTAATTCCACGTTGTGTGGCACCACATTCTGCAATTATCCTTAATTTATGAGCATGAGTGTACTTTTGCTACCGCGTCATTTGTCCGCAACCAGCGTCGTGGTGGGCACTGGCCATAACGTTTTGGCTCGTCAGTGTATAGCCATAAACAGCTGACACTTCGTAAAAGGTACGAGGGCCCGCTGAAAAGTAATGCCTCCGAAATTTTTATGTGAAAACTCTTAAAACTTTTCGAATAAAACAGACGTTATTAACATTCCATATCTTAATTCTTCACGTCTACATGCGAGGGTCATTTCATAAGTCATGGCAGCTATGATGTATCCTGAGATTATGCAACAACATGAGAATTTTGCGATGTGCATCGAAGTGGTACGGCAGTGTGTGTCTGATGCCAACATAAAGTGTGGGGTCACGTAAAGGTTGAAATGAAACATCGCATAGAACTCCGCATAAAATTATTGTGAATCAATACAAATGGAAGAAAAGTGAATCAAAATCAACTACTGCGCTTTAAGATAGTCTTCCGGTGTATGCATACAGCGTTGCCAACGATGGAGGAGGCGTTGAATGCCACTGACATTGCCTTCAGTATATGCCACCTGTCGCCGAAATACCGTGAGGACATTCGCCCTGCTTGTAAAGCGCCTCCCACGCAATGGTTTCCTCGGTTGTGTGTGACTCAGTGGGAAGTCGCATGGACTGAGGTCTGGTGGGTAGCGTGGGTGGGGGACGAGCCGTCGTGTAGCACGGCCAACCTCACACTGAAAGTTTCAGGCGCTGGTACCGAGCCATTCTCGCATGTGATCGAAATTTGTCGGTTGATTTCGGTAATATTTGCCGAGGGCTTCTGAATGTACTCGTATTTATTGTAATTACGGTACTACCACACGTACGCACGACATACCACAGTCGCCACGACTTACTGAATGACCCTCGTATTTATTTCACAACACAGTCACCCGGACGACGAACACATTTCTCACAACGAGAGACCAGTTTGTTGATACCGCCACTGTAGAATGTTTGACTCTGTTGACTGATCATATCACGGTATAAGTGTATATGCATGTGTCCACTTTATCACGGGACTATTATATATTTTTGTTTTCATAATTATATTTTATGATTTTGGTTGGGGCGGCTTTAAATATTGTGGGGTAGCATGAGAGTTTTAATTAACTTATACCGCGATAACTCTCGTACGGACATCGGCTGCCCCGAAGTACCTACGATATAATATTTTTTAAACACAACGAGCGACTCACCGCCTTCTAATAAATAATTTGCGTGAGCGCAACTATTTTGAAAAGAAAATATGCGTTATCTTCCGCAAACTGTAATTATTGATATGTGTCTCAGGGGGCTACTGGTTATTTATGTACCAAACTACATAAAGGTTAATTGGGATATTGCGGAATGTAATGATTTTCAATAATTTTTGTTCATTATTTGCAAGGCAAAACTGGAGAGAATCTCATCTGCGCTTAGGCGGTCAAACTCGAAACATACTGAACTCATTCAGTGTTCTAAATATTAATCAACGAAATCTATTTTTACCCTGTTAACTCTGAGACTATTGTAAGATGAAAATAGCGAAAACTCTCACATTTGCATTTAATATTATGACATGAAATCTTAATTAAATAATACAGTCAGCATAATGGCTGACTAAATCCTGCTAGGGGAGATGAGCTCCCTGCACTACGGAGTTCTGTAAAAATTTTGGTAATTACTATTAATGGTTGCGATCATGCGAGGTGGCAACTAAGTCAGTGATACACACTTTACAATAACAATTTCTATTATATTTTTCAAAAATACAGATAAAACTTACGCTAATTATCAGACAGCACTACAATGGCGGCCTGCCGCTAGACGAAACAAAACGGGAGAGCTTTCAATAAAGCAATAGTCTCTGGTCATGTTAATTTTCATTACACAGATAAAAAGAATGTTCTTTTATTTTTATATCACGTCGCTGTTTGTGATTTTTGGTGGTATTTAACTTTTTTAATCTTTCTCATACATCGCGCAAGCGTACACAGTGTTGAAATAATTTATAATTCACAAGTCGCACGACAAAAACATCCTTTCCCCTTCTCCAAATGTCCATTAATGTGACGTACCGTCACAATCCACAGCCTCACTTCTGCTTGCACCGCTACATCATTATCAAAGTGAAGTCCTCGAAGGTGGTCTTTAAGTTTTGGAAACAGCTGAAAAATCGGATGAGGCCAAGTCGGGACTCTATGAAGAATGTTCGATGCCAGTGAACCCGAGGCATAGGATTCTTCCAGATGTGGCAGTGCTGGTATGTGATTTGATATTATCATGTTGAAGGACAAAGTGTTCGTTGTACGGACAAACTCTTCAAATTTGTGCTTTCAGTTTTCTGAGGGTCTCGCAGTACCGTGTAGAGTTCATGGTGGTGCCTTTAGCTATAAATTACAAATACACCCTCGCTGAACGTCCTAGAACACTGGGAGCGTGATTTGCGTGTTGATGGCATGGTCTAGAACATCTTTGGCGTCGATGACGTTCTGTGGTGATACTCCATTACTGTCGCGGTCAAATTTGTAATCCCAGCTTTCATCAACTGTGTGAGGTATGCATACTACTTTGGTCACTCTGTAAATTCTGTTTCTTACGTAAATATCGATATGCATAGCTCAAGGAGAACAAAACCATGTAGCTGAGTAATTTTTGACTATTGCTACAATACCTTTGAGTTTCTACACCACCTCTGTTTGAGATCGCTAGCAAAGTTACTCGCGTTCTAAATTGAAGAGTGTTGAGTAGCAGACATATTCCGAAGAATGGTCAGGAAATTTTTATTACAAGTATGACTTGACATTGACGCAACTGGAGCATGAATATTTTTGATGCAATTATGGGGAGAGAAGTTAAGGAGACTATTTGTGAGTTTTTCTGGAATGTTAAGAGAACGAGGTAAGTGTGCAAGTATTTTGTGTTATTGGTATTGTAGTAACGGACCTCAGATAGTAGGATCGTTATATGTATTGGATAGGAAGATGAGATTCCCCTTGCTTAAAGGTATTTCTTAACGTCATGTTATGTAAATTCAGTTGATTTTTTAAAGCATTACTTTCGAATATAGAGTTTCATTTTAATTTTAGTTGGCACTCATTTATTACTTGTTCAAATGCTCACCCTTCACACAGTTTGTCATGTACGTATGCTCATTGCACTTTGTTGTCCGGAATTTCCAATTGTAGTTTTTTTTACTGTTGCTTTGCCCTGTATGCTGTGCGCTGCTTTCGAGAAGTCTGGAAAAAATGTTTGTCAAGACATGAGGTAAGTGAAAATACAGTTTAGGGCCAGGAGGTTTTTTTTCTATGTTCACTTGCGCTATTGTTTCAGAAGTCAGGTTACATTCAAGGTAGCACTGCAATTTTGTAGAAACAGTTAGCTTTAGTTTGCAGACAACCTTGAGCAAATTTTATTACGTCTTTGTATAATTCAGTGTAGTCAAAGTTTTATACAGAACACAAGTTTAAGTCAGCAGTTAGTTTGTATGGAAATAATTTTTGAGAAGTGTGGTGTGTGTACTGTAAGACCTTCGGTACACACACCATCAGATTATTTGAGTTGTCGTTCTAATGAAGTAGGCGAGTGTCAGCAATATGTCCCGCGGTCTTATAGTGGTGTGTTTTTCTTCTGCCGTTAGGTCAGATGATAGAAATGCCACTTGCATGCTTAGAGTAGCAGACTGACAGTGACCAACTTTAAACAGAACATGATTCATTTTCACACACATTTATTAAAATAATAAAAAGCATAGACATTACATAACTTTATTCTGGATGCTGTTTACAATTGAAAATCTGAAGTTCCTTTGGTCTTGGTACGTTAATCTTATTCTCACATATCTCTGATACTTGACAAAAGTGTCTATTCATTTATCTCCATGGCTATGTACAGGAATATGGTAATCTTATTAGGCACAGACTGAAACCTGACTATAGACTGGTACAGACAAATGCAGACTGGTACAGACTAATGCAGACAAATGTAGACTGGTTAATCGGAGGTCTGTACACTCATTATAATACCTCATGCGTTCAGGTATCACTGCGCGAGTGTGATCCGCAACGAGAAAAGGTTCTACGTTAGCAGCAATCTCATTGGCTGTGTTACATATTAATACGTGGCTCGGCAGAAGCAGAATTTGGTCCATCTCTAAGGCAGCGCCATCTCGTAGTGCGGAGACGGACGAGCACTGCGCCTGCGCTATTGTGCTTAGCGGGGCGCGCTCTAGTGGGAAAGTCGTGTACGCGCTGACTACGCGGAACTATGTACACAACAAGAAGTTTTGGTAGACAATTTTAGGAAGATTTATTCAGATAGAGAGATGCAGACCACCGGTTAAGTTTCACCTGTCACAACGTTGTCGTGGAAATCGTCAGCCTCACGCTCAAAACGCAAAAGAAATTGTTGGCAGATGTCCAGTCTCCTCTGTTTCATGTCAGGAGTGAGCATACGAGGCACCCACTGTGCACACAGTTTTCTGTAGCGCACTTCTGCAGTGGCAGCCTGTACACACTCTCGTGGTACGCACCAGTTACATTAGATCGGTGTTTGTTATTCGAAGAGTTTCTCTGATGAGTTCATCAACCCCAGTTCGATGAGTCTCGTCGGTTGTCGCATGGGGTCGTCGACTCCGAACTCTGACACACACGCTTGGGTTCGCACCATCTTTACCTTCATTACGAGCACGGACAACCCGACGTCGCATATTGCCGATATCAATACAGTCATTACCATCCACAGATTTCATTCTTCTATGGATTCTGTTTCTCACTCTTCGACATAGTTACGTTACACAACACCATGTCAAACGCTACAATTTGGAGCCCTCTAGCGCCAGAGGGTAGCAACTTGCATGAGCTAAGAGGAAAAGTCGACAGAGTAATATCCATGACGTCGATATTGGGAACAGAATAAAAAATTTCTTTTCAGCATGACCTCGTACATCTTGGCAGATTAGGCATGCACTGGACCGGGTCTCCAACTGTGAAACTATTGCACTGAAGACTATCTTCACCGACTGAGCAATCCAGGAAAGACTCTCGACCCTCCAACTCTGCCAGCACCTGTTTCCTACTTTACAAACTTCACATGAGTTCTTCTGCACATTGTGCTGCTTCAAATGGCTCTGAGCACTATGGGACTTAACATCTGTGGTAATCAGTCCCCTAGAACTTAGAACTACTTAAACCTAACTAACCTAAGGACAGCACACACATCCATGCCCGAGGCAGGATTCGAACCTGCGACCGTAGAAGTCGCGCGGTTCCGGACTGAGCGCCTAGAACCGCTAGACCACCGCGGCCGGCCATTGTGCTGGAATAGCACTTGTTGAGACTCTGTGGTATTATTCATACCTTCCACATTTCACAAGAGCGTGGTGAAGACTAAAAAGTAGGACAGAGATACAGGTAAATCTCAGCATCCGATACAGTTACGTTCTGCTGAACCATTGCGCACACCATATTCGTGTGCATCAACAGTCATTTTACATGTAATATGTTAGGACTAGTTTCTTATTTACTCACATATTATGTTTAAAATAGGAGCTAGTTAGTATTTGTACCTAAAATTTGTGAAACGCATTTTAATTAAAAATTTATTCACTTAAGAAAATGTTACTGAAACACACAATAATACACTAAAATCATTTTCATTACCGCTGCATCCTAAACAGCCTCTGCATCATCTACATCGGAAAAAGTTGATGGTGATACAGTCAGTTCAGTTTCAGTGACGTATTTCCTTACGTGCAAGTCGTTTGCAGCTGAAGTGCTCTCGCTAGGCACTTGACATTCATTTGAAGTGTGACACTATTTTGGAAAGCAATGTTTGTCAGCTGTGTATTCTTCTTTGCAAGTTGATTATACAACTCTTTGTACCATTTAAGAGAATTTTCAACTATTCTCTCCACTATTGCGCGCCTAACTCCTTCACCGCGCGTAGTGGCCGCGCGGTTTGAGGCGCCATGTCACGGATTGCGGGGCCCCTCCCCCTGGAGGTTCGATTCATTCCTCGGGCATGGGTGTGTGTGTTGTTCTTAGCATAAGTTGGTTTACGTAATGTGTAAGTCTAGGGCCCTATGACCTCAGCAGTTTGATCCCTTAGGAATTCACACACATTTGAACACATTCCTAACTTCTTCAAAATAACGGTCCTCAAATATTTTCACTACAGCGTCGATCATTGCAAGTTTTCTAACAAGTTTAACTTTCGCGGCTTCTGTTTCTTCTTTATTACTGTTCTCACTGAAAACTATCAAATGTTTGGTGCTCAGATAGTCAGAATGAGACAGATTCAAGACACCAAGACATCAGAGAATCCAATCCGCCGTGCAGTGTCCGCAGTTTCTATCGTTGCAACGGCGACCTCAGTGATCACTTTATCTTCTAGCACTGGTACAGATCGGGGACAGATCCGTAAATTTTGTTGTTTTGGTCTTGTGTCTGAAGACTGGTTTGATACAGCTCTCTATGCTATTACATCCTGCACGAGCCTCTTCACTCCGAAGAACTACTAAAACCCACATCTGCTTACTGCGTTCACCTCTTTGTCTCCCTCTACGATTTCTACCCTGCCCCCCCCCCCCCCTCTACCACCCACCCCGCACACACACTTACCTCCAGTACTAAATTGATGATCCCTTGCCGGCCGAAGTGGCCGTGCGGTTAAAGGCGCTGCAGTCTGGAACCACAAGACCGCTACGGTCGCAGGTTCGAATCCTGCCTCGGGCATGGATGTTTGTGATGTTCTTAGGTTAGTTAGGTTTAACTAGTTCTAAGTTCTAGGGGACTAATACCTCAGCAGTTGAGTCCCATAGTGCTCAGAGCCATTTGAACCATTTTTTGATGATCCCTTGATGTCTCAGAATGTGTTGTATCAACCGATCCCTTCTGTTAGTCACGTTGTGTCACTAATTTCTTGTCTTCTCATATCTGTTCAGTATCTGCGATCTACCCAATATCCTCAGCATTATTTTGTACAACCACATTTCAAAAGCCTCGATTCTACTCTTGTCCAAATCGTTCATCGTCCACATTTCTCTTCCATACATGGCTAAGCTTGAGACAAATAGCTTCATAAATGACTTCGTAACACTTAAATTTATTTTCGATATTAACGAATTTCTCTTCTTCAAAAACACTTTTCTTGCCTATGGCAGTCTACATTTTATATCCTCTCTACATCGGCCATTATCAGTTATTTTGCTGCGCAAATAGCAAAACTCATCTACTATTTTTAGTGTCTCGCTGTGGCCGAGCGTTTCTGGGTGCTTCAGTCTCCAACCACCCGGCTACTACGGTCGCAGGTTCGAATCCTGCCTCGGGCATGGATGTGTGTGATGTACTTAGGTTAGTTAAATTTATGTAGTTCTAAGTCTGATGGACTGAAGAACTCAGATGTTAAGTCCCATAGTGCTTAGAGCATTTTGAACCTAATCTAATTCCCTTACGTCACCTGATCTAATTCCACTGTATTCTGTTAACCTTGTTATGATTTTGTTGATTTTCATCTAATGTCCTCCATACACCTTGCACACACTCTTTTAGTGATGTCAGTCCACGTGTCTCTAATAACATCAGTCGCCATAATAATATTAAACTGTCGCCAGGAAATCTCGATAGTAAGTTCATTACTTGAATCAGATTCTTCTATAAAACTGGAAATTTTTTTATACAGATAGTATGCCTAGAGTGTAGAGGTAACTGCCTGATCGATGGGTTGTAGTACTCGGCGGCAGAAACAGAACTTCAAGGTTTTGAAGAAGAAATTGTCAAGGAGGATAAGGATTTTTAAAGGGTTTTTTCTTTCGCGCTGTTGGCCTTCAATTCTGTGGTTAGTTCCTTTTAGAGAACGGTCACCGAAAATAGCAGAGGTTGTAGCATCATTACCACAGATATTACTACAACGCCGCGCCAACAGAAGGTTGGCAGCCCGTCGTCTGCCGAGCACAGCGCACTCTAGCGGGCTGTGCAGCTCGACGGAACTGGTGTGTGCCTCGTTCACTTCTTAGCTAGATTTCAACCTAGGCAGACGCACTTTCATAATCGGCCCTCAGCCAGTTCTGTAATGTTTGCATTGATTCTCTGAGGAGGGCCAATCAGGCTTAGTCCCTGAGAATATGTTGTATTAGTTCATGGTATTCCATGTAACGAGATTGTCAGTTCATAGCCGCAGCTGCAGTCCTACAAACTACTGAAGATGAGTAATTTCGTTGTACTATGTGTTTCTTGAATAATAATCCTTCTCTCTAACAGTGTGCCGTACCGCATATTATTGCAACCTGGGCTCCTTCAGCTCCTATCAACTCGGCCTCCTACTTATTTGCATTTAGTAGCGAACTGAGAACATCCTCGCGTTTTGTGCCTCTAAACAGTGAGACACAATAGATGTCATCCTACGTTTTCTATTACAACCCCAATGAACTCCCAGCCTACTCTTGTCACAGTTCTTCAGTGTCCAGGGGTTTTGAGAGTGGTAGATCATATGGGGTTTTAATTTTCTATCGCCTGCAACATTTCCTCCGAAAAGAAAGGTGCATCGGTCCATGGCAGCCTTAAATCCTGGTGCTGTTTTTTCTTCAATAGAAATCAGCATGCGGCTAGGCATTCGTTTCAAACATAAGCCGATTACATTAAGGTTGAAAACCTGCTTCGTAGTATAGTCTTCTTCTGAGACAATTTCTTTAAACGTCATTTTTAAATTCCTCGCCTCAAACTTCATCTGCTGCAGTTACATCACCTGTAGTTTTAATGTTGTGGAAGCCAAAACGATGCTCGGAGCGGCAACCCAACCAAACCTGAACTGGCCGAGAATGGTGCTGGATCGTCCTCTTCTTTCATTAAATCCGCATACAAAGTCTTGGATTTAGCTTGAATATCAGTTTCTACAACTGAAAGATCGTGCCTGTTCAGATTTCGCAGCAGTCGCATAGGAGTAGCGCTAATAGTACCATTAAAAACTAAAACTAAAACTAAACTCCTCCCGAACAGGCCATGAAGGCCCAAAAGTATCGACCGGCAGCCGTGTCATCCACAGCCCATAGGCGTCATTGGATGTGGATATGGAGGGGCATGTGGTCAGCACACCTCTCTTCCGGCCGCATGTCAGTTTCGGAGACCGGAGCCGCTAGTTCTCAATCAAGTAGCTCCTCAGTTTGCCTCACAAGGGCTGAGTGCACCCCACTTGCCAAAAGCGCTCGGCAGGCTGGATGGTCACCCATCCAAGTGCTAGCCCAACTCGACAGTGCTTAACTTCGGTGATCTGAAGGAGCCAGTAGGACCACTATGAATGTGTAAATACGGTTTTTCTTTAAATAAACGCTGTGACGGTCATGAGCGTTAGTTACCTTTGAGATTGGACATGGTGACCTGATGTTAGTCAAGAATGCCATTAAGATGCGACAAAGGCGCCATTATCAACATCTCACTGAGTTTGAATAAGGTCGTGTAATAGGGCTACGAGAAGCTAGACATTCCTTCTGCGATGTTACAGAAAGACTTGGCAGGAATGTAGCCACTGTACATGACTGCTGACCACAATGGTTATGAAAATATTCAGTCGCAAAAAGAACGGGCTGCTGACTACCGATAGGCAAAACCATCGTGTTCGGCGTATGGCTGTGGCGCGTCGTACTGTGTCTGCAGCAGCAGTTCCAGCAACAGTTTCAGCAAGAGTTGGAACCACAGTGACACAACTAACTGTTACAACTCTGTTACTTCAATCACTGCTCCGAGCCAGACGCCCTGGAGCGTGCATTCCACCTACCCCAAACCACTACAATCTGCGACTTCAGTGGTGTCGAGCGAGATCCCATTGGAGGAAAAAGTGGAGGGTCTGTTGTGTTCTGTGTTGAAATCTGGTTCTGTCTCGGTGCCAGAGATTGTTAGGAGGCCAACCAACCTGTCTCCGTGCTAGACACTCTTAACTTATACCTGGAGTTACGGTCAGGGGCGCAATTTCGTATGACAGTAAGAGCACTCTGGTGGTTATCCCACGCACGCTGATTGGAAAAACCTACGTCACTCTCGTGATTCGCACTGTAATGCTGCCATTCATGAACTGCATTCCAGCAGGTGTTCCAGTAGGATGACACTCGTCCACATGCCGCTGTTGTAACCCAACATGCTCCACAGAGTATCGACTTGTTTGCTTGGCCTGTCTCCAGTCTAACACAAATGGGACACCGTCAGACGATAACTCCAGTGCCATCCTCAGCCAGCATTAACTAAATGGTTCAAATGGCTCTGAGCACTATGGGACTTAACTTCTGAGGTCATCAGTCCCCTAGAACTTAGAACTACTTAAATCTAACTAACCTAAGGACATCACACACATCCATGCCCAAGGCAGGTTTCGAACCTGCGACCGTAGCGGTGGTGCGGTTCCCGATTGTAGAGCCTAGAACCGCTCGGCCACACCGGCCGGCGAGCGTTAACTCTCCCTCTATTGACCGACCAAGTGCAACTGGCATGGAACTCCATACTACAAACTGACATCCGGCACCTGTACAACACAATGCATGCACGTTTGCGTGCTTGCTTTCAACAGTTTGGCAGGTACACCAGTTATTAATATATCAGCATTTCACATTTGCGTTGGCTTACCTTGCGCTTAAACTAACCTGTGATCATGCAGTGTCAATCACTTAAGTATGTTACCTAGACAAATGTACTTAAGAAATTTCATTACACTTGTAAGTAGGCTGTTTAGGTTTTTGTGTTGGTAACGCCACGTAGCGCTCTATGTGAAAATCACTGACTGTGTTATGTGCTGCCTGTGGCTGGGTGGCATTGTTGAAATTTGCTATTGTAGTGTTGGGCAGTTGGCTGTTAACAGCGAGTAGCGTTATGCAGTTGGAGGTGAGCCGCCAGCAGTGGTGGATGTGGGGAGAGAGATGGCGGAGTTTTGAAAGCGGATGATCTGGACATGTGTCCATCAGAGACAGTAAATTTGTAAGACTGGATGTCATGAACTGCTATATATATTATGACTTTTGAACACTATTAGGGTGAATACATTGTTTGTTCTCTATCAAAATCTTTCATTTGCTTAGTATGCCTATCAGTAGTTAGTGCCTTCAGTAGTTCGAATCTTTTATTTAGCTGGTAGTAGTGGCGCTCGTTGTATTGCAGTAGTTGGAGTAACGAAGATTTTTGTGAGGTAATTGATTTGTGAAAGGTATAGGTTATTGTTAGTTCGGGCCATTCTTTTATAGGGATTTTTGAAAGTCAGATTGCGTTGCGCTAAAAATATTGTGTGTCAGTTTAGTGTTGATCAGAATAAGTAAAGAGTGAAATGTCTGAGTATGTTCAGCTCTGCTCAGATGTTTGAAAATCAAATAATGTAAGGGGTTTATCAGCACAGTAATTCATAAATTTTTCTAAGGGGACGTTTCATATGGCGACCCTGCCAGGATGCTAAGGGGATGTTTCACACTACATTAATTCTTCTTTCTTTGTTTGAGTCATCTAGGGATCATGAGCCAAATTCAATGCTTCCTTCTTTGTTGTTCTTTCTTTTTCCTCTTGTATTCTTTCATCTTTTCACTATGTATCCTTTTCCTCTCCTCTGACGATTTTGACCTTGTCTTCTTCTCCCTCTTGCCTTGGAATCCTTCCATTTTTAACACTTTCCTCTTGAAACTCTCTCTTTCTGTTGCATCTTTTTCACTTATATTGTTTCTTTCCAAATCTTTCCTAACTTCTTGAATCCAGGCCATCGTTGACTTGCTGTCCCAAAAAATCTGTTTGGTTAACCTGTTGCTGTTCATTCTGTATAAGTGTCCAAAAAAATAGCAGTCTCCTCTTTCGTAGTGTTTCATTTATGTTTTCTATGTTGTGATAAACTTCTTCATTGCTTCTTAATTTCCATACCTCTGCATTTTTTGGTGGTGCAAGTATTTTTTGAATGATTTTTTTTCTAGGACTTCAAGTTTGTATAATTTTTAGTTCATTACTGAACATTAACTTGCATAAAGACTTTTGGTTTTACTAGTGTGTTGTAGTGCTATATCTTCAAATGTTTAGACAGACACCTTTTGTTGTAGACATTTCTAGTTATTCCATAAGCTCTCTCCATTTTATGTACTCTTTCTCTTATAGCAAATTTTTCTAAGCCATATTCTTGGATAATTTCCCCCAAATATTTAAATTTGTTTACCCTCTTTATCTGGCCAATATCTGTTGCTAGGGATTCCAGAGCATTTTTTATATTTGTCAAAAATTTTGTTTTTTCTACAGATATTCTTAAACCTGCTTTGTTGGCTATTTCTTCTAAGAGGTTGATTTGCATTCCAGCATTTGTTAGGTTTTCAGAAAGAATAGCAATTTCATCCACAAAACAGTGAATTTCAATACCTTTGTTTTTAGTTCCCAGCCTGATTGGTGATAGCTTCTCTTCTTTTCGTTTTTGTTTCCATTCTCTTACTATTTTCTCTAGTACGCAGTTAAAGAGGAGTGGAGACAGGCCTTCACCTTGCCTTACTCCTGTTTTTATGTTGAATGCCTTCGATATTTCACCCTGAAACTTTACTTTTGATTTGGTGTCTGCGAGCGTTTCACGAATAAGGTTTGCTAATTTAGATTTGATGGCAAATTCTCTGTTCACTTTATCTAGTATTTCCCTATCAACTGATTCAAATGCCTTTTTACAATCTATAAATGTTACAACTATATCTTTGGAGTTTGTAAGTCTGTGATGAATTATGGACTTTAGGTTGAAAATCTGTTCTGCACAAAGTCTGCCCTTTCTAAATCCACTCTGATCCTCTCCCAATTGACTGTCAAGTGTTAAAATAGTTCTGAGCACTATGGGACTTAACATCTGAGGTCATCAGTCGCCTAGAACTTAGAACTACTTAAATGTAACTAACCTATGGACGTCACACTCATCCATGCCCGAAGTAGGATTTGGACCTGCAACCGTAGTTTTCGCGCGGTTCCAGACTGAAGCGCCTAGAACCTCTTGGCCACACCGGCCGGCGGCTATCAAGTGTTGCTTCTACCATTTTTAGTAGTATTGTTGAAAATATTTTATAACTCACTGGCAACAAAGATTTACCTCTGTAGTTATTTACATTTTGCTTATCACCTTTCTTGTGCAAGGGATGGATGAGAGCCTCTTTCCAGTCTTGTGGTATCTTTTCAGTTTCCCATATTTCTTCAAACAGGAGCTGAAGGTTAGTTATCAATTTTGGTTGAGTCCATTTATTAAGTCCAGCTGTAATTGAGTCTTTTCTACTGGCTTTGTTGTTTTTCAGGGTACTTAATTATTTTTTGGTGTTGTGATTTTGTTTGTCAGTGTATTTCATCATTTGCAAAGTTGTACTTCTTATATAAAGGGTGACGGAACGTCGTCAGCAGACACTACAGACAATCTGGGGACGAGAATTGATGTTTCACGTTTTGTTTGGTCAACTTCAGAGTTTCTGCATATTTACCAAAGCTGATGGTGCTGTGCTATTTAATTTCAATAACTCTGCCTAAGTTCCTGAAGACGGATACGTAAAAGTCTTTGTAATTTACCGCAAGTAACGTAAGCAACACACAGCTGAGTAGAAAATTAATGTAAAAATAACCTGTTTGTGCCAAACCAAGTATTTCAGTTTACGGAACGACTACATTTCGGCCGAAGATGAAAATCACTTCATGATACCATGATATCGATTTTGACTGTAGCCGTCACTTGAAAATAGCTACAAACCGAAATAAATAAAGAAGTAAAGTGATTTTAATACGACGAAATTGATGTAATTCCATACACACAAGGTGTCTGTGGTACGAATAAAATTTAAAAAAAGTGGCTCTTGTCTTTGCTGCTATCGATTTTGCACACATATTTCCTCTCCTAGTATTTACCATTGCACAGTCACATTATTCGAGTGTTAAATCTGAAGTGAAGAGGATGTAATTCCTTAATGGTCACTTATGTTTGCACTCCTCCTAAATAAAATACTTTGTTATCGCACCAGCAGGGGACAGCAATTTATTTTCAGAGGGGACTGCCTGGGGCTTTCTCGCTGTTCTCAATCCTGAGTATTGATCTAAGGCCTGGGATCGCTGCCAGATTCTTTTAAAGGCGGTGGAGAAATGAGCGCAGGGAGAGAAAACATTGTTAGCTGTGTAGCTGTTTCCCATGTGCGGGAAGCTAAGAATGTCTAAAGGTGTAGTGACGGTAAAAAGACAGGTTTGTTTCGTGCTTAACTGGTTTCGAAAAAGAAACGAGCGGTATTTAATGACGCACGGAGAAGCAAGCTGCATATTTTTGCGTAATGACATTTGGCTGTCTCCCTCATGATAGATTAGCAATGTTGCAACCAGGTTGATGGAAATCAGTGGATAGATCAGGTGTTATGATTGGTGTATATTTTGGGAAAACTTCAATTTATCTTCGAAAGAAGGGATTATAAGAAGGTAAATGCTGAGATAGGAAACCAGCTGCACAGGTTGCTTGGTAAGCTTGATATTCCAGGAATAATTTGTCACTAACAAAGCCCGAAGCAGAGGGATGAGTGTAATTGTTAGTTTCTCATTACCTTGATTGGTAATTTTGAGATAGTTTACCATGAACTATTTCACCTACTAGAAAGATAGATTTCGTTGAAACATGGAAGAGACGTGGAAACTGTGGCTAGCAAATCTTCAAATCGAGCACAAGAACTTGTAACTTACTTCTGATACCGCTTTTGAACGTTCAAAGAAAATGTTATTAATAATTACGATATTTACAAAGCTGAATCACTTTGGTGAAAAATTCGTGCATAACCGATCACCTGCGTAATACACAATTGAAAAAGATGTAACTACTCATGAATGAAGGTAACGGTTATACAGACAGAAACCATCACCATAGCATCCTCACACGTGAAAAAAGTGGTCATTCTGCGTTTAAATTGTTACTACAAGATAAAATCTGCCTAAAAAAGTATCCTCGATAGTAAGATTTGTAGCCAGACATGAGCTGACATAGCATCTTTGACATCATTTATGTCCGCATCATTATAAAAGATAATAAAGGCAACATGTTGCCAGAATATAATTACCCAACCTTACCTGAATCAAATTGAACTATATGGTTCCAATGACCTTTTCAAGTCTCAAACATCTCTGCTGTATACAGGGTGAGTCCCCTATGGCAGATCATTCTGTAGAAACGCGATGTATGTTGCAGTGCTCTCCGATACACACGATCGAACAGCGGAGGAGTGGTACTCAAGCGTCAAATTTAGGTTACAATATCTCCGGATGTAATTAACATTTTATAATGCAACAAACGGCACTGATTACGTATTTGTTTATATGTTCAGATGTGCTAACAAAACTAACGGGGTTCCATTTAAAAAAACGTAGGTTTGTGTTAAAAAAACATACTTCCGTGAATTTTTGTATGGTTTGTATTAAAGAATTACACTAGCCCCTCTCCTCACGTTCAGTCTGTGGAATCGGTTCGTCAGTATTTGATGTGGTTTACGAAATATATCCAGCGGTAACGTTAGGAGACTCACCCTGTATATGTAGATTGAAACGGCAACTGAAAAATTTGTACCAGGACCGGGATAACTATCTGAATCATCACAGCTACACCGTTCTTATTGAAAAGCATGATGCAAGTCCACCAACGGAAATATTTTTTGACTAGTATTTGGCTCACTTTTATTTGCAAAATGCCAGAGACCTGCATACCTCAGGTTCTAAGAACATGTAATAGCTTAAGAACAGTTGAGTCGATTTCAGATCTATATATAGAAGATAACCAACATTTAGGCACTTCACTCACGCCGGCCGGGGTGGTCGAGCGGTTCTAGGCGCTAAAGTCTGGAACCGCGCGGCCGCTACGGTCGTAGGTTCGAATCCTGCTTCGGGCATGGATGTGTGTGATGTCCTTAGGTCTGTTAGGTTTAATTAGTTCTAAGTTCTAGGGGACTGATGACCATAGACGTTAAGTCCCATAGTGCTCAGAGCCATTTTTGAACTTCACTCACAAACAACGCATGTTATTATTGAAGGTTATCAAAACAATATGCAACAGCATTGGATGTCAATGAACATCAAGGCAGCATTTATCATGACAGCAGTATGGCTACCCAGCGTCGTGGCGCTGTGGTTAGCACAGTGGACTCGAATTAGAGAGGATGACGATTCAAACCCGCGGCTGGACATCCACATTTAGGTTTTAATTGATTTCTCTAAATCTCTCCTGGCAAATGACAGGATGGTTACTTTGAGAGGGCAGGACCAATTTCCTTCCCCATCCTTGACAGAATCGGAGTTTGTGCTATGTCTCTAATGACCTCGATATCGACGGGACGTCAAACCCAATCTTCTTTCCTATTTTCTTAGTAGTACGATTAACAATAAACTAGGTTATGTAGTTTAATAGTTACATTACGATCTAGTAAGACCCCCTAATCCTTAAATGAAGTCATTCTGAAGTAGTTAACATAAACAACTTGAGCCATCTCAGGTGGATCTCATACATCTCTGATGTTGCCTAAACGAATGTCCATCTGTTCCATCTGTCTCTTCTACTGTCAACGCATGGCGTCCCTGGAAGCATCATACACTCAGGAGAATTTCTTGGAACAAGAAGACAGTGGTAGTGGTAGTACTTATTACATGTTTTCTTACTATCAATGCGCTGACAATTCTTTATGTACTGTACGCTTGGCACAAGGTAGAGGTGGCCATTGCAGTAGAGCTTGTGGGAGTGCATTGTTGGGGGATGGAGGGTCAGGATGAATCAAAAGCCTTTGGAAGACGGTAACATCCCTTTATTGCTTCAATAGTTCGCATGACAGGCTCATGCTCACATCTCGCAGCACTGGAAGGTGGGCCTCGATCCACGGACACAGCGGCAAAGCGTTGAGCAGGCAACCAGCACTTACTGTGTTCGGTGCAGCCCACACGAGGCGTGATCGTCAACCGGCGGCCGAGTTACATCAGGGCTGCCTCGTCAAGTAGATACGGCTCGCCGAGCACGAGACTGGCGGTGATTGGTGGTGACTGTCTCCGGCAAGCATCCTAGTGGCTCTGCGGCTGAGGGGACTCAGTTCGACCCTCGGCTCATCAAAGGGAGGACGGACCCCAGGCAGGCCCTCCCCTCAAGATGACGGTGGACTGGGGCAACGTCACGCCCGGCCGCTCACTTGTCCACTCGTCGATTTAATGACCCGCTTGGCGGTATTTATACGCACCAGGGAGGGTTTGCCGTGGTGTTGCTGCTGCAGATGTAATGTAAGTCGTGTTCCGAAGTGCTCGTGGTTTTTTGTAGCTAGCCGCGCCCAACACGAGCTAGCGCATTGATGTAAGAGACCCTTTGGCCCGGGACCGTGCCGTCACATTCCTCTTCCCTCTTCGACGAATTCGGCCTTCCTAAGCTCTTTGCTGCTGTACTTGCAAGTAGTTAATTCTTTGTAATTCATTTTGACACAGTCTTTTACTCTTTGCCACAACATCCATATGAATCCTTCTGTTCCTTCTGTGATACTTCGGTCGTCCATGATACCTAAAATGTTTCCTCAGTTTGTAAGGATTCATTACTGCTATTCCATGGAAACTAGCACCAGGCCTGCTAACAAATATCGGAATGTCTGAGATGGACTATCACACGTCGACATTTGTTGACTTCACGCATGCTCAAGTTTAGTTTTATGTGTTTCCCTTGCTGCTTCTGCAGTACTTTCCAATCTGTCTCGCAGATTTCTTACATCTTGAAAGTCTTCAAAATGAAATATATTGTTGTTGTAAATGTTTCTTTCTATTATTTCCGGTTCTTTGATATCGTTGCTTTCTAGGTGTTTTCTTATTTCTGTAATCCGTGCTATCGTCGATTTCTTTTCCAAAAATACAGGACGATTTGTTTCATTAACCCGTTCTCATTCATTCGGTAGCAGTGCCCAAGTAAATCTAATCTTCGCTTTGTCATTACCTCTGATATTTTTTTTCTGTATTTTCCTAGATATCCTAGTTGTTTCTCTTTTACAAACCATCTGTACTTTGTATTGTATCCATTATGGTGCTAATAACACTAGCCAACAGTGGAAATGAGCCGGCCGAAGTGGCCGTGCGGTTAAAGGCGCTGCAGTCTGGAACCGCAAGACCGCTACGGTCGCAGGTTCGAATCCTGCCTCGGGCATGGATGTTTATGATGAGGTTTAACTAGTTCTAAGTTCTAGGGGACTAATGACCTCAGCAGTTGAGTCCCATAGTGCTCAGAGCCATTTTTTGAACAGTGAAAATGTAAATAAATATTTGTAACTATATCGACCACACTCATAATGAAAAGCCGGCCGGTGTGGCCGTGCGGTTCTAAGCGCGTCAGTTTGGAACCGCGTGACCGCTACGGTCGCAGGTTCGAATCCTGCCTCGGGCATGGATGTGTGTGACGTCCTTAGGTTAGTTAGGTTTAAGTAGTTCTAAGTTCTAGGGGACTGATGACCTCTGTAGTTAAGTCCCATAGTGCTCAGAGCCATTTGAACCATTTGAACCATCATAATGAAAAATTCGCATTAGCTGTCGTGTCAAGTTAAAGGGGGGTGCATTTAATTATACGTTATTAAGCGTTCATTGTCAATGCCATCCCATATATACTTCTAAATCACGCTGATGGTAGACGGAGTGATGAAGCTTCAGGAGACAATAGCTGTGTGTATTTTATCGCTATTTTTAGCCCGGGCTCGAAGTAGCAAGGGGAAAAGGAAGGGAGCGGCATGTTTCATTTAAGATCAGTTTCAGTCTGTTACAAGCCTTGATCTGTTCGCGTGATGGAATAACATATTGCTAAAGGGTTGTTAGTGCGTGTTGTCATAATAATTACTATCATTCAATATGTCCCGCAAATGCATAAACAGTGCTGACAACTTTTGCTACATTTTCGGAAAAGCCACTTTGAAATCACGAAGGCGGCCTATAACGCCATATACACTATCCGATCAAAAGTATCCGGACACTCACAAAAACACGTTTTCATATTAGGTGCATTGTGCTGCCACCCACTGCCGACCTACGCCGACTTTGTGCCAGGCCTCACCGACCGACATCGATACCTCTCCGCAGCGCAGCAGTCCATGAAGAATGGGCTGCCATTCCCCAAGAAACCTTCCAGCACCTGACTGAACGTATGCCTGCGAGAGTGGAAGCTGTCATCAAAGCAAAGGGTGGGCCAACACCATATTCAATTCCAGCCTTATGGAGGGAGCCATGAACTTGTAAGTTATTTTCAGCCACGTGTCTGGATACTTTTGATCACATAGTATATTAGGAAAATGTACAGCCTCTGCTTTGGCTATGAAATCGGGGACCAGGATAAGCCCTGGATTCTTCATGTACGAGAACTGGAATCTAAATAGTGGCAACTATTTATTCATTACCGATACAAAAGAGTTGCGTTTGCACCTGTTACTGTCCATCAAAGTAGTCACCAGCGTTGTGTAGAACCCATTGCCAGCGATGTGGAAGGCGTAGTATACTGTTAGCAGAGCCTGTTCTGTTGATGGTGCGAATGGAGCGGACTACTACCCGTCGAATCTCTGGAACAGTTCTAAAGCGAATGCCACGAAGTGATGTCTTCATCTTCGGAATCAAATCAAAGTCACAAGGACTCTAGTCCGGGGAGTATGGTGGACGGTACAGTACTTCCCAGTCCCAACGACCGAACAGAGCAGCCACAGTTTGCGCTGTATGTGCCCGCGCATTGTCGTGCAAAATGATGGGTGGGTTGCGCAGAAAGTGTCCCTGATGCTTTCGCAAAGCTGGTCGCAGGTGATGCTCCAAAAACGAACAGTAATACTGTACACGGACGGTCTGTCGTGGAGGAACGTAATGCGTTAGGATAACACCATCACAGTCGTACACGAGTAACTTTCACCATACTGGGGCTCTGACGCATTTTCGACTTTCGCGGCGACCCATAATGACGCCATGCGTTGGATTGGCGTTTCAGTTTTGTCTCGTACGATGTGGCCCATGTCTCATCCAGCGTTGCGATACGGCATAAGAAATCTTCTCGTTCGCGCTTATAGCGCTCCAAGTGCGTCTGAACAGCGTCTTAACGCATCCATTTCCGTCAAGTCTTGCGGAACCGATAGTTATGCAATTTTTCGCATGCCCAGGCGTTTCTTCAGGATGCGAAGCACAGTCGTATGCGCTAATCCGGTTTCGTGGGCGAGCTCACGAATCGTATGGTGTCGATGACTGTCCACTAACGCAACAACAGCATCCGCTTTTTCTTCAGAGACGCTAGGACGACCTGCCCGATGCATGTCTGACCTCCGTTGAAGGCTTTTATCCAATGTGCCATTGTTCTGAACGGCAATGCCGATTCTCCGCACGCCTCTTGAAACCCTTGATGCCATTGTCGTGTTGTCCGGCCTCTGGCACATTCAATCTTTATCCAACTCCTGTTTCAAAACATAGTGACACCGTTACGTCAGACTGCTCGCTCACAAGTGACTGTGTTTCCCTCGATTGTGCACACGCTGGTGACGTGGAACGGGCGAGTCCATTTGCCAGGAGGTAAGGCAGGTATGTCAACAACGTGTGCTGTCAGCACACAGTAAGTATCAAGTAGATTCCATTGTATAGGGTCTCCACAGCAGTGTTGCCACTATTTAAGTTCCAACCTACGTATGTTGCGTAACTTGTGTCTCGAGTCGTCATTCGTGGTTGAATCGTAAAGGTTCTTCCAAGGGATTTGCTATATCCATGATCTGGCGAGAACCACCAAACCATGTGAATGATTGTTACAATATTTTTGTATGACAAGTTCATTTCCAAGAAGAAAAAGTCTTCCTTGACATATCTTAGCATACCGTCGACCATTCGACCAGTTCCTCACGGAGACAGACTACCTGTTCCGATCTCCCATGACTGTGGTAGTGATGAGGGCGGTAGTGAAACTAGTGCTGCTCCATCAACATCAAAAACCAGTTCTTCGAAAGATTCTGATTTTGTGTGTAACGGTGAGCGTGAAATGTTGGCGACCACAACACTCGAATTGTCTTGATAAGACGGTAAATGTGACTGCGTTCCGTAACCGCCATATACCATTCCTTCAGATTTTTGATCGTGAAAAGAACTTAGTATTTTGCAGTGACGTACAGGAACTAATGCCAGCTATGGGCATTGACTGTGAAAGTGATCAGTGAAAGTTATTCATCGACTCCTCCAAAGTAAGTATCAAGTGTATGCTACTGCATAATGGCATCATGTTACCATTGATTCTGATTGGGTATGCACCTTACATGACAAGTTTAATTGGCAAATTTCCCGGGATCCGAAAGTCATAGGCACATTACTTGGGCTACAACACGGCTACACCAAATTCTGTCGCTTCCTGTGCCTCTAGGATAGCCGCGCCAAAGCACTTTATTATAGAAAGAAAGAGTGACCCAAGCCTCAGTCAGTTGAACCAGGATCTCACAACGTTACGCATGAAGCCCTTGTCGAATCCAAGAATTTAAATCTCCCTGTTATTCACATAAAGTTCGGCCTAATGAAAAACTTCAATAAGGCCATGGACAAAACTGCGGAAGCATTTCTGTATTTGTGTTAGAAATTTCGACGCCTTAGTGAAGCGAAAATAAAAGAGGGGACTTTCGTTTGTCCCCAAACACGCAAACTGTACAAAGACGGGTATTTCGACACTATCCTAACAGGTGATCAAAAGTTAGTTTGGGATGCCTTTGTTGAGTTGTAACAAACTTTCTAGAAAATAAGATGTCACAAACCTATAAGCATCCTGTGGCAAGTCTTCTGCACAGCTAGAATAGTGTGGGGTGTAACATGTCCTTAAAGTTACATTTCCTAGACTCCCACTTGGACTTGTTTCCTAACAACGGTGGTGCTGTAACCGACGAGCACGGAGAATGCTTCTACTAGCAAATTTCGGACACGGAAATGAGATACCAGGAAAGTGGAGTGCACCAATGTTAGCCGTTTACTGCTGGTCACGAACCAGGCAATCACCAGCAGAAAACTTCAAACGCCAGGCAAAGCAGTTGCACCTTCAATGGCCTTCATCTGAGGGATAACACCAAGGTTGCATAAGCCTACATAGGCAAATTATGTTTTCATAACTTCGAAACGAGAGCTAATCTTGCATTTTCATTAACATTTTCGCTACCAGCACACCCTAAAACATAAAAGTTGGCTGTTTTCAGCCCACTTAATTGACTTGTACCTTTGTTCTGTTGAGTCGTATAAACATTCTGGTCCTACAACTGTGCTCTAGTGCTTTAATTGTAGCATTTTGTTAGATATGCATTTCCTGCTGTAGACATTTTTTGTCAAACTGTACGCTCATTCCACTTTAATATTTCTTATATCTATTGCGAATTTCTCTTCTCCACTCTCCGGTTTCTCCAACACATTTATTGTTTTTTTTTATTTTTTATTTTATTGTGGCCCTCAGACATGATCCACTTTGCCAGCTTGCGATACATGACATAGTACGAATTATAGCAAGACATTTTTAGTAACTGATCGACTATCGTGTAGTCTTCATGACCTGATCGTGGTGTTTCCATGACCTGATCGTGGTGTTTCCATTTAAACGGTTATTAATTACATTATACTTTTTGAGTCAGTAAAATTTTTTATGTGTGATTATACAGCGACACTTTATTCGTTGTAAGTAGTGTCTTCATTCTCGCGGGAAGTTGTCCACGAACCACGAAGCACTGTAGTAAATTGGTTGTCACATGGTATCTTAGTGGGCAGGCGAAAACTACGTGATCGATGTCCACCTCCAGGCCACAATCACATACGGATGAGTTAAAAAACTGGTTCAAATGGCTCTGAGCACTATGGGACTTAACATCTGTGGTCATCAGTCCCCTAGAACTTAGAACTACTTAAACCTAACTAACCTAAGGACATCACACACATCCATGCCCGAGGCAGGATTCGAACCTGCGGCCGTAGCGGTCACGCAGGTCCAGACTGAAGCGCCTAGAACCTCTCGGCCACACCGGTCGGCTACGGATGAGTCAATCAGCTGTAGCCGACACAGGTGCGGTCGGAAGCATCCGTGGTTAAAGCGGAAGCGGTGTTTGGTAGCCAGGAATTTTCTGTGGAACATACCGAGATCCAAGGAAGGATAGCTGAAATACTAAACACCTTTTTCCAAAGCTGTTTCACAGAGGAAGACCGCACTGCAGTTCCTTCTCTAAATCCTCGCACAAACGAAAAAATGGCTGACATCGAAATAAGTGTCCAAGGAATAGAAAAGCAACTGGAATCACTCAACAGAGGAAAGTCCACTGGACCTGACGGGATACCAATTCGATTCTACACAGAGTACGCGAAAGAACTTGCCCCCCTTCTAACAGCCGTGTACCGCAAGTCTCTAGAGGAACGGAAGGTTCCAAATGATTGGAAAAGAGCACAGGTAGTCCCAGTCTTCAAGAAGGGTCGTCGAGCAGATGCGCAAAACTATAGACCTATATCTCTGACGTCCATCTGTTGTAGAATTTTAGAACATGTTTTTTGCTCGAGTATCATGTCGTTTTTGGAAACCCAGAATCTACTATGTAGGAATCAACATGGATTCCGGAAACAGCGATCGTGTGAGACCCAACTCGCTTTATTTGTTCATGAGACCCAGAAAATATTAGATCCAGGCTTCCAGGTAGATGCTATTTTTCTTGACTTCCGGAAGGCGTTCGGTACAGTTCCGCACTGTCGCCTGATAAACAAAGTAAGAGCCTACGGAATATCAGACCAGCTGTGTGGCTGGATTGAAGAATTTTTAGCAAACAGAACACAGCATGTTGTTATCAATGGAGAGACGTCTACAGACGTTAAAGTAACCTCTGGCGTGCCACAGGGGAGTGTTATGGGACCATTGCTTTTCACAATATATGTAAATGACCTAGTAGATAGTGTCGGAAGTCCCATGCGGTTTTTCGCGGATGATGCTGTAGTATACAGAGAAGTTGCACCATAAGGAAATTGTAGCAAAATGCAGGAAGATCTGCAGCGGATAGTCACTTGGTGCAGGGAGTGGCAACTGACCCTTAACATAGACAAACGTAATGTATTGCGAATACATAGAAAGAAGGATCCTTTATTGTATGATTATATGATATCGGAACAAACACTGGTAGCAGTTACTTCTGTAAAATATCTGGGAGTATGCGTGCGGAACGATTTGAAGTGGAATGATCATATAAAATTAATTGTTGGTAAGGCGGGTACCAGGTTGAGATTCATTGGGAGAGTCCTTAGAAAATGTAGTCCATCAACAAAGGAGGAGGCTTACAAAACACTCGTTCAACCTATACTTGAGTATTGCTCATCAGTGTGGGATCCGTACCAGATCGGTTTGACGGAGGAGATAGAGAAGATCCAAAGAAGAGCGGCGCGTTTCGTCACAGGGTTATTTGGTAACCGTGATAGCGTTACGGAGATGTTTAATAAACTCAAGTGGCAGACTCTGCAAGAGAGGCGCTCTGCATCGCGGTGTAGCTTGCTCGAAAGGGTTTCGAGAGGGTGCGTTTCTGGATGAGGCATCGAATATATTGCTTCCCCCTACTTATACCTCCCTAGGAGATCACGAATGTAAAATTAGAGAGATTAGAGCGCGCACGGAGGCTTTCAGACAGTCGTTCTTCCCGCGAACCATACGCGACTGGAACAGGAAAGGGAGGTAATGACAGTGGCACGTAAAGTGCCCTCCGCCACACACCGTTGGGTGGCTTGCGGAGTATAAATGTAGATGTAGATGTAGATGAACGTCTTCCTCTATAGTGGTTCGATAGATGCCACTTACTGCTTCACAAGGTTCTCTTCTGCCGCCGCTGCCCTTGCTGAAGTTCTGCGTAACGAACATGTTCTTACGACTTTGCCGCGTGTAGGACGGTACTCTTAACCAAATCGTCGACAATTTCGTTGTTCTCGACACCATGGTACCACTTTATCCACAGCATGGTGATTTTCTTCTTACGATGCTGCAGTTCATCAAAATGGTCTACAATCTGGTATAGCAAGTAGTTGTTGGTACTACCGACAACATGATTCTGTATGAGCAGCGTATTTTTTAGAATATTGACTGTATCTTTATGTAAATAGCACATTTAAGTCCCTGTATAACGCAATGAGCTTTGCAGTAAGCACCGACGCTTCTGGAGAGAGTTGGAATTGACCACAGTGGCGTGTATATTTGTCATAATAAGCGCAACCGACACCATCTGAGTACTTGTGAGCATGTTCTTATCTACTTAAAAAGTGCTTTTTAGAATTTCGGGCTCTAATTAGGTTCCATGTATGGTACAGATCCGAACTGCATCAGGCTTTCCACTCTCTCAAGCCACTTCTCCTCTCTCGAGTTACGGTCGCTGCTCGTTACATGGCAATAGCGCCGTTTTCACAACTTCAATTCATTATAACTCAGACAATTTGGACGAAATATTTATAAATTATATAAAACTTACCTCGAAAATCAGTGTGTCTGTTGGTAAAAGTTGGATCAAAATCCCTAAAAAAGTACCTGAGATCAGCCTGCACTTGCAGACGGTCGGAGGAGGCGACATGAACTTATACATTGAGAGAAGCGACGAGATTATAGAGTTAACTAGGTACCTATGAACTCATCGTCTCCCCTCTGATCACCAACGCTGGTACTCTGGGCGCCTTCACAAACATGTGTCTCCGTCCGTACAATTATACAAACTCCACATACTGTCTCAACGCAACGTCAACCAACCCCTCTTCCAGGCAATGAGATCTACTCCGACATTTATCCCTCCTACCAACTTTAACTCTTTCTCTCCTATCCCACTCCATATCAGGGCTTCCTTCTCTGTTACCTCTCACCCAACCCCATCCCTGTCCTCTTGAAGCCACTGCCCTATCCACACACCACACTACACCTCACCCTCCGTATTTCCCGCCAACTGTATTCGCATTATCCACGTCCTCCCAATGGTCTCCATCATTTTCCCAGCTAACGGACCCATATGTACGAGGGTTGCTCAGAAAATAATGCGCCACATTTTTCTCAGCCGAGAACAATGCTACGAATGAGGAAAAGCAGTTGAACGGAATGGATAGTGTCTTGAAAGGAGGATATAAAATGAACATCAACAAAAGCAAAATGAGGATAATGGAATGTAGTCGAGTTAACTCGAGTGATGCTGACGGAATTAGATTAGGGAATGAGACACTTAAAGTAGTAAAGGAGTTCTGCTATTTGGGTAGCAAAGTAACTGATGAGGTCGAAGTAGAAAGGATATAAAATGTAGACTGGCGATGGCAAGGAAAGCGTTTCTGAAGAAGAGAAATTTGTTAACATCGAGTATAGATTTAAGTGTCAGGAAGTCGTTTCTGAGAGAATTTGTATGGAGTGTAGCCATGTATGGAAGTGAAACGTGGTCGATAAATAGTTTGGACAAGAAGAGAATAGAAGCTTTTGAAATGTGGTGCTACAGAAGAATGCTAAAGATTAGATGGGTAGATCACATAACTAATGAGGAAGTATTGAATAGGATTGGTGAGAAGAGAAGTTTGTGGCACAAGTTGACTAGAAGAAGGGATCGGTTGGTAGGACATGTTCTGAGGCATCAAGGGATCACCAATTTAGTATTGGAGGGCAGCGTGGAGGGTAAAAATTGTAGAGGGAGACCAAGAGATGAATACACTAAGCAGATTCAGAAGGATGTAGGTTGTGGTAGGTACTGGGAGATGAAGAAGCTTGCACGGGATAGAGTAGCATGGAGAGCTGCATCAAACCAGTCTGAGGACTGAAGACCACAACAACAACAACAACACGAGAACAATGCTACGAATGCGAAACTTATACGTATGTATTATTTGAAGTTTCCTGAGTGAGCGCGCCAAGTTCCTATCATTTCCGAGAGATCGCGCAGCTGCAGGACAGTTTCAAAATGGCGTCTGTAGGTGATGTACGTTACAAGCAACGTGCCATCATTGAATTTCTCACTGCAGAGAAAGAAACTGTGGGGAATGTTCACAAAAGGCTTTGCAAAGTTTATGGAACATCTGCTGTCGGCAGAAGTACTGTTAGTTGCTGGGCATGGAAAGTGTGGCCGTCAGAAGGTGGCTCGGCGGAGCTCCACGATTTGCAGCGGTCGGGTAGGCCATTCACGGTTGTCACCCTTCGGACTCCCACTTGTTTGGGCCTTTAAAGGATGCCATTCGTGGGAGACATTTTGAGGACGATGAGGAGGTGATTCATACAATGAAGCACTGGCTCCACCAGCAATATAAGGACTGGTGCCGACAGGGCACACACGCTCTTGTTTCGCTATGGAGGAAAGCTACAGAACAGGATGGAGATTAGTGGAAAAATAGGGTGTGTAGATAAAACATCATTCTTTCGTGTGTTTAATTCTGATTATGTTCAATAAACAGTTGTTGGAGAAAAAAATGCGGTGCATTGCTTCCTGGGCAACTCTCATATTTACCCACACCCCTCAGACGTATGGGACATATTCTCTTTTTCCACAAAACTTCTCACCAAGTGCAGGCAGGCTCTTCGAATTTTAAGCAAAATAATAGTGCTGCAATGCTTTTTTGTAGAATATCACCCCACTACAATTGTGTTTTAAATTGTATATAGCGGCCGCGCGGGGTAGCCGCGCGGTCTCGGCCGTCTTGTCACGATTGGCGCGGCTTCCCCTGTCGGAGGATTGGATCCTACCTAGGGTATGGGTGTGCGTGTTGTCCTTAGCGTAAGATAGTGTAAGTTAGATTAAGTAGTGTGTAAGCCTAGGGACAGATGACCTCAGCAGTCTGGTCCCATACAAAATTATTGTATATACTTTGCACCCTTTTACCTGTCTATCTTTAATTTTTCAGTTTAAAAACGGAAATTAGTCCTCGTATTTCTTTCTCATCTTTGTTATATTTTTAAGACTGCTCTTGGCTCAAGAGTGGGGTATTGTACGCTGACAGCCCACCCCATATATGGGGCGAGGGGGATGAAATAACAATGAAAAAAAGACATTATAGAGTTTTGCCATGCATCTCTTATAGTTCTTACAAACTGTACTAGTTGGATCTTGAGTTTGTATTGTTTGCCTACTGTTAATGGTTTTCGCAAATCACACATGTAGGGAATGTGGCGTTTCAATGTTGGGCTGCTATAGTTTTCCATTTTTTTTTTTTTTTTGAAGGTTTACCAAAGGCAGTGGAGCAGAAATGAAACATTTGAACAGAAAAGGGATTCTATAGTCCACCCAACTCCTCGTCCATTAAATACAAGATACAGAGTATTCGTAAAGAGCTCATGATAGCGTGGCACCCTTTGCCTTGTCTAATGGGCGGTAAGCATATATTGATGAAAAGCACAATGGTCTGGGTCATACCCGCTCACCACCACGCAATAGACATAAAGCACTTCAAGCTACATAATTGTATTGGTCTTCGTTCTGGGAAAGAAGGCTGAGCCGCGACGCAGAAGAATCTCACTGCCGCTTCCGTCGTCCTGGCAAGAAAGCGCAATTGTCGCCGTAGCCAGCTCCAGCGTCTGCGTTCGCAGGCGACCGACCGATAACATAATGTACCCGATTCATGGCAACTGGCAGACTGATGAGTCTGTATCACTAAGCCCAAAGCGAAAAAGTCGAAAGTTGCTGGCGAAGAGCATATGAATTACTTGGTATCTTGAGGACGCCACTTACATCGGAACATAGGTAGGCTGAAAATGTATCAAACAACCTCCCAAGCTGTCTCTCGCGATAGGGATTACTCAAAGGAAGAGAGGTTTGCAAATGGCCAGCGGCTTAACGGCATTTTTACACAGAGATGCGACTGGGATAGAATATCAACCTCCAAATAACTGACATCAATAAAGAAATATCGAATATGCGTTTACTTATTATCTATCCTACCGACGTCTGTTGGAGGCGTTAAGCTCTCAGGTTGAAGACAGGTAAAAAGACGGTCTAAGATCAAAAATGGTTCAAATGGCTCTGAGCACTATGGGACTTAACATCTATGGTCATTAGTCCCCTAGAACTTAGAACTACTTAAACCTAACTAACCTAAGGACATCACACAATACCCAGTCATCACGAGCCAGAGAAAATCCCTGACCCCGCCGGGAATCGAACCCGGGAACCCGAGCGCGGGAGGACTGTAAGTGATTGGGAGACGCGACGACACGTTAAAACAATGTATCGCAGAAATGAAGCAGAAGCCTTGGCCCAAACGTCAGGGAGGCCCAAACCTCCCATCAGCGGGGGTCTCGCCATAACCTCGTAGCCCACCTGAACAATAGAGTTTCGTCAGATAAACTGTCCTATAGTCATTGTAACTTTCTGAACATTACCGCAGGAAGGGGAAAAATTTGGGCAACAAAGTAGGCTTTACTCAGCACATAAAGTTTCCAAGGTGTGACTTTTTATTGAGCAACGAGAATGAGCGACGCTCGTGTTCAAGGATCGCCCATTGAATTCTGTCTGTTAAGGACTTCTAGTATTCATCGGAGAACAATCAATCGTAACACCCAACGGTCGACGACGGGCGACGGCCACGTCTATGGAATCTCATAACTAACTCGTTCAAACGCATGATCAAAATCAATAAAAAGTAAAGCTTCCACAACAGGAACAATGGGAGTAATGGAGATGAGGTCGAGACATTCATTAACGGGTGTCAGGAGAGTAAGACCAGGGAGACAACATTGATAACGCGTGACAATGTCAGCAAGTAAAACTGACAAACGGCTATTTATCGTGTTGTGGCGTAGAAAGACAGCCACGCCACGGAAGTAGCCGAAAGGCACGCGTTTAGCAGGCAAGTTATAGGTCTGTAACAGGATACGTAATGAATGTTATAAAGAAAAGTACGTAGCTTCTGGACTACTAACTTTAATCCATCCTTTTGGTACATCTGGAGATTGTGGCGATACAAGTGAGACTCTTTAGATACATGCAATGTTACTAATGGCGCCTTGTTAGGTCGTAGCCATTGACTTAGCTGAAGGCTATCCTAACTATTGGCTCGGCTAAGGAGCAATGCTTCGTCCATGTAGTCGCTAGCAAAGTCGTCCGTACAACTGGGGCGAGTGCTAGTCCGTATCTCGAGACCTGCCTTGTGGTGGCGCTCGGTCTGCGATCACACAGTGGCGACACGCGGGTCCGACATGTACTAATGGACCGCGGCCGATTTAAAGCTACCACCTAGCAAGTGTGGTGTCTGGCGGTGACACCACATATCGTCCGTGCGACGATTTTGTAATCAAAGTAGAGTAGCGTTATCCGTCGAACCTGATAGACGGACAGACGTCCCGTAGTTTTGGGAACTGTAACAATTTTTCCGATCTTAAAGGAGGGTGGAATGTGTACCCCTTGCACCACTTCATTCACCTTAGATGTTACCGCATCTCTATTAGAGGCCAAAACCGAACATAAAATTCTTTGGGAAGCCTGTCCAAATCCGGCGATCTGTGGGAAGGAGAGTAAACTACAACGTCAGATATCTCATCACTGTGGAAAGGTACCAAAAACTCCTCGTGAAGAGCTGGCGTAACAACACTATCAAGGAGGGAAGTAATATCAGCAGACGGTATACAATATGATGCCACCCATGAGTAAACATTGGAAAAAAAACATCGGTAAAGTCACGCGTTATATCAGGTTGGTATGATCAGTCACGTCCATGTATAGAACGAATGGTAGTGAAACACGTTCTTTGAGATCACGTTAGGACCCTAATAAGATGATATACAGACGCCAACTGATTCTGTCGAATCGAACGTGGCTGGGAACAAAATCGGAGACCATCTAAATTGAAGAGCCAAAAAAGCTGGTATAGGCATTCGTATTCAAATACAGAGATGCGTAAACAGGCAAAATACAGCGCTATGGTAGGCAACGCCTATGTAAGACAAGTGTCTGGCGCAGTTGTTAGATTCGTTACTGCTGCTACAATGGCAAGTTATCAAGATTTAAGTGAGTCTGAAAGTGGTGTTACACGGGTCAAAGCATCTCCGATGGATCGATGAAGTGGGCATTTTCCCGATTCCATGAATCCATGGACCCTGCATGTCAGCATGGGACTAGGCTGGTGGAGGCTGTGTAATGGTGTGGGACGTGAGCAGCGGGAGTGATATGGGACCCCTGATACGTCTCGATATGGCTCTCACCGGTGATATGTACGTAAGCACCCTGCCTGACCACTTGCATCCATTCATGTCCATTGTGCATTCTGACGGACTTGGGCAGGGCAATGGAAGCAGGGTGGCACCAGCAACTCTTCTGAGTTTAATCACTTCCCCTGACCACCAAATTCCCCAGACATGAACATTATTGAGCATGACAAACTCCCTATTGACTTCCGTCTCGGGTTCTTCGGCCGACGTTCATCTAATGATTTTTCTGACGTTTCGCCAGCACGAGTGGCTGGGATTGTCAAAGCTTCACCCGCCATTGCCGGTGGTGAACTGGAGCCGAGCTCGCGGGCGCAGACTATATGTACCTCGCGCGCTAACGTCCGAGGGCTTCTCCGCGGTCATTTCCGGTGCGGTTCTCCTCTTGCTACCTGCGACGGTCGTTCGCTGCAGTACGGAGAGCCAGGATCCGTTTACCTTAAGGCTTTCCTCTTTCTTGTTCAAACTGTTCGCGTGTTTTTGTATTTCTACAGCTTCTCTGAACAAGCGCTTGTGATAGTGGTTCTCTACAGCCAGAACTTCCGTGTCGGTGAATTTTATTACGTGGTCGGTCTCATTCAGTGCGTGCTCTGCCACGGCCGATTTCTCCACCTGCCCCAACCTGCAATGTCGCTTATGCTCTTTGATCCTGGTGTTAATGGATCGTCCAGTCATTCCGACATAAACTTTTCCGCATGTGCATGGTATGCGGTATATTCCCGACATTGCAAGTGGGTCTCTTTTCTCCTTCGCCGATCTAAGACACTCTTTGATTTTCCTTGTCGGTTTGAAAATCGTCTTTACACCATGTTTGCGCAATATACGGCCGATTCTGTCCGTCACTCTGGGAATGTATGGCAGAAAGGCCGTACCCGACATTTCTTTTTCTAGTTCCTTACTTCGCCGAGTGTTTGGCTCAGTTACACTTCTAATATAATTTGTGGAGTACCCATTTCTCCTCAGGACAGTTTCCAGGTGTTGCATTTCTCGTTTGAGGTGTTGCGGCTCACATATTCGTCCTGCTCTCGTTACGAGCGTACTAATCATGCCTCTTTTCTGGCTCGGGTGGTGGTTTGACAGTTTGTGCAGGTATCGGTCCGTGTGAGTCGGTTTTCGATACACGCTGTGTCCCAGGTTTTCGCCGTGTCTTAGATCGGCGAAGGAGAAAAGAGACCCACTTGCAATGTCGGGAATATACCGCATACCATGCACATGCGGAAAAGTTTATGTCGGAATGACTGGACGATCCATTAACGCCAGGATCAAAGAGCATAAGCGACAATGCAGGTTGAGGCTAATGGGTCAAATGGCTCTGAGCACTATGGGACTTAACATCTATGGTCATTAGTCCCCTAGAACTTAGAACTACTTAAACCTAACTAACCTAAGGACATCACACAACACCCAGACATCACGAGGCAGAGAAAATCCCTGACCCTGCCGGGAATCGAACCCGGGAACCCGGGCGTGGGAAGCGAGATCGCTACTGCACGATGCAGGTTGAGGCAGGTGGAGAAATCGGCACTGAATGAGACCGACCACGTAATAAAATTCGCCGACACGGAAGTTCTGACTGTAGAGAAGCACTATCACACGCTCTTGTTCAGAGAAGCTGTAGAGATACAAAAACACGCGAACAGTTTGAACAAGAAAGAGGAAAGCCTTAAGGTAAACGGATCCTGGCTTTCCGTACTGCAGCGAGCGACCGTCGCAGGTAGCAAGAGGAGAAGCACACCGGAAATGACCGCGGAGAAGCCCTCGGACGTTGGCGCGCCAGGTACATATAGTCTGCGCCCGCGAGCTCGGCTCCAGTTCACCACCGGCAATGGAGGGTGAAGCTTTGACAATGCCAGCCACTCGTGCTGGCGAAACGTCAGAAAAATCATTAGATGAACGTCGGCCGAAGAACCCGAGACGGAAGCCAATAGGCAGTTTGTCAGCAAGTGGCTACGAAAGCCTCAACAATTTTGTATTATTGAGCATATCTGGGATGCCTTGCAACGTGATGTTCAGAAGAGATCTCCACCTCTCCTACGGATTTATGGACAGCCCTGCAGGATTCATGGTGTCATACCCCTCCAGCACTACTTCAGACATTAGTCGAGTCCATGCCACATCTAATTGCGGCACTTCTGCGTGCTCGCAGGGGCCCTACACGATATTAGGCAGGTATACCAGTTTCTTTGGCTCTTCAGTGTAATTATCTTTTGAGTTACAGGAGTTTCGCCTTCATGCGGTGAACTTCCATAACTCTTAAAGGGATTCCACGAGCACTATCATAAAGATCACAATGGACAGCATAAAAAAAATCCCGAGTACTCCTAATTTCAGCCGCTTTACCAGCACTAAAGCGCATGACTGCAGTGCGAAGCCAAGGTTCGGCAGTGACATTTTACCGTTCCATAATTGACAGTTAATGCATCTGGGATAGGCTTGCCCACCCATACACGGCAGCGCTGCCATCATCCAGAGAGGGGACCGCCAGATGTAAGATGCACTACTGGCCATTAAAATTGCTACACCAAGGAGAAATGCAGATGATAAACGGGTATTCATTGGACAAATATATCATACTAGAACTGACATGTGATTACATTTTCACGCAGTTTGGGCGCATAGATCCTGAGAAATCAGTACCCAGAACAACCACCTCTGGCCGTAATAACGGCCTTGATACGCCTGGGCATTGAGTCAAACAGAGCTCGGTTGGCGTGTACAGGTACAGCTGCCCATGCAGCATCAAGACGATACCACAGTTCATTATGAGTAGTGACTGGCGTATTGTGACGAGCCAGTTGCTTGGCCACCAGTGACCAGACGTTTTCAGTTGGTGAGAGATCTGGAGAATGTGCTGGCCAGGGCAGCAGTGGAAGATTTTCTGTATCCAGTAAGGCCCGTACAGGACCTGCCTCATTCGGTCGTGCATTATCCTGCTGAAATGTAGGGTTTCGCAGGGATCGAATGAAGGGTAGAGCCACGGGTCGTAACACATCTGAAATGTGGCGTTCACTGTTCAAAGTATCATCAATGCGAACAAGAGGTGACCGAGACGTCTGACCAATGGCACCCTATACCATCACGCCGGGTGACGAATACACGCTTCCAATGCGCGTTCACCGCCATGTCGCCAAACACGGATGGAGCCATCATGATGCTATAAAGAGAACCTCGACTCATCCGAAAAAAATGACGTTTTGCCATTCGTGCACTCAGGTTCATCGTTGAGTACACAATCGCAGGCGCTCTTGTCTGTGATGCAGCGTCAAGGGTAACCGCAGCGATGGTCTCCGAGCTGATAGTCCATGCTGCTGCAAACGTCGTCCAACTGCTCGTGCAGATGGTTGTTGTCTTGCAAACGTCCCCATCCGTTGACTCAGAGATCGAGACGTGGCTGCACGATCCGTTACAGCCATGCGGATAAGTTGCCTGTCATCCCGACTGCTAGTGATACGAGGCCGTTGGGATCCAGCATGGCGTTCCGTATTACCCTCCTGAACCCATCGATTCCATATTCTGTCAACAGTCATTGGATGTCAACCAACGCGAGCAACAATGTCGCGATACGATAAACCGCAATCGCGATAGGCTACAATCCGACCTTTATCAAAGTCGGTAACGTGATGGTACGCATTTCTCCTCCTTACATGAGGCATAACAACAACGCTTCACCAGGCAACGCCGGTCAACTGCTGTTTGTGTATGAGAAATCGGTTGGAAACTTTCCTCATGTCAGCACGTTGTAGGTGTCGCCACCGGCGCCAACCTTGTGTGAATGCTCTGAAAAGCTAATCATTTGCATATCACAGCATCTTCTTCCTGTCAGTTAAATTTCGCGTCTGTAGCACGTCATCTTCGTGGTGTAGCAATTTTAATGACCAGTAGTGTATTTAGCTTCGAAATTGTGCAAGAAATATGCACCCGCTGCGGGAGCTGGTTAAGTGTCACTGAAACAGCACAGTTGTAACTGATTCATATAATTTAGTTCACGACAATAGTTGTAACGCGAATCTGATCCAGAGGACGTAAGACGCAGCTGAAACCTCATCCCCCCCCCCCCCCACCACCACCCAGCAAATCAATTTTTTTCGCGGATTCTGTCATATGTAGCAGACCCAGATGGAATATAAAGAAAAGTTAAGGTGAGGTTATAAAAACGCCCCCTTTAAACCGACCGTCATCTAGCGTTTCAAACTTCGTCAACGGAACACTGTCTCTATAAAGCACAGCCATGCCAGTAGAACTATCTGTTGCAATATCAAAAAATATAGAACACCCAGGGAGACAAAGTACATCTTATAACACTTCCTGGAAATACAAAACGTCAGCTTGGGATCCATAAATTAACTGTCATAAGATAGCAAGCCATAATGGAGAGCTTATCCGATTAGCACTTAGGGGAAGAAACGTATACGCCTGCATTAGTTAACATGTGGAAGGCGTGGAAGCAGAACAAGAAAAGAATTTACGTATCACGTCCCGCTCTCCTCAACACCAGCAGACGGCGGAGACGAAGGTACAGGTTTTGAATCCTCTGCACCGGAAGGTTCAGATTCTATGCGTTGTTTTCTTCGGCGCGACGCTGCCCGCTCAGGCTGGAAACGTTGTCTTACACCACTCCGTGGCAAGAAAACTTCTTGACGCGGAATAATAGGGGGATCATCAAGCTTTTCTCCCGGGAGGGGAGGCAGCGTGTGGGTGGTAGCGAGAAACACAACCTGCCGCGATAAACATCATCATCAGATAAAGAAGAGATAGGCAATTTGTGGTATACACCACTTCTAACAAACACCAAACAACGCGCTCCAGAACGCGGCCGCCAAATACATCGCTGGCCGCACTTCTCTGGTCGGCCCGCTGCTTCCATCGCTGGCCGTCTTCACACGCACGCTCTCTACCGTGGCCGAGAAATACATCGCTGGCCGCACTTCTCGGGGAGGCTCACGGCTACCATCGCTGGCCGCCTTCGCGTGCGCGCCTTTGTCAGCACACAGCAATTGGCTACGCCAGGAAACATTGCGATTGGTTTTCCCTGGAAAACAGCGACCTCAGCCGCTGCATTAACTAGCAAGCCTTATATAAACCCGGCCGCCGCGGCAAACGACAGTTCTCATCGGGAAGTGCAGTACGCCGTGTTCCAGCTGCTTGTGGATGACTCGCCCCACCACTCGCCGCACATGACTGGCTGCTCGGCGGGAAATCTTGCGACTTCACTTGGAGAGGCTGAACTTCACTGGACTTGGGAATAATTACGGAACGTGCACCCCACCATGCACATTCGGACATTGGTATAACCAAACTTTAATTCTGCATTACTTCTGAGTGTGAGCCTGGGTAGACGCTTGGCTAACATAATTGTTAAAAAATGATTTGTGATTTAATAAACCAGACTGAAGAGGTTATTGTGTTATTCCTGGTTATAGCACAATTCAGTGTCTGAAGCGAAGCTGGCTACGTCATCTGACTACCCGGAAGAGAATCCGCAGCAACCTGTTGCTCCATCGTATCACCTTGAGGAAGTGACGGTATTGCAGTAGAACACTGTAAAGGCAGAACAGCAGACGATGTCACCTTTAAATCATCGAAACCCACCGGAACAGACGTTCCTACAGGTGGAGGAAAAGACGCAGATGCATATTCAAGTCAGTCAACAGAACCATCCTCGTCATCTCTGGCGAAACAAGAAAAGCAGTTTACGTCGTTATTCAAAACAGCACCTCTGGAAGAATCACCCGCTCTACCATTACCCTATCGGAGAGGAGAAATTAGGGAGGAGTGACTTCAAAATCTGCACCATTCTAAATTCGCTGGCGCTTAAATTGCGCCATCGGCGCCGGTGCCTTAACAGCAGTGGGGGCCCATCTGGACGCGACGGGAACAGCGGAAAGTCGCGCGGAGTGGGGATCAATGTCTCCCCAGTGTCCGCTAAGGCTGGAGAAGAACTGGCAGCAGATTGCGAAGACACTAATTCAGCTAATGTCAACGTACGACGTTTTTCATAGGACGAATTTAAAACCGTAGCACAGCACAGACAGTTGGATCTGAGATGGTCACTTTCATTACAAAGGAAGCAGGTTCCTTCTTGCCCTGCATACCTAACATGAATCCGGTAACTACAAACATTCTGGTGTGAATGAATACTCCTTTGCACATAGATTTCTACGGTTCAGATACCATCGTAACATTGCAGCCGATCCTGAGGAGATCAACTACTCCATAAGGAAGCAACACTGTCTTAAGTAGAGACTCTGTGGGGCGGCAGGTGGAATAATTGTTAATGTTCCTATTATTTATTTAATGCTGTTGTTTGCTGTTCTCAACACTGGCTCTCTAACTACAATATTGGCAACCAGAAAGTGATTAGCAAAACGTGAAGCCTGTAATTAGAATTCCTAGTGCCCACTTCATCTGAGAAATACATTTATAGCTACAGCTTATAGCTCTGAAGAATTAGGAGATTGGGATTCATAATCAAAAACCATTCTCTCTAAAATGATCACTATATTCTGAAAGTCACAGACCAAAAAGAATCCACACAATCCAACTACCAGAGCAGTTCAGAGTCTAATGCGCTGATGCAAGTATAACTGTTCAAATTAAATGTTAAAGTGAATGCTCGCCATAATTTGATGATAATATTCATCAAACGCCACACTAATAATGGTAGAATGTCTGTCCTGCAGCAGCACGTGAAAATACGACATGCGCAAACTAAGCGACTCCCGGCACAGGTGGTGCGCTAATCAGCGTCTGGAGAGAACTGGGGCCTTCCTTTCTTCTCGCGCAGCGTTCTTACATACAAAGCCGCGGTGCGGACGGCTAAGGGAACGCTTGATCAAATCTGCTTTCCCAACTAGCCGCTGGGCTAGTAATGCACCACTTTAAGTTATCGAATAAATCATTGCTTCCATTGCTGATGGCCGATGAAGCTCTCAATTTAAATGTGCAATCAGCACACAAGTAAGTAATCATAATAAAAGTCTGGCGTGGCTAAGTCAAATATTTTGGGCGAGAGAATTAATTTAATTACACTACACGCAGTAGACGAGCTTTGAACTTGCCCTTTGGAGATACGCTATCGCTATAGTTTTATAGTTATTCAGTTGAAACTTCTCACATCTTTATGATTATAGCGGATCTCCCTTCTACTGAAATTTAAACATCCTAGCTTTATTTATTCGCCTACTTAATCTATCTTGCTTCCTTAATTTTTAAGATAAAAATCAGAAAATCATGAATTTCAACTAAAATTTTAATTTGTGAGATCCAGAATACTGTATCTACTAAATTATTATGCAAAATGAATCTAAATATAAATTTTTAAATTTCTAACTCTTTTCTGTCGCGCCAATGATTTTTGCAGAAAAACGTCCAAATTTCGAATATGGTTCAAGTTATTGAACTAATATTCAACACATATTGATTTAGAATTTCTCCTGACATGCTAGAAACGTTTCAGGTTATTTACTTGATTTTTGAAGTATTGCGCAACATTTATGACGTCAGAGCTAGTTACAGCGGACTGGCTGGCACACAAGGGAAAGACTGATGTGAATTTTATAAGGCGTGAGTAGGCTGCTTCCCTACATTACCCTCTACTTAATTTTTTTGAATGTAAATGAAAAAAAATTAATTACAAAAACGGAAGCAAGAGTACAGCTTAACTCCCTATGAAAAATTAAACTTGAAATGTAAACATATAGAAATATTAAAAGAAAACTTATTACCTACTTCAATTATTTAAGTTGCTGGCATGTTCACTGCCTCTTAAGCAACATTATCACTCAAAATTTAAGCAAAATCAATGAAACACTTTGGCATACATATTGTCTTAGACAGACAAACACATAAAAATACGTAAAATTATGAAAATCTTAAATCCATTAAATTGTCTGTAAATATTTTTACATACACAAATTCAAAGAAAATAACACAGATATTCATGATACCTAAACAGATAATTATATCTTAGCAGTCTTTTCTAAACCTGAAAGAAAATTTCACAAATCATGACAATTTAATTTGTACACACGTGGTTGTCGCCGTGTTGGCTGGCGTTCTACACTTCCATTCACAAGGGGAGAGGAGGGGAAGTTGCTATGGTGTGCGCCCTTCACGTTCACTCTAAATTACATGGGGAAAGGGGAGGGGTCACTGTGAGTTGTGTCCAAGTCACTCCATGCTTTCACGCGGCTACCAGGCTGCCATTATCTGGTTTTTCCTGTAGAACAAACAAAAAGAGTACCTCGGACTCTGTTCACTTAATATCTAAGGGTGGGTCACAATGAAATGGGGATATATACATTTTATCTTTCAATATGTTACTGGAACAAAGTAAACAGAACTTTTTCAATTTTACTCTCGCGGTTACTTTACTGTCATAAAATCGGTAAACAAATGGCTCAAAACACCGTTAGTCACGTACTAGAGAAAATTTGTGCTCAAGGCACACAATGATGAATCCTATTTAATCTCAATTTATTATTTCTGGGCCGGAAAACTGAACCAATGCTCGGTACATTCCTGACAAATCTGTATTTTATTTACTTAACTGACTCATCTTCGATTACCTTATTCTTAGAGTATATTTGGTTAGCAGTTGTCTTCTCAGCCTCTTTGTACATGTGAGTAACTTGTGGTAATAGCACAGTTCTGAGTGTTCAAAACACACTACGTTTAGCTGACTACTAAATCCACTTATTGGTCCTCTGCTGCTGTGTCAGTTCCACATCTCCAATTATGTACTTACTTCATCGAAGTGTATTTATGCTGAGCTATAAGTAATGTTTCGCGTCTGCCATTATGTTACTCAATTATGTTGCTAGTGTATGTACTTATTTAACACTCACTCTATTAACATTTAACGCATAGGATAGCACATTTATATCATATCTATAGTGTATTGCAGATGATCAGTTTGCTCACGTCGCAATCCATTTCCACATGATTGGATGCTGAAACCACAGGTAGTCTCTCTCGACCTACCACTAAAGTACATTAAGTAATTATGGCCGAGCGTAATGCTAAATTCCTTAAACCTATAGGGCACCATGAGCTGCTCTGTCTCATCTAACATAAGGGTACCTACGGTCGCATTCACACCTCCAACTCGTAACCTCAATACGTGTAGGTGTGTCCTGTCACACACTACACCAAATGACGGCCAGTTCCAACCTTATAAATATTTCATGGACGTGTCCTTCACGTCTCAGCCACAAACACTGTTAAATTCTATTACACTGCCATTCCTTGCTACACAAGGTGAGTTCATACTTACAATTTATCTGCATATTTTTCATAACACTAAGCAATCTCTTTTACTATTAATTAGTTAGCTCTACAGCATACAATAGGTTTCACTGCCACTTCAGATCCTGCTTGTACACGAATTTGTATATCTTTTTAAATTACTGTTGGTAGACCATTTCCAATAAAACAACAACTTGTACTTATAATATTACCAGGGCTCTATACATACTTGTTACTCAAATACCTTTGTATCTTAATTACATCATACTTCTCTGTTGATTATGTCACTGTTAGGTTTGTCACATTAGGTATTTTCTTCACTAAACGGTGGATAGAATGGTTACAGAACTCATGGCTTGATAGCCATGACGGAAAATTTTTGTATTGCAAAGGAGGAGCCGAAATTTTGGTGGATAGGAAAGATGAAGAATGAGTGGGACCTGAAAAGGAAAGAAGATCTCACACAGCTGGGACTGCACAGGTGCTACACTGTGTAGAGGTTACAGAACAATCTCCTGCCTACAGAATTCATTAGTTTATTATTGGCTTGATAACCATAACGGAAAATTTAATGTGTTGGAAAGAAGAGGTCGAAATTTAAGGTGGATAGAAAAGATGAAGAAAGAGTGAAATCTGAAATGGGAAAGAAGATCTCACACAGCTGGGACTGCACAGCTGCCACACTGTGTAGAGGTTACAGAACAACCTCCTCCCTACAGAATTCATTCACTACCTATGAACTTCTTTAGGTCGATCACGTTCCTGAGACCGAATAGCTTTTTACTCTTAGGGTACTCTAGCCTATATACATTGGCATGTGGTTTTCCTATGATCCTGAAAGGTCCTTGGTATACGAACATGAATTTCTTTGTTTCTGCATTTATTTTCTTGGATTTTTCCTTGGTTTTGACAAGGACTAACTGACCTATTTCAAAACTGGTGGGTACAGCTTTTGCGTCATGACGCTTCTTTCTTTCTAATGTTCTTTTCCTTATATTTGCCCTAGCCCTTAACTTATTTTCGTCTGTGGATATTTGCGTTAGAATAGAGAATTCTACCATATCTGCAATCACATTGTGTGGTTCTTGGCCAAACATCAATTCGCAAGGCGCAAAACCAGTTGCATCATGCCTTAAGTTGTTGTTAATTACATTCTCAAAATACTTCATGTGCTCTGCCCAACTTGAGTGTTTCCGAGCATAATAAGTCCTGCAAAGCCTATTCAATTCTCTCATAATACGTTCACTCATATTTCCGTGGGGGAAATACGCAGATATTTTCATATGTTTCACTCCGGCCTTATCCAGACATTCTTTAAATCTATCAGAAGTAAATTGAGGCCCATTATCTGACAGCAAATTCTTCGGAACGCCAACGTTCACGAAGAAATCTTTTTCCAACTTTTCTACCAACGTTTTTGCATTTGCTCTTTTAATTGGGTATAGCCTAACATATTTACTAAATCCATCCACAACAACAAAAACGTGGCTGCACCCACCTCTCGAAGCAGGAAGAGGGCCAAACAAATCACAAGGCAGTAATTCTAGGGTTTCAGTTGGCTCTACTGAATGCATATCCCCTTGTATTCTGGTATTAGCAGCACGGACTTTCTGGCACACTACACAAGATGCTAGACACTTGGAAACACGGCGGTACATGTTGTCAAACACAACCTTCTCTTTTAATTTGGCAATGCACTTCTTTGCACCATAGTGCCAATACCTCAGGTGTACATAGTCGATTAGTAAGTCTACATGTTGTGAGGAAAAGCACAGCTTCCACTCTGAAACTCCTACATTTTTCTTACTAAATAGAATACCTTTATGCAGACAATAATATTGCGAAACCTTAGGATAGTTCGCATTTCCTAAATAGCTCTTCACTAATTTCAGGTGGTCATCTGCATTCTGCTCACGTCTCAAGTTCTTAATCACCCTCTTTAATGCACTTTCTTCCTTTACTTCGTGCAACGCAAACATTCGTACTTCACTTAGGTCTGTTGCTGTAATTCCCGCGCCATCACAGAGCTCCGCACTTCTAGATAACCCCTCAGCTATCAAATTATCATTCCCTTGAATATATCTAACCTCAAGGTCAAACTGCTGGAGATACAATGACCATCTTACCAAACGAGCATTCCTCAACTTACAGGTCTTTAAAAAGGTCAACGCCTTATGGTCACTGTGAACAATTATCTTGTGACCTAATAGATACTGCTCAAACTTCTGTACCCCAAATACAATTGCCAATGCTTCCAGTTCTGAGATGCCATAATTTCTCTCTGCTGCCTGTAAAGATCGACTTGCGAAAGCTATAGTCTTGTGCACTTCTTGTTCGTTCTCTATTTCTACTTGGAATATCTCCACAGGTGTACCATAGCCACTAGCTTCAACAGACATACAGAATGGTTTTTCAAAATCAGTATGATGTAAAATAGGACTATTAATTAAAGATTGCTTAAGCACCTCGAACGCCTGTTGGCATTCTGCTGTCCAAACCCAAGGGGTATTCGTTTTCAGCAGGAGGTGAAGACAGGTCGCATTAAAAGCCTGATCACTAACAAAACGCCTATAGAAGCCGAAAAGACCGAAAATCGATCTCAACTGCTTCTTGTTTCTGGGAGCCTCAAATTTTTCAATGACTGCTAGCTTGCCTGGGTCAGGCAGAATGCCTTTTCCAATTATCATATATCCCAAGAAACCTATTTCCTCATTAACGCACTCTGTCTTTTCAATCTTTAGTTTCATGCCACCTCTCTCAATAGCCTCTAACACTTCCTCTAATAAAATTATGTGTTCTTCCCAGGTAGGAGTTGCTATTAACAGATCATCTACGTAGACTGTGATTTTATTAATTAAGGTTGGTCCTAAGACATGGCACATCACATGTACGAAGGCACAAACAGAGGTATTAAGTCCGAAAGGTACCACACGGTATTGGTACCAAACTCCTTCGTATAAGAAAGCTGTGTACTTCCTTGAATTTTCCGCCAGTGGCAAATTCCAATATCCACACGTGATGTCCATAGAAGTTAAGAATTTTACTCCCCGGAACTTTTTCAATAACTCGTCCATGTTCTGCGGTCTGTCACTTTCCCTAACCACTATTTCATTCAACCAACGAGCGTCCAAGACCAATCTGACACTCCCGTCTCTTTTTGGTACAACAACAAGAGGATTATTGTACTCACTGACCGCTTTTTCAATCACACCCCACTCTAGCAGTCTCTGTATCTCCTTTCGAACCGCCTCCTTCCTCGCTACATGTATTTGGCATGGCTTCCTGAAAAACACTTGGCCAGGTTTCACCTTTAATTGACATTTATAATCTTTGACCACGACAGGTCGATTTGAAAATACTTTCTGATGCCTTTTTAAAACCGGTCTCAGTTCTTCCTTCTGATTAGCTGAAATTTTATCGATTTCCTGCAATTTAGCTTCTATTTTGTCCAAAATAGTTGCTTCTTCCTCTTCTGTGTTTAGATTACTTTTACTAAGATTAATACCTTCGTCCCAATATTTCCTATTTTTCAGAACTCGTATAGGCAGCTCCCAAGTTTCATCATTAGTTACTACATGTTTATCAATAAAAGGTACTGTAATTACTCCGGTTATCGGCAAGACCATTTTCAACTAGCTTCTTTCAAATTCAACAACACTCTGATATTGTGACAAGAAATCTATGCCAATTAAAACCTCAATACTGAGATTATTTACAATTAAGCATGGATGATTAATTAAATTACCATTAATGTTAAAGGGCAGCAAAGCTTCTTGTTTTACCGTTTTTGACACCTTGCCAGTAGCACCAATTATTCTTAGTCCTGATACCCTCATTACGGTAAGCTTGCTTTACTAGGTAATGCATCAGAGAAGGACTGAGATATCGCACTCACCTCACTTCCACTGTCTAAGAGACAACGTACATTGATACCCAACATATTCACTATTATTATAGGGTGGCTTATTCTAGGTTGTACAGGTGGTTCCTCAAACTCATCCAATAGTTCCTCTAGGATTTGTCTCCAACTAAAGTGATCGACATCTGTCTTCATTACATTTAGTTCAAAGTGTGTAGGGGTTTCCTGAACTACATTTTCAGCTGCCTTTTCCAGTCGGTCTATTAATTTCAAATCGAAATACCGCACGACTTCATTACATTTAATTTGCTGAATATGACCCAAATTACTGTAGTCTGAGCGATTTTGCGCCTCCAGACCGGGCATAACACTAGTTACAGCTAAACCACTTTCACTATTATCGTCGGGTTCCTTCTCAAGCGACAATTGGGTTCATCGACCCACAACAGGCTATCCTCTACATTCTCACTTACTTCCTGTCCTAAATCTATTAGTACAGCATCAACATCCTGCACAGGCACTTTAGATAAGAGAACATCATCCTTATCGTAAATATAAGCATGAATTTCTTCTGCTTCTTCACCTGACAATTCAGTATTTTGTAGCTCTTCCCTACCGTTACACTGCTGCGCCTTCTCTTTCTCTTCCCACTTAGAAAGCGTCTCTAACACGGTATCTATCAAATACTGTGAGTGATTAATATTTCTGCTGTATCCTTAGATGCTACCGACCTCTCATCCACATGTTCAGTCTGAGTATTCTGACCTGTCTTACCAGTTACTGTAATTACTGGCTTAGGAAAAGTAACCGCCTGGTGAGCACCCGTGTCCTCATGGACGGGAACTAGTTTTCCTGCCTCGGCCTACTACTGTTTCCTTTATTTCCATTATAGTTAACTGGCACAGCATTGCTTTCCGCACTGTTGTTTACCTGCATAATTTTGTTTGGAACAAAATTACTATCATTTGGATGCCATTGTTGGTTCTGGTAATTATTTCTCCAATTCCTACCTTTCTTAGGATGGCGAACACTTACTGTTCTGATGTTTACATTGCCATTCTGCTCGTTCTTAAAATTACTACTAGTGTTATTAGCATTTCTGTTATTACGTGCTTGCTCCTCATTGGCAGCAACACGCTCTACACGTTCCAAATACTCAAAGAAACGATCAAGATTGTTCCTAGGGCAGATATAATTCTAGTTTGCCAATACCATGGAAGTTTGGCTTCAAGACCTAGTATTATCATTTCAGGTTTTAGCTTTTCGGCCAAATGTGACAAACGTGAGATCCATGACCTGACAAACTCTTTAATAGATTCCTTGCCTGCATTGAAGCGTTTTCCACTCCAAAATTCTCTCAACACTTCATTTTGCTTATTGCTAGACCAATACTCATTAATGAAAGCTGTTTTAAATTCCGCTAATGTTTTACACTGCAACATAACATCAGCTGACCAACGAATGGCGTCACCCGCTAAATGGCTTCTAATAAATGAGATTTTCTCTCGTTCAGACCAAGCTGGTGGAATCACATCTTCAAAATCGTTCCAGAAATCTAGCGGGTGGATATTTTTATCTGGATCGAACCGCAAGAACTGCCGACACCCGATAAAAGCGGCGTTTGCAGCTACAACTTGTTGCATACTACCATTACCAGAAGTTACTGAAGCTACTTTACTCTCAATGTTAGCAATGTTAGTACTAATATCTTCTACTCTCATTTCAACATTATCTACTCTTTCCACAATATGAGTAGTATCAGTTTTGATTGCGTCTACTTCTGCTTGACATATGTTTACTTTTATATTAACATCTTTAAACCTATCTGAGCACAGTTCAGATTACGCCTCGATTTTTTCTGTTAATTTGTGCTCCAGCTTCGCATCTTCCATTTGGAAGTCTTTGCAAACCTCAGCAACTTCGGATTTTACTGTTTTATACATCTCAGATAACTGTTGAGCAACCTTTTTCTTAATATCCTCATGGTTGTAATCAATTTTATAATTTAAACTGTCCAGATCCTCTTTCAACTTATTGCAGCCAGTCTTGAAGGAAGTTTCTAATTCAGCTTTATTGGATTCTAATTTATTGTCCATTGCCTCAAACCGTTTATTAAAATTGGTTTGGCTGGCCACAATCCTGTTATTTACCTCAATTATATCAATTTTAACTCAGCTGTCATTCTAGCATTACTGATAGCTATTACTTGTAACATTTAAATCAATAGCCCCAGTATCTTTGGGTTGCTCACTAGCTGGTTTGTTATCACACTCAGGTGACGAAAAACTAGCTCCAATACAAGAATCATCAAAACGAAATGAAACATCTGATTGATCAGTCATATCTTACTTATCATTTTTAAACTCTACCACCTCTGATGACTGTTTCGTTTTTAACTCATCAGGTAAACTATCATCCAATAAATTAACAATTTCTGCTTTACTACAGGGGTCTCTGTTATTGAAACATTGCCCCTTTTCACACTACTTTCAGAAGACAATACTTCATATTTCACTTTAACATTACTATTTTCATGCATATTTACACTTGAACCGTTGTCTGGATTTACAGTTCCCTCAACAGACATAGGTTCTGATTTAAGTTTAACCTCAGTTTCTCCTGGCGGTTCCATCGCCGACAGTCTTTTAGTGCAGGTTAGTAAAAATTTTAACAGCTTTTCACTTATTTTAGTTCCTTCTGCACGACGTATGGCGTTGCCGGCGCGGCGTACCAGGATTACTGATGCGACGCGGCGCGTTGAACTGCAGACAGCACTTCGATGGCTGCTATGTGTTTGCGTGGCCCGCAACTGCAGGCACGGCTCCGGTTGCTCTGGCGAACGACTGCGGTGAGGCGAAACTGGCTTCTGGCGATGCCGGTAGCGCCGCTAGACTCAGTGCCAACTCTGTCAATCCAGATGCGTTGTTAATCTAATTGTGTCGTCCACATGCACTCGTAACACTATCACTGTTCTATTACTCAGTTGATTGTCGGATTTCACTCCCGAATCCGAATATTTAAAAATCACATCCACTTTTACTCAGTTTCATTTCCCGGCCAATGGGAAATACTTGGGGCAGCGGGTGGAATAATTGTTAATGTTCCTATTATTTATTTAATGCTGTTGTTTGCCATTCTAAACACTGGCTCTCTAACTACAATATTGGAAACCAGAAAGTGATTAGCAAAACGTGAAGCCTGTAATTAGAATTCCTAGTGCCCACTTCATCTGAGAAATACATTTATAGCTACAGCTTATAGCTCTGAAGAATTAGGAGATTGTCTGGGATTCATAATCAAAAACCATTCTCTCTAAAATGTTCACTATATTCTGAAAGTCACAGACCAAAAAGAATCCACACAATCCAACTACCAGAGCAGTTCAGAGTCTAATGCGCTGATGCAAGTATAACTGTTCAAATTAAATATTTAAGTGAATGCTCGCCATAATTTGATGATAATGTTCATCAAACGCCACGTTAATAATGGTAGAATGTCTGTCCTGCGGCGGCACATGAAAATCCGACATACGCAAACTAAAGATAGATAATTAACGTCATCCCAAAATTAACACTTCACTCAAAAACGATTTCATGGTTACGCGTATCCCGAATAACTTATTACTGCATCCGAGGCTGTTTATATCAACGATACCGAGGCGACGCGACTCCCGGCACAGGTGGTGCGCTAATCAGCGTCTGGAGAGAACTGGGGCCTTCTTTCTCTGGCGCAGCGTTCTTAAATATAAAGCCGCGATGCGGACGGCTAAGGGAACGCCTGATCAAATCTGCTCTCCCGACTAGCCGCTGGGCTAGTAATGCACCACTTTAAGTTATCGAATAAATCATTGCTTCCCTTGCTGATGGCCGATGAAGCTCTCAATTTTAATGTGCAATCAGCACACAAGTAAGTAATCATAATAAAAGTCTGGCGTGGCTAAGTCAAATATTTTGGGCGAGAGAATTAATTTAATTACACTACACGCAGTAGACGAGCTTTGAACTTGCCCTTTGGAGATACGCTATCGCTATAGTTTTATAGTTATTCAGTTGAAACTTCTCACATCTTTATGATTATAGCGGATCTCCCTTCTACTGAAATTTAAACATCCTAGCTTTATTTATTCGCCTACTTAATCTATCTTGCTTCCTTAATTTTTAAGATAAAAACCAGAAAATCATGAATTTCAACTAAAATTTTAATTTGTGAGATCCAGAATACTGTTTCTACTAAATTATTATGCAAAATGAATCTAAATATAAACTTTTAAGTTTGTAGCTCTTTTCTGTTGCGCCAATGATTTTTACAGATTAACATCCAAATTTCGAAAATGGTTAAAGTTATTGAACTGATATTCAACACATATTGATTTAGTATTACTCCTGACATGCTAGAAACGTTTCAAGTTATTTACTTGATTTTTATAGTATTGCGCAACGTTTATGACGTCACAGCTAGTTACAGCGGACTGGCTGGCACACAATGGAAAGACTGATGTGAATTTTATAAGGCGTGAGTAGGCTGCTTCCCTACAACTCGTCCACTTTGGTTGGAAGGTTGCAAACTCTAACCGAAATATACTCAATGGCTGCATTTTCAGAAAGGAATGGACTAAATGGCTCTGAGCACTATGGGACTTCACTGCTAAGGTCATCAGTCCCCTAGAACTTAGAACTACTTAAACCTAACTAACCTAAGGACATCACACACATCCATGCCCGAGGCAGGATTCGAACCTGCGACCGTAGCGGCCACGCGGTTCCAGACTGTAGCGCCTTTAACCGCTTGGCCACACCGGCCGGCTGCGAATGGACTAACGGAACCATCACTATGTGTGAACATTACCTGAGTACCAACCTGATGGAGAAGCCGGTATACTTCCAAGGGATCTTGAAATTTTACCACAAAAAATGTATATAAATCAGAATCAAAATAAACAGTATCTATCTGATCAGATGTATCTCGAATCGTATAGATCAACCAGTTGTGAAATTCTAAAGACGCCGTTTGAACATGACGCATACTCTAATCAAAACGGAAACGAAAGGTACCCCGACGAGGTATTATTCTATGGTGACTCGACAGATGGCGCGGACAGAAAACGCCGCCGCCAGAGAACAAAAGAACAACCAACTCCGCTAGGCAGGAACGATGCGACACCGGCCGATGCACACACTCACGACTGAGCACACCGAAGTTCCACACACGCGGCGCTGCTACACAGGCGGAAGTAGGTACGACCCGCTCTCTCGACGCCCCGGGCGAAACTCTGTTACGAAAGGTCAACGCGAGTACGGCTGTGGCATAATGCTCTCTTGGGCAGTAGTGGGCTGCTGCAGGTGTTACGCGAGACAGCCTGACGGTGAGGCGAGGCGAGGCGAGGTGATGTGCGAGGTGCGAGAGTGCGGCGTAGACTAAGTTACATTAATCTACATTAGACTTGACGTACGGCAGTATCGTCATACATAAACGACGTGCACTTGACACGAAATGGTTTAGGTTCCGCAGCAAGGTGACTTTTATGAGGTGACATCGAACGTGGAGGAATCACTAGGAGCAATGAACGTATACAACAGTGTTAAACTTGCGACGGACAGAACTATGCAACACGCCCCGTGTGAATGCATTACTCAGCGGTACTGTTCCAGAGCTACAACTGGCGAGTAGTGGTTCTGGGTCCACCTCAGTGTTGATGGTATTGACAGCGGCATTAGACTGTTTGCCGATTACGTTGATGATCTACAGGAAAGTGCTATCACACGAGAGCTGGGAACAAGTCAATGACGATTTGCAGAAAATAAATGCGTGGTGTAATGACTGGCAGTTATCTCTAAATATTAGTAAGTGTAACCTACTGCGTATAACATGGCGAGAATCCCCATTAATGTACAAGCACAAAATAAATGCCCAGTCTTTGGAAGTGGTAATAACCGTCAAGTATCTGGGTGCGAATATTCGAAATGATCTCAAGTGGAATGATCAGATTACACAAGTAACGGGAAGGCGAACTCTAGATTGTGGTTTATTAGTAGAATTCTAAAGCGATGCAGTCCTTCAACAAAGAAAATTGCTTCCAATACGTTAGTTCGTTCAGTCTTATTGTTCGTCTGTATGGGACCCTTATCAGTTGGGGTTGTTTCAAGAGATTGAGAAGGTCCAAAGAAGAGCGGCAATATTCGTGACTGGTACATTTAGCCATCGCGAGAGCGTTACAAATCACATAGAAAGTTTGAACTAGGACACACTTACAGATAGACGACGCGCTAAACGGAAGGGGCTGCTCACTAAATTCCGAAATCCGATCTTCTCCGAGGATGTAGAGCATATATTATTACCACCAACTTTCAAATCGCGCAATGATCACCATTCAAAGATAAGGGAAATTAGAGCTCGTACTGAGGCGTTCAGACAGTCGTTTTTCCCTTACGCGATCCGCGAGTGGAACGAAGGGGGGTGGGGATATACTTTGGCGCGAATTGTGCCCTCCGCCACACACCGCTTGGCGGCTAGCGGAGTATATATGTAGATTTAGAAAAGTTATAGATGACCGATAAAAAAGATTTAGAGTAGGTACTCACCATCGGCTCCAATCTCACGATCTTTATTTCTAAAATCTACCAAGAGCATGAGGTAGTGTATTTATCACGAACTTCAAGTGAAATACGTATTACTGGCAACGTTTTTATTTTCACTGGATTATACAATTTAAAAAAAAAAGGAACATGAAGTATGAAACTACAGAACAGACTACCAAAAAAAAAAAAAAAAAAAAAAAAAACAGATAAAAATATTTAAAGTGAATTCTCACCGAGTCAAGCCTATCATGGCATATCACACTGAGAAGATATGAATTCCTGTGACAGCTCTTTAATATCGTAACTGTTGAAACTCGATTACATCAAAACTATATTTTTTTGTTTACATGCTTCTACCATTCATGTCATCACGCATTTACACCAACAAATATGTAACGCGCTATTCATTCTCTCTACATCTAAAAAAAAAAAAAACCCGCAAGCCACAGCGCGTGGCTGTTGGTGTACCATTTCTCCCATGCAAGTGCAAGGTCAGTCCGATAGCACTTACCTTGGGTGATCTGGTGGTGGGGATCCCAGACATTCGAAGAGTACTCACGTGTAGGTTGCATGGTGTCCTATATGCTGTCTCTTTCAACTGTCTAGCTACACAGATTTACCTGTCTGTTGACATGGTGTGTTTTATTAAATGCTTTTTCAAGTTTGAAGCGGTTTCCCGAAGACTTGAAACAGATTTTCCATCTCACTTTGATATTATCCAGTTTATATATCAAGTGTCAGTTTTTGTAGGCGCCATTCTGTCTGCTGATTTAGCAGTTCGCCGGCCGCGGTGGTCTAGCGGTTCTAGGCGCGCAGTCCGGAACCGCGCGACTGCTACGCTCGCAGGTTCGAATCCTGCCTCGGGCATGGATGTGTGTGATGTCCTTAGGTTAGTTAGGTTTAAGTAGTTCTAAGTTCTAGGGGACTGATGAAGTCCCATAGAGCTCAGAGCCATTTGAACAATTTGTTTAGCAGTTCTCGCACTTAAACTGTTTTAAACAACAGTACAATAGCAAATAAGTAAGGCGAATAGTGAAAACAAGGAGATTCTAAATGAACACACTGCTAATGTAATGCCGCCATAGTTGGCGTACAGTCAGTTGACCGCTCGCACGCATAGCGCTCGTTCAGTTGTCGCCCAGTTGGTGCTTGCTCGTTTAGTTTCGCCGAGTGTTCGAATGGAGTCCTATGGCCAATATTTTGGATAAATAGTGAAGTTGTAATAAATCACTGCGAGGATCATACGTCCTGTAGCCTCATCGAACGCCGAATGCAGTACTGGAGCACTTAGCAGTCGCAGATATCGACCATCCCATGCATCTGCCGAAAGTGGACGGCCTGTCTGCCGTTAAGTCATCACCATTAACTGTCGATTCCAGCCGATTCCATGTCCGCACCACGTCACTTTGACAAGCCTTCTGCACGGAGGGTCATGACGTGGACCTGCTCATGGGTCGCGATTGTCCTTCGTGGCACGATGGATGTTCACTCTACTATTCCACAGACGTCTGTAACGCGTCCCTACTGGTGCTTTCCTTTCAACTGAAATTATACAGTCCTTTAGAGTGCGGCATTCTGTCCATAGGTAGAGATTAAGGGAACTCTGGGTATGTTTACAAACTACACCAGGAATGCCCTTCGAATCGGTACAAGAACAGTGACAAAAGCAACAAACCTGCATGAGATATCGGAGTGATGCAACAATTTTGTTGATGTGCGCAGACAACTGCATTACCTGCGAAATGTCTGTCGTTTCTATTACTTCTACGAAGAGCAAAGACCGTAACACATGTTCCTGCGGCACGCCTGAAATACTTCTACATCTGTCGAAGATTCTGAATGCCAGATAACACGCTGCGTCATTCGTACCAGGAAGTTCTCAAATCAGTCGCCAAAAATAGTTACGTGGTACCGAATCAAATGCTTTCTAAAAGTGAAGAAATAGTGCCTCTACTTGATTTCCTTGATCTGTCGCTTTCAGCACGTCGTGTGAAACAGTTAACGCTTGCAAGCGATTTGAGGGCAATGACATATGTGCTATTCCTGCCAAACAGCGTGTACCATGCCAATTAATTTAGCTAGGGAACAACTAGGAGTCTCGGCTTCACCGAAGATGTAGGAAATGAATCAGACTGGGGCTTAACAGTCGAGCTCCTATTTTTTTTTTTTTTTTGTACATACAACCATACAATGAAGTGAGGACCAATGAGGTGGTCGCCAATGATTCCGCACCATACGTATACAGTCCACGGTCGCTGTCGCTCTACCTGTCTGAGCCAGCGAGGATTGTCCACGGACCAGTAATGCATGTTCCGTAGATTCACTGCCCCGTGGTTTGTGAAACCCGCTTCATCGGTAAACAGGTAGAACTGCAACGCATCCTCTGTTAATGCCCATTGACAGAATTGCACTCGATGATTAAAGTCATCACCATGTAATTGCTGATGTAGCGACACATGAAACGGGTGAAAGCGGTGACGATGCAGCATGCGCATGACACTACTTTGACTCAGTCCACCGGCTCTCGCAATGTCCCGTGTACTCATGTGTGGGTTCATGGCAACAGCAGCTAACACACCAACTGCACCCGCTTCTCCTGTGACGGGCCTGTTACGGACCCGTTTGCGTGCTTCGACCATACCTGTTGCATACAGTTGGCGGTAGATTTTTTGCAATGTGCGGCACGTTGGATGCTCTCTGTCCGGGTACCGTTCTGCATACACCCTGCAGGCTCCAGCTGCATTTCGTCGACACTCGCCATAGATGAGTATCATCTCCGCCTTTTCAGAGTTCGAATACACCATGGTCTAAGTTCCTACAACACTATACTATCACAGACGTCTGCGTGCGGAGACGAATGCAGAATAACAATAGCAGCAAGCGCTACATGCGGACACTGCGGCAGCTAGACCAAACCACAACAGTGCACTACAGCCACAATCGTAAACACGGTCGTCATCGTAAACATGTCCCTGCAGATGCTGCTCGCCGACCGTGGCCCGTGTTTGTTACAACACGAAACCGAACGTCGGAGGTTTCAAGCGTCGACTTTAGGTTACAATATCTCCGGATGTAATTAACATTTTATAATGCAACAAACGGCACTGATTACGTATTTGTTTATATGTTCAGATGTGCTAACAAAACTAACGGGGTTCCATTTAAAAAAAACGTAGGTTTGTGTTAAAAAAAACATACTTCCGTGAATTTTTGTATGGTTTGTATTAAACAATTACACTAGCCCCTCTCCTCACGTTCGGTCTGTGGAATCGGTTCGTCAGCATTTGATGTGGTTTACGAAATATATCCAGCGGTAACGTTAGGTGACTCACCCTGTACATATATATATATATATATATATATATATATATATATATATATATATATATAATAAAACTAAATAATAAACAATAAAATAAAAACAGTTCTTCTTTTGTAGCGAAACTGTCAGCTAGCCATTTTCGTATATTTTCATTCGAACTGAAGCGTTGTTCAGCGAGAGCGTGTCCTAGTGATGCAAGCAGATGGTAATCGGACGGAGCCAGGTTTGGAGAATAAGCTGCATACCCTAGTATTTCTTAACTGAACGGCTCGATCGTTTCCCTGACCCGTTTTTCTGTGTGTGATGGGGTGTTATCGTGGAGTAATATGACTTTGTGCTGACTGTTTCCGTATTACGGTCATTTTTCACATAATGCTCGATTTAAATCGATCATTTGTTGTTGGTTGCGATTAGTGTTAACGGTTTCACCAGGTTTCAGCAGCTCATACGACGGTAATCCCAAAAGTAAGGTCTTCTATTTTTTTATAAGTACAGAACTCTGTTTGTGTGGCAGTTGGTCGCACCGTAAGGAAGAGTGCTCCACGCGCTGTGTGTAAAAATGCGCACGCCGCCCTCAGGCGCTCAGTCTTGGCTTGGCAGTCGTTGAGAATGGAGCTCCAGTTGGATGTTACCGCCAAGTGCGAAATGCGCGCAGTTATTCGGTTTTTGAACGCAAAGGGCACTGAGACCACAATTAACGCTGACAGGTACTGTAAGACTCTGAAAAAACTCAAACGGGCAATTCAGAATCGGAGAAGAGGAATGTTGAGCTCGGGCGTACACATTCTCCATGACAACGCTCGCCCACACATCGCTCGGCAAACCGTTGCTCTCCTGCAACAGTTTCAGTGGAACATAATCACCCACCCATCCTAGAGTCTTGACTTGGCGCCCAGTGACTATCACCTGTTCCCTAGGTTAAAACAACATTTGGCCGGAAAGCGATTCAGCTCCGAAGACGAGGTGAAAGAAAACATTCACAACTTTCTGAACAGCATGGCGGCGACCTGGTATGACATGGGCATACAAAAACTGCCAGAGCGTCTACAAAAATGCATCGACAGAAATGGTGATTATGTCGAAAAATAGCTAAATGTTCGAGCTGTAAACTGATGTAAATCATTGTAGAAATAAACAGGTCTATGTACTTTTAAAAAAATAGGAGACCTTAGTTATGGGATTACCCTCGTAATAGATGACACCCTTCTGATCCCACCAAACACAGATCATTGTCTTCTTTCCAAAGCGAATTGGTCTTGCAGTGGATGTCGATGGTTTGCCTGGATTCACCCATGATTTACGACTCTTATGATTCTCAACATATACCCATTATCATCAGATGTTACTATTCGGTGGAGAAACGACTTTCTTTTGTATCTGACGAGCAGCATTTCACGTCTTTTGATTTGTTCGCAGTCTTTCGTTCAGTTCACGCGGAACCCATTTTCCTACTTTCTGCACCTTTCCCATAGCTTTCACCCGAAGAAAAACGGCCTTTTGTATCACATTGAGATGTTGAGTTTGAATGTCATCTTGAAACGTCCCCTTTGAACAATTATACAAGACTGTGCTTAAACTGACATACAATATTTTTAGCGCAACGCAATCTGACTTTCAAAAATCCCTACAAAAGAATGGCCCTGACTAACATTAAACTATACCTTTCAGAAATCACTTACCTCACAAAAATCTTCATTACTCGAACTACTGCAATACAGCGAGCGCCACTACCGCCAGCTAAATAAAAGATTCAAACTACGGAAGGCACTAACTACTGATAGGGATTGTTAGCAAATGAAAGATATTAATAGAGAACAAACAATGTATTTACCTTAATAGTCATAATATATGTAGCAGTTCATGACAAATTACAAAACTCCGCCATCTCTCTCCCCACATCCACCACTGCTGGCGGCTCACCTCCAACTGCGCAACGCTACGCGCTGTTCGCATCCAGCTGCCTAACACTACAATGGCGAGTATTTCAACAATGCAAAGCAGCCACAGACTGCACACAGCTCAGCCAGTGATTTTCATACAGAGGTGGCGTTACCAATAAAAAAACCTAAACAGCCTACTTACAATCTTCATCCAATAAGGCCTGAAATTCGTTGTCTTCGAACTTTTTTGTGTTTCTCGCGCTCGTCGTTTCTTAAGCCAGAATCACCACTTTAGAACGTTTTGAACCACTCAAAACACTGTGTTTTCCCTAGAGCATGCTCGCCGAAAGCTTCGATAAGCATTCGATGCGATTCTGCAGCAGTTTTCTTCAAATGATAACAGAAAACCAATGCTGCCCACAAATCGTAGTTCGCCGGCACAAAACTCGGGTTTGAAACAGGTACCGATGTTTGGAACTTGGGTTACTACGTGTTGACATTCGTCGTCAGCCGTTACAGGAAGCAGATGGCGCTTCAGACGCGGTCTACACTAACAGTTAGCATCATCTATGCCGATTTCATACTACTACACCTGGTAAGTAGTTTTTTTGCCAACTATTCACTGCACGCGTCGCTCGCGAGTGGAACAGGGAAGGAGAGGTAAAGTTGATGATACAGGAAGTACACTGCGACACTCTTTTTAAGGAGTACATATGCAGCTGTAGAGCATGAACTCGTACTGACAGATAACAGTTTAGTATGTAACTTTAACACAATATTTTGCAAGCAGTATCTTATATGTAACTTTCGTAGAACCTGAAATTACTTGACACATGGTGATGAAATAATAAGTAACGTAGAGGATTTTAATTTAATGGGGATTGAGATAGACGGGAAGCTTTCTTGGGAGTATCACACTCCGAATCTTGCGCGGCAACTAAATGCTTCCGTCTTTACTGTAAGAATAATGCTCACTGAATCTGACATGGATAGTCTTAGTTCCTCTATGTTATCTACAGTAGTAGCATATTTCATCACAGCTCTGGCCTTGGCAGAGTATATCATCGAAGGCCCGCAGCTCCTGGTCGTGCGGTAGCGTTCTCGCTTCCCGCGCCCGGGTTCCCGGGTTCGATTCCCGGCGGGGTCAGGGATTTTCTCTGCCTCGTGATGGCTGGGTGTTGTGTGATGTCCTTAGGTTAGTTAGGTTTAAGTAGTTCTAAGTTATAGGGGACTGATGACCATAGATGTTAAGTCCCATAGTGCTCAGAGCCATTTGAGCCATTTGAGTATATTATCAGCACAGAAGGCGACCGTGAGGACGGTCTGCGGTGTCAGTTGACCGGCTTCATGCAGTGCATTGTTCGGGAGTCTCGGATTCTGTCACCCATGTCCACATGGTGTTTGGGGTTATTCTCTAGTGCTTTTGTCTGTAAGATGCATTTGTGTTATGCACTTTCGCAAACTTCATTTGCCTTCTTTCGATATCTACACCTTTTACTTTCTTATTAGCCTTTTACGAATTAGATGGGCACTCGTTTCATACCAAATACATTTGGTACACTTGGTCACGGAGAATCTGACGAAATAAATTTACTCTACATATGTCTTGCATATTTAGCCAGCTACGATTGTTATACAGTAACATCATTTGTACTAAACTAAGTGGCTGTTCCCTACCCAGTCCCAAAATGGTGAGTAGTAAAATAATGCTCATAACCATCATCATAATCATTAATTAATCATTCACTGCATAATTCGGCCTCCTCTCTCTTACTGTCTCTTGTTAATTATCTTCAAAAAGCAATGGAAACGCCTTGTTCGTGTAGCCATCCTTCACTGTCACCATCTGTATGATTTGCTTATAGTGGATGCAGGTCATTTCACTGATAATACTTTGTAATACTCGATGTCCAGGACACACCTCTTCTAATTTTTGCACGAAATTTTCCTTCCAACATATTTTTATTGATCTGTTATGTAGAACTGTGTGTCCAGTTAAATTAATTTTACTTCTCTCGATCATGTCAGACATTGCCCTTTTCCCTGTAATTTATTTTATTAATTATTCATTAGATTTTTCTCTCAGGTCAGGATGTTTTTCGGGTCCTTCTCCATTTCCACCGCTCTTTTGACTGTAATTTTTCCATTTCCTGTTTACCGTGACTTAACACTTCATAATTACAACTTGAAATGGTGCAAATAAAAGTTTTGATGAATTTCTTTGTTGTTTCTACATTAAGATGGGTGTTTATTGATAAATTATTCTTATTTCTGAATTCTTGGTTAGTTACTGTTGCCATCTGAATCGCTAATTTCATGAATGTGCAACTGTACTGATTTAAATCTTTTTTATAATTTGACTTTGAATGATCATAATTTTAAAGAATGGCTGCCAGTATATGAGCAAGAACTGAAAAAGAAAGAAAAAACATCCCTTACATTGATGCTACCTGACGGATAGCCCTGGTAGCTCTGCAAAAAATAAAATCAGCCGAGTTGATTATTGACACCCAGTTCAGACATCAGTTTATTTACAAGTTCTATGTTTTGATGAGTGAACTGCAAAATAACTTTTACTTTTGTCACCATTGTAACCTGATAATCTATCACTAAAAAATCTCGTTCTTATGTTCCTTTAGTCTTAATTACAGATGTGATAACGGCAGTAACAGGAACGACGTTATACAGGGTGATTCAAAAAGAATACCACAACTTTAGGAATTTAAATCTCTGCAACGACAAAAGGCAGAGCTAAGCACTATCTGTCGGCGGATTAAGGGAGCTATAAAGTTGTACATTTGTTCGCCATTTCAGCCAATAAAGTTTTTGGTCCCTTTTTCTTCGAAGGTGCTACTGTAACTGGACTACAGTATCTGGAGATGTTAGAGAATTGGCTGTTCCCTCAGCTCGAACAAGAAGCACAACAATTCATAGTTCAGCAGGATGGAGCACCACCACATTGGCACTTATCTGTCCGTAACTACCTGAACGTCAACTACCCGAGGCGATGGATCGGCCGCCAGGCAGCCCGTGACAGAGCACTTCATCACTGGCCTCCAAGAAGCCCTGATCTTACCCCCTGCGATTTTTTCTTATGGGGGTATGTTAAGGATATGGTGTTTCGGCCACCTCTCCCAGCCACCATTGATGATTTGAAACGAGAAATAACAGCAGCTATCCAAACTGTTACGCGTGATATGCTACAGAGTGTGTGGAACGAGTTGGAGTATCGGGTTGATATTGCTCGTGTGTCTGGAGGGGGCCATATTGAACATCTCTGAACCTGTTTTTGAGTGAAAAAAAACCTTTTTAAATACTCTTTGTAATGATGTATAACAGAAGGTTATATTATATTTCTTTCATTAAATACACATTTTTAAAGTTGTGGTATTCTTTTTGAATCACCCTGTATATGAAGTAATATATTAAGCGACCTAGAGATTTTCTTCACAAAGTATTTTGCTTTTCTGTTCTCAGTTCTGCCCCTATTTTTCCATTGCACATGTGGTAACATCAAATTTTTGAACTGTTTGTATATTTGACACATGTGCTTCTTTTGCGTCAGCAGTATGCACTAGTTGCAACCTTTTAGCAGTTTACTTCTGAATAATTTAGTTTTCGGAACTAGCTCAAAGTAATTTTTTTGCTCTGATTTATTTCTTTTAGTTTTCGTCCCCTTGTTTTCAGTTTAATAAATAAACAAATTCGCCAAGTTTTTCAACAACCCCATCACTTGCCGTTACTATTGTCCTATTCGTAGACTGACTCTATATTGTTTTGGTCTTACTGTCGTCAATGTTGAGCCTTACTGTCATACTTACATCGTTCAGTCTCCCCATCATTTCCCGAAGTTGTGCTGGCCGGGAAGAAAGCAGTTGTTAAAATTAAATTAGAGGTATGAGCCATTGCTCGTGGCCGATGTCTGGTGTCAAAAGTCCTCAGCTCAAGACACGTGTTTTCTTGCTGAGTGTTGGGCGACAGTTAACACAGAGGGAAGGCTAGCCCGTCAGAGTAGCCAAACTTGTCTCATAACAGTCATGGATATGAGTCAAATTTTCTCTGGGTTTTTGGCAAGTTGAAAGCACTTGAGCTAATGGAAGTTATCAGTACCGTCACGTGCAACTTATGTTTTTCAAACCTTGCACATTATACTAAAACTTGCAAAAATTGATTTTCGGTCAGATTTTTAAATACACTGGAACACATAATAAGGCTTCTCTTTGTTAAGAAATGTGCACCAAACGCTCATAACTCTGAATGAAATAAGTTTGGGTATTAGGCAGGGTCACTGTAAAACACTAAAGCAACTAAACTACCGACGTTTCGACCGAATTGCTACTCAGTCGTGGTGAAGAGAACCGCAGCATGTCGGTCGAAACATCGGCAATTCATTCGCTTTAGTGTTTTACAGTGACCCTGCCTAATACCCAAAACTATTTTATTCAAAATGATCGGCCGTGAAAGCATACAAACTTATACACATTTCGCTGGTTGCAAAATAAAATAACTCATCTCCGAAGATTCGGTGTTTGATATGAAATACGCTGCTACAAGTTAAAATGGCAACATCATAAAAGAGGCACGCAGCAATGTCAAACTTCAATGCAGATACTAGGTGGGTGGAAACACAGATGATTAGCTCTTCAGCCCAACCTCAGCCATGGGTATCCACATTTCTCACCCACAGGAAACATCTGGTGACTGTGTAAGTAGGCTGTTTAAGTTTTTATATTGGTAATGCCACGTAGCTCTCTGTATGAAAATCAGTGGCTGTGCTGTGTGAAGTAGTGATGGGGAGCCATTGAATGAGTCGTTCAAATGAACGCTTCACTCTAGCGAAGTGTGAACTAACCACTCAATTTCAATGAACTGGTACTGCAAACTCTCCACAGATAGCACACTCCACACTTTTTGTCTAGTTCGTTCACTCGCTCTCTTCCCCTCTCCCTCTCCCACTACATTGGCGCTACGTCACTCACTCTCCCTTCACTTCAGTCCTCCCTCCAATGCCTGTCAACGAATCGCACGGTGAAATACACTGACAACAACAGTTGCACTTTGCTTTCCCATCACCTAAATCAGCGAAGAAACCCCAAATTTCACTACTTCTACGCGATCGCGAGTTGCTAGCCATTGTGTAAGCGTGAACAGACACAAAAATTGCTTTCCGAATAAAATAAAGAGGGATTTTACCTGAAATCGTACCAATGACTACAGGTGACAGTTTACGTTTTGAATTTAGAGGGTTATTATTCTCAACAAAAATAAAATCTACGGGAAAACTTCTGAATAATTACTTAACGTAGGTATGTAGACTTTGTGACAGTGGTAAACATACTCATTCTATTTTGGATTAAATTTTAAAAGGAACATAAAATTGGACTGAATTTCGTTAGTAGCCCTAGTTTTCAGTCCATAAATACAACAAATAAGGTTTCACTTGGCAGATGAAGACTCTTTTTGGCGCTTCATGAGAAAATGTAGAGCAAGGTTAAACGTAATACCTTCTTTATATGTGACAGGCTTCTCTATTTATCTTTCCTTTGTTCTCTTCGACCATGCTGTATTTAAGTTAACTCAGACGCTGTAAGACGCAAGACGTTACGTGGACGTTACTTCATAGTTCGGCCATCTGTTGGTAAAATTATGAAGTATTCCGAAGCTTTATTGTACGAGCGAGGCGAAGCGAGCGTAGCCGCGGCTGAGTGGCGAACTGGACAACTTCGCCAGGCTTCCGTACTTCATGAATGAACTACTTCATTTGAACACTTCACAGCAAAGAGTGAAATGAATGAAGTACTTCACGGGAATGAACGAGTTCGACCCATCTCTAGAGTGAAGTCTGTGGCCGGTTTGCATTGTTGGAATTTGCTATTGTCGTGTTGGGCAGTTGGCTGTTAACAGCGCGTAGCGTTGCGTAGTTGGAGGTGAGCCGCCAGCATTGGTGGATGTGGGGAGTGAGATGGCGGAGTTTTGAGAGCGGATGAGTACTGAGGGGCTGCATGGGTTTGACAGGTACTGATTCTTGTGCAACATGTCTTCAAAATATTTCACAAGACTGGAAAATTCAGATTGTTCGAAATGTTTCATCATTATGTTACTTCTTTTCGGCGGTTCCGTCACAAAATTCGGTGTACCTTGCCAATTTCTTTCATATTTTCCGAAGTGCCCTGTGTTATTATTTTGTGGCTGTTCCGTATTTCTATGTCCCTCTTCCCGTAGTGGAGCGCGAGTGTCCTCTGAAATATGTAATTCTTGTATTACCTGTGTCAACTGATCTTGTACTTCCCGGATTTATCTTTGGTGTTGCGTATTAATTTGATTCTGATTTTGTTTGAATTTCCTAATTTGTTCGTACTCTTTTGTATCATTAAAGACTACCGGTCTTGTGTCATTCAGATTATCATCTACCTTTGTAGATAAGTTAGTGAACTGATCCGAAAGTTCGGCTACTTTCTCCGATAGTGAACTTATTTCCTCAGTGTGTTTTTCTGAACCAAGTTTCAGAGTGTCCATTTGTGTTGAAATCGTATCTACTGTGTCCTTTAAGTTTTCCTGAGTTTTTGCAAGTTGTGTAACCGAATCGGTAGATGCAACTGAGTCAATTTTAGCTTGCAAGGTGTCGTGATTTTCATGAACAATAGCTTGCAGTTCTTTTATGGCTGCTTCGTGATTCTGTACTGCATTTTCATGACGCGAAAAAATAGGTTGAAAATCCTGAGAAATTTGTGTTTTTACGTCATTACAGACTTTTTGACATTTTGATTCGATTTTAAGTAACTCAGCAGTTAAACCTTCACGTGTTTGTTCAAGCGTTTGTTCCATTGAGTCTAACTTTTGAAGCTTTTGCTGTGTTTGTCTCTGATTTTGTTCCATTGTGTCTAACTTTTGAAGATTTTGTTCCATTGTGTCTAACTTTTGAAGCTTTTGTCCCATTTGTTGCATTAATTGTAATAACAATGCACTGGTGTCTGAAACATGTTCCTCAGTGCTATTTGGCTGTGCATTTGAACCGCCAATATTCGCATTTTGAAAAGCAGAAAATGTGTCTTTACTTATTTGAGAAAACGGTGAGAATGCAAAACCTGAATCTACAGTATTTGCAAGATTGTGTCCCGTCATTTCGGATTCCTGAGGCGAGCTGTTGCCGACCGATCGATCGATAATGCCTCCCTGTTCACTAATTGTTTCACTGTCTACACCATTATTTGCAGCACGCTCCATTTCCCTACGCACAATTACCAAATTACTACGTTGAATATTTGTTAATTCATTACACGGTGGCGCTAACACACTGCTTTCGTCTTCACTGTCATTTCTCAGTTTTCTTTGGAGCCTAGTGTTACGTTTTTCACACGCCGTAATTATCATGTACTTCACATGATAACAAGAGAAGCACAATTTGAAGAGCAAAAATAAGAAATCACATTAACATAGCACTGAAAATAATATCTAGTGTTTGCACGTGTGTTAATAATTCAGCAAGGGACTGGTTAACAGCATTGCTGGTTCTAAGGTCATACCAAACAGTTTGTGAGTGCACAGGTGGTGGTTTATGGACTTGCTATATTGTCCGCAAGACTCTTCGATGGTGATTGTGCACCTGCACAGTCGCAACAGATGGCTGCTGGCCGTCTCTACAAGGAATACAGTAGGTCTGCACCTTTGATTGCCCACCATTCCCATAACTTCTACAAGGACTACAGTGGGTCTACACCTTTGCTGACTCACCAGTACCATTATTTCTACAAGGACTGCAGTGGATCTGCACCTCTGGTGGCCCACCAATACCATAATCTCTACCAGAACTACAGTGGGTCTGCTCTGTAATGACCTACCTACCAATGTTCTTCAAAACGTCGACTGACTCTGCGGTAGGTTTGCTCTGTTGTGGCCCATTACCTGTCTGCATGTGAAGAGTCAGCACTGTCTTTCCGTTGGAAGCACAAGATTACTTCTTCAAGACTGCATGGACATCCACTACTTCCATGTGCATTTTCTTTTACTGCTCAGACTTTGAGAAAAAAAACTGCAATTACCACTGTCATGAATGATCAGTACTGTCTTTATGGACTGTGAGGAAATCTTTGCTTTTGACCAACAGTGTATCTATAAGTGTGTGCATTTGATATCTTCGTTATTGTGATTATGAAAAATTTTATCAAATCATTATTGGCCACTGGCCAAAACAATTTGTAAAACTTTTTGTGGGGAGCATGGGGGCTATGTAAGTAGGCTGTTTAGGTTTTTATATTGGTAATGCCACGTAGCGCCCTGTATGAAAATCAGTGGCTATGCTGTGTGAAGTCTGTGGCTGGTTTGCATTGTTGGAATTTGCTATTGTAGTGTTGGGCAGTTGGCTGTTAACAGCGCGTAGCGTTGCGCAGTTGGAGGTGAGCCGCCAGCAGTGGTGGATTTGGGGAGTGAGATGGCGGAGTTTTGAGAGCGGATGATCTGGACGTGTGTCCATCAGAGACAGTAAATTTGTAAGACTGGATGTCCTAAACTTCTATGTATATTATGACTTTTGAACACTATTAAGGTAAATACATTGTTTGTTCTCTATCAAAATCTTTCATTTGCTAACTATGAGTATCAGTAGTTAGCGTCTTCAGTAGTTTGAATCTTTTATTTAGCTGGCAGTAGTGACGCTCGCTGTACTGCAGTAGTTCGAGTAACAAATATTTTTGTGAGGTAACTGATTCATGAAAGGTATAGGTTATTGTCAGTCAGGGCCATTCTTTTGTAGGGATTATTGAAAGTCATATTGCGTTGCGCTAAAAATATTGTGTGTCAGTTTAAGCACAGTCATTTATAATTTTTCTAAGGGGACGTTTCAACTGGTAGCTGAGACGCTGGAACACCAGCACTGTCCAGTCAATGCGAGTCATACTCTGCGGAACAAAGCAGACCCAGCATTCGGCGACGTACCCGTATCTGTGATCCAGGCTCAATTAATCTCGATGCCCTGCTAAGCTGGAGACGTATCCGTACCTAGTGTCAGCCGTGGTAGCTCTGTGTACCAAAGTTCGCATGCTATACACTCCCAAATTACCCACAAATTATATAATGTGTCCTTCCTAGGGCACTATATATGCAAAATAAATGAAATTTCGTTATTAGCGATCCTTGCTCGTGATGCTTTTTTAAGGTCTGGCAGTGTGTGAATAATTTAATTTCAGCGTTAAAACTACCTTGCATGTCCTCACTCCTGGTGTTCATTACCTGAATCTAAGCTCCTACTGAGTACGAAATTGATGAGTTCTATACTATGACTGATAAATAGATTAAAGCAAATATCAACTCATCTTGCCTTTCATATTTTTAATTATAGAGTGTGTAATTTCATGTTTTGAGTTTTTCACTTGTAGGCTGTTAAAGTACAAATTTGATAAGTTTGACATCTGCATATGCAAGATACCAACAAATTCATAACGACATCAAACCAGTTAAAAGTGTGGATGAATATGCAATACCAACAAAATCCTCAATAATGTACAAGATAGTGCACTGTTAGCTCGTGGTAGCACTCCTTGAATATCAGCTATAAACTTCTGCATGCCATGAACAACACAGAACCAGTAATTAAATCCGATGTCACTACGTTAATAAATTTATGTTCAAAGGCTATGCATAATGTTCAGACTTTAATGATGCTTCTCTTTCTGAATACTGTTGATATCTCCATATTATTTATAATGAAAATGATGGTTAGTTCTTTTATTTACGAAATTTCTTTATTTTCATATAAGTGAACAGCACACATTTCATCGAAGATTCTTCATTTTAGGAGTATTCAACTCTGTGGTAGGTGATGTTTCTCTTCTTTCTCGGGAGATGGAGAGTTAGGATTTTATTTTACATTTCACAAAAATATTGTCGTTCGTAATATAATGTCTCACAAGTCATTTTTGTGTAGTATTTGTGTCCATATGCCTTTTACTTAAATCCAGCGACAAATCACACGCTTGTGATGGGTGTTCCCCACTCCTACTAGGATACAGCCCTCCAGTCCGAATATCTTCAGTTCTTCTAATTCTGAAAATAGGATGAAAAATTTGTTTAGACTCTTATAATATAAATTAAACATATATTCCGCAAGAACCTTTAGGCAAGGTGACGAATACTGGAGTATTATTGACCACTTAATTTATATGACAGTTTCTCACGTTTCTACTTGACGTACTCAGTCCGAAGACTAGTTTGGTTGAGTTCTACAAGTTAACCTATCTTGCGCAAGCTTCTTCATCTTTGAATAACTACTGCAACCTACATACATGTGAACCAGCTTACTTACCTTCATCTCCAATTCTTAGCCCTCACGCATCTCAAATTGATGATTCTTTGATGCCACGGAATGTGTGGAATCAACCTTCCATTCTTTTAGTCAAGTCGTAACATAAACTAAACTACTTTTTTCTCCTTTCTCGATTCAGTGGCTGTTCATTGGTTCAGTGACCTTATCTCAAAAGCTTCTATACTCTACTTGTCTAAACTGTTTATCTTCCACGTTTCACTTCCGTACAAGCCTGCACCCCACACGAATACCTTCAGAAAATACTTCTAACACTTAAATATCTATTGGAATTAACATATTTCACCTCGCAAAAAACTTCTGTTGCTATTGCCTGTGTGCATTTTATATCCTCTATACCACTGCTACTATTGTCGCTCCAATAGGAAAATTCCACTACTATCTCATTCTCTCAGCATCACCTTATTAAATTCGGGTGCATCCCCTTATCCTTGTTTTACGTTTGTCGATATTGACCTTATGACCTCTTGGCGAGGCATTATCTATTCCATGCAACCGAATGAGACAGTCGCAAGGTCAATGTGTTGTACAATAGTATCATTGGTCCATGCTTTATCAGCGATGCTACCGGCAATCGTGCTATTTATCTGGAAACGTTAGAAGAGTTTGCGTTGCACAGTTTGATCCCCTGCGACATCACGTCATATCTAGGAGGATGCCTCAGTGGCCCCTAAATATCTTTAAGTATCTAAGCAAAAAGTTTCCGGACAGGGGACTTGTCGAAATGATCCAATTTGGTGTCTGCCAATATCACCTGATCTCACATCACTAGACTTCTTCCTGAGAGATTACGTAAAGGATCAGGTGTACAGAATCAAGGCTACAGGGCTTGAAGACACCCATTCACAGTTCCTCAAGAGGAGTTGGGGAGAAATTAAATATCTACGGCCCATTCCACTAGTGGTGACGCATTGACATGTGTGGATGAGGAAACAAAACTTCATGAGTTATGTTTTTACGTGTTAAAGTTATTGAAGTTTGAAGTTGTAAGGATAATTAATGGCTACTGGGTTTTTACATAACAATTCTGATAATTTAGGAGATGACTTAAATAAATTTCTTCGATTAAGGGTATCCAGGCCTTGCAAAGTAACTTTACTGCTATATGAATCTATATGCGTTTCTTGTTTCGGTGTGGACGGCTATAGGAACATAGAAAGGCCAACGTAAAAATCACGTCGACGTCTTGGCCTTCCGCCCCACTTTTCGAGGGTGGATTTGGATCCATGTTGCCAAAAATTATTCCAGTGTCAGTTCATTGTGTCTAATTTATGCCTGTGCATGAACTGAGAGAGGGGGGGGGGGGATGGAGGAGAGAGTGTAGAATTTTTCCAGACAAAGTAAAATGACAAACTTAAACAATTATTCGCTTTTAAAATGTGTGGCAGTTCCCCCAAATGTCTTGAAGCAATACGTTCTGCCAAGACCGTCAAAAATTTTATTTTCCTCAATTGGCCAACTTCTGTAGAAATAACATCATCAAGTGGCATATGTAGTCAGATACAAGGAAATATTACGTAAATGAGGCAAACATAAAACAACAATCATTTGCATTCACTTTTGTATATGTCTGTTCTTTCACGCTCACACATTGTAATGTAACCTTCCAGTACTGGTGGTGGTAAAACTCTACCTAAGTTGGAAGATTACTGTTGCTTTGTCATGTCTTACAGCTCGTGCAAACTACCGTCTGTAGTAAATGGTTTCTTAAATCCGTGTGGTCCACGAAATTACTGGTCACTGCGAGTTGTTGCCGGGTATTAATAATTTCTAGCGGAAGGTTTTAACCAACTGGTAAAAATTTGAACGCTACAGATAACGCAATATTTTTGAACCACTACAGAAGGCACCTATACAGGGCTTAATAGGCAGTATATAGCTTTTATTTGCTTTCTTGACCCAGAATTCGACTGAGGTACTGACTTTCACCTATTCTTTATGATAGAGGGAGAAAACAATCAGTCGAGGGTAGATATTGATATTTATTCAGTACCGATGGTATTTCAACAACTATACGAGTTTCTCTTGCAATATACATCATCAAAACTGGTCTCTCTAGTTATTATGGTTCAGTTTCGACAGGGGCTTCAATGGAATGGACAGGGGCTTCAATGTAATTTTATACAAACACACAATTATACCTAAACCCATGCTTATTACTTTCAATTGCTATAGGTGACTCAGAACAAGTTCAGCAAAGAGACTACAAGCAAAACTAGATCAGGGTGGAAAAGTATTTCACAAGTCTTTATCAAATCAATGGGCATCAAAATCCGATACTTTTCCTGGTGACACGAGTTTAATCCATGTATTTTACTGATTGCACAACATCGCCAACAAATCAAATAGTTATAGGGGAGCACAAAAAATATCACTTCAATGCTATTCCATACACGTAGCCAAGTGTCGGTAGCCAACAGCAATCCACAAATATCGGACACACAAGATTATTCCTTCCCTATTTTACACTCGCCCACTATAGTATGATTATTCATCGTGTACAATACATTTTCAGACCGAAACTACAGTTTATAAATGTGGCGGTTGCTCCAATCGTGCACGTGGCGCGAATGCAAGTTCTCAAAGGAAACATATGGAAAACAAAAATCTCCCAAAATATTACTGCAAATGAGAGAGCAGACTAAAATACATTGAATGAGTGAATTTTTGTTAAGCACAGAGCAAAAATATGACCGTGAGCTTAAAGCCCATGGTGCATGGCCTGACCAAGTCACAAACGCAAAGTTCTACTGAAATTCGAATAAATTGCGGAAATAAATTCCCTTATGGGGTTTAGTGGTAATGACGCACCAGATTTCAACATCTGGGCTTCATTACCGAGCAGATTTCAGACAATCTAATACCTTTGTTAACATTACCAAAACGAGAGCTGCGTCTCCATGTCTGTCCAGCGCCGCGACCCAGGAACAAGTGCTCGTCCGCACGGCTCGCCTAACCGTTATTCGTTCAAAAGGTGGTCTAGGGGATGGTTCGGCAAACTAACAGAGCCAATACTCTGGCCATCGTGATGTCTCTGACCTGTCTTGCCCACCATCTTTGCCAAACTTGTTCACGTTTAAGGGTTGGTACCGTCCTACTACAGAACGACTCTACACATGCAATGCTACGACCTCTGACCAGAGCTTTCTGCTACATCACATACTATCTCATTCATGCAGTCCAAGGTCGCATACGGGAAAGGATACAAGGCAACGTGGCACACATGAAATAAAATGAATAAATAAATAAATAAACACCACTTGGTCCATTCTCTTCTGTTTGTCACACACGGAATTCGCTTCTGTGGAATCAAAACACGTAAAACTTCCTTGTGTCTGACTCAAGTTGCCTCTTGATATTGGTATTTCGGTATAAACTTAGCAACTGAAGAAAAAAGTTTAGTTGTCGTTACGCAATGTACTGTACAGCCACATTCTGTGAGCGTCTGTCGAAAATCTGAATAATCACCTTTTGCAGCGCGGACTGCTGCAAGACATGCGGGAAGAGAGTGAGTGAGGATCTGGAAGGCACCGACAGGGAAGTGGGGTCATGCCGACTCTAGTCCCGTGGCCAGATGATCTAGGTTTCTCAGATGAGGATAAAAAAATGGTTCAAATCGCTCTAAGCACCATGGGACTTAACATCGAAGGCCATCAGTCCTCTAAGAACTACTGCCTGTCGTCTGTTTTCGACAAGGGTCTTATTGGCCGAAGGCTTACATTGTAACAGTCTTTTCGTTGTGCATATTAACGAAATTTCAATTTTTAATTTTTTCGGTGGTTGGCACGGAATCTCCTCTCTTCCTAGGTATTACACGTTGCGGAAAATGCGTTGATAAGGGTTGAAAGAGGTTCAGCGCAGAGTGGCACGGCCGTTGTAAACATCAAACCCTGCCGCCCTTCGCAACAGCGAGCTAGTTCAGTACATCAGAGGAAATGGTGCGTTCGTGTGCGGCTCTGTTTGGGCTGCGTTTCTTGTTTTCCATTGCTATTGAAGCACGCGCGTGATCGCCGGAACACTGCTGCTCACCTATGAACACTCTTACATTCTGCGCAGTTCCGTGCTGATCCGATCCATTCTGAGCTGCTCTGCGCTGAGCTTTTGTGCGTGCTGCGGTGCTGCGTGGTACACCGCACCCAGCGTGGACGTGGCTTTATAACATTTGCAATCGACGTCCTCTATTCTTTATTGGATATAATCCAATCTGTGTCTCCTGCCACGGTGTTTACCTTCTACAGGTCCCTCTAGTACGATTCCCTGATGTCTTAAAACGTCCTATCATCCTCTCCCCTATATTTGTCAATGTTCCCCATGTGTTCCTCTGTACGCTCATTCTGCAGAGAACCTCACCTCCTCATTTCTTACCAGTCCACCTAATTTTCAACTCCCTTCTATAGCACCACATCCCAAACGCTTCCATTTTCTTCTGATCTGGTTTTCCCACAGTCCATGATTCACTACCATACAATTCTGTGACTCAGACGTACGTTATCGAAAGTTTCAAACTGAGGCCTCTCGTACTAGTAGACTTCTCTTAGCCAGGTATTCCCTCTTTGCTTTCCTTTATATCAACCTTGTCTTGCCTGTCAGGAGCTATTTTGCTTCCAAGGTAGCAGAATCCCTTCATTTCGTCTACTTCCCGGTCTCAGGTTTGACAGAAGTTCTTTGCTAATCTCATTTCTGCTACACCTCAATACTTCCGTCTTTCTAAACCCTTCATTCCATTCGAAAGACCCTGTAATTGATCCTCTCTTTCACTGTGGGTAACAGTGATGTCAGCCTACTAACGTTTTCAAAGTGATACTGGCATAATTTTCACTTATCTGGGTTTCGATATTTGAGTTGCGTGTCTCTTCATAAAATAAGCTGACATACCCAGAGGCGTCCACTCTTCTCATCTACCTTTCTCAAACGTTGCGCTGTCATCACTTGAACATTAGTAGATCTAAAACAACAACCAGGAGATTGTATTTACGAGAATTCACAATCAGGTGAAACTTGTAAAAATTAAAGTATCAAAATATTTCTAGTAGCGTACGCCGCGAACGACATGTCGCAAAGTACCGGGTGATCAAAAAGTCAGTATAAATTTGAAAACTGAATAAATCACGGAATAATGTAGATACAGAGGTACAAATTGACACACATGCTTGGAATGACATGGGGTTTTATTAGAACAAAAAAAAGTTCACAAAATGTCCGACAGATGGCACTCATCCGATCACAAGAGCAATAATTAGCATAACAAAGTAAGACAAAGCAAAGATGATGTTCTTTACAGGAAATGCTCAATATGTCCACCATCATTCCTCAACAATAGCTGTAGTCGAGGAATAATGTTGTGAACAGCACTGTAAAGCATGTCCGGAGTTATGGTGAGACGTTGGCGTCGGATGCTGTCTTTCAGCATCCCTAGAGATGTCGGTCGATCACGATACGCTTGCGACTTCAGGTAACCAGAAAGCCAATAATCGCACGGACTGCGGTCTGGGAACTGGGAGGCCAAGCATGACGAAAGTGGCGGCTGAGCACACGATCAACACCAAACGACGCGATCTTTCACGCGTCTAACAATTTCATGATTTCCACTAGACGCAGACAGCTGGGCTACACTGATTCCATCCCGGGCAGTACGGGGTGGCGGCAGGAAGGGCATCCAGCCACCCCCTCAAATGAACCCTGCGAAATCCGATTGTAACCGTGCCGACTGCGGGACAAGGCAGAAGAAGAAGAATTCAAATACAGAGACATGTAAACAGGCAGACGACGGCACTGCTGTCGGCAACGCTCGCACAGCTGGCAGATCGGTTACTGCTGCTACAATGGCACTGTACTGGTAGTTAGGACAGCTTGGCTGTGGAAGTGGAAGGGTAGCCCACAACATAGACAGACAACAGTATTCACAATTACAAGTACCCAAGCTTTAATGATCTTCCAGCAATAAAGGCTCTCAACAAATCTCAATTAAGCAAGGACATAAACTTGGTTACAAACATATGTTAATCATCAACCAGTGAATAACCTCAATAAAGAATTACCAATCAATAAAACGTAGATAAAGGACTGCTTTACAAGAATGCTTAAATTATGTAAAATCATTAAAGGTAAGTTACAAATTTTATGTTAAGCTTCAACAGGTGAATAACCCCAATAAAGAATTCTCATTTAAATAAAACATAGTTAGGAAAATGCCTTACCAAAATGCTTGAATTGTGTAAAATCATGAAAAGCTGAGTTACAACTTTTCTCACAAACTACTGAGGAATTTACAGCAAATAAACAAGTTTGATCTGTTTAACCAGAAGGTAACTGCCAAGTCCAAGCGACCGAAGCCACTCAGAGCGGACGACCGCCCCAACGCTGGTCATCAACCGATATCGTCACGGCCCAGTGGCCACCGTGCTATAACAGACTAACGTTTCAGTAAGCGACCGACAGCAACACAGGAGTAACTGTGACTGAAAGACGGCGTACGCCTTACGAAACACGGCACACCCTGAAGCGGGAGCAGGCACAGCTGACTAGCGGCCATACAACCGCGACCAAACAAATCTCACGCCGCCCGTACTGACGCGGGAAATGATAGCGAGCGAAAAGACGCCACGCGCAAAGCAGCAACCGCGCCTACCCCTCGACCACAGAATGTGCCCTGTCTACTTGTCTATGGTAATACAATTTATAGCACACAATAAATGATTTAATAATGGCATTAGTTCAACGCAAGATCAGTTAACAGTTAGGTCCAGTAAAAATTTACCAACGGATTTACCTTCAAACCAACTTCCGGACCACAGGCGGAAATTAGTAAACTTGGCATGAGTTTTCACCAGACCGATAAACAAGAAATCAAATTAAACAGTTTCCAAAAATACAGTCACGATACGCAAGCCCTTCAAGATCTTACAGTTATCATTAACGGCGAAACATACACAAATGAATGACAAGAAATTCACGATTGAAAGAAAAGAAACAACACACCACAAAGGTTAAATTAATTAATTTGCAGACGAGCTAGTCACTGAAAGCTCAGTTCCACAAGATTAGGACTAACCTCACTCGGCAGCAATACTTTTGTGTGAGTGATAACTAGGTTGCCCAAACAAGACTCCAAAACCCAAAACAACAGGTCACACGTTAGCTGTCTTGTTCTCGGATACTAGGCACCACCGGGCTAAGACAATCGCGACAAAAAAATATCTCTGAAATTACAGCTGCCTGCAGCAAAACAAATGAGTCAGGGTGCATGAACGTAAAGCACAAGCCACTGTTTCCAGCCGGAGCGTAACCTTTTCAATGAACATACGGACAGAACAACACACGTGGGCATAAAGGGACCAGCAGATGCGTACCAAGCACACTATACTGCGCCAAAATACGACCCACGTCACGTCCACAAACCGGAGCACTGCTCCCGGAGCTGGTGCCTGCTCGCTAGACTGCCGCAACTCTCTGTCCCCCGGAAAGCGATGCTGACTGCCGCCTTGCTCAACGCTCCCTTCCCGGCCGTGCACAACAACTCTTCTCTTGTCGCCTCAGAGTGCGGCCGCAATGTCCGTTCTCCCCTGCTGTCCGCCCCAGACTCCAGTACTCGCACTCACTCCGTCGTTAGGACCCGCTCCGACAGGAGGCGCTCGCGATCGCACATAGTGCCAACCTCAACCAGAGGAGCAATCGATAGCGTCTTGCGCCCGAGAGCCGCACCACGGCTCAGGCACATTATCAAGATTGAAGTGAGTTTGAACGTGGTGTTGCAGTCGGCGCACGGGAGATGGCTCACAGCATCTCTGAGGTATCGATGAAGTGGGGGTTTTCCTGTACGACTACGTCACGACTGTACCGTGAATATCAGGAATTTGGTAAAACATCGAATCTCCAACACTGTTGCGGCCAGAGAAAGATCCTGCAAGAACGGAACAAACCGTGACTGAAGAGAAACGTTTAGCGTGACAGACATTCAACCCTTCCGCAAATTGCTACAGACGGCAATGCTGTGCAATCAACAAGTGTCAGCGTGTAAATCATTCAAAAAAAAACGTCATCGATATGGGCTTTCGCAGTCGGAGGCCCACTCGCATACCCTTGATGACCACACAAAGTTTTACACCTAGCTTGGGCCCGTAAACACCGACATTAGACTGTTGATGACTGGAAACATGTTGCCTGGTCGGACGAGTCTCGTTTCAAACTACACTCCTGGAAATGGAAAAAAGAACACATTGACACCGGTGTGTCAGACCCACCATACTTGCTCCGGACACTGCGAGAGGGCTGTACAAGCAATGATCACACGCACGGCACAGCGGACACACCAGGAACCGCGGTGTTGGCCGTCGAATGGCGCTAGCTGCGCAGCATTTGTGCACCGCCGCCGTCAGTGTCAGCCAGTTTGCCGTGGCATACGGAGCTCCATCGCAGTCTTTAACACTGGTAGCATGCCGCGACAGCGTGGACGTGAACCGTATGTGCAGTTGACGGACTTTGAGCGAGGGCGTATAGTGGGCATGCGGGAGGCCGGGTGGACGTACCGCCGAATTGCTCAACACGTGGGGCGTGAGGTCTCCACAGTACATCGATGTTGTCGCCAGTGGTCGGCGGAAGGTGCACGTGCCCGTCGACCTGGGACCGGACCGCAGCGACGCACGGATGCACGCCAAGACCGTAGGATCCTACGCAGTGCCGTAGGGGACCGCACCGCCACTTCCCAGCAAATTAGGGACACTGTTGCTCCTGGGGTATCGGCGAGGACCATTCGCAACCGTCTCCATGAAGCTGGGCTACGGTCCCGCACACCGTTAGGCCGTCTTCCGCTCACGCCCCAACATCGTGCAGCCCGCCTCCAGTGGTGTCGCGACAGGCGTGAATGGAGGGACGAATGGAGACGTGTCGTCTTCAGCGATGAGAGTCGCTTCTGCCTTGGTGCCAATGATGGTCGTATGCGTGTTTGGCGCCGTGCAGGTGAGCGCCACAATCAGGACTGCATACGACCGAGGCACACAGGGCCAACACCCGGCATCATGGTGTGGGGAGCGATCTCCTACACTGGCCGTACACCACTGGTGATCGTCGAGGGGACACTGAATAGTGCACGGTACATCCAAACCGTCATCGAACCCATCGTTCTACCATTCCTAGACCGGCAAGGGAACTTGCTGTTCCAACAGCACAATGCACGTCCGCATGTATCCCGTGCCACTCAACGTGCTCTAGAAGGTGTAAGTCAACTACCCTGGCCAGCAAGATCTCCGGATCTGTCCCCCATTGAGCATGTTTGGGACTGGATGAAGCGTCGTCTCACGCGGTCTGCACGTCCAGCACGAACGCTGGTCCAACTGAGGCGCCAGGTGGAAATGGCATGGCAAGCCGTTCCACAGGACTACATCCAGCATCTCTACGATCGTCTCCATGGGAGAATAGCAGCCTGCATTGCTGCGAAAGGTGGATATACACTGTACTAGTGCCGACATTGTGCATGCTCTGTTGCCTGTGTCTATGTGCCTGTGGTTCTGTCAGTGTGATCATGTGATGTATCTGACCCCAGGAATGTGTCAATAAAGTTTCCCCTTCCTGGGACAATGAATTCACGGTGTTCTTATTTCAATTTCCAGGAGTGTATATAAACGGATGGATGTGTATGGGTATGGAGACCACCTCATGAATCCATGGACCCCGCACGTCAGCAGGGGACTGTTCAAGCCGGTGGAGGCTCTGTATCGGTGAGGGCCGTGTGCAGTAGTGTGATACGAAACCCCTGATACGTCTAGATACGACTCTGACAGGTGACACTAATGTAAGCAACCTGTCTGATCATCTGCATCCGTTTATGTTCAGTGTGTATTCCGACGGACTTGGGCAACTCCAGTAGGACAATGTGACACCCCACACGGTCAGAATTGCTATAGAGTAGTTCCAAGAACATTCTTCTGAGTTTAAACACTTCCACTGACCACCAAACTCCCCAGACTTGCAACGGATTTATGGACAGCCCTGTAGGATTGACGGTGTCAGTTCTCTGGGGACATCTAACGTTCCGCCTGGTGTGAAATGCTGAGTGCGGAGAAGATTGCTTAATTGCAAGTGGAGCAGATACGCTTGTCTGTTGAGACACTCTTTCCGTTTCTAATGAGCTGGCCGCTGTGGCCGAGCGGTTCTAGGTGCTGCAGTCCGGAACCGCGCTACTGTTACGGTCGCAGGTTCGAATCCTGCCTCGGGCATGAATGTGTGTGATGTTCTTAGGTTAGGTTTAAGTAGTTCTAAGTCTAGGGGACTGATGACCTCAGATGTTAAGACCCATAGTACTTAGAGCCATCTGAACCATCAGTTTCTAATGAACTCTTATTTCAAGGGCGCAGGGTCCATGTTTCCCATAAGTTGCTCACCAGTGTGGAAGCTACACCAGGGGCGGGTTTGTTGCTACATAATGATGCCGACAAAAAGTTGTAATATTCTATGAAGATGAAAACTTCTAAATACTTAGTGTGACACAATTTATACTGATAGAACTTTCAGGTGTTACACAAAGCTTTTTTGGGCTATTTACGACTCATGAGCTTGTTAATGGACAATTTAATCCAATGGCTTTTTTCTTTGTTGAACCATAAGAAGCTGCTGAATGTCGTAATCCGTCAATAATGTTTTCAGAGTTTGAGCCAAATTTCAAAATTCTGCATTGCAATGGGAGCAGTTAAAGGGTATTGAAAAAGTGATCCTTCAATGTTTTTTGCGCAGTGCAGATACTTATATAGACAAAAACGCACTGTTTCTTCCATCCATGTGGGCAGAACTAAACTGGAATAGAGAGAAACCGTCAATGCTGCGATAGGTTCCACAGCAAGGGCAATACCCAGCTATACTCCTGTAGCCCAGTTACATAACATTTCTTGACGTACTCGGCAAATTCAACTCGACACCAAAATTGCAATAAATTTCTCAAAAAGAAAAAAAGGAAGTTATTGTCAGGATTGAAAATTTATGAAGCAACACATAGCAAACTTCAAAGATGAAAAAATTACAAGAATACAATATGTGAAATTTGTTTCCTATAAGATCATGCCTGAGACAGTTCACCACCTCGTGTCCCACCCTGAGTAATGCCAAGCGAACTTGTACAGAAACCACTAATTCATATTTAAGCAACAATAGGGAAATCAAAATTGTTTTCCTTTACTAGTTGCAACAACGGCCTTGCCGCAGTGGATACACCGGTTCCCGTGAGATCACCGAAGTTAAGCACTGTCGGGCGTGGTTGGTGACCATCCAGGCCGCCATGTGTGTGTGTGTGTGTGTGTGTGTGTGTGTGTGTGAAATCTTATGGGACTCAACTGCTAAGGTCATCAGTCCCTAAGCTTACACACTACTTAACCTAAATTATCCTGCGGACAAACACACGCAACCATGCCCGAGGGAGGACTCGAACCTCCGCCGGGACCAGCCGCACAGTCCATGACTGCAGCGTCCCAGACCGCTCGACTAATCCCGCGCAGGCCGCCATGCGCTGAGGCTATTCTTTCGGGGTGCACTCAGCCTCGTGATGTCAATTGAGGAGATACTCGACCGAATAGTAGCGGCGTCGATCAAGAATACCATCTTACGACCGCGAGAGCCGCGTGCTGACCCCACGCCCCTCCTAACCGCATCCTCACATGAGGATGACACGGCGGTCGGATGGTCCCTGTAGGGCGCTCGTGGCCTGAAGACGGAGAGCTTTTTTTATTACTTATAACAGAAAAATGTTTCACAGCTTCGACTAGAAGTATGTAAGTTACTATCTGCTTCGAACGGGAGGTTTTGGTGAATAGCTTTTTTTATAAGCCCCCTAAGTCGGTGAAATGCCCAGTTCGCGTGATTCTGAATTATAAGACAGTCCACACAGATTGTAAACACAGGTCGGTACTTACCGGACTACTCAGCTGAACCGTCTTCACACAGGCTCCATTGACGTCAATTGTTCCATCTTGGCACCTGTCAGGCAATTCGATGTTCTTGCGCCTCTCAAACAGGTACATCCGCTCGTGGGCCCTTCTGACAGTGGTGGAATTGACAGGGGGCTCCATCGCAAACACCGCAGCTTGGAGGACGAGAAACAGCGACAGCACTCGCAACCACATCCTCGCCGCTTCAGGACGGAATGATGGCGCAACACGCGGAAAGCTCGCCTTTATATCCGCAGCTGATCCCAGAGACTGAGTGTAGGCGTTTAACAACGCAAAAGGGAACCCACGACAGCGGAAACGTCGCATGGTGGATCGTTGCCAGTCTCAGCTGCGCGGATTCAATTACGCATGCATCGAAATAGCAGATTACAGCGGGGGAATCACTCGGGATGGAGGCAAATGGAAACAGCGACAAAGCCACGCTCTGCTTCTCTCCCTTTGTACTACCGATCTTCCTCACATTATCCTCCATGTTTGCACACTTTAACGATATTTTATGATCTAAAGATGATTGCTAGCGCAATCGAAAGCGGTCATATCATTTTATAAACTCGTAGTGTACCCAATTAAAGTTTGTATGATTGATGTGACCGTAAGTTAAATTTATGCCGTTATTTGCATTAAAAGAAAAGCCTTTCTTAACTGTTAGACGCAAAGACAGATCTTTTTTTAATTTCGGAGATCATACATAACACAGAACGAAGCCAGTGAATATTTATACACTCGTGTTCAGGAAAAACAGAACGACTAGAGATAAGAGGTTCATACTCATAGGACAGGTACATCGGTATGTTCTGCAGAAATGATTATCATTTCAGTCATCTCGGTTCAGAATGTGTTTTATTGCCTAGTAGACACACCAGCCGCTATGGCCGAGCGGTTCTAGACGCTTCAGTCCGGAACCGCGCCGCTGCTACTGTCGCAGGTTCGAATCCTGCCTCGGGCATTGATGTGTGTGATGTACTTAGGTTAGTTATGTTTAATTAGTTCGAAGTCTAGGGGACTGATGAACTCAGATGTTAAGTCCCATAGTTCAAATGGTTCAAATGGCTCTGAGCACTATGGGACTTAACTACTGTGGTCATCAGTCCCCTAGAACTTAGAACTACTTAAACCTAACTAACCTAAGGACATCACACACATCCATGCCCGAGGCAGGATTCGAACCTGCGACCGTAGCAGTCGCGCGGTTCCGGACTGCGCGCCTAGAACCGCTAGACCACCGCGGCCGGCTAAGTCCCATAGTTCTTAGAGCCATTTAAACCATTTGAACCTAGTAGACACAGCTTCGTTCGTGGGCCAGATAACTTGTTCCATGCGTGACGGCATCGACGCTTAAAAGGCGCGAACGGCGTGCTGTGATATAGCGGTCCATGCTGCGTTCACCTGGTTCCAAAGTTCATCTGTGGTGGTTAGCACTGGGTCACAGCACTGTACTCACTGTTTCACCGTATCCAATACATTTTCGACTCATCTACATCCACATCTACATGATTACTCTGCAATTCACATTTAAATCCTTGGCAGAGGGTTCATCGAACCACAATCATACTATCTCCCTACCATTCCACCCCCGAACAGCGCGCGGGAAAAACGAACACCTAAACCTTTCTGTTCGAGCTCTGATTTCTCTTATTTTATTTTGATGATCATTCCTACCTATGTAGGTCGGGCTCAACAAAATCTTTTCGCATTCGGAAGAGAAAATTGGTGACTGAAATTCCGTAAATAGATCTCGCCGCGACGAAAAACGCCTTTGCTTTAATGACTTCCATCCCAACTCGCTTATTATATCTGCCACACTCTCTCCCCTATTACCTGATAATACAAAACGAGCTGCTCTTTTTTGCACCCTTTCGATGTCCTCCGCCAATCACCCCTGGTAAGGATCCCACACAGCGCAGCAATATTCTAACAGAGGACGAACGAGTGTAGTGTAAGCTGTCTCTTTAGTGGGCTTATTGCATCTTCTAACTGTCCTGTCAATGAAACGCAATCTTTGGCTCGCCTTCCCCACAATATTATCTACGTGGTCTTTCCAACTGAAGTTGTTCGTAATTTTAACACCCAGGTACTTAGTTGAATTGACAGCCTTGAGAATTGTACTATTTATCGAGTAATCTAATTCCAACGGATTTCTTTTCGAACTCATGTGGATCACCTCACACTTTTCGTTATTTAGCGTCAACCGCCACCTGCCACACCATACAGCAATCTTTTCTAAATCGCTTTGCAACTAATACTGGTCTTCGGATGGCCTAACTAGACGGTAAATTACAGCATCATATGCGAACAACGTAAGAGAACTGCTCAGATTGTCACCCAGGTCATTTGCATAGATCAGGAACAGCAGAGGTCCCAGGACGCTTCCCTGGGGAACATCTGATATCACTTCAGTTTTACTCGATGATTTGCCGTCTATTACTACGAACTGCGACCTTCCTGACAGGAAATCACGAATTCAGTCGCACAACTGAGACGATACCCCATAGGCCCGCAGCTTGTTTAGAAGTCGCTTGTGAGGAACGGTGTCAAAAGCTTTCCGAAAATCTAGAAATATGGAGTCAACTTGAGATCCCCTGTCGATAGTGGCCATTACTTCGTGCGAATAAAGAGCTAGCTGCGTTGCACAAGAAAGATGTTTTCGGAAACCATGCTGATTACGTATAAATAGATCGTTCCCTTCGAGGTGATTCATAATGTTTGAATACAGTATATGCTCCAAAACCGTACTGCAAACCGACGTCAATGATTACTCCTACTACCCTTCTTAAACACTTGTGCGACCTGCGCAATTTTCTAATCTGTAGGTATAGATCTATCGGTGAGCGAGCGGTTGTATATGATTGCTAAGTAGGCCAAAGACTGGTGATTTGGCGCGCCATGGCAAAAGGATGACATCCTGTGACACAAAGAGGGCTCATTATCGTGCAGCAAAATGTGGTCGTGCATTGTCTTGCTGAAAAATGGCGTCTGGGGTGCTGTGCAAAAAGAGTATAGTTACAGGTCACAGGATGCCATTCACGTAGGTCACACTGATTACCGTGCCCTCGACACTCGCCAACTGTGATTTGTGGTTGTACACAGTAGCAACCCACACCGTAAAAGGCCTCGAGTTGGGACTGTGTGTCTTGGGTGAATGCAGCCACTGTGATGCCGCTTCCCCTGCCTGCCGTGAATCAAAATCCAGCCATCATTTACAAACAAGCATAACCTGCATTCGTCGGAAAACACTATCTGATGTCATTCCTGTCCCCAGTGATGTCGTTCCATACACCATTGCCGTCTAACATGTTTCACATTCGGCAAAGGTTGACGGAGAAGTGGACGACGCGCGCGTAACCCATACCGTAATAAATGGCGACCGACTGTCACCCCTGATAGTGTGCGATGTGTTACACTGTTCCACAGTTGCGCCGTAGCCGAGGACTATGCAGATCTGTCCAGCAATATTATTCGGATGAGGTGTCGATCGTGTGGTGGGGTGGTCTGGGTGGGGCAACCTGACCCATCTGGCCGTGTCCTGTGGCGTTCCATGAACCATTCTCCACGCACCCGTTGCGTTGCCGAAACACTTCGTCCCACATGAGCAGCAATTGATTGGATGGCTGCATCACATTCTCTCATGACAATACCAAGTTTTCTTTCAAACTCACTGATTTGCCCTTACGGTACGCGCGTGCATCTGCGAGGTATGCTGTACGTCTGCTCAAGTCATACTGATCCATTACCTTCGGTTTCTAGCGACAACGGCAGCCGCAGGCATATTTTGCTGGTAAGTAGTTTGGCGCCGCGATATCGATATTGCCCTTGTGGCTGCGGGCAGACATAGTTCAAATGCTAGCCATTTCCGTAGAAGGTACTAATATACCATGTCCTCCCTCTAGTCGTACAAGGTGTTTTTTCTGTTTTTTCTGAACATGAATTACTCCGTAGCCTACTTTGATTTGAATTCAAATATCATTCATTCCTAGGGGAGTGTAAACCCATTTTATTAACACAATATAAATATTTCTCATACATTATTTCTTCAATCAAACTGTCAGCCAATATGTCACACACTTTGATGAACAAAAACTTGATACTTGTCCTCGTAAAGTTTTAACTGAGAGAGTGCAGACGAATATCTATATGTTTTGTCCTCGGATGACGACAGCTTTACTGCGCTTTGATTGTCGCAGTGTATGACTGGTGCATTATTTCTTCGCTGACCGAGTTCAGTTTGTAGCTATTGAACTACGCTCATGCTCATATATTAAGGATAATCCTGATACATGGTGAAACAACGCTCTGCGGGTTTAAATCACCTCGGGGTATGACCATGCGGTGCATTTGACCTGCGGTCGTCGCACGGTGGCGCTGGCAGCAGTCCACATACGCAGAGGTGTGTTGGTGCATGTCAGAGTACGGCGCAGCGAGTAAGTGTGCAGACGTTTTCAGACGTGCTAATGGTGACTGTGTGTTGAAACTGGCTCGAAGAACACAAATTGATGACGTTATGAGGGGTAGAATACTAGGGATACTGGAGACTGGTCAAACACAGCAGATCGTAGTACGGGCCCTACGTGTGCCACAAACTGTGGTCTCAAGATTATGGCAACGATTCCAGCAGACACGAAACGTGTCCAGGCGCTACAGTACGGGACATGCACAGTGTAGAACACCACAAGAAGACCGATATCTCACCATCAGTGCCCTTAGACGGCCACGGAGTACTGCAGGTAGGATTGCTCAGGACCTTACCACAGCCACTGGAACAGTTCTCTCCAGACACTAGTCTATAGATGACTGAACAGACATGGTTTATTCGCCCGGAGACCTACAAGGTGCATTACACTGACTACTGGTCACAAGAGAGCCCGTAAAGCCTGGTGCCAGGAACACAGTACATGGTCATAGGAACAGTGGTCCCTGGTTATATTCACGGACGAGTCCGGGTATAGTCTGAACAGTGATTCTCGCCGGGTTTTCATCTGACGTGAACCAGAAACCAGATACCATCCCCTTAATGTCCTTACAAGGGACTTGTATGGAGGTCGTGCTTGGATGGTGTGGGGTTGGATTATGATTGGTGCACATACGCCCCTGCATGTCTTTGACAGAGGAAATGTAACAGGTCAGGTGTATCGGGACGTCGTTCAGCACCAGTATGTCCTCCTTTTCAGGGGTACAGTGGGTCCCACCTTCCTCCTGATGGATGATAACGCATGGCCCCACCGAGCTACCATCGTGGAGGAGTACTTTGAAACAGAAGATACTAGGCGTATGGAGTGGCCTGCCTGTTCTCCAGACCTACACCCCATAGAGCACGTCTGGGATACTCTCGGTCGACGTATTGCTGCATGTCTTCAAACCCCTACGACGCTTCAGTAGCTCCGACACGCACTGGTGCGAGAATGTGAAGCTATACCCCAGCAGCAGCCAACCTGTTGTGCGGCCTGTTTACGTGTGCATGGTGATCATATCCCATATTGATGTCGGGGTACATGCGCAGGAAACAGTGGCATTTTGTAGCACATGTGTTTCGGGACGGTTATCTCAACTTATCACCAATACCGTGGACTTACTGGTCCGTGTCGTGTGTGTTCCCTATGTGCCTCTGCTATTAGCGCCAGTTTTGTGTAGTGCCACGTTGTGTGGCACCACATTCTGCAGTTATCCTTATTTTATGAGCATGGGTGTAGATGGCTTATCTGAACTGCTGTCGCTATCACCATGTATCCCGCCTCTGCCTTACAGAGCGCTACAGTTTGCTGTTTGGGCGAATTCCACGCATTACTGCCTTTCTGGTAACAAAAAAAGACATATGCAGTACACGACCTCCTATACAGAGTGTTCCCGTTATGATGTGCCAAAATGTAACAGGATATAGTAAATGCTCCACGGAACATTTTGAGGCAGGGAACCTGGGGTCGGAGAAGCCAGCTTAGGTTGATGTGGAAGTAAACCTGTCTTCCGATTTGCCTAGCATTACTGTTTTCCAGCTTATTTACAACTAACATGTGTACAAGTTTACGTGTACTGTATATTTATTTAAGTGTACGTTCTTTATTTCCCGCAAGGAAACAAGGAGGACAAGCCTAATTATTAGGAAGTCCTGACGCAGGCCGTTTGAATGGCCACCTGATCTGGAGGTTCGTACAAAGAGTTCTATCTGAGTTGTTGGAGAAAATGCCCTTTGCTGTTCATGAGAGTGTGGATGTCCACAATGCTGTATATCCTGGTCGCTGGACTGGCAAGGGACTCCTATTCCACGGCCTGCTGAATCACCTGACCTGAATCCCCTTGCTTATTTCCGTTGAGGATATCTAAAGCTAATTGTGGATGAGACCCCTGTGGATACGGAGATGGAATTAGTTTCCAGAATTGTAGTTGTGATTCGAAAAACACCAAGGATATTTGTCAGGGTGGGTCAGAATATTGTTCGCCGATGTCATGCTTGCATTGGGATTGATGGCGTTAGTTTCTGCACATTTTGTAAGATGCAGCACAAATGGTACGTTAATTGTATGAATGATGGTATTTGCAGTTAACTGTAAGTAATGTAAATAAAAAAGTACACAGTAATGCGGTTTTTTCCTATTATCTCCTTAAGCTGGTTCCTCGGACCCGGGGTTCCCTACCTCAAACTGTTGAGTGGAGCATCCTCTATGTCCTGTTAAATTTTTGCATCCTCTTACGGAAACAGCCTGTATGTAGGATCGTTAACCTAGTCTGCACCACAGTTATTTCTGCGTAGTCTTCTTTAGTAAAACAGTCGCAGATCCTTGGTTCTCTAAAGATATCAGAAAACCCGTTCCACACCAAGGCAGTGTTATTTCTGCGTGTCACTGCAGTAATGAATTTACTTGTTTGCAGCATATGAAGTACACGGCCTTTCACTTGTGCATGATACGGCAGGCATCCTATCAACTGTCCGTGGGGAATGTCATCTCTCCTTTGGTTAGTATTTTTATCAAATTTTCAAATTTTCGTTCGACTTCAACAGGGGTTCAAACAGGTCTGCACTCCCACATAAAAAAATCCAATACTTCATTAATAAGCTTCTGTTGATCTAGCTTCACCACACGTGTTGCACGATTTCTAATTATGTTCATCCCAATACATTGTTTCACTTCACCAATATTTATGATGCAAAATTTTTTCTTTTAATTTTTCTTTCGCGTCTAGTTTTTTCTCTGGTGGCTAGCAAAAATGAGTATATCGTATTCCAGCACAGTGAGGATGTAATTTTAAATGAAATGATCCGCAACGGATGTAAAATATTGTCGTCTAAAGTCACGACCGATTTCGTGTCGACAGAAGCCGCATCCTCAGGTGAACTGTACAAAAATTAATAAACGAAAAAAAATTATGAAGATTTCGTAAGGTCTATTGTAAAGAATTATTTGTAAAAAATTTTTTCTTTGTTAATTTTTGTACAGATCACCTGAGGATGTGTCCTCAATTGACGCGAAACCGTTCGTGACTTTGAATAAACGAATTTTAGAGCCAGTACGGATCATTTAATTCAAAATAACATTATCAGTCTGTCCACAGAATAACGTATACAGAGATCAATTCATGACTATACAGAGACGTATGTAGCAAACATGCCTTGGCGCCTTCATCGGACTTGTCTGGTGGTGACGTATCAATTTCGGTGTCAGTGTCACCCTGCAGAGATAATTTACTGCATCCACGTGATCCACTTCTATGTTATATTCAGCAGCCAAAGCAAACAGGTAACGAACCGAGTTGTACCTCGTAACCGGTGAGCAGATATAGTTAAAATCAGCATCTCACCATCTTCTCTTATAACGAACTATTTATCCCTTCTCATTTATCTTAATTTAAAGTACCCGTTTACAAGGTAAAACCCTTATCCATCGTGGAAGGTCTACCAATGACAAAGCTTTATTTTTCATCAAGTTATTACGTTCTTCATCGATCCCTTTCTTCTACCGATCACCATGAGCAGATGATCTCTACAGCAGTCTGAGAATCATTGAGACATGGAACTGGAAAAAATAAATCGATGGTCCTCTTTTTTATCTTCATACTGAATGATGTCTTTTCGTAAGTGTAAGCTGTAATCTTGTATCGGAGTATCTGTCGATATTCTCTCGTCAGATGTGGAGGCATGGTCATCATCATTATATGACTGACATTCAGCATCCCCGCCATTCCTCGTCGTAAAAGTATCATCTGTTGTAGTTTACAATGCCTGCGTTTCTTCTGTATTATCTTCTGGTTTCTTCTGTCCAATTTCTTCGGAGGGTACAACGCTTCTGTAGGATGTACAAAGAAAGCATGTTTGTCACAGCTTACCGCCTTTCCTTAAAATACCACGTTTTTACTCTTAATGATGTCAAGACCAACCAGACGATAACCTTTGGTAGACTCACAAAGCCGACAAATACATACGAGCTTTCAGGATTCTGAGTGTCATTTCTGACGTTTTTCTGACTGTACTTTCAAAGGCGCATTTCCATCAATTGCTTTGCAGGCGATCTGTTAATAACATAAGTAGCTGTCGCTGTTGCCTCTCCCCAAAAATAGATAAGGTAAACCGGCACCAAATAACGCACACTTTGCCCTTTCCATCAGTGTTCTGTTAATTCACTCTGCGAACCTGTTTTGTTGAGGAAAGCAAAGAGTAGTCATCTGATGCTTAATACCATTTTTGCTCAAGAAGTTTTCCAAATCTCTGTTACAGTACTCTTTCCCATCGTCCAAGTGAATGATTTCTATTTTCCTCTCTAGTTCATTTTCTACTAGGATGTAGTTGAACCGTGCCGTTTGCCGCGGTTCCTGTTTTTCCCTTGGTTTACTCCTGTTTGGAGTTTCCGCGCTTTCCTAGAGGGCGTTGCGGAGCCTCCGCGAGCGCGCTGCTAGCGCCCGCTGGGAGGAATCGCTGCGTGACGTGTCCAGGGCGGAGGAAGCAGTTGAGACGAGTGTTTGGCCCTGGACGACCGTTCGGCAGTGGGACGCTCGGTCCCTCTATGCTAAGTCTGGATAGGCCCAAAATCCCGGGGCGTGAGGACACAAGGTGCCGTGAATCTGTGGACAACGTTTGGTTTCCGTTCATGGGCTGGGGAAGCTAAGAAGTCCGTCTGCGGCGGCCAATAGCCTCCGGAAGGTGGTGTCGTCACTGAAAGTAAGATTTTTCATCTAGTTAGTGCAACGACCGTCGTCTGTCGGGGCCAATCTCCCGGTGTTGTGGGAGCTATTAATAACTGTGTGGCAACGTGTCTCTGCTTTGAGTTTGTGATGGGAAATTGCATTGCGTGTGTGTTACTGCCCGCTTGGATGATCGTGCATTTGTACGCCATACTGACTAGAGGCGCGCGTCGTAAAGAAAGAAAAAAGAAAATTTTTTTGGCTGCGTTGTTTTCACATGGATGGCGTGTGTCTCTGTTTGGATAAGCACGTTGTAAAATGTTAAATAACATAGGCCAAACAGGTAGAAACTTCGTTTTCGAGAACACATGGAAGCTCTTCGTTTCAGAAACTTAAATAAATCCACATTTGCTCAACATGTAGCAGAAGAAGAACATCAAGCGACAGACATATCCCATAACCTACAAGTTCTCCATCTAACCAACAAAGGAGAAAGAATGAACCTCCTAGAAGAAATCGAAATTTATTCACATAAACATGCATCCCCTTCTGACAGACTTAACGACCAAACATAGTTACCAAACCGAATATTTCTGAAAAACTTCCACACTCTACTTATCAAACCACTTACTAAGCACAATCAAGAAATAACATAATCTAATATAAACCCAACTAATGCATGTAATAATATACAACATAAAATATCTTTGTTATTTGTAAATGTATGAATTACTGCTTTGTATAAATGTGTTATGTTAGTTTATTATCTTCAATACTGCCTAAGCAACCAAAAAAAAAAAAAAAAAAAAAAACTTACTATACATTTTACTTAGAATACTTTTATCACCCAAGTCAATGTTTAGTAAACAGTACCTTAGCTAGAACCTCAAAACTTTCGTAAAATATAACTCTGTCCATAGATGTATGTAAACAAAACTGTCAGTCGACCACATGGCGGATAACGCAGTGCGCCTGTGTAAAATGCGTGACAAAAAGTGTTTGTGCTGTCACAAAAAAGAAGAAGGGCCAAGAAAAGACAAGGAGAGGAGAATGTAAGTAAAATGAACAACTGACAGTGCGTAACTTTAAACTCGCGAAATTGAAGTAAATGATTGGAATCGTTGCTTTTGCACAGGCCAGCTGCAGCTTCCAAACTGCTGTCGATATTTTACCACCGTAGAAACTGAAGAAACACGTAATTTGCCAGCTCAAGATGGGTGCAAACCCGAAATGCATATTCGCATAAATAAAACGCATTTAAAAAAGTGGCTGGTCGCTGTATTTTTACAGTAAAATATCATTATCCACGGCTACGGAGCTCAACAGTCCAAATAGAATGGACACATTGTTATTAAATAACCTTATACTGTCTAGCGGAGAGATAGAGCCAATTAATTTTATGGATGTCTGAAATGTGAGATTATGTTATTGTTCGCCAATATCTGTTGTGTTTTAGTACGTAGGCATATTTATCTTTAGTCGTTATTGTGTATATCTTCTTGTGTTAAGGAGTTTAGCCCCGTGGCATTTCAGTGCTCTATTTAATTATATTTAAGGTCGTGCTAGAGTTTCTATTTGGTAATCCGCCTAGCCACGACTGATGTCGGTTGCTCGGTCTGTCTGAAATGTTGTGCTTTTTGGGTAGAGACCGTTGTTGACTTGCTCTCCTCAGCTCCGAGGTCCCGTATTCATACTACGGCGGTAGTTCTGCTGGAATCTCATTTGCAGAAGTAATCAGTTCTTGTGAGCACAAATAAAGCTACCTTTGCCTCTGTAATTTTCGTCCGCTGGCCAGCAAGCTTTGGTTAATGATCAAATACAGCCAATTGGTGTTCGTCCAACCTAGTGGCTCGTGTTACACGAGTTTCCTTTCCAGTTCGGGTAAATGTTTCCTCCTCCTGGTGAACCCATCCTCTTTCCCGACCCACGCTGGGGTACAAGTGTCTATTGCCGCTCAATGTTCCAGGAGAATGAAATAAAAGGTTAATTATCTACTCCACCGTTATGCCCAAGAAAGGCGAACTAGAGTAGTTCTGGATAACCTTAGTATTGTACACTATTAAGATAATTCTAGGCTTGGAGAAAGCGCTGCTTGGTAAAATTTAGCCTTCTGTGTCGGTAATCCGGCGTGTTCCACGATCCAACATTGTTACAGAACTGAAAGATTTGGTTTTGATAAATTTGCTGAGACGTGACTTAATTATTTGCTATTGATGTTAATTTCTTTAAATGAATCTTCTTTAATTTGTCGTTGTAATTCTTAATGAGTGATCGTCCTTAATGGCGTGACAATGTACGTCTGATTGTCCCCTATGTCACCTACTGACTTCATTCAGAGACTGAAAAGGTGATCCTTTCTCAAGTTTATGTGACCTTATTAACTGATGATCTTTATTGTTTATGGTCTTAGAATGTTTGTTAAAAAAGACTAATTTTAAATTCCTATTGTTTATTAAGTAATTCTTATGTTATATAGCAAATATTACGAGTGCAAATATTCTCTCATTGTTACACTTGCTGCTTCTGTGGTTTACACTGATGGGTATGACAATATATGCAAAATCTAAAGTGAAGCGTTGGAGCAAATTAATCCTTTCCCTTATCATTACCGTTAAAGATAACTGATTGTTTGTCGCTTGTTATTGAAACTGGTTGAGAGAATAGTTTGACTGACCCCGTAGAAAGAGTACATCAATAGTAAACCGTGAAATCTCAAAATACGCTGAGTATGTATTTTATAAAACAAACCACCCGATAGCCGTGCATGTTACATCGCCGCTACCAGGAAGGGCAGTTGCGCCGGCTCCATATACAATTCACACGACCAGCCTGGATGTTGTTTTTGGGAGGTTTTCACATCCCAGTGGGTGAATACGAGACTGCTACCTAAGCCCAGCCTCAGTTACACGATTCTTCGACATTCAGCAAACTTTCGCTTATTTTCACATGACTAACACTACATGGAAACAGTTGGTGTACACGTGCTTCCATTCCGTAGGAGTAAGAGGTTGGCGGCAAGAAGGGCATCCGGCCATACTTTAAACCAAGGACGAATCCGTAAATAAACGTGTCGACTCTGTGCCGACGAAAAAGTCACAAGAAAAAGTAGAAGATGGTTCAAATGGCTCTGAGCACTATGGGACTCAACTGCTGAGGTCATTAGTCCCCTAGAACTTAGAACTAGTTAAACCTAACTAACCTAAGGACATAACAAACATCCATGCCCGAGGCAGGATTCGAACCTGCGACCGTAGCGGTCTTGCGGTTCCAGACTGCAGCGCCTTTAACCGCACGGCCACTTCGGCCGGCAAAGTAGGAGATGTTGTCTGGAAAATTCAAGTGTACGTATCTGGAATAATGATCTGTGAAAGTATGATATTGCAGAGCCTGCGTTGTTAAGAAGAACGCTGCACTGTTCCTTCGGACACGCAGGCATTAGTGTCCTTCCCTGTACGGGGATTGCGTGTACAGGTTGTGACGCAGGTACAGCGACGTATGGAAGTTTGGGTATAGCCGTGAGTCGTGCACGGATAGCTAAAGTGGTAAAGACAAGCGCTCACGTAAAGCAGGAAATGTGTGTTCAAGCCCCGGTCCGGCAGGAATTTTCCTTGTGGTCATTCCATCGTTTCCTTATACAGTTGATACTTGACCGCATTCGCAACTGCGAATATACACCGAAGCGCCAAAGAGACTGGTGTAGGCATGTGTATTCACATACAGAAATATGTAAGCAGGCGCTGCGGTCGGTAATGCCTATATAAGACAACAAGTATCTGGCGCAGTTGTTAGATCCCTTACTGCTGCCACAATGACAGGTTATCAAGATTTAAGTGAGTTTGAACGTGGTGTTATAATCGGCACCCGAGCGATGGGAGACAGCATCTCCGAGGTAGCGATGAAGTGGGGATTTAACTGTTCGACCATTTCACGAGTGCACCGTGAATTTCAGGAATACCGTAAAACATCAAATTTCCGACATCGCTGCCGCCGTCAAATTATCCTGCAAGAACGGGACCAACGACTACTGAAGCGAATCGTTCAACGTGACAGAAGCGCAACCCTTACGCAAATTGCTGCTGATTGCAGTGCTGGGCCATCAAGTATCAGCGTGCGAACCATTCAAGGAAACATCATCGAAACGGGCTTTTGGAGCCGAGGTTCCACCGTGTACCCTTGATGACAAGCGTTACACCTCACCTGGGCCCGTCAACATCAACATTGGATTGTTGCTGACTGGAAACATGTTGCCTGGTCGGACGAGACTCGTTTCAAGTTGTATCGAGCGGATGGACGTGCACGGGCATGGAGACAACCTCATGAATGCATGGACCCTGCATGTCAGCAGGGGACTGTTCAAGCTAGTGGAGGATCTGAAATGGTGTGGGGCGTGTGCAGTTGGAGTGATATGGGACCCCTGATACGTTTATATACGACTCTGACAGGTGACGTCTACGTAAGCATCCTGTCTGATCACCTCAATCCATTCGTGTCAGTTGTGCATGCCCTTGGATTTGAGCAATTCCAGTAGGACAATGCGACACCCCATACGTCCAGAAATGCTACAGAGGGGCTCCAGGAACACTCTACTGAGTTTAAAAACTTCCGCTCGCCACCAAACTCCCCAGACACGTGCATTATTGAGCACATCTGGGATGGCTTGCAACGTGCTGTTCATAAGAGATCTCCACCCCCTCGTACTCTACGGATTTATGGCCAGCCCTGCAGGATTGAATTTTGGAACACGTATTATGTTCGAGTATAATGACTTTTCTGGAGACTAGAAATCTACTCTGTAGGAATCAGCATGGGTTTCGAAAAAGACGGTCGTGTGAAACCCAGCTCGCGCTATTCGTCCACGAGACTCAGAGGGCCATAGACACGGGTTCACAGGTAGACGCCGTGTTTCTTGACTTCCGCAAGGCGTTCGATACAGTTCCCCACAGTCGTTTAATGAACAAAGTAAGAGCATATGGACTATCAGACCAATTGTGTGATTGGATTTAAGAGTTCCTAGATAACAGAACGCAGCATGTCATTATCAATGGAGAGAAGTCATCCGAAGTAAGAGTGATTTCAGGTGTGCCGCAGGGGAGTGTCATAGGACCGTTGCTATTCACAATATACATAAATGATCTTGTGGGTGACATCGGAAGTTCACTGATGCTTTTTGCAGATGATGCTGTGGTGTATCGAGAGGTTGTAACACTGGAAAATTGTACTGAAATGCAGGAGGATCTGCAGCGAATTGACGCATGGTGCAGGGAATGGCAATTGAATCTCAATGTAGACAAGTGTAATGTGCTGCGAATGCATAGAAAGATAGCTCCCTTATCATTTAGCTACAAAATAGCAGGTCAGGAACTGGAAGCAGTTAATTCCGTAAATTATCTGGGAGCACGCATTAGGAGTGATTTAAAATGGAATGATCATATGAAGTTGATCGTCGGTAAAGCAGATGCCAGACAGATTCATTGGAAGAATCCTAAGGAAATTCAATCCGAAAACAAAGGAAATTGGTTACAGTACGCTTGTTCGCCCACTGCTTGAATACCGCTCAGCAGTGTGGGATTGGTACCAGATAGGGTGGATAGAAGAGATAGAGAAGATCCAACGGAGAGTAGCGCGCTTCGTTACAGGATCATTTAGTAATCGCGAAAGCGTTACGGAGATGATAGATAAACTCCAGTGGAAGACTCTGCAGGAGAGACGCTCAGTAGCTCGGTACGGGCTTTTGTTGAAGTTTCGAGAAGATACCTTCACCGAAGAGTCAAGCGGTATAATGCTCCCTCCTACGTATATCTCGGGAAGAGACCATGAGGATAAAATCAGAGAGATTAGAGCCCACACAGAAGCATACCGACAATCCTTCTTTCCACGAACAATACTAGACTGGAATAGAAGGGAGAACCGATAGAGGTACTCAGGGTACCCTCCGCCACACACTGTCAGGTGGCTTGCGGAGTATGGATGTAGATGTAGATGTAGATTAATGGTGTCAGTTCCCTCCAGCAGTACTTCAGGCATTATTCGAGCCAGTGCCACGTCGTGTTGTGGCACTCCTGCGTGCTCGCGGGTGCCCTACTCGATATTAGGCACGTGTACCAGTTTCATTGGCTCTTCAGTGTATTTCCTGTATCCATGACAGTAACGAAGCAGTTTCCGCACGACCACACGCGTTGGTGTGGGTCAACTATAATGGTTGTGGAGCTCTAGAACCACCAATACTGAGTTACAGTCTAGTTTACTTCGCTACGAGATATGTAGTGAACGTGTCAAGTTCTCTACTTCCAGCGGGTGACAACCTTACACCTTTGGTACAATCAGATAGTTGATTTACATCATTAAAATTCAAATGATCCATGTGCCGATGCCCTAGGATAAAGGAATGTAAATTATGAGGGAATATTAAAATAGCATTCACGTGTCTGTGTGTTTAGAAAATACAGATTATTTATCAGAGACGCTGAAGACACAAACGCTACCACCCTGTAGTATGCAACACAGCCGTAATGCCTGAAATTCATTTGTCATCCGTTTTTGACCATAACACTGGCAAAAGATTAGCAGCAAGTTTTGGTACATAAAATAGTTTTCGTACATATAATAGCGGTAGACCTATTGCATGAATTCTTCTGTTTTCGTCACCATTCCGTATCAAACTGACATTTCCTATACTTTCTATAGGAAGCGTTGTCTCGCTGGCGAAGCTTTCTATAGGAAGCGTTGTCTCGCTGGCGAAGATTACCGTGGCATCAATGGGCTTCATACAGCATAATCCAGTCACATTGATTATTCATCAGCATTGAGGCACAAACCATGTATTCGGATTCATTGAACATAAATAAACTCTAAAAGCTGCGACGGAACGTTTATCTTCTTCAGATGTATTATTTATCTTTTCTTTTTTGTATGTGGCGTTGCCTGGCAATGTACTCGTTATCGCTGTTTGCAAATGACCCACCGTTGCTCACCATTATCTTTCTCTACATTTTTTTTTTTTTTTTGTTCGTCTGTTTTCCTTGAACGCATCTTTCCTCGGTGAGAAATGTGGACCTCTCTGGGTCTTTTTGTTTATGTAAAATATTTCTTTCAATAAGATCTTCACTGATTTTTATTTGTGAGCTTTCAATTCCCATTATGATCGGTTTATATGTTTCAGGAAAGCCGGCCAACATTAGTGATCCAAGCCACTCATCGTTGACATCAAATTTAATATTTGTTTTATTAATTTATGAGTGGTTGAGTTGATTTTGTTCACACTTTTGGATGATTCCAAGGTAGAGGTAATATGGTCTCTGAGTAATGTCACTCACCTGTTTAAGTCACTCGCATCGAAAGCTTGTCCCAGGTTCTCTCAGACCGCCTTGAGTGCATGTGCATCTTGAGTGAGCACTGAATTGATCGGATTTAATAATATTTAGTGACGTTCGATTTTGCGTTTATTCCTTTCTTCAGATTAGTAGTGTTAATAGCGCACACACAGTCCCAGAGTTCGTGACGTTCTAAATATTCCTATACTGAGAACTTTCTACTAGCATAATTACCATGTGCTGTGAGATTGTCAATAATACAGGAGCAAAATGGAAAATTAGTCCACGTCCATTAGAGCAGCAGTCACGTTGGTTGCACCAACATAAAAGACAACACATCAGAGACTTTTCACTGAGATTTCAATCCAATATGACAAAGGTAACCAAAAAACATTTCGCCAGCCCTGCTACCATGAAGGAAATTTTTATGGTTATTTGCAATAAGAAAATCCTCCTTCGAGTTAGCACACATGTGGGTGAACTACAGTTTCATTAACTGCAAGGATTATACACTCCTGGAAATCGAAATAAGAACACCGTGAATTCATTGTCCCAGGAAGGGGAAACTTTATTGACACATTCCTGGGGTCAGATATATCACATGATCGCACTGACAGAACCACAGGCACATAGACACAGGCAACAGAGCATGCACAATGTCGGCACTAGTACAGTGTATATCCACCTTTCGCAGCAGTGCAGGCTGCTATTCTCCCATGGAGACGATCGTAGAGATGCTGGATGTAGTCCTGTGGAACGGCTTGCCATGCCATTTCCACCTGGCGCCTCAGTTGGACCAGCGTTCGTGCTGGACGTGCAGACCGCGTGAGACGACGCTTCATCCAGTCCCAAACATGCTCAATGGGGGACAGATCCGGAGATCTTGCTGGCCAGGGTAGATGACTTACACCTTCTAGAGCACGTTGGGTGGCACGGGATACATGCGGACGTGCATTGTCCTGTTGGAACAGCAAGTTCCCTTGCCGGTCTAGGAATGGTAGAACGATGGGTTCGATGACGGTTTGGATGTACCGTGCACTATTCAGTGTCCCCTCGACGATCACCAGTGGTGTACGGCCAGTGTAGGAGATCGCTCCCCACACCATGATGCCGGGTGTTGGCCCTGTGTGCCTCGGTCGTATGCAGTCCTGATTGTGGCGCTCACCTGCACGGCGCCAAACACGCATACGACCATCATTGGCACCAAGGTAGAAGCGACTCTCATCGCTGAAGACGACACGTCTCCATTCGTCCCTCCATTCAGACCTGTCGCGACACCACTGGAGGCGGGCTGCACGATGTTGGGGCGTGAGCGGAAGACGGCCTAACGGTGTGCGGGACCGTAGCCCAGCTTCATGGAAACGGTTGCGAATGGTCCTCGCCGATACCTCAGGAGCAACAGTGTCCCTAATTTGCTGGGAAGTGGCGGTGCGGTCCCCTACGGTACTGCGTAGGATCCTACGGTCTTGGCGTGCATCCGTGCGTCGCTGCGGTCCGGTCCCAGGTCGACGGGCACGTGCACCTTCCGCCGACCACTGGCGACAACATCGATGTACTGTGGAGACCTCACGCCCCACGTGTTGAGCAATTCGGTGGTACGTCCACCCGGCCTCCCGCATGCCCACTATACGCCCTCGCTCAAAGTCCGTCAACTGCACATACGGTTCACGTCCACGCTGTCGCGGCATGCTACCAGTGTTAAAGACTGCGATGGAGCTCCGTATGCCACGGCAAACTGGCTGACACTGACGGCGGCGGTGCACAAATGCAGCGCAGCTAGCGCCATTCGACGGCCAACACCGCGGTTCCTGGTGTGTCCGCTGTGCCGTGCGTGTGATCATTGCTTGTACAGCCCTCTCGCAGTGTCCGGAGCAAGTATGGTGGGTCTGACACACCGGTGTCAATGTGTTCTTTTTTCCATTTCCAGGAGTGTACATACTATACAACGTTTACACTGAAGTCAGTGGATACTAGTATATACTCCGTAAATTCATAAGACTGCGAGAGCTTATGCTAGTTTGCATTCTAATGTCAAACGTGACTCATTAATTCTGTAGTCAGAGAATACCACGCTTCGGCTTATATAACGTGTTCATCTTACTACTGCTGACGGCAGAGTACGGAACTGAACCTTGTTTACGTACAGACGGGACCGAAGATGTCCGACAATACACGAGAACACACGACTGACACACGTGACATGGCATTGTACAGTTGCGTTAAAGCCACAGTGAGTAACCACTGTACATGTTCTTAGCATTTTCTGAAATGGACGGCCATCGCGCAAATATACGTTATCGTAGAGTACGCTCAGGTGGAAAGATGATCATAAACAACGTAGTTCAATTCTGGAGAGAAGAAAAATCGAAAGGTTTGCTAATACTGTTAGAAACACCTATGAGGAGAGCAGCGACCGCAGTAGTTAAGAGTGTAAGGACAGTGGGTAATGTTGTGAACTACGTTAAGACAGCTAGACGGAGAGTTCAGAAAACTGACACTAAGGAAGAAGTGGTTGAGGAAGAAAACGGAGTGTTTCAAAAATGGTTCAAATGGCTCTGAGCACTATGGGACTCAACTGCTGAGGTCATTAGTCCCCTAGAACTTAGAACTAGTTAAACCTAACTAACCTAAGGACATCACAAACATCCATGCCCGAGGCAGGATTCGAACCTGCGACCGTAGCGGTCTTGCGGTTCCAGACTGCAGCGCCTTTAACCGCACGGCCACTTCGGCCGGCACGGAGTGTTTCGACAACTTCGATAAGTGCTTAGTGGAAAGGAAGTTCTTGGAATACTACGACGTGAAAAGCTCTCTTCGAAAATTTTACAATTGGGTGAAGACATCAGTTTGACAGAGAAACGAATCACTTTCCGGAAAATCTTGAAAGATATAAGGTTTCGTTTTAAAAATGTAAAAATAAAAGAACATTTTTTGGTAGAGAGTGAGGACATTGTATTATGGTGTGCACGGTCTCTTAGAACAATGAGAGAAAGGGAGACAGATGCGAAGAAGCCCATTGTGTATGCTGATGAAACATGGGTGTGTATACACAATCCTCTTAGTACATCTTGGCTTTATTGTGACGTACCAGGAGTGTGGAAAAACTAAATTTCTAGAGAAAGAGCAACAGTGGTTCATGTGGGAGGATAAATGGGGTTCACTGAGGGTGCAGAGAGTCGTGATCTTTATCCGAAGATTATCACACAAAATAAAGAGTGAAAATCGCTGCAAGAGCGCTTAGTGTTTCAGCTGGAAGTCTTGTGGTATTAGACAGTGCATGTAGATGAAAAGCGACTAACACATTCCTGTTGTCCATTTCGACTGTTTTTCTGTAGAAGAATGTGTTAACAGAATGTATGTTTGTTTTATCTGTTGCAGGTATACCAACTACTCTTCATGAACCGTGTTACATTTTGATTGAACGTAGTCATACCGCCTGTGCGTCATTACGTTATTAGAAACTACCAATAGCAAGCATGTCAACAATTCGCATTGTGCTGACATAAAACGGCAGTTGTGAAGTGAAGAGGTTATACAGTGATAAGCCAAAACATCATGACCACTGCCCACCGCGACGTTAGATGCCGTCTGGTGGTCTTGCGGGCAGGTGACGCGGTAGCAAAAGTATGTTAGCACGGACACGGATGGGGGATCACCCAAGCGAAAATACGGTCTGCAAATGGGGAAATCCATTCAGATAAGCGACTTTGGCAAGGGACATATTATTATTATGCAGGACTTGTGAACGAGTATCTCGAAAATGGCGAAACTGGTGGAATGTTCACATGCTACTGTCGTGAGCGTCTCCGGAAAGAGGTAGAAGGACAGCGAAATTACCGCTTGGCGCTAAATGTTTGTACAACCACAACTCTTCACAGAACGTGGGGTTCGGAATGGTTGGTTGGTTTGTGGGATTAAAGGGACCAGACTGCTACGGTCATCGGTCCCTTTTTCCAAAACTTCAAACACCCACACGGAATAAAAACGAACAATGGACATGACAACAGACGACATAGGTAAAGAAAGATGCAGACTGAGACCAGAAAAAAAGAATTAAAATCACACAGAGTGTGACAGTGGTTGGCCGACCATAGAGACAAAAATGGAAAAGCCAACCACCTAGAAACACACTAAAAAATAACCCAGTCTAAAATTGTAGGCTAAAGGCCAGACGCATAACAAAAAAACGACAAACACTCAGATTAAGTGATAAAAACTCCCTGCCCGAATAAAACGTAAAACTAAGCCTGCCATGGCAGTGTCATCTGTTCGCAGGGAGCGTATCAGGCAGCGCAAATGTCTGCCTGAGCACAGCTAAAAGCGGACAGGTCAACAGAATGTGGACCACCCTGAAAGCCGCCCCGCAGCGACAGAGAGGCGCGTCCCCACGGCTCAGTAAATATCTGTGCGTCAACCGGGTGTGGCCAATGCGGTGCCGACAAAGGATAACAGAGTCCCTGCGAATGGCTCGCATGGATGACCGCCACACAGTCGTCGTCTCCTTCACAGCACGGAGTTTATTAGGTGTGGTCAGATTGCGCCATTCAGCGTTCCAAAGCGCGAAAACTTTGCGGCGTAAGACAACTCGCAAATCAGTCTCCGGGAGGCCAATGTCCAGAGTTGGTTCACTGGTGGCCTGTTTGACCAAGCGGTCAACGTCTTCATTGCCCGGGTTACCGACATGACCAGGGATCCACACAAAGACCACAGAGCGGCCGCAATGGGCAAGAGTATGGAGGGACTCCTGGACAGCCATCACCAGATCAGAGCGAGGGAAACACTGGTCGATAGCTCTTAAAACGCTCAGGGAGTTGCTACAGATAACGAAGGACTCACCTGAGCAGGAGCAGATATACTCTAGGGCGCGAAAAATGGCGACCAGCTCAGCAGTGAAAACGCTGCAGCCAGCCAGCAATGAGTGTTGTTTGTAATGTTCCCCTGGAGTGAGAGCATAACTGATATGACCAGCAACCATCAAACCATCAGTGTAAACAACGCTAGAGCCCTGATACGTGGCAAGGATGGAAAGAAAGCAGCGGCCGAAGGCCTCTGGAGGGACTGAGTCATTCGGGCCCCGTGCTAATTCGAGCCAAGGCAAGGGAGGGGCACACACCACGGGGGTGTACGCAGAGGGGCCCGGAAAGGAGGTGGAAGAGGGAAAACCCCAAGCCTGGAGAGAAGTTCTCTGATGCGGACCGTGATCGTACAACCCGACTGGGGCCAACGTTCTGGGAGATGGACAGCTGACTGAGGGAACAGAAGACGATAATTTGGATGCCCGGACAAGCTACAAACATGTGTAGCACAAGTATGCTGTTCACAGGGCTGGTCCGGAAAGCACAAGTGGCAAGATGTATCCCACTGTGAAGGATTGGGTCCGGCACTCACAACGCAGAAGGGGATGCTGAACCATAAGCCAGTCTCCCATAATCCAGATTAACACCTGGTAGAGCCGTAAGAGGGTAGATCGGTCGACGCCCCAGCTGGTGTGGCTCAAGCATCGCTTGAAGATGCTGCCAATAAATCTGTTTAAGCTGCCGAATATGTGGGATCCAAGTCAACTGGGCATCGAAAACCACACCCAAAAACTGATGTGTCTCTACCACAGCAAGAAGTTCACCAGCAAGATAAAGCTGCGGCTCAGGCGAACAGTGCGTCGCCGGCAGAAATGCATAACGCAGGTCTTGGCTGGCGAAAACTGGAAGCCATGTGCTACAGCCCAAGACTGTGCCTTGCGGATAGCGCCCTGCAGCTGACGTTCAGCAGCTGCACTGCCAATGGACCTATAGTAGAGGCAGAAGTCGTCAGCATACAAGGAAGCTGAGACAGACGTTCCCACCGCCGCAGCGAGCCCGTTAAATGCAATTAAAAACAGGCAGACACTTAAGACAGATCCCTGTGGTACCCCGTTCTCCTGAACTCGGGGGAACTATGGGAGGCTGTGACTTGCACGCGGAAGGTACGATGCGACAGAAAATTTCGTATGAAAATCGGCAGCGAACCCCAAAGACCCCAACCATGAAGCGTAGAGAGGATGTGATGGGGCCATGTCGTATTGTATGCCTTCCGCATATAAAAAAGGACAGTGATGAGGTGCCGACGGCAGGAAAAGGCCGTACGGATGGCTAGCTACAGGCTCACCAGATTGTCTGTGGCAGAGCGGCCTTTACGGAACCCAGCCTGAGACAGAGCCAGAAGGCCCCGAAACTCGAGTACCCAACTCAACTGCCGGCTCACCATGCATTGGAGCAACTTGCAAAGAACGTTGGTGAGGGGCGGTAGCTGTCCACCTCCAATGGGTTCTTGCCAGGTTTCAAAATGGGGATAACAATGCTTTCCCGCCATTGCGACAGAAACTCACCCTCGACCCAGATACGGTTGTAAAGGTCGAGGAGGCGTCGCTGGCAGTCCACTAAGAAGTGTTTCAGCATCTGACAGTGGATGCAATCTGGCCCAGGAGATGTATCAGGGCAAGCGGCAAGGGCACTGTGGAATTCCCACTCACTGAATGGAACATTGTAGGATTCAGGATGGCGGGTGTGAAATGAAAGGCGGCGACATTCCAACCGCTCGTTAATAGAGCGAAAGGCCAGTGGGTAATTCACAGAAGCGGAACTGAGAGCAAAATGGTCTACTAAGCGGTTTGCAATTATGTCAGAGTCAGTACAAACTGCTCCATTCAGTGAGAGCTCAGGGACACTGACAGGGGTCCGATAGTCACAGAGGCGCCTAATCTTGGCCCAAACCAGCGACGGAGAGATATGGAGGTCAATGGTGGAGACATACTGTTCCCAGCACTCCTGCTTGTGTTGGCGAATAAGGCGGCGGGCCCGCGCACGCAGCCGTTTAAAGGCGATGAGGTGTTCTACTGAGGGATATCGCTTGTGACGCCGGAGCGCCCATCGGCGATCTTTAATCGCCTCAGCGATCTCAGGCGACCACCAAGGCACAGTCCTCCGCCGATGGGACCCAGAAGAACGGGGAATGGTAGATTCTGCGGCAGTAACGATGCCGGCGATCTTCAATCGCCTCAGCGATCTCAGGCGACCAGCAAGGCACAGTCCTCCGCCGATGGGACCCAGAAGAACGGGGAATGGCAGATTCTGCGGCAGTAACGATGCCGGTGGTGACTGAGTGAACCACTGCATCAATGGTGTCATTAGAGGGAGGCTCAATGCAGGAGAACAACTCCCAGTCAGCCTTATTCGTAGCCCATCTGCAGGGGCGCCCAGAAGAGTGACACTGTGGTAGCGACAGAAAGATCGGAAAGTGATCACTACCGCACAAGTCTTCGTGCACACGACATTGGATAGATGGTAAAAGGCTAGGGCTGCAGGTCGAAAGGTCATTGGCTGAGTATGTGCCATGCGCCATACTGAAATGTGTGAAGACACCATCATTCAAAAGTGAAAGGTCGAGCTTTGCCAATACATGCTCAATGGTGGCGCCTCGGCCTGTTGCCACTGATCCACCCCACAGAGTGTTATGGGCGTTGAAGTCGCCCAGTAACAGAAAAGGGGCGGCAATTGGGCTATCAGCGCTGCCAGGACATGCTGCAGGACACCATCATCCAGTAGAAGATACAGTCATCAGATAGTTACAGCCTGTGGCATCCACACTAGAACAGCGACAGAAGGTGTTTGTAGAGGGACAGAGTCGCTTTGAAGGGAGTGAAGGACGTAGATGCAGACACCACCAGATACACTTTCATAAGCTGCCCGGTTCCTATAATAACCCCCATAGCCATGGAGGGCGGAGATTTGCATTGCCGGAAACCAAGTTTTCTGAAGAACAATGCAGAGGAAAGGGTGAAGGCTGAGAAGTTGTCGGAGCTCAGCTAGATGGTGGTTCCACTGGAGGATGGTATTGTCCATGGCTGAGAAAGGCGTGAAGCGACTGGGGAGGCAGATTACCTGCTGCGACTGATTGAGCACCTGTGCAAGTGCTATCCATGGGGTCTAAGGGACCGGCGAAGTCAAGGTCCTCAGCGGACGCCAGGATCTCCACCTCATCCTCAGATGCAGAGCTCAAAGTATGCGGTGGGATGGGTGCCACTGCAAGTTCTTTGGCCTTAGAGGTCATTCTCTTGCACTTCTCTCGCTGAACCTTGGCTTTCACTGGCTGGGAGGGCTTCACCGATTCAGTCTCCAGGATGGAGGAGGATTGCAAAGCCCTATGGCCAGCCGCTTGTGGGCACTTATGCCACTGATGGGCGTCATCCTTCCCACTTGTGGAAACCTGGGAAGGTAGGGACCCAAGGGACCCCTTGCTAGCGAGAGTAGCCCAAGAAGTTGGATGCTTCTCTGGCTTAGAAGTGGGGACAGATGTCCCCGTTTGGTGGGAGGGTGTTGCTCCTGAGGTAGGTGGCGCAGGAGCAACAGGGTGGGCAGAGCCCCCCACGGGCAAGGTGGCATGTGGAGTTGTATGGCTCGTCGATCCAGCTGGAATTCTCGGAACTGATGGAGCTAGCATGGTTGTTGTAGCAGCGGCATAGCAAGATGTCATTCTCAGCGGATGTAGTTGGTCATTTTGCTCTTAGCCTCGCTATAGGTCAATTGGTCCAGGGTCTTATATTTCATGATTTTTCGCTCTTTCTGTAAGATCCTGCAGTCTGGCGAGCAACGTGAATGATGCTCTCCACAGTTGACACAGATGGGAGGCGGGGCACATGGAGTATTGGGATGTGATGGACGTCCGCAATCTCGACATGTGAGGCTGGAAGTACAGCGGGAAGACATATGGCCAAACTTCCAGCTCTTGAAGCACCGCATTGGGGGAGGGATATAGGGCTTGACATCACAGCGGTAGACCATCACCTTGACCTTCTCCGGTAATGTATCACACTCGAAGGCCAAGATGAAAGCACCGGTGGCAACCTGATTATCCCTTGGACCCCAACGAACGCGCCGAACGAAATGCACACCTCGACGCCCTAAGTTGGCGCGCAGCTCGTCATCAGAGTGCAATAGTAGGTCCCTACGGAAAATAATACCCTGGACCATATTTAAACTCGTACGTGATGTGATGGTAACGTTAACATCCCCTGTCACAGGCAAGTAACCTTCGTGAGTGGGTAGAGGACGCCGTTTTTATCAAAACTGACCCAGAGCGCAGTTTGGGCAAACCCTCCACCTCCCCAAACTTGTCGTCTAAATGCTCTACAAAGAACTGAGGCTTTGTGGACATGAAAGACTCCCCATCAGCTCTCGTACAAACTAGGAACCGGGGCGAATAACTGTCACTGCCATCCTGAGACTTACGTTCCTCCCACAGTGTGGCTAGGGAGGGGAATGTTTTCGGATCGTATTTCTGAGCATTAAATTGAGCCCGAGAACGCTTAGAGACTGCTGGCGGCTGGCCACCAGCCAGAGATGATGTACCAAGCTTCATTGCGGGTCATCCGCCCTGATGCCACCCAATCTGACTAAGGGCCCTCCCCACGGGCGCCACACAGCCTCAGCAAGAGCCACCTAGCAGGATGGTCATTGCCGGGAGTCCCGATGCCCCAGGAAGATAGACATCTACTCCTTGGCATACGTGGGGAGTTAATGGCGGAGGCATCAGCAGAGTGATCTCTGTGTTGTCAGGGGGCTACAAACCAACAGGGTACATGGCGGCCCCACCACAGTGGACTGGCTACCGTGCTGGATATTAGGTGACAAGTAGTCACCTAATATCGTCAGTGCAGAAAGCGGAACTGCACATTGCATGGTGGAAAACGCACTCAGGAACGTACCCATGCCCAAGAGATGGAGATCGGGCAGGACTGCAATGCAACGACGAATATGCTGGCGGAAGGTCTGAACGCAAGATGGACACAATTCACCAAGTAAGGCGCCCTTCCCCAATCAGCTCGCTCTTCGGAAGAATTTTGAGATATAGAGGTCAAACCCAACAGGGGACCATCACATAAAGGCCGAAAAGTTTGAGACTCCTTTTAGTTGCCTCTTACAGCAGGCAGGAATACCGTGGTCCTATTCTTACCCCCTGAACCTGCAGGGGGGGGGGGGGGGGTTTCGGAATCTCGTGTGCCCTGTAATGTAGGATAGGTGGTGCCCTGTGGCATCTCAGCCCACCCTCTGTGATTACCCACATCTTTCAGGCTGTCAGGTTTCCTCTGAAACAGGGCAGACGACTGCATCTGGCTGAGTGACAGTGTCAGTCACAGTCAGCACCTGGAACCTGTTTGTCAGACCAACAGGGGAGGCCTTACATGCAGCACCTGGGGAGTCTTTCGCGACCTGCCACGCTCTGAGGCGACCTCCCACTCGACCACAGGTGAGGGGTCAACCTCAGTGTGAGCAGTAACTGGGTTGGTCACCGGTGAGGGTGATCGGATGACTCTGACGTGCTGGACGTCTGTTGGATTTCCATGGGCCATCCACTGCTGCTTCAAGCTGTGTAACCGAAGCCATCACAGCCTGGAGCTGAAAGCAAAGTGTCACCTACTCGTTTCGAATTCACACACAATGATCAACGTACTATCTATGCATGCTGCAAAATTCTACTGTAGACCCTGATGAAAAAGCAAGAACTGTTTCTAAAAACTTAGACTAATATGCAGAGATTCAAGAATCGAATTACCGAGGCACTCAGGTGAGACTAAATAATTCGCCCCTGATTAGGAATTTGTAATATGTCACAAAATCGGTTTTCTTTCTAATGCAAACGAAGACCTGAGAGCTATGTCTATTAGATATTAAATTAACATGCAGAAACTCAAGAAACTAAGCTATGAAAGCATGCAGATGAAATTATGCAATTTGCTCTTGGTTCGGAAATCGTAAAAGTTACAAAATCGGTTACTTCCTGGTTGCTGCTTCTGTCTTGGCCGGCTGCTGCTGCCTGACTGGCTGACTGCCTATGGGTAGAACGCTATACTCGAATAGATTGCAGAATTTCAGTTGAAAGTTGTGTGTCTCAATCCACAGCCCATTCCATATCTGAACCAAAAAAGATCTGACAACCGATAGAAAACAAGAATAGAAGATATTTGAACATTTTTGTAAAATTTTATTGGTCCGTAGACTGATGAAGTTGGTTTTTAAGAATACTGCTTTGATCACGTGAAGTGCATAAAGGTCATGTAGATTGTTTTATGCCTTGCTTGATAGAGTTTTTATTTTATTTTGTTTCAGTGATGAACATAACCTCTTACCAGTGGCCTCAGTTTTGCAAAATAATTTTTTCATAAAGATAGGTCTAATTCATAGTACGATTTTTGTTACATGCAAATGTAAAGATTAGTCACAACAGCATGATGATATACAGAATGAGATTTTCACTCTGCAGCGGAGTGTGCACTGATATGAAACTTCCTAGCAGATTAAAACTGTGTGCCGGACCGAGACTCGAACTCGGGACCTTTGCCTTCCGCGGGCAAGTGCTCTACCATTCTCACTCTGGAAACGTCCCCCAGGCTGTGGCTAAGCCATGTCTCCGCAATATCCTTTCTTTCAGGAGTGCTTGTTCTGCAAGTTTCGCAGAAGAGCTTCTGTAAAATTTGGAAGGTAGGAGACGAGATACTGGCAGAAGTACAGCTGTGAGGACGGGGCGTGAGTCGTGCTTGGGTAGCTCAGTTGGTAGAGCACTTGCCCGCGAAAGGCAAAGGTCCCGAGTTCGAGTCTCGGTCGGGCACACAGTTTTAATCTGCTAGGAAGTTTCAGTATGATGATATGTTTGTAATATAGTTTGCAATATGTAAGTGAACCATAATTTTACTTTCAAAATCTTTTCTTAAGAATTTACTTTATTTACTAGCGATTCACTAAGAACATTAACACATTTAATCACACTAGGTAAGCGTGGGAGTAGTTGCCAGGAAGTAACTGATGGAAAGTAAAATTACCTTTAACAAATATGAATTTTATTCCTAAAAGCCTTTTCAAAACAGATTTAAAATTACAATCAGAAAGCACCCTCTAAATATCAAGTTATAATTATTCAGAGCCAGGATAACAATTTTTTTTATTTTTTTTTTATTTTTTTTTTTTTACAGTAGGAGCCTTCAGGCTGAGAAGCTTCTGCTCCCTTTCAACACGGCCGTAGTCACGACAGCTCACAACGACCTCTGAGAAACTACACTGGTGCAAATCTGCAACGCACCAGATTACTTTAAACTAAAAATTTTAACAACTCATACAAACACGTTAACTATGCACCCCGTAAGAGGGATGGAAATGGTACAAACACTCACACTAAGAAATTATTTGCCACGAAAAGTGCAATTTGTTTTTAAAAGGGCCTTTACGGTGGAAGGGTGGCAACTTTATAAAAATGACTATTTAAATAAAACCCATGAAATTCAGACTCTCATAAAGTGTACAACATGCTCTACATTACACATGTACCGTCTGGCAAGATGATAGGCAAGATAAAAGCATATTTCAGGAATTCGGCCTTTACCTTAATTCTATCAATTCGTTAACACCGAATCCGGCAGATTGACAACCCGAACCGCAGATTGCTCTAAACCTCCCCAATTCCACAAGGGAAAAATGGACTACCCAATTCACAAATAACCACCTTCCCGCGGGTGGGCAAACGGAGAAGAATGGTGGGACGACCCCAAAACAAAGCGGCTGGTGACCTCACCAAGAAAACAAGTAGCATTTAACCAGTAAATGAAACAACACATCTTCAACCACTTAACTCCGAGTAAAATGCGATTTCTGGCGAAGACTTGGCGCAGCACCCCCAACGCTCTCCCGAACCGTCCGCTGCCAGCCGCTTCAACGGACGCAAGAAGGCGCGCCGATCTCCCGTCTCACGGCGTCGCAGCTCGCCCCGGCCAGCCCGATGTCGTGGTTTCGCTCCTGTTGCTCTCGTGTGAACCGCGAAGCCACTACCCCTTTCTATACGGCGCTGCCCACTGGACTCACGTGGGGCCCTGATATGCACCGACGCTCAAGGCGGACAAGCCATCTCGTGTCTCAGTGCGCGACCGACCAACCGACCGATCCAACCGCGAATGACCGTTGCCCGAGCAACTCGAGCAGACTGGCGGCCTACGCGCAGACTCAGATGCAGGAACTCACCCGCGACTGGGCGACCACTAGCTGAGTTCTGTTACTGGCGGAGTGGCAAGACCCTCATTTTCTGGCTTTAAAGTTTGATCCAAACGACAGAAATACTAGCACGCCGACGACAGACAGACACTAACTGCCACACAAATGCAAACGAGAGACAGACCAGCAACTGGTGACGCGAGACTGACCTAGCCTCACTCCGACTGCCCAACTGACTAGACTCGCCGAGACTCACAGACTGCCTCCCCTTTACCGAGCTCATAGCGCCCCCTTAAATGCACGTGAACTGGCAACTTTCCCCTTTTCCACTAGAGGGAGACACCAAAGCTGCCACCGCCACAGCGGCGCCACCGCCAGAAACGGAGGGCGACTGCTTCACACCATGCGCTGCGGCGCGCTCTTCAAAACAGCAAATTTTACCACGGCTCAGTATGTAAGGGACTTATCGTTTTTCCACACAGATATGCTGGGCACTTAATGGGACAGGCACACCAATACAGCTGACAGTTTTACTGTAACGTGATCAGCAGAAGGAGGAAAGGCATGCTTGGTATTGTGAGCCTAAGACAAGTAGGTGTTATGTCGACAGTGGAGATTAGTGGCACAACCAAAAGACAAATATGCGGCACACGCCACAATGCAGGTTGACAATGATAAATTCCTGGGATGTCCCAGAAAGGAGGCTGACAAAGGGGAAAAATTTTCTGCAACCCAGTGTCAGGTACTACGTGTTTTACTGTGCATATCTGAAAGAAGAATAGTTCTAGTGAGGACTTTTAAGAGGCTGATCTGTCAAAATTCTTGCCAACTGAGAGGCAGATACCCTGCCTTGTTACCAGACGATGCAGATGTCAACAAATTCCCAAAGCCCATGAAGTATGTAGGAACTATGCAGAGCCACTGTAAACATTTAACTTCACCATTCAAACATTTACGGCATACAGTGTCCTTTCTCTTCATTTAAACAATTTTGCGACAGTGTCTTACGCCCTGATGTGTGTCCGTACTCCATAAACGGCCCAGTGCTTCATAATTAAAGTATACAGCTCATCTGCACTTTCGCAAAACAAGAGTGATCAGGAATAATACTCACATATGTATTCTTTATTTTCAGATAAAAGGGGCAGAAAATGTATGTGTGTCCATACTGAAGTTCAAGGATATCTGTATTTTGTTTGTGCTTATGCGTTCTGTTCTTATGTTTCAGTCTCTTTCTATGCAACTAAAAAAGGGTTTGACCATTTACCAAACGTTACACTTGTCCACTGATATGGAGTTTCTGCTTACCAAGAAATTTAGTTAGTCTGTTGGAATTTATATGGTGCTACAGATAGTTCTCGTATGACCTTATTAGCGTATATATTCATCATTCACTAGCAGAATATATCAGTACATTATGAATGAAACACCCACAATACTGGTGTAATATTCTAAAATATTTATGATCTGTTACACGAACCGATTTGATTTTTGCTGTTACGCCATCATCAGGTAAAAAGATAAGAATATATCAGCCTTGTGATTTATCTTTATGTTTATAAGGTATCATGCTTAGAGATTTAATGCGTCCCTCAATACCAGACTCAAATTAACTATAAGTAAATATTATTGATGAGCAACATGCCACTTCAAGGGCTACCGCAATAGAAGTACGTTTTTCCGAGTTAATTTTGATGTATTTTTGAGTAAGATTTCATGAATGTTATTTGTTTGGATTCTCAACATAACAAAATTATCATGTAAACATTTTTTTATTCTGCTGTCTATAAGACACTTCTGTGAATGGACCTTACATAAATTTGTACCACAATAATGTATGAATGCCGGCCGGAGTGGCCGAGCGGTTCTAGGTGCTACAGTCTGGAACCGCGCGACCGCTACGGTCGCAGGTTCGAATCCTGCCTCGGGCATGGATGTGTGTGATGTCCTTAGGTTAGTTAAGTTTAAGTAGTTCTAAGTTCTAAGGGACTGATGACCTCAGAAGTTAAGTCCCATAGTGCTCAGAGCCATTTGAACCATTTTTTAATGTATGAATGTTGTGTGGGAACAGCCGTTACATTGAGGAGACAGCTATCGTAACTCATTGTAAATTTGTTCTAGCTCTTCGTCCTCAGGAAATACATAAAGGAAAGTAACTTTTGTTATAGCTAGACACTATTTCTTTATTCTTTATTTATATTATATTTCAGTCTGAAGGATGTTGACACTGAGTTGCTCATTGAGAGATTCATTCTTGCAATACGACATTTACCTTAGGTCTTAAGCCATGTGTCCAGAAGTTAGGAGATTTATTTTTCTCGTTTTGGGTGGTCTCAGTATGCTAGTGTTAGGATAGTCGTCTCAGTTACTTCTTAGTTGACGTTATGTCACTCGTGTCCCACTCCCAGCTTTTCAGCTGACAGTCAACAGGAGATTAGTAGAAGTAATGGCCCGAGGGAAATTTAAATCTTGTTTTAAGATATGGCACGTTAAATCTTCAGATGAGTCATCTCTTCCCAAAACATTTGTTGTAAAGGGAGTATAATGAAGAACAACATGCACTTCACGTGACGTTTCTCATGTTTAATTCTTTTTTAGTTATCTATCCTATAGTCTATTAGGTCATTTCATTCAGAGAGCGCAGTTCCTATTGGTGAAGACTTTGCGACATCGGTGGGGCGGTCGTTGTGTTCCATACCTGTACTAATAAGACTGAAACTAAGTGTTCGATCGGATAAGATTTTCTTTTTCTTTTTGCAGTAACGAGACTTCCGCGGTCCTTAGGCCTGTGACTGGAAAATACAAGTGAAAAGATAGACATACAGTGCGGCTATGGGGTTTAGTTATTTCCATCAGGAGACACACAGTTCACTCTATGATCTGACACTAATCTGGTCTGGGCACACCGGTTTCAGGATCATCAGATCAAACAGGCGTCTAATTGACCCTATGAGACTGCAGGAAAACTTCTGCCTTGGTGTGTGATCATGGACAATGTCTGCTTGGTACTATCAATTACAGTAGTAGGCAGATTTCTGTTTAACTTCTTGCAATGAAAACCTGTTATTAGGTGTGAGACTTGAAAGACTTCTGGTTCAGATCTCTGGATGAGTATAGGACTTAGCACTGCTCGATGCTAGTAGGACAGCTTCACTCTAAATGCCAGTTAGATATAAGCATCACTCAGGATCACATATTTTATTGAATTGAGTCCTTCTTACTATATTCATCCTGACAGGATATTTCTTCCGGAACGAAATTTTCACTCTGCAGCGGAGTTTGCGCTAATATGAAACTTCCTGGCAGATTAAAACCGTGTGCCGGACCGGGACTCGAACTCGGGACTTTTGCCTTTCGCGGGAAAGTGCTCTACCAACTGAGCTACCGAAGCATGACTCACGCCCCGTCCTCACAGCTTCACTTCCGCCAGTACCTCGTCTCCTACCTTCCAAATTTCATAGAAGCCCTCCTGCGAACCTTCTGTGAAGTTTGGAAGGCAGGAGGCGGAAGTAAAGCTGTGTGGAGAGGGCGTGAGTTGTGCTTGGGTAGCTCAGTTTGGGTGCATTTCCCCGCGAAAAGCAAAGGTCCCGAGTTCGAGTCTCAATCTGGTACACACTTTTAATCTGCCAGGAAGTTTCAGAATATTTCTTGTCATTTTGGTTTGATTGTTTGAAAATTTAAAGATAGGTTTTGCATTGGTGCGCACGCACAGTGTTGTCCTAATTAACGTGAATTTGAACAAGGATTTTCGGTACTTATTTCAATGTAGGGCAGGCTTAGCAACCAAATACCATACGTTTCTGTACAAACAGACTCATCATAAAACGCATGAGCCGTGCCATCACCCCAACATAAGCGGCCACTACGATACAGCACACAAGCTCGATACGGTTCGGTACAGCTCAGTTGTAAACTAAATTAGAATGTTGAGATTCATAATTCGCAAATTGCATGTACTTTTAACAATCACTTTCTAATGGTAGGAGGAAGTATAGGATTAAATGGTGCAGTTGAAGTAGCAAGAGAATGTATTATACATGTCGTTTCATAAAACTTTAAACTACTGTGTTAATGTTTTTCTAGGCTTCATTTCTCTATCTTTATCTCATTAATTGCGCCTGATGCATAGTTTATCTCGTTAAATCTAACAGCTGTATCATTCTGTGACTGTTAGGTCAGTTGAAATGGAGTTGTAGTTACGAAACGTGTTGGGCAATAATTATAAAGTAAAGTTTGCTACTGCGGACGGAATATTATTAATTACTAATCCCTAACCTACTAGTAGTAGAACACATTGTCAGTGGTACTTTATTCTTAGACCTGGATACCTGTGAGAACTGTCAGTCAGTACATCACGTAGAAAAGCGTGAGATCCCATGTTGCTAACTAAGCCGTCACGCAGATTGGCAACAGATAGTCAACCTGCACAAGTTCTTGTAAAAAGATTGCAGTCCTTCCATGTAATCTGTGGCACCCAAAAGAAAGGTGATCTTCGTCCTCCTCTTCTCCACAAGTGCAAAAAGGTGTCTGTACAACGTGCAACACGTGAAGATGTTTACGGAAACATCCGTGGGTAAATTTTTGTCTGGCTGTTAGAGAGGCGAGCTGCCTAGGCACTGAGTTTGTGTTACTTCCGTGGCATAGGTGACCGATGGGTGGACTGTTGAGTATTTATTTCATTTCTGTGTTGTCGTATCCTCCTATTCTCGTTGCTTTTCTTCTATCATGCCTCTGTCCACCTGCATAGATGAATGGTCAACACGGCAAAATGCCGTACGATGGACCCTGCTTCAATTCCCGGCAGTGTCGGAGATTTTCTCCGCTCGAGTCCTGGGTGTTGTCTTCATCATCGTATCATCCTCATTGACATGCAAGTCGCCGAAGGAGCGCCACCTAAAAAGACTTGCAGCAGGCGACCAATCTACCCGGAGGGAGGCCCTAGCTAGCCACACGACGTTTCATCACGCCTCCGTGTAGAACATGTGCATATCGGTAATCAGCACTTGGGATTGCAGTCCAACAGCTCTTTGGCTAAGCAGTAGACAGCTTCATTGCCAATCGTCCCACAGTGTGATTTCACCCAAGTGAAATTAATAGAAGGCCTTCTTCACGTCCCGATTCCAGCTCTTCGATAATCCTGTATACGAAGGGGCTTTCAGTCGAATAGGTGCTAAATTACAATTTTGGTAAACATTTTTGGAAACAGTGATCAATAGAGTATTATGACTAAAGTTCAGTCTTGATCACAACACTTATGTCTCAGTAACATAGGTGACTGGTTTCGGTTATATTTATATAACCATCTTCAGACCCATGGCTTCCTTGGAGGATGGTAGGCGGAGCTCTCCTCAGCTGCTACGAATCAGTTGACTTCGTAGCAGCTAAGGAGAACTCCGCCTACCATCCTCCAAGGAAGCCATGGGTCTGTACTGACCCATGTTATTGAGACGTAAGTGTTGTGGTGAAGACTGAACTTTAGTTAAAATATAGGTGCAAAATGTTTTTAAGTACTTTCTAGTATATGAAGAGTCATTGAGGAAGAAATAATTAAGATTCTGTTATTTGCAAGAAGAAACTACGTGTTTCTGGTGTCGTAGCAAGTTGCGTGTTTATAATACTCACCTCTGTTGGTAACTTGATTAGCACAGACTTCGGCAGACATGATAGCAATACGTGCCTAAGACAAGGTCACTGGATATATTTCTGCTCAGCGTACTGTCTTGAAAAGTGCGCCAAAGTGTTGCTAACGCGAGCCTCGTGGTAGATGCCAACTTTTACGTTCACCATAGGCAATTTCAGTGGCAATGGGGGGATAAAAACGGCGTGACATTTCATGTAGTAATACGCTCTGTCATTTTTTGGGTGACACGAATCTTGCCTGTTCGGCTGAATCTTGGTGTCAACACCGTTTTCCCTTCGGTGGTCGTTCGTTGTATGAAGAACGTTCACAGGTCCATTCACAGGTCCAGTGGCTGATTGCACAAAAAGAATGAGTCTAGCGATCGATAGTCACAAGCCTTTAAAATTGAATTGGAATGACGGAAGAGAGGGATGAGTCTTCTAATATCTATTATGCAGTTGCATAAGCGACGGGTTCGGCGAATTTGCTATGAAACGATATTACAATACCATATAGAAAGAACTGGAAGATTTAGTTGACAATGAGTGAGAATAAAATTACAACTATCTACGGACTGGATTCATTATTCAGTACATCAAGCAGTTTGCACTAAATTTGCAAGCTTGCAGCACGTGCATAAATTGGTGGTAAGGCCAGTAAGTTTTGTGAAACGGCACGCATTATTCCACTGTCAGTTGCAACAGTTTGCTATGGAATTGAACGAAGAGCATGGAAACTTAATATATTACTGTAAAGTACGGTGGTTAAGTCAAGGGCATGCCTGGAACAACTTGCATCCGGAATACATTGAAAACCTAGCATTTTAAGTGGAATTGACTGCCCGCTGCCCACAGTAAGATATTTCAAGGTAAGAAACAACTTTTTCTGATTTGATGAGGATGTATTTAAAAAGAAAATCGCTTTATATTAGATCTGACAGTCACTATCCAGTTCGCTAAGTTCACTGCCATTAAGAAAAGGGCGATGTTTTCAGAAGTCACTGTGGCCTTGAATGAATTACGAGGATAGTTTTCTAAACGTTTCGAGGATACTGCCAATCTTAAGCCCCCAGCATGTAGGGACAGTAATGACCGCCAGTAGTATTAGCCAGTACTGGCCGGTACTTCCGCTTCCCAGTCTAGCAGGCTATTGGCAGACAGCAAACTCAAGTTGGTTTGGGTTTAGTGGACGCTAACAGGCCAGGAACAAGGTCACGTCATCACGTGTCTTAAAAGGTATTGGCCACCGGTAGAGCGCTAGATGCTGTTGAGGGAGGAAATACTGTTATGCGTATTATACTTTCATTGTAAAATGTCTTCAATATCTTAAGAAGAACAGTGAAAACCAACTATAAGTGTAAAATGGACAATATAGGTATATTTTTAAAACTATGAACTATTACGGAACATACTTCACGGTGATTATGCCAACAAGAAAAATAGGAAGAGATCTACGAGGTATGTCCACAAAGTAAGTTCCATTTGGTTATATAAAACAAACGTGGGCAGTTGCAGAAAAAATATTTATTGTACAAAAATCTACAACTGTTAAACTACTTCTCTACATAGCTTCCGAAGTTTTGTAGCCACTTGTCATAGCATGGCACAAGTTTTTGTGTGCCTTCTTCATAGAAGGTTGCCGCCTGTATTCAACCATGTGGTAACATGTTCTTTCAGTTCGTCATCATCGTTGAAGTGTTGACTACCAAGGACAGATTTTAGGTGTAAGGAGAGATGAATGTCGTTAGGAGCGAGGTCCGGGCTGTACGGAGGATGATCAAACGCGTATCAGTGAAATTACTGTAAGAGTCGTTTCGTCACATTCACCCTGTGACGTCGGGAATTACCGTGGAAAAAAACAACACCTTTTGGCAGTAATCCTCGACGCTTGTTCTGTATTGCGCGGCGCAATTTCTTAATGGTCTCACAATAATCATATGCATTGATTGTTTGGCGTCGTGATAAGAAATAAATCGGCAAAATGCCTTTTCTGTCCCAAAAAACGGTGCACATGACTTTTCGAGGTGTCAAGATTTGCTTGGGCTTTAGCTTCGTTGAGGATGAAGTGTGCCTCCATTCCACTGATTGCCGTTTTGTTTCAGGGGTGTCTTGCGATACCCAAGTTTCATCCCCAGTGACTATACAAGAAAGAAAACCATCGCCTTCTTCGTTGTAGCGTGCCAAAAACTGAAGTGCACTGCCCAAGCGTTGTTTTTTGTGTTGTTCAGTAAGAATTTTGGGTACCCAACTTGAGCAAAGTTTTCGAAATTTCAGTTTTTCAGTAACAGTTTCATGAATTAGTGATCGTGAGATTTGCGGAACTTCCATAGCAAGGGCACTAAGTGTAAACTTACGGTTGTGCTCAATCTTCTCTCCAGTTGTGTGAACCAGCTCATCAGTAACCACAGATGGGCGTCCACTTCGTCCTTTAACGTGCACTTGATCACGTCCTCCATTGAACAGTCTGATCCATCTTCTAACCTTTGAATCACTCATAGCATTCTGTCCGTAAACCTCGCAGATATGCCGATGAATTTCCTTTGGTTTAACTTTCTTTGCATTTAGAAAACGAGTCACAGATCTGATTTCACACGCGGCGGCATTTTCAATTACGGCTGACATTATAAAGAAGCACTACAGAGCACATGTCGGCAGCAGCGATCTGAGTCAGAGTAACTGCTGCACATGCTCGAAACTGCGATTGCAGCGCTGCCGCGGATAGAAATAGAAACGGAATTTACTTTATGGACGACCCTCGTACGATGAAGTTAAACAGTGGCTTAGTGGGCCTAGGGGCCGCAGTTACTGCGTATGTTTTTGAGAGGCCTTGTAAAGGCTGTAATGGCCACATATAGAGATGAACTGGTGAATGTGAATTCGTCAAAGACAAGCGGAGCGGACACCGACGACATCTACGTACCGAAGCTACCGTGGTTCACTCCAGCTGACACTTTTTTGTAGATGTATTCATCACGAGGAGGCCAATATCGAATTAAGTAAGCAGTTTTTAATCGCTGTGTGTGTGTCAAATCACAACTGTGATCTCGGGTAAACCAGTAAAAAGGTATTCAGTTAATCGTCACATTCCTAGACGTTAAGTCGTGTAGTTTCTGTTACTTAAAAAAAAAAGCAACAGATATATTGGTATCCATAAGGAAGTAAAGGACAATAACAATTATTTCAAAGGGAAACACTCTCCAAAGTATATGATTTAATAAGAAACTAGGCTATATCAAAGGAAGTTACTATATTTAAAATAACAGTGTCGTTAATATTATCAACTATTAACATGTAAACAAATTTCGTGATTCACTGAAAAATAACACTAATAAGATGTTCAGAACAATTTATACTACAGAGTTTATCAATAACTAAGTAGGCCTTAAGTACATTTGCTGCCCCAGTTGTTACATGCCAATACCTTTCATTCGCCAAAACACTCCCCATTTACCACCGAAGCACTCAGCCAATTTCTTCCTTGTTTCCAGAGCAGTTCTCAAATTTAGATCTGTCGAGCAAGCCCGTCTCAATGGCTGTGGTTCTGTTCTAGTGGGACGTCACTGGAGGCTGAGAAAATCTCATGATCAAGCCATTCTCTTTCAAATAAGTTGCTGTTGACGTCGCTTGCAGCCAGTTGTGGGAGTATATATACATAGTACAATCAAATCTACCGTTTCTAAATTAACTTCGATTTCTGTTACAGTGGCCGGCCGCGGTGGTCTAGCGGTTCTGGCGCTGCAGTCTGGAACCGCGGGACTGCTACGGTCGCAGGTTCGAATCCTGCCTCGGGCATGGGTGTGTGTGATGTCCTTAGGTTAGTTAGGTTTAAGTAGTTCTAAGTTCTAGGGGACTTATGACCTAAGATGTTGAGTCCCATAGTGCTCAGAGCCATTTGAACCATTTTTTTCTGTTACAGTGATGTATTCAAGAGAACGAGCTTCACAAACTGAACAGGTCAATAATGCGTTGGTCCACCTTTGGTCATGCAAGCAATTATTCGGCTTGGCATTGATTGATAGAGTTGTTGGACGTCTGCTTGAGGTATATCGTGCCAAATTCAGCCCAGTTGAAGCGTTTGATCGTCAAAATCCCGAGCTGGTTCGAGGGCCCTGCTCATAATCTTACAAGGGGTCTCAATTGGAGTCGAGATCCGACGGCCTTGCTGGCCAAGGTAGGCTTTGGCAAACAGGAAGACAAGCTGTAGAATCTGACGCTGTTTGCAGGAGGGCATTATCTTGCTGAAATGTAAGCTCCATATGGCCTGCCATGAAGAGCAACAATCAGGGAGGGCCGCGCGGGATTAGCCGAGCGGTCTTAGGTGCTGCAGTCATGGACTGTGCGGCTGTTCCCGGCGGAGGTTCGAGTCCTCCCTCGGGCATGGGCGTGTGTGTTTGTCCTTAGGGTATTTTAGGTTAAGTAGTGTGTAAGCTTAGTGACTGATGACCTTAGCAGTTAAGTCCCATGAGACTTCACACACATTTTAAAAATCAGCGTGGAGAATATCGTCAAGGTATCGCCATGCTGTAAGGGTGCTGCGAATTACAAAGATGACAAAGGGGTCCTTCTATGAAATGAAATGGCACTCCAGACCATCACTCCTGGTTGTGGGGCAGTATGGCGGGCGACAGTCATGTTGGTATCCCACAGTTGTCCAGGGTGTCTCCAGACGCGTCTTCATTGGTCATAGAGGCTCAGTTCGAAGCGGGACTCATCACTGAAGACAATTCTACTCCAGTCGATGAGATTTCAGACCGAAGGCGTCTGAGAAGACGTCTCAGACAGTGGTGGGATACCGACATGAGTGCAGGAGTGGTGGTCTGGGTGCCTCTGCTCTTCATAGCGGGACCCCTATGGCTGCCATCCGCGGCACCCTTACAGCAAGGGGTATGTCGACTATGTTCTACGCCACGTTTTGTTGCCCCTCATGCCATTCCATCCAGGGTCACATTTCAACACAGTAATGACCACCCACAAACAGCAAGAGTTTCTACTGCTTGTCTTTTTGCTTTCCAAACCCTACCATGATCACCGTATCTCCTCTAATTGAGAACGTTTAGAGCATTATGGCTAGGGTGCGAGGTGCTGAGGTGGAGAAGAGTTTGTATCTTTTTAATTCTGGCGAATTTTGCATGAGAACGAGACTTGCATTCGACCCCCTCCTTACCTACTACGTAATTAATTATGAGCACAACGGTAACGAAGGGAAATAATGGTGGGCCCTGCTAGTTGGTAAAATAATTTAATAAAAATCGTAATCTATTCAGAGAAAAAGAGTATCATAATAAACAACAGGAAATCAGATACTGCATATATCTACGAAACGATATGCGGTTTAAATATTACAATGAGATTTAATATACATCAGAACATAAAGGCACATAATTATCGGCACAAACAGTAGGTTACAGGATAGGGTATTCTGAACTATTATGCGAATAAGAGATGGCTCGAGAACAAGGGCTCTTACTCTCTGTGATGCAAAAGCTTGGTGATAATGACTGAAGGTCTTAATCAATCAAATATTACTCTCCCGACTATATTGCAGTATCGCGATTAGCAGTGAGAGCTCACATGGGATCACATGGAGAAACAAGCAAGGTGGACTTGTGGCAACGCAAGCGAGCATGCTGCTGAGGGATTCAGTACAAAAATGATAGGTCCTACAATGCCGGAGCCGCAAAATACTTTACCAATCCTGAAATTTGTAGCAGGTCGTCGGTAAGCAGCTTTCTGATGACATAGGCGCCGACTTCTGGTGTGCAGCAACTGTTTCAACCCCTGGGCTCGAAGGCTGTCCGAGAATTTTTAGTTCTGCCGAAAAAAGTGCGACTAAGTCGCAAGACCGTCCTAATCCGACGAAGATCAGATCCCGAATTCACTGCGCCCGCACAATGGAAGAGCGAAGCCAACATTGCTCAACTCTCTACCACCTCGAAAACCGCGAATCAGCATTCAGTTCTCATTCCAAAATTCCCCCACACTCTCTCAGAATATCATTCGCTCCAATAGCGACCATTACCTCCAATTTCGAGCAGGGCTTTATGACGTTAACTAGCCTCAGTTTAGGTTGACCAATCATGGCTCTGCTATTCAGCTGAGGGCACTGAACTTGCCGTTTGACCAGCTACGAAAACAACCTGCCTAGACCACCGGCCATCCGGCACCAGACAGTCGCCCAGCAGCGCACAGTGCACAAGTATTCTTAGAATCAAGAGGACAATGCAGCCAGTTGGTGCCAGGAGTCTTCGTTCTGGGCGCGCCGAAATGGTAAACACATAAACTGCGCCGACACTCAGACGTCTCGCAGGTCGTTTCGTCCTGCATTCAACTGGCGAAACTCGACCGACGTCAGTCGTTCCGCCAGGCGTTTAAGCCCATTGATGTTTGACCCTCTCAGTCCTTGGAGAAGTGCATCCCCCAACCGGAAACGCAGTGTGCCGTGTCCTCCAACGCTCGCCTCGCACAGACCAGCCAGGGAAGTATTTTGAGCTCTCATTACAATAACCTTATTTGGTCTGTTACCACCGTGCAGTGACATATAACATTAATAAAATTGATGAAAATGAAAGGCGACATGCAAAAGAGGGCATGGAACCTCTCAAGGGCCCTGCAACTATCTCCGGATTTTGACAAATTAAGGCTCCAATTGCACAGGGTTTGCCTTCCTCAGGACGACATCTAAGAACTCTGTCAAGCAATGCCAAGCAGAATAACTGCTTGCATAAGGGCCAGAGGAAGACAATGCGTTATTGACTTGCTCAATTTGTGAAACTCTTTCGCTTGAATGTATCATCCAATTCGCCTGAGACAGTAATCATTAGTTTGTACATGTACATCACATCTAACGATTTCTGTACCATTTATATAATTCCTTCGGGTACGTCTCTTCTTTGCCTTAATGTGTAGTTTTCCGTAATGTCAAATTTCGTTTCGAAAAGGGCTTCATTAAGTTCAGTGACAAAGGGACTGAGCCATCTCCCAAAATAAAGCGGTTATTAGGAAAATTCAGTGTACTGTTTTCTAAGGCCGACTCAAGCAAAGGCAACCGGCATATACTTGCGTGATTGGCTGTTCCATCAGTTCCCAGATCGGTGTATAGGAACTTACAATCAGCATATACCAATGCCAAAAGCTTAACGCTGTAATCTCCTTTGTAGTTGTAAAACTCTGAGAATTCCCAGCTGCATGCTTTATGGCAACATGCTTTCTGTCAGTAACACCACAACACAAAGGAAAATTCTGTTTTGTTTGAAAGTTTTTTCCACCGATTTCTCAGATGTTTGCGGGACTTAAAAAAGAAATATTGGTTATAAACTAAAATTTACAAGTGGGTACAAACATATTAACACAGACACTGAGAGTTGTGAGTGCAAAAAAGTTGGAATGAGCAAATGGCATCGTTGGTCGGGAGGCACCATCCGGTTCCGGTTCGGCCGCCAGGTGCAAGTCTTATTTCAGTCGACGCCACCTTGGGCGACTTGAGGATGGTAAGGATCAAATGATGATGAGGGCAACACAAGACTCAGTCCCCGAGCGGAAAAGAATCTCCAACTTAGCCGGGAATCGAACCCGGGCCTGCTTGCATGGGAGGCGAGCATGTTATCACTCAGCGTTTTTTTAAATCCCATTTTGTTTGCTTTCGTTCGTTGCATCTGCTCGGGGCGGACGTCGCAAGACGCCAGTTTAAGTTTGTCGTTGATCGGCTAACTCAGTTTTTTTATAACAGAGGGCAGCTAACCCTCCGACCGAACACGCTGAGCTGCCGTGCAGGCTTGCTAAGGAGGCGGATGTTGTGAGTGTGGTTAATTATTGATAAACTTTTAATTTCAGGTTACACCAGCTACCAGTGCTACAGATAATGGGACGTATGACGCAACTGGCGCATCTGATCCTCAGACTGTTATGCAAGAAAGTTGGAAAAAGTTGAGAATGACAATGAGAAGTCACGGGAAATATCCAAGAGCTGCCTATCAAATTCAAATAAACCTCAGCCCAACGAGGTTCACTTATCTGTGTGTAGGAAATTTGTTACAGCTCAGTTCAGAGACCTTCCCTTAAAAGTAGACTTATATCCCTAGACTATTAAATCAATGGCGACAAAAGAGAGGCCAGACTTGTTGGGAGCCCCACAACCATCATATACTATGATGTTATCTGTAGCCGGTGATTCGGATGACGAATTTGTAACTGAAGGAGATTTTCTTTGCCGCCATTTACATTAAAACGTCACTGCCTGACAATTAAGTTTTGTTCTCTGTCCAGTATTTCATAATAAATTGTACTAAATGAAATATATATACTCGTATTTTATTTTAATCACCTCTTGTATGGTTTGAACAGTAGTTGGGAACTCCAAAATATATATGCACATTTCTGCAGTTATTTAATTTTTACGCACCTATATTGCTAAGAATGGCTCCTCCTTTCATAAATGTTTGTTACATGATGCAGAAGACAGGCCGATCCTTGATTTTTCTTCTACCATAAGCTATAAATTAACTAGTTAGTTACCAATAAATTGCGAAATCTTACCTTGATATATTCTTGTAATGTTGTAGTAAGTACTTCTGGCATAAGAGTAGAAATGATTTTGGCCAGTATTCGAAACATGATGACTAGAGTTTGGTGACTGCCACCAGTAACAAAAAATCGTAAGACAGTCTTTAGTTCTGGATGTGCAGGAACTGCGTTACTCATTCGGGTATCTGTTTTTTATATTTTGTCTTGGATTAAATTATACAGTTCGTTAAACTGCTCCACACACATTCTCACAGTTCTCTTGTATTCTAGGACATCCTCCTCGGCAAGTTCCCGAAGTATTGTAGACAAAGCTCCCAACTGATCTCTATGACACTCACAGTCCTTAACCCAGGAGAATTTTTTTGGCTAATATTTCTTGAAGCTCTTCATTAAAACGATGTACAGATTCACTCACAATCTCGGCAGCAGCTTCCTCGTACTCTTCATCAATCTCCTCCATGTCCTCACACATTCTCGAACAATGGTGCACTCCCAACGTTAAAACAAAAACTAGCTACTGGCTGTCACTAGAACAGTTTCACTGGAACCCATTGCTGTCTTCGTGTAGGCCAACTGACCCAACCAGTTCACTGTTCCCTGGCCGCCACTACTGTCCCCGTGTGCAAGGTATTTACATCTGTTTTCGAAAGCGTTCTCCATTGCGATTGAAAGCATCCCAATGCATGTGCAGATGTAACTGATTGACCTGCAAGGTAATTCCATTTTAGTGACAAATCATTTTGATTGTAACTGTTCAGAACGTCTACATTGCTTTCCTTTTCACGTCTCCATAATGAGGTTGCGAAAGTGCTACCATATTTCGATAGAGATATTTGTGAGAAAAACATTTTTTCGATTATGAAACTAAATAAGTCACAATTAGATAGCAACTTGCTTACGAAAGTAGCTAAAATTGTCTGATGACAGTTTGTATCACATAATAATTGTATTATGTTTTCAGCGTGCCGAAAGTAATCCAGTAACACCGAAAATTTGTTTTGTTTGTGATTTATGTTGTTGAGAAATGCGAAATATAAAACCGAGTCAAACGCAGTGCGGCTGAACTGCCATTCAAATTCTATGCGTTCGCAGTTACCCCCCCTCCACCCCCCCCCCCCCCACTCCTCTCCGCCATCCAAACGGCAAGACAGCGTGACTTGGCAATGGGGGAAACGTTCAGCGAGGAAGCGGAAATCTTGGACACCCCTGGTCTAGTTGCTCTAACGATCTTCCGTGGAATCTACCGAGTACCAAAATACGCTTGGAACAGCGGTGAAAGATTTTTAGTAACTGAATTAAATGGTTTTCATGTCAAACTGGATAATGATTTTTTGACCTGGGTGGAGGAGGTATATGATGCGCAAATATTTACCTCTGCAGAAACATCTTTTGAACGTAACGAAAGTGTCCACTTAACTGATCTATTTCACTAATTTTGCACTTTTTCTTTCCATTTTAATTTTTCCATTTTTCGGTCTCTTTTTCATCAGCAGTCGCAGGATTTGCACGAGGTGTCCCAGCCCAGTACGCTCTGCTGTTATGTCTGGATAATTACCTTAAACAGCTGTGATAGTTTGCCGCACGTCCTCTAGGAGTGAACGACGAATAGCACTTGCCGCATTTCTTAACAATAATGGAGTCCCTGCAGCGGCCGACAGCGTTGCGTAGCAACAGTTCCAGATGAGTTGATAGGTGAGCAACATGAATGTATCAGGACCCAGTCACCAAAACACTAAGAAAACCGTATAGTGAAGTAAGAGCACGGAGCTACGATAGCAGTCAGAAGGTAAGGCATCATCGAATGTTTGAGTTCAGCCATTTCGTGACACCCAAAACACAAATGCATTGTACCTTTCACCGGACGGACAATATAAATTCCTAGAAGGATGTATGTGTTTATGCATATGGAGATCCTCGACACGTCAGTTATATTTAGAGTAATTTGATTTTGCAGACTATTCACCCAAACTGTGTGTCACAGCTTGACTGAAGCAATTTGCGTTGTAGTAATCTAAACGTTTATAAAACTTGTAATTATAGAAAAATTGGAATTCTACAAATTATACACTCTGCTAGGCATTTTCCGTATCAAGGGCTCCCCTACATTCATTCAAACTGGTATAATAAGTCGTCTGTAACAGCAGAGTGTTTTGAAAAACACATCTTCCGTAAATATACCATAACAAATGGTGGGTCAAGGGCACGGTCCGTTTCCACCCGTCTGCTTTGACACGTGTTGTCCTGCGTAGTGATATGAATTTACGACGCGAAGGATTAAGTGCCCTGTTATTAAATGTTATCTATGGTTGTCTTAGTAACTGGTATAAATTATGATGTTTGTAAACAGTGCTGTTTATTCCAAATATGTCGTGATTTACGAGGGTTGGTTAGGGTGGAATCTCAGAGCACAGCTTAAATCTTTGCTGGAGAAACTTGTAGCAATTATATTTATATTCTTGTTCCCCACAAATATTTGTCTGTTTCTTTCCGTGTTTGACTCAATTTCCGAGTTAATGTTGGGTTCGAATAGCAGAACACAACTCAAATTGTTGCAGCTGATAAGATAGGTGATTAATAACAGTGTCATTTGTCATTATTTGGCTGTTTCTTTAAAGTGGCACGTTTCTTCATGGTGAAGTTAGGCAGGAACGTGAGTGCATAGCTGAAATATTTGAGAGCGAAATGAGAATAATTCCAAAGATCATTTTCGAACGTCATGGACAAGCGGTGTATTTGAAATGAAGGGGTCGCGTTGATGTCAGCAGTAGTTCACTCATTATGGTGGCTGTTTGTGTTTGTGTTACGGTTTGCAGTAATGGTTCAGTTGAATTGGATCGAGTCTTCGCTAGTTATTTTTATTTATTTGGTTTTAGATTTTGAGTTGTTAGTTCGCTTTGCAGTTTGTTAGACTTTAGACTGAATGTTTGTGTTTTTTCGTTTGCTTTGAAGTAGAGTTTGAACATATTGTTTTTTGCAGTGCGGTTTGCGTGTGTGTGTATGTGTGTGTGTAATGTGTGTGAGTGTGAGTTTGTGTTTGTGTGTGTGTGTGTGTGTGTGTGTGTGTGTGTGTGTGTGTGTGTGTGTGCGTGTGTGTGTGTGTGTGTTTGATATGTTTGTGGCCATCCTTGATTAACTTTGAATTGTCTATGGTTCATAAGTACGTTTTTATGAGCTTTATTATTTATTATCAGATTGTAGTTTGTTCGTGGAAGGGAAATCTCTCTGAAATGAGGGTTATCAAATTTGTGATAGGCCAAACCAAATATTTGATTGCAGTTGTGTGTTTTTTGAATTTTATGTTTCGTTTATCCTGAAGGGATTTATGTGCGTATTTTTCGATTATGTGTTTCTTTTGTCTGCTGGGGGAATGGGGGGTTGGATTCTGGCCTCACTATCTTCGTTTGAGCTACGTGGATCAACTGAAATATTCGTTTGAAATTTCGTGTCTTTTGTATTTTTTCGTTCGGTGTACTCTGGAGGAGTGAGGTTTAGGATTTTTGGCTGCTTTGAAGTAATCTTAGATTTATACTCGTTCGTTCAGTTTTTCTCCCCCCCCCCCCCCCCCCCCCGCTCTCTCCACCAAAAAAAAAAAAAATGCCGCGGTTGTTCGGTTACTTTCATTTCATTAGCTGCTTGAAATATTTCGCTTGTTTTCTGTTTTAGACCCTAATGGTCTATCTTGTGCTCGCCATCTTGAAGGACGTAATTGGTCTGTTATTAAATGCTATCTTTGGTTGTCTTCGTACTGTAGAAATGTCTCTGGACTTAGCATTGCTTTCAGCGCATATTTTCAACATGGGACGACTCCGTTTGTTTAACGTCAATTCATGTTGGCCGTCACATTACGCTACATCACGTCACGTCAAAGCATGCCACCGTTCGTTTCAAAAGACGCTATTCACACAGATCGTCAATGGACCATCACGTCCTGTCACAGTCCATCAAGGCTGATCGTGAAGAAAGTTCTGACGATCGTATTCTAATTTCATAAGTTAAACTATTTTCTCCGCGCTCACGCGTGTTTATTAGTGTCTTCGTAATCTTTATTTTATTATTATTATTATGCTATGTTTTCGCGGGAAATAGCAAATGTTCAGTGATGATTTCAATATTTTCTCCACTGAGAATTCGGGTCTAGTGAAGCAGGGGATACAACCCGTTGGCTTTGACCAATGACGTCAGAATCGGCCAGAGAGCATTTATTACACAGATGAAAGAGGTGACAAGGCTGTTCAGAAACAAAGGAATACGAGAGACGAAAAATATAGTTGACATAATATATTAAGGCAAGTAGTATTTACACGTTAAGGATATCGCGTGTTTGTATCGTATTATTTCTGTGGAAAATAAATGGGAAAAATGGATAGAAATAGCGGTAGCATAGAATACCTCACGTCACATATATATGGGTTGTGCTTCGAGCCTCATTCCAACTGTAAGCTGAGCTGCAGTATGGGATACAAGTTTAACGTACGTCAATTTCTTCGTCTTCCTTAGCATTAGTATCTTCTTGTTCAGTTGAACTATGTCGGTCTTTTCGCCTTTAGTAGTTATAGTACAAAATTGAAAAAAGCGTACTGATACTAGTGCTACGAAAGGAAAGAAGAACGACAGCCGCAAAATTTTTATTACGTACTGCAGTAGATGAAAAAATACGTAACGGTGTAATACACAAATGAAATATGGCAAAATATTCAAATGCAGTATAACAAAAAAATGGACAACTGAACTTACCACGCGGGAACTTCTTCTTAAAAGAACCAAAGCTCGCCTAGAAAGACATCAACAAAAATCACATACCCACATACACAAGAAACACAACATTACGAAAACACACACACACAAACAGACACACACACACACACACACACACACACACACACACACACACACACACATACACATTCACCCCCTACCCCCCATCCCAATGTGAAATTAGCTAACATATTTGGGACGATACGTTTGCCCTACACGTTTAACAAAACATTGAAATATATGTATGGGGAACACTACAACTCCATGAGTATTCGTCTAAGTGACTTTGTTGTGTGGAAATCCGGCATTTCCATTTCCCTACAAGACATTTAACAGCTGACCAATAACCTTCAATGCTATTTGTACAAGCTCCTGTGGATAAATACCTTAACTCAATATTGTGATTAACAACGAGAAGCTGATAACCCCTTTCCCCTAAATCCCTATATGAAGAAAAACCGTTTGAAATTGCTGTGGAACCCTCTGCAGCATGATCTTCAATTAATGTGACCAAAAATTCCTTCCATCGATTGGGAACTACTTTAAACACTACATCGTCACAATCTTGACCTGAAACTACAGCCCCCCCCCCCCTCCCTCCAAACCCATAATCCCACCGGAGGTTTCCCCCTGTTGTATTTCCTTTTGCCAAAATACGACTCGTCAATTTCGACTATAGCCCCCCCCCCATCCCCCCAATGATCCCCATATTTTATGTATTCCTCACAAACTTCCCTACAAAAAGAGTACCAATCTACCACTGTCTGCTGACTCACACGACATTTGTGGACACACAGCCACACAAGATATCTCAAACACCAACAGTACGTGATTTTTGTGATTTTTATAATGTTTCTCAAGGCGAGCTTAGATTTCTCGAGCCACGTCCCTCGTCTAATGGACCGCTACAATAGATCTTTGCTGCAGCGCCATACAAATAAGTCGTGAGTACGGCGAGGGGATACACTTGTGAGGCGCGTATTTTTGCCGCACTCAACGACATCGAACATATTCGGCAACGACCACACATTTGTAGAAATCGAATCGTGGACATGTCTACACCCATAGCTCCTTTCAAATCATCCAGATTCATCAGACTGGATAAATCCAAGCCTACAAACGAAAATGGAAAACTAAACATTGCCCTAAAATAAAATACTAATATTCCAAATTACCTCAATATCACTAAGATTGAAATTAAGTATCGAATCAATTGCAAACAACTAATTATTTAAATAAATGCACACGAAAAATATTTTACGCAATATATAGCGATCTCTTTTAAAATCACATTCAGTTATTTGAATATACAATGATAGCGCTTATCCGCACGAAGCAACTGTTTCATTATCTATGGCTAAATGTAAAGACATTAATATCTATGAGGAACCTATGATGTCATTGGTCAAATTCGACGGGTTGTATCCCGTGCTTCACTGGACCCGAGAATTCTTACACAAGCTAGGTCGGATATCTCCAAGCGAAAAATTATTTAGATTTTACAGTAACAGAACAGTGTTGACGTCTACAATGCATGTAAATAAGAACTAAGTTGACGAAGCAATTTCCGTTATACAACATCGTAAGCTAGAGGAGAAAAAAGTTGTTTGTGACCTTATTAATCGCATAAGAAAAGAAACGTAACGGATAAGGGAAGAAGGTCCTATTTATTCCTTTATGGCTATTGTTAGATATGTTTATATTTTGTACGTTTATATTTTCGCTAGCAAGTAAATGTCGATATTCAGAAATTTTGTTTCACTTCTCGGCACATTACTAAACGAAACTGACCAAGAACATGTTATGAAGTTTGCTTTAGTCATTATAAGCTTTATCACTATTAGTTCCCCAATTCTGACACTATAATCTGACTTTTTTATGATGAATGGTGACTCATAACCTCACTTTTGCAGTTCGATGCTGAGCTAAGCGAATTGACGTGACGTGACGGAAACTGTGAATAGACCCTGACATGACGGTACAGTGACGTGATGCTCGTTCATTTTACTTTACAAAGCTAAGAGCACAGATCATTCAAGGCATCAATAGAAATTGTTGTGGTGTCTACAGCACCCCTGTCCCAAATCTACAGCACCTACGAGAGGAATCTCTTAGTGTCAGCAACATAATGAAATTCAAAATTCATAACAAACATTACGGACAAAACTACGCCGTGCCGAGATATTGTGATCACGGTGGCATTGTAGGTTAACAAACAAAATCAATTCTATGCATCTCACTGCTCACTCCAGAGATATTTCTACTCTATGGTTGTCTTAGCGGCCGGCCGTGGTGGCCAAGCGGTTCTAGACGCTACAGTCTGGAACCGCGTACCGCTACAGTCGCAGGTTCGTATCCTGCCTCGGGCATGGATGTGTGTGATGTCTTTAGGTTAGTTAGGTTTAACTAGTTCTAGGTTCTAGCGGACTGATGACCTCAGATGTTAAGTCCCATAGTGCTCATTTGAACCATTTGTCTTAGCGTCTCGGGTAAACTATGGCGTTTGCTCGAAAAGTTAGGTCATGGGTGAAAGCAGACGGTTCTCTAATCCCCAAATGATAACTATTTACAAGAATCTGTAAAGCACAACGGACAGATTTTATACATTAAGCTGTTTCTTTTGTGTCAGAAAATTAATTTTCCACTTCAATCAGTCTTAAAAACTGTAGATATTAACGGAATGAAATGCAAGTTTTACTTTCTTGCTATATGAGCCTATTGTTTCTGCTGACGTATAACGAAACAAGGTCGATCAGTTTCATCGTCTTTGTGTCACTGGGTATAGTATTTTAACTGGTCTCGCTACCAGCTTTAGTGATACCACGATACTGAAACGTCCTGGAAGATTAAAACTGTGTGCTGGACCGAGAGTCGAACTCGGGATGCCGGCCGCGGTGGCCTTGCGGTTCTGGCGCTGCAGTCCGGAACCGCGGGGCTGCTACGGTCGCAGGTTCGAATCCTGCCTCGGGCATGGGTGTGTGTGATGTCCTTAGGTTAGTTAGGTTTAAGTAGTTCTAAGTTCTAGGGGACTTATGACCTAAGATGTTGAGTCCCATAGTGCTCAGAGCCATTTGAACCATTTGAACTCGGGATGCGTTTGCCTTTCGTGAGCAACTGCTGGCAGAAGGCTGTGAGAAGGGGTCCTAATCCCTGCTTGGGTAGCTTAGTCAGTACAGCACTTGTCCGTGAAAGACAAAGATCCGGTGTTCGAGTCTCAGTTCGGCACACAGTTTTAATCTGCCAGGAAGTTTCATATCAGCGTACACTGCGCTGCAGAGTGAACATGTTATTCTGCTTATGATACTGTTTCCAATACAACAGACAATATATTTTAGTGATAAATTATTTACAGCTGCAAGTATCACTTGTACATGACTTCTTACGATCTTGTGTTCCTGGCCTGACACATCCAATAGTCTCTAGGCGACAGGTTCATTTTAGAGCCAATGGCAGTCTCAGCAGCAATATCGCCTACAACCAGCCCCCCCCCCCCCCCCCATCGACGTCGCCACTTTCCAAGTAATTTAAACAATTATTTTGAATGATCTGTGTCAGCAGGTTATGGAATACTCACTGCTATTACATAATGCAGGCATTCAGGGCCGGTATTGTCGTAGTTACTAATATTTCCCTCAGAGGGTTTAACAACTCAGAAAGCAGTTACACAAACCTGCGTCCGGCCATCCTGATTTCGGTTTTCTGTGATTTCCCTAAACCGCTTCAGGCAAATACCGGGATGGTTCCTTTGAATAGTCACGACCGACTTCCTTCCCCATCCATCCCTAATCCGATGGGACCGATGACTTGCCTGTTTGGTCCCCTCCCCCCAACCAACCAACCAACCAACCAACAAACTAAAGCACTTACTGCCATACGCCATGGAGCTTGTAGGAGGGAGAGTTGGTGCCGTATCTTTTATTTAGCAGTAATGTCCACAACTTGCCTAATTGCAGTCCTCCACATTTTTCGGTTTAAATTGTTTTGAATGTGTATCGACTCTCTGTACATCCTAGCGTAGCAATTAGCAGATCTAGCTTAAATCAGTGTCACAGAAACGAGTTTGGTGGTTTTCCTATTCTTGGTGAATGATCTGCTAATGCTAATTTATCCACCTTGCCTAGGTGACAACAAGAGTCTTGTTGCAACCCTTGTTCACAGTACGAGCAGCCCTTAGCGGCTCGCCATCTCACTTTCAACTATTCATGACGTCGCCTTTCCGGCTAAGATCTTTTTTAATATGTGACTTGTAAGTACTGCATCTTTTTCCAGTCAGCACAAACTTTAATTTTATTAATGTATTATATACCTAATATGTTTTAGAACTGTTAGTATAATTCTGAAGACGACGCTCATAGTAGCGTCGAAACCTGGTCAATTTTGACTTAATATTTGTGACCGAGGGCTTATTTGTTCTAATATAATTCTGACACGGTCACTGAACCTTAGCAGCTATGTTCAAAGTTTTACTTTCTGAGGGGCCAATCGTAGGGCCTCCGCGGTTCGTTTGACGAACAGGTTTCGGGCGTTATCTGTGGCTGACGATGTCTATGAGCGATATGCAGTCTCCACCCTGTCCCAAAGGAAGCTTCCCAGTTCGCAAGGTGTGGGCGTTCACAGAGGGTGGGTTTGCTGGTAGTTGGCAGCTCCAACGTAGGCCCCTTAGGAACATGGCTGCCAAGGAGGGGAAGGAAGCCAGCGCGTACTCCGTGTTCATTCTGGGGGGAGTCATTCCAAATATGGGAAGGTTGCTTCCAGATGCCATGAAGAGTACAGGGTGCAGCCAACAGCAGGTGGTAGCTCATGTCAGTACCAATGATGTATGTCACTTTGGATCGGAGGAGATTCCCTCTGGTTTCGGGTGGCTAGCGGATATGGTAAAGACTGCCTGTCTTGCTTGCGAGATAAGGCTTTCACCATCTGCAGCATCGTCGATAGAACCGACTGTGGTCCTTTGGTGCACAGCCGAGAGAAGGGTCTAAATAAGAGGCTCAAGCGGTTGTGACCGTGTAGACTGCAGATTCCTTGACTTGCGCCATCGGATGCTGGGTTTCCGGGTTCCGCTTAATAGGTCAGGAGTCCACTACACACAGGAAGCGGCTACACGGTTAGCGGGGGCTGTGTGGAAGGGACTGGGTGGATTTTTAGGTTAGAGGGCCTCAGGGAACCACAGAGAGGGCGTCCGTCTAAAAGGGGGCAGGTAAAACACAGTAAGTTAGTTGTATAAACGATCGGTATTGTAGTTGTAAATTGTCGTAACTGTGTTGGGAAAGGACTAGAGCTCCAAACCCTAATAGAAAGTACTGAATCTCAAATAGTTATAGGTACAGAAAACTGGCTAAAGCTGGAAATAAGTTCAGCAGAAATTTTTTCAAACGATCTAACAGTGTTCAGGAAGGATAGATTAAATACAATTGGTGGTGGAATATTTATTGCTGTCAGAAGTAGTTTGACTTGTAGTGAAATTGAAGTAGATACGTCTTGCGAAATAGTGTGGGTAGAAGTTATACTTGACAATTGGAATAAACCACTGATTATATGAAGATGGTATCTGTTTTTCGGACATGTCCGAAAGAACAGATACCATCGGTGACCGTTCAGCTCTCTAGAAGGAAATGCTAATTAAATCATAGTGGGCAGGGGAACTACAAATGTAGTGTGTGGTTATTAATTTGGGAATGTGGATCTCACGGGGAGCGTGCAAGAGGTACATCCCTGCAGTCGCACTATCCTCTGTGCCGTCGGTGTCTCAGATGGATAGAGCATCTTCCATGAGGCAGGAGATCCCGTGATCGAGTACCGGGCGGGGCACACATTTTCAACTGTCCCCGTTGATGTATATCAACGCCTGTCGGCAGCTTAGGTCTTGATTTAATTATCATTTTATTCTAGAGAGGTGGACGGTCACCGATGGTATCTGTTCTTTCGGACATGTGCCATATTCGTATAGTTAATGCTAACCAGCCATTGCCCTCCTTCTTTCTCTGTGCGGATGCACACGCATTGCGCGAACTCTTACGGGACTCGGTAAGATTGTCTGCCGCGAGTAACGAGTCTAATGGCCAGGGGCACTACGAATGTAGTGTGTGGACATTAAGTTGGGAATGTGGGTCTCACGTGGGGTGTGCAAGGGATAAACACCTGCAGTCGCACTATCCTCTGTGCCCTCGGTGGCAACTGTCCCCGTTGATGTATATCAACGCCTGTCGGCAGCTTAGGGTCTTGATTTAATTATCATTTCAAACTATTGATTGGATCGTTTTACCGACCCCCGACTCAGAAGATATATTTACTGAACAGTTCAAAGAAAACTTTGCTCTCATTTCAAATAGGTACCCCACTCATACAATTATAGTAGGTGGTGACTTTAATCTAACCTTGACATGTTGAAAAAATTATACGTTTACAACCGGCGGCAGGCATAAAACGTCATTCGAAATTGTGCTGAATGCTTTCTCAGAAAATTATTTTGAACAATTAGTTCATGAGCCCACTCGAAGCGTAAATGGTTGCGAAAGGGTACTTAACCTCTTAGCGACAAATAATCCTGAACGAATAGCGAGTATCGTGACGAATACAGGGATTAGCGACTATAAGAAAGTAGCTGCTAGGTTGAATACCGTAACTCCTACAAACATCAAAAATAAACGCATAGTACATCCTTTAAAAAAGATGATAAAAATGTTCTTAACACCGTTTTAAGAGACAGTCTGCACTCCTTCCGATCTGAACGTAAGCGCAGAAAAGTTGTGGAATGATTTCATAGAGATAGTATCGACAGCAATTGAGAGATATATTCCACTTAAATTAATAAGTGATGGTACTGATCCCCTATGGTACACAAGACGGGTCAGATCGCTGTTGCAGAAGCAGCGGAAAAAACATGCCAAATTTAAAAGAATGCAAAATCCCAAAGACTTGCAAAGTTTTGCAGAAGTTCGAAATGTAGCGCATGCGAGATGCTTGCAATAATTTCCCCAACGAAACCGTGTCTTGAAATCTGGCAGAAAATTCAAATAGATTGTGGTCATACATAAAGCACACCAGTGGCAAGACGCAATCAATATCTCCACTGCGCCACAACAACGGTGAAGTCACTGATGACAGTGCCACTAAAGCAGAGTTATTAAACACTGTTTTCCGAAAATCCTTCACCAAAGAATACGAAGTAAATATTCCTGAATTCCAATCAAGAACAACTGCCAAGATGAGAAACATAGAAATACATTGTCGCAAAGCAGCTTAAATCACTTAATAAAGGCAAGGCTTCCAGTCCAGGTTGTATACCAGTCTGGTTCCTCTCAGAATTTGCTGATACCACAGCTCCATATTTAGCAATTATATACAGCCCCTCACTCACAGAAAGATCCGTACCTAAATACTAGAAAATTGCTCAAGTCACACCAATACCCCAAAAAGGGGAGTAGGTGCAATCTGTTGAGTTACAGGCCCATATCACTACCGTCGATTTGCGGTATGGTTTTGGATCATATACTGTATTCGAATATTACGAAGTACCTCGAAGAAAACGATTTATTGACACACAGTCAGCACGGATGCAGAAAATATCGTTCTTGTGAAACACAACTAGCTCCTTATACTCATGAAGTAATAAGTACTATAGGCATGGGATGTCAAATTGATTCCATATTTTTAGATTTCCAGAAGGCTTTCGACACCGTTCCTCACAAGCGTCTTCTAACCAAACTGAGTGCCTATGGAATATCGCCTCAGTTGTGCGACTGGATTTGTGATTTTCTGTCAGAAAGGCCACAGTTCGTAGTAACAGACGGAAAATGATCGAGTAAAACAGAAGCAATATCCTGTGTTCGCCACGGAAGTGTTATAGGGCCTCAATTGTTCCTGATCTATATTAAGGACATAGGAGAAGATCTCAGTAGCCGTCTTAGATGGTTTTCAGATGATGCTGTCATTTACCGTCTTGTAAAATCATCAGATCACCAAAACGAATTGCAAAATGATTTAGATAAGATATATGTATGGTGCGAAAAGTGACAATTGACCCTGAATAATGAAAAGTGTGAAGTTATTCACATGAGTTCTAAAAGAAATCAGCTAAATTTCGATTACGCGATAAGTCACACAAATCTGAAGGCTGTAAATTCAACTAAATACTTAGGGATTACAATTACAAATAACCTAAATTGGAACGATCACATAGATAATGTTGTGGGTCGAACAAACCAAAGATTGCGAATGATTGCCAGAACACTTAGAAAGAGCAACAGATCTGGTAAAGAAATTTCTTACACCACGTTTGTCCACCCTATTCTGGAGTATTGCTATGCGGTGTGGGATCCGCATCAGACGGGACTGACGGATGACATCGCAAAAGTACAAAGAAGGGCAGCTCGTTTTGTATTATCGCGAAGTAGGGTAGATAGTGCAACAGACATGATCTGTGAATTGGAGCACAATCATTAAAACAAAGGCGTTTTCGTTGCGACGGGATCTTCTCATGAAATTTCAATCACAAATTTTGTCCTCCGATTGCGAAAACATTCTGATGGTACTCACCTACATAGGGAGAAATGATCATCACGATAAAATAAGAGAAATCAGGGCTCTCACAGAAAAATTTAAGTGCTCGTTTTTTCCGCGTACCGTTCGACAGTGGAACGGTAGAGATACCTTGAAGGTGGTTCGTCGAGCCCTCTGCCAGGTACTTTATTGTGGACAGCAGAGTAATCACGTAGATGTAGATGTAGAAGTCCTGTACTTCATGACTGTCTTCAGTAAATTGTAGTTTGTAACACGTAATTTCCAAGCAAACGCCACATATGTTGTTCATCGGCCAGAAACTAATTTATCCATTATCTATGTTACAGACGTGTGCGGAAACGACTTCACAGTGATTTCAAGTGAAACAACAGATAATTTTGCATACTCTTTGATTAAGAAGACAACTAGAATTTCTAAAAGAATGCAAGGACGACGAAAGGGGAGACGCGAAATATTATCTAAGGGAGTCGCACTTTGTATCAGGTAATGGAGAAAAACCGGCTCATTTTGCTCAACTTGTAGATACATATTTGTCGTTTTCTTTATTTTTCAGAAGGGTATGAAATAAACAACAGAAAAATCCTTGTGTCCTTGTATCAGGCAGTTGATGAAAACCGACTGGTTTTGCTCAATTTTAGATACTAATTTTTCGATTATTTCAATTTTCATATGTGTACAAAATGGACCAGAGAAGAATCTCAAGACTTAAAGAAAGCTGCTTCTGCTCGTTTCGTGATAAAAAATGGAGTTACATTATAGTAAGTGATACTAGCACACTGCAAGATAAATTAAACACTCTAATCATCAGACTAGATCTAAGTCGTACTTCGTGCAGAAAACTGTGAAGTAGAATCTCTTTATTTAGGTTCTCCACAAGAAGCTAATGACAACCGTTTTTGTATTTTAGAGTGTTATAAATTACACTACAGCTGTTTTGGGAAAGTCAGGAGAAAACACCACTGCCATCCTATTAATTGAAAGGGATATAAACCAGTTAAAATGCCGCCCAGCGCATGTACTGGATTCGTAGGAAAATTCTATTTCGCAAGAAATAACTGTCATGTAGACGCTGTTGTGATGCCCATTCTCTGAACCCTATTCTCATCTATGCTCTCGTTTCAGAAGGCAAAATAAGGTTCATGAAGTGAACACAATCATTCACCACGATGATAGATGAAAAAGTCATATGAAAGCCTATACGACATCTACGTCCGTTCTGCGCAATCGACTGAAATGTGTAAAAAATGGGACTAGCAGTGAGTTGTAGTTTGTAACACGTAATTTCCAAGCAAACGGCCGTAGATGTTGCTCATCGACCAGAAATTAATTTATCCATTTTCTATGTTACAGATAAATGCAGAAAGGACATCGTAGTGATTTGAAGTGAAAAAACTGACTTTTTGCATCATTTTTCACTAAGAAGTCAACTAAAGCTTATAAGAGAATGCAAGAATGACGAAAGGGAAGTCACGAGATGTTATCTAATGGGGTATTGTGTCAGGTAATTTAGGAAAACCGGCTGATTTTCCTCAACTTCTAAATATTAATTTGTCGTTTTCTCTCTTTTTCAGATACGAGGGCAGTTCAATAAGTAATGCAACACATTTTTTTCTGAAACAGGGGTTGTTTTATTCAGCATTGAAATACACCAGGTTATTCCCCAATCTTTTAGCTACACAACACTATTTTTCAACGTAATCTCCATTCAATGCTACGGCCTTACGCCACCTTGAAATGAGGGCCTGTATGCCTGCACGGTACCATTCCACTGGTCGATGTCGGAGCCAACGTCGTACTGCATCAATAACTTCTTCATCATCCACGTAGTGCCTCCCACGGATTGCGTCCTTCATTGGGCCAAACATATGGAAATCCGACGGTGCGAGATCGGGGCTGTAGGGTGCATGAGGAAGAACAGTCCACTGAAGTTTTGTGAGCTCCTCTCGGGTGCGAAGACTTGTGTGAGGTCTTGCGTTGTCATGAGGAAGGAGAAGTTCGTTCAGATTTTTGTGCCTACGAACACGCTGGAGTCGTTTCTTCAATTTCTGAAGAGTAGCACAATACACTTCAGAGTTGATCGTTTGACCATGGGGAAGGACAGCGAACAGAATAACCCCTTCAACGTCCCAGAAGACTGTAACCATGACTTTACCGGCTGAGGGTATGGCTTTAAACTTTTTCTTGGTAGGGGAGTGGGTGTGGCGCCACTCCATTGATTGCCGTTTTGTTTCAGATTCGAAGTGATGAGCCCATGTTTCATCGCCTGTAACAATCTTTGACAAGAAATTGTCACTCTCAGCCACATGACGAGCAAGCAATTCCGCACAGATGGTTCTTCTTTGCTCTTTATGGTGTTCGGTTAGACAACGAGGGACCCAGCGGGAACAAACCTTTGAATATTCCAACTGGTGAACAATTGTGACAGCACTACCAACAGAGATGTCAAGTTGAGCTAAATTATTTTAGGAGATACTATCACACTGCTACATCATCAAGCTACATGTAAGACGTGCTTATCAACAGAACAGTGAAGTAGAATCTCTTTATGTCACTCCTCCAGCAAAAGCTAATCACATTCTTTTTTGTAATGTAGATGGTTGCGAATTAGACTACAGCTGTTTTGGGAATGTCAGAAGAAAACATTTCTGCCATATTGTTAATTGAAAGGGATATAAACCAATTAAATGCTGCACAGCACATTGCGAGGCAGATTAATCAATGGAAATGTACTGGATTCGTAGGTAAGTCCTACTTCACACGAAATAACTGCCATGTAGACGCACTTGTGATGCGCATGCAGTGAAACCTAATCCTATTCATGCTTTCGTTTCAGAAGGTAAAATAAGGTGCATAAGATGATCAGAACAGAAATTATACCCATTCATGACGATTATAGATGCAAAAGTCATATCAAAGCCTGTAAAATAGCGATTGCCGTTCTGCGCAATCGACTGAAATGTGGAAATAAATCGGATTTGCAATAATTTGTAGTTTGTAAAATATAATTGCCAACCAAACGAGATGTTGCTCACCGACCAGAACTTAATTTATACATTTTCTAAATTACATATGTCTGCTGAAACGACATCACAGTGATTTCAAGTGAAACAACCGATATTGCCGGCCGAAGCGGCCGCGCGGTTCTGGCGCTGCAGTCTGGAACCGCGAGACCGCTACGGTCGCAGGTTCGAATCCTGCCTCGGGCATGGATGTGTGTGATGTCCTTAGGTTAGTTAGGTTTAACTAGTTCTAAGTTCTAGGGGACTAATGACCTCAGCAGTTGAGTCCCATAGTGCTCAGAGCCATTTGAACCATTTGAGCCAACCGATATTTTTCATATTTTCTGATTAAGAGGTCAACTAAAGCTTGTAAAAGAATGCAAGAATAACGAAAGGCGATACGTGAAAAATTTATCTAAGTGAGTCGCGCTTTCTATCAGGTAATTGAAGAAAACCGGTTGGTGGTGCTCAACTTATAGATACTAATTTGGATACTAATTTGTCGTTTTTTTTTAATATTTCATATGGTACGAAATGAGTGGAACTGTACTGCATTCGTAGATAATTTCTACTTCACAAGAAATAACTGTCATGCAGACGCAGCTACGATGCCCATGCTGTCAAAGCTATTCTTATCCATCCATTCTTTTCAGATCGCAAAATAGGGTTCATGAAATGAACACAATAGAATGTATACCTATTCACGTCGATTACAGATGAAAAAAATTAGTGAAAGCTTTAAAAAGAGCTACTAACTCTAAAATGTGGAAATAAGTCGAACTACCAGTAAGTTGTAGTTTGCAACACATAACAGCCCAGCAAACGACACTGATGTTGCTCATAGAGCAGAAATTCATTTATACATTTTCTGTGTTATAGATGTATGCTGCAAAGACTTCACAGTGATTTAAAGTGAAACAACTGATATTGTTGCATACTTTTTGATTAATGATTCAACTAAAGCTTGTAAAAGAATGCAAGGCTGACGAAAGGGGAGACCGGAGATATTATCTAAGGGAATCGCATTTTGTATCAGATAAATGAAGAAAACTGGCTGGTTTTCTCAACTTGTAGACATTAATTTGTCGTTTTATTTATTTCTTTTTCTTTTTCAGATGCTTATGGAATAGACAATAGAAGCATCTCAAGACGCGAAGAAAGCTGTTTGTGATCGTTTCGTGATGAAAAACGCAGCTAAATTATTTTAAGTCATACTAGCACACTGCAAGATAAATTGTGGTTTATCAACAAAACTGTAAAGTAGAGAATCTTTATGTAGCTCTTACAGCAAAAGCTCATCACATTCTTTTTTGTATTTTAGATGGTTAAAAATGAGACTACACCTGTTTTGGGTAAAGTCAGAAAAAAACAATTCTGGCACCTTGTTAATTGCTATTGCTATAAACCAGTTAAAATGCTGCCCAGTACATTACGAGCTGATTAATGAGTGGAAATGTGCTCGATTCGTAGATAAGTCCTACTTCACAAGAAATAACTGTCATGTAGACTCAGTTGTGATGCACATGCTGTGAAAACTATTGCTGTACATGAATTCGATTCAGAAGCCAAAATAACGTACACGAGACGAAAGGAAGAGGAAGTATACTCATTCATGACGATTATAGATGAAAAAGTCATATGAAAGCCTGTAAGATAGCTACTACCGTTCTGCGCAATCGACTGAATTGTGGGAATAAATCGGACTGGCAGTAAGTTGTAGATTGTAACATATAATTTCCAAGAAAACGCCATATAAAGTGATCATCGACCAGAAATTTACTAATTCCTTTTCTTTGTTACAGGCGTGTGCTGAAACGACCTCACAGTGATTTCAAGGGAAACAACTGGACAACTGATATTTTTGCATACTGTTTGATTAAGAAGTCAAGTAATGCTTGTAAGAGAATGCAAGGGTGGCCAAATGGGGGACACCAGATGGTATCTAAAGGAGTAGCGCTTTGTATCATGTTATTGAGGAAAAGAGGCTGGTGGTGCTCAGCTTGTAGATACTAATTTGATGTTTTTTTATATTTTTCAGATGCGTACGAAATGGACACTACAACATTGTCAAGACGCAATGTTGTTTCTTCTCCTTTCGAGATAAAAATTTCAGCTAAATAATTTTATGTATTACTAGGACACAGCAAGATAAATTAGGCAGTTGAAACTATCACACTCGAAGTAAGTCGTACTTTGTCGAAAAACAGTGAATTACAATGTTTTTGTGTCGCTTCCCCTGCAAAAGCTAATCATACCCTTTTTATACTTTACATCGTTAAAAATTAGACTGTTGCTGATTTGGGAAAGTCAGAAGAAAACATTTCTGTCATCTTCTTTACTGAAAGCAATATAAACCAGTTAAGATACTACCCAGCACATTTCAAGGCAGATTAATGAGCGGAAATATATTAGATTCGTAGGTAAGTCCTACTTCATAAAAAATAACTGCCATGTACAACAACCTGTGATACTCATGCTGCAGAAACTAATATTATCCGGTTTTACGCTTCAGATGGGTTCAAAACAGACTGCATGAGATGTGCAGAGTTCAATGGATACACATTCTTAAGGATTATCAATCCAAAAGGCATGTAAAACACTTTAAAGTAGCTCCAACCATGCTTGCCAAGGACTGAACTGTGGAAATAAATCGGACTGCCAGTAAGTCGTACGTTGTAACGCATTTTTGCCAAGGAAAAGCCGTTGACTTTGGTCATCGACCAGAAATTAATACATCAATTTTCTATGTTCGAGGTGTGTGCCGAAATGACTCACAGTGTTAGCAACAGAAACACGTGATATTTTTGCAGATTTTTGAATTAAGAACTCAACAACAGCTTTATAATCCCCCTCTAGCGGACCTCAGTTAAATAATTCTAAGTGGCACTAGCAGTGCATGTTAAATTAAACAGCCGATATCAGTCGCACTCTAAGTAAGTCGTACTTTGCCAAAAAAGCAGTGAAGCAGAATGTCGCTCATCTTTAACCAACTACTCTTATTCTTTTTTGTGTTTTACATGGTCACGCATTTAACAGCAGCTGGTTTTGGAAATTCAAAAGAAAACCTTCCTGTCGTCTTGTTGATTAAAAGGAATTTATTTGAACCAGTTGAAATACTACCCAGCACATTGCTAGGCAGATTAACGAAAAAAATGTATTGTATTTGTAGATAAGTCCTACTTCACAAGATACAACTGTCATATAGAACAAAGTTGGGATGCTGAAACACTAAAAACTAATGCTTACGTTTTAGATGGGTACAAAATAGTCTGCGTTTGACGTAAGGAACAGAATGTATGTCCATTCTTATATTATTATAAATCAGTCATTTAAAATGCTTTAAAATAGCTCCTACCATGCTGTGCGATCGACCGAAATGTGGAATTAAATTGGCGTGATAGTAAGTCAGGCACCCAAAAGCTATTTGTGGTATTGCTCGACCCGAAATTTATTTATGCATTTACTGTGTTACAGACGTTCGCCGAATTGATTTCGCAATATTTGCAACCAGAAAACGTGATAATATTGCTTATTTTTTTGACTAAGAAGCTAGCTACAGCTTCTAAAACAACTTCTTGCAGAATATTAGGATGAAAAATGGAGAGACACGAGATATTATTTAAGGGAGTCCCGTTTTGAACTTGATAATTGATTAAAACCATCTTTTGGGGGTCATCTAGGTAATAACACAATTTCTGTTCTATTTTTCAGATGTGTACGAAATGGACAACAGATAATTTTCCAAACGCCAAAGAATCCTTTTTTTGCGTCTAAATTATTTTAAGTGATTCTAACACACTCCAAGATTAATTAAACAGTCGAAATAAGTATTACTCGAAGTAAGTCGTACATGGAAAAAATAGCTGTGAAGTAGAGTCTCACTCATCCTGAAAGAACTGATCTTATACCATTTTTAAATTTAGTTTTTTACAAATTAGACACTAATTGGTATGGGAAACTCGGAAGAATACGTTTTGCCTACTTGTCGATTGAAAGGGATTTAGACCAGTTAAGATACTACCTAGCTCATGGTGGGCAGATTACTGTGTGGAAATGTATTGGATTCGTCGGCAAGTACTACTTGATAAGAAATAACTGTCATGTACAACGAAGTTGTGATCATCAGATTGAAAAAACTAATGTTATCCATGCTTACGTTTCAGACGGGTACAATATAGTCTGCATGAAATGTGCGGAATAGAAAGTATACCCATTCTTGAGGTTTATCGATCGAAAAGACATGCAAAATTCCTTTGAATACCTCTTAAGATGCTGGAGGATCGACTGAAATGTGAAAATAAATCTGACTGGCAGTAAGTCCTTTCTTTGTAACACAGACATTGCAAGCTAATGCCATTGGTATTGTTCATCAACTAGAAATTAATTATCCATTTTCCATGTTACAGATGTGTGCCGCATAGACTTCACAGTATTTACAGCAGGAAAACCTGATATTTTTAGAGATTTTTGATTAGTAAATCAGCTGCCAACTAGCAGAATGCAAACGTGACAAAAGGGGAGAGACGAGATATCACCTAAAGGAGCCCATTTTGTATTAGATAACTGAGTAAAACCACATGGTGGTGCTCATCGTATAGTTACTAAATTATCTTGGTTTTATTTTTACACGGATGCGAAATGGACAATAGATTTGCAAGACGTAAAAGAATCTGATTCTGTTGGTTTTGTGATTGAAAGTGCAGCTACATTATTTTAAGTGATACTAGCACACTACAAAATAAATTAAACAATCTAAATCAATCACACTCGAAGGTAAGTCGTACTTCTGTCTGAAAACCCTTGAAGTGAATCTCTTTATGTCCCTCATCTTACATAAACTACTTTTTTTATATCTTACATGGGTAAAAATTAGACTGAGCTGGTTTGGGAAAGTCAGAAGAACACATCTCTGCTACCTCGTTGATTGGGAGGGATTTAAACCAGTTAAAATAGTACCCAGCTCATTGCGAAGCAGTTTAATGAGTGGAAATGTAATGGACTAGTAGGCAAGTCCTACTTCACAAGAAATAACTGTCATGTAGGACAAAGTTACGATGCTCATGTTTTAAAAACTAATCTTATCGGTGCTCTCTTTTCAGATGGTTTCAAAACAGTTTGCAAGGGATGTGGGAAATATAAAAATAAACTTATTCTTGACGATCATCTATCAAAAAGTCATCGAAAACTCTTTGAAATTATTCCCACCATGCTACACGATCGGCTGGAATGCAGAAATAAATCGGACTGGCATTTAAGTTATACTTTTTAACACATAGTTTTAGGCAAATAAATCAGCAGGTCCGGATAGAATGCCATTTCGATTTCACAAAGAGTGCTCTACGGCATTGTCCTGTCTCCTAGCTTGCCCAGCACAAAGTCCCAAGCGACTGAAAAAAAAGCGCATGTAACTCCAGAATATAAGAAGAGTAAAAGAACGGACCCACAAAATTACAGACTACCATCCCTAATTTCTGTTTGCAGTAGAATCCTTGAACATTTTCTGAGTTCGAATATAATTAACGTTCTTAAGACTGAGATGCTTATGTCCAGGAATCAGTACGGTTTTAGAAAACATCGCTTGGGCGGAGCTTAACTTGCCTTTTTCTCAGACGGTGTACTGACAACTGTGGATGAATGACAACAGGCAGAATACGTATTTCCAAATTTCCGGAAAGCACTTGAGACGGTGCCCCATTGTAGACTGTTAACGAAGGTACGAGCATATGAATTAAGTTCACATACATGTGAGTGCCTCCAAGTCTTCTTAAGTAAAAGAACCCAGTTTACCGTCCACGACGACGAATGTTCATCAGAGACAAGGGCGTCTCCTGGAGTGCCCTAGAGAACTATGTTAGGACCGCTCTTGTTCTCTATAGACATAAATGATTTGGCGGACAGAAGGGGAGCAATTTGTGGTTGTTTGCTTTTGATGCCGTGGTGTACGGTAAGGTGTCCACGTTGGATGACTGTAGGAAGATACAAGACGACAGACAAAATTTGCAGTTGTGTGATGAATCGCAGCTAGCTCTAAATGCGGAGAAATTTAAGTTAATGTGGATGAGTAGTTCGGATACAGTCTTACTAGCGTACTGCTTGACACAGCCAAGTCGTTTAATTATTAGGGCGTAATGTCACAAACCTATATGAGGTAAAATGAGGATGTGTGAACTGTGTTAGGGAAGGCCAATGGTCGACTTCGGTTTGTTGGTAGGCATGTCGTTTTTCTCTCGTAACATTTGCGAGTGGAATAGGATAGAAAATGACAAGCAGTGGTACAGGGTACCCTCTACCACCCATTGTAGGATGGCTTGCGGAGTATCTATAATACATGTACACTCATGCTCATAAAGTAAGAATTCCAGAATGTGGTGCCATAGAACATGGCACTACACAAAACTGGCGCTAATAGCAAAGGCACATAGGGAACACACACGACAAAGATCTGTAAGTCTACGGTATTGGTGATAAGTTGAGAAAACCGTGCCGAAACACACGTGCTACAAAACGCCACTGTTTCCGCGCGTGTACCCCGACATCAATATGGGATATGATCACCATGCACACGTACACAGGCCGCACAGCGGGTTGGCATACTATGGGTCAAGTGGTCGAGCAGGTGCTGGGGTATAGCCTCCCATTCTTGCACCAGTACCTGTCGGATATCCTGTAGTGTCGTAGGCGTTTGAAGACGTGTAACGATACGTCGACCGAGAGCATCCCAGACGTGCTCGATGGGGTTTGGGCCTGGAGAACAGGCAGGCCACTCCATTCGCTTGATATCTCCACGATGGCAGCTCGGTGGGACCGTGCTTTATCATCCATCAGGAGGAAGGTGGGACCCACTACACCCAGAAAAGGCGGAAATACTGGTGCAAAATGATGTTCCGATACACCTGACCTGTTACAGTTCCTCTGTCAAAGACATGGAAGGGTGTACGGGCACCAATCGTAATCCCACCCCACACCATCAAACCACGACCTCCATACAGGTGCCTTTCAAGGACATTAAGGGGTTTGCATCTGGTTCTTGGTTCACCCCAGATGAAAACCCGGCGAGAATCACTGTTCAGGCTATACCTGGACTCGTCCGTGAACGTAACCTGGGACCACGGTTCCAATGACCATTTACTGTGTTCTTGACACCAGGATTTACGAGCTCTCCTGTGACCAGGGGTCAGTGGAATGCACCTCGCAGGTCTCCGGGCGAATAAACTATCTCTGTTCAGTCGTCTGTAGACTGTGAGTCTGGAGAGAACTGTTCCAGTGGCTGCAGTAAGGTCCCGAGCAAGGCTACCTGCAGCACTCCGTGGCCGTCTGCGGGCACTGATGGTGAGATACCGGTCATCTTGTGGTGTTGTACACTGTGGACGCCCCGTACTGTAACACCTGGATACGTTTCCTGTCTGCTGCAATCGTTGCCAAAATCTTGAGATCACACTTTGTGGCACACGGAGGGCCCGTGCTACGACCTGCTGTGTTCGACCAGCCTCCAGTCGCCCTAGTATTCTAACCCTCATAACGTCATCAATATGTGTTCTTTGAGCCATTTCCAACACACAGTCACCATTAGCACGTCTGAAAACGTCTGCACACTTACTCGTTGCACCGTACTCTGACATGCACCAACACAACTCTGCTTATGTGGACTGCTGCCAGCGCCACCGTGCGACGACCGCAGGTCAAATGCACCGCATGGTCATACCCCGAGGTGATTTAAACTCGCAAACCGCCCACCACAGCGTTGTTTCACCATGTATCAGCAGTATTCTTAATTTATGAGCGTGAGTGTAGATGAAGAGTGCTTGCAAGCAAAATCCGTTGGAGTTACTCATCGACCTGATAATAACTTATACATTTTCTACGTTTCAGATATGTGCAGTATTGACTGCATAGTGTTTAAAACAGCAAAACGTGATTTCTTTGCAGATTTTTTGATTAAGAATTCACCTACAGCTTGTAAGGCAATCTCTAGCTCAATGCAAGGCTGAAAAAGGGGGCAGATCGGATATTATCTAAGGCAGTCCCACTTTGTATCAGACAACTGAGTAAAACGACCTGGTGTTTCTCCATGTAGACTGTATTGTATTGTATTGCATGGAACTGGAGTCCTAGAAACGACAATGAGGCTTCGTCACCGGCATAGCCCTCAGTGGTTCCCAACCCCACCGCCGCCCCACACCGAACCAAGGGTTACTGTGTGGTTCGGCTCCCAGTGGATCCCCCACCCCTGGGAACATCTCACACCAAACGAGTGTAACCCCCATGTTTGCGTGGTAGAGTAATTATGGTGTACGAGTCCGCCAGGCGGATTCGTGCAGGGGACCGGCACGCCTTCCCGCCTGGAAAACAGTGCGTTAGAGCACACGGCTAACCGCGCTGGCAATCATGTAGATACTAATTTTAATTTTTTTTTATTTTGCAGATCAGTACGAAATGGACATCAGATGCAAAAGAAGATCTGTCTGCTGGTTTCGTGATTAAAAATACAGCTGCAAGATAAATCAAACAGTCGAAATCAATCACACTCGAAGGTAAGTCGTACTTACTCTCAAAAAGCTGTGAAGTGTAATCTCTTTATGTTTCTCATCCTGCAAAAACTAATCTTATTCATCTTATATATTTTACATGGGTACAAATTAGACTGCAGCTGGATTGGATGAGTCAGAAGAGCACTTCATACTGTCTTGTTGATTGAGAGGGTTTTAAACCAGTTAAAATACTACCCAGCACATTGCGAGGCCGTTTAACGAGTGAAAATGTTTTGGACTCGTATTTAACTTCTACTTCACAATAAATAACTGTCGTGTAGAACAAAATTGTGATGCTCATGCTGAAAAACCTAATCTATGCTTACGTTTGAGATGGGTATAAAATAGCGCGCAAGGAAAAACTCATTCTTGATGATTATCACTCAAAAAGTCATCTAAAACTGTTTAAAATGGCTCCCACGATGCAACGCGATAGGCATAAATGTGGAAATAATTCCGAATGGCGGGTGAGTCGTACAATGTAACACGCAGTTTGGAAGCAAAGTTCATTGGTGTTGCTCATCACCCAGAAAATTATTTATATATTTTCTTTGTTTCAGATGTGCGGAGAATTGGCAGCATAGTCTTTGAAAGATGAAAACATGATATTTCTTACAAATTTTTTGATTATGAATTCAACTTCAGTTTGTAAAGCGCACTGTAGCAGAACGCAAGTCTGTCAAAAGGGGAGGACGAAACGTTGTTTAAGGGAATCCCGTTTTATATTAGATAATTTAATAAAACCGTCTGGTGGTGCTAAAGCTGTAGATACTAATTCATCTGTTTTTTATAATTCAGATGTGTACTAAAACGGACAACAGAAGATTTTCAAGAGGCAAGAGAAGCTAATTCGGATGTTTTCGTGATTAAAATGAACTTAAATTATTTTAGGTGAGACTATCACAATGCAAGACAAATTAAACGGTCGGAATCAATCGCACTCGGAGCAAGTCATATTTTGTCAAAAAAGCTGTGAAGTAGAATCTCCTTATGCAGTTCATCCTGCAAAATCTAACCCTATATTTTTGTTGTTTTAAATGGTTCAGATTAGACTGCTACTGATTTTCGAAACTCAGAAGAACACATACCTTCTGTCTTGTTGGCTGAAAGGGATTTCAACAGGTTGAAATACTACCAACCTCATTGTAAGGCAGATTAATGAGTGAAAATGTATTGGACTCTTAGGTAAGTTCCACTTCAGAAGAAATTATTGTCGTATAGCACAAAGTTTTGATTCTTATGCTTTAGAAACTAATTTTATCTATGCCTACGATTTACATGAGTACAAAATTGCGCGCAAGAGATGCCCGAAATATACTCACTTTCGAGGATTAACGATCAAAGATTCATCTAAAACTCTTTAAAATAGTTCCACCATGCTACGCGATCGACTGAAATGTGGAACCAAATTTAACTGACTGGTAAGTCGTACTTTGTACCACATAGTTAGCAATCAAAATGTGTTGGAGCTGCTCATCGACCAGATAATAATTTATACGTTTTCACTGTTTCAGATATGTGCCGAATTGGCTACATAATATTTGCTACAGGCAAAATCGATATTTGTAGATTTTTTGATTAAGAAGTCAGTTGCAGCTTACAAGAATTCAAGGCTGACAAAATGTGTGTCCCGGTTGGTATCAAATAATTGAATAAAGCCAGATGGTGGTGGTCAACTCGTAGCTACCAATTTAACCACTTTTTATTTTTCAGATGGAGAACAAAATTCTGCAAGACGAAAAAGAAGCTGGTTCTGCTGTGTTAGTGATTAAAAATGCAGCTAAATTATTTTAAGTGATAGTAGCACACTGCGTGGTAAATTGAGCATTGGAACTCAAAAGTAAGTTGTACTGTGTCTGAAAAAGCTGTAAAGTAGAACCTCTTTACGTCGCTCATCTTGCAAAAACTAATCTTATACATTTTTTGTATTGTAGATTGTTACAAATTAGGCTGCAGCTGGTTTTGGGGAGTCAGAGGAACACATTTCTGCTATTGAAAGCGTTTTATACCAGTTAAAATACTTCCCAGCACACTGAGAGGCACTGAGTGAAATGCATTGGACTTGTGGATAAGTCTTACTTCACTAGAAGTATCTGTTCTATAGAACAAAGTTGTGATGCTCATGCTGTAAAAACTAATCTAGACATGCTTACGTTTCAGATGGGTACAAAATAGATTGAAGAGCCAAAGCAACTGGTATACCTGTGTAATATTGTGTACGACCCCAGCGAGCACGCACAAGTTTTGAGTTTTGTTTTGCTTTAGGGCATAAAAACAACTGGGGTCATACGCGCCCAAGTCAAAACTATAGAACACGATATCATAGAGGGGTTAAAAACGACTATACGTCAGTCACAAGTGACATAATAGAAGACACCTAAAAACAGGCACCTGGAAAAAGGGCTAAAAAAGACACCATACAGAAATGGAGGGAACTGACGCGATGAATCCTGCAGAGCTGTCCACAAATCCGTAAGAGTACGATGGGGTGGAGATCTGTTCTGAACAGCCAGTTGCAAGGCATCAAAGATATGCTCAATAATGCTCGTGTCTGGGGATTCTGGTGGCCTGCGAAAGTGTTTAAACTCAGAAGAGTGCTCCTGGAGCCACAGTGTAGCAATTCTGGGCATGTGGGGTGTCGCATTGTCCTGCTGGGATTGACCAAGTCCGTAGGAATGCACAATGTATATGAATAGATGCAAGTGATCAGGACGGGATGCATACGTACGTGTCACCCATGAGAGTCGTATCTTGACGTACCATTTCACTTCAAATCCACACGCCCCACACCATTACAGGGCCTGCACCAGCTTGAACAATCCCCTGCTGAAATGCAGCGTCCATGGATTCATGAGGTTGTCTCCATACCCGTAAGCTTCCATCTGCTCGATAGAATTTGAAACGAGACTCGTCCGACCAGGCAACATGTCTCCGGTCATCAACAGTCCAATGTCGGTGTTGTCGGGCCCAGGGAAGGCGTAAAGCTTTGTGTCATGCAGTCATCAAGGGTACACGAGTGGGCCTTCGGCTCCGAAAGCCCATATCGATAATATTTCTCTGAATTGTTCGCATGCTGACACTTGTTGATGGACCAGCATTGATATGTGTAGCAATTTGCGGAAGGGTTACACTCCTGTCACGTTGAACGACTCTCTTCAGCCGTCGCTGGACCCGTTCTTGAAACATCATTTTCCGGGCGCAGCGATGTTGGAGATGTGATGTTTTACCGGATTCCTGATATTCACTGTACACTCGTGAAATAGCCGTACGGGAAAATCTCCACTTGATCTCTACCTCGAGATGCTGCGTCCCATCGCTCGTGCGGCAAGTATAACTCCACGTTCAAACTCACTTGATAACCCGCCATTATCGCATCAGTAACCGATCTAACAACTGCGCCAGATACTAGCTGTCGTATGCAGGGTGGTCCATTGATCTTGACCGCGCCAAATATCTCACGAAATAAGCATCAAACGAAAAAACTACAAAGAACGAAACTTGTCTAGCTTGAAGGGGGAAACCAGATGGCGCTATGGTTGGCCCGTTAGATGTCGCTGACATAGGTCAAACGGATATCAACTGCGTTATTCTTTTAAAAACAGGAACCCCCATTTTTATGACATATTCGTGTACTACGTAAAGAAATATGAAGGTTTCAGTTGGACCACTTTCTTCGCTTTGTGATAAATGGCGCTGTAATAGTCACAAACATATGGCTCACAGTTGGTAACAGGTAGGTTTTTTAAATTAAAATACAGAATGTAGGTACGTTTGAACATTTTAATTGGGTAGTTCCAATGTGATACATGTACTTTTGTAAACTTATCATTTCTCAGAACGCATGCTGTTACAGCGTGATTACCTGTAAATACCAAATTAATGCAATAAATGCTCAAAATGATGTCTGTCAACCTCAATGCATTTGGCAATACGTGTAACGACATTCCTCTCAACAGCGAGTAGTTCGCGTTCCGTAATGTTCGCACATGCATTGACAATTCGCTGACGCATGTTGTCAGACGTTGTCGGTGGATCACCATAGCAAATATCCTTCAACTTTCCCCACAGAAAGAAATCCGGGGCCGTCAGATCCGGTGAACGTGCGGACCATGGTATGGCGCTTCGACGATAAATCCACCTGTCATGAAATATGTATTCAATACCGCTTCAACCGCACACGAGCTATGTGCCGAACATCTATCATGTTGTAAGTACGAGTCGCCATTCTGTCATGCAGTGAAACATCTTGTAGTAACATCGGTAGAACATTACGTAGGAAATCAGCATACATTGCACCATTCAGATTGTCACCGATAACATGGGGGCCAATTATCGTTCCTCCCATACTGCCGCACCATACATTAACCCGCCAAGGTCGCTGATGTTCCACTCGTCGCAGCCATCGTGGGTTTTCCGTTACCCTATAGTGCATATTATGCCGGCTTACGTTACCGCTGTTAGTGAAAGACGCTTCGTCGCTAAATAGAACGCGTGCAAAAAATCTGTCGTCGTACCGTAATTTCTCATTTGCCCAGTGACAGAACTGTACACGACGTTCAAAGTCGTCGCCATGCAATTCCTGGTGCATAGAAATATGGTACGGGTGCAATCGATGTTGATGTAGCATTATCAAACCGACGTTTTTGAGATTCCCGATTCTCGCGCAATTTGTCTGCTACTGATGTGCGGATTACCCACTTTTTTTTTTTGGTCATCAGTCTACTGACTGGTTTGATGCGGCCCGCCACGAATTCCTTTCCTGTGCTAACCTCTTCATCTCAGAGTAGCACTTGCAACCTACGTCCTCAATTATTTGCTTGACGTATTCCAATCTCTGTCTTCCTCTACAGTTTTTGCCCTCTACAGCTCCCTCTAGTACCATGGAAGTCATTCCCTCATGTCTTAGCAGATGTCCTATCATCCTGTCCCTTCTCCTTATCAGTGTTTTCCACATATTCCTTTCCTCTCCGATTCTGCGTAGAACCTCCTCATTCCTTACGGTATCAGTCCACCTAATTTTCAACATTCGTGTATAGCACCACATCTCAAATGCTTCGATTCTCTTCTGTTCCGCTTTTCCCACAGCCCATGTGTCACTACCATACAATGCTGTACTCCAGACGTACATCCTCAGAAATTTCTTCCTCAAATTAAGGCCGGTATTTGACATTAGTAGACTTCTCTTGGCCAGAAATGCCTTTTTTGTCATAGCGAGTCTGCTTTTGATGTCCTTGCTCCGTCCGTCATTGGTTATTTTACTGCCTAGGTAGCAGAATTCCTTAACTTCATTGACTTCGTGACCATCAATCCTGATGTTAAGTTTCTCGCTGTTCTCATTTCTACTACTTCTCATTACCTTCGTCTTTCTCCGATTTACTCTCAAACCATACTGTGTACTCATTAGACTGTTCATTCAGTTCAGCAGATCGTTTAATTCTTCTTCACTTTCACTCAGGATAGCAATGTCATCAGCGAATCGTATCATTGATATCCTTTCACCTTGTATTTTAATTCCACTCCTGAACCTTTCTTTTATTTCCATCATTGCTTCCTCGATGTACAGATTGAAGAGTAGGGGCGAAAGGCTACAGCCTTGTCTTACACCCTTCTTAATACGAGCACTTCGTTCTTGATCGTCCACTCTTATTATTCCCTCTTGGTTGTTGTACATATTGTATATGTCTCTCCCTATAGCTTACCCCTACTTTTTTCAGCATCTCGAACAGCTTGCACCATTTTATACTGTCGAACGCTTTTTCCAGGTCGACAAATCCTATGAACGTGTCTTGATTTTTCTTCAGCCTTGCTTCCATTACTAGCCGTAACGTCAGAATTGCCTCTCTCGTCCCTTTACTTTTCCTAAAGCCAAACTGATCGTCACCTAGCGCATTCTCAATTTTCTTTTCCATTCTTCTGTATATTATTCTTGTAAGCAGCTTCGATGCTTGAGCTGTTAAGCTGATTGTGCGATAATTCTCGCACTTGTCAGCTCTTGCCGTCTTCGGAATTGTGTGGATGATGCTTTTCCGAAAGTCAGTTGGTGTATCGCCAGACTCATATATTCTACACACCAACGTGAATAGTCGTTTTGTTGCCACTTCCCCCAATGATTTTAGAAATTCTGATGGAATGTTATCTATCCCTTCTGCCTTATTTGGCGGTAAGTCCTCCAAAGCTCTTTTAAATTCCGATTCTAATACTGGATCCCCTATCTCTTCTAAATCGACTCCTGTTTCTTCTTCTATCACATCAGACAAATCTTCACCCTCATAGAGGCTTTCAATGTATTCTTTCCACCTATCTGCTCTCTCCTCTGCATTTAACAGTGGAATTCCCGTTGCACTCTTAATGTTACCACCGTTGCTTTTAATGTCACCAAAGGTTGTTTTGACTTTCCTGTATGCTGAGTCTGTCCTTACGACAATCATATCTTTTTCGATGTCTTCACATTTTTCCTGCAGCCATTTCGTCTTAGCTTCCCTGCACTTCCTATTTATTTCATTCCTCAGCGACTTGTATTTCTGTATTCCTGATTTTCCCGGAACATGTTTGTACTTCCTCCTTTCATCAATCAACTGAAGTATTTCTTCTGTTACCCATGGTTTCTTCGCAGCTACCTTCTTTGTACCTATGTTTTCCTGCCCAACTTCTGTGATGGCCCTTTTTAGAGATGTTCATTCCTCTTCAACTGTACTGCCTACTGCGCTATTCCTTATTGCTGTATCTATAGCGTTAGAGAACTTCAAACGTATCTCGTCATTCCTTAGTACTTCCGTATCCCACTTCTTTGCGTATTGATTCTTCCTGACTAATGTCTTGAACTTCAGCCTACTCTTCATCACTACTATATTGTGATCTGAGTCTATATCTGCTCCTGGGTACGCCTTACAATCCAGTATCTGATTTCGGAATCTCTGTCTGACGATGATGTAATCTAATTGAAATCTTCACGTATCTCCCGGACTTTTCCAAGTATACCTCCTCTTGTGGATCTTGAACAGGGTATTCGCTATTACTAGCTGAAACTTGCTACAGAACTCAATTAGTCTTTCTCCTCTTTCATTCCTTGTCCCAAGCCCATATTCTCCTGTAACCTTTTCTTCTACTCCTTCCCCTACAACTGCATTCCAGTCGCCCATGACAATTAGATTTTCGTCCCCCTTTACATACTGCATTGCCCTTTCAATATCCTCATACACTTTCTCTATCTGTTCATCTTCAGCTTGCGACGTCGGCATGTATACCTGAACTATCGTTGTCGGTGTTGGTCTCCTGTCGATTCTGATTAGAACAACCCGGTCACTGAACTGTTCACAGTAACACACCCTCTGCCCTACCTTCCTATTCATAACGAATCCTACACCTGTTATACCATTTTCTGCTGCTGTTGATATTACCCGATACTCGTCTGACCAGAAATCCTTGTCTTCCTTCCACTTCACTTCAGTGACCCCTACTATACCTAGATTGAGCCTTTGCATTTCCCTTTTCAGATTTTCTAGTTTCCCTACCACGTTCAAGTTTCTGACATTCCACGCCTCGACTCGTAGAGCGTTATCCTTTCGTTGATTACTCAGTCTTTTTCTCATGGTAACCTCCCCCTTGGCAGTCCCCTCCCGGAGATCCGAATGGGGGCTATTCTGGAATCTTTTGCCAATGGAGAGATCATCATGACACTTCTTAAATTACAGGCCACATGTCCTGTGGATACACGTTACGTGTCTTTAATGCAGTGGTTTCCATTGCCTTCTGCATCCACATGTCGTTGATCATTGCTGATTCTTCCGCCTTTAGGGGCAATTTCCCACCCCTAGGACAAGAGAGTGCCCTGAACCTCTATCCGCTCCTCCGCCCTCTTTGACAAGGCCGTTGGGGCAGAATGAGGCTGACTTCTTATGCCGGAAGTCTTCGGCCGCCAATGCTGATTAGCCACGACAGCAGTTAAAACACCTGCTTGGGCATCATCATTTGTTGCAGGTCGTGGCTGACGTTTCACATGTGGCTGAACACTTCCTGTTTCCTTAAATATCGCAACTATCCGGCGAACGGTTCGGACACTTGGATGATGTCGTCCAGGATACTGAGCAGCATACATAGCACACGCCCGTTAGGCATTTTGATCACAATAGCCATACGTCAACACGATATCGACCTTTTCCGCAATTGGTAAACGGTCCATTTTAACACAGGTAATGTATCACGAAGCAAATACCGTCTTCAATGGCGGAATGTTACGTGTTACCACGTACTTATACGTTTGTGACTATTACAGCGCCATCTATAACAAAGTGAAAAACAATGGTCCAAATAAAACATTCACATTTCTTTACTTACTAAACGAATATGTAATAAAAATGGGTGTTCCTGAACCGTGGTTTATTTTCAAAGAATATTCTTAAGAATTTATTTTATTTACTACCGACTCATCAAGAACATTAGCACATTTAATCACACTATGTAAGCATGGAAGTAGTTGCCAGGGAGTAACTGATGAAATCATAACCAAATTCCTTTTAACAAATGGGAATTTTACTCACTTTAATAGTGCCTAAAAGCATTTTTTAAAAGAAACAGATTAAAAATTATAATAAGAAAGCAGCCTCTAAATATCAAAATATCAAAGTTACAATTTATTCAGAGGCAGAATGAAACAAGTTTTGACTGTATGACCTTTCGGGCATAGAACCTTGCCGCTCCCTTTTGACACAGGCGTAGTTACGACCGCTCACAACAGCCTCTGGAAGACAATACTGGTGTAAATCTGCAACACACCAGATAGTTTTAAACTAACAGTTTTAACAATTTACAGAAGCACACAAACTATGCACCCCCCCCCCCCCCCCCCCCGGTAGGTGTGATGGAAATGGTACAAAATACTAACAATTAAAATATTAACCTTGCCACCGAAGCTGCAACTTGATTTTAACTTCTAAGGAAAGTCTTACGGTGAAAGGGTGGCAACTTTATATAATAAAATGATCATTTAAATAAGCCCATGAAAAGCAATCTTAAATAAAATTCTGCGAGGTTGGCCAAACAATAGTTAAGATGCTGTACAGTACACACATACCGCCTCTCAAGATCATAGGCAATAATATCAAAGTTTCCAAAGATCAAAACATATTTCAGGAACTAGGCTGTTACACTCCAAGCAATAAATTCGTTAACCCACCAAATCCAACAAACATGACAGAGACAGCTACTAACGTACGGTAGATTGATAGGGAGATTACCAAACAACCCGAACCGCGTGTTGCTCTAAACCGCCCCTACTCCACAAGGGAAAAATGAACCACCCAATAAACAACCACCTTCCCACGGGTGGGCAAACGGAGAAGAATGGTGGAACGACCCCAAATCAAAACGGCTGGTGACCTCACCAAGAAAACAAGTAGAATTTAACAAGAGTAAATCAAACAACATATCACCAATCACTTAACTTCTAATAAACTGCGATATCTCGAGAAGACCTGGCGCAGCACCCCCCAAATCGCTCTCCCGAACCGCCCGCTGCCAGCCGCTTCAACGGACGCAGGAAGGCGCGCCGATCTCCCGTCTCACGGCGTCGCAGCTCATACCGGCCAGACTGATGGCGTGGGTTGACTCCTGTTGCTCTCGTGTCGACCGCGAAGTCACTACCCCTCGCTATACGGCGCTGCCCACTGGACTCACGTGGCGACCTCACATTCGCCGACGCTCAAGACGGACAAGTCATCTTGTGTCCCAGTGCGCGACCGACCAACTGATCGACCCAACCGCCAATGACCATTGCCTGAGCAAACTCGAGCAGACTGGCGGCCTAACGCCCAGACTCAGATGCAGGAACTAAGCCCCGACCGGGCGCCCACTCGCTTAGTTCTCTTACTGGCGGAGTGGAAAGTCATTTTGCCGGCTTTAAAGGTTGATCCGAACGACAGACATACTAGTACTCCGAACGACAGACAGACACTAACTGCCTAACAAATGCGGACGAGAGACAGACTAGCAAGCTGGGGGACGAGAGACTCACCAAGACTCCGACTGGCGAGCTCATAGCGCCCCTTAAATGCACGTGAACAGGCAACCTTTTCCCCTTTACTACCAGAGGGAGACACCAAAGCTGCGATTGCCACAGCGGCGCCACCGCCAGAAACGGAGGGCGACTGCTTCACACTACGCGCTGCGGCGCGCTCTTCAAAACAGCAATTTTTACCACGGCTCAGTTCCTATTTAAAAAAAAACCACAATTGATATCCGTTTGACCTATGGCAGCGCCATCTAGCGAGCCAACCATAGCGCCATCCGGTTTCCCCCTTCAAGCTATAGGAGTTTCGTTCTTTGTAATTTTTTCGTTTGATGCTTATTTCGTGAGATTTTTGGCCGTCACTATCAACTGCAGCCATAGTGTCTAAAATTGAGTTGGTGTCCGTTTTTGACCGTAACACTGGCAGAAAGTTTTGGTACATATAATACCGGTAGATTTTTAACCTGAATTCTTTTGTTTTCCTTATCATCCAGCAACAAACTGACATAACCCATACGTTCTACAGGAAGCGGTGTGTCGCTGGGAAAGGTTATCTTATGTGTTAGTGGGATTCGTATAGCATACATCGAGTCAAATTGATTAGTCATGAGTATTTTGTACTTGGAACCATATGTCCGGTACACTGGATACGAAGAAATTTTAAATCCAGGGACGAAACGTTTATCTTCTGCACATTTATTTGTTATCTTTTTCTTCTTTACGTGGCACTGTCTGGGAATGTACTCGAATTTGCGGCACCTGGAGCATAGTGGCCCCTTATTTCCTTTCGCTATGTTTTCCTTGTCCATCTGTTTTCCCTGAACACACCTTTTCCCTATAAGGAATACCGTCGTCCCTGGGTCTGTTTCTTCATGTAAAAAATTTCTTTTAATGAGATCTGCAGTGATTTTTATTCCTGAGCTTTCAATTCCCATTATCATCGGTTTAGATGTTTCAGGCAAACCAGGCAACATTACTGATCCAATCCACTCATCATTGACATAAAATTTAATATTTCTTAATTTATGAGCGATTGAGATGATTTTGTTCACAGTTTTAGACGATTCCAAAGTAGTGGTAAAAAGATCTCTCACATAACATCCACGATATAAATTTTATCTACAGTGCGACGAGAGGAAATTATGCCTCTAACAGTTATAAACAAAATATTAATTATTTATGTAATATTTTACGATGTAATTGGACATATCGATGTGTATTATACAAAGAGAATGATAATTGTAATTTCCTGTTATAATCTGCGTTCGTCTTCGTTTGTTTTTACCTTTTTTCGGTTGGCTTTTGTAGGTTGCGGACGCAAGACGCATATCAAACTGAGGTCTGTCAATAAATTGTAATTATTTGTTAATTATTACTTGAGAATAGAGTTCCTTGTTATTATTAATATGTGTGAATAATTATTTGTAACTTTAATTCCTCTCCGAATAAGTATTATCCGTGTTAATTATTTCTTTCTGCTGCAAGGAACGCAGCCATTGATGGTAGCAATTTGTACTGCATTTTTATCTGTGTTTCCTACGAAAGTATCAAAGGTTTGCTTGATGAAAATTAGTCTAAATAGTGCACAATATAAAAGTTTAATAAGCATTAATTCAAATACTTATTCTGTTAAAAGGAAATTTGCTCTAACAATAGAAAGTCTCTGTCAATTGATATTCTTCACGGGTTTGCAGCCGGATAATGTCGTCGTCCAGACACAATATTTCGGCGGACCAGCTGACCGCCATCTTCAGGTAAGTTAATGCTAGTGCACTGCCTCGCCGGAACTGAATTCCAGCCACAACGACGGAAACCTTTATACACCATGAAGAGAGCACCGCGCGTGAGCGAGATGATGGGCAGCGCCTCCAGGTGTCTACTTGCCGCCTTTTTTGTGTGTCTGTGTGTGTGCAAATAATAACCACCAATCACCACCAATATCCCCTGAGTTTATTCCTCTCAATTCTGAAGGTAATTTAATGTTGTGGTGGAGGTGTTTCGCTGTAAACTTACATCCGTTTATCGTAGTAAACCCACAGAACTTTAACGTCATATCGTGCTTTGTTACTGTTAAGTAAAACATATTTCTAACCGAACAATCGATGCGTTCTTTCAATCAACTTGTTTTATCGCCAATTTAATTCGTTGCCTCTTTACTGGTCACACAATCTATCCATCTCTTCCTAAAGATGTTTCTGCAACATCACATTCTAAACGCTCCTATTCTGATCATGTCTCCACTGTAGTACCTCAAGTTGCAATACTACATTCTAAAAGCCCGTATACTTGTTATGTCTGTCCTGTAGTACATCAAGGTATTGTAGCAGGTGTTTATTGAAAGTGGACGAAATATGTTTAATAATTTGATCCAACTGACATTATTAGATCCGTAATTTCAACGGAAATCCGTAACTGTAATCGAAAATGTAAGTTAAAGTTAATTAGTATCTCTCTCTTTGTCAGGAGACTGGACAGTGATTCACTCGTGAGCTCTACACGCCTCTTGTACGTCAGAGAGAAGCCTCTGAGTTACAATACGGTATTCGGTGAAGCAGAAATGCCGCAGAGACTGCACAAAGGGCAGCTAAGAGTGCTAAAAGTGAACGAGGCAGCAGGCCGTCACGGATTCCTGTTCGGTTTTATGAGAGGCTATCGAAAAGTTTCCCTTTGAGTGCGCTGCTGCAGCGTATATGCAACGTAGCGCGACTCCGATGCGGGTATGTAAGTACTGGGATTAGTAGCATTCGTGTCCTCCCGATGTGCGTGTGGCAAATGAGGAAACGTGAACTATTTCGACATTATTACCAAAAGGTTCAAACAGGATTATCGTGCTGTTGTTCTTTTCTTGGCTGCAGAACAACAAACACCGATAGACATCTATCGGAGAATGAAGAGAAAACCACTGCTGTGGCATGGTACGCCAAGTTCTGTGTTGCGTGCTGCTGCTTCATGATAACGCACGTCTCTATATCGCAAATGCCAACTCAAGTGGGCGATACTCGAGCGCTCGGCCTAAAATTTTGGCCTCTCCTGATGCGATTATCAGTCCTTCGGTCCCCTAAAAAAGGCCTTGATGGGTCTACGATTCCTGTAGGACGAGGATTTGCAGCAAGCAGTTACGGACTTCTTCACACAGCAGGACACTGTGTTTTACCAAACGGATATCTTCAATCTGGTGCGTCCCTGGGGATGGCTATCTCAGTGGTCACGGCGATTTTTCCTGATTGGCATACCGATTCTGGACTGTGCGGCCTTCTAACGGAAACTCTTTGATCGTCTATTATACACTGAATGCGCCGCGGAGCAACCTTCATTGCTATAGTTGAATTCTTTTATCTTGGCGGTTCGCGCATGCCCGCCCAGACGCGGGAGATTGCTGCGTTGCCAGTTGCACGCGCCAAGCAAACTTACTTTTAGGGGGGAGCGCGCAGTTTATTAACCCTTTCGCTGCTACATAGATGTGCTCCCCGCATTCCGTGCTGTGCGCGATTTTATCATCACTGCACTGCTCGCCTGTGCAGACACACGGTGTTCCGACTGCTTTGACACACTTATCATTCGATTTCACAAAAACTATTTGGCCCAAAAATTTGATTGTTATTCATCTTCTTGACTGATACCTTCCTCCCATAAATGACTTCATTTTGTTTCGGTGTTCAACGCAGTTATTGTGCAGCACTGAATGCAGTAAACCATTGCACGAAATTTTGCAGAGGTAAAAGTCCACAGCGTATATTTTCCGTATGGTCGATTTTAGTTGCCACTAGAAATTTCAAATAATTACATTCAAACGAATAAAATTCATGAACTACGACACTTCGATATTGTTTTTAAATAAAGAAAATCTTAAACACCACACAGTGTTTGAACTCAGAACCTTTTACTTAGCAGCAAAGCACCTTAACCATTACACTAATGCAGCTAGTCATTCAACGTTATTCCTGGAGGACTTTAAAGGATCACGCAAAATACCGACAGACACTGTTGGTATGACTATGAAATATTCACGTTTCGTCTAAGTACAATAGGAAATAAACAATTACCACTTTCTTTATTGCGAAAAAGTGGTTAGTGAGAATGAATTTCCTTGCTATCGCCTGATTTAGGATGCTTATTGCTTGTTTGGTTTAGTTAATTAATAGAATATGAAGCAATTGGTATAAAGAATGCTTTTTCCAAACTTTCTTTTATAGAAAGTCTGCTATCAACACATTGCTTTTGTTCAATTACTTTATTTATGACTGAACGGTTCTAAAACTGAAGACACTCGTCCATGCTCTGCACTGCAGCCGAGCTCTGGCAACGTCGTTCTCTGTTAATTGGCTGACTGTGTTTTGTGACGTCAGATGCGCAGAACGAACCTAAACTCGGCCGCCGTCGTAAATGACGCGCACTTTAGCGCAAATTTATTAGGATCTTCCTCCGCTGTGAATAGTCCCGTGTGACTGGAGAGGAGCGTAGGTCACCTCAGTGTACGAAAAGGATGAGACATCGTGTTGTGACGTCCCCTCTCCTCCCTTTTGTTGTCGCTGTTGATGCTGAGCCGCTACTGCTACAGCTCGGTCGGTGGAATGGAGACGCGACGCTCAGTGATGGTTGTCCCCGTCGGATGACGAGGAACAGCACCATAAAATCTCTAAAGAAAATTGTTCCTCACGTAAATTATGGAAGTCCGTTTGCGAGTCCGCACAATCTTCTCAGCGATGCGAACTGATGGTTTTAATTATCTGTTATGGTTTTGTGATGATTTGCTATGTCCGGTTAGTTAGTTATTGTAGTATTGAGTGAATCATTCGTTACCGGCGTCGTTTCACACCACTGGAGTGAGGAAAAATTCATTTGCGGTTCAGTATCAGTAGTAGCTGTTACGTTTCTAGGCAGAATTGTTCGCATCGGCACGACGCAAATCCAGAGATAATCTATAGTGCTATTTTGCTTTCGTGCGTCGTAATATTATTTCGGCAAAACACTCCTTTCAATGCTCAATGTTCATCAAGTCACTCTTTCAATTAAAATGTTCACAGTTAATTAATTTTGATCATCAACTATCACACAGTTCAATTAATGATGGAGCCAACACGTGAGATTTCCATTACTGACGAACAAATTTTATTGTTCCTTCTTAACAGTTAGTTTATAATCATCGCACCACACTCACACAGATAGATCAAATCAATTACGATTCTTTTCAGTCCGGTGATCGTGACAATTACGACAACATTTACAATCGGCGTATTTGTGTTATTTTCGTGCGGTCGTATTAATGTTTCCTACTCAAGGCTAGTCAGGTATTGCAGTCTTCGATACTACGTCTGTTCTTCGTTGTAACTGTTCGCTTTGATGAAGGTTGAGTCCAACAATAATATCTCCAATAATTAAAGTTCATTAACTCGTCGTACACTATCAGAATATCACTTTTGTTTAAGTTCTCAAGTCAGAATAACTGAGAACAAAGTCCACGCATCCCTATCACGCAATAGTACTTTTTTTTTAAATAGAAACAATCTTGTAGCGTTCCGTTTGTAGTACTATAACAAACGGTGCTCTCTCACGACTTGATAGCAAGCAAGCTAGCAAGCAACTAACATTTCCATGATCGAGCATTGTAGACGCACTGAATTTCCTTTTCACCTCGTTTACAACTCTCTTTCACAATAAATGTTATCTCTGACCGACATATTACTCTGGACTTAACTTTCGTCGTACTGATTTGCAGTTATTACTGAGATGCTTGATAGCTAATTAAAAATAACCTTTCTTTCTTTCTTCATTTATATCATCACATACTCAGTAACTATTGAAATTGGTGATCATCAAAACTCGCGACATCCTATCTACCGTGCTCAATACTTAGCATTACGCTACTAGCTGACAAGTAGCTACAACAGCTCCAGAAGTCAACAACCACCTTGAAGTTTTGATATTCTGCTCTCTCACGACGTCTAATAACTACTGAGGTGGCTGATATTGAGTACCTGGCAGTAGATGGCAGCACAATGCACCTAATACGAAAAACGTATGTTTTTGTGGGTGTCCGGATACTTCTGATCAAGTAGTGTTTCACTAATGCGTGATCATAGCCTTGTGAAATGCACAGTTACCTCGCAAGAAGATGCCATTGCCATGGGTGAAGATACCAAGCGTGAAGGAATGCAGGTGGGGCGTAATAAAGATTACGCAGTTGTCGTGGTGTCTTCTAATACTAACACAGGTCTGATGGAAGCCCAGTTGAATGTCCCCCTAGCATAACGCTGCCTTCAACCACTGGCGTCCGTGGCTGGGATGAGACATGTCTGGACACAACATCGACCTGGTGTAACCATATACACTACAGGCCATTAAAATTGCTACACCACGAAGATGACGTGCAACAGACGCGAAATTTAACCGACAGGAAGATGATGTTGTGATATGCAGATGATTGGCTTTCCAGAGCATTCACACAAGGTTGGCGACACCTACAACGTGCTGATATGAGGAAAGTTTCCAACCGATTTCTCCTACACAAACAGCAGTTGACCGGCGTTGCCTGGTGAAACGTTGTTGTGATGCCTCGTGGAAGGAGGAGAAATGCGTACCATCACGTATCCGACTTTGATAAAGGTCGGATTGTAGCCTATCGCGATTGCGGTTTATCGTATCGCGACATTGCTGCTCGCGTTGGTCGAGATCCAGTGACTGTTAGCAGAATATGGAATCGATGGCTTCAGGAGGGTAATACGGAACGCCGTGCTGCATCCCAACGGCCTTGTATCACTAGCAGTCGAGATGACAGGAATCTTATCCGCATGGCTGTAACGGATCGTGCAGCCACGTCTCGATCCCTGAGTCAACAGATGGGGACGTTTGCAAGACAGCAACCATCTGCACGAACAGTTCGACGACGTTTGCAACAGCATGGACTATCAGCTCGGAGACCATGGCTGCGGTTACCCTTGACGCTGCATCACAGACAGGAGCGCCCGCGATGGTGTACTCAACGACGAACCAGGTTGCACGAATGTCAAACCGTAATTTTTTCGGATGAATCCACGTTCTATTTGCAGCATCATGATGGTCGCTTCAGTGTTTGGCGACATCGCGGTGAACGCACATTGGAAGCGTGTATTCGTCATCGCCATACTGGCGTATCACCCAGCTTAATGGTATGGGGTGCCATTGGTTACATGTCTCGGTCACCTCTTGTTCGCATTGACGGCACTCTGAACAGCAGACGTCACATTTCAGATGTGTTACAACCCGTGGCTCTACCCTTCGTTAGACCCCTGCGAAACCCTACATTTCAGCAGGATAATTCACGACCGCATGTTGCAGGTCCTGTACGGGATTTTCTGGATACAGAAAATGTTCGACTGCTGCCCTGGCGAGCACATTCTCCAGATCTCTCACCAATTGAAAACGTCTGATCAATGGCGGCCGATTAACTGGCTCGTCACAATACGCCAGTCACTACTCTTGATGAACTGTGGTATCGTGTTGAAGCTGCATGGGCAGCTGTACCTGTACTTGTAGATTTCTATCTCTTTCCTGATTGTGTTTTCCTCTTTTGCCAGTAGATTTTCATTTTGGCTGACTGTGCTTCTTTTCTCTGCTTTGACCATTTGCAGGCGCGGACGTGGAACGGGCGTAGTAAGCAAAATAAGGTTTTTAGTAAATTTGACTTTTTCTCTGGAAACTTCTCGATCCTGAATGTCATCAAGTGAAATTTTAGCTTCCTGTAAATCCTTTTTAACTTGGCTTGCCCATTTTGAATTCGATTTTGTTTTTGAAATTGATGAATGTATGTGATAACTAAGACTTTGCGGGTTCATTCTTTCCAGATGACCAAAAAACATCATTCTCCGCTACCTCATGCTGGTAACAATGGCTTCTGTATGTTCGTATAATTCACAGTTGTGTCTTCGGTGGAATTCTCCGTTTTCTTTGATAGGGCCAAGGATTTTCCTCAAAATTGTCCGGTCTTTTATTTCAAGTTTTCATAGTGGTCCTTTCTTCGTCATGTTTAAACATTCTGATGCATACAAAGCTGACGGTCTAATTACCGTGTTATAATGACAAAGTTTTAGGTTTAAAGACAGTCTTTTGCTTTTGTATAAGTCTTTGCACACATGAAAAGCACCTTCTAGTTTAGAACACCTACGTTTTACAGCTGCATTTTCTGAACCGTCAGGTGTAATTATTTCTCCAAGATATTTAAATTTCTTCGACTGCTTGATTTTTTCTTGCTGTATTTCAATATGAGGAGGAGCGTGTTTGATGTTTGTGATGAATTCAGTTTTGTTAAATGCTATTTTTAGGCCAGTCTTAGCAGCAATTGATTGTAGGCTGGACATTTGAACCTTAGCTTCGTCAATATTATTTGCAATGAGTGCCAGATCATCAGAAAAAACCGAACAGTTTCCACTATGGCCATTTCTTTTGTGTCCAATTTGAATCCCATAACCTGGCGGTACGGTTGTTTTCCACTCTCTGACTATCTTTTCCAGCACACAGTTGAAAATCAATGGAGAGAGCAGGTCACCTTGTCTCACCCCTCTACAGATTTCAAATGGTTTAAGTTGCTCTGAGCACTATGGGACTTATCTTCTTTGGTCATCAGTCCCCTAAAACTTAGAACTACTTAAACCTAACTAACCTAAGGACATCACACACATCCATGCCCGAGGCAGGATTCGAACCTGCGACCGTAGCGGTCGCGCGGTTCCAGACTGTAGCCACTGCGACCGGCAGATTTCAAATGGTTCTGATAGTTCGCCTTGACCATTGACACTGTGTTATTTAAAGTGGCGTTTATCAGACTGATTTTTTTCCTATCTAGACCAAATTCGGTAAGGGTGTTCTTCATTGTTTCTCTATCAATTGAGTCATACGATTTTTGAAAGTCGACAAAGGCCACAACAACGTTTTTGATCTTGATTTGGCGTATGATATAACATATTTCATGCTATGGATTTGCTCTGCACGGGATTTCTACTCTATTTTATATCAAAATTGGGACTTCCACTCTTCTATCAAAAAAATTTAATTGAAAGATGTGACATATTTACTTGAAGGTAAGACTGGCGGGGAACGACATTTTCGTATGGGCCCTACCGGCTTGTTATGACCCTTGCAGCGCGTCCCTGGAGCCATTAGGTGTCTGCTGTCTTTCCTGTTTGATAACACTGCAAATACAGAAAGAATAGTCTATAATTGGGCGCAATATGGTGCTTTACGCGATTTCCTTTACAGGCGCACTGCACTTTCCCAGAGGTCTTCCAAAAATTCATAATGATCTATGCGCCTTTTGTAGCACAGCTTTTACGTTATCATCTCATTTCAAATCACTTCTTAATACTTATTACCCCTAAATATGCGATATGATGCACACTAAATGTTGAACACAAATTCTGTAATACACTACTGGCCATTAAAATTGCTACACCAAGAAGAAATGCAGATGATAAACGGGTATTCATTGGACATATGTATTTTACTACAACTGACATGTGATTACAGTTTCAAGCAGTTTGTGTGCATAAATCCTGAGAAATCAGTACCCAGAACTACCGCTGTGACAAAAATTGGAATGGTAAGTACTGATTCTCGATATGTAACTATCGTTCCAACAGTCAAACTTGTAGATGGATCAGTATCGAATCTGGGTCTTTTAAGTCACTCCCAAAATAGTGATAGAGAGGAGTTTCTGGACGTTTCCTGAAATATAAAAATGTCTGTCGCACTTAAACTGAACAACGTTTCTACATGTGCATGTATATCCATACTTCGCAAATCACTAAAAAGTGCATGGGAAAGGGTACTTCCCATCGTGCCAGTTATTAGCGCTTCTTCCCGTTCAACTAGCGTATGGAGCACTGGAAGAACCACCAGTTAAGCAACCATGTGCGCTGTCCTCGCAGTCGCAAAAGGAGCGACTCGCATGAGACTGTAGTTCATACGTAGATTCCTCCCTTAATACGGATACCTGGAAATGATTGTTATTGCAGCTGACCAAACATAGTCGCCTCCTTGTTTCCCAGTATAGTGTTATTAAGTCTGAATTGTGGTTACTTAATTTTGCATATTCTTTTAAATGTTCTTTCCTCATGATCGAGCCAATCTTGTGACAAAGAACACATTGTGGATACGACGTGATGGAGATCTCATTCAAGCAAGTGGTCAAACAATGATGTCCAGTGGTCAAGCGGAGTATGGCTGCTGCTTCTCTTCTTGGTCCATCGGGTACTACTGAATCGACCGTGTGGTTTTCCTGATCCTTCCCTCACATGATTTGTTATCGGATCCTTTTAACTGTCCTCGAAATATGTTCTTAAGAGCGCGTTTCACTGCGAAATACAACACTTTAATTTTCCAATCTGTTAAATTTTCTACCCTTTTTGGTTAGAAAATCAGACATTTCATTTACATTTAACACACAGTAAGACGGTAGCACTTGTCAAATTCTCCTTTTGTAGAAATTTATTCTTCTTGGACTTCTTTAACTTTCACGATTTTTGGACGTTGTATTTTGATAAATGCTGATATTGTTGCTATGGAATTACAAAATGTGAATTCTTTGTCGAATGTGTGTAAAAGGTTGCTTAGTTGATTTGTTACAATTCTGATGGCCTCAGCTTCACTTCCAAAATTTGAATGGAGCGGTAAGTAAGTTATGGTGGATAACTGGGAACTGTCTTCTCGCGTCTGACAATTCGTGTTTATTTTCGTAATTTCCATGACGTTCTCCCGTAAATTAAAAAAAAAAATACCTGTGATCATTCGAGCCGCCCTTCTTTGTATACTATCAATATACATTAGTCATATTTGACACGGGCTCCGTGCATTTGAGAACTATACTGGCCTCGATCGCTCAAGTGCATGGAATGACGTATTTGTTCGTACCAACTGTCAGGCTATAGAGACACGTGAAGACATAATGATATCGCTAATAAGCAGAAACCTTTGTCACCATCTGTCTAATAGTGTGAAAGCCCCCTTCGGAAGCCAAAACGCTAGTTGTTCTGCGTGGTACTGTTTTTACCATCCCTTGGTAGGTTTCTAGCGGTATGTGGCACCAGTGCCACTGTAGTATGATTCTGGCATTGTGATAAGGACAATTATCCCGCCGGAAGATGCCATCGCCGTCGGGCAACACAAGCAGCAAGAAGTGATGTAGGCCGTACGCAATAATGTACACACAGTCTACACCTGCCGTGTCTTCGATTACTACCCCACAGAAGCCAAGGTGAGTAGCCGCCATCGGCCTCCATCCGTGGCATGATACATGCTGGGAGTAGCCGTGCGGTTGGACGACGACGTATCTGGCTACGATCATTGACCTGGTGTAGCAAGGAACGCGATTCATCCGATCACGCGACAAGTTTCCACTGGTCCACGACCTAACTCGGTGATCCTATGACCACTACAATCGTAACTGACGATGTCATCGGGTGAATGTTGCGATCGCCTGGTACGGAACCCTACCTTCAACAATGATGTGCTTCGAAACACTTTGGACCTGCACCAACATTGTACCCTGCCTTGAGATCTGTCATATATAGCCGACTATTCTGCTTTATACTGAAAGTTTCCTTCAAAAATTCTTTTCGTTTGATCTGGAACTGGTACCGACTTGGTTGGTTAGCTGTAACTTTGTTTTGCTTTGGGTGACTTTCTGCATTTTCAATTACGAGAGAAACAAATTACGAGAGCTGTTCGGAAAGTAAGGTCCGATCGGGCACGAAATGAAAACCACCGTGAAAATAAAGAAACTTCTATTCGCAACAGTTTGCCACACCTTCCAGGTACCTCTTTAAATAGTCACAGCTCCGACTTAGACATCCGTCGTGGCGTTCTACAAACTTTCCAGTATCCTCATCACAGAAAGCAGCCTCCTTTGCTGTCCGCCAGTTCTCTACGCCATTCGTTGCTTGTGCCAAAATGTTGTCTTCATAGCCAGCGGTTCATGTGAGCAGAGATGAACAATGGGGTGGAGCCAAGTAAGGGCTGTATTGTTGGTGATCAAAACCTTCCCAACGAAAACAATGCAGGAGCGTCTTCATTGCCCCTGCAGAATGCGACTGAAAATTGTCTTGGTGAAAGAAACGCATGGCATTCATGTTATGTGGGCTGCATAGCTTCAGGCGAAATCTCTCACCAGTTCCACATATGTGTCGGGAAACTTTGTTTTAAGCATTTGTATGTGATCACTTCACGCTCTATACTGAAAGGAGCGACGTAAAGCGATCGACAGGCACACTAAAGAGACTGCCCAACACACCTGTGCAAAGTTCCATCGGATTTTCACTGTGGTTTCCGTTTCGCCCCCTTACTTACACCTTGTGTATCTTCCTGCTAGAATATACCACGAACTTCGTCCTTCTGTCTAAAAGAATGTGCAAACTGATAACATCCTGAACTTTACTATTAATCTCTTTCATTAAACGAAGTTGGTTGGTTGGTTTGGGGAAGGAGACCAGACAGCGTGGTCATCGGTCTCATCGGAATAGGGAAGGATGGGGAAGGAAGTCGGCCGTGCCCTTTCAGAGGAACCATCCCGGCATTTGCCTGGGGTGATTTAGGGAAATCACGGAAAACCTAAATCAGGATGGCCGGACGCGGGATTAAACGAAGTGGTCCCTGATTTGTCTAATAATGCTGTTCATGAAATGGTCCCTGTGCGTTCAGAATTTTCGTAGCAAGCTGTTCCTGAAATGAAATAAATCAAATGCTTGGAAACGTAATGCTTGCTGCTCTCTGCGCCAGCTGCAAAGTTCTAAGTACAGTTGCTGAGAACTTAGTACAATGTTCCAGACAGCAAGAAAACTGTTTTATGTACAACACTGAGTCAGACACTCCTTTAAAATAAAAATGACTTTGACCGAGGATGTGGACAAAGCTCTTACGTGAAATATTCCTTTAACAAACTGTTTTTAATCTATTTGATATACTATTAATTGTATGAAATTCATGTTACAACACTCATTAACATTGACGAAGTGTAACGTTGATATCAAATTCTTACTCTCACAAATGTTACACAAATAATTGATAAACATAAAACATACTTTACAGTGATAATTACACAATCTTTGATGAAAAAATCGGAAGTTCCGTGATTTGAATGTCTCATTCAACAATGATTATAAACTACGTGCGACTGCAATGCCACTAAACAAAAAATTGTACCTTCATCTCTCTTCATACGCTTTCTATCATTACATCTAATTTCATTGTAAATCATTAATCTAATCTTTCTCTCCTCTCTCACAATATCCAAACACAAATAATTTTACTTAAACAGTGGTGCACTTAACTTTACTTCTACGTTGCCACGAGTCCCCTGCTTGGCGTCAGTGTCACTACTGTCTAACGATAGAAGTCCGGCTTCCTCGCTACGAAGCACATCTTCCAGAGCCACAGCTACTCTCACCAAAGACTGCGCTCGAATAATAAGCGATTCAGAATTGTCGCCGAACATTTGAAAGATTCAAAGTATGTACAAATTCCAGAAATGCAAATAGCAAACTCCCAACAGACGTGTTTCAACAGAGCGAGCAAATCTCCGGCCTTCATATTCCGTTATGAGACACGGACGTTCGACATCTTGTCTCCTGCTCGTTTTACTTCCACCTTCAGATGCTCAGGCAGCAGCACGCAAACAACTGAGCGGCGTCGCGGATTACGAGGTGCGTGATTGCACGTTCCCAGACGCCAAGTGTTTGGGATCGGCAGTAGGCCAGATTAAAGAAAGACATCGAAGCAATTCAGAGGTGAGCTGCTAGACTTGTTACCAGTAAGTTCCATTAACCCGAAAGTATTACAGAGATTTCGGGCTTTCAGTTAGTATGAATGGTGTTGTGACCCTCACCTATGTACCCCCAGACTCAGAGTTGAAAAATTAAACGTTTTGGATGGTTTCGTTGTATAGGGGCTGGGATATGTAGTTGCCGCATTACAGGCCAAACACTGCTGAGTCTACAGTATACAATATGAATATACACATGAATCGAATGGTCCAAGGTTCCTATCACCCGGCAGTTGCGAATTTTGAATGAACAGACATTTATAAATAAAGACTGCAATTAAATAAAATCTGCGGGAGCTATTTTTAACGACGTTAAATCATGAGTAAGATAGAATGCCGTTTATTACTACAAAACACTTATTGGTGTCTATGGTCCTGCAGCAGAATAAAATAACAGGGAAACAATAGATTCCTACTTCACGTAATTAGTTATGGGCAACAACATAGCTTGCGAGATATTCACTTCTAAACGCATACTACGTCTTCACTGCAGAAGTCACGGAAATCTAACAAGTGCACAAGTAGGCACTTCCAAATATTACTATCTCCCGCGACCACTCACAAACTGCTCCACTGTCCAAGTCCTTCCCGCGCCCGTGCGTCCATCGCGCCTGAACAGGACCCTCTCCCATGTCCTCTCCCATACTGTCCCTCACGCCGCACTGTCCAGAACCCTCTCCGGTGCCCTGTGTCACTGTTCCTCGCACCACACTGTTCAGAACTCCTTGTCCTCTGCCGAAATGATTCTCCTCCCTCAACTCCATACAGTCTCTCACGTGCCCTTTTTGGAATGATCGCTGTGATTGGCTAGAGCGCTCCCGCCCCATCTCCAATCCAACGCACAGTCACAAAAATAATGAAACACATTCAAAATACTGGTTTTTCATTTAAACAACTTGAAATTAAACAAATAGTCCTATGGCTGGATCATAAACATGCTCTATCACACATTATTAAATACATAAACAAATTAATACCAAAGGAATAGAACAGCAGTAAACCAGTAGCCTAATGTCTCTGTGCTTTCTAAAACACAGTAAATAATTGACCAATTTCTTCATGAATAGTATATATAGGATATAAACAAAGACATAGATGAATAAATATATTTATAAGCATGCACCTACCATTTTTTCGTGCAACTGTGGAGTACTTATGGTCTGACGCGATCGATAGTAATCGATCACTTTGACCTCCAATAACTCATGTACTATTCAAGTTTCATGCTTGTAATTCATACCAGTTTAGCGTTACACTAATAGCCTTCTAAAGACATGTCGATCGACAAAAATAGCTCTGAGCACTATGGGACTTAACATCTGAGGTCATCAGTCCACTAGAATTAGAACTACTTAAACCTAACTAACCTAAGGACATCACACACATCCATGGCCGAGGCAGGATTCGAACCTGCGACCCTAGCGGTCGCGCGGTTCCAGACTGTAGTGCCTAGAACCGCTCGGCCACGCTGGCCGGCCCGATCGACAAAATCGGATAAGCTGTTTAGATTTAGGAAATTCGTTGCTGGGTGTTACTTGCATAATTTATCGTCGGATACTAAACTTTAAACTCATAAAGATATTGAAAATCTAATTACACCATCAAAATCGTCGTGCAGATAATGGTAATGTACATGTTTCTTTATGTTGTATCATGATTCCTCTGGCTACTATTAATTTCTATATGAACTGTGAAATGTCTGCCATTAAGGTTTCACAGAGTCCGCCATCTTTGGCACTCCCGGCGTGTCTCCTTCATCGACACAGCGTCACCGTGGAATTCCCAGCCACGCAGTCTGGCCTGGACCCTGGCTAACATTCGGCACCACAAGGCCACCGATGAACCGCCGCCCGGCGAGAGGCCCCAGCGTGGCCACACCAACTCTGAGCTTACAATATTCTCGAGGGCGCCACAGCTCGCCCGCTATCTCACAAGATGCTTCAGGAGCTCAAACAGGAATTTGTGGAGAGGAGGCGACTATGTTTTCGACGAACGCGGTTGAGAGGATTTTGAGAACTGGTATTTGGAGCTGACTGTAGAAAGATCCTACTACCGCCCACGAGCATTTCACGTAAGGACCACGAAAATAGGGTAAGAGGAATTAGGTCTTGTACAGAGACACATAGTCGTTTTTTCCTCGCTCTTTTTGCAAGTGGAACAGGAAGGGAAGTGACTACTAGTGGTACAACATCCCCTTCATCACGTACCAAATGGTGGTTGGTGTGTAGGTGTAGATGTAGAGTGAACAACATACAACATGACTGTTATGGAATTTCATATATAGACTTCAAAAGCTAAGACAGAAAGTAAAGCGGGATAGTCTACATTGCTAGGGAACTTTCTTTGTTCTATCGAATCACCGTGTGTTTGATTTTTGCGAGCCTGAAGTCATTCTGTCCTTTTACGATTTTCATTACAGTTGAACAACCTACTGATGGTCGAGAAGTAGCTTATTGTGTCCTAGTTCTTGATGATGCTGCACGTTTTTGTACACAAAAAGGATGTCCAGTTAGGGCCAGCCACCAACAAAATAAAACCAGAAACGACAACTTTCCCCCCTGTAGATCATTTTCCGTGAGGCTGCGTAGGAGATCGGCCATTTACTTTTGTCTTCCGTCGGAGCATCTTGTCCCAAGTGGCTTTTCTCCTTGTCAGCTGTCGGTTTGCCATAGCAAAAAAAGTAATAATAAATGTTTCAGCTTGTCAAGGTCCAGCCCCGGTAGCTGAGTGCTCAGGGCGACAGAATGTCAATCCTAAAGGCCCGAGTTCAATTCCCGGCTGGATCGGAGATTTTCTTCATTCAGGGACTGGGTGTTGTGTTGTCCTAATCATCAACATTTCATCCCCATCGACGCGCAATTCGCTGAAGTGGCGTCAAATCGAAAGACTTGCACCCGGCGAACGGTCTACCCAACGGGAGGCCCTAATCACACGACATTTACATTTTAGTTTGTCAAGAATCTCTGCATTGGTAGTGAGTGATAATGCGCAGAAACTACTTGCACTGTCTCACCTCTTTTGGCGTACAAATCGTTGAAAGAAGCGAGGAAACGAAAATTCACTAATTTAGAACAAAAAATTCTGGCTTGAAATGTCACTGAAAGCAGACACGTTTTCTGGACTGTCCGACTGCATGTTTGTCGTGTGATCGAAGTCGAAGTACTGCGAACCAAAAGTTTACCGGTGAGTTGTAATTTTACGTGTCGACTATCTTATTTACGCCGTTGCCAAATACGATTCCTGCTCGAGATCCACGCGTTAGCTTTCGTAAGATATAAGGGCGAGGATGAGGCAGTGGTGACAAAGAAGTGAATGACCTTTTGTTATCAAAGATTTCATTCGCCTCACATGCGAGACGAGATGCAATCGTTCTAATGACTAAAATATGTAGTTGTAATCAAATTCGTTAGTATAATACAGTATATTCAGATCGTTGAATTCAATACTGAACATAGCATGGGTAATACACAGAGTACGAAAGGTCATCTGTGAATGGTAGGGACACAAAACTGCAGTTGTGATGGTCCAAGGGTAAGGAAGGGAGCCAGTGATGTAGAAATCAGTGTGATAGGATCGTAGACTATCTCAACATTAAGTAAGGCTAAAGAGAATGTTGGAAAAGCAATTTAAGTAAAAACGTTGACGTCTGCTGATGACATTGTAATTCTGAGTGGACTGCATGGGACTTGGAAATCAGGTGAACGGAATCGAAAATGTCTTGAAGAGGTGAATGTGTATAACCGAACGTAGTCGAACTAAATCAGGCAGCGCTAAGAGTGTTAGAGTAGGAAATGAGACACTAGAAGTAGCAGATAAGTTTTAGTATTTGAGCAGTAAAACAACCAAAGTAGAAAGATGTAAAATGCAGACTGGCAGTAGCAGGAAAACGTTTTCGAGACTATAAAGTCAAGTGTCAGGCAATCTTCCCTGGAGGTATTTGTCTGGAATTTTATCTTGTGCGAAAGTGATTAGTGGATGATAAACAGTTAGTACAACAAAAAAATACAAGCTTTTGAAACATACTGCAACAGGAGAAGGTTGAGCGTTAGGTGAGTATGTCTCCTAGATGGGAGCTACTGAAACAGAGCTGGAGAGAAAAGAAGCTTTTGCCACAACTTGACTACAATAATGAGTCGGCCGATAGGACATATCCCGAGCCGTGAAGGAATGAGTGTGGTAGGTGGAGGGATAGGTGTGAGGGGACTGTAGAGGGGATCAAAGCTCGAATACAGGAAGCAGATTCAAGTGGATGTAGGATGCAGTTGTTACGTAGCGATGGAGAGACTTACACTAGATAAACTGGAGTGGAAAACTGCGTGATACCAATATTTGGACAACAAAAACAGTCAGTTCAGGAAATCACACATTTCAAGAAGAAAAATTCTATGACTTTTACTACCATATATTGTGTAAATAGACGAAAAGGCAGCTGACATGTAATAATAGGTTCTGAGAATGAAACAGGGTTATCAGTTTATCGATATAATTAAAGTTAAGTTCTGTTAAGAAATAGACAGCTTTGCCAAAACATTTATATCTCCGTCTGAAATGTCGAATTTAGAGAAAATACTCATTAGTTCACATTTTAGATTAAACGGGAGTGCTTTAGTCCAGTTCGCCACCTCAAAATGTCAACATTAATGTTTCATAATATTTAATGAAATCCGTAGTTCGTAAATAGAAACAATTGGTTATCTCCTAAGTTATATCGACAGTTTTATGTACACTTTCTGCCGATGATGCTGTGGTCTACAGGAAAGTAGTATCACACGAAAGTCGTGTACAAATCAATGAGGATTTGCAGAAAATAAATGCGTGGAGTAATGACTGGCAGTTATCTCTAAATATTAGTAAGTGTGACCTACTGCGTGTAACAAGGCGAAAAGCCCCATTAATGCACGAGTACAAAATAAATGCCCAGTCTTTGGAAGCGGTAACATCAGTCAAGTATCTAGGTTTGACTATTCGAAATGACCTCAAATGGAATGATCAGATTACACAAGTAACGGACAAGGCGAACTCTAGATTGCGGTTTATTGGTAGAATGCTGAAGCGATGCAGTCCTTCAACAAATGAAATTTTTAGTTCGTCTAGTCTTAGAGTTTTGTTCATCTGTATGGGACCCTTACTAGTTGGATCTGATTAAAGAGATTGAGAAGGTCCAAAGAAGAGGGGCAAGACTCGTGACTAGTACATTTAGCCATCGCGAGAGCGTAACCTCATAGAAAGTTTGAAGTTGGGCACAATTGCAGACAGACGACGCGCTAAACGGAAGGGCTGCTCACTAAATTCCAAAATCCGATCTTCGCCGAGGATGTAGAGCACATATTACTACCACCAACTTTCAAACCATGCAATGATCATCATTCAAAGATAAGGGAAATTAGAGCTCATACTGAGGCGTTCAGACAGTCGTTTTTCCCTCGCGCGATTCGCGAGTGGAACAGAGGGGGGTAAATATGACTTTGGCACGAGTTGCGTCCTCCGCCACACACCGCTTGGTGGCTAGCGGAGTATATATGTAGATGCAGATGTAGAAAAAGTGAAGCTGCCAGAAAACATGAACGGATGTCAGCTTAAATCATATAGTCGTACACACCATCGGATTGAGTGATTGATTAAGAGGCTCCGGAAAGGCTCAAAATCATGAAAAGTTCAATTTTTAGTTTTTTGCGTTTTCTGAATCTGCAGACTATTACCTTTTAATAGATATATAATTTATTCAATTCCGAAGACTACAACTATTTTTAAATTTTTTTTGAAATGTGTTCTACATGGGCGTGACCCACTGTGGCGCTGTTAAACTGCTGTCAAATGGTGTTATTATTAACGTCCGTGTTCATCAGGTGCATTTTAGTGATGTGAGATAAAGTATGTGTTGTGGCTAACCTGTGATGGTTCAATATATATCGCTGGTGTGATTGTCGATTGTTTCATGTTTATTTACTCTGTCGTTATCTCGAAAATATTCGTAATTAATTCTGTTTCTTGAGTCTCTGTTTTGTTGAAGTGTAATAATGAGTAAAAGTAAAGTTATTAGTAATCCTCTGAAGGCTTTTAAGAAAAGGAGAAATGTTGGAAAACCAAAGGTATGTGTTATTACTGTAAACAATAAAGACGATAACCAAGTGAGTGAACCTAACCTCTCAAGTACACCTGCCCATAGCAGTCAAAGTGGGAAAGAAAATACTTCACAGAAGAAGCTTGGTTCAATGAGTGAAAACTATGAATGTTTTATGGGCGAATCGGATGTGAATGAAATATTTGATATGTCGGTTCTCAAAGGAATTTTTTCAAACTGTGTAAGATGTATTCATTGTAGTGAAGTTGGTCTGGAACTCTCCATAATAAAGCACGTAGGACTTGCTAGTGAAATACAACTGAAATGTGATAAGTGTTCATACATGACCACCTTTTGGAACAGTGTTGCAGTAACTGCAACTGAAGAAAATGGTAGCAAAATCTACGAACACAACAACGAGCGATGCTTGCTTTAGACAAGGAACGCCTTCGGCCTGCAGACAGGGCTGTAAAGAGTCTAGAAATACAAGCAAGAGTAAATAGGAGGAGGAACAAGAGGAAGCTGGAGGAGGAGTTTGCAGAGGATGAAGATAATCCATCCTATGGACCTGGAATGCGCTCAAAAGTTAATCCAATCTTTGTCGCTCGATTCCCAAAACTTTTATTTTCTCATACTAATTACATGTTTTCTAAGGATCTTCCAAACATATTTGTTTCAAACTGTCAGTAAATGTTACACAGTACCTTCTGCATAATTTAACACAGCATTTTTCCAAAAAACTGTATATTTTTGAATATATAAATAAAAAATTGCAAAAAAATGTTGTGAATTTTCATTACAATTGAAAAAAAAATCATCTTTAATAACTGAACTAAAATTTTGTAAAATCCCTGTGTTAAGTTGTATCCCATATTCCAATAAATAATCTGTAAAAAGTTCAACTTCCTACCTCAAATATTTTGTGAGGAAAGATGTTATTTATAAGCGTTATTTTAACATTGCAAGTATAGGGCGTTCCGGAGCCCCTTAATTGACTTAGGAGGTTTATGAGACTAAACAGAGAGGTCATCAGTCCCCCATACCATCGGAAGGTATGTAGATGATTAGTAGAAGGGCCACCAGGTGTATTAGTTTTCTTCGTGCTTACCGTAGTTACCGGGCCTGGTAGCGAATATAAGGAGCGTGAGGAGCGTCATATGTTGAGTGATTACTGTGAAGCAGATGCTGCGTACTCGTGTGAGACGGCTTTAACAGTCCGTAACAGAGTTTGAAAGTAGCCTCAGTGTGGGTCGTCATATGGCAGGCTGCTCGAATCGTGCATTATCTAGATTTGTGGGGCATTCAGAAGTGACAGTGGCCCAATGTTGGACTGAATGGGAATGTGACAGCAAGCACACTCGTCGCCAAGATTCCGGTCAACTTACATTGACCACCACAATGGCGTGTTGCCGTATTGTGCATCAGTCACTTTCTATTCCTTCGACATCTGCAACTGCCGTCCTAGAACAAGTAGTTGAGTCTATGCAACATCCTGTTCCACCCTGAACCACTGGTCACAAACTAGCAGCAGCTGCACTGTAAGATTTCATCCTATGCGTTGTCCACCGTTACCAGCACAACACAAACGGCTATGGTGCCACGAGCGGGAAGCATGGACTGCTGATAAAAGACTTCGATTCTGTTCAACGAAGAATCGGAGTTTTGTACTACCCTGGACGACCATCGTCGCCAAGCGTTATGTCGACTTGGGGAGAGGTCCTATTCTACCAGGTTACTCCTAAGGTCATGGTGTGGGGAGCTATAGCGTATTCCTTCAGGACAAGGCTGGTAGTGACTGACGGAACTCTGACGGCATAAGAGTACGTCACGGATAATCTACATCCTCACGTGTTACCTCTCATGTGCTCTGTTTCAAAGGTACAATGCTCGTCCACACATGGAACGTGTCTCTATGAGCTGTCAGCATGATGTTGAGGTACTTCCATGGCCAACAAAACCCCCATCCCCATCTTGCAGAAAAAAACAGTCATATGCAACAATAGACAGACGTTTTCTCTTTTAAATCAAGCAACAGAGTTCCAAAAAAATAGAAGACTTTATTTTCCGCCGTATTTTAGTAAATTTTCGTCTCCATGTATCCTTCAATACTCCATTTACCCTTCAATATGTGCTGACTGCATACAAAACGCGCATCATTCGATGGAATGAAGTTTCTCCTGGTATTCATTAAATCAAAAAACATTACAAACATCTTTTATTTCCCTGATTTTCCATGCCCTAGGAACCTTAAACACGAACAATTCGTGTGACTTTTATGTCCTTCATTGAAAATTCTATTAGATTCTGCTATTACTTTAACAATAAGACACTTACATCATAATTTTCTTCCTACTTTTCTTAAGCTGTGCACCACTGTATTCATTAAAACGAGTTTCAAAGGTTAGTTGAGTTCAAAATGATTTCGGAAATTGCTATATTTGTATAAATGAACAAAATAATTCGGTAATTCTTTGAAATAAAAATCCTGGAAATTCAAAAATCGTAAGAATGATAAGGAATACTAAACTTTTTCCAGCCACAGAGTTAATGAAAATTTACACTTCAGCACAGAAAAGTTGTATGACAATATGAATTAGTAAACTATTACAAAAATCAGACAGATACACACCACTCACCGCAGTACAGTACAAGATACTGAGATGTTCGCCTCACTGTATAAACATAGCTATTTCTTTGTATCAAATGAAGAAAGTTGTGCACCACCTACAATGAAAACTTGACTTAAGTAAAACTATGCTCACTTTTATCTTTTTGGAACATCTTTTTGAAATAAATTTGGACTTTTTTTATGAAAACATAACAGGTATTATACATAAGGAAGATGAGCTTCTCGTATAAATAAAGGGAACTGAAAAAGGTGCAACAAAACATCATTTGGAAATCATAAAAAGTTAACAGATGCACCTAAAAGGGTAATAATCATTAACAAATTACTGTAGGCATACCATAAGGAAAGGATAATTGGTCGTATACACAAAAAGTGGAATAAAATTCAGGGTCATAGTCATAAATGAATACTCCAGAATGAGATTTTCACTCTGCAGCGGAGTGTGCGCTGATATGAAACTTCCTGGCAGATTAAAACTGTGTGCCGGACCGAGACTCGAACCTGGGACCTTTGCCTTTCGCGGGCAAGTGCTCTACCAACTGAGCTACCCAAGCACGACTCACGTCCCGAGTTCGAGTCTCGGTCCGGCACACTTTTAATCTGCTAGGAAGTTTCATAAATGAATACTGCAGTTACGTTATTTTAGTTGTGACAGTCTAAAGGCTCACAACAGATTTTTTTAAGCTTCACTAATAATTAGAGTGCTAATACTACTTAGTAGAAATAACTACAGAATCACTGAAAGTGCCTGTTTCAATATTAGTTTCATCTTGGATAGTAGTGATTGTACTGAAAGTGCTGATTGAGGACACTGGTGTACAACTTCGGTTTCTTCCCGATTGTAATATCCCCAACTAAAAAGGGACATAGAATAAATTATCATCCACTGTTCCACTAACTCCAGCTGTCTTTCATGAAAGAAACGTGAACTCCATATTAAATGGTTTATCTGACTATGATGGTCATAGGGCAGAAATAAAGTATTTTCATCAAATATGTTAATTAAACAAGAGAGAAAGAACACTTACTCAGAATAATATACGCTGACTCAGCTACACAATTCAGAGAGAATTTATTACTTGAATAATGGGTGAAATTTTACTAACGAGATACAGTAAATGTTTGTATGTATGTTCCTTTAAAACAGTCCAGAGAAAACTGAAGTAGAAACAGAGACAATCTTAATAGCATACTTTCACTAAAAATCTAATATGTCGCTGGAAGACCCTCAGGGAGAAAATCAGAAATCCCAAAATATCTAAGAGAAACTGAAAGATTGCCTTAAAAGCTACTCTCATATTTTATAAGTATCTTTGGACTCAGATATGTAACTTTCAGTTAACACTATTGCTCATATTATTCAATTTTTATTCCAGAGCGTAGACACACGATGGTTGTCTCTAAAATGAGTAAGGTTACATAAATGCTTAGCATGAAGTAGTAGATGAAACAGCAGCTGGATATTAAGAAAGGAATGCAGTGACTTTTTTTTCAGACCAACTACTTTTCTCCAGACACGATTTACTATGTGTATGCATTATATGAATAGCCTACAGTACCTCCTTCTGGCTGTTAATGTGTGTGTTGACCTGTTCAGCAGAATAAGATTAATGGAACATGATGTATAAACGAAAGAATAAATTCAATAATAAAAACACAGAGAAAATTACTTAAAACTCAGAAATACAACAAAACCAATCAGGAAATCAAACCATTTCTCCCCAAATCGTTTCTCATCATAGCAAGGGTTGTAGCAGCTGCTGGAATCTGGCTAGTCATGGAACTTTATACAAAAAGAGTTAATAGTTAACCAGCTGTTTCCTGGCCTTCTAATTATGTATTCATGAAAAGGGCCTAAGGAAACATTAAGCGCTTTTCAAAATGCGTTATCTGCACTGTGGAATGCGGCCAGGATTACAGGAAATGGGAACAACTGATGACTTTCGAGGGTTCTTCCAGGCCATTAAAACCAATTTGGTTTATATCCATCAACAGAAGACTTGCAAGCGTGTCATAAGACAGGTAAAATCAGTGAAAGAAAAACTGTGGTATAGTAGTGAACTAAAAAAATTAAAACGTATTATATGGCAATTACATAATAACTTCAAAGCGCAACAGGTTCCAGATCAAATGAAATATTGTGCAGCAAGTGTGTACGAACCCTAAGAATTTTTAGAATTGATGTAGAAGAAGCCAAGAAGAATAGAAATGATAGCTTACTTGAAGGAGCTCACGAACCATATAAATCAGTCATTTCTGTAACAACTTTGCTGGAAGAGGCGGATGAAATGGAAGTGTGCTCGGTAGGACATTAAAAAGTTTCTAGATTCTAGATTCCATCATGAACCTGCAGGCAGCTGGCGAAATAATTGCACAAGAGAGGAAAACAGCAAGTCCTCCGGTTTTTATCTCAGTCTGTGTCTGTTACCCACAACACAAGATGTATTTGAGGCATTACAAACTGAAACAAACCTCTGTCATCAGAGTCTTCAACAAGCGTATCTAATCTACCTTGCACTATCTCTAATAAGTACTGCTCATCTTCAGAATCTGGAGATGCATCGCTTCCGACAGACTTCAGTGTACTTTCAGTATCAAGGAATGTTTTACTTTCATAGGAAATTCATATATGTTCGACATGTTATTTACTAACGTTCTCTTACAAAAAAGTGGATCTTCCAACTTTCCATGAATAACTACAGAATAACACAACAGAGGTGTAACTAAGTTAACAAAAATCACATTGTCTGCCTTGCTGATGACGATCCAGAACGAAGAAAATATTATTTAATTCCTCCTTCTAACTGAGATATACTTGAAAAGTTATTTTACTTTGATATTGCTCAGCTGATTCCACTCTTTCATTCACGGCTTACTGAAGTTGTGTTGCTTGCAGAAGCATTTGCTTTTCATCAGTCGATTCCTGGAAAGCCAGTTGCGATGAGAAGTAGGATGTACGACCTGAAAATATCGATAAAACTCACTCTGCTTTTACCCTTGGTCGTTCGAGACTGACAGTTAAAATGCGTCCTGTTTTCTGGTAACAGAATCTTGTTGTCCAGGCAATACTTTCTAGCTGGAAATATTTTTGACAAATCTGTAACAGCACAAAAACAATCAATATTACTGTCCTTTGCCAAAGCAGTTACATTAATGATAAACATTTTACAACCAGCTTCGTACTAATTTTGGTACTTTATACAGATCGGCTTTTAAAAACAGCTGAAAAATGTGGCGCAATGGAAAAAAATAACACGTTACAAATTCATCATCATTTGCTTAGGCACAAGATCCTTTCTGGGTGTTGCAGAGAGCCAGCGATCTCTCAGCTTCTCGCGTTGGAGAAGCGCAACATGTGCACTTTCATTTCTTCTTGTGATTTATAATTTTCTTGGCAATAGGGAGAAAGAACTTTCAGGTCATGCTATAAACAAGAACTACAGGCGTACACTGAATGAAGTAAACGGCGTTCAATTGGCTCACACTTTCCACACAACACACTCGCGAACTGAAGCTTCGTGTAACAAACGGTCTACTACGTTAGCCTGGGGGTATGCCTCTGTGGCGTCAGCTATGTAGTGTTCGCGGCCATCGATAAATGTTTATCAAAGACCTTTTCTCAGGCCTTTGACAGTATAGTAGGGAAGCTTTTAGCAAAGATCTTTGATAAAAGTTAGAGCGAGGGCCATTGTTTACATGTTGCTTTAGTGCATTTAAGCTATAAAATGACGAAGTATATTTGGTGCTTGGCTAGCACAACAGAGGTAATTACAAAGTACGAAGAATACGAAATTCTTCATAAGACAAAACATGCTGACTACAAAAACCGCAGTAAGTGGTTGGAATCTTACAAAGAACTAACTGCATTCGAAGTTGCTGCACTGTGGATAATATTAAGCTTACGTATAAAAAGAAACGATGTGGAGGGAGATGCGAAAAGCCAAGTGAGTCCGAAGTGAAATAAATGTATTTATTTATACTCTAAATAACCTAACTTAACCTTCCTTAGGTGAGGTGTGGGCAAATAGCCGCTCGCTAATGGTTTTCATATGGCCTGCCAACATAGAATTTTTATGTAACAATTTATACCTTTTCTGATAAGCAAAGTTAACTAACGCATGAAATCATTTTAAAAGGTGCGGCCTTCCTCTAAGTTCTGCTTCCAAGAAGTGGCCTCCGAGCCCCTATATTAGGTGATTTATATATTGGTTCACATGTTTCTAGAATAATACGAAAGATGGTAGTCTGTGGGATTCGGGTACTGTATTGCAAGCTGGAATAGCATTCGTCTGTTGCTAAAAATCTTAACTTAGCCATGAGACGATTTTTGGCAGAAATAGCATTGATAATTTAAATAATGAAACATTGTAAAGGTTACGTATTTCCGCACGATTCTTAGCAAGATTTATTTTAATGATCAAGTACAATTATTTACGAGGTATTTTATGTGATTTTTCGAAAAATAAACCATAAAAAACACAACTGCAGACCGAGAGAGGCAGACCTAAATACATACGAACACCACGTGAAATACCTGCGTGAATATTTCTTTTTGATAATGACAATAAACTCTCTGAAGCTTGAAAAATATATACAAGGTGCAGTGTTTCATTATTTAAATAATGAATGACACAGTTGCAGGCATTACAAAGTAATCGATTATGATGAATAAAATTAAGAAATGACATTTCTTAAATGAGTATCGTGTATGTAAATACGAGGGGCCACTCTCATGAGGGCAAACTGAAATGTTTGTTCGCCCATCCTCAAATAATTTTGGTTGTTCTATACGTTCTCACTCTGTAGCTCATGAAGAAAATTATAGTGAATACTCCTAGCTACTCCCCTTGCTATCTACGGTTTCACCTACAATCGTTTCCCTCTCTCTTTCCTGTCAAGCAGTGCAATCGCCACCAGCACAAGATATTGTTAATTGTTTGGCATCCATTTCCGAACATCTGTGACGAAAAGTTTTACGATCGTGTAATAGCTCCAGTGGTCAAAAAAGTTTGACATAATCTTTGACCGAGCATCCGTTTCTGTCGGCTGTCAGTAACAATACATTGGTGACGTCACACAGACATGCGCTCAGGTCTGGATTCATCGATGGCCACGATTCACTGCTTGTGACGTTACGTTCCAATATGGTCGCTATGCGTAGGTCTCTGTGTTTAGAAGGCGTTGGTACATACTGTCAAGCTCTTTGCAAATTTTGCTTGCTATTGTAATCAGCAAAATAACAATACATACCCCCTCAAACTTTCCCTTTCGGGTGCTCCATTCTTATTGGCAGGCAAGTTTACGTATTTTGTCATCGAACCTTGTGCCCTGCTGCTAAGGTATAACGTGACTTGCATTACGGCGTATCATGCCACGACGATGCTAGAGCGAAACAAAACTTTTTTTTAACGCAGCGGCCATAAGTTTCGATTCTGTCCTTGCAGCTTGGCTGTTCCAAACCGACAATCAAAGAACTTGCTTGTAATAAAACATCTCGATCTTGAGAGAAATGCATTCCAGTGGTGCAGCTCTGGCTGATACGATTGATTATGCTGCCACGCTTTTCAAAGATCAGAACCAAACAACTAGTTTTCATTGTGTCATAACAACAGTCTACGTGAATGAACAATTTGCTTCCGCCTGATAAACGGACGGTGCGTAAGAAGTTTCCCTTGATGCTAGTAGTACCATCATGGGACCTGCGACGCGCCATGATTGCGGCAAATCCTCCCTGTGGACGTGACGCATCGCGAGCTCCGTGAGATCGCGCCGTATTATTGCCTTTCGAAGCACTGACCGTGAAGCACCTGGATGGCACAAAACACGCGGAAGGAATTGCCCATGACTCCGAGTCCCAGCACTGAATAACATATTGACAGCATTGGTGTCCGCTTCCATAGCCTCGGCTGTGCGGAGTTAATGTTAGCTAATCGCTACCAATGTTGTGAGAGTGATTTAAGCAGATGGAAGCCAGCTACGTGGCGACATGATGGGTATGTGTCTTTCCAGGCACTTTTCTTGGAAAAGACAAATAAACACAATGCTGAGAATGCAATTATTTTTGACCAAGGATAAGTCTTTTTGTATCGGTGATTATGGTGAAACGGTGACATCGCACAAGGAAAAGAAAAAAACGAGACTTAAGAGATAAAAAGGATATGGCAGTAAAGTTATTGGTCGGATGCCTTACATAAAGTAGATTCTCATAAGGTTCTGGTGTCTGTACTGGATTCCAAGAGATAATAAAAGACCGAGAAGACGAGCTGGCAGGAGGTGGGCTTATGACGTCACAAGAGATACAGGATCGACACAGAGTCGTGTAGCTGGGTACTGGATTACATGGAGAACCATGCGATTTCATCCAGTAGTGAATCTCAAATGGATCATGCCGCTGCTGCTCATTATGATGATGGTTATAATGATGCTGAAAATGATGATGGTAGTAGTTGTGATTTGTTTTGTCGATGTTGATGATGATGATGATGACGACTATGGTGATGATAATGATGGTGAAAATCCACTTCCACATACAGCCTCTGATAATAAAGTTCCGTGAATGAAATCAGAACAGTCGATCGGGCAACACTGGCGACTCACAACGCTGCACCTACGGAGCGCAGCGGCCGGTGGACAATCCGCCTCCACTGTAGTACAGTTGAGCGTCGTGTGTGTTCCGTGTTAGACCTGTTGGACGAAGTGCTTGTTTAGTCAGATAGTTCTGACCTGAGAACAGGACAATCAACGAGCAAAGGATCAATTTAAAGTTTTGTTTTAAGCCGGCCGCGGTGGTCTCGCGATTCTAGGCGCGCAGTCCGGAACCGTGCGACTGCTACGGTCGCAGGTTCGAATCCTGCCTCGGGCATGGATGTGTGTGATGTCCTTAGGTTAGTTAGGTTTAAGTAGTTCTAAGTTCTAGGGGACTGATGACCTCAGCTGTTAAGTCCCATAGTGCTCAGAGCCATTTGAACCATTTTTTTTGTTTTAAGCTTGGCAAGACACGCATGCAATGGTGATATGTGTTTATGGGGATCAAGCACTGTTCATGAAGTGTGTGTACGAGTGGTTCGCCCGTTTTCGAGGAGGCTGGGAAAGTGTTTCTGACAATCCCCGTAGTGGACGACCGGTGACTGACGTCAGTGACTACAACATTGAGAAAGTGAGGACATTAATCACGAACGTCGATTAACTGTGCGCATGATAGAGAATGAACTGCAGATGAACCCTGAATCCGTGCGACAAATCATTACCCAGAGTTATGGAAGTGGGAAACGTGTCGTCGTCTTGTGCTACGTCACTTTGTGCCACATCACTTGACTGACGATCAGAAACAGGCACGTTTAGAGGCTTCACAGGATTTTGTCGAAAGGGTGTCTGCGACACGAAAAATGTCTTGAATCGTATTATCACTGCGGATCTAACCTGGCGAACCTGAAACGAAACGGCAAAGCATGGAATGGCGTTCTCCGACATCACCTTGTCGGGAAAAGGCCAGAGTCGAAAAATCATGCATCAAAACGATGCTCATCACCTTTGTCGATAGTCAAGGCATTATCCACAAGGAATTTCTACCTGAGGGAACCACGTTGAACGCTGCACGGTACGTTGAAATTTTCACCCGTTTCATGCAACGGCCGCTCCCGCCGGAGGTTCGAGTCCTCCCTTGGGTATGGGTTTGTGTGTTGTTCTTAGCATAAGTTAGTTTAAGTAGTGTGTGTAAGTCTAGGGACCGATGACCTAAGCAGTTTGGTCCCTTAGAAATTCTCATCAACATTCATGCAACGTCTACAGAGGGTACGACCTAAGTACACTCAACATGGTTCCTGGTTTTTTGTGCACGAGAAAGATCGCCCACACACAGCCAATATCGTCAAACAGTTCCTGGCAAAAAAGGGGGTGGCGCAATTTGAACATCCACCATACTCGTCGGGTCTCAGTTCTTCAGACGTCTTCCTATTCCCTCGACTCAAACTCGCTTTGAAAGGAAAGAGATTTGACGATATTCCTAACATCCTACGAAACGTGACGCGGCTTTTGAACACCATCTCAAAGGAAGACTTCGCGCAAAGTTTCCAGGACATGTATCGCAGAGCTTAGTGGTGCGTAGTTATGGGAGGTGTCTATTTCGAAGGACAAAATAATGGTTCAAATGGCTCTGAGCACTATGCGACTGAACTTCTGAGGTCATCAGTCGCCTAGAACTTAGAACTAATTAAACGTAACTAACCTGAGGACATTACACACATCCATGCCCGAGGCAGGATTCGAGCCTGCGACCGCAGCGGGTCGCTCGGCTCCAGACTGTAGCGCCTAGAACCGTACGGCCACTCCGGCCGGCATTTCGAAGGACAGTAAGGTAACTGTAGTTCATAGTTCATCTACGTTAATGTTACAGGACTATTCACCAAATTTTATTGTCAGAGGTTTTATGCACTGTGCTAACCATTGTGAAGCGCATGTCAGAGGGTACGTCTCATTGTAACAGTCTTCACGTTCCATTCAAGTCTGGAACACAAAAAGAGTGGTCATATAAATGCCCCTGTGCGCGCTGCATTTAATTAAATTTTGCATTCAGGAGGCTTGTAGGAGCGATACGTAGGGAGTTGTACTAGGCCTATATTCCTAGATTCCTCACCTAAACCAGGTTCTTGAAACTTTGTTAGTAGGTTTCCTCGGGATTTTTCGCCTGTCTTCAAGTGTCAGCCAGTTCAGTTTCGTCAGCATCTCTGTGACATTCTCCCACAAGTCAAAGAAACGTGTTATCTTTCTTCTGGCGTGCACTCAATATCCTCTTCTAGTCCTATTTGGTCCAGGTTGTAATGGTTCTTTATTTACGTGCCCATTACGGCACTCCAACCCCAGTTCTCGATACCAGCAATATCGTACTACTTTTCTGCGAAGTAACAGACATATTTTTGTGACAATATTCACATTTGGTTTTATTAATGTATAGGTACTCCGATGTATCGATATATTACAGTGATATGGTTCTTGCGTGTATTCATTTCTGTGAGACTGTCATAATCTTTGACTTACTTGTAACCGTTTTGGCGCGAATGCGCTCAGAGCAGTCTTTGTTTCACTTCGCAGAAGATAAGTTGTTTTTTCGCTTTGTAAAAGAACAGTCAAGTCTTGTGTTTGTTTAAAGTGGAAATTAAATATATTAAGATTGATACAAAACTGTTTTCTTGATGATGTGACAATTAACAAGAAGTATATGTGAATTTACACCAAGTTTAATTAAAATGTGGATCGTGAACACCAAGTCGAAAATTATTTCTACTATACCATTGTTCTGATCTGGGATTGTTTGATCATTAAGAATTTCCTGAAAAACGCATTTGTTAGGTCTTCAAATATTGCTAAAATACCGATCTGGACCTTCCAGCAGTCAAAGTAGAATCACACTAAAATCAACAAGATGAGCCATAACAACTTCGACGAAATCTACGTGGGAATCCATTCAAGTGCCAAAATTAATGACTTTTTTACAGTGACTTCATTATTTCCATTCTGACGATACCATCCACAGTCAATAACTTTGTTGTTCCCCGATAAAGCGAATATATGCTGCGTGAGCAACATTATTAATCTGATTTCTGACCTACTATGCAAGTGGTGGTATTGTTAGAAGGTCCAACACGCTTGAGCAGTGTCCTAGGCTAGGTCGTAGAAGTGATTTATAAGAAATCTCCTTTGTGGTCTGATTGCATTCCCCTAGTATTCAACCAATGAATAGAAGTTTCGAGATCTGTCACCTGCTTTACCTACGACTCAGCCTGTCTCATTGTTCCATTTTATATCCCTGCAAAGTTTTTGACTCAGACTCGAGCCATCGATATGATGCCGCCGTATCCCTCATGCTTCTGTTTTGACCTTCTCATCTCAAATTCCGAAAGACAGCGATAATCTGCACGTGCACGTCCGTCTGGGCATGCTGTATGTGGTATCGACATGAAAAGTTGCAGAGACGTTTGATACGCGCAGTAGCCTGCCTGCATGAACCACACCATTCCTCATCTGTGAAGTGACTTTCTCTTGTACTGTAAATAAGCTTGAGTTTGGTAGCATTATGGCAAGTTGTTCAAGTATGTACTTAAAACGCTGATGTGAACTACGCCAGCTATTCAAGAACGGGTAACCGTACTTCGTCATGGCTGAAATGTGTCAGGCAAAGACCAAATAAGTAAGTTTGTTTATAACGTAACTTGGGGTATTGGAATTAGATGATTTTCTCCAACCAGCGCTACGGTCGCAGGTTCGAATCCTGCCTCTGGCATGGATGTGTGTGATGTCCTTAGGTTAGTTAGTACTTCTAAGTTCTAGCGGAATGATGACCTCAGATGTTAAGTCCCATAGTGCTCAGAGCCATTTGAACCATTTTTTTTCTCCAGCCAGTACCCTGCGTGCTTAGCCAAATCACTTTTCAGTCACACAGTGGTCATTATCCGTTATTGGCGGAACGGTGAGTTGAGTGATTCGCCCCATGTAAGACAAAGCTCATCATTTCTCTTTTCGTCCATTTCTTCCACTGTGTGTGGGAGACGCGTTGTCGTTTCCGCCTGAGGTATTCGCAGTCAGTACTTTGCTGCACCAGGTGTACTGGTAGCAGTGTCGTGCACCTCACAGTAAAACGGATGTGGAATTTACAGCTGACACAGTAATCATCAAGGGCGTAGAGACGCACTGAGTTCTCTCCTCGAATTGCAGCACATAAGCCTGCAATGGGCCCTTTCCGCCACGGAAACGATCTGTTAACGCGAAAAGCCGTCTTCCTCGGCGGACGTGACGTGAAGGGCTCTCGCGAAACGAGAGACACTCACTGGCTACAGTGGGGAGGGGAAGCAGGCTGGCAGCTCAGTTACAGCCGCGGCGGCGGCTCGCCACCGCACATTTCCGCCGCAATAAACAGCAGCAGCAGCAGCAGCAGCAGCAGCACAGCCCCGAGGCGGTCAGAGTTTCCGCACTGCGCCGCTACCCTATTTCTGGCGGAAGGACGTACAAGTATCACAGCACGAGTCCACGCATCAGCGCCATCTGTACCTCCTGACATACGTCGCACAGTGTGAGTGCGCGCAAGGACAGCCTCGAAACCAGACAATGACTACTCTTGGCAGACACCGTTTACCCATACAGAACATACTTATAAGGCATGTTGAGAAAGTAAGTGACTATAACGGATTGTCTTTGTTTTTTGTAGGTTGGCAACACTTAAAGGGAAACTTCCCGTGGCACCTCCACTCCCCCTCCCCGCCCCTGAGATTTAGTGATAAGATGTCCCAGTAGACAGACCGTCAAAAACGGGATCACGCTTGAAAACTGTGAGAAAAAAGCAAAATACACTGAAGAGACAAAGAAACTGGTACACCTGCCTAATATCGCGTGGGGCCCCCACGGGCACGTAGGAACGCTGTAAAACGGCGTGGTATGGACTCAACTAATGTATGAAGATATGCTGGAGGGAACTGACACCATGAATTCTGCAGGGCTGTCCACTAATCTGTAAGAGTACGAACATGACGTTGCAAGGCATCCCAGATAGGCTCAATAAGGTTCATGTCTGGGGAGTTTGGTGCAACTCTGTTAAAATTCTGGACGTGTGGGGTGTCGCATTGTCCTGCTGAAATTTTCCAAGTCCGTCGGAATGCAAAATGGACGTGAATGTGTGAAGGTGCTCAGACAGGATGCTTACGTACGTGTCACCTGTAAGAGTCGTATCTAGACCTATTAGGGGTCCTGTATCACTCCAACTGCACTCGCCCCACACCACTGCAGAGCATCCACCAGCTTGAACAGTCCCCTGTTGGCATGCAAGGTCCATGGATTCACGAGATTGTCTACATAACCGTTAACGTTCATCCGCTCGATACAGTCTGAAACGAGACTGATCAGGCAACATGTTTCCAGTCATCAACAGTCCAATGTCGGTGTTGAGGGTCACAGGCGAGACGCAAAATTTTGTATCGTGCGCTCATCAAGGGCACACGAGTGGGCCTTCGGCTCTGAAAGCCCATATCGATTATGTTTCGCTGAATGGTTCGCACGCTGACACTTGTTGATGACCCAACATTGAAATTGCAGCAGTTTGCGGAAGGGTTCCACTTCAGTCACGTTGAACGATTATCTTCAGTCGTCGTTGCTCCCGTTCTTGCGGGATCTTTTTCGGCCGCATTGATGTGGGAAATTTGATGTTTGGCCGGATTCCTGATGTTCGCGGTACACTCGTGAAATGGTCGTACGGGAAGAATCCCCACTTCTTCACTACCTCGGAGATGTTTTGTCCCATCGCTCGTGCGCCGACTATAAAACCACTTTCAGACTCACTTAAATCTTGATAACCTGCCATTGTAGTAGCAGCAATCAATCTAACAACTGCGTCAGACACTTGTCTTATATAGGCGTTACCGATTGCAGCACCGTACTCTGCCTGGTTACGTATCTCTGAATTTCTATATGCAGGCCTATACCAGTTTCTTTCGCGCTTCAGTGTGGAAACAATGAACGGTCCAAGCTCAAGATGTGCGACATGAATGGAATTTTAATAGCCACGTCGTAGTGGTTGTGTGGTGACGGTGGAGAATCCGTGTTCAAATATGCTTCGTGCCCCTTTTTTTTCATCAAAATTATGAACTGTACTTCTGGTCATTGACGTGCCTGCTCGCTGTATTCAAATTTGTGTCTGTTTCGTGGTGTAACGTCCTTTTGCAACAGCGAGGTGTACGAAAAGGACATCCAGACGTACGAACTTTCTATCTGTTCTAGACGAGTACCACATGTTATGAACCTTGCGTTCCATTTTGGCTGTTTTGACTGTTGAATTTATTGGTTGTAACATAGCTCACACCCGTTTATTTGATGTTTACATTTCTGTGAGAGATCTATAAGGAACTTCACCTGCTCTGACTGTTGATCACATTTACTTGCGACGGTAATATATTCTTTTACATGATTCAAGTTCTATAACCAATGTATAGTATGACAATAGCTAAGACTACAATAGGAGAGCAGACACCTCAATCACCGGACGGAAAGTTCTAAAATTTGTGAAACAAAAAATGGGGCACGAAGGAGATTTGCACATGGATATCCCATTTCGCAGTGCAACACGGTGACCACACAACCACGACGCCATGTTTGTTGCGAGATGCTCGATGTTGCACATCTGGAGCTGGGACCGTTCACTGTTTCTATATTGCTTCTATTTTTACAGTTCAGTGCATCTTCTTCCTCTTTTCAGGTTTGGTTCAAATGGCTCTGAGCACTATGGGACAATATATGAGGTCATCAGTCCCCTAGAACATAGAACTACTTAAACCTAACTAACCTAAGGACATCACACACATCCATGCCAGAGGCATGATTAGAACCTGCGACCGTAGCTGTCGCGGGGTTACAGATTGAAGCGCCTAGAACCGCTCGGCCACAGCGGCCGGCAGCCAAGAACATAATTCTCCCTGCTCTTCACATAAAATTGGGTCTAATGAAAAACTTCTTCAAGACCGTAGACAAAACTAGGGAAGCAGTTCTCTATTGCGCGAGAAGTTTCGACGTTTTAGTGAAGCTAAAATAAAAGAGGGGATTTTCGTTGGTCCTAAAATACCCAAAGTGCACAAAGATGAGCATTTCGACACCATCCTGACAGGTGATGAAAAGTTAGTCTGGGGTGCCTTTATTAAGAGTAACAAACTTTTTAGGACAAAAGAAGGCAGAAAACGATAAGAATCTTGTGGCAAATCTTCTTTACTGCCAGAATAGACTGGAGTGCAACATGTCCGTAATGTTACATTTCCTAGATACCCACGCGAGCACGGAGAAAACATCCACCAGCAAATTTCGGACATGGAAACGAGATACCAGGGACATAGGAGTGCATCAAAGTTAGCCAATTACTGCTGCACACTAATTAGGGAATCACCAGCAGAAAACTACAAACACACCCGAAAACATAAGGGTTAGCTGTTTTAATGGTAGTTACAGAAAAAAAGCGCAATATTGTTGCCTAGCGTAATGTACTTCATTTTATTTTTAACCTGATGTGCAATCAAATTAACTACAATGTGCAACGACTAAATCGGTTTTCGACTGTCATTCCTGCTTGCTGACTGTGGTGTCACCGCCAGACAGCGCACTTGCTAGGTGGTAGCCTTTAAATCGGCCGCGGTCCATTAGTATACGCCGGACCCGCGTGTCGCCACTGTCAGTAATTGCAGACCGAGCGCCACCACACGGCAGGTCTAGAGAGACTTCCTAGCACTCGCCCCAGTTGTACAGCCGACTTTGCTAGCGAAGCTACACTGACTGATACGCTCTCATTTGCCGAGACGATAGTTAGCATAGCCTTCAGCTACGTCAATTGCTACGACCTAGCAAGGCGCCATAATCCTTTGCTATATATATATTGTGGTTATAACATGTACCGTCAAGAGAGATGTTCTACAATTGTGGATTAAAGTTAAGTATTACATCATCTACGTACTTTATTTGCAATTCTCAAGATATTGTCCTGTTCCAGACCTCACGCCAGTCAGCGTGTAATTAAACGCGTGCATTTCGGCCTCCTCTAGCAACACAGTGTTGGCGCTTCTGCGAACACTACACTGACAGTTAGAATGATGGTAAAATCTTCGAACTGAGGTTACCTCACTCTCCCCAAGTATTCAAGGCTTGTCGCTTGCAGGTAGTAGTCCAAAGTATTAGTTCAATTATGAGACACGGAGGCTTACTACTGAAACTGACAAAGTGACCCGGCTGCCTTAACGGTTGCCTCTACCTTTGAAGGTAAAGCAACCACTGTTACAGGACTTTACCGCCCTCAGAATTAACGACGAGCAGAACGGATAGTCGTCCGACGTTGTAGGCGGTGATTTAAGAGGAATCTTTCGAAACTGATTAAAAATATTACAGATCATGTTAAAAAAAAAAGTACACTGCTGAGCAGAACCTAAGGACGAAAGTACACTACTGGCCATTAAGATTGCTACACCAAGAAGAAATGCAGGTGATAAATGGGTACTCATTCGATAAATATATTATACTACAACTGACATGTGATTTCATTTTCACGCAATTTGGGTGCATAGATCCTGAGAAATCAGTACCCAGAACCACCTCTGGCCGTAATAACGGCCTTGATACGCCTGGGAATTGAGTCAAACAGAACTCGGATGGCGTGTACAGGTACAGCTGCCCACGCAGCTTCAACATGATACCACAGTTCATCAAGACTACTGACTGGCGTATTGTGACGAGCCAGTTGCTCGGCCACCATTGACCAGACGTTTTCAATTGGTGAGAGATCTGGAGAATGTGCTGGAGAGAGCAGCAGTCGAACATTTTCTGTGTCCAGAAAGGCCCGTACAGGACCTGCAACATGCGGTCGTGCATTATCCTGCCGAAATGTAGGGATCACAGGGATCGAATGAAGGGTAGAGCCACGGGTCGTAACACAACTGAAACGTAGCGTCTACTGTTCAAAGCGCCGTCAGTTCGAGCAAGAGGTGACCGAAACGTGTAACCAATGGCATCCCATACCATCAAGCCCAGTGATACGCCAGTATGGCGATGACGAATACACGCTTCCAATGTGCGTTCACCGCGATGTCGCCAAACACGGATGCGACCATTATGATGCTGTAAACAGAATCTGGATTCATCCGAAAAAAGGACGTTTTGCCATTCGTGCACCCAGGTTCGTCGTCGAGTACAACATCGCAGGCGCTCCTCTCTGTGATGCAGCGTCGAGGGTAACCGCAGCCATGGTCTCTGAGCTGATAGTTCATGCTATTGCAAACGTCGTCGAACTGTTCGTGCAGATGGTTGTTGTCTTGCAAACGTCCCCATCTGTTGACTCAGGGATCGAGACGTGGCTGCACGATCCGTTACAGCCATGCGGATAAGATGCCTGTCATCTCGACTGCTAGTGATATGGGGCTGTTGGGATCCAGCACGGCGTTCCGTATTACACTCCTGAACCCACCTATTCCATAGTGTGCTAACAGTCATTGGATCTCGACCAACGCGAGGAGCAATGTCGAGATGCGATAAAACGCAATCGCGATAGGCTACAATCCGACCTTTATCAAAGTCGGAAACGTGATGGTACGCATTTCCGCTCCTTACACGAGGCATCACAACAACGTTTCACCAAGCAACGCCGTTCAACTGCTGTTTGTGTATGAGAAACCGGTTGGAAACTTTCCTCATGTCAGTACGTTGTAGGTGTCGCCACCGGCGCCAACCTTGTGAGAATGCTATGAAAAGCTAGTCATTTGCATGTCACAGCATCTTATTCTTGTCGGTTAAATTTTGCGTCTGTAGCACGTCATCTTCGTTGTGTCGCAATTTTAATGGCCAGTAGTGTAGATTTTCCAGCATCATGCGTCACTGTCAAGGAACGTAGCTTTATAAAACTCGGACCATACATACACTGAACTGTTACAGTATAGTACAGAAGGTAACCGAAAGAAAAACCCAATACGATGTACACAAATGACACTTTTAGTCAAAGACAATGATTACACTGAAGTCACCACGATTTGTGATGGTCTCTTCGACATCACGAAAGGCGGCACGCGATTCTTGATAGGGTGTGTGATCACCACAGACAGAAATGCGCTCTCTGCAATGTGCTCCCGTGCTGGCCACAAAGTTGTTAAGGAGTTCCAGTACTCCAACAGACTGTTGACAACTGCTGTATGGTAGCTGGTGCATGTTGACTTACTGCAACACATCTCCCCAATACATCCCACGCGTGCTCGACGGGACTTAAATCGGGGGAACGGACAGGCCAGTCCATTCCCAGAATATCCTCCGTTTCCAATAATCGCGAACTGTATAAAGTTGCAGTAAGAACGCTCCTGTCGCGCACAGACTGCAACAGCATCTGGCACTGCTGACGTCACGCACCAGTAGCTGAAATGGTCTGTCGATGTACTTATGTTAATTTGTAAGGTTTCATTACATGAAGAAATCCAACAACCAGACACCCAATTTTTATATCTTTTTATTTATGGCAAAATGCGTTTAGGGCTTCCGCTCATCTTCAGCTGGCGTTACAAATATTTATAAATCTTCAGTAGCACATCATTAACACATCAACTACATTTTAGATGGTACAACTGCCTTTCTATTCTACTTGTTTACTCTCCTATTTTCCATATTTGTAAGAGTGGCACAAACATGTTTCTTTTTCTTGTGCACAAAAGCAGTGTAGCATTCGAAACAATCCCCAATTTTGAGACGCGTATTGGTATAATGAAAATATACACTCTAAGATTAAACAAAAAGACGCACCACAAATTGCTGTTCAGACAGGTATCGACGGAAAATGCAAAACTGTAATCTTTGGGGCCTATGGATGAATGTGTGATGCTGCGAAGCAGTTTCGCGGTTGGCAAGGTTAATAAACAGGCGACATGTCGATACAGGACATGAAGTCCCTGCGAATTTCATTCTCTGTGCTCAGCCTGACAGTAACTATGGAAATGGAATTGAGCGTTTGGCATCATTGGCCGGGAGGCCCCTTACGGGGCAGGTCCGACTGCCTTGGCATTATTACGGAGGCGGACTATCGGGGCGGACTGACAGTAACTATGCCCGGCAGGAAGGCTCGTCAAAAATATAAGCAGATGTCAACATTTGAGAGAGAATGTGTAGTTGGGCACAAAGAAGTCGGTTGGGGTAATCGGCCAATTGCTCGAAATTTGAGTAGGACCGATGATACTATTCGACGATGTTGGCAGGGATGGGTGAACCACGGCCGAACACAGCGTCGAGAATGAAGCGGTCGACCATGACAGACGACAGAAAGTGAGGACCGAGCATTCATCATACAGGCACTCAGAGCCCTGAATTCATCACTATCATAGATTTGACATGCAACTGGTGCTTCAGGGACCACGTCCGTAACTCACCACTGACTTCTAGTATCAGCCGTGCGCAGTTGACGTCAACAGGTGTATGGGCCTGAAGGTGACGTTGTTACAACGCTGAAACTAGTTGCCAAAATGAAATCGACACCTTACATACAGCTGGAGGAATTTCTTCATTTTTAATATAAATTTATACCAGCTGACGTCCCACTGTCCTCCATTTCGACTATGAATGTACTAAGAATCAACGTGACTGTCCTCCGCCATACAGTACGAGGATCAGCTCGAAATTTTGACGATCTGACGCGCCAATTGTACTGAATTTGGCGCACTACCCCTAAGGAGGACATCCAGGATCTCCGTCAATGCCAAGCCGAATGACTGCTTGCGCAACAGTCAGAGGCGGAACAATGTGTTATTGACTTGCTCAGTTTGTGAAGCTCATTCCCTTGAATAAATAATCCAGTATTTCTGAAGTTGTAATTATTTGTTTGTTTGTACATGAAGATCACATCGAGCGATTTCCGTCCTATTTGGATAATTCCTTCCTCGTGCGCCGCTATTTTTGTCTTCGAGTGTACAAAAATAGCTGGTTGCTATATTTTTTTGTAGTAAGGTAATCCACGCCCGCCCGGTTAGCCGAGCTGTCTAACGCTGCTTGCCTCCCATCCAACGGGCGATTTCCGGGGGGGTCGGAGATACCGTCATTACTATGCCAACTTTTTGAGTAGTGCCTTCTTCGATCCCCCCCCCCCCCCACCCCCCCACCCCCTGCCGCTGGGGTGTCCCAGATATGAGAAGGTGATTTCAGTGAGATTGTGTAGTACCAGGACTCGATCCAGCATATCGGCAAATGCAATATTCTTCGTGAAGACGTGCCTGAAACATGCCTGACTGCATTGGGATACAGTGGGCGTCTACCCACAAGTTGGCGGGTCGCGGATACCACTTCGTCTGTTCTGCCAGGAGGGCGTTTTCTTTAAATTCTATAATTCCCTTTTTATTTTGTTTTTTATTGATGGTAATTACACATAATTGTTTTTGCCTGGAGGGCGTCGTATGTGATCTCAACAAATATATAAAAATAAATAAATAAATTAGTATGATACATGATCTGAGAACAAAAACCTGATATCGAAAAAGTATACTTACTTATATTTTCAAGAAGTGTTTTTTTTTATTTTATGGAGAAGGCCGTCATTTATTTTCTTACATCAGAGATTTTTATTTTCTTTGTCAAAAAAAAAAAAATTAAAATAAAATGAAATAAAAAACAATAAAAATCGCACCGCTTTCCCGATTGGGAAGGAGCGCCTAGTCCCCGGCATGAATCCGCCCGGCGGACTTGTGTCGACGTCCGGTGAGCCGGCCAGTCTGTGGATGGTTCTTAGGCGATCTGCCTCGGGCTGGTTCCCCTTACTCCGCCGGCCGTTGTGGCTGAGCGGTTCTAGGCGCTACAGTCTGGAACTGCGCGACTGCTACGATCGCAGGTTCGAATCCTCCCTCGGGCAAGGATGTGTGTGATGTCCTTAGGTTAGTTAGGTTAAAGTAGTTCTAAGTTCTAGGGCACTGGTGACCTCAGAAGTTAAGTCCCATAGTAGTCAGAGCCATATGAACCATTTTGATCCCCTTATTCCGCCTCAACTACACTATGTCGGCGACTGCTGCGCAAACAAGTTCTCCACGTACACGTATACCACCATTACCCTACTACGCAAACATAGGGGTTACACTCGTCTGGTGTGAGACGTTCCCTGGGAGGTCCACCGGGGGCCGAACTGCACAATAACCCTGGGTTCGGTGTGGTGCGATGGAGGGGTGAAGTGGACTGCGGCAGTCGTCGTGGGGTTGTGGACCACTGCGGCTGCGTTGGGGGCGGAACCTCTCCGTCGTTTCTAGGTCCCCGGTTAAAAAAAAAAAAAAGAGGTAATCCACAGGCAAGGAGCTCAACAAGTAGCAATATGGATAAACCAATGGAAGATTTCATTTTGAGCTATGCAGACCCCTGTGTGCAGACGCAACTGACCTATCAGCCTGATATGTAGAACATCAAAACGATTTTCGCAGATTTCTTTCCGAGGCCACTTCTTATTCGTCATTTCGGCAATAAGCTATTCTCCACCTACCAGGGTTTGAAGAATGGGAGATAGCGTATGTGTCGATCGGAGCTTCTGTATTCCTTCAAATTTCTTGTATTTTCCTTAGATTGTACAAGCATCTATAGACACAGACAAGACCTCCTATGAAAATGGGAGACCATTTAACAACGGGAAGATAATCGAAGGCATTACTCACAGTTTTGATGCTGCGGACAAGGCAATAATGTTATTTGTTTGATATACGGGAGCTTAGTGCATGACGAAATGACGGAAGCCGACTTGTTGAAGTGTCAATTTGGGTTCCAGAGCAACGTAGGAGTACGCGAGGCAGTACTCACCTTACTTCTTGTGTTAAGAGTTGGATCGAACAGATGTAAACAAGCTTTTATAACATTTCTACACTGTCTATTGACATTAAAGTGACCACTAGTCAAAAGACTGAATATGTTTTCCCCAAGGTTGCGCGAGCTGTTAAAAAAATTACGGAACATTCGTAATTTCGGGCCAATGGTGTTCAAAAATGGTTCAAAGGCTCTGAGCACTATTGGACTTAACATCTGAGGTCATCAGTCCCCTATAACTTAGAACTACTTAAACCTAACTAACCTAAGGACATCACACACATCCATTCCCGAGGCAGGATTCGAACCTGCGACCGTAGTAGGCGCGCGGTTCCGGACTGAAGCGCCTAGAACTGTTCGGCCAACCAGTGGTTGGCATTTCTGCACACGCTTGTGTTTAATGTGTAACTGCCGAATGTCTGTTAGTTATTGTTCGGTGCTGTATTCAATAGAACGTTGTGTAGCAAAGTTAGCGAATTTCGAGGAGGCAGAGTTTTGCAAAGCGTCTGCATTAAATTTTGCGTGAAACTCAAGAAAACCTGTATAGAGACACAGCAAACTATGTAGGAAGCCTACGGCGATGAGTGCTTAAGCCGTACTCAGTGTTACGAGTGGGGCCTGCCGGTGTGGCCGTGCGGTTCTAGGCGCTTCAGTTTGGAACCGCGGGACCGCTATGGTCGCAGGTTCGAATCCTGCTTCGGGCATGGATGTGTGTGATGTCTTTAGGTCAGTTAGGTTTAAGTAGTTCTAAGTTATAGGGGACTGATAACCACAGATGTTAAGTCCCATAGTGCTCAGAGCCGTTTGAACCATTTGTTACGAGTTGTTCACAGGAACGGAAGTTAAAGATGACCCTCGCTCAGGAGGCCCATCGACGACCACCGACGACACTCATGACAGGAACGTCAACGAATTTGTGGGTGCCAATCGAAGACTGATTGTCCGAGAGATTGCAGAAGAATGTAATATTTTAGTTGGATCATGTTACGAAATCCTGACACAACATCTTGGAATGCAGCGTATGACCGCCAAGTTCGTCCCATGGTTCATGCGTTAAGACCAGAAAGACCTTCTCCAAGCAATCTGTGAAGAGCTATTGGAACTCGAAAATGAGAATGAGATTTTTCTTAAGAAAATCCTAACTGGTGACCGCGCAAATAAGAACGAGATGTTCCTTAAGAGAGTCATAACTGGTGATGAGACGTGGTTCTACGGTTATGATGTTGAGAGCAAAGTTCAGTCTTCACAGTGGGTCGGGAAAGGTTCTCCAAGACCAAAAAACCATCGTCAGTTCAGGTCAAATGTCAAAGTCATGGCGCTAGTTTTCTTTGACTCTGAAAGTTCATCATGAATTCGTGCCTCGGGGACAAACGGTTAATCGATGATTCAGTCGGGACGCGCTGCGATGACTGCGAGAATATGTGAGAAGGAAACAGCCTGAAATGTGGCGAGACAATTCATAGCTCTTGCACTGCGATAACGCACCCGCCCATCCATCTCTGTTGGTGCAAGACTATCGCACAAAAAACGAAATCACTGCACTGCATCGTCCTCCGTACTCTCCAGACCTGGCCCCTCCGGACGTCTTTTTAATTTTCAGAGTCGAAAACCGCCTTGAAGGGACAAGGATTTGCAACAATAGACGAGATACAAAAATATTCGCAGACGACGCTTCGCGCGATCCAGCAAGAGGCGTACCAAGTTTGCTTCTGGAAGTGCAAACGGCTTTGGGAGCGCTGTATCAATTGTGGAGGAGAGTGTTTCGATGGAGAACATGCATAATAAGAAACAGGTGAGCCGTGGTGCGCTTTTTCTAGCACACCAGCTCTTTGGACGAATATCGATCTTTGCCCCTGTTGTGATCTGGCGGCGGGTATTTTGCGTTGTTGGTCCTGGGACTTGTTATGAGGCGCTAGGACGTGCTTTTTTTTTTTTTTTTTTTTTTTTTTTATTCACCAAAAACAGTACCAAAAATGGCTACAATAAAATGACATAAATAAGGTGACAGATAACTGCAGTCATAAATTACAGCATTCAAAAGAAGAGTCTTTAGCAGTAGCACAATTTAGCACCTTCACTGTCACCTTCGACTGGTGGCAGTTCAGCATGCACATTTTCTTCTTCTGCAGCCGGTTCCTCATCATCATTTCCCAGACCCAAATTAGTCACCCAGTAAATCCTTGCTGTGTGTTCCTTCCAGGGTAAATTACGTGGACAGAGGAGCAGTCCCGAACAGCGACATCGCAAAATCGCTCACTGCCTTAGCCGGCCGAAGTGGCCGTGCGGTTAAAGGCGCTGCAGTCTGGAACCGCAAGGCCGCTACGGTCGCAGGTTCGAATCCTGGCTCGGGCATGGATGTTTGTGATGTCCTTAGGTTAGTTAGGTTTAACTAGTTCTAAGTTCTAAGGGACTAATGACCTCAGCAGTTGAGTCCCATAGTGCTCAGAGCCATTTGAACCATTTGAACTCACTACCTTGTTATTTTTGTCAGTTCCATCCTTCTAAACGCATCTATTAGTTCCAACCTTCTAAACGCATCTATAGGGAGTTCAAGATCTTCCTTTATATGAGAAACCAGATATTTCTCGCCATATTCTTGTATCTGCTGTACTGCTGATTTATTTTTCATGTGTGACTTGCAGGTGAGGTTAGGGTCGGGAACGTGACCCAATCCATTCCCTCTCTACTAGAAATCCAGTTCCTAACCTATACCCATTCGGTTGAAGACAATTCGGAGCATGTTACCATATTTCTTATTGTGATTCTGATATTTTAGTATTTTCTCGAATTCATTTTCCATATACATCTTGTATTCAATATGTTCATCGCTGCCAATATTGTTAAAAACATAACTTGTATATTTGCCCATTAACCAAATCACTGCGTTATTTTTCGCCTGAGGGTAGTAACTTTCCTCTGGTCTGAAGAAAATGTTAGTCGGTACACTGTTTGCTGAAGTTCTTGTTATTTGAGCAATTTTCTCCCTGGTCCACCTCCAGTTGATAATCCGATCTCCGCAAGTGTAACGATGAGGCACACTATCAACGAGGTTGCATTTGCTGCAGAGGTTTGTGTCACTTAAAGCAATGGCAAAGAGACGCTCATTAGTGCTGATGATGTTATTGACTACCTTGTACCACGCTGTTCTCACGTCAGACGAAAGAACATCGCTACTGATGTTTTTCCAGACCACATTCCATGCTATTCCAGCATATTTGGTTTCTATGTTATTTTTCCTTTCATGTTTCCGTCTTTCAGCTAAAATCGTCTTTGCTCTAACGTTTTTGGAGTTTAAAATCTTTTTGCTGAGATAACTTAGTTCAAGATGTGCTTGAGGGGACGAAGGAGCAAAACACGCGGGCTGGGCCAGCGGCGGCGCGGCCGGTCTACCTTGCAGGACGGTCGCGAGTTTGTGGTGCAGCTGCCTGATCTCAAATCCGTGCGCTGGTCGTCGCCTTGCTTTGGTACCTGTTTTGTCGGACAAGACCATTTCCTCGAGACCATCTCGAACAACGTTCTCCATCTAAGGTGTAAGTGGTTTTGCTGCCTTCGTTTCGTGGAACCATTTGCGTTGTAGCGACTGTCACTCGTTGGTTGGCTGATTGCCCTAATGTATGTGTTGCCGAAATAAGAGCAGCCCGCAAGGTGTGTGATCGCAAGGAGACCAGCAGTCACTACTTCCTTTACGGAAATCAGCGTCCGCAAAAGACGTAGTAACTGTAAGCTACTGAAGATAGTCTAGTTGTAATTTTCTGCATACCAAGCTTACACTATTGGCGGTAAATTGCAGACCTATGCAAGGAAATTAAGGTGCACAAAACCTGGCTTGTGCTGAAGTTGTGCATGTGAATAACGTAATATTATTTTGAAATTATTTCCGTTTCATCTTTGTACACATTGTTGGCCTTAATGAGATGTGTAAGTTTTCTTTGCCTAACTATGAGAGTGTAAAAATCTGATATTTTAGTTGTTTTATCGAAAGCACTTATTGCTTTTTTTGAAAAAATATATTACTATTTATTGGTTCTTAACTTATATTAATTGATGCTTGCTTGGTGTTTGCCGTGTTTTCTGCGGTCTGTTTGTGCTCCAGTTTTTCTGCGAGTTGCGGTGCGTGGGAGCGGCGCCATGTCCCGCTTCGGTGCACAGAAGGCGTGACGTGCCGTCTAATGGGAAGTGACTCCCGGCTGGGTCCCGGCGTTAGGTGTTGTTTTGGACGGCTGGTCTGCTGCTTCCAGCATTTTAAGTCAAGTCACCTTTTGCCCAGAGAAGCCTGGCGTCCCTGCCCGTTTGATAAAAATTTATCATCTCTCATGTATTTAAAAAAAATTAAATTTGTTTGCCAATGAGTTATATTAAGTGTAACGAATTGTGCTGGTTGCGTTATTGCTCAAAATTTTTTTATCTTAGACACCCTTTTAAATTACTTTAGATTTATTGTTCATTAAGTGATTCTAATTTGCTGCTTGCTTGAGAAGGAAGCCATTGGCCATTTTGGAGATTGTTTTAAGATGGCCACGTGTTGATTGTATGTTAACTGTTCTTATGAATGTGACCTTGAATAAATTATTGATCTACTAGTTGTTGTGTTTAAGGAGTGATATTATAGGGGCCTTGAACTCGCCAGGTTAGCCGAGAGCGCTAATGCGCTGCTTCCTGGACTCGGGTAGGCGCGCCGGTCCCGTATCGAATCCGCACGGCGGATTACCGACGTCGGCCGGTGTGCTGGCCAGCCTGGATGTGGTTTTTAGGCGGTTTTCCCCATCCCAATAGGTGAATACTGGGCTCGTCCCCACGTTCCGCCTCAGTTGCACGACTCGCAGACATCTGAACACGTTCGCACTATTCCATGCATTACACTACACGCAGACAGCTGGGGTACACTAATTCCGTCCCGGGGGGGATGGGTTGGCGGCAGGAAGGGCATCTGGCCACCCGTTAAAATTAACCTTGCCACTAACACGAATTCTTTACAGACGAATGGAAAAACTGGAAGAAGTGGACCTCGGGGAAGATCAGTTTGGATTCCGTAGAAATGTTGGAACACGTGAGGCAATACTAACCTTACGACTTATCTTAGAAGAAAGATTAAGAAAAGGCAAACCTACGTTTCTAGCATTTGTAGACTTGGAGAAAGCTTTTGACAATGTTGACTGGAATACTCTCTTTCAAATTTTGAAGGTGGCAGGAGTAAAATACAGGGAGCGAAAGGCTATTTACAATTTGTACAGAAACCAGATGGTAGTTATAAGAGTCGAGGAGCATGAAAGGGAAGCAGTGGTTGGGAAAGGAGTGAGACAGGGTTGTAGCCTCTCCCCGATGTAATTCAATCTGTATATTGAGCAAGCAGTAAAGGAAACAAAGGAAAAATTCGGAGTAGGTATTAAATTTTCATGGAGAAGAAGTAAAAACTTTGAGGTTCGCCGATGACATTGTAATTCTGTCAGAGACAGCAAAGGGCTTGGAAGAGCAGTTGAAGTGAATGGACAGTGCCTTGAAAGGAGGATATAAGATGAACATCAACAAAAGCAAAACGAGGATAATGGAATGTAGTCAAATTAAATCGGGTGATGCTGAGGGGATTAGATTAGGAAATGAGACACTTAAAGTAGTAAAGGAGTTTTGCTATTTAGGGAGTAAAATAACTGATGATGGTCGAAGTAGAGAGGATATAAAATGTAGACTGGCAATGGCAAGGAAATTGTTTCTGAAGAAGAGAAATTTCTTAACATCGAGTATAGATTTAAGTGTCAGGAAGTCGTTTCTGAAAGTATTTGTATGGAGTGTATCGATGTATGGAAGTGAAACGTGGACGATGAATAGTTTAGACAAGAAGAGAATAGAAGCTTTCGAAATGTGGTGCTACAGAAGAATGCTGAAGATAAGGTGGGTAGATCACGTAACTAATGAGGAGGTATTGAATAGGATTGGGGAGAAGAGAAGTTTGTGGCACAACTTGACTAGAAGAAGGGATCGGTTGGTAGGACACGTTTTGAGGCATCAAGGGATCACCAATTTAGTACTGGAGGTCAGCGTGGAGGGTAAAAATCGTAGAGAGAGACCAAGAGATGAGTACACTAAGCAGATTCAGAAGGATGTAGGCTGCAGTAGGTATTGGGAGATGAAGAAGCTTGCACAGGATAGAGTAACATGGAGAGATGCATCAAACCAGTCTTAGGGCTGAAGACCACAACAACAACAGATCCGTCCTAACAATGCCAATCCTGCGAAACCGCGGGACAAGGCACCATCAAAAGAAAGAAAAGATTATAGAGGCCTTGACCTTCCATGCCAACCCCGACTTCGTAAAAGGTAATCGCAGAAACGTTTTGTGGACAAAGTTCCGGAGTTTTTTGATCAGATCTCATATATGCATAGCTGTGTTGATCGAATGCGTGTTACAGGATGACGAGATCACCCTGGGAATGCCACGAAAACTTTCTACAGGCCATGACGCTCCTCCTCCCAACTGGACACTTCCAACGATTGTTGAGAGGCCGTAGACGCCAATGCTGATCTCTCCGATGGAGCATGAAGCGTCCTGTCGCGGTACTGGTGTGCAAATTCCAGCCTTCGTCGCCCGTGAACAGCAGTCGGCATGGGTGCGTGAACCAGGCTCCTTCTTCAGACGCCTACACGCAGCAGCATTTGCTGAACGATTGTTGAGAAGACACCATTGGTAGCGTACTGGTTCAGCTAGGAGGTGAGTTACCCAACAGCTGCACGTCTGTTCGCCCATACACATCTCCACAGCCGTCGTTCACCAATGTCATCTATGGCTAGTTGTGCACGACTATTGCCTCAGTGCCGGTTTTTGATAGCTCCGTTTTCCCATGCACGATGTACTTCAACCACAGCGTGTCGCCAATAGCTTACAAATTTAGCCATTTCGATGCTTCCACCCTTGTCCCTTTGGACACAGGATACATCGCTTCATTTCCACTTTACGACGACGACTTCACTGTCTTCCGCGTTCTCCCCTAACGCTTTATACACTACTGGCCATTAAAATATCTACACCACGAAGATGACGTGCTACAGACGCGAAATTTAACCGACAGGAAGAAGATGCTGTGATATGCAAATGATTAGCTTTTCAGAGCATTCACACAAGGTTGACGCCGGTGGCGACAGCTACAATGTGCTGACATGAGGAAAGTTTCCAACCGATTTCTCATACACAAACAGCAGTTGACCGGCGTTGCCTGGTGAAACGTTGTTGTGATGCCTCGTGTAAGAAGGACAAATGCGTACCATCACGTTTCCGACTTTGATAAAGGTCGGATTGCAGCCTATCGCGATTGCGCTTTATGGTATCGTGACATTGCTCCTCGCGTTGGTCGAAATCCAATGACTGTTAGCGGAATATGGAATCGGTGGGTTCAGGAGGGTAATACGGAACGCCGTGCTGAATCCCAACGGCCTCTATCACTAGCAGTCAATATGACAGGCATCTTATCCGCATGGCTGTAACGGATCGTGCAGCCACGTCTCGATCCCTGAGTCAACAGATGGGGTTGTTTGCAAGACAACAACCATCTGCACGAACAGTTCGACGACGTTTGCAATAGCATGAACTAGCAGCTCGGAGACCATGGCTGCCGTTACCCTTGACGCTGCATCACAGACAGGAGCGCTTGCGATGGTGTACTCAACGACGAACCTGGGTGCTCGAATGGCAAAACGTCATTTTTTCGGATGAATCCACATTCCGTTTAGAGCATCCATGTTTGGCGACATCGGGGTGAACGCAGATTGGAAGCGTGTATTCGTCACCGCCATACTGGCGTATCATCCGGCGTGACTGTATGCGGTGCCATTGGTTACACGTCTCGGTCACCTCTTGTTCGCATAAACGGCACTTTGAACAGTGGACGTTACATTTCAGATGTGTTACTACCGGTGTCTCTACCCTTCATTAGATCCCTGCGAAACCCTACATTTCAGCAGGATAATGCACTACCGCATGTTGCCGGTTCTGTACGGGCCTTTCTGGATACAGAAAATCTTCGACTGCTGCCCTGGCCAGCACATTCTCCAGATCTCTCACTAATTGAAAACGTCTGGTCAATGGTGGCCGAGCAACTGGTTCGTCACAATACGCCAGTCACCGCTCTTGATGAACTGTGGTATCGTGTTGAAGCTGCATGGGCAGCTGTACCTGTACACGCCATCCAAGCTCTGTTTGACTCAATGTCCAGGCGTAACAAGGCCGTTATTACGGCAAGAGGTGGTTCTGGGTACTGATTTGTCAGGATCTATGCACCCAAATTGCGTGAAAATGAAATCACATGTCAGTTGTAGTATAATATATTTGTCCAATGGATACCCGTTTATCATCTCCATTTCTTGTTGGTGTAGCAATTTTAATGGCCAGTAGTGCGTGTCCTTCACTGCTAGTGTTGCTACGTTCCATTTGTCAGCTGTTCTTGCACGTTGATGTCGATCTAAGCGGTCTTCGTACAGGGTATTTATAAATGAATATCGCGGTTTTTAACGCTTTATTATATTTATCGTATTAAACTTACAGTTATAAATGACATTTCAAATGAAAGAGAAACTCAAACAGTTTTACCAAGATCCTTATAAATGTTAAATAACAGCGGAGTATGCGATTGGTTGAACGTCACCATACCCAAGCGCTGGATAGGCTGCAAGAGGCCCAATGACAGGGCTTGCTTTGCATGGCTTCCACGTTCACCCGACCTAACACCATGCGATTTTCTCTTTCAATATGGATCGTGTGTACGTGCCTCCGCTACCAGCAGACCTCCGTGAATTAAGAAACCGCACTGAAGCAGCTGTTGGTACAATCACTGAAGACACACTTATCAACGTTTGGGAAGAGCTCGGCTATAGACTTGATGTGGACCATGTGACAAATGGTGCTCACATTGAACATTTATAAGGTTCTTGGTAAAACTATTTCAGTTGCTCTTTCATTTGACATATCATTTATAGCTGTAAGTTTAATATAATAAATATTATAAAGCGTTAAATCCTCCATATTAATTTATAAATGCCCTGTGTTCATATGACTCAATCGTGTAGATATAGAAAATGCGTTTGATAGTGTGGAATGGAACACAGATCAGGTGGATATGGATTACAGCAATTCAGCATACATGAAAAGATTACGCATGACATACTAACGTACAAAGCTGCATCAGATCAGTTTTAGAACTGAAGACGACGACAATAAAGACATTTCATGGTATGAACGAATGATGTGTTCATCATGACCAAATAATCACACCTGCGCAGCTGGGAAGATATCACAGCTGTATATAAGTTACACGAAGCTAAATGAATCAGCTTCGGGTTTAACCATTAAAATATGCATTTCAAATTGAGTCGTAAAAATATTTTGCTCTCAGGCGCAACGTGAAGGCCGGAGTAACAGGATGTCCAGTCGGAATTATACGTTCTACGCTATACACTAAATCGGACTAACATCATTTCAGTTTATGACGCTCGCGTAATGTCCTGTCTGCAGTTAGTCCCGGCAGCTTAAGAGAAAGCGCCGCTTGTCTAGCCGTTACAACCTCGTAAAGAGGTACCGTTCTCTAGAGACTGCTGAAATGTAAATGTGAAAGCATGGAGCACAATACAGTAAATAGGAGCAGTGGTTAATACACTCTACCTATATTACTCTTGGCCGACGTCTTTGAGCATGAAAGTGCAGATGCGTGTAGCCCAAAAGAGGCCGTTGAATTCACGTTATTGAACGACAGACTCATCGTAAGAAACAGGTGCTCAACGTGTGGGAAAAGGTGCTCAGTTTCTCAATATGAGACAGTGGAATCCCTAACTCGGTGGTCGTCAGACTGTTGCTCGTGGGCCACATGCCTCCCAAACGAGTATTCATGCTGTCCGCGTTTCTCAACCATGTCATACAATAATACGCATTTACCAACTAACAGCCGAATCCAAAAATGTCAACTAAATTTACCAGCTTATTAAGAGTCCCCATGTATCCTTCGATTTCATACCCGTGGAAAATATTTGATTGATTTGGTCGATTCCAGTTGTGACTCTCTGATATTATAGTCATAGAGTACTAGGTTTTTTTTCGTTTTGTGGAGTTAAGGAGAGAGTCATCGGGTGTTAATATGCTTGGTTTTCAGAAACTTTCGTTACAGAGACGCCATTAGTGGCAGAGCTACGGGGAAGCACGTGAGGGAGATTACCTGGAGACTCACACAACAAATCACGTGCAAAACTTCCCAACCGCGCACTGTACGTTACTGTGCTGTAGGCACGCCCAGTAGTTTGCTGGCGCAGGCAAAATAAGAAAGAAGAATAGGCGCAGACGACATAAGAAAAGCTGGAGCGACAGAGGCTGACACGGCCTTTTTCCGTTCGTCGGACACAGAGCGCGGTGTATGACGTCTTCCGTCACCCGATCTATTCACGGCTCGTAGCAGAGAGGGAGGAGGGGGGGAGGGGGGGGGGGGCAGGCAGGCTCCAGTGAGACGACCGCCGGTCGTTTCTTTGGCTGCGGTAATCCGGATCGAGGAGAGTGGCTTCCCGCGTCATCTGCCGCCCCGCCCCCACTGCTGCTGACGTCGGAGCACGAGGACTCCGCTCTGCGGCCCCCGCCACCGCCCACAGTTCCCGTGTGTCTGCTGCCAATCGGCTTCTGTCTGTCCTGCCCCACATCGCATCCCCGATACGCCGCCGACAACTTGTCGGAACTCGAAAGGCTACTCCGATGTTTCCATCAGAAACGAAGCGTTTCTTTTCGATCATTTTTGTTACACCAGGGGACCCGGGCGGAACATTTCCACTTTTTTTAAATACGAGGTGCATTCAAGTTCTAAGGCCCCCGATTTTTTTTCTAATTAACTACTCACCCGAGATCGATGAAACTGGCGTTACTTCTCGACGTAATCGCCCTGCAGACGTACACATTTTTCACAAGGCTGACGCCATGATTCCATGGCAGCGGCGAAGGCTTCTTTAGGAGTCTGTTTGACCACTGGAAAATCGCTGAGGCAATAGCAGCACGGCTGGTGAATGTGCGGCCACGGTGAGTGTCTTTCATTGTTGGAAAAAGCCAAAAGTCACTAGGAGCCAGGTCAGGTGAGTAGGGAGCATGAGGAATCACTTCAAAGTTGTTATTACGAAGAAACTGTTGCGTAACGTTAGCTCGATGTGCGGGTCCGTTGTCTTGGTGAAACAGCACACGCGCAGCCCTTCCCGGACGTTTTTGTTGCAGTGCAGGAAGGAATTTGTTCCTCAAAACATTTTCGTAGGCTGCACCTGTTACCGTAGTGCCCTTTGGAACGCAATGGGTAACGATTACGCCCTCGCTGTCCCAAAACATGGACACCATCATTTTTTCAGCACTGGCGGTTACCCGAAATATTTTTGGTGGCGGTGAATCTGTGTGCTTCCATTGAGCTGACTGGCGCTTTGTTTCTGGATTGAAAAATGGCATCCACGTCTCATCCATTGTCACAACCGACGAAAAGAAAGTCCCATTCGTGCTGTCATTGTGCGTCAACATTGCTTGCCAACATGCCACACAGGCAGCCATGTGGTCGTCCGTCAGCATTCGTGGCACCCACCTGGATGACACTTTTCGCATTTTCAGGTCGTCATGCAGGATTGTGTGCACAGAACTCACAGAAATGCCAACTCTGGAGGCGATCTGTTCAACAGTCATTCGGCGAGCCCCCAAAACAATTCTCTCCACTTTCTCGATCATGTCGTCAGACCGGCTTGTGCGAGGCCGAGGTTGTTTCGGTTTGTTGTCACACGATGTTCTGCCTTCATTAAACTGTCGCACCCACGAACGCACTTTCGACACATCCATAACTCCATCACCACATGTCTCCTTCAACTGTCGATGAATTTCAATTGGTTTCACACCACACAAATTCAGAAAACGAATGATTGCACTCTGTTCAAGTAAGGAAAACGTCGCCATTTTAAGTATTTAAAACAGTTCTCATTCTCGCCGCTGGTGGTAAAATTCCATCTGCCGTAAGGTGCTGCTATCTCTGGGACGTATTGACAATGAACGCGGCTTCATTTTAAAACAATGCGCATGTTTCTATCTCTTTCCAGTCCAGAGAAAAAAAATCGGAGGCCTTAGAACTTGAATGCACCTCGTAATGACAGTATTTGAAGTAAGTGTAGTCGTTGGGATGAAGGTAGCTCCGGGAATGAAAAGAAACATCTTTAAAAATTAACCGAACGTCGTGAAATAATAATCGAGCACTTACGATATGTCCTTCCATGTACATTTCCAACATTTCCATGTGTCCGAAAATGTGTTCCGGCTTGAATGACGCGCAGAGATCATGGACTGTCAGTAGGGTCACATAACCTATAACTATAGCCCGACAAACATTTTCAGTTACAGTTAAGGACATAGACTGTAGCAACAATAGGTAAATCACAATTCAAAGCGACAATCGCAAATATGTTTGTCGTTTCGGGAAGTACATTCGCTTAGAAAAGTACTTTAAAACAAAATAAAATGATATTTGTAATAAAATAATACGAAAAGAAAGTCTCTTATTCGTGATTAATGAATTAGATTCGTAAAATATAGTGTGTATGTGAAGGGAGATGAAATTTTAATAGTCATGGGTGACTGGAATTCGTCAGTAGGAAAAGGGAGAGAAGGAAACATAGTAGGTGAATATGGATTGGGGGGAAGAAATGAAAGAGGAAGCCGCCTTGTAGAATTTTGCACAGAGCATAACTTAATCATAGCTAACACTTGGTTCAAGAATCATGAAAGAAGGTTGTATACCTGGAAGAATCCTGAAGATAGTAAAAGGTATCAGATAGATTACATAATGGTAAGACAGAGATTTAGGAACCAGGTTTTAAATTGTAAGACATTTCCAGGGGCAGATGTGGATTCTGACCACAATCTATTGGTTATGAACTGCAGATTGAAACTGAAGAAACTGCAAAAAGGCGGGAATTTAAGGAGATGGGACCTGGATAAACTGAAAGAACCAGAGGTTGTACAGAGTTTCAGGGAGAACATAAGGGAACAATTGCGAGGAATGGGGGAAAGAAATACAGTAGAAGAAGAATGGCTAGCTCTTAGGGATGAAGTAGTGAAGGCAGCAGAGGATCAAGTAGGTAAAAAGACGAGGGCTAATAGAAATCCTTGGGTAACAGAAGAAATATTGAATTTAATTGATGAAAGGAGAAAATATAAAAATGCAGTAAATGAAGCAGGCAAATAGGAATACAAACGTTTCAAAAATGAGATCGACAGGAAGCGCAAAATGGCTAATCAGGGATGGCTAGAGGACAAATGTAAGGATGTAGAGGCTTGTCTCACTAGGGGTAAGATAGATACTGCCTACAGGAAAATTAAAGAGACCTTTGGAGAGCAGAGAACCACTTGTATGAATATCAAGAGCTCAGATAGCAACCCAGTTCTAAGCAAAGAAGGGAAGGCAGAAAGGTGGAAGGAGTATATAGAGGGTTTATACAAGGGCGATGTCCTTGAGGACAATATTATGGAAATGGAAGAGGATGTAGATGAAAATGAAGTGGGAGATAAGATACTGCGTGAAGAGTTTGACAGAGCACTGAAAGACCTGAGTCGAAACAAGGCCCCGGGAGTAGACAACATTCCATCAGAACTACTGATGGCCTTGGGAGAGCCACTCATGACAGAACTCTACCATCTGGTGAGCAAGATGTATGAGACAGGCGAAATACCCACAGAGTTCAAGAAAAATATAATAATTCCAATCCCAAAGAAAGCAGGTGTTGACAGATGTGAAAATTACCGAACTATCAGTTTAATAAGTCACAGCTGCAAAATACTAACGCGAATTCTTTACAGACGAATGGAAAAACTGGAAGAAGTGGACCTCGGGGAAGATCAGTTTGGATTCCGTAGAAATGTTGGAACACGTGAGGCAATACTAACCTTACGACTTATCTTAGAAGAAAGATTAAGAAAAGGCAAACCTACGTTTCTAGCATTTGTAGACTCAGAGAAAGCTTTTGACAACGTTAACTGGAATACTCTCTTTCAAATTCTGAAGGTGGCAGGCGTAAAATACAGGGAGCGAAAGGGTATTTACAATTTGTACAGAAAGCAGATGGCAGTTATAAGAGTCGAGGGGCATGAAAGGGAAGCAGTGGTTGGGAAGGGAGTGAGACAGGGTTGTAGCCTCTCCCCGATGTTATTCAATCAGTATATTGAGCAAGCAGTAAAGGAAACAAAGGAAAAATTCGGAGTAGGTATTAAAATTCATGGAGAAGAAGTAAAAACTTTGAGGTTCGCCGATGACATTGTAATTCTGTCAGAGACAGCAAAGGACTTGGAAGAGCAGTTGAACGGAATGGACAGTGCCTTGAAAGGAGGATATAAGATGAACATCAACAAAAGCAAAACGAGGATAATGGAATGTAGTCAAATTAAATCGGGTGATGCTGAGGGGATTAGATTAGGAAATGAGACACTTAAAGTAGTAAAGGAGTTTTGCTATTTAGGGAGTAAAATAACTGATGATGGTCGAAGTAGAGAGGATATAAAATGTAGACTGGCAATGGCAAGGAAATTGTTTCTGAAGAAGAGAAATTTCTTAACGTCGAGTATAGATTTAAGTGTCAGGAAGTCGTTTCTGAAAGTATTTGTATGGAGTGTAGCCATGTATGGAAGTGAAACATGGACGATAACCAGTTTGGACAAGAAGAGAATAGAAGCTTTCGAAATGTGGTGCTACAGAAGAATGCTGAAGATAAGGTGGGTAGATCACGTAACTAATGAGGAGGTGTTGAATAGGATTGGGGAGAAGAGAAGTTTGTGGCACAACTTGACTAGAAGAAGGGATCGGTTGGTAGGACATGTTTTGAGGCTTCAAGGGATCACAAATTTAGCATTGGAGGGCAGCGTGGAGGGTAAAAATCGTAGATGGAGACCAAGAGATGAATACACTAAACAGATTCAGAAGGATGTATGTTGCAGTAGGTACTGGGAGATGAAGAAGCTTGCACAGGATAGAGTAGCATGGAGAGCTGCATCAAACCAGTCTCAGGACTGAAGACCACAACAACAACAGTGTGTATTTGTTTGGATCTTACGGGCGCTCAACGGCGAGGTCATCAGCGACCTCATAAAATATAGATATGAAGGTGGTCTCCATGATGCCATTTTCCCTACGATAAAAGTCTCTTTTATGATACAATTTTCCAAAAGTAGTAAGTTTGGGGCAAAATGAGAATGCAGTGTCAGAAGCCGGTTAAAAACGTTTCTACCGACACCGCATTCATTTCTGTATGATTAGTATGTGTTGAGAAAAAGCGGTGTTGACTTGAGAAATAATATATATGACTTTAACGAAGAATAAAAGCAACCAGCCGGTAGCACAAATTTTAATGCAGTTATCTGGTTTCGATACCGACTATAGGCATCTTCATCAAACTCAGTCTAAAGTTTTTAAATCAACATAGCAGAATAATAAACATTTAAAAAACTTCTAATAACATTAGAAGTAAAATCAACATTAAAATCATGAGCATAGAAAGCCGCTAGGACTGACACTAGACAGAAAGATCTGTGAAATGATTTCGCCGCTACACGGAAACAGCGCTATGCGTGCCACCTGTGAGGCGCGAATTGCGTAGAGCGGACAGATTAAGGAACATCTACATCTACATCTACATGAATACTCTGCAAATCACATTTAAGTGCCTGGCAGAGGGTTCATCGAAACACCTTCACAATTCTCTATTATTCCAATCTCGTATAGCGCCGGAAAGAACGAACACCTGTATCTTTCCGTACGAGCTCTGATTACCCTTATTTTATCGTGGCGATCGTTCCTCCCTATATAGGTCGGTATCAACAAAATATTTTCGCATTCGGAGGAGAAAGTTGGTCATTGAAATTTCGTGAGAAGATTCCATCGCAACGAAAAACGCCTTTCTTTTAATGATTTCCAGCCCAATTCCTGTCACATTTCTGTGACACTCTCTCCCATATTTCGCGATAATACAAAACGTGCTGCATTTCTTTGAACTTTTTCGATGTAGTCTGTCAGTCCTATCTGGTAAGGATACCACACCGCGCAGCAGTATTCTAAACGAGGACGGAAAAGCGTAGTGTAGGCAGTCTCCTTAGTAGGTCTGTTACATTTTCTAAGTGTCCTGCCAATAAAACGGAGCCCATGGTTAGCCTTCCCCACAGCATTTAATATGTGTTCTTTCCAATTTTAGTTGTTCGTAATTGTAATATCTAGGTATTTAGTTCAATTTACGGCTTTTAGATTAGACTGATTTAACGTGTAACCGAAATTTAACGAGTTTCTTTTAGCACTCATGTGGATGACCTCACAGTTTTCGTTATTTAGTGTCAACTGCCACATGATTACACAGGATGTCGATGTATTATCTTTACAACTTAAGACTTTAATAACTTTAAAACTATACTACATATTAAGGAATGGTTTCAATATGTGATAACTCATAAAGTATTTTTTACCTTCTAGATGACGTAATTCTGGCAGAAAATCGAAACTGAAACCCTGGTAAAATGTGGAACTTACGAACAAACTTCAATGAAAACAGTTTGCGGTGGATATGCTAGGCAAGGCTGTCGCAACCAATGAATTTTTGGAAAAGATTTGTTTTTCCGCTGAGGCAACGTTTCATGTATCCGGAAAGCTGAATCATTATAACGTTCGTATATATTGTTCACAGCGTCCTACAGCTCCAAGGTCAATGTTTGGAGCGGACTGATGCACAGACGCATCATTGATCCAATCTTTTTCATAGAGACTGCCACTTAGGGTGCTGTTTACCTGGACTTGTTACAACAGTTTGTTGGAGTCCCTGGAACCTGATGTCATATTCCAGTAGGATGGGACACGACCCCACTGATCCCTCAATATCTGTCAATTTCGAGATAAAAAGTTTCCGGAGACTTAGACTAGACGAGATGGCCAAATTCGATGGTCGCCACAATCTCACACCACTAGACGTCTTCCTGTGGGGTTTTATAAAGGATCTGCTGTACATGGAACCAAGGTTGGAGACCTTCAGGACTTCAAGGCACACATTCGCAATGTATTCGAAAATGTCACCGGGGTGGTCTTCAATCGTATAGGCAGAGAAATGGAAATACGACTTAATATTATCTGTGCCACTAAGAGTGCTCATGAATAAAAAAACAGCGATATTTTATGAGTTATCACATTTTGAAAACCATTTGTTAACATTTAATACAGTTTTGAAGGTATTAAAGTTTTAAGTGGTGAAGATAGATTATGGGCGCCATGTATTATAAATGAAGATAGCTATCACAAGGGACCAAGCCTCATAACAGAAGTGTAAGAGTAAGTGATAAATAAAATATACAGAAAATGCTGCATGTTGAAACAGCAATTCGTACATGCCACTTGTCCGGTATAGATGACACTAAAGTGCTGAAAATGAATAGAACTAACATAATAGGAATAACAGCTATGGAACATAATAAAAATAATTAAAAGAGACATAAACGTCGAGAAATGTGCGTAAAGAACTTCAACCAAAGAACGACACTATGTCAAAAAGTTACGAATTTTGGTTTAAAGTCATTAAAGAAATTTTTGTTTCGAAGCTGTAGCTCTTCATTAAGTCTGGAAATACCACTAATCGACACTATTACCAGTTCTTCAACAATATGAAGGCCACAAGCTTTCTTTTCTGTACGGAGGACAGTAGCTTCATCGACTTCTTTCGGTTTGTAGTCTGTAGTAATCTCATGATCCGCAAAGGATGAATTACTCACAGCAGTACCATTTTTATGGTTCAGTACCTCAGTCGGAAAAAAATGAACAGTTATAGGATCTCTTTGCTGTCCGTCTATCTCTCTGTCTCTCTGACTGTTCAAAATCTTTTTCTCAGGAACGAGCAGACGTAACAAGTTGAAATTTATGACACATTCTAAGGTCTATGGTCCCTTGACGGTGTAATAAACGTTAGCTTCTAAGTCAATGCAATCAGCAGTCCTATAGTGGCGTAAAAATGTTAAGCTTGTAAATCAAGGCAATCAAAAGATACGATCATCTGTGTCATATATTTTGACATTGGCAAACTCACTCATGAAAACCTATAGGATACTTCCCGTTGATCTAGACTCATGAAATTTGGCAACAATCAAGGTTTTACTGTGCAAGTAATACCCGATGACCGATGAAGACGTGTCTGGAGACTCCCTGGACATCGCTGTGATATCAACATGACCGTTTCCCACCGTACGACCTGAAATCCAGGTGGTCTGGCGTACCATTTCTTTTTATAGAAGGACCCCTTTGGTTGTCATCCGCGACACCCTTACAGCACGACGGTACGCCGACGTCGTTTTTTTTGCCCTTCATGGCAAGCTATCCTGGGCTCACATTTCAGCAACATAATGCCCTCCTGCACACGGCTACTGCTTGTCTCCGAGCTTGTCAGATCTTACGCTGACCAGAAAGGTACCGGATCTCTCTCCAACTGAGAACGTCTGGAGCGTTGTGGGCAAAGTCCGCCAATCAGCTCGGGATTTTGACGATTTGACCCACCAACTGGACAGGACTTGGCTGATGTCTCTCAGGAGGACATCCAACAACTCTATCAATCGATGACAGGCCGAATAACTGCTTGCGTGAGCGACAGCGACGGACCAACCCGTTATTGACTTGCTCTACTTGTGAAGTTCTTTCTCCTGAATAAATCATCGAGTTTTTCTGAAACTCAACCATTTACTTGTCTCTACATGTACATCCACATCTACCGAATTCTGTCCCATTCGGACAGTTCCTTCCTGATGCCTCGCTTTCTTACAGTACCCCACAAATATGTGAAAAGATCCGTTTCTGTTCGATTACGCTACTGATGAAAAATCATTGCTAAAAATGACAGCAACTGTCTGCAGCGATCTCAAGTGGAATGACCACGCAAAAATAACTCAATTGACTATATACGACAGGAGTAGTGAAGCAATTTAAATCACTTAATAAAAGCAGATCTTCTGGTCCAGACTGTATACCCATTAGGTTCCTTTCGGAGCATGCTGATGCATTAGCTCCATACTTGACAATCATATCCAACCGTTCGATCGACGAAAGATCCGTACCCAAAGACTGGAAAGTTGCACAGGTCACACCAATATTCAAGAAGGGTATTAGGGGTAATCTACTAAAGTACAGGCCCATATCGTTAACGTCGATATGCAGCAGGAACTTTGAACATATATTGTGTTCAAACATTACGAAATACCTCGAAAAAAAAACAACACACATACAACATGGGTATAGAAAACATCGTTCGTGTGAAACATAACTAGCTCTTTATTCACATGAAGTGTTGAGCGCTATTGACAAGGGATTTCAAATCGATTCCGTATTTCTGGATTTCCGGAAGGCTTTTGACACTGTACCTCACAAGTAGCTTGTAGTGAAATTGCGTGCTTATGAAATATCGTCTCAGTTGTGTGACTCGATTTATGATTTCGTGTCAGGTAGGTCACAGTTTGTAGTAATTGAAGGAAAGTCATCGAGTAAACCAGAAGTGACTTCTGGCGTTCCACAAGGTAGTGTTATAGGCCCTTTGCTGTTCCTTATCTATATAAACGATTTGGGAGACAATCTGAGCAGCCGTCTTAGGTTGTTTGCAGGTGCCGCTGTCGATTAAAGACTAATAAAGTCATCAGAAGATCAAATCAAATTGCAAAACGATTTAGAAGAAATATCTGAATGGTGCGAAAATTGGCAGTTGACCCTAAATAGCCCGCATCTCGTGGTCGTGCGGTAGCGTTCTCGCTTCCCACGCCCGGGTTCCCGGGTTCGATTCCCGGCGGGGTCAGGGATTTTCTCTGCCTCGTGGTGGCTGGGTGTTGTGTGATGTCCTTAGGTTAGTTAGGTTTAAGTAGTTCTAAGTTCTAGGGGACTGATGACCATAGATGTTAAGTCCCATAGTGCTCAGAGCCATTTGAACCATTTTTTTGACCCTAAATAACGAAAAGCGTGAGGTCATCCACTTGAGTGCTAAAAGGAATTCGTTAACTTCGGTTACACGATAAATCAGTCTAATCTAAAAGCCGTAAATTCAACTAAATACCTAGGTATTACAATTACGAACAACTAAAATTGGAAAGAACACATATTAAATGCTGTGGGGAAGGCTAACCAAAGGTTCCGTTTATTGGTACGACACTTAGAAAATGTAACAGACTTACTAAGGAGACTCATTTAGAATACTGCTGCGCGGTGTGGTATCCTTACCAGATAGGACTGACGGACTACATCGAAAAAGTTCAAAGAAATGCAGCACGTTTTGTATTATCGCGAAATATGGGAGAGAGTGTCACAGAAATGTGACAGGAATTGGGCTGGAAATCATTAAAAGAAATACGTTTTTCGTTGCAATGGAATCTTCTCACGAAATTTCAATCACCAACTTTCTCCTCCGAATGCGCAAATATTTTGTTGAAACCGACCTACATAGGGGGAAACGATCACTCCGATAAAATAAGGGAAATCAGAGCTCGTACGGAAAGATATAGGTGTTCGTCCTTTCCGCGCGCTACATGAGATTGGAATAATAGAGAATTGTGGAGGTGGTTCGATGAACCCTCTGCCAGGCGCTTAAATGGGATTTGCAGAGTATCCAAGTAGATGTAGATATAGACTGGAAGAATTTTAAGAATATGTACTTAAGCCACAAACGAATTGCGTTACAAAAGATCTGTTCGACTAATTCTTGAGGCCGAGCGGTTCTAGGCGCTACAGTCTCGAACTGCGTGACCGCTACGGTCGCAGGTTCGAATCCTGCCTCGGGCATGGATGTGTGTGATGTCCTTAGTTTAGTTAGGTTTAAGTAGTTCTAAGTTCTAGGGGACTGATGACCAGAGCAGTTAAGTCCCATAGTGCTCAGAGCCATTTGAACCATATGAAAGCCGTTAAATTCTTGAGCACCGTGCACCAGTTTACGATAGCTACCAGATAGAATTAACAGAAGAGATGCAGAAAAACCAACGAAGAGATGTGCGTTATGGCTCTTGTAGGGGCTATAAACACGAAACAGACTTTACAACAAGATTATAGATTTCATTTAATTCAAAAGATTTTTTGCGAGGCGCGCAATTAATTTTTACCCATAAAATTCTGGACGCTAAATGAAACAACTGAGATTATTTTTATCACATTCACGTTCCTTCTTATCGTTAATAAAACGTTTAATTTCTTTAAAATTTCAAAAGAAGTCAAATTTCAGAACCCAAATATTCGAAGACTGAGCGAGGTGGCGCAGTGGTTAGCGCTTTGGACTTTCATTCGGGAGGACGACGGTTCAATCCCGCGTCCGGCCATCCTAATTTCGATTTTCCTTGATTTTCCTAAATCGCTCCAGACAAATGTTGGGATGGTTTCTTTGAAAGGGCGCGGCCAACTTCCTTCCCGTCCTTCCCTAATCCGATGTGACCAATGACCTCACTGTCTGGTCTCCTCCCCCAAAACAACCCACTCCCCAAAAAATTCGAGCATTCTTTGGTTAAACCAATTCCGTAACACATATGGAGAGATGAAAATTACAGCCAGTGCCGATAGATAGTTAATAATACTCAACAGATGTTAGGTGAACATTTGTATTACATTAAGCATTACGGGCGCAGCCCATCAGATCATCTGTCAAAAAATCATTCACATGGTAATCCAGATTAAGACTTGATACAAAAGTATATTTCACTCATTACATGATACGAGTATATACCAAGTAACACAGTTGGTGAAATAGGTTTTAAGACAGTCATTATGTAACGTACAAAATCACGATCGTAAGCTTTTAGTGCCAAGTGAACAAGAATAACGCCAATGCAGATTAGAAGAAAATATTGCCTCCAGAAATTAAGATCAACAACTGCAGACGCCAGATGGCGTGGTCACCAGTGGCGCTGCATAAGCCCACGGAAGAATATTTTTTAAAATTTTTATTTAGACTTATTTGTTACAATTGATTTCACAGAGTCTCGATTAACTGCAGTGAACACAAGGAGACAAACATAGAAGGTCGAGTGCCAAACAACAAGTAGATGAGGAAAACAGCTAAAGTGGTAAAAACATTGTTATGCAGGGTGGTTATAATTGAAGTGCAGCTACTGACTGAAGTCCAGTCTGGGCTGTCATTATCGGATGGGAGCGAAACGTGGCACATATTCTAACGCATTAATCCGGAATCGATTTACACTGGAAAAACGTTAGCTCCAATTTTGACCTTAGGTCCAAATCTGGCATTCTGAATGCAAGAGAAATGTATAGAAATGATTCAGTATGTAATGGATTTGGAGCGGGACCTGGGTAGAAAAGGTCAAACAAGTGAGAAGGCATAATGATGATCCTATTATTAACCGCAGCTTACACAATTTGCACCAGAGATATCGATGAGATGCTGCGTCCGTAAACTACGTAATCAACAGTGGAATCTGACCTTCAGATCAGAGAGAGACCGAACGTGTCCTGGTAAACGCATTATTTTACATGTCCCAAGAGCCAAAAATCACTTGGATTCAGATCAGGTGATCTTGCAGGCCATGCATCTGGAAAACTTCTGACAACTCCTTCGTGGCACGTTGCACGAAGCAGATCTTTCACTGGGCGAGTGACGTGAGGTGTTACCCCATCCTGCATGAAAACAGTGGTTTCCAGAAAGTTGGACTCTTCCAAAGCAGGAATCACATGGTGTACAAGGAGGTCTCGGTAACACGCTGACGTCACGGTACCCCTGACGGGCCCTGTGGGTGTAATCTCTTCAAAGAAGAACGGAACGAGGATTAAGATGTGTGTGAATTCACACCATACGCGCACATACGGCGGGTGCAATGGCTCTTCGTTCGCAACAAGCTGTTTAACAGTAGGATACCTCAAATTAGGCAGTTCTGTGAATTCACTACACTCTTAAGCGTACAATGTATCTCGTCACTCCATGCCCTGCCACATGCCATCTACACTACTGGCCATTAAAATTGCTGCACCAAGAAGAATTGCAGATGATAACCGGGTATTCATTGGACAAATACATTATACTAGAACTGACATGTGATTACATTTTCACGCAGCTTGGGTTTATAGATCCTGAGAAATCAGTACCCAGAACAACCACCTCTGGCCATAATAATGGCCTTGATACGCCTGGACATTGAGTCAAACAGGGCTTGGATGGCGTGTACAGGTACAGCTGCCCATGCAACTTCAACACGATACCACAGTTCATCAAGAGTAGTGAGTGGCGTATTGTGACGAGCCAGTTGCTCGGCCACCATTGACCAGACGTTTTCAATTGCTGAGAGATCTGGAGAATGTGCTGGCCAGGGCACCAGTCGAAGATTCTCTGTATCCATAAAGGCCCGTACAGTACCTGCAACATGCGGTCGTGCATTATCCTGCTGAAATGTAGGGTTTCGCAGGGATCGAATGAAGGGTAGATCCACGGGCCGTAACACATCTGGAATGTAACGTTCACTGTTCAAAGTGCTGTCAGTGCGAAAAAGAGGTGACCAAGACGTGTAACCAATGGTACCCCATATCATCACATCAGGTTTTATTTATTTATCGTGTCAGAAGCAAACTAAAAAAACAAAAAAAAACAATATTAGATACATTACTACATACATTATGGTTTATAAATTAAACTAGTCAAGAATGAAATAAATGATTAGACACAGATTGTGTTGTCAAACATAAGGTGATTTTAATCTATACAGTGGATGCCCAAAAATTTGCAACGTCCAGTGCACTTTGTGTAGCGTTTACGAGGTCCTCCATGGTGGACACAGTTGGAAGTAATGTGCATTGTAGTATATGTGTTGATGTCTGCACGGCAGCTCCGCAGTCACACTGGAGAGAGTCCACCTAGAAGCCCCACCTCTCCAGATTACTCTTGGATCTTGTGACAGAAGAACGCAGGCGGTTGAGTGATTTCCATGTGGACCATTTCTCTGTGTGGCCTGGGGGAAGAACTTCTTGCGGGATCAGCCACTCCTCCAAATGCTGGCATCTGACCTGCCATCTCTTCTCCCGGTGTTGATGTGGAGTGTCAGCGAGTGCTTCTGTACTGTGAAGGAAGCTCTTTCTAGTCTTTGCTGTGCCGGTTGGTGGCCATGTAGTGGGTGGGCTTTGGATGTTAATGCCTTCTTCATTTCACTCCGTGCTGCTGTATCTTTTCGGATGTCCGGGGGGGGGGGGCTATGCCGGATAAGCAGTACAGTTTTTCCACAGGTGTGGCTCTTAGACAACCCGTAGTGATATGACATGTCTCATTCAGAGCAACATCAACTTTCTTTGTATGTGTAGATCTGCACCATACTGGGCAAGCGTACTCAGCTGCAGAGTAGCAGAGGGCTAAAGCGGATGTGCGCACTGTGTCTGGCTGTGCTCCCCATGTTGTTCCAGTCAGCTTCCTAACCACATTGTTCCTGGCAGCCACTTTTTGCTTTGTTTTTAAGCAGTGTTCCTTATATGTAAGAGCACGGTCCAGAGTGACTCCGAGGTATTTTGGAGTCTTGCAGTGTTCTAAAGAGGTTCCTTCCCAATCTATCTGCAAGGTTCTACTAGCCTGTCTGTTTCGGAGGTGGAAAGCACAGGTCTGGGTCTTAGAAGGATTTGGTTTCAATTGATTGTCCCTGTAATAGGCAGTTAATTCTTTCAGAGCATCAGTTAGCTTCCGCTCCACCCTCTCAAAGCTGTGATCTTATGCTGTGATTGCTCGGTCATCTGCATATATGAAGCTTTGTGTTCCTTCTGGTAACGGCTGGTCGTTAGTGTATATATTGAAGAGGGTGGGCGCCAGTACACTGCCCTGTGGCAACCCATTTTTCTGCTGCCTCCATCTGCTTCTTTGTCCTTGATATTTCACAAAATGACTTCGGTTCTGCAGAAGATTTCTAATTAGACAGGTTAGTTTGTAGTCCTTGGTGAGGTTGTATAGCTTCAGCAACAAGAGTCTGTGGTTGACAGTGTCGTAGGCGGCTGAAAGATCTATAAACACCGCTCCTGTTATCTGCCGCCTTTGGAAGCCGTCCTCTATATGCTGAGCCAAATTCAGCACCTGTGCTGTGCAGCTCTTCCCTTGTCTGAATCCTGCCTGTTGAGGGATCAGTAACGGTTCTATTATATCTGTAATTCTTTGGAGGATCAACCTTTCCAATACCTTATACAGGTGGCATAGGAGGGAGATTGGCCTATAGCTTTTGGGGTCATCCCGGTCTTTCCCTGGTTTATGTATAGCTATAATTTTTGCTTTCCGCCAAGATTTTGGTATCTTGCCGCTCTTGACACAATTATTCATTAGCTCGAGTAGCCAGCACTTTGCGCCTGGACCAAAGTTCTTGAACTGTTCACTTCTCATGTCATCTACCCTTGCTGCTTTACCGACTTTGCACTTATTTAGAGCTGAGTCGAGCTCATTCAAACTGAATGGTCGAGACAGAATGTTTCCCTCTTGTTCGGGCTCCCTTTCCAGGGTTCGTCTCCCGATTTTACTGGTATGGTCACGTTTACCATTTTTCAAAAGCTGGTGTGCGATCTGGTCTGCCTTCACATTTGTATGCGTATTGGGTTTGGAGGGATCATTGTTAAGGTGTCGTAACAATCTCCAGGCCTTTTGACTACTTCTACTCATCTCACATTCTGTCATCCGTTTAATCCACTGTTCTCTCTTCGCCTCAGAGGTTGAGGAGAGAGTATTTTGCGCAGCCGGATAAGTTTCCTCGCTATAAATTTCTTCATATAGTCGATAGTATCCGTCCAGCAGAGCAGCTGTTTCAGGTGTCACACCCTGCAGATACATTGTCCTACACCCTCTTGGAATTGATGCCCGGGAGCAATGTTTGACAGTTTGAACAAAGCTGTCATACTCTCCAGGAATAGGTCGCACAGACTTAATCTCCTTGTCCAGCATCTTAGCAAATTTTCTCCAATCAGCTTTCTTGAAATTGTATCTCCGTTTGAAATTCACCTCCTGTGGCCTTATTGCTGGAAGAACTTGACACAGTAGTGGCCTGTGTTGCGTCTTTGGTATGGGCGAGCACACTGATTTGGAGCAAAGCTGTGTGATGTCTTCACTCACAAAGAGGAGGTCATGGTTAAATCCACGTTGCCACCTGCCGCTGTTGAAGGAATGGGGTAGCTTGCTGTCGTGTATAAGAGACAACTGGCAGGATTCAGCCCAGGAGAGGACTGCCTCCCCATTTTCGTCATCTTCAGAGTATACCCACAAATGACTATGGCTGTTAAAGTCACCGATTACTAAGGACGTCTTGCTGTTATGGAAGTTCCTGGGTGGTGTGAAGGAAAATGCAGCCGAAGGGGGCTTATACACAGAGGTAACCACGCAGTTACTCAGCTCCATTGGGATGACTTCGATGTTATTTTCTACGGTGCAGTGAGCACTGGTTATCTGAAGCCCTGGTCTTACAAATACAGCACTTCCATACTGAGAGTGCGGTGTTTCTGCAGCTAGTTTCATGCCCGGTATTTTTGATCGTCTCTGTCGCCCATCTCTATGCGTCTCTTGTATACACAGGACGTCGCATTTTTTGTCACGGCATAGGTTGGATAACAGATGTTCTTTGGCTGATGATATGCCTTCAATATTTATAGATATGATAGTTAAAGTTGGCTCTGATAAGGACCGTTTATTTACTCGCATGTTTGTTTGCTTCTGGTGTGAGAGAATCAGCCGTCTAGGCATACCTAGACGCTCAGGGGACGCCCGGATGTGTAAGGCTTAGTTGTCAGGACACGCCCTTCGTGGAGGCTTCTCTCATGTCCCCCATCACATCAGGTGATACGCCAGCATGGCGATGACGAATACACGCTTCCAATGTGCGTTTACAGCGATGTCACCAAACACGGAAGCGACCATCATGATACAGTAAACAGAACCTGGATTTATCCGAAAAAATGACGTTTTCCCTTTCGTGCACCCAGGTTCGTCGTTGAGTACACCATCGCAGGCGCTCCTGTCTGTGATGCAGCGTCAAGGGTAACCGCAGCCATGGTCTCCGAGGTCATGGTCCATGCTGCTGCAAAAACGTCGTCGATCTGTTCGTGCAGATGGTTGTTGTCTTGCAAACGTCCCCATCTGTTGACTCAGGGATCGAGACTTGGCTGCACGATCCGTTACAGCCATGCGAATAAGATGCCTGTCAACTCGACTGCTAGTGATACGAGTTCGTTGAGATTCAGCACGGCGTTCTGTATTACCCTCCTGAACCCACTGATCCCATATTCTGCTAACAGTCATTGGATCTCGACCAACGCGAGCAGCAATGTCGCGATACGATAAACCGCAATCGGGATAGGCTACGATCCGACCTTTATCAAAGTCGGAAACGTGATGGTACGCATTTCTCCTCCTTACACGAGGCATCACAACAACGTTTCACCAGGCAACGCCGGTCAACTGCTGTTTTTGTATGAGAAATCGGTTGGAAACTTTCCTCTTGTCAGCACGTTGTAGGTGTCGCCACCGGCGCCAACCTTGTGTGAATGCTCTGAAAAGCTAATCATTTGCATATCACACCATCTTCTTCCTGTCGGTTAAATTTCACTTCTGTAGCACGTCGTGGTGTAACAATTTTAATGGCCAGTGGTGTATTACGATTCATGCCAGGAACCAAAGAGCAAATTCAGAACGTTGCCACGGCCCTTGAGGTTTCAGCTACTGCACCGTTTGGATCTTGTACGGGTACCAGTGTAAAGCATGCTTTCCGTGCTGTTGGTCATGGGAGGGACAATTCTTATGCCACTGCACGGGTACCAGCACTACATGGGACACGTGCTGCATGGTCAGTTACAGCAAGAGCAATCTCTTCAGCTAACTCCCACCGGTATAGGACGCCTTCCTCTTCCAGGTGCCACCCCAAGCTCACCCGTGTTTTCGAATTTCATTATCACCTTCTTTAAACCATTTGATGACATCTGGTCTCTCCTCATACCTTTCAATCGGCGATACTCTCTCGATACACACTGTACTTGCTGCCGTTCACATAAAACAGTGTCAATAACAGCGCACACTCTCTCTTCTCGATGACCGTACTGCTCACTCATGTTACGGCTTGTGGAATGACAGCGTGGATGTCATACCGTCATACAGTCGGTGTACAGCGCCCGATTTGCGCCTGGTGGCCAAAATTGGAACTAAATTTTTCTAGGGTAAATCTGTTCCGCATTAACGCATTAGTTTCGCTACCACACGATAATTACAGCCTACATTGGACCTTTGTAAGCAGCTCCGCTGTAATTATAACCACCCGGTATATCCCATCACCTGACCAAGACACTGCTGTCAAGACTTGTAGCGATGTACGTGAAAACTAAGCGTAAAGTGCATTACCCACATCCTATTCATGCAACTGTTAAAAAAGCCGGATTTGCACATTGTGGTCAAAATTGGAACTAATTTTTTCCAGCGTAAATCGGTTCCGCATTAGAGCATTAGCATATCTACCGAGTTTCATTACCACGCGATAAATGCAGCCCACACTGTACCTTCGTGAGTAGCTGCACTTTAATTATAACCAACCATATAAGCCGTCGCCAGACCCCTGACTTTGCTGTCATGGCTTGTAGCGCTTTACGGCAAGCTGAGCGTAAAGTGGATTGCCCATCTCCTATTCATGCTTCTGTTGAAAAGTTAACTACTATGTTAGAGGATAACAGCTTCTTAGTGATTAAGGCTGGTAAGGGTAGTCCTGTTGTCTTAATTAACGACTGTAGCTATTTTTCCAAAACCTTGCAATTCTTCAATTGTAACTTTATAGTTCAGGTCAAAAAGCAGCCTCTGCAACCATTCACTCAAAATATTAAGAAGTTTATGAAGAATTCTAATTTGTTATTCAATAACGTTTTTTAAAAACGGTATTTTATTGTAATGAACCCAAAAATTACTAAGCTGCACTCTCAAACAAAGCTTCACAAATTGAGCTTTCATATTCGCCCGATTGTTTGTGCGTGCCTAAGTCCCAACTATAAAGTTAATAATTTCTGCAATGCAAAATCGAAGGAAATCTTTACATTCTCTCAGCCTTGTAGCATAAAAAATAGTTATGTAATGGCTAAGGAGGGAGCGATACTCGCCTTCCTTGATGTGACGAACCTATGTACTAGTATTCCCATTGACGAGACCCTAGTAACCATTATGAAGAATCTCCTGAGACATGATAAAATACATTTACACGAGGCATCTGAGTTCATTGAGTTGACACGGCTGTCTTTATCTTTCAGTTACATTACGCTTAAGAATAAGACTTATTATCAAAAGGATGGTATCGCTATGGGCTCTAGGCTTTCAGGGATTCTCTTGGAGATTTTATAAATGATGTGGATACTAGAATTTTTTAACTCGTATGAAGTACTAGGGAACAAAAGTGTTGTCTATCGCAGATACGTCGATGACATTTTCATCCTCATTTGGGGTAACAGAGATGACGTCAAGGAACTTGCACAGGCTCTTAACTCAATGGACAGTAAAACACAGTTTACAGTGGAGTTTGAAGCTGATGGTTTTCATCCATAGTAGGCTCTAAACTGCTCATGGACGTTTTCTGTAAGCCAACCGTTACTGATGTAATTATTGCCCACTTTTTTAACGCCTCCCCCCCTCCCCCCCCCCCCCCGCCCCCACAGCGCACAACCGTGCATACTTTTCACCAATGTTTCATTGGTTAGCGAAATTAGATTTGGATACTGACGCTGTTAATAAGGAAATAAATAGTTTAGTACAGGCAGGTAGGATAGGCCAATGGCTGTTCAGAGAAATACATACGAGGGGTGGATAACAAAATTCTCAACAAAGTGCAATGTTTTACTTCCTCTGTTTTCCCCACAAAAATTGGACATTCCTTCAGAAAAGCGAAGGTTCAGGCGGGTTTCCACACACGGAAGAAACTGCAGCTTGTTTTCTGGCATAGTCTCGACGAAGCCACTGACAAGTTGAAAAATTCAGATGTTTACAGAATCAGATGTGGTTCTTTTGATGGTATTTGTATTGGCCAGACGGGAAGAGATCTTGCAACATGATCTAGGGAGCGCACTTATAGTAGTGCTTTTGACTGTCATTGAGAATAGTCAGCTATTCAACTCCATCATTGAAGGTTATGCCATCTTGGGGGGTAAAGACTTCGACATTCTCGAGGAATTCGAAATTTACGTGCATCGCCTATTCGAACCGTAGGTTGTCTCAAAGAGCAAGTGGCAAGTAGCAGACACGGTTTTCTTTTAATTATTTTGACAATTTTCTGGTTCATTAACCTGTATTCTTTCGCCGTTACTTAATCTGTATTTATCTGCAAATGACCATTCTCTTTCATTTTATACATCTTTCTGTTACAAATAAAATAAAATAAAAATAGTACTGCATCTACCGTATAAGTTTTAATTAAATTGTCTCGTTTGTAAAGTTATTGCATTTGTTTTCATTAGTATTTCTTTGTAGCGTGTATCTGCATCATTTGCTTTTGTTTATGTTATTTTGATTGTGCATGATGCATCAGCTGTTTAGATTTGGCTCCTCTTCATGCATGTGCGGAAGTAGCGCGTTACGGTGTTCGTTTAAGTATCAGCAGATTCATGTTGCATATCTGTTTTATTACTTCGTATGACTTTGCAATGTAATTTCAGATAAATAATTTTACGTTTTATACTTGGAAATTCAGTTTTAACCCCATCTAGTGATGACTTACACGCCAGTGTAGTTACCATTTTAGTCCTGCTTTTCTCATCTATTTGTTGGTTGCCAACTCAACCTTGTATGGTTGTTTCCTTGTTCTCATTGTAATTAAGCGTGGAACTCTGCCATCAATTGTAAATAATAATTTTAATTTCAAATTTAAAAAAAAATCCTTCCATGGTATTATGCAACGACAATGGTCAGTATGTCATCTTGTGTGTACTGTTGTTAATCTTAATTTTTGGAGGCAGTATTTCCTTCTACTGTGTATTCACGTTGTTCTTGTTCACTTGGCATTAATAGCTTACAGCTGTGAATTTGTACGTACCAGACTGACTGTGTTTAAGGGTGTTTCATCAAATATCTGTCTTGGTGCGTATAATTTGTACTGTCTACTTTGTAATGTGTGACTTAAGCTTTTGTTATCACGGCTTGATCTGGATTACCTTGTACTTATGATTGTTCCGTAAAACATTTTTTGACGTCAAAGATGGGATGTGCTGGAGACACGTAATGTAATAAAGAAATTCAACTGACATCTGTTGTCTGTTGTTAGCGACCTATTAGCGTGGGTTATAGTTTTCACATATTTCAACATGATCGAAAGGCTCATGCACGATTTCCTGTCGTATTTAAAATACACGTGAAGAGTTTCTTACTATGTTATGAAGATAAAGAAACTGAAAAAAAATCATTCTTCTCCGTACTCTGAGGTATTTAGTGCATGTCAAAATTGACGTAAGCTTATACCCTGTTATGTTCTAGCTCGAACGTTTTGCTGCTCACCCATGCCACGTGCCAACTATTGTGCAGCTGTGATATCATCCCATTAATACCGCAAAAAGTGATGAAAGCAGTTTAAAATCCTGCACATTGGAAAATCTAAGACAGTGAAACGTAGAATGTGTGTAGGAGTGTATGTCAAAAGATATTACATTCTTGAACCATTGGTGAAAAAAGGCCGCTTTTTCTGTTGGGTCTTTCATTTTTTCTGCATGTGCTTGAATAAGACTAGCAGATTTATTTTAAGACTCCGCTCTATTGTAAATCACGAAACGATTCTGCAGGTTTTAACAATGTTACTAGAATAAAAGCAACGAAGTTTGAGATATTTATTAACAAGTACCGCTTTTACACACAATTTTATTGCGAAATCTGTAAGTAATTATGAAAAGAAAGTCAAGGAAAATGAGCTTTAACGAACAAACGCGAGAAATTCAGTTACAGTGTTACCGTCCAGCTATTCAGGAGACCCGCCTTTTTCCATTAAGAGATTCATTAACTTCTGTTGAATGTCCAATTGAAACGCCGTTTGCGCTGAATCGAGGATAAGTACGTGAAAGTTTTCACTGTAGTAGTGGAAGTAAATGAGTAACTGAGTTTGCGAAATGGGTAGGTCAGGTAGACTTCGTAAACGAGATAAAAGGTTCTAACAAGTAGTTTTTCTTTTCTTTTCAAGAATGTACTGCGTAAAACACAATGGTGTGCTTCTAAATTCATACTCTAATTACAGTCAAGTCATGGCCGTCTGAAATATAAATCTGACACAATGAAAATACTTACTGTTGCTGATATTTAACCACGACGATAAAGAACGGCTCGCTTTTGCCATTATACAATTGAAACAGTTAGCTGTTTCATGTACATAATTTTTAATGCTGTTCCGAGGGCTCCCACCCACATCTTCATTTTCGTAAAGCAGATTTCTTCATGACTGTTTAAGTTCATGCGAGTATTTCTTCCTACGGAAATAGGTAACTACATGTTCTGATGTTGTTAATTATAACAGTAGTGTTGTAAAAATCTCCTGTTGCGTACTTCCACGTTATTTGCTGGTTTTGGCGCTATGAGAAACTGAAGAATCACTCCTTGTAGACTACATAGTGATGGAAGAAGGTGAGGACTTCGGCTGATACACACTTCACAGAAGAAAATCAGTTCTTCATACTGCCCGTGTTTGAATTTATTTTCTTTAGCAACTCATCGTCTATTTGTTTACGATTTACATGCTAATTATTTTAAAACAAAGGATGTGAGGATCGATGTATATCTGCGCCCTATATATGACAGAGAGCATTTTCAAACTCCTTTCAAATAATAACGTTCTGAATAAGGGGTCTTGTTAAAACAGCAGAAAAATCAAGAAACAAGTTCACCTTATTCGAAAATTAACAGCCGTGTAACAAAAAGACGGAATGTATCGTTGCTTTCAAACAAGGCTAACCATGTGAATCTTCAGGTTTTGGCGGCGCAGAGATTGTTCCATTAAGTTTCGGGTGTGCAGCCGCAAGAAATCTCCTTCTTCTTCTAATATTTCGCCTGTAAAACGTCCAGCCATCTTCAGAGTGAGCCGCAGGACTGCCGCTCCAGTGTTGTTTCGTCCCTTTATACTGTTGTACCGCGCGACTGCGCATGCGGCCACAGATGCAAATGCGCCAGAGACGTTGGTCGGCGGCAGAGACGTGCATAATGCGCGAGTTGTATCTATGACTCCGCAGTTGATCTTTGTTGGCATATCGATATATCATTGTGAGCTGCACTGTGACGACGTCTTTGCGAGTTTATTACAGCAAGTGCCGGATTCCAGGATTTATCAAGATTGAAACCACTGTCTCTATTAATTAAGTTCGTCGTCAAGCGAATTTCAATTGCCTCCTTTACTATCGAGTCCCAAACAACTCGTACTGTCCAAGAAAGATGTACAGAACACCAGAGGTACACACGACTTTTACAACCTAACAAGTCGGCCGTGGCAGAGCACTGTATTGATAATGGTCACAGTATGTTGTATGACAACGTCGAAACTTTGGCAACTACATCGTCATTTTGGGACTCGATAGTAAAGGAGGCAATTGAAATTCGCTTGACGACGAACTTAATTAATAGAGACAGTGGTTTCAATCTTGATAAATCCTGGAATCCGGCACATGCTGTAATAAACTCGCAAAGACGTCGTCACAGTGCAGCTCACAATGATATATCGATATGCCAACAAAGATCAACTGCGGAGTCATAGATACAACTCGCGCATTATGCACGTCTCTGCCGCCGACCAACGTCTCTGGCGCATTTGCATATGTGGCCTCATGCGCAGTCGCGCGGTACAACAGTATAAAGGGACGAAGCAAGCACTGGAGCGGCACCGTCGCCTCTCCTGGACTCCCCATCTCCAGACAATCCAAGCCAAGGCACGTTCCCGACTCCGTCTCCTCAAGCTCCTTTCCGGCCGAACGTGGGGTCTGGACCCCTCCACCATCCTCCACACCTATAAGTCCCTTATCCGCCCTATCCTTTGTTACGCCCATCCAGCCTGGATCTCCGCCCCCCCTTCCTTTTATAAATCCCTCCAAATCCTTGAACGCCATGCTCTCCGCCTTGCCTATCGCATCCGTCTCCCTTCCCCCACGCGGATCCTGTATGACCTTATCCCCTTCCCCCACCTCCTCCTCTTCCTCGAAAGGATACGAATCCTATACACCTCCCGTAAACTCGATCCACCTCACCCGCTCGTCTCCCCGATCCTCTCCCACCCCCGCCCGCTGCCGCGCCTGTACTCCCATGTCCCACCCGGTCTCCATCTCTCCACCCTCCTTACCCTCTCCCAAGGTGGCTTCCGCCAGCTCCCCCTCCCTGATGATGTCCTCCTCCCCTGCATCTACCCCTCCTATCAACTTTGATCCTCCCCCCCCCCTCCTGTGTCCTTTCCTTCAGGCACCCTCCCTCCCCCCCCTTTTCCCTTCCCTTCTCTTTCCTTTCCCCCCTCCCTCCTACCCTCTCCTCCGGGCTTCACTCCCCCTTCCTCCCTCCCCCTCTCTCCTTTGCACATGGCATCTCTGCTCTCCCCTCTCCCATTTCCCCTTCCTCCTCCTCCACCTCCTCTCTTGGCAGGTCCCCGGACTCGTACACGCTGAGTGGACATTCGCGCGCCGGAGATCATCGCCATCAGTGTCTCGTGAGTGCCGTCGTGTTTCGTGTTCAGTGTTCCCGTCATACTCCATCGTTCACCTGTGCCATCGCCATCTTCAGTGTTAGTGCGTCGTGACAACAGTTTGTAGTGAATTCTCGTCAAGTGTGAACGGCTCCGTGTTTGTCTTTATGTGTCTACTGTTTTATTACCCACCGTTATGTCACATTTGTGTACTCTTTCTGTTCTATCTTTATCTCCTCTACGGCTGAAGAGCGGCGTACCATGCTGCTGACAGCCTGCCTGTTTGTACGGGTTTGAAAATAACAATAAAGAAAAAAAAAAACTGGAGCGGCAGTCTTGCGGCTCACTCTGAAGATGGCTGAACGTTTTACAGCCGAAATATTAGAAGAAGAAGGAGATTTCTTGCGGCTGCACACCCGAAACTTAATGGAAAAGGTTAACCATATCTCTCCAGATACCGTTGGTTGCTTTTCAGTTTTCAGTTTTGAAATGTATGTGTGCTATTTCAATTTTTTTAAAATTGTGGTCGACATTTGATGTATGCCAAACTTCTGGTATTACGCATTTCTTCATACAGCCTGATTACAAGAAAATTGCTCTTTTTTTTTTTCTTCATGAAACACATTCGCCGGCCGCAGTGGCCGAGCGGTTCTAGGCGCTACAGTCTGGAACCGCGCGACCGCTACGGTCGCAGGTTAGAATCCTGCCTCGGGCATGGATGTGTGTGATGTCCTTAGGTTAGTTAGGTTTAAGTGGTTCTAAGTTCTAGGGGACTGATGACCTCAGCAGTTAAGTCCCATAGTGCTCAGAGCCATGAAACACTTTCGTATCTTCACGATGAGCAAAGCTTCGAAAAGACCTAAAGTTTAGCGGGTGAAACTGGTTAATGACTGCACATAAATTAAGTGCGAACGTATACTTCTTCTCCGACAACTACATATCTCGTTTGCAGCTGTTAATTAATTAATTATTTAAATCATACGTGGTATTTCGTAGTTCTAAGGCTCGACGAGTAGCTTCAAGGATGTGAAAATAGTCAATCCGGACATTAATGGATGAAAATCAGTACCTAATCTAGTGGTTCACGCCATATTGGCAATTAACTAGCAATAAACAGCTTAAGTTGCTAGCAAGACTACTACATAGAAGAATGGGAAAGAAAACAGAATCTGTTGTATGATAATGAGTTTGGCTTTACCAACGCTGGAGAGACAGGGGAGGCGGGTCTGAAGTTGCGCTTGGTGATGATGCACTCCAGACTTTAAAAAATGAAGAGGCTGTCGGATTATCTATGTAACTGGAAAAATCGACCAAGAACATAAAACAGTGTAACATGTTAGAAACTCATAGAAAAGGAGTGTGCAGCTACAAGGAAAGACAGGTAACTTACGATATGACGAAGGAAAAAAGAGGTAGAAGTAAGAATGGTGGACCAAGAACTATCAAGAAGGATGCAAGGTAGGCCTCGGTCTAAGGCGCTGCAGTCATGGACTGTGCGGCTGGTCCTGGCGGAGGTTCGAGTCCTCCCTCGGGCATGGATGTGTGTGTTTGTCCCTAGGATAATTTAGGTTAAGTAGTGTGTAAGCTTAGGGACTGATGACCCTAGCAGTTAAGTCCCATAAGATTTCACACACATTTGAACATTTGATGCAAGGCAAGAATGAGTACTGCTTGCCCGCTGTTCAACAGCTACATCGAAGAAGAAGCAGTAACGGAATAAAACAAATGTTGAGGAGTGGAATTACAATTGTAAAGATATCAGTGACAAGATTCGCTAATGATATTGATATCCTCCGTGAAGGGACCTGTAGACTGGGATGAAATCTACTGAACACGTAATATGGACTGAAAGTAAGCGAACGAAAAATGAATGTAATGAAGAGTAGCAGAAATGAATATAGCGTCCCATTGCCATCAGAATTGGAAATAACGAAATTGGCGAAGCGAAGGAATTCAATTGCCTTGGAAGAGAAACGGCATATGACAGACGGAGTAAGGAAGACATAAAAAGCCGGCCGCGGTGGGCGAGCGGTTCTAGTCCAGAACCGCGCGACTGCTACGGTCGAAGGTTCGAATCCTACCTCGGGCATGGATGTGTGTGATGTCCTTAGGTTAGTTAGGTTTAAGTAGTTCTAAGTTCTAGGGGTCTGATGACCTCCGATGTTAAGTCCCATAATGCTCAGAGCCATTTGAACAATTTGAAGACATAAAAAGCAGGTTAGCACACAGAAGGAAAGCGTTCCTGCCCAAAAGAAATTTTCTGACGTCATACATTGCACTAAATTTTACGAAGAAGTTTAAAAGAATGTACATTTGCGGCACAGCATTGAATGGTAGTGAATTATGACTGCGAGAAACGTGGAGCAGAAGCGTCTCAGATGTGACGGTGTGACAGGATTTTGAAAATTACGCGAACGGATAAGACAAGGAATGAGGTTCTCCACATAATCAGCAAAGAGAGGAACATACGGAAAACACTGACAAGAAGAAGGGACAAGATGATAGTGAAGGGTATCAATCGGAGCACTTCTTATATAATTTTGTGGTTTTACTTTATCAAGCTTTTTCAAGCTCATATTTTCCACGCCAGGAGGGAATGTCATGGAGTGTCGCTGAGCTACGTGTGTTTTTCCTCGTCTTAATTATCAGTGATAGTTAGCACAACATGTACCGACCACCAGCAGTCCGAAATATGGGTCATCGTGAATGAATGAACGCGGGTGTAATTACAAATATATGCAAGTAGGCAAATTCAGGCAGAAGTCCTTGTTTCAGCTTTGCAGCACCAACCTGGAAAGGCAGTTGAAAGTTACCTTCGAAGCCAGCTCCCGTGGCAACAGCCTACAGCGCCCCAGTGTTGGCACAGGTAACCGCGCGTCGCTGGGCGTGCGGACACGCGGTTGGCGCTTTCGAATCCAAGCGTTGAGACGCTATCTTGAAAATTTCATCCTTTGAACGAAGTGAAAAATTTTAGACCAAAAGAAGCAGACATTCCTTTCCTGTCCTCAGATTCAAGGAAACGCCTGGCTTACGTCCAAAAGCTACTTAGTGATTGTTCAGTGCATCCTCTGAGGAGAGGAGAACTTACTGCGACCCGGACGAGGCGATACGAAACAATCAATTGCTGCTCCGCTGCATAGTAGTCATTTTTGTATGGGAGTTACATAGATTCTAAGTTAGGACCCTTTCGTTAAGAGCAGTGCGGAGATCTCACTTTTGAGTCAGTTTTACGTAAATTCAGATGGAACCGAATACAGTCTTCAATCGTTCATGATTCACTTCATCTATCTCAGTGGTTCCCAACTTTTCTTAGACTATTACCCCAGACTGCAATAAGACATTAGCTAGTATTCCCGCCCTCTCCTTCCCTGCCGTGTGTTTCCACCCCCCTTTCCCTCCCCCCTTTCCCTCCCCCACACTAACTTTAGCACCTAACTAAACTGTAGAATGAAAGACTTTAATTGGAATACTTTTGTTTTTAAAATGATGAAAGACGAATGATAGTTTCGGTGTGTGTGTGTGTGTGTGTGTGTGTGTGTGTGTGTGTGTGTGTCTGTGTTAGAATGAATGACGAGAATGACGAAAGAATTACTGGTGCATCGCAAGTGCTACTCAGAACTCCTTCTCAGATCAGAAAGGTAACTATCCACAGGGAGGGTAGACACATTTCCCCTGCTTTACTCCTCTCCATTACAGCACTTGCTTGACCTCCATACTGCAACCCTATTTAAAATCAACCAAGTTAAAATGTGCGCACTATACATACTGTTTGTAAATCACTTGACTGCTGCACTCCTTACTTTTGAACCGACAGATGCTGCAAGATTTGAGGCTGTTAATGTTTTGTGTGTGACCACAGCCACTAACAGTAATAATAATAATAATAATAATAATAATAATACTTTATACAGTTAACTAATCAGCTGTAGAATAGCTAACTATATTTTCAAATATTTGAGGGGCAAGATGTCCACAACAAGCTGGGTCAATCAAGTAAAAAAGGATTTAGAAAGAAACAATATAAAAACAGAAGTTAAAAACAACAGAGAAGCCTTTCGGGAAAAAGTATTGAAAATGAAACGATTCCATGGCAGGGTAGTTAAAAAGTTCGGTTAAAAATGGTTTGAAGACAGAAAGAAGCAACATAGTAAACATATGATAGCATACTGGAAGAAAAGAACAAGGAACAAAGAACTGAAACTGGCATGATTCTCAGATGGTCTATTCACATAAAAAAAACCGTGTGCTGTGGAGCCGTTAGGTAGTTACTGCTGTGTCGTGCTGCCAATTAATTCAATTATCTGTTCTGAAGCGAGTACTGAAGCAACTTCTGGATTACTACAGGCAATATCTACAACTTGGAGAAGACATTTTCTGGAGATATTTAGCATTTACTACGTGTATATCTCATTTTTATATTCAGCGATGTACGGGACAAAGCACAACAATGTGTCTAGTGGGCGGATTTACGAGCAACCTGTAATCTCCACCGCATTAATACTATTAATTAAGAAACAGTAATTATTGCTAACTTATATAAGCAATATTAGAGTCTTACAAAATTGTGATTATAGTAATGACCTTTTGAAAATAATTTAGTTTAGTGCCTGGAACAGAGTCGAAACGTTTATTTTGTATCTCTCAGAAATATTCATTTTACCCCTGAAGGGGTAATAACCCCCCAGGTTCGATGTATCGTGTGCCCTGTCAAATCTCGTGAATGTTTTCGCTATGAGTCACCAACTGGCCTTGGCGATTCATTTATTAGTGGAAAGTGGCGAAGTTTGCTTTTGAACATTTATGTATGAGTAATTGAGCGTCCACGTTGCATTTCGTTGATCCCCAACTCTCTGCTGATTAATAATGATCGGTACGTTATTATCTTCTGCTGATATGGGTTTACAATTTTTGTGTGTTAACCGTAAGTGAAGTTTCAGGAGTACACTCCATCTGATAAATGAATGGTAATTATGCAACCACTTAGTTCATTAAACTTCTTCCCAACGTGCATGCCAGTTCACGCTCCCTCGTCCTGTATCTCTAACCACATGAATCTCTAATCACGTGAATCCTGTGTGGCTGAATTACTTGAGATACGTAGTGATGATTAAACCCTGGCCAGTCGTTCTGGAGATCACTAATTAAGAACTTCAGACAATTTGGTATCCATGGGAGAGTAGATAGCGTTAAGCAGGGTACTGGTGCAAACAGTTACCTCTCAGATATCTAAAGGCGAGAGTCGGTATGGTGCCAAAGAGATCATCTACTTAAAATAGGACGTGTGGTAAGACATCAGAATAGCCAAGGTAGCCCCTGCGGGCCGGCAACACATCTAACACCTCACAGGACCAAGGTTGTCTATGCCCAAGGCGTAAGCAATGGTAAACATCGGCTGTTTTGGAAAGAGACATTCCGCGTACTACTTCCTGCAGAGGGAGTTCGAGATGGCCTGCAGAAAGTATTATTTATAGGTTTGCAAAATCTCCGATTTTTACCGGCGTGTCCCGCTCGCCCCTCTGGCTCTCGGGAGTATGCGGCCGAGCGTCCTCTTCCGCCGGCTGTGGGCAGCCGATCGCCAGCGCTCGGTCGAGTGCGCCAAACGCTCGGCGGGTCGCCAGTAACCGGTGGACTCAGTGCCAGCGAGCGGCGCTTCGTCACACTCCTTGAGATGAGAGGCCACCGCTTCACATTAACCATTCACTTATTTCTTTTACAATCCTCTCGTTGTTTACTACCAGTTCTATGACCTAAATAATACACTTGTATATGTTACATTTTATGTTTGTTAACATGTTGCAGACTGCTGGAGTTTCGCCTTTGAGGTTATCATGTATTACAGTAATTGTAACATTAAAAACTGTAATGTCTGTATTTAGTACTTTGTTCCGTTCGGTAGACAAACACAGTAGTCTAACATTGGCCTACGTGTAGCCTATCTCCAAACTCGGAGTTAAAAGTAATACTCACGAAATTTTGTTGCACAAACGTTAATTTATGAACAAATTATGAGCTGTAAATAACATTACAAATGAATCATGACTATACAATTCGTTTTTCGTCATTTGTGCTCCCTGATACACAGGCGTCATTTGTGTTCCTGGAGCTATTACTACAGCTGGCGGTTTGAACGTCTTCCTGTAAAGTCAATGAAAGTGGAATCATACATTTATAGAGTTTGAGGGATGTTTTCTTCCTTGTGATTACGTGGTTGTTGTGAATACTTACGTAATTGTGATGGATCAATAAGAGATCATCCACCTTGTCTGATTCCAGGCACGGTCTTTTGCTGGACAGTAGGTGACCGACCTGGCTAAAATTTCTCTCGCTGGCAGCACTAGTGGCAGGAATACAGAGAACTCTTCTGGCTACTACCGACAGCCTTGGAAATAACCCCGCGTGCGTTTTCCACCACTGCAAAATTTGTCCTTCGGCACAGCTGCGGTCAGATTTGGAGAGCGAAAGGTACCTGTCGAGTTCATTGGTAGTAACTGTGTGCCCATCTTCGTCGTCCTCATCCGAACTCCAGTCCATCCTGGACTTTTTCATGGGAAGAACTGGGTCACTGTTTGCTTGAGTGGACTCTAAACATGAATGAAAACATCCGTAACATATTCCTGTCACCTTCAAATATGTATACACCGTAGTTAGAATTACTGGTTACTAAACGACTATATTTACGGTGACGTTTTATATATATCGCACAAATTACATCAAAACGCATTGTGGAATGTTTAAGCTGCGAAACCTTTCCCAAGTATCACATTGTAGACGTAATAAATGTTGATCTAACGAAAGATGGCAGATTAGACAAACAAACATTCGTTTACTAATTGGTTTCAGTGAATGAACCTTACCATTTACGGGCAGTTCTGAGTACAATCGTCGAACCTCAGCATACGCGGCTTGCTTTTCGTCTGCTGTGATTTTTTTCAAATGTCGCCGTCATGGCCATAGAACCCTGGCAACGTAATGGATAGCCTCACTTTTGCACTTCTCTGTGATGAAGTATGCTGCTCTCCTTTTTATTTTCGCCATGAGCTGAAAAGGAAACCCAATATACATAACTGCACTCTGATAATTCAACAGTTGTATAAAGGATCGTAACCTATAGAAAGTGTTCTTACCTCGTTGTCACTGTCTATTGGTTCACAATGATGTAACAGACTCTTGTACCATGGCAGCACACGTTCCAGCGTTGTTATCTTTGCAGTTTCCAAATCCAAACTCGCTTCTTTAAAGGGGTTTAGAAAAGCGACAACGTCTCGTACGCACCCTTCTTGGAAGGTTTCTAAGAGTGTCGATTGCCCCCGGGAGTCTAGTAGATCTCGAATATCGTCGATTTGACTTATGACGGAATTGAGCATTAACAGTATACTGTTCCACCGAGTTACAGCTTCTTGCTTCTCAGACTGCCGCAGACGCCCCGAGTGACCCGATCTCTTCAAATAGCCTACTATAGCCCTTGCTGATAGTAGATACGACAGGATTCAAGGGGCTTCGTCTTCTAGAAACGTCTCTTGAAATGTATGACGAAGCGCAGTCATCAAGCAGTGACCAAAGCAAGGCAAACGGTCGTAAGATTCAAGTGCCTTCTTCATATTAGCTCCTTGGTCGGTGACAAAGTAACATTTCGTAAGATCATTCTTGTTAATACTTAACGCAAGCATCCGCTCTTCGATTTCGTGCCGTATGTTCTCTCCTGTTTTAGGTACGTCCGTAAACTCGGTTGTTATCAAAACAAGCGTTTGTAGCTGCCACTCATCATTCACATAATGCGACGTCACAGTCAAAAAATTTTTCTTCTTGTAGTTATCAGACCACAGATCAGCGTCTAAAGCGCACATTTTGTTCTTTAAGGCACATATTAGCTTGCGCACCATTGTCACCCATATTTTGTCTGCCTTTTCTTTGTTGGCTCTAGTAGGAAATTGTTACTAGCTTTGTGATTGTGACTTTTCGTTGTTATTCAGTCATTTCCATGTAGACTCTCGTAAATAAAAGTTGTGTTGTAAAATCTTTCGAATTTTCAGTTACAACAGTACTAGAGAGAGCTGTAGAAGGTAAAAACAGCAAGGAGAGCAAATATTGGAGCATCCCCAGCAAACAATTGAGGTCATTAGATGTAAGTGCTACTCTGAGATAATGGCACAGGAGAGGAATTCGTGGCGGACCGCATCGAATCAATCAGAAAAAAGGGGGTATCGTCAGTTTTATCTTGCAGTCCACTTGTTTCAGTTTTCCCATACGATTAAAAATCGGTAGATGTCACATTTGGAGACCGTGAAGTCTTTTTGTGTGTCCCAAATGGCCGATTCAACGATCTCCAGAAGATTTATTAACAAATATCTGTATGGAATGGGATGGGTGTCTGGGATTTTGGTACCACATGGACTCCTTTGTATCCAGTATGATGTCTTCCAAAGTTACTGTAGTATGTATGTTAGGAATTGTAGACATATTCATTATTTAGAGACGCATCAACAGAACTAGGGCCAGTGATGCGATCAAGCTCACACCACACATTGACAGACTAAGATCGTTGAAGAATGGATTTTCAACTGAGCAGAGGTGCATATTGCGAAAAGTGATTTACATATGGTTTGTAAAAGATGATTCATACGTAAATCAGATCTCGCATAGAAACTCTACATCAATTTTCATCTCTTGTGGATACCATTCACAGACCAGTAATCGATTTTGAAAGTCAATTCCGCGAAGTTGTTGATGGAGGGAAACGCGGAAACAATGAACTACGTTGAAATATCGTATTCTCAGAACACTACTCTCGCTGACCCCACTCGCATTTTCAAGCTGCCCCATGAGGATTGTGTGTTACAGCTAAAATGGTAGTCGTATTTATCTCATTAGGATTGAGAATCAGAGAATGAGGTTTACGGGAACAAGAAGGTTACAGGGTAACAAATTTTCTTCATTTATTCTCAGTGTCTATATGGGTAATTAAGCTGCCCGTACCGATGTCATTTTAAGGAACCCGCAATATTGTAGCTGGCCTTCATAAACCATGAGCGGGATTTTCATATTCTCTCGCTCGCATCCCGCCAACACTTATTCCCACAGAGAAAATAAATTGGGCCGTTTTGTAGGAAATTTAACGTAGTTAAATTTTGAACTGGGATATGTGTTCGCTAGCGGCCGTAGATTTCGAGTTATTCGAGAAAAATTCACTAAATTGACCTTCAAACGATCCCCCCTCAGCGCCCCAACAGTCAGTATTTCTAGTATATTGTTCATGGCACTCCGGCCTACCAGTGCACAAAAATTTGCGACTGCGCAAATTATTTCCAACATACGACATTTTTTGGGGCTTAGTCGATTCCTTACAGATTGTAAAATTGTCATTTGTATAAATTTTATCCAAGCTTTGCTAATTTTAACAGCATACAATAAACAATTACATCGTCTTATTCGTGCTTTTAAGGGTTAAGTTTGGATTGAATTGTCAACATAATTAGTTGTAGCGTAACGTTTACAAATGTCGTTTTCCTTTTATTACTCTCACGGGCGCATTGAAATTAATAACGTTTATGAAATAGCCGACTATGCTGGTGGCGTAACAGGACAATCAATAGAGACTAAAAGAGGTTCTAATGGCCCTCCCTTGTCTACTAGAAAATTTTTAAGTATTAGTGATAAGAGCAAAAAGAACAAACAGATTGGCAACCTGGAAACTTGTCGCTGCAAAATTAATTGTAACTACTGTTCTCTACTCTTACCAGGTTTCCTTCCTAGTATTAGATAATTTAAATAAATCTGGTGTTACTTTTGAATATGAAAATTCAAAATGATTTCTTCATCAAAAATAAAATATTTAGTGCTGTGGATCTTAATTACTGTCTTCTGGACTCAAAAAGAGTAAATAATTAATTTTGCAGTAAAGCGTGGCGTCTTCGGAGTGCAATCGAAGGCACCCATGGTTAAAGTTCTTCTTAGCAGCCAGCGTAAGAAACAGTTTTTCAAGATCCGCGTCGTAATGTAGCTCTGAAAAATTCTTGACGCTGTTATTGAAGAGCGAGTCAGACGGATACGATTCTCAACAACTATGATAGTCTATGTTGGTAGGGCAAGTTCGAAAAATTGTCGCTTTTCATAAAAGAGAATAGGTTCATTCCAAAAGACCGTGTTATTAAACAGGGGTCGCACATTAATACCTAGCAAATAGTTTCGAGTCTATTTCTAATGCCACCTTCTCACTTATTGTATCATTTCTTACATCTTAATTACCTGTTACAGCCCATCTCACTATCTGGCTCATTTATATTGACATTAAGTCGCCATAAATACAAAAACTCATCAACCTATTCTGTTACTTCGTTGTCATTTTGCACTACGATCTTTTCGACCGTTAATTACACAGACTAAGGTGACAAAAGTCGTGGAATAGCGATATACGTATACGCAAATGGCGGTAGTATAAAAGGGCAGTGCATTGGCGGAGCTGTCATTTGTACTCTGGTGATTTATGTGGAAAAGTTTCCGACGTGATTAAGGCCGCAAGATGGCAATTAGCAGACTTTGAAAACGGAATGGTGGTTGCAGCTTGACGCACGAGACATTGCACTTCGGAAATCGATAGGAAATTCAATATTCCGAGATCCACAATGTCAACTGGGTGCGGAGAACACTAAATTTCATGCATTCTATTCCATCCTTTGCTCGTAAAGACCCTACTGTACGTAACAACATTTATTTGGCGTAGTGAGACATGTCTACTATTACTGCGTGAATACCGTGTGTAGTTATTTGATATTTGCAGTATAATTAATTAATTGATTGTGAGCTGTATACTGCTCAAATTACACAGCTACTCAAGGAAATAGGAAGCTAGGGATCTTTGCTGATGGACAAACTTGTGGTTGGTACATAATTTTACTTTTGACTAGAGAACAACTTTCATAATTACAAAATAACAATAAAAAAATGGCAATATAAAAATTTCATTCGGACCTTTGTCGCTTTTTTTACTGGTGCAACATACAAATTTATTTTTCACAGACTGAATTATAATCAACACAATTAAGATTTTAAGTAAACAATGAATTTGAATACTGAACCATAATCAGCGATGGCAGAAAATGACAATTATAGCTCGCACGCAATCGTTCGTTGCCTGATACTAATGATACAACCTTCAAGCCAAATTTAAACAGCCATAAAACTACCAAAACTTCATGGGGACAAGAGAGAATAAAATTTTAATAAAACTGAACCGGCCACATAATAGTCAACAGTCCAAAAATTCTTATACTAAAAGACAAGGTGGCCAAAGGAGGACAACCGGGAGTTGAAAGTCTCACCAAACAGGAATGATAGCAAAGGCTACAGCGCTCCCCAACAATATGCAGATAAGTGTAATTACATTAAATAAGAATGACGGTTGTTATCTCAACCACTAGTATAATGTTTAAATAACTTCCAGAAGCAATAAGGTTATAAAAGGGTAGCCTCTGTTAATGCACAAATGGAATTACTCAAAATTGGAATTTAACTTTAAACAACAGCATTAAAAACCATAGCGCCGCTTGGGAAAAATAACACTGCAGAAGACAAACAGCGCGAGCTTTCGCTACCCAATACTTGTGTACAGGATCGCATAAATTGGTGGATGTTTAATCCGACTGGGCCCAACATAAGTAGCCCTGACAGAATTTGTAAACAGCACCGACCTCGGAGCACAAGTAGTCTTAACAAAATTTCCTGCAGCACAAATAAATGCCAGTAAGTGCAAGCTCCAGTCAAAGCCAAGATTATAATTAATAATAATTACGCTCCCAAGAGTTAATGTAAATTATTACGGGGCGATCCTGGAAAATTAACAGTCTTCCGAGAAGTTAGCAAAATTTAAGACACCACTTACGGTAGGCTTAAGGAAATTCCCGCATTAAATAATTATACCAAATCCTGCTGGAACAAGTGATTAAACCAACCCCGAGCCAATAGTCTTAAATTTCAAAAAAATTTTCAAATGGCTCTGAGCACTATGGGACTTAACTTCTGAGGTCATCAGTCCCCTATAACTTAGAACTACTTAAACCTAACTAACCGAAGGACATCACACACATCCATGCCCGAGGCAGGATTCGAGCCTGCAGCCGAGGCGGGCGCACAGTTCCAGACTGTAGCGCCTAGAACCGCTCGGTCACACTGGCCGGCCTGTCTTGAACTCTACGATTCCTGGACACGTACACAGTCCCGGCCGAGCTCAGACCGGACAGTGTGTCCTAAAACAAACTAAAATTTCCATATAAAAGACTTAAAATAAACTGTACATGCCCTGAAGCAGAATAAGCAGTATATTAGCCTCAATGAATAAGACACTGTGGAACCCTTCAGAACTATCCTTAACTAATCTCCGCAGATACCACATGCCACCATAAGTCTCACACATCTTCACCGGTTAACATCAGAATATGAATTATACGTAACTTAATGCTTCCACTTAACGCGATGAGAAGATGTCCAGCATGAGACGACGAACCGGCCGCTGTTTCGCACGCTAAGGCCCCGACTAATCGGCACCGTACACCCGGTGCGCGGCAAAACGACAAGGACGGCGACACCCAGGCGCCGTGGAAGGAGACGAAGGCTTCCCTTCAAAACAATGTTGCCTCGTCGAACACCGTCCGGAGAGAGACCCTGGCCACACGCCAAGCCGGAAAATCAAAGGCGGAACAGTCAGAGATACCAGGAGAGTATCGATATCAGCGACGGAAGTGGAACAAAACTAGCGCCAGTCGTCACGTCTCAGATTGCACTACTTCCGAATGCTTTTTTTTTTCATATACGAACTGTTTATGGTCCTGTAAATATATATTTTTATTTTATGTACTCAAGCATTTAATTTTTGCGTGATTTAATCTGACTATAGAAGAAAATTACAATGAAAGAGTCTGCGACATGCTTTACTTCTTACCCATGGACTCCCATGGTCTTTAAGTTGAAACGGTGTTGTGATCCATGTTCCACACTCGAAAAGTACGTTTCCGGAGTACGCAAGTGAAGTGCCCTGTCTTACCTTCAAGATGGTGGCGAGCCCTGGTCGAGTGCGTTGCTTCTTCCGTTATGATGTATAGTGCGAAAATCATTAAATAAAAGAACAAACATAATTATTCAGTTGTAAGGAGTGAATTATAATTCTTCACTTCAATTTTAGGCACCAACTGTAATACAATGTGCATTACATACATCTACATCTACATACATACTCCGCAATCCACCATACGGTGCGTGGCGGAGGGTACCTCATACCACAACTAGCATCTTCTCTCCATGTTCCACTCCCAAACAGAACGAGGGAAAAATGACTGCCTATATGCCTCTGTACGAGTCCTAATCTCTCTTATTTTATCTTTGTGGTCTTTCCACGGAATGTAAGTTGGTGGCAGTAAAATTGTACTGCAGTGAGCCTCAAATGCTGGTTCTCCAAATTTCCTCAGTTGCGATTCACGGAAAGAACGCCACCTTTCCTTTAGAGACTCCCACCCGAGTTCCTGAAGCATTTCCGTAACACTCGCGTGATGATCAAACCTACCAGTAACAAATGGAGCAGCCCGCCTCTGAATTGCTTCTATGTCCTCCCTTAATCCGATCTGATAGGGATCCCAAACGCTTGAGCAGTACTCAAGAATAGGTCGTATTAGTGTTTTATAAGCGGTTTCCTTTACAGATGAACCACATCTTCCCAAAATTCTACAAACGAACCGAAGACAACTATCCGCCTTCCCCACAACTGCCATTACATGCTTGTCCCACTTCATATATCTCTGCAATGTTACGCCCAGATATTTAATCGACGTGACTGTGTGAAGCGCTACACTACTAATGGAGTATTCAAACATTACTGGATTCTTTTTCCTATTCATCTGCATTAATTTACATTTATCTATATTTAGAGTTAGCTGCCATTCTTTACACCAATCACAAATCCTGTCCAAGTCATCTTACATCCTCCTACAGTCACTCAACGACAACACCTTCCCGTACACCACAGCATCATCAGCAAACAGCCGCACATTGCTATCCACCCTATCCAAAAGATCATTTATGTAGATAGAAAACAACAGCGGACCTACCACACTTCCCTGGGGCACTCTAGATGATACCCTCACCTCCCATGAACACTCACCATCGAGGACAACGTACTGGGTTCTATTACTTAAGAACATTCATTGTAACCCAGGAGTTTATTCTTCACAGCACTGTCTCACGTGCATGGGGAGCATTCGGAACCACAGATACTGCTGCCCGAAGGACATGGAGTGATCAATCAATGTCATCTCCAGTAGCAGATGACCGCTACATTGCGCAACAGGCAAGAAAGGACCCACGTCAAACGGCTGGTGTGTTTCGTTGGCACTTGCAGATCAGCTGCAGTGTGTGTGTGCGGTGGTGCCAAAGACATAAGGAGTGTGTACTCATGATCTTGTCGGATGAGAACAGATTAAGTGTGAATAGCGATTTTGGACATACAGTAATATTACGTGAGATGGCAACATGCAATGCAGCCATGAACACTGTCGAAAAGGCTCGTTTTGGTTATCCTAATGTTATGGTGTGGGAAGGCATAATGTTTCATGGGCGTACTCACCTCCAAATCTTTGCACCCTGTGTGCTCACCGATCATCATTATGTGACCTTGTACTCCTTCCACATTTGCGTCTTTTCAGGGGCTGATTTGGCTTTGACGTCATATTTTACGGATCACAATGCGCGCCCATATTCAGCAGGGGGAGGAGTTCTTGGGACTAGAGGATATTCGGTGAATGGACCGGCTTGCCCGTTCGCCGATCTATATCCTATGGAACACGTGAGGGATGCGTTTGGAAGGTTTACTGCTGCACGTCCACATGCTCCAACGGCCACCCAGCAATTGTCAACCCGTTGGTGGGGGAATGGAACACCCTACCATAACAACTCGTTACTGTCCTTGTGACCAGAATGGAAGCATTTTGAGGAGCATGCATTTCCGTCTTTGGTGATCAAACACTCTATTGAGAACTATGACCCATCTTGTGTAATGTCCAGGGGACTATCATGAATCGCGGTGATCTCGATTCCAATTATTTAAATAAAAATGTCGTTTCTACTCGTCTCATTGCGTATTTCTTTCAGTTACCTTCTGAACTATACAGTACTGGTTCTTGAGTCGTGGCGGCTTCATTTCATATTTTCTTCCCCCTTCATTTTCTGGCGCCCCGCTAGGGTGCATGAATTACCCTTAGCTCTCTGTCTGTAATCACTGGCGCGGAGGATTGAAAACACGCTGGAGCGTGTGGAGTTGAGGAATGTCTGGGTACGTGGCGAGAGGGCAACACGGACAGTGGTGAGCCCATCGGCCACGTGGGTCGTTGGCTTTATTTGTGCGGATACTGATTAGGTAGGAGTGTACCGTTAGTGATGCACCGAAGTTTACCTCACCCCTTTCAGCGTGCTTCAGCTGAATTGTCTTCCGTTCATGTCCACGCTGTGCGCTTTTGGATGCTGGTGGTTTGCGTTCAGCTGAAATTATGAAATAAAGACTCCCTGATGTAGCAGTGCAATGCACACGCTGTGATACGCCCGCCTCTGTGACTCTCGCTTTAGGGATCTCAAAAAGTTTTTCACCCGTTGTTGTTGTTGTGGTCTTCAGTCCAGAGACTGGTTTGATGCAGTTCACCATGCTACTCTATCTTCCAGTACCTACTGTAAACTACATCCTTCTGAATTTGTGTAGTGTACTCATCTCTTGGTCTCCCTCTATGATTTTTATCAACCACGCTGCCCTCCAATACTAAACTGGTGTTCCCTTGATGCCTCAGAATATGCCCTACCAATCGATCCCTTCTTCTAGACAAGTTGTGCCACAAATTTCTCCTCCCCACAATTGTATTCAATACCTCCACATTAGTTATGTGATCTACACATCTAATCTTCAGCATTCTTCTGTAGCACCACATTTCGAAAGCTTCTACTCTCTTCTTATCTAAACTATTTATCGTCCATGTTTCACTTCCATACATGGCTACACGCCATACAAATACTTTCAGAAACGAGTTCCTGACACTTAAATCTATACTCGATGTTAACAAATTTCTCTTCTTCAGAAACGCTTTCCTTGCCATTGCCAGTCTACATTTTATATCCTCTCTACTACGACCATCATCAGTTATTTTGCTCCCCATATAGCAAAACTTCTTTACTACTTTCAGCGTTTCATTTCCTAATCTAATTCCCTCAGCATCACCCGATTTAATTCGACTACATTCCGTTATCCTTGTTTTGATTTTGTTGATGTTAATCTTATATCCTCCTTTCAAGGCAATGTCCATTCCGTTCAGTTGCTCTTCCAGGTTCTTTGCTGTCTCTGACAGAATTACAAAGTCATTGGCGAACCTCTTACTCCGAATTCTTCTTTTGTTTCCTTTACTGCTTGCTCAGCATACAGATTGAATAACTTCAGGAATAGGCTACAATCTTGTCTCACTCCCTTCCCAACCACTGATTCCCTTTCATGCCCCTCGACTCTTATAACTGCCATCTGATTTCTGTACAAATTGTAAATGGCCTTTTGCACACGCCCGTTGGGCATTTTGATCAAAATAGCCATACATCAACACGATATCGACCCTTTCCGCAATTGGTAAACGGTCCATTTTAACACGGGTAATGTATCACGAAGCAAATACCGTCCGCACTGGCGGAATGTTACGTAATACCACGTACTTATGCGTTTGTGACTATTACAGCGCCATATGTCACAAAGTGAAAAAGTGGTCCAACTAAAACATTTCTTTACGTACTACACGAATATGTAATAAAAAATAGGGGTTCATATTTAAAAAAAAAAACGCAGTTGATATCCGTTTGACGTATGACAGCGCTATCTAGCGGGCCAACCATAGCGCCATCTGGTTTCCCCCTTCAAGCTAGACAAGTTTCGTTCTTTGTAGTTTTTTCGTTTGACGCTTATTTCGTGAGATATTTGGCCCTGTCACGATCAATGGACCACCCTGTATGATGCCTAGTGGTCTGAGATGCACTGGCAAGCTGAAATTTCTGGCATAGATTTTACTTGCTCAGAGGTTCATTGATGCAGTGCCACATGTTTTGAGACTCCATCCGTTAAATAGTTACACGGAATTATTTAGTGGTGGGCTGCATACATACACTTAATATGGAACATGATTCTGTAAGCCAGATGCCATTCCTGACGCCCCAGGTTAACGGAAGGACAGAAGAAAGATTAAGACTGCGCATCGCGGTCCCAACGTGCTCACCAATGACTCACATAATCTCTAGTTTGGATTGCAAGGTATACTACTCGTGGGAACGCGAAAGATTCTCCTGTGAAAGCTTATACGAGGGGCGTTAAATAACAAAGCAAATTGGTTTTATTCAGATTCCAATACAATACGTCATTCCCCACTCTTCTGGCTATATTTATTGCTTTTTGTGTATCATTTCATGATGCATTTCCTTCAGCAGTGCGTGATTTAGTATTACATTCGATCATCCTTGTCTTACTTGGACTGCTGCTCATCTTTCAACTTTTTTTGACGGCACTATCCACTCAGTTTAAATGCTCTTCCAAATCTTTTGCCGTATCTGAAAAATTACGCCATCGGCAAACCTACTTCTTCGTCCTTAACTTTAATTTCGTTTCCAAATTACACCTTGGGTCCCTTTATTGCTTGCACACTGCACAGATCGAAAAGCATCAGTGATCGACAACCCTGCCTCAGTTCCATCTCAACGACTGCTTCCCTTTCATGCCCTTCAACTCTTATAACCACAGTCTGGCTTCTGTACAAGTTGTAAATAATTCTTCTCTTCTTGTATTTTATCCTTGATGCTTTCAAATTTTCAAAGACTGTATTGCAGTTACCACTGTCAAAAGCTCTTTCTAAATATACAAATGCTACAAAAGTAGATTTACTGTTGTTCAGGCTACCTTGTAGGATAAGTAGGATTTTCTAGCGTGTTTCTATGATTTTCCAGAACATAAATTGATCATTCTCGAAATCGACTTCTACCAGTCTTTCTATTCTTCTGTAAATAATTTGTGTAGTTTGCAAGCAAGGTGTATTAAGCTGATGGATCGGTAATATTCGCGCGCTTCGTTTTTACAATTGGAATTCTTATGTCCTTCTTTGGTGGTATTTCGCCTGTCTCATAAGTCTTTCATATTTTTTCATCGTATGTTCTCCGAAGGACGTCAGTTAATCTGTTGAATGTCGTCTACTTCAAGTACCTTTCATCGACTTCAGTCTTTCACAGTCCTATCAAATCCTCCTGCAGTATTATATCTCCCACCTCATCTATATCTACTTTCTGTTCACTTTCCACAACTTTCATTCTTTGTACAGCCAATTTATATATTTTTTGAAATCGAAATCATAGATCAAGAAGTCAGATGCATTATGCATCTGATGGAATCACCAGAAAACCCGATAAGAACAAAATTTTTTTCATACACATCGGGCCCATTATTTAATAGTTTCTGTGATATCGAAGAATTAGTGATTGCAACTCACTCGCACGGTATCTGTTTGTTAGCGAAAGCAATAGCAAAGAAGGAACAATTCTTGGTACACGGTATGCGTCCCCATTTTGCAAATATTTAGAAAATAGTCCCAGAAACGCCCCCTTCCTAACCTCCGCCAGAAAATGATATTACCGGCACTATTCCTCTTAAATGATATGCACATGTTCGACCTTGAGATATAATGCATGCAGTGAGTACTATGTTGTTTTATTATCTAATCTTGCATGTTTCGACACTTTTCATGCATTTTTAAGCATTTTTCAAGCATATTTTAAGGTTTTTATGATGCATATAATCCGGTATCTATTGATAACAATGGTTTGCGTTTTTTCTTCGACAGGGCTTTATGATCTACAAGGTGTGGTCATTTTTCACTGCAACGGACGATTTCAAGGTGCTCTCACTCCTCGTCACGAACAGTGATCTCATAAATTTCCGTCTCCAGTTGCGATCTGTCAGCTGAGCTATTGTCTCTGCCCCTGCAGTGCAGAGCCACGGGGGGGAACATTGGGTGCATCTGGCACTGCGCGGCGGGGGTGCCGACCTCCCAGGGGCATGCGCTGCCGCGACAAGCGTCGAGGGCAACGCGGTGCAGCCATTAGCCGGCGCATCTGTCGCTCGTAATGCACTCCGCAGGCTTCGTGGTCTGTATAAAGCGCTGCACAAATGGCTGCCCGTAAAATAAGGCAAAAACAGAGGCACGCAGACCGCACAAGTTGTACATTCCTGTGCAGTCGGGGTAGGTACGCGTAAAAATTAATGAATAAACCAAAAAGCAAAATAAACAGTAGCGCTTATGCTGCTCAGGTTGTTATCATTTCTACACTGCTGGTCATCAAAAGTGAAGCACCATGAAGAGGGAATGCAACGAAACTCAGACTGTCATGACCCTTACAACACGCTAGGATATCCAAATAAATAGTTTACCTCAGTGCAACTGCACAGCCGGCCGGGGTGGCCGATGGGTTCTAGGCGCTACAGTCTAGAACCGCGCGACCGCTACGGTCGCAGATTCGAATCCTGCCTCGGGCATGGATGTGTGTGATGTCCTTAGGTTAGCTAGGTTTAAGTAGTTCTAAGTTCTAGGGAACTGATGACCTCAGAAGTTAAGTCCCATAGTGCTCAGAGCCATTTGAACCATTTTTTGCAACTGCACAAAGCAGAAACAGGTGACATTACCTCCACCTCTACATACATGGTATTAGGGTTATAAGTACAGATATTTATTTTTAGACTGAGGCCAGTGTACTGAACAACATAACATTAGTGTTCACTTCACATGCTGCCTAATAATTAAAGCTGTACGAGCAGTATGTTTTTAGGTTGATTAGTATCTCCAAGTACATGTGGCACATGCAAGCCATTAACGTTTATTTTTCTCTGGGCAACAGGTCAGGTATTGAAGTGTGCACGCATAGATGCAGAAAGGATAATGTATACTTACAGGCATCATCCGCATCGCAGTGCAGTTATAACCATGCAGAATACATCAGGTAATAAATTATATGAAGTGTTTTGGGGGAAGCCTGTTAGATAGAGTAAAAGCACTGATGTGGGTACATATTAAAGTACCAACTTTAACAATATCTGTATCCGTACTCCTAACACCATGTATGTATAATTTAAAGTGCCCTGATGTGTTTTTCGGTCTATATGTGAAATCTAATCTCAGAAATTATTGTACGGATTTTGACACGGTTTCGCTAATGGACAGGATAAATCGGGAGGAAAGTTTGTGTGTATAATTATTTTCAGCTACACCAGAAAAGTCATCCGACCGTAGGTACTTATGAACAAGGTGGGCAGGCATCATACACAACAAACTGATTTACTTCTTTAAATTTTCGTTCATGTCTGGCTCGTGATTTAATGCTAATCTGCACCAGGACCTGGACTGGCTGACACACGATATTAGCCGATGGCAGCCACTTCACGCTGTGTCCATGTTATGGAAGTGTGAACTTGTGCTGACAAGATAACGCCACTGCCAGGTGTCGCTGACGCTGTCGGACGACGGACTTTACTGGACGAAGCCAATCACAGATGCGGAATCGGTCACGTGGGGGGCAGGGGTGGGTGGAGAAGCGAAAGCGAGTGAAGTTCTGTCGGCCTTTTCTCAGCCAACTCTCGAACCGTTCGGATCTTACTTTTTCTCGTCTCCGTCTATGAGGCACCTACTTTCTACGAAAGATTTCAGACGGCATTTCTGTATCTCTTACGGATGAACAATGAAATATACCACTATTCAGTTTCAATAATAAACTTTGGTATTTATGATTTCACATCTAGCAACCATTTCCTTAACACATGATGCCCATCCATTCCTGACGTAAATCCTACCGGCCAAACCTTTATGCTGTTTCACATTTAGTGTATGCATGCGAAGGCAGCACGGGTCGCGGCTTCTGTATCTAAGGTGCTAGATACCTTCTCTAGCTGCGACGGGCTTGCTGGTTCAGTGTCTGACTCCAGCTGGAACTTCCACCAGTCACCCAAAAATGGCTCTAAGCACTATGGGACTCAACTGCTGAGGTCATTAGTCCCCTAGAACTTAGAACTAGTTAAACCTAACTAACCTAAGGACATCACACACATCCATGCCAGAGGCAGGACTCGAACCTGCGACCGTAGCGGTCTCGCGGTTCCAGACTGCAGCGCCAGAGCCGCGCGGCCACTTCGGCCGGCACCAGTCACCCAGTCACACCGATCCCCCCCCCCCCCTCACGTCTCCCCCCGATATGTTCAGATACATCTTTGCACAGATTTAGAGTCTAGAATTAACCAGAAAAAGGGTCCGCGTAAGTGAACAGTGGGATCTGGGCTTGGAAAGTACCTGAACAATCACTAGCTATAGAATCAATGTGGAAGTCCTGTAACTGCTATACATTTACATTCGAATGCCAACAACGTACGTGCGGCACAGAGGCATTAAAAGACTTCAATTACGCTGCAGACATCTGCAAGTGTGCCACAAGATATTGGGGAACTGAAATGAGGATAATTGCCCCTTGGAATCAATCCCAAATTATAATCAACCACCGCACGGAGTGGCAGCGCGGTTAGACGCGCCATGTCACGGACAGCGCGGACCCTCCCGCCGGAGGTTCGAGTCCTCTCTCGGGCATGAGTGTCATGAGTGTGTGTGTTGTTCTTAGTATAAGTTAGCTTAAGTTTGTTTAAGTAGGGTGTAAGTCTAGGCACCGATGACCTCAACAGTTTAGTCCCTTGTGAATTCACACAGATTTGAACATATAATGAAGCGATATTAGGTCATTTTTTCTGTTTTCCGTCATTCCTTAGTTGATGAACTAATTGAAAGCACTTTGTTTATTGCCATACGCGTTTCGCTTCTTTTATTTGTGAAGCATCTTCAGTGGCCTGTAATACATGTTTATTTATATACATATAATAAATATATTATGTGGTAGATAAAATATGTTACTATGTTACACTTTGCCTTTTTTTCTTGTTTTTCAGATTAGAATCAACTTTAGCACAAATTTAATGAGGAGAAAATTGTCCTACGGTGTTACGATTTCCAGTGCTGTTGGCCCACGTGTGTGGTTCTGGAGATGTGTTTAGTCTCCATGCTCCAGATGGCCGTCTTCCGGCGTTCTTTCGCTCACATTTGTTGCAAAACATCGCTTACATCATATGCAATTTACATTTTGTGTTCAACATATGTGTGTTTACTGCGTGTAGTGTTGCCATCTGTCGCTGTGTGTTTATCTTTAGTCTTTTGTTAGTGTTGTGTGTGTGGTTTGATAATTTTCGTTTCTATTGTCTGTGTGTGTGTGTGTGTGTGTGTGTATGTGTGTGTGTGTGTGTGTGTGTGTGTGTGTGTGTGTGTGTGCACGCTCGCGAGCGGTCGCGTGTGTGTGTATTTGTCCTATCGATTACATTACTCACAAAATCTTTCATTAACTGAGAAAACAAAATTTAGTATAGCTTATTTAATTGCAGACGCTCAAATGACGCAAGAAATAGTTAAAATTTTTGAAGTATTTAAGTCACTGTCGAAGAAACTATCAAACTGGAAGTATCGAAACTGCGTAGTCTTTCCTTCTCGTAGCATTTCTTTTCTTATCTTTCCTTCTCGTAGCATTTCTTTTCTTATCTATTACTCATGTAATATCGGCATGTAATACGCATATTCAGGAACTTTGCCGTTTGAACATAATACACTGTAGTGTGCGCTTTTAAAACGAATTTTCCGACGTCACTTACAGTAAAACTTGTCCGTCAGAATACAAAAGTGTACCGATCGCTAGCTATAAAACGTAATGGGGAGCGAAAGACATAATTTGGATAGGTCACTTCTCTACATCGTCGCTTTAAATTTAACTCAAGCCTTTTTTAAAGAATATACTTAGTTGCATTTGGGGATGTTACTAACCGTGTCGTAATTGCTACACATCAGCTGTTTATTGTTCTTTTACTGTTCCGTCAGCCACGATATGTTTTCAAAAATGTTCAAATGTGTGTGAAATTTTATGGGACCTGACTGGTAAGGTCATCAATCTCTAAGCTTACACACTACTTAACCTAAATTATCCTGAAGACAAACACACGCACCCATGCCCGAGGCAGGACTCGAACCTCCGCCGGGACCAGCCTCACAGTCCATGACTGCAGTGCCTAGACCGCTCGGCTAATTCCGCGCGGCTATGTTTGCTAGTAAATATGTCTGTAAAAGCTACAAATACACCTATGAAGACCCTGAACAGAAGTATGATATTATGATGACGAACGAGTCATCGCCAATTTTGACTGGTGGCCAGTGCTAAATAGAAACATATACATCACAGCAGGTTTGTCAGCCACGTCAATAAGCTGCTGACTGCATGGTCTGGATCTGAAACGACTAAAATAATTAGAAGTCGTTGGTAAAAATAATATTATTGTACTTGTTGTACAGGATTCTTCTTGGCTGCGTACATATAATTATAAACAGATAGCTATTGAGGTCTCACTTAGGCCATACGTTACTAAGCGCCTTGTTAGAGGTTGCTTCCTATCAGCTGAAGGCTATGCTACTTTACTACTTGACGTCCCAAGTAAGAGTGGACGAGAGCTCGCTAGAAACTTGATACAAGCCGCGGAGCGAGGCTGGTCGCGACTCGCGGGTCCAAAGATACTAATACGGATCGCGGTCGATAACAGCAACCCATCGAACGTTGATACCACATATGATACGTAACAAAATTGGACGATGATCTGAAAACACTATACAGAATGCGCTTCAGTTACTAGGTAACTCAAATTAAATAGCGAATAGAATTAAAATACAAAGCGAGAAATCACATAAACACTATAGGAATAATATTAACAAATTTGAAAAAAATATGCATATTTACCTCATCTACATATAACGAGCACCAATTATTGTATAATATACTGCTGTAGACTTAGTATTTGTGCTTCAGAGATGTAGTAAATGTAAAACTAAACTATATAAAATTCACAAAATCGTGTAAATAAACATGTTGTTGTTGTTGTGGTCTTCAGTCCTGAGACTGGTTTGATGCAGCTCTGCATGCTACTCTATCCTGTGCAAGCTTTTTCATCTCCCAGTACCTACTGCAACCTACATCCTTCTGAATCTGCTTAGTGTATTCATCTCTTGGTCTCCTTCTACAATTTTTACCCTCCACACTGCCCTCCAATGCTAAATTTGTGATCCCTTGATGTCTTAGAACATGTCCTACCAACCGATCCCTTCTTCTGGTCAAGTTGTGCCACAAACTTCTCTTCTCCCCAATCCTATACAATACTTCCTCATTAGTTATGTGATCTACCCATCTAATCTTCAGCATTCTCCTGTAGCACCACATTTCGAAAGCTTCTATTCTCTTCTTGTCCAAACTATTTATCGTCCATGTTTCACTTCCATACATGGCTACACTCCATACAAATACTTTCAGAAATGACTTCCTGACACTTAAATCTATACTCGATGTTAACAAATTTCTCTTTTTCAGAAACTCTTTCCTTGCCATTGATAGTCTACATTTTATATCCTCTCTACTTCGACCATCATCAGTTATTTTGCTCCCCAAATAGCAAAACTCCTTTACTACTTTAAGTGTCTCATTTCCTAATCTAATTCCCTCAGCATCACCCGACTTAATTAGACTACATTCCATTATCCTTGTTTTGCTTTTGTTGATGTTCATCTTATATCCTCCTTTCAAGACACTGTCTATTCCATTCAACTGCTCTTCCAAGTCCTTTGCTGTCTCTGACAGAATTACAGTGTCATCGTCGAACCTCAATGTTTTTAATACCTACTCCGAATTTTTCTTTTGTTTCCTTTACTGCTTGCTCAATATACAGATTGAACAACATCGGGGAGAGGCTACAACCCTGTCTTACTCCCTACCCAACCACTGCTTCCCTTTCATGTCCCTCGACTCTTATAACTGCCATCTGGTTTCTGTACAAATTGTAAATAGCCTTTCGCTCCCTGTATTTTACCCCTGCCACCTTTAGAATTTGAAAGAGAGTATTCCAGTCAACATTGTCAAAAGCTTTCTCTAAGTCTACTAATGCTAGAAACGTAGGTTTGCCTTTCCTTAATCTTTCTTCTAAGATAAGTCGTAAGGTCAGTATTGCCTCACGTGTTCCAGTGTTTTTACGGAATCCAAAGTGACCTTCCCCGAGGTCGGCTTCTACTAGTTTTTCCATTCGTCTGTAAAGAATTCGTGTTAGTATTTTACAGCTGTGACTTATTAAACTGATAGTTCGGTAATTTTCATATCGGTCAACACTTGCTTTCTTTGGGATTGGAATTATTATATTCTTCTTGAAGTCTGAGGGTATTTCGCCCGTTTCATACATCTTGCTCACCAGATGGTAGAGTTTTGTGAGGACTGGCTCTCCCAGGGCCGTCAGTAGTTCCAATGTCTATTCCGGGGGCCTTGTTTCGACTCAGGTCTTTCAGTGCTCTGTCAAACTCTTCACGCAGTATCATATCTCCCATTTCATCTCCATCTACATCCTCTTCCATTTCTATAATATTGTCCTCAAGTACATCGCCCATGTATAGACCCTCTATATACTCCTTCCACCTTTCTGCTTTCCCTTCTTTGCTTAGAACTGGGTTTCCATCTGAGCTCTTGATATTCATACAAGTCGTTCTCTTATCTCCAAAGGTCTCTTTAATTTTCCTGTAGGCAGTATCTATCTTACCCCTAGTGAGATAGGCCTCTACATCCTTACATTTGTACTCTAGCCATCCCTGCTTAGCCATTTTGCAGTTCCTGTCGATCTCATTTTTGAGACGTTTGTATTCCTTTTTGCGTGCTTCATTTACTGCATTTTTATATTTTCTCCTTTCATCAATTAAATTCAATATGTCTTCTGTTACCCAAGGATTTCTACTAGCCCTCGTCTTTTTACCTACTTGATCCTCTGCTGCCTTCGCTACTTCATCCCTCAAAGCTACCCATTTTTCTTCTACTGTATTTCTTTCCCCCATTCCTGTCAATTGTTCCCTTATGCTCTCCCTGAAACTCTGTACAACCTCTGGTTCTTTCAGTTTATCCAGGTCCCATCTCCTTAAATTCCCATCTTTTTGCAGTTTCTTCAGTTTTAATCTACAGGTCATAACCAATAGATTGTGGTCAGAGTCCACAACTGCCCCTGGAAATGTCTTACAATTTAAAACCTGGTTCCTAAATCTCTGTTTTACCATTATATAATCTATCTGATACCTTTTAGTATCTCCAGGGTTCTTCCATGTATACAACCTTCTTTCATGATTTCTAAACCAAGTGTTAGCTATGATTATGTTGTGCTCTGTGCAAAATTCTACCAGGCGGCTTCCTCTTTCATTTCTTAGCCCCAATCCATATTCACCTACTATGTTTCCTTCTCTCCCTTTCCCTACACTCGAATTCCAGTCACCCATGACTATTAAATTTTCGTCCCCCTTCACAATCTGAATAATTTCTTTTATTTCATCATACATTTCTTCAATTTCTTCATCATCTGCAGAGCTAGTTGGCATATAAACTTGTACTACTGTAGTAGGTGTGGGCTTCGTATCTGTCTTGGCCACAATAATGCGTTCACTATGCTGTTTGTAGTAGCTTACCCCCATTCCTATTTTCCTATTCATAAATAAACATAACACATGTATATCTGAGCCACTGCGTGACTGGTAGGACGCGCTACAGTCTCAAGTAGAACATCTTTGCCATAGGAGGGCGTGGTTCGCGGGGGGAATAGGAGGAGCGAGCGCAGTGACAGTGAGACCGGGAAGGTGAAACAGTTCGCTCTGGATGTGAGGCAAGCGAGATGGAGGCTGGCGGCGAGGCGAATAATGTGCCGGCAGTTAATGGCTAGCTCGGCAGTTACAGTCACTCACTCCGAGGGTGGCAGCGATACAAAGAAGCGCCACCCCAGATGGGTTCTTGGATTGCGAACCATTGTTACCTCGGTTACGGTCGACGGCAAGCCTTTGGACACCGAGAGACGGAGCGTGTTGTGTGCTTCAGTGATCGACCGTCGCTGCGTTAAAGTTATGTGTCGGCTTCACGCTGTCCTTCCTGGATCGTTGTACGGATATGTGTGATGAGCTTCCTATTTGGTTTATCGCATACGAGTGAGCCGGGCATCGGCAATAACTATAGCTATAATTGCCATTTACTGCACCAGTACTGTCACTGGTTCCGTAGTTTCCTGGTTGTTTGTTCGAGGTTCACGTTCGGTTCCATATCAGACTTCTGATTATTGATCCTGTCTGTAGGGAGGGAAGCTGCGTGTGTACTTCTATAAAACTACTAAATTTGTTTCTTTAATTCATTTTCCAGCCTGAGAGTTATTTTCGGTCTCAACTTCCTAGTTCGCTGCTGTAAGGCGTCGGATTTGTGGCGGTGCGCTTTATATATTAGGTAGGTTTATTTCATGTGCCACGTCCTGCATGTACTATTAACACTTTGCCGTCCGCACGTCTCGTACAAATTTATTCGCTTGGCGCCGGCAGTGCTAAGTCGGATTACTTGTCTTGTCGCCGGCCGCTTGTCGCCTTTCCGTTGATGACAGGCTTCAAACACATTGACTTTTGCGCGCTTTAATTTTCCGGAAATCCTCTATTTTGCCGTATCGTTCCACAAACACGAATTTTCTTTTCAAGTAACTTGTCTGCAAGTTCTACGCTGTTATAATAATTATCCACGCAGAGGTGATGGCAATTTCCATCAGAAGGTGTCAATAGTTTCATCACTGTTTTTGCTAAAGGCTGGTCAGCGCTGGAAAATATCTTGAATGAGGAAATGTATCCCGTACTCGAATCACACAGCATTCGAATGAGTATGCCGTATTACGTAATTTTCGACGGATTGTAAACTTTAAAATTTAACCGTCCATGCCACGGTATCATTCCTTCACCAGATGAGATGTTTTGACTTAGATTAAACGTTTCTTTAAACTTTTTGGAAAAATAATCAGTTACGAATTGCACTTTGACAAGCCGGTCGCCATTATCCAGTTTATTTTTGATGTCGAAAAAATGTAAAAATGATGATATTTGTCTGAATCGGCTGTGGGACATCGTTTTGCGAAATATCGGTGTGTCTATCGACGGATTCGTTAACCAATAACCATTGATCCTTGCTTTTCTTACAATTCCCATAACGATACCAAGCCCAAACGATTTTCTGAGTTCGGGTCCCTTAACGTCTACAAATTTGGCGTTTTTTAAATCCAGTTTCCTTCTATTGTAGTTTTGACTGTAATACTTTTTGGTTTCGTTGCTAATATATTCAAATAGATCGTTCCCAATATACAACCGTAGCGTTCGCCGAATTCTTCTTGGACGTATTTCACTATCTTCCTACGATTTTTCTTGGCATTCACTTTTTTGATATCCAATGTCTTCTTCCCAATCGGCCAAGTCGTCCAGAACGTCAGACAAGACGTCCGTGCATTCACCGTGAATAACCCTATTGTCTCTTCCGTCCACCATGATGAAAGGGCACAAGTACTTATAAAAACAAAACACTTGCGACCTGTGTAACTTATTGTTAGCTAAACACCAACAGAATGCAAAAGATACTAACGTGCTGTCGCCGGCCACTGAGTGATACTATGCAGACGACACCACTGTGGTGTCGCCGGACGGCATTGTGTTAATGGAGCGCACAGCTTCATTTATTGTCTTGTTGGGTGTTCATACTACCAAGTCTGATTGTGTTTTTTATTGTTAGTAAGGGTGGGGCTTCTTTTTCTTAACTATTAAATCTGTCCCAATGATGACATTATTTTGCGTTCCGTGTACCGCACGTCTTTTATTTTGCATACTCTGCCGCTTACAGTGCCATATGGTGGTAAAGTCGGCCTATTGAGTTTATAACGGACATAATGACGAATATAAGTCCCTCAAGTGTTTCTTACTCAGAAGTTGCGTACTGGTATGAGTGGAAAAGGAAAACACTTCTCAATTCCTACGAACGTTATCTATCAATTATCTATTCGCATCTGAAAGTAACCCGGTATAATATACACGGGCGAATGAAAACGACCCCAAATACACACAGAACGATTAAAACATGGATCTGCGGTTTTCATTAAATTACAGGAGGCAACGGGCCGAATTTTATGATGTACGACCAGTCATTTTTAACGTTTTTGGTTGCCGCTTTAAGGCACGACTAAGTGTTTCTAAATAATAGATTTCAGCTATCAGTCGTCCTTTTGAAATTTTATTAGCAGATCTAGATTTCAGCTATTAATTAGCCATTCTCAATCCACTATCATTTTTGATTAATGCATGTAATGAACTGTGGGTGAAGCCCGACCAACAGGCATTACATTCATTGATCAAAAATGACAGTGCACTGAGAATGGCTAGTTTCTGGCTGAAATTTAAATCTGCCAATAAAATTTCAAAAGGACGACTGATAGCTGAAATCTATTATTTTCAAGTCAATATAAAAGTCGCTGCGTGCACCAGCCTTCTGAATGGAAGGTAACATGGCGACTAACTATGTTTAATGAAAGTATATATCTCTTTCTGTGGCACTGAAAAGAGCCTCCTAAGAGACCATGTGTATTTAAATACTAATGTTCCACAGTAAAACAGTAAGTGCAAGAATAAATGTTGTTGGAAACCGACGTAGATGTCGCTAACTGGGGCGCGTCTACGGGCTACGGAAAGGCCCTAAACACAAACAAACTGGAAGCTATGCGAGAGGGAAGCTCAAAATAACTGATTCAGTTCTTTAACAGCGCGAAGCAGACAGGACGCGCTGCTGTAACGATTTAAGCGCTAGAGCAGCCGGCAACACATTCGGCCTTCAATGTGGGACGGCCGTGGGGGGATCATGTCATCGCCTGCTATAAAACCTCTGCCCCCCTGAAGCTCATTCTCAGAGTGAGTCCATTTCATCTTGGAGTTTACTGCTACAAGTCAGCAGCTACTGGCTGTGGAGGGTACTTATGATCTGCAAGCCGCAGACTTGCCGCTCACAGTGGTGACTGACTGAGGATGGGGGCGGGGCCGATCTTCCAAGGATGAAAAACCGATCTGCTTGTCTGCAACCTCTTTAACTTGGGCTCTTGGTGCCTGTAGCACCGCCACTGGGGCAGTACAAGTACCGCGTTACCAGCCGTGTGCTGGCACCGTTACTCAGGCTGTCCGTGATGCTGTTACGTCTTATGCCTTCACTGCCATCTCGGCAATTGACTACAGGTATATGTAGTATTCTGGGAATGAGGCTAAGCGCAGCTTCATCCTACGAAAGCACTTTGGCTGTGACAGAAGTCCAAAGCCACGCTGGCCTGCAGAGACGTCCGGCCGCCATATCCTCCTAAGACCCGCGGCCGTGGCCACAGTTAACACCTGGACATGTGCTCAGTAAGTTCCTCGCTGGGCACTGAAAGCCACCTTGTCCATTCAACCAGCACAGACTCAGTACGGTCGCTACTATGCAGTAAATTGAAGAAGATGCAGTGATCGTAAAAATCTGCCAATAAACGATTGTTAGTTGAACGATGTTTTATTAGCCTCCTTCCGCTCGACAGTATCACTAACTCCTGCTCCTTGCTCGGCCTGCTGGTAACAACATGACACCGGGTCTGGTAATAACAGTAATAATATTAGTAGACCACTGTCGCTTCTTCAGGAGAAGAGCCCCCACAAGCGTTTACCCTACTGTACCAAATGTTAGCAAACCCGCAACCCAGGAACAAATGTGTGTGAAATCTTATGGGACTTAACTGCTAAGGTCATCAGTCCCTAAGCTTACACACTACTTAACCTAAATTATCCTAAGGACAAACACACACCCCCATGCCCGAGGGAGGACTCGAACCTCCGCCGGGACTAGCCGCACAGTCCATGACTGCAGCACCTAAGACCGCTCGGCTAATCCCGCGCGGCTCAACCCAGGAACAGTCTGTGTGTTCATTATGACAGCCATATCAACTGCTCAAAATGTTGACTATGAACTCTGACTTTTTGCAGACATTATTTAGAGTACTGTAACCGATGTTGTATCTCTTTGTTACGAAGTTGTGGTACGAAAGGATGGAAAACGTTGGAATGTAGCATTCGGTTACTAAAAAATCAAAGGACATGCACATACTGGCAGAAATCAGTTCTTCTGAAAACTGAATTAAGGCTACATGGAATGTAATGAAATGAGAGACTGGACAACCAGATACACAACAAGACAACATCACTGTTGAACTGAATGGAAGAGCTATAAATGACGAGTCACAGGTAGCAAATACATTTAATAATCTTTTCTTAAATGTAGTAGAAAGATAAGGAACAAACAGTTGAAGAGCAAAATCACAACAGCATATTGAAAATATAACTTTCATAAAATTCAATTGAAAATATAGCTTTCATAAAATTCAATCATATGAATGTTTCACCAGCTTCTCCTTCTGAAATTAAGAAAATTATACATTCTTTCAAAAATGAGTGCTCATCTGATTTTGATGGCGTCTCCAATACAATACTAAAAATTTGTTCCCATGGAATAAACCCAGTCTTATCTGCAACATGTAATGCATCAATGGTTCAAGGCATTTTTCCAGACAGACTGAAATATGCCGTTATTAAACTCCTCTTTTAGGAAGGTGATAAGAGAGATACTAAGAACTACCGACTTGTTTCACAGCTGACACCATTCTCCAAATTTTTTGACAATGTAATGGATTCTAGAGTAGTATCTTACCTTGGCAACAATAGTATCCTTAGCAAATCACCGTTTGGTTTCAGAAGGGCTGCTCTACAGAGAAAGCCATTTAGATGTTCACTCACCAGATTTTACAAGCAGTAAATAATAAAACACAGCCGGTTGGTATTTTCCGCGATCTCTCTAAGGAGTTTGTGTGAATCACTGTATTCTCCTAGATAAATTGACATTTTATGCGATTGATGGGGTAGCCAACCAGTGGCTAACGTCATATCCAACCAAAAGAATACAGGAAGTTGCACTTAGTAATTCCAGCAATGTACAACGCAGTTCAGGGACATAATTCCAACTGCGGCGAAATCACGTATGAGATCCCCAAGGTTCAATCTTAGACATATGTACAGAATCAGAAGAAATGGTAAATAAAGTTCTTAAAAGTACCATTGGTTGGTTTTTTTCCAGTAGTGTCACCCTCAATATTCAGTTCTGTATATCTAAAGGTAGTACACCAATGATAAGTTTAGCACATGGTGGAGAAATAAAAAATAGGGTGAAAGCTTCAAAATTCGTAGGGGTCTATACTAATGAGAATGTAAACAGGAAAAACCACATTTTGGAACTCCTAAAAGAAGTTACTTAAGCCATTTTGGCGCTCAAAATCATTGCAAATCTTGAGGAGAGGAAAATCAGTAATTTGAAATTTTTTGCTAATTTTCATTCAATAATGTCTTATTGAATAATGTTCTGGGGAAACTCATCTTTAAGAAAGAAAGTCTTCATTGCACAAAAATGTGCTGTGAGAGTAATATGTAATGGTCATCCACGATCATCTTGTAGACATCTGTTGAAGGAGACGAGCACTCTAAGGGCTTCACAGTAACTTACATTTATCCCATCATGAACTTTGTTGTAAATTATCCACCACAGTTCAAAAGGAACAATGAGGTACATAATTACAATACCAGAAGGAAGAATGACATTCATTACTCCACATTGAGATTGTCTTTAGCACAAAAATGGGTGCATAATGCTGCAATAAAATTTTCTGATCAATTACCCAGACATATAAAATGTTTGACAGACAGCGAAGTAAAATTCTCCATGACAACTCCTTCTATTCCGTAGAATAATTTCTGTTACTGTAATGTGTAAAAGGTGATGGCTAGGAATTACTAACTCACATCTGTGTTCTTTTTTCTCGTAGATACAAATTAATTGGCGATGTGAATGTCAAATTTGTCGTTCCATATCATTACGATCTATGTGCAAAATGATACGTGGAACATGTAACTAACTAACTAATAAACTAATTCATGGAACACACACTGTCTGGTCCCACTAGAAATGTCAAGCTGGCCCATAGTTATATGTGTATTCTTTATCACCGCCCCTAAAATGTTAGTTGCAGGGGCAGTATTATGAATATCTTCGAAGAAATAGATATAATTACAAATTAAAGCATATCAGCACACAATGTCCTCAATGAACAGACTGAATTTGTTAAAAATTCTTTTCTAAAAAACTGCCGAAAGCTACTTTCACATAGGATACAAAAATAAATTCCGCCAGTTGCTAACAAAAATATATGCCTTAAACGGTTTAATTGTGTGTAACATACGAGGTGCGACAATAAAGTAATGAGACTGATGTGAAAAAAATGTTGCTTACCGTTTTAGTCAAGTTTAGTGCTGTCTTCTTCAAAGTAGTTCCCTTCTGATTGTACACACTTTTTCCAGCGCTTCTGCCATTGATGGTAACATTTCTGGAACTCATCTTCTGTAATATCCTCGTCACAGCCTTTTTGGACATCTAGTGTTGTTTGAAAATGGTGTCCCTTGACTGCCGTTCTGACTCTTGGAAATAGAAAAAAGTCTCATGGAGGAATATCTGGTGAATAAGGTGGCTGCGGTAGCACTGAAATTTGTTTTGAGGTTAAAAATTGTTGTACTGATAGAGCAGTATGGGATGGCATATTATCGTGATGCAGAATCCAATTATCAGCAATGTTAGTACGGACACGAAGAACTCTTTTACAAAGTCTTTCTAAACTTTCTTTGTAGTAGTATTGGTTAACTGTTTGTCCAGGTGGCACCCACTCTTTATGAACAATTCCCTTGGAATCAAAGAAACACACAAGCATGCATTTCAGTTTTGACTTTGACATGCAAGTTTTTTTTGGCCTGGGTGATCCCTTTTAGCACCTTTTCGAACTCTGGCGTGTGCGTGTTGTTCCAGCCATTTTGTATCACATTTGAACGTGAGCATCTTTTAAATGTGCTTTCGTAAATTGTTCTCGTTCCGTGAGATATTTTTACCACAGCAGATGATTGGCGCGTAAACAAAGTTGCCAGTAATACACAAGACGCTGCCACTGCACCGCCGTTCCAGCCTGGAAGTTGATGTGGTCCTTTCCCTCTCTCTGCAAACTTCTCAGAGGTAAATACTATCTGTACAAGACTTAGTGACTCTTGCTGACCTAGTTCCGTTCCGCAGAACTGGGAAGAGATCCATATACATCGTGTTGCTTTTCACTGCTGTAAGTATTTGAACTCTTCAACAAGTTTAAATTAGATTTGTATTTGTTATTATAAATAAGTACCAGATTTGATCGTGAGCGAATTTGCAAGGTGCTTACACAAAACCTTGTCACTTCCATGTGACATTTATACCATAGGAGATGATCTTCATAAACACACGTTACCAACCATGCTACAACTGCTTTCTTCTGCGACCGCAATACTGGTGGGGGGAGGGGGGGGGGGGAGGGGTTGAAAAACACTGCTCTAGTACTTAAGAATGTAAGCACTTAGCGACTACCAACAAACTTTACACATTTTTCTGCGACGCCGCTCACAAAATAATGCAAGGAAAATAATTCATCTCTTGCTATTAGGTCTACAACTTTGCTTCTGCGATTTTCCTCCAAGTTCAAGTCTTTACTGTCCATCGCTGGAAACTACTTTCTCCCACCTTTCTGGCAGCATACAAATCCCGCCGTGGGGTCGAGCGTTGTCATGCTGCAAAACCACCTTCTCATGTCTATCGCTGTATTGTGTCCATCTGTCTTTCAGTGTTCGGCTCAGACACATCAGTTGCTTTCTATAACAACCATTCTGTGCTCGTTGGTTCAGTAATAGGTGCCTCACCATAGGTCTTACCAAGCATTTTACAAGCAGCACTCGCAGACTGCTAGACTGTAAGGCAAAAAAATAAAAACCTCCCGTCAATGATGGCAGTTGGACTCGTGCGTTGACATACTCAATCGAGAATAGCTTTATGACGCACTCACAAATCGACTAATATTTTGATGGCATTATGTTTACAAATGCCTAAGCTTGTTGTACGACACTAACGACCTACCATCTGCTCCACCACTTGCCGCTACTGCCATCTATTGTAAAACAGCGGAAGCAATGTTGTCGGACTAATACATATTCTCTATTGATGCAGTTAAACCACAGCATCAGGCACGGCGTGTGCAAAGATTGGCAGCTTGCCAAATGTTCAGAAATGTAAATTGTGCACCTTTACTATGACGATAATATCAATGAGTCACTGTTGGAATCACCCGACTCATGCTAATATCTTCGTGTAACACTTTGTAGGGATATCAATAGGAAGGTCCACATAGGCTACCTCGTGGCTGTTTACTGGTAGCATACTGCGACAGTGCAATGAGCCTACAAAGGAGATTGCCTACAAATCATTCGTGTAAGCGCTTCTAGAATATTGCTCAAGTGTATGGGACCCGAACCACATAGCACATAGAATACTGAATGTACGCAGAGAAGGGCAGCACAAATGGTCAAAGGCTCGCTTGAACCGTGCAAGAGTGTCACAGGGATTCCGTGAGATATTTTTACCACAGCAGATGATTGGCGCGTAAACAAAGTTGCCAGTAATACACAAGACGCTGCCACTGCACCGCCGTTCCAGCCTGGAAGTTGATGTGGTCCTTTCCCTCTCTCTGCAAACTTCTCAGAGGTAAATACTATCTGTACAAGACTTAGTGACTCTTGCTGACCTAGTTCCGTTCCGCAGAACTGGGAAGAGATCCATATACATCGTGTTGCTTTTCACTGCTGTAAGTATTTGAACTCTTCAACAAGTTTAAATTAGATTTGTATTTGTTATTATAAATAAGTACCAGATTTGATCGTGAGCGAATTTGCAAGGTGCTTACACAAAACCTTGTCACTTCCATGTGACATTTATACCATAGGAGATGATCTTCATAAACACACGTTACCAACCATGCTACAACTGCTTTCTTCTGCGACCGCAATACTGGTGGGGGGAGGGGGGGGGGGAGGGGTTGAAAAACACTGCTCTAGTACTTAAGAATGTAAGCACTTAGCGACTACCAACAAACTTTACACATTTTTCTGCGACGCCACTCACAAAATAATGCAAGGAAAATAATTCATCTCTTGCTATTAGGTCTACAACTTTGCTTCTGCGATTTTCCTCCAAGTTCAAGTCTTTACTGTCCATCGCTGGAAACTACTTTCTCCCACCTTTCTGGCAGCATACAAATCCCGCCGTGGGGTCGAGCGTTGTCATGCTGCAAAACCACCTTCTCATGTCTATCGCTGTATTGTGTCCATCTGTCTTTCAGTGTTCGGCTCAGACACATCAGTTGCTTTCTATAACAACCATTCTGTGCTCGTTGGTTCAGTAATAGGTGCCCCACCATAGGTCTTACCAAGCATTTTACAAGCAGCACTCGCAGACTGCTAGACTGTAAGGCAAAAAAATAAAAACCTCCCGTCAATGATGGCAGTTGGACTCGTGCGTTGACATACTCAATCGAGAATAGCTTTATGACGCACTCACAAATCGACTAATATTTTGATGGCATTATGTTTACAAATGCCTAAGCTTGTTGTACGACACTAACGACCTACCATCTGCTCCACCACTTGCCGCTACTGCCATCTATTGTAAAACAGCGGAAGCAATGTTGTCGGACTAATACATATTCTCTATTGATGCAGTTAAACCACAGCATCAGGCACGGCGTGTGCAAAGATTGGCAGCTTGCCAAATGTTCAGAAATGTAAATTGTGCACCTTTACTATGACGATAATATCAATGAGTCACTGTTGGAATCACCCGACTCATGCTAATATCTTCGTGTAACACTTTGTAGGGATATCAATAGGAAGGTCCACATAGGCTACCTCGTGGCTGTTTACTGGTAGCATACTGCGACAGTGCAATGAGCCTACAAAGGAGATTGCCTACAAATCATTCGTGTAAGCGCTTCTAGAATATTGCTCAAGTGTATGGGACCCGAACCACATAGCACATAGAATACTGAATGTACGCAGAGAAGGGCAGCACAAATGGTCAAAGGCTCGCTTGAACCGTGCAAGAGTGTCACAGGGATACTGAAGTAACAGGACTGTAAGACTCTTGAAGACAGACGTAAACTATCCCCATAAATTCTATTAATAAAACTGACTTTAAATGATGTCTCTAGGAATATACTACAATCCCCTACATACGGCTCACGTATGGATCGTGGGGATAACATTAGAATAATTACTACACACTCAGAGTCATTCAGACAATTATTCTTCCTGTGCACCATAGGTGAATGGAACGGGAAGAAACACTAATAGCTGATACAAAAGGATGTGCGCTCTACCATGTATCTCACGGTGGTTTGTGTAGTATAGATTTAGATGTAGATGTAATATAATACATCTTCACTATCAACTCCATTCGCAATCATTTTGCAGACAGTTTACCCACGTACACCACTAACTACACATGCAAAATTATATCTTTAACGACGAATAGTTCAGGATATACGTCGTTATAAACACACATATGCCTGAAAAATTAGCTTTTCTTAAAACTGACTATGCTCATCCACATATTAATTCATTCATGAAGTAATGAGGCGTTTGAATCTGTTGTATACATGACAATTTGACTCTTTAAAGGATCGGATGTAGAAGAGACTACTAGTTAATTCCTGATCAGACGTAAACTTTAAACCATGAATAGATACACGCATCATACTTGTTTCCCAGTGGGCTACCTTGAAATGAAATCTAGTGAAAAATGAAGCGAGACAGTGCAACAACGTTTGGTCTCGGATCCGTCTCAATTTCGTATTCCAATTTAATCACATCCCTAATGGATCTGGTCTCACCGAGCGAGCATTTGTGTTGCTCTCCGCACACCGCTCTTGAGTCGTGTATAGATGTGTATGGCAACGTTTTTATTTTCTGTTTTGTGTTTTGAAACGTATCTGGGAACTGGGCATATAGATTTGTTTTTAGCTCTTCGACGTTTGTAACAGTCGGAAAATTTTCCACAATGCTTGCGTTGATATTGTAATTTGGAGGATACCTTCTACATTTGAAAAAAGAGCTTCACTTATGTAGATGGTCGCTAGTTTGGCTGAACTGCAATGTGAAAGAAATCTAATTTTGTTATGCGATTGAAATATAGTCCTTCACCTCCAAATTGTTGCAAAGATTTATGTTTCCTGTACCCTTGATATGAGTGTTTTAAATTTTGTTAAAACTTGTTCAGAGCGAATGACCCCTCCCCCAGCTGTTTTTTGTTACCTTGATCCTAAAGAATGAGGCGACACTGATGGGGAAAACATATCCCATACAGATTTATCTTTCCTGCCTTACTGAAGGTAAATATCGGCATGGTTGCTTTGGAAACGAGACAGTGTATTTCGTTGCACATCCTTGCTAAATTGTGCTCTATTCCTGACCACGTCGTCGTCCATGGGATGTTAAACACTAAAGTTCATTCGAAACTTGGGTTTCTCCTGCCGTATAAAATATTCAAACAACTTAAGAGAATGCAGAAGGCCGACGTCTTCGACAGCCGCCTACACTGCAACAGGTGCTCACCGTGTCGTATTCTAAGCATAGGATTAAGTGCATCCAGAGAGTACTGTCGCAGGGGATTTAAATCCTCAGTTAGCCGAACTACGCAGACCAAGAATCAGAATACAGCACATATAGAAAGACAACACTCAGACACATGCAATTTTATTAGGGACGTTCTTATACTGCTAGTATGCAAACTGTCTGAGTGAACGAAGATACTTTATATAAAAAATGACCGATCTTGGTTACAGTGTAACAGGTCATCTACTTCGCTGTGATGGCTGCCATAACATTAAAACGACGGTTGGTTGGGATGGGGGTGTTGGAATTATGTCCAACAAGGCAGCTTATCTACACTACTGGCCATTAAAATTGCTACACCAAGAAGAAATGCAGATGATAAACGGGTATTCATTGGACAAATATATTATACTAGAACTGACATGTGATTACATTTTCGCGCAATTTGGGTACATAGATCCTGAGAAATCAGTACCCAGAACAACCACCTCTAGCCGTAATAACGGCTTTGATAAGCCTGGGCATTGAGTCAAATAGAGCTTGGATGGCGTGTACAGGTACAACTGCCCATGCAGCTTCAACACGATACCACAGTTCATGAAGAGCAGTTACTGGCGTATTGTGACGAACCAGTTGCTGGACGTCCATTGACCAGACGTTTTCAATTGGTGAGAGATCTGGAGAAAGCGCTGGCCAGGGCAACAGTCGAACATTTTCTGTATCCAGAAAGGCCCGTACAGAACCTGCAACATGCGGTCGTGTATTATCTTGCTGAAATGTAGGGTTTCGGAGGGATCGAATGAAGGGTACAGCCTCTGGTCGTAACACATCTGAAATGCAACGTCCACTGTTCAAAGTGCCGTCAATGCGAACAAGAGGTGATCGAGACGGGTAACCAATAGCACCCCATACCATTACGCCGGGTGATAAGCCAGTATGGCGATGACGAATACACGCTTCCAATGTGCGATCACCGGGATGTCGCCAAACACGGGTGCGACCATCATGATGCTGTAAACAGAACTTGGATTCATCCGAAAAAATGACGTTTTGCCATTCGTCTACTCACCTTCGTCGTTGAGTACACCATCACAGGGGCTGCTGTCTGTGATGCAGCAACAAGGGTAACCGCAGCCATGGTCTCCGAGCTGATAGTCCATGCTGCTGCAAACGTCGTCGAACTGTTCGTGCAGATGGTTGTTGTCTTGCAAACGTCCCCATCTGTTGACTCAGGGATCGAGACGTGGCTGCACGACCCGTTACAGCCATGCGGATAAGGTGCCTGTCATCTCGACTGCTAGTGGTATGAGGCCGTTGAGATCCAGCACGGCGTTCCGTATTACCCTCCTGAACCCACCGATTCCATATTTTGCTAACAGTCATTGGATCTCGACCAACGCGAGCACCAATGTCGCGATACGATAAACCGCAATCGCGATAGGCTACAATCCGACGTTTATCAAAGTCGGAAACGTGATGGTACACATTTCTCCTCCTTGCACGAGGCATCACAACAACGTTTCACCAGGCAACACCGGTCAACTGCTGTTTGTGTATGAGAAATCGGTTGGAAACTTTCCTCATGTCAGCACGTCGGTGTCGACACCGGCACCAACCTTGTGTGAATGCTCTGAAAAGCTAATCATTTGCATATCACAGCAGCTTCTTTCTGTCGGTTAAATTTCGCGTCTGTAGCACGTCATCTCCGTGGTGTAGCAATTTTAATGGCCAGTAGTGTATATAGGCATCGGAGAAGGATACTTTAAGAAAACAGTGTGTGTTAGATATAAGATCAGTTTTACACAAAGAGTGAGTAGTTAATTCTTTGTGTGTCTTTGCTTACCGTGCGAAATTATCTGCTTCAGTACGAGTACATCGCTTATAGATGGTGTGGCAACTTAACCACAACCAATACTCGTAATCGAATAGTACACATTTCTCACGATTGCTAGCTTTAATATTGCCACTACAGCTTACGTTTCTTGTACGCTCTTCGGTCTACAACCTGTTTCATATTTATAAATGTTATGTTCAGACAACAGACTTTTTTTAAATGAAACGTATTGGTGTGTTCCAAGCCTTTATACGAGTCAGCTTTCATATTAAGCAAGATAATCGTGTGTATCTTCATTTTTGCCATCAGTGGCAAGGAAAGGTCTATTCTCTCGTCAAGCATGGAATCATGGAATATGTGTGTTGGTGACATGCTCTACCAGTTACTGTGAGCCTCCGGTACTGACAAAGACATTAAATGGCAGCTGTCAGAGAAGAATTTTAAGGAGTTTAGCTTTGCTGGCATCAGCTATTACAAAACATACTAGCCACAACGCCTAAATGAAGCAACACATACCCTCGGAAAGGGAAAACGTAGAAGATGTACATTGCGCAGCCCAGTGAAAAGCTCCGATCTACAGTACAATGTATGTATCAGAAATGTCGTGTTTCGCTCTGCGATAGAATACTTGTTTTTCAAGCCATCAGGAAAAAGAAAACGAAGAAACCCTGGTTTACCAGTGATTTCGCTGTGAAACCACATACAACAAAAGTACACGGTGTCCACAATGAGACTCCAACATTTGAACTCATCAAATCTTAGAGGAAACACAGTTTATTGACGAACAAATACAGGGAAACCATACAGCAGCTCATCAAGTTTTCATACACAGGTGGAGGGTTCAGTACACTTGAACATGGGCGCCACGGGTAGCGCGAATAATATCAGGTCTAATAATCGTTTTCGTGCCATGTGTTGCGGAGCATCTGTTCTGTGACAGGGCTGATGCCAATTCTTATGCGCTGTTTCGAGTCTTGCAGGTCCTCAATTCTTATGCGCTGTTTCGAGTCTTGCAGGTCCTTTACTGGTGTAGCGTATACCCGGTCTTTCACATAACCCCACAAGAAAAAATCGAGGGGGGCTGTGTCGGGCGAACGTGGCGGCCAAGGAATTGGACTTCCACGGACAATCCATAGTTGAGGGAATGTATCATTTAAAAATTTTCGGACATTAAGGCTCCAATGGGGTGGTGCACCGTCGTGTTGATACATCACGTTTTGCTGCAGGTCTGTTATCTGTGGCACGGCAAATTGTTCCAACATGTCCAGGTAGATGGCTCCATCCACAGTCGGTTCCTGAAAGAAAAACGGCCCAACAATGCGATTTATCATCAAAACACACCACACATTAACTTTCGGACCGTCGCGCATGTGTTCCCTAGGTGCATGTGGTTTTCGAACCCCCAGATGCGCACATTGTGACAATTGACAGCCCCTGACACGTGAAAGGTTACCTCGTCAGTAAACATCACGCGTGATAAAAATGTCGCGTCCGCAGCAATGCGATCTAACATGACACATGCAAATTCTTCTCGCTTTGGTCGATCATCAGGCTTGATTTCGTGCACAACCTGCATTTTATGTGTATACGAACGAAATCGCTGATGAAGCACTGTTGAACGTTTCATACGAAGTTCTCGTGCTGCCTGTCGCACTGACTTCTGTGGACTTCGTTCGAATGACCGCCGCACTTGTTCCACATGATGTTCGCTGATCCCAAGCGTACCACCACCATGCCCTTTCGCAACACTCCTATAGCCAAAAACTGATCACACCACTTCTTTATAGTGTTGAACGAAGGGGGCGCTTTGTTGAAAACTCGACGAAAGTTTCTTTGCACTTGGGTCGCCGATTTTGTCTCTGTATACCACCAGACGACGTGTGCACGCTCCTTCATATCCTCCATTTTGCTAAAACAATTGATTGCAGCTCCACTACGGCTACTTGGCGTATCAAATTTGCACACCACAAACTTGTTGAGTTGCTCTGTCTGCCCCTTCAGGATTCACAGGTCCACCATCTGAAATGAGAAAGATTTAGAATATTAAAATGTTGGAGTCTCACTGTGGACACTCTGTACTGTACCACAATTTTTTCTCACAGTGCTATGAAAGTCGTCTGCTGTTAAACGCATTTAATGCTGTGAATTCATGTGTACATGGATAAGCTCTTGTCTATCTCGAAGAACCTATACTGACTTTATCAGCTGATAGGGTAGCTTATCTGTAAGTGGAAATTTATGTCTTAGCAAGTCGCCTAAGGCCTGAGGTGAGGCAGCCAGTATGAAGGCTTGGTGGCAGAGTCGGCGCGCGAGGCCACATGTTCATCGGACAAGAGGACACCTACCGTTCTTCCGCCTAGTGCTGCGACATTACGCTGGTCTCTTTGAATAGAGGGTCTGTGATGCGGTAATGAAATGGGCACACTAAGACAGCTTTTATCAGGATTATGGTGATATAATTGTTGGCTTTCTTGCTTGCTTGCAGTGCATTTGCGTAATTCTACTTTATGGAACATCAGATATATTTGCGCGAGATACTTACCACTCGTATTTAACGTGGGCAGCTTTAAGCCGTCGGTACATGGACCGTGCATTCGAACTTCAACGTTGATCGTGCCGAGTTCAACGTGCTGCTGAAAGCCTAGAAACGATGCGGCTTGTGCATACAGTGCGCGTGTGGTATACGCGATCGCAGCGTGCTGTATATGGCTCATAAACCACACAGCTTGTTTACAAAATGAATGGGCGTAAAATTCCATCATCAGTTTTACTACAACGCACATTTCCTGACTTGTCCATAAGCTAGTCATGTTGATCAGTCTGTAGTATCCATACCTATTATAAAAATGTGTGTATGTATGTTCCACATCTTATAGTTAACTACTGGACCGATTTAAGTCTGACTTGGTACATACTACAATTGCTGATAAAATATCGATATATTTAAACTTTTTCCAAGAATAGTAGATTTGTACCAGAGAAATTATTTTCCCGGCATATCTACAGTCCTGGAAATTGAGATAAGAACACCGTGAATTCATTGTCCCAGGAAGGGGAAACTTTATTGACACATTCCTGGGGTCAGATACATCACATGATCACACTGACAGAACCACAGGCACATAGACACAGGCAACAGAGCATGCACAATGTCGGCACTAGTACAGTGTATATCCACCTTTCGCAGCAATGCAGGCTGCTATTCTCCCATGGAGACGATCGTAGAGATGCTGGATGTAGTCCTGTGGAACGGCTTGCCAGCGTTCGTGCTGGACGTGCAGACCGCGTGAGACGACGCTTCATCCAGTCCCAAACATGCTCAATCGGGGACAGATCCGGAGATCTTGCTGGCCAGGGTAGTTGACTTACACCTTCTAGAGCACGTTGGGTGGCACGGGATACATGCGGACGTGCATTGTCCTGTTGGAACAGCAAGTTCCCTTGCCGGTCTAGGAATGGTAGATCGATGGGTTCGATGACGGTTTGGATGTACCGTGCACTATTCAGTGTCCCCTCGACGATCACCAGTGGTGTACGGCCAGTGTAGGAGATCGCTCCCCACACCATGATGCCGGGTGTTGGCCCTGTGTGCCTCGGTCGTATGCAGTCCTGATTGTGGCGCTCACCTGCACGGCGCCAAACACGCATACGACCATCATTGGCACCAAGGCAGAAGCGACTCTCATCGCTGAAGACGACACGTCTCCATTCGTCCCTCCATTCACACCTGTCGCGACACCACTGGAGGCGGGCTGCACGATGTTGGGGCGTGAGCGGAAGACGACCTAACGGTGTGCGGGACCTTAGCCCAGCTTCATGGAGACGTTTGCGAATGGTCCTCGCCGATACCCCAGGAGCAACAGTGTCCCTAATTTGCTGGGAAGTGGCGGTGCGGTCCCCTACGGCACTGCGTAGGATCCTACAGTCTTGGCGTGCATCCGTGCGTCGCTGCGGTCCGGTCCCAGGTCGACGGGCACGTGCACCTTCCGCCGACCACTGGCGACAACATCGGTGTACTGTGGAGACCTCACGCCCCACGTGTTGAGCAATTCGGCGGTACGTCCACCCGGCCTCCCGCATGCCCACTATACGCCCTCGCTCAAAGTCCGTCAACTGCACATACGGTTCACGTCCACGCTGTCGCGGCATGCTACCAGTGTTAAAGACTGCGATGGAGCTCCGTATGCCGCTGCAAACTGGCTGACACTGACGGCGGCGGTGCACAAATGATGCGCAGCTAGCGCCATTCGACGGCCAACACCGCGGTTCCTGGTGTGTCCGCTGTGCCGTGCGTGTGATCATTGCTTGTACAGCCCTCTCGCAGTGTCCGGAGCAAGTATGGTGGGTCTGACACACCGGTGTCAATGTGTTCTTTTTTCCATTTCCAGGAGTGTATATCAAAATGGCGATGTCGAGCGCCGATATTTTTATTTTATATTATATTTTTCGCAATTTTTGGTAAACATTTGAAACAGTTCTTTTGAAATTGTAGTAGAACATAATTTGACATTCATTGGGTGAAGGAGTCTTATTACTTTTTGAGCTTTCATCGCATCCAGTCTTTCTGTTAGAATATGTGAAGTAAGTATTGGTGGCGCAAGGAACGTGGGCGGGAGGGGGGAATGGAATAACAAGATTGATTTTTCCGTTTCGCGGATATGTGTGAGGGGAAGAAATGTTGACATAATCGGCGCTTCTAACGGAAACTGCAAGATGTAACTTCACCATGCAATTTTGACACTACAACTGCTAGGTCGCTGGCGCTTGCAGAAATAAAAGAAAAAACAGGGAAATCGACATGAATTGTTCCGGACAAATCCGATATGTGACTAAACCGAACGACGAACCCATTGGACACTTTTTATTGCGCTACCTGCACACAATTACCATTGTTAGCAAAGTGGTTTCCGCCAAACGTGAACGTGCATTCCTTTCAATTCTTGCTCTAAGGGCGAAAGCAGGCTGCTAGCTTCTTGATGTATGGAATATCTAATAATAAATCAATACTTAAATATACAGCTCTAAAACCTTCAGTTTATTAATGTGTTGCCGATATTTTTATAGGCCCCTTACGTCGATACTTACACCTTCGATATATCGATAGATCGGTACTTGTCTCTAGACGTCCCGAGCCGATTATGACATATTTTAAAATATCGATGTATTGGATTCCTTATATTTTTAAAAATATTAACAGTCCTAATACACATACTGCTTAGTCTGGAAAGAACAGTTGTGGGGCTAAGAACCACCTACCTGTAAAAGGGATGGGGGTGAAACAGCAGTGTAGCCCACGACATGCGAATACCAAAGCTTTATTAATCCACTATTTGAGAATGAGAGCACTTAATCACCTGCAACAAATATTACATATAATTTCAAACCTTTGCGAAACTTTTTTCTCGCTGACAACTCTCACAAAATGTTAAAAAGAAAAAAGTTTATCGCTTACTGCATTTTCCCTGTTAATGCATCAAAACTGCCGCCTGAGGCATGACGTTTTAATTACTTCTCTACTGAAACTTCCTGGCAGATTAAAACTGTGTGCCGGACCGAGACTCGAACTCGGGACCTTTGCCTTTCGCGGGCAAATGCTCTACCAGCTGAGCTACCCAAGCACGACTCACGCCCCGTCCTCACAGCTGTACTTCTGCCAGTATCTCGTCTCCTACCTTCCAAACTTCTGTACTACTTACTGTATTCGCTAAATATTTTGGAGACAGTATTCACACATACCACTGAATGTACCAGCAAAATTACTTCATTGCATCACACGTTCTTCTGTAGATATGACCTGGTAACACTGAGATGCGTGAAAAACTGCCGCCTCATGCATGAAGTTGAAATGCATTATTCCTTTACTACTGATTCTATTCGCAACACATTTCGCGGACAGTATCCACATACGTCGGTGAATAAAGCTACAAAAATATGTCATTGTACAACACATAGTTCAGGAGAGATGGCTGAAAAACTACCACTTCCTGCAAGATGTTTTAATTTGTTATATCTTTGCTTCAATTCGTAACACATTTCACAGACAGTATCCAAGTTCACCGCTGAATGTACGTATAAATAAATATTGTTCTACGACACATAGTTCAGGATACATGACGTCATAATCAAAATGTTCAAAAACTGCATGACGTTTTAATTTATTACTTCTTTACTACTAACTCTATTCACAACACATCTCGCATATGATAGACAGATGCATCTGTTGTGACTTGGCAAGACAGCCAAGTCACTATGAGAGGTAGCCGAAAGGCACGCGTTTAAGCTCACGCAGGCTGGCGTGAGGTCTGGAACAGGTCAAGGTCTTATAGTAGCAAAAATAGTACGTAGCTTCTGGAATACTTAACTTTAATCCATAATTGGTGAACATCGGTCTGACGGTACATGCATCACAAGATAAATAGCAATTGATAATGGCGCCTTGCTAGGTCGTAGCAAATGACGTAGCTGAAGGCTATGCTAACTATCGTCTCGGCAAAACCATCGCTAGCAAAGTCGGCTGTACGACTGGGGCGAGTGCTAGGAAGTCTCTCTAGACCTGCCGTGTGGCGGCGCTCGGTCTGCAATCACTGATAGTGGCGACACGCGGGTCCGACGTATACTAACGGACCGCGGCCGATTTAAAGCCTACCACCTAGCAAGTGTGGTGTCTGGCGGTGACACCGCAGTATCACTCACTGTACCTCAAATATTGTATGAAGTTCATTCAAATGAAACCTGGTCAGTGCGTCTACATTTGCCTCACACGGAAGGTGGCGCCACGTAACTGCGGGTATGGTGGCACCATCTATTGGTAGAGAGACTGACGCCTGCGCGCCTTTTTATGTTGCATAGCGGCTGTATGGTTTCACGCCGAAGAGAAGGTGGTCACACATCGTGCACTACCGAACATGCAGGCTAGGAAACAGGAACAACGAGGAGTGATTCGATTTTTGGCGGCGGAGGGAGTTGGAGGCCGTGAAATGTATCGACGGATGAAGTTCACTGTGAGTACAGTATGAGTCGTTGAAGTGTTGTGGAATGGCGCAAACGATTCCTTGAGGGGCGCGAGTCACTGGAAGACGATGCGCGTCCTGGACATGCTCATCGTGTCATCTCACCGGAAGTGGTTGCGGAAGTGAATGATTTAGTATCGGACAACTGCAGAATCACCGTGGGCGAGATCCATCGGTTACTGGCTATGAGCGTGGGCAGTGGGTTCTCCACCAACTAACCGCGAACAGCGCAATACTCGAATAACGCTGTCTTTGAGTCATCTGCAACGTTATCATGAGGAGGAATACGGCTTTCTGTCGCGTATTGACACAGGTGACGAAACATGGTATCACCATTTTGAACCGGAAAGCAAGCGTCAGAGCAAGCAGTGGAAACATGTCACTTCACCATCTCCAAAGAAATCTAAGGCCGTGCACACCAGTTCTGGTAAGGTCATCATGTCTTTTTTGACAACAAGGTACCACTGCTTGTCTAGTTCCTGGAACGGAGAACCACCATCAATGCCCAGCGTTACGAAGCCACTTTGCAGAACCTCAGACGAGGCATCCAGTCGAAACGCCGAGGCATGTTGGCCAATGGCGTTATCATCCTGCATGATAATGTTCAGCCACACACGGCCAATGCGGTGAAGACGACATTGTAGCAGTTTCAGTGGGAAACGCTGGTACATCCACTGTACAGTCCCGACCTTTCACTGTGTGACTTTCATGTGTTTGGACCTCTAAAACAAGCTACTCCGGGACACTGATTCGCAACGGACGGCGAAGTGCGTGACTGGGTCAAGGACTGGATCCTACAGCAGCCTACTAACTGCTTCAAGGATGGAATCGACTGGCTAGTGCCGCAATGGGATAAATGTGCCAACAGATTTGGAGACTATTTTTCAGTACGTGTACTGTGTATAACTACATTTTTGAGTTAATAAAATTGTTACCGTTAACTTACACTAGTGAGTGCGTTTCATTTGAATGCGCCTTATATCACTGTACGACAAATAGTTCTGGAGATACGACATCATAAACCTTGAGATGCTTGAAAATGAACCTGCAGGGTAAAATTCGTTGGAGATGCAGGTGAAATATGTATACAAATTCTTGTGAAATGCTTCAAATGTATGTGAAACATTCGAAATTTGCGTACGTGGGCAAAGCTGCGGGTAAAAAGCTCATTCTAAACTCCTGGAACGGTTTGAGGATTTGATTCAAGTTTTGCGCACCTGTTACTTACGATCTGGAAATAAATACCAGGGGGGGGGGGGGGAGAGGGGGGGCGGGAACAACCACCAGCCTCCTGTTGGGGGTGGGTGTGATAATGTAGAGAGAGAAAGGATGAGATAAATAACAGGAGGGGGAGAGAGAAATGGATGGAGGTGGGAGAAAGAGACGGACAAAGACAGGGGACAGGAAGGGATGGAATTAGAGGAGGAGTGAAGTGTGGGAGGGGGGGGAGGAAGGGGGGGAGGAGGAGGAGAAGGCCTAATAGAATACTGGAATAAATACATATCTGGGCAATGCCAGGTACTCAGCTGATACATAAATATAAACTTCAGTATCCATGAACGTGTTATAAGGCAAAAAGGAAAGTACGATATACAGTCAGTAAGGGCACTAGCTTACAAAAATTCCATTACAAATAGTGCGATACAAATTTCAGTCTTCCACATTAGATAAAAATTATTTCATCGTTCTCACTTTTTAGTAAAATCCTAAAGTGATTCTTATTTGATCACTGTTTCTCTTCAGTAGCTGAATATTTAGAACAGGTAATAGAGCACACTCTCTTGCACATAAGGCCAATCGAACACACACATTCCTGAGAGAGAGAGCACACATATGTTTACATAAATTGAATATTACAGAACACTCTCATGTCAGATTAATAAGAAAGTCTCAGAATCTATTGGTAAAAGTGTAAAGATGAATAAAAAATAAAATAAAAAGCTAAAAAAACTTGAATGTAGTGAGACGCGAACCTGCAACACATTATACACGAGTACGTTAATTTGCATTCAATACCCTACACTTGAACTATCGTAACACGCAACCTTGTATTGCATTTACTATCTTTTGAGGCTTTTAATTGCAGGTATATTATTAACTAATATTTTACTATAATAAATCGTACCAAGAAAAATTTATGTTGTTGAACCTTCAAAGCGCCCTTACCTTGAAAAGCCATCGTAACACGCAAGTTACAATTCGAAAATTATGTAGCCACCAATATGGCGTTTCCAGTCACGTTATCACGACAGGTAGCATCAATAACGACGAGTTTCTGAGGGATAATTTTGCTGGTGCTTTGAAATGGAATATATTCATAGGACGTAAGTTACAATATAAAACCCGCCAAATATGGCTTCAACTGAAACGCAATAAGGCATTTCCATACTCTGTACAGAAAAGACATTGCGTACATGTAATGTAGGTGGCGTTCTGCCTCATAGGCATACTTTCAAAATTCAGAATATCTGTCATGCCTGATATGGCTCTACACGTTCAGAAAGGCTCCCCAACGTAGTTTGCTCCGCTATGAAGCCAGAAACTCGGCACGCTCAACTTTTAAGTTTGAATGCACGATCCGAGAGCCGACGACTTTAGGTTTTTGTTCGAGTTCACCGTTATTTCAGAACACAAGGCGGAACAATATCCAGTTGTTTACTCTGTTATGCAAGCTTGCTAACTGGTTATGTCATTGCTTTTCCACTCATTAGGTAATGATATGGACGTTAATGCTAATATATAAGTGACTGCCTTTGTGTACGGTTGGTCATGTGAAGGCACAAGGAATTTGAAAGTGAAATATTAGGTTTTGTATTCAATTTCTGAATAATATGTGAATTATTGATATGATTTGGGATTCTCGTAAACTTATTTTTCCATTCTGCAATTCTTATTTCATACCTCCGCACGTGTTCACTTAAGAACGAAAGTAAGTGTGTAATGTGCGTGCCGCTAAAACGCGGAAACGGTGCCGGTATGATCAACGGAGTTATATGGTGTGGTAGTCCTTGCTGCCCCATCTAGTCCTTGCTCCTCCATATGACAAGTTTCGTCCTCTAGCAATTTCTAGAACATTCTACAGTATTCGAGAGCATTCCGCAACGTTCCAGAGTGTTCCGGAATATTCGACAATGATCCAGGATGTTCTGGAATGTTCGAGACGAGCCTGGAACATTCGTGAAGATTTATACCCCGGATAACAAAACGAAAAATGTTGTTTATGAACAAGTATTGTAAATAGTTAGAATATGTTTCCAACAAAAAATTTTTTCCTCATATACCTTAACAATTATTGTAAATATATAGAATATGTTTTCACTAAATTTTTTACCTCTTATACATATCCTTTTATTTGAGCTACCATACAATCTCGTATCAACTCCCTGAGCGAAGCCGGGTAGCCCAGATAGCGTTCTAACAAAAATTAACAAATCTAAAATTTTAGCAACAACAGGTAACAATAGTAAAAACACGTGTTCAAAGAAATGAACTTGTACGTTTTCAGGTTAACAGTAATGGAGATCATCAGATCATGTGTAGGACAGAGTTAGAGCTAGCGCATGTGACAGTAGAGATCGTCAGAAAAAAAAATTAACAAATCTAAAATTTTAGCAACAACAGGTAACAATAGTAAAAACACGTGTTCAAAGAAATGAACTTGTACGTTTTCAGGGTAACAGTAATGGAGATCATCAGGTCATGTGTAGGACAGAGTTAGAGCTCGCGCATGTGGCAGTAGAGATCGTCAGATATCAGAGTTTGTGTAGGACAGAGTTGGAGCTGGCGAATGTGGCTGGCAGAGCCAAAGAGAGGTATGGGGCTGCCACAAGTGGTCGACGGCGCAGGCCACGCGGAAAGCCGCAGCAGGGGCCAGCGGGCTGGCCAGGGGCTGGACCCCGCTAGCCGCAGCGCTCGGCCACAGCCGCGGCGTGTGTGGCCGTTATCTGCGCCGGGCCCGGCAGTTTGCGCGCTCCGCTGGCGCTGAGTTATTTGCGCAGTATTTCGCAAACTGCCGGCCGGCGTTAATGACCGTTTAGGCTCGTTAGCGCCGGCCGCAGGTCTACAAACGGCAGCGGCGACTGTTGCTGGCCCTGGGGCTGCTAAATCACGACCTAAGCTCAGAGCTCGGTCACCTCAAATGATAGCTTTAACTGGGCTCGGTTACTGATACACTGATTAAAATGTTACACCAACATAAACTGAGCCATGGTGGCTGCATAAACAGTTACAGCCACGTAATTTGAATGTCTTAACTAATAAAACTTTGAACATAGCTGCTATGGTTCAGTGACCGCGTCAGAATTATATTAGGACAAATAAGCCATCCGTCACAAATGTTAAGTCAAAATTGAGCAGGTTTCGACGCTACTATGAGCGTCGTCTTCAGAATTAGACGACCTGTTCTAAAACATATTAAGTGTATAATACATTAATAAAATTAAAGAGTCTTGTTGCAACCCTTGTCCACTAAAGTACGAGCAGCCCCTTAGCGGCTCGCCATCTTACTTTCAACTATTCATGACGTCGCCTCTCCGGCTTAAATCTTTTTTAATATGTGACTTGTAAGTACTGCATCTTTTTCCAGTCAGTACAAACTTTAATTTTATTAATCTATTATAGACTTAATATGTTTTGGAGCAGTTAGTCGAATTCTGAAGACGACGCTCATAGTAGCGTCGAAACCTGGTCAATTTTGACTTAATATTTGTGACCGAGGGCTTATTTGTTCCAATACAATCTTAACTAATATGTTGAATGCTGGCTGGCTCTGAGCACTATGGGACTCAACTGCTGAGGTCATAAGTCCCCTAGAACTTAGAACTAGTTAAACCTAACTAACCTAAGGACATCACAAACATCCATGCCCGAGGCAGGATTCGAACCTGCGACCGTAGCGGTCTTGCGGTTCCAGGCTGCTGCGCCTTTAACCGCACGGCCACTTCGGCCGGCTTGTTGAATGCTGTTTACCTTATTGTACTGCTGAATTTTATTTGGTTCTTTGAACGAAGCTGTTTCACCATTTTGTTATAGGCGTATTACGGCATATAAAGTAGAAACATTACAATAAAAATGCGTACAAGCTGGATAATCTGCACTTCATGTTAAGAAAAGCGAGTTTTTCCTATATCTCAATGTGCATGACGTCATATCACCTGGTCGTTGCGCCGTACATCGATATAGTTCAGTAGTATATCTGGATACCGTCCACAATACGTATTGCAAGTATCGTAGTAAATAACTGGCTAGGTAAGAGTAGGATCCGCAGTCTGAGGGTTCAGTACAAGCAAGCTTAATTATGAATACAGACAGTTTACCCACTCTGGAAACGGAGAATCTCAACGATTTTTGCCTGTTATCAAGATTGATATTAGCAAGATATCACTCCCAGGGTTTCCAAGACTTTCGAGAATGTTTAATTTTAAGTTTGAAATAGACAAAAAATGACAAAATAAATATGTTTTGAAACGTCCCTTTAGAAAAATTATAAATGACTGTGCTGGTAAACTTCTACGTTATTTGATTTTCAAACAGGTGAGAAAAACTCAACGTACTCAAACAGTTTTCTCTTTACTTATTCTGATTATTACTAAACTGATACAAAATATTTTTAGCGCAACACAATCTGACTTTCAACCATCCCTACAAAAGAATGGCCCTGACTAACAATAACCTATACCTTTCATGAATCACTTACCTCACAAAAAACTTCGTTACTCGAACTAATGCAATACAGCGAGCGCCAATACTGACAGTTAAATAAAAGATTCTAACTACTGAAGGCACTAACTACTGATAGGCACAGTTAGCAAATGAAAGATTTTGATAGATAACAAACAATGTATTTACCTTGATAGTGTTCAAAAGTCATATATATAATTTTGTGACATCCAATTAAACAAATTTCCTTTTTCTGATGGACAGACGTGAAGATCGTCCGCTCAAAACTCTGGCATCTCTCTCCCCACATCCACCACTGCTGGCGGCTCACCTCCAACTGCCCAACGCTACGCGCTGTTCACATCCAACTGCCCAACACTACACAAGCGAAAATACCAACAATGCGAACCAACCACATACTGCATACAGCGCAGTCAGCGATTTTCATACAGAGCACTACGTGCCGTTACCAACATAAAAACCTAAACAGCCTACTTACAGTTTTTCGTATAACTGCGAACTAACAAGAGTCGGTTTTTTCCCCTTTACTTTTGCTATGAAACATTGCTTCTTGCCAACTCCAATGGTTTAGGACAACCTATAAATTTTAATGAGTAAATTTGCGAGTATCAAAACATGTGACATAAATGGCTATATGCTTTGATTTCATTGACTTACAATATTTTACCCCTCCAAAGGACCTCAGTATGTGACATAAATTTCAACTTGGCACATCTACACATTCCTGAGAAAAATGGATTGTAACAGTTAGACAGACGGACAACAAAGTAATCCTATAAGGGTTTTGTTTTTACCGATTTAGGTACGGTACGCTAAAAAGTAATTAATTAAAACATAATGCCCAGCGGTACAGTTTGACTGCATGAATAGCCAAACTGCTGTGAGTGATAAACGTCTTCCTTTCATTTTTTTTTTTTTTTTTTTTGTGGGGGTTGTCAAGGAGAAAAAGCTTAGGAAGTGTCTGAAAGTACGTGTAAAGTTTGCTGGAAGACGGAAGTACTCTTTAGCCAATATTGGGTGATTTGAGCGCCTTGGCATCTCTCTCTCATTCTCTCTGCCCCTGGGCTATGTTTCCAGTCCCTAACTTGTAGGCCACTCAGCACAACAGGCGTGTTTTTATTTTTTTATATTAGAGTAGTAATCGCCTGCTTAATAGGTCAGTTTTGCATGGCAGCCTACACAATATGAGAAAACAAAGGTTACCAAGCCCTCGGCATTTGGGCTGTGCTCCACGAGATGCATGTTGTGGGAATGTTTCCAGCCTATTTATTGAACTTTTTTGCACAGGTACAAGTGCAGATGAGGAATGGCTAGTGGAAGGTTGATGTGGATAGAGGAGAAGATGGAAAGAAAAGCCATGCTGGAGGAGATTTAAAGACCGAGAGGAAAAGTGAGGACGTGATAAGCAGAGAGAGAGAGAGAGAGAGAGAGAGAGAGAGAGAGGTTGGAGGAGACGGACAGAAAGAGAAGTGGGAAGAAGGGGATAGGCAGATAGTGAGATGAGAAAGTAATAGGCTGATAGTGGGGGGGGGGGGGGGGGGAAGGAGGATATGTGCACATTGTATGTCACATACATGCATGTAGGCGCGGGGATAAGGTTAGTATGAACTTTCTCTATCTTTTATACTTCACTTACTGTCTTACATTTAACGTAAGATCGCACCTCCTAATGAGTAGATTAGGACGACGTTTTATACCTTTAATTTGGTACAGGAACTATATGAAATACTGAAAACAAAATTTTTTGTGTCCCTGTATTATACGGCAATAACAACTGGAAGCCGCTGACTGTTTTAGCCGTAATATATATATATATATATATACACAGGGTGGTCCATTGATAAAATAAGCATCAAGCGAAAAAATTACAAAGAACAAAACTCATCTAACTTGAAGGGGGAAACCAGATGGCGCTATGGTTGACCCGTTAGATGGCGCTGCCATAGGTCAAACGGATATCAACTGCGTTTTTTAAAATAGGAAACCCCACTTTTATTACATATTCGTGTACTACGTAAAGAAATATGAATGTTTTAGTTGGACCACTTTCTTCGCTTTGTGATAGATGGCGCTGTAATAGTCACAAACGTATAAGTACGTGGTATCACGTAACATTCCGCCAGTGCGGACGGTATTTGCTTCGTGATACCTTACCCGTGTTAAAGTGGACCGTTTACAATTGCGGAAAAGGTCGATATCGTGTTATGTATGGCTATTGTGATCAAAATGCCCTACGGGCGTCTGCTATATATGCTGCTCGGTATCCTGGACGACATCATCCAAGTGTCCGGACCGTTCGCCGGATAGTTACGTTAATTAAGGAAACAGGAAGTGTTCAGCCACATGTGAAACGTCAACCGCGACCTGCAACAAATGATGATGTTTAAGCAGGTGTTTTAGCTGCTGCCGCGGCTAATCCGCAAATCAGTAGCAGACAAATTGCGCGAGAATCGGGAATCTCAAAAAAGTCGGCTTTGAGAATGCTACATCAACGTCGATTGCACCCGTACCGTATTTCAATGCACCAGGAATTGCATGGCGGCGACTTTGAACGTCGTGTACAGTTCTGCCAATGGGTACAAGAGAAATTACGGGACGATGGCAGATTTTTTGCATGCGTTCTATTTAGCGACGAAGTGTCGTTCACCAACAGCGGTAACGTAAACCGGCATAATATGCACTATCGGGCAACTTAAAATCCACGATGGCTGCGACAAGTGGAAGATCAGCGACCTTGGCGGGTTAATGTATGGTGCGGCATTATGGGGGGAAGGATAGCTGGCCCCCATTTTATCGATGGCAGTCTAAATGGCGCAATGTATGCCGATTTCCTACGTAATGTTCTACCGTTGTTACTACAAGATGTTTCAGTGCATGACAGAATGGCGATGTACTTGCAACATGATGGATGTCCGGCACATAGTTCGCGTGCGGTTGAAGCGGTATTGAATAGCATATTTCATGACAGGTGGAGTGGCCATACCATGGCCCGCACGTTCACCGGATCTGACGTCCCCGGTTTTCTTTCTGTGGGGAAAGTTGCAGGATATTCGCTATTGTGATCCACCGACAACGCCTGACAACATGCGCCAGCGCATTGCCAAAGCATGTGCGAACATTACGGAAGGCGAACTACTCGCTGTTGAGAGGAATGTCGTTACACGTATTGCCAAATGCATTGAGGTTGACGGACATCATTTTGAGCATTTATTGCATTAATGTGGTATTTACAGGTAATCACGCTGTAACAGCATGCCTTCTCAGAAACGATAAGTTCACAAAGGTACATGTATCACATTGGAACAACCGAAATGAAATGTTCAAACGTACCTAAGTTCTGTATTTTAATTTAAAAAACCTGCCTGTTGCCAGCTGTTCGTCTAAAATTGTGTGCCATATGTCTGTGCTCTATTACAGCGCCATCTATCACAAAGCGAAAAAAGTGGTCCAGCTGAAACATTCATATTTCTTTACGTACTACACGTACTACACGTACCTAAGTTCTGTATTTTAATTTAAAAAACCTGCCTGTTGCCAGCTGTTCGTCTAAAATTGTGTGCCATATGTCTGTGCTCTATTACAGCGCCATCTATCACAAAGCGAAAAAAGTGGTCCAACTGAAACATTCATATTTCTTTACGTACTACACGAATATGTAACAAAAAATTGGGGCTCATATTTAAAAAAAACACAGTTGACATCCGTTTGAACTATGGCAGCGCCATCTAGCGGGCCAACCATAGCCCCATCTGGTTTCCCCCTTCAAGCTAGACAAGTTTCGTTCTTTGTGGTTGTTTCGTTTGACACTTATTTCGTGAGATATTTGGCCCGGTCTCGATCAATGGATATATTTTCATAGCATCACTATAACGTAACTCGCTTTTGACGTTAGGTATAAGTGTAACGTACCGACTCAGCACTTCATATTACCTCTCTTATTTTCCACATATTTCTCGAAGTCTTATGTTTGATGCCATACCAGTGATCAATGTTAACTTCCCTTTTTGTTCATTCTTCACCCACTTATGTCACTAGCAGTGAAACTTTGGTTGTTATTATCACCCAAGTTTTCAGTGTAGAGCGTTGTTCCAATGGGCAGTGTGCGGAGTACCTACAGTCGCTTGTGCCGCTGCTCCCGATCGGATATCAAGAGACTCTGTTGTAAATAGCGTTGTTCCGATGAATACGCAACATTCGAGAAAATGTGTCGTACACGGTAGCGTACCCGAGGTCTAGGGATAGCGTCATTGAATCATAATCAAAACGTCTTCGGTCCCGGGTTCGATCCCCGCCACTGCCTAAATTTTGATAAGTAATCAGCATTGGCGGCCGAAGACTTCCGGCATAAGAAGTCAGCCTCATTCTGCCAACGGCCTTGTCAAAGAGGGCGGAGGAGCGGATAGAGGTTCAGGGCACTCTCTTGTCCTAGGGGTGGGAAACTGCCCCTAAAGGCGGAAGACTCAGCAATGATCAACGACATGAGGATGCAGAAGACAATGGAAACCACTGCATTAAAGACACGTAACGTGTATCCACAGGACATGTGGCCTGTAATTGAAGAAGTGTCATGATGATCTCTCCATTGGCAAAAGACTCCGGAATAGTCCCCCATTCGGATCTCCGGGAGGGACTGCCAAGGGGGAGGTTACCATGAGAAAAAGATTGAATAATCAACGAAAGGATAACGTTCTACGAGTCGGGGCGTGGAATGTCAGAGGCTTGAACGTGGTAGGGAAACTAGAAAATCTGAAAAGGGAAATGCAAAGGCTCAGTCTAGATATAGTAGGGGTCAGTGAAGTGAAGTGGAAGGAAGACAAGGATTTCTGGTCAGATGAGTATCGGGTAATATCAACAGCAGCAGAAAATGGTATGACAGGTGTAGGATTCGTTATGAATAGGAAGGTAGGGCAGAGGGTGTGTTACTGTGAACAGTTCAGTGACCGGGTTGTTCTAATCAGAATCGACAGCAGACCAACACCGACAACGATAGTTCAGGTATACATGCCGACGTCGCAAGCTGAAGATGAACAGATACAGAAAGTGTATGAGGATATTGAAAGGGTAATGCAGTATGTAAAGGGGGACGAAAATCTAATTGTCATGGGCGACTGGAATGCAGTTGTAGGGGAAGGAGTAGAAGAAGAGGTTACAGGAGAATATGGGCTTGGGACAAGGAATGAATGAGGAGAAAGACCAATTGAGTTCTGTAGCAAGTTTCAGCTAGTAATAGCGAATACCCTGTTCAAGATCCACAAGAGGAGGTATACTTGGAAAAGGCCGGGAGATACGGGAAGATTTCAATTAGATTACATCATGGTCAGACAGAGATTCCGAAATCAGATACTGGATTGTAAGGCGTACCCAGGAGCAGATATAGACTCAGATCACAATATAGTAGTGATGAAGTGTAGGCTAAAGTTCAAGACATTAGTCAGGAAGGATCAATACGCAAAGAAGTGGGATACGGAAGTACTAAGGAATGACGAGATACGTTTGAAGTTCTCTAACGCTATAGATGCAGCAATAAGGAATAGCGCAGTAGGCAATACAGTTGAAGAGGAATGGACATCTCTAAAAAGGGCCATCATAGAAGTTGGGAAGGAGAACATAGGTACAAAGAAGGTAGCTGCGAAGAAACCATGGGTAACAGAAGAAATGCTTCAGTTGATTGATGAAAGGAGGAAGTACAAACATGTTCCGGGAAAATCAGGAATACAGAAATACAAGTCGCTGAGGAATGAAATAAATAGGAAGTGCGGGAAAGCTAAGACGAAATGGCTGCAGGAAAAATGTGAAGACATCGAAAAAGATGTGATTGTCGGAAGAACAGACTCAGCATACAGGAAAGTCAAAACAACCTTTGGTGACATTAAAAGCAACGGTGGTAACATTAAGAGTGCAACGGGAATTCCAGTGTTAAATGCAGAGGAGAGAGCAGATAGGTGGAAAGAATACATTGAAAGCCTCTATGAGGGTGAAGATTTGTCTGATGTGATAGAAGAAGAGACAGGAGTCGATTTAGAAGAGATAGGGAATCCAGTATTAGAATCGGAATTTAAAAGAGCTTTGGAGGACTTACGGTCAAATAAGGCAGAAGGCATGGATAACATTCCATCAGAATTTCTAAAATCATTGGCGGAAGTGGCAACAAAACGACTATTCACGTTGGTGTGTAGAATATATGAGTCTGGCGATATACCATCTGACTTTCGGAAAAGCATCATCCACACAATTGCGAAGACGGCAAGAGCTGACAAGTGCGAGAATTATCGCACAATCAGCTTAACAGCTCATGAATCGAAGCTGCTTACAAGAATAATATACAGAAGAGTGGAAAAGAAAATTGAGAATGCGCTAGGTGACGATCAGTTTGGCTTTAGGAAAAGTAAAGGGACGAGAGAGGCAATTCTGACGTTACGGCTAATAATGGAAGCAAGGCTAAAGAAAAATCAAGACACTTCCATAGGATTTGTCGACCTGGAAAAAGCGTTCGACAATATAAAACGGCGCAAACTGTTCGAGATACTGAAAATAGTAGGGGTAAGCTATAGGGAGAGACGGGTCATATACAATATGTACAACAACCAAGAGGGAATAATAAGAGTGGACGATCAAGAACGAAGTGCTCGTATTGAGAAGGGTGTAAGACAAGGCTGTAGCCTTTCGCCCCTACTCTTCAATCTGTACATCGAGGAAGCAATGATGGAAATAAAAGAAAGGTTCAGGAGTGGAATTAAAATACAAGGTGAAAGGATATCAATGATACGATTCGCTGATGACATTGCTATCCTGAGTGAAAGGGAAGAAGAATTAAATGATCTGCTGAATGGAATGAACAGTCTAATGAGTACAGAGTATGGTTTGAGAGTAAATCGGAGAAAGACGAAGGTAATGAGAAGTAGTAGAAATGAGAACAGCGAGAAACTTAACATCAGGATTGATGGTCACGAAGTCAATGAAGTTAAGGAATTCTGCTACCTAGGCAGTAAAATAACCAATGACGGACGGAGCAAGGAGGACATCAAAAGTAGACTCGCTATGGCAAAAAAGGCATTTCTGGCCAAGAGAAAACTACTAATATCAAATACCGGCCTTAATTTGAGGAAGTAATTTCTGAGGATGTATGTCAGGAGTACAGCATTGTATGGTAGTGAAACATGGACTGTGGGAAAACCGGAACAGAAGAGAATCGAAGCATTTGAGATGTGGTGCTATAGACGAATGTTGAAAATTAGGTGGACTGATAAGGTAAGGAATGAGGAGGTTGTACGCAGAATCGGAGAGGAAAGGAATATGTGGAAAACACTGATAAGGAGAAGGGACAGGATGATAGGACATCTGCTAAGGCATGAGGGAATGACTTCCATGGTACTAGAGGGAGCTGTAGAGGGCAAAAACTGTAGAGGAAGACAGAGATTGGAATACGTCAAGCTAAGAATTGAGGACGTGGGTTGCAAGTGCTACTTTGAGATGAAGAGGTTAGCACAGAAAGGAATTCGTGGCGGGCCGTATCAAACCAGTCAGTAGACTGATGACCAAAAAAAAAAAAAGAACACTGTTATTCACGACCACGTATCATCTGTTTGAAGTGGTCTTTTCTAGGTGACTTCTTCTGTCCATGGATTTTTCTATTAAATCTGAATCTAGTATTGATCATCCCCACGCTTACATTTATGGGGTCGTTCCATAAAAAATCACGTTGTAACTTAACGTGAAACGCTGACATGGATTATAGGTATGTAATTCGAAGGCATCATTATGGTATCCCGAAACTCCCATGCAAGCCCATCAGTCAGCTTGGCAGCTGTTCCATCTCTTATGCAGTCTCAGGATTTTGTAACCTACTCCTGAGGCGTGTGAAGCTATGGAAACGTTCTACATCATTTTTGCTTTCACAGTAGAAAGTAACCACCATTGATAAGATTTACTCTGGAGAAAGGTGGAACATAGGATTTCAGATTTCAGTTTAACAGTATCTATAGCTGACTGGGCTGTTGGGTAGTTTAAGTACATGTTTTCTTTAAGAATCCTTTATTAAATATGGAGAAGCACAAATAATTTGTGAAGCATATTGCAGCAATGCATCGAAAGAGGAGCCGCAGTATGAACTTCAGATTTACAGATTCGTTAAATTTTTGACATTTTTCCTCAAAAAGTGTGCATCCTAATTAAAATTGCTGGAACTCAAGATAATGAGAAAATATTTTCCTGGCGATCACGAGTTTAATTTAATCGACCAGAAGGGCATATTGCCGTATGAGTATGTGAGTAATGAATCTGTCTTACTTTCGATTGAAGAATTTAAAAGTTTTCCAACAGATGGAAATGTAACAGAATGTGAGTACCACAGGGCATGTGATACATGCTGTTTATTCAAGAGCGAAACACTAGGGGAGTACATCGATCTATTTTTCCAAATTGATGGCCAGCTGTTATCTGAACTTCTCGATAATTTACACAGACTGCATCTTCGACTATATGAGTTGGACAATGCCAATTATCTTACTTCGCTTTGCTTGGCGTGGGACGCTTTGCTGGAAACTAGCAGTGCGCAACTGTAGCTGTTCACTGACATTTAGAAACATCGGTTTGTTTAACGGGTCAGTAGAGGCAGTGTTGTTCACTCTTCATGTAGAAATGCTACTGTATACAACGGCTTCACGGCTAGCTATGATGCGAATATTGATGATTCTTGATTTGTATATCTTTATGTTAATAGCCTCTATAGTTGAGCAATCATCCAACGTCTTCCCATCCCTCATTTTGCATGGCTTAGCCCAGAAACACTTCACGTTTTTGATGTAAAAAGCGTACCATTTGATTCTGATGTGGGATACATTTTGGAAGTAGTTTATTAACTATACTAAAATATCCATCATATTCATTGTCAGTTACCACTGTGTCCTGTGAATATGATATATCCAACTGGCTGCAGCAAAAAATTAATTTCTTCTGTGAATGATAAGATAACTACACTATAGTAATCTAAAACAGTATTTGCATCCCAATCTGATGTTGAGAAAAATTTTAGACAAGCACCGTGGCTGAAATAATACATTGACATTAATACACAGAAGCGTGTCATTGCAAGAAACATTTCTGAAAAGAATTTCTTCAAACTTATGAATAATAGTGCCTTCAAAAAACTATGTAGAACGTCCAAAAGATGAGAAACATAAAAGTAGTGTCATCATGGAAAGGTTGATAATCAGCAGCTGCGCTGGTTACGGAACCTAGTTTCTAAAGGAGCTTTAAGTTTAAAGAAAATTTGGTTGGTACTGAATTAAACAGAATTAATGTAGTGTTTGTAACCTCCCCACAGAAATATAAGTCAATGATAATGAGGCAAGCGTAACCTCACCACACGAATTTTGATCAAATAAAAATCAAAATTGAACCATACGTGAACTCCCCACAAAATTGAGGAATGATAATTGACCAAAAACCAACAACAATATTATTAATTAAATAACGAACCAAGAACGAAATGTAACCTCCTAACAGAAATAATGATATCTGGTGAATCTTATAAGGGCAGCAGCGCTGACCTTCGGCCCTGTGAAATAATTAAACCTGATAAATTTTATAAGGACAGGAGCGCTGACCTTCTGCACTGTATTCTGAATAAAAAAGCAAAAATTCTTACCTCAATAAAAACTGCATCTATATCTGCTCTTATTTATCGACACAGCTTCGTGCAATGCTGGCGTATATTTAATTTTGATTCTTGGAGGAAATGCATAGGAAATATTCTTTAAATTGAAATGAATGTTTTTCTTTAAAAGAGTTACTTTATAAAAAAATTATTATTGGGGCATTTTTTTGAACAAATTAATTACAATTAACATACATTATTAGATGTGCGCAATGCTGCGTCTTTACCTTCTACAACAATACATATCGTCCCGAATCGTGACCAGAGTCGCGAGAAGAGCACGCCGCCGACGCATGCCGACTTCTGCTCAGTACAACCGTCCACTCGCTACTACTGTCGACTGACTACTACTGCAGACTCGCGCAGACAAGCGCAGACTGACTTCTACTGCCGACTCGCTACACACAACAACTGTTCCTGCCGACTCGCAACGCGCAACTGAACACTCGCGCGGTCAAGCGCAGACTAGCAACGATAAATAACCCTCTGGTCAGAGATTCTGTCATGCCTCGCCATCGCTGGTAATGAATACATACGTGTTTCATAGCCCTCCACTGGGGGGGCAAAAATTTGGCAGCGATGGTGAGTCATTTGGACTTTCCATGAGCAACAAATTTTTGTTAACTAACTAACTTTACAATCACAGAATATACAGATATATATATGTAGAACATGAAGTAAATATAGTGCACATGCACCGAGTACAGAACACATCAGGTAATGACAAAATATATATACAATGAGTACAAAACAAATTAACAAATGACATAAGTGCACTTGCACTGTAGTTCAGAACATATCAGCAAATGAAAAAATGTATAGATCATGAATACAAATCATGTTAGCAAAAATGATTTTCACTATGTTACAGGAATTAGGATAGGAAAGGGAAGGATTACATCATGGTTGTAGCACTTTAGGTTGCACGCAGCTGCACTGAAGTCCATATCTTTCTGCAGAAGCACAACACCAAGTGAGACAATCTGAAGTTCTTTTTCCAGAAGTATCAATCAGCGTAGCCAAGACACTGAAATGTCGTAGTAATATTCCATGTTATCTTTTTGGTGGTACATTAGGTACACCAAACAGTGGGACCATAGTAGCATCTCCATCGCTCACGGTGGTGGACAGCACGTCGTGTCAACACCACGTTCTTGTAAGGTCCACCAACGTAGAATTAGTGCAAAAACCAAATATAGTGCTCCATGATCATGAGGATATACAGGACAAACGGATGTTGCAGTAATTCCAGGTAATTAGGTCAGAAGGTGAAGGACATTAAGTCACATACTATTCTTCATTGAGAATTACAGTAATAGTTGGTGGCACTCATTGCCCAGTTATTGAACATTTCTGTACCATGTATGTAGTATTACAGAATAATGTTCATGTGTTGTTTTACAGAGAACATTGGCACTCACTGCCTAATTACAAACCATCAGATGTCATCATTGAAAACAGGAGCTAATAAATGACATAGTATTATAGAATAATGTTCATCAGTCGTTTTACAGAGAACATTGGCACTCATTGCCTAATTATAAACCATCAGAGGTCATCATTGAAAATGGGAGCTAATAAATGACATAATATTACAGAATAATGTTCATGAGTTGTTTTACAGAGAACATTTGCACTCATTGCATAATTATAAACCATCAGAAGTCATCATTGAAAACAGGAGTTAATAAATGACATAGTATTACAGAATAATGTACATAAATCGTTTTGCAGAGGACATTGGCACCCATTGCCTAATTATAAACCATCAGAAGTCATCATTAAAAACAGGAGCTAATGAATGACATAGTATTACAGAATAATGTACATAAATCGTTTTGCAGAGGACATTGGCACTCATTGCCTACTTATAAACCATCAGAAGTCATCATTAAAAACAGGAGTTAATAAATGACATAGTATTACAGAATAATGTTCATGAGTCGTTTTACAGAGAACATTGGCACTCATTGCCTAATTACAAAGCATTATATATATATAGCCTATATATATAAATACATTTTTTAAGCAATGCATTGCGTTGGGTAATTACTGAAGAATGAAAATATTTGCTTTTGAGTTGTTGCTGCAAATGAAGATGTGTAACGTCATTCGTCATGAGTCAGCTGTAGCAAGATTATGAAACAAGTAGAGTATATGTAATCACACTCATAAATGACATAGGTTTAATGAACAACTGCTTATAGCACATTAATTTCATAAATAATTTCTCCTGCAAAATACATAAATGGATTATTAAACTGAGAGAAGAAACGCATTTCATGCTGAAAAGTAGTGAACTTCGAATTAACAGGTAGTGAAATGTGTATAAAAAAAGGTGTTCTCTAGCTGTCCTTTCCAAAACCTTCAGTCATCATACTATGCAATATAACACGTACTGTCAAAACGAACTGCAACAAATACTTAAATAACTACATAGCATCTCTTAACTAACAGCAAATATATAAATTTCATCATTATTTTCATCTGCAAAGAAAAACTTCATTATCCATATCACCATAACTCCATTATTATCATCACCTGTAAAGAAAACCTTCATTATCCATAGTAGCATACTCTTCATCATTATTTATCACCATTCATTATCATCTGCAAAAAAGTCGCTTCAATATTCATTATACAACTATTCTTTATTTCTAGCATATTTCATCACTAAAACTAGGATGTGTAGTTCTGTCTGACAGCCTGCATCAATCGCCTTGTATTCTGAAAGAAAAATTAGTTAAGACTGCTATTCTGCAATGTGCATAGTATATTCTTGTCAATGCTTGTTAATCCTGATCTGTTTACTCCTCCTCATGAGGTTGTTTTTTTTTTTTTTTTTTTTTTTGCATCTTCTTTCGTTCATTCCTAAGGTGAAATTCCCATTTCTATTTAATTTATTTCGTTTACACGTTATTTCTTTCTGAAAATGATGAACAAAGATTAATGTCTTGCATTTAATTCATATACCCACTAGATAAAAACTGGTTTATAGTAACATAATTGAGCATACAGCATAGCATCACAGAAAACGTAATATGTCAAAAACATAGATAGTGTTCAGAGGCAAAAATGTACCCAGTGTATCACAATGTAGCAGCAAAAAAAAGTAAAGTAGTCACGATGTTGAGATATCATAAGGCAAAAATGTCCAAGTCAACTCGTGTTTGCTATATCTTAACTATTTCATAGTGCATACAAACAAAACAGGAAAACAATCGTACATACATAAAAATGATGACAAGAAATGTGACTTTCTTTGTGTTCAGCTTGTATGTTGTGTAGTTAATAGAGGCGAGAATTAAAGACTTTAATGGAGAGAGAATTTAATAAAATTAATATGTCACTAGATAAAATTGCATAATTATTCATAAGATACGTAAGTTTATCTGGAAAAAAGTGCACGGTCTGATGTGTAAAGACAAGAAGAGCGACCTGCTAACCTTACCTTGCCGGGCACTTGCCAAGAAAAATACGACAATCATCAGTAAGTATTCATGTGAATATAACTGCATAAGTGGTCATAAAAATTAGCAAATGGCATTACAGCATGTTAAATCATAAAGTATCTTCATTCAATAAAAGGTTTGATATTCGATATGTGGTGGTTTCCTTTGGTTTTTCTGGTTCTCAAAGTTTCGACGTGTACAACATTGGGGTGAGGAATGCTGCGAATCCGATATGGACCTGCGTATAGAAGTTCAAATTTACTGCATTTACTCTTTCCTTTGTTGGATAAATAGTGTGTACGTACTAATATCTTCTGTCCAATGTGAAAGTCACGGCGTGTACAAACCTGTTTTTGCTGTCTTCTCCGGCGCTCTGCGGCACGTTTGATGTTGTTCAGAGCAATGTCAATTATTTCATGGTGTCGTAGTCGACGAGATGTAGGAAAGTTTACTAATTCTTTGATTTTGTTAGGTGGTGCAACATTTTTCAGTATAACAGACGGAGATAGCATAGTGGATTCATTTGGTATGGAATTAATTACATCCTGGAATGACAGTATGTGTGTGTCCCAATCAATATGTCTTTTATGGCAGTATATTCTACACAGTTTACCAATTTCTTTCATTAATCGTTCACAAGGGTTCGAAGAAGCATGGTACCTGGATATATAGATCGGGGAAATGTTTCTAGCTCGTATCATACGTGTCCATATAGCAGATCGAAACTGTGATCCATTGTTGGAAATTACTTTCAACACATGCCCTACATGAAATAGAAAATGTTTTACAAGTGCTTTCGAAACAGTTTTAGCAGTAGCTTTGCGTAACGGAGTGAATGTTAAGAAAACATTTTGAAGTGAGTTCAACAGCGACAAAGATGTAGCAAAAACCTCTATTAGTTCTGGGAATCGGACCAAAAATGTCTACAGCGGCCATATGTCTTAATTTAACAGGTACAATGGGATGTAATCGAGGAATATGTGAAATCCTGTCTGATTTAGCTTTCTGGCAGATTTTACATGACGCTAAAACTCGTCGAATACGATTCTCCATGTTCGTAAAATAACAATTCTGTCTCAGTATAAGAAAACATTTTCTGGCTCCGTAATGTGCGTAACTTATATGAGTATACCAGATTAATTTGTTAACAAGTTCATCAGGAATGCATAATAACCAATTGTTGCTGTCAGGATGAGAGCGGCGAAACAGAATGTCATTGCATACAGTGTAATGGTTTCTAATCGTAACATTTTTCCTATCTTGCCAGAGGTGTTTAATCTCTTTCCACACGTTGTCTTTATTCTGCTCTTGTGCTATGTCCTGTAATGACGACGAAATAAAATTTTCAAATGCAACTTGTTGAATGTACGTGACGCTGAAATTTGCTTTGCAGAAGTTGGTTGCGATGTCTTGCTGATTGTTGCTAAGTGAACGAGATAGTGCGTCTGCTACAACATTTTGTGTGCCGGGAATGTGAACAATTGTAAAATTAAATTCCTGCAAATAAAGTTTCCATCTGCTTAATCTGTCGTGAGTAAATTTAGCCGAAAGTAAAAACTGTATCGCTCTGTGGTCTGTGTAAACGGTGGTATGTCTTCCATAAAGAAAATGCCTAAATCTCGTAAAAGCCCAAACAACACATAATGTTTCAAGTTCTGTAACGGAATAATTACGTTCAGCAGGTGACAGAATGCGACTTGCAAATGCGATGTTTTTAATTACCATACAAGCATCTTCTTCAATTTCCTGAAAAATATGTACGCCTAAAGCGGTGTTAAAACTGTCGGTGGCAACGGAAAAATTTCTAGTAAGATCTAGGTGCGATAAAAGTGGGGCATTCAACAAGGCTTCTTTCAGGTTCACAAATTCAGAATGTGCTTGCCTATCCCAGGACCAAATAGTGTTTTTACCTGTCAATTGACATAATCTAGGAGTGTCTAAAGCAGAGTAATGAATAAATTTACGAAAAAAGTTAATTAAACCCAAAAAGCTGCGTAGTTGTTTTTTCATCGTAGGAATAGTAATGTCACGTAAAGCTTGAAGTTTTTCCGGGTCAGGCGCAATGCCTTCTGCTGAAATTACATGTCCAAGAAATTTTATAGAAGTTTTACCAGAGTACGATTTACTGAGATTAACTGTAAGTCCTTGTGCAAGAAAAGTTTGCAACAGTTGTTCAAGAATCAGATTGTGTTCAGACCAGTTAGCTTCTGCAATAAGAATGTCGTCTACGTACGTTGTGATTCTAAGTTCTGTCGGAAGTATTGTGTTCAAACCGCGAATAAAAGCTGCAGAAGAAATTGTTAAACCGAATGGTAATTTACAAAATTGATAAGTCACCAAAACAGAGAAATGCTGTGTACTTTCTGCAGTTCGGATGGAGCTGAATTTGCCAAAATCCAGATTTCAAATCTAATGTAGAATAAATAGCAGTACCGTGAAATTTCTGTAGAAGTTCTTCTAGTGTCTGTGGGCGGTCTGTTTCATTAATAATAATGTCATTAATATGACGCGAATCAAGTACGAGGCGAAGTTATAACACTCCCGTCTGCTACTACTGTACCATAACCTCAATGCTAGAGACAGGTTGTGACATAAAACTATTTTGTAAAAGCAACTATGGCACAAAGCAACAGAGCAGTGTTACCCTCTGAGAGGAATTTTGTTATGTTGACCGTGTTGTACCTAACTGAGGTGGCTTATCGGAAATGAAAGTCAGAATTACGTAAATATTCGAACGGTAACAAACAAGATTTTTGCCTATCTGCACTGTTCAACGTATAAAGAAAACGGTCGCCAGCCTAACTAGGCAAGAGAATGATTAACATTCTCGTATAAGAATGTAGGTATAAGTAACTATAACGGACAAACACAACCTAGACTTGGCCACACGCGAGTGCAATGAACTCTTACACACATATGTTTTAAGATTGAAGCTAACAACTGGAGCAGCACAAACTATTTGCAAAATTATAAGAGATACCGAAACACCCTATTACTTTCAGGCTTACATAAAGTGAATGGTCTTTATAACATTACTATTAATATGCACTTCTAATACACAAGATACACAAACACTTAGCAAACATGAGTATATAACGTTTCACAACTGCAGCTTTCTCACTTTTACTACAGCGAAACACAATACTGACCAAATTGCAAGAAACTGACTCACCTTTTAGAATTTACTACAGACAACAATGTGATCATTTGCTTTATAAGCCTCAGTCTTAAGAACTTTTAATTTTGAAGTTAGCAACAGAACTTTAAATAGCAGTTTTAATAGGAAAATTATTTTCAGCAAATAACATTTACTTTAACTCACTACTCACTCTCTTGCCACATTAACTTTAACTTTCTTTTTACTAAGTTCAAGAGACATTAATTAGCAAAACTCTAGGCTTTAATTTCTTTTAGTAAGGACACTCGGATATCACTTTAATTCAAACGGGGAGGAACCTGAGAGGTGTTACGATAAGGAGAAAAATCAAGGTAGGTGCATAAATTCAGATATAAATTACCTTATATTTGAGCACAATAACACATCCATTAATCTGATCCTTCACTGTACATCATTATAGCATTACGATGCAATGATTGCGCAATGTGGTGGCAACTGCACGTTGGTAGGTGGAATTGCAGGTAGAATTGCTGGACTCAGTCATTTCTTGGTGGCGATGATAGATGCAAATTCCAGAATAGTTCCAGCTATTTATCCATCCATGCGAGGCATTGGAAAGTAGCAGAAAAATCCTCTCTCGGAACCAGCACAATATGCATCTTTTACATGGCAGTGCACGGTTTGGACTCGTCTCCGACTCGTAGCTCGTCTCCGACTGACTATCAGTTCCACCTTTTCCACCTAGGCCAACCAAAATTTGCGCGCGTTACACAGTTCCGTTCCCGAGGGGAACCACACTACCTTTTACATACAAACTAACTAAGAACCCTAAGTGAAGATCAGCGGTTTACATAACAGCAACCAAATACATTAAATAAAACAGAACATTTGCACATATTGACGTTTCTACCAAAAATTGTTCACACAAAATTACAATCATATACAGTAAGTTTTGTTCCCTCCAAATGGGACAAAGAATATAAATTGCAGATACACTACTTTGCATTGAACCAAAACATGACGTCAAAGTTTGTGCACAGAAAGGAGTATACAATTTTGTGTTATCTATTCAATCAAACACATTTACAGAAGCACAGCAATGTAACATTAAATGAAACAAAAGCAAAATAAATCAGTACAGCATTAGAACTATGGTGTTACAAAGTGAGCCATCCTTTTTCTTAACAATATGGAGCGGGTTTATATACGGACTAACTGCCGGTTCAATAATTCCTTGGTCAAGCATAGCTTGCAATTCTTTCTTAACTTGTTCTCTATGAATATATGGAATGGGATAATGCTTGGCTTTAAATGTGTCGTGCTGTTTGACTTGAAATTCATACATAAAACCGGACATAGTACCAGGAACGTTGTCAAAAACTGGAGCTTGCTGTAAAAGAATTTTGTGTAGTTGCGTGCGCTCGTCGTCTGTATTTGCACTACTCTGTTTAACTTTATCATAAATCGTCTGTATTACGTCATAGTCGGCTTCGTCTGGAGTATTATAGTTGTGTACGTACGTATCTGGGAAAAATGTGGAATTACAGTCTATGTTACGTGATGCGTAAATGACCTCTGTACGGTTAATTGTTTCTTCTTCTGCAGATAAAGAGTGCTGAAATTCTAAAGCTAGTTGTACATTTTCATCCTTCAACATTAAATATGAATTCTGAAAGTCAATAATGGCATCGTGTTGTACCAGAAAATTCGTACCTAAAATAATGTCTGTCGCCAATAAGGGAACAATCCAAAAATTTGAGTGAAATGTATGACCTGCAATACAAAATGATAAATCTGTCTGTAAATTTACGTCTACTCCTTTACTCGATACTGCTCCTTTTACTTTCATTTTGCCTAATGGTAACATAGGATAGCTATTCTCTTTGTTACACTCATTGAAAGTTTCTTCATTTATAACTGACATAGGTGATCCAGAATCGATTACTGCCAAAAATTTCGATGATCCAATTTTAATTTCGATGACAGGGTGTGTAATGGTTTTTGAACAACTGGTCTTTCCTGGAAAAGAGTGTCTCGGATGTCGTCAAAAGTAATAACATTTTCATGAACAACATTCTGTGTGTCTGAGGTATTGCTTACGTTGCTGGAAGATGCAACTTGTACTGAATCTAGTCAAATTCTATCTGACGTGTTATTATTTTCAGGAGGATGCTGTGACATTTCGACTATTTGAACTGTTCTGTTATTTCTTCCAGACGTATTACGTTCTGGATGATATCTACTGTCTGGTTCATTCATGAGAATATGTTCTTGCGGATGACTCTGCTGTTGGTAAGACCGACTGTTATTAAATGTATGTTGATAATTGTGCTCATTGTTTTTACGTCTGTCGTGATAGTCATTCCTATACGGTGCATTGCGATAGGAATTGAAATACTGTGTTTTCTGTACGTAGTTATTTCTTTGCTGCCGTGCGTTACTATTTGTTGGAGCTGAGACTATACGTGCATGCGGCGAAACATTAAAGCCTGACTGACCTTGCACACTGCATTGTTGTTTAGGTATGCTAACCGGCTGGCTTTGATGCTGTTGCGGAGAAAAACGTCTATTGTTACTAAAATGTGCTTCTTCTTGCTGATAATTTTGTCGATACTGATAATTAAAATTTTGCCTGTTATTAGGATTCTGGTGATTGTCGTCACTGAAGCATCTATTAGCTTTGCTATTGTAATTGCGTGGCTGATCGTAATTGCTGTATGTTTGTTGACCTTGGTTATAATAAGAAAAATTTTTGTTTATAAAGGAATAATCCGATTGCTGCACTTCCAAAAGCTGTAACAGATCTCTGAATGCCGAAATATTTTCTTTTTGCTGACCCGTTAAAAGTGACACTCTTAATGATCGTGGCAATTTAGATATACATAATTGTATAAGTGCAGATTCACTGTATGGTTCACTTAAGTACTGGTTTTGTTGGACCATGTGCTCAAAAAATTGCGTGATACTGGGAAAATTTGAGTTCTCATAATTCGGTAAACTAATTAATTGATCCTTAATTCCGCGCTGTGTCGTCTTCGACCAGTACGCTGACAGAAAAGCATTCTGAAATTCATCTACCGAGTAGCATTGTCTCGCAATCGGTCTCATACGAGTTGCCAGTTCACCTTCCAAAAAACTGCAAATAAATTCAAGTTTATGTGTTACAGGCCAAGTCGGTGGAAAAGCAAAGCTAAATTGTTGTATCCAATCCAGTGGGTGAATCTGTGTTCTGTCATTTTTAAATACTTTAAATTTTCTCACGGATAGAAAATGCTTATAATCAAAATTATCGTCTCTGTATGACGGAACAGGTTCAGGATTGTATGGGAATCTGTTTGACTGTGACTGTTCGGAATCTAACTCACGTACTCTCTGTAGATTACCTAAATTATACTGGCTGTGTGAGTGTGAGAAATGTTCGGAATTCGCCGTATGCTGTGACGTGTTATTAACTGAAATATTTTTTATCTCTGTTACCTCTTGCTGTAAATGTGACAATTTTCTACGTAATGTGTTATTAGACGAATCGATCTCATTGAGTGCCTACTGTAAATTTTGGAATTCAGGTGTTTGGTTAAACAAAATCGTTGCAGTATCGTCTGATTTGCTGTCATTATTACTTTCGATAACATCAATACGACTGGCCAATTCATCATATTTTTCAGTCAGTATTTTTACCTGATCGTCGTTTTTAGTGTCTGAAGCATTAATTTGTTTTTGTATTTTACATGTGGTTTCGTTCAGTTTTTTAACGTCAGCTTTGATGTCGTCGGAATCCTGTGTTAGTTTTAATTGTTTGAGTCTGTCTGTCACTGTCTGAATATGTACTGTGTGTGTATCTGTTTTTGATTTAAGATCAGAAATTTCATCACGCAATTCTGTGTTCAACCGCTTGATTGTATTAATTTCGTCCGATACAGTAGCAATATTGTTGTCTACGTATGTTTTTGCTTTCGCAAACAATTTACGTTTATCTTCCTGCCTCTGTGCGGTGATTGTTTCCATGACTTGTCGTTTTATTTTATTCTGATCCTGTATAAATTTACGGAAACGCGTATCACTGTTTTGTAGCTGATGATTAAAACGTTCGTCAATTTGACTATTTTGTTGGTCGAATTTCGCGACTACCTTTGCATCCAGTGTGCGCGAAAATTCTGCTGTCATGAATTTAAATTCGTCGCGTAATTGTGTTGCCTTTTCAGAGCATTGTTTACCGTCTGCACTAATTTCGTCTCTAAGTGGTTCTGTTGCAGCTGTTTGCATATCCCTTAATTCTTGCGCAACAGATCTAATTTCTTCGCTACTTTTCCTAGCACAAGCCTCAATTTCCTCGCTTAATTGTTCCTTAGTATCATGACACTGCACGGCAATGGCTCTAATCTGTTGACTAAGCTGTCTCGAATTGTTGTCTAGTTTTTCATTAAGGTTGTCATGTTTTTCATTAAGTTGTTTGAAATTTTCATTAAGGTTGTCTTGTTTTTCATTAAGTTGTTTGAAATTTTCACTATTTTGTTGTTTGAGATTTTCACTATTTTCATGAAGTTGTTTGAAATTTTCCCTAAATTGTTTGTTATCTTCACTCTGTTGTTTAAAATTTTCACTAGATTGTGGCAATATTGCCATAATTTGATCCAAGCCACTATTACCTACTCTATTCTCTGTGCTGTTCGATGGCGTAACTGCAATTGTCACGTTTTGTGTATCCATTTTCATATTCTGTGATTCACAAAAAGGTTTGCCCATCGGATGCACACTGTTAGTCACTATATCGGAATAAAATAACTCTGTCGTACTCTGATTACACTGTTCATTTACGTTAGAAAAATCTGTCCGTTCGTCATGTAAATTCTGCAAACCGGGTGTGTTAAGCTGGGCAGCGCTCATTGCAACAGAACGCCCCTCGTCATCAATTGTCGTCAAATTAACAGAGGACACAATTGAATTCGTTTGTTCATTATTAAGATAAAAATCATTATTAATGGTCGGTACGTACTGACTCTCAGTAAACGGAGGATTGTCATCATTACACAGTGTGTCACAAGTACTATCGTTCAAATTATTAGAATCAGCTATTTCATTCATTACACATCGTGATGTACTGTTAACAGTTTTTCGCTGCATTTTTCTCAAAACAAATTAATCACAAATGAAATAAGCACAATGCAAAAAGCAACAAACGCAAATACATCAAGGAGCAACGAATTGCCGATGATCTGTGAAAGAAAGTGACAAGATTAGTAAATGCGTTGCGCCAAATGCTAATTATATTTAAGTAAACAAGAGCAGATATATGACTACTTCTCAGAAGATTCCCAAAGAAATACGATCCTGGTCCGGATGTCGCCAAGTGTAACCTCCCCACAGAAATATATGTCAATGATAATAAAAAAATGAGCCAAATGTTGACTCCCCACAAAATATCGTTAAATTGAAATGAATCCAAGCGTAATCTCCTTACACAAAAATTAAAGAATAATAATGGCCCAAATGTAAACTCCCCACAAAATTAAGGAATGAAGATTGATCGTAAACCCACAATAATATTAATTAACTAATGAACCATGAACCGTATCTAACATCTCAACAGAAATAATAATATCTGGTAAATTTTATAAGGGCAGCAGCGCTGACCTTCGGCCCTGTGAAATAATTAAACTTGATAAATTTTATAAGGACAGCAGCGCTGACCATTCGGCCCTGTATTCTGAATAAAAAAGTAAAAATTCTTACCTCAATAAAAACTGCATCTATATCTGCTCTTATTTATCGACACAGCTTCATGCAATGCTGGCGTATATTTAATTTTGATTCTTGGAGGAAATGCATAGGAAATATTCTTTAAATTGAAATGAGAGTTTTTCTTTAAAAGAGTTACTTTATAAAAAAGTTATTATTGGGGCATTTTTTGAACAAATAAATTACAATTAACATACATTATTAGATGTGCGCAATGCTGCGTCTTTACCTTCTACAACAATACATATCGTCACGAATCGTGACCAGAGTCGCGAGAAGAGCACGCCGCCGACGCATACCGACTTCTGCTCAGTACAACCGTCCACTCGCTACTACTGTCGACTGACTACTACTGCAGACTCGCGCAGACAAGCGCAGACTGACTTCTATTGCCGACTCGCTACACACAACAACTGTTCCTGCCGACTCGCAACACGCAACTGAACACTCGCGCGGTCAAGGGCAGACTAGCAACGATAAATAACTCTCTGGTCAGAGATTCTGTCATGCCTCCATCGCTGGTAATGAATACATACGTGTTTCATAGCCCTCCACTGGGGGGGCAAAAATTTGGCAGCGATGGTGAGTCATTTGGACTTTCCATGAGCAACAAATTTTTGTTAACTAACTAACTTTACAATCACAGAATATACAGATATATATATGTAGAACATGAAGTAAATATAGTGCACATGCACCGAGTACAGAACACATCAGGTAATGACAAAATATATATACAATGAGTACAAAACAAATTAACAAATGACATAAGTGCACTTGCACTGTAGTTCAGAACATATCAGCAAATGAAAAAATGTATAGATCATGAATACAAATCATGTTAGCAAAAATGATTTTCACTATGTTACAAGAATTAGGATAGGAAAGGGAAGGATTACATCATGGTTGTAGCACTTTAGGTTGCACGCAGCTGCACTGAAGTCCATATCTTTCTGCAGAAGCACAACACCAAGTGAGACAATCTGAAGTTCTTTTTCCAGAAGTATCAATCAGCGTAGCCAAGACACTGAAATGTCGTAGTAATATTCCATGTTATCTTTTTGGTGGTACATTAGGTACACCAAACAGTGGGACCATAGTAGCATCTCCATCGCTCACGGTGGTGGACAGCACGTCGTGTCAACACCACGTTCTTGTAAGGTCCACCAACGTAAAATTAGTGCAAAAACCAAATATAGTGCTCCATGATCATGAGGATATACAGGACAAACGGATGTTGCAGTAATTCCAGGTAATTAGGTCAGAAGGTGAAGGACATTAAGTCACATACTATTCTTCATTGAGAATTACAGTAATAGTTGGTGGCACTCATTGCCCAGTTATTGAACATTTCTGTACCATGTATGTAGTATTACAGAATAATGTTCATGTGTTGTTTTACAGAGGACATTGGCACTCACTGCCTAATTACAAACCATCAGATGTCATCATTGAAAACAGGAGCTAATAAATGACATAGTATTATAGAATAATGTTCATCAGTCGTTTTACAGAGAACATTGGCACTCATTGCCTAATTATAAACCATCAGAGGTCATCATTGAAAATGGGAGCTAATAAATGACATAATATTACAGAATAATGTTCATGAGTTGTTTTACAGAGAACATTTGCACTCATTGCATAATTATAAACCATCAGAAGTCATCATTGAAAACAGGAGTTAATAAATGACATAGTATTACAGAATAATGTACATAAATCGTTTTGCAGAGGACATTGGCACCCATTGCCTAATTATAAACCATCAGAAGTCATCATTAAAAACAGGAGCTAATGAATGACATAGTATTACAGAATAATGTACATAAATCGTTTTGCAGAGGACATTGGCACTCATTGCCTACTTATAAACCATCAGAAGTCATCATTAAAAACAGGAGTTAATAAATGACATAGTATTACAGAATAATGTTCATGAGTCGTTTTACAGAGAACATTGGCACTCATTGCCTAATTACAAAGCATTATATATATATAGCCTATATATATAAATACATTTTTTAAGCAATGCATTGCGTTGGGTAATTACTGAAGAATGAAAATATTTGCTTTTGAGTTGTTGCTGCAAATGAAGATGTGTAACGTCATTCGTCATGAGTCAGCTGTAGCAAGATTATGAAACAAGTAGAGTATATGTAATCACACTCATAAATGACATAGGTTTAATGAACAACTGCTTATAGCACATTAATTTCATAAATAATTTCTCCTGCAAAATACATAAATGGATTATTAAACTGAGAGAAGAAACGCATTTCATGCTGAAAAGTAGTGAACTTCGAATTAACAGGTAGTGAAATGTGTATAAAAAAAGGTGTTCTCTAGCTGTCCTTTCCAAAACCTTCAGTCATCATACTATGCAATATAACACGTACTGTCAAAACGAACTGCAACAAATACTTAAATAATTACATAGCATCTCTTAACTAACAGCAAATATATAAATTTCATCATTATTTTCATCTGCAAAGAAAAACTTCATTATCCATATCACCATAACTCCATTATTATCATCACCTGTAAAGAAAACCTTCATTATCCATAGTAGCATACTCTTCATCATTATTTATCACCATTCATTATCATCTGCAAAAAAGTCGCTTCAATATTCATTATACAACTATTCTTTATTTCTAGCATATTTCATCACTAAAACTAGGATGTGTAGTTCTGTCTGACAGCCTGCATCAATCGCCTTGTATTCTGAAAGAAAAATTAGTTAAGACTGCTATTCTGCAATGTGCATAGTATATTCTTGTCAATGCTTGTTAATCCTGATCTGTTTACTCCTCCTCATGAGGTTTTTTTTTTTTTTTTTTTTTTGCATCTTCTTTCGTTCATTCCTAAGGTGAAATTCCCATTTCTATTTAATTTATTTCGTTTACACGTTATTTCTTTCTGAAAATGATGAACAAAGATTAATGTCTTGCATTTAATTCATATACCCACTAGATAAAAACTGGTTTATAGTAACATAATTGAGCATACAGCATAGCATCACAGAAAACGTAATATGTCAAAAACATAGATAGTGTTCAGAGGCAAAAATGTACCCAGTGTATCACAATGTAGCAGCAAAAAAAAGTAAAGTAGTCACGATGTTGAGATATCATAAGGCAAAAATGTCCAAGTCAACTCGTGTTTGCTATATCTTAACTATTTCATAGTGCATACAAACAAAACAGGAAAACAATCGTACATACATAAAAATGATGACAAGAAATGTGACTTTCTTTGTGTTCAGCTTGTATGTTGTGTAGTTAATAGAGGCGAGAATTAAAGACTTTAATGGAGAGAGAATTTAATAAAATTAATATGTCACTAGATAAAATTGCATAATTATTCATAAGATACGTAAGTTTATCTGGAAAAAAGTGCACGGTCTGATGTGTAAAGACAAGAAGAGCGACCTGCTAACCTTACCTTGCCGGGCACTTGCCAAGAAAAATACGACAATCATCAGTAAGTATTCATGTGAATATAATTGCATAAGTGGTCATAAAAATTAGCAAATGGCATTACAGCATGTTAAATCATAAAGTATCTTCATTCAATAAAAGGTTTGATATTCGATATGTGGTGGTTTCCTTTGGTTTTTCTGGTTCTCAAAGTTTCGACGTGTACAACATTGGGGTGAGGAATGCTGCGAATCCGATATGGACCTGCGTATAGAAGTTCAAATTTACTGCATTTACTCTTTCCTTTGTTGGATAAATAGTGTGTACGTACTAATATCTTCTGTCCAATGTGAAAGTCACGGCGTGTACAAACCTGTTTTTGCTGTCTTCTCCGGCGCTCTGCGGCACGTTTGATGTTGTTCAGAGCAATGTCAATTATTTCATGGTGTCGTAGTCGACGAGATGTAGGAAAGTTTACTAATTCTTTGATTTTGTTAGGTGGTGCAACATTTTTCAGTATAACAGACGGAGATAGCATAGTGGATTCATTTGGTATGGAATTAATTACATCCTGGAATGACAGTATGTGTGTGTCCCAATCAATATGTCTTTTATGGCAGTATATTCTACACAGTTTACCAATTTCTTTCATTAATCGTTCACAAGGGTTCGAAGAAGCATGGTACCTGGATATATAGATCGGGGAAATGTTTCTAGCTCGTATCATACGTGTCCATATAGCAGATCGAAACTGTGATCCATTGTTGGAAATTACTTTCAACACATGCCCTACATGAAATAGAAAATGTTTTACAAGTGCTTTCGAAACAGTTTTAGCAGTAGCTTTGCGTAACGGAGTGAATGTTAAGAAAACATTTTGAAGTGAGTTCAACAGCGACAAAGATGTAGCAAAAACCTCTATTAGTTCTGGGAATCGGACCAAAAATGTCTACAGCGGCCATATGTCTTAATTTAACAGGTACAATGGGATGTAATCGAGGAATATGTGAAATCCTGTCTGATTTAGCTTTCTGGCAGATTTTACATGACGCTAAAACTCGTCGAATACGATTCTCCATGTTCGTAAAATAACAATTCTGTCTCAGTATAAGAAAACATTTTCTGGCTCCGTAATGTGCGTAACTTATATGAGTATACCAGATTAATTTGTTAACAAGTTCATCAGGAATGCATAATAACCAATTGTTGCTGTCAGGATGAGAGCGGCGAAACAGAATGTCATTGCATACAGTGTAATGGTTTCTAATCGTAACATTTTTCCTATCTTGCCAGAGGTGTTTAATCTCTTTCCACACGTTGTCTTTATTCTGCTCTTGTGCTATGTCCTGTAATGACGACGAAATAAAATTTTCAAATGCAACTTGTTGAATGTACATGACGCTGAAATTTGCTTTGCAGAAGTTGGTTGCGATGTCTTGCTGATTGTTGCTAAGTGAACGAGATAGTGCGTCTGCTACAACATTTTGTGTGCCGGGAATGTGAACAATTGTAAAATTAAATTCCTGCAAATAAAGTTTCCATCTGCTTAATCTGTCGTGAGTAAATTTAGCCGAAAGTAAAAACTGTATCGCTCTGTGGTCTGTGTAAACGGTGGTATGTCTTCCATAAAGAAAATGCCTAAATCTCGTAAAAGCCCAAACAACACATAATGTTTCAAGTTCTGTAACGGAATAATTACGTTCAGCAGGTGACAGAATGCGACTTGCAAATGCGATGTTTTTAATTACCATACAAGCATCTTCTTCAATTTCCTGAAAAATATGTACGCCTAAAGCGGTGTTAAAACTGTCGGTGGCAACGGAAAAATTTCTAGTAAGATCTAGGTGCGATAAAAGTGGGGCATTCAACAAGGCTTCTTTCAGGTTCACAAATTCAGAATGTGCTTGCCTATCCCAGGACCAAATAGTGTTTTTACCTGTCAATTGACATAATCTAGGAGTGTCTAAAGCAGAGTAATGAATAAATTTACGAAAAAAGTTAATTAAACCCAAAAAGCTGCGTAGTTGTTTTTTCATCGTAGGAATAGTAATGTCACGTAAAGCTTGAAGTTTTTCCGGGTCAGGCGCAATGCCTTCTGCTGAAATTACATGTCCAAGAAATTTTATAGAAGTTTTACCAGAGTACGATTTACTGAGATTAACTGTAAGTCCTTGTGCAAGAAAAGTTTGCAACAGTTGTTCAAGAATCAGATTGTGTTCAGACCAGTTAGCTTCTGCAATAAGAATGTCGTCTACGTACGTTGTGATTCTAAGTTCTGTCGGAAGTATTGTGTTCAAACCGCGAATAAAAGCTGCAGAAGAAATTGTTAAACCGAATGGTAATTTACAAAATTGATAAGTCACCAAAACAGAGAAATGCTGTGTACTTTCTGCAGTTCGGATGGAGCTGAATTTGCCAAAATCCAGATTTCAAATCTAATGTAGAATAAATAGCAGTACCGTGAAATTTCTGTAGAAGTTCTTCTAGTGTCTGTGGGCGGTCTGTTTCATTAATAATAATGTCATTAATATGACGCGAATCAAGTACGAGGCGAAGTTATAACACTCCCGTCTGCTACTACTGTACCATAACCTCAATGCTAGAGACAGGTTGTGACATAAAACTATTTTGTAAAAGCAACTATGGCACAAAGCAACAGAGCAGTGTTACCCTCTGAGAGGAATTTTGTTATGTTGACCGTGTTGTACCTAACTGAGGTGGCTTATCGGAAATGAAAGTCAGAATTACGTAAATATTCGAACGGTAACAAACAAGATTTTTGCCTATCTGCACTGTTCAACGTATAAAGAAAACGGTCGCCAGCCTAACTAGGCAAGAGAATGATTAACATTCTCGTATAAGAATGTAGGTATAAGTAACTATAACGGACAAACACAACCTAGACTTGGCCACACGCGAGTGCAATGAACTCTTACACACATATGTTTTAAGATTGAAGCTAACAACTGGAGCAGCACAAACTATTTGCAAAATTATAAGAGATACCGAAACACCCTATTACTTTCAGGCTTACATAAAGTGAATGGTCTTTATAACATTACTATTAATATGCACTTCTAATACACAAGATACACAAACACTTAGCAAACATGAGTATATAACGTTTCACAACTGCAGCTTTCTCACTTTTACTACAGCGAAACACAATACTGACCAAATTGCAAGAAACTGACTCACCTTTTAGAATTTACTACAGACAACAATGTGATCATTTGCTTTATAAGCCTCAGTCTTAAGAACTTTTAATTTTGAAGTTAGCAACAGAACTTTAAATAGCAGTTTTAATAGGAAAATTATTTTCAGCAAATAACATTTACTTTAACTCACTACTCACTCTCTTGCCACATTAACTTTAACTTTCTTTTTACTAAGTTCAAGAGACATTAATTAGCAAAACTCTAGGCTTTAATTTCTTTTAGTAAGGACACTCGGATATCACTTTAATTCAAACGGGGAGGAACCTGAGAGGTGTTACGATAAGGAGAAAAATCAAGGTAGGTGCATAAATTCAGATATAAATTACCTTATATTTGAGCACAATAGCACATCCATTAATCTGATCCTTCACTGTACATCATTATAGCATTACGATGCAATGATTGCGCAATGTGGTGGCAACTGCACGTTGGTAGGTGGAATTGCAGGTAGAATTGCTGGACTCAGTCATTTCTTGGTGGCGATGATAGATGCAAATTCCAGAATAGTTCCAGCTATTTATCCATCCATGCGAGGCATTGGAAAGTAGCAGAAAAATCCTCTCTCGGAACCAGCACAATATGCATCTTTTACATGGCAGTGCACGGTTTGGACTCGTCTCCGACTCGTAGCTCGTCTCCGACTGACTATCAGTTCCACCTTTTCCACCTAGGCCAACCAAAATTTGCGCGCGTTACACAGTTCCGTTCCCGAGGGGAACCACACTACCTTTTACATACAAACTAACTAAGAACCCTAAGTGAAGATCAGCGGTTTACATAACAGCAACCAAATACATTAAATAAAACAGAACATTTGCACATATTGACGTTTCTACCAAAAATTGTTCACACAAAATTACAATCATATACAGTAAGTTTTGTTCCCTCCAAATGGGACAAAGAATATAAATTGCAGATACACTACTTTGCATTGAACCAAAACATGACGTCAAAGTTTGTGCACAGAAAGGAGTATACAATTTTGTGTTATCTATTCAATCAAACACATTTACAGAAGCACAGCAATGTAACATTAAATGAAACAAAAGCAAAATAAATCAGTACAGCATTAGAACTATGGTGTTACAAAGTGAGCCATCCTTTTTCTTAACAATATGGAGCGGGTTTATATACGGACTAACTGCCGGTTCAATAATTCCTTGGTCAAGCATAGCTTGCAATTCTTTCTTAACTTGTTCTCTATGAATATATGGAATGGGATAATGCTTGGCTTTAAATGTGTCGTGCTGTTTGACTTGAAATTCATACATAAAACTGGACATAGTACCAGGAACGTTGTCAAAAACTGGAGCTTGCTGTAAAAGAATTTTGTGTAGTTGCGTGCGCTCGTCGTCTGTATTTGCACTACTCTGTTTAACTTTATCATAAATCGTCTGTATTACGTCATAGTCGGCTTCGTCTGGAGTATTATAGTTGTGTACGTACGTATCTGGGAAAAATGTGGAATTACAGTCTATGTTACGTGATGCGTAAATGACCTCTGTACGGTTAATTGTTTCTTCTTCTGCAGATAAAGAGTGCTGAAATTCTAAAGCTAGTTGTACATTTTCATCCTTCAACATTAAATATGAATTCTGAAAGTCAATAATGGCATCGTGTTGTACCAGAAAATTCGTACCTAAAATAATGTCTGTCGCCAATAAGGGAACAATCCAAAAATTTGAGTGAAATGTATGACCTGCAATACAAAATGATAAATCTGTCTGTAAATTTACGTCTACTCCTTTACTCGATACTGCTCCTTTTACTTTCATTTTGCCTAATGGTAACGTAGGATAGCTATTCTCTTTGTTACACTCATTGAAAGTTTCTTCATTTATAACTGACATAGGTGATCCAGAATCGATTACTGCCAAAAATTTCGATGATCCAATTTTAATTTCGATGACAGGGTGTGTAATGGTTTTTGAACAACTGGTCTTTCCTGGAAAAGAGTGTCTCGGATGTCGTCAAAAGTAATAACATTTTCATGAACAACATTCTGTGTGTCTGAGGTATTGCTTACGTTGCTGGAAGATGCAACTTGTACTGAATCTAGTCAAATTCTATCTGACGTGTTATTATTTTCAGGAGGATGCTGTGACATTTCGACTATTTGAACTGTTCTGTTATTTCTTCCAGACGTATTACGTTCTGGATGATATCTACTGTCTGGTTCATTCATGAGAATATGTTCTTGCGGATGACTCTGCTGTTGGTAAGACCGACTGTTATTAAATGTATGTTGATAATTGTGCTCATTGTTTTTACGTCTGTCGTGATAGTCATTCCTATACGGTGCATTGCGATAGGAATTGAAATACTGTGTTTTCTGTACGTAGTTATTTCTTTGCTGCCGTGCGTTACTATTTGTTGGAGCTGAGACTATACGTGCATGCGGCGAAACATTAAAGCCTGACTGACCTTGCACACTGCATTGTTGTTTAGGTATGCTAACCGGCTGGCTTTGATGCTGTTGCGGAGAAAAACGTCTATTGTTACTAAAATGTGCTTCTTCTTGCTGATAATTTTGTCGATACTGATAATTAAAATTTTGCCTGTTATTAGGATTCTGGTGATTGTCGTCACTGAAGCATCTATTAGCTTTGCTATTGTAATTGCGTGGCTGATCGTAATTGCTGTATGTTTGTTGACCTTGGTTATAATAAGAAAAATTTTTGTTTATAAAGGAATAATCCGATTGCTGCACTTCCAAAAGCTGTAACAGATCTCTGAATGCCGAAATATTTTCTTTTTGCTGACCCGTTAAAAGTGACACTCTTAATGATCGTGGCAATTTAGATATACATAATTGTATAAGTGCAGATTCACTGTATGGTTCACTTAAGTACTGGTTTTGTTGGACCATGTGCTCAAAAAATTGCGTGATACTGGGAAAATTTGAGTTCTCATAATTCGGTAAACTAATTAATTGATCCTTAATTCCGCGCTGTGTCGTCTTCGACCAGTACGCTGACAGAAAAGCATTCTGAAATTCATCTACCGAGTAGCATTGTCTCGCAATCGGTCTCATACGAGTTGCCAGTTCACCTTCCAAAAAACTGCAAATAAATTCAAGTTTATGTGTTACAGGCCAAGTCGGTGGAAAAGCAAAGCTAAATTGTTGTATCCAATCCAGTGGGTGAATCTGTGTTCTGTCATTTTTAAATACTTTAAATTTTCTCACGGATAGAAAATGCTTATAATCAAAATTATCGTCTCTGTATGACGGAACAGGTTCAGGATTGTATGGGAATCTGTTTGACTGTGACTGTTCGGAATCTAACTCACGTACTCTCTGTAGATTACCTAAATTATACTGGCTGTGTGAGTGTGAGAAATGTTCGGAATTCGCCGTATGCTGTGACGTGTTATTAACTGAAATATTTTTTATCTCTGTTACCTCTTGCTGTAAATGTGACAATTTTCTACGTAATGTGTTATTAGACGAATCGATCTCATTGAGTGCCTACTGTAAATTTTGGAATTCAGGTGTTTGGTTAAACAAAATCGTTGCAGTATCGTCTGATTTGCTGTCATTATTACTTTCGATAACATCAATACGACTGGCCAATTCATCATATTTTTCAGTCAGTATTTTTACCTGATCGTCGTTTTTAGTGTCTGAAGCATTAATTTGTTTTTGTATTTTACATGTGGTTTCGTTCAGTTTTTTAACGTCAGCTTTGATGTCGTCGGAATCCTGTGTTAGTTTTAATTGTTTGAGTCTGTCTGTCACTGTCTGAATATGTACTGTGTGTGTATCTGTTTTTGATTTAAGATCAGAAATTTCATCACGCAATTCTGTGTTCAACCGCTTGATTGTATTAATTTCGTCCGATACAGTAGCAATATTGTTGTCTACGTATGTTTTTGCTTTCGCAAACAATTTACGTTTATCTTCCTGCCTCTGTGCGGTGATTGTTTCCATGACTTGTCGTTTTATTTTATTCTGATCCTGTATAAATTTACGGAAACGCGTATCACTGTTTTGTAGCTGATGATTAAAACGTTCGTCAATTTGACTATTTTGTTGGTCGAATTTCGCGACTACCTTTGCATCCAGTGTGCGCGAAAATTCTGCTGTCATGAATTTAAATTCGTCGCGTAATTGTGTTGCCTTTTCAGAGCATTGTTTACCGTCTGCACTAATTTCGTCTCTAAGTGGTTCTGTTGCAGCTGTTTGCATATCCCTTAATTCTTGCGCAACAGATCTAATTTCTTCGCTACTTTTCCTAGCACAAGCCTCAATTTCCTCGCTTAATTGTTCCTTAGTATCATGACACTGCACGGCAATGGCTCTAATCTGTTGACTAAGCTGTCTCGAATTGTTGTCTAGTTTTTCATTAAGGTTGTCATGTTTTTCATTAAGTTGCTTGAAATTTTCATTAAGTTTGTCTTGTTTTTCATTAAGTTGTTTGAAATTTTCACTATTTTGTTGTTTGAGATTTTCACTATTTTCATGAAGTTGTTTGAAATTTTCCCTAAATTGTTTGTTATCTTCACTCTGTTGTTTAAAATTTTCACTAAATTGTGGCAATATTGCCATAATTTGATCCAAGCCACTATTACCTACTCTATTCTCTGTGCTGTTCGATGGCGTAACTGCAATTGTCACGTTTTGTGTATCCATTTTCATATTCTGTGATTCACAAAAAGGTTTGCCCATCGGATGCACACTGTTAGTCACTATATCGGAATAAAATAACTCTGTCGTACTCTGATTACACTGTTCATTTACGTTAGAAAAATCTGTCCGTTCGTCATGTAAATTCTGCAAACCGGGTGTGTTAAGCTGGGCAGCGCTCATTGCAACAGAACGCCCCTCGTCATCAATTGTCGTCAAATTAACAGAGGACACAATTGAATTCGTTTGTTCATTATTAAGATAAAAATCATTATTAATGGTCGGTACGTACTGACTCTCAGTAAACGGAGGATTGTCATCATTACACAGTGTGTCACAAGTACTATCGTTCAAATTATTAGAATCAGCTATTTCATTCATTACACATCGTGATGTACTGTTAACAGTTTTTCGCTGCATTTTTCTCAAAACAAATTAATCACAAATGAAATAAGCACAATGCAAAAAGCAACAAACGCAAATACATCAAGGAGCAACGAATTGCCGATGATCTGTGAAAGAAAGTGACAAGATTAGTAAATGCGTTGCGCCAAATGCTAATTATATTTAAGTAAACAAGAGCAGATATATGACTACTTCTCAGAAGATTCCCAAAGAAATACGATCCTGGTCCGGATGTCGCCAAGTGTAACCTCCCCACAGAAATATATGTCAATGATAATAAAAAAATGAGCCAAATGTTGACTCCCCACAAAATATCGTTAAATTGAAATGAATCCAAGCGTAATCTCCTTACACAAAAATTAAAGAATAATAATGGCCCAAATGTAAACTCCCCACAAAATTAAGGAATGAAGATTGATCGTAAACCCACAATAATATTAATTAACTAATGAACCATGAACCGTATCTAACATCTCAACAGAAATAATAATATCTGGTAAATTTTATAAGGGCAGCAGCGCTGACCTTCGGCCCTGTGAAATAATTAAACTTGATAAATTTTATAAGGACAGCAGCGCTGACCATTCGGCCCTGTATTCTGAATAAAAAAGTAAAAATTCTTACCTCAATAAAAACTGCATCTATATCTGCTCTTATTTATCGAGACAGCTTCATGCAATGCTGGCGTATATTTAATTTTGATTCTTGGAGGAAATGCATAGGAAATATTCTTTAAATTGAAATGAATGTTTTTCTTTAAAAGAGTTACTTTATAAAAAAATTATTATTGGGGCATTTTTTTGAACAAATTAATTACAATTAACATACATTATTAGATGTGCGCAATGCTGCGTCTTTACCTTCTACAACAATACATATCGTCCCGAATCGTGACCAGAGTCGCGAGAAGAGCACGCCGCCGACGCATGCCGACTTCTGCTCAGTACAACCGTCCACTCGCTACTACTGTCGACTGACTACTACTGCAGACTCGCGCAGACAAGCGCAGACTGACTTCTACTGCCGACTCGCTACACACAACAACTGTTCCTGCCGACTCGCAACGCGCAACTGAACACTCGCGCGGTCAAGCGCAGACTAGCAACGATAAATAACCCTCTGGTCAGAGATTCTGTCATGCCTCGCCATCGCTGGTAATGAATACATACGTGTTTCATGTTTTACAAACTAATACCAGTAGGAATGGCGATTTTAGATATTTCAAAGCCTCATATTTTAGACTGTCATTATATCATTATGAACATGTACCAAACAAGTCTCCAGCAAAGCATGTAAAACTGTAATGAAGTGATCATATGGTATTGGTAGCCAAGATTCACCCCCGTATAAGTTCAGCCAGAGAATTGCAAATTGCAACCCTTTTCAGCTGACGCCAAATTAGGCGACTCACGTGTCGATGATGGTACAAAGGTGATGAGGACAACGCTAGGATTGCTGATATTTTTAAAATTATCCAGAATCTGGTACATCGATATTTAAAAAATATTATCATCAGCTCTGGATATTACAAAAAGTAACGATATATCGAGGGAAAAATATCACCATACCTATGTGTAAAAGTATCAGTTGCACATCGTAAATATGCTGCAGGTTTTAAAGCTATACATTTAAGTATTGATTTATTTTCAGATATTCTGTACATCAACAAGCTAGTAGCCTGCCTATCCGCCTTAGAGCAGGAATTGCAAGGAAAATAATGCACATTCATGCTTGTCGATAACCACTTTGCTAACACTGGTAACTGTATGTAAGTGCCTAGGTTTCGTCACATATCAGATTTGTCCCGTATACTTCATATCGAAATCGCTCTGAGCACTATGGGACTTAACTGCTAAGGTCATCATTCCCCTAGAACTTAGAACTACTTAAGCCTAACTAACCTAAGGACATCACACACATCCATGCCCGAGGCAGGATTCGAACCTGCGACCGTAGCGGTCGCGCGGTTCCAGACTGTAGCGCCTAGAACCGCTCGGCCACTCCGGCCGGCTACTTCATATCGACTTCCCTGTATTTTTTTTTTCATTTCTGACAACATCAGCGACATAGCAGTTGTAGTGTCAAAATTGAGTACTGAAGCTAAACGTTGCTGTTTCTTTGCAAAAACAGACATAATGTCTGATGGGATACCGCAATCACTTGTTATACAATGTTACTTATAATTCTTCATGATTGCAAAAATGTTTATTAACATGACTGGTTTCGGTTCCTCTTGAACAATCTTCAGATCTGAAACGTTAATGATACTAATTTAGTATTTCACATATGCAAAACTGATTTCATCCTGTCCGATCAACAACAAATGTACCAGAACGTACGTGCAATTTCGGTTACACAGCAACCTTCGCATGCTGCATCAGATCAAATTGGTTGGCAGAATTCACGTTATCTACATTAGTTATAAAACTATTACCGATAGGTGGCGTCTGGTACATTTTTAGAGATAAAAGTAAATTACAAAAATCTACTCAATACAGTATATGTAATGTGACAAATGCACCAGACGCCACCTGTTGGTAATATAATATATATACTTTATAATTAATATAAATGATGTGCATTCTGCCAGCCAATTTGATATGACGCAGCTTGTGAAGGTTGCCGTGTGTGGACGGGTTACTCCTGTAACCGAAATTACAGGTACGTTCTGGTAAATTTGATGTTGATCCTATAGGATGAGAAAAGGTTTGCATTTGTGAAATAGTAAATTAGTATCATTATCGTTTCAGATGTGAAGATGGTTCTAGAGGAACCGAAACCGGTCATGTGAATAAACATTTTTGCAATCAAGACGTATAGTAAGTAACATTGTTGTTGTTTCTGCTGGTAGCCTCGAGCGCAGATTACGTCAGTAATCCCCGTCACACGTCTTCACCATCCGTAAGGGCCAGTTTTGGCGTTTAGATTTTTGTTTTTTTGCAGAATGCCCAAGTGAAGAAACAAAAGAAACAGCACACTAGTTGCATTAAAACTGCTTTTTAACGCTACTGGTATACTATTTCTTCGCATCGGAAAACTTGTTACTCCATTCACACTGCTATCACCCTGCGCAATCTGGCTTCTTCTTTTGTGTCACATATGCTTCCTTCACAGAGTCAGAAGAGGAAGCCTGGACGTGATGAAATCTCAAAAAGTAGTGAGACTCCTTCACACAATGAAAGTAAAATTATGTTCTACTACAACTTCAAAAGAACACCTTCAAATATTTACCAGAAATTGTAAAAAAGTAATGCAAAATAAAAATAGTGGTCTTCGATATTGCTGTTTTGACATCGATATTTCGAAGTATCCGTGGGAAAATTGTCGCCAACATATATCGATACTTTTTGGAAAAATATCGATTTATCATCTGCAGCCCTACACAACACAACACCCCATCCACAAATGGAGTGATTCTCCGACCCGGCCGGGAATCGAACACAGGTACACATCAGCTTTTTCATGTAAATAATACATATAATATGCCAGTTGTAAACAGGAGATACTATTACTGAGAGGTAACTTAAATTCTGAACCTATTTCTGAATTCAACGCTCAATGAGCTAAAACGTATGCACTCAAAACGGAATTAGGACGCGTAATCATTTGATAATGGTGACTTCCTTAGATTAAATGCATGAGGCAGTCCTTACTTTCGTAATTGGCAGCACTATGGAGCAAAAATTGTTGAGTTAAGTTGTCAGTTGTTGTGGTGCTGATTTCATGGTTGTTGCTATTTAGAAGACAGTTTGATTCATTAAACAGGTGCTCTAAGGGTGTTTTACCTTTAATGTGACATTAAATAATAATAATTTTCATGTATTCATATTTGCATGCTAGCTTAAGAAGTGATCTTTCACTAAGAACAGCTGTGAATGTTAAGTTCTTGCTGGAAGGAAAACAGTATTCACAGCGTGTTGAAGCAAATAGGTTACAAATTTTTCATAAATCCGTAAGACACATTTACCAGGGAGAAAAACGGTTCCTCGACTTCAGTTCTGCAAGACAAGGTGAGTGTGGACTCAAGAGTAAACTAACTCAACTCAAAGTTATCCAGATTACGACAGACAACAGAAGAGTTACCAGTCGAGATTCATACAAGTCTTTGGAGAAGTATTGAGTAGATGTATGTGCCTCCATGGTTCTCGGAAGTCTTATTAGTGGAGAGCTTGCGGCTCGATCTCCAACAAAAGAAAGAAAAACTTAGGCCTGCAATGGTTGCAAAACAGTCTTAAGTTGGCTCTGTAGTCAGAAGTCACTATGGAGTTTATTGGAGAGAGGTAATCTGTATGTTAAAATCTCTTTAAAAGGTAATTTTTTAATTTCAACACAATTCTAGCAAGAAGGCATATAGAGAGATTTTCCTATTTTCGGTACTGATCATATGAGTGTGTAGCATTCGGAATCATGGCTCTACTATGAATAAACTGTTCTTTGTTTTCAGGTCTGTTTTCTGATGAGTCCATATGTTCCACATGTGAAGAAAGTAGACAGTATGTATGAAGAATAGGTGAAGAAGAATTTCCTGAGCACTGTATATCACAAGCCATAAAACACGCCCATCAGTTGTAGTGTGGAGTGTCACGTCACCGAAGTACACAGGCCCTCTCGATATTGTTGAATGCTCTATGAATCAAATTCAATGCAGCTAATTTTCTAACAAAGAGACTTTTACCTAGATGAAGGAAAGGTTTCCTGGTGGCGAGTTTGGGTTCAATAGTATTGACGCGCCCTTGAACATGTTAATATCAGTTTTTATTTAAGGAGTTCTTGCACAGTTCATTTGTAATTTTTAACATTAGTATTAACGTGTGTGAACGAGTGATGCGAACTTTGTTCCAGAGATGTCTGCATTGTTAAGGCCTACTTTGAAACACTTCATGGTTCGGCGAATATAGTCGTATTTATCACTCCACTCTCCACTCTGATTTACGGAATTGTTTTGCATGAAAAATAATGGAAGAGTAAAGCATAAAAATAACTCCAGAATAGTGGTCCTGTAGGAGCATAGAAAATGCGAATATATCCCTGTTTATTTAAAAGATTCTGACTGGAAAGTGGGGTACCGGCTACTTCATTCTACATTCCTCAGTACAAATATTTTCTCAAAAATTTTGGCATACGAACGTTTCGCAGATTTTGACAAACTCCTACAACCTCTCCCACCAGCTTTCGTAACTGTAATTCATTCATACCCACTAGTTCATCGCTGTAAGTCGGTCATATACATCCACACCCAGTTTCTTTTTCTCACTCACTCATTAACCCCAACTCATTGACATTATCTCTTTGTTTCTCTCTGTCATTTTCTTCTGCGGAACGATCACAGTCCCCATCGTTCTGTCGTACTATTGCAGTCCGCTCTCATTGCCAATGTCTCGCTCTTACTCTCTCTTACCGCTAATCTCTCGTTCTCTCTTTCCTACTGCTGCTGTCTTTTCCCTCTGTCACTGTCTCTCTCTTCCTCATTATCACTTGCTCTCATCCACTTCCACCTTATCTCTGTCTTTATTTCTCCCCCTCCCTCTGGCACTGTCTCGTTGACTCTTCTCTTGCCACGCGGGGTAGCCGCGAGGTCTCAGGGGTCTTATCACGGCCCGAGCGGCTCCCCACGTCGGAGGTCCGAGTCCTCCCTCGGGCATCGGTGTGTGTGTCGCCCTTAGCGTAAGTTAGTTTAAGTTAGATTAAATAGTGTCTAAGCTTAGGGACCGATGACCTCAGAAGTTTGGTCCCATAAGAACTTACCACAAATTTCCAAATTTTTTACTCTTCTCTTAGCGCCATTCTGTCATTGTCAACTATGTTAAACTACCACTGCGGCCCTGTCTTCACAGTGTCATTGTCTCCTTCGCTCTTTGTATAACACAACCACCGTCTGACATTTTCCAGTATTTACTGCTTTTCCCTGTCTTTGCCACTGCCACTGTCTTCTTCTCTCTCAGCCTAAAAAAGTGCGAATATCATAGCATGCCAAATTTTTCTGTAAAATTTTTATAGGTGCTGAGGAAGGTAGAATGAGGGAGCTGGGTGGCATCCCACTTTTCAGTCAATCTTTTAAATTCACAGGAAATTAGTTCGTATTTTTCGTGCATCGATAGGAGCATTTTTCCGCTGGTTCTCTTCTTTTCACTGCTGTAGCATGGCATGTAAACCACATGAAAGGAAATGTATTGATCATTAAAGTTTAGATATCTTATTTATGTGAAACTGAAATAACGCAAAACTAATTTTAGGCCTCAGACCGATTTTAGATGCAAAAAAAAAAAAAAAAAAAAAAAGATGTTGCATTTGCGTCAGTACTACAACATGTGATTTCCAGATAATAATGAAGTCACTTTAAAGCATATTTCTCCATGCTATGTCACTTTATAAACTACTTTGTCGCCTCACGTCAGATTTTACGTTCGTATTTTACACGTACAAGTAGGATAACTTTGAACCTCTGTATCTCGCAAAGCTATAAAGATATGACGAAAATGTTCAAGGTTGTCTGAAATAGTATTGTTGGGAATATATCGTTAAAATTGCAGCCATTTGCTGTGTATAGCCAACTTGAAATATGTCTCTGGGTTTGGTATCCAAAAAACAAGTTTTTGGGCTATTTTCGATAACGGAAATTTTTTTTTAAAACTCTGAGATAGCTTTTCTAGATAAAATTAGAGCAATTTGCTACGGTTATTAATTTTTTAGATTCCACCTCATGTAAGATTTTACGTGTAGGAGTAGGGTAGCTCTGAACCTATGTTTCTTGGAAACAGATAAAGATATCAAGAAAATCTTCAACGTTGTTCGAGATCGGGATCTTAGAAATATGTTGTAAAAATTTCAGCCATTTGATGTGCATATCCGTCTTGGAATCCTCGGCTGGGTTTTGTTCCGCTGGTGAAGGCGAAAAGACAGTAAAAGACCGTTTTTGTGGGACTTTGCGAGAAACTCGCTCCGTAAGTCCCATAAAGCCCACCGTAGACAACATTAAATGCAAAGATAACCAATTGATTTGCTCCATTTGCCTAAGGAGGAGGAACTGCGTAACATTCGCAATTTGATCCTTTATTGTAGGATGCTGTCGCATGCATACCGATGAAACTGAAATAATTTTTTGATCGGTCTGTCGATTTCGGATGTCGTTCACATCTTCATACATAAAGCCCTAAGTGTATGGTTGTAATTTCGTAACTTTTAGTTACCATTGCTACTTTAACAAGCGCATATGTTTATGTGTGTGTGTTTGTATGTGTTTGTGTGTGTGTGTGTGTGTTAATGTCTGTGTGTATGTATGTGTGTGTGCGAGAGTGTATTTCCTTTCTACTAATGGATATATATATTTCTCATAAATAATACAGACATTTTAGATATGGAAATAATGTAAGTTAAACCGTTATTGTCAGTATCTTCACATATTTGTCATATACAGTACAGACGTTTTCGGTGTGGAAACAATTGTGCTTTTCTTCTCGTAGTGAATTTCGTGTTCATCGAAATCTACTGTTTCACCCTTGTAAAAGGTCCATAAGGTTCCCTTTCCGTGCAGCGACCGTCGAATATAAAATTATAAAGAATGTAGCAACCAGTCGCGGAAACATAATTTATTTATCTTGTTGCAGATCGATTTCGACTGATATCAGTCGTCATCGTTGCATTTTTTCAACCGATACATTCCGTAATTAGAAGTACTGTCCTTGGCAGATTTCTATCACGATTTATTTTACAAGGAAAAAGCATAGTTACTGATGAGCACACATCAGTTCCATAACGGTAGATTTCATGATAGAAATCTGCCAAGGACGGTACTTCTACTTATGGCATGTGTCGTTTAGAAAAATGCTCCGATGATGACTGATATCAGTCGAAATCGATTTTCAAAAAGATAAATAAATTATGTTTCCGCGAGTGGTTGCTACATTATAATTTAGCCTTCATTACTGGCATGTTAATCTAATTAATTAAATGTCTTTCCAGTGAATAATAAGAACTTTATTGAAAGGAATTAGTAAATTTCTCATTACCAGCTGGAGCGCCATTTCATTTATTGAACATACAATTGCAGAATCAGGATCCCTGCCCCTATTCCCGCACCCGCAACTTCAAGAAACTAATAATAATTCTATCTCTTGCGTGATTTGCTGTGACAGTATTTGGTCCACCACGATGGAGGACCGTTACATGTTCTTGCTGCTGCCAGAAACCCACCTGCCTTCACGGTGCTCTCAGTTCTGTGAGTTCTGCGGTGTCTTTGGTGAGCAAACGGCACCACTAGCTACTCGCGGCTTCCGCCGTGTCCGGCACAGAAAACACAACGGACAGAATCCAAGTGCCTTACCGTACACTGCTCTGGAAAACTTAAGTGCGAGATGGATAAAGTAACAACATATCACGTACTCGGTGGAAATGAATGGAAGTGCTGGAGCATGTTGTTAGAGGTCTCCCAGTTGTGGATAGAAAGCCGGCGTCACATGGCATGAGGTCAGAGTCACTACAGCGCGAAATGGGACTGGTCCGGCAACAAGAGGTAGTTGAATGTACAGGTAAAAGCAGTGTGTGTCAGTCCGTGAGCAGTTACGGTACACTGCGGTGGTGTATTCCATTACAGTATGGCGCAGAGAAAAATTATGGAGAAATCGCGAGGGAAAGACACTACGGTGGTGTATTCCATTACAGTGTGGCGCAGAGAAAAATTATGGAGAAATCGCGAGGGAAAGAATCATCGGGAAACTGCAAGAAGACGATGTGCGACGAGTGGAGACCAGGAGTTTGCTATTGCTGACAGGATTGTTTTACGTGCATGGAGAGCGTTCCGAACCACAGGCACTGCTGCCTGTAGAAGAGGAGGTGATCGACCACTGTGAAATACGGCAGCAGATGGCAAGATTATGCAGCAAGTAGGAAACAACCCACATTAAACGACTGCTGCAATTGTAGTCATATTTAACAGGACAGCAAGGCACGCAATCTCACGCTCCACAGCGGGACGGGGCAGTATAGGCGTGGCCCCTTTGCCTGAAGACTACGTAGTAGGCTGTGTTCCATTGACCACTGAACATTGGCGGTTCCCCTTGCGGCGACCCAAGAGCACAGAGACTCGACCAATGAGTCGCTTCTTTTTCTCAGATCAGAGCAGATTAAATCTGAGTAGAGACTCTGGATGTAAGGTCATATGGTGGCAGGTGTGAACACTCAAGGCAACTATGAACATTGTCGAACTTGATCGTTTTGAAGGACCAGGTGGTGTGGTGTGACAAGGCGCAATGCTACATGGGCATTTTCAACACGATATACTCACTGGTCAGTGTTTCAGTGGTACTCCACTTCTTCCCCATGTGCGTCTTTTCAGAGGTGGGTTCAGTCCTGACTTCATTTTTATTGATGACAATGGGCGAGCCCAGCGTTCACTGTAGGTGGTGGAGCTCTTGGAACGAGGGGGTATTCGGCGAGTGGACCTTCCTGCCAGTTCTCCCAACCTTAATTCCATCGAACACGTATGGGATTTGTTGGGAAAATGTTACTGCAGCACGTGGATACGCACCAGCGACGTTCCAGCGGTTGTCAGCCATGGAACGGAATGCCCCTAACACAACAGCTTCTTACTTCGCGGCCAGCATGGGAGTGCGATGTAGAGCATGAATTGCTGCCTATGGTGATCATACACCCTATTAATAACAATGTTCCGCTTTTGGTAATGTCCTGGGGACCGTCATGAATGTCGGCGACTTCTGTGTAATTTATTGTCTTTGAATAAAAGTGTCGTTTGTATTCGTCTCTGAGAGTATTTCTTTCAGTTTATTTCTGCACAGTTCTGTAGCAGTTCTTCCATACATGGTCTAAGTTTCGTTGAGCTACGTCACTTCACAGTGCCACATCATATGGAAGTTATTTTCGTCTTTAAGTTTTGCACACCAGCATATCTTAATAATTGGGAGAGAGTACAGTTTCCCAAACGTCTAAGTCTTCAGTTCACCTTCCGTAATGTTTATTTCCCATGTTCCTCTCATTTAATATTGCTCTTTAGTATTAATTGTAATGCGCTTACAATGTGGTATGCTGAAGAGGTCCAGCTCCAGTCTGTTTCGTCAGTATCAAAACTTCCCACCTAACCGATGTTCCGGTACGAAACTGGTCCTCTTGGCCATTTCACAAAGTGAATAGTCAAGACGAACTTCTTATCAAGGTGACACATTGAAAAGTACTAATTTAGAGTATATAACGTAATCTGATTAAGCACTACTGATATGATTTCTGACTATGAATTATGTCAGCTCGATTTGAAATTATGTTATGGGCAACACCATTTTTATTTTTAGATTTCCGTACTTCAGTCGCTGAAACCGGAACTCTTACAGGATCACCCTTTGCCTGCCTGCTCGACTGTTGAGAACCCTTTTTCTCAGGAACAAGTAGGCGTACCAAGATGAAATTTATGTCATATACTAGAGTCCGTTGGCCCTTGGCAGTGTACGATCTGAAGATTCTACGTCAATGCAATCAAAAGATGTGATCATTCGTCTCACTCATTGTGATAGTCGCAGACACACTCATCAACACCTATAGAGTACTTCCCAGCGACCTAAAATCATGAAATTTGGTAAGAAGCAGGGTTTCACTGTACAAGTAAGACAAGAAATATGAAAATTGCTAATCAGAAATTATATCATAATAAAAAAATATTTTCTTGTGTTTCTTATGAACATATATGTCTGCCTGTCTGTAAAAACCATTTTTTCTCAGGAACGGGGGAACCTATCAATTTGAGATTTACAGGATGACAATTATTGAACTACACGAAGAAAACTTCAATTATTTACAAACTACGGTGTGCACACACTTTACTCAATTTGTAAACGTAACTACAGGTTTTCAGATTTAGGTCCTGACATGTTCGATATGCCTGCCATTATTGTCGATGATGTCGCGCAGACCAATAGCGAAATTCTGCATGACCCGCTAAAGTGTCAGAACATCGATGCTGTCGATGACCTGAATGGCTGTTTTCAGCTCAGCAATGGTTTTGGGGTTATTGCTGTTGTAACGGCGACCGGAACAGTGGCGGGGTTGAAATGACGGAAAATGCGGCAGGACCCGCGGAGCGGCCAACGAACAAAAAAACAACGGGAAAGGACGGACACGAGCAACGAAGGACCTTACGAGAACAATAAGAACGAAACAACAGAGCCAAGAAAACCTAACTAGACAACCACGTCCACTAGTAAACAAAACACGAAAGTAAATACGCTGTCTAATGCGAGGTGATATGTCCTGAAACGTACGGTAGGTTAGACTGGCAGGCTGATTTTTTTTTTCCTTTATTGATTTTCAATTCCCCCCCGAAGGGGGCGGGCTGGCAGCAGCTTAGTACGCTGCTCTACAGCCTACAGACTCTTTTAAAAACGGAAGAAGAAAAGAAACAAGAAAAAAAAACAGGCGATAAAACGATGACTTAAAGTGAAAAACGGCAAAAAAATGCTGAAAGTTAAAACAGAAAACAAAGGGGTTGGCAATGTTAATAAAATACACAGGAATCAGACAAGTAACATAGTAGACACACAATTAAAAAAACATGGTGACAGTCTGGTTTCTGTTCGCAAGAGATAAAAAAATCACACCCAGTGACAGTATGATGGCCGTTCGCAAAACTTCCCAAAAGACACACAACACGGAACACTCACTGTAAAACACTGCACGAAAATGGCGGCACAAAGAGGACACTCCCGAGCCAAGGGCAGATGGGGGGGAGGGACCTGGAGGAGGGGGAAAACAAGGAGGGAGGAGAGGAAAAAACGAAAAAGGGGGGAACCAAGGAGGGAGAGGACTCATAAGGGGGGAGAGGGGCAGGGCAGACACGACAGGAAATGAGAAAAGGCAGAGAAGGGAAATGCAAAAGGACTTGGGGGAGAGAAGGGGGCAGAGAGAGGGGAGGTGGGGAAAACAGAGGATGGAAGCAGGGAGAGGGAGCCTGGGAAAAGCACAGAGGAAAGGAGGGGGAGTGAGGATCAGAGTTGATAGGAGGGATAAATGGAGGGAGAAAGGGCATCATCTGGGAGGGGGAGTTGATGGAAGCCACCTTGGGAAAGGAGACGAAGGGTGTAGAGATGGAGGGTAGGGGGGACACAACAGTAAAGATGTGGCAGGGGGCAGGGATAGGAGAGGACAGGAGCAACCAGGGGGTGACGGGGATCAAGGCGGCAGGAGGTGTAGAGGATGCGGATATGTTCAGGAATAGGAGCAGATGGGGGAAAGGAATGAGGTCATAGAGGATCCGCGTGGGGGACGGGAGGCATATACGGAAGGCGAGGTGGAGGGCATGACGCTCAAGGATCTGGAGGGACTTCTAGAATTTGAGGGGGGGGGGGGGGCAGATATCCAGGCGACACTGGCATAACATAGGATGGGACAGATTAAGGATTTGTAGGTGTGGAGGATGGTAGAGGGGAGCAACCCCCATGTCCAGCCAGAGAGAAGTTTGAGGAGTCAGAGGCGGTTGTGGGCTTTGGATTGGATGGAGCGGAGATGTGGGATCCAGGTGAGGTGACGGTCAATGCTGAGGCCAAGGTAGGTGAGGGTGGGGCTTAGGCAGACAGGATGGGTGCAGACAGTAGGGGAGAAATCCAGGAGCTGGAAGGAGCGAGTGGTACAACCTACGATGATTGCCTGGGTCTTGGAAGGATTGATTTTCAGGAGCCACTGGTTACACCATGCAGCAAAAAGGTCAAGGTGATTCTGGAGAAGGCGTTGGGACCATTGGAGGGTAGGAGCGAGGGTGAGGAATGCGGTGTCATCGGCATATTGCAAGAGGTGTACTGGAGGGGGGGGGGGCATATCTGCCGTGTACAGGAGGTAGAGGAGAGGGGAGAGGACAGAGCCCTGGGGCACACCTGCAGAGGGGTAGAAGTTGTGGGAATTGGCATTATGGATGGTAACATAGGAGGGGCGGTGGGAGAGGAAGGAGGCCATCAGACAGATGTAGTTGATAGGAAGGGTGTAGGTTTGGAGTTTAAACAGGAGACCGGGATGCCAGACACAGTCATAGGCCTTTTCGAGGTCGAGGGAGACAAAAATGGTGGAGCGACAGGAGTTAAGCTGGAGGGAGAGGAGATGAGTGAGGCGGAGGAGTTGGTCATCGGCAGAGAAGGTAGGTCGAAAGCCACATTGGGTGTTGGGGAGGAGGTGGTTTTGGCGGAGGTGGTGATGGATGCTCCGGGAAAGGATGGATTCCAAGAGCTTGCTGAGCACCGATGTGAGACAGATAGGATGATAGGAAGAGGCATCAGATGGAGGCTTGTCGTGTTTGGAGAACATCAGGATACGGGAGGTTTTCCACAGGTCAGGATAGAAGGCAGTGGCAAGGATGACATCGTAGAGGGTGGCAAGGACTGAAAGGAAGGAGGGAGGGCAGTGTTTGAGGTAGTGGTAGGTAATGCAGTCGTGGCCGGGAGCAGTGTTGCGTTTAGTGCAGAGTGTGTAGTGATGGGAGTGTTGAGTTCAGATGGTGGTGTGTGGCCCAAGTACTGGAAGCTAGGAGCAAGGGGAGGAACAGAGGTATTCGTATGGTCCATGACGTCAGGGAAGAGGGAATAATCAAAGTGGGGATCATTTGAGATCGAAAAAACATCCGAGAGGTGAGAGGCAAAGTGGTTGGCCTTACTGAGGTTGTCAGGAAAGGGACAGTCATCAAGGAGGAGGAAGTACTGGGGGGTGGTGTGGGTCCCACTAAGGCGGTGGAAAGCAGACCAATACTTGGAAGAGTTTAGGGGAGCGTGGTGTTGAGTTGTGTACATGTCTGGCGCCAGGCACAGCGTTTCTTCACAGTAAGCAGGTTGCGGATGTGTTGTTGTAATTGCCGGTCACGAGTGCGGAGAAATGAGTGGTAGAGGCGGCGGGACTCTCGAAGAAGAAGGACAGCCTGTGGAGGCAGGGCGGATGGTGATGGTGGATAGCTTTGGTGGGGATATGGGTGGCGATGGCGTCAGACAAGTTCTGGTGCAGGAAGGCAGCAGTGAAAGAGATGTCATCAGGAGATTGGAGGGTAAGGTCGTGGCCGTCAACCTGGGTGTGAATGGAGTCCCGGTAGGCATCCCAGTTGGCACGAGAGTAATCATGGGCAAATTTAGGAGTGACGTCGGAGCGAGGAGCGTTGCGGGGATAGTAACCATTAGAGATAGTGAGGATAACAGGAGCATGGTCACTGACAATGAGGTCAAGGTCATCTGCGGTGATGTGCTCAAGGAGGGAGTGGTGTTGGATTCAGGTCGAGTGTGCTGAGGCAGGAGAACCAGGTCTCCCTGGAGGGTGGTGAAAAACTGATGCCACCGCTGGAGGTAGGCAGGATCACGGCTGTGGATATTGAGGTCAGCGGCAATAACGTAGGTGGAGAAGGTGCGGTCAATGTGTGCCAGGGAATCATACAGGATGGGGGTGCGAGGGCAGACATAAATAGTGGCACAGGTGATGGTAAGGGTGGAGAAGGAGAGGCTGAGGGTGAGATGCTCGGCAGGATTGTTAACGAGAAGTTGGGGCCGGACAGGGAGGTGCTTGAGGTGGCCTATAACAACTCCGCCACACACCAGAGGGTACGGGTTATCAGTGTGGTGAAGGGTGTAAGGAGCTGTGAAGGTGGATATATGGGGTTGAAGGAAGGTTTCATTTAGGATGAAGGCATCCACGCGGTGCTGACGGAGGATGTGGAGGAAGAGGAGTTTGTGGATGGGCAGGGAGTGAATATTGTGGTACAGGATCCAGTAGGGTTGTTGTACCATGGGAGGCGAGAGTTAGACGAGGGTGGTGAGGGGGGTGAAGGTGATGTGGGCCTGGTTGTGGGAGTATGCGGCATAGGTTGTAAGATGGAAGATGGAATGGGCAGCGAGGGTGATTTGGGAAAGGGTGTGGGAGCGCTGGAAGGGGTGGATGTTCTGGAGCACAATGGTCATGAAACAGATGATGTCCTCTGCAGTAGGTGGAGAGCGGAGCGAGTTGTTGGGGTGGATGGGGTCATCAACAGGATGGACAGAGACAGTGAGCTCAGGGGTGACTGGAGGAGGTTTCGCTTTATACTTCGAGGAGTAGGTAGGATGTGGTTCATTGCAGGTGTTGCAGGATGGGGGAGAGGTGAAGTTGGGGCAATTCTTGAGGAAGTGTGAAGCTTTGCAGTGGGGACAAGTAGGGGGGTTCTTGCAGGCAGAGGTAACATGGTCGTTGTATGTGAGACAGCATTGGCAGCGGTAGGAGTGTACTGGGGAACGGGAGGGATCCACCCTATGATGTCAATTGTAGATGAGGGCTCCCTCGGTGAGGAGGCGGTCAATAGAGGGGGAGGATTCAGTGAATATCTGTATGTGAAAAGTCGGTCCGGCATCATTGAAGATGCGACGGGCCGAGCGGATTTCAATGTCGGGCCAGGAGTCGAGTTCCGCCAACACCTCAGCCTCCGTGACCACGGGGCTAAGCTTCGTGATCACAGCGGTGAAGGTCAGTGGACGTCGGGGAGGTCGAGGTTGACGGGGAGAGGACGGGGTATGGTAGGGGGTGAGGGTTGCACGTCAGCCAAATTGGATACGGGGGATGTGGGAGAGATCGGTGTGGAAGGAAGCATTGGGGGATTTAATGAGGACCGAGTCCTTGCGAGGAATCAGAAGGGAGATTGGGGCATTGGGGTAGTATTTCCGGATGGCGAGGGTGAGGGAGCGGGCATCGAGGAATTGAGGGTCAGGATTCGAGAGGACAAAGGTGTGGGTGGCAGGCGTGGCAGGGGAGGGGGTCAGGGTCGCATCCATGGGGGTGGGTGGGTCTCGGGGATTTTCTTGGAGGAGATTTCGGGGGAAGGGTCAACATTCGGGCGCTTTGAAGGTTTCGCGGTCATGACAGGGTGGAGAGGGGACTGGGGGATGGGTTGCTGGGGAATATGGCGGGGAGCAGTACCACCCTGAGCAGCGAATGACGCAGAGGGAGGGGGCGTGGGTGTCACAGAGACTGTGGAACGTCGAGCCGAAATCCGTGCTGGCTTGGAGCCTGTCGGAGGCGGTGCAGGGAACGGCGGAAAGTCAGTAGCTGTCGATGGGGCGACAGTGATAGGGGAGGGCGAGTTGGGGGTAGTTACAGCCGAAAATGGCGCAGGGGTGGGGTGGACAGGGAGAGAAGGAAGGACGGGAAGGGGGGTGGAGGATGAGCTCCATGCGATGGTGGTTGGAGCAGCGGAGGGAGAGGTGAAAATGATAGTGGTGGTGGGTTGGGACATGGTGGCGGCGCGCCAGAAGGGCGGCAGCAGACGGCGGCGGCGGCGGCGGCGGCGGCGGCGGCGGCGGCGGCGAGCACCGGCAGGCGGCGCCGTCGTCGGCGGCGGCGGCGGTGAGGAGGACCGGACGGCGAGCAGTAGTGACGGCGTGCAGACAACACGGCAAGAAAAAGGTGGGGCTCTTCCACGTCGAAGATACATCCTGAGAGTAGCCCAGGCAGTGCGAGTCCTCGATGAGGAAGTGAGGGAATCCAACCCTCGAATGGCAGGCTGAACGAGAGGCTGACGCTTAAGTACTCTATCGGGGACGCCGCTTTTGGCCGCTGAAACCACGTGTTCCACTGTGGCGCCCTCACTCTAAATGCGGGCCAGGAGGCGCGCGCCGCCACACCTTACGGCGCGATGGTGCAGAGAACTCTAAGGGCCTTCGACGTCCATGACGTCTGGAGGGTATTCAAATTCCGCGGCGCGCGGTGCCACAATTGCTGTAGACCTCGTTTTAATATAGCCTTACAAAAAGGATTCGCTTGTGTTCAGATCCTGAGAATATGGCGGCCAATCGAGATCCATGCCAGTATCCTCTGTGTGTACCCCAAAGCCAGAATGCGGTCCCCAAAATGCTCCTCCAGGACAACAAACGTTCTGCTGCTTCGATGGCGTCGAGCTCCGTCTTGCATGAAGATATTGTCGAAATTAAGGTTACTATGAAACTATCTTCCAAAACCTTCACGTACCATATGGTAGTCACCGTGCCATCATGGAATATCGCACCGATTATTCTGTGAGTAGACATTGCACGCCACACAGTCACACACAGAGTGTGAAGAGACTTTACGTTCGCGAAATGCCGATTCTCAGTCTTCCAAATGCACCAGTTTTGCTTATTGACGTATCGATCCAAATGAAAGTGCGCTTCGTCGCTAACCCAAACCATATTCACACCAAATTCCTATTCGTCAGTTCTGTGAACAATAGTGTTGGCGAAACACAACCACTGTTCCATAACCTTGGGGCACAATGGCTGATGGGTTTGAATTTTGTGTGGGAAGATATGCAGGTCTTCTACAACAATTTGTCGCAGGGTCTTGCTAAATGGCTCTGAGCACTATGCGACTTAACTTCTGAGGTCATCAGTCGCCTATAACTTAGAACTAATTAAACCTAACTAACCTAAGGACATCACACACATCCATGCCCGAGGCAGGATTCGAACCTGCGACCGTAGCGGTCGTCGGCTTCAGACTGTAGCGCCAAGAACCGCACGGCCACTCCAGCCGGCGAGTGCTGGGTCTCCTGGTTGATTCCCACCTGTTGTGCAGCTCGTCTGATCGGTTTCCTGGGGCTGGTTTCAAGTGCAACGCATGTCTTCTCGATGCTGTCATGCGTTTTCAGCGTTTTTGGACGACCAACATTGCCAACACTGTCATCACGAACAGTACCCGTTCTCTGAAAATTGTGAATCAAATTCTTGATTTTTAACACACTTGGACCGGTTGTCTTGAGCTTGAAATCGGTCGCAAACTTCCTTTGAGCCGCAACTGGACTGTTATTGCTCTCATAGTAGGCCTTCACAAGCGCTATACGCTCAGGCACGCTGTACAGTGACGTTTTCACGTGCAAAAGGCCGACAACAACAAGGCGCTTGCGCATGCGCGTACTAATTCCCATAATGCCCCGCGGCCAACCGTGCAGTTTCAACGTCCTAACGCAAACCGATAAGAAGTTATGACGATTTTATTTCATATAGTTCAATAATTGTTACCCTGTGTGTGGTTCCTTGGTGGTGCAAAAATTGTAAGACCTTCTGTCAATGCATTAAAAAAAAGCGACCATTTGTGTGACATATTTTGATATCTCTCCATATTTTGATATCTCGCCAATCAAGAATCGTCGAAATTCTCGATTCTCGGGGTGGATGAGCTATCTACATACATAATTAAGTTTGTACGGAACACTCGGAGCGCGAGTCCTATTTTTTTTCGTTTCTCGTGCTTTTATTGTAATTTGATGATGACCTTATGCTGGGAGTATCATATACTTGCTCGTGGTAAAAAAAAAAAAGTGGCGGTATTTACGAAATTCATAAATTTGAGAAGCGAGAGGCAGAGTGTTGTTTAGGACGCTGCGGACCATTAGGCGTAGCTAACGGCGTAACACGGCCGTCTGGACGAGCCGCGCTCTTTCAGACTTAACGAAGCGACGCACTTGTCTTCCCTTCCCTCCCTGCAGCTGTTCCCCGAGGCGGCAGCCTTTGTGCAAAACCCGCACTGCACTGCGGAGCGAAGGGCCCGCGGCTCACAGCAACAGACACCCTAATTTATTAACGTAATTTCACTTCCGTGTTGCGAGTCTGTATGCGTAAGAACGTCCGTGTGACTAAGCAGCTTTGCTCACTGTATAGAAAACAGCAATCTGTTGCGCAATCACTTAGCATCCGCTACTTTAAAACAAACCTAGTTAAAAGTGACACTGTAGTAACAGCCTAAATCCAGTCAACATGCCAGCTTAAAAGAGTGTACTGTTCGCATCGGAGTGCGGTGTACGGTGTACGAGGTATGACTGTAAAATAACAGGACTGATGCTGTCAGAAAGACTGATGCTACCACAAAGTAAATAAGTACGCATGCGCCAAAGACCAACAGCTGTGAATAGTGAAGTCTTCTCAGTCGGATGCGGCATCTTTGGTGTCTGTAGACAAAGCATTCTGAAAGTGTAATAATCGGACAACGAAACAAGTTTCACATGAAACTTGGAAAAACTGCTACAGAAATCTATATTTTACTAAAAGAAGTGTATGGCGAAGACTGTTTATCACGTACAAGAGCTTTTGAGCCGCTCAAGCGTTTTCAAAACGGTCGATAAGACGTCGAATATGACTCACGCCCGGGACGTCCTTTAACATCAAAAACGCATGAAAATATCGAAAAACTACATAATCTGATTCGATCTGACCAAGTAATTCATCAACTAATTCACTAGTTAGGAACCCATCATCCTGATGATTCAGACAAGCGACCAATCTCGAGATTATCCCGAGAATTTAGGGCATAACAGTTACAGACAAAACAGCCATACATGCAAACATGATATAGATAAGCTACAAAGGCTATTCTTCTAAATATCATTCAGCCATATTAGAAGTCAGACGGGCAAAGCCCAGTGGTGCTTCGGTGGAACATAAATATACACTCCTGGAAATGGAAAAAAGAACACATTGACACCGGTGTGTCAGACCCACCATACTTGCTTCGGACACTGCGAGAGGGCTGTACAAGCAATGATCACACGCACGGCACAGCGGACACACCAGGAGCCGCGGTGTTGGCCGTCGAATGGCGCTAGCTGCGCAGCATTTGTGCACCGCCGCCGTCAGTGTCAGCCAGTTTGCCGTGGCATACGGAGCTCCATCGCAGTCTTTAACACTGGTAGCATGCCGCGACAGCGTGGACGTGAACCGTATGTGCAGTTGACGGACTTTGAGCGAGGGCGTATAGTGGGCATGCGGGAGGCCGGGTGGACGTACCGCCGAATTGCTCAACACGTGGGGCGTGAGGTCTCCACAGTACATCGATGTTGTCGCCAGTGGTCGGCGGAAGGTGCACGTGCCCGTCGACCTGGGACCGGACCGCAGCGACGCACGGATGCACGCCAAGACCGTAGGATCCTACGCAGTGCCGTAGGGGACCGCACCGCCACTTCCCAGCAAATTAGGGACACTGTTGCTCCTGGGGTATCGGCGAGGACCATTCGCAACCGTCTCCATGAAGCTGGGCTACGGTCCCGCACACCGTTAGGCCGTCTTCCGCTCACGCCCCAACATCGTGCAGCCCTCCTCCAGTGGTGTCGCGACAGGCGTGAATGGAGGGACGAATGGAGACGTGTCGTCTTCAGCGATGAGAGTCGCTTCTGCCTTGGTGCCAATGATGGTCGTATGCGTGTTTGGCGCCGTATAGGTGAGCGCCACAATCAGGACTGCATACGACCGAGGCACACAGGGCCAACACCCGGCATCATGGTGTGGGGAGCGATCTCCTACACTGGCCGTACGCCACTGGTGATCGTCGAGGGGACACTGAATAGTGCACGGTACATCCAAACCGTCATCGAACCCATCGTTCTACCATTCCTAGACCGGCAAGGGAACTTGCTGTTCCAACAGGACAATGCACGTCCGCATGTATCCCGTGCCACCCAACGTGCTCTAGAAGGTGTAAGTCAACTACCCTAGCCAGCAAGATCTCCGGATCTGTCCCCGATTGAGCATGTTTGGGACTGGATGAAGCGTCGTCTCACGCGGTCTGCACGTCCAGCACGAACGCTGGTCCAACTGAGGCGCCAGGTGGAAATGGCATGGCAAGCCGTTCCACAGGACTACATCCAGCATCTCTACGACCGTCTCCATGGGAGAATAGCAGCCTGCATTGCTGCGAAAGGTGGATATACACTGTACTAGTGCCGACATTGTGCATGCTCTGTTGCCTGTGTCTATGTGCCTGTGGTTCTGTCAGTGTGATCATGTGATGTATCTGACCCCAGGAATGCGTCAATAAAGTTTCCCCTTCCTGGGATAATGAATTCACGGTGTTCTTATTTCAATTTCCAGGAGTGTAGATACGCAGTCCTCGTCAGTTGAGTATTCGAACGTTTGATGAAAGTGTAGGAATTAACAAAGAATGTGTAACGCAAATTTCGCACAACCAATTTTACACGAAAAAGTGTGTGCGAAAATGGTGCCGAAAATTCTCACGTTAGGAAAAAAGTAAGCTTGCGAAACTTTATGTATTGTCATTTGGAACGCAATTAAAATGATCCCAATTTCTTGGAAAGAATGATAACATGTGACGAATCGTGGTCATTCACATACGATCCAGAAAGTAAGTGACACTCCATGCATGCTTTACCGGTGAGCGAAGAAAGCTGGAATGAGCAAATCTAGGTTCAAAGCGATGACGATTTTTTTTCTATATTCATGGAATTGTGTATCTTCACTGGGTTTCTGAAGGTCAGACTATTAATCAACATTACTACGCTGAGGTTTAGAACTCTGTGAGGAATTAATAATAAATAAAAGACCCGAATTGTGGAAGAACATGTCATCAGTTCTGCATCAAGACAACGCACTGTCTCATACTGAATTGTCTGCTAAGAGGTTTCTAGCGAAGCATACAGTTCCAGAATTGGATTCTCGCCTGACCCTGCAACGTTTGACTTTTGTCTATTCCGTAAGGTCCAATCCGCATTGAAAAGATTTCAGTCCGTTAAGGCAGCATGCGTCATCAAGGAGTTCACAGAGGAAGACTTCCGGCACCGTTTCCATCAATAGAATTCTTGATCACGAAACTATATGAACAAAACAACGAGAGATCCTAATGAATAAATTGCGTAAAATCCAAGTCATTTTCCTATTCTACCACGGAACACGGAAAAATACAAATCTTTCACAAAGAGTGTTCCAGTAATTCATTAGGAGAATAGATTCAGTATAAATTTCAGATTTAGTAATTCACTTAATTTCTTGACTTCTTCATTTGAAAAATATGCTTCTTACATGAAAGAAGAACTAAGGATAATGAGGGCGTATTTTTCCAATGATCAACAGTTCAATTTAGTTAATCAGAGGGGAATTTTCCCGGATGGATATGTAACCAATGAACCAATTCTACTGGGAGATCACCTGGCATCGGTAACAAAGTTTAAGAGAAAACTTGAAGAATTTCTTGTATTTAAAAACAGGTGTGTTGCTACTTGTGAACATCCTCAAAAACTTCCACAGTCTTCGCATTAAGACAAATGAACTGGATCCAGCGCATTGTATTACCACACCTGATTTGGCGTTGGATATTCTGCTGAAAATTACGAAAGAGGAGTTGCAGCTAATAACTGATATCGCACAATTCCACTTTTCTGAACGAGCCATCACAGGGAAGATTTTTCATTGTTCTTACAGACATGCAGTTGCCAATAAGAGATTCATGTCCACTTATGCTGTAAATATCGATGAATAGCTTGATCTGAATAGTTTATACAGCTGGGCAATGTTTGCAGCATCTTCCCGCACCTAATTTTGAAGGTTTCCTTCAGAGAGCAACAAGAACTTTGTGTTGGAGAATGTATCAGATGACTCTAATGTATACTGAAAGCAGATCTTGAACTACACTCAGATTTACCCCCATATCCTGAAAAAAATGATGCCACCATAAGAGGTCAAAAATGTCAAATAAATTGTTTTCGAACTTTCATATGAAGGAAAATATCATTCAGTAAAGAAAGTTGAAATAATGTTTGAAAAATAAATTCTTATCGAAAAAGATTCAGAGAAGTTGCTTACTGGGTGAAGCCATATATAGAAATTAACACAAAAAGCCACATGAATGCTCTGAAAGAGTTTCAGAAGAATTTCTTGCCATGCTTGCTAAAACTATGGAAAATGTGAAAAAGATGCGGTATATTAGACTTGCAACAATATGGGAAGGCTGATTTGGGTTGCTTGCATTAATTGCAAAACCTTAGTTTCCGAATCAGCGTCATTTTAACGAAAATTTATCGCCGTTGATCTTGGCAGACTAAACATGGTTTTCCAAAAACGGCATCGTAGTTGGAATGGTGTTTCTATATATTTAGAAAACGCTCCTTTTTGATTCCCGTTATGGATATAAACTCCTGGAAATGGAAAGAAGAACACATTGACACCGGTGTGTCAGACCCACCATACTTGCTCCGGACACTGCGAGAGTGCTGTACAAGCAATGATCACACGCACGGCACAGCGGACACACCAAGAACCACGGTGTTGGCCGTCGAATGGCTCTAGCTGCGCAGCATTTGTGCACCACCGCCGTCAGTGTCAGCCAGTTTGCCGTGGCATACGGAGCTCCATCGCAGTCTTTAACACTGGTAGCATGCCGCGACAGCGTGGACGTGAACCGTATGTGCAGTTGACCGACTTTGAGCGAGGGCGTATAGTGGGCATGCGGGAGGCCGGGTGGACGTACCGCCGAATTGCTCAACACGTGGGGCGTGAGGTCTCCACAGTACATCGATGTTGTCGCCAGTGGTCGGCGGAAGGTGCACGTGCCCGTCGACCTGGGACTGGACCGCAGCGACGCACGGATGCACGCCAAGACCGTAGGATCCTACGCAGTGCCGTAGGGGACCGCACCGCCACTTCCCAGCAAATTAGGGACACTGTTGCTCCTGGGGTATCGGCGAGGACCATTCGCAACCGTCTCCATGAAGCTGGGCTACGGTCCCGCACACCGTTAGGCCGTCTTCCGCTCACGCCCCAACATCGTGCAGCCCTCCTCCAGTGGTGTCGCGACAGGCGTGAATGGAGGGACGAATGGAGACGTGTCGTCTTCAGCGATGAGAGTCGCTTCTGCCTTGGTGCCAATGATGGTCGTATGCGTGTTTGGCGCCGTATAGGTGAGCGCCACAATCAGGACTGCATACGACCGAGGCACACAGGGCCAACACCCGGCATCATGGTGTGGGGAGCGATCTCCTACACTGGCCGTACACCACTGGTGATCGTCGAGGGGACACTGAATAGCGCACGGTACATCCAAACCGTCATCGAACCCATCGTTCTACCATTCCTAGACCGGCAAGGGAACTTGCTGTTCCAACAGTACAATGCACGTCCGCATGTATCCCGTGCCACCCAACGTGCTCTAGAAGGTGTAAGTCAACTACCCTGGCCAGCAAGATCTCCGGATCTGTCCCCCATTGAGCATGTTTGGGACTGGATGAAGCGTCGTCTCACGCGGTCTGCACGTCCAGCACGAACGCTGGTCCAACTGAGGCGCCAGGTGGAAATGGCATGGCAAGCCGTTCCACAGGACTACATCCAGCATCTCTACGATCGTCTCCATGGGAGAATAGCAGCCTGCATTGCTGCGAAAGGTGGATATACACTGTACTAGTGCCGACATTGTGCATGCTCTGTTGCCTGTGTCTATGTGCCTGTGGTTCTGTCAGTGTGATCATGTGATGTATCTGACCCCAGGAATGTGTCAATAAAGTTTCCCCTTCCTGGGACAATGAATTCACGGTGTTCTTATTTCAATTTCCAGGAGTGTATACTGGAGAAGCTCCTACCAAATTGTATAAAACTGTGCTACGCAGTATACCAATCAAGACAACCAGCTATCTATGAGGATATGAGGACTGGCGTGCATACAAAGTTCGATACTTCGGGAGTGCCAGCGAATTATAAATACGATATTCCGCTGGCAAATAAAAATGTGGTTTGTTCGATAAAAGAAGAACTGAATGGGGAGCCTATCGCAGAATCTGTGGGCCTTCGCGCAGAAAATGAATGCCTTTGAGACAGTCTAGGAGCAGAATTCGCAAAGGAAGAGGTGTAAAACAATCATAAGCAAACAGGCTCACCATTGATGATTAAAAGCAGTACGTCCCGGATTTTGAAGTGAGAACAACTGTGCAGCTTGTCATTCACTCGAAACGGCATGTTGTTTCAACTATGAAACAACTTTAACTCTATCTGCTTAGGATGGAAAACGAAATATACTTCCCGATAAGGTAAATTCACTCAACTGAGGACATTACTGCATCAAAAATGATAATGATTGTAAATAATGAAAGTACCTGAATAACGTACAATGCAAATATTGTGAGCTGTAGATAACGGGGTGAATACCTTCTTGCTCTGATGGAAAAAAATTGTAAATAGTGTAAGTAATTAAACTGAGATGAATACCACCTTTTTGTGATTGAAAATTTTTTTATGATCCACAGTAACGTGAGTTTATTGTAAATTGTATTTCGTTGAAATTCAATGACCCATTATAATTATGTGGTATGTAGAAAACATTGTATTTAAAAGGTAGATAATGTAAACTATATGGTTTTCGATGAGAATTAAATCATCCATTGCTTTGTTCATATAGTACATGAAAAAAACGTTGCGTATAAAATTTATGAAAAATAAATTTCATATGAAGTGTTCTTTCAGTACCTTTTTCATTCTTCCTACTCCTCTATAGTCTATGTCACACTCTTATATGCACACATACATAAACATACCCACAGACAGTCCGCAGCTCGTGGTCGTGCGGTAGCATTCTCGCTTCCCGCACCCGGGTTCCCGGGTTCGATTCCCGGCGGAGTCATGGATTTTCTCTGCCTCGTGATGACTGGGTGTTGTGTGATGTCTTTATGTTAGTTAGGTTTAAGTAGTTCTAAGTTCTAGGGGACTGATGACCATAGATTTTAAGTCCCATAGTGCTCAGAACCATTTGAACGCACACACACACATACACACACAAACAGCCACACAAAACGTTAGTGAGTGTCTATATGTCTCTGAGCTGAGATACTTCGTATCAGGATAGCTAAAACTTGCAGAGATAACTTCTTGCGCACTGGGCCTCCCAATCTAGCGGCGACAGGTCAGGAGCTGAACTGACACTACGTAAAATGTGTACTGTGAATCAGTGATGAAAAGTCGTGAGAAATGTGGTGCATTGTATGGGAAAATTTACGAGAAATGATGTCTGATTACATATGTGTTTAAATCGTATAGTATATTCGGTGTATGAAATACAGAGCTGTGTGTGTGTGTGTGTGTGAGTGAGAGAGAGAGGTACTTCCACATCTTTTTCATACTACACTCAGTTTGGTTGGAGGTAGGAGAAAGGAAAGAGGGATGTAGATTGGAAATACTGTAATTTGACTCCATTTTTACACGTCCTTTAAATAATACAATTCCATTAGTTCGAGATATGGAGGAGGGAGCATGGTTTACAAAGGACAAATTATTTCTTTCCTGTCTTGAATTTTTATACTGCACGATAACTTACTGGAGACAGGGTGAGGGAAAGTAAGAGGGGTTTTAATTTTCCATTAATGGTGTTGGGCTATTTTCTAAAACTATACTCTGATAGGTAGGAAAAAGAGGAGGGAGAGGTTATAAAGCACAGCCATAATCTTGGATTTTTAATACTGTTCTTTGATTGGGTGGAGAAATGGAAGGAAAGAGGGGGGGGATTGGTGTTTTCTGGTGAATGTAAAGCGCAACTGATGATGAAGTCTTCTTGGGTTATCAGACGAATCGAGGCGTCGTTCTACGGCAGTGTTTCGACACATCAGCTTCAGGCGAAGTGTCGGGTTTGCTCGTCACTGGTCGCTATAATTCTGAAGCATTCCTTGCTCAGAATGTGTGCAGGTTAGGCGTTAAAATCTTATTCCTCCTGAACCTCTCGGTGTGATGTTACGGTCTATCTGACTTGCTGTATTCGCCTCAGGTAATGTGGAGATGATTGTCCTCATACTGCTGAACAGAAAATATTCCTGCAGCGAGATTGGCCTCTGGTTACGTGAAGATGTGTTTGCCTCAGACTGCTTCAGAGAAAATTATTCTCGCAGCAGATCAGGTCCCAATGTTGTCGGCCTGTGGTGCGGTTAGTGGCCCAGTTCCATGGTAAGCAGATTGCAGGAGTGACCCGTCTTTTCGTAGAAAGCACGTGCGCTCTGTCGGATTCTGTCTTCGTGCGGCAGCCGAGTTGAATACAGCCTTTGGAGGGGCAGAGCGTGTTTCAGAGCTCGGTTCAGCACTGTAGCGCCGCGATGTGTGTGTCACGGCCTTACCCCACACCACGGCCACGGATTCTAACACTGATTTGACCAGTGTGGAGAGAGTAATGTCGTGCTGCGGAGGCAGCGACAATTGTGGATTCAGCAGCGGATACAGGGTGCAGTTCTGCATCTGACCTCACTAATATTTGCGCCCCAGGCGAGTCTTTGGTCTAGGAAAACGTATTTAGCGGTCTTCGTAAATGAGATAGGGCCTCTCCTAATATTTATTGGCAGGATATTTGTCGGCAGCGTTCTTCGGCTGAAGACTGCTGCCTATTCTTGGCAGCATTCAATTGAAGTCGTAATTTCGTCACCAGTGCTCCCATTGCATTGCACCCGAATTGTAGGCGCCGTCTCGTTGTCTGGGCGTTCATGTTGCAGTGGAACAGTGCTGTACAATCGGAGTAAAGAGCCAGTTCTAAGCACGCCACTTTTGGTGCGTCGACAGTGCATAGAGAGTACTGCAAGCAGCTGAACACTGACCCCTGCGACACCTCTGCGCGTATCTGCTGGACATTGGATGACTCTTCGTCTCCCCTCATATGGAAGATTCTCCCAGAAAGGTATGAACGAAGAAGGACCATGTGCCACGTCGGTATCCCGTGCACGAAGAGTTTGTACACGAGGTTGCGTCGAATGCCCTGGAGATATCGACGGACACTGCTTCTCTTGAAACTTCCTGGCAGATTAAAACTGTGTGCCCGACCGAGACTCGAACTCCTACCACGACTCACGCCCGGTACTCACAGCTTTACTTCTGCCAGTACCTCGTCTCCTACCTTCCAAACGTTACAGAAGCTCTCCTGCGCAGGAGAGCTTCTGTAAAGTTTGGAAGGTAGGAGACGAGGTACTGGCAGAAGTAAAGCTGTGAGGACGGGGCGTGAGTCGTGCTTGGGTAGCTCAGTTGGTAGAGCACTTGCCCGCGAAAGGCAACGGTCCCGAGTTCGAGTCTCGGTCGGGCACACAGTTTTAATCTGCCAGGAAGTTTCATATCAGCGCACACTCCGCTGCAGAGTGAAAATCTCATTCTGGAAACTGCTTCTCTTGTTTTCTGAGCCGTCATTGCCTGTTCCACCAGTTGAGTTTCGGAGCGACCACTCCAGGTGGAGTGGACACTCTGAAACCCAAACTATTCCCCTGTTACGGTAATCTCTTGTGTGACGTACAGCACCAGTCGCCTGATGTACAGCCTTTCAAAAACATTCTAGGGGGAAGAATTTGACTGATCGGCCGGTAGCTGGCTGCCTGGCGTGGATTCTCATTGTTTTTCGGGACAGCCACCACATTTGTATGTTTTCATGGAGTGGTGAACGGCCTAGAAAAGTATGTGGTTGAGGATTTCGGCTACTGAGTGATGGACCCGTGGTAGGAAGGTCAGCTGTATGACTTCTTCTGCCCTCGGGAAGGTGGACAGTTGCTCTTCAACGTGGTGGATGAGGTTTTCATCGACGACGTAGGCCAATGGCGTGAAGATGTATGCGAATACGTGGCCAGCGGGCTGGCCTTGGCATCAGCTCGCAAACGAAGCCGTGGCTTGACTGCAGCGGCGGAATGCGCTGATGGCGGCACAGGAAGCTTTTGATGACTCTCCAAGCGTTGTCATCGTCAGGGTTTAATGAGGACACAGGGTCTGCCCAGTCTCGGTTCCTGTGCTCCTTTACAACTGCCTTATACTCCTGTCTCATGCAGTTGATGTGGCGTTTCGCGACTGCTTTGTGGATTAGCTGACGTCCATGGAGCAGCCGGTTCTGTTCGGTGATTGCCGCTAGATTGTGGGCTCACCGGTTCTGTTCGGTGATTGCCGCAAGAATGTGGGCTCGCAGTTCGCGTTCGTAGCCTCGTCGGCTTTGTATCGCCTTGCATTGGCTGCATCTATTGCTAGAAGTATTCTGCCATTGAAGGACACTGCTAATTCCGCTCTCACATCCTTGGGTTCAGATGCGTCGTCCGGTAGGTTTATCACCTCCGTTAAATAGCGCTCGCTGTCGATGCTGGAGCCAGAGAGTTCTTCCATTAAATCTGCAGCATGGTACCAATCACGTTCATTTGTTAGTTTACCGGGATGTGATTGGATGACAGGGCGTTTCTTGTAGTAGCAGTCGTGAACTGACCGATACCCTCAGGAGGGCGATATTGACGACGACTGGCAGGCCTCAAATGTCGGGTAAGATGGTGGGGTGAGAAGGACCCACGACGACGGCGCCATTCCGGTGTGCAGCGTGGGACACGCGATGCACAGTGGTGTTGGTGATGCATGGGTTCCATTTTGTGGTCTTTTCTGTAGTGCAGCGCAGGGCACGTGACGCACAGTGGTGTTGGTGATGCATGGGATCCATTCTGTGGTCTTTTCTGTAGTGCAGCGCAGGGCACGTGACGCACAGTGGTGTTGGTGAGGCATGGGTTCCATTCTGTGGTCTTTTCTGTAGTGCAGCGCAGGGAACGTGACGCACAGTGGTGTCGGTGAGGCATGGGTTCCATTCTGTGGTCTTTTCTGGTATGCAGCACGGAACACACCACACACAGTGGTGTTGGTGAGGCATGGGTTCCATTCCGTGGTCTTTTCTGGTGTGCAGCATGGGACACGCAACGCACAGTGGTGTTGGTGAGATATGGGTTCCGTTCTGTGGTCTTTTCTGTAGTGCAGTGTGGGGCATGTGATGAACAGTGGTGTTGGTGAGGCATGGGTTCCATTCTGTGGTCTTTTCTGGCATGCAGCATGGGACACACAACGCCCAGTGGTGTTGGTGAGGCATGGGTTCCACTCCGTGGTCTTTTCTGGTGGGCAGCATGGGACACATGACGCACAGTGGTGTTGGTGAGGTATGGGTTCCATTCTGTGGTCTTTTCTGTAGTGCAACGGGGGGCACGCGATGCACAGTAGTGTTGGTGAGGCATGGGGTTCCGTTTTGTGGTCTTTTGCGTAGTGCAGTGCAGGGCACGTGAGAACAGTGGTGTTGGTGAGGCATGGGTTCATTTCTGTGGTCTTTTCCGTTATGCAGCACGGGACACACGACGTACAGTGATGTTGGTGACGTATTGGTTCCATTCTGTGGTATTTCCTGAAGTGCATCGCAGGGCACGCGACGCACAGTGGTGTTGGTGAGGCATGGGTTCCATTTTACGGTCTCTTCTCGTATGCAGCGCTGGACACACGACGCACAGTGGTGTTGGTGAGGCATGGGTTCCGTTCTGTGGTCTTTTCTGTAGTGCAGCACAGGGCACGTGTCGCACAGTTGTTGTTGGAGAGGCATGGGTTCCATTCTGTGGTCTTTTCTGTAGTGCAGTGCGGGGCATGTGACGAACAGTGGTGTTGGTGGGGCATGGGTTCCATTCTGTGGTCTTTTCTGGTATGCAGCACAGGACACACCACGCACAGAGGTGTTAGTGAGGCATGGGTTCCACTCCGTGGTCTTTTCTGGTGGGCAGCACGGGACACACGACGCACAGTGGTGTTGGTGAGGTATGGGTTCCATTCTGTGGTCTTTTCTGTAGTGCAGCACGGGGCACATGACGCACAGTGGTGTTGGTGAGGGATGGGTTCCGTTCCATGGTCTTTTCCGTAGTGCAGTGTGGGGCACGTGACAAACAGTGGTGTTGGTGAGGCATGGGTTCCATTCTGTGGTCTTTTCTGGTATGCAGCGTGGGACACATGACGCACATTGGTGTTGGTGAGGCATGGGTTCCACTCCGTGATCTTTTCTGGTGGGCAGCACGGGACACATGACACACAGTGGTGTTGGTGAGGTATGGTTTCCATTCTATGGTCTTTTCTGTAGTGCAGCATGGGGCACGCAATGCACAGTGGTGTTGGTGAGGCATGGGTTACGTTCTGTGGTCATTTCTGTAGTGCAGTGCGGGGCACATGACGAACAGTGGTGTTGGTCAGGCGTGGTTTCCATTCTGTGGTCTTTTCTGGTGGGCAGCACGGGACACACGACGCACAGTGGTGTTGGTGAGGTATGGGTTCCATTCTGTGGTCTTTTCTGGTGGGCAGCACGGGACACACGACGCACAGTGCTGTTGGTGAGGTATGGGTTCCGTTCTCCAGTCTTTTCTGTAGTACAGCGCAGGGCACGTGATGTGCGGTGGTGTTAGTGAGGCATAGGTTCTGTTCCATTGATTTTGCATTAAAATCGCCGATAATGACAAGTCGCCCCCCACTCACCGCAGGTCGTCGAAGTCCGCTTCTTGAAGTAGTCCCCTTTGGCCGCCGATAGGCAACGACGAAGGCAATTTTTCTGGTGGTAATGTTGACTGTCATCCCTGTGTCTTCCAAAGCGGCAAGCGCCAGCATCATGACTTGGAGGTGCCACACCAATATTCTGACGTAGATGACCGTGTCCTCTCCCGCCGTCGGCCTGTCGGTACGCTAGTAACTATACTTGTCTCCCCCCCCCCCCCCCCCCACGTTGCCCCCAGGTTTGAGGAAGTTTGGCTGTACGAGGCAGACTTCTACCACCTCGTCCCAAAGGAATTGGCGAAATTCCCCTTGCTGCAGCCAGAGAGTTCTTGCATTAAGTCCGCAGACAGTTAGACCATGTTTGAGAGCGGTATTCATTGTGCATGTAGGTGTTTGGAGCGTGGGCCTCTAAGGCGCCTCGACGAGTACTGGAGTTGACACATGAGATGGCTCAATGACCGCAAAAGCAATTTGAGCTCATTTGAGTTCTTGCCCGTGACGGCGTCTGCCTTGGCGGCTACCTCCAATGCTGGGACACTGGGCTGCTGCTGGTTGCTGAACGACATCCTCTGCAAACTGTCGCGGCCTGCAACTGTCAGAACGACGTCCGAGCAGCGTGTTGCGGCCTGTGACGCGACTGCAATCACGGGTGCCATCTGCGGCTGCTGCTGCTCTGAAGTCTCCTGCCGCTAGGAGCGAGCTGGTGCCTTCCCCTGGCGATGTCAGCTAAGCTGGTGCCTCGCTGGACTCTTCTTTCTGGTTCAACAGCCATGAAGTATTTTATAAATGCGTTTTAACCATCAGTTGTTCATTTCTCCCATTAGTCGCCTACTGGTTTCGCTTATTAACCATCATCCAGGATTTTGTGCCCTATGTCCTGCATGATGGTTAATACCCGCCAGGGCAGCGGAGAGCGCTTCCTGGACTCAGGTAGGCGCGCTGCCCCGGATCCAATCCGCCCGGCCGATTAACGACGTCCGCAGCTCGTGGTCGTGTGGTAGCGTTCTCGCTTCCCGCGCCCGGGTTCCTGGGTTCGATTCCCGGCGGCGTCAGGGATTTTCTCTGCCTCGTGATGACCGGGAGTTGTGTGATGTCCTTAGGTTAGTTAGGTTTAAGTAGTTCTAAGTTCTAGGGGACTGATGACCATAGATGTTAAGTCCCATGGTGTTCAGAGCCATTTGAACCATTTGATTAACGACGAGGGCCGCTATGCCAGCCATCCCGGATGTGGGTTTTCGGCGGTTTTCCACATCCCGCTATGTGAATACTGGGCTGGTCCCCACGTTCCGCCTCAGTTACACACGTCACAGACATTTGAAACACGTCCCCACTATTTCACGATTTACACTAGATGCAGACAGTTGGGGTACACTGAATCCGTCCTGGGGGGTACGGGGTGGCGGCAGGAAGGGCATCCGACCATCCCTCACACTAGCACTGCCAAATCCGTTGTAACCACGCCGACCCTGCGATCGCTGCGGGACTATGGCGTAAGCGAAAGAAAGAAAGAGAGAAAGTTCTGCATGACGGTTAATAACTGATACTGGGAGATATAGGCAGCTGCTGGTTGAAATGTATTTTATAAAAAACTCTTCTTTCTGCTTTACACCTATTGAATGCCTTGCAGCCTCTATAACTAGCTACACGTGGAACGTTCCTTTTTCTTCAAGCTCTCTGGTCTGGTTCGGTCCAACGTATTTCATGCACTGCACCGACATGGAGCAGTAGCGTGCTGCTTGGTCTCTACCTTGGGAAAAGTAGTTCCGCGTCCTCCTGCCTTTTGCATGGAGATGTTCCATTGTTACTCTGACATCAGCTACCTTCTGCAACTGAAAAAGCTTTGGGTTTTCGACAATGCCGACTAGGAACAAAGGCACTTTCTTGCTTGTGCTGGGCGACTTCGTGATGCTCACAGGCGGGGCAGCGAATGCCAGGGCCATGTGTTCATCCTTCAGATGCTGCAGATTCATCTTCAGCGGAAGGTAGCGTTAAACGACTCTCAGCTGCTTGACAGATTCGGCACTGTGTGTGTAATAATACAGCCCCTCCTTCTTCACACACATCATCAACATCCGATGGTCGGCGGTCGTCGCCATGCCTAGGTCAGCCCTGAGCACTCGTTTGAATGTGGGGATGGCGATGTTCCTGATCGTCTGTTGCAGGACCTTGTAATGATCCGTCCACTGGATGACGACAGGCAAAGGGGGAGGCGGCTTCCTCCCTTGTTGTGGCGTCTTCCTCTGAAACTGCTTCAGGTGTACCTGAGTGCAGTCGTTTGCGGTTTAGGTTGTACCTGCACTAGCGCTTTGGCCTTGGACATGTGGTTTCGCCCAGGGGCAACGAAATCGTCATTCTGCATCTTTTTCCACTGCGGCCTACTTGGGCCGGCCTTGGCGGAGGTTTCCTCTTCGGTAGCAACATGGCGCTTGCTAGATGTTCGTCCTGTGATGATAGGTTTGCTTTACCCCTGGCTGGTGCTCCCGAAGTTGCTACTACGGGCGTGATGGCAGTGGTCTGAGCGTGGCGACATTGTCTGCCGGGATGCAAACAGTCTGCCTCGTCGCCTTCATTCGAGGGTTTACTCCTCCTCTCGGATTGCATACGTTCACGCCTGAAACGATCATTCGTAGGCAAGGCCGCGTCCGCTGTCCGGATCCGCGATCTGCACGCTGTTTCACTCTCTAGGCGAATAGCAATTAAATCTCCTGCCGAGATTCATTTCCTCCTCCTCTCTAAGGGGTCGATGCGGCAACATCAGCCAGGCAACAACGGTGGCAGCTTGAACTAACAGCTGTGTACAGCCGAGATTCATTCGACCAGTTAGTTGTGAGCTGGCGGTGTTGAGTAGTGGGCGTGCGGCTGTGGTGTGTCAGTACTGTTGTGCCACGAATCACGAAGGAGCAACAACTCTAAATCAAGCGTTCAAGACATTCTCCACAATGAATGAAGAAGAGAGAAGTGCGTACCTCGTTTGTCCTGCATACTGTTGTGGCTTGGCAAGACAGCCAAGCCACTATGAGGAAGCCGAAAGGCACGCGTTTAAGCTCACGCAGGCTGGCGTGAGGTCTGCAACAGGTAAAGTAATTGAGACTAGCAAATAAAGTACGTAGCTGGTGGAATACTTAACTTTAATCCATTAATGGTGAACGTCGGTCTTGACGGTACATGATTCAATATCAATAGTAACTGATAATGGCGCCTTGCTAGGTCGTAGCAAATGACGTAGCTGAAGGCTATGCTAAACTATCGTCTCGGCAAATGAGAGAGTATTTTGTCAGTGAACCATCGCTAGCAAAGTCGGTTGTACAACTGGGGCGAGTGCTAGGAAGACTCTCTAGACTAGACCTGCCGTGTGGCGGCGCTCGGTCTGCAATCACTGATAGTGGCGACACGCGGGTCCGACGTATACTAACGGACCGCGGCCGATTTAAAGGCTACCACCTAGCAAGTGTGGTGTCTGGCGGTGACACCACACATGCCTTTCATATCCCCCCCCCCCCAAAAAAAACCAAAAAAACAAAGAAAAAACGACGACGCATGGTCCTCTGCCGCGACTTGACTGAAATGCAAAACGCAGACAGTTCTTTTCTGGAAAAAATCGTCACGGGCGACGAAACTTCGTGTTGCCAATAGGAACCTAGCACAGAACGACGAAGTACAGCAAATCATCTGAATGGCCAGCAGCTATGGCCGAGCGGTTCTAGGCGCTTCAGTCTGGAACCGCGCGACCGCTACGGTAGCAGGTTCGAATCCTGCCTCTGGCATGGATGTGTGTGATGTCCTTAGGTTAGTTAGGCTTAAGTAGTTCTAAGTTTTGGGGGACTGATGACCTCAGATGTTAAGTCCCATAGTGCTCAGAGCCATTTGAACCAATTTCATCTAAATGGTCAACGTCTAGACGACGTAAGTACATTCAAGCCAATGTGGTGACGAGTCGACAACATCCCAGACATGAACTTTCCTCAGCGTTTCACTTGGTAAAATGAAAATTCTGTGCGTCGTGCTCAGGTTGTATGAGACTTTGTAGAACAACAGGAGTACTGAAAGCACCATCTTAACCTTTCTAAACTCCTTACTAATCAAGTCACGAAACTTTTAGGACTCATGGGTTAAAATAATGATGTGGTGAGATAGTATCAGTAAAGTACCTTTCCTGTTGTACACTTTAAGAAAGTACTCATTGTTCAGATGTGATACCCTGCTCCAGACCTTTCAAAGTTGTGCTAACTTCTCTATATATCATGAAAGTTTCCATAACCGCCTCCGTATCTTTTATTTGTCTCCTTTTTTCTGCGCTCCCAGCGCCAAGTTAATTAGGCTGGTTGTCACAGTATATGTTCTATTCTTTCCCTCTCCTGGTACTCGATTTGTATAGAATTATTTCCTCACTTATTAATTTTAGTGCCATCTTCCTTTATACTTTGTCTACTAAATTTTTTAAAAGTACATATTAAAATCTCCAAGAATCCTTGGCTCAAAAATGGTTCAAATGGCTCTGAGCACTATGGGACTTAACATCTGAGGTCGTTAATCCCCTAGATATAGAACTACTTAAACTTAACTAACCTAAGGACATCACACACATCCATCATGCCCGAGGCAGGATTCTAACCTGCGACCGTAACAGCAGCGCGGTTCCGGACTGAAGCGCCTAGAACCGCTCGGTCACAACGACTGGCAATCCTTGGCTGATTCCCGTACAGTACTGTCTTCCTGACGTGTAGTAAATGTAAATGTCATGTGACTAGGGCCTCCCGTCGGGTAGACCGTTCACCTGGTGCAAGTCTTTCGATTTGGCGCCACTTCGGAGACCTGCGCGTGGATGGGGATGAAATGATGAGATGAGGACAACACGACACCCAGTCCCTGAGCGGAGAAAATTTCCAACACGGCCGGGAATCGAACCCGGGCCCTTAGGATTAACAATCTGTCGAGCTGACCACTCAGCTACCGGGAGCGGACCTGACGTATAGTGGAACAAAGTTATCCCTCAGTTACATTTAATAATATATTTACGCATAGGTCCTCAGTTGAAAATAGTTTTCTGTTGCACCTAACCTCATTTTATATCTTACTTCTTCTTTTTCCTAACCTTATTCCACGTCTCACGACTAGGCATGTTAATCGGCATTTGGCTCTGTCAGTGGTTACGATAGCCAGATGCCCTACCTAATTGTATCCGTATAGGTGTTTCTGTTGTCTTATCATACGTTCCGTAAATAGCTACAAAATTCTGTGTCATTTTTTTCAGACGGAGCTATCTTGTACGAAAATCAAGCTCATTGCATCAGTTCTTTTTGCACTGATACAATCGTTTAGAATAACGTTCTAAATCGCTCGCTGTCGTAAACACTGGCATAAAGCTGCAATTGACCGTGCAATTGGCAGCGTGGAAGTTTTCTCCCTACCTAGCGGCAGTTCTTTGAATGTCGGGAAGTTGAATCCTCAGAGAACCGTTCTTTACCGGTCGCTCGAGCAGAACGCGGAACTTTATGAGCCGGAAAATTTCTGCTACATCGGAGAGCTCGGAGGTTGGAGGGGGAAGCCGGCAGAATTGTAAACAACCCTTGTGGTTGCAGTACTCTCGAGCGTATTCCTTCCCCTGTGGAGGAAAGTTAGCGGCAGAAGGGCGGGAGAGCGTATTCCGTCGGGGCCGCAGGTTCCCGTCTCAGAGGTCCGAGGCCAGTTAAAAAGCGGGCTCTCCATCTTCAAAGAGATTCTCTGAACTCGGTGAGGTCGGGTGTTTTCAGAAGACTTACAAATAATTAGGACAGACATGTTGAATTTTCTTCTCAAGTTTCGGGTAAATCGTGTCTTCAGGGACCGCCCTCGACACCGGCTGACAGATCTCTGTTACTGTTACTTCTTCGGGGAAATGAATCATTAATGGAATTCTTCTCTGGTGTCGTTTTTCGAGCATAACGTCCTGTGATTAAAATTCAAAAAACGCGAAAAAGCAACCAATTCGGGGGTTGGCTGCAAAAGAAGGAAAACATAGCTTGTAAGCGACGGTTTCTGTTAAGCAAATGATTCAATTCATCGGAGGTAAATCAGTCTTGCTCTGCTATTAAGAAACTATGCCTTATAAGATCCCAGTAGTAACCCAGACACCATCTGTTAAAGCAATCTGGCTTCGACATAAGGAGAGAATGTTACGTGAGCAGCACACACTTACTTAATGTAGGTGAAATCAAGCTTAGTATAATTCATTAATAATGAACATGAAAATAGTAACCACCATATCCTAATAGTGGTCTAGCGGTTCTAGGCGCGCAGTCCGGAACCGCGCGACTGCTACGGTCACAGGTTCGAATCCTGCATCGAGCATGGATGTGTGTGATGTCCTTAGGTTAGTTAGGTTTAAGTAGTTCTAAGTTCTAGGGGACTGATGACCGCAGATGTTAAGTCCCATGGTGCTCAGAGCCATTTGAACCAACCATATCCTAATAAGCACTTAATATGTGGTACTGAGCAACTTGTAGTTATTCACTGTGAAATGGCTTCTGGAGCCAGTATTCCAGTCACAACAGTCAAACGTGAAACATTGATTACTAGGAATATGATAGTTCAAAATATTAGAATATGCACTGTTTATGAACTCGCACTGTGCAGAATAGTATATTTGAAGTAGCTTGTTGGACGTGAATAAATATACTTTTTTACGATTTGTCACAGCTTGACTTCAAATGACATCAATCGTCAGAAGCTACCTAATAACCCGAAACTGCACGGATTAGAACGGGATATTTAGCAATAAAAATGGGGGATATTATCTGAGGATGAACACCTAATGATACTTATCAGTTTGAGGGGGAAGTTACGAGACATGACTTTTAAGTCAGTACCGTTTTGAAATTAAAAAAAGACGTACTAAAATATTTCAATAATTTTATTTTTACATGAAATCCTGTACCTTACTCTACTTTTCCACATAATTTCCGTCAATATTGAGTCACTTATCATAACGTTGTACCAGTTTTTGAATACCCTCCTCATAGAAGTCTGCCGCCTGACTTGTAAACAACCACTGCATCACTACTGTTTTGACTTCGTCATCGTCTTGCAGACGCTGACCGCCCAGGTGTTTCCTCAAGTGCAGGAACAGACGGTAGTCACTGGGCGCAAGACCGGGGCTGTAAGAAGGATGATCTAGAGTTTCCCATCGAAAAGATGTGATGAGATGCCGGCCGAAGTCTCCGAGCGGTTCTAGGCGCTACAGTCTGGAACCGCGCGCCCGCTACGGTCAAAGGTTCGAATCCTGCCTCGGGCATGGGTGCGTGTGATGTCCTTAGGTTAGTTAGGTTTAAGTAGTTCTAAGTTCTAGGGGACTGATGACCTCAGAAGTTAAGTCCCATAGTGCTCGGAGCCATTTGAACCATTTTTGTGATGAGATCTTTGGTCTCATTCGCCACATGCGGACGGGCATTGTGTTGCAGCAAAACGATGCCCTTGCTCAACTTCCATGGACTGTTGCCATGATTCTGGTGTGACGTAGGCCACACATGTTTCATCGCCCGTAACACTTTGGCTTAAGAAATCATCACCGTCGTTGTCGTACCGCTCAAGGAAAGTCGATGCACTGTCTAAACGTTTGGTTTTGTGCACATCCGTCAACATTTTCGATACCCAACAAGAACACAATTTCCGGTAATTCAAGTGCTCGATCACAATGCCATACAAAATACTACGAGAAACATTAGGAAAGTCATCCCGCAAGGAGGAAATCATAAAGGGTCTGTTTTCTCTCACCTTATTGTCCTTTTCCTGCACCAAATTTTCATTAACGACCGAAGGACGCCCACTCCGTTGTTCATCATGCACATTTGTGCGGCCATCTTTAAATGCTCTCGCCCACTTTCTTGCCATTCCATCAGTCATGATGTTTTCTCCGTAAACTGCACGGATCTCACGATGAATATCGATCGCTTTTAGGCCTTTAGCGCTAAGAAATCTTATAACAGCCCGTACTTCACACTCGGCGGGACTCACGATTATCGGAGGCATCTTAAACACTCAGTACACAACGTAAACAAGGAAGAATCAGGCTGTAATGGCTCTGATGGTTCAAATGGCTCTGAGCGCTATGGGACTTAACATCTGTGGTCATCAGTCCCCTAGAACTTAGAACTACTTAAACCTAACTAACCTAAGGACATCACACACATCCATGCCCAAGGCAGGATTCGAACCTGCGACCGTAGCAGTCACGCGGTTCCGGACTGAGCGCCTAGAACCGCTAGACCACCGCGTCCGGCAGACTGTAATGGCGCCAGTACATAGATTAAGGTACAGGCTTTCATGTAAAAATAAAATTATTGTGATATCTTAGCACGTCTTTTTAAATTTCAAAACGGTACTTACTTAAAAAACACGCCTCGTACCTTTCATAACACGCGATCACGAAAAGGCGGCACACATCAGACTGCATCAATTCACACTTAAATACTCAATAAAAAAAATCAGGGAATTAGAATTAAAATACTACAGTTTGATTTAAAATGTGTAACTGACCGAAAATCATTAGAACACTGAAGAAGGCAAATCCCTGACAGCCGGCGTTGTGGGCGAGCGGTTCTAGGCGCTACAGTCTGGAACCGCGCGATTGGTATGGTCGCAGGTTCGAATCCTCCATCGGGCATGGATGTGTGTGATGTCCTTAGGTTAGTTAGGTTTCAGTAGCTCTAAGTTCTAGGGGACTGATGACCTCAGAAGTTAAGTCCCATAGTGCTCAGAGCCATTTGAATTTTTTTAAAACCTCTGACATCACAAAGACATATAATCCGACAAATCTATGATAGCACTATCACAGGAAACACTTTCATAAAGAACTCACAGCAATTCAAGAACAAAAATAAACTGAGAGAAAGAATGATTGAAATGCTTGTACAGTGTTTACCACCGAGCGACGAAAGCTCCACTCTCTAAACAGATTCGCATGTACTGACTTACGAAGACACGAAACGTTAGCAACATCGCACGTGTGAATACATAGTTCCACGATTCGTAGGAAGTTTTAGCAGGACCAGACCAACGAAAATCTAGCAGTAGCATGTGAACATTCCAGGAATGATTTAATAGTACGGCTTCGCAATTGAACAATCTCTTGGAATACAGCAATAAGAGGAAAAATGTCACCAGGAAAACTGCAAGCTCTCGGCGACCGCATCTAGCACCACGCCGCCGTCTCCAAATGGTTCAAATGGCTCTGAGCACTATGGGACATCTGAAGTTATCAGTCCCCTAGAACTTAGAACTACTTAAACCTAACTAACCTAAGGACATCACACACATCCATTCCCGAGGCAGGATTCGAATGTACGGAAGGAAGTGCCTAGAACCGCTCTACCACCGCGGCCGGCCCGCCGTCTCCATGAAGCCTCCAGAACAAGCGTGTACTTTAAAGTAGGTCTGGCCAAACGCTACTTGCGTTCGAACGGGTTCGAGATTTCCCGACACGCCGCAGCGTTCGATACATGATCGAGGTTTATCTATAAGTCACTTGACCTTTGACTTGCGTGGTGCGACATCAAAGGATACGAAAGAAATTACGAGCTAGCCACAACAGTAAGCTATGGCTCAGCACAAATTCCTCAATTTCGTGGAACAGTGGAGGAAACAGCATTAAATCCTGTCACTGCACCAACTCCTACCGTGTTTGAACAATTTCGAAATACCCAGTTCCCATACAGAATGTATGGATATATAAACATACGTGTCGATTTCTGGGTATCGATAACAAAGACGAAAATGTTGTCCTCCAAAAAAATATTGCTTGATTGATAACTGTACAATATGTTACTGGATTACCAGAGGCAGTAATGATTTACCAGATATGTTGGAAATGAGCAATTCAAGCCCTGTTCCCGTATTTGAATAACAGGCAAAAACTTTATCAGATTTTAACTAGTTTCAAACCAACGCGGCAACATTCAGATGTAACAATCAAGACAACTAATCAAGAATTAAATACTGAGCAAACGAAATGTATCGTAATAACGTGACTGTAATTCTTATCATGAGAATAAATTACAGCTGAGTGAGCTGTCTTGCGGAGAGTACCTCACCAGAACGCATGACAACCGAAAGTTCGAGAATTACACAGAATCATGATCGCAACCTTTTATTTATTCATTAGTTGCCGTTCTTACGCATGACCTACATCGCTGAAGATACTTCGGTCCGTGTTTCACAGTTATTTTTATTGTTAAAATCTACAGTGCATTAAAATCGTTAGGACAGCTCGTTGTGATAGTACCAACAAATATCAGTACATCGCAAGCCGATCAAAAGATCGAACAGTTTTTCCGAACTGTTACGTAAACTGTTCGAACAGTTCGAGTCGTGTTCAAACGCAGCTTTATTTGGAATCAAATCGGCAGTGTGCCCTCTAACCGCGCTAACGCTGGTTGGTCAGGTCCACGGAAACAAATGACCAAAGCTTCTCCAAGCGTCGGAGAGAGAGACACCACATAGTATCTGTGGTCGATACTTGTTACAGAAACATCTTTGCAATGCATTTGCAGACACTACTCCGTGTTATAAAGAAAAACTGTCAGTGAAATATGAAAATAACTATTTAACAACTCCCTGAAAACTTTTGGGTTATACACTGCAGCTTCAAGACATCGAAATGGTATCATTACCGGTTTTTACTTTGAAAAGGAATTAATTATTTAAATAAAAATCATTTGTCTATATACCACGTTTTTAAATCTGTCAAATAATTCTCCTAGCCCCATACAGATTCCTAACTCCACACAGATAGTGCTTAAAAGTCGTGTTTGTGAATTTTTAATAGCAATGAAAATACTTGTTATATTTGAGAAAAAATTCAGTCTTGGTTTCGGACGTTTTTGTTTTCAGCTTTCAAGTTTTAGTCTTTTGTTACTTGCTTGACTCCCTTACCTTGAAGGCATAATTTCTTGTTCTTTTATATTTGTGACGAGCTTTTCATAAGGTATACTTGTCGGATAGATCCCAGTTAACTATACCCTTCTATAAATTTTGGTTTTTAAGGCTAGTTCATGATCTGTGTACGAACACGGTCCTGCACAATGCATAACGTAAAGACTAGCCAACGTCCGGCCATCCTGATTTAGGTTTTCCGTGATTTCTCTAAATCGCTCCAGGCCTTTGAAAGTGCAAGGCCGACTTCCTTCCCCGTCCTTCCCTAATCGAATGAGACGGATGACCTTGCTGTCTGGTCTCCTTCCTCATAAACAGCCCTTAGTAGCCTACGTCATCTGCCTGAGTCTACTGCACTACTTGCAGTCGAGACCCGATTACCATATTCCTCCGCATTCTATGTTCGTCAGCGGGCAGCTCATACAAGTTGTGCTCCCGCCCCATGAAGCTCTGCTGCGCGTCTGTTCCTAGCTTGTACGGCGTCCCATATGCATGGCAACGAATAAGGCAGTTGAATGATTTTTCGGTATTTACTTTCACAGTCTTCTTAGCCACTGTTATCAAAACTAATTAACTGCAGTTTATCGAAAGTTAACATTTTCTTCGCTGCAATCGATCGTCATTCCGCTACTTCTCAGGAACCCACTTGACAGGCATTGGGATTTTCAATTTTTTGATATGCTAAACGCATTTTACCCATGTATTTGCGTCGTGTAATCATTTTTACGGATAGCGTGCGCCGTGACCAGTTTCTGTAAGTTGGCATAAAAAAAATTCCGTGTGGACTGTGTTCTTGCATAAGATGGGATCATGCCGTTTCCTTATGCCTGTTCTGTAAAATTTCCAGTGTAGATAATCTGAAGATGACTGCCACAGGTGAAACGCTTATTGAAAGCTGAAAAGTAAAACGACTGCAACCAAGGTTGTATTTTTATACCAAATCTTACCCTGGATGCTGTAGCGGCCGCAACGTTGGAATGGAAGGAATAAAGCCCACTTGTAAAATTTGCAAAGAAAATCGTGGGGCGCGTGGAAAGGGTACAATGAGGGCCACTAACGAAGCGAGGTGTATTTTCTGATGGCGTGAAATACGAAGAAATAGAGGCTACTAAGGAGACTGCCTACACTACGGTTGTCCGTCCTCTTTTAGAATACTGCTGCGCGGTGTGGGATCCTTACCAAGTAGGACTGACGGAGCACACCGAAAAAGTTCAAAGAAAGGCAGCACATTTTCTATTATCGCGAAATATGGGAGAGAGTGTCACAGGAATGACACAGGATTTGGGTTGGAAATCATTAAAAGAAAGGCGTTTTTCGTTGCGACGGAATATTCTCACGAAATTCCGATCACCAACTTTCTCCTCCGAACGCGAAAATATTTTGTTGACACCGACCTACATAGGGCGGAACGATCATCACGATAAAATAATGGAAATCAGAGCACGTGCAGAAAGATACAGGTGTTCATTCTTTCCGCGCGCTATACGAGATTGGAATAATAGAGAATAGTGAAGGTGGTTCGATGAACCCTCTGCCAGGCACTTAAATGTTAATTGCAGAGTATCCATATAGATGTAGATGTAGATAGTTTTTGACTAGTGAGTTTGCGAATATCAAAATCTGAAACATAAATGAACTAATTTTTTGACAGCATTGACTTAGAAGAGTAAATTACACGACTGGCTTTTAAAATTGCTACACCAAGAAGAAATGCAGATGATAAATGTGTATTCATTGGACAAATCTATTATACTAGAACTGACATATGAATACATTTTCACGCAATTTGGGTGCACAGATCCTGAGAAATCAGTACCCAGAACAATAACGTAATAACGGCCTTGATACGCCTGGGCATTGAGTCAGAGCTTGGATGGCATATTCAGGTACAGCTGCCCATGCAGCTTCAACGCGATACCACAGTTCATCAAGAGTAGTGACTGGCGTATTGTGACGAGTCAGTTGCTCGGCCACCATTGACCAGACGTTTTCAATTGGTGAGAGATCTGGAGAATGTGCTGGCCAGGGCAGCAGTCGAACATTTTCTGTAGCCAGAAAGGCCCGTACAGAACCTACAACATGCGGTCGTGCGTTACCCTGCTGAAATGTAGGGTTTCGCAGGGATCGAATGAAGGGTAGAGCCACACATCTGAAATGTAACGTCCAGTGTTCAAAGTGCCGTCAATGCGAACAAGAGGTGACCGAGACGTGTAACCAAAGGCACCGCATACCATCACGCCGGGTGATACGCCAGTATGGCCATGACGAATACACGCTTCCAATGCGCGTTCACCGCGAGGTCGCCAAACACGGATTCGACCGTCATTAGTGCACCCAGGTTCGTCGTTGAGTACACCATCGCAGGCGCTCCTGTCTGTGATGCAGCGTCAAGGGTAACCGCAACCATCGTCTCCGAGCTGATAGTCCATGCTGCTGCAAACGTCGTCGAACTGTTCGTGCAGATGGCTGTTGTCTTGCAAACGTCCCCAGGGATCGAGACGTGGCTGCACGATCCGTTACAGCCATGAAGATAGGATGCCTGTCATCTCGACTGTTAGTGATACGAGGCCGTTGGGATCCAGCACGGCGTTCCGTATTACCCTCCTGAACTCACCGATTCCATAATATGCTAACAGTCATTGGATCTCGGCCAATGCGAGCAGCAATGTCGCGATACGGTAAACCGCAATCGCGATAGGCTACACTCCGACCTTTATCACAGTCGGAAAAGTGATGGTACGCATTTCTCCTCCTTAAACGGGGCATCACAACAACGTTTCACCAGGCAACGCCGGCAGGTGGAAACTTTCCTCATGTCAGCACGTTGTAGGTGTCGCCACCGGCGCCAATCTTGTGTGTATGCTCTGAAAAGCCAATCATGTGCGTAACACAGCATCCTCTTCCTGTCGGTTAAATTTCGCGTCCATAGCCACGTCATCTTCATGGTGTAGCAATTTTAATGGCCAGTAGTATACTTACGCCACTAAAGGACCGTAGATCTTAGTAAGTAACTTAAATTTCAACTTGATACGTCTACCTTTTCCTGAAAGAAAGGTTTTTTAGCAGTCGGATAGGCAAACAAGAAAGTGATGCTTTTCGGGTTCCATTTTTGCCGAATGAGGTACTGAACCCTAAAGCATTCCAGCCTTATCTCACCGTTTCTCAAATTCTAGATTCATATCTCAATTTTGCTGGCTATAATTGCATAGCTTTAGTAATTACGTCCAAATTTTTTTTAAATTGTGGCCCGAAGATGATGTTGACAATGTAGGGTGTGATTCAGAGTAGTCGGTTATGGGTAATTAACCCCGCCCGAATAGCCGCGCCTGTTAAATCGCCGCTTGAGGGATGCGGAGATGGGCTAAACCCGGATCGATCTGCCCGGCAGATTAACGACGTGGGCAGGTGTGCCGGCTAGCATGGATATGTTTTAGGCGATTTCCTACATACCCTAGGGGAATAGGGGGCTGGTACTTAAGCCCCACGTCAATTGACGATTCGCAAACATTTAGGAAACTTCAGGTCACTTTTAAATGGATAAAACTAGATGCAGACAGTCGGGGTACGCACATCCCGTTCCCGGGTGCAAAGGGGTGGCGACAGGAAAAGCACCTGACCAACCCTGAAACTAATCACACCAAATCCGTTAAACCGAAACCACGCCAAATCCGTTAATGCGAAACTAAGGCACAAGAAAAAGAAGAATTACGGATGGCAAACTTGGTGTTTACTTTTTTTCATGTGCTACACGAACACCAACAATAAAAATACGTAATGTGTGTAAACTGTCTGTATACCACTAACTACCAAGAAATTTTTTTTTCACTCAAACTTCATTCAAAGCCAAAACTTCTGACGTGGCCCATCAAGGGGTAGACCAGGGTAGAAATTCTTTCCGAGCCAAAGTTTTTCATTGGCTTAAAATGTCTATCTTTTTTTTTTTTTTTTTTTTTCGTCAGGCTACTGACTGGTTTGATGCGGCCCGCCACAAATTCCTTTCCTGTGCTAACCTCTTCATCTCAGAGTAGCACTTGCAACCTACGTCCTCAATTATTTGCTTGACGTATTCCAATCTCTGTCTTCCTCTACAGTTTTTGCCCTCTACAGCTCCTTCTAGTACCATGGAAGTCATTCCTCATGTCTTAGCAGATGTCCTATCATCCTGTCCCTCCTCCTTATCAGTATTTTCCACATATTCCTTTCCTCTCCGATTCTGCATAGAACCTCCTCATTCCTTACCTTATCAGTCCACCTAATTTTCAACATTCGTCTATAGCACCACATCTCAAATGCTTCGATTCTCTTCTGTTCCGGTTTTCCCACAGTCCATGTTTCACTACCATACAATGCTGTACTCCAGACGTACATCCTCAGAAATTTCTTCCTCAAATTAAGGCCGGTATTTGATATTAGTAGACTTCTCTTGGCCAGAAATGCCTTTTTTGCCATAGCGAGTCTGCTTTTGATGTCCTCCTTGCTCCGTCCGTCATTGGTTATTTTACTGCCTAGGTAGCAGAATTCCTTAACTTCATTGACTTCGTGACCATCAATCATGATGTTAAGTTTCTCGCTGTTCTCATTTCTACTACTTCTCATTACCTTCGTCTTTCTCCGATTTACTCTCAAACCATTCTGTGTACTCATTAGACTGTTCATTCCGTTCAGCAGATCATTTAATTCTTCTTCACTTTCACTCAGGATAGCAATGTCATCAGCGAATCGTATCATTGATATCCTTTCACCTTGTATTTTAATTCCACTCCTGGACCTTTCTTTTATTTCCATCATTGCTTCCTCGATGTACAGACTGAAGAGTAGGGGCGAAAGGCTACAGCCTTGTCTTACGACCTTCTTAATACGAGCACTTCGTTCTTGATCGTCCACTCTTATTATTCCCTCTTGGTTGTTGTACATATTGCATATGACCCGTCTCTCCCTATAGCTTACCCCTACTTTTTTCAGAATCTCGAACAGCTTGCACCATTTTATATTGTCGAACGCTTTTTCCAGGTCGACAAATCCTATGAAAGTGTCTTGATTTTTCTTTAGCCTTGCTTCTATTATTAGCCGTAACGTCAGAATTGCCTCTCTCGTCCCATTACTTTTCCTAAAGCCAAATTGATCGTCACCTAGCGCATTCTCAATTTTCTTTTCCAATCTTCTGTATATTATTCTTGTAAGCAGCTTCGATGCATGAGCTGTTAAGCTGATTGTGCGATAATTCTCGCACTTGTCAGCTCTTGCCGTCTTCGGAATTGTGTGGATGATGCTCTTCCGAAAGTCAGATGGTATATCGCCAGCCTCATATATTCTACACACCAACGTGAATAGTCGTTTTGTTGCCACTTCCGCCAATGATTTTAGAAATTCTGATGGAATGTTATCCATGCCTTCTGCCTTATTTGACCATAAGTCCTCCAAAGCTCTTTTAAATTCCGATTCTAATACTGGATCCCCTATCTCTTCTAAATCGACTCCTGTCTCTTCTTCTATCATATCAGACAAATCTTCACCCTCATAGAGGCTTTCAATGTATTCTTTCCACCTATCTGCTCTCTCCTCTGCATTTAACAGTGGTATTCCCGTTGCACTCTTAATGTTACCACCGTTGCTTTTAATGTCACCAAAGGTTGTTTTGACTTTCCTGTATGCTGAGTCTGTCCTTCCGACAATCATATCTTTTTCGATGTCTTCACATTTTTCCTGCAGCCATTTCGTCTTAGCTTCCCTGCACTTCCTATTTATTTCATTCCTCAGCCACTTGTATTTCTGTATTCCTGATTTTCCCGGAACATGTTTGTGCTTCCTCCTTTCATCAATCAACTGAAGTATTTCTTCTGTTACCCATGGTTTCTTCGCAGCTACCTTCTTTGTACCTATGTTTTCCTTCCCAACTTCTGTGATGGCCCTTTTTAGAGATGTTCATTCCTCTTCAACTGTACTGCCTACTGCGCTATTCCTTATTGCTGTATCTATAGCGTTATAGAACTTCATTTTTAATATTCATTCATATAAAGCGTACCATAAATCTTAAAATATGTTAAAACCGCGATTTACTGCATTGGAGTTTGGCGCATCCGAACTCTCGAATAGAACCGACGTAATGCTACAGTAGTTACCGAAGGAATAAGGCCCTGTTAGTCTCGGGCAGTACCACAGAGGACGTTAGTGTCAACAAAAATACTATTCTTAACAAGATTTCTCTTCGCAACGTCACTCGTTTATGGTAAACAGTTTCAAAGCACGTGCTTGTCTCGCGTATGCTTAACTTGTCATTTCACTTGTTTTTTATACGAAGTAAAACGTTAGTGCTTGAAAATGACAAACGAACGTATTTATACAAATAGAAAAGGTTCGAAAAGTAGTCGCAGTAGTGCAAAAAAAGCTTCGATTCGTAAAGAGAAGCTAGTTGATTAATGTAATTTTGTCACAATGAGAGTGTTTCGATATGTGCCAAAGAAAGGCCAACTGTACATTGCTGATTAAAAATTTGTTCACTTTCAGTATTACACTACTGGCCATTAAAATTTCTATACCAAGAAGAAATGCAGATGATAAACGGGTATTCATTGGACAAATGAATCCGTTACAGCCATGCGGATAAGATGCCTGTCATCTCGTCTGCTACTGATACGATGCCGTTGGGGTCCAGCACGGCGTTCCGTATTATGCTAACAGTCATTGGATCTCGGCCAACGCGAGCACCAGTCTCGCAATACGATAAGCCGCAATCGCGTTAGGCTACAATTCGACAGCCATGCCGTACAGGAGGAGAAGATATACAAGAAGATCAAGAATGCCTGTGTACAAGACTGTGGATACATTTAGTCTTACTCCTAATAATGTAGCACAAGAAGAGCTACTAAATGGACCTATTACTTTTGTAGGAACTAAGATTAATTTTTCTTGTACAACTACAGAGGTTGTAACTGGTAATAGTTGGTTAACTATTGCTATTGTAAGGGGCAGTGATAAGCCTCTATTAGGTTTGGAGTCTTATTATGATAGAGACATTATTTGTTATCGTACCTGTTCAATTGGAGTTAAAGGTGACAGGAATTATGGTACAGCTGTTGTACTTACTGATAAACCATTTTCTTTATATACAAAGAACAGGAGACGTGTTAATGCTAATGAAAGAATTAATATTTGGCTTAAGATTGTCGGAAACGTGATGGTACGCATTTCTCCTCCTTACACGAAGCATCACAACAACGTTTCACCAGGCAACGCCGGTCAACTGCTGTTTGTGCAAGAGAAATCTAAAATCAAATCAAATGTGTGTGAAATCTTATGGGACTTAACTGCTAAGGTCATCAGTCCCTAATCTTACACACTACTTAACCTAAATTATCCTAAGGACAAACACACACATCCAAGCCCGAGGGAGGACTCGAACCTCCACCGGGAGCAGTCGCACAGTCCATGACTGCAGCGCCTTAGGCCGGCCATTGTGGCCGAGCAGTTATAGGCGCTACAGCCTGGAGCCGTGCGACCGCTACGGTCGCAGGTTCGAATCCTGCCTCGGGCATGGCCGTGTATGATGTCCTTAGGTTAGTTAGGTTTAAGTAGTTCTAAGTTCTAGGGGACTGATGACCTCAGATGTTAAGTCCCATAGTGCTCAGAGCCATTTGAATCATTTTAGCAGCGCCCTAGACCGCTCGGCTAATCCCGCGCGGCTATGAGAAATCGGTTGGAAACTTTCCTCATGTCAGCACGTTGTAGGTGTCGCCACCGGCGCCTACGTTGTGTGAATGTTCTGAAAAGCTACTCAATTGCATATCACAACATCTTCTTCCTGTTGGATAAATTTCGCATCTGTAGCACGACATTTTCGTGGTGTAGCAATTTTAATGGCCAGTAGTGTAAAAAACACTACTCGAAGCTGTAAACGCTTGTGTTTTCAAAACAACGTTTCTCGATTTGGGAAGAGCTGTAACTCATGAAATATACACGCAATTACATTATACTTTTTTTGTAATTTGTGCGTCGCCGTTTTTTCTAGTGTGATAGTAGGATTTTTTCATTGTATAGTAATTCGACTTTTGTCGCACGATATTGTGTTGAAAACAATTTTTTAAATACTAGTAAGTACTACGTTGCCAACGGCTTGATTCAGTGGTAACACCGGTTCCCGTCCGATCGAAGTTAAGCGCTGTCGGGCTGGGGTAGCACTTGAGTGGATGACCATCCGGTCTGCCGAGCGCTGTTGGCAATCGGGGTGCACCCAGCCCTTGTGAGGCAAACTGAGGAGCTATTTGATTGAGAAGCAGCGGCTCCGGTCTCGGACACTGATATATGGCCGGGAGAGCGGTGTGCTGACCACATGCCCCTCCATATCCGCATCCAGTGACGCCTGTGTGCTGAGGATGACACGGCGGCCGGTCTCTACCGTTGAGCCTTCCAAGGCCTGTTCGGGCGGAGTTTAGTTTTTAAGTACCACGTTGACAGTGTCAGCAATTTCAAACCAGTTTCTCAAATTTTGTTCTAGGTTGAAAATTGTAGCGTCCAGAGGTCTCACCAGCCGCTCTCGCACTCTGCGAAGGTAGTTCCTAGACGTCGTGAAGTGTCCTCTGGATGGAACTGTTTTACTTTAAAAAAATACGTAATACAATCTGAAAGGTGTACAGGAAAGCTATAGTCAGTTTTGTAACTTGTTTGTTATTTTATAAATCATGAATATCGGTTCCAAAATTTAGCGCAACCCTGGTCTACCGTAATCTAATACCGAACATCTTATATGAAACAACAATTCATACCATAATATGCCACGGTATTCGTATCGTTGCGCCCACATCTCAGGGATGCACCCAACCGCACCTCGCAACTGTCTGCTACTCGTCCAAATCATGTGCACAGCGCAAACAACAACGATAATTCACGAAATACTGTCCAGGCAAGGATAATATTTTAACACCAAGCATAGCTTAAGCAGCTGTGCTCAATGAAAAATGCTAATAATATGTATGACGTGTGAGGATACAGGATCCTTACAAACTCAGTCGCATATATAAATTTTACCTCTTGTTTGTACGCCTGCAGTACTTCCAATTTTCAGCCTTAAACGTTCAAAATACATATTAATTACCGTAAACTGAACAAACTTTGTTGCCATAAGCCTCCTAAAAATGATGGTATGTAGGAATATCGAACTTTTAATCAGATCAGATTTAGTTGACAAAGATAAAGAAGTGCTGCAGGTGTTTCTATTTTCAACGGACAGCTGTGTACCTGGAAATAACGTCACTCAGTTTGTTTTACTACTTTTCCCTTTCTGCATACAGAGTAGAATGTAGTTCCGCTGCGGCTAAAATTTTATTGCCCGTAAATCAAAGGTTATCATGCAGCCAGCTGCAGCGAATGGTCCGATATTTCTCAGGTACGGGAAAATTGTCATTCGATATTTCATCTGACCGCAGGAAATTTCATACTCAAGTCTGTGATATATGTCTATACATTTATATGCGTGACATTTATGGCGACGTGATTTGTGTTTTTCTCCACAAGTGAAAATTTGCAGCGAGTAATATTCTGTTATTGGCGCAGACAGAAACGTAAACTGCTATTTACATTTTTCATCGAAGTTGAGCATTTGGCAAACAGAAGTACAGACCGTAACAGAGCTTCAGAGATATAGATTTAAAGGAAACTGGAAATTGTAATGGAAATTTACCGACTAATCTTACGGAAAATTTAGTAGTGCCATTGTCATCAAAGAAAATCCTGACTGCACTTCACTGTTGACGTCAGCAGATATACGTCTAGGTACTCGAAAGTCGGGTGTGTTTCGCATTCCATGCAAAAGTTGCAAGTCTTTTGTGGAGCAGACCAGTAGAGTAGCCAAGAAGAGGTATACTGAATACAAGCAACACACACGACTAAAGCAACTAAACGAATCAGCTGTCGAAGAGTACGGCCTCCAACATAAATGAATCACTTATAACTAAAGGGGATAAGATCTCAGAAAAGGAAAATGCAGATTTTTTTTAGCCTCGCCCCTTTTAGAGGATGCATTGAATTCTGCAATAATTTATGATACGGGACAACTCCCTGAGTTGTTACGATTTAGAAGTAATCATGTGGAAGACCTGGAATCATGCTACACTAATCGGTAATTTCTGTTGCAGATTTTTTCCGTATAAGAGGTTTCTACCTTCGTATATCACTACACTGCACTGAGAACTTCGTCCCCAAAACCATAACAGACTATTGAAGTATACCAGACGTCACAGTTCAAGTCTTTTATAATCAGCTGAAGACACGGTGTACCATAGAAGCGGATGTGATTTAGAAGTGACTAGAATCAATCATCCTTTGTAAAATATTTTTTATTCATTTTTGTACAAACGTAACACAGTTTTGTGAACACTTAGAATTATTAACTTAATATTAACCACATTCAGTGGTTTTGGTTCAAAAGCATTGAGAAACAGCATGTTATTTGGTTATTAAACTTCCCTGACGATAATATTTCTTTGAAAAGGGGATGTTATTATCCAACAAAGCTGAAAATTAAAATCTGTCTCGTCATATAAATGTCATGGAAGACATCCCTTGGTAATTTTTCTAGTCTTTTAAATTCAAGGCAGAATTTTTTCAGACTATGACTAATTGTTCCTGAAATGGTTCTAACATCGTTGACATGTACTCTGGGTTTTCGGGATGGAACATCTCATTACATAACTGATTACTACTTGAATTTGGACACTACCTTGATGAGTCGCTTTACGTGAGTGGAATATTTAGTTTATAGCTTTGTTGTCATTATTATGCTGCCGTTACCAACTTTGTTGTCATTATTATGTTGCCGCCATATCCGTAAAGGTTGTATTACAGACGCAACCTTTTGCTTACGACAGATAAGCCACACAAATAGCTTTAAAAGTTAAGGAAACTAGTACGTAAATAAACGTCAAAAGAAATATTTTTAAAATTTTCTCTTAATTAATTCTCTATAGTTTCCTGAACAAAGGAAAGTTTGTTTCGACGACATTGCACCGAATAAAGCCCCAAAATTAGAGAATTGAGTGTCTGCACACTTGATGACGCCCCCATGTCACGCAGACAGCTCTGCTAAGGACCAAATTTTTTTCTCACTTGTTTGTGTTTCATTAGTCCCTGATGTGTTAGTGACGCAAGAGTATTAGAGAAGTAATTAAGTGGTAGGACTCAATCCCAAATGAGAGTTTTAACAACTGTATGGGAACAGCTACCAAAAACTGTTCCGATGGGATTAATACTTTGAAAATAGGTGTGCCGAATGCTCCGCTGCGTTCCAGTGATGGTTCACAGTCGAGGTTTAAGATTATGGAATTGATGGAGTGCCTGGTGGACTGAATATGCAAATAATTTTAATTGCCATTGCCATTAATTGCCATGGAGACGCTTCGAAGCACAGAAAGCAATGATGGAAGATACCAAGAAGACTAGGATAAGAAGAAGAACTCTGAAAAACAAAAATAGAAGAGAACAACAGCAGAAACGAGATGAATATGAATCTGGGATGCATTAGTGCTATGCAGGGCAGATAAAGGAACAATCATTACTTTAAATTGAATTTACCAGAAGCTTTTTTTTTTTTTTTTTTTTTTTTTTACATGAGGGTACATATATGTTGAAAACTATGAAACATAGTGGGCTGAGGGTTGAAATTTTGCATCCTCTCTCAAAACATATTTAACTAAGAAATAAGTTATTCTTATGACTCAAATTTCAAAATTAAAGGCTTTTAACAAAGACTATAAATTAGTTACTGAAATTATTGATAATAATGATTAAAAAATTATTTTGAGACATAATGGATGACACCAACCTCGTACTGAAAGTCTGCTTTAAACAAAATAATGTAAAGAATTTCCAGAAAAACATCAAGCTTCTACTTGTTTCTACTTTGAGATATGTGTACATACGTTGTACATAATTAACATGCTTTATTTCACTTGCAATACAAAATACAGTTGAGAAAAAAGTGTGAGACCAAAACCAGTTGTTTATAAGCATCAATATTCCCCAAAAGGTAAGTTAAAAGATGGTAATCATTACGTGGGTTTACAACTCTTCTTGTTTGACTCCACTAGTAAGAAATCTGACAAAATGTTCGATAGTATTCATGAACCAGTCCGCTTCAGAGGGCTACAGTTCTCAGTATGAAGTAGACAGCTGCACACACTTGATGAAACACTAACAAAATGGCTTAATGTACCAAATGCATGCAAACATTTGACTCAAAAAATGTTGATCATTTGTTGTTGTTGTTGTGGTCTTCACTCCAGAGACTGGTTTGATGCAACTCTCCATACTACTCTATCCTGTGCAGGCTACTTCAAGTAACTACTGCAACGTACATCCTTCTGAATCTGCTCAGTGTATTCATCCTTTGTCTCCTTCTACGACTTTTACCCTCCACGCTGCCCTCCAGTGCTAAACTGGAGATCCCTTGATGCCACAGAGCATGTCCTACTAACCGATCCCTTCTTCTAATCAGGTTGTGCTACAAATTCCTCTTCTCCCCAGTCCTATTCAGTACTTTCTCATTAGTCATGTGATCTACCTATCTAATCTTCAGCATTCACCTGTAGCACCACATTTTGAAAGTTTCTATTCTCTTTTTGTCTAAACTATTTACCGTCCACGTTTCACGTCACTCAATATAAATACTTTCAGAAAAGACTTCCTGACACCTAAATCTATACTCAACAAATTTCTCTTCTTCAGAAACGCTTTACTTGCGGCTGCCAGTCTACATTTTATATCCTCTCTACTTCGACCATCAACAGTTATTTTGCCCCCCAAATAGCAAAACTCATCTACCATTTTAAGTGTTTCATTTCCTAATCTAATTCCCTCAGCATCATCTGATTTAATTCGATTTCATTCCATTATCCTTGTTTTTCTTCTGTTGATGTTCATCTTACATCCTCCTTTCAAGACACTGTCCGTTCCGTTCAGCTGCTCTTCCAGATCCTTTGCTGTCTCTGACAGAATTGCAATGTCATCGGCGAACCTCAACTCCTTATTTCTCCTCCATGGATTTTAATTCCTACACCAAATTTTTCTTTTGTTTCCTTTACTGCTTACTCAGTATACAGACTGAATAACATCAGGGATAGGCTACAACCCTGTCTCACACCCTTCCCAAACACTGTTTTCCTTTCATGCGCCCCCCCCCCCCCCCCCCCCCGGCTCTTATGAGTACCATCTGGTTTCTGTACTAATTGTAAATAGCCTTTCGCTCTCTGTAGTTGACCCCTGCCACCTTCAAAATGTGAAAGAGTGTATTCCAGTCAACATTGTCTAAAGCTTTCTGTAAGCTTACAAATGTTAGAAACGGAGATTTGCTTTTTATTAATGTATCTTCTTAGATGTCATAGGGCCAGTATTGCCTCACATATTGCAACATTTCTACGGAATACAAACTGATCTTTCTCGAGGGCGGCTTCTACCAGCCTTTCCATTCGTCTGTAAAGAATTCGTGTTAGTATTTTGCAGCCGTGACTTATTAAACTGACAGTGCGATAAATTTCACACCTGTCAACACCTGCATTCTTTGGGATTGGAATTATTATATTCTTCTTGAAGTCTGAGGGTATATCGCCTATCGCATACATCTTGCTCACCAGATGGTAGTCTTTTGTCTGGGCTGGCTCTCCCAAGGCTATCAGTAGTTCTAATGAAATGTCTACTCCCAGGGCCTTGTTTCACCTTAGGTCTTTCAGTGCTCTGTCAAATTCTTCACGCAGTATCATACCTCCCATTTCATCTTCATCTACGTCCTCTTCCATTTTCTTAATATTGCCCTCAAGCATATCGCCCTCATATAGACCCTCTATATACTCCTACCATCCGTCTGCTTTCCCGTCTTTGGTTAGAATTGGGTTTCCATCTGAGCTCTTGATATTCATACAAGTCGTTCCCTATTCTCCAAAGATCTCTTTAATTTTCCTGTAGGCAGTATCTATCTTACCCCTAGTGATAAATGGCTCTACATCCTTACTTTTGTCTTCTAGCCATCCCAGCTTAGCCATTTGCACTTCCTGTCGATCTCATTTTTGAGATATTTGTTTGCCATTTTGCCTGCTTCATTTACTTAATTTTTTCTATTTTCTCCATTCATCAATTACATTCAATATCTCTTCTGTTACCCAAGGATTTCTACTAGTCTTTTTACCTACTTCATCTCTCAAAGTTACCCATTCTTATTCTACTATACTTCTTTTCCCCGTTCTTGTCAGTCATTCTCTAATGATCACTCTGAAAGTCTCTACAAGCTCTGGTTCTTTCAGTGTATCCAGGTCACTTCTCCTTAAATTCCCACTTTTTTACAGTTTCTTCAATTTTGGTCCTCACTTCATAACGAATAAATCAAATGGCTCTGAGCACTATGCGACTTAACTTCTGAGGTCATCAGTCGCCTAGAACTTAGAACTAATTAAATCTAACTAACCTAAGGACATCACACACACCCATGCCCGAGGCAGAATTCGAACCTGCGACCGTAGCGGCAGCTCGGCTCCAGACTGTAGCGCCTAGAACCGCACGGCCACTCCGGCCGGCACGAATAAATCGTGGTCAGAGTCCACATCTGTTCCTGGAAATGTCATACAATTTAAAATCTGTTCCTAAATCTCTGTCTTACCATTATGTAAACAATCTGAAACCTTCCAGTGTGTGAAGGCAGCCGCGCAGTCTATGGCGTCTTGTCACGGTCCGCGAGGCTACACCCCCCCCCCCCCCCCCCTCCCTGTCTGTTGTGAGGCCAGACGACAATCGCGTGGTTCTTTGAAGTTCGGCAACAGTCTTTTCGCTAGAATGAGACTTTTACTCTGCAGCGGAGTGTGCGCTAATATGAAACTTCCCGGCAGATTAAAACTGTGTGCCGGACCGAGACTCGAACTGGGAACGTTTGCCTTTCGCGGGCAAGTGGTAGAACACTTGCCCGCCAAAGGCAAAGGTCCGAAGTTCGAGTCTCGGTCCGGCACACAGTTTTAATCTGCCAGGAAGTTTCAGTCTTTTCACTAGTTACAGGGGCAGTCTGGATGATTGACTGATCCGGCCTTGTAACATTCACCCAAACCGCCTTGCTGTCCTGCACTGCAAACGGCTGAGAGCAAGGGAAAACTACAGCCATAAATTTTTCGAGGGCATGCAGTTTTACTGTATGATTAAATGATGATGGCGTCCTCTTGGGAAAAATATTCCGGAGGTACAATAGTCCCAAATTCGGACGTCCGGGCGGGGGCTACTCAGGAGGAAGTCGTTATCAGGAGAAACAAAACTGGCGTTTTACGGATTGGAGCTTGGAATGACAGATCCCTTAATCGGGTAGGTAGGTTAGATAATTTAAAAAGAAAAATGGATAGGTTAAAGTTAGATATAGTGGGAAATAGTGAAGTTCAGTAGCAGGAGGAACAAAACTTCTGGCCAGGTGAATAGAGGGTTATAAATACAAAACCAAATAGGGGTAATACAGGAGTAGGTTTAATAATGAATAAAAATAGTAGTGCAAATAAGCTACTACGAAGAGCATAGTGAACACATTGTTGTCGCCAAGATAGACACGAAACCCACTCCGACCACAGTATTACAAATTTATATGCCAACTAGCTCCGCAGATGACAAAGAGATTGAAGAAATGTATGATGAGATAAAAGAAATTATTCAGATAATTAGGGGAGACGAAAACTCACATGTACATCTACACCTAAATGGATACTCTGCAAATCACATTTAAGTGCCTGGTAGAGAGTTCATCGAACCACCTTCACAATTCTCTATTATTACAATTTCGTATAGCGCGCGGAAAGAATAAACACCTATATGTTCCCGTACGAACTCTGATTTCCCTTATTTTATCGTGGTGATCGTTCCTCCCTGTGTTATCTGAAATATGTAATGCATGACTGACTCAAGGCATTTTTGAGAGACAGAAATATGCCATTGTTAAAACCCTCTTTAATATAGATGATAAGAGTGATGCCATTAATTACTGACCTGTTTCACTGCTGACATCATTCTCCAAAATTTTTGAGAGGGTGATATACGTTGGAATAGTATCTGACATTAGCAACAATAGTTTCCCTAGCAAATCAAGTTTGGGTTTCAGTAGGGCTGCTCTACTGAGAACGCCATTTACATGTTCACTCACCAGATTTTACAAGCATTAAATTATAAAATAGCACCGGTGGGTATTTTGTGCGACCTCTCCTAGATAAATTAACATTTTATGGGATTGATAGTATAGCCAATCAACGGAAAACGTCACATCTAACTAGAAGAATGCAGAATGTTGTTCTCAGAAATCCAAGCAACAGGAACATAATTCAGACTGGGAAGAAATCATGTATGGTGTTTCTCAAGATTCAGTCTTAGGTCCTTTACTCTCCCTCATGTATTTAAACAACCTCCTGTCTAGCATACAACAAGCAGAAGTAGTCCTTTTTGCAGATGACGCTACTATTGTAATCAAATCAAGCGTACAAACAGAAAGAGAAGAAATGATAAATTAATATTATTAAAAGTGTTATTATTCGTTTACTTCGGATGGTCTCATCCTCAGTCTTAAAAAGACCCAACGTATACACTTCTGCACATCTACATCTACATTTACACCCATACTCCGCAAACCACCTGACGGAGTGTGGCGGAGGGTACTTTGAGTACCTCTATCGGTTCTCCCTTCTATTCCAGTCTCGTATTGTTCGTAGAAAGAAAGATTGTCGGTAAGCCTCTGTGTGGGCTCTAATCTCTCTGATTTTATCGTCATGCTTTCTTCGCGAGATATACGTAGGAGGGAGCAACATACTGCTTGACTCCTCGGTGAAGGTATGTTCTCGAAACTTCAACAAAAGCCCGTACCGAGCTACTGAGCGTCTCTCCTGCAGAGTCTTCCACTGGAGTTTATCTATCATCTCCGTAACGCTTTCGCGATTACTAAATGATCCTGTAACGAAGCGCGCTACTCTCCGTTGAATCTTCTCTATCTCTTCTATCAACTCTATCTGGTACCAATCCCACACTGCTGAGCGGTATTCAAGCAGTGGGCGAACAAGCATACTGTAACCAACTTCCTTTGTTTTCGGATTGAGTTTCCTTAGGATTCTTCCAATGAATCTCAGCCTGGCGTCTGGTTTACCGACGATCAACTTTATATGATCATTCCATTTTAAATCACTCCTAATGCGTACCCCCAGATAATTTATGGAATTAACTTAAAAAAAATGTTCAAATGTGTGTGAAATCTTATGGGACTTAACTGCAAAGGTCATCAGTCCCTAAGCGTACACACTACTTGACTTAAATTATATGGAATTAACTGCTTCCAGTTGCTGACCTGCTGTATTGTAGCTAAATGATAAAGGATCTTTCTTTCTATGTATTCGCAGTACATTACACTTGTCTACATTGAGATTCAATTGCCATTCCCTGCTCCATGCGTCAATTCGTTGCAGATCCTCCTGCATTTCAGTACCATTTTCCATTGTTACAACCTCTCGATACACTACAGCATCATCCGCAAAAAGCCTCAGTGAACTTCCAATGTTATACATAAGGTCACTTATGTATATTGTGAATAGCAACGGTCCTACAACACTCCCCTGGGGCACAACTGAAATCATTCTTACGGAAGACTTCTCTCCATTGAGAACGACATGCTGCGTTCTGTTCTAGAGGTTCTATATCAATGATAAGTGTAATACATGGTGAGGATAGAATAAATAAGGTGGACATTTCAAAATTCTTAGGGGTCCATAGTGATGAAAATTTAAATTGAAAAAATACATTTTGGAACTCTTGCAACAACTTATTTCAGCCTTATTTGCGCTTAGAATCATTGCAAATCTTGAGGAGAGACAAATCAGTAGACATATTTTGCTTATTTTCATTCAATAATGTCATATGGAATAAGGTCCTGAGGTAACTCATCTTTAAGTAAAAAAGTCTTCAGTGCGCAAAAATGTGCTATGAGAATGATATGTGGTGCTCGTCCACGATCATCTCACAGTTTATTTATTCCCTCATCAATTTTGTTGTAAGTACTCCAGTAAAGTTAAAGAGGAACAGTGAGGTATACAATAACAATACCAGAAGGAAAAATGATATCCATTACTCCTCACAAGGTTGTATTTAGCACAAAAAGAGGTGTACAGTGCTGCTTCAGAAATTTTTAATCATTTATCCAATGACATAAGTTGTCTGACAGACAGCAAAGTAAAATTTGATAACACACTGAGAAAGTTTCTCCCTGACAACTCCTATTCAGTAGAAGAATTTCTATCATTGTAATGTGTAAAAGGTGGTGGGTGGGAATTGCTAACTCATATCTGTATATCTTTTCTTCTTGTTGTTAAGAAAAATAGAAATGTTGAGAATGTAACCGTATGTACAAATTACTTTGCGATGTAAATTTATAATGACTCTTTCCACATCATTACAATCCATCGTGCAAAATGATCCATGGAACATGTTACCAACTAAGTCAGTGTTCGATCCAAGTTCGACACGTCACCGATGTTCCTTTCGAAGGCCACAGGCCACGCCACAGAAAAAAGTATTTAGTTGCTTTATAAATACAGTATATTCGTGACAGGCAGCTATAAAAGTTACATTAGAAAATTCGACTTACAAGGGAATATTTCCAGGTGTAAATAAACAATCTTGATGAAAACTGGCGGGTGCAGTCAGTCCTACAAGAAAGTGTACGCCATAATGTTAAATGTAAGGTCCACAGCGACATATCTGGTAGTGGTCTGGAATCTGTCCTCAATGCGCTTGTGCACACTGTATAGATTAATGGTGCGAGGGTTAAAAGTTTTGTTCAGTCGGTTACAGTTTTGGGAATTTGCACTAATTTAAGGCCAATTTAAACGCTGCAAACATGTGCAGTATTGCCTAAAATGTCCTATGAGGTCCATAAAGAAGCTATTTGGTTCGAACGAGGCAAACTGGGTGAGAGGATAATGATCCGGAACACTGCAGCCGTCTGTGTAAGTGTGGAAACAAGACAATGGGGTGTCCACGATGGATTGTCCTGCAATATCTCTGAATGCAAATCCGATCGCAAATGTTTAGTCTTATATTAAGATGAAGCTTAAAGGAAAGTCAGTATATACTTTTAAGCAGCTGTCGCATAAAATCAGGATGGTATGGAAATCGTTACCGAGAGAATATGCAGAAATTCTCGTGAAAAGCATGCCAAAAAGTGCCAAGCTATAATCGATCATGATGGTGACTGGATAATGTATTAGTTAATTGTGCAATTAGCAATAACATATATTTTCATGTAAACATACAGGGTGGTCCATTGATAGTGACCGGGCCAAATATCTCACGAAATAAGCATCAAACGAAAAAACTACAAAGAACGAAACTCGTCTAGCTTGAAGGGGGAACCAGATAGCGCTATGGTTGGCCCGCTAGATGGCACTGCCATAGGTGAAACGGATATCAACTGCGTTTTTTAAAATAGGAACCCCCATTTTTATTACATATTCATGTAGTACGTAAACAAATATGAATGTTTTGATTGGACCACTTTTTACGCTATGTGATAGATGGCGCTGTAATAGTCTGATACATTACCCGTGTTAAAATGGATCGTAAACCAACTGCGGAAAAGGTCGATATCCTGTTGATGTAGGGCTATTGTGATCAAAATGCCCAAACGGGAGTGTGCTATGCATGCTGCTCGGTATCCTCGACGACATCAACCAAGTGTCCGGACCGTTCGCCGGATAGTTACGTTATTTAAGGAAACAGGAAATGTTCAGCCACATGTGAAACGTCAACCACGACCTGCAAAAAATGATGATGCCCAAGTAGGTGTTTCAGCTGCTGTCGCGGTTAATCCGTACGTCAGTACCAGACAAATTGAGCGAGAGTCGGGAACATCAAAAACTTCATTGTTGAGAATGTTACATCAACATCGATTGCATCCGTACCATATTTCTATGCACCAGGAATTGCATGGCGACGACTTTCAACGTCGTGTACAGTTCTGCCAGTGCGCACAAGAGAAATTACAGGACGATGACAGATTTTTTGCACGCGTGCTATTTAGCGACGAAGCGCCATTCACCAACAACTGTAACGTAAACCGGCATAATGTGCACTACTGGGCAAATTAAAATCCACGATGGCTGCGACAAGTGGGACATCAGCGACCTTGGAGGGTTCATGTATGGTGCGGCATTATGGGAGGAAGGATAATTGGCCCCATTTTATCGATGGCAATCTAAATGGTGCAACGTATGCTCACTTCCTACGTAATGTTCTATCGATGTTACTACAAGATGTTTCAATGCATGACAGAATGGCGACGTACTTCCAAGATGATGAATGTCCGGCACATAGCTCGAGTGCGGTTGAAGCGGTATTGAATAGCATATTTCATGACAGGTGGATTGGTCGTCGAAGCACCATACCATGGCCCGCACGTTCAGCGGATCTGATGTCCCCGGATTTCTTCCTGTGGGGAAAGTTGATGGATATTTGCTATCGTGATCCACCGACAGCGCCTGACAACATGCGTCAGCGAATTGCCAATGCATGTGTGAACATTACGAAAGGCGAACTACTCACTGTTGAGAGGAATGTCGTTACACGTATTACAAAATGCTTTGAGGTTGACGGACATCATTTTGAACATTTATTGCATTAATGTGGAATTTACAGGTAATCACGCTGTAACATCATGCGTTCTCAGAAATGATAAGTTCTCAGAGGTTCATGTATCACACTGGAACAACAGAAATAAAATGTTCAAACGTACCTCCGTTATGTATTTTAATATAAAAAAACCTATCTGTTACCAACTGTTCGTCTAAAATTGTTAGTCATATGTGTGTGACTATTGCAGCGCCGTCTATCACAAAGCGAAAAAAATTGTCCAACTAAAACATTCACGCCTCGCGTGATTAGCCTAGCGGTCTAGGACACTGCAGTCATAGACTGTGCGACTGATCCCGGAGGAGGTTCGAGTCCTCCCTTGGGCATGGGTGTGTGTGTTTGTTCTTAGGATAATTTAGGTTAAGTAGTGTGTAAGCTTAGGGACTGATGACCTTAGCAGTTAAGTCCCATAAGATTTCACACACATTTGAACTTTCTTTGAAACATTCATATTTCTTTACGTACTACACGAATATGTAATAAAAAATGGGGGTTTCTATTTAAAAAAAACGCAGTTGATATCCGTTTGACCTATGGCAACGCTATCTGGCTGGCCAACCATAGCGCCATCTCGTTTCCCACTTCATGCTAGACAAGTTATGTTCTTTGTAGTTTTTTCGTTTGATGCGTATTTCGTGAGATATTTGGCCCGGTCACGATCAATGCACCACCCTGTATATTTTTAATGGTGTCATTTATTTCGTACAGATAACAGCTTACCCTTACTTGGGGAACTGACTGTATGTGCAAAGATCAAAATAATGCAATAACTATTTTTTCGCCTCTGCCCAGTTTCACTTTTAAGTGGTAAAACACACACCGAAAATCTTTCAGCAGAACTAGATCTGAAAATCTCACACAGTTCTTCCAACGTTGAAAGCCGTGTACGTCCAGCGGCTGCATCTGAGCTGTCGAGCCTTTTTGGATCACCCGAGGACGAGTTCCCTGTCCGGAGGTAAGAGGCTCAGCAAGATGGTTTTTTTTACATTGACTTTTACTCTCCCTCCCCCCCCCCCCCCTTTTTCAGAGTAAACTAACGATTGACCTGGTGAAAAGATATCTGAAAGAAGTTTCCCTTCTCAGTTCAGGAGAAGAATCTGTATTATTGTTATGTTATTTGGGTCGTCAGTGTGAAAGAACCGTTTTGAGTATCGTATCCGAGAACATGGAACTTGTTCATCTGGTGATCCCAAAACGCTCAGCGGGAGAGGTACATCCGTAGTCCATATAAGGCATTCGACGTCGGAAGAACTTTTTGAGGAGATTTTCAGATCTAGTCCTGCTGGATGATAACGATGTCACTCTTAACCTGAGAAACAAAATAATCAAGCTGCAGTCAGAAGTGCATACTCTGTTCTATTCACCAAAGGTTTTTCCAGTGTACCGAATTTGCCTGATACAAATCAAGGTATTTAGAAAGCCGTCTGCCACAATTTGAGAAGCCTGCTAAATTATGTTTTATATTGTGTTGTCCGTCGTGTATATTATGTGAAAAAGTTAGTGTATTTTACGTGCAGGGAGTAAAGAATACCCTACGTTTTAAGCATTTCATTTAGATTAATAGTACTGTAATGACTTTGTATGACAATAATGGACCATTTGTTATTTTAAATTATGAAAATACAGATATTTTAAATGGTACACTAACATATAATGAGAAAACATGAATGTAAAACGAAAAATAACAATTTAAAACATAAAACAAAAATAAGAAAACTAAATAATTGGGATAGTAATGAACGCTTAGATTTTTCATTAGTTATGTTGTAATTATTTCGGCAGCACAATGTGTACAGTTTGCCTTCCGAAAAGGGGGACTGATGACCTTCGCTGTTTAGTCCCCCTTAAACATCCCAACAACCACCACCACCACCTTCCGAAAATGGTGTTTTATTAGCCAACTTTATTACATATAGATATATGTGGCGTGATAGCACCTTCATGTTGTAACAAAAGTTTTCATTTTCAAAATTAATTATTGGCAGGGGCGGGGTATTTTCTCAATTTTCAGATTATTACAAAATTTGGTTATATAGTTTCCAAGAACGTTATTTACATTTCAGCTTTCATATTAACCACATTTTTTACATATCATGGCTTCGGAGATATTCCCTATAAACGATGTAAGCCATATTAGCTTTCGAGATGTTTTTTACCCCTTAAAAGCAAAATTGGGCAAGAACGAAAAAATAAGAATTGCATTATTTTGACCCCTCTACATACCCGACGAGTTTCATCAGCATCATTTATTTACACTTGGAAGTGTACCCTCGTTAGTGATATGTTTACTCTTTCTGGCCCTTCCCAGCTACCTCAGCCCATATGCGTCAATTTGCACGTGAATGTTGAGCGCCCGCATGGCTCCTTTTTATTAGCCTGATATCGAAACAGGATCGACTTTCATCCAGGCTTTGTAAGTCCACTGTTATAAAATATAACAAAATATTTACACTGAGTGGCATAAAAATAAATTAACTATTAGAACGACTTGACTGATTACGAGTAACATCATTAATTCTTTTAAATAAATAAAAATTAATTTTCTTAAATACCACATATTTCAAAGTTCCACTAACACGTAAAAAAATCAAAAAGTATTTCTCCAAACTTCACAGCAGTGCCAAAGAGAATATAATATCCATTTAAAAAAAAGATTCTCCCTGAATGGGACTTCCTTTTCTCAATAGGGATTTTATTTCCAAAGCCGTATCAGTTTTAGAGATATTCCTTTCGCCAACTGTAGACGAACCGACAGTAGTCATGTCCTCTTTGACACGTTGGAATTCTGGTGCTTAGGTGGTTCTCTTCGTTGCTTTCTTCGGGGTATTATTGTTGTCTCCCGTTTTTCGAAGAAAGCCGTAGCTTCCCCAAATCATAATGGGTATCCCTTTAATTGCTACTAGTTATGAAAGACGATCAATAAGTGAGGCAACACATTTTTTAACTTGACCAGTTTCGGTTGAAAAATATGCGGAATTTTATTGTGGGACATCGTGGAATATATCCGCTTAGGGCTCGACGACCTCAGCAGTATGGTCCCTTAGGAATTCACACACATTTCAACATTTGAACAATATTTCCGCTTCTTGCCACTGTAGTTTGATAAAGTTCCGATGGACGGCGGCGCTATACGTATCTTCAAAATGGTGTCTGTAACTGATGTGTGATTCGAGCAAAGAGCTGTCACTGAGATTCTTTTGGCTTCGCAGGTGTTCGTAGCTGCTTGCAGAATGCTACCGAGACTTGGCAGTGGACAAAAGCACGACGAAAACTATGTCATCATGACAACAAGATAACGTAAGCCTGTCCGATCTCCCTTGTGCCGAGCGGCCGCACACAGCTGAGACATATGCAGTGTTGGCACGTTCGGACACTCTTATTTGGGTAATCGACGGATCACAATCAAACACGTCATTGCTCAACCGGACGTCTCTGTTGGTACTGTTGACACACCTCCCGACAGCAGCTCACAAAACTTCATTGGCCTGTTCTTTCTTTTCTACCCTACAGCACAGATCTCGCACCTTCCGATTTTCACCCGCTTGGCCCATTGCAGTATGCACTCCGTGGGAAACAGTATGTAAATGAGAGAACGTTATTGATGGAGCAAGAGGTTGGCTCCAACGTCGACCAGTAGAATGGTACCATGCAGGCATACAGGTGGCGTAAGCCGTCGCACTGAGCGGAGGTTGTATGGAAAAACAGGATTTTGCAGCCAAAAGAGCGGGAAATAATTTGGTGTACTGGAAACCTCAATAAAACCAACGTGCTTCCAGAAAAAGAAAATGTGTTGTATTACTTATTGAACATCTCTCGCAATAAAAGATCATTTGTTTTAACATAAGTATTCTTTGAACATTCAAACAACTGGTCCACAATAATCATTCAACTCCCACAGTAGCAAACTTTCTATATGCTCACATGAACTACAAAATTCCAACTGTTTGCGACTGTTGCACGAACATGTCTGGCCTGTTTATCATCTGTTTTCACCAAGCGAGACTGATCAGAGAGATTACAATTGCAGGAAAGAATCTAATCACTTACATTGCTGATAGCGGAAGTATTGAAATTGCCTTACACATATGTTTACATAAATGTAACGAAAGTAACTGACAAACCCGGCATTTCAGGAGTATTTATTTTGCAAATTTTGTATTGGAAACGTAAACAAAGAATGTACTGTGTTTGTGGTGTATAGTTTTTGTACGTTAGGTGCAGCTGCTTCGCGTGTCTACAACGCTACTTTGTAAACGCCTCTACGGCAACGCAGCTTCGTAGCTCTATAGAAGGCTACGGTTTTCGTCTAAAGCCGTTTGCACTTCGGATTTGAAAGCCCTGCCAGGTGTCAGGGGTTTCCTGAAATGGATTCGACTGTAGGACTGTCTTAGTTGGTAAAGAATAAATTTATTATAAGACCATGCATGACGTGGGATTTTTTTTACGTATTTCAGTGTTGTGATATGTCCGGACCTGTGCGTCACACAATTCATAAAATTTCGTAGGAGCATTTAGTGGCATATGCGGATATTGTCTATGAAATTTATTGCGAATAGAGTTATTAGCGCAGCAATAATAAATTTAAACGTCTTAGATGATGCTGCAGTTTTTCACGCATCACTTGTTTATGACATCATGTCTCGTGAACTATGAACCCCCCTCCCCCCAAAGCGATTGTTGTGTACATTGTGTACATTGTGGTTGAAATCGGTCCAGTGGTTTAGGAGGAGATGAAGAACGTACACAGATACATACGTCCATTTTATACATGAATTTAGTGAAAATCATTGTTATAAATAACATTAAAAGGTTTACATAATTATATTTACTGTTAATTAACTTCAATATTGTTGTATTAATAGCGAAGGAAAGGTGACCTCACAAAGAATATCATTTACGTATAAATCGAATTACACAAAGTTATAAGTTTTTGTAAATGAAGTGATCGATACCCAACGGTTTCGTAGGGTTGTCAGTATTCATTAGGTCCATTATATCACACTAGCACATAGACTAAGAATTATTTTCCACATCTCTAATCTCTGTGTCCTTCTCTCTCACTTTTACTCTTTTTCTCTGTTCTCTGTGTCTCTCCCCTACCCCCCCCCCCCCCCCTGTGTGTATGTGTGTTTGTGCGTGAGTGTATGGGCGAGACAGCACGTCTGTGTTTGGCTGAGAATATGAATTTCAGCTTCTGTGCGTTAAGAGACTGAATACATCTACAAGCGCGCTACTGAGAGTTGGTTACATTTTCGTCACGTTTGCAGATTACCGTAAAAAGAAAACAAAAGCCATAGGTTATTATAAAGCATCTCATTACAACGACAAAGGTTTTTTTTCCTGGTTTCCATAGGTCGCAGCCAACACAAATCGTGTTAAATCGTGTTTCCATTTCCCTCTCGAGTGCATCACCCTGTCACGCTTTTACAGTTAACAGGGTTGCGCTTGGAACAGTCTTTGTAGCAGAAGCGCGACTGAGCCGGCGAGCTATGCTGTGAACAGAATTAGTGATAACAGGATTACACACGAGTTACATCACGGCTGATTTTACTCCTCATTAGTCACTAACGCAGTTCGGCATACTAGCTAGTTACACGCAAAATTAGCTTAACAGGTCGCAGCGAACTAGGGATTACAGGCGCGCAGCTACGCCTAAATAACGTCGTTTTCACTTCCACTCTCGACAGACGAACAAGGCCCTTCTATTATGTTAGCCTACCCTGCCCTATAACGAAATCATTATAACAGAAATTAAAGGCGCCCGAGCGACTACATCTCGTTACCTATTTTCTCCTACAGATTTTTGAACAATTTCGTGGAGTGCAACAGAGAAGGAGGCTTAGCTCTTCCTCGTGTCAGAGTGTACTTATTGGGGTATTACCATTTTCATTTAAAATTGACCACGTGTCCTTTCTTTAGAGATTCGCTTCAACAACTGATATTCCACTAAGGAAACAGCATTAAGTTGTTGAAATATACGTGTACAGGGAGCATAGTCGTTAACAGAAAAACCGATACCGGTGAAGATATACAACATAACCGAAAACGTTCAAGTAAATACTTATCAGAAATGGATTGTTTGTAGTAATTGGTTACAAGCTGCAACTAACTTCGTTGTGAAGTATTGGCGTGGATAGTATACATACATTCGAAATTTATATTTTCTAGTCAAGTAGCCTTCTAATCGTGCTCAAACAAGCGGGGCAGGGAAAAATGAGGAATCATTGTAGCTATCATATGGAACGAAAATGGGAAAATCCACTGACATTAGAAATTTTGTGAAAGGCCAGATTGTTTCGGCCCGATGCCTGGAATGGAGCAACTCGGCAATGGTGAAGCTGGACCGCTATTCGCGTGCTGCCACCAAGAGTGTTGTAACCTCCCAACAGAATACTATCCCGTAAGCTTGCAATAATAACGTGAATAACCTCCCAGTTAAAAAAATGTGGCTCATATATAACCTTTCAATAATTAACTGACTGTGAATCTAAACTGGTACATTTGGACGTCAGCAGTGCTGCGTCATGGCCCTGAAAGATCGTACTGAATAAATTGAAAATTCTTACCTTAATTAAGTCGCCGGATAACGCGTATATATCTGCTCCTATAACAACTTTTTCTGGCACAGCCCAGTGCAATTCTGGCCACTAGATTTGTCATGTATAAAAAGAAACAACTGATTTTTCTTTACGATAATCGGCATGAGCATGGATTGCAGAAATTAGTAAATTCTTTAAATTCAGGTGAATGATTGTCACAAAGTTAATTTTATTAAAAAGATTATTATTAAAATATTCTTTTTAAAACATTTTCATGGGACTTGATATAACAATAGTACAAATTTAGTTGTAACAAATTGGATATGCGCGCGGCTGTTTCTACCTTATACTACATCGCTCAGGCACGACCGGCCCAACCGCCCGACTGCTAGCTACTACGTACTCCTACTGACACTGGTCTTTGCAGCCAACACTGCTCTCTGGTCTGCGATTCTATTATAGCTTGCATATTGCAGGCAGCGACGTGAGCAATCAATCGAAATTACATCTGCTCGAGTGCGCTAGTCATGGACCTCTTACATAACCCTCCACTGGGGGGGGGGGGGGGGGGGGGGGGGGAAATTTGGCAGCGATGGGAAGTCAATTGGACTTGCCATGAGCAACAAATTTTTCTATAACCTATTTAGTTTACTAGGTCTACAGTCACAGAGTATATATACACTCCTGGAAATGGAAAAAAGAACACATTGACACCGGTGTGTCAGACCCACCATACTTGCTCCGGACACTGCGAGAGGGCTGTACAAGCAATGATCACACGCACGGCACAGCGGACACACCAGGAACCGCGGTGTTGGCCGTCGAATGGCGCTAGCTGCGCAGCATTTGTGCACCGCCTCCGTCAGTGTCAGCCAGTTTGCCGTGGCATACGGAGCTCCATCGCAGTCTTTAACACTGGTAGCATGCCGCGACAGCGTGGACGTGAACCGTATGTGCAGTTGACGGACTTTGAGCGAGGGCGTATAGTGGGCATGCGAGAGGCCGGGTGGACGTACCGCCGAATTGCTCAACACGTGGGGCGTGAGGTCTCCACAGTACATCGATGTTGTCGCCAGTGGTCGGCGGAAGGTGCACGTGCCCGTAGACCTGGGACCGGACCGCAGCGACGCACGGATGCACGCCAAGACCGTAGGATCCTACGCAGTGCCGTAGGGGACCGCACCGCCACTTCCCAGCAATTTAGGGACACTGTTGCTCCTGGGGTATCGGCGAGGACCATTCGCAACCATCTCCATGAAGCTGCGCTACGGTCCCGCACACCGTTAGGTCGTCTTCCGCTCAAGCCCCAACATCGTGCAGCCCGCCTCCAGTGGTGTCGCGACAGGCGTGAATGGAGGGACGAATGGAGACGTGTCGTCTTCAGCGAAGAGAGTCGCTTCTGCCTTGGTGCCAATGATGGTCGTATGCGTGTTTGGCGCCGTGCAGGTGAGCGCCACAATCAGGACTGCATACGACCGAGGCACACAGGGCCAACACCCGGCATCATGGTGTGGGGAGCGATCTCCTACACTGGCCGTACACCACTGGTGATCGTCGAGGGGACACTGAATAGTGCACGGTACATCCAAACCGTCATCGAACCCATCGTTCTACCATTCCTAGACCGGCAAGGGAACTTGCTGTTCCAACAGGACAATGCACGTCCGCATGTATCCCGTGCCACCCAACGTGCTCTAGAAGGTGTACGTCAACTACCCTGGCCAGCAAGATCTCCGGATCTGTCCCCCATTGAGCATGTTTGGGACTGGATGAAGCGTCGTCTCACGCGGTCTGCACGTCCAGCACGAACGCTGGTCCAGCTGAGGCGCCAGGTGGAAATGGCATGGCAAGCCGTTCCACAGGACTACATCCAGCATCTCTACGATCGTCTCCATGGGAGAATAGCAGCTTGCATTGCTGCGAAAGGTGGATATACACTGTACTAGTGCCGGCATTGTGCATGCTCTGTTGCCTGTGTCTATGTGCCTGTGGTTCTGTCAGTGTGATCATGTGATGTATCTGACCCCAGGAATGTGTCAATAAAGTTTCCCCTTCCTGGGACAATGAATTCACGGTGTTCTTATTTCATATATATATATATATATATATATATATATATATATATATATATATATATACATTATTGATAAGTACAGAACATATTAAGAAATAAAATAGAGTGCACACGCACTGAGTACAGAATACATTAATAAATGACATAAAGTGCATACTCAATGAATACAGAACATACTAAGAAATGAAATAGAGTGCACACGCACTGTATAAGTCTTTACCTTTTTACAAGAATTTAAACATATTTAGAAGCGAAATAAAGTGCACACGCACTGTATAAGTCTTTACCACTTTGTAAGAACTAGGAAAGGAATGGGAAGGATAGCATAATGGTTGTAGCACAGTGGGCTGCACATAGCTGCACTAAAAGTCCATATCTTTCTACAGAAGCACAACACCAAGTGAGACAATCTGAAGTTCTCTTCCCTGAAGTATTAATCAGTGTAGCCAAGACACTGAAATGTTGCATTAATATTGTATGTTATCACTTTATTAGTACATTAGGTACACCAAACAGTAAGACCACAATGACATCTCCTCTGGTCAGTGTGGTGGACAGCTTGAGGTCAACACCATATTCTTATGGAATCCATTCTCTTACATCAATGTCTAATTAGTGCAAAAACCAAATTTTGTGCTCCATTATCATGGGGATGGACAGGACATACGGATATCGCAGTAATTGGTGATAATTAGGTCAGATGGTGAAGGATACATTAAGTCTTATGCTAGTCATCATTCAGAATTACACTAGTGTATCAACCGATTTGAATAATTGTTGGAATTCACTGGCTTGTTACAAAGCATTTATGTACTATGTATGGAGTATTACATAACATAATTCATAAATCATCTCATTACAATAATTATTGGAACAGAATTTATGCATAAGTCATCTCATTACAGTAACCATTCGCATTCATTTATAGAGTATAACAAAACATTATTAAGAAGTCATGTCATTGCGGTTATTATTGGCACTCATTGGCCAGTTACAAAGCATTTATGTATTATGTATGGAGTATTACATGAAGTCATTCGTAAGTCATCTCATTGCAGTAATCATTGGCATTCATTGGCCAGTTACAGGACATTTATGTAGTATGTATGGAGTATTACAAAACATCAGTCATAAGTCTTTTCAATACAGTAATTATTGGCATAGCATTTATGAAGTATTACAAAACATTATTCATTAATCATCCCATTACATTAATTATTTGCATAGCATTTATGCAGTATTACAAAACAATATTCATGAATCATATCATTGCAGTAATCATTGGCATTCATTGGCCAGTTACTAATCATTTATGTAGTATTTACAGAGTATTACATAACATCATTCATAAGTCATCTCATTGCAGTAATCATTGGCATCATAAGTCATATCATTACAGTAATTATTGGCACTCGTTGGCCAGTTACAAAGCATTTATTACGCATTATTCAGAACTCATCATTTAAAACAGGAGTTATTGCGTGTAGCATTAAGCTGCTAGTGTTTATTGATGATATCATGCAAGTGACATAAGACATATTTAAAATGTAAGGCATTGGAACTAGTATTCAAGGTGTTTAGTCCAATAACACATAGATATAATGGAAATAATTACTTTAGAAAAATTTGCATTATATTTAGGACTAGAAATATGTCTTATACTGGTAGCCTTATTTAGTTGTATACTGGTAATAGTTGGGACTGGTAATAATTTTTTTTGTGCTAGCAATGCATTGCATTGGGATCGATAGTCAATTGCTAGGGCATGAAAATATTTGCTTTTGACTTATTGCTGGAAATAAGGATTATTAACATCATTCATCATGAGTCATCTGTAGCAAGATTATGAAACAAGTAGAGTATATGTGATCACATTCATGAATGATAGACACAACTTGATAAAAAAAATGCAAGTGCTAGAACAGGTTTAATAACTAAGTGCTTGTAGCATATTAATATCATGAAAGGCTCATCCTGGAAAAAAATACAAAGTCGATTATTGACTTGATAGAACAAATGTATATTATGCTGAAAAGTGGTAAACTTCTAATTAACAGGTAATGACATATTTGCTTAATATCCATGTACTCTAGCTGTCCCTTTCCAAAACATTCAATCATTATACTATGCAACATATGATGTACTGTCAAAAAGAGCTCCAACTAATACTCAAATAACTACATAGCATTTCTTAACTAATAGAAAATATATAAACTTCATCATTATCATCATTTGCAAAGGAACACTTCATTATTCATATTACCATATTTGTCATACAACTATTCATCATCATTTATTATCATCTGCAAAAAAATAGACACTCCATTGTTCATATTCATATTACCGTTTTCGTCATACAATTATTCATTATTCATACATTATTTCATATATTATAGAGTTTCTTACTTCTAGCATATTTCGTCACTAAAATTAACATGTGTAGTTCTGTCTGACAGCCTGCAATAATCGTATTCTGAAAGAAAAATGATTAGTCAAGACTGCTATCATACAGTGTGTATAGTATATTCTTGTTAATGCTTGTTAATTCTGATCAAGTTACTCTTCATGACAAGGTATTGCATTTTTTTCGTTCATTCCAATTGTGAAATTTCCATTTCATAGTAAACCACTGTGGTTGTTCAATTTATTTCTTTTACACATTAAGCTTTCTGAAAATGACGAATATCGAATAATATCTTTCATTTAATTCATATACCCATTAAATTAAAACTTGTTTCTAGTGATATAACTAAGCATACACCATAGCATGACAGATAACGTATTAGGTTAAAAAGATAGACAATTTTCAAGCGCAAAAATGTACACACAATATCCTAATGTAGTAGCAAAAAATCTAGAATAGTCAAGATATTGGGATTTCATAAGGGAAAATGTGGAAGTGAACTAGTGTGAGTTATATCTGAAAGATTTCGTAGTGCATACAGAGAAAATTCTTCTTTCGATAGGAAAACCATCATATATACATTTAAAAAAATAAAAAATGTGCATGGTCTGAGGTATAATGTCAAGAAAAGCGACATGCTAACCTTACCTTGCTGGACACTTGCCAACAAAAAATATGATCATCATCAGTAAGTGGTCATATAAATATCAGTAAATGGTATTACAGTGTGATAAACCATAAAGTATGTTTATTCAAGAAAGGGTTTAATATGGAATTATGGTGGTTGCCTTTGGTTTTTCTGGTTCTCAAAGTTTGTACATGTACTACATTAGGGTGAGGAGTGCTGCGAATTCTATATGGACCTGCGTATAGAAGCTCAAATTTACTGCATCTACCCTTTTCTCTGTTGGATAAATAATGTGTGCATACTAATATCTTCTGTCCAATGTGAAAGTCACGGCGTGTACAAACCTGTTTTTCCTGCCTTCTCCGGCGCTCTGGGGCACGTTTGATGTTGTTGAACGCAATGTCAATTATTTCATGGTGGCGTAGTCGACGAGATGTAGGAAAATGTACTAACATCTTTTATTTTGTTGGGTAGTTCAACATTTTTCAATATAACAGTCGGAGATAGCATAGTAGAGTCATTTGATATGCAGTTAATTATATCCTGGAATGAGGGTATGTGTGTATACCAATCAATATGTCGTTTATGGCAATATATTCTACACAGTTTACCAATTTCTTTCATCAGTCCTTCAGAAGGGTTCGAAGAAGCGTGATACCTAGATATATAGATCGAAAAAATGTTTGTCGCTCGTAACATACGTGTCCATATCGCAGATCGAAATTGTGGTCCATTCTCGGAAATTACTTTCAATGTATGCCCTACATGGAATAAAAAATGTTTTACAAATGCATTCGAAATAGATTTAGCAGTAGCTTTGTGTAACGGAGTGAAGGTAACAAATTTCGAAGTGGTTTCAACAGTGACAAAGATGTAGCAAAAACCTCTAGTAGATCTGGGAATCGGACCAAAAGTGTCTACAGCGGCCATATGTCTCAATTTAGTCGGCACAATGGGATGTAAATGAGGAATATGTGAAGTCGTGTCTGATTTAGCTTTCTGGCAGATTTTACGTAACGCTAAAACTCATCGTATACGTTTCTCCATGTTGGTAAAATAACAGTTCTGTCTCAGTATAAGAAAACCCTTTCTGGCTCCATAATGTGCGTAACTTAAATGAGTATACCAAATTAATATGTTAACAAGCTCGTCAGGAATGCATAATAACCAGTTGTTGCTGCCAGGGTGGGAGTGGCGAAATAGAACGTTATTGCGTACAATATAATGGTTTCTAACGGTAACGTTATTCCCATCTTGCCAAAGGTGTTTAATTTCTTTCCATACGTTGTCTTTGCTCTGCTCTTGTGCTATGTCTTGTAACGACGACAAAATGAAATTTTCAAATGCAACTTGTTGAATATACATGACGCTAAAATTTGCTTGGCAGAAGTTGGTTGCGATGTCTTGCTGATTGTTGCTGAGAGAACAGGATAGTGCGTCTGCTACAATATTTTGTGTACCATGAATGTGAACAATTGTAAAATTAAATTCCTGTAAATAAAGCTTCCATCTGCTTAAACTGTCAGCTGGAAATTTAGCTGAAAATAAAAACTGTATAGCTCTATGATCTGTATATACGGTAGTATGTCTTCCATAAAGAAAATGCCTAAATCTGGTAAATGACCATACAACACATAATGTTTCAAGTTCTGTAACAGAATAATTGCGTTCAGCAGGTGACAGAATGCGACTTGCAAAGGCGATGTTTTTAACTACTGTTGTACCGTCTTCTTCAATTTCCTGAAAAATGTGTGTGCCTAAAGCGGTTTTAGAACTGTCGGTGGCAATGGAAAAATTTCTGGTAGGATCTGGGTGTGATAAAAGTGGTACGTTCAACAAGGCATGTTTCAAACTAACAAATTCAGACTGTGCTTGGCTATCTCAGGACCAAATAGCGTTTTTACCCGTCAACTGGCATAATCTAGGGGTATATAAAGCAGAGTAATGAATAAATTTACGGGAAAAAGTTAATTAATCCCAGAAAGCTGCGTAGTTGTTTTTTGGTCGTTGGAACAGTAACGTCACGTAAAGCTTGAAGTTTTTCCGGGTCAGACGCTATGCCTTCTGCTGAAATTACATGTCCAAGAAATTTTATAGAAGTTTTTCCAAAGTGCGATTTGATAAGATTAACTGTGAGTCCCTGTGCATGAAAACTTTGCAACAGTTGTTCAAGAATCAAATTGTGTTCAGACCAGATAGCTTCTGCGATAAGGATATCGTCTACATACGTTGTGATTCTGTCTTTAAGTTCTGTGGGAAGTATAGTTTTCAAACCGCAAATAAATGCTGCTCAAGACATTGTTAGACCGAACGGTAATTCACAAAACTGATAACAATCACTAAAACAGAGAAATGCTGTGTACTTTCTGCAGTACGAATGGAGCTGAATTTGCTAAAATCCCGATCTTAAATCTAGTGTGGAATAAACAGCAGTACCATGAAATTTCCGTAGAATTTCTTCTAGTGTCTGTGGGCGATATGTTTCATTAATAATAATGTCGTTGACATGACGCGAATCAAGTACGAGGCGAAGTGATCCATCCTTTTTCTTAACAATATGGAGTGGGTTTATGTATGGACTAACTGCCGGTTCAATAATTCCTTGGTCTAGCATAGCTTGCAATTCTTTCTTAACTTATTCTCTGTGAATATATGGAATGGGATAATGTTTGGCTTTAAATGTGTCGTGCTGTTTAACTTGAAAAACGGACGTAGTACCAAGTTTGTTGTCAAAAAGTGGAGCTCGCTGTAAAAGAATTTTGCGCAGCTGAGTACGTTTGTTATCTGTATTTACACCGCTCTGTTTTACTTTCTCAGAAGTCATTTGCATAACGTCATAGTAGGTTTCGTCTGGTGTATTGTAGTCGTGTACATACGAATCTGTGAACAATGTGGAATGCAGTCTATGTTACGTGGTGTAGAAATGACCTCTGTCCAATTAATTGCTTGTTCTTCTGCAGATAAAGCCAGCTGAAATTCTAATGCCAATTGTACCTTTTCATCCTTTAACATTAAATAGGAATTTTGAAAGTCAATAATTGCGTCGTGTTGTACCAAAAAATTCGTACCTAAAATAACGTCTGTTGTCAATAAGGGAACAATCCAAAAATTTGAGTGGAACGTATGACCTGCAATACAAAATTATAGGTGCATCTGTAATTTTACATCTACTCCTTTACCAGAGACTGCTCCTTTTATTTTAGTTTTGCCTAATGGCAACGTAGGATAAGTATTCTCTTTGTTACATTCGTTGAATGTTTCTTCATTTATAACTGACAGGTGATCCAGAATCGATTACTGTTGAAAATGTGGATGATCCAATCTTTACTTCAATAACAGGGTGGGAAATGGTTTTTTGTATAACTGGTTTTTCATGCAAAAGTGTGTCTCGGATGTCGTCAAAAGTAATAACATTTTCGCGAAATAGATTCTGTGTGTCAAAAGTATTGCTTACGTTGCTGGAAGATGCAGCCTGTACTGCATGTAGCCAAATTCTTTCTGATGTGCTGTTATTTGCTGGAGGATACTTGGCATTTCGACTATTTGTACTGTTCTATTATTTCGTCCTGATGTATTAGGTTCGGGATGATATCAACTGTCTGGTTCATTCATGATAATTTGTTGTTGTGGTTGACTCTGCTGCTGATAAGACCGACTGTTATTAAATGTACGCTGAAAACTATGCTCATTACTTTTACGTCTGTCATGATAGTCATTACTATACGGCGCGTTGCGATAAGAGTTGAAATGATGTTTCTTCTGTACGTAGTGATTTCCTTAGTGCTGTGCGTCACTATTTGGTGGAGCCGACGCTATACGTGTAGGCGGCGAAACATTAAAGCTTGGTTCACCTTGCACATTACATTGTTGGTTAGGTATGCTAACAGACTGGTTTTGGTGTTGTTGTGGGGAAAAGCCTCTATTTTTGCCAAAATGTGTTTGCTGTTGCTGATAATTATGAGGATACTGCTGATTAAAATTTTATCATTAAAATTATGCTGGTAGTTCTTGTCATTTCGGGAGACTCTAATGAAAACTGTCACTTTCATGTAAAACTTGTCATATCAGGTTTTCTTTACTCATTCCTAATCCTAGATAGATAGGTAGTTGAAGAGTTATTTTGATAGATACAAAGGATGGTAAAAGAGTAGGCAGCAGTGCAGAAAACTAAAGAAGAAATAGCACTACTACGGCTAGGGGCCCTGTGCACGCTACGGCACATATTCATCGAAGCGTAATGAATCCCCTGAGGTCTAAAGCTGCAAATATAATTTACTTTCTGCGTTACAGGCCAAGCCGGTGGAAATTCAAAAGGAAATTGTTGTATGCAGCCTAAAGTGTATATTTGTGTTCTGTCATTTTTAGATACTCTTAATTTCCTAATGGACGGGAAGTGCTTATAATCAAAATTATCGTCTCTGAATGTCTGAGCAGGTTCAGAATAGAATTAGAATCTACTTGTCTGTGTCTGTTCGGAATCTAAGTCACGTACTCTATGTAAATTACCTAAATTATACTGGCTGTGTGAGTGTGACAATTGTTCAGAATGTGGCGTATGCCGTCACGTGTTAGAGACTGAAACCATTTTTCATTTCTGTCACTTCTTGCTGTAAAGATGACAATTTTCTACGTAATATATTATTGGGCGAACCTACCTCACTGATTGTCTGCCGTATATTTTGGAATTAGGGTGTTTGATTGAACGAAACTGGTGAAGTATAGTCTGATTTGGTGTCATTGTTATTTTCTATAACGACTGGCCAATTCATCAAATTTTTCAGTCAGTGCTTTTACCTGATCATAATTTTTAGTGTCACAAGTATTAATTTGTTTTTTGCATTTTACGTGTGGTTTTGTTCAATTTTTTAACGTCTGATTTAAAGGCATCAGGATCCTGTATTAATTCTAATTGTTCAAGTCTGTTGGTCACTGTCTGAAAGTCTACTGTGTATTTATTTTCCAAAGTCTGGATATCAGCGTCTGTTTTTGTTTTTAGATCGGAGATTTCACCATGCAATTCAGTGTTCAACTGTTTGATAGTATTGATTTCATCTGATACTGTAGGAATGTTGTTGTCTACGTATGTTTTTGCTTTTGTGAACAACTCACGCTTGTCTTCCTGTCTCTGTGTAGTAATAGTTTCCATGACTTGTTTCTTTACTTTGTTCTGTTCCTGTATGAATTTGCGGTAACGCGATTCACTGTTTTGTAGATGGTGATTAAAACGTTTGTCAATTTGGCTGTTCTGTTGTTCAAATTTCTTGTCGACTTTCGCATCCAGAGTGCGTGAAAGTTCTGATAACATTAATTTAAACTCGTTGCATAACTGTGTTGCGTTTTCTGAACATTGTTTAGCAACTGCACTGATTTCATTGTTTTTGATGTGGCCTTAATTTCCTCACGTAATTGTTCTCTAGTTTCATTACATTGTACGGCAATGGCTGTAACCTGGACATTCAACTGTTTGAGATTTTCATTAAGCTGTTTGTTCGATTCATTAAGCTGTTTGTTCCATTATTAAGTTGTCTATAATTGTTGTCTTGTTTTTCATTCTACTGTTTGAGATTTTCATTAAGTTACTTGTTCGAATCAGTAAGGTGTCGTGTTTTTTATTCAACTGTTTGAAATTTTCATTAAGTTGTGGCAATACTGCCATAACTTGATCCATGCCAAAATTAGCGACTCTGTTCTCTGTGTTGTGTGATGGTGTATCTGCATTTGTCACGTTTTGTGTAACCATTTGGTCATCGTCTGATTCACGAAAAGGTTTGCTAATTGGATGAGCACTGTTGGTCACTACATCGGAATCAAATAAATCTGACGTGTTTTGCGTACATGGTTCATCTTCGTTAGAAACATGTATATGTTCACTGTGTAAATTTTTCAATTCAGGTGTGTCAAACTGGCCAGCGTTCATTGTAGCGGAACGTGCCGCGTCATAAATTGTCGTTAAATTTACTGTGGACATAATTAAATTTGTTTGTTCATCATTTGGATTAAAATCATTACTGGTGGACGGCACTCACTGATTATCTGTAATTGGAAGATTATCATTAAGATACTGAGTGTCGCTAGTATTATCAGTTAAATTATTCAAGTCCGCTTTTTCAGCCTTTACGCGTCGCGATGTACTGTTAGCAGTTTTTCGCGGCATTTTCGCAAGTCAAAGGTAGGCACAAAATCAAAGACAAAGCAAAAATGGAACAAATACAATAACAACAAAGAGCAATAAATTGCTGTTGACCTGTAAAAGAAGGAGTGGCAAATTAGTAAATGCGTTGCACCAGATGCAAACTACATTTAACATTAGGTAAATAAGAGCAGATATATAACTGACTACTTCTCAGAAATTCACAAAAATAAGATCCTGGCAGGTTGTAGCCAAATGTAACCTCCCAAGAGATAAAAATAATTATATCATTCAAATTCAGCGTAACCTCCCAACAGTTTATTACTTTTCTTTGCAAAAAACATACATAATATCTGATAGGATAGCAGCAATCAGTGATTTTACAATGTTACTTATATTTTGTTCATATGACCGGTTTCGGTTCATCTGGAACCATCTTCAGATCTGATATTTCGGTTACAAGAGTAACCCGTCCAAATCCAGCAAGATTTGATGTGACGCAGCATGTGAAAGTTGCTACATTTGGACAGGTTACTCCTGTAACCGAAATATCAGATCTAGATGAACCGAAACCGGTCATATGAATAAAAATTTTGCAATGAAGAAGGATTGCAAGTAACATTGTAACAGTTTATTATTCCGTAACCTTGCAGTAATAACGTGACTAACCTCGCAACAAAAAAAATGTGACTCATATATAACCTTTCAGTAATCAACTGACTATGAATCTAAACTGGTACATTTGGACGTCAGCAGTGCTGCGTCATGGCCCTGAAAGATCATTCTGAATAAATCTTACCATAATTAAGTCGCCGGATAACGCGTATATATCTGCTCCTATAAGAAATTTTTCCGGCGTAGCCCTGTGCAATGCTGGCCGCTAGATTTGTCATGTATAAAAAGAAACAACTGATTTTTCTTTACGATAATCGGCATGAGCATGGATTGCAGAAATTAGTAAATTCTTTAAATTCAAATGAATGATTGCCAAATTATTATTAAAATATTCCTTTTAAAACATTTACATGGGACTTGATATAACAATAGTACACATTTAGTTGTAACAAATTGGATATGCGCGCGGCTGTTTCTACCTTATACAACATCGCTCAGGCACGACCGGCCCAACCAACCGACTGCTAGCTACTACGTACTCCTACTGACACTGGTCTTTGCAGCCAACACTGCTCTCTGGTCTGCGATTCTATTATAGCTTACATATTGCAGGCAGCGACGTGAGCAATCCATCGAAATTACATCTGCTCGAGTGCGCTAGTCATGGACCTCTTACAGCGTGTATGGGGAATGGTAGAATGACTGTCAAACCGTGAACAAGCGACAAGGTGTTAGTCGTTCGAGCACCATAGAACGTGGAGTCCGGATGCTTGCCCGCTCTCCAAAGAAGGATAGGCGGCGACCTGTGCCAGGTTTGACGACAGAGTACAGAGCTCGTGGAAGCAGAGTGTTCGGAGCACACCGTTCAGCATTGTTGAAAATGAAGTTCAACGCCACACGAACCCTAAGTGTTCCCATGTTGATACAGTGATACCGTCAACTTACAGAGGGCACTGGATCGTTGAAGAGTGGACCGTGGTTCCATAGAAACATGTCGCTGGTCGGGTGAAACACGTTTCTTGTTACGCCAGATTGGTAGTCGTGACCAGATGCGCCATCATTCAGGCGAAGAATTACTCGGAACTTGCACGGTGCCACAGGTGCAGGAGGCTCATTGACCTCGGCTTCTGGGGGTCTGCGGTTGTAACAGCTGTGGATTACGTGCACATTACTGCGGACCACCTGCACCACTTCACGCTTGTTGTCTAGGCAGCGGTGATGCCATCTTCCAGCAGGATAACTACGTGTGTCACAAGGCTGTAATTGTGCTACAGTGTATTGCCAGTGAACTCACACTAATACCTTGGCCACCAAATTGGCTACTAAATTCACGCAGCCTGAACCCTATGAAAAGCATGTGTAGCGTCCAGAGACCAGCGGCCCGTAATTTGCGGGAAGCAGGTGACGTGTGCGTAAACCTCCGGTGACCCATACCTCCGGAAACCTCCATGGATATGTCGAACCCTTGTAACGCGGAACCGGTACTATATTACATTTCAAAGATGGACGAGCGCGCTGTTAGGCCGGTGGTCGCAATGTTTTGCCTTGCCGGTGCTGGTCGCCACCGTCTGGGCGAGCGGATATTGGCCAGACGGTCGACTCGGCGTGCAGCATGTGTGAGCACTGCCGGTTGTCACGGGCGTCCCAGAATTACACGCGATGTATTTTCATGAAGCAAACATTCTAAACAGGCATGAATACATTTGGAGCTCAACAGAACACACACATAAATACATAAATAAACATGTCCATTAATAGCTTTTCTTAAATTTGGAACTTACGCGCCTTTCGTGTTTGTGTTTTTGTATGTCCATCCTTTTAGCAGGACGTCTCTGGGACGACGGCCCTTTACTATCGAGACAAAAAGTAAAAATACTTACAGCCATCCTTATGATTTTATTTCATTTTGTCGCTACCAGTTTCGACGCTTCATTGCGTCATCTTCAGGCCTGTATGCATAAAACATTAAAGATAGCACTATCAACTTATCCGTCAAGTAACATAGAAACAGATTGAAATAGAATGAGAACAAAAGCAAGACTCAACAAATGAATTTACACCGAACATTTGACAGAAAGAACAGATATATCCGTTGTCACATATCTAAAATGTACCATCAAGAATTTCCATTCAATACATTATACAATTATACTATCTATTAAAACCTCTTTAAATACAGGGTGATTCAAAAAGAATACCACAACTTTAAAAATGTGTATTTAATGAAAGAAACATAATATAACCTTCTGTTATACATCATTACAAAGAGTATTTAAAAAGGTTTTTTTTCACTCAAAAACAAGTTCAGAGTTGTTCAATATGGCCCCCTCCAGACACACGAGCAATATCAACCCGATGCTCCAACTCGTTCCACACTCTCTGTAGCATATCAGGCGTAACAGTTTGGATAGCTGCTGTTATTTCTCGTTTCAAATCATCAATGGTGGCTGGGAGAGGTGGCCGAAACACCATATCCTTAACATACCCCCATAAGAAAAAATCGCAGGGGGTAAGATCAGGGCTTCTTGGCGGCCAGTGATGAAGTGCTCTGTCACGGGCTGCCTGGCGGCCGACCCATCGCCTCGGGTAGTTGACGTTCAGGTAGTTACGGACAGATAAGTGCCAATGTGGACTCTCCATACAGTTGATTGTGGAATTTGCAGCTCTCTGCTAGCTCTGCGAGTCGATTTTCCTGGGCTGCGAACAAATGCTTGCTGGATGCGTGCTACATTTTCATCACTCGTTCTCGGCCGTCCAGAACTTTTCCCTTTGCACAAACACCCATTCTCTGTAAACTGTTTATACCAACGTTTAATACACCACCTATCAGGAGGTTTAACACCATACTTCGTTCGAAATGCACGCTGAACAACTGTCGTCGATTCACTTCTGCCGTACTCAATAACACAAAAAGCTTTCTGTTGAGCGATCGCCATCTTAGCATCAACTGACGCTGACGCCTAGTCAACAGCGCCTCAAGCGAACAAATGTACAACTAAATGAAACTTTATAGCTCCCTTAATTCGCCAACAGATAGTGCTTAGCTCTGCCTTTTATCGTTGCAGAGTTTTAAATTCCTAAAGTTGTGGTATTCTTTTTGAATCACCGTGTACTATTCACGATTTTTGTTTGACAGTCGGACATGCATTATCTGCACAACTCTGAAATAACTTACTGTAGGACAAAATAACTGTAAAAGATGATGAAAGAAGTAAAAAGAAGTAACATGACCTATATGTCGTGTCAAAGAATCAAATGCTTATGTGTACATAGATGAGGGGCATACACTATGTCATATCTATAAAATGAACATCCGAGACGTGATATAAGCCGAATTTAGGATCCACATGCATAGAACGCATGAAAGACACCATGTCAGTCACACAAAGGTCATGTTCCTTCTTTTTACTTCTTTGTGAGGTATTGTTTCCTGCCGGCCGTTGTGGCCGTGCGGTTCTGGACGCTTCAGTCTGGAACCGCGTGACCGCTACGGTCGCAGGTTCGAATCCTGCCTCGGGCATGGACGTGTGTGATGTCCTTAGGTTAGTTAGGTTTAAGTAGTTCTATGTTCTAGGGGACTGATGACCAAAGATGTTAAGTCACATAGTGCTCAGAGCCATTTGAACCATTATTGTTTCCTTCCATTCATCACCTTTTTACAGTTATTTTGCCTTACAGTAAGTTATTTCAAGGTTGTGTAGATAATGCATGTCCGACTGTCAAACAAAAGTCGTGAATAGTATTTTAAGAAGTTTCAATAGATAGTATAATTGTACAATGTATTGAGTGGAAATTCGTGATGGTACATTTTAGATATGTGACTACGGATGTATCTGTTCTTTCTGTCAAATGTTCGCTGTAGATTCATTTGTAGAGTCTTGCCATTGTTCTCATTCTATTTTTATCTGTTTCTATATTACTTGACCAATAAGTTGATAATGCTATCTTTAATGTTTGATGCATAGAGGTCTGAAGATGACGCAATGAAGCGTCGAAACTGGTAGCGACAAAATAAAATAAAATCACAAGGACGGCTGTAGGTGTTTTTATTTTTTGTCACGTTTAGTGTTTGTCGTTGAGCATCGATCGCCAATGATATTTAACGTGTACACAAATGACCAACCACATCTAGTGAACACAAGGAGCTTCATTTATGCTAATGATCTAGCAAGGAAAATCTTTTGAAGGTGTTTAAGCCCACCTGACAGATGCAAGGAGGACGTTGACTGTCTATTACTCTAACAACGAACTTCTCCCAGACCCAGCTAAAACATAACTGCGAGCTCTTCATTTTTCTCTGTTTCCCGTCTTTCCCTTTGTTGGTCTAAATTCGTGGAGGTATATACCGTCTATGCAACTAAATGAAGGCAGTTTGTTTATTGCCATACGCATTACGCTTCTTTGATTTGCAAAGATCATCAGTGGCCTGAAACACATGTTTCTTTTTATACATACAATAAATGTATTATTTGGTATATAGCAGTATATTATATCTACCACATAATACGTTTATTGTATTCATAAAAGGAAACATGTATTACAGGCAACTGATGATGCTTCCCAAATAAAAGAAGCGAAACGCGAATGGCAGTTGTAAGTAGGCTGTTTAGGTTTTTATATTGGTAACGCCACGTAGCTCTCTGTATAAAAATCACTGGCTGTGCTGTGTGCAGTCTGTGGCTGGGTGGCATTGTTGTTTCGCTATTGTAGTGCTGGGCTGTTGGCTGTTGACAGCGCGTAGCGTTGCGCAGTTGGAGGTGAGCCGCCAGCAGTGGTGGATGTGGGGAAGTGAGATGGCGGATTTTTGAGAGCGGATGATCTGGACGTGTGTCCATCAGAAACAGTACATTTGTAAGAATGGATGTCATAAACTGCTATACATATTATGACTTTTGAACACTATTAAGGTAAATACATTGTTTGTTCTCTATCAAAATCTTTCATTTGCTAACTATGTCTATCAGTAGTTAGTGCCTTCAGTAGTTTGAATCTTTTATTTAGCTGGCAGTAGGGGCGCTCGCTGTATTGCAGTAGTTCGAGTAACGAAGATTTTTGTGAGGTAAGTGATTTGTGAAAGGTATAGGTTAATGTTAGTCAGGGCCATTCTTTTGTAGGGATTTTTGAAAGTCAGATTGCATTGCGCTAAAAATATTGTGTGTCAGTTTAGTGTTGATCAGAACAGGTAAAGAGCGAAATGTCTGAGTACGTTCAGTTTTGCTCAGCTGTTTGAAAATCAAATAATGTAAGAGATTTATCAGCACAGTAGTCTAAGGGGACGTTTCATATGTCGCCCTTAGCCGAGGGTACCTCACTGGAATCTTCTGATTTTTTTCTTGTAGTTTGTGTAATTAGTGTAGCTATTGTTTATTGCTAGCGCGTAATCATAGAGAGAATTTCCTTTGTAGTTGTAGTTTTTCATTATTGTATAGTAAAACAGTTGTGGCATGCATGTAGATTTGCACCAAGTATTTTGCAGCTGTGCTTGCAATTAACTAGATATTATTTTCAGTGCTATGTTAATGTGCTTTCTTATTTTGCTCTTCAAATTGTGCTTTTCTGTGTTATGGTGAGAAATATTGTGACAATAATGGCGTGTGAAAAACGTAACACTAGGTTCCAAAGTTAACTGAGAAATAATAGTGACGACGAGCGTAGCTTATCAGCACCACTGTGTAATGAATTAACAGACATTCAAAGTGGTAATTTGGTAATTGTGCATAGGGAAATGGAGCGGGCGGCAAATAATGGCGTAGACAGTGAAACAATTAGTGAACAGGGAAGCATTATCGATCGATCGGTCGGCAACAGCTCTGCTAAGGAATTCGAAATGACAGGCTCAAATGGTTCAAATGGCTCGTAGCACTATGGGACTTAACTGCTGTGGTCATGAGTCCCCTAGAACTTAGAACTACTTAAACCTAACTAACCTAAGGACAGCACACACATCCATGCCCGAGGTAGGATTCGAACCTGCGACCGTAGCGGTCGTGCGATCCAAACTGTAGCGCCTAGAACCGCTCGGCCACTTCGGCCGACCGAAATGACTGGACACAATCTCGCTAATACTGTAGATTCAGTTTTTGGGTCCTCACCGTTTTCTCAAATAAGTAAAGGCACATTTTCTGCTTGTGAAAATGTGAATGTTGCCGGTGCATATTCACTGCCGAAAAGCACTGAGGAACATGTTTCAGACACCAGTGCATTGTTATTACAATTAATACAACAAATGGGACAAACACAGCATAAGCTTCAAAAGTTAGACACAATGGAACAAAATCTTCAAAAGTTAGACACAATGGAACAAAATCTTCAAAAGTTAGACACAATGAACCAAAATCTTCAAAAGCTAGACACAATGGACCAAAATCTTCAAAAGCTAGACACAATGGAACAAAATCTTCAAAAGTTAGACACAATGGAACAAAATCTTCAAAGGTTAGATACCACGCTGGAACAAACACGTGAAGATTTAACTACTGAGTTACATAAAATCGAATCGAAATGTCAAAACGTCTGTAATGACGTAAAAAACACAAATTTGTGAGCATTTCCAACCTATTTTTTCGTGGCATGAAAATGCATTACAGAATCACAAAGCAGCCATAAAAGAACTGCAAACTATTGTTCATGAAAATCATGAGACCCTGCAAGCTAAAATTGACTCAGTTGCATCTACCGATTCGGTTACGCAACTTGCAAAAACTCAGGAAAACTTAAAGGACACAGTAGATACGATTTCAACAAAAACGGACACTCTGAAACTTGTTTCAGAAAAACACACTGAGGAAATAAGTTCACTATCGGAGAAAGTAGCCGAACTTTCGGATCAGTTCACTAACTTATCTACAAAGGTGGATGATGATCTGAATGACATAAGACCTGTCGCCTTCACTGACACAGAAGAGTATGAAGAAATTAAGATATTCAAACAAAATCAGAATCAAATTAATACGCAACACAAAAGAGAAATCCGGGAAGTACAAGATCAGCTGGCACAAGTAATACAAGAATTACGTATTTCAGAGGACACTCGCGCTCCAATACGGGAAGAGGGACATAGAAATACGGAACAGCCACTAAATAATAAAACAGGGCACTTCGGAAATTATGAAAGAAATTGGCAATTTTGAGATGGAACCGCCGAAACGACGTAACAATGACCGACATGCGACTTGCCTACATGATGATTTTGACTATAAGCTGTTTATTACTACACGTAAATTCAAAACATTTAAGAATTCCGGCAACGACATTCATCCTTCATCAATTCTCTCATTGTTTTCCTCCCAACTGGTCATTAGAGCACAGATTAGAATTTATGTGTGGCTAATTAGAGAATGAACCAGCTGTAAGAATGCGTCGGTCATTCACGATTGCCACAGTGAAGGAGAATTTTATCATGTCTTCCTCTCAACATATTGGTCTCAAGCCACACAAGACCGAGTAAAACACAGCATAATAATGATGAAACATTTCGAATAATCTGAATTTTCCAGTCTTGTGGAATATTTTGAAGACATGTTGCACAAGAATCAGTACCTGTCAAACCCATACAGCCCCTCAGAACTCATCCGCATTTGCTTAATCAAATTACCTGAACATTTACGACATATTATTTTGGCAGGACGTTGCAAAGACGACATTGAAGCTTTTCAGGGACTCTTACAAGAATTGGAAATCGACACTGACACTCGCGTGATGTGAAGACAGGAACACAACAATTATAGGTCACATCCGTCACAATTCCACGATGAAAGAAATAATAACTGGACACGACAAGGCTATTCTTACAACGTAAATCGTGACCAAAACAGACACCACCCGTATGACAACCGTTGGCAGAGTAGTAATAATTACAGAGAAAGATCGTATTTCCATAGTAATGAATGTGACAGAGACAACCATAGAAACAGAGAATAAGGGAACCAAAACAATTATTATCAAGGGAGACAGAATAACTTCAGACGCAACAGTTCAGCGTGCAGTTACGATTCCGGGAGATATTCTCCACCACTTAACCGATAAGAAAGAAACTACAGGAACTACCGACATGACGACAGACGATATAATCATAACGACAGACCTGAATTTCATCAGAACTGGCGGGATTCAAACAGGGCTGGGCCCTCTCGGCAAGGAGAATTTGTAGAAGTTAGGTCTCCTAATCCCAATAACGACGCACGCCAACAAAGAGATAGCAGACAATGACTCGCACCGCAGGCAGCCACGTGCGCCAGCTGGCTCAGGGAAAAATAACATAGACGCTAACCTTGATAAAAATTTGAGCATTCTTTATCGATGTACCGTATACCACATGATAATTCCGTTGAAGTTGAAACTCTGTGTACTAGGAAGAGTAAAGGTTTACACCACATTTCACATGTAAAACCGTTTATTGAAAGATAATCTGTTTTCTTAATTTTGTCTTTGCCATAAACTTCACATTTCTAGTACTCTTTGTCACACTTAGAAACTGTTAACATGCAACTATGTTTTAAAATAAACTATCCAGTCTAGAACCTAGGGAACGTATTTAGACAGTAATTACGAATGCATTGTTATAGTGACCAGACGACACAGTGTTATTGTGTGTGTACATTCTTGCTTGTTAATTGCACGATTATGTAACGATTATAAGGCTTACATACTTAGAACCTATACTGCTAATGAGATTTTAATGCAACATTTTGGTTCACTTGGAAAGACATTCTTCATTTGAAGTACTTTCTGTGAGATTAATGATGGCTTAGTATTTGGTTTCTTTGACAGCTACACGATTATATCACGACGCTACTAATGTGTGACACAATTTACATTGTTGCTTTTGCGGTGTATCTGTTTCATATCTGCACAGTTTTTCTGTATTATTCTGGAAAGTAAAACATGTTTTATTAGTAACTTTGTGGTATAGCTACAATGAGGCAGCCTTTTCTGTAGCACAACAATACGTTACAGTACAGTACTTTCTTTATCACGGCAATAAGCTTAATAGCTACGATATCTATACGCAAAGCATTTCACTTTTGTTTATGATGAAAAAAATGGTTCAAATGGCTCTGAGCACTATGGGACGTAACTTCTAAGGTCATCAGTCCCCTAGAACGTAGAACTACTTAAACCTAACTAACCTAAGGACATCACACACGTCCATGCCCGAGGCAGGATTCGAACCTGCTACCGTAGCGGTCGCGCGATCCAAACTGTAGCGCCTAGACTGACCTTCTTTCATAGCTCCACAGTTCAGTTTTTATGGCTTCGGCACCACGTTTTCCTGTTATGGACATTTGCATCGTTGATGAACAGTTTCGGAATTCCACCTGTCCCTGCTGTTCCTTTCCTAGGGAGCCCCCTTCGTGTTATTTTGTTGCTCACTGGGCTGGCGACTGCCTATTTCAGTTCCTCATCGACTTTCGCAGATGTTGTCGTTTTTAATCACAGTCCTTTTCAACGATTGTCTGTTACGATCCATAAACGTTCGCTTTCGTCCCCGTTGTGCCTTAGCGGATGACGGTTTCCCGCGATCCCTGTGTGCTATATACAGGGTGTTTATAAATGAATATCGGGGTTTTAACGCTTTATAATATTTATTACATTAAACTGATATGTCAAATGAGAGAGCAACTCAAACAGTTGTGTTTGGCACAAGGGTGCTTGCGCAGCGCGCAATGTTTTCGCCGCAATCCGCTAGGCAGCGGTAGTAGCGAAGATGGTGACTAGTGACCAGAAAGCGTTTTGAGTTCTGAAGTTTGCAAAGACCGAATCTGTAGTTATTGTGCAACGTGCGTTCCAGATGAAGTTCGGTTGTGATCCTCCAAGTGATAATAACATCTGTAGATGGTATCATCAATTTGAAGATGCCAGCTGCCTTTGTGAAGGGAAGAGCACAGGAAGACCAAGAGTTAGTAAAGAGACTTGAGCGAGTGAGAGAGTCGTTCACTTGTAGCCCAAAGAAATCAGTGCATAAGGTTAGTTGTGAATTACAAGCTCCCATGTTGACTGTTTGGAAAGTTTTGAGAAAGCACATACAACTAGGTCCTTGGTGTTTACAGTTATTACAGGCTCAAAAGCCGGCAGATCGTGGATTATATGCCAACTTCGCACGTTGTTTCATGATGATGAAGAAATTCTGTATCATGTTGTCTTCAGTGATGAATCGCCCTTTCACTTTAGTGGACATCTTAACACACACAGTGTGGGCATCTGGGGCTCAGAAAATCCTCACGAGGTGGTACAAATGCAATGACATTCCCCTACAGTCTGTTTTTGTGCCGTATTCTGGCGGAAAGTTTATGGGCCTTTCTTTTTTGGTGAACCTACTGTAACTGGCACTTCTTACCTTGATACACTAGAGCGATGGCTCCTCCCTCAGTTGGAAGAAGATGAGCCAGAGAACTTCATTTTCCAGCAAGATGGTGCGTCACCTCACTGGCATAGCGAAGTATGCGATTGGTTGAACTTCGCTGTACCCAAGCGCTGGATAGGCTGCAAGGGGCTTAATGACAGGGCTTGCTTTGCATAGCCTCCACATTCGACTCAACCTAGCGCCATGCGATTTTTTCCTTTGGGGCTTCATCAAGGATTGTGCGTACGTGCTTTCGCTAGCAGCAGACCACCCTGAATTAAAAAAAACTAGATTGAAGCAGCTGTTACTACAATCACTGAAGACACACTTATCAACTACGGTATGTTGATGATTTTCACTTATGGACCGTCTGACAGCAACTGAATAAAACACAATTTTAGTGCCATACGCGTTTCGCCTTTATTTTCTGCAAAGCATCATCAGTGGCAGGTTGCGTAGACAGTTTCTTACATATTACGCTCCTGTTGCATTTTTGGTCTTGTTCTTCTTCCTATGAGCGCCAATTTGCTGCTTTTTCCTGCATTCCACAGCACTATGCACTGAACGCTTTTTTTTAATGCAATGTCAACGTTTGGGCAGAACTCGGCTATAGACTTCATATGTGCCGTGTGGCAAATGGTGCTCACATTGAACATTTATAAGGTTCTTAGTAAAACTGTTTGAGTTGCTCTTTCATTTGACATATCATTTGTAACTGTAAGTTTAATATAATAAATATTATAAAGCGTAAAATCCCCAATATTCATTATGAACACCCTTTACATCTTCGTTACGCTGCTTCTTGGAGCACAAAACACTTTGGTTACTATGGTTACAGAAGCACCGACGACACGAACACCAGGAATTTTCCCATGTTGGAATGCACTGAACTCTGACCGAATGCACTCAACACTACGCAAAACACTGTTCTGACCATGACCGACACGCATGTCTTTAGCCTGGAATCTCATTGATTGGAACAGAATTGTTCCAGTGAAGAGTCCCGCTTCGAACTGAGCCGCGATGACCAGAGAAAACGTGTGTGGAGACGCCTCGGACAGCGGTGGGACATCAACTGGACTATCGCCCGCTGTATGGCCCGGCAACTAGGAGTGTCTGGGGTGCCATTTATTTTCATATCAGGGCGCCTATGGTTGTCATCGCTTCAACCTTAGAGCACTACAATAATACGACGACGATATTACAGGCCCAGTTTCGTTGTCCGTCGTGGCAAGCCATCCTCGGATTACATTTAAACAAGATAATGCTCGCTAGCACAGGGCGTGATTTCCACTGCTTGTCTTCAAACCCTACCCTGGCTAGCAATGACACCAGATCTCTCCCTAGCTGAGAAAGCTTGGATTGTAAGTGCATGGCCCTCCAACATCTCGGGACTTTGAAGATCTAACACGCCATTTGGACAGAACTTGACACGATATCCCATAGGAGGACATCCCAGAACTGTTTCAATCGTTGCCAAGTCAAATAACTGCTTGCATGAGGGTCAGAGCTGGACCACCGCATTATTGACTTGCTCAGTTTGTGAAACTCTCTGTCATGAATTAATCATCCAGTTTTTCTGAAATTGTAATCATTTGTATGTCTATACATGTACATCACAACTATTTCCGTGCTATTGCGATAATTTCGTCTTAAAATGTATTACACTCATGATACAGATACCAAAATCCAGGTCTGGAATAATAATACGCCATTCGAGGCTTCCTCCTGATTCTACAGTTATGACAATGCTTCAAATTTATTCACGATGAAATTGATTACTTGCTAGATTTAAACTGTAAAAATCAGCCAATGGTCTGTGTTATTTTTGAAAGGTTTTATGCAGTGTTTTAAAATACTGTTTGCAGTTTTTGTGAGTGTCCTTACATGAGGAGAAGACCTAAATCAACACATTATTGACTTGCTCAGTTTGTGAATCCCTTTGTCTTGAATAAATAATCCAATTTTTCTGAACTTGTGATCATTTGTTTGTCTGTACATCACATCTACTAATTTTTGTCCCATTTGCGTAAGTCCTTCACAGTGTGTCTCTACTTTTGTCTTAGACAGCACATATTCAGTCTATTTTTAATGTGAAGATCATCACAAGTGACCAAAACTAGTCTTTCTGCGTAACAGAATTGTTCAACTGAGACAGAAAAATGAATTATCCGTTACTTGCTACATAAGTAAACAGAAACTGTGAAGAACACGAGGTGCAACAATAAAGTAATGAGACTGATTTTCTTTGCAAAATGTGGCAACCCTGCAGGCTTGTGTAGGCACAATATCTTTGACCTTGGGGTATAAGCTGTCTCTAGTCCAAGCGGCACATCGATGCAACGGCTCAGTCGTGAGTTGTGCTGTAATAAGTTAACACATATTTGTATCTCTTTTCACAGAAATGGAACTGCATAATATTGTGCAACGGTATGCCATTTCGTTTTGCGTTAAATTGGGTGAAAACGTGACGACAACTTACAGTAAGCTTCAGAAGGCTTTTGGAGAGGAGGTTATGTCAAGAGCTCAAGTTTTTCGTTGGCATGAAATGTTTAGTGAAGGCAGAACGAATGTTGAAGATGAAGACTGCAGTGGACGACCATCAACCTCACGGACGGATGTCAACTTGGACAGGGAGCGTGAACTCGCACGATCTGATCGAAGATTATCCGTGAAAATGATTGCAGAAGAACTGAAAATCAATCGAGAAACGGTTCGTCTAATAATAACTGAAGATCTTAGTATGAGAAAGATTTGTGCAAAAATAGTCCCCAAAAATTTCACACCACAACAGCCAGAAACACGGAAAAATGTGGCAGCCGATCTGTTAGAGCAAACGGAAATCAATACAGAATTGTTGAGCCGTGTTATCACTGGTGATGAAAGTTGGTTTTTTCAGTAGGATAGAGAGACAAAACGCCAAAGTTCGCAATGGTGCTCAACGGGATCACCCAGACCAAAAAAAGCTCGCATGTCAAAGTCAAAACTGAAATGCTTGCTTGTGTGCTTCTTTCATTCCAAGGGAACTGTTCATAAAGAGTGCGTGCGTCCTGGACAAACAGTTAACCAATATTACTACAAAGAAATTTTAGAAAAACTTCGTAAAAGAGTTCTTCGTGTCCGTTCCAAAATTGCTGATAATTGGAGTCTGCATTACGATAATGCGTCATCCCCTACTGCTCTGTCAGTACAGCAATTTTTAACCTCAAAGCCGGCCAGAGTGGCCGTGTGGTTCTAGGGTCTATAGTCTGGAGTCGAGCGACCGCTACGGTCGCAGGTTCGAATCCTGCCTCGGGCATGGATGTGTGTGATGTCCTTAGGTTAGTTAGGTTTAATTAGTTCTAAGTTCTAGGCGACTGATGACCTCAGAAGTCAAGTCGCATAGTGCTCAGAGCCATTTGAACCATTTGAACCATTTGAACCATTTAACCTCAAAACAAATTTCAGTACTACCACAGCCACCTTATTCACCAGGTGTCGCGCCGTGCGACTTTTTTCTATTTCCAAGAGTCAAAACGGCGGTCAAGGGACATCATTTTCAAACAACACTAGATGTCCAAAAAGCTGTGACGAGGGTCTTGGAGGATATTACAGAAGGTGAGTTCCAGAAATGTTACCATCAATGGCAGAAGCGCTGGGAAAAGTGTGTGCAATCATAAGGAAACTACTTTGAAGGAGACAACACTAAACTCGAGTAAAACGGTAAGCAACTTTTTTTTTTTTTCGAATCAGTCTCATTACTTTATTGTCGCACCTCGTAAGAGCCACCCTCTTGGCACAGACTAGAGTGAAGAACTTAACTGATAGCACGTTTCCTGTAAAATTAATACCAGTTAGCAGCGGCAGCATGAGAGATGCAACAGGTAGAATTCCAGGTGCTGCTGGAAAATGTTACACACACTGAGCGGGGCGTGTTATTCCGCCCTTCAGGCCGGAACACGCGGCGCCTTTCCGCCCTGCACCCCGCCTGGCATCACCGTGCTTCTTCTTGCACGCGCGTTTGCTTTCTGCGGAGTGACGTCAACAGGCGCTCTGCCGGCAGATGTAAGCGCCTTTGGAGCGCCTCGAGTGCCTCGGAAACACAGCAGACCCGCCGGCTTAGGGGATGAAGCGGCGCTGGCGCTGCGGCATGCGGAAGGGCTTCTTATCTGGGATTGCGCTCTCTGCTCGCTGAATGAAACATCTCGCACCACCCCGGCTCGCTGTTTTAAGCTCGTTGTGTAGCGATACACGCGTAGGCGAGCTTCCGGCTACACACTGCCGCTCCGTCTGCCGAATAAACAACTTCTGCAGTACCCGACGTAAGCAGGAGTGAAGACCTGGCCAGGACGACACAACCGTCATGTTTACGGTCGAGAAACGGGGATGGGAGCATTTCGCTCTCTCCACAGCACGAATGCACTCCACTGATTTAAATGCGTATCGAGAATTTATAGCAGCAAACGACTGGAAAGGTCATCCGGTCACACAATGTTAGTTGCAGCTCGCCTGTCTAACGATTTCCAGGGCAAGAGAAATTAGATTTTTATTCACAGAAATACTCATCGAATTAAAAACGTTAAAATGTTTTCATAATCTGAGAGGTATAATCTAAGAGATATAATATTACGTTAAAAGTTTGATACAATTAGTCGTGTACTAAACTTAGAAACTGCGTAGCTAAATGTATTGAGGCATCGTAATTCATGGCGAATTAATAAACCAGACTATAATCACCCAGCATTCAAAGACGAGAGCACTTACCGACTTCTAACGAACATTACATATAATTTGAAATCTTTCTGGAAATTCATGTCTCTGACATACTCCATGATGCCAATTGAGGAGCAACTCGACCCAATAGTAGCGGTTTCGGTCAAGAATACCATCATAACGACCGGGAGAGCGGTGTGCTGACCCCACGCCCCTCCTATCCGTATCCTTCATGAGGATGACACGGCGGTCGAATGGTCCCGGTACGCCACCCGTGGTCGGAAGATGGAGTGCCTTTTTTTCTTTTTTTTTTTTTGACACGCTCCACAAAATAATGAAAGGAAAAGAGTTTATCGCCTACTACATTTTCGCAGTTCGTCCAGTGTTTGATAATGAGTTGAGTAACCAGACATTTGGAGCGCTTTATACATGGGAGTTAGAAATTTTAAAGAATCGGGACGGAGGAGGCTGCTTGTAACAAGAGAACTGGACAAACGATGTTTATCTCACATTAGTAGCTAGCGAAGCTGAATTGTGTATTAATTCACGTTTCGCCTACAAGAACCAATCGCCCATTTAACTTTAAAGTTACATTTTTCGTAAAAATTCAATACAGTTTGCCGTTTTTGCAACCGTGTCGTCTTGTTGACACACTATGACGCATTTCTTCTGCTACCTATAAAAAAAAAGGGTCCACAGACAGAGCAATTTCACTCAGAGTTTTCTTGTTAGCTTTGGAGTCCAATTGAGGGCTGTGGAGATTTCCGAATGGTTGTATGCCTTGTATATGTTAACGCACAGAACGTAGGCTTGTGAGATAGGGACCTACGGCAGATTTCGATCGAATCTGCGTCGCTGAATAACGACTATTGATGTGATGCATGAGCTAGCCTGAATGTGGTCTTTCGCACTCATTTTGGCAAATACTGCACTGCTACTCCATCTCTGTCTCTGAAATTACGATACATGAACAATTAACAGAACAAAATTCAAACGATTCACAAATAGATGATGCAAATGAGAGTAGTGGGGCCGGCCGGGGTGGCCAAGCGGTTCAAGGCGCTTCAGTCTGGAACCGCGCGGCCACAACGGTCGCACGTTCGAATCCTGCCTCAGGCATGGGTGTGTGTGATGTCCTTAGGTTAGTTAGGTTTAAGTTGTTCTAAGTTCTAGGGGACTGATGATCTCAGAAGTTAAGTCCCATAGTGCTCAGAGCCATTTGAACCATTTGAACAGTAGTGGGACAAAGACACTAACAAGCCAGTATGCATTGTTGCCAAATCTCCCAAAGGTCACAGATCAATGTCCTCCTCCTTGGTCAATGTGTTGCGGCAGATGTCCTGATCTTCAAGGTCACTGGTCAACGTCATCTCTAAGATGAGCGCTTCATTGTTATCTACAAGTCAGCCACTTAGCCTTAACATTTTATTAATGACCTCTCATAATTTATTCTCCAATTCGTATGATTAAAGACATCTCTCTTATCATCATTATTAATAACCTGTCACTTTTATCATCATACAGCCATCTCACTTTTATCATCATTATTATTTTGTATTAACCAAAAAATTAATCTTCTTCCACCACTCTTCTAGTCTCACCAAACGTCAGACTGACTAGTGAGAGCATCACACAGACTATTGACTCATGATCTGTCATGTGCCTCAACCTCTTATGCAATTTCTTTTTCTTCAGAGGGGTATTGTGCCCAATGACATTTCTGCAATGTACTAGTATGCCCATCTTCTGTCATTGCTGTATATGTTTTTCTTACAACATTGCTGATTTTCTGAACGACCTACGTTTTTGAGCTTGTTATTAAATTTCTAAAAAATAACACAGTGCATTATTTATACATTTTACGTATTCAAACAATTTACAATCTATTATGGTCCTGGAAATTAGTACTAAACATCGACTGGTGCTTTGCCATGTTAAAAACAATGACATCGCATAGGAAAGAAGGTAACTGCTTCCAACTATGAAGTTTCAATGACTATTCTGGGCCATCAAACAACCCAGTTTTTAGCAAAGGTGTAGGAACTTTTAAAAAAAGTAAGAACCTTCAGCTTGTGTCAGACATTATCAGCACTGGTGGTACCTGTATTTAATGTCCAAACAACGGCCACTACTGTTGTAGTAGGATACAATTGCAGCATCTTTATTCAAGCAAACACTACAGAGCACCACGCAACCTCTCAGTGCAACACTGTGCTCCTGCGCTACCAGGATGGCTGGCCCTCGCGTGTGCTTTGGCACCAGCAATGTTGGCAGCTTGACTCAGGGGCAACCGCTATGGTCACACATCACCATGGATCTCTCCGCCTTTTTATGTGGAGTAATTACATTTACTGGCACCCACCCTCTGTAATCCGTTATTATCTACCAGCATTACTATATTCTTCTTGTAGACAACCGCATAATCTACAACTTTTCACAAAAGGTGATACATACTGCCAAATCGCAGTCTATAGGTTGTGTTTACGAAGACTGTGATCCCACAAAGGAATCACTGAGATACCGGTGAAGTATTCTGATGGCTCTTTAGAGATGCATTCCCTTACCTAACCCATGCTTTCATTCTCTTATGTGATATCATCTCCCTTCTATACTGCACAATTAAAGGGTCACTTTTTTGAAATCTCGTAACTGTCGTCTGTTACTATGATGGAGTTTGGAATTTGGGTCAGATGTGCCTACAACTTTCCTCTGTAATGGCGCAAAAGCATGGTGTCTTCTGATGTCGCCCCCTGGCTCGGCGACGCTACAAACTGCAAGGTGTCAGAGGGCATGAAATTTTTACAGTATTACAAAATAATGTTCTATGCACCTTACACCAATATTTCAAACTTCAGCTTTGCAATCGCAGACAGTTACACATTGCACATTGTAGGAGGGAGTTGTCATCTCATAAGGTAAGTGTTGGGTAGAGATGTGGATATCTGAAGAGCTGTCAGAACACCGCTACTCAGTCAATGATTCCTTTGTGGGATCACGGTCATTGAAAAAAATGCTTATAGATCGGGGTTTGGCAGTATGTGTAACTTGTTGTGCAAGGTCGTAGATCATGCGGTTGTCTGTAAGGAGATGATAGTAACACTGGTAGGTAATAACGGATTGCAGAGGACAGACGACTGCTACAGGAACCTGGATGGTAGTATGTATAATTACTGCGCAAAGAAGAGCCACTACTGACCTATTACAATATTGGTGATAAATCAGTCATGGTGATAAAGTACCTAGGAGTAACCGTGTGGACTGGTGTAGAGTTTGATGATCACATAAGACAAATAGGATGGTAGGCTGATGCGAATCTTATGCCAAAAAAACAGCAATGTAATATTAAGCGTTGATTTATAACTATAGTGTCTGACACTACACACAGAGAAACACTGAAAATGTTGAAGGAAGTGACAGATACAAATCCTGTGACTGACTGTCATGGGATTGAGAAATAGAATCTTCTCGTCCCTAGGCTAGCATAGTTATCTGCTATGGTTTGGGGTTCACTGGCCAGGTACGGCCTCTATCTTAACTCAGAGATTGTTTGTCAATAAGGTCACTGAGCTGTGTGCCATCTAGCCTCCTACAACGGTGACGCGCATGTCGTTGTTCTCAGTGCTGTTGGTGTAGGCATCTACTCGCAGACACGTTTCTACATGATATTGGGCATGTACTCTTCACGGGACATCTACTGATGTCGGCGCTCCGCCCTTCGACGATCAGTTACGCTCCAGACTCCAACCTACCATCAGCCACTGTGTGTCTTTGATACGCTGCTCGCCAAGGTATTGCATCGCTCTCGCGTGAAACCAGCATGAAGCTGGGTTTCCAGACTCTCACTTAGTATAGTTCATATTAATAAATAAGCAGTTACTATTGTAAAGTGTATATTTCAATACTGTTAATTACACCACTCAGCTAAATGATACTTCAATCCATATTAACATCATCTGTGGCCACAAGTCTGCATCCTCTAAAGTGCTGAACGTTCGTCAGCCATTAGGGTGGAAGATGAGACCAACTGAAGAATGCTTTGGTTATGGAGAACATGAACGCGCATGTAACTGATATTGATGGTATAAATTACACCAAAAATGGTATGTTCCCTAGCAGGAAGAAGCAACTGTTGCTAGAGGTGGTCTCTCTTAATGTAGATCAAATAAACTTTATTGTATGTGGTTTTCTATTTTATAATATTGAAAGGGTATGATTAGACGATTTGAATGTTGGAAAGAGAATGTTCACTTTCTGCTGTAGACTGTGAAGCAAGATGTTCCATTATCACGATTAACTCAGCGCCAGTAAGTATGGAAGTAGGATAAAGTTTACAGAAACTAGACATTGCCAACGAACAAATGCATGCAGTAAAATTTTAAGAATATACACATCTTGAAGAGACATAATTACAGGTCACTCCATCCATCAGAATTATGTGCTGTAACGAAACTGTTATATCCTCATTTCATTTTGTGAAACACTCAGAAAATTAAAAAAAGGGTACCCAAACTACAAACTATTTCGCAAAATGCGCGAATGCTCGCTGTCCATGTCAGGAAAGAAATAGCAAGCACCTCAAATTTCTTGAGGTTAGATCAGACATGAGTTATTGAAATACTTACAAGCGCTGACAAGAATCTGTCTCACATAAGGACAGTCACTGTACATGCATGCTTAGCGACTTTACACCAAAGCTGTATACAATTCATAACAAGAGGAGATGTAGAAGCATGAGCAATCATTATGAAAAGAGTGTGAGGAACATTCTGTGGAGTTGACTGCAATTGGAGCTCGTACAAAACTTTCCATTTCAATAACAGGAAGACTACTCCACCTGTGTAGTTATAAAACTTAATATGTAAAGAAGAAAGATTTTACAGCTGGATGCTATTTATCTTCTAGTAAAACTCCAACTGTTGCACTAATTATGGAGGCTTACCTGCACTGATAAGGGCAATCCAAAAGCCATACTGTCTGAAAGGATCCAATGTAGCAAAATAGCACTTTCCAGTATATTACACACTCTGTCGGTTAGAGTTTGTATGTGTCATGTATATCATAGTAAACACTTAAAACTTAGGAGGGGGTCTTCCTTGAGCCGCCAAACACACCCAGATGTTTCCAGACTGAGATTTTCACTCTGCAGCGGAGAGTGCGCTGATATCAAACTTTCTGGCAGATTAAAACTGTGTGCCAGACCGAGACTCGAACTCGGGACCTTTGCCTTTCACAGGCAAGTACCATCTGAGCTACCCAAGCACGACTCACGCCCCGTTATCACAGCCCTACTTCTGCCAGTACCTCGTCTCCTACCTTCCAAACTTTACAGAACCTTTCCTGCGAACCTTGCAGAACTAGCACTCCTGAAAGAAAGGATATTGCGGAGACATGGCTTAGCCACAGCCTGGGGGATGTTTCCAGAATGAGATTTTCACTCTGCAGCGGAGTGTGCGCTGATACGAAAAGTTTGGAAGGTAGGGGACGAGGTACTGGCAGAAGTAGGTCTGTGAGGACGGGGCGTGGCTGGTGCTTGGGTAGCTCAGATGGTAGAGTACTTGCCCGCGAATGGCAAAGGTCCGGCAAACACTTTTAATCTGCCAGAAAGTTTCACACCCAGATGTAATTCCTTCAGCTTTATTTTAACATTTTAAATAAATGCCCATTTGTTATAACTCCTGGCGTAGCAAATTTTAAGCTAATTAATAGTTTCTTTTATTTCAAATATGACTTTTTTTCTGAAGGATATCATGAAAAAGAAAATAATTTTTCTAGAAAGAACTGGTACCCTGTAATCCTGTTACATCACAAGTTTGAATGCAAGATTAATTCACAAATCCCCAACCACTAAGTACAAGGAGTAGTCAAAGTTTCGAGTATCACTTCAAAAAATAAAATTATGTAATTACGCTTATGTTTGTTTGTGGGTACATTCTGCAATAGCATAGGGTGTCGGTAGAGAAAAAAAGCAAAAACCAAAAAAACTTTGCAATACACCATTTGATAATCTGTTTTTCTGCATTTGAATGAAAACAATACAACAGTCCGTGTTGATTTGGTAAAAGTACATTGCAGAAATGCACAATCAAAGGACAGTTTGGTTTTGTAACACGGGCACTTTTAGTGTGATTTTCTGAACTACGAAGAATGAAGTGGCAGATTTTGCTCTTTGAAGAACTGGGGATTGCAGGAGAAGTGGAGACACGGGTGCGCGAAGACTGGCATATCTCGTTTGAGGTACTAGTGGAAAAAGGTAAAAGTCAGTCATTCTGCGTTGAGGCCTTGCGCCTACTCAGCAAGCAACCAACAACACACATGGCTTCTGCAGACACTGACCTCGCAGGGGACAGCTTCTCAGATGACAATCAAGGAATGGCCACAGTTTGTCTGCCCACCAGGCGGTAAATAAGCGCCACTAGAAGTCACTAGAACTGTGTACCTTTTCTCCTTTGTGGTCCACGTGACAGAAATAGTAACTACAGTATCCTGATGCCCGGTTAGTACCCTGGCTGGCGCTGGGGTAGACTTGGGAATGAGTTTCCTGGCATTTCCAAAGTCAGGATCTCACTGTGGAGCCAGCAACATGACGACGACGCCATCCACATCGACCTATACCTCCAGGGGCTGCCATCTACAGACCTACGCCATGCGTGGCCTCTATACCAAAGAGACAGTGCCTCTGATACCATGACCATTAATCGGACTTTCTTATATTTGTCTTTGTTGGTCATCGGAAATATTCCGAACTCATGGTACTTTTTGCTCGTTCGCTCAGGACCTTTATTTTGGCACGTCCTTTCTGGTCTTTGATTGTGGCTTGCTTAGCGAACGGACATTGGATTATAGAGGTTTCAGTTTACAGTACATTTCAGTCCTTCAGCCTTCACATATTATTATTGTTCCTTCAATATACAACAAGTGGCTTGTTTTCAGCTATTGTATTCGAAACTAACTCGCCCTGGAGAAGATTTTTTCATAGGTGTTACAATAAAACTTATATTCATTGTATACCAAAGTATTTTTCCTGTGCCGGCTTCGGTAGACATGTCACATGTTGGGTCAGTTTCCGGCATTTTGCACCCCTTTTTGACATAACAAGCGTCGCCACTGACATGGAGTTCATGACAGATCTCACCCATTCAAAAAACCTACCGAACTGAAGTAACAACGGAAATTTTGCTGTGCAGGCCAGTCCAGGTGACTCCTGTAGCCACTTAACCACCATGAAGGAGTACTGGGTGTACCACTATGACTCCGGGACAAACCAGCAAAGCAAGCAATGGAAACATATGGATACACCACCACCCAAGTAAGGAACACCCAACCACCATTTCGCAAGGTGACGCTGCGTCTTTTTGTAACGGCCATGATGTGATGCTAACAGCTCTTGATTAAAAGGTGCGAACTGTAACAGGATAACCGCGGGAACTGTCGAAGGGGTTTTTTTGTTCCACGACAACGCCTCAGCTCATTCTAGGTGGGACACAGACAAGTAAGTTGTTTCTTCAGGTTATCAAATTTTGTCTCAACCCCATACTCTCCAGACATGGCAGCCAGTGACTTCACCCTCTTTCCTTGGATGGAGATCAGTTCCCGAATGAAGACGAGGTGCCGGCCGAAGTGGCCGTGCGGTTAAAGGCACTGCAGTCTGGAACCGCAAGACCGCTACGGTCGCAGGTTCGAATCCTGCCTTGGGCATGGATGTTTGTGATGTCCTTAGGTTAGTTAGGTTTAACTAGTTCTAAGTTCTAGGGGACTAATGACCTCAGCAGTTGAGTCCCATAGTGCTCAGAGCCATTTGAACCATTTTTGAAGACGAGGTGATTTTCGTTTTTGAACACTTCTAGATTAGCCAGAATGCGGACCTCTAGCGCCAGTGTCTCCGCCATGCCATTTATCGTCGAGGAAAATGGATGTCATTGAAGGGTGAATATATGTAGAGGAGGACTAAAACTCATGGTCGAGGCTTGACATTTTTCAGTGTTAATTTTATCCTAATGATTATCCCTCACAAATGCCCATTAAGTGTAGAGCTTTAGTTGCCAAATATGAAGTCACTACGTTATTATGATAGCTTGCTTGCAGTCAGTGTAGGTCCGTAAGCGATTTTACCTACTTTTAGATAATTTACACATAATCAACAAACATATTCCATTGTCTTCATTCCAGATTATAATTATCTGCACAGGTGGATTGCTGTTGTAATATATCATGTGCTGGGTGTTCCAAAGTCATGGCATCAAATGTCCAGATCATGTCACAGGGAACAACGTTTTTACGACTAGATATTCCCACTACGGCCGCAAGTTGTCTCACAGAACACTTTGGACTGTTGGTTACAACGTATTTCACCTCCTCTATTCGTTGCTGTGAGCGACGACTTCTGGGCCTTTTTTGCAATTTCAGCTTAAGTGCTCTTCCTGTTGCTTCGAAGTTTTTCACCCGTAATCTGACTGTGTGCACGAATTGTACAGGATGATTCCGTCTAAGATTGAAATGACAACGGTATTCCCATCTATCAGCAATAACACAGTTAACGTTTTTGTAAAAGGCTTCAGGGCCACTCCAGGGCTCCAACTCAGCACATGACGTACCTAACTGAAATGCATTACAAACGTTCAGCTTTACCAAACCCTTGCATTTTTAGCGAATTATTAAAAAAACCCGTTTTTCTGCCACACTGTTTATTAACACGTCACATAGTCCAAGCATATAGTTCCAATTTACTCGCTGACATGAACTTCCCAAATCGTATCAGTACACGGTAAAATCAAAATAGCATTTCTGTTTGCTACGCCATAATTTCTGCGTTTCTACATTTTTTTCGTATCACATGGAAAACTAAATCATTTCTGTTAAATTGTATGCACTGTACAAATGCAATTATGTTCCTTTATCAGCCTCAAAAGAAGCACATGAACTGTCCGGAACCACGCGGTTGCTACGGTCGCAGGTTCGAATCCTGCCTCGGGCATGGATGTGTGTGATGTCCTTAGGTTAGTTAGGTTTACGTAGTAATAAGTCTAGGGGACTGGTGACCTCAGAGTTTAAGTCCCATAGTGCTTAGAGACATTTTGAACCATTTTTGAGCACATGAACACGATTCGCTCGTCTCATTCTCTTCGTAAGAGAAGAATCGAGGAATAATCCTGCCGTCGACTTATCAAAGAAAACATTCGTCTATTGATCATTAAGGAAACTGTATTTTTATGCGACTGCCCCACGCTTTTAGCATCTTTTCAGTCATCAAAGGTTCAAATTTTCACATTTTTTCTTGTCTCCTTCGTTCATTCTTTCTCCATAATTCTCCCTCCTCTCTGTCTCTTCTTCGCTCTCTCTCTCTCTCTCTCTCTCTCTCTCTCTCTCTCTCTCTCTCTCTCTTCCTCCCTCTTCCTCTATGCGCGCGCGCGCATGCGCGCACGTGTGTGTGTGTGTGTGTGTGTGTGTGTGTGTGTGTGTGTGTGTGTGTGTGTGTGTGTGTGTGTGTGTGTTTTGTGCGCATGATTGTGTACGTCTGTGGCTTATATATTCAGTCGTATCAGAAATGCATGTATCTTCAAGATTTTCTAGTCAGTAAACAGTTTCGAATAGAAGAAGTCACAGGAAATGTTGAATTAGTAATGAAAAGTTACGGGTTCACGCACCTAGACGGCGAGATGATTGGAGACTGAAGACAAGCTTGACTTGGGGAAGTACGGGAAGGAAAATAGCCGTACCGCTTCAAAGCAACCATGCAGGTGTTCACTTTAACAGACTACGAGAAATCGAGTGAAAACTAAATGCGGGTGGCCGAATCGTGGATTGGAATCGCTGACCTGCACTACTTCAGTCACTAAATCAGAAAAGGGAAAGAAGAATTGCAATAAATAAACGTCCTATACAGATCGAAATAAACTATGTTTTATTGTACTCATGGCGATTAGAAACGACCAAACGTACAAAAATTGGAGGGAATTTCTTTCAGCTTATTGTAATGGCAATATAGAGAAAATCATCTGTCACTGCAGAGCGTGAGCTCTGGTACCCGCATAAATAACTCGAAAATAAATGTGTGTTTCAGTACTTGGTACGAAAGAGGCAAAATTACTTTCTAGAAAAGAAAGCCCCATATTCGGCTGTCAGGCTTTTAGCTAAATAACAACTTCCCGATTGTCGCTAATTTATTCGTCCGGAATCATCTAATGAAAAATAGGTTGCCAAACAGGTGGCGTAGCAAGGATCTCGTAGGTGGTATTGGACAGTTGCAATATTTTGCCTTGGTGTTATATTTAGGACTTCCGTTGTCAAGAGTATGGTTCCCATGTGTGCACTTCGTACTCATCTGGCCGTCTAATATTTGCTGGCGTCTGAGAACGACACAAATATTACTTCCGCCGCCTCATCAGTGGGTCTCATGTGAGAACTTAGTACCAAATGTTACTGCTGGTCTTAGAGATGCCAGACTAGCAGACAGAACATTATACAGCGTGTTTCAGAAAAAAATCATTCGGTTTCACAAGACGAAATCTTCTTCATGGGTAAAAACTTACGCTTAATTACATTATTTGTTGAGTGTATTCCAATCTCTATCTTCCCCTACGAGTTTTTGCCCTCTACAGCTCCGTATAGTTCGCTGGAGGTTATTCCCCGAAGCCTAAATCCATGTCCTATCATCTTGCCCCTTCCACTTGCAAGTATTTTTCATAGGTTCTTTCTTTGCCGTGTCTTTAAACAAATTCCTCATTCCTTGCCTTAGTAATCCACCTAATTTTCCACAGTCTTCTGTAACATCCCATCCCAAACACTTCGATTCTCTTTTGTTCCGGTTTTCACACAGTCAGTGTCGCATTGCTATACAACGCTCTGCTCCAGATTTACATTCACAGAAATTTCTTCGTCAAATTAAGATATTTCTTTGATACGAATGGACATTCTTTTTAGATAGGAATGTATTCTTTGCTTGATGTTAGGCTGCTCTAGATGACCTCCCCGCTACGTCCACCACGTATTATTTTGCTCCCAGGGTAGCAGAATTCCTGACTGCATCTACTTCACGGTCCCCAATGTTGATGGTAAAATTTACCCTAATCTCATTTCTGCTAGTTCTCATTACTTCCACCTTCTTTCGGTTTGCCCTCGATCCATGTTCTGTAGTCATTAACCTGTTCATTTGAGTCAACAAGTCCTGTAATTTTTCATTTTTAGTGAGGATAGCAAAGCAAACGTGGATCTTATCACTTATCCTTTCACCCTGAATTTTAATCCCACTCTTGAAAGTTTCTTTTACTTTCATCGATGCTTTTAACGATATGTAGAATGAACAGTAGGGGCGAAAATCTACATTCAAGTCTTAGACCATTTTACTTCCCTTATCGCGTCATGCTCCCGCAACGGCGCCAAACGACATCCAACCTCGCAGTGGCCAGTGGTCGTCCTGCAATCCTAGAGCACTGACGGCACACCGACAGTGCAGCTCCGCGAAACGGCATCATGAAGGCGCCGACCAGCGGGCCAATGGACAGAGCGGGCAGCACCACACCTCCAGGAAGGCAGGGTTCAGTTACCCCTGTTAACCCTGAATTTACCAGCCGGCCGTCGCTGGTTGGCTCCCAGTTCGCTCGTAGACTTCTAGAGTATCAGTACTGAGTAATAGGAAAACTACACTTAGCCTGCGTTCTAAGAATAGTAATAGTGTGTCAAAGTAACTCCGCGTGTGAGGCACAGGAAGCCACTTCTCTTTAGAAATAATGTGTTCTATTAATTAGAAAATTTAACGCACAGATCATTTTGGATTCCTGCCACCGGCCATTGTTCGTGGCAGGTCTGATTCCCCTAGTAGCCGACACAACACTCATGATGTTTTTGCTTATAAGTGTACTCCGTCCAGCCATCAGCTTTTTACTCTGCGATTATAAGTGGAATTTCTTTTGCACTCTTAACGTTTATACCTAAACTTTTGATTTCAACTAACGATGTTTCGAGTATTTTATATACTGAAACTGTTCTTCCTACAACCATTCAGGTTTCGATTTCTTCACAAGTCTCTTGCAGCCATTTAGTTTTGGGTTCCATGCACCCCTTTTTTCATTCCTTATTACTGACTTATTTTTCTGTATTCCTGAATTTCCGTGAACGTTTTTGTACTTCCTTCTTTCTTCAAGCAACAGAAGCACTTCTTCTGTTACGCAAAGTTTCTTCAAAGTTATATTTCTTGTACCTATGTTTGTCTATCTTCTGTGATTTCCATTTTTACAAATGTTCTCTTCCCTTCAACGTAACTGCCTATTGTGGTATTCATTATCGCAGGATTTAATCCTCACAAAGCTTCAAATGTATCTCATAAATCCTCAGTACTTCAGTATTTCATTTTTTGCACATTGATTCTTACGTACGAGTATCTTAAACTTATACCTACGCTTCGTCATTGATAATTTGTGATCTGTGTCTCTGTCTGCTCCTGGGTACGTCTTTCGGAATCTTTGACCGACTAAGACGTAATTCAGCTCAAATCTTTCCGTATCTCCAGGCCTCTTCCAAGTATGTCTTTTCCTCTTGTGATGGTTAAACAATTTATCGCTGTTAGTAGCTGAAATTTATTGAAGAACTCATTACATTTTTCTCCTCTCTCATTCCTACTACCAAACCCTTTTCATCCCATAACTCATTTCCTATTCATTCCCCTTCTGCCGGGTTCCAATCCCCCATGATTATTATGTTACCATCTTCTTTTGCATAACCTGTTCAGTATTATCGTACACTTTGTGTAAAGAAAAAGCATTTTGTACTATAGCCGGTGGAGTGGCGTGATTGCCTCCGAGAGTACCGCACTACGCGTAAAAATGAAATGATCGTGTGGCATTGTTGGCCGGGATGCCCCGTCCGGGAAGTTCGGCAACAGCGTTACAAGTCTTATTGCATGTGACGCCACAATGGGCGACTTGCGCGTCGATGGGGATGGAATGATGAAAAGGACAACACAACACCCAGTTCACTGGCGTAGAAAATATCGAACCCGGCCGGGAATGGAACCCAGGCCCGCGGCATGGTAGGCAAACACGTAACGACCTTATTCGTTCTTTATTGTTCGGTCTCGTTGTTCGGTGCGGACGTCGCATGACGGTTGTTCAAGTTCATCGTTGATCCATTAACTCAGTTTTTTCTTACAGAGGGCAGCAAACCCCCCCCCCCCCCTCCTTTTTTTTTACTCTCATTTTGTTCGCTTTTGTTCGTTGCATCTGCTCGGGGCGGACGTCGTAAGACATCCATGTATGTTTGTTGTTGATCGATTGACTCAGTTTTTTTATTACAGAGGGCATGTAGCACCCTGACCGAACACGCTGAGCTACCATGCCGGCACACCCTCTGACCGAACACGCTCAGCTACCGTGCCGGCGTCTCAGCTAAGCAGGCGGGCGGCACTACACATATTACAGTTCGAAGCGATCCACTGCCATACCAGGAGCTTCAAGAGGCTTTTTGTCTGTATGTGAGGAGATCCACAGGTGTCCCCTGGGTGATAGTTCAAGACGTAATACACATTCAACGGGTTTGGCTTGTAAGACACACGAGTATACGGTTCGTGCCAGCCGAGAGCTAGTATTCCTCATGTGCCTGTTTGGGGTATTTTGCAGCGACGTTTGTGTCACAAATCATAAATCATTCACTCGGACTGCAATCACGACGAGTAGGGTTTTGTGAATTCATTTCGGACTTTGAAATGGAAAATAATAATGTTCTTTCGCGCTAAGTTTTGAGTGATGAGACTGAGTTACACTTAAATGGAAGAATGAACCACCCCAACGTAGGAATATGGGAATCGCAGCAGCCACATTCTGTAGTAGCCCATTACAAGAGAAAGTCCGCAAAGCTTCATGTGTTTAGCGTCTTTTTCCGAGTGAAAATTGGAAAACACGTTTACAGCGATCACACACTAAGATGTGTTGTTGATTCATCTTTTTCCACAATTGCGAAAAGGAGCTGAAAATGACATTTTTCCACAGGATGGGTCACCCCCACACTGAGAACTGCCTGTAAGTGCATTTTTAACAGTTGCTTAGAATAGGCCGTAAGGAGCATCGGGTTCTCACACTGCACTGTTGACATCCGAGGTAGACTGCTCTCACGGTATGTGAATGTTTCTGGAGGAAGCTGTAGAACCCTCAATCTGTGCGCTTCCTCCCAACATGTCTGGGCGAACTGCAACACTGCATAGCAGCAGCGGTTAATGCAGTACGTCCGGTCGTGGCCGAGGAATTGTGAGGCAAGACTGACTAGCGTTTGAATGTTTGTCGTGCGTCTGGTAGGGGGCACACTGAACATGTGAAAGTTACACGAAAACTTATTCTTCTCCTTTGGGTCTGCCCCTTAGGAGTTAGTCATTTTCTACCTACACAGACTTCATTATTTTCATCACGACAGCGACAACAGCAACCGTTACAAAATTGTCTCGAATGAAAAACAGCCCACAGTTACACTAAATTATGTTTATTTGAAACTTTGACCATGGTTTCTGCTATAATAATACAGCCTTCTTCAGAAGTCATTTATTAGTGTATATGACTTCTGAAGACGGCTATATTATTACAGCAGAAACCATGGTCAAGGTTTAAAATAAACATAATTTAGTACAACTGTGGACTGTTTTTCATTCGAGACAGTTACACAGACCTCTTTCGTTCTGCTCATCAGGCCTTCTTGTATATATTTTTCCCATCTTAACTCTGACCTTAACCCCTTAGGACGAGTTTGAACATACACTCTTGGAGAAACCGTTTTGCAAAGATCACACCCGAAATCTCCTGTGCCCCACAAAACCAAAGTAAATTACTAGAAAGACGCACCAAAATAACTGCTTGTAATAGCTAATCCTTATTCACAACATACTGCTTCGGCATTTATCACCATTGTGAAGTACCTGCGAATACAATTTTGGTGAGAACGTGTATAAATGTGGATTTCGTTCATATTAAAGTGACTGTTGAATTCACGTCTAGACTCATATGAAGTACATATTAAGTTGATGATGAGCTGTCTTATAACTGCCACTGTTTTGATAAGATGGTAAGTGACGTAAATATATTGAAGGTAAAACGTTAATTACGGTGAGGCAGTAGTTCAACATTCCACTCTTACGGTGCTATATTATTACAAAAATTATGCAGATAAACAGCGGTATTGTTTTCTTATTGTATTGCATGGAACTGGGGATCGAGAAATGACGGAGAGGTTTCCACCCCGCCGTAGCCATCAGTGGTTCACAACCCTACAACAGGCTACAGCAGTCCACTCACCCCACCGCCGCCGCACACCGAACCCAGGGTTACTGCGCGGTTCGGCCCCCTGTGGACCCCCTCCCTCGAGAACGTCTCACACCAGACGAGTGTAACCCCAATCTTTGCGTGGTAGAGTAATGGTGGTGTACGCGTACGTGGAGAACTTGTTTGCGCAGCAGTCGCCGCCATAGTGTAACTGAGGTGGAATAAGGGGAACCAGCCCGCATTCGCCGAATCAGATGGAAAACCGCCTTAAAAACCATCCACAGACTGGCCGGCACACCGGACCGCGACACTAATCCGCCGGGCGGATTCGCGTCGGTGACCGGCACGCCTTCCCGGCCAGAAAGCAGTGCGTTAGACGTCACGGCTAACGGGGCGGGCTTATTTTATTAACTAAAGTTTTTCACGATTGTTTTTTGTTGTTGGATTCGTTACTTCCGGTTTATCCATTTTCGTGTTCTAAAAGTTCAGTAAAGTTTTTGAAGTAGTACTTGTAGTACTTTCTGTGAGAAACTTCAAAGCCTATTTAAGGCATTATTCTGATAGCTTTGTGTGTAGGGTAAGAAACTAGTAGGGTATAGTGGACGAACTTTTTAGTGAGTTTATTGTACGTACACTGCCCAGTGATGCTCCATGTTTGGGCTTTTGTTTGCCTTGACTTAGCTCACGCGTGATTTAAGCACGCGTTCCGTTTTTCTTGCTCTGTCGTGTGATATGTGTTTCAATCTGAAATAGTGTAGCGTCGGTATCGTAATGAGTATTTAGAAAACTAGATGGGCCTAATTGCTATTTACTCGCCTTTACATGATGTAGTGAGAAACAGATTAAACACTTTTGTGAAGTACGAGATTAGACTCATAGACGCAAAAGAAAAACTGTTAATGTTTCCAAGTAGAACGCACTGAATAAGTAAATCTACCCATTGCCGAGATCCGCAAGACGCCACATTGGGCGACCTGCGCGCCGGATGGGGATGAAATGATGATGAAGACAACACCAGTCCCTGAGCGGAGAAAATCTCCGATCCAGCCGGGAAGCGAACGCGGGCCGTAGGACGGCAATCCGTCACGCTGACCACTTTTTTTTTTTTTTTTAATAAGGGCCTGAGAGAAGGGTCGGGGGAAAGAGGGCAGGGGTCGTCTTCCGAGGCCTGGCTTCAATGTCCCGTTCCCGCCCTCCTCCCAGCGCCAAGGAAAGGAAGGGGTTCGATAGGATGTAGAGAACTACTACTGCCACCAGTCAGCTATCGGGATGGACAGCTACAAAGTGAAAGTACTACATGGGAGCTAGAGTTTAGTGTAAGTTGCTATCTGCGAACGAGCTATTTCACCGAGATCATTGAACGAACAAACGATTTGCTTACCTATACCTGTAAACGAAGCTATTTCATATATAGCAGATATTTTTACGACTGACATAGTGGCTTTATTTAAACACTGCCTGACGACAACTTATTTCCAGTATAACAACGAGTTTTACGAACAGATCGACGGGGTGGTGATGGGAAGCCCTCTCAGCCCAGCTGTTGCCAATTTATTTATGGAGATCTTCGAACAGCGAGCGCTGCAGACTGCCAGTAAAAAGCCTGCTAAATGGTACCGCTATGTTGATGACACATTTGTAGTGTGGACTCATGGTGAAGAAGAATTTGATGTCTTTTTGGTGCACCTGAACAGCATTAACCCGAAGATACAGTTTACGATGGAGAAAGAGAGCAATGGTCAACTCAATTTCCTGCATGTGTCGGTAATTAAACGGGTGGATGGGACGCTGGGCCACAAGGTATATAGAAAGGACACTCACACGGATCGATACCTCCACAAGGAATCTGACCATCATCCTAAGCAAAATGGAGGTGTCATTAAAACCTTGGTGGACAGAGCCAACAAAATCTGCGAGCCGGCTAACTTACAAGATGAACTGAATCACCTACGGTCAGCCTTCATCAAAAATGGATATACAAGTGAGGAAATTGATCGAGCCCTCCATCAAAGAAGAAAAGAAGCCAGAAGTCCAGAGCAACAACGGACACCTACTGGAAAAGTTTTCCTACCGTTTATTAATAAGGTTACGGACCGTGTCGGGAAAGTTCTGGCCAAGTATGGGATCGAAACAATCTTCAGGCCCACCAAGAACATTAAGGAACATTTAATAACTGCAAAAGACGCCCGACATCCATCCCCTAGCAACACCTGAGGTATACAAAATTCCATGCAGTTGTGGACAAGTATATATTGGAACAACGAAAAGAAGTGTAAACACCCGCTTCGCCGAACATAAAAGAAACTGTCGCTTAGGACACATCGAAAAATCGGCCGTAGGTGAGCATACTTTTCGAGATGGGAATCATGAAATTAAATTTAATGAGACAAGCGTTCTAGCACGAACATTCCATTATCATACGCGCATGTATAGAGAAGCAATAGAAATTCACAAGCACCACAACAATTTCAATAGAAAAGAGGAAGTTTTAAAGTTGGACAAAATATGGATGTCGACGTTGCGCCAGCAGAATGACAATCGATTACTCTTAATCGAGAATGATGACGCCTTCCAAAGATAGGCATACCGTCGGCATCACGTGACGAATGGTGGTGCCCTCCATCCGCTCTATAAATGCGAGAGTACCAGCAGCCTCAGTGGCAATAGCCGGACGACCTCAGAAGATGTCTCCCGCAGATGGACACGAAACTTCAGGTGGAAATTTTATACATCGACCACGGCCTCTCAGCCCGGAAGTTTTAACTGAAGACAACACCGGCCGTGAAAGCCTACATTGTATGATTATACTGCAAATTTTGCCCAGAAAATAACGCACCACATTTTTTTTCTCAGCCGAAAACAATGCTACAAATGCGAAACGCTACATACGCATTATCTGAAGTCTTCTGAGTGAGCGCGCCAAGTTTCCATCATTTCCGACAGACAGCGTAGCTGCAGGACAGTGTCAAAATGGTGTCCGTAGCTGATGTACGTTACAAGCAACGTGCCGTCATTCGCTGCAGAGAAACTGTGGGGATATTCACAATCTCTCGTGCAAAGTCTGTGGAGCAATTGCTGTCGACAGAAGTACAGTTAGTCGCTGGGTACGGAGGGTTAGGTCATCAGAAGACGGTTCGGCGGAGTGCCACGGTTTGCAGCAGTCGGGGAAACCATTCACGGCTACCACACGTGACATGCTGCAGCGAGCTGATGATGTCATTGGCGACCCGGTATTTTGAAGACAATGAGCTCCGCCACCAGCAAAAGGACTGGTACCAACAGGGCATACATGCCCTTTTTTCGCGCTGGAGGAAGGCCATAGAACGGGATGGACATTACCCGGAAAAATAAGGTGTGTAGATAAAACAATTTTTTCGTGTGTCTAATTCTCATTATGTTGAACAAAGAATCGCTGAAGAAAAAAATGCGGTGCATTACTTTCTGAGCAACCATCGTATATCTCGTGAGCAGGTGACAGCTTGTGGTTTATAGTGTAAAATGCTGGTCGCCCACGGACTTTTCACAAAAAAAAAGAAAAAAACCACATGTTCAAATGTGTGTGAAACCTTACGGGACTTAACTGCTAAGGTCCTCAGTCCCTAACCTTACACGCTACACAAACACACACACCCATGCCCGAGGGAGAACTCGAACCTCCGCCGGGACCAGCCGCACAGTCCATGACTGCAGCGCCCTAGACCGCTCGGCTAATCCTGCGCGGCGGACTCATCACAGCAGCGTGATCTTCGTATTTCTCACTAGGGAACATATTAAATACAGTGACAATTGATCGGATTAAAAAGTACATACGGAAGGAATGGAGTATTTTTCAAGCTTTATACCGAAGAACCAATGACGGAAATGAGAGAAATGTTCAGGACTTGAATGAAAATCAACGGTGAAAGCATATGAGTTATAAATTTAGCAGATGACAGTTCTGTCATTAGCGAAAGTGAAGAGAAATTATAGGACATACTGAACGGAATGAAGAGTGTAATGAGAACAGAATATGGATTTAGAGTAAATCAAAGAAAGTAATGGCGGTTGGAAGAGCTCAGGTAGGCGATAAATTTACGGACAACGCAGTGGACGATGTAAAGGAATTCTGCTACCTTTGAAGCAAAATATCAACTGAGGATATAAGAAGCAGACTAGCACAGTCAGAGAGGACATTCCTCATCAAATTGTCTCCTTGAAACAAACGCAGCCCTCAGTTTGAGGAAGAGATTTCTGAAGACGCATATTTCGAGCACAACGTTAAATCTTCGACTGTGGGAAAAGCAGAAACCGGAGTGTTTCATATACAACGCGATAAATTCACCAATTCGTCGTGCGAAAAACTAATCAAAAATTTTCGTTTTAATCCGAAAGTTATTATTTGTTTTTTCCTATAACAGCAAGAATCGAAAGTATTTTGATTCAAAAAAAAAAAAAAAAATGAAGAAAGGACGGCATCGAGACATTAGGAAAAACTAAGGTTAATCTCTGTTTTATAGAAGAAGACCGAGAATTTCGAATAACTAGCGTGCTTGTTGTATCGTCGTATTGACTAATGTTAACTATTAAAAAATGAAACAAATTAACACACTGGTATTTTTGCAAATGCAGCGTACTACGATAGCTGCCATCAATGTAACACGCAAGATAACTGGATGGTCAGGAAAGTGCTTGCAATGTTATTGTTTGTCGTACACTGCCGCTGGCTCGACGACACGCATCACAATTAACGATGTTCCACGTAGGCAGCTTTCCTCCGTGGGAGCCAATATTTACAGGGCGAGGTGACAGGCGCCCCAGACCGTATGCTCGCGGTAAACAACGCTCGCGGTTTGGTAAAGGCAGCGACAAAGCGTTCTCCGGTACAAGAGTGTACACGTGCTGCAAATTCATCGCTTTGAGCTCATCACGGGACGGTAAACACCGACAACAGTGCTCCTGCACACGTGACATGGTAACTATGAGATGAGCACCACTTCTCTGCGTTTTTAGAGTAGGAATATCACATTGGAGGCGACGTGAAGGATACAGCACTACAATGAGAGATGCTTCCGTACATTGTGTCCAAAACGATTTGCAAGTGCTGTGGATTAGTAATTTTGCACATTATAAATGAAAAGCACTATACTTTGTAAGTTTTAGGAAATTAATTAATTTATTTTCTTTACAGGTTTTCGACTTACAAGACCATTATCAGAGTTTAACTAACAACTATCGTCGAAGAAGGTATTCGTAAACAACATCGAAAAATACGTTCCCTATAAAGAGTGAGGACCCAACACAGAATAAACGTCCTCTTTGATAATGCAATGGAACTGCTATTAAAAAGGCTAAAAGTTAAATAGTATACATAAAGGGAGAACATCGGAAAAGAACATTAACACTAAATTCGAGAAGACAGTGGCTATATAGTAGTAGTATGGTAGTCTGCCTTACGGCAGGTCTTGTCATGGGTTAAGCCTCTTCCACTTTTGTTGTTCATAGCCAGTCTTTTCATTTCTGATTATTTGTCTCCTATGATATTGTCTAGCATTTGATATCTTCTTTTTCCTCTTCCCCTTTTTCCCTCAACCATTCCTTCTATTCCTTCCTTCAATAAACTGTCCCTCCTCAAACAATGTCCAATCCATTTCCATTTTTTCTTTCTGATCACTTTCAACATGTTTCTTTCTTCTCCAACTCTTCTTAGGACTTCTTCATTCCTTACTCGGTCTTCCCATTTCACTTTTTCCATTCTTCTTCATATCCACATCACTAGTGCCTCCAATCTTCTTTCATCTTCCTTTCTCAATGTCCAGGTCTCCTCACCATATAGTGCAACGCTCCAAATGTAACATTTGGCAAGTCTCTTCCTCGGATCTTTGCTTAGTGGTCCACAAAGTAATTTCTGTTTCCTCTTGAATCCTTCTTTGCCATTGCAATTCTTTTCCTAATTTCTGTTGAGCAATACATATAACCCATTATTACACTTCCCAAGTAACTGAAGTTATTTGCTTGCTCTATTTCCTCTCCCCCTATTTTCATATGGCATTTTCACTCTTTTCTCCAATTACCATGCTTTTTGTTTTCTTCTTGTTCATTCCATATTTTTCTGATTTTGTGTTTAGATCATTTAACATTTGTTCCATCTCTCTTGCACTCTCTGCCATCACAACCATGTCGTGTGCAAATCTTATACACTCCACTCTCCGTCCCCCTATACAAACTGCCCCCCTTCCATCAAAACTTTCACTAATGATTTCCTCCAGATATATATTGAATAGTATTGGTGATAAACAACAACCTTGTCTTACACCACTTCCCAGTTCAATTTCTTCACTCATCACACCTCCTATCCTTACTCTTATACAAATTTCATTAGCCATCTATCACTCCAGTCAGCTCCATGTTTCCTTAGGATTTCCATCAGTTTGATCCATCTTCTCAAGATCAATGAACACAACATACACCTTCCTTTTCTTCTCCATGTACCTCTCCCTTATGCCCAATGACATCTCTAGTTCCCACTCCTCGCCTGAAACAGAATTTTTCATCTCCTATTACGCAACTCAGCTTTCCATATAGCTTTCTGTTGATCGTCCTCAGCAAGACTTTGGCTGCATCCGATACCAGGCGAACTGTTCTATGTTCCTCACACTTTTTTCTGGCTGTATAAGAATTGAAATGAAATTATTAATTCCAATAAAATAAAATAAATACTTGACGAAAGCACTGAAGAAGAGCTTGGGAACATACGCAACGCGGAGTAGCCGCGTGGTCTGAGGCGCCTTACCACGGTTCTACGCGGCTTTCCCGTCGGAGGGTCGAGTCCTCCCTCGGGTATAGGTGTGTGTGTTGTCCTTCGCGTAAGTTAGTTAAAGTTAGATTAAGTAGTGTGTGAGCCTAGGGATCGATGACCTCAGCAGTTTGGTCCCATATGATCTTACCACTAATTAAAAAAGAAAGAAAACTATTATATATGGTAAAAGGTACAGAAACAGAGCAAAAGACAGATTTGCCAATTGTGACAAAAGAATATACAACAAAATGTATCAATAAATATAAAAAAATGGAGGAATAGAATGGAACAGCACAATTTGGGAAGCACTGGAAAACTGAGCGATAAGTGATTCTTATAATTTAAATCTTAGTCACTCACAAAAGACGTCAGAGAATCTCGTCCCCCTTAATGGTAAACGGCCCAGAAATAATCATTCCCTCTTCTGCAAAGAAGTTGGGGTTAATTCTGGATCATCGCTTTTGACTGGACCGAAAACACTCAACTGTAGTCTGTAAGGAGGTATCGATGCCACATCATTCACTGTAGAAATATGAGAAAATATTCCCTTCCGAGCTTAAAAAGAAGCTCGAGTAGTCGCTATTGCTCCCCATACTTAACAATGGTGATGCTATTCTCCAAGGGCTTTCGTACTATAATATTGCTGCTCCAGAAGTAAAATGTTTACTGATGGAACTCATGAAAGGAGCAGTATTACAAGGAAAGACGAGACGTTCTGATAAAAGAAATGAAATTGATAAAAATCATACTTCAAAATCTGAGTAGCTGGTTTTCGTGGTCAGTTATTAATAGTGTGTACTTGGTCGTGTATCGGTAGTTAAGGTTGGCATCGCCAATGCTGACTTGCATAGAAATGCGTATAACAAGTTTTAGCTGGACTTTGTAAATCGTGAAAAGATAATGAAGGCAGTTTCTATGATCGATCATGCAAGTTTGCATATAGGCTTTTAAAATGTCGGCCCATCTATTGCATCACCTATCAAGACTTTTACGTCGCCTCGTCTCAGATTAATGTTGAAACACATAAATACGGCTTAGGACAAGGCACATACAGTAAGTCAATTTAAACGGGTTACCTGATCTGTTGACATACCGTCTGTATTTATTACTATTTACCTTCGAGATCCGTTAAGTTTTTTGCTAAAGGACAAGACCTTTATTAAAGTTTATTTTGTCTTATTTGATTTACTACCTTTCGTTGTAGTGCAACCACGCAAGTTCTGCAGTTGCGATACAACACAATGAAGTCTTTGGCATCTCAGTTCACTACAGATGTCCACGCGCACTATGTTTTAGCATCCATGTTCTTTCTTCTGTTTACGTCCATTGACACGTCATTTGAAATTCTGCAACGGAGCTACTTGTGCGGCAATCAGCTCGATACGCCAGTCTGTGGTACGTAGTTTGTCGCTGGGCGCTCACAAGTAGCCGAAGCAGTCTGTTAATCAGTTGTCACTGTCTCCTCTTGGTTCTTCTACGTATTCTATAGTATCCGATTTTTCCTATAGCTCATACCCGTTTTCAGAGCACTTCGAGCAGCTTGCATCGCTTCACGTTCCCATTCGCTTTCACTAGATCGACAAATCCTGTGAAAGTAATTTTTCTTCTCTCTTGTTTACATTATCAAGCGCAACAACAGAACTGTCCCCCTGATGTCTTTATCTTACCTAAAGCCAAACAGACTGTCATTTGAAAGATTCTCAATTTCCATTTTCATGGTACATCCACACTGAAAAGATCCCCGCCAGTCGCTGGCTGGGTCGTTTAATTAAAGTCCATGTTCAAAAAATGGTTCAAATGGCTCTGAGCACTATGGGACTCAACATCTTAGGTCATAAGTCCCCTAGAACTTAGAACTACTTAAACCTAACCAACCTAAGGACATCACACAGAACCATGCCGGAGGCAGGATTCGAACCTGCGACCGTAGCAGTCCCACGGTTCCGGACTGCAGCGCCAGAACCGCTAGACCACCGCGGCCGGCTAAAGTCCATGTTCACCTCTGCTTATTACGAGGGCGTGCTGAAAATTAACGTCTCCGAATTTTTTACGTCAAAACTCTTAAGGATTTTTAAATAAAACACAGGTGATTAACATTCCACATGTTTATTCTTTGTGTCTACTTATTTGCAGCCCTTTGCCGCTAGAGATCTTCACACTGTAGAGCGTAACACGGCGGTGTGTAACGTAATTATGCCGATCCGCGAGAAACAGCGTATTGTAATTGAGTTTCGAATTCGAGTTCATCCACACATTGCTCCCTCTCCTTCAGTATGACAATGCCACATTACATACGAGCGCTGCGACGTCTGCAACAATTCGACGCCTTTGCTACACTGTCATCTTTCATCCTCCATACAGTCCCCACTTGGTGCGTCCGGTTTCCATGTGTTTACAAAACTTGAAGAAACCCTTCGAGGACTTCACTTTGATAGTGATGAACGGGTTAAGGAAGAGGTGAATCTGCGGCTCCGTTAACATAGTCAAACACACTACAGTGATGGTATCAACAAACTTCTAGCTCGTTGGAAGAAATGTGTTCATCACCACGGTGACGATGTTGTGAAATGTATACACAGACACGAAGAATAAAGATGTAGACCGTTGATAATGTTTATATTATATTAAAAAGCTTTAAGGGTTGTCATATTAAAAATTCGGAAGCATTAGTTTCCAGCCCTACCTCGAACTCGTTTCCTGCCCTCCTCCAATAGGCTGGGAGTCAGTAAGTATCAACCTGCAGTTAAAACAATTGCAGAAAGACTATGAGTAAGAGCTCCCTTACCCCACCTTCCAATTGTAATATAGTTACTTTTTATGGTACCGATAGAGTACATGCAGTTCTGACTAGCCGGTATAAGACATTACATTCTTAACCTATAGAGTAATTTCAGTGCTTGGCCTTTTGGCTTGAAGCTAATGGTGTGGCAAGCCTCTTGCTGTAGAGAGGACGCATACGTCACGGGAGCCACATTCCCACCCTGCCGAACGCCCCGTAAGCAGTTCTGGCCGCGGCGCTCCACAGGAAGCCTCACCCTGCAAACAGTAAACAGTTACACATCCTATGTAGGTGGTCTGAAGCTAGCAGGAAAGAAATTCTTCTACAGATGACTGGCTGCCTGGCTGACGTCGCTGAGGTGAGGCGCCAAGCTGTAGTCACGCACCACGCTATTGTCTTGTAATGGTTTCTTTTCGGGCACAGTGATCAGTTGGCGGCCGGAGAGGACGGGCAGGACGAATAACTCTTCTCAAGTAGATTGTCAGACACCTCGGATCATATAGAGGCTGGATAAAAATTCTTTGTGGGTTCCGACGTAAGTCTAACAACAGTATGTGTTCTGAAAGGCCCAAATGCCCCAACACAGAGGCGCCGAATAGTTGGATGCAAAAACACTCTCTTCCTATCCCTTTACCTTGTAAGCGGGCGACGTACCTTATTGTCTTTATGCAAGTGGACAATGTATCTTACGCGCCACTGGATACTGTATCTTAACTGTCGTCTCAAGCCCAGGGTGGTACACAGGCATTCCACATAGCTATAAATTTTGGCCCAGTCTCAAAATTAATTAAAATGCCACTGTGACATTACAAGAATACTCAAATTATTATAAATGACAAGCTTGGGATTTATCCTACAATGATAAGACAACCTCTCCCTTTCTCATTCTTCATTTTAATTTATCAAAGCTTTCAAGTTTAAGCCATAAACAACAAGAGGGTTTGAAACTTCCTGGTAGATTAAAACTGTGTGTCCGACCGAGACTCGAACTCGGGACCTTTGCCTTTCGCGGGCAAGTGCTCTACCAACAGAGGGTTTAATTACTTTCAACGCTCAAGTAAATAATTAACATTTAGACATTGAAAATGTGGTTATTAAAACTTTATCTCTATGTGTGAAAGTATTATGACAAATGAAACAATTAAACTTTTATCAATGATATTTACATTTATGTTGTAGCTGAGCAATGGGCTAAGTTGGTGGAGAATGAACTTTATATTTTGAACTAAACAAAACTATCATGTACTCAGTGGAGGGTATGTTAGTAATTAACTCTGGAATTTCTATATTCAAAGCGTACAAAATCTCGACTCAACATTTCATCTCACCTAACGCGTATTGGTATATTACCAAACTGGATCTGCGGCGTCGTCATTTCCGTGCTGGACCTGAAACGCTAATTCCCTACTCTGGCCTTGACTGGATTCAATCAGTCTTAACTTTCCTGCGGACTGTAGAACGCTAAATTTTCCCTAGTTGAAATTAATGGCAATTGCACACTCGCTGTGGGATGGAGCGACGTGCACAGATCTCAGCCCACAAGAAATCCAGCAGGAATATGAACTACCGCTTTACGTTTGTCGCCACGATACTTGAAGCGTACCTCCCTCACTTTGCAAGCGTGAAGTTTGAGCCTCAACGTCTTCGCTAATTTAACCGCACGCATCTGTGTGGCCCACCACGAGACGAGAGCTCTCTGTGTGTTAATTTAATTCTCAAAATGCTTTCATATTACGTCACTCTCCTCACCGCAATTCTACTATGTCACACAGTATGGCTTTGGCCGACTGCTTCCTCGTTATAGGTGAATTCTCATTTTTCTTGCCCGGGTCGCTGCTAGCCTCGTTAATGTAGTATCGCCATTTACCCACGGCCTCAGCTGTGTTTATTCTAAAAGGTATCAATTATATTGTACTCGCCTTATTTCTTTCTGCGCTGCAGCTGGACCTTCTTTGGTAATTTTAATTGGGGGTTTCCCAATACCAGTAGCCACGTGCGCTTGTCTCCAAGCTGCATTCACTTTATCTCATTTACGCATGCCCCTCTCGTTATAAGGGTATATATTGTTTTGTTATTCAGTACATGAGATTGACATAATCACTTCCTGTTGACCATATAGAGTTATCTTCTGGGCATTTCATTCTGTATCGTATGTATGAAGCTTATGTAAGGTCCGAAAGATGCGGACACCTTACACCCTCTCTGCCAATCGTAAGAGAAAGTTTCCACTCGTGTTTGCTAGGAGTGGATGACAGAAAATCAGCTTCCCTCTATCCCACTGGCCAGTCTACATAATTCTCCATATGGAATATGCTCCACAAATAGTCGCTTGCCTGATCTGCGAATAAATTGTTGCTGCAGCAAGCCTATGCGTTCTTGTACACTGAGCAAAGTGGCGCAAAGAAGCAAAGTAGAGCGTGGGTGAAACTGTCAGTGTCAGAGGGAAGCAGGCGTTTCCAATACCAGACTCTGAAGTAAGCAGATCTGATTATCCTGATATAAGAAGTAACTTAACTTCTACATCTACATCTACATCCATACTCCGCAAGCCACCCGACGGTGCGCGGCGGAGGGTACCTTGAGCACCTCTATCGGTTCTCCCCTCTACTGCTGGACGTCGAAGAAATCAGTGCTCTTGAGGACAGACATGTGTTTAAACCATATTATCCTGATATAAGAAGTCATTTAACTTGTAGCTCTGGACGTGGAGGAAATCAGTTTCCGATGATAGACAACGCTGGTCTGAGATGCGGCGTCGACTCTTCAGTGGGTAAGCACTGCCTTGCAGTTCGGTTTGAGTTTTGTTCTTATGAGACAAGAAGCTGTAAAGACGTATTTTATTCAGTTTTACTACAGCTTAATTTCCTAACTTCTGTACCTTGAGTTTGTGACTGGACTACAGCTTAGTTGAGCACACCTATATACTTACTGCAAAGGCGCTGCGTAGGGCCCGCTTCTTGATGCCAGTTGCGGCAGTCAAGGCTAGGATCTTTAGTAGGCGTGGAATCTGAGGAGGTGAGGTGGTGACGATACAGGTGCACGAGGTCGAGACCGAGAGCCGGTGTGGGTGGCTATGAAACATTGTTATCTGAAAACATATCCATTACTTGCGATTTTACAGTAAGGATTATCTCTCCTAGTGTGGCGGAGAGTGTGGTGGTTCGCACATTCAGGTACGACAAGGAATGCGTACACAGCGCTTCATCGCCTGTGGACACTGCACTGGTCAGCATCCAACGGTGATGTCGTGTGGGTAGCCGGAACAGTAGCCGGGAGGCGCCAGCCCACAACGTCTCACCAGCAGCCAGTGCTGCCGGCCCCAGTGCTCTCGAGGATAGATAGAGAGAAGCCAATAGCATGTCACAGACAGCGGGTGTCGTGAAGGTGGAAGCCCAGGATCCAAATCAGCAACTCAGCAATCAGCCGTGGAGGCGATAGTACACTTAGCCGGGAACGTGGTGTCGTGTCCCAGCACAGTTTCGTTGTGCGATCGGAACTTTGACGACAATCTGAGGGTTGTTTGAGTGTCCACCTTTACTGTCGGAGATGAGAGGGAGAAAGCTGTCTGAGGTAGACTGGATGGTTATTGGTTACAGTGGTAATCTTTTAGGATTAATGGCAGGATGGATATACTGAAGAATTCAGTATTTATTTAAGTAATATCTTTATTCTCTTTGATAACTTATAAAAGAGGTGCCAGTTCCTAACCACTTCCGGTATTACTTGTGAGACTCAATTTAGTCTTATCAGCAGGCCACTTGCCTAAGCTTACAAGAGACAATTGCTATTCAGTAAATTGTTCTTGTTAATTACGAAGCTACAAATGCTAGCTGTTCCTGTTCAGAGCTATTCCCCAGAATAGATAATGATTACTTATCTTGCAGTTACTGTGTCTGTCTCCAGAACTGATCACCGACTTCTCACTGCGAATATTACTTCTACACACTCAGGTTGCTGAGTACTGGCGTACTACTGCTCTCAGACTCCTCCTTCAGACTACTCCATCAGAATTCTCCATCAGACTTCTCCATCAGACTGACTCTTCTCATTTTACCTCTTGCTTATATACCGTCTAAGTTGCGGCTGAACCTCGATAATAGCCTTTTGGAATGTTTCCATTAGCTGGCTCCCTTGACACGTAAACACTGTAATGTCGGATTTATCCTAGAGGTTTCTGCTCGATGTCGCCACTTAAGTATACTGGAAAGCTTCCGCTGACGTCAGGGCTTGTATCCCTTGGCGCAGTCTCAAATCGTTCCATCACGTCCGTAATCTGACGGGTTACTGGAGGTCCCTACTTTACATAACATATGGAAAGCTTCTGTTGTCGTCCAGCTGCGGTTCAAATAATGTCTTTGTGGTGTCACCGCCAGAGACCACACTTGCTAGGTGGTAGCCTTTAAATCGGCCGCGGTCCGCGAGTATACGTCGGACCCGCGTGTCGCCACTATCAGTGATTGCAGACCGAGCGCCGCCACACGGCAGGTCTAGAGAGACTTCCTAGCACTCGCCCCAGTTGTACAGACGACTTTGCTAGCGATGGTTCACTGACAAATTGCGCTCTCATTTGCCGAGACGATAGTTAGCATAGCCTTCAGCTACGTCATTTGCTACGACCTAGCAAGGCGCCATTATCATTTGCTATTTATCTTGTGATGCATGTACCGTCAGACCGATGTTCACCAATTATGGATTAAAGTTAAGTATTCCAACAGCTCCGTACTTTATTTGCTAGACTCAAATCCTTTAACTGTTCCAGACCTCACGCCAGCCTGCGTGAGCTTAAACGCGTGCCTTTGGCTAGTGGCTTGGCTGTCTTGCCAAGTCACAACAGTCTTAATGTGCGTGTTTTGATCGTATGAGTCTAAACACTCTTCCCTTCACAAATATCCTCCACTAGGGTTTCTCAATGCTTAAACTCTGAGGCTTTTAACTTCATGAAGTGACAATTGTTCTCCGCTCATTTTATCTGAGAAGTATTGCTTAATAAAATCATTATTAATTTGTGTTTGTTTTCTTGGGCTGGACAGTGGTGCTCAGGTGTTTCACCCAACTGTATGTAGGTGATAGTTCACATTCACTTGGCCCTCCACCAGGAGCCCCATCTTCTTCAGTCATGGCATGATCAAACAGAAGTGGCAGCTTGCAGCGGCGATGTTCCACTACAGCTGGCCGGCTGAGGATCCGGAGGCGAAGTCTTCTCTTGGCAGAAGGCAGCGCAACACAATCCGCCAGCTAAGTTGTCCTGTAACTGGTGTGAGACTGTCATTCCGTCAGAATCGGAAATGCAGGCGAGGTGACCAAACACCTAGACTATCTAAGCTGGAATTTGTGTCATCACAACTGGCGATACTGTCATTTGCTCTTATTAAGCGTAAGTGTCAGTGGACCTGTCCCCACCATGGTGTCTCAGTTCTTGTCAGTTCCCCATGCCTTCTTCTTTTCCATCAGTGTTAGGACGCCATGGAGTGGCTGACTTCGGAGGTTACATGTGATGTCTCCATATCGGAAGGCTCGCAGGATTATGCATTAGGTGCTGCCATACACATGCGGCGCTGTTTGCACTTCCTGATTGTGGCTGTGTCCGGTGTGGAAATTCATTATGCGACGCACCCGTCTAATGCAACATTGCACTACCTGCCTGCCCCACATACCAGCTGTGATACGCAGTATGAGGCAGATCTGATTCTCTGCCGTCTGCGCCAAGTAATAACTTTAAGAATTTGTGTGTTCACTCCGGGAGTCGAGATTTCTGTGCAACAATCTTCTTCAAGAAATTCGCCAGGACTTTCACTTGGGTGTCACCTTGGATCTAGTTCCTTTTAAACAGGTTACACTTACACTGGTTTATATTGTGCAACCCCAGTTCATATTTCACGAGAGTGGCCTAAGTTACACATTACCATTTAAATCTAGGTTTTAGTCTCCAAACGATTGAGATCATTCTCATTCTCGCTCTGTTTGCACTAATTTAACACTATGCCGTCCGGCGACACCGCAGTGGTGTCGTGCGCCAAATGGCGGTCAACGGACGGCGGTACCACAGAGGTGTCGTCTGCATAGTATCGCTCAGTGGCCGGCGACAGCACGTTAGCATCTTTTGCACTCTGTTGGTGTTTTGTTTAGGTAATAGTAAGTTACACACGTCAACAAGTGTCTTGTTTTTATAAGTAGTTGTGCCATTTCATCATTGCCGGCCTTGTGTGGCCGTGCGGTTAAAGGCGCTGCAGTCTGGAACCGCGAGACCGCTACGGTCGCAGGTTCGAATCCTGCCTCGGGCATGGATGTTTGTGATGTCCTTAGGTTAGTTAGGTTTAACTAGTTCTAAGTTCTAGGGGACTAATGACCTCAGCAGTTGAGTCCCATAGTGCTCAGAGCCAGCCATTTCATCATGGCGGACGAAAGAGACAACAGGATTATTTACGATGATTGCGCGGACGTCTTGTCTGACGTTCCGGACGACTTGGCCGATTGGGAAGAAGACGCTGGATATCAAAAAAATTAAAGTGAATCAGAATCGTAGGAAGACAGTGAAATACATCCAAGAAGAATTCGGCGAACGCTACGGTTGCCAACTGATTCGGCTGAATCAGACGAAGAAGACAGTGCACAGTGATCAGACTTTGATTTACTGAGGACCAATAATAAATTTGAAGGATCTCCGGGTCCAGACATATTTCCCAAAGATACACAGAGCGTCGAGGATATCTTACAATTATATATTGGGAACGATTTATTTGAATATATTAGCAACGAAACCAAAAAGTACTACAGTCAAAATTGCAATAGAAGGAAACTGGATTTAAAAAATGCCAAATTTGTCGACGTTACGGGACCCGAACTTAGAAAATGGTTTGGGCTTGCTATTCTTATGGGAACTGTAAGAAAAGCAAGGATCGATGATTATTGGTCAACGAACCCGTTGACAGACACACCGATATTTCGCAAAAAGATGTCCCGCAAGCGATTCAGACAAATATTAGCATTTTTACATTTTTCCGACAGCAACAATAAACTGGATAATGCCGACCGGCTTCTCAAAGTGCTATTCGTAATTGGTTATTTTTCCAAAAAGTTTAAAGAAACGTTTAATCTAAGTCAAAACATCTCAACTGATGAAGGAATGATACCGTGGCATGGACGGCTAAATTTTAAAGTTTACAATCCGTCGAAAATTACGAAATACGGCATACTCATTCGGATGCTGTGTGATTCAACTACGGGATACATTTCTTCATTCAAGATATATTCCGGAGCTGGACAGCCTTTAGCAAAAACAGTGATGGAACTATTGACACCTTCTGATGGAAAGTGGCATCACCTCTGCATGGATAATTATTATAACAGTGTAGAACTTGCAGAGAAGTTACTTGAAAAGAAAATTCGAGTTTGTGTAGCGATACGGCAAAATAGAGGATATCCGGATAATTAAAGCGCTCAAAAGTCAGTGTGTTTGAAGCTTGTCATCAATGGATAGGTGACAAGCGGCCGGTGACAAGCTAAGTAGTCCAAGCGAATAAATTTGTACGAGACGCGCGGACGGCAAAGTGTTAATTACAGGTCTTTGTACATTAACATCTTAGTTATAGCGTGAAGTCATTCTGCAGGACCTGGTGCAGAGGTAGGCCTGGAGGAGTGGCAGCTTTACTCCTCAAGCGTAGGTGTCTGAAACACAGCTAAGCTACCTCCATTTCTGTCCTGATAAGCTGTCACCAATTTACAATTTTTCTTATTCTTTTCAGGTAGTTTCTACCCTCTGTTTTCGTACATCATCTGGAACTTTGTCTTCAAAACAAAAGTTTCCCTTACATTCTCTTAAGACACACATCCCTGTTGCTCTAGTTACCTCTTTTATTCCACAGTTGCTTACAGATTGAGTACACCTCGCAGTGCTATGCCTACTTACAATTTTCATTTTTACAACAATCAGTAGTTTCCAATTTCCGGAACTTTACCATCTGCATTGGGTCTTAGTTATACCGTACATAGTTTATGTGTACTAATTTCGTGATAATAGACCCTTGCTACGACGTAACTCTTGTAACTGTTTCTTCGGGCGAAACAAAGTCTCCCCGAATTTTACTCTGCTCTTAAGAACAATTATACGACGTTTTTTCTTGCCCACGTTACCGATAACATAGAAAGTATCTTCAAGTTTGCCCTGATCTTCAGGCACACTTTCCTGAGAGGATTCAGTCTTGTCGGCTCGATTCTTAGCCTTACGACCACTTTTCCTCCTCCTCTGTATCCTTTCCCCCTTTGGAGAAGATGTTTCCATCCCAAATGGCGATAAATTTGCGTTCTTGGGAAATAAATTTGTCTGCACTACTCCATCGTCCACAACACAACTAACATCATCTTAGTTTCCTATGTATTCTCTGTGGTATCTACCATAAGATCACCGTCTGCAGTTCCACACTGCAAGATGCAAAAATCGGTGTCACATGTACAGGATGGGGCAAATAAAAGTGGCCTGAAGGACAGAATTCCTGGGTACAAATAAACACCGCAGAGGAAAGGAAATACAGTACTAATCTGCCTATAGCAGATTTTGAAACTGACCACCATTCATCCCATGGCACTTTTGAGCCCTGATCAGCAAGTTGCTGATGGCGGATCGAAGATGGATTGCCGGATTTGCTACAGTCTCATCCGAAATATTCTGCTGCAGTTCTCGAAGGCTCACAGTTGTTAAGATATACCGTAGACATAGGGCTCCGAACCCAAAGTAATTGTACACTGACAGGTCAGGTTACATGGGTGGCCAGCTGGGGCTACGATCAGACTGATCTCTGCCAACTGCTCTGTCAGGCCTGATAGATTGTGTAAATGTACTCCAAGGTTCGGCCGGCCGTATGGGCCGTTGTTCCATCCTGTTTGGGTGTGGTTATTAGCATACACTCACGTCCAATCGTATCTACGCTTTCAGGCCACTTTTATTTGCCCCATCCTGTATGTCCCAGTACATATCACCCGCTCCACGGCCTCAAAACAACAACCATTAACACTCGATGGCGTAGGTAGTACTGCAGCAGACACTCAGACTGAGGCTTCTGACAAGATCGTTTTTAGCCTGGACAAGACGTCAGTACGGCCGGCGTTGCGCTCATTTGCTCACATCATTATGTATGTGTCAGTGGACTTATCCACACCACGGTGCCTCAGTCACTGTCAGTTCCCCCTGCCTTCGCCCTTTCCATCAGTGCTAGGACGCCGTGAAGAGGCTGAGCACAGAGGTTACATGTCGCGACTCTTTATTGCAATTCTCGCAGGATGGCATATTAGGTGCTGTCATACTGCGGCGTTTTACTAATCTTAATCGAGGCTCAGCTCGGTGGAGAAATGTCTTCTGTAACACTGAACTCTTTATGTGTCCCAGATACCAGTTGTGACACACGGAATGAGCCGAATCTGATTCTCCATCGTCTGCACTAAGTAATAACTTTAAAAATTTACAAGCGCGTCCCGCGAGACAGACCTGCTGTGCAAAATTACTTTGAATGACATGTTTACACATGCCAACTGAGTTGTGTTGGCTCCTTTCGCATGCATGATTAACCTACTTCTCAATATTAAAACACAGATCCACGCAACTGTTTTGGTCCTACCAATATGTACAAGCTTTGTGACTCCTATTATTACAGGTGATGCCATTAAGTTCTTTTCCCAAACTTGTTTGTCATTTTGGCCTCTCAACGAAGATTACGGTCTTTGTTCCAGTAATCTCAAAAGCTTACTGGATTCATTATTGTACTTTCCCTCATTCACGTACGAACCCTGGGTAATCTTGTACAGTTTATGTTCCACTTTAAGAAGTAATAAATAGTAAGAATAAATAAACCAATAGTTTACATTCCGCAGATAGTATAGTTCTCTATCTTTTCAGCTAATGACTTCAACGATATCAGCACAACAAGTTGGTGGTAGCTCACCCTATTCACGCAATTCAGACCTCCCAAGACATTATCAATAGCAATACCCTTCCAGGAATGTTCACATTGATGCAAATTCTTTCCCCAATATTAATAGACAATAGATATGCTCTAACTTCTACATATACAGGGTGGTCTATTGATAGTGACCCGGCCAAATATCTCACGAAATAAGCGTCAAACGAGAAAACTACAAAGAAGAAAACTTTCTAGCTTGAAGGGGGAACCCAGATGGCGCTGTGGTTGGCCCGCTAGATAGCGCTGCCATAGGTCAAACGGATATCAACTGCGTTTTCTAAAATAGGAACCCCCATTTTTTATTACATATTCGTGTAGTATGTAAATAAATATGAATGTTTTTGTTGGACCACTTTTTTCGCTTTGTGATAGATGGCGCTGTAATAGTCACAAACTTATAAGTACGTGGTATTACGCAACATTCCGCCAGTGCAAACGGTATTTGCTTTGTGATACATTACCCGTGTTAAAATGGACCGTTTCCCAATTGTGGAAAAGGTCGAATCGTGTTAATGTATGGCTGTTGTGATCTAAATGCCTAACGGGCGTGGGCTATGTATACTGCACGGTATCCTGGACGACATCATCCAAGTGTCCGGACCGTTCGCCGGATAGTTACCTTATTTAAGGAAACAGGAAGTGTTCAGCCACATGTGAAACGTCAAGCACGACCTGCAACAAATGTTGATGCCCAAGTAGGTGTTTTAGCTGCTATCGCGGCTAATCCGCACATCAGAAGCAGACAAATAGCGCGAGAATCGAGAATCTGAAAAACGTCGGTGTTGAGAATGCTACATCAACATCTATTGCATCCGTACCATATTTCTATGCACCAGGAATTGCATGGCGACGACTCTGAACGTCGTGTACAGTTCTGCCACTGGGCACAAGAGAAATCACAGAACGATGACAGATTTTTTGCACGCGTTCTATTTAGCGACGAAGCGTCATTCACCAACAGCGGTAACGTAAACCGGCATAATATGCACTATTGGCAACGTAAAATCCACGATGGTTGCGACAAGTGGAACATCAGCGATCTTGGCGGGTGAATATATGATGCGGCATTATGGGAGGAAGGATAATTGGCCCCATTTTATCGATGGCAGTCTAAATGGTGCAATGTATTCTGATTTCCTACATAATGTTCAACCGATGTTACTACAAAATGTTTCACTGCATGACAGAATGACGATGTACTTCCAACATGAAGGATGTCCGGAAGGTAGCTCGCATGCGGTTGAAGCGGTATTGAATAGCATATTTGATGATAGGTGGATTGGTCGTCGAAGCACCGTACCATGGCCCGCACGATCACCGGATCTGACGTCCTCGGATTTCTTTCTGTGGGGAAATTTGAATGATATTTGCTATCGTGATCCACGGGAATATCGTTTCACGTATTGCCAAATGCATTGAGGTTGACGGACATCATTCTGAGCATTTATTGCATTAATGTGGTATTTACAGGTAATCACGCTGTAACAGCATGCGTTCTCAGAAATGATAAGTTCACAAGGGTACATATATCACATTGGAACAACCGAAATAAAATGTTCAAACGTGCCTACGTTCTGACTTTTAATTTAAAAAAGCTACTTGTTACCAACTGATCGTCTAAAATTGTGAGCCAGGCGTTTGTGACTATTACAGCGCCATCTATCACAAAGCGTAAAAAGTGGTCCAACTGAAACATTCATATTTCTTTACGTACTACACGAATATGTAATAAAAATGGGGGTTTCTGTTTAAAAAAACGCAGTTGATATCCGTTTGACCTATGGCAGCGCCATCTAGCGGGCCAACCATAGTGCCATCTGGTTTCCCCCTTCAAGCTAGACAAGTTTCATTCTTTGTAGTTTTTTTTGTTTGACGCTTATTTCGTGAGATATTTGGGTCGGTCACGATCAATGGACCACCCTGTATAATCTGCAAAATATTGTACAACGCATGGCAGAGGAACATGGTACCAATATTATCGGTTTCCTTCTCTGTTCCATTCGCGTATTGCGCCAGGAAAAAGAGATTGTCAGCACGCACCTGGACACGCCTTCGAAGACACATGCTGTAAACTTCAGGTTTCGCAACAACTACTTCGAATTTCTCCTAAGGATACAAGTGTTCTCCGAGCGTCTTCATTACACTTTCGTATGGAGTATACTAGCATACTACGATAGTAAAAGCGTACGTGAATTCTTTCAATGTTGTGTCTGCTTGGTAAGGACTCTAGACACCGGAACAATATTATAATTGATAGCGCTAGGGTACTGCATACGATTTCATTCACAGACAAAGGCCAGTTTCCCGAAAGTTCTCCAACAAATGTATGTCTTACATTCATCAGCCTCAATATTTATTTTACCTTATCGTCCCATTTCATATCGCTCTGCAGTATGGCCGATAAATACTTATACGATGTGACCTGCTCAACATTATCATTGCTACTCTTGTAATCAGGTGCTACCGGATTCTATCTCTCTATTACACTTACCTTCATTATTCTGTATATTACTTTGTTCAGCAGCTTGGATGCAGGAGATATTAATTTTAACATTCTGCTGACAACGACGTCGGTATACTAGTTTTTTTTTTCTTTTGGGTCATCAGTCTTCTGACTGGTTTGATGCGGCCCGCCATGAATTTCTCTCCTGTGCCAACCTCTTCATCTCAGAGTAGCACTTGCAACCTACGTCCTCAATTATTTGCTGTATGTATTCCAATCTCTGCTTTCCTCTACAGTTTTTCCCCTCTACAGCTCCCCCTAGTACCATGGAAGTCACTCCTTTATGTCTTAAAAGATGTCCTGTCATCCTGTCCCCTCTCCCTATCAATGTTTTCGACATATTCCTTTCAGATTCTGCTCAGAACCTTCTCATTCCTTACCTTATCAGTCCACTTAATTTTCAAAATTTCTGTAGTACGACATCTCAAATGCTTCTATTCTCTTCTGTTCCAGTTTTCCCACAGTCCATGTTTTACTATCATACTCCAGACGTACATTCACAGAAATTTCGTCCTCAAATTAAGGCCTATGTTGGATACTAGTAGACATCTCTTGGCCAGGAATGTCCTCCTTGCTCCGTCCGTCATGGGTTACTTTACTGCCTGAGTAGCAGAATTCCTTAACTTCATCTACTCGGAGACCATCAATCCTGATGTTAAGTTTCTCGCTGTTCTCATTTCTACTACTTCTCATTATTTTCGTCTTTCTTCGATTTGCTGCCAGTCTGTGTGCTGTACTTATTAGATTGTTCATTCCATTCAGCAAGATCATGTAATTCTTCTTCACTTCCACTCAGGATAGCAATGTCACCCGTGAATCTTATTATTGATATCCTTTCACCTTGAATTTTAATTCCACTTTTGAACCCTTCTTTAATTTTCATCATTGCTTCTTCAATGTACAGATTGAGCTGTAGGGGAAAAGGACTACATCCCTGCCTTATCCCTTTTTAATCCTAGCACTTCGTTCTTGGTCGTAAACTCTTATTATTCCCTCTTGGCTGTTGTACATATTGTATATTACTCCGTCTCTCCCTATAGCTTACCCCTATTTTTCTCAGAATTTCGAACGTCTTGCACCGTTTTACACTGTCTAAGATTTTTCTTTAGTCTTGTTTCCATTATCAACCGCAACGTCAGAATTTCCTCTCTGGTGTCTTTGCTAAACCAAACTGATTGTCATCCAGCACATTAATTTTCTTTTCCATTCTTCTATATATATTCTTGTCAGCAACTTTGATGCATGAGTTGTTAAGCTGACTGTGCGATAACTCTCGCACTTGTCAGCCATTGCAGTCTTCGGAATTGTGTGGATGATACTTTTCCGAAAATCAGATGGTATGTCGTCAGACTCATACATTCTCGGTAGATACAGAGCATAAACTGTGATTTTGAGAAGGAAATAGAACAGCTCTTCTCAAACTGGACATTCCTGTCATTTGCGATAGGTAATTTAAGAAAACCACAGGAAATCTTAATTTGGATGGCATGACTTTTTTAATTCAAGGTTCTTTCAAATTTAAGTGAAAAGTCTTTAACATTACTCCACTTTAGTATTCTTCCCGAATTAATTTAAGCCTTCCATACCGCTTTGCCAGCTCATTATAAAGCTATTACCTTCCAACCTAAACTAGACCTCTCGTTACGCTACGTTTTAGTATGTTACCACACGTAAGATTTCTTATTCACATCCGTTGGCTTCACTAACTCACATTCAAACTGTCACTTTTCAGCCTAACCTACACCGGGTACTACACTACAGGTCAATCTTTTGGTTCAATCAAACACGACATACAAAACAAAATGAAATAAAATGCTGTGACAAAGATGGCCTGTAAGTTAAAAAATTAGAATGTAATATTCGTAAGACGATACTTCAAAATGCTATTACAAATGCAGCACTACATGTCATATACCTTACAGAAACACTAGGCACTCAGTTAATTTTTAACAGTACAGATCCAACACACATTAGCTGTGTGAGAAGCAGGCGGAGGTCAGTTCGAATAGAAACAGTAAACTGGCTTGGGAGAGCCAGAAAGAGACTCGCTTATGTTCACAAACATTATGATTAAAACCCATGAAATACAAAATATCACAAACATGGATATTACATGAAAAAATAAAAGATTGCATGAACTTAAAATACTTTACAAATTAATGAAACATTTCGCATATAAAATGTGTGAGAAACTGAAACTGAAAACAAGTTTATGTATGATTACATTCCATTCACGAGAGCTTTCATGAGCACAATATGTTCACAACAATATATTTGTTGAAAGCCTCCCGCTCTGTTTTCATATTCTTTCCTTGCTAGTTTTACTTTAGGGATCTAATAATTATCGCATAACTACGACTCGTGGGTGTATTCTTCCGTAGTCTGTCTGCCTATCAAAACATGTTTAATAATCGGGGTAGAGATTAAAATACTCTCCTCGAGCCGGCCGGAGTGACCGAGCGGTGCTAGGCGCTACAGTCTGGAACCGCGCGACCGCTACGGTCGTAGGTTCGAATCCTGCCTCGGGCATGGATGTGTGTGATGTCCTTAGGTTAGTTAGGTTTAGTTAGGTTTAAGTAGTTCTAAGTTCTAGGGGACTGATGACCTCAGACGTCGAGTCCCATAGTGCTCAGAGCCATTTGAACCGTTTTTGATCTCTCCTCGAATTTGACTCCTAAAATCTGCGCGAACAGGTAACAACTTTGCATAGGATAACATTAAAAAGACATACAGACTCTCTTGAAGAGAGTACTCGAGAACACTATAATTTTGCTTAATACGCGAGAGGAAGCCCCCTTGCCCATGAGATTTTAAAATCTTAGTTATTCTTTCTGCAGTCCTGATATTTTCAAGAGTAACATGTGGATGAGTTTCATTGGGTGGGAGATCTTCATACATTCACAAGACTGATATTAATGCTGATCTTATTTTAATAACAATATTGTGTTCTTTACACATATAATTATTAAAGTTCACCCAATGGCATTGTTAAACCAAACAATACCGGATGAATTCCCAATTAATGTTATATGTCAAAGAACAGGGAGACGCAGTCGATTGGCGGGAAGTTCGAGGATTCTGGGCTAATGACCACCATAATTACACAGTATCATTCACGCATTCTACCATAAGAAAGCATACTTCCATAAACCATTAAAAGGAGGTGCACAGAATGACGTAGAAGGAATTGGAACAGTTGTCACCATAAACACTTGTAAACTACGTGCACTGGGAATTATCATACAGAAATCTGTGGCTGTTAACAGTTAGCAAACGACGGGAATGAGGGTCAACATCTTCGTCATATTCGCCATGATGGATACCCTCGTTACGTACAGTGGAACTCCCAATGGCCGTTACAGCTGAGAGAGAGCGTTATTGAAAAAAGGTTCAAATGGTTCTGATCACTATGGGACTTAACATCTGAGGTCATCAGTCCCCTAGACTTAGAACTACTTAAACCTAACTAACATAACGACATAACACACACCCATGCCCGAGGCAGGAATCGAACCTGCGACTGTAGCAGCAGCGCGGTTCCGGACTGAAGCGCCTAGAACCGCTCGGCCACAGCGGCCGGTGAGGCCGTTATTCCAGAAAACAGAAAATAAGCCCCCAAAATCTTTTATTATTGCCGCGCAAAATATCACATTTAAAACTTGATAACATGGATGTGTGTGATGTCCTTAGGTTAGTTAGGTTTAAGTAGTTCTAAGTTCTAGGGGACTAATGTCCTCAGAAGTTGAGTCCCATAGTGCTCTGAGCCATTTGAATCATTTGAAAACAAGGTGAATTAAATAAACAGTTACTTCAAATGCTACCCGGCCCAATGGTCACCCTTGGGGACAAAACGAAGTACATAAAATACTTAGAACCTAGCCAGATTAAGAGTACGAATGCAAATCGACGTAACTATTTGAATGCTAATAATGTTCCCGTTAATCCTGTATGCATTCTGCCTCACCCGAGGTCAGAGCGCTAAATCATATTAGAAGAAAATATACTTAATGCCGCTGACGGCATATTATACTTTATTGGTATACAATTTAAATGGAAGTGTGTCTAATTGACACCTTTTACTGTGGCACATAAAGGTTCTGCTATTGATTTTTGGACAACACGGTTGTGGAGAGAAGCAGCGATTAGTATGATCAATCAGTAATTCATAAAAAGTCTTAATCGCATTTATTATTATTATTATTATTATACCGCCAATCGGCTTCAACCCGATGTAGGGGTCATCTTCTGGGCGTTTACACCATTTGTGATAGTTTCCTGCCTTTATGTAGACAGGAGTGACACCACCAGCAGTCGACTATTCGTGTAAACGCCCGAAGATGACCCCTACGTCGGGTTGAAACCGGTTGGCGGCATAATAATAATAATAATAATAATAAATGCGATTAAGACTGTTTATGAATTATTGATTCTTCTGCTATTGGTTTTGTTAGACATATTTTGTACATGAAAGCCAAGTGTGCAATAATTATCTAAATTTTGTATGTAGTTATACAGATATTTGCATTATTTTATACTTCAAACAGTGTTTTCCATTTTAGTCTTACACATATTTTACATACAATACATTGCATTATTTTGTAAAGTATTTTACGTACGTACATGTGTTTTATTGGAGAACTATAATAATATAGGCTCTAAGTAGTATGGGACTTAACATCTGAGGTAATCAGTCCCCTAGACTTAGAACTACTTAAACCTAACTAACCTAAGGACATCACACACAACCATGTCCGAGGCAGGATTAGAACCTGCGACCGTAGCAGCCCCGTGGTTCCGAACTGAAGCGCCTAGAACCGCTCGGCCACAGCGACAGGCACCGTAGGACTATGTATCCTTTAAGTTACTCATGTATCATCCACGTATTGTGTTCCAAGGGTTTTGGCCATGACGTCAGTAACATGTGTGCTTCTGTTTCTGACTCCCCCGAGCAAGTTTATTGCCTTTTTTCGAAACGATCAGTGTCTTGTGTTTCCGTAAGATGGACGACATGTAGTGTTGGATCTGTAATAGAATTGTCAGGTAAGTACCTTCTTACGAATGTTACATCTTAATTTTTGACCTTGCAGATCAGTTTTGCAACTGCATTTTATTTGTTTCTTTTTCTCGTACAGCACCGTGAATATGGTATTGGACTGAACCCGATTGTGAATAAAATACAGTACAAGTCATCATTGACGCATTTCCTTAAATATGTGCCGGCCGGAGTGACCGAGCGGTTCTAGGAGCTACAGTTTGGAACCGGAAGACCGCTACGGTCGCAGGTTCGACTCCTGCCTCGGGCATGGATGTGTGTGATGTCCTTAGGTTAGTTAGCTTTAAGTAGTTCTAAGTTCTAGGGGACTGATGACCACAGCAGTTAAGTCCCATAGTGCTCAGAGCAATTTGAACGATTTTTGAACCTTAAATATGTACTTTTTGATATCCGGTGGAAATGATGTTTATGTAACTCTGACACCATAACCGACACACCAAAACAATAATGTAACAGCAAAAGAAATAATTTGTTTATGCTCGCTTCCTGCTTACACTCGTCACAACGCTATCACGTCACGGGTTAAAGATGATGTCCGATATTTGCAGTTTCAATGGACCCTCCTTGGCGGCTTGTTACCTCAGCTGCGATGTGACGCAGTACATCTCACTGTCGACGAGCAAGACCCGACTTCCGTCGGTACGGACGCGGACGGATCACTAAATTTTCCATCGACTTCTCACCGGGCTGTTTTCAAATTTACAGGTCCTATCTGCCCCGCCCAACAGCTTCTTAACTGCAGACGAAAAATTAATGTGTAGTTCGACAGGCACGCTTCGTCCGAAAACCCACCGTTGTCCCGGCGCTAATGGCAGGGTCTGTTTACGCACCCGGAGGCGCGGTGGGCGTGGCTACTTAGCGGCGGCCGGGCAGACTCGTGCTCCATCACGGCCACGACTTGCGTTAATCGCGGACCCCGGAAGGCGAAAAGAACGGGGCGTGTTTTCTGGCCGCACGCGGCGGCTTCGGCAAATTACACGCTTGTCCGATCACTGGTGTGGCGCGGGGCAGAACACAGGAGGGGGAAAATGGCTTCGGCCGCTACTGCGGGGGAGCCGAACATCTCACGTAAACTACACAGCCAAGGCGTCTATTTGCAGAAAGCTACGAGGGGGACTTCAAAAAGTTACTTGCACGTCATTGTCACAGGCGAAGTAAGTTTGTTTCAGTCCTTTAGTTCTTCTAAAGGGCTCTATTTGAATTGCTTTCCCCACTTTCGCACAGTCTACCGACTTGTAAAAGGTTTGTGATTTTTCTTGCACAAATTACTGTCAGTTCTCCTGACCACATCAGCTCGAACAATAGCTTTACTGGCACTATGCCATAACCTTTCTCAAGATCAATGAAGATCACAAATTCCTTCCGAACCTCTTATCCATTAGGATAAAGACCTTCCGCATCTATGTACTTCCAATTAATCTACAATCTTCCCCACGCTTGATTATAAAATCATTCAGTACTTCTTGCTAACTGAAGTTCTGGCACTTATGCCACGATAACTGCTACACACTTCCTTGCTTCCTCATTTATATGTGGGAATTACTCTGCTGGGATTTAGTCCCCATACCACAAACATTTATTAAACAAATTGCGTAGATATTGATACAAAATGCTTGGGCCATGCTTCACTAATTCTACTGGTATAGTTCCAAGCTTTGGTGATTCCCCAATTTTAATTTTTGTAGCCGCTTCTATACCTCTTTCGTAGTTATTCCTAGTCGATTCCTCCGCGATAGAAGTCCTCGACTTAGTCAAGGAGTCATTCCAGGACCGCTGTGTTAACTTTCTCACCGTTGCAAAATATCTGTCATTGCACACGTCTCTTCAGCTTGCCGGAAAGATGGAAATTACACAAGATCTGGACTGTATGACGGATACGAAACGTTGAAGCAAAGTTATTGTTGCGCGCACCGTGTCGGACAGTGCACTGTCGTGCAGAACAATGTTTTTGATCAATTCTTCATGCCTCTTGTTCTTTATGGCGTCCCCCCACCGATATCAGTGTCGCACAGTACGCGTCGGCGTTAATTGCTGTTGCGCCCTTTGCCATAAACTCTGTGTATACATCTCCTTTACAGTCGAAGAAAACTCTCCCCATTACCTTCCCTGCCGAACATGCAACTTTTTATTCCTTCCGTGGACCGAGGAGGTTAGTCTCTATAGCATAGACGCTCTCTCTGCTGGAGGTGTGAAATGGTGTACCGATGTCTCATCGCCCATGATGATACGGCCTAAGAAATCGGTTCCTTCCACGGAGCTACGCACATAGGACGTCCAGAGATGCCGTAAACCAGTGGTTCCCAATCTGGGGACAATTACCCACTGAGCGGTAAAATGAAATTTTCCGAAGAGCAAAAACTAAACGGTTCGATTCTGTTTCAATCACGAAACTAAATTATTTTCAAAATATCACTACAATTATCACAGTTTTGTAAGACTCTAATATTGATTATATAAAATATAAACAATTAGTTTTTCTCAGTAGCATTAACCCGGTGGAGGTTACAGGTTTCTCGCATAGGCCACCCACTACACACATATGTTGTGCTTTGTCCCGTACATCCCTGATGATAAAAATGAGACATAAACGTAATATATGGTAACTATCTCAAGAAAATGTCATCTCCAACTTGCAGACAGTACCTGCAGTAGTCCAGAAATTGCTTCATTACTCTCTTCGATAGAGATAAATTAATTAATTGACAGTGCGACACAGCAGTAACAACATAAGGGTTACTATATGTCTGTACACAGTACATTAGTGGCTGTGCATTAACAGGCTGAAGTCTTCCAATTTGTGCCAGTTCAGAAATAACGAGTACAGCAATCATGTGATTTACGAACAGTAAGTATAGCGCATTTACAGGATGTAAATATTATCTTTTCTCTTTTGGTAAGCCATATTCAGATGACACTACGAAAGACAGTAAGTCTATTTCCTTTCACTATAGTCAACATAATTGTCTTTAGAGATGCAGCAACTTTTTGGATAATTAAGATAATTCTGATTTATTGTTCCATCTCAGTTGCAAAGTTTTAATTAAATTACTTGTTTTGATCACTCTGGATCATTTTCATATTTAAGTAGTTGGGTGAGCAACCTGTCGTGTCTACTCAGAACAACATATGATTCAGAGTGATTGAACCATGTAATATAGTTTAAAATGTGCAACTGAGGTGGAACTATAAATGAGAATTATCTTGATCTGTTTCCTTTGCCATTCGGTACTTTATCATTGCGTTTTGAATCCTGCCAGATGTACTTTCTGGTGTGATTTTTATTGAGCCAGATCTCACCAAGATAAATAATAGGGTGACAATGATTTTGTTTTCTGAAGCTGTACTTTTTCTCAGAAGAGTAGGCCCAGCTGCTGAAATCTGATCTCTCCCCCCATGAACCATGGACCTTGCCGTTGGTGGGGAGGCTTTCGTGCCTCAGCGATACAGATGGCCCTACCGTAGGTGCAACCACAACGGAGGGGTATCTGTTGAGAGGCCAGACAAACGTGTGGTTCCCGTAAAGTATGAAGGCTCATTCCAAATTATCTTCAACATCAATCTCTTGCATCGAAGATCGCTTACATATTATGGTGTCGCCGTAGTTGCCTGTTTCAGTCGCTATGGGTGAAGCAATTTTTATCACCTGGGAAGGAGAAGGCTGTCAATGTCGGTAAATTCCTGATCACTACACTTTATGCCACTGTCCGGAATTAAATAAAAAACTTGTCCATCGTGTCTATGAAGTGAAGATATGTCACACTGATGAAAACAATCCATTTATACTAATTTTAACGGACTCCTTCAGTGCCATTTGAAAGGTCTAAACTGATGGAAACTGCTTTCCAGTCTTCCCGATCTCCGCACCCCCCACCCCTCTCTCACCCCCCAACCCTCCTCTCTACCCCTCTCTCTCTCTCTCTCTCTCTCTCTCTCTCTCTCTCTCTCTCTCTGCCTCTCTCGTCTTTCTGGAAAACACAGTCAGGACACTATACCCTACGCAACGCACACAATTTGCAAAGGAAAAGTGCCCATTGAGTGTGGATAAAGAAAACTTTTCCAATATAGATGGCTAAACCACTAAAGAACATCCCACACAGTAAAATCATACTTCATTTACAGTTTATTTGCGTTCAGCAATAGCAAGTATCTAATGGTTTTCGACTTTAACACTATTCTACACAAAGTAATTGGTCGGGTCCACGTCACAGGATGAATTGTGAGCCCTCGCTGTGAATACTCAAGGGATTCCACTAAGAAAACTCTCATGCAGCATATTACTAGACCTTTTGCGCATTGAAAGCTGTATCTACTTAGCTGGTTTACAATACATCTCTTTGTTGGTTTTCTCACTTAGTAGATGTCACATAGATCGGCTGTCACTATAAATTAAAAATAAGCAAACTGGATAAAAAGAATTGATCACAACCCAGGAGACATCACAACAATACTAATTAATAATGCCTCTAGGACACATTGTGGCCTCCACTAGACGAGAAGGACATCTGCAATGATTCTCTGGGTATACCATATCCAGAAGGATGGTCTGTAAGATTCTCCACGAATACTAAATCCACGAGACTACCCTTGTACACCACATCCAGAAGGATGGTTTGCAAGAATCTCCAAGTATAGCACATCCGCAAGGACGGTTTACAAAATTCTCCAGATATACCATATCCAGAAAGACAGTGCATAAGATTCTCCAGGTATGCCATATCCAGGAGGATAGTCCAGTAGATACTACAGGTATACAACATACAGAAGGACGGTCCTCAAGATCCTTGTTATAGCATACCAGAAAGTACACTTGAAAGGATTCTCCAGGTATACCACATCCAGAAGAATGGTCCACAAGATTCTTCAGGTATACCAAATCTAGAAGGATGTTAAACAAGATTCCTCAGGTATACCACATCCAGAAGGATAGTCCTCAAGATTCTCCAGGTGTACTATATCCAGAAATACAGTTGAAAATACCTCCAGGTATACCATATCCTGAAGAACAGTCTACAACATTTCCCAGATATACCACATCCAATGATATCCACTCGCTGTTAATTAGATTCTTTAATGCTAGCGAATTTCGGGATGTTGACTGCTCTGTTTCACCCACTGTTCGTAATAGTTCCGTACGTTTTCTATAGAATCACATTGCGTGATTTAGCTAGCCAATTGAGGTGTGACGTGATGTGTGTAACCATTTGAACATGTCTGCTGTCATCTTGTAAGACTGAAATGTACACAGCATACGCTTCATAAAGAAATGGACGAAATTAGAACACCTGGTCGCCATAAGTATTGAAATAAACATCCTGGCTGACGTTAACGGAAACCTGAATGAGTGATCTCTATGCATGGTACGAAAAACACTCCCAAAGCGTCTCACAGCCATATGCGACCTCAACTATGCGCCGCCCGCATCTCGTGGTCGTGCGGTAGCGTTCTCGCTTCCCACGCCCGGGTTCCCGGGTTCGATTCCCGGCGGGGTCAGGGATTTTCTCTGCCTCGTGATGGCTGGGTGTTGTGTGATGTCCTTAGGTTAGTTAGGTTTAAGTAGTTCTAAGTTCTAGGGGACTGATGACCATAGATGTTAAGTCCCATAGTGATCAGAGCCATTTGAACCATTTGAACTATACGCCCTATGCACTGCGGCTAAAACTCCTCATTTTTCCGTTCCCCCTCTCGACGCTTTGAATTTACGTTTACATCTAGGTGTACATATACAGGGTGTTACAAAAAGGTACGTCCAAACTTTCAGGAAACATTCCTCACACACAAATAAAGAAAAGATGTTACGTGGACATGTGTCCGGAAACGCTTAATTTCCACGTTAGAGCTCATTTTAGTTTCGTCAGTATGTACTGTACTTCCTCGATTCACCGCCAGTTGGCCCAATTGAAGGAAGGTAGTGTTGACTTCGGTGCTTGTGTTGACATGCAACTCATTGCTCTACTGTACTAGCATCAAGCACATTAGTACGTAGCATCAACAGGTTAGTGTTCATCAAGAAAGTGGTTTTGCAGTCAGTGCAATGTTTACAAATGCGGAGTTGGCAGATGCCCATTTGATGTATGGATTAGCACGGGGCAATAGCCGTGGCGCGGTACGTTTGTATCGAGTCAGATTTCCAGAACGAAGGTGTCCCGACAGGAAGACGTTCGAAGCAATTGATCGGCGTCTTAGGGAGCACGGAACATTCCAGCCTATGACTCGCGACTGGGGAAGACCTAGAACGACGAGGACACCTGCAATGGACGAGGCAATTCTTCGTGCAGTTGACGATAACCCTAATGTCAGCATCAGAGAAGTTGCTGCTGTACAAGGTAACGTTGACCACGTCACTGTATGGAGAGTGCTACGGGAGAACCAGTTATTTCCGTACCATGTACAGCGCGTGCAGGCACTATCAGCAGCTGATTGGCCTCCACGGGTACACTTCTGCGAATGGTTCATCCAACAATGTGTCAATCCTTATTTCAGTGCAAATGTTCTCTTTACGGATGAGGCTTCCTTCCAACGTGATCAAATTGTAAATTTTCACAATCAACATTTGTGGACTGACGAGAATCCGCACGCAATTGTGCAATTACGTCATCAACACAGATTTTCTGTGAACGTTTGGGCAGTCATTGTCGGTGATGTCTTGATTGGGCCCCATGTTCTTCCACCTACGCTCAATGGAGCACGTTATCATGATTTCATTCGGGATACTCTACCTGTGCTGCTAGAACATGTGCCTTTACAAGTACGACACAACATGTGGTTCATGCACGATGGAGCTCCTGCACATTTCAGTCGAAGTGTTCGTACGCTTCTCAGCAACAGATTCGGTGACCGATGGATTGGTAGAGGCGGACCAAATCCATGGCCTCCACGCTCTCTTGACCTCAACCCTCTTGACTTTCATTTATGGGGGCATTTGAAAGCTCTTGTCTACGCAATCCCGGTACCAAATGTAGAGACTCTTCGTGCTCGTATTGTGACGGCTGTGATACAATACGCCATTCTCCAGGGCTGCATCAGCGCATCAGGGATTCCATACGACGGAGGGTGGATGCATGTATCCTCGCTAACGGAGGACATTTTGAACATTTCCTGTAACAAAGTGTTTGAAGTCACGCTGGTACGTTCTGTTGCTGTGTGTTTCCATTCCATGATTAATGTGATTTGAAGAGAAGTAATAAAATGAGCTCTAACATGGAAAGTAAGCTTTTCCGGACACATGTCCACATAACATATTTTCTTTCTTTGTGTGTGTGGAATGTTTCCTGAAAGTTTGGCCGTACCTTTTTGTAACACCGTGTATACATTGTACTCTGATACTGCAACCAATAGTATCTGCAAATACATTAATGTATAACGTAAATAGTAATAGTCCTACTATACTTTCCTGGGGCATGGTAGCGTTACTGTGATCAGAGAGATTCTCCATCCAAATAATTTGCTACGCTCTCCCAGTCGAGAAATTTTCTGTTCAGTAGCAATCTTGTTCAGACAGCCATACGAGCTCGTTTTCTTTAGCACACATCTTTGTTGCAGTGAATGGAAAAAAAATACGGAGGTCTAGGAATAGTGAATCATACTCATTACTTTTGTGCAAGGCACAGAGGGCTCTTGTATGAAGAGCGAGAATTCTTTCTAGTATGATTGATATGTTTTTCATTTCATGGCCAAAATATACATTACAGTTAAACTACGAATGCAAGGAGGCGATGTACGACGGTAGTGCTGCGAATTAGTTCTGCTGTGTGTGCCGTGTGCTCCTGCGATTTGATTGTTCCTATGTAGTGTGTTCGATCTCTTCGAGTGGCCTGGACGGAGCGACGCCGGAAGATCGCGGAAGTCGTGTCGGCAAGTGGTGTGAGTGTGGCAGTTGCATTGGACCCGGCCGAGCAGCGGAACTGGAGGTGCTGCAGTGACTCGCTGTTGTTCGTTCTGTTTACGAGTTCAACCTTCCTCACGCTGTGGCTACGGGCTGGTGTTATTCTGGCCATTACCTTATTAGCGGCATTGGGATTAATATTGTTGAATGTGAGCTGTTAGTTTGGTGCATCTTCGTCTGGTGGAGTTACAGCGAGACTTCTGTCTGTCGTATCCTGGTTTGCGCTGCTGAGCAGTGAGTGTTCCCACGTCGCGTGTCGAAATACTGACTTATGCCCTGGTTGGTTTACGTATGAACTGGAGTGCCTATGTGGGCGTGTTGGCTTAAACTGTTGATGAACTCTTTCACAATACCCTTACCTGAGTGTCTTTAAGTTGCATTTCATTTTGTTATTGAAGTTATGCCAGTTAAGGGACACCCAAATTGTCAAGCTAGTCAAGTAAAGTTTAAGTCTACTGTGACACCACTGTTTACCTGTTGGATTAAAATTAATTCAATCTTAACTACAGCTAGGAATAATTCAAGGCTAATTGTAAGTGCCGTGTGTGTTTTTTTGCCGCTTTCTCTTACTCACAACTGTTGAGTGTTAAACAGTTTTGGAAACCCCTTTGACGTTATTTCATGGTGTGGTTTTAGAAAGAGTTCTGTGGGTACTGTTGTTAACGGCTCCTGTTGCAGCGGGGTTGGTAACATGTTATCAATCTTTTCCGAATCACCGTCTGGCCCACGACTATTGATGGATTTCTGTGGTAAAATTCAAATGGAGGCACTGTCTTGTTAACTTGTCTGAAATGAATGTGCCTGCCTTGTAAACCAGTTCATTACTAGAACGAGATTTTCTCTCTGCAGTGGAGTGTGCGCTGATATGTAACTTCCTGGCAAATTAAAACTGTGTACCGGACCGATACTCGATGTCGGGACCTTTGCCTTTTGCGGGCAAGTGCTCTATCAAATGAGCTACCCAAGGTTGGGTAGCTCAGTTGATAGAGCACTTGCCCGCAAAAGACAAACGTCCCGAGTTCGAGTCTCGGTCCGGCACACAGTTTTAATCTGCCAGAAAGTTTCAGTTCATTACTGATTCTGAGTAGTTTAATCAGTGGTAGGGCACTCGTTATTCTGGACCAGACTGTACTTGGCATTAATTGCATTGTCTTGGTGTCTGTAAGTCATTGTGACACACAAGGTCACGTAAGCCAGTGCTGTAGTGATCAGATAATGCTATACGTCTGTGATGTTATTTCCTGTAAGCCATTGTGCCCATTAGGTTATGTAAGGCTTAAATACAATGACCAGTTTGGTAGTTTTCTGTGTTTCGTAATAACATTTTACAAGCATTAAAATTTTAGGAAAGGTTTAAATCTCATATTTGCAGATTGTTTGATGTTAGATAACTTGTTGATGATTCATATTAAATCAGCTGATGTACATTTAAATTGAACAAGCTATACTCGTATGTCAATATGTTGTCACCAGTACCTTGCATGAATTTTCTTGCGTAATAAATTAAATTTTAGATTCTATCCTCAATTTGTCGCTCAGCCTTCCACTCCAGCAGCCCCTGTATCCTGCTCCCAACCATATCACTGTGTTTTTAGTAAATTGATCTGCGCTATGCACTCGTCCAATCGAAACCAACAGCTCTCCTGTCAAGATTTGTCACTACATGATGAAGAGTGATGCGGTTTATTCGTAAGCACTGTATAGAACCTGACAGTGTTCAGCAGTCGAAATTCCTGACAATTATACCCCAGATTATAGTCAATATACAGTCAAAAATGTTTGAAAGAATGTACTGTTAAAACTAGTTTCAGCAAGCATTTCTAACGTAGGGTATGGGGTGTAAGGACTGAACTCTTAAGAAAGCATAATTTAGAAGACTAGATTTTGTCTTAACATCCCTCCCGTGGCTTCTATCAATAATGGAACATAATTACTTATTTAGATAAGTAACTACCTTACCAGATAAGTCGCTTCATTGACATAGTCTCCTTAAGCTAGTAGACTTTGTGCGTAAAGGACACATTACTTTCTTTGACAAACGAGTCCACACTTTTGCAGTTATAGTACAGTGCAGGTACTCGTCAAATTATGATTTTGAAAGGTGGAGTCGTGCATTTTTTTCCCTATTCTCATCAGAAATCTGTTTTGGACGTTTAGGCAACGCATTTTGAATAAGTTCAGTCTCACGAAGGATATATTTTGAGCAGTAGGCGAGAGGTATCATTCACAACCGCTACTACTAGACATTAGTCTTCGTAACTGAGCCAAAGATGTAGAAAAAATAACTTTTAAATTCTGAGGGTACCACTGATTACGTAACGGTGTAATCATCGTATCTATCACAATGCCTTTTCTCAACTAATTATTGTGGATCAAAAAATGAAACATTTTTTTAGTAGTTACCAAACGAGTATAATAATTAATGATACAAAGAATTAACGTCTATACCTGTAGAAATACTCCAAAGCCCCAGGACACATTTAATGGAAGGGGCTGTCTATGAAATTCTTGTCGTGAGGTGCTGCAGTTATTGATCACATAAACTGTTTTGTTGCGTGCTTGGCACACATCTAGCTCTCTTATATATAAAAGAAGTCAGTGAATAATGTAAATATCAATGTACATGTATCAAATGGGATAAAAAGAAACTTGTGCAGTCATTCGACTACAGACTGCTTCCTTCCTTTCGCCATCAAAGAATTTCTCGGAGGTTTCTACAGCAGACATTTCCATACAGTAATGTCTTTCGTAAGTAAGAATCTACTCAGTAGTAGTAGTCAGATAGTTAACATTTGTGTAAGTGCTACCAAATTGCGACTGCAGAAATAACGGGGTCAGAATGAGACACCGTGGAAAAATCCGCCCTGACTACGGAGGGAGACCTAATCTCGCAGAGAGGGACCTTTGTGGGATTTATCTGCACGATTCTGGAGAACAAAAACATGGTTATAAAAATCGACCGTGCTGCTCTCTCTTGAATTCCTTCACGCCAAATGAATCAGACAAGGTCTTCCTTTACGTTACTCAGCGAGCTTCGAGTCAGAAGGCTCGTTCTGTTGCGGCTTCTCTTCCACCACTTGACCAGTCACCAGTGAAATTACAATTGTGGTACGTCTTGGAAGCACTCGTTGGGACTCATTGGGGGGGGGGGGGGGGCGTGGTCACCGGCGAAGCGGTAAGTACCACATCACAGAAAATGTAAAGCAGTCCCTGCCTTCACTCGATTTTTCGATATAAAATCGCTTCAGCTTCTTTGTCTGTGATGCTTAAAGGAGGAGCGAACCGGTATGTAAATAAAGGAGAATTAGTTTGTTCGGAACTTCTTTCTGCTCCAATTGCTCCTTCAATCGAACAGTAGCTTCTATTCACAGTATTGGGTATCACAGAGATGTCGGTGTGCAGGTGTAGTGAGCCCAGAGAGGGACACGCTCAAAGGATAGCGCTAAATTCATTAAAATTTATATCTATATACAGAAAAGATAATGGAACCTTTGACGTTTAAAAATTAATGCCGAAACCTTAATAATTAATGAGTGCCCAAATTTACATATTTGTTTTATATGTGATGCGAGGGGGACCGGCGAAGGTAAACAGATAATGATGTCACATAGGTATACAGGTATTTTTCCTGATTTTTTTCACCATCTCGATACATAACTCCATTAAAAAGTTACTAAATACCGCCAAAATGGAAATTAAAGATTAAACTAAAAGTCTGTATGAACTTTTAGGTATTTGTTAAAGCTGGTCGTTAGAAGACGCCAGTGCGTGACGGTGTAATGCTCAACAGTCGTGCTTCTAGAGCTGCTTCAAAATGCATAGTTTGACCATAACTAATTGCCGCTTTGGTCTGTCAACTGTTTTCTTTGGGAGCGGATGTCTTAAATAGCACCCAAGATGAGCAATGGCGCTCACTCTTGGAATTCCACTGATGAATTCTTCTCGGGTTATCAGCCTAGTGGTGGCGTCGTCTTGTCGCAACGTTTCGATGAGTTTCGTACCCATCAACTTCTGGCAAAGTGTCGGGACGCTGTGGTCTGCTTTTCTATATAGCTGTTCCACCGTGACCGTATGGTCTCCCGAAGATCCATAAGGAGAAAGTCCCACTACGTCCTATATTGAACACCATAAATTCTCCGACGTAGCGAAGCTCCTAGCACAGCTGCTAATACCTCTCGTGGGTCACTTCCCTCACCATGTCAAGAACTTTACCGAATTTGTTAAGGTACTCCAAGGGTTACGCCTGGACGAGAAGCATCTAGTCAGCTTTGATGTCACTTCTCTTTTCATCCGGGTGCCGCTGGATGATTCCTTAGCTCTACTCGAATATCACTTCGATGAGGACACACTCAAACTCTTTCGTCTCGTGTTAACCATAACGTACTTCAAATGTGGTGGGAAATTCTATGAACAAACATATGGTGTTGCCATGGTTTCCCCCATGGCCCCGGGTATTGTCAACTCGTACATGGAGCACGTCGAAGATGTGGCACTGAACACCGCCCGCCATAAACCAAAGGTGTTCTACAGACGACACTTTTGTAGTGTGGCCCCATGGCAAGGGAAAACTACAGGACTTCCTTCGCCATCTCAGTGACATACATGACAGCATCAAATTCACCATGGAGGTTGTTGTGACTTGGCAAGACAGCCAAGCCACTAGGAGGTGAAGCCGAAAGGCACGCGTTTAAGCTCACGCAGGATGGCGTGAGGTCTGGAACAGGTCAGGGATACGAGACTAGCAAAAATAATACGTATCTGTTGGAATACTTAACTTTAATCCATAATTGGTGAACATCGGTCTGACGGTACATGCGTCACAAGATAAATAGCAATTGATAATGGCGCCTTGCTAGGTCGTAGCAAATGACGTAGCTGAAGGCTATGCTAACTATCGTCTCGGCAAATGAGAGCGTAATTTGTCAGTGAACCATCGCTAGCAAAGTCGGCTGTGCAACTGGGGCGAGTGCTAGGAAGTCTCTCTAGACCTGCCGTGTGGCGGCGCTCGGTCTGCAATCACTGATAGTGGCGACACGCGGGTCCGACGTATACTAGCGGACCGCGGCCGATTTAAAGGCTACCACCTAGCAAGTGTGGTGTCTGGCGGTGACACCACAGAGGTAGAAGAGAACGGCTGCCTTCCCTTCTTGGATATTTTGATAAAGAAAAATCCGGACGGTACGTTGGGACATTCGGTCTACAGGAGGAAGACGCATACGGAGTTGTATCTCAATGCTTGGAGCAGCCACCATCCAGCACAACGTAACTCAGTTCTGGACACCTAAGTACAAGGAGCCAGGTCGATCTGTGACAGCGAGAGTTTGCCGCGTAAGTCAGCAAATCAGCGGGAAACTTTCCGAAAGACCGGCTACACCGAGACACAAATAAGACACGCCTTGCGTGCAGACAAAAGGCGAGAGGAGAATCCAGAAGAAGACGAAGCAAAACCTGTGGCGTTCCTGCCGTTTGCTGGACCCCGACAGCCAAGATCGCAAGAATATTAAAGAAGTACGAAATAACGACCATCTTTCGCGCACCGAAAAAGGTTAAAGATATACTTGGCTCAACCAAAGATCAGCTGGGATTACAGACGCCGGGCATTTACAGCACTGAATGCGAATGTGGGATGGAATATATCGGGCAGACACAACGACGTATCTCCCAGCGCTGTACTGAACACAGGAAAGTACGACTAGGACAGACAAACAAGTCCGCGGTAGCAGAACAAAGCATTATCGAAGGACACACCTTCGAATTCGAAAAAAAACGAAGCTGTGCAGCGCCAACGGCTTCTGGGACTCGATCTTCAAAGAGATACGTCTGCACAACAATGTTGTAAACAGGGACAGCGGTTTTCAGCTCAGTGAAGCGTGGAATCCCATAACTGACACAGTAAGTCAGGAACGCTCCGATCTGAAGACAGCGGCGTCCGCAGACAGATTGGATAGCCACCGGGTCTCGACGCCAGGCCGCGCCTCCCCCCCCCCTCCCCTTCCGGAGGAACATGATTGGCTACAGAAGCGGACGACAGCCAAGCAGCTATATAGATATGCAGAACACAGCATCCCGACACTTCGCCAGAAGATGATGGATACGAAACTCATCGAAAAGTTGCGACAAGACGACGCCACCAGTCGACTGATAAAACGAGAAGAATTGATCAGTGCCTTGCAGAAGTCAATGCACTCTTCCGCAGTAGGTATAGTCAACCTCCAGGCAAGTGGACCAGCAGGTTAGACGCCCTATAGTAGCAGAGTTACTAAGTACTGAGGAAAATTGTGGAAAGGCTGCCGGTTTTCGACGAGCAAACCTTTTTAAGCGCGTTCTCTCTCGTTACTCCTAAGAACTCGTTTACTACGAGGGTCACTCAGTAAGTACAGGGCTATTACAAATGATTGAAGCGATTTCATAAATTCACTGTAGCTCCATTCATTGACATATGGTCACGACACACTACAGATACGTAGAAAAACTCATAAAGTTTTGTTCGGCTGAAGCTGCACTTCAGTTTTCTGCCGCCAGAGCGCTCGAGGGCGCAGTGAGACAAAATGGCGACAGGAGCCGAGAAAGCGTATGTTGTGCTTGAAATGCACTCACATCAGTCAGTCATAACAGTGCAACGACACTTCAGGACGAAGTTCAACAAAGATCCACCAACTGCTAACTCCATTCGGCGATGGTATGCGCAGTTTAAAGCTTCTGTATGCCTCTGTAAGAGGAAATCAACGGGTCGGCCTGCAGTGAGCGAAGAAACGGCTGAACGCTTGCGGGCAAGTTTCACGCATAGTGATGTGAAAGATTCAGTGTTTAAACCTCCTCTACCAAGAAACGTGCCAGAACTGCGAGCTCGCATCAACAATGCTTTCGAACTCATTGATGGGGACATGCTGCGCCGAGTGTGGGAGGAACTTGATTATCGGCTTGATGTCTGCCGAATCACTAAAGGGGCACATATCGAACATTTGTGAATGCCTAAAAAAACTTTTTGAGTTTTTGTATGTGTGTGCAAAGCATTGTGAAAATATCTCAAATAATAAAGTTATTGTAGAGCTGTGAAATCGCTTCAGTCATTTGTAATAACCCTGTAATGCTACACTTTTTTCTTCTTTAAGCAGGTTGCTTTTATTCAGAATTCCAATACATCATATTATCCCTCACTCTTTTGGCTAAAACACCCTTTTCAACATAATTTCCGCTCAACGCGACGGCTTTACGCGCCTCCTTACTGGGAGGATCTGTATGACTGTATGGCAGCTCTGCACTAATCGACGGCGGAGAAAACGTCTTGCTGTATTAATAAGGCCCCCGTCACCCACGCACCTCTTGCTACGGAGTGCATCCTCCATTGCGCCAAACAAATCGAAGTCGGAAGGTGCGAGATCCGGGGCCTTGGGTGGATGAGGAAGAACAGTCTAATGAAGTTTGGTGAGCTCCTCTCGAGGGCGCGGACTTGTGTCGGGCCTTGCGTTGTCGTGGTGGAGAAGTTCGCTTGCACTTTTGCGGCCATGAACACACTGCAGGACTCATAGCTGTGTGCCCCCGGGCGGTACGCGGGAGGGCGGTCAGTTTTGCGCGACCTTGTTGTGATGATATCAGACGGCCCTCCCAACGACTCACCGTGCTTTTGTTCACTTCCAGGTCTCCGTAGACATTCTACAGCTACCTACGAATAGCTGCAATACTCTGGTTTTACGCCAAAAGAAATTCAGTGGTAGCTATCTGTTTGAAACGTGCCCCGTTACAGACGCCACTTTAAAAACCATGCTTATCGCCGCCACTCATCGGAACTTCATGAAACTATAGGGGCCCAAGCGGGAATATTCCACGATGTCCCACAACAAATTCCGCATTCTTTAACCGAAATTAGCCAAGAAAAACTAGTGTTGCGTTACTTACTGAACGCCCCACGTATACAGCGTGTTTAAAAGTTAATATCACGTATTGTGATTACGTAGGCTTTCCCCGCGTAATAAGTCTTGGAAGTCTCTTCGGGTTTGCTGCCGGATCCTAAAATCAACTTGACTCGATATTTCGGCGATCCAACTGTTCGCCATCTTCAGGAAATGCTGCTACTGCTGAGAACACGGGGCTCATCAGCAGTAGCAGCATTTCCTGAAGATGGCGAACAGTTGGATCGCCGAAATATCAAGTAGATTTTAGGATCCGGCAGCAAACCCGAAGAGACTTCCAAGAATATCACATATTCCTAAATGTTGTAACCACGACCGGAACGGTCGCGGGGTTGCCTTGAAGGAAAGCAGGGTGGGACCCACGGAGCGGCCCGCGAACAATAACACAAACGGGAAAGGAAGGACACGAAGGACGAAGGACAACCGAGCGAGACTTTACGAACAACAACACGCAAGAAACAACGGACTCACAAGAAAACCCAACGAATCAACTACGTCCACTCGTACACGGAACAAAGTAACGTAAACATGCTGTCTGTAGGCGCGATGTCGATAGACGCACGCAAAGATCAGACTGACTGGCAGAGCGAGAGTCAGGCGCCGATCCACCCGGGGGCAAGGCGGGCTGGCGGCAGACCTGCGGGGAGACGGCAACTGGGGGCAGCGGCGGCGACTTGAGGACCACGTCCGTACCCAAAGGACGTAGGGGTGGGGGAGGTGGTGGCGAGAGTCCCGCCGGGGGCATGCGGGCGGAGCTGATTATGATGTCGGCGCTCCAACCCTTTCGACGTCTGCACCGACGTCACACGCCGTCCGTGGGCCGTGAAGACGGTGGCGAGCGTCCAACCCGCAATGCACCCGTACTCGCGGACCTACATGGCCGCGCTTCGGCGTAACACTGAGATGGCCGGGAGTGGGGGCGGTAGTCGGATGGCTTCAGGAAATGGAGCAGAGTCCGCGGCTGTCGCCCATAGAGGAGCTCTGCCAGACTGCGTCCGTCAATTGGCGTGGTGCGATAGGTGCTCAAAAACAGGGTAAGGGACGTGGTTGGAGATGTGTTGACCGCCTTCGTAATCTGTTATTGAAATGTGCGGACAAGCCTCTCTGCGCGCCATTGGACGAAGGGTGGAAAGGTGGGCTACATATATGTTTGATACCGTTGGCCTGACAGAAGTCGTGGAAGGCGGATGCCGTGAATTGGGGGCCATTATCGGAGACCAATGTGTGAGGCAGGCCCTCAAAGGCGAGAACCTGTGCCAGGGCCGTGAGTGTAGCCTCCGTGGTGGTGGATCGTATGCGGACGACATATGTGTATTTGGAGTAGGCATCAACGATAAGCAACCACATGGACCCCAAAAACGGGCCCGCAAAATCGATAAGGATGCGATCCCAGGGCTGGCGAGGCACCAGCCAGGGTGCAAACGACTGAGAGGGTCTTGCATGGTAATGCACACACACAATAGACCCACGGACCAGGCGGTCAATATCGCCATCAATGGCTCTCCAATACACGTGCCGGCATGCCAAAACTTTCATACAGGATATACCTCAGTGCCCACGCTGTAACGAACTGAGCATCCGAAGCCGCAAACTCAGAGGGATGACCACCCGATGGGCATCCGACTCTGTGGCCAACAGAAGGAAATCATCGATCACAGAGAGCCTGTGGGACAGGTTGCGCCAGGGGTTGAAATCGGTCTGCATCTGATGAGTAACATAGGAGGCCCACTCGTGGACCATGTAGTGGAGAACCTGCCGCAAGATAGGATCGCGGCAGGTAGCCGTGGCAATGTGAACAGCCATAAGAGGCAGACCATCCAGCACATCCCGGTGGGCGGAATCAGTGTGAAAGCCGAGGACCTCCCGTTGGTCAAAGGCAGGATTGGGGCCTGCTGGGAGATGTGACAAAGCATCCGATTAGCGTGGTGGGCGGTGGGCTTATACCGGATGGTGTAAGCGTAATTTCGTAAAAGTAGCGCCCAGCGCTGGAGACGTTGAGCTGTCCACTCTGGAAGGTGAGAGTGGGGTTCGAAAAGCGAAACCAAGGGTTTATGGTCCGTCAGGAGGGTGAACTTTGCCGCAAAGAGATAGGTGTGAAATTTTTGGACGGCGAACACGATCGCCAGGGCCTCCTTTTCAATCTGGGAGTAGTTCCGTTGTGCTGGAGTCAACGTCTTAGAGGCATAATCGATGGCTGTTCGGAGCCATTGGCATCCCGATCCGCGAGGACGTCCCCAATACTGTATGCTGACGCATAAGCCGCCACAACCAAGGGGCTGTCCGGAGAGAAAAGAGTAAGGCAAGGGGCGGACTTCAGCATCTCCTTAAAGCGAAGAAGACCCTGGTCACGACATTGTGACCAGAAGGACGAATGCCATCTTTGATAAGCCAGTGGCCTAATAATTCCACTTCCAGTTGAAAAAAAAAAAAAAAAGAAACAACACTTGTCCAGCCGACAGTGTAAAGCTGCAGACTGCAGAGCGTGAAATAAGGCACTGAGGGTTTGCAAATGTTCCTGGCGGGAACGCCCGGTGACCAAGATGTCATCCAGACAATTAACGCAGGCGCGGATAGGCAGTGTAAGCTGCTCCAGGAACTGCTGAAAAATGGCCAGCGCCGAAGAGACATCAAATTGAAGGCGCTTGTATAACCCGAAAGGCGTGTTGATAACCATGATGTTCTGGGACACAGCTTCCAAGGGTAACTGGTGGGATGCCTCAGCCAGGTCGATCTTGGAAAAGTATTCGCCCCCAGCAAGTTTGGCGAGAAGATCTTCCTGTCGAGGAATGGGGTAAGTGTCGACGAGGGACTGAACATTGACAGTAGCGCCGGTCCCCACACAGCCGAAGGGACCCATTGGGTTTCCATATGACTACCAGTGGTGTTGCCCAGGCACTGTACGTCACAGGCTCCAGAACGCCAGCGGCCTGGAGCCGATCAAGTTTCTGCTTGACCGCCGGCCGCAAGGCCACCGGAAGGGGCCGGGCCCGGAAAAAGCAAGGCTGAGCACCCGGCCGAAGTGTGATGTGCACTTGAAAATCGGAAGCATATCTGAGATCCGTAGCAAACACCAACGCAAAAGCGGATCACAGATCGTCCATGTCCTGAAAAGGAACAGCCGTGGAAACGACCTTAACTTCATTGGAAATTGAAAAGCCAAACAGTTGAAACGCATCCAGGTCAAAAACATTCTAAGCCGACGGATGGTCGACGACAAATAGGATAAGAAGCCGGGGAACATGTTTGTACGTCGCCTCCATGCTAATAACGACCACCGTTTACCTCGTTACCAAAAATGTTGTAAGCGTGGCCGTAACGGTCGCTGGGTTGCCGTGAAGGAAAGCGCGACAGGACCCATGGAGCGGCCCATGAACAACAACACAATCAGGAAAGGACGGACACGAACAACGAAGGGCAACCGAGCGTGACCTTACGAACAACAACACTCAAGAAGAAACGGACTCACAAGAAAACCCAACGAATCAACCACATCCACTCGTACACGGAACAAAGCAACGTAAACACGCTGTCTGTAGGCGAGATGTCGATAGACGCATGCAAGGATCAGACTGACTGGCAGGATGAGAAGCAGGAGCCTAAATTCATGATCGGGCCGTCGCTATTGGCCGCTGGGACCATGTGTTCCACCGTGGCGCCCTCACATTAGACGTGGGCTACGAGGCGCACGCCGCCACTGCTTACGACGCAACGGTGCAGAGACCTCTAGTGGTCTTCGACGACCGGCGCGAGGTACCAGACTAAAGGAAGTAGTATTGCTCCAAACTAGAAGAAAGTGAAAGGTAGGAACGCAAGCAGTTGAGAGCGAAAGGGCTAGATCAAGATATAATGGAACCAAAGGAACTTCCTCATCTCCTCTTGATGCATCAGGCGAACTTGCCTGTTACTGTACCCATCGTTGCTGTGGTCTTCCTGTATACCTTCTTCTAGCCTTTAAAAGGAGTCTGCCACTCTCCATTCTTCCTAGGTATTCCTTCCATTTTCTCCTATAACCTAGAATTTCATCATTTAGACTAAAAAATTTTACTTCTTCTGTAACATCTTGATTTTTTTAGTCTGTCTCCCATTGTGCAAGCTTTAACTCAACTCAGGAATTTTATTTCGAGTGGTTCGTTACAGCTTTTTTGCTTTTTGGTAATCACCATAGAAGTTAGTTCGAGTATGTCCGCAGCTCGTTGGTCCGCAGCTCGTGGTCGTGCGGTAGCGTTCTCGCTTCCCGCGCCCGGGTTCCCGGGTTCGATTCCCGGCGGGGTCAGGGATTTTCGGTGTTGCGTGATGTTAGGTTTAAGTAGTCCTAAGTTCTAGGGGACTGATGACCATAGATGTTAAGTCCCATAGTGCTCAGAGCCATTTGAATCATTTAGTTCGAGTATCTTCCATAGAATTTAATTTGAGTATCTTTCCTAGTTTTGTTTTTACGGTTTCTGCCAACTCTTCTTGACATACGGCTGAATTTCTTAAACTTAATTTCTATATCTCTTATGTAGCTGTATGTCACTTCACACGGCCGACCTACCGCTGTGCGGTAGGGATGCCGTGGACGACAACCAAATGGTTGTGCTCCATCATTTTCGGCCAGGACTCTAGCTTATGGCCACTTAAAATTTCTTTTGACAGTAAAAGCTGATATTTCGTATTCCCCAGTGGCTGTCATATTTCACCGCACAATGTATTTGAAGCAATATGTAAGCCTCGCCTGGACATTTGAAAAACTTCTCGTATTTCCAGCTGAATTTTATACTCTTTCTCTATGGCAGTTGTCTTCCCAGATACTCTAGTTTTCGTTTTTTGGTTTCAATCTCTTCCATTTCCAGTTATCGTTTTCGTACAGACAACACAGCAACTGTCCTAAGGGGAATAATTTCCTTAACAGGCAAGTCTGTTCGACACTTTGGTTCTGGGAACCAGGGCTAATTCGGCGACTTCTGTATCTGACGGTATTGTGGAGAACGATGTCCTGGATTGAGAGAAATATTTCTCCTGCTTTAATACAGCACTTCTGTGTAACACTTGTATTGTCTTTGTTGGAGCCAGAGTTTAGAATCTCCACGTAGTTTACAGGAAGATGGTTGAAATTGCGTGCAGACAGAGCACAACTTATAAGCTTTCCTCGGTTTGGTGTGTCTGGCAGACTTACTTGCACACCAGTCGATTTTCAGGTATTCTTATTACCCAGTACACAAACTGCAGAACGTTGTTGAACACCACACGATAGCTGTTCTGTAAGTTATTAGTTAGCTGACACAATATGGATGTGATTGGCGCAGAGTACTGTAGAGCTATTTGTTAGAATTTAAACCACTAGAACGGTTTTGCACAGGGTCAAACACACGACCCGTTCTGTAGCTGTATATTGTTTTTTCCAGTTTGGTAATAAGTTTTTTGGCCAAGGAGAACGCAAAACTTTCTCGCAATAGTATGTCTGGGCACTTTATAAAATCTTTAATGTGGCCACTTTTAACTTTCTTCACACCTATGGTTGTGATTTGACGTACAAATTTATTATATATCTTTATTCTACAACTGGAGGGTATCAACGTTAGCCGCGCTGGGTAGCCGAGCGGTCTTAGGCGTCTTGTCACGGTCCCCTCGGCTTCCCCCGTCGGAGGTTCGAGTCCTCCCTCGGGCATGTGTGTGAGTGTCGTCCTTATCGCAAGTTAAAGTTAGATTAAGTAGCGTGCAGTTTGGTCCCATAAGAGCTTACCACAAATTTCCACATCAGCGTTAAACAGTTTGTTCCAACTGTCATATGGTTGTCCACAATTACATTGCCGCTTCTCTGGCGGCCTCCTTCCTAGCAGAAGTCTTGGTTTGACGTTAGATGGTCGCACATTTCGATTTTATTAAAAATCAGACCGAAATTTTGCGTTATAACAAAATCTGCGACTTTAAGGAAATCTCTTAGAGCTCAGATTAAGTCTACGGAAGTTTAAATTGAAGACTAATAATGGTAAGTCCTATTATGCATCGTGTGGTATTGGAAGTGATAGTATAAACTCTGTTTGATAACAGTAAAAGGGCTTGAATGATTAATTGGCTCATCAGCGTTCAGTCACGTAATGAACTTTAAAATGAAGATTGAGTTGTTGAAGCTCATTTAATTGTCACTAATAATGATTTTCTAGTAAAAGGGAATCAACGAATGACATCATACGAAAGTTTATGAATCCAGTTCCCGTGAATTTAGACCGAGTGATCTGAAATGACTTAGTAAAAGCAGTTATACTTTGGTAAAAGACTTATACGTCCGAATTGTGAATGCTATTGGTCTGTTGCAGTTATTTAATTCATCTATAGCGAATATTGCAGTGATATTTTAGTATGCATAATCACAATTCTTAGTGAGAGTGTTATCTCCGACTGTCCCTCATGTCCAAATGAACGTTTCTATTTAACCTTCATTAACGACGTTTGGAAGGTTGTGTCAAATGGAGACAGCTATTTAAAAACTCACTGTACTCTGGAATGGGTTATCGGGAGAAATTGTCACAATGAATATGCGTGAAAGGAGAAACTGCAACCAGAGATTAACGAATTGTTCCAACATTAATACATTGAACGTCCAAAAATATTCTTAGTTCTGCTTTTAATTAGTGAAAAGTGTCTGCTATTGAAGAATTGTTCACGGGAGGAGAATTAATTGCATAAAGATTGGTGCAGACAATTATTGCGCACCTGCGGCGTGACGACACATAGTCATATTAACTACCTAATAAAAAAGTGTTTAAACATTAAATAATCGGACGTAGAAGCCTCTAGTTGACGTCAAGTTCTGGTCGGAACAGCTCGTGTTCTATATAAACAGATTTTAAGCTGTGGCACCAGTTTTATACTAAACATTTCAACTAGAGCGTGAGACAATACATAGAACTAGTACAGAGATATCTGAACTAAGGACAAAAATAAACAAAAGAAATACACGTACGTTTCCTTCATAATTTATGGGATGTTACCCTCCATAGTTGGAAGGTGTGATTCCCACAGGGGGAAACCAAGTCCAGTTCCTGGCACTGCTAGAGATTTTTTTCTTTAATGGGAGGATGAGCACGAGGTACTCTTAGGTTCGTGAGGCCAATAGAGGAGCTATTTGAATAAGAAATCTGGAAAGCTGACAACAGCTAGAAGTGCGTGTGCTGACCCTATGCCCGTCCACACTGCATCGGAATGACGCTATATGGAAGAGGCTCACACGGCGCTGGTTCAACATCACATTGACCCCTGGGCCTGATCGAGAGTAACATAATATATATGACATACTAGAATCAAGTCTCTGTGCACGTGGGGCAAATATGTAACGCATAAATTCGCAAAACAGCCGTGATAATTGAAAAATTATTTTAGTTTGTTTTCGCTACGAGTTAAAGTCAAGTCTTTGAAGGAAACACTTGAGAATTCACGACATACAGAAACAGATGGCCCTAGCACAGATAATTATCTAGAGGTGCATATGAGGACTGAAGGTGGCATACTGAACTGCCGAAACTGGTAGCGAAAATAAAATAAAATAACTTCTCAATTTTCACGGCTGTTTGACGAATTCCTGTGTTAAATACTAGAATCTAAACTGCTACATAGATTCTTCGTTCACTTCCGTACAGATGTATAATTCTCACATTGGGATTGTGGATCCTCTGCACAGGGTTTTTAGCAAATCCTTAATGAGAGGTAGAATGACGAAGTGGACAATAAGGGTACAACACCATATTTTTGATTTTTGCAGTTGCTGGATCATTTACTAAATATAAGAATGCTGCTCTTGAAGAGAAATGGCAAAGGAAGCAGATATCATTTTTTCCTCAAGACAGATACTGCTGAAAGTCTGATGGTCAGCACCACAGAAAGAAACTCGAACAATCCGGAAATTAAAGAAGAGGAAGATGATGAACAGGAAGGTGAGAAAATGGAAGGTAAGAATGCAAAGAACAGAAGGTCAATTCAGCTACTATCACCAAAGGCCAAAAGACACTTTGCACTTGCCAGAGATAGCTACAGAAGAAAAAGAACCGATCAAGGTGCAGAGGACTGGATTGTTCAAAGCTAAAAAATGTGTCCAGTTCTGAGTATAAGGTGTTTTTATGCCTTAATTTAAAAGAGACTTTTTTTTAAATTCGTATTTCTTAACATACGACAAATATGTAACATTTTTAATAACTTGTAACATCCTTTTATTTTTTAAGGTTTGTTAACAATTTTTATTTCAAGAAGAATAAACAGTGACAGGATTTGCAACAACTTTGTGCGTTTAAGAGCATAGAAAGGAATGCATGTCTTGCTAATGAGCAAAAATCAGAGCAACGTTTATTTCTTCCCTGCGTGTCATTTTGTCTCGTAAGCAACCTGATGTATCGTATACGTTACATGACATACCACAGGGCGTAAGAATGAAAAAAAAATTGTTCATGAATATATTAACATCAGTGGTGCCAACCGAGACGTTGAAGGTTAATTGCCTTACTTTACTGTATTAGTCTGGCTTCAGGTCTTCAGAGAATCGACGCCATAGCTTTATATCAAGTTAAGTGTTAGAGAATGGAAAAAGCGACTTACAACTAACGAAGAGGAAAAAGGTCAAAATGACTTGCGTTGTAAACAAGAATAAACACAATGTCAGGAGGTACATAACGAATGTGATATGAAGAAAAATACAGGCCAAAAGTCATTCCCTGCTTACTAAAATTTATTTCTAAGCAACTGTGCTAAATACAGCTATGTGGTTTGTTGCAAGTAGTAGCTTAACTCAAAGGTTTTTTGTCAATACGTGTTCCTCTGGAAACAAGGCACGTAGATTTTAGTGGACTGCGCTGAAATGTTATTCGCATATGAACACTGTCGTCACTCACTCCAGGTCTACCGCTTAGCCTCTCGTCACCAGCAGTGCTACTCCACTCTCTTTTCATCTTTTCGTACCACTGCCTGACACTTTTCACATCCGGCAGGTTTTGATCGTATGCATTTCGGAAGTGTCGTTGAACAATTGTGTTAAAAAAAATCACAAAATACTTTGCCCTTTTTCCCGCATAGACGCCATTACGACAGGAGCACTCATAAATAACGCTACCTGTGACAAAAGAGAAAAAGAAAAGAAACCAAATGCTGGCAGTGCACATGTAGATGAGTATCTATAAATAAGAGTTACGCTACCATTTCTACATCTAAATCTACATGGTTACTCTGTAATTCACACTTAAGTGCCTGGCAGAGGGTTCATCGAACCATTTTCGTGCTACTTCTCTACCATTCCACTCTCGAATGGCGCGTGGGAAAATGGAACACCTAAATCTTTCCGTTCGAGCTCTGATTTCTCTTATTTTATTATGATGATCATTTCTCCCTACGTAGGTGGGTGTCAATAAAATATTTTCGCATTCGGAAGTTGGTGATTGAAGTTTCGTAAATAGATCTCGCCTTTGTTCCAGTGACTGCTATTCCAACTCGCGTATCATATCAGTAACACTTTCACCCCTACTGTACGATAACACGAAACGAACTGCCATTCTTTGCACTGTTTTGATGTCCTCCGTCAATCCTACCTGGTAAGGATCCCACACCCCGCAGCAATATTCCAGCAGAGGGCGGACAAGTGTAATCCAGGCTGTCTTTTTAGTGGGTTTGTGGCATCTTCTAAGTGTTCTGCCAACAAAGCGCAGTCTTGTTTCGCCTTCCCCACAATATTATCTATCTGGTCTTTCCAATTTAAGTTGCTCGTAATTGTAATTCCTATGTATTTAGTCGAATTGACAGACCTTAGATTTAGGTGATTTATCTTATACCAAAAATTTATCGGATTTCTTTTAGTACCCATGTGGATGACCTCGTACTTTTCTTTGTGTAGTGCCAATTGTCACTTTTCGCACCATACAGAAATTATCTCTAGATCATTTTGTAATTGGAATTGATCGTCTGATGATTTTACAAGACGGTAAATTACAGCGTCATCTCCAAACAATCTAAGGGGGCTACTCAGATTATCACCTAGATCATTTATGTAAATCAGGAAAAACGGAGGGCCTGTGACACTACCTTGCAGAACGTCAGATATCATTTCTGTTCTACTCGATGATTTACCGTCTATCACTACGAACTGTGACCTCTAAAAGGAAATCACGAATCCAGTCACACAACTGAGACGGTACTCCATATGCACGCGATTTGATTAATAGTAGCTTGTGAGGAACGGTATAGCCGGCCGCGGTAGTCTAGCGGTTCTAGGCGCTCAGTCCGGAGCCGCGCGACCGATACGGTCGCAGGTTCGAATCCTACCTCGGGCATGGGTGTGTGTCATGTCCTTAGGTTAGTTAGGTTTAAGTAGTTCTAAGTTCTGGGGGACTGATGACCACAGATGTTAAGTCCCATAGTGCTCAGAGCGGTATCAAAAGCCTTCTGGAAATCTAGGAATATGGAATCGATCTGAGATCCCTTGTCGACAGCGCCCATTACTTCATGGGAATAAAGTGCTAGCTGTGTTGCACATGAACGATATTTTCTGAATCCATGTTGGTTATGTATCAATAAGTCATTTTCTTCAAGGTGATTCATAATGTTCGAGTACAGCACATGCTCCAAAATCCTACCTCAAATTGACGTCATTGATATGGGTCTGTAATTCAATGGGTTACTCCTATTTCCTTTCTTGAATATTGGTGTGACCTGTGCTACTTTCCAGTCTTTAGGAACAGACCTTTCGTCAAATGAGCGGCTGTATTTGTTTGCTAAGAAAGGCACTGTTGTGTCTGCATTCTCTGAAAGGAACCTGATTGGTATACCATTTGGGCCGGAAGACTTGCATTTCTTAAGTGATTTCAGTTGTTTCGCAACACATAAGATATACACTTTTACGTCACTCATGCTAATAGCTGTTCTGGTTTCGGATTCTGGAATATTTACTTGCAATATTTATTTGCAATAAACCGCATAGCTGTATCTATCATAGTTCCCCAGAAATAAATTTTTTTGATTAGGAAAACAGTTTACGCTCACACAGTACTAATAAGGACAATATGGTTCGTTTGGGAAATGAGGTCACGAGAACTCAACAAAAGAATTAGAACAAAGGAATAAGCGTTCAGCATGACCAGAAGGTAAATTACTTCCGTTGCTACCTCCTTTTATTGTTAGTAATTACAGATATTTGCCGGTGTTTTAATGAGCGATATTTACGACCAGCTTCTCCTCTGCGCTACTTTCCCCTGTGCGAAAATATGGACCCTTCTCTCTCTCGTAAAAAGACGTAGAGCTACTAGATGAAAATCTGTGTCGCCCTTTATGATTCTCACAAGCGTTGCTATGTCAGTGGTTCGTACTGGGTGGCTGGCACTTCATTTCCCGGTACTAATTAGAGGCGACATAAAACGTGAGGCAATGACTTTATGTCAAAGAGCACTGACTGAAGCCAGGGGGCGTGGCAGATCACCATATTTTTGTGCCCAAAACGAGTTTCTCCTTCGTGCGGAACTTGCCCTCTGTACTTCAAGCCACTGAATTGACATTTATATCTGAGTATGTACATAGTACGGCACACTTTCACGGACGAATACTCATTATAAGACAGTTGAGAAAGTAATCTGTTGACGTGAAATTTCATTCGTTAAGCACATTTTAATACACGCACCTACCAAAATGAACCATTTTTAGATTGTCATCACTGGAATGGCGGTTTTAGTCAGATCAAAACATGCTGTGTAAATTGTTTCAGATTAGGCACGCACACTTTACGTCAGGCAAAGCCTTCCTTTCTCTCACATAATATTATTTTCAAGAAATATTTAAGTAAGTCTAAACGCTGTCTATTTTTGCATAATCCATAAAACATACTTGTCATGATTTTAAGTAACCATTACACTCAATAGTGCAGATTTATTCAGTTATCACATCTGCCATAAGAAATTTCAGCAAAGGATATCACACTATCACACTTACAGCTTGTCAATTACTGAACTATATGAAAGAACGTAAATTAATACAGATTGCGGCGTGCACACACTTTATTCAACATGTAAACGTCACTACAGGTATTTGGATTTAGGTTATGACATGTTAGATATGCCTGCCATCACTGGCGATGATTTGGCGCAGACAAATAACGAAATTCTGTATGACTGTTTTCAGCTCTGCAGTAGTTTTGCGGTTACTTCTGTACACCTTGTTTTTATTTTAGTCCCACAAAAAGTAGTCGCATGTGTTCCGGAGAATATGGCGGCCAATCGAGGCCCATGCCAGCCGCCTCTGGTTACGCCAGAGCCAGAAGGAGTTCCCCAAAGTGCTCCTCTAGGACATCAAACACTCTCCTGCTTCGATGGGGTCGACCTCCGTCTTGCACGAACCACATCTAGTCGAAATCAGAGTCACTCTGGATAAGGGGGATGAAATCATCCTCCAGAACCTTCGCGTACCGTTCGGTAGTCACCGTGCTATCAAAGAATATCTGATTATTCCGTGACTGGACATTGCATACTACACAGTCACCCATTGAGGCTGAAGAGACTTGTCGATCGCGAATTGCGGCTTCTCGGTCCCCCAAATGCGCCAATTTTTCTTATGAAAATGGGCTTCATCGCTAAACCAAACCATACATGCGCATACTATTTCCCATCATACCCCACGGCCAACTGTGCAATTTGAACGTTCTAACGCAAACCGTTTAGAAGTTATGACGACTTTCTTTCATATAGTTCAATAATTGTCACCCTGTACAAGATCATGTTATTTACAACTCGAGTACTCTCTCTCACAAATTCTGTACTTCAGGTCACATAATCATTAAGTGACATAGTTTAGGGCCATTCTATGAAAAGTGAGACCAAAATGCATAACTTTGAAATGCAATAGATTTTGTTTTCCTATATACCAATTCAAAGATCAGAATGTGTAATTTGTGAAAGTGTACAATACTTCTCACCACAATCGTGTATAGATAGCATTCTTACTGAAAGAGAACTGATGTAGTCAAATTGTATAAATGTTAATGCCATTTGGTACATAATTTATTACTTCTCTTTGCCATTGTTTTCAATAAATAATTTAGAATCTCCATACAATTTGGAAACACTTTTTACATTTTAGAAACATAAAGAACCAAATATTTCAGGAACCAAATTCTCTGCAATATCCATAACAATTTAAATGGAAAAGTTTTCCCTACACCTATAATTCCTTATTTAATGAAACAAAAATTATTATGCTCTTTTAACTGACTATTATAGATAATGTCCCAGTGAAAAAGTATTTTAAAACGTCATGGCTCCAAGAAATGCTGTTACAGATACAATAGTTAACCTTTCTCTAATGTTTGAGGTAATAATAATAATGACAAAAGGTAAAAAGTAATAATGGCAATGTACTGGACGAAATCACAAAGGCTGTAGCAATACGTTTCAGCAACATGTTGGAACATCGCATTAGGCCGCTAGTAGAAAATTTTGTAGTCACTAGATCAGTCTTTTGTAAAGAGAAACAACAAAAGCAATATCCATATCTGGACAATTTATTAAGTGTAAGAATTATTTGAAGCGGAGTATCTATATGTGAAACTTGCTTTTTCATTCTTTGTGTCTTTTAGACCATGTCTATTTATTTCTTCCGAAATCCAAGCGAATATTTGTATTTGCAGTTATTATGATAACTTTAGTGTGCTACAGACCAGTACAGTCAAGAGTATCAAAAATTCCCAAGGACAAACAGATAGCTTATAAAGTGACACATCCAAAATCCTTGCGTATTTGGCACAGTCCAGAAATGTGGAAATTAAAGACGTTTGAAAAATTCATGACCTCATTGCCATCCTGTTCGGATGAAATTATTAGTTAATATTAACGGAATAATGACAAGTGAGGAAGTGTGGTTAAAGTGATGCTGAAAAGCTCTACAGAAGTTGTTTTCAAGATGTTGGGCAACAAATTATAATATTTTCTTACCTACTGTTTCACCAAAAATTAACTAAGTTTTCTTTGAAATGACAAAATTTTTTTGGTTATCATACTTTAAGTTCTTCAGATTTATTTCACCGAGAGTTTCACCGCTGCTCATCAAGATAAAGGGCACAGTGTTCACTGGAGTAATGAACAAATCATTAATTACACAGAAATGGCTAACACAGTTACAAGGCCAGTTTCATAAACTATTATATCTGATAATTTACACCACCATGAACTACCTGGACATACCTGGCCACACTTTTAATCAGAAAATACTTTAGAACCTAAGAAATAAATTTTATAATCTTGAAGTGGTGGAAATATTCTCTCAACATTTCAAACAGCAGAGCATATCAGCCAATACGATTTTCAGAAAAGAAGATTATGGTCTTGTGTGAAATTGGCATTTCTTTTGTACATACTATGCAAAAGAGCTGCTGATGGTGTTGGAAGAATGTTGAAGCATCATGTGTGGCAGTGTGTGAAAGCTACACAAACTCTCGTTACTCACTACCCAACTTTTGAACAATTTGCAGAATCCATAACTGACAAATTAATATAAGTTCCGGCAGACGTGGTGAAAATGGATGTCGTGCAGTTCAAACAGCTTTGGAGCAGTATCGATTCTTTTCCAATCATCCAAGTCCACAGTTTCCGAACCGCTGGGATATATACAATTAAAACAGGTTAGTTGTTTGAGGAAGGTGGTACACACTTTCAACTAATAAAATATTTGCAAATCACAGTGTTGAGAAAGATTCATCCATGAATCCTGACATCATGTTTCAAAGATGAAAACTTTTCACTGTGTATCTATTAAACCAGAATTAGGAGAATGACACCTGCACAAATTTGTTGGGCAACTTCTAAGTCAATAATGTGAGAAAACACTTTAGTACATTCCTTAACAGAGTAGGCAATAAATTTGTATGGCAAGAAAAGGTTTATAATAATTAAACTGACATTTTCCAAGCGGTATGTACTTTTAAAGATCCTATCAGAGATTCTCCAAAAAGAATACTTCCCTTCCAACTGCACAAATGTCACGTTCACAAGAATGGAATCACTTTTCCTCATAAATCTGTTACTGATATTCGAGTATAATGAGTTCTATGTATGTACATAGAATTTTGTTGGTATGGACCAAGTCATTTTGCATTTTCACTCCACAAGCAATACAGTGGCTCTTAAAAGTAACACAAAATGATTTTTCACTGACAATTTATCCTTCACTTGGGCACTCATGTTAAGAAATGAACTCTTGGTTGTATACATGCCCAAAACTTCATTTATCATTAAATCTATAGTGTTCTGTGGACAGACGCATTTGCCTGCATTATTGCTAGAACAAAACACTTGCTCTGAACATATACGAATACAGACATCAACAGCATCATCTGCAGGCATAACAATTGCATCATGATTATTTCTCTGTATTAGAGAGAAGGAGGAGAGTTACTGTCACCTTTCAGAGCACTCACACAGACTTCACATTTAACTTTCTGTTCTAAATATCTTATATCAAAACATGGAAACATCAGTCTAACGCTGCTAGAGATGTAGTCACGATGATGCCTAACTATTTCTATTGAAATTATGCACTTTCTGTTTGTTGTTTAACTAACAAAGCTGCTCAGAACAGTAAGAACTGATGTGTGATTAAATTCAGGGCCGTTATCTTTACCTGGTTCGCTAAGCTCATGTTTAACGATGTAAAGTCCCTGACAGATGGACAATTGTTCCAACCTCCATGTGACCTTATAATGCCAGGTGTAATTTCCAAATAATCCGAAGAAATTCTGGTCGTATGTAAAGTACACAAGCGGCAAGACGCAGTCAATACCTTCGCTGCGCAGTGCCGATGGTACTGTTACCGACGACTGTGCCGCTAAAGCGGAGTTATTGAACGCAGTTTTCCGAAATTCCTTCACCAGGGAAGACGAATGGAATATTCCAGAATTTGAAACACGAATAGCTACTAGCATGAGTTTCTTAGAAGTAGATACCTTAGGTGTTGCGAAGCAACTCAAACCGCTTGATACGGGCAAATCTTCAGGTCCAGATTGTATACCGATTAGGTTCCTTTCAGATTACGTTGATACAATAGCTCCCTACTCAGCACTCATATTCAACCGCTCGCTCACCGATAGATCTGTACCTACAGATTGGAAAGTTGCGCAGGTCGCACCAGTGTTTAAGATGGGTAGTAGGAGTAATCCATCTATCTACAGACCTATATCATTGACGTAGGTTTGGAGTAGAGTTTTGGAGCTTATACTGTATTGAAACATTATGAATCACCTCGTAGGGAACGATACGTAATCAGCATGGTTTCAGAAAACATCGCTCTTGTACAACGCAGCTAGGTCTTTATTCGCACGAAGTAATAGCCGCTATCGATAGGGGATCTGAAGTTGATTCCGTATTTCTAGATTTCCGGAAAGCTTTTGACACCGTTCGTCACAAGCGACTTCTAATCAAGCTGCGGGCCTATGGGGTATCGTCTCAGTTGTGCGACTGGATTCGTGATTTCCTGTCAGGAAGGTCGCAGTTCGTAGTAATAGACGGCAAATCATCGCGTAAAACTGAAGTGATATCAGGTGTTCCTCAGGGAAGCGTGGTGGGACCTCTGCTGTTCCTGATCTATGTAAATGACCTGGGTGACAATCTGAGCAGTTCTCTTAGGTTGTTCGCAGATGACACTGTAATTTACCGTCTAGTAAGGTCATCCGAAGACCAGTATCAGTTGCAAAGTGATTTAGAAGAGATTGCTGTGTGGTGTGGCAGGTGGCAGTTGACGCTAAATAACGAAAAGTGTGAGGTGATCCACATGAGTTCCAAAAGAAATCTGTTGGAATTCGATTACTTGATAAATAGTGCAATTCTCAACGCTGTCAATTCAACTAAGTACCTGCGTGTTAAAACTACGAACAACTTCAGTTGGAAAGACCACATAGATAATATTGTGGGGAAGGCGAGCCAAAGGTTGCGTTTATTGGCAGGACACTTAGAAGATGCAACGAGTCCACTAAAGAGACAGCTTACACTACACTCATTCGTCCTCTGTTAGAATATTGCTGCGCGATGTGGGATCCTTACCAGGTGGGATTAACGGAGGACATCGAAGGGGTGCAAAGAAGGGCAGCTCGTTTTGTATTACCACGTAATAGGAGAGAGAGTGTGGCAGATATGATACGCGAGTTGGGATGGAAGTCATTAAAGCAAAGACGTTTTTCGTCGCGGCGAGATCTATTTACGAAATTTCAGTCACCAACTTTCTCTTCCGAATGCGAAAATATTTTGTTGAGCCCAACCTACATAGGTAGGAATGATCATCAAAATAAAATAAGAGAAATCAGAGCTCGAACAGAAAGGTTTAGGTGTTCGTTTTTCCCGCGCGCTGTGCGGGAGTGGAATGGTAGAGAAATAGTATGATTGTGGTTCGATGAACCCTCTGTCAAGCACTTAAATGTGAATTGCAGAGTTGTCATGTAGATGTAGAAGTAGCTGGAACAGTTATACATGGGAAAATACTTAATCACAGGTGTACACGCATTTCCTTCTATTAGTTGAGCATAAAGATGCTACAAATTTGAAATGCAAACCAGAAAGCTAACAAAACCAGTTTTCCGGTTTGAATGAACGATTCGTTCACGAGTATCTTTCAGTTTTAGTGAAAGTAAGTACTGGTTCACAGCAGTGAGGAATTTGTTGACTTTTTCGTAGTTAGCAACAATTATTGATTCGTGTCCCCCGAGTCTTTCCTGACGGCATACATGAATAAAACGTTCTCGGTTTTCTAGCCGCATCAATTCGATTTAAATCCTCGAGCTTTCGATGGCCATCTTCGTCAGGAGTTCACTGACTGCCGGGGCTGCTATGGAGCTGAGTGTGTATCCCTGGTCTCTGTTGAAAATGTTGTTGTTTAAACAAATCTCGGCCGCTTCCTTTACAACGGAGTCCCAATATGTAGACGCATTTTCGAACTGTATTTTATGTCCGTTTCCTAGGCAATGCTTCGCTAATGCAACTTGTCAAGCTCCCTTTGTTTTATATGGCGCTTGTGCTCAGTACAACGCTCCGCAACCGTGCGAATTGTTTGCCCAATGTACATGCTGCCACATTCACAGGGTACACCATATACACCGGACACTCGAAGAGCAGTGTCGTCCTTAACAGGGTGCAACATGTATCTTGGGGGCGGGTCGGAACACTGGTCTTAGTTCATGTTTCTTCAGCAGACGCCTTAACTTACTTTTAGTTGCTCCACAGTATGGCAGGAATACAGTCCCTTTGGCCTCTTCTAATGATTCACCAGGTGTCTTCCGTTGGTGACCCTTGAAAGCGTTAGCGATGTCTCTTTTGCTGTATCCATTTTCCCCGAAAACACTTTTTAAGTTCTGCAATTCAGACTGTAGGTGGTCGTCGTCAGAGATAATCTTGGCTCTATGAATTAACGTGTTCAGAACAGCTGTCTTGTGTACAGCGTGGTGGAAACTATTGGCGTTCAAGTACCGATCAGTGTGTGTAGGTTTCCGGTACACTGAATGACCTTCCGCTCAACCAAAACATCCAAGAATGGTAGTTTGCCGTGCTTCGCCATCTCGACAGTAAATTTAATGTTGGAATTGACATCATTCATATGGTCGACGAACTGCTGTAGTGTATCTTCACCATGAGGCCATATCAGGGAGGTGTCATCAACGTATCGTAGAAAGCAAGATGGCCGTAATGTCGCAGTTTGCAGAGCCTGCTCCTCAAAGTGCTCCATGAAGAAATTTGCGACTGCTGGAGACAGTGGTAATCCAATGGCTTTGCCGTCCGTCATCTCATAATATTCATCGCAGTACAAAAAGTACGTTGTCGTTAGGGCGTGACGGAACAACTTAGTGATTCCAGACGGAAAATGTTGGGCCATAAGATCCAGCGAATCTTGTATTGGCACCCTCGTAAAAAGTGACACAACGTCCAGGCTAACCATTAGGTTGTTTGGGCCTACCTTCATTCTCTTGAGTTTCTCAACAAATTTCTGCAAGTTGACAACATGGTGTTCACAATGTCCCAATTTTGGTGCTAATAATCCTGCCAGATGTTTAGCAAGTCTGTAGGTGGGTGAACTGATTGTAATAACAATGGGCCTCAGAGGAACTCTTTCCTTGTGTATCTTCGGTAATCCATAAAGCCTGCGAGGTCTGGCGGCACGAGGCGTTAATTTCTTCTTCACTTCATCTGGTAAGCCAGAATCCTTCAGTAACTTTCCTGTCTTTCTGACAATGGCATGTGTGGGATCACGACTCAGCTTGCAGTACCTGGCGTCTTCTAATAAATGTAGCGTCTTCAGATGGTAGTCTGCAGAGTTCAGAACCACGGTGGCATTCTCTTTGTCGGCTGGCAAGACAATCAAGTCTTCATTCTCACGTAATAACCGTAAGCAACGTCGTTCCTACTGGCTAATATTAGATTTTGGTGGCTTAGCGTTTGCCAGGATATGGCTGGTAATTAGCCTGACGTTCTCACCTGCATCTTGCGAAAGATTCCTAATGCACTGCTCTATTCCACTAATTATATCCAATATTGGCAAACGTCGTGGAGCTGGAGAAACGAAGAGGCCTTTACTCAGCGCTGATATAGAGCCTTCGTCTAGTTCTTGGTTGGTAAGGTTAACAACCGTTGCCAATATTGGTGGCGCAGATGGCCATCGAAAGCTCGAGGATTTTATTCGAATTGACGCGGCTGGAAAATCGAGAACGTTTTATTCAATTATTGATTGCTTCCAGTTGCTTTGAACCATGCTCCTCGAATTCATTATTTTAGAAAGGCTATTCATTACTCTAATAAATTTTGCAGTAGCACTGCAATTAACAAAAGCTGGAAATCCTAAGGAAGATGGTTCCTTCAGGGTATCAGCTAAAGAATCACAAAAAGCTGAGTAGCTAGTGACACTTGCATCTTAGTCTTGAACCAGTTAATATGACATGTGCGTAACCTATTGGCTAAATAAATGCTCTCACTTTCCTTGAGTATATATAGTTCTTCACTGTAACTCCAAGAAATTATGTTCCCATCAGAATCAATTAATTCCTTCTTATCGCCGAAAGTATTTCTCAACAACTTAAGTACATGAGATGGATCAAGGAAAAGGGAGACAGGATTGTGTATATCAGTAACATTAAAAGTGCTGCATAAAGTTAATGGGTCTAGAGGAATACCAAGAGAAGTGCCCATGGCAAGATTTAACGAAGCACCATCACCCCTCCAAGTTGCAACATTGACTCCTGCAGAATCTGCAAGAACAATGCATCTCCTCACCAAGTTCGCTCTTTGAGCTCCATTCATGCTTGCAATTAAAGAGTATTCAACAGCCAGAAACTGCTATTTATGCCCACAAGGATGCATGAAAACCATTACGCCTTTTGTTAACGTTAAACAATCTGTTTTAATAGCAGAGCCCAAGTCAACATAGCCAAAGTATTTAGGGCCATCAAGTCCCACATGCTGCCTTATTGCCATGTCATCCGTTATCAGACTACAAAGAACCGGGTAGTCTGAACTTCTTGAGGCAGCTTTCCCTCTCAAAACTTCAAATGCCTCACTTGTGAAAACAGATAATCCATCCACAGTTTGATGCCAGTTACTTATTATTAGAGGATGTGGCAAGCAAGTATCAAATGTGGCCCTGACGTAATCATAAGCTCTCAGCGAATAAAAGTTAAGCGTTAAAGTAAAAGGCCTCAAAGCTGCATCATATTTTCTAGGAATAACTGAGGCTGTAGTTTTTGCAAATTAATTGACGTGACAACAATTGTTCACTTATTCCTGATACACTTTTCCAGCACTGAAACACTTTCTTCATGAATACAGTCATTGTTTTACAGTGCCTTCATTACATAATTCAAATTAGTATTTTACTTCTTGAGGTGACCACCTTTTGTTCTTTTTTCTTTCTTTTTTGCTGAAAAAATTTTAGTTTCTTACAGTACTGTTTGTTTTCTTCACACACAGTGTGCAATTTTTTCTTCAGATAAGCAATAGGGTCATCATGCGGCGTGTGTGTGTGTGTGTGTGTGTGTGTGTGTGTGTGTGTGTGTGTGTGTGTGTGTGTAAATTCAAAAGTTACACGTGTGACAAAAATTTTTATTTCCAAAAATTATCATCTCTGGAGCAGTGGAGCCCTGTATCTATTCTCTGCTTCATTGATTGATTGAATGGTTGTCCCTTTGCTTCACAGATCCGTAAGTATTCTGGACCCACCCTTCTTTCCTCTTCCCACACCCAATGATCTCCGCTGCCACTCTGATGATATAAACTAAAAACTGACTATCTACCTCCCCTCCCCCTTACCGTAAATATTGCACACGAGTAGCAGGTAAGACTTAAGGCAGGCTTTATTATTCAACCAAAGAGATCCACAGGAGAAAAGAGTTGGGAACCACTGCACTACTTGTTTAATATTGACTGTAAAAGCTATTCTCTTGAGAACTTGTTGATAGTTCACTCAACTCTTCATCATGTTTTACGAACAGGAAACCTGCAACATTAGAACATTTGCTAAAGTGTACAGTATGTATTCAGCAGGCTAAGCTCGAGTACTACAGTCTGAAACTGTAATGATTTTGGCATACAATAGAGTTATGTTGTTTATAATACTACCGGTAGACATCAACGTCTATTTTCACGTTATGACAGATTTTGGAGAAACATAGGGTAAAATAAAAAAATATAGGATTAATTTTCATAGATCTAGAAAAAGCGTGTGATACTGTTCCAAGAAAATTACTTTGGAGCACACGACATATGGCAAACATAAACCCTTCCTTGATTAAAATAATACAACAGATGTATGGTAAAGATAACTTTTGCCAAGTGAAAGTTGGTAATAAACTTTCACAGAAATTTAGAACAAGCAAAGGCCTTTTACAGGGCTGTTCCATGTCACCATCATTATTTAAAACCTATATAGATATTAGCCTTAGAACATGGTCTCGTAAATGAAATAGTATTTGATTAAAAATAAGAGATGGAGTTACCTACATCATTTATTCCTTGCTGACGATCAAGTAGTCGTAGCACAAGATGGGGAGGATGCTACCTATATGTGCAATCAATTAGCAGCAGCATATAAAACTTGGGGTTTGAAGATTAATTACCAAAAACCAGAATACTTGACTAATGATTCAGATGAGCTATATATTGAAGGAAAGAAAATCAAAAAGATAAACACTTTCTGTTATCTGGGATCCATTTTAGAAATCGAGGGAAAATCAGAGTCAGAAATCAATAAAAGAATTAGTAGCGGACGTAAGGTCATTTCGATGCTTAACTCAGTCTTATGGAGCAGGAATGTAATGAGCAGAACTAAAAAAATTAATATACAAATCCATATTAGAGAGTGTCGTTCTGTATGGAACGGAGACGTGGACAATTAATCTGAAGCACATTCTACATCTACATTTACGTGATTACTCTGCTATTCACAATAAAGTGCCTGGCAGAGGGTTCAATGAACTGCCTTCAAGCTGTCTCTCTACCGTTCCACTCTCGAACGCCACGCGGGAAAAACGAGCACTTCAATTTTTCTGTGCGAGCCCTGATTTCTCTTACTTTATCGTGATGATCACATCTCCCTATGTAGGTGGGTGCCAACAGAATGTTTTCGCAATCAGAGGAGAAAACTGGTGATTGAAATTTCATGAGAAGATCCAGTCGCAACGAAAAACGCCTTTGTTTTAATGATTGCCACTCCAATTCACGTATCATGTCTGCTACACTATCTCCCCTATTTCACGATAATACAAAACGAGCTGCCCTTCTTTGTACTTTTTCGATGTCATCCGTCAGTCCCACCTGATGCAGATCCCACACCGCACAGCAATACTCCAGAATAGGGCGGACAAGCGTGGTGTAAGCATTCTCTTTAGTAGACCTATTGCACCTTCTAAGTGTTCTGCCAATGAATCGCAGTCTTTGGTTTGCTCTACCCACAATATTATCTATGTGATCGTTCCAGTTTAAGTTATTTGCAATTGTAATCCCTAAGTATTTAGTTGAATTTACAGCCTTTAGATTTGTGTGATTTATCGCGTAATCGAAATTTACCTGATTTCTTTTAGTACTCATGTGAATAACTTATTCAGGGTCAGTTGCCACTTTTCGTACCATACATATATCTTATCTAAATCATTTTGATCATCTGATGACTTTACAAGATGGTAAATGACAGCATCATCTACAAACAATCTAACACCGCTACTCAGATTGTCTCTTATGTCGTTAATATAGATCAAGAATAATAGAGGGCCTATGACACTTCTGTTTTACTCGATGACTTTCCGTCTATTACTACGAACTGTGACCTTTCTGACAGGAAATCACGAATCCAGTCGCACAACTGAGGCGATACTCCGTAGGCACGCAGTTTGGTTAGAAGACGCTTGTGAGGAACGGTGTCGAAAGCCTTCTGAAAATCTAGAAATGTGGGATCAATTTGATAGTCCCTGTCGATAGCACTTACTACTTCATGAGTGTAAAGAGCTAGTTGTGTTTCACAAGAACGATATTTTCTGAACCCGGCTGACTATGTGGCAATAAATCGTTTTCTTCGAGGTACTGCATAATGTTCGAATACAGTATATGTTCCAAAACCCTACTGCAAATCGACATTAGTTATATAGGCCTGTAACTCAGTGGATTAATCCTACTTCCCGTTATGGGTATTGGTGTGACTTGAGCAATTTTCCAGTCTGTAGGTACGAATCTTTTTGTGAGCGAGTGATTGTATATAATTACTTAATATGGAGCTATTTTTTCAGCATACTCTGAGAGGAACCAGACTGGTATACAATTTGGATCGTAGGCCTTGCCTTTATTAAGTGATTTAAGGTACTTCGTTACACCGAGGATATCTACTTCTACGTTTCTCATCTTGGCAGTTGTTCTTGATTGGAATTCAGGAATATTTACTTCGTCTACTTTGGTGAAGTAGTTTCGGAGAACAGTGTTTAATAACTGTCATCAGTGACTTCACTGTTGTTGCGCAGTGAAGGTATTGATTGCATCTTGCCATGGTGTGTTTTATGTATAACAAGAATCTCTTTGGGTTTTCTGCCAGATTTCGAGACAGAATTTCGTTGTGGAAATTATTAAAAGCATCTTGCATTAAAGTACGCGCCATATTTCGAACTTCTGTAAAACTTTGCCAATCTAGGGGATTTTGCGTTCTTTTAAATTTGGCATGATTTTTTCGTTACTTCTACAACAACGATCTGACACGTTTTGTGTACCATGGGGGATCAGTACCATCACTTATTAATTTATGTGGTATATATCTCTCAATTGCTGTCGATACTATCTCTTTGAAAACATTCCACAACTTTTCTACACTTACATGATCAGATCGGAAAGAGTGAAGACTGTCTCTTAAAAAGGCGTTAAGAGCATTTTTATCATCTTTTTTAAATGGATATGCTTTGCGTTTCTTTTTAATGGTTGTAGGTGTTACGGTATTCAGCCTAGCAGCGACTGCCTTGTGCTCTCTAATCCCTGTATTCGTCACAATACTCACTATTTGTGCAGGATTATTTGTTGCTAGAAGTTCAAGTATGCTTTCGTAACCATTTACGCTTCGAGTGGGCTCATGAACTAATTGTTCAAAATAATTTTCTGAGAAAGCATTCAGTACAATTTCGAATGACGTTTTATGCCTGCCGCCGGCTGTAAACGTATAATTTTTCCAGCATATCGAACGTAGATTGAAGACACCACCGACTATAATTGTATGAGCTGGATACTTATTTGAAATGACACTCAAGTTTTCTTTGAACTGTCCAGCAACTATACCTTCTGAGTCGGGGGGTCGGTAAAACGATGCAATTAGTGGCTTAGTCCGATTGTCAGGTATAAGCTCTACCATACTATTTCACACGAACTATCTACTTCAATTTCGCTACAAGGGAAACTACCTCTCATAGCAATAAATACTCCATCACCAACAGTATTAAATCTATCCTTTCTGAACACTGTTAGTTCGTTTGAAAAAATTTTGGCTGAACTTATTTCCGGCGTTAGCCAGCTCTCTGTACCTACAACTGTTTGAGCTTCAGTGCTTTCTATTAGGGCTTGGAGCTCTGGTTGTTTCCCAACACAGCTACGACAATTTACAACTACAATACCAATCGTTTCTACAGCTTCCTTACTGTGTTTTACCTGCCCACTTTTAGACCTAAAAAACCGCCCAGTCCCTTCCACACAGCCCCCACTACCCGTGTAGCCGCCCCCTGTGTGTAGTGGACTTCTATTAAGTGAAACCCGGAAACCCACCACCCGATGGCGGAAGACAAGGAATGTGCAGCCTACACGGTCGCAGAACCGCCCGAGCCTCTTATTCAGACCCTCCACTCGGCTCTGCACCAAAGCACCACAGTCGGTTCTATTGACGATGCTGCACATGGTAAGCTCCGCCTTATTCTCGGAAGCAAGACTGGTAGTCTTTACCATTTCCGCTAGCCGCCCGAAACCAAATAGAATCTGCTCCAATCCAAAGGAACGCATGTCTTTGGTACCGACATGAGCCACCCCGTGCAGTTGGCTGCAAGCTGTACAAGCTCTAGAGATGGACTACTGGAGAAGATCGGCAAGAATCTCCAGGAAAGAGAAGATAAGGAACACCGAAGTAATAAGGAGAATAGAAATAAAAGAAAGGATATATGACGTAGTGGATAGGAAGAATTTACAGTGGTACGGTCATGTACGATGAATGGAGGAAGCCAGAATACCAAAATTGATACGGGAATGGGAACCGGAGGGGAGAAGAAGAAGAGGACGACCTGTGGCCACCTGGCTCCAAAATGTACAGCACACAGTGAAGAGAATGGGCGCCGAGGAGGGGGACACACAAGATTGACACAGCTGGAGGAATGTCTTGAAAATATAGTTTAAGAACGTTTATTCTATGTACAGTAATTTCCGAGTAAATTGTTATGTGCGAGATAAGTATTTGTAATGGGGAAAAGCTCAAAATAAAAAAAGACATCAACGTGATACCAAAAATAGTTTACTGTCTTGTTGGAGTACTAACACCTCATATAGAGAGTGATTGGTAGTTGTATAATTACTGAGAACGATTTTTTGCAACTACTACAACATTATAGTAACACACCTGTTTTGTATAGCTATTCTGAGCAATAAATCTCAAACTAGAACCATTCAGTACAGATAACAGGATGCTGGCAGAAATCTGCACTACCAGGCAGTTTCTGATGGCATTAGCAGGTATCGTCGTGTATCACACGAAATTAACTATTAAATGAAGTGAAAATAATCATGGCAGCCCACATATGTTGCTATAAACAAAGCGTGTCTGTACTAGTCGCCTCGTCACAATATGCGTAACAAAACAGTAACAGGAATACTTTTGGCGGCTTTACGTAGCCTACCCACGCTAAAGACACCAATCCAGTCTCAGCAGCCCACGCAAATAACTTTCGAAATAGTTACCTTGTTAATTTGACAATAATACAGACATTCTGCGAACAATGACTATATACGTAGTTTTTCCAAGAAGCATAAAAACTTTGTAACACAATAATTGACTCAGAGCACAGCAGTCAGGTTTACAAAACAATCATACCCTGAGTTATGACTTTTAAATAAATGATCGCTTATTGGTTGTAATATTCGCTCGACGGATTGTCTCAAACGTAAGCAATGTAGCAAAATTGTACACATGGAACCACACTCTCAGCAAATTGTGTAGCATAAATATGTATCACGCACTTAAAAACTACAGTCATGTACGAAATATCTAGTGTGACTTACACTCAGTAGGTAAAAGGGAAACTGACAAAACGCACCGCACGGCGCCGTCTCCGAGTCGAACATTTGATAGCGACGTTCCATCAATGTCAGCTTCTCGGAAATGCTCTGAACGTATTCTATTGTATTTTGTCGGTTCCCAGCCTTTTCGCCGCAATGCCTTGATCCACAAACTTCTCCTTACAGCGTCCTGTGGGAAACTACGTATCGTAAACATAAAAGTTTGAAGGCAATTACGGAAGCACACAGTCCTTATTTAAATCAGAATCCGTAGGCAACACAAGTAACCAGTCGTACAATATTATTTTAATTAACAACACAGCAGTGGGTACGCGCTACACAGAATGTTTTGGTGTAAAAGAAAACTGCATCTACATCTACAGGGACACACTGCAAATCACATTTTAGTGCATGGCAGAGGGTGCATCGAACCACCTTCACAATTCTCTATTATTCCAATCTCGTATAGCACGCGGAAAGAACGAACACCTATATCTTTCCGTACGAGTTCTGATTTCCCTTATTTTATCGTTGTGATCGTTTATCACTATGTAGGTCGGTATCAACAAAATATTTTCGCATTCACAGGAGAAAGTTGGTGATTGTAATTTCGTGAGAAGGTTTCGTCACAGCGAAAAACGCCTTTGTTTTAATGATGTCCAGCCCAAATCCTGTATCATTCCAGTGACACTCTCTCCCCTATTTCGCGATAGTACAAACGTGCTGCCCTTTGAACTTTTTCGATGCACTCCGTCAGTCCTACATGGTAAGGATCCCACATCGTGCAGCAGTATTCTAAAAAGAGGACGGACAAAGCGTTGTGTAGGCAGTCTCCTTAGAAGATCTGTTACATTTTCTAAGTGTCCAGCCAATAAAACGCAGTCTTTGCTTAGCCTTTCCCACAGCATTTTCTATGCGTACCTTCCAATTTAAGTTGCTCGTAATTCTAACTCTTAGATATTTAGTTGAATTTACGGCCTTTAGATTTGACTTACCATGTAACCGACGTTTAACGGATTCCTTTTAGCACTCATGTGGATAACCTCAGAATTTTCGTTATATAGGGTCAACTGCCAATTTTCGCAGCATACAGATATATTTTCTGAATCGTTTTGCAATTTATTTTGATATTCTGATGACTTTACTAGTCGATAAACGACAGCGTCGTCTGGAAACAACCTAACACGGTTGCTCTCCCGAATAGTTATATAGATAAACAACAGCAGAGGGCCTATAACACTACCTTGGGGAACGACAGAAGTCACATCTGTTTTAATCGATTACTTTCCGTCAATTACTACCTATCTGACAGGAAATCACGAATCCAGTCACATAACTTCAATACGCAGGCAACTTCACTACAAGCTGCCCGTATGGTACAGTGTCAAAGGGCTTCCGGAAATTCAGAATCAATCTGAAATCCCTTGCCAGTAAAAGTCAACACTTCATGCGAATAAAGAGCTAGTTGTTTTTCACAAGAACAATGTTTTCTAAATCCATGATGACTGTGTATCAATAGACCGTTTTCTTCTAGGTAATTCATAACGTTTGAACACAATATATGTTCCAGAATCCTGATGCATATCGATGTTAATGAGGTGGGCCTGTAATTAGTAGACTATTCTTACTACCTTTCTTGAATGTTAGTGTGACCTGTGCAACTTTCCAGTCATTGAGTACGGAACTTTCGTCGAGCGAACGGTGTATACGATTGTTAAATTTGAAGCTATTGCATCACCATACTCAGAAAGGAATCTAACTGGTACGCAGCCTGGACCAGAAGACTTGCTTTTATTAAGTGATTTAAGCTGCTTCACTATTCCGACGATGTTTACTTTTACAGTACTCATGTTGGCAGCTGGTCTTGATTCGAATTCTGGAATATTTACTTCGTCTTCCTTTGTGAAAGAATTTCGTAACGTTGTGTTTAGTAACTCTGCTTTCGCAGCACTGTCTTCGACTGTGTCTCCATTGCTATCGCGCATAGAAGGTATTGATTGTGTCTTGCCGGTAACATACTTCACATACGACCAGAATCGCTTTGAATTTTCTGACAGGTTTCGAGACAAAGTTTCGTTGTGGAAACTATAGAAGAATATCGCATTGAAGTTCGCGCTAAATTTCGAGCTTCTGTAAAAGATCGCCAATCTTGGGGATTTTGTGTCTCTCTAAATTTGACATGTTTGTTGCTTTGTTTCTACAACAGTGTTCTGACCCATTTTGTGTACCAAGGAGGATCAGCTTCGCCGTGTCTTAATTCATTTGGTATAAATATCTCAATTTCTGCCGATACTGTTTCTTTGAATTCAAGCCACATCTGGTCTACATTTATATTGTTAAATGACACAGTAGCTGGCTTCACTTTTCCGGTGTTAGGGCATCTCCATAGATTTTAACGTCGTTGTTGCAAGCAGTCCACGAAAGATACTGTACGGTAGTGTTGTGCACTGGGAATTATGCTTCATGCTTAACATTGCATCGAATGCTGATGTATCATTATCAATTACAGTGCAGAAAATTAGTTATACAAAAGTAACCTTTAATTACGAAAAGGGTAAATAACTTACAGAAATGTTTGATACACCAATGAATGCAATACGTGTTCAAGTTTTATTCTCGCCTAACACTCTTAGTTTCGGACGTTCCCGCTACATAGCATGTGCGAACGAGTTGTCGGAAAAGTCATCATGGAGTCGTATAAAGTCAGAGCGTGCGCAGTGTTGTTTACGATTTCTTGAATCCAAACCCGCTAATACAGTTCAGGGACCATTCAGGACTAAATACCGCAAGCCACCACTACAAAGACCAATTACACTGAAGCGCCAAAGAAATTGGTATGGCATTCAAATACAAATACTAAACAGGCAGAATACGGCCCTGCGGTCGACAAACCCTATATAAGACAAAAAGTGTCTGACGCAGTTGTTAGATCGGTTACTGCTGCTACAATGGCAGGTTATCAAGATTTAAGTGAGTTTGAAAGTGGTGTTGCCGGCCGGAGTGGCCGTGCGGTTCTAGGCGCTACAGTCTGTAGCCGAGCGACCGCTGCGGTCGCAGGTTCGAATCCTGCCTCGGGCATGGATGTGTGTGATGTCCTTAGGTTAGTTAGGTTTAATTAGTTCTAAGTTCTAGGCGACTGATGACCTCAGAAGTTAAGTCGCATAGTGCTCAGAGCGATTTGAACCATTTGAAAGTGGTGTTATCCCCGGCGTGCGAGCGATGGTACACAGCATCTCCGAAATAGTGATGAAGCGCGGATTTTCTCGTACGACGATTTCACGAGTGTACCGTGAATATCAGGAATCCCATAGAACATCAGATCTCCGACTTCGCTGCGGCTGGAAAAAGGTCATGCAAGAACGGGACCAACGACCACAGAGGAGAATATTCCAACGTGACAGAAGTGCAACACATCCGCAAATTGCTGCAGATTTCAATAGTGGAGCATCTGAATATGTCAACGTGCAAACCATTAAACCGAACATCATTGATATGGGTTTTCGGAGCCGAAGGCCCATTTGTCTACCCTTGATGACTGCTCACCACAAAGCTTTACGCCTCTTCTGCGACCGTTAACACCGACATTGGACTGTTGATGACTGGAAACATGTTGCCTGATCGGACTTGTCTCGTTCCAAATTGTATCGAGCGGATGGACGTGTACGGATATGGACACAACCTAATGAATCCATGGACCCTATATGTCAGCAGGTGACTGTTCAAGCTGGTGGAGGGGTTCGTGCAGTTGGAATAATACAGGACTCGCGATACATCTAGGTACGACTCTGACAGGTGATCACCTGCACCCATACAAGTCCACTGTGCAATCCGACGGATTTGGGCATTTCCAGCAGGACAATGCGACAGCCCACACATCCAGAATTGCTGCAGGTTGGTTTCAGAAACACACGTCTGAATTTAAACACTTCCACTGGACACCAGACGCCCCAGACGTGAACATTATTGAGTGTATCTTGGATGCCTTGCAACGTGCTATTCAGAAGAGATCACCGATCCCTCGTACTCTTAGTGATTTATGGACAACCCTGGAGGATTCATGGTATCAGTTCCCTCCAGCACTACTTAAGGCATTAGTCGAGTGCATGCCACGTTGTGTTGCGGCACTTCTGCGTGCTCGCGGGGCCCTACACAATATTAGGCAGGTGTACCAGTTTCTTTGGCTCTTCAGTGTATTGTTGATTGGTAAAATCGTATCAGCGAAATGGGCTTTGTCACATAGTATCCTGGGTCGGGTTCGGCCAGCTGCCTCTGAGGCACCAACTGAAAAAGTGCGGATGTCTTACTTCGTAGACAAGATAAAGTAACGACATGTACCAGCTTAGAACTGAATATGCCTAGTGTTACAGTGTCTAAGCTAATACGGAGACACCTGTCACTGAAACTCTACAAATAGGAACTGTTGCAAGCTTTAACAGAAAGGGACAAAAAAAGGTGAGTTTTTATAGAAATACTTAACAAAATGCAGACTGAAGATGATGTTGTTGTTGTGGTCTTCACTCCTGAGACTGGTTTGATGCAGCTCTCCAAGCTACTCTATCCTGTGCAAGCTCCTTCATCTCCCAGTACCTACTGCAGCCTACATCCTTCTGAATCTGCTTAGTGTATTCATCTGTTGGTCTTCCTCTACGATTTTTACCCTCCACGCTCCCCTCCAATACCAAATTGGTGATCCCTCGATGTCTCAGAACATGTCCTACCAACCGATCCCTTCTTCTCGTCAAGTTGTGCCACAAGCTCCTCTTCTCACCAATTCTACTCAATTCCTCCTCATTAGTTATGTGATCTACCCATCTAATCTTCAGCGTTCTTCTGTAGCACCACATTTCGAAAGCTTCTTCTGTAAACTATTTATCGTCCATGTTTCACTTCCATACATGGCTACACTCCATACAAATACTTTCAGAAACGACTTCCTGACATTGAAATCTATACTCGATGATAACCAATTTTTCTTCTTCAGAAACTCTTTCCTTGCCATTGCCAGCCTACATTTTATATCCTCTATAATTCGACCATCATCAGTTATTTTGCTCCCCAAACGGCAAAACTCCTTTACTACTTTAAGTGTTTCATTTCCTAATCTAATTCCCTCAGCATCACCCGACTTAATTCGACTACATTCCATTACCCTCGTTTTGCTTTTGTTGCTGTTCATCTTATACCCTCCATTCAAGACACTGTCCATTCCGTTCAACTGCTCTTCCAAGTCCTTTGCTGTCTCTGACAGAATTACAATGTCATCGGCGAACCTCCAAGTTTTTATTTCTTCTCCATGGATTTCAATACCTACTGCGAACTTTTCCTTTGTTTCCTTTATTGCTTGCTCAATATACAGATTGAATAACATCGGGGATAGGCTACAACCCTGTCTCACTCCCTTCCCAACTACTGCTTCCCTTTCATACCGCTCGACTCGTATTACTGCCATCTGCTTTCTGTACAAATTGTAAATAGCCTTTCGCTCCCTGTATTTTACCCCTGCCACCTTCAGAATTTGAAAGAGAGTATTCCAATCAACATTGTCAAAAGCTTTCTCTAAGTCTACAAATGCTAGAAACGTAGGTTTGCCTTTCCTTAATCTTCCTTCTAAGATAAGTCGTAAGGTCAGTAGTGCCTCACGTGTTCCAACATTTCTACGCAATCCAAACTGATCTTTCAAAAAATGGTTCAAATGGCTCTGAGCACTATGGGACTTAACATCTATGGTCATCAGTCCCCTAGAACTTAGAACTACTTAAACCTAACTAACCTAAGGACAGCACACAACACCCAGCCATCACGAGGCAGAGAAAATCCCTGACCCCGCCGGGAATCGAACCCGGGAACCCGGGCGTGGCAAGCGAGAACGCTACCGCACGACCACGAGATGCGGGCACTGATCTTTCCCGAGGTCGGCTTCTATCAGTATTTCCATTCGTCTGTAAAGAATTCGCGTTAGTATTTTGCAGCTGTGACTTATTAAACTGATAGTTCGGTAATTTTCACATCTGTCAACACCTGCTTTCTTTGGGATTGGAATTATTATATTCTTCTTGAAGTCTGAGGGTATTTCGCCTGTCTCATACATCTTGCTCACCAGATGGTACAGTTGTGTCAGGACTGGCTCTCCCAAGGCTGTCAGTAGTTCTAATGGAATATTGTCTACTCCCTGGGCCTTGTTTCGACTTAGGTCTTTCAGTGCTCTGTCAAACTCTTCACGCAGTATCATATCTCCCATTTCATCTTCATCTACATCCTCTTCCATTTCTACAATATTGTCCTTAAGTACATCACCCTTGAATGGACCTTCTATATACTCCTTCCACCTTTCTGCTTTCCTTCCTTTGCTTAGAACTGGGTTTCCATCAAAGCTCTTGATATTCATACAAGTGGTTCTCTTTTCTCCAAAGGTCTCTTTAATTTTCCTGTACACAGTATCTACACTCCTGGAAATGGAAAAAAGAACACATTGACACCGGTGTGTCAGACCCACCAAACTTGCTCCGGACACTGCGAGAGGGCTGTACAAGCAATGATCACACGCACGGCACAGCGAACACACCAGGAACCGCGGTGTTGGCCGTCGAATGGCGCTAGCTGCGCAGCATTTGTGCACCGCCGCCGTCAGTGTCAGCCAGTTTGCCGTGGCATACGGAGCTCCATTGCAGTCTTTAACACTGGTAGCATGCCGCGACAGCGTGGACGTGAACCGGATGTGCAGTTGACGGACTTTGAGCGAGGGCGTATAGTGGGCATGCGGGAGGCCGGGTGGACGTACCGCCGAATTGCTCAACACGTGGGGCGTGAGGTCTCCACAGTACATCGATGTTGTCGCCAGTGGTCGGCGGAAGGTGCACGTTCCCGTCGACCTGGGACCGGACCGCAGCGACGCACGGATGCACGCCAAGACCGTAGGACCCTACGCAGTGCCGTAGGGGACCGCACCGCCACTTCCCAGCAAATTAGGGACACTGTTGCTCCTGGGGTATCGGCGAGGACCATTCTCAACCGTCTCCATGAAGCTGGGCTACGGTCCCGCACACCGTTAGGCCGTCTTCCGCTCACGCCCCAACATCGTGCAGCCCGCCTCCAGTGGTGTCGCGACAGGCGTGAATGGAGGGACGAATGGAGACGTGTCGTCTTCAGCGATGTGAGTCGCTTCTGCCATGGTGCCAATGATGGTCGTACACGTGTTTGGCGCCGTGCAGGTGAGCGCCACAATCAGGACTGCATACGACCGAGGCACACAGGGCCAACACCCGGCATCATGGTGTGGGGAGCGATCTCCTACACTGGCCGTACACCACTGGTGATCGTCGAGGGGACACTGAATAGTGCACGGTACATCCAAACCGTCATCGAACCCATCGTTCTACCATTCCTAGACCGGCAAGGGAACTTGCTGTTCCAACAGGACAATGCACGTCCGCATGTATCCCGTGCCACCCAACGTGCTCTAGAAGGTGTAAGTCAACTACCCTGGCCAGCAAGATCTCCGGATCTGTCCCCCATTGAGCATGTTTGGGACTGGATGAAGCGTCGTCTCACGCGGTCTGCACGTCCAGCACGAACGCTGGTCCAACTGAGGCGCCAGGTGGAAATGGCATGGCAAGCCGTTCCACAGGACTACATCCAGCATCTCTACGATCGTCTCCATGGGAGAATAGCAGCCTGCATTGCTGCGAAAGGTGGATATACACTGTACTAGTGCCGACATTGTGCATGCTCGGTTGCCTGTGTCTATGTGCCTGTGGTTCTGTCAGTGTGATCATGTGATGTATCTGACCCCAGGAATGTGTCAATAAAGTTTCCCCTTCCTGGGACAATGAATTCACGGTGTTCTTATTTCAATTTCCAGGAGTGTATCTTACCCCTAGTGAGGTAAGCCTCTACATCCGTACATTTGTCCTCTAGCCATCCCTGCTTAGCCATTTTGCCCTTCCTGTCGATATCATTTTTGAGACGTTTGTGTTCCTTTTTGCCTGCTTCATTTACTTCATTTTTATATTTTTTCCTTTCATCAATTAAATTCAGTTTATTCTGTTACCCAAGGATTTCTACTAGCCCTCGTCTTTTTACCTATTTGAATCTCTGCTGCCTTCACTATTGCATCCCTCAAAGCTACCCATTCTTCTTCTACTGTATTTCTTTCCCCCATCCCTGTCAATTGTTCTCTTACGCTCTCCCTGAAACTCTGTACAACCTCTGGTTCTTTCAGTTTATCCAGGTCCCATCTCCTTAGATTCCCACCTTTTTGCAGTTTCTTCAGTTTTAATCTACAGTTCATATCCAATAGGTTGTGGTCAGAGTCCACATCTGGCCCTGGAAATGTCTTACAATTTAAAACCTGGTTCCTAAATCTCTGTCTTACCATTATATAATCTGAAACCTTCTAGTCTCCAGGGTTCTTCCATGTATACAACCTTCTTTCATGATTCTTGAACATGTGTTAGCTATGATTAAGTTATGCTCTGTGCAAAATTCTACCAGGCGGCTTCCTCTTTCATTTCTTAGCCCCAATCCATATTCACCTACTATGTTTCCTTCTCTCCCTTTTCATACTCCCGAATTCCAGTCACCCATGACTATTAAATTTTCGTCTCCCTTCACTACCTGAATAATTTCTTTTATCTCATCATACATTTCATCAATTTCTTCGTCATCTGCGGAGGTAGTTGGCATATAAACTTGTACTACAGTAGATGGCGTGGGCTTCGTGTCTATCTTGGCCACAATAATGCGTTCACTATGCTGTTTGTAGTAGCTTACCCGTACTCCTAATTTTTTATTCATTAGTAAACCTACTCCTGCATTACCCGTATTTGATTTTGTATTTATAACCCTGTATTCACCTGACCAAATGTCTTGTTCCTCCTGCCACCGAACTTCACTAATTCCCACTACATCTTACTTTTACCTATCCATTTCCCTTTTTAAATTTTCTAACCTACCTGCCCGATTAAGTGATCTGACATTCCACGCTTCGATCCGTAGAACGCCAGTTCTCTTTCTCCTGATAATGACGTCATCCTGAGTAGTCCCCGCCCGGAGATCCGAATGGGGGACTATTTTACCTCCGGAATATTTTACCCAAGAGGACGCCATCATCATCTAACAATACAGTAAGGCTGCATGCCTTCGGGAAATATTACGACTGTAGTTCCCCCTTGCTTTCAGCCGTTCGCAGTACATGAACAGCAAGGCGATTTTGGTTAGTGTTACTAGGCCAGATCAGTCAATCATCCAGACTGTTGCCCCTGCAACTACTGAAAAGGCTGCTGCCCCTCTTGAGGAACCACACGTTTGTCTGGCCTCTCAACAGATGCCCCTCCATTGTTGTTGCACCTACGGTACGGCTATCTGTACCGTTGAGGCACGCAAGCCTCCCCACCAACTGCAAGGTCCATGGTTAATGGGGGGGGGGGGGCTGATGATGATATTCGCAATAAAATCGTATTAAATGACGAAGCCACGTTCCATACCTGCGGTAAAATAAATTCCCATGAGATTCGGATACGAAGTGAACAGAAACCCTGTCACATTATTGAACGTGTACGGAACATGTTAAGGTAAAACTTTTGTGGCTGAATGTTGTAACAAGATTTATGGTCCCTTCTATTTTTGACGAGTCAACTCTGCTACCTGGATATGCTTGAAGACTATCTAATGTACCTATTACAATAGGCATTGCGGACACGTTTTCTTTTTCAGCAAGATGGCGTGCCACACATTATCATCGTGAAGTTGTCGAGTATCTCCGTAGGAATGTGCCGATTTGGATTGGACGTGGTGAAACAGTATCCTGGCCACCACCCTGACTTGATTTAACCCCAACGGACTTCTGTGTATGGGGTTACATTAAAGACACTGCCTTCATTCCTTCGCTTCCGGGAAAATCGACGAACTGCGACAAGGGATAACAGAGCAGTTGCCAGACATCAAGGCTTGCCTAATAGCATTTGGCACGAAACTGAACATGTGTCGTCTTACAAAATGTAGCAACATTGAACATTCGTAAACAAGACTTGATGGGATGCTGCATTCAGTGCTGTAGTGAACATTTCTGTAAGTTATTTACCTTTCTCACAATTAAAGCTAACTTTAATGTAATTTTTTACTACCACGCTGTACTTGTTTAGCACATCACGATGAAGGACTCGACAGACATTCCATCAAAATACATAAGGGCGAGTATTTGCATCTACACCTACGTGCATTCTCTGCAGATCTGCGGAGGGTTCATCTAACCACCTTCACGATTCTCTATTATTCCAATCTCGTATAGCGCGCGGAAAGAATGAACACCTATATCTTTCAGTACTAGCTCTGATTTCCCTCATTTTTTCGTGGTGATCGTTCCTCCCTAGGTAGGTCAGTGTCAACAAAATATTTTCGCATTCGTAGGAGAAAGTAATTGGAATTTCGTGAGAACTTTCCATCACAACGAAAAACGCCTTCGTTTTAATGATGTCCACCCCAAATCCTGTATCATTCCAGTGACACTCTCTCCCCTATTGCGCGATAATACAAAACATGATGCCCTTCTTTGAATTTTTTCGAAGTACTCCGTCAGTCCTTTCTGCTAAGGATGATACACCGCGCAGCAGTATTCTAAAAAGAGGACGGACAAGCGTAGTGTAGGTAGTCTCCTAAGTAGGTCTGTTACATTTTCAAAGTCTCCTGCCAATAAAACGCAGTCCGTTTTCTGCGTTCCTTCCAATTTAAGTTGTTCGTAATTATAATACCTAGGTATTAAGTTGAATTTACGGGTTTTAGATTTGACTGATTTATCGTGTAACCGAAGTTTAACGAGTTCCTTTTAGCACTCATGTGGATAACCTCGTACTTTTCGTTATTTAGGGCACACTACCGCCTTTCGCACCGTTCTGATATCTTTTTTAAATCGTTTTGTAGTTTGTTTTGATCTTCTGATGACTTTCTTAGTCAATAAACGACAGCGTCATCTGCAAACAACCGAAGACGGCTGCTCAGATTGCCTCCAAAATCGTTTACGTAGATAAGGAACAGCAAAAGGCCTATAACACTACCTTGGGGAACGCCAGAAATCTCTTCTGTTTTACTCGATGACTTTCCGTCAATTACTAATAACTGTGAACTCTCTGACAGGAAATCACAAATCGAGCCACATAACCGAGACTATATTCCACAAGCACGCAATTTCACTGAAAGCCGCTTGCGTGGTACAGTGTCAAAAGCCTTCAGGAAATCCAAAAATATGGCATCGATCTGAAATCCCTTGTAGTAATTATTAAATATAGCATTCGTCCCTATGTGCGCCTAATGTGCAGTAAATAACAACGGGAAATCCCTATACATGATTAACCTTTACTTCTTATAGAGGGTAATCAGAGATTAAAGTACTCATCTATTCGCCTACACATTGTTATTTATGTAAGATCGTGATTCAAACCCGAGTTCCTTGCTAGTCGGCAACAGTAAACTTAGTCAATTAGGCCATCCGAATACACGAACATTTATTAACGCGTTTTGTCTTCCTAATATTTCTCTTTGCACCAAAATAGTGCAAAACATGACAATAATATGGGACCGGAAACTTCCTGCATAATGGTTTCATGGGCCTAGTTCTAGTAACGAAATAAGTCACATACAGGAGTCACTCCAAAAGAAATGCACACTATTTTTGTAAAAATACAGTTTTCATTCTGCATGTGTGAAAGTTTTACAGTGTGTAGATACATGCTTCCCGCTTGTTTTCAAACTTAGTTCAACCTGTTCCCATGAGTGGCGCCGTCATAGCATGTCTTCAACATGGCTGATACACTTGACGTTCGTCAGAAGCAATGTGGTGTCATAGAATTCCTGTGCTGTGAAAACGACACAGTGAGAAACATCCACAAGAGGTTGAAAAAGGTGTATGGAGATGCTGCTGTCGATCGCAGTACAGGTAGTCGGTGGGCAAGCAGGTTATGCGATGAAAGCGGGCACGGCAGTATTGAGGCAGGCCTCGTACTGCATGCACTCCAGATAATGTGCAGAGAGTTAACGAATTGGTGACTGCTGACAGACGTATCACAGTGAACGAACTATCACGCTACGTTGGGATAGTGGAACGAAGTGAATACTGAAAGTGTTGGCGTCAAAAAAGGTTTGTGCCAGGTGGGTTCCCAGGATGTTGACAGTGGCTCACAAAGAAACAAGAAAAACGGTATGCAGCGAACTTTTGGAGCAGTACCAGAACGGTGGAGGTGAATTTCTTGGAAGAATTGTGACAGGTGATGAAACGTGGCTCCATCATTTTTCACCAGAAACGAAGAGGCAATCAATGGAGAGGCATCATGCAAATTCACCCAAGAAAAAAAAAATTCAAAACCACACCTTCTGCTGGAAAAGTTATGGTTATGGTGTTTTTCGATTCCGAAGAACTCTTGCTTGTGGACATCATACCAAGTGGAACCACCTTAAATTCTGATGCATATGTGGCGACACTGAAGAAACTTCCAGCTCGACTGAGTCGTGTTCGACCACATGGGAAAAAGCAGGATGTTTTGCTGTTGCGCGACGATGCACGGCCACATGTCAGTCAAGAAACCATGGAAGCGATCACAAAACTCGGTTAGACAACACTGAAACACCCGCCTTACAGTCCTGACGTGGCTCTGTGTGACTATCATCTCTTTGGGAAACTGACTCTCTTCGTGGAACAAGGTTTGAACATGATGACTCCCTTGTGCACGCTGCCAAACAGTGGCTCCAACAGGTTGGTCCAGAATTTTACCGTGCAGGTATACAGGCCCTGATTCCAAGATGGCGTAAGGCAGTAGAGAGGGATGTAAATTATGTGGAGAAATGAAAATATTGTTGCTAAAGGATGTATCTACGCACTGTAAAACTTCCAAACATGTAGAATAAAATATGGATTTCTTTAGGAGTGACCCTCGTACGTGAGTAAATATATATCCAGCAACATGTCGGAGCATTTAAAGGTTTGTGGTGTAACACTGTGTACTTAAAATTCTTATTCGGCGATTTATTCTACCCCACTAAAAAATATCTTCATTTATACAATGACTGAAAATTAGCGTTTTAGGTTGTTTTATAACTAATAGTGAAAGGTGTGTATTGTGATAAAACCCCACTAAAAAATATCTTCATTTATACAATGACTGAAAATTAGCGTTTTAGGTTGTTTTATAACTAATAGTGAAAGGTGTGTATTGTGATAAAAGTTGTGTATTGTGATAAGCAGTGATAGCTGAGTCCTGAATTTTTAAGCTATGATGTAGGTACAATAATTCATACGGTCTAGAAAACAATTTGGAAGTGCAATATGACAAGCAGTGCTTAATAGAAACACGCACAAATGCAATCAAGCGGAACTGAAAATGGGAATTCCATAGCTACTATTTTAATACTAAGCAGTTAGTAGTAATTCATGAGGAAAGTGATTAAGAATTGAACAAGTCTTTGCTTTCTACTTATAATGTCCAGTTGTGCTAATGAGGAAGTATCCTCAGTTTTGTAATCATTTACTTTAAGTACGAAGTACTAAGTCAGCTATCAGAATCAACATATAATTTACAGATGTCACTGCTCCCTCATGCCACAGTAATACGTCAGATCACAATGCAGGCCGTTTAGCTGGCAGAGACTGTCGAATCAGCATTCGTCAACATACCTTGTCCGCATCTGTAACACAATAGCACGCAAAGAGAAGCTATTTGTTAATAATAACTGGACTACAACTCATTATATGGTTTCTGATGTATCAAAATACTCATGGACCGTAAGAAGAATCCTCGATAGAGAATAAGACAGCAGCCATGCATCGTGGCACTATCGTATACAGGATGAGTCTCCTAACGTTACCGCTGAATATATTTCGTAAACCACATCAAATACTGACGAACCGATTCCATAGACCGAACGTGAGGAGAGGGGCTAGTGTAATTATTTACTACAAACCATACAAAAATGCACGGAAGTATGTTTTTTAACACAAACCTACGTTTTTTTAAATGGAACCCCGTTAGTTTTGTTAGCACATCTGAACATATAAACAAATACGTAATCAGTGCCGTCTGTTGCATTGTAAAATGTTAATTACATCCGGAGATATTGTAACCTAAAGTTGACGCTTGAAACCTCCGACGTTCAGTTGCGTGTTGTAACAGCTGCAACATACATCGCGTTTCTACAGAATGATCTGCCAACGTTGCTCGAAAATGTCCCACTGGAAACGCGTCGACGTTTGTGGTATCAGCATGATGGTGCACCTGCACATTCCTCAATTAACACTAGGCTGACCCTTGACGGGATGTTCGACGGGCGTTTCATAGGACGTGGAGGACGCATAAATTGGCCAGCCCGTTCTCCTGATCTTACACCTCTGGACTTCTTTCTGTGGGGTACGTTAAAGGAGAATGTGTACCGTGATGTGCCTACAACCCCAGAGAATATGAAACAACGTATTGTGGCAGCCTGCGGCGACATTACACCAGATGTACTGCGGCGTGTGCGACAGTCATTACGCCATAGATTGCAATTGTGTGCAGCAAATGATGGCCACCACATTGAACATCTATTGGCCTGACATGTCGGGACACACTCTATTCCACTCCGTAATTGAAAACGGAAACCACGTGTGTACGTGTACCTCACCCCTCATGGTAATGTACATGTGCGTTAGTGAAAAAGACCAATAAAAAGGTGTTAGCATGTGGACGTAATGTGCTGTTCCAGTCTCTTCTGTACCTAAGGTCCATCACCGTTCCCTTTGGATCCCTACGTAATTCGGTGCTCTCCGATACACACGATCGAACAGCGGAGGAGTGGTACTCAAGCGTCAACTTTAGGTTACAGTATCTCCGGATGTAATTAACATTTTACAATGCAACAAACGGCACTGATTACGTATTTGTTTATATGTTCAGATGTGCTAACAAAACTAACGGGGTTCCATTTAAAAAAACGTAGGTTTGTGTTAAAAACATACTTCCGTGCATTTTTTTATGGTTTGTATTAACCAATTACACTAGCCCCTCTCCTCACGTTCGGTCTGTGGAATCGATTCGTCAGTATTTGATGTGGTTTACAAAATATATCCAGCGGTAACGTTAGGTGCCTCACCCTGTATAAGTAACAAAAAATGACCGGTTTGGTTCGAAATTACTCATAAAGCAGTTAGCTAATAGGTACACTGTTCAGTCAGCGTAATGTGACCACTGTTCAAAAACCGAACGAGGTGGCGCAGCGTTTAGCACACCGGGCTCGCATTTAGGAGGACGACGGTTCAAACCCACGCCCAGCTATTCTGATTTAGGTTTTCTGTGATTTCCCTAAATCGCATCAGGCAAATGTCGGGATGATTCCTCTGAAAGGGCACGGCCGACTTCCTTCCCCAACCTTCCCTAATCTGTTGGGACCGATGACCTCGTTGTTTGTTCCCCTCCCCTGAATGAACCAACCAACCAACTTCTCAAAAGCCTGAACCACCATTTGCTGAGTAGAGCGCTGTAAGACATGCAAGAAGAGTCAATGAGGTTATGGAAGGTACCGAAAGGGACGTTGACCCATGCCGACTACAGTGCCATGGTCAACCGCTCTGGATTCCGCTGTAGACGAACCATGACATGAGAGACCTATCGAGGTGGCCCCACAGATTCTCGATTAGGTTTAAAATCAAGAAGTTTGGTGGCCATGGTAATATGGTAAGCTGATTCTGGTGCTCTTCGAGCCACGCACGTACACTTCAACTTGTGTGACAAAGTGCATTGTCCTGCTGGTAGATGCCATCCAGCCGAAAAAAACAAACTGCTTTTTGGGGTGAAATGGTCCCCAAGAATATATGCATACCTCTGTTGATTCAGTGTGCCTTTCAGAATGACACGATCATCCAGGCAGTGCCAAAAGACATTCCCCAGATCACTAAGCTCCTTCCTCCGCCACGGACCCTTTCACCGATTGTTGCAGTCTGCTTTCTTCCAGGTGTTTCAATCTGTACACACCAACACCCATCTGCCGAAAGGGGCACAAAACGTGATTCATAGGAAGAGACCATGTGTCGCCACTCAGTGGACTTCTACTTGTGGTGTGTATTGTGTATGAAACCAGGGACCTAGAAACGATGGAGAGGCTTCGTCCCACTATAGCCCTCAGTGGTTCACGACCCCACAACAGGCCACAGCAGTCCACCCACCCCTGCAGCCCCACACCGAACCCAGGGCTATTGTTCTGCTCGCACCCCCCACCCCCACCGATAGAACCCGCCTCCCTCCCCCCCCCCCTGCCCCTGAAACATCTCATACCAGACAAGTGTAACCCCATATTTTTGCACAGGGGAGAAATTATGGCGTACGCTTAAGTGGAGACAGTGTTTGTGCTCCAGTAGCCGACATAGTGTAACTGAGGCAGACTAAGGTGAACCAGCCCGTATTCGCCGAGGTAAATTTATTTATTTAATGGTATGGCTAGGGCCCCCCGTCGAGCAGGCCGTTTGCCGGGTGCCGGTCTGTCAGTTCGACGCCACTTCGATGACCTGCAGTCGAGGAGGATGATAGGATGATGATGTGGACAGTACAACACCCAGTCCCTGGGCGGAGATAATTCCCCGACCCAGCCGGGAATCGATCCTGGGCCCAGAGGATTGACAATCCGTCACGCTTACCATTCAGCTACCGGGGCAGACACCGAGGTAGATGGAAAACTGCCTTAAAAACCACAGGCTGGCCGGCACACCGGACCTCGACACTAACCCGCCGGCCGGATTCGTGCTGGGGACCGGCACGCTTTCCTGCTCGGGAAGCAGCGCGTTAGACCGCACGGCTAGCCGGGCGGGCTCTTCTTGTGGTACTGACATGCCATTTTCAGCCCTTGTCACCGATAAACAGCAGTCAACATTTGTGTATGAATCGGCCGCCTGCTGCGCAACATTTGCTGAACGGTCGTTGAGGAGACACTGTTGGTAGCCCCTTGTTCATTTGGATGGTCAGTTGCTCAATAGTTGCACGTCTCTTCATCCTTACTCATTTCTGCAGCCGTCGTTCATTCGTGTAATCGATGGTTCGCGTTGCACCACAGTTGCCTCGGCGCTGGTATTAGACAGCGCCATTTTGCCATGCGTGGTATATTTTAACCGAGGCAGCATTGGTATTGTTAACAAGCTTAGCCGTTTCGAAATAATACCACCCTTGGCCCGAAAGCCAACGACCATGTCCTTTAGGACATCACATAAACAGTACGACGTCTACTGCTCTGTTGTCCATGTCCGCCCGACAATATTTATATGTCCTCCAGTACTAGTGCTGCCACGTGCCGTGTGTGAGTTCTTGCACGTTGACGTCAGAAAAAGGCAGTAGTCACAACAATGTGGCTGGACCGTCTGTGTACTTGCATATTGTTTCCACTGAAAGGAACTGATTTACACACTCACATGGATCCTCCAATGCAGCGGATGTAAAATTCAGTTTCGCTGTAAGTAATTGGGACACTATATTCCCGGTACACGACTTTAAGCAAACAAATGAGTCTTTCATAACTTAGGAGGAGGTGATACTTTGAATCTACCGCACGACGGAGTAAAAATATAACGTTCGTCATTATATTCAGTTTCCATTTAATGAATTTTGAGCAACCTCTAAGTTTTCTTGTTTCCCGGGGGATGAATGTTGCGCGTGCCTAAACGCAGAGTCATCGCGATCAAATGAGACAGATACTTAGCCAGCACACACGTAAATGACGTAACCACTTCGCCTAAACTTCACCACATCAGGTAAATTAAATGACTTCATCCATTCCCATAATCGTTGTAGAATGTCCACACAAGCACAAATGTCTACAGACAAAACCAGTCTTTCATCCAAGTCGGAACACAGGACAGTACACTTCCAAATACGACCCCAGGAACTCGAATGGCGGATGTCCTTCCAAAGACGACCTCGTGGCTTCTTAACTTCGGGGGCTTCCCTTTCGGAGAAGGACAAATCACCTCAGTGACCACACAAATTGTCTGCTTAAAGAGCTCATATCGATCAATCGAAGATGAGAATAGCAGATGCGTGTAAAGTATTGCGAAGATATGTGTCACGAGCTACCAAAAGTAAAACGTAATGGGAGGTGAAGGAACTGTAAAATAAACCACTTTCAATAGTATAATTGCAATACAAAAAAGTTTCACAATTTTAAGTCTTTTCAATATATTGTACAAAAAATTCTTGACTGCCTTTTCGCATGACTACTCTCTGCAATACTAATGTTATGCTCTTGTGATTTTCGAAATGTATGTCACGACGGTCTCTCTTAGGCGAATGTGGGAGAAGCAACACTAAGGGAATAGCTTCGGGCAGACTAACCAGGATATAAACTGGTGGCTATTGAAATTGCACAGCGTTCTACCAGCAACAAACTGCATAAAGTGTATTACATGCTTGGATATGTAAATGACTATCTTTTCATCGCAATTCCACAAAGTAATTAGGCTTAGTAGTAATGCCTTCTGAATTCCGTATATAAGAAAAGATTATGAAGATTTTAAGCTATAAGGGGCAGTCAAATGAAAACCGAACACCTGCCACAACAGGACCAAGGAATAGTTCGATGCAAAAGTAATCACCACACGCTTTAAGGCATTTATCCAACTAGGAGACGAAACGATCAATCTCTGTTTCGTAGAAAGCAGTCGGTAGCTAACGGATCCACACCTGCTGCAACTCATCCATTTCCTCGTCGGACTGAAACCGACTTCCACACATGTCTTTATTCAGCTCGCCAAAGATGTGAAAATCACTTGGCAAAGATTGTAGGCTGTACGGTGGATGTAGCAGTGTTTCCGGACAAAACCGCTGGAGCGTAGCCTTAGTACCATTGGCAGAGTGGGGGTGGAAGTTATTACACAACGGGACGGTTTCGTCCGACGTATTCCAGGAGGTTTTGATTTTATCGCGTGTCTCAGATTCTGCAAAGTGTCTTGACATCGTTGCGCATTGATTGTGGTTCAGCGCTCGAGGAACTCGACGAGCAGAGGGCCTCTGCAGTCGAAGAAGATGGTCATCGTGACTTTACCGGAACTTGTGCGTACATCTTTGGATTCATTGGAGAGGGAGATGTGGGAAGCTTGCACCGTTGGCTTCTCCGTTGGCCATCAGGCTGTCGGAATGCTGTTGGAGGGAATTATCCTGTTGCACTATGATGCCCGCCCCACACTTCCAGTCGAACGTAACGAATTGGTCAGGAAACACCGCAGTATCCTCCGTACAGTGCAGATCCTTACTGTGTGATATTTAGCGTTGCCAACCTGGAGAAAGACGCGTGGATGTCGGTTTCGGTCGGATGAGGAGTTGCATGTATGGGTGTGGTTGTGTATCCGTTAACGGCCGACTGCATTCTACACTTGAAGTGTTGGCAGAAGAGCCAACACCGTGTTGCTAGAGGAGGCCGACATGCACGCTTTTAAGCTCACGTAGATTGACGTAAGGTCTGGAACAAGGTCAGAGAAATAAGACTAGCAAAACAGGAGGTAACTGGTAGAATACTTAATTTAATCCACAATAGGTGTACATCGCAATTGACGGTACATGTTATAACCTCAATATAAACTGGTAATGGCGCCTTGCTAGGTCGTAGCAAATGACGTAGCTGAAGGCTATGCTAATTATCGTCTCGGCAAATGAGAGCGTATTTGTCAGTGAACCTTTCCTAGCAAAGTCGGCTGTACAACTGGGGCGAGTGCTAGGAAGTCTCTCTAGACCTGCCACGTGGCGGCGCTCGGTCTGCAATCACTGACAGTGGCGACACGCGGGTCCGACGTATACTAATGGACCGCGGCCGATTTAAAGGCTACCACCTAGCAAGTGTGGTGTCTGGCGGTGACACCACAACACTCATGCGCATAAATTAAGGATAATTGCAGAATGTGGTGCTACAAAAAGTGGCACTAAACCAAACTGACGCTAATAGCATAGGCACGTAGGGAACATGGATCTGTAAGTCCACATCCGCAGCTCGTGGTCGTGCGGTAGCGTTCAAGCTTCCCGCGCCCGGGTTTCCGGGTTCGATTCCCGGCGGGGTCAGGGATTTTCTCTGCCTCGTGATGACTGGGTGTTGTGTGATGTCCTTAGGTTAGTTAGGTTTAAGAAGTTCAAAGTTCTAGGGGACTGATGACCATCGATGTTAAGTCCCATAGTGCTCAGAGCCATTTTTATTTTATTTCATTTTTTAAGTTGAGAAAACCGTCCCGAAATACATGTGCTACAAAACGACACTGTTTCCTTCGCATGTACCCCGACATCAGTATTGGATATGATCATGCACACGTACACAGGCCACACAATGGGTTGGCATATTCTGGATCAAGTGGTCGAGCAGCTGCTGGGTTATAGCCTTCCATTCTAGCACCAATGCCTGTCGGAGTTCCTGAAGTGTCATAGGGGTTTGAAGATCTGAAGCGATACGTCGAGCGAGAGAATCCTAGACGTGCTCGATGGGGTTTATGTCTGGAGAACAGGCAGGCTACTCTATTCGCCTGATATCTTCTGTTTCAAGGTACTCCTCCACAATGGCAGCTCGGTAGGGCCGTGCGTTATCATCCATCAGGAGGAAGGTGGGACCCACTGCACCCCTGAAAAGGCGGACATACTGGCGCAAAATGACGTCCCGATACAACTGCCCTGTTACAGTTCCTCTGTCAAAGTCATGCAGGGGTGTAGGTGCATCAATCACAATCCCGCCCCAAACCATCAAACCTCCACAGAGGTCCCTTTCAAGGACATTAAGGGGTGGGTATCTGGTTTCTGGTTCACGCCAGATGAAACCCGGCGAGAATCACTGTTCAGACTATACTTGGACTCGTCCGTGAACATAACCTGGGACCACTGTTCCAATGACCGTGTACTGTTTTCTTGATACCAGGCTTCTTTCCTGTGACCAAGGGTCAGTGGAATGCACCTTGCAGAACTCCGGGCGAATAAACCATGTCTGGAGACAACTGTTCCAGTGGCTGCGGTAAGGTCCCGAGCAAGGCTACCTGCAGTATTCCGCGGCCGTCTACGGGCACTGATGGTAATATATCGGTCTTCTTGTTGTGTTGCACACTGTGAACGTCTTGGACACGTTTCCTGTCTGCTGGAATCGTTGCCATAATCTTTAGATCACACTTTTTTGGCACACGGAGGGCCGGTGCTACGACCTGCTGTGTTTGACCAACCTCTAGACGCCCTAGTATTCTACTCCTCAGAACGTCATCAATATGCGTTCTTTGAACCATTTTGAACACAAAGTCACCATTAGCACGTCTGAAAACGTTTGTACACTTACTCGCTACACCGTACTCTGACATGCACCAACACACCTCTGCCTATGTGGACTCATGCCAGCGCCACCGTGTGACGACCGCTGGGCGAATGCACTGCATGGTCATACCCCGAGGTGATTTAAACCCGCAAACCGCCCACCAGAACGTTGTTTCATCATGTATCAGCATTATCCTTAATTTATGAACATGAGTGTACAAAACAGGAACCGATCGTCGCGTCTCCCAGTGTGGATTGCTTTTGAATGCAACCAGTCTATGGATCCGCTGTGGCGGGGTTACGGTTTGCATTTGACTTCCCCTCATACTTTCCAGCGTTAAAATTTCTACTTGTTACAGTAAAGATAAATGTTTCACTGCACGAATTCGAAATACTTCGGAAACCGACAACTACAGAGACATTAATGTATTGTGCTACAAAGTAATCCATAAAAAAGCATATTTTCAGGTAATAATACGGAGCATGTTAAGTCTTGAAATCGATGACGACGACATGAACAAAAACGTGCAGAGAGATGCGTGCCAACACCACTGGTCATGGAAGTGGTGGCACGCTGTCTTTCCAGGAGTGTCCCGGTTGTGTGTTCTACACCGCAGTGAACATGTGGGAGCTCCAAAGAGCACGAAGATTGCCGCATTTGATTCGCCATCGTCATATGGACCTGTCACCTGGCGAGGTGGTGTGGGGTGCAACTGATGTACAATACCATTACTTCTGATGCATTTAACAGGCTATTTGGAGGAGCAGGCGTTACATTTCTGACGTGTTAAGGCCGGCGGTGGCTGTGCCTTGTCTTCGAGGCGGCGGTCACGTCATCTGCTAACAGGTTAAAGCAAGTCTATGTGCTGCCCGGGCTCTTCTGACCTACATCCGTTCAGAGAGTGTCTGGCTGCTACATCTACATCTACATTTATACTCCGCAAGCCACCCAACGGTGTGTGGCGGAGGGCACTTTACGTGCCACGGTCATTACCTCCCTTTTCTGTTCCAGTCGCGTATGGTTCGCGGGAAGAACGACTGTCTGAAAGCCTCCGTACGCGCTCGAATCTCTCTAATTTTACATTCGTTATCTCCTCGGGAGGTATAAGTAGGGGGAAGCAATATATTCGATACCTCATCCAGAAACGCACCCTCTCGAAATCTGGACAGCAAGCTACACCGTGATGCAGAGCGCCTCTCTTGCAGAGTCTGCCACTTGAGTTTGCTAAACATCTCCATAACGCTATCACGGTTACCAAATAACCCTGTGACGAAACGCGCCGCTCTTCTTTGGATCTTCTCTATCTCCTCCGTCAAACCGATCTGGTACGGATCCCACACTGATGAGCAATACTCAAGTATAGGTCGTACGAGTGTTTTGTAAGCCACCTCCTTTGTTGATGGACTACATTTTCTAAGGACTCTCCCAATGAATCTCAACCTGGTACCCGCCTTACCAACAATTAATTTTATATGATCAGTCCACTTCAAATCGTTCCGCACGCATACTCCCAGATATTTTACAGAAGTAACTGCTACCAGTGTTTGTTCCGCTATCATATAATCATACAATAAAGGATCCTTCTTTCTATGTATTCGCAATACATTACATTTGTCTATGTTAAGGGTCAGTTGCCAGTCCCTGCACCAAGTGCCTGTCCGCTGCAGATCTTCCTGCATTTCGCTACAATTTTCTAATGCTGCAACTTCTCTGTATACTACAGCATCATCCGCGAAAAGCCGCATGGAACTTCCGACCCTATCTACTAGGTCATTTATAAATATTGTGAAAAGCGATGGTCCCATAACACTCCCCTGTGGCACTCCAGAGGTTGCTTTAACGTCTGTAGACGTCTTCCCATTGATAACAACATGCTGTGTTCTGTCTGCTAAAAACTCTTCAATCCAGCCACACAGTTGGTCTGATATTCCGTAGGCTCTTACTTTGTTTATTTGGCGACAGTGCGGAACTGTATCGAACGCCTTCCGGAAGTCAAGGAAAATAGCATCTACCTGGGAGCCTGTATCTAATATTTTCTGGGTCTCATGAACAAATAAAGCGAGTTGGGTCTCACACGATCGCTGTTTCCGGAATCCATGTTGATTCCTGCAGAGTAGATTCTGGGTTTCCAAAAACGACATGATACGCGAGCAAAAAACATGTTCTAAAATTCTACAACAGATCGACGTCAGAGATATAGGTCTATAGTTTTGCGCATCTGCTCGAAAACCCTTCTTGAAGACTGGGACTACCTGTGCTCTTTTCCAATCATTTGGAACCTTCCGTTCCTCTAGGGACTTGCGGTACACGGCTGTTACAAGGGGGGCAAGTTGTTTCGCGTACTCTGTGTAGAAGTCAGCTCGTTCTCCAGACCTCTCAACCTCTGAAGACATCTGATCTGGTCATTGGTTGCCAGATGCTGGCAGGCCACCACTCGTCGGGTACTGAGATTGATGATATCTCATACTGCGTTAAAGGAGCATGACACGACGTATCTGCCATCCGAGCTCAGAAAGACCCGATACTCAAAGGAGTGAAGCACTTGTTGCCGGCAGTTCCTCCCAACGAAAACCCAAAAACTTAATCACAAATTTTTATCGATTTATTTAACATTGTCTGACTAGCACCATCAGGCCCTCTCTTACAGCGTACCAGGGTTTCACACAGACAGTACCTTTTTTGCTTCTTAGTTACTCAACAAATAACAGTTTTAATCTGACTACCTATATTAAAATGATTTGAGTGTCTGAAGCGGCAGTGTGAGTAAATAATAGTGACTATGAACTAATTAATACTAGCAGTACTGAGCTGCTGCCACTGATAGTGATAATAGTAATAAAAACAACGATAACAATGATGACAGTTGAAGATAATAATGTAAAAATAGATGTTTTGTGATATAGTGAGTTCTGGGGAAGGAAATTTAAGGAGACTGTAGACTGTATCGGCTAAGAATACTGTGAAATGAGGAAGATCAGGTTGGAAAGAGGGATACACAAGGGTTTATTCTTGCTTTGGTAGATATCAACGGTCTCCTGAAGCTGGAAGTGTTATTCTGTTCTTTAATATAACGCGATAGGTTATTCCAGATTCGGTTTCCTGGTACTGAGAAGGACTTAGAGAAAGCGACTGAACGATTGAGTGGGACAGAAAGGATTTTGCTGTGATGAGAGTGGTTGTTTCTGCCATGTTGTTCAGACGAGAGTGTTTAGGTCGACGATCTATGTGAGGGGCACTTTTCATTGATAAGAGAGTAGAGACGACGGAGATACGGAAATCTCTGCGCTTGTCTGCACACAGCCAGGTTAGCTGTTCATATAATGGTGAAATGTGATGAACGAGTCGAACATCACAGATATAACGAACGCAGGCATTCGTAACCAGTTCCAGGCCCCGTGAAATTTCCTGAGAAAGGCCTTGAAGGATAAGATCGCTGTGATCAATAAGTGGAAGCGTAAGCCTTTGTAAAAGTTTATTTTTCAGGTCAAGAGGGAACAGCTTTCTATATTTTTGTCGTGTGTGGAGAGGTGCTGATGCCTTCTTGCACACTGCAGTTATACGTTCAGTCCAGTTAAGATTTTCATCTATTATTGCTCCTAGACACTTTGCTGAAAGAGGGGAGTTGATATTTGTCCCTTTTTTCTGTTAAAGATGGTGTGGATTTCCAATATTTCGGCTAAGGAGCTTAGAATGACTAAACTGTACTACTTGGGTTTAGAATGGGTTGTATACTACGCACATTTTGATAGTGCACTAAGGTCGTACTCAGAGTCACGATAGCCGTCTTCGGGTTTATTGGTTTTGCACTTAGCTGCAACTGGAGGTGTTCAGCGTAAGTATGGTGTTTACTAATAACACATGATTTACGTACAATGAAAGGAGGGACTTAAAACTGAATCCTGTGAGACGCCTGATACTGCCTGCCTGCGTTGGGATTTCATGATGCTGGACATAACGCATTGTTGGCGAGACGTGGTGTTTCAGGAAAACCATTGATCTGTTCTCAGGAAGAAATTTAAGCTGCTAAGTTTGGCAAGTAAAATGTCATAGTCCACAATGTCAAAGGCATTGCCAAGTCTAAGCAGGACAGCTTGTCTGTTTGTTGTTAAAATTCATGGTGAATCCTTCAGCTGTGATTTATTTTGCACATTTCGCTACTAGTTCCGGTCAATGATCGTTATCAAGCTTAGCTGGCATAAACGGCAGCTTTATAATGGTCACTGGCCGAAACTAGTAGCGCGTTGTGCAAAATTTCAACATTAATTTTAACAATTATTTGGCGGCTGAGTATTCCCACCTGCAAACATACATAAATGGTCAATTTCTGTTTGGCATTTCTCACAATTTGGTCTATTCTGCTTCTGCTTGTAAGGTGTGGGGCGTGGTTTGTACGACCGATATGCAGCGTCTCTGAGGTTCATGAGCTGTTTGACTTCCTCAGTAAGCCAAGGTGCAGGTTTCCTTCTGACTTTTCCTGTCTTTAAGGGGGCGTACTTGTCATATAGCTCACAAGGGAATCTCCCCATCGCACCCGCCTCAGATTTAGTTATAAGTTGGCACAGTGGATAGGCCTTGAAAAACTGATCAATCGAGAAAACAGGAAGAAGTTGTGTGGAACCATGAAAAAATAAGCAAAATATACAAACTGAGTAGTCCATGGGCAACATAGGTCACATCAAGGATGATGTGAGCTCAAGAGCGCCGTGGTCCCGTGGTTAGTGTGAGCAGCTGCGGAACGAGAGGTCCTTGGTTCAAGTCTTCCCTCGAGTGACGAGTGTAAATTTTTATTTTCAGACAATTATCAAGAGTTCAGGCACTCACACATAATCAACTTCGCTCTCCAAAATTCCAGGACATGTTCAGATTTGCTTGGACATATGCAGGATTTGACGGTCTACACACGGAAAAATTTGAAAACGTTAAAAACATATGTTTTGACAGAGCACAGAGAAAACTATGCGACTGTGAAACTGTTGCATTCATTTGTTGCAGTTTATGTGACACACTCTTATGTTTTCATCACTTTTGGGAGTGATTATCACATCCACAAGAAAACCTAAATCGGGCAAGGTAGAAGAATCTTTTTACCTATTTGCCAAGTGTGCAAGTTAGGTGGGTCGACAACATATTCCTGTCATGTGACGCACATGCCGTCACCAGTGTCGTATAGAATATATCAGACGTGTTTTCCTGGATAAAATGTTTTCGGTTCTCATTGGGGAGGCACGTCCTTTCGTCTACTAATCGCACGGTTTTGCGGTGCGGTCGCAAAACACAGACACTAAACTTATTACAGTGAACAGAGACGTCAATGAACGAACGGACAGATCACAACATTGCAAAATAAAGTAAGTAAACTCTTCGCTCGAGGGAAGATTTGAACCAGGGACCTCTCGCTCCTCAGCTCCTCACGCTAACTACGGGACCACGGCGCTCCTGTCCTCACATCATCCTTGATGTTGCCTATGTTGGCCATGAACTACCCAGTTTGTATATTTTGCTTATTTTTTCATAGTTCCACACAACTTCCTCCTGTTTTTTCGATTGATGTGTGTTCAGTTTTTCAAGGCCTACCCACTGTGCCAACTTATAACTAAATCTGAGAGGGGTGCGATGGGGAGGTTCCCTTGTCAGTAAGCTCATTAGTAAATGAAGTATCTGCGCTAGCAGAATAGAAATGCAGGAAACACAAGTCCGAAAACAATTAATTGGACTCACCAAAACGAAACAATAATAAAACCTCCAAAAGAACAACAGACTCGATCGCAATTGCGGATAGTCACAAGTAAAAAATAACAAATAACGATAGAAAAGGCCTGACTCTTCAAGGGGAAAGATCACAATAAAATGATTCTTCAATGTCAAGATGTTCGTCGACTGTAAGAAGTCCATCTGCAAGAAATCGGCCAACTGGAAGAGGAGTCTGGCTGTGGCTGCCGGGGTGGCAGCTCTGTATACTTCCAAGCGGTGCGTCGAACTGCCGTTTTCCGGCAGTGCGACGCCCTATAATCCCCAGAACTCTCTGCGATCACGTGCTTAGCGTATCAAAGTAGTTCCTGGGCTAGCTGCGACCTCTAGTGAAGCTGTTCTGCAGGCTCCGGGAACAGGTAGCGGTCCCTGGCGGCCGTTGGTGGAGCCCTGGTGTTGTGTTGTGCTATGGTCGCCGGTAAACATTTGTGTTGGCAACGCGGACGACGTAGGTTTTCCTGGTGAATATGCGCCCTAAGATGCAGGCATCCCGTGTTGGTTCGACGTGAAGTAGGATGCCGATGCAGTAGGCGCTACGATGTATGAAGTAGACGGTCACAGCAGTAAACGCATTAAGTCCATCATTTCTGTACGTTAATGGAATAGAAGACGTCATCCAATCTATTTCTCGCCCCTAACTTGCAATTTTAGATAAATTAAAGCGTTTCAAGTCTGGGTACATCGTCAGCCGCGGTTTCTTTCTAAGGGATTCTATCGAGTACGTTATTAAAATTACGACATGGGCCTACATGTCAGAAGCTAATAGTTAAGAGATACGACTTACTCGTTTTGGGATTTCTTTGCAAATACAGTACATCTGTCAGACTACTGTTTGTATGATGGGTAGTAGCAAGGTGAAGCAGTATAATAATGGTGTATGACGAGGGCCTCCCGTCGGGTAGACCGCTCGCCTGGTGCAAGTCTTTCGATTTGACGGCACTTCGGATACTTGCGCGTCGATGGGGATGAAATGATGATGATTAGGACAACAGAACACCCAGTCCCTGAGCGGAGAAAATCTCCGACCCAGCTGGGAATCGAACCCGGGCCATTAGGATTGACAGTCTTTTTATTTTCTTATTTTTTTAAATTTTTTATTTATGTAGATATCAATGTGCGAACAGTCATAGTTAATCAAGCCTGGAAAACTAAAACAGAATGAAGGCACCATCGAAGATAGTAAACATAAATAACATGAAAAGAAAGCTACCACTTCGGCTTCCCAGCGACTGTGCCCACTGATAAAGATTGTTCAATATATGATCGTTTGCAGTTCGTTCTGATCTCATCTACCACTGCCTGGAACATTCCAGCTACACGGCGGGCTGTTTTTTTTTTTTTTTTGTGGTTTTAGGGCGCACAACTTCAATGGTCATTAGCGCCCAGACTACGTTAAGAATGCACCGCGAGGCACAAGTTTAAAACAACAACTAAAAGGGAAAACACGATCAAAGACAGACTGACAGGCATAGGATTAAAAAAACAGCATAATCAAATGTCCTTAGACAGGTTTGTCAAATTGATAAAACGAAGAACGCGAGCAGCTGCTCGTGGGTCATCCGCTAAAATGGCATCTAGAGTACATGCCAGGTCAAGATCAAGACGCAGTGTGTTAAAATCCGGACAGGACGTTAAAATGTGGCGGACCGTCAGCAATTGCCCACATGGGCAGAACGGAGCCGGCGCAGCCGTCAGTAGATGGCTATGGCTGACCCGGCAGTGTCCAATGCGTAACCGGGCCAAAACGACCTCCTCCCGCCGAGAATGGCGGGAGGAGGACGTCCAAGCCGCGGGAAGAGGTTTCAAGGGCCGAAGCTTGTTGTCCGTAAGTGCAGCCCAATCGGCATGCCACAGCGATAAAATGCGCCGACAAATTACCCTGCTACAATCCGACGAAGGGACACAACAAGAAGCTGTCCGAGGCTGGAGGACCGCAGCCTTGGCCGCGGCATCTGCAGCTTCGTTCCCAGGGATACCGACATGGCCAGGAACCCACATAAAGCTAACCGGAGAACCGACGTCCACCAGCTGCTGAAGAGAGCGTTGGATCCGGTGCACGAAAGGGTGAACCGGATACGGATCACTGAGGCTCTGGATGGCGCTCAGGGAATCGGAGCAGATGACATAAGCAGAATGTCGGTGGCGGCAGATGTAAAGAACAGCCTGGTAGATGGCAAAGAGCTCAGCTGTGAAGACCAAACAATGGCCATGGAGCCGGTATTTGAAACTTTGTGCCCCGACAATAAAGGAACACCCGACCCCGTCATTGGTCTTTGAGCCATCTGTATAAATGAAGGTCATATTAATGAACTTCGAACGAAGTTCGACAAAACGGGAGTGGTAGACCGAACCGGGGGTAACCTCTTTTGGGAGCGAGCTGAGGTCAAGGTGAACGCGAACCTGAGCCTGGAGCCAAGGTGGCGTGTGGCTCTCGCCCACTCGAAAGGTTGCAGGGAGTGAAAAATTAAGGTGTTGAAGGAGGCGACGAAAGCGAACTCCAGGAGGTAGCAGGGCAGAGACATACGACCCGTATTGACGGTCGAGAGAGTCGTCAAAAAAGGAACGATAAGACGGGTGGTCGGGCATTGACAGTAGCCGACAGGCATACCGACAAAGCAGTATATCGCGCCGGTAGGTGAGTGGCAATTCGCCAGCGTCAGCATGAAGACTCTCTACGGGACTAGTATAAAACGCTCCGATCGCAAGTCGTAAACCCCGATGTTGTATGGAGTTGAGGCGGCGTAAGATGGATGGCCGTGCAGAGGAGTATACGAAGCTCCCATAATCCAGCTTGGAGCGGACGATCGACGGATATAGACGAAGTAGGACGGTTCGATCCGCTCCCCACGACATACCACTGAGAACACGGAGGACATTTAAAGAACGGGTACAACGGGCAGCCAAATATGACACATGTGGAGACCAGCTAAGTTTCCTGTCAAATGTAAGACCTAAAACTTTTGTTGTCTCCACGAATGGGAGAGCAACGGGACCTAGTCGTAAGGACGGTGGGAGAAACTCTTTGTAGCGCCAGAAGTTAATACAGACCGTCTTCTCGGCAGAAAAACGGAAGCCATTGGCGACACTCCAGGAGTAAAGACGGTCAAGAGAACGCTGAAGACAGCGCTCCAGGACACGTGTACGCTGCGCGCTGCAATAGATGGTAAAATCGTCCACGAAAAGGGAGCCTGGTACATCAGCTGGGAGGCAATACATTATTGGATTGATCGCTATGGCGAAGAGAGCGACGCTCAAAACTGAGCCCTGTGGCACCCCATTCTCCTGGTGAAAGGTATCTGACAGGACAGAACCCACACGTACCCTGAACTGTCGATCCATTAAAGAGGAACGAATAAAAAGAGGGAGGCGACCGCGAAGACCCCATGTATGCATGGTGCGGAGAATGCCCGCCCTCCAACAGGTGTCGTAAGCCTTCTCCAAATCAAAGAACACAGCCGCGGTCGGGAGCTTCCGCAAGAAGTTATTCATAATGAAGGTCGACAAGGTAACCAGATGGTCAACAGCAGAGCGGCGCCTATGAAATCCACATTATACATTGGTAAGTAGGCGTCGAGACTCGAGCAGCCAAACCAAACGAGAGCTAACCATTCGCTCTATCACTTTACAGACACATCTGGTAAGCGAGATGGGTCGATAACTGGAAGGCAAGTGCCTGTCCTTCCCCGGTTTAGGAATCAGGACAACAATAGACTCGCGCCAGCATGCGGGAACATGTCCCTCAGTCCAGATGCGATTGTAAGTACGAAGAAGAAAACCTTTACCCGCAGGAGAAAGGTTCTTCAGCATCTGAATATGAATAGAATCAGGCCCTGGAGCGGAGGACCGTGATCGGGCAAGTGCGTTTTCGAGTTCCCGCGTGGTAAATGGGGCATTATAACTTTCACGATTCGAGGAGCGGAAGTTAGGTGGCCTAGCCTCCTCTGCCTGTTTACGGGGGAGGAAGGCAGGGTGGTAATGAGCGGAGCTCGAAACCTCTGCGAAAAAGCGGCCGAAGGCATTGGAGACATCCTCCGGGGCCACAAGGACGTCATTCGCGACCATCAAGCCAGAAACTGGTGAGTGGACCTTAGTGCCAGATAGCCGGCGCAGGCTACCCCAGACAACAGAAGAAGGAGTAAAACTGTTGAAGGTGCTTGTGAAAGCAGCCCAGCTGGCTTTCTTGCTTTCTTTAATAATACGACGACACTATGCACGAAATCGTTTATAAGTGATACAATTCGCCACTGTAGGGTGGCGTTTAAAGGTGCGTAAAGCACGTCGACGAGCACGTAAAGCGTCTCTACATGCTGCGGTCCACCAGCGGACCGGTACGCGACGTGGAGAAGAAGTAGGGTGAGGGATGGAATATTCAGCAGCAGTGAGAATGACTTCCGTGAGGTGTGCGACCTGACGATCGCAGCTTGTGAAGGTTTGATCCTGAAAGGTCGCCCTGGAATAGAAGAGCCCCCAGTCTGCTTTGGAGATGTTCCAACTAGATGAGCACGGGGAGGGGGTTAGCTGCAGGAGATGGATAGCACACGGGAAGTGGTCGCTCGAATATGTATCAGAAAGTGCATACCACTCAAACCGGCGTGCAAGTTGGGTAGTACATATAGAGAGGTCTTAATGGGAATAGGTGTGAGATGTGTCCGAAAGAAAAGTAGGGGCGCCAGTATTGAGGCAGACAAGATTGAGCTGGTTGAAAAGGTCTGCTAACAGGGAGCCCCTCGGGCAGGATGCCGGAGAGCCCCAAAGGGGATGGTGGGCATTGAAGTCTCCAGTTAACAAAAATGGGGCAGGTAGCTGAGCAATAAGCTGCATCATGTCTGCCCTGGTAACGGCAGATGACGATGGAGTGTAGACGGTACAAATGGAAAATGTAAAAGTGGGGAGAGTAATGCGGATGGCAACTGCCTGCAGGCCGGTGTGCAATGTGATGGGATCGTAGTAAATATCATCCCGGACCAGCAACATAACCCCTCCATGAGCCGGAATACCTACCACAGGGGGTAGGTCAAAACGCACAGAGGTGTAGTGTGCCAAGGCAATTTGATCGCATGGGCGTAGCTTCGTTTCCTGGAGGGCTACGACGAGCGGACGGTGCAAGCGGAGCAGCAACTTCAAGTCCTCTCGGTTGGAGCGAATGCTGCGAATATTCCAGTGAATAAGTGCCATCGTAAAAAGAAAAGGAAGATGAAAGAAGGGGTCACCTCAAAGGCCGCTGAGGGCCCGGCTTCGAGCGAGCACTGCCGCCGCTATCAGTAGGCGGACAGTCATCGTCCATTGGGTCTATAGGTTCATCGGCCATCTTGGTAAGATGGCCGGGAGGGGGAGCTTCCTCCGCCGGTGAACGGCCAGATGTTCGGCTACCAGCGGTGCGGCCAGGCGAAACGGATGACGGCCTGGGGCGGCAACCGCTCGGTGACGCAGGAGAAGAAATGCGCCGTGGCGGAGAAGGAGAACTGTGCTTCCTATGAGCCTTCTTGGAAGGTCGTTTGGTGGAAGTACCGGTCGAAGGCTGGGAGGTCGAAGTACGTAGGAAGTCTGCACGGGACGGTTCCTTCTTGATGGCCCGTGCATCTGACTTCTGGGTCTTCGTCTTAGCAGAATCTGATGAAGGGGCTGGTGTCTGAGGGGTGATGGGAGGAAGAGGAGACGTCGACGGCGCGATCTTCGCACTGGCCGAACGGACGACCGTGGTGATGAAGGTCAGATCGTATGTCTGGGTTGCCACCTCCCTGGTAGTCCGAGGAGAGGCGAGGACAGTACTGTATTTCCCCGCTGGGAGCAGCGTGGGCTTCCTACTAGCCAATAGCTTGCGAGCAGCCGAGGTGGACACTTTCTCTTTGACCCGAATTTCTTGGATACAGCGTTCTTCCTTATAGACGGGACAGTCGCGGGAGGATGCGGCATGGTCACCCTGACAGTTCACACAACGAGGAGACGGAGGTGGACAGTCACCCTCATGGGCATCCCTGCCACAAGTGACACATTTAGCCGCGTTGGAACAAGACTGTCGAGTGTGATTGAAACGCTGACACTGGTAGCAGCGCGTAGGTGTCGGGACATAGGGGCGAACAGAAATAACCTCGTAGCCCGCCTAGATGCGCGATGGCAGCTTAACACTATCAAAGGTCAAGAAAAGTGTCCGGGTCGGTACAAGGTCATTGTTGACCTTTTTCATGATCCTATGGACAGCCGTCACTCTCTGCTCAGCGAGGAAAGATTGAATCTCCTCGTCAGTCAATCCGTCGAGGGAGCTAGTACAGACCACACCACGAGACGAATTCAAAGTTCGGTGAGCCTCCACCTGGACAGGGAACGTGTACAGGAGTGTGGCCTGAAGCAGTTTTTGTGCCTGAAAGGCGTCTTAGTTTCTAGTAATAAGGTACCGTTATGCAACCTGGTACAAGATTTGACAGATCCGGCTATGGCATCTACGCCCTTCTGGATAACGAAAGGGTTGACAGAGGAAAAATCCTTTCCGTCCTCAGAGCGAGAAACGACGAGGACCTGTGGGGCAGGCGGTAGTACTTTTGTCACTGGTGGCTGGTCAAGTTTCCATTTTTGGGCAGAAGTCGAGAGAGATGGAGTGAAATCCATTGCGGAGGAATCCCTCATGATTGCCAGCGTCTCCGATGGCGCGCTCCTTCCTTGTGGGGACCCTCTCAGAGGGCACTCCCGCCTTAGGTGAATGTTTACACCTCAGGTCACACCTCCCGAGAAACAGACAGAGGGACCAATCGGCATAGTCAGAAGGTATCAGCTCAGGCAATCACCCCTCCCTGGGCCTGGCCTTTACCAGGGGGTACGTGCGTGCCTTACATGTCTACCCAGGGCGGGGAATTACGCGTTACCCCGTCATCGGCTACGCGTGCGAACGCGTGGGTCGGCCTTCAGGCGCGCACAGGGAGGAAGGAAGAAGAGGAAAAAGAAGAGAGAGAGAGAGGGAGAGAGATGACAGACTGTCTCAAACGCCGAGGCGGAGACCAGAGAAGGCAAGGAGAAGAAGGCAATGAGAAGGCAAGGAGAAGAAGGCAATGAGAAGGCAAGGAGAAGAAGGCAATGAGAAGGCAAGGAGAAGAAGACAAGGGAAAGAGTAAGGAAGACAGTGAGGTGGAGAAGAGCAAAGAAAGGAACCAACCAAAGGAAGGAAGAAACGAAAAGTGAAAAAGCAAAATGACCGCAAATAGAGGTCGTGGAACCGTCCGTCTCCGGACGCAGGCGCTAACTACCCCCTTGAGGGGGAGGGACTCCTTTTAGTCGCCTCTTACGACAGGCAGGAATACCTCGGGTCTATTCTAATCCCCGGAACCGCAGGGGGGACGGCGGGCTGTGAAAAGCATAGGTAGTTTGCGAAGTATTGTCGATATCTGGTATGCCCGGAAATAGCATGATGTCTTTCTTGCAAATAGAGCCAGAAGTCAAGGAAATTCTTGTGTCCGTCACGACAGAGGTAATGGACCGCATGTCCACGTATCCAGGTGACGGAGTTGGTTCGAGACTTGGGGTATAATGTCTCATCCGGAAACAATAACGTGCGTGCAGATATATGCTCCGGCCTAACTCGCAAGAGATAAGCCAGCATCCGCCGCACGAGGTGCCAAACCGGTTCCGCCTCTCCACAGCTGAGGCGGTGCTCGTCATAATCTACTGTATTACAACCCACACAATTGGAAGATTCTGCCATGTGGATATTGTAGAGAAGTTCTTGCGTCACCAGCTTCCCATTAACGACTACGTACCATTGGGAAACGACATCGGAATCAAGCATGGCATCGTGTACAGTCTTCCACACCGCGCGCCACCGTACGTCAGGATATTCTAGTTCGACCACATTTAGGGGGTGGCGTTGCAGCATGTCATGATATAGGCGTCGAGTTGCGGCCATTTGTGGTGTCGTGAGCGCTACATTGCAATAACTTTGTTCTAAACAGAAACGTCCTATATAAAAGAGGGGCGCTGGGATGTCCTGTAGTGGCACCGGCGCTCTTAGTGAAGCACGTCGTAGCGCCGTCAGAAGCAGACTCGTGAGGCTCGTAGGAAAACGGCGAAGCAGACATAAATGTGAGCTAACATAGAGGGCAATGGCCCTATCATGGACGTTAACTAGGCCGAGACCACCTTTTTCCTTGGGGAGGGTAAGAGATACGTATCCGATCTTCAGTAACATACCAGCGGTGACGAAGTATCCCAGCGCTGCCATAATGCTACGAGCCATGGGTTTCGGAATGGGTAGCGTTTGGGCGACATGCGGTAAGCGGGACGCAAGGTATACATTTGCATAATACGCCCGCTGAACGATGTTGAGGGATCGCAAGCGCTGATTTGCAATTCCGTCCCTAGTTTGGTTAAGAAGGCGTCGATAATTGAGCGTTGTCGCTCGTCGCATGTCGTTCATGAAATCTAAGCCCAAGCAGCGGACAGTATCACTGAAGCGTAAGGGGGCAATGTGTTCCTGCGGTAGCCCAATCCCGATGCTCAAGGCGACAGACTTGTCAACGTTGATTTGGCTACCAGAAGCTGTACCGTAGATTGCAATCCAGTCCAAAGCCGCGGACATATCGTCAGCTCCACGTATGACCATCATCAATTCATCCGCATAGGCGGTGCAGCGATAGATGGAGCCGCCGAACTGTATCCTAGTGAGCCTGTCTCGGAGACCACACAACAAAGGTTCTAAGGCCAATGCAAATAACAATGTTGATAATGGACATCCCTGTCGTACTGATCGGCGGATCGGCATGGGTGCCGTCAGTCTTCCATTAACAAGAACTCGAGAAGTAGCCCCATGCAGAAGGCGTGTCAATACTGTGATAAAGGGGTCGGGGTATTCCATGCGCCGTAGAACGGTCGTGAGGAAAATGTGGCCCACACGGTCAAAAGCCTGGCTAAAGTCGATAGACGCCAGGGCTGCAGGCAAACGTCTCACCCGTGCAAGGGAGATGAGATCTCTGTAACGACATAACGCAGTTCTGATGTTGTTGGGTCCCCCCAAGGACGTCTGATCGCTGGACAGGACGTGCAATAGTGTGCCGCGAATACGTTCTGATAGCAACCTCGAAAAGATCTTGAAGTCGCTTTTCAATAACGTTAAGGGGCGATAATCGCGGACATGATTCCGTCCCTTCGGCTTATGGATGGGGACAATCAGTCCTTCCAAGAACGCTGCAGGCAACGGTATACCCGGGGACATCAATTCCTGACAAATTTCAACCCAACACGGTACCAACAGTTGTTTAAATGCTCGATAGAACTCTAATGGTAACCCATCGATTCCTGGTGATTTATGGAGAGCACCTCTACCAATGGCGTCGAGCTCTTCCTCTTTTGTCACTTCTCCCAGTAAAGTCGGTACCATGTCTGGTGGAACTGTACCGTGGACATGTGCTGAAACGGTGTCTACCTTCGCCATATCAGGGAGCACCTCTGAATAAAGTTGAGCGTAATGCCCATAGAAGGCTTCTGCTATATCTGCTTGTTCTGCCACGTGTCGTACGTCGTCCGTTATCATGTCGGTTACCAGTGCCCTACGGCGCCTCCTGCGTTCTAGGAGCACGTGGTGCATAGATGGCCTTTCTGATTGTATCATGTCTGGAGCACGCGACCGTATAACAGCGCCCTGTAAATGATGGCGTGCTAAGGAGACGAGCTTCGCTTTCGCGCGATTGTCTATGATCTGCCTGTCAGGTGAGGGCTCCATATCAAGACATTCCCGTAGGACGGTGTAATAAAAGTTTTCCGTGCTCCTCCTCCATGTCGTCGCTTCCCGGCCGTAAGCCATGAAGGTGCGCCTAAGAGCAGGTTTCGCACATTCAATCCACCAACTGAGGGTCGATCGGTAACGACCACGACGCTGTAAGGACGCGTTCCACGACTCTTCGATAGCACCTTTACATGCCGGCTCGTCCAAATGGGCGACGTTCAGTTTCCAGGGGGGCCTACTGCGCCACACACGTGCAGTTTGGAGGGCAATGGTGCTAATATAGGCTGTGTGGTCGGTGAATGCAGTGGGCCAGAGCTCTGCTCCTCTCGTCGCCGTCGAAAGGGTGCTTGTGACGTAAATCCTGTCTAACCGACTTGATGAATGACTTGTATAATGGGTGTAACCAGGAGCTGGGCCGTGGATGTGGCGCCACGTGTCGATCAGGTGGAGGTCACGCACTAGCATTTCCAATTCCGTACACGGGACGTGATGTGGCTGCTGATCTGACGGGGATAATGTACAGTTAAAATCTCCTCCGATCACCATATCGTCTATGCGGCCCATAAATAAACGCGTAATATCTTCCGAAAAAAAGCGGACCCGATCTCTCCGTCTCCCTGATCCTGAAGGGGCATATACATTGATGAGTCGGACACCGTTGACAGTTACTGCCATGGCTCTTGCACTCGGTAAGTACAGTACGTCCGTGGCCGCCAAACCGTCCCGTAGCAGGACAGCCACACCACAATCGGTAGAGGCGTGGGAGATGTGTGTGGTATATCCGTAGAAGTCAGGGAAACTAGCGACACATAATTCCTGTAAGAGGGCCACGTCGATGTCCGCCGCACCAAGCATGCGTTGTAGCATTGTCAGTTTGTGTGGTGCCCTTATCACGTTGATATTGATTGTGGCAAGGCGAAAGGTGTGCTGCCTAGCCTCTTCACCTATGGTAGACGCCATGGCAATCAAATCTAACCGCAAGAGATGCCGGACCCACCAAACCCGTTATAAATTATGAGTCTTTCACGCTAGGAGTGGCATCCCCAATGCTATCCCCTCCCCTGTCACCCGTGCCCTCTCCAGGAAGTTCCTCAACATCGTCCGACCACAGTGGGCGCAACACGATGCTGTGTAGCTGATCGGCACCTATATCTCTCTCACGTACGTCGTCTTTGGTAGAGGTAGACGGAGCGCCATCCATCGACGCGACCTGCTGCATCTGTGGTGCAAGAAGTAACTGGGCACTCGTAGTATGGGCAAGTGAACCGTCTACACCACTTAGATCCTCAGCAGGCGCAGCATCCATGCCGTCTGATGAGATGTCACCTTCTTGACCGGCCGTGTGTAGGAGGCAATCGTCAGAAGGGGTCCGCCGACGTCGCTTGCGTCGTCGAGGTGAACGTTGCTTTCGAACGTGGACATCCGTATCCGAATGTGGGAGGCAATCCAGCGTCGTTTCACCTTCAGCTAGGAAAGCCGCGGTCGGGACAATGTTCGCGTCCACGTCCATCGCGTTCTGAATGTTATGTTGCATCTGGAGTCCGTGGGACTGCTGCTGTTGTTGTTGCTGTGGAGGGGGCGACATATGGGTTGGCATCGAGGGTCCTTCCTCTTCCTCCCTTGGTACTTCTGATGTCGATGGATGTGTCTAATCGCCCGTTTCGTCCTCATCTATGGTGCGCATTGTCGTCTGAGAGTACGTGAGGGGCAGGATTGTCGTCCCCGTCGGGGAAACGGAGTCTCCCACTGGTATCTGCGCAATTCTACGTTGTAAGCAGCTCGACCGAACATGCCCACATCCGGAACAGGTACGCGGTTGACTGTCGTACATGATGATTGCACGACAGCCACCGATGTTCAAATAGGACGCCACATGTTTCTTGGGCTCAAGTTTAATTTGGCGCACACCATTGTAGACCTTATACGTCGAGAAAGCTTGCCAGTTTTCTGCAACGTGGCTGATAACAGTGCCATATGGTCAGAAGGCGTCCTTGACAACTTTCTCTGGGACCTCGAAGGGGAGCTCAAAAACCCTTACAGTCCTTAGGCCCATGCCTGCATGATCCACCGTCACTGCACCGATATGCCCATCAGAATGTTTGAATCTGAATGAGTTCCAGTATTTAGACACCACTGTCGTGCAGACCTCTGCACTGGTCGTTTTAACATAAACCACGCTCGCCGTTATAGAAAAATGTATTCCGACGACAGTTGCCGGATCTAAACGTAGATAATCGCGTATGAACTGTTCTATGTCATAGGCTCGAGGACGCGCGTGATCTGGTTGGAAAGTAATTTTGATCGTATCGTGGCGCCATGTGTGTGCTATAGTCGCACTGAACTTGGAACAAATACAATTCGCGCCACGAGAAGGTAAACACAAGCAAGCGCTCACGGTCGCGCACGGCGGGGCGCAGAGGACGTCTTCGCCCCACCGCAGCCGAGAGCAGACTGCGTTTTGAAAACTAAACTTTTCGATCGAGGTTAGATTTGAACCAATGACCTCTCATTCCTCAGCTGCTTTTTTTAATTTTTTTTATTCTTATTTTGTTCGCTTTTGTTCGTTGCATCTGCTCGGGGTGGACGTCGTAAGACATTGTTGTTGATCGATGAGCTCAGTTTTCTTTATTCCAGAGGGCTTCTAACCCTCTGACCGAATACGCTGAGCTACCGTGCCGGCAAAACTACTTAAACCTAACTAACCTAAGGACAACACACAACACCCAGTCATCACGAGGCAGAGAAAATCCCTGACCCCGGCCGGGAATCGAGCCCGGGACCCCGTGCTCGGGAAGCGAGAACGCTACCGCGAGACTACAAGCTGCGGACTAAAATGATGATGATTAGGACAACAGAACACCAAGTCCCTGCCGGCCGCGGTGGTCTTGCGGTTGTAGGCGCTGCAGTCCGGAACCGCGGTACTGCTACGGTCGCAGGCTCGAATCCTGCCTCGGGCATGAATGTGTGTGATGTCCTTAGGTTAGTTAGGTTTAATTAGTTCTAAGTTCTAGGGGACTGATGACCTCAGAAGTTTAGTCCCATAGTGCTCAGAGCCATTTGAACCAACCCAGTCCCTGAGCGGAGAAAATCTCCGACCCAGCTGGGAATCGAACCCGGGCCATTAGGATTGACAGTCTGTCGCCCCGACCACTCAGCTACCGGGCCGGACAGGTGAAAGGCATGAATAAGAAAGCATCCGCTTAAATTTAACACTGAATAACTTACAATATAGATAATTTATGTTAGGGATACCAGCTATAATTATGTACTTGAACGCCGATTCGTACTTTAGGATGTTTGTGGAGGACAAACTTCCTATTAAGGGATTTGATGTCTATGAACATACATTGGTCAGCCAGAACATTATAATCACCTACCTAATAGACGGTATGTCCACATTTGCCACGGACAATAGCGGCGATGCTACGTGATCTCGAAGCAATGAGGCCTTGGTAAATCCCTGATGGCACCACATCTGTGCACACACGTCACCTAATTCCCATAATTCCGGGGAGAGACGCTATGCACTCTGACGCCACGTTCAATCACACCCCAGATGTGTTCGATCGGGTTCAGATCTGGTGAGTTATGGGACCCGCCCATCAACTGAAACACGCCACACCCTCACACTCCTAGCCGTGTGACCTGGTGCATTGTCCTGTTGGAAAATGCCAGTGCCGTCGGAAAACATGGTCGTCATTGAGGGGTGTACGTGAGGTGCAAGCAGTGTATGATACTTCTTCGCCGCCATTGTGCCTTGCACGAGCTCCACTGAGCCCACAAAATGCCTACATAAATCTTCCTCAGAGCATAATGGATCAGCCGCCAGCTTCTCTCCCTCCCGCAGTACAGATGTCAAGAAACAGTTCCCCTGGAAGACGACGGATTCGGGCCCTCCCATGGGCATGATGAAGAAGGTATCGGGATTCATAATACCATGCACGTCCAGTACCGATGGTCATGTGCCTATTTCAGTCGTAGTTGCCGATGTCGTGGTGTTTATATTGGCACATTCGTGGGTCGTCGGCTACAGAGGCCCGTCGTTATAAGTGTTGGAATAAATTGGTTTGAACCAGGTCTCCGACGGAAGTATTACAGGAAGTCTGTGCCTTGAAATACGAGGCCTGTTCAGAAAGTAAGCTCCGATTGATTGCCAAATTGAAACCACAGTGAACATCAGATATGTTTTACTTGTAACAATTAGCTACACCTTTCAGCTACTTCTCTACGTAGTCGCCGTTCTGACTTAGACTTTTTTCATAGCGTTGTACCAACTTTTCAATAGCCTCATCATAGAAGGCAGCCGCCAGTGCTTTCCGCCAATTCTCCACGCTGGCCTACACCTCGTTGTCTGTGTCAAAATGTTGTCTTCAAAGACAGCGGTTCATGTGACCAGAGATGAAACTCAGGGGGAGACAATTGCGGACTGTATTGTGAGTAATCTAACATTTCCATTTGAAAACGATGCAGGAGCATCTTCATTGCCCCTGCAGAATGCGGCTGAGAATTGTCGTGAAGACGAAACAGCACGACAGTTATGTAATGTTAGCTGCATAGCTTCAGGCGAAATTTCTCACCAGGCCCGCGTACTTGGCGGCAGACACTATTTTCTAGACATCTTTACGCACTCACTGCGAGCTCAGAAATGAGAAGAGCGACGTGATGCTAACTGGGGTTATACTAGAGACACTACCCAACACATCTGTGCAAAGCTTTATCGGATTTTCATAGTCGTTTCCATTTCGCGACCGATCGGAGCTTACTTTCTGAACGCCCCTCGTATAAGTGCACTCTCTTTTCAGACACACTTGTACTCTGCCCAGCATTGAAGTTAGATCCGTGACAGTTTTCCGCCTGGCTTGTTTCACCTGTGTGTCTAGCCTACGACGTACAACATCTGTAAAGAAGGCTGACTGGCCGACGTCTGGACATGGTTTCACCATGTGTTGAAGACAATCACAACAGCACTCCTCGAACACCCGAAAAGTCCTAAAGTTTCCTAATTGCTCGTGCCGAGCCTCCAGGACATCACAATCTGTCCTTGGTCAAACTCAGACGGATCGCTCGCCTTCCCCAATCTGAACACTGATACTACATGCACCGTGCGTGTGTCCGACTAGCAGTCATTTCTCGCCATGTGATGCTGCTGTCGACTGTACGAGTTTATAGCGATGTTAGGGGGGTAGTCCTAATGTTCTGGCTGATCAGTGTATATTCCACTTGTTTATCATCATTATTTTTGATTGTGTGGAACAGCAGGTGATAAATCAGGGTATGTACACCCTTACTCCACGGTCTCGCCGGTTAAATTCGTCGTATCTTAGAAAGATTTAGCGGTCTAGATTTACCGAACTTGTTGGAATAAATTGGTCTGAGCCAGATCTCCGATAGATTTCTGTGCCTTGAAATATATGACCTAGCAGAGATTGAAAAAAATGTTCAAATGTGTGTGAAATCTTATGGGACTTAACTGCTAAGTTCCTCAGTCCCTAAGCTTACACAAGACTTAACCTAGATTATCCTAAGGACAAACACACACACCCATGCCCGAGGGAGGACTCGAACCTCCGCAGAGATTGAACATTTACTATTATACAGTATACACACAATAAGTAAAGTTGCGTTACATGCTGTCGTATCCTAAATTACCATAATAGCCAGATGTGGGCAGTTGCTGAGCTACCATGGAAATAAACCATCATGTTCGTTTTAGCATCAACCTGTGAGCTGGAATTGTGAATGGCTGACTCAAAGGATATTGCACTACGCTGTAAAAATTAACGGTTGTTGGTTGTCGCTAGTTTACGTATGCAAATTACCCGCGCTGTTGAAGTCCGTTGACCTAGCACGAAGACTGGAACTGATCGGCTGTCGAACCCCCTCCGTCTAATAGGCGTTGCTTATGCATGGTTGTTTAGTGATTTCTCTGAACAGTCAAATGGACTGTGTCTGTGATTCAATATCCACAGTCAATGCCTATCTTCAAGAGTTCTGGGAACCAGGGTGATGCAAACCTTTTTTTGTTGTGTCTAGATAAAAATCGTATCGAGGAGATTTAACTTAAATATTGTGCAATTAAAGGCACTTTTTTTCTTTGTTGAATTTCTAGTCTACCCCAGAAGTTGAGGGGCGGGCTAGTAGCAGCGTAACATACCGCTCTGCAGCCTACAAAAGCTAAAAACATAATGAGGAGGTAATAAACAACAAAAACAGATGTTAAAACGGTGACTTTCTAAAACTGTGACATGGCGATTAGTTGCAGTGAAAATAAAGAAATAAAGGGTTGGTGACGCTGAGTAAAATACATAGGTATCAGACAGACACAATTAAAAAACACGGCGACAGTCTCGTTTCCGTTCGCAAAAGTTAAAAAACACACCTAGCGACAGTATTGTGTCTGTTCACACTGGAATGGGACGCATCTCCACCATAGACACGACGGCAGTTGGGGGGAGGGGGGGATTCGGGCTGATGACGGGAAAAAAGGGGGGAGCCGAAGGAGGGATGACACAGAAAAAAGGGGGAGCAGGCCGACGTAAATGCAAGAAGGAGTGGGGAATGCAGTGGAGGGGAAATAAAAAGGACTCGGGGGAGGGAAAGGAGTCAAATAGAGGGTAGGTGGGGAAGCAAGAAACAGGATGGAAGGAGGGAGAGGGAGCCTGGGTAAAGGACAAAGGGAGGGATGGGGAGGTGAGGATCAGATTTGATAGTAGGAGGGTGAGAGGGCATCATCTGGGAAGGGGAGTTAATGGAAGCCACCTTGGGAAAGAAAATGAAGGGTGTAAGGGTGTAGGGTAGGGGAGACACAATAGTGAAGGTGCAGCAGCAGGTGGGGATTGAAGAGGAGAGGAGCAACCATAGGATGGGAGGATCAAGTTGGCAGGAGGTGTAGAGGACTCTGATATGTTTGAGGAAATGGAGCAGATGGGGAAAAGGAATCAGGTCATAGAGGTTCCAAATGGGGGACAGGAGATGTATACGGAAGGCAAGGTGGAGTGCACGGGGTTTGAGGATCTGGAGGGACTTATAGAATTTGGGTGGGGGGGGGGGGATATCCAAGTGGGACTGGCATAACAGAGGATGGGATGGATTAAGGATTTGTTTGTGTGCAGGATGGTAGAGGGGTTCAACCACCATGTCCAGCCAGAGAGGAGTTTAAGGAGGTGGAGGCAGTTGTGGGCTTTGGATTGGATAGAGCTGAGATCCAGATGAGGTGACGATCAATGGTGAGTCCATGGTAGGAGAGGGTGGGGGAGAGGCGGACAGGATCGGTGCAGATGGTAAGGGAAAAGTCAAGGAGCTGGAAGGAGCCAGTGCTACGACCTACGATGATTGCCTGGATCTTGGAAGGATTGATTTTGAGGAGCCACGGGTTACACCATGTGGCAAAAGGTTCAAGGTGATTCTGGAGAAGGCGTTGGGACCATTAAAGAGTAAGAGCGAGGGTAAGGAAGGCGGTGTCATCGGTATACTGCAGGAGGTGGACTGGAGAGGGAGTTGGGGCATATCGGCCATGTACAGGAGTTAGAGGAGAGGGGAGAGAACAGAGCCCTGGGGCACACCTTTGGAGGGGTAGAAGGTGCAGGAATCGACATTATGGATGGTAATGTACGGGGTGTGGCGGGAGAGGAAGGAGGCAATCAGATGGTCATAGTTGATTGGAAGGGCATAGGTCTGGAGATTAAACAGGGTACTGGGATGCCATATGCAGTTGTAGGCCTTTACAAGGTCTAGGTAGACAAATATGGTGAGTTAAGCTGGAGGGAGAGGAGTGTGGCGTAGGAGTTGGTCAGCAGCAGAGAAGGTCGAAAGCCACATTGGGTGTTGGGGAGGAACTGGTGTCGGTGGAGGTGGTGATAGATGCGCCAGGTAATGATGGATTCCAAGAGCTTGCTTGAATACCGAGGTGACACACATAGGGCGATAGGAAGCGGCATCAGATGGAGGCTTGTTGGGTTTGGAGAACATCAGGATATGGGATATTTCCCACAGGTTGGGGTAGAAACCGGTGGCAATAATTACGTTGTAGAGGACAGCAAGGACTAGAAGGAAGGAGTACACCTACTGCCGGACGAATGTGTTAGCATTAGCAACAGAGACGTCCATTGAGCAGCGAGGTGTTTGTGATCCGTTGCTGACCTCGAATGAGAGCGTCCGCACGTCTGAAAATCATATAGATTGGCTTAACCTTGATGCGATGATGACAAAAACATCGCCCAACGACTCATCGTGCTTTTGTTCGCCGAGAGGTCTCAGTAGACATTCGGCCAGCGCTTATGATTTATATGCAGTGCTCTGATTTTGCACCAAAGGAAACTCAATGACAGCCCTCTGCTTGGATCGCACCTCCGTTATGGATGCCATTTTGAAGGCTATGTGTGGCACTGCCACCTATCGGAATTTCATGAAATGTAGTGGCTGAGGCGGGAATATTCCACCACGTCCCACAAGAAATTCCGCATTTTTTTCATCTAAAAGTGGACTAAAACATGTGTTGCATTGCTTATTGAACTGCCCTCGTACGTTTGTTCCACAACCTGTAACCTATACCACTTGTGTCTCGCGTTAATGCAAGTATTTGAAACAAATCTGTAATTATCGCAACTGCCTAGTAAGCAAGATTCATGCGTTCGAGTTCCCGTCCGACACGCTTTTTTAGTCGTCGCCACTGATTCCGCATGAAGTCCCGATGCAGCTGATATCACCAGTTCCTTTCCATAACTCCACCCCCCCCCCCCCCCTCTAACTTCAATTTACGTAATATGTATCACAGCTGCGTATTCTGTCGGAAAGAATAGACACCAAGCGTTCATAAAACTCCAATCGTATTTTTTGATGTATGGAAAATCAGTACTTAAGACGTTACTTTACGATACCTAAGCACTCCATCATACAGTGTTATTACATGTATACAACCACTTTGGACATGGCGCTTTAACTATAAATTTAGTACGTAAGTCTGCTCCTTACAAAATACCATACTGTCTTATCCGCCTCGTTACTGCACTCTACTCTGAACAAGGAATCAGAAGACCCACGTCAACAAGCTCATGAAAAATCTAATGGTTGTCTGTTCGCCAGCTACGTATTGTAGAAACGGAGTGTGGGACGTAAATTTACTCGACTTAACATAGTGTTACAGCGTGAAGTATTCTCTACCGCTCTTTTCTCAGTGATTTACGGCGCACAAATGACGTATAGCCATAAATTAGCATCGAAAGTCCGGTCGAATAATTCACACAGACTTGCGCCTCCTCGGAATCTAGTTGCAGACTAAAAATACGCCGGATGCAGTGGTGCTATTACTTTTGCTGCTTAATGATTTACGAGAAGAGCAGACCTAATTTTGGGCCAGGCCTGTAGTTTGCGATGCCGGCGCGCCGTATCACCGTACAGTGCTCGCGGACACAGGCGGGGATCATTATGCGAGGCCCTTATAAATAAATGGCCGCCGGCGGCCCAATTACGCGATTGGCCGCTGCTGATAGCGCCGGAATTATGCGAGCCTCCACTCCATTGTCCGGCGGACCGTTGCCGTACGGCTATAAAGAGGGGTTTACGCTCCCGCTGACAAAGACCAGTCTGCACCCACATCTCTCCCCCTCTCTCCATGGTTGGTGGAGAAAAACCAACATACTTGGTTTCAAGCTACACATTCCGTGAACCGGCAGAAAAATTTTCGGTGAACATACAGAAGCGAGTTACCATATACTCTAACAAGGGGAGGACACGACATTTTGGAACGCGGATTTACTGCAAACTTCCTACACTCGTAGTACTCCATTAGAACAACAACAAAAATGTGTAAGCAGTAGCGCGTACTTCTCAAGCGTTATTTAGAAAATGGCAAGATAATTTCGGTCGTCAAATATATACCTGTGCGTGGTCATTTTTACCACGAAGCGCCGGCAGCCGAGTGGTTAGCCGGCACGGTAACACAGCGTGTCCGGTCAGAGGGTTAGCTGCCCACTATAATAAAAAAAAACTGAGTTAATGGATCAACGACGAACTAAAACGGATGTCTTGTGACATCCGCTCCGAGCAGGTGCAAAGAACGAAAACGAACAAAATGAGATTACAAAAAAAAAAAAAAAAAAAAAAAAAAAAAAAAAAATGTGGTTAGCGTTCCAGTTCTGTAATCGCTGAGTTCCTGGATCGAGTCCCGCTCGTCAGTTCTTTTTTTAATTTCTAACACAGTCATTTTCTTTACTATCTATATTACAATTTATGTAGAGCGAAAAATACGTGTAATCGGATGAACTTTTATTAAATTTACAATGTTATTCGGCAGTCTACAAATTTTTATTATCACAAATAATATAATATTCATAACTACTGACTAGTAAACGACCAAACGCATAAAGTGATACTGAAAATGTATGCTTGTCCATGTCTTCAAATTTGATCGTATTGAATCGAAAGAGAACAAGAAATTGCTTCTCGTGAAGACGCTATTAAAATACACTCGATACTGCATGACAAATGATGAGCGCCGATATTTAATGAAATGCTGTGTTATGCATGGTTTGCTTCCAAATTATCGACTGAAAGAGAGGTTTTTGAAAATGCTAACGAGGTTTGTTTTTCCACGGAAAACTTCAAAAGACCTTGTGTGTGCGGAAACATAGCATTTATTCAATGCAGCTGGTGCCGTTTTACTTTGTTTTTCATGTTTTTACGAAAAATACCATCCCGCAACTTGTACTCGTAATGTCGAAAGCGACGATTAATTGTACATCTCTCGAAAGCCGTCTGTGCCGGACAAAACTTGGAGGTAACAAGTCGTTTCGGGCTCCTTCCAGGTATGAGGGATTTCCCAAATCACGGACAAGCATACATTTTCAGTATCACTTTATGCGTCTGGCCGTTTAATAGTCGGTAGTTATGAATATTATCTTATTTGTGATAATAAAAATTTGTAGACTGCCAAATAACGTTGTAAATTTAATAAAAGTTCATCCGATTACATGTATTTTTCCCATTACATCAATTGTAATATAAATAGTAAAGACAATGACTGTGTTAGAAATAAAGAAAAAACTGACGAGCGGGCTTGAACGAAAACCACTCGGCTGCCGGCGCTTCTTGGTAAAAATGGCCACTCACAGGTATATATTTGACAACCGAAATTATCTTTCGATTTTCTCAATAACGCTTGAGAAGTACGCGCTGCTGCTTACACATTTTGTTGTCCTCGTGGAGTACTACGAGTGTACGAAGTTTGCAGTAAATCCGCGTTTCAAACGTCGTGGCCTCCCCTTGTAAGACAAAAAAAGAAATTAGCCGCACCAGGAAGCTGTCCCCGATGCCACGGAAACCGGTAGACGTGACGTACGTGTACAGGGAAACAAGCGATTACAATTTCAGAAAAAATGGAATGATTTATTGAAGAGAAAGAGCTTCACAAATCAAGCAAATCAGTAATGCGTTGCCCCAACTTTGGTCCTTACGCAAGCACCAGTCTCTAGTGCATCTCCAGATACGTCTTTGCTGGTCACTGGGACTAGTTTAGGAGCGGGCCTCATCACTGAAGACAATTCTACTCCAGTCAATGAGATTCTAGGCCAAAGACGTGTCTGGAGACACCGCAGGTAACGCTGGGGTACCAACCTGACTGTTGCCCACCAAACGGCCTACAACCACGAATGATGGTGTGGAGCGAGAAGACATTTCATTTCATAGCAGGACCTCAACTTGACTAGAAGAAGGGATCGGTTGGTAGGACATGTTTTGAGGCATCAAGGGATCACAAATTTAGCATTGGAGGGCAGCGTGGAGGGTAAAAATCGTAGAGGGAGACCAAGAGATGCATACACTAAGCAGATTCAGAAGGACGTAGGTTGCAGTAGGTACTGGGAGATGAAGAAGCTTGCACAGGAGAGAGTAGCATGGAGAGCTGCATCAAACCAGTCTCAGGACTGAAGACCACAACAACAACAGCAGGACCTCTCTGGTTACCATACGCGGCACCCTTACACCACAACGGTACGTCGACGATATTCTACGTCCCGTTTTGTTTCCTTCGTGGCAAGCCATCCTCAGCTTACATTTCGGAAAGATAATGCCCACCCGCAAACGGTGCTAGTTTCTACCGCTTGTCTTCCTGCTTGCCAAACCCTACCATAACTAGAAAGGTAGCTGGATTTCTCCCCAAGTGAGAAAGTTTGGGGCATTAGGGGCAGGCCCCTCCAACCAGCTCGGGATTTTAACGATCTGATCTGCCGATTGGACAGAATTTGGCACTGTATCCTTCAGGAGACGCCAAAATCTCTATCAGTCAACGCCAAACCGAATAACTGCTTGCATAAGAACTAGAGGTGTACTAATGCGTTATTGACTGTCATAATCCGTGAAGCTCTATCTCATGAATAAATCATTCAATTTTTCTGAAGTTGTAATCATTTGTTCGTTTGTACGTGTATGTCACATCTACCTATTTCGGCCCAATTCTGGTAGCTCCATCGTGGTGCGTCGTCTTTTCCTCTTCTCCGTTAGAGCGTATTGAGTGCTTCAGTTTTCTATTGAAACAGATTCTGTGCCATGTCAGTGCTGCGGTAGGAAGCCGTAGTTGTTATGCGAAGAAAAAAGTTTTCATTGTAGTCACTGTACACTTTAAATGCGAACATTTTAGGTTAGGTTTTACCGTGACTGTTATTGACATTAAATGAAACAAGTTTACTGTTACCAGTCACCGTGACTGGTGACTGGTAAGAGTAAACTTGTTGTTTCATTTAATCACTGTACACGCTTCAACATTAACAATTTGTGCATTACCTATTGATCGTATTATTAGTTATCCACATGTGTATTTCTAGCAAACGTGACGTGCCCCAGTCAAAGACGGCTTATGACAGAATATGCTAATGTGTGATACTCTGAAACATTTCCTATTATTTAGAACCTTTATCCAACAGCAATTTGATAGCCCTCCCATTTTATTCCAAATTATTATGTGAATGCTATTTTCATGACGGTAGCTGCAGTGGGTATAGGAGTATTACCCAACTGCAATATGTGAAAATTTGTGCCGGACCACGACCCAAACCTAGCATAAATTTTTACATGCTTCATTTGGGCAACACGTCTATACCTACTGCAGGTAACATGATGAAAATCGCATTCAACCAATAATTCGGAATAATATTTCATACAGGTGCTGATCGTCAAACCGTATGTTTATATGGTCTATTATTTTAAGTTTTGAATTTTTGTATATCCACCAGGCACGGATCTAGGAAGAGGGGGGGGGGGGGGGGCAAACCGGGGTATTTGCTTTGCCCCAGGCGGCAATTTCAGGAGGCGCCAAATTCGTGTACCTGGAGAAAAACCCTTGTTTTACAAAGTGCCAAGCATCCAGCGCATGTTGGTCTTTCTGTTGTTCATATGATTTTAAAACGCATCCCTGATGATTTTTTGAACACATTCTAAGCTGATTTCTGAGATAATCATAAGTTGATGTTTGAATGCATGCATAGTGTACATGATCTCCGTCGCATCTAGAAACATAAAGCTTTACCACACCAAAGGAGACGGGGCTATATGAGCTGAGCCGAATAAACACGAATAGGTGAATGCCAGTCGCAGTTGGTTTATGTGGTTGATCGAGTGTACGAATCATGAGTATTGTTATAATTATTAGCGAAACTCCTTAGATTCAGACTACCGGAGTGAAAATAAACGACTAACAGCAATATCAAGTAAGAAAGATTACATATTGTCTTTTCGATGTATGCAAGAAATGAAATTTTGACAGACATTTTCTCTATATCACTACACTACTAAGGGCCAGTTGTTCAACCCCATTTAGCAGCCGGTTAATTCTATTCTCGGAATAGCCTGGAAAACGCATTGTATGAACACGTAATAAAGCCTTGCCGGAGAATAAACGCAAGGTACCTAAACCGGTGATTATAGCAGGATTAGTGAAGTTAACCGGAGAATAAGCTTTGACAATGGAAGGATTAGTTACAGAATTAGTGATGACAAGATTGAGTGTTAGAACGAGAAAGGAGAAGTAACAGGGATATCACACAAATTGTATGAAAGACTATGACGATTCCAAATTTATATAAAAATTTCTTACTACTACTAGTTTTAGTTCTCATGCTTGAGCAGCTGGAACATTTGAATGAAACGTGAAACTGTTTACTAACATAAAACTTTTTGCTTGTTGTAGGCCTAATAGACATTTGAAAATGGTACTTCGTGAGTTATATTTTGTCGTATTATTTATGTAATTGAGGTAGAGAAAAATGATCATTTGTTCCAAAACAGTCTCGCTGATTTCTTGTGTGTTACAGTTGCTGCATTATTAGAAAGACCCATTTCGTTTTATCTAAAAGAAAGTGACAAAATAGACGTAATTAAATCGAGAAACCCCTATGGTCTTGGGTACTATTCAAATTAACAGCTTCTTCAGTATTAGACAACGACATTTTGATTTTTAATGTAGCAAAGCGATTGTTGAACTTCGATGATGTGATAGATTCTTTCGCAGTAAGGAAAGCTCGCCGTGTAAAGCTGTAGTAAGATCAGAGAGAAAAGAAATGCTGGGACCTAGAGACTGAAGAAATGTGTACTGTGTTGCTGCTCTCTTGTCTCTACTGCTTTCATGTTTCCTGTATTTAATTTGATATATCACAAAAGAGAAAGTTATTAGCTAACAGGCAATAAAATGTGCAAATTTTCTGAAAAGTTCTTATCCTCCCGGTCACAAATAATCCCAGCTAGTATTGATTGCGATGTTTTTACAGTGGGGTAGAATGTCAAACAGACCGAGTGGAAGCAGTAGAGGCACAAGTAGACATTTCAATTTCCACTGTCCTGAGTATAGGTTTGACGGCTCCCACTACGAAATATACACGTTTGAATTCCACAGAGCGAAATACAGTGACGTGAAATAGAAGAATTCTGTGTGAAGAGGCATGACACTGCACTTTGGCACTCTTAAGACCAAATAACATGTCTTACATTTCCCCACACGTATATGTTTTGTATACATCAACTCTTCAAAAAGATTTGCTCTTCAAAATGAACATATTTTTGAAAAATCGATTTTTCTTAATTTTTTACGTCCTATCTCAAACGCTCGAGGGGAGGTGGTTTCCCCGGGTCGGAAATGTCGTAGAACCGGGAAAGAGGTAGAACACCCACTAACGTTAACAACAGGCATTGCAGTATCTGGGTACCAAATTTCAAACAGATGGGCATCGATGGTTATTAAACATTACTTGAATCGATATGTCTGCCGGGCTTTAAGACGGCGCAGAACTTCATTCAGAATAGGCTTTCTTCCCTGTTTCTGACAAATGGGTGCATTAAAGAGAAATAGTTTGAGGGTTGGATCGATTGCCCATTTAAGAGGAAAGCGATACACCGGCCGAATGAATCCAGACGCCTTGGACCCAAATATACGGAAGCCAACGAACCGGGAATCACCTCGGACCGCGCCGTTCCTTCCTTTCGACCCAATAAATCTCTCACTTTTCCCTCATGAGATTGTGTCCGTGAGTGACTCAACATTACTTCACTTTTCAATGTGTTCCCGTCACGTGCAAGACTCGCTTTCTTGTGTTTTAATCAATGTTTCTGACACCATTGGTTGAAAGATACAAGATCACATTTTTTTGTATACGAGATGTTATCAAAGTCTTTGCATAAAACTTACAGTGTAATAGATCACGTCATGGGGACAACTTTTGTTAGAAATAAAATATTCGCTGACACGTCTTTACGTCTCTTTTTACTGATTGTGCCCCTGAGAGTGAGGAGGACACATCCATTTCGTAGCTTCCGTATGGAATGTGTATTGCCTACAATCTAGTCACCTGATATGCGTGAATGTGGGTGGACCGAAGAAAATTATAGTTCATGATTCGCACGTGTCTCTCCACGAAGAGCCCCAAATTTCTAAGGTTCTCATCTTGACGTTGAAGCTCTTTTGTCTGTATTTGCTTTTACAATAACATATGTCTTTGTGTGGAGTCCACCTTTAGCAAAACACGATTCTGTTTTCTTGTCCCAAACATGTTTCACTGCAGTTGCAGCATCATCTGTGGTTTTTTTTATTATTATGGCTGTTAAACACAAGGAATGTCTTTTACTGTATAGATACGTGTAAATATTAGTTTCTAAATCGTAATTACAGATCTTTGCAGAGCACATAAAATTATATATTCATATTTTCATACCACATGTGAAGTTTTCCTGCTGTATTACTTTTTTACAGTGTCTGTTTTTCTGCACAGTTCGTCATCTGCAACTACATACAACTTAATGCAGGCAAAATATTTACACAAAAATTATGATTTCTAAACTGTTTTGGCTATGCCTGAAATTAACAATTTATGTGAAAGGTTGTGCGTGTGTGTGTGTGTGTGTGTGTGTGTGTGTGTGTGTGTGTATCTACTTACATTATGTTTCACTTACGTTTTCTTTTTTCGTCAACTTCTTCTTTGTTAGGTTGAGTTGTCACTGTTACTGTCACTGGCACTGTTTACCAGCTATAAAGACAAGATGGCAGACAGAGGAACAGTTGAAGATGTCATTTGAGGTTGTACTGAATCTCTCAGAGGTGTACGTGTGTGTGTGTGTGTGTGTGTGTGTGTGTGTGTGTGTGTGTGTATGAAAAGAGAAAGAGAGGGAGAAAGAGAGAGAGAGAGGGAGAGAGAGAGAGAAAGAGGGGCAGGGAGAGGGACATGGGGAGGGTAGGTTTAAGGATGTATCATTATTATTATAATGATATATATTTATTTATTTATCCTTAGTTTTATGTATGTATGTGTGTGTGTGTGTGTGTGTGTGTGTGTGTGTGTGTGTGTGTGTAAGGGGGGGGGGAGTTCTAACGGTTGGTGTTAATATTTATTTGAGGGTAGAGAACAGAGTTCCATCGCAGAGAGCTGTGTATTCATATATTACTTGCTTTCCTTCAACTACGGCATTTTGTATTTGATAATTTTTTTCAATTATTAGTTTTCGTGGGGGCTGTTGCTGCACTTAAGAATTTTCAAATCAGTGTTGATGTCTGATGGGTTACGTTTATTGTCCATAGGGTGTTCAGCAAATGTAGAATGACAGCTGTTAGTTTTTAATGCTCTGCTGGTTCTATGTATGTGTTATTGAAGTTTCTGCTTGTCTGTCCTATATAGACTGATGGGCAGTTCTGAGTAAATCCAGTTTCATTTATACCTTACGTGAGATAGACACATCACGTTATTACAAAAGACTCGTTTGGACCATTAGAGAAAACTGAGAACTGCGCGCTCGATTTGAAATACGTTACAAGCCAATGCGGGATCGAGCTGTCCAGTAAATCGCGTATAATAGTTGCAAATACGTTTCGACTTAATGCAAGAAGTTGGAAATTGATTTAGAGATAAATGTTGATTTTGACAAAAAATGAACCGTAAGTTTTTTCAAAATATCGTGGTCCAAATTTAATTGAGACACGTATCACTTTGTTGATTATGTTGCCTAGCAACACAGTAAATAAGCTTCATTAATTCATTAGAACGATTTGGACGTAGTAAGGACCATTACACACACAAAGTGTTTCACGAAGTTTCCTGACCGCATTAGAGTATGAGAGTGCTTTTGTTTCCATAAATGCCAATAAACGGGCAGTTTCAAAAGTTAAGTTATTAGCTGTTGTTTAACTTCATTGTTTGTCATACACGACTATGGAACTTTTTGTAACGTGTTTCTTCACAAGAGATCTCAAGAAGCCGGGATAAACACGAAGAAGACGACGACTAAAGAAGAGGCATCGGTATACATCCATCGGGGAATGAAGACTGGGTATGGGACACCGTCGCAGCAATCCACGTGTAACGCACTATTTCACCAAATATAAAAGTAAAGTGTGTAATACTCTCACGATGGATGAATGAGTTCTTAGCGAATGTATTCACTGCTTCAGTATTCACGGTGACAAACGCCGTGAAGCGGTGTGTCAGCAGGAAGAGTTGGGGGTTGGGTTGTTTGGGGGAAGAGACCAAACAGAGAGGTCATCGGTCTCATCGGATTAGTGAAGGACGGGGAAGGAAGTCGGCCGTGCCCTTTCAAAGGAACCATCCTGGCATTTTCCTATAGCGATTCAGGGAAATCACGGAAAACGTAAATCAGGATGGCCGGACGCGGGATTGAACCGTCGTCCTCCTGAATGCGAGTCCAGTGTGCTAACCACTGTGCAACATCGCTCGATCAGCAGGAAGACGGATGCGTGATTCGCTCTGCACAGCGTGCTCCCTTTGTCCAGTCGTTGCCTACCCCGGTTTTTGGCAACGCTGAGGTAGAGCCACATTGGACCGCTGCTTTTGTTTCTGACCCTGTCTGGAATAAATTACATGGTCGGAAAACTCCCGCCGTCGCTTGTTAATGAAATATTAATCGACGTGTTTGCTTTACTTGACGCATGATGGACACCATAGTGGCTAAATACCGCTACAGTACGTAAACCGACATGGAGAGCAACACTAAATGTTCCGCGCTCACTCCGGAGCGCGCGCTACCGATGGACGTGGCAGAATGGCGCTATTGGCCGGAAAGTTAACACTGCGCACGAGCTGCTCCTTGGTTCTGCTCATCGCCACACCAGCCGCCTTCTTACATTCCTTCTTGCGGCGCTCGACCGAGAGATCTTCTGTTGGAGAAAATTATCGTCAGCGCTGTTTGAATGGCAAAGAGAGGAGGCGCGGAGAAAAGCAGCTCTCGCTACGTAGCACTTTTGTGAGGGGTATTTCAATCGTCTCTATGAAGTAACGATGTATGGCAGGGCTGATGGTTATCCATCTTCCAGATGGTGGTATCATCCAGAAGAACAAAATCGCTTCCTTTACAAGGCATTCATTCATTATTCACACATACAGACACAGAAACGCAAGCATCTCTCTCTCTCTCTCTCTCTCATACACACATATATATATATATATATATATATATATATATATATATATATATATATATATATATACCCTATCACAAAACGTATTCAATATAACAATGTCTGTAAAGCAGCAGTTTTGAGCTGCTTTTGTGGTGTGCATGCCATGTAGCAAACACATTATAACATTATAGGTATATATGATTATTCAATGACATAAAACCCATGGAGCCGGCCGAAGTGGCCGTGCGGTTAAAGGCGCTGCAGTCTGGAACCGCAAGACCGCTACGGTCGCAGGTTCGAATCCTGCCTCGGGCATGGATGTTTGTGATGTCCTTAGGTTAGTTAAGTTTAAGTAGTTCTAAGTTCTAGGGGACTGATGACCTCAGAAGTTACGTCCCATAGTTCTCAGAGCCATTTCAAAACCCATGGAGAAGAAATAAAAACTTTGAGGTTCGCCGATGACATTGTAATTCTGTCAGAGACAGCAAAAGACTTGGAAGAGCAGTTGAACGGAATGGACAGTGTCATGAAAGGAGCGTATAAGATGAACATCAACAAAAGCAAAACGAGGATAATGGAATGCAGGCGAATTAAATCGGGTGATGCTGAGGGAATTAGCTTAGGAGCAAAATAACTAACGATGGTCGAAGTAGAGAGGATGTAAAATGTAGACTGGCAATGGCAAGGAAAGCGTTTCTGAAGAAGAGAAATTTGTTAACATCGTGTACAGATTTAAGTGTCAGGAAGTCTTTTCTGAAAGTATTTGTATGGAGTGAAGCCATGTATGGAAGTAAAACATGGACGGTAAATAGTTTAGACAAGATGAGAATAGAAGCTTTAGAAATTTGGTGCTACAGAAGAATGCTGAAGATTAGATGAGTAGATCACATAACTAATGGGGAGGTATTGAGTAGAATTGGGGAGAAGAGGAGTTTGTGGCACAACTTGGCTAGAAGAAGGGATCGGTCGGTAGGACATGTTTTGAGGCATCAATTTAGTATTGAAGGGCAGCGTGGAGGGTAAAAATCGTAGAGGGAGACCTATAGATGAATACACTAAGCAGATTCAGAAGGATGTAGGCTGCAGTACGTACTGGGAGATGAAGCAGCTTGCACAGGATAGAGTAGCATGGAGAGCTGCATCAAACCAGTTTCAGGACTGAAGACCACAACAACAACAACAACAACAACAACAACATGAGCTAATAATTGCTGACAACACATCATGGCATCCAAGAACAAATACACCCATTACGACGGAAATACAAATTCGTTCTGAAATGAAATCACTATTTGAAGAGAAGAAATGAAAAACGTTCCGAGTGCCAAATCTCACTTTTGTCAGGAGAATCAGTAAGCAATGTATATTTATCTACCAAACTTATTTATACACAAAACTGGACAATGTATTCTGGTACCACGGAATTATGCTGCTCGTCTCATCACTGTAAAAAAAAGGACACATTATAACGTAACTAATTTATTAAGAATGTTCTAAGTGTCACACCTGGAAACGGATTGGTTCCAAGTGCCAATGAGAAAGTCATTAATACTGAGGCAATAAATCTTAATTGTGATAACTCAATTACAGAAATACAGTATTAATATATCAACTTGTAGAAATTACCCAACAAAACCATTTCCTACTTCTCCTAAACTTCTTTACAAGAGGATAACAAAATTAAACTTAGGAAAATGTCGCTCTGTCTCGACTTCTTCTGTTTCTTAACCAACCCTACTCTCGTGTTCACATATTGCAAAGTTTACTGTAAGACTTCCTGTGACGCTGAGGAAAAATGGCAACATCCTCAACAGGTCTTTCTGTTTTGCATCTGATAAACATGGCTGAGCTATCAGATGAAATACGGAGTGGCAAACATCAGCCATGGTCTTTTCTCTTTTGAATACACTTACACTTTTCCCTTGTTCTGTTTCAGAAAAAAAATTTAATAACAATTTGAGATGGAATACTTATGAGACATTTATCGTACAGCCATTGAAGTTGTTACACACCTGCATTGACAAAAATTTTTCACAACTTTGAAATATGGAAATGTCTTGATAGCACAATTATATGTTAAGCGTTAAGTGTTTCGAAACGGTGAACGACTTAACACAAGTACGTGTTGGTCAGAATCACAACAGAAGACATACATGCAATCATTAACTGGTTGTAAACAAAAAATTGATATAAATCACAAAATAAAAGTTGTGAAAGAATGAGCTTCTAGTCATCACAAGATAAAATGTTAAACTGAGTATGACCAAATGTAGTCATATTACAATAATCGAACGTATAACACATGACACACAACAGAACCATTTAGGTAAACCTAGATATCTGTGTTGCATCATTCACGGTCTTACCTTGAGACGCACATTTCATGCTACGTAAATTTTATCTAAACACAATATGAATTTCTTCCCTGTAAAATTAGCGTTAACGTGTCTTTGTCAAGCTGTCCACGATGTTCTGACATATAGTTGGTAGCTGTGTATGGATTCCCTGTAAAGTTACTCTTTGATTTCACTTCTGTGGTCAATGCTAGCGCCATGTACCTCGTCCATTTTCTTCTTAAATAGCTTAATCGCCACAGTCGATTTGGCACCTCTTAACTTTGAATGGACAACGACACTGTCAAATATACCTATATGAGATGAGATCTGCGTTATATTCAGTCTATGCGCTCACTTTCAGGAACCTGATACTAAAATTTGATTTAAATGTATGATATTAATTGAAAATTCTGTACGTGGATCAGTAATATGAAAATTCTACACTTTATCCTACAGCTCTGTCTGATGATAAAATTTTTGGAACACTTAACGTTTAATAAGGAATTGTGCGATAAAGATCTTTCTATACTTCAAAGTTGTGTCAAATCTGAATGATCGCCTGGATCTGCCATGGATGCATTTCTTCGTCAAGTAATCGGATAATTTTTCAGCAGCATTTTAAAATGAATTACATGGAAAGTCTTCATAGATTTAACTGAATCAACATTCTTGTATAGATCTTGCGGAACAAAGGCCTTTCTTAGCTTTCCTTGTTTCCCTATAATTGTTGCAAAATCTCTATCGCAGCTTCAAAATCCGTGGCCATGCTTCAGAAACGTGTGTGTGTTTGTTATCTCTTCAAACTATCGTAGGCTAAATGAAGAATACCTTGAGGCATGGCACTTGAAACTCCAGAGGAAAGCGCTGCTTGTGAGGTGTGGCGCCTGATATAGCTCACGTCTAGAGCCTGTGTATCCAGAGAATGACTCGTGTGTGCACAGTGACAAATGGTCTGAAAGGGTTCACAGTCGTGTACGTAGATCCAATTTTCATCCACCAGAGTACAGTAGCGGACAGAGACATTCAAGAAATAGGTCAAGATAATGTTTTTTTGAATTGTTCTGTTAGTTTTGTAGGCTTTTTTGTTTATTTATGTTTGTACAGTTTTTTTAAATGCTTTTAGCAGTGTGAATGATGCGTGAATGCGATCTAAAGTAAATATGTAGATCATTGTTCTACTGACAATAGCTGTAAGAACTAGTGTGAGAAATTTTTAAGACAGTGTGAATGCAGACGATGGGGAGTTTTGTATCATAAGACGTTAAATAAGTTTATGGTAAAAGGAAAGCTAATTCGAGTGCAAATGAAAATAGCTAAGTATAAATAAAATATCAGAATGTTAAATATTTATTTCGGGAAAAAATACAGCTCGAAAGTGTGTTATTTCTTGATTGGCTAATCATGAAAAGCGTGAACTAACACGGGAGAATAATGTTTTTCTAGTGGCCTTAAAGAAAACTGATCAATCAGAATGGAGTATTCTTCGCTCGTCTTTTCTCTTGGAGATAGAGTATGCTTACAGCAGTCTAAGGAGTCGCAGCCCACCCTTTCAATGGTACGGTCGTGTGTAGTATCATCTCCGAAGGTAGTTATAATTTGCCGGTTTTAGTTATGCTACATACCTCGAAAGTGCTTTAAGGTGAAGGCATATTTATTCCGGCGTGTTGTTTAGGAAGTACGGATTTTAAAGTAATTTTGTGTGTGAGAAAAGACAGTAATTCCGCGTGGCATATTGAGCAGATTGGCGACCAAAAACTTGAGTACATTAGACACCGATAAACTTAATAGTGTGGCGAACATTTTCATTTAAGAACAATCCGTGTTTAGTAGCTGTTCAGATTTCGGGAAATACATTACCATAAACTTGCTACGTGATTGAAAGGATTTGTGCATGGCTGTGTTAGGATTAGCGCGGGCCCCGCAGTGAACTTGTAATTCTCAACTTCAGAATATACCAAAGTTTTTCCAGTATTTCCACCTTCCATTCAAAATTAAGAGCTTTTCCCGGTTTTTAGAATAGTTACGTTGTATGGAGTCTGGTACGAGTCGCAGTACGGTAGGTTTCTGCTCGGCTTTCCTACCGGCGATCTGCGGTGACGAATTCACAGGTAGCTGGTAAAAAGGACGGAAGGAATCGCGTTGCCGCACTTGGCACAAAGACCATGCGCCATCTAAGTAATGCGTGTTTAAAACGTTTCGTTCATGATTTGACACTTGGGGCAACACTAGAGACCTGTAATAGAGTACCGAGAATATAACAGCACTGAAAAAGCGTTATCCATTTCCCATCTTCATCTGCCTTTCATGACGTAAAGGTTAAACAATTCGGATTACCAGTATGCTAGGTTAATAACAGCAGCATGTGTTAACTTGTTTGATGTAGAAAGCAACCAAAGTAGCGAAATTCAGTTTTTTTATTTAATTAATGACCGGTTTCGCGTACCAGAAAAATGTCTCAGTATGTATGTTTTTCACGCCAATGGTCACTGAAAACTTTGAGTGTGACACAAAATACACAATATTAACACGGTTTGCATTCTGTCACGGAATACACAACTTTTTTCTGTTTGCAGGATTAGTGAATGGCATCTGATTACCGAAACCGGTCAGCAGTTAAACAAAAAAGAGATGAGTTTCGCAACTTTGGCTATTTCCTGCATCAAACTGGTTAAACAATTCGTAAATATAGCTTATGACACTGTTCATGCGATTGCATGGACTTAATATACTTAATTACCTGCTTAGGTAACAATCTCTTAACAAGCTCATAATGATTCTCTAATTTACATTTTCTTATAAGAGGATAGTGACAGTATTAGTGGGAAGTTGACCATTCGATTTCCTTAGTCTCTTCCAAAGCTGGCAACGATAACATTCGCACGAAGACAATAGCTGGTTTCAATAACCTTCTGATGATGAGCTGGGATACGTTGGACAATGCCTGGTGCCTAGCCTGTAGAAGTGACCGGGATACTGCCGTGATGGTGTAGTGGTGATGTTATAAGTGTTTGTTTCTGAGCATGAACCAGAAACCCGCTCAACATTATGTAGATGGGTTGCGGACCTCTAACTACAACATCGTCGTGTCAGGTACCATCAAAAAACTCCGTGAAACACATCGCGCTAGACATACATCTGCAATTAAGGGAGAGAATTCAATTAACCTGGTAATTCCGCGTTGTATTAGCACAGAATGTAGGTACGATTTCCATCTGACAACGAAAGCAAACCGGATCTGCAACAGGTAACAGATTTGGCTGCCAGGTACAGCTGTTTAATCAGAACAGAGTGCATTACGTTAATTGTTTCATCAGCTCTCTGTGACTGGCTTTGCTTTTGTGCTTTATTTGCCAGCCAGCTAAAGCCGGATTTGTTTAATTTGGGAACATTACATTTCATCTCAGAAAATATTCATTTCAAAACAAAGTGCTTTACTTGCAGCCACAGATGCATTAAAATGAAATGGTCGTATGGCTTTATTCACCGGAGGACAACGTCCGGGGTTGACTGGCCGTCTACTGCAAGTCTTTTTATCTGAAGCCTCTCCGGCAATTGCACATCGATGATGAAGAGGACAATACTACACCCTGTCCCCGAGCGAATAACATGTCCGATCCCGCCAGGAATCGAATCATCGACCCCATGAATCACAGGCAGCAACGCGAACCGCTTTTTTCGTCTTATGTGGCAACTTTTTAGTTCCGACATAAATGATAAGAAAATTTTCAATTTATGAAACTCAAAAAGAAAAGTAAAAATACAGTAAGTTCCTTTACTTGGTTGTATGTTTCTCCATCCTTAAAACGTAAAGTAATTTCTCTTTTTTCTGAAAACCTTTATGTTTCTCTACCTTCTAAAAATTGAAGGTATTCTTCTTCATGAAGGAATACCGAGTGGGACGGAAATCGGTAGATGTGATGTGCATGTACAGACAAACAAAATCTTACAGTTTTCAAAAATTTTGATGTTTTATTCAAGAGAAAGAACTTCACAAACTCAGCAAGTCAATAACTCATTGGCTCACCTCTGGCCCTTATTCAAGTAGTTATTCAACTTGCCACTGGTTTATAGAGTTGTTGGATGTCTTCCTGAGGGATATCGTGCCATATTATGGCCAATTGGAGCGTTAGATGGTCAAAATCCCGAGCTGGTTGGAGGGCCCTGCTTATAATGCTCCAAACGTTCTCAACTGGGGAGAGATCCAGGGACCTTGTAGGGTTTGGCAAGCATGCAGATAAGCAACGGAAACTCTCGACGTGTGCGGGCGGGCATTATCTTACTGAAATTTAAGGTAAGGATGCCTTGTCATGAAGGGCAACAAAACAGGGCTCAGGACATCTTCGGCGTACCGCTGTTCTGTAAGGCTGCCGTGGATGACAACCAAAGGTTTTTGGCTATGAAAATGAAATTGCAGCCAGACCACCACTCCTGGTTGACGAGCCATATGGCTGCCTCTGAAAGCTGCTTACCCAACAATCTTAGCAACAACATTACAGGTACATGCCTTCCACTGTCGCTTGTGACTTTCGACTCGGACGTTCCCAGAGAAGGGTTCCTTACCTCGTATTGGTACTTCTACCATTCTCCATCATCCCTGAAAGTTTGTAACATCATGTCTATTTCCATCATCTTGCGCAACCTCTCTGTAAACTTGCATATGTCACATCAATACACAAGAAAGGAAATAAGGGTACTTCGCTCAATTACGGACCCATATCTCTAAGCTCGATTTGGAGTAGTATTGTGGAACATACACTGTGTTCCAACATTATTACTCCGAAGGAAACGATCTATTGTCACTTAGTAAGCACGGATTCAGAAAATATCGTTCGTGTGCAAGACAATTAGCTGTTTATTCTCATGGAGTAATGTGTGTTATTGACAGGGGATCTCAAATTGATTCCATATTTCTAGTTTTCCAGAAGGCTTTCGACACCGTATATCAAAAAACAATTTCTAATAAAATTGCGTGCATATGGGGTATCGTCTCAGTTCTGCGGCTGGATTCGAGATTTCCCGTCAGAAAGGTCACAGTTTCTAGTACTCCTGGAAAGTCACAGAAGTGTTATAGGCCCTCTGCTGTTATGTACACTCCTGCTCAAAAATCAAGGATAATGCTGATACATTGTGACACAACGCCCTGGTGGGGGTTTGCGGGTTTAAATCACTTCGGGGTCGCACAGTGGCGCTTGCAGCAGTTCATACACGCAGAGGTGTGTTGGTGCATGTCAGAGTACGGCGCTGCGAGTAAGTGTGCAGCCGTTTTCAGACGTGCTAATGGTGACTATGTGTTGAAAATGGCTCAAAGAACACATATTAATGACGTTATGAAGGGTAGAATACTAGGGCGACTGGAGGCTAGTTAAACACAGCAGGTCGTAGCACGGGCCCTCTGTGTGCCACAAAGTGTGATTTAAAGATTATGGCAACGATTCCAGCAGACAGGAAACGTGTCCAGGCGCTACAGTAAGGGACGTCCACAGTGTACAACACCACAAGAAGACCGATATCTCACCATCAGTGCCCGCAGACGGACACTGAGTACTGCAGGTAGCCTTGCTCGGGACCTTGCCGCAGCCACTGGAACAGCTGTCTCCAGATACACAGTCTACAGACGACTGAACAGACATGGTTTATTTGCCCGGAGACCTGCAAGTTGCATCCACTGACCTCTGGTCACAGGAGAGTCCGCAAAGCATGGTGTCAAGAACACAGTACATGGTCGTTGGAACACTGGTCCCACGTTATGTTCACGGACGAGTCCAAGTATAGTTTGAACAGTGATTCTCTCCGGGTTTTCATCTGGCGTGAACCAGGAACCAGATGTCAACCCCTTAATGTCCTTGAAAGGGACCTGTATGGAGACCATGGTTTGATGGTGTGGGGTGGGATTGTGATTGGTGCACGTACACCCCGGCAGGTCTTTGACAGAGGAACTGTAACAGGTCAGCTGTATAGGGACGACATTTTTCACCAGTATGTCCACCTTTTCAGGGGTGCAGTGGATCCTACCTTCCTCCTGATGGATGATAACCCACGGCCCCATCGAACTACCATCGTCGACAAGTACCTTATCAGGCGAACGGAGTGGCCTGCCTGTTCTCCAGACCTAAACCGCATCTATCACTTCTGGGATGCTCTCGGTCGACGTTTCGCTGCACCTCTTCAAATCTCTAGGACATTTCAGGAGCTCCGACAGGCACTGGTCCAAGAATGGGAAGCTATACCCCAGCAGCTGCTCGACCACCTGATCCAGAGTATGGCAACCCGTTATTAGGCCTGTGTACGTGTGCATGGTGATCATATCTGTTGTGACTGACAATTCGAAATTTTTCACAAATACAACTTTTATTGATGTAGGTTCACAAGGTTGATGAGTGAACATACAAAACGAGAGGTAACAATAACGGTGCCAGTAAAAGTCTCCTAATTGAGGCAAACAAAAGTTCACTTCTAATTTTCCAAAAAGGTTCGTGCTAACACACTCACACACCAGTAACAGTCCAATTCCGAGACGAAGACGTAATCTTCAACGGTCGCAGTACATGACGTCGGCATCCAGCGTGAACTGAACTTCAGGGCTGGTTCTAGCACCTATATAGCTGTCTCCAGCCAATCAGGTTTTGGCGTAGTGATACTTCCTGCAGGCCGTGGCTCGGGCTTCCCCTGCAGGAAGTAGTGCTCGGAATGTCTATTTCCATTATCTTCTGTGTAAATAGTCGGTGTTTACCATGGTGCTTTTGGTACTCCTTGGGCATTGACAACATCGTCCTCTGTGGTGTAATATTGGTTGCCAGCCCTCAGGGGCTACCTTGGCTCCGGTATAACCATATCCCATATTGATGTCGGAGTTCTGTAGCACATGTGTTTCGTGACAGTTTTCTCAACTTATCACCAATACCATGGACTTACGGATCTGTGTCGTGTGTGTTCCCTGTGTACGTATGCTATTAGGGCCAGTTTTGTGTAGTGCCACGTTGTGTGGCACCACATTCTGCAATTATCCTTATGAGCATGAGTGTAAATAAACGATGCAGGAGGCCATCTGAACAGACTTGTTAGATTGTTTGCAGATCACCATCTGTCGTTTACCGTCTCGTACAGTTACCAGGTGATCAAACGCAATTGCAAAATGATTTAGGCAAGATATCTGTTTGGGTGGCAGAAGTGGCAGTTGACTCTAAACAATGAAAACTGTGAAGTCATCTATATGAGTTCTAAAAGTCTATCATATGTATGTCCGTTACACGATAAACCACAACAATCTGAAGGCTGTCAATTCAACTATATACTTAGGGATTATAGATATGAATAACTTAAATGGGAACGATCACATAGATAATATTGCGAGGAAGGCGAACCAAAGACTGTGATTTACTGTCAGAACACTTAGAAGACGCAACAAATCCATTAAAGAGACAGCTATTACTGCGCTTGTCCGGCATCTGCTAGAGTACTGCCGTACGGTGTGGGATCCTTAACAGACAGGATAGACGATGACATCGATAAACAGGAAATGGGGTGGGGGAATTGTCACGGGTGCGATACGCGAACTGGGGTGGCAATCATTAAAGCAAAGGCCTTTTTCCATTGAGGCGAGATTTTTTCACGGGATTTCAATCACTAACTTTCTCCACCGAATGCGAAAATAGTCTGCTGACGCCCTCTTACATAGTGAGTAATGATAATCGTAATAAAATAAGAGAACTACGAGCTCGCACGGTAAACTTTAAGCGTTCGTTTTTCCCGCGTGCTGTTCGAAATTGGAACGATAAAGAAATAACCCGAAAGCAGTTCGATGAACGCTCTTACAAGAATTTAAGTGAGAACTGCTGGATAGCAGTGTAGATGTAGACAAAGAAAAAGGAAGTTCGACTGAGCAAGGTATTTCGTGAATTGAGAAAAACGGGATGTTATTTCTATTTTGTAAAAATCTTTGTGTTAGTTTTCATACAAATTTATTATATCACCAATTTTGCCAAACGCAACATACTAGTGATTTTCCGGCATATGAACACATTGTTACGACATTATAAGTTAAAAGGCTTAAACTTTTAACAGTCTCAAGTTGTTTTCATGTTTGATCTGAAACTTTGCTTCCGCCGTTTTGTCATAGATGGCAATAGCGGCAGGTGGTGGTGTTGTTGGTAGACCGTAAGTGTCATACAACAAGCTTAGGTAATTGCAAGCATAATGCCGTCACAATATTTGTCGATTTGTAACTGCATCATAAAGTTATTCCTCATCGACTATGTCAACTTACGAGCCAAATTCTAGTCACTTGCGGGGAGTTTTAATTTTCTAACATGAAGAAATCTGCGGTTGAGGCTCATAAAATGGTGGGTAAGACCTATTGTGAGGCATCTACGGGGTGTTTTTAAAGTCTCTCCGCAGTGCCGTATGATGTTAGCCACGCGTGCCGTACGATTGTTCGCCTGCCTGGGTTACTTCCCTTCAAGTGGACTCTACCAATATTCCTGTTTCGTTTATCTCAGCCAGCGTCAGTAGTATCGTTGGTGTGTGTCGTTACGTGTTGACGTGAACGTTTAAGTTTAGTACCTTTGTTCGTTTGTTTCGCTTTTGTCACTGTTAAAATGCTAACCATTGAAGAACGTGTGTTTTTAGTCGAATAAATGTTCAAAGCTGGAGGCAAATACACAGTTTCAGTTCTTCAAACATTTAATTCAGTTTTACACATCGGGATACTATGCGAGATTTGAGTAACAAATTTCAAAGTACGGGTTCAGTGACAGATGCACTGGGAAGTGGTCGTCCTAGCGCTTTGTCTGAGGATAAACTACTCGATATTTCCGATAAAATGTCCATGAGTCCGAGCAAGTCAATAAGAAAATTCAGCGAGGAAATCGATGTTAGTGTCGGAATGGCCCACACAGCTGTAAGGAAAAAATTAGAACTTTTACCATATGAAGTGACAGTCGTGCAAGAACAGAAAAATACTGATCATGGCAAGAGACTGCTTTATTGTCAATGGTTCAAAAATTTCGTTAAACAAAATGGAAGGGATGTTCTTAATGAAACGTTATTCACTGATGAGGCTTGGTTTCATTTACCCAGGTACTTGAACTCGCAAAATTCTTATATATGGAGCACTGCAAATCTATTGTGTATCCATGTGACACCATTTCATTCTGTGAAAATAGGTGTTCGGATTGCAATTTCTAGACGGCGGATTGTGGGTCCCATATTTTTCAACGAAACAATAAACGCCCAACGACACTACAGTGATATTCTGCTACCATTCATAGGAGACTTATGTTAAGTGAAATACTGAACGGTTATTTTCAACAAGATGGTGCAACCGCGCATACAGCTCGCGTTTCAATGTCACTGCTTGCTAAAATTTTTGGCGATCGCATAATTTCACAGGGACTTTGACCTCTACGATCGCTTGACCTAACAACATCTGACTTTTTCTTCTGGGGTGCAGTGAAAGCAACTATCTATAAAAACCGTCCAAAATCCATCGATTAATTGAAAACTGCAATATCCACTTTCAGTGCTTCTGTTACAGAAGAACTGTTACAGCTTGTGTTTGGAAAGATGATTAGACAAATTGAATTGTGTATTCCACAACAGGGGGGACACTTTCAACATCTAATGTGAAAATTTGGAAGTAAAATGAATATTCAATAAATTAATAACTTGTATTTCACTGAGTTTAATTTCGGTATATTCACTGCAGCATACGGCACTGCGAAGAGACTTTTTGAACAACTCGTATTAGTGAAAGAACGTGTAGGGAATGGTTTTAACACTTCAAGAAGGGTGACTGTGACGTCGAAGACCGACATGGCGGTGGTAGAGAGATTTTCGAAGCTACTGGAACCGATAGAAGAAATCACAGGAGATCTTTATTGAAAGCATTCGATGCGTTTGAGGCAAGCACTGACAGGCAAACGGCCACAATATAGCGATAGACATGGTGACAGTACTCGACCTGCGTCGCTAAGCCCGTCAAAACATACATGTAAACGCTGAAATGGGAAATCCTATCCCATCCACCGTATTCTCCAGACATTGCTCCCTCTATTATCCTTCTGGGCCAGAGGTACACGATCTGGCAGGTGGTCATTGCCGCTCATACGAACAAATGAAAAATGGGATGGATTCACGAATCCCCTCATAAGAAGCCCAGTTCTTCCGCCGGGGAATTCGTATTCTGCCCGACGGATGGGAGAAAGTAGTGGCCAGCGATGGCCAATACTTTGATTCGTAAATGTTTTGTAAGTTTTTCACCATAAAGCCTCGAACTTCGAGGAAAAAAACAGTGTGAGCCAAATTGTAGACCTAACACATCTTCTCACTTCAAGTTCTTGGCTGCACTTGTAACGTGACACAGCCCAGAGCTATCGATGGAAGTGTCATTCCATCACAATTTTCATAAATCGCCAGAACCACACATAAAACAGAAAGGGTCGCATGTCTAAATGCATTCAAACGGCTACAGGCTCCTTCTTTCTTGTCACTACTCAGTGTTTATGACACTGATTTCTGTTATATATATCCGCCTATAACCGCTAATTCGCGATTGCAAACAAAATTCTGAAAAAATATTACACATTGTTGAAGTCCTAGTCCGTTCTTTGTAAATAGTGACTCGTCCTTTTTGAAATACATTTTGAGTATGGTCACTTGTAAAAATAAATTGGTTTGAAATAAGACAAAGTGTGGTACATTGCAGCGGTTGTTGTACAGTCTCGTTCCATTGACCGTAAACGGAAACTGCATTCCTCTTTAACGGTACAGCTATCTTCTTTAAGTAGTCCGTAGAGCATTGAGACTGCGATTCCAGCAAATCAGTCCTTCGTACGTATACATTTGCCTTTCTGGAGGTCTCATGCATGAGGTATCTTGTTACAGTCTCACAAGGCCACATCATCCTAGTTGTTTCCAGGCCATTTCCTGCCTGTTAACTGTGCGTTTCAACACCACAAACCTCTTGTAGGATCTCTCCTTTGTAGCTTTGAAGAACTATCACCCATAATATTCCATGTAGCTGCTCATTTATGAGCTTTCCTTTGCGTATTTCACTCTGTACATCTTCAACATCCATCCTATTTGCTGCCAATGTGATTTCACACACAAGAGATTGTATTCTTCATAATTCCTTGGTCGACTGTTAATTCAAACACGTGCGGCCTCACGACCACACATTGCGTTTTTGCATTGTTTATCTCTATGCAGCCCTTCTCGTACTACTAGATATATCTTATGGATATGCAATACTGTACGGAAAGTTCTGGTTTAGAATAACGAATACTTTATTAATAAAAGAGACGACTTACCTAAAGGCAGAAGCGCTGCGTCGTTGATAGATACAAAAACTTTTGTGGCGGTGTTCGTAGCGGCAAGCAATTCGCTGTAGAAACGGCTTACGAAGTCACCGCCACACTTTTATAGCGGGCCGACCGGTCCGCTGGAACAGTGAACAGAAAGATGAAAACCCAAACACTCTGATTAAATAAAAGTCGGTACTTATCTTTATTAACGAAGATACAGAAACAGTAGTGAACTCCGTGTCTACAGAAATCTGTCTAGTTCGAGTCGGAGCGGCTAGGTCAGCGTCGGCTGACGACAAACAACAACTCTGGTGCGATGAACACACAACTGACTAGCAAGTACACAATTCGGTGGCGAGTATACAACTGAGCGGCGAATACAGAACTGTCCTAGCGCTCGCGACTCCAACGCTTAAGAACCCAGAAGCCAGCGGTGGCGCGCGCAGACTTGCGGCGATTTCCTGTCTCGCTGGCGCTGCTTATGCGGACGGCGTCCGGACTTTGATGCTGCCAACCTTTTGGCAGCGGGCTCGGGTGGCATTACTGGCTAGGATATAACAAAAACAAAAGACACAGAACTTTGCTTCACTAGCTTTCAGAATGAAATTTCTTTCTCAAGATGTAGGAGAAACATGCACTCAAGCGCGCGCGCGTGCATACACACACACACACACACACACACACACACACACACACACACACTTTTCTGTGAGGGATAGGGGGGACAGGGAGTCCAATTAGGTTTAGGCCAGGGAGGTTACAGGAGTGAAGGCTGTGCTGCAAGGATAGCTCCCATTTGCGCAGCTCAGACGCAACAGGTTGTGAAGCATCCCTTGAAATCTCGTATTTTGTGCTCTGGTGCATGTTGTGCCACTGGATGGTCGACATTGTTTTTGGCGACAGTTTGAAAGCGGCCATTCATTCTGGTTGACTGCTGGTTGGTAGTCATACCAATATAAAACACTGTGCAGTGGTTGCAGCAGAGCTGATATATAACATGGCTTCTTTCACAGGTGGTCCAGCCTGTGATGGGGTAAGATAAGCCTGTGACAGGAATGGAGTAGGAGGTGCTGGGTGGGTGTATGGGACAGATCTCACATCTTGGTCTTCCACGGGGGATGGGGGTAAGAGTGGCATAGGGATGGACTAGGATGTTGTGGAGGTTGGGTGGGTGTCGTAAGACCAGTTTGGCAAGGGGTGTAAGTATCTTGGGTAGGATGATGATAGATAATAAAAGCGCTGATGAAGGGAGTAGTTCAATCACTCCAGTCCCGACTGGTATTGGGTGACAAGGGGGGCGCTTCTTTGTGGCTTTTTCTTGAGATGGATGAGAAGATCAGCTGTGTGTGGGAGGATGTGGCTTGGCAGATCTGTTAGTGTATTAGGTCTAGGGGATATAGCCTGTCTGTGAAGCCTTTGTGAGGCCTTCAGCATATTGAGCGAGGTGATTCTCATCACTGCAGATGCGTCTACCACGGGTGGCCAGGCTGTAGGGAGGGATTCATCTGAGAGGAGGAGATCGACATGTAGGAAGGTTGCATGATGGATGGAGGAGAATCAGGTGAAGTGGAGAGAAGGTGTTGATACTGCGGAAGAAGGAGGATAAGGTGTCTTGCCCCTGGGTCCAGGTTATAAAGATGTCATCAATAAACCTGAACCAGACCAGGGATTTGGGGTTTTGGGAAGCTAGGAATGTTTCCTCTAGGTGACCCATGAAGAGGATGGCATAGGAGGGTGCCCATGACTATGCCACGAATTTGTTTATATACCTTCCCTTCAAAGGCGAAGAAGTTATGGGTTAGGATGTAGTAGGTTAGGTGTAAGAGGAATGAAGTGATGGGTTTGGTATTTACAGGGCGTTGGGGGAGGTAGTATTCAAGCATGGCAAGGCTTTCAGGGTGAGGGGCGTTGGTGTATAAGGAGGTTGCATCGACAGTGACGAGTAGGGACCTGGGAGGTAAGGGTGTGGGGGTGGTGGAGAGTGGGTGAAGGAACTGGCTGGTATCTTTAATATAGGAGGCTAGGTTTTGGACAATTGGTTGCATACATTGGTCAACAAGGACCGAGATTCTTTCAGTGGGGGCACTATAACCAGCTACATTTCGTCGCTCAGGATTGTTAGATTTGTGTATTTTGGGGAACATGTAGAAGTGTGTGGCCTGTTGTTGGGGTGAGCAGGAATGTGAATTCAGAGAAGATATTCTGGGAAGGGGCTAAGGGTTTTACCAGGGATTGGAGGTTATGTTTGACTTCTAAAATGGGGTCACTTTGGCAGAGCTTGTAGGTGGAGGTTCATCAAACCAGTGGTGGAACCTTTGTCTGCTGGGAGGACGATCAGGTTAGGATTCGTTTTTAAGTTGTGTAGGACAGTCCTTTCTTCTGCTGAAAGACGTTCTTGGCAAGGGATATGTGGAAGGATGGTGAGGCCATGTTGGAAGTTGGGAATTCCTGGAAGGTGGCTAGGGGATACACCCTGCACCATCACATCACACCAGTACATTCACTGGGGTTCAGGAAAGAGATGGGCATCACCTGAGCACAATGTTGGGAGACAGGCGTGTGCAAGTTTGTGTGTGTGTGTGTGTGTGTGTGTGTGTGCATGTTTCTTCTACAGCTTGCGAAAGGAATTTCACTCCCAAAGCTAGCAAAGCAAAGCTCTGCATCTTTTGTTTGTGTATCTGTCGACGGCGTGGCGCTTCTGCTTTTCAGTAGTTTGCCTTCTTCTTTCCTAAAGAATTAGTTATAGATAACTTATATTTTCTTCATACTCGCTAAAATGACTTGGTCGTCGGCAAACATATGCAGATTGGACAAAAATATGGAAACACCACGATAACTGCATGCTTGAACATAAATGTAGATCTGTGCCAAGCCTCCAAGTGGCACTGCTGTATTTGACTACAACGGCACCTCTGTGGTGTCCTCAGTACGCTGCAAGTGTCAGACTTGGTCCGAACAGAGTTATGTGTGGCTGTAAGTGGACTGTGTCGGAGCTAAGTGCATTCAAACGTGGGTAAAATGTTGGGGCTCGTATGGTTGGTGCCTCTGTAACCAAGACAGCTGAAGTGTTTGGTTTTTTAAGAGACACCATACACGGCATATACCGTGACTGTTCACCCACCTACATTTGGAAAATGTCAGACTGTTCCTCCTGCAAATGGACGCTACTGTAAACGAGAGCCAGTTTAATTTACTCGGTGCGCCTCGAACGTAAAACACTCGGGGCATCTTAGTTTCACTGAAATTAACAACACTGACAGTGTTTCTTGCGCGGCCCTTCTAGATCTTTTCCAAGTTCATAGGCTGGCTTTTGGTTTGTTAAGCTTTCACAATTGGAGTCTTAGAGAACGAGAAACATTAACGTGCTGAAATGTGTCTCTTTGCCACTTCATTTCCAACGAATCTGGCACTCGTAGTTCACACTGTGACGTAAACCTTTGTAACAAGTGTATGACAATTTGTTTTTCTTTGCTTGAAATCTCTCTGGTTTTGCTCCTTATTCAAACAAGATCTCATCTGAGATTTAAGAGGATATTCTTTTGTTCTAGTTGTCTTTTACGCCAAATAACTACTGGAAATGTCTTTCGGAACGGTGTAGAGTCAAGTAGATAACTCACGTATTGCTTTGTGACAATTACGCATTGAAAGCACGCTGTCGAATATAGAGGTCACATTCTGATAAATATGAGTTGTCAATTATTTCATTGATATGTATATTCAGATTTTTAGCATGTGGTATTAGTGTAGCGTTATATTATCTCTATGATCTCTAAGTGATCTTAGCGCAAGTTAGGAACGAGTTAATCATTTTCCTTATAAGTGACGTTGGTTTAAAATGATCACAGCTCATAAAATATCTTAACTATTCGTATGGTAGACTAATGTTAATCTCAATATTGGAGAACGTGCAGTACAAAAATACGTATATTCTTAATTCCGTCTGCCGTGTCGTGTATTAAAGAATATGAAAGAGGTTTCCTCCCTAGCTGATTCGTAGGAGACTTCTTTTAAGACTGTGAGAACTTAAAAGCACACGTTGTTGTTTAGGTTGGTTGCACTGAGACAGAGCTGAAACCGTGCAGCCGCCATAATGCTTTGATTGCTAAGCAATCGAATGGATGTCGCTGCTAAGGCAACTTTCAAGCTATAACTATGGAAAATTGGTATTTGGGTTTACACTGTTTGCATAGTATGTTGGTTTACACATGAGCAATGGACGTAACAACTTAAAAACTCGATTAAATAAAAACAAACCGTACCGTACAGTCAACGCGAGCGAAGCAGGGAGCGCTAAGCTAGTATAATATATAAAGAATAACATCTTTAAAATTAAGGGAGGATAACATTACAAACATCTAGAACACAGCTATGCCAAGATAATCTGAACGAAATACGAAACCAATATTATTCTCCAGGAATTAAATTGGCAGAATCTGTATGTTCACTTTGGCAGGGTTTTTGAAATTAATTATTAGTGAACGTTTCTCAGTTACGTTAAGTCACCATATTTACATCAAACCTTAATTTACGGCATTAAACAGCGGTGGGGAGATTGCTGGAAAGTTTGGTTTGTGGTTACGTACCAGGAAGCGATTTGATTAAATGTGTCATGACCAACATTTAATTATTTGTTCACTTCCAGTTTAAACACAATGCTAATGCGAGGTATGTAAATACAAAAAGATAGGTGACAAACGAACTGATTAATCTATATTTAATGGGGAAACAGGACTGAAAATACAACTGAAATCAAACGACAAAAAGAGGGGGCGTTGCCGCAGCAGTACGTTCTGTTTTTCGGCTGCTGGAACGCGCCACGTGGTCGCACCGCCCAGGTAAATTAGCATCAGAATTCAGCCCTGCCTTCTGTTCTGCTGTCCGGCGCTGGCGCCAGATCCCGTTGCGGTGGCCAAACTGCGAAATATTTGCCAAAAAAGGAGTGGCTCTCGCTACATGGGCGAGGGGATATTCACTTGCCGGCCGTCAAAAGACTGATGTTCGCATCGGGCGTTGCTGTGCTGTGCCAGAGAACGGAAGAGTATTATTTCTAACACGTGGTCCTCACAGATGAAATAAAATCTGGGGGTTATTAACTGACTCAGTATTTTTTCCAGTTCCCTGGATGAGTATTTATTTCGCAAGAATGATTTACATTAGTTTAGACATCAACGCTTCCTCGTTATGCTGCAATGTCTTCGACAGAAGCAACGTAATATGTATGAGTAGCTGAGCACCTGTCGTTCCTCCGGTTTTTATTTGTTTCATTTCTACAAACAGTCTTGTCGGAGGAACATCCACAACTGAGCGTTATACCAGAGGCTGAAAATACCGATAAAGTACTTTTATTTAACACACGACCGGTTTCGGGCTCTTATACATCAGGTGTTCTTAAGTACCGCAATAAAACCCATGCATGGGGGCTTAATTAAATAAAATGCAAATAATTTTAATTTTTTTTTGATTTAGTAGCTGTCTGTTCGGCTACGCTGTCTCGTAAACGGTTGGCCCTGACTAGTTTTTGTACGCAATCTGACTGCATAGAACAACAACAAAGAATGAAATGAAAATTTCCGTTAATACAATTAACTAATTAAGTCCCCAGCAACTATAAAACCTACGAAGCCAACAAAGCACAAGTGTTGCTGTTCTGTGTGTGGAAGTGTGATTCAACGTACACATCTGGCACGGTTCTTCTTCAATAAGACAAGAAATTTTAAATATCATTTATACTGAAGTAATTAAAAAATAGAAATACTATAATTGCGTAAGGAAAGCAGAATTACACTCTAATACAAGAACACAAGCCAGATGCTTTGTTGACTGAACCTGTAATGACGCATTATTTAAGACATTGAGATAATAAAAAGAAAAGGAAATTTTTTTTTTTCTTTTACCTTCATATATTGACGAAAAGCACTCTAATCATTACAATATATCTCCACACCGACTCGCTACTACCACATCTCAACAAGAACTCTCCACCACGACCTCTCGACAAGCACTGCACTCCGACATCTCCGCAAGCACTCTGACTACTACGAGTTCTCAACAAGCACTGCCCCCCGCTACTTCTCAATAATCACTGCCCTCCGCTACTTCTCAATAATCACTGCCAGTGGAGGCGGCGAAACAAAACTCTCTGGCGCTGTGGCTCAGTGTAGCCACCTTTCACCCAGTACGTTGTCCTCGATTGTGAGTGTTCATCGGAGGTGAGGGTATCATCTGGAGTGCCCCATGGAAGTGTGATAGCTCCGCTGTTGTTTTCTATCTACATAAATGATCTTCTGAATAGGGTGGATAGCAATGTGCAGCTGTTTGCTGATGATGCTGTGGTGTAGGGGAAGGTGTCGTCGTTGAGTGGCTGTAGGAGGATACAAGATGACTTGGACAGGATTTGTGATTGGTGTAAAGAATGGCAGCTAACTCTAAATATAGATAAATGTAAATTAATGCAGATGAATAGGAAAAAGAATCCTGTAATGTTTGAATACTCTACTAGTAGTGTAGCGCTTGACACAATCACGTCGATTAAATATTTGGGCGTGACACTGCAGAGCGATATGAAGTGGGGCAAGCATGTAATAGCAGTTGTTGGGAAGGCGGATAGTCGTCTTCGGTTCATTGGTAGAATTTTGGGAAGATGTGGTTCATCTGTAAAGGAGACCGCTTATAAAACACTAATACGACCTATTCTTGAGTACTGCTCGAGTGTTTGGGACCCCTATCAGGTCGGATTGAGGGAGGACAATTCAGAGGCGGGCTGCTAGATTTGTTACTGGTAGGTTTGATCATCACGCGTGTGTTACGGAAACCCTTCAGGAACTCGGGTGGGAGTCTCTGGAGGAAAGGAGGCGTTCTTTTCGTGAATCGCTACTGAGGAAATTTGGAGAACCAGCACTTGAGGCTAAATGCAGTACAATTTTACTGCCGCCAACTTATATTTCGCGGAAAGACCATAAAGATAAGATAAGAGAGATTAGGGCTCGTACAGAGGCATATAGGCAGTCGTTTTTTCCTCGTTCTGTTTGGGAGTGGAACAGGGAGAGAAGATGCTAGTTGTGGTACGAGGTACCCTCCGCCACGCACAGTATGGTGAATTGCGGCGTATGTATGTAGATGTAGATGTAGACTGGAGATAATTTTTGCACGCAGCAATACACTTACGAAACAAAAAATTCATAAAAAATTTAAAAACATTTAAAAATAATCGCCGGTCGGGCTAGGCGCTCTGAAACCTAAGTCAATGACAAATTGACACCAGACAGTACTACGGACGACTGCCTGGGTAAAGAAATATGCAAAGAATAGCAGGACACTTACACTTGGTGCTGTGACGCAGAGCGCCGCGGTGGACGACAACAAGCCGCGGTGTGCTACCAAGGGGCGCAGAGCATGGAGTAACGGACACAAAGGAGGATGCAAACCGGTAAACCGGAGTGGTAAAAGTACTGCCGTCTGTTGATGGGAAGAAGAACGTGGGGCCTCTAGCCCGGCCGTTCACAATATGAGTTACTGATTTACATTTAAAATGAATAATAAAAAAAGGAACATTACATACAAGATTACATGAAAAACGTTAAAAGTGCATTATGGGTGGTGAAGGAACATGTTGAACAGAGCAGTACAGAACCATAGTAAAACTGCGTGGAAGCTGCGACATAAAAAAAATTGAAGCTGTCAGTTGCTCAAAAAGTACTACATTACTCAGGAACAAAAATATTTGATCATTTGCCCAACAACATAAAGTGTCTGGCAGGTAGCAGATCAGGTTATAAATCTAGCTTAAAATAATTTCTTTTAGACAACTCCTTCTACTCCACGGACGAGTTTCTGTTTCAGACATGATAACAAAAAAATGTACCTCTAAATGTAGTTGCATGTGCAGAACTAAAAGTTTCAGTAATATTAATATTAGCACTATTCGTATATATATATATATACATATATATATATATATATATATATATATATATATATATATCTTGTAATCTGACTTGTTCCACATCATATCGATAAAATAATTGGGAAAATGATCTATGAAACATAACTAAAACTAAAACTAAAGCTGTATAAACCGTAACACGCAATGAAACTCTTCGATTTACACGAGTGGGATGTAAGTTTTTAATTTAATGGGGATACACAGGGCGATTCACGAAGATATGCAAATATTTTAATATGCTTTTCTACAAGTAAAACAAAAGAAAAAAGTTCGTACAAACATGGGAGTTACGGCTAATAAAAGATTTTGCCTGAAATTTAGCTTTTCTCTGCCTCGTGATGACTGGGTGTTGTGTGCTGTCCTTAGGTTAGTTAGGTTTAAGTTGTTCTAAGTTCTAGGGGACTGATGACCATAGCTGTTAAGTCCCATAGTGCTCAGAGCCATTTTTTTTTTAATTTAGCAACCTCGCTAATGTGAAGCCACTGCAAAACTGTATGAGGTGAAGCACGATTTCCATTTATTTTGTCGTTATTGATCTGGTAAATCTAATAAAACATGTCTCAGACGTGTATCTGCAGTAGTTTTCCAGCACATCCAGAGGAGTAAAGACGTAATTTCGTAAATTTTTAATTTATTAACTATTTGACCCAATTTGTTTTTTAAATTCCAGACAACTACACATAGTTTTCAACAGAAGTTGTAGAGAATTTAATTTTGGAAAAATGATGGTAATAACGTTAACTGGAATAGTATGAATGTGTCAGATAATCTGCTTTTATTAATACCATAGCACACCTTAATTCATGTTAAAACGGAAAAAGAAAGCTCAGTGTTAAGGAAGTTGTACAGCGTACATACAATTTCACATTACATTCACAATAAATGTTCAGAAATGTCTCCACCGAGTTCAATGCATTTAGCTGCACGTGTATGAACAGATTTTGTTGCTAGTTTCCGTTTCACAGGGTTGTTCTTCATTGTTCTTAATTTCGTCTATTGCATTCATAATGCGAGGCCAGCCGGAGTGGCTGTGCGGTTCTAGGCGCTGCAGTCTGGAGCCGAGCGACCGCTATGGTCGCAGGTTCGAATCCTGCCTCAGGCATGGCTGTGTGTGATGTCCTTAGGTTAGTTAGGTTTAATTAGTTCTAAGCTCTAGGCGACTGATGACCTCAGAAGTTAAATCGCGTAGTGCTCAGAGCCATTTGAACCAACCATAATGCGAGGAAGTAATGCCTCACGTGTATTGACTTTATCCTCAGTCCTCGTAAATCACCATCTTTCATCCATCCCTATACACAAAAATCCATTGGTGTTAAATCTGGCGATCTGGGTGGCCACAAACGTGTAGCACCACAACCAATCCATTTCTGGGGAATATGTTCATTTAAATGTGTAGTAATGGCGTTGGTGAAATCTGGAGGTTCGCCGTCATTTTGAAAATACATTTACAATCGCGTAGAAAGTGGAACATCTTGGAACAAGCGGGGCATTTCTTCTAGAATGAATTGTAAGTACGTCTCGCCACTTAGACGTCCTGGGAAAATGAATGGTCCAATAAAGTGAGTGTTGATTACACCACACCACAAATTTATACTTAATCGCTGATGGAAATTGCGTTGCACTGTTGCGTGTGGGTTTGCTTCAGACCACATGTGCTCGTTACCTAAATTGCTTGCACCATCTTGAGTAAACAGTGCCTTATCAGTGAATAAAATGTATTTCTGTAACCGATGATTTGTACAGGGTGATTCAAAAAGAATACCACAACTTTAAAAATGTGTATTTAATGAAAGAAACATAATATAGCCTTCTGTTATACATCATTACAAAGAGTATTTAAAAAGGTTTTTTTTCACTCAAAAACAAGTTCAGAGATGTTCAATACGGCCCCCTCCAGACACTCGAGCAATATCAACCCGATACTCCAACTCGTTCCACACTCTCTGTAGCATATCAGGCGTAACAGTTTGGATAGCTGCTGTTATTTCTCGTTTCAAATCATCAATGGTGGCTGGGTGAGGTGGCCGAAACACCATATCCTTAACATACCCCCATAAGAAAAAATCGCAGGGGGTAAGATCAGGGCTTCTTGGAGGCCAGTGATGAAGTGCTCTGTCACGGGCTGCCTGGCGGCCGATCCATCGCCTCGGGTAGTTGACGTTCAGGTAGTTACGGACAGATAAGTGCCAATGTGGTGGCGCTCTATCCTGCTGAAATATGAATTGTTGTGCTTCTTGTTCGAGCTGAGGGAACAGCCAATTCTCTAACATCTCCAGATACTGTAGTCCAGTTACAGTAGCACCTTCGAAGAAAAAGGGACCAAAAACTTTATTGGCTGAAATGGCACAGAAAACTGTTTATACCAACGTTTAATACACCACCTATCAGAAGGTTTAACACCATACTTCGTTCGAAATGCACGCTGAACAACTGTCGTCGATTCACTTCTGCCGTACTCAATAACACAAAAAGCTTTCTGTTGAGCGGTCGCCATCTTAGCATCAACCGACGCTGACGCCTAGTCAACAGTGCCTCAAGCGAACAAATGTACAACTAAATGAAACTTTATAGCTCCCTTAATTCGCCGACAGATAGTGCTTAGCTTTTGTCGTTGCAGAGTTTTAAATTCCTAAAGTTGTGGTATTCTTTTTGAATCACCCTGTATTTAATCAGTAGCACAACTCCAAGCTAAGGGTAGGATCTCCCGGATGTAAATGATGCACTTTTTCTTTATGGTAATGATACAGATTATTGTACTTCAGTGTACGCCATACCTTAGATTGTGGAATACCTAATCGTTGAAAGATACGTCGTGCACTGGTACCCGAGCTACACTGAACAGCATCCATAATATCCTCATCGTCGTCTTCACATATCGAGCGCTCGTACTGATTGTGAACGCTAGGTAGAGAACTTGCCTTGTTACATTCGAAATACTCCACTAACGGTTTGTGCATTCGAAATCCTCCGAGTTGGATAACGTACTCGATATTCGTTAACTGCAGCTGTATAATTACCATCATATTTGCCATAAATACCATATCGGCGTATTCCTATTTCGTAAATTTGAAAGGCATCCCTATTTCATAAATAATCTACAAACTACAACAGTTATTATGTGGTTTCACTTAAATACACTGGTATCTTCTTTCACCGAACCATACAGAAAACTAACTCGTTTCAAGGTTAGGAAACGACTGAAACAACTTGCTGACGATTGCCAGCAATGATATAAACGTTTCTACATTCTTAACGGAAAGTAAAAAAAAATTTACTTGTATAACAATCTTTGCTTCTCTAGATGTTCTGGAAAACTGCTGGAGATATACGTCTGAGACATATTTTATTGGATTCACCAGATCAATAACAACAAAATAAATGGAAATCGTGCTTTACTTTGACCAACTGCTGGAGATACACGTCTGAGACACTTTTATTGGTTCACCAGATCAATAACAACAAAATAAATGGAAATCGTGCTTTACTTTGACCAACTGCTGGAGATACACGTCTGAGACATATTTTATTGGTTCACCAGATCAATAACAACAAAATAAATTGAAATCGTGCTTTACTTTGACCAACTGCTGGAGATACACGTCTGAGACACATTTTATTGGTTCACCAGATCAATAACGACAAAATAAATGGAAATCGTGCTTTACTTTGACCAACTGCTGTAGATACACGTCTGAGACATATTTTATTGGTTCACCAGATCAATAACAACAAAATAAATGGAAATCGTGCTTTACTTTGACCTCGTACAGTTTTCCGATGGCTTCATATTAGCAAAGTTGCTAAATTTCAGGCAAAATCTTTTATTAGCCGTAACTCCGTAACAAAACATTTCTGGACATATCTTTATATGAACTTTTTTCTGTAGTTTTACTTGTAGAACTACATATTAAATTACACTACTGGCCATTAAAACTGCTACACCACGAAGATGACGTGCTACAGACGCGAAATTTAACCGACAAGAAGAAGATGCTGTGACATGCAAATGATTAGCTTTTCAGAACATTCACATAACGTTGGCGCCGGTGGTGACACCTACAACATGCCGACAAGGGGAAAGTTTCCAACCGATTTCTCATACACAAACAGCAGTTGACCGGCGTTGCCTGGTGAAACGTTGTTGTGATGCCTCGTGTAAGGAGGAGAAATGCGTACCATCACTTTCCGACTTTGATAAAGGTCGAATTGTAGCCTATCGCGAATGCGGTTTATCGTATGGTTTCATTGCTGCTCGCGTTGGTCGAGATCCAATGACAGTTAGCAGAATATGGAATCGGTGGGTTCAGGAGGGTAATATGGAACGCCGTGCTGGATCCCAACGGCCTCGTATAACTAGCAGTCGAGATGACAGGCATCTTATCCGCATGGCTGTAACGGATCGTGCAGCCACGTCTCGATCCTTGAGTCAACAGATGGGGACGTTTGCAAGACAACAATCACCAGCACGAACAGTTCGACGACGTTTGCAGCAGCATGGACTGTCAGCTCCGAGTCCATGGTTGCGGTTACCCTTGACGCTGCATCACAGAGAGGAGCGCCTGCGGTGGTGTACTCAACGACGAACCTGAGTGCACGAACGGCAAAACGTCATTTTTTTCGGATGAATCCAGGTTCTGTTTACAGCATCATGATGGTCGCATCCGTGTTTGGCGACTTCGTGATGATCGCACATTGGAAGCGTGTATTCGTCATCGCCATACTGGCATATCACCTGGCGCGTATGGGGTGCAATTGGTTACACGTCTTGGTCACCTCTTATTCACATTGACGTCTCTTTGAACAGTGGACGTTACATTTCAGATGTGTTACGACCCGTGGCTCTACCCTTCATTCGATCCCTGCAAAACCCTACATTTCAGCAGGATAATACACTACCGCATGTTGCAGGTCCTGTACGGGCCTTTCTGTATACAGAAAATATTCGACTGCTGCCCTGGCCAGCACATTCTCTCACCAACTGAAAACGTCTGGTCAATGGTGGCCGAGCAACTGGCTCGTCACAATACGCTAGTCACTACTCTTGATGAACTATGGTATCGTGTTGAAGCTGCATGGGCAACTGTACCTGTACACGCCATCCAAGCTCTGTTTGACTCAATGCCCAGACGTATCAAGGCCGTTATTACGGCCAGAAGTGGTTGTTCTGGGTACTGATTTCTCAGGATCTATGTACCAAAATTGCGTGAAAATGTATTCACATGTCATTTCTAGTGTGATATATTTGTCCAATGAATACCCGTTTATCATCTTCTTGGTGTAGCAATTTTAATGGCCGGTAGTGTATTTGCATGCTTTAATCACCCTGTATATGTGGCGACGTGGAACAACATGCCACAGTCATCGGGTAACATACAGCTGTGCCACTCCTATTTACAAGCATTTCTCTGCTGACCAAAACGAAAAGTAGCGTAACCTTACAGTCCACACTGTCAAACTATTATGCCAATTAAAAATGGGGTCAATTTAAAATCTGCTAACTAAAAGTCGACAACTAATGGAGGCATATATGAGAAAAGACCTGAGACAGATTTTACATCATGAAAGACAGTTGAATTTTAAATAAGTGAGGACAAGCACAACAATGCGCCATAGTCATAGGATAAAATGAAAAACATGCAAGGAGAGTTGGAGCAAACACATTTCAATTCTAGTAGTCAATCTCCTCCTTCCCCCTCCGTCTATCTCCTTCTCTTCCTTCTCTCTGCCCACCTCCTCTACCCTCTCCCCCACTCTCTGTTCATCCCCTCCCGCCCCTCTCTCTGTCCATCTCCTCTTTCTTTTCTATGTCCAAGTCATCTTGCCCGAACTCCATGTCCATCTCGTCTTCTTCCCTTTCTCTGTGCATCTCCTCCTCCCCGTCTCTCTGTGTCATACAATGATATAATTTTGTAGTTGCTTTCAGCGGCGTATGTCGATACTGCCCACAAAATTTGTTACGAATAGAGTTAGCAGAAAAGAAGCAATAAATTTATACCTCATGACGTCATGCCTGATGCGACAGTTTGTAGCATGAACAGCCAAATTGTAGTAAGCAATTTTTTTTCCGTCAGGGTGACAAGCGAGAAAACGTTTCGTGATGTTGTCAAATTATGTGTAAGGCCAGTTGTCATTCACAAATACTGAATAGCGTGCATAGTACCTACACATTATGCTACGTGTTGTACTCTTTTCCTGAGGTGGTCATGAACTTGAAGTGCGTAAATGTCCCCGTATTGATAATTATTGTATGAATAGCTGGCGAAGCATGCCATCGAGTAAACAAATGCATTATACAGCAATTCCATGGACATTCGAGATTCTGTGTCTGAACTCTTTATCTCTTTTGTCTTCTTCTGTTATTGGACTTGAAGAGAAAAGAACGATTGTCTGAAGTTCATCTTGCTGTAATAGTCTATGTAAGTTGAAAACGAAGAAAAAATATAATTGTTCATAACTTAAAATTTGTGTACGGTATTCAATAATGTGTATTCTTCCAACTTACTTGTCCTGAGTAGACGTGGCCTTAACGGAATATTGACCAGCGTTAAGCGCCATACTAGAAAATAATTAGTAATTTTCTTTCAGCTCATCTTCGAGACGTGCCGCCGGTTAGGACACTAAACTTTCTTTCAGGTTCTATGAGCTATGTGGCCGCTACGAATAATTTAATATATTTCACTTTCAGATTTTCTCAAGGTTGCAAGATAACATCCCAGGCAGAAAGGCCTGGTCGCGCGATTCTAGTTCTAATATAAGATTTCATCTGCAAAAGATAATGTTTGTTATCTTATATTGGTATTCGAGACGAAAAATCTGGAGTTACGGATTTTAATACTTCAAATTGAACTGTCATACGAAATATTATCTGGTGCTATAAGCACATGAGTTTTAACTATACTTTTGATGCATATATATTGAGAAATATCTGTGCTGATTCAAGAGAGAGACAATTAATTAGTTATAGCTAGTTTGCTGAGTGCTGATCCGCGACGGGCTAAATTAAATTACATTACACTGTTCATAGTACTATTAGAGTTATTTCTCTTTGGTTTTGACGTCACTTTATTAAAAGCTATCAAGGCAGATATAATAAATTTAAAATTTTATTAAATTTCATTACAGTGTACATTTGCAGCAAATAGTGTGGAAATGTAGATTAAACACACTGAAGGTTGTGATTCTTAAAGTTTTCCTTGGCTTACTGAATAGTCTATGAAGTTTCGGGATTGCAGCCGTATTACGTTGACTTCTTGCGACAATATTTCGGCTGGCAACCGTCCAGCCATCTTCGGCCGAAATATTGTGGCAAGAAATCAACGTAACCCGGCTGCAATCCCAAAATTTCATAGAATACACTGCTGGTTGTGTAGGCATTGTATTCATTACTTTGAATGGTATCACCTAGCACATATCAACCAATTACATAATTTTCACAAACATAATAAAGTTCGAATGTCAAAGAGATAGCCTTTTCAAAAAGTAAGTATTTTTCCCAAGTTCCCGTAATATTCTTCAAATCAGTATCTTGTACTAAACGCTTTCTAAAGTATCCTGTGTTCCTTCTCAGGCTTCGTGCTATTCGTTACCAAATTGGTAATCGGTTCAGCAGGTTGGTAATAATTAATTTAAACGTCATGCATATGCGCCAGTTTCGTGCTCATGTCAGTGCTGATGACGTCATAACGATGTGCCGTACAATGATATACTGTTGCAGGTACATTCACTGCTATGTGTGAACACAGTCTGCAAAATGTGTCACGAATACAGTTAGAATACAAAAATGGACAGTAAAAATGTGGTAACGGATTTTGGAGGCGGGGAATGTCAACGAGAAAAAGTTTCGTAAATGTTTGAAATTATGTGTAAAGTATGTTGCAAATCACTGAGTGCTTTCGTTCTCAAATACTGGATGAATAAAGTTTGCGTACTCGCACTTGTTTTTCACACCCACCATCACACCTTTGGTAGGTTGTTCTTACTCCGGCAGCCATTGTTTCTAGATAGAAGTGATACATGTACCAAGTTCGGTTGAAATCGGTCCTCTGATTTCGGAGGAGGTGTGGAACATACGTACATATATGCATACATACATTTTTGTAATATACATCGATACCTTTCCGACCGATTCCAGATTTTGGTGAAATAGATCCTATACGGTCTCCCAAGCTATACTCAAGTTACCTGCGAAAACCTCATGAAAATTCTTTTAGTTTTGGAGAATAACATGTAAACAAACACAGACAGACAAGGCAGTTTTACTAAATGGTTCAAATGGCTCTGAGCACTATGGGACTCAACTGCTGAGGTCATTAGTCCCCTAGAACTTAGAACTAGTTAAACCTAACTAACCTAAGGACATCACAAACATCCATGCCCGAGGCAGGATTCGAACCTGCGACCGTAGCGGTCTTGCGGTTCCAGACTGCAGCGCCTTTAACCGCACGGCCACTTCGGCCGGCGCAGTTTTACTAAAACTTTAAACAACGGTATCTTTTTTCCGTATCCGGTTCTAATGAAATAAATCCAATACGTTGCCCCAAGCTATTATGAAGTTACCTGCGAAAGCCCCATGAAAATTCGCCTAGTAGTATCGGAAATTAGCGTATTCAAAGACAAACACAAACATACAGGTTTTACAGATTTAATATCAGTATAAATAGATATGTACGACTGTCTGCTAATAAATACGGACACTTTCTGTAGATACTGGAAACTAGCTGTCCGTTGCAAATGTTGTAATAGACTGTCACTGCACCGTTAGTGAAATTAGTCAATCCCAGAAGATACCAAGTTAATATGTAGCACCACCTTTATCGTCCGGCGGCTTAGCTGAATGGTAACGTGCTTTCCTCGCATCCAGAGGGCCTGCGTTCGATTCCTGGCCGGTTTGGAGGTTTTCTCCACTCGTGGACTGGGTGCTGTGCCGTCCTCATCATCACTTCATCCTCATCACCGGCACGCGAATCGCCCAATGTGGCGTCGACTGCCAGAAGACCCGCACTCGGCGGCGAATTTCCCCCGATGGGGCCTCCCGGCCATCAAAGCCATACGACCATTTCATTTACCACCTCTAGCTTTGAGAGTGGTCTTCGTTCTCCATGGTCGAGTATTACCACGTTTCTTCAGGTATGTCATTCAAATGAATCCTCCCGTTGATGGTTAGATCATGCAGAGCTATTAGATTGCGACGATATTGATTGTTTCGTTTCATCCACTATTCTAAATACGCCCATACATTTCCTTTGGGATTAGGATCTGCTGATGTACGGGGCCACTCGATGTGCCTGAACATTCGTCAAAACAGAAACGTATACGTGTAGTTGCGTGAAAACGACTACTTCCGTCTTGGTAAATGGGACTCTGCACAGAATACGAAACATAAAGAACAGAAGAAAGGTCTGTAACGCCCTGATTAACCCGCAGGACAGGACAGGTAGTTTAAATTGTGCAAAGGGGCCAAAATAAGCAACTGTCAGTTACACTCGAACATACAACTTTATTTATTTGACCAAACATTACAAGAGCCAAGAAAATTTTCAGAAAAACACATCATTAATTTTTGGAACTCAATAATCGCCTGAATGCGCCATACAATCTCATGCCTTAAGAGCAAGACCACTTTAATTAAAAATCGGCTGAAAGACTCAAACAAAAATCAGACATTTGAAAGGCAGAAGGCCTTATCTTAATCACTTCTTTCAATTAGGCTGAATGCCCAAACAATCTGACATCTTAAGAGCAAAACCACTTTAATTTAACATCGGCTGAAGGCTCATCACTGAATTAAATTTTTAAAAAGGCCAAAGGCCTTACCTTAAAACAGTTCTTTAAATTAGGCTGAAGGCCGAAACAAGCTTACGCCTTAAGGGCAAAACAACCTTAATTTAAAAATCGGCTAGAAGCCATACAAATACAAACAACAAGAACAAATAAGAAAAGGCAGTACACCCAAGGGCACTCAGATGTTCGAGGGTCGACCTGGAATTCAAACACTAACGCTCGCTTAGGTGAGACAGGCAGTCGGCCCAACCATTCACGATCCGACGACAACCCTATCGACTGACAGTCAGCAGACCCACCGAGAAGATAACTTCCGCTCCACCCAACCAGAACACAACAGGGAGTTCAATGGAACAACGTAGGAAGTACTGGTGCCCACAACCAATTATACATTGTGCTGTCAAACTACACACCGAGCTGGACAGCGACAACACGATGAGGAAAATACACTGTCTGAATTTTACGTCAACGGCCAGGGCAGGAAACCGGAACGTCAACGGCCACAACGCAGAAGGTTCCGCTAGTGCACTTCAATTCAAAATAACCAAATACAGTTAAACTCCACCGGAGGGTGGCTAAAATTTGGTAACTTGAAAACACACGTTGTTGCTCGCGGGAATGTCCCAACAGCCGAAATCGAAATCCAAACGACACAGTGTGAACAGTCGTGACTTACTGGTAGATTAAGACAAAACTCAACTTTCGTGTCCAGGATCGGTGAGCCACGGACCTCGTAGCAGTGGGAACAGCACCACACACTCCGACTGCGCGTGGACACCGCCAGCGGCCTCGGCCAAACTACGCGCCGCGGAGACTTCCTCGCTGCTCCACCCCAACCGACCAACTAATCGCACAGCACAGCCAGAACTATAAGCGCCAGGCCAAAGATAGTACAAGGTGCGAATATCGATACACACAGCTGCTGCCACTCGCGGAGAGAGAGGATAACAGCATAATCGCAATAACCGCGGGAGATTAAACATAGAATAGCAACCAAGGTTTAATCCAACGTATAACATGAGCCGGCCATGGCCCAAGGTAGACATTTGCTCACCGAGAATGCTCAGACAAACATCCACGCTTATTTCGTACGAGATGGCAGTCTGTCAGGAAATATTTTAGAGTTTAAAATATTTTATTTCACAGGCCCCAATCGAGTCTTTACTAGTTCTCTCCCAGTGTAACTTTGGCTGTGCCTACGGGACACAAGGCACCTGCATTTCAGAAACGAGGCCGTTCTGTTTGGTTACAGCTGCGGACGAGAGACAAATTCAGCGCTCTGCTGAAGTTGCTAGCGAATTCACGCCATAGACTTAGCCAATAGTGCGCGTGGATGCAAGTCACGTGTGCAAATGCTGGAAAGTTCTGTAGGGCAGATCACAGTTGCTTCTCTCACTTGCGATCGAGACCTCGAGTAGAACAGACGTCTTTCTTGGGAGGCAAAGCCTTTGGCTCTGCTCCCTATGACTGGCCGCCAGGAGATCTTATCATGAACTGCCACCGCTCTCGTTGCCCACTTTATTTCGTTCGTTCGACCTCCTAGACTGGCCCACGCCAGGCAAGTTCCTACCCTAGGCTCGTCCCGTGTATCCCACACAGCGAAGTCTGTTCTCTGCAGGGTGGTCCATTGATAGTGACCGGGCCAAATATCTCACGAAATAAGCGTCAAACGAAAAAAACTACAAAGAACGAAAGAACGAACTTGTCTAGCTTGAAGGGAGAAACCAGATAGCGCTATGGTTGGCCCGCTAGATGGCGCTGCCATAGGTCAAACGGATATCAACTGTGTTTTTTTAAATAGGAACCCCCATTTTAATTACATGTTCGTGTAGTACGTAAAGAAATATGAATGTTTTAGTTGGACCTCTTTTTCCGCTTTGTGATAGATGGCGCTGTAATAGTCACAAACGTATAAGTACGTGGTATCACGTAACATTCCGCCAGTTCGGACGGTATTTGCTTCGTCATACATTACCCGTGTTAAAATGGACCGCTCACCACCTGCGGAAACGGTCGATATCGTGTTGATATGTGGCTATTGTGATCAAAATGCCCAACGGGCGTGTGCTATGTATGCTGCTCGGTATCCTGGACGACATCACCCAAGTGTCCGGACCGTTCGCGGGATAGTTACGTTATGTAAGAAAACATGAAGTGTACAGCCACATGTGAAACGCCAACCACGACCTACAACAAATGATGATGCCCAAGTAGGTGTTTTAGCTGCTGTCACGGGTAATCAGCACATCAGTAGCAGACAAATTGCGCGAGAATCGGAAATCTCAAAAACGTCGGTGTTGAGAATGCTACAACAACAGCGATTGCACCCGTACCATATTTCTATGCACCAGGAATTGCATGTCGACATGTACAGTTCTGCCACTGGGCGCAAGAGAAATTACGGGACGACGACAGGTTTTTTGCACGCGTTCTATTTAGCGACGAAGCGTCATTCACCAACAGCGGTAACGTAAACCGGCATAATATGCACTATTGGGCAACGTAAAATCCGCGATGGCTGCGACAAGTGGAACATCAGCGACTTTGGCGGCATTATGGGAGAAAGGATAATAGGCCCACATTTTATCGGTGGCAATCTAAATGGTGCAATGTATGCTGATTTCCTACGTAATGTTCTACCGATGTTACTGCAAGATGTTTCACTGCATGACAGAATGGCGATGTACTTCCAACATGATGGATGTCCGGCACTTAGCTCGCGTGCGGTTGAAGCGGTATTGAATAGCATATTTCATGACAGGTGGATTGGTCGTCGAAGCACTGTACCGTGGCTCGCACGTTCACCCGATCTGACGTCCCCGAATTTCTTTCTGTGGGGAAAGTTGAATGATATTTGCTATCGTGATCCACCAACAACGCCCGACAATATGCGTCGGCGCATTGTCAATGCATGTGCGAACATTACGGAAAGCGAACTATTCGCTGTTGAGAGGAATGTCGTTACACGTATTGCCAAATGCATTGAGGTTGACGGACATAATTTTGAGCATTTATTGCATTAATGTGGTATTTACAGGTAATCACGCTGTAACAGCATGCGTTCTCTGAAATGATAAGTTCACAAAGGTACATGTATCACATTGGAACAACCGAAATAAAATGTGCCAACGTACCTACGTTCTGTATTTTAATTTGAAAAATCTACCTGTTACCAACTGTTCGTCTATAATTGTGAGTCATATGTTTGTGACTATTACAGCGCCATCTATCACAAAGCGAAAAAGTGGTCCAACTAAAACATTCATATTTCTTTACGTACTACACGAATATGTAATAAAAATGTGGGTTCCTATTTTTAAAAAAACGCAGTTGATATCCGTTTGACCTATGGCAGCGCCATCTAGCGGGCCAACCATAGGCTATCTGGTTTCCCCCTTCAAACTGGATAGGTTTATTTCTTTGTAGTTTTTTCGTTTGACGCTTATGCGTGAGAAATTTGGCCCGGTCACGACCAATGGACCACCTTGTATATTTCACCTAATGTGGTGTCCCCTCGTTTAACGTCAGCCCTGAACGCCAATCTGACAAACCCTGACTGCTTGACCAACTGTTGATTGCCGCCAGAAGCGGAATGCAGCAACCTCCCTCTCCCCGTGACTGTGTACTTTGGTGTAAGAACCGCGACTCGTTCCCACCTCTCGGTCCATTGGGCGACCGTTTGCAGCTGATTCATGTTCAGAGCTGTGTGGCCGGTCAGCACGTGCGCTGTTGTTACGCTGCAAGACGAGCCCTGGTACAACAACGCGTCGGCCTGCTGTCGCGCCAGACGCTGCTTGCCCACACATCTGCTGCCGAGGGAAAGTCTACTGCGCCGCCCCGCTGCCTGCCGTAGCGCTGTCTGAGTCCCAGGTAGATGGGAAACAGTGCCACGACAACACGTACACGCTGGGTACGAGCTGCGCGTCGGGGTGCATCATCATGCTGTGTGCGCACCGGCGCCGTGTGGCAGTCACAGCCGGCTTAGTGGCTCTCCGTCCACACAGTGGTGCAAACGCTGGCGTAAGTACTGGCCAATATACAGGGCGAAGAAAAATATGCGCTTTTGTTTTCCTATGGGACTTAACTGCCAAGGTCATCAGTCCCTAAGCTTACACACTACTTAACCTAAACTATCCTAAGGACAAACACACACACGCACCCATGCCCGAGGGAGGACTCGAACCTCCGCTGGGATCAGCCGCACAGTCCAGGACTGCAGCGACTGAGACCGCTCGGCTAATCCCGCGCGAAATTCGCGCTCTCGGACTTTGCAGCGCGGTTCCTCACATACTGGCAATGCAAAAATATCTGCCACAAAATTTAGCCCTGCGTGTATTTCGAGCAGTGAACGGACGTTAAAGATTGGCAGTCTAGCAACAGTCCAATCACATGTACGGTAACTACCTCTATCAGCAATTCGAGCAGTGTTGTGCAATTGGTGCAGTGGATAGTATTTTAGGTTGGTATTCTGGGTCGAGGCTATATTGTTTTTACTTACTAAAAGTAGTCTGCGTGGTAAAGGAACTAGTGTATTAAAAGTCTTACAGCGATTACACTGGGTCTTCTACAAAACATTTGCAGTTACGTACTATGAACACAGAAATGGGAGTACAATCGTTTTCATTGGTCAGCTTTTAAAGAAGCCTTTTGCACATCGTGGGTGGTTCAAATGGTTCAAATGGCTCTGAGCACTGTGGGACTTAACATCTGAGGCCATCGGTCCCCTAGAACTTAGAACTAACTAAGGACATCACAGACATCCATGCCCGAGGCAGGATTAGAACCTGCGACCGTAGCAGTCGCGCGGTTCTGGACTGAAGCGCCTAGAACCGCTCGGCCACCGCGGCCGGCCACGTCGTGGACTCGAATTGTTTCGCACCACTGCATCTACTAGATTCCAGACTGTTTTTTTTCTGTGTACCCTCCCCCAATAATCCCATTGAAATTATTTGCGAAGCACCTACTAGCCCTGCTGGTGACGTAAGGCCCTAACGGATTGGAATGTATCTGAACGTGACAAGAATAAGGATATTAATCGATGGGAACTTGGGGAAAGGTACACGCAAAACAAGTTTTTAATCTATTAGGTGCAGTGATGGGAAACAATTCGCGTCCACGACATGCAAACGGTTTCTCTAAAAGCTATATCGAAATTAGTAACAGTTAAATGAGGTATAAGCTATCAGCTATCATAATAAAGATTCTACCAGCTTTTATTCGTAATTATTGTTGCAGGTATGATGGACGTCAATTATTAGTCCATTTGATGCATGAACGATCCAGGCTATTCGATAACTTTTGTCGTATGTCAAGATAAGTTTTGCAGGGAAGCTATACCTGCTACTGTTCGTTTGGCGGTGACACTTCGATTGTTTGCTTCATGAGACATTTTTAAAAAGCCTACATTTCCTGTTTAAAATATCCACTAACGGAACATCGCTAACAGTGCCTGAAGTTTGCAAAGCAATATGTGGGACCTTGAAATACAATGTTAAGGTAATGACTACTTTTAAAATTACGTTCAGTAACAGTGTGTGTCAAAGGTACCATTACGTTTGAATAGCCTATATGTTCTTTTCAAATTCCCACTCACGCAGTTTCATTGAGAACGTCTTAAGTACGCAAAGTCAATGTCTCAAACACCATAAAATTTCATCAGATAACTTAAGGAAAATGTAAATTACAGGCTGTAGGTATATGGAGGGACATTTGTCCATTGGCTAAAGGGCACTTTATTACAAAACCAAAGTAAATCAAAACTAAAAATCATTCACTGCTGTTGCACAATAATAATGTTTTCTATTATGTGAAGAGGTTGAAAAAAATCTGCCAATCAGTTGCAAATCGAAGATTTATTTAGCACTTTATTTAGGCTTAGATATTTATAAAAATATCTTCTTCAGAAGGAGTGGGCCCTAAATGTGTACATAAACGGTAACAAACTATTTTTATATACGTAACACAATATTAATAACAGAAAAATATTTGTAGGGTAAACATACTCACTTGTTACAGCTTGATAAATTACATTAGCTGAATCAGAGCGGCTCTTGTCACATATAAAATTGATATAAAAACCAGAAACATCACATGCCATGGATTAAGACAGCAGCCAGATTCCACTTAGTTTCCGTCAGAATAAATACACAAATGTATTCGCCTACTGGTAAAGGCTCTTGTCTGCATAAAATTATAACAGGAGTCTAAATTTGCATCACATGAGTATTCACCGTTTGTAGCCGTTTATGTACATTTTTAGGGCTCACTCCTTCTGAAGAAGATGCTTTGATATATACATCGAAACCTAGGTCTAGGGCTAAATAAATCTTTGGTTTGCAGCTGGTTGGCTGATGCTTTCAATCTCTTGGAATTTATACAGTTGCGGAATCACAGCCATGATTAAGACTTTCTATTATGTCTTTGGGAGCAGTCACCCTCTGTTTCTTCACCAGCGCAGAGATCTGTGGCTGTTGCGCAGACTGCACATATTGGCTGTCACCTAAACTTTGGCACAGTGTAATGTATTCGTTTTTCGCTGCTTGTTTTTCATATAAGAAATAGTCTATTGCATGCATAGTGCCCTCCATTTCTCGTTCATCAGTTTTTTTTTTAAATTTTCTATCTCATCAGGCTCTTGTTCTTTTCTTTTTGATAATGCTTTCAAAATTGAGACGGCCTGGTCCATTTTTTTGGCATGTTTTGTTTTTGGATGTCTGCGGCGTTTGATATTGACTGGAGTTTCTGTTGATTTTTTTGCCACTGAATATGTGTCTTCTGTCCCATAGTCTGTTTTATTGGAAAAGCCTGAAAGAAACACACAGTGTCAGTTATTGGAAGCTGTATCCTAAAATTAATAATGTGAACCACGATCATTTGTACAACTATAATGAAAGTACTAATTTGTCTTTGTTTATTTCTCTTTCACTTGCCTGCAAATAGTGAAGAATAGTCACTCCAGCAAAAAGATTTGAAAACAGTTGGCAATTTCCGCGTTGTCTGGGAGCTTTGGATAGCAAAGATGTCAAAATACAGGCTCCTATGAATAGCGGATCACAGTTTTTTACTTATAAAAGTAGTTTCAGTATAATACAACTAAGTCCAGCCGACAGTGTCTACAACTTTCTATTTGCGGATATCGGTACCCGTGACCAGATAAGTGATGGTGGAGTTTTCCATGACAGTTTGCATTACCGCAAACTTCAGAACACTGATACATTTCCCCAAACAACTTCTGTTCTTCGTCGAAATCTGCCACTTCCCTATGTTTCTGTCGCAGATGCCGCTTTTTCATTAACAGACAGAATAACAAAGCTTTATTCTGGAGTACCGCCAAGTGGTAGCCAACAGAATTATTCAATCAGCAGTTATCACGCGGCAGAGTTGTAACCGAATGTACATTTGGAATAGTGACACCAGTTTTCACAGTTTGTGTTATTCAGAAACTAATGTTGTTGGCACCAGAAAAAGCAACACCTGTAAAGCTCACATGTGTAATATTGCACAACTTCTTAAAGAAAAGCAGAACTTCACATAGCATGTACATCCTGCTGGTGCAATACAACGCATCTTACAAGAAAATCAACCTTTAAAGGCACATTGCATGCTGAGCTCTTATTAGCAGTAAACGTAATTATAAGCAATGAAATACAGAAATAATTTGAGCCATAAATATATTCTACGGCTGTATAAATGTTGTATGCAGTTGCTGGAAACTTTTGAAGATTTTTGATCATCAGATTATTGGAGGAATAAGAGACACCTTTTGTTTTCTAGATCTTTTCCATATGGGGCGTATTTTGGCACACCACCATTAATACAACGCTATTTTATTAATACATTCACGAGTTTCAACCAAATGACACTCGTAATTGCATGATGCATGTCTCAATGTAAGTGTCGTAGTATAATTGTGCTTTTATTTCAGAATATACTGTTATTACTAACCTATGTATCTTTTATTTTGTATCTTCAGTCATTGTAAGATTGTTGGGTGACTTGGCATGGTAAAAGGTTCCGTTCTTATAAGCAAAACTGCCGTCCAGCTCGATGCACCGTCGTCTTCGGGTGCTGTCTTATTACGAAGTCCGATTTTAGTGAAAAACAGAAAGAAAAACACCGTTAAAAATACATGAACGGATATTTAACAAAGAAATCCATGCTCAAATCCATGATATTTAATATTCATTACTATAATTCAGTGTATTATCTCGATCCACGTACGAACGAGATAAAATGAAAAACCTTCATTACTGCCACTAACTAATGCACCAAGACGGCCAACGCAAAATGCAAGACAAATACATGAAGAATTTGCACATTATTTTCATTCAGCCAGATCTTTCAAAATGCTTCAAATGGCTCTGAGCACTATGGGACTTAACTTCTGAGGTCGTCAATCCCCTAGAACTTAGAACTACTTAAACCTAACTAACCTACACACACATCCATGCCCGAGGCAGGATTCGAACCTGCGACCGTAGCGGTCGCGCGGTTCCTGACTGTAGCGCCTAGAACCGCTCGGCCACCCCGGCGGCAGCCAGATCTTACATGTGATAATGTACGTCTACAATAGCTTACATGAAAATAAAAAAAGAAAACGTCTCGCATAAAACAGCTTTGTTTCAATTCATTTAGTCTGTATTATGTTATTAGTATTCTTCTTACTATAAACCTGACCAAGAAAACTATTCATCAAGTGAGCAAACCGTGTGCATCTGCAAATCTCATATATTGATATCCCTGAACTGAGCGATTCTTTGGTGTTCTTTTCGACAGTCGATATGTGGACATTTCTCTTTAAGCTCGTTAGCGGCACAATTCAGACTACATTCCTGTTGTATCCGCTGCCAAGCATCTGCATTTGAATTGCGGCTTTTGTGGCTGCTTCTTGCTGGATTCCACAAACTACTTTCTTGCTGATACAAGTCCATAATCTCTAGCATTTGACTTTTTTCTGTTGTTCCTGTGCCATTTCAAATTTACCAAGAGGAAATAGACTACGAAAACGGACCAGCGAACAATTAACCTGCACTTCCACGCAACAGTAATCACAGCTCGCGCCATGTCTGGATAGTGTATCGATATTGGCCCAACGTCCTTTGACGTCTGGTCGAAATATCGACAAGCGACGAATTCGTAAGAACTTTGGGGCTAATGATTGTTCGAACGCTATTTCTTAGATCCACATACTCGGCCAACACTGTTGGCTCGAATATTGGCTTCAGTGTGTGGATGCGGCCTTAAAGCTGACCCGAACGCCGAACATTGAGAAAACACTGGATGACTGCTTGTCGTTTACGTGGCCACCCCATCCGCACGGCTCAGTAACCACGGCCAACGCGGCTTCCCTGCCGCTCTCGTCACCCTAAGGTTCCGCCCCCCAGCTGTATTCGCCCACCGACGCAACCCGTAAGCTGACCAAGGTGTGGCTGGCCACACTGCTTTGCGGGTCGAGATGTCCGCGTCGGGCCCCCAGCTGTGCGGCCCACCTACCGCGCCGCCCGGGCGGCCCAGTGCTGCCAATCTCCGTTAGGGTCATTGGTCAGAAGCCATAGCACACGTACAGTGGTGTTGTTAGGCTCTGGGAAGTAGGTCCTACTTATGTATTAGATGTCTTACTACTAAGTTACGTTAAATGAAACTTTAAGATAGTCTAACGTATTAACAACTATCATCGTTTTTCTTAATCACGCTTTGTTTACGCAGTTTTTATTTCAAAAATCGTGTACAGTCACAGCTTCTGCAGCGTTGTGCTCTGATTGTCGCGCTGTTAATGCCCAGTATGAAAATGGCTGAGGCTGCTTCCTGCTCCGTAGTGATACATGCGTGTGGAATACGTTTAAAAAGTGCCGAGAAATAGGTTGCTCTTAATGTTTCTCACAAATTTCCAGAAAAAAGTCGGCTTTGAAGTTTTCCGAGGGACTGTATTTGACACAGTTGAGATACAAGTCCACACTGGGTGTATAGCGAATAGGTAGCGTAAGAAATTGATAATCTGGTGCAGTTCATGGTTAGCTGGTTCGTGTCTCGCCTTTTTTCGTTCAATTTGAAATACCCGCCTCTCGTAGTTGTAAGTTTTATAATCATTTTTTTATGAATAATGCACGTCTTCTTGTTTTTAACTACATATTGCACGCGATATTCCCGTTTTCATTTCAAATATAAATTCTTAGTTATCGATATTTTATAAAAGATTGTTACTAAAGGTTGCCTAATTAAGAAAACATAGCAATTTAATTTTTTGGACAAAAATGAAAAACTGAATACCACAGATGTAGTCTCACACGGACCAAAAGTGATCAGCGTCGTAGAAATATCAAAAACAGTCATTTTCACAGCATTGAGCTAACCATACAACAAGTGCTGCAGTTTTACGTTTCCCACAACAAGACTGTTAAGCTGCCAGACATACTGGAAGTAACGCACGCATCTTTTTCACATGTTACTGCCGAACGCTGTCGGCATATAGAACGGCAAGTCATAATAGAAAGGAGAAAATGCGGCGTGTGGGTGGCTTCGTGGATTCTGTTGTTGATAGACTCGTTATCAACGCAGCAGATGACAGTTCCAGAACCGAAATATATTTCTCGGGTTCGGATAAAGAAGGAGCTAAGAGATTGCCAGGCGACTGACTGTAATTAATATGTTCAATGGCTGCAGTATTCGACAATACGGTGAAATCCCTGCATCATGCTTTTCCTTCACACATAGCTCGCTCAGAAAGTGTTTAAATTAGGAATTTTCATCACTCTTGTTTCTAAGTAGACTACTACGTCAGGTGAGAACGAGAGCATTTATGCATTGTGTCTGGGCAGCTAAGAAGCGTGCAGTAATGCTGGAGTTTTTCTCAAAATTATTTCATTCTCTTCAAAAATTAAATGACATTCGAAGCTATATTGTTTCTCTGCTCGTCTCTTTTTACGTCTGAACTGCAACTGCTCACATCATGGCGGGTTAGTTGGGCCAGCTGGATGGCCACTGCTCTCCAAGTTAATGCGCCGGTAAAGCTGTTGTCCCGCATTACCACGCAGTCTATACGCGTATAAAAGAGCATAAAATGTATCCTTGGGATCGTACTTGATCCGTACCAGGTCAGGTTGACAGAGGAGATAGAGAAGATCCAAAGAAGAGCGACGCGTTTCGTCAGAGGGTTATTTGGTAAGCGTGATAGCGTTACGGAGATGTTTAGCAAGCTCAAGTGGCAGACTCCGCAAGAGAGGCGCTCTGCATCGCGGTGTAGCTTGCTGTCCAGGTTTCGAGAGGGTGCGTTTCTGGATGTATCGAATACATTGCTACCCCCTACTTATACCTCCCGAGGAGATCACGAATGTAAAATTAGAGAGATTCGAACGCGCACGGAGGCTTTCCGGCAGTCGTTCTTCCCGCGAACCATACGCGACTGGAACAGGAAAGGGAGGTAATGACAGTGGCACGTAAAGTGCCCTCCGCCACACACCGTTGGGTGGCTTGCGGAGTATAAATATAAATGTAGATGTAGATGAGACTGTGCTGGACACTACTTGGCTTTCGCTCCATGTCAAACAAAATCCGATGAGATTCAAGCAAGCGCGGAAGAATACGTGGTGTATTGTTTGCATCGGCTTTAATCGTATGAAGAACACAGTATATGTACTAAGGCACTGACAATGATTTGTGCAGAGGAGAAAGTATAACGTGAATAGGGACCCTCAGATCTGTAAATTTTAAATGGACAAGTACTGTAACTTTAAGAGCTCAGTTGTTGCATCACATGCTTTTATTTGGTGTCCTATTGTCTGTGATGTGAAAATATGTTGAGTAAGAACTATTTTCCTAGAAGGTCATACATCGTACACAGACTCAAATACGTTTAGAGAAAAAAAATTCCAGGACGTTGCGATACTAGGCTGAGGTTTTATGCCCCAGTACTGTTGCTGCTTATATGGCTTTCTTCCTGTCAATACTCAGAGGTATATTGCTTAGAGTTAAATTTTGCATCTTATGAAGTTATTGCCTTTCGCTTGGAGGTATCTTTACGTAAGGTATACTGAATGTGTAGTTGTTCCTAGATAAGCGCTTCTGATGTATATTGGTTGGATAGTTACTTCCGTTGGACCTGTGTCTGCAGTGGATTTCTTATCCTTGTTTAACTCCATTGTCGTCGAAGTATGTCACGCTTAGTTGCTGTGATGAGGAGAACTTTCTATATATATATATATTTAAGAGTTTTCATTTGTCTCAACAGGTTTGCAGCTAGAAAAATTTGTCTGGCAAGCACAAAGGCTTCCAGCCGTTCATGGCATTTTCTTCCGTTTTGCGTCCGTGCCACGACCCATCCTATTTTCTTTCTTTTTTTCCGTAAGTACTATTCCTGCGACACGATGAGCGTAGGCTCTTACGGTTTGCTCCACAGACGTGAGAATATTATGAACCCTACAAACTCCAGATGTTCGAAAACCGCGCCTGCAAGGTTGCTGAAATGATCGGTGCACTAAACCCAATCACCTTAAGGCGAGTGTATTTTTATTGGAAGACCAGCCACAGACGCGAAATCCGCGTCTAGGCCTTGAAAAAATGTGGCAACCATTAGGTTGTGGCCATCCTATTATTGTAATCAGATTACTGGTGGGACTAGATGACTTGGAGCTCCAAACGCATTCACAGTCTTAATTACCCACGTGTTGCCAGAACCGATAGGACGCTGGGTCACTTGCTGGATTAAGGAATAAAAGGAATGAACTTCCTTCGTCTTCTCTTTCTCTTCTTTTTTCGTCTTTCTACATTTTCTCAAACCATCTTGTAGTCTTCCTCTCTCCATGGCTTCTGCGTTTTTCATAAGGGGTAGATGCTTGTAAACGATTAACTCAATGCACGAAGCTACGCTGTATTAAGTGACGTACTATACAGTGAGTTATAACGAATGATGAAGGAGAATTGATCTGTTGTACCGCTGTAAGTTACTAAGTGAAGATATGTTGGATTTTGGTTGTTATCCCCCCGGGAACAGCGAAGGTCTGTTGATACAATGAAATGTATGAGGATGTTTTTATTGAGGATATCTGTGAGAAGGTAAGAGGACTTGTGGGTAATGTGGTTAAAGGCAATTATGCACAGATAAGAGTTCCTGTGCCAGTTGTTTTAAGTGATATCGTTTCTGTTGTACATAATGTTTTGTGGTGGCAGCTATGGAGGATACATTTTAAGATAATGTGGAGATGACTGAGGGCCGATTGTATAAAGCATTTTACTGTAGATTAAGACAGAAAATGACCTAGGATCAAGCTTCGCCTGGAAATCTGCTTTATATAAACGTTAATCCCAGATCGTATTTTTTTAGTGGGATCAATTTTTTTATCTATTTTGAGAGCCTCCATTCTTAATTCACGTGCTTGCTTGCAAGCAAGCACGCACTGTACTTCGATTTTATGTCCACATTCGAGGAATTCTAAAATTCTCTTGCAAAACTGATATTTCTTATCGAGAACATTTTCTGTTCTTTTGTTTTTTTTTTGGACGAGATTCTGATACTATAACAGAGTCCTGGCTGGAGTGTTGCTCATCTGCCTGTAATCAGAGGTTATTTTCCGTACAAAATACGCGATGTTGTGTTGTCACAGTAAAGTTGTTACATTATTTTAGTGAATTGGCGTTCTTACATTCTCCCCTTCGTTTCCGTTTTCATTGTCTTCAACAGGAGCAATATTTTCATTTGAAGTTACAGCTATCTCCCAATTTACTCATGTTGTGAATGAGCTGCAACCAGTGTTATCTGAATCTGTATCAGAACAAGAACGTAACGAATAACATTATTAGTTACCTTTTTCGCAGCAATCTTGCTTCAATAAAATGCATGCGATCGTATCAAAATGTTTGCAAACCACTGCACATAACTTCAGGATGAAAATCTGCATCGTCATTCTAGAGGTTGTAAATAGGAAAAAATTGTGGATTAAGGGCTGCAATCAGCTATGTCCACTTTCTGTAACAGTGGTCGTAACGAAATTACCGCCTCCTGTTCCATTCATTTCAACCTTGAGAGGTTTTGACACTGTTTTTGCTGTAGTTCACACCCCACATACATAAATAATGAAATGTAACAGTTAGAAAGTACTTTTTGAACTTGTACCTTGTCCCGCGCAAATGCTTTCTTTGTACTTTTCTTAACATTTTCGTAACACATTTTTAGACTGTTCCAATTACGGTCAGTCCCGATGTTACGAGAATTAAAGTCAACAGCAACTTCTCTCCATGCCTTTACCTTGTTGGTCGCAGTGACTTTATCTGTTTTTTTTTTCTTTTTTCCTACTCAGTTATATCTTTATACCGGTGGAACACAATTTCCAACATGAAATCTTGTTTTCTGTTTATACGCTTCCATGGTTATAGCATGACATCTTCAATGATAAGTACTGTGTATATATGATGTACGATACATATCTGCGGTCGAAGCGCAGTACTCGCGTTGATAGCCGATTCCAGCTATGTTGCCAAGCATGTTACGTGCTACCTTAGATCAAATCTGTAGCTGCTTCGGTGGAGCCAAGTTTAGCTTCAGACAATATAACTGAGTCCTGAACGTAGTTCAATTTCTGATCTAATACCAAATTTGATCTCCAGTCAGCGATGTTTATACGATCTGCCTTAAGTGGTGTAAAACGCATTGTTTTGTGCTGTCGGCCCAGAGGTCAGAGTAGAACTGCTAACCATGTTTTATTTTAGCGCAGCAATTTTCCAGTTGAGGCAACAGTGAGTTTTGGAGCCGTCAAATTGCAGCTTATGTCACCTGCGAATGTTTGGTATAAGCAGAAACCCAATGGTGCAAACACATAGCCAGGCATAACTGTCGCCTCGCGTTAAGCCACCCACGTAACCTTTTGAGCAGAACTGTAATGAACTTGGTGGGAAAACGTTTCCATGATCTTGTGGAAGAGCTTTTGTCTACTGCATGTGTTTTAACTTGTAGTTTTCCTCCAAGAGAATCTATTTGGTACAATGCACTTCCTCATTTGACTACTATATAGGGTGTAAGTTTTAAGTGGTTAAGTAAAAGTTAACAGTTTTGTGAGAAGGATGATCCAGGTGCATACCTATTTGTATTGTGTGGAGAATTTAAGTATTTCTGAAGATTTTGAGTTGTTTAAAAGTACTTTCTCTCATCTAATCTATAGATCTTTGTCATTTGATGATATTAAGCAATTTGCATTATTCAGCTTTGTTCTAGAATATTCACTTGTCAATCTATATTTTTTTTTACAGGGATTTCATTTTGTCTGTCGAAATAATGCATTACGTTCACCTCGCTCAAGATTTTCTACAGTACTTTGTGTTGCAGATGCGCTTGTTCATTGTTTCTTTTTGTTATCAAATACAGAAAGTGAGTTTCCCTTCTCGGTGTATATTCTGTTTGTCTTGTGTTGTTGAATGGAGCGTTAGACTTCGAATTTTCATCTAACTGACATTCAACTGCTGTGCAAACGAACTAATTCCATTGTCGGTTCAGAAGCATTTATTTTAGTTATTTTCTTTCAAGGCGTCACTCATAAGGGTTAAAAATAATTGCACATTTTTAACTCTTATGTCCGCTCAACTGACCATTTCCGTCTACTCTCTCTTTAGAAAATTTTCTTGCGCTGTAATCAAAAAATGGTTCAAATGGCTCTGAGCACTATGGGTTCAAATGGCTCTGAGCACTATAGGACTTAACTTCTGTGCTCATCAGTCCCCTAGAACTTAGAACTACTTAAACCTAACTAACCTAAGGACATCACACACATCCATGCCAGAGGCAGGATTCGAACCTGCGACCGTAGCGGTCACGCGGTTCCAGACTGAAGCGCCCAGAACCGCACGGCCACACCGGCCGGTAGCACTATGGGACTCAACATCTGAGGTCATCAGTCCCCTAGAACTTAGAACTACTTAAACCCAACAAACCTAAGGACATCACACACATCCATGCCCGAGGCAGGATTCGAACCTGCGACCGTAGCAGTCACGGCGTAGTAATCGCCAAAAATAATAACCTCTCTTTTCTTGGTCATCTGACGCAACCAGCGTGATTTTCATCCGAAACTTAAGTTACAATATCCATTGACACCACATTTCTTCTCGTTTCAAAATATATGTTATGCTGGAGCGTCTCTGTTGTCTGCCAATGCGAACAATAAATTCCGTAAATGGTGGCCAAAATTTCCTGAGTCTGAGGTTGCTAAGATTACAAACGCTAGGACACCAATGCAGTCTTAAGCTGAGTACTTCTTGTTTAAATGTTTAAGTCGTTACACCTTACTTTATAGTAAAGGAGAAATTCTATTATACGACTTCATTCCCCATAGCTCAGTTTCAAAATTCAAACAAGTGCTGCTGTAATGAGTGAATTACTTCTTAAAACTCGTTGTAATAGGTTGGATCCGTAGTCTAGGAGTAGCGTCTTTGATTTGTAATCAAAACGTCCTTGGTCTCGGGTTCGAAACCCGCTACCGCTTAAACTTTGATTAATAATCGACACTGGCGGCGGCCGAAAACGTCCGGCATAAGAAGTCACCCTCATTCCGCCAACGGCCTTGTCAAAGAGGGCGCAGGAGCGGACAGAGGTTCAGAGAACACTCTTGTCCTTTGGGTGGGAAATTGCCTCTAAAGGAGGAAGAATGGCAATGATTTACGGCTTGAGGACACAGATGGCAATGGAAACCACTGCATTAAAGACACATAATGTGTACTCACAGGACATACGTCCTGTAAGTAAAAAAGTGTCATGATGATCTCTCCATTGGCAAAAGATTCCGGAATAGACCCCCCCATTCGGATCTCTGGGAGGGGACTTCCAAGGGAGAGGTTACCATAAGAAAAAGATTGAATAACCAACGAATCGATAACGTTCTACGAGTCGGGGCGTGGAATGTCAGGAGCTTGAACGTGGTAGGGAAGCTAGAAAGTCGGAAAAGGGAAATGCAGAGGCTCAATCTAGATATAGTAGGGATGAGTGAATTGTCATGGATAGAAGACAAGAATTGCGGTCAGATGAGTATAGGATTGTACCCGTGGTCTAGGGGTAGCGTCTTTGATTCATAATCGAAAACGTCTAAATTTCGATAAATAATCAGCATTGGCGGCCTAAGACTTCCGGCATAAGAAGTCAGCCTCATTCTGCCAACGGCCTTGTCAAAGATTGCGGAGGAGCGGATAGAGGTTCAGGGCACTCTCTTGTCCTAGGGGTGGGAAATTTCCCCTAAAGGCGGAAGAATCAGCAATGATCAACGACATGAGGATGCAGAAGGCAATGGAAACCACTACATTACAGCTACGTAACGTGTATCCACAGGACATGTGGTCTGTATTTGAAGAAGTGTCATGATGATCTCTCCATTGGCAAAAGATTCCGGAATAGTCCCCCATTCGGATCCCCGGGAGGGGACTGCCAAGGGGGAGGTTACCATGAGAAAAAGATTGAATAATCTACGAAAGGATAACGTTCTACGAGTCGGGGCGTGGAATGTCAGAAGCTTGAACGTGGTAGGGAAACTAGAAAATCTGAAAAGGGAAATGCAAAGGCTCAATCTAGATATAGTAGGGGTCAGTGAAGTAAAGTGGAAGGAAGACAAGGATTTCTGGTCTGATGAGTATCGGGTAATATCAACAGCAGCAGAAAATGGTATAAGCGGTATAGGATTCATTATGAATAGGAAGGTAGGGCAGAGGGTGTGTTACTGTGAACAGTTCAGTGACCGGGTTGTTCTAATCGGAATCGACAGCAGGCCAACACAGACAACGATAGTTCAGGTATACATGCCGACGTCGCAAGCTGAAGATGAACAGATAGAGAAAGTGTATGAGGATATTGAAAGGGAATGCAGTATGTAAAGGGGGACGAAAATCTAATAGTCATGGGCGACTGGAATGCAGTTGTAGGGGAAGGAGTAGAAGAAAAGGTTACAGGAGAATATGGGCTTGGGACTAGGAATGAAAGAGGAGAAAGACTAATTGAGTTCTGTAACAAGTTTCAGCTAGTAATAGCGAATACCCTGTTCAAGAATCACAAGAGGAGGAGGTATACTTGGAAAAGGACGGGAGATACGGGAAGATTTCAATTAGATTACATCATGGTCAGACAGAGATTCCGAAATCAGATACTGGATTGTAAGGCGTACCCAGGAGCAGATATAGACTCAGATCACAATATAGTAGTGATGAAAAGTAGGCTGAAGTTCAAGACATTAGTCAGGAAGAATCAATACGCAAAGAAGTGGAATACGTAAGTACTAAGGAATGACGAGATACGTTTGAAGTTCTCTAACGCTATAGATACAGCAATAAGGAATAGCGCAGTAGGCAGTACGGTTGAAGAAGAATGGACATCTCTAAAAAGGGCCATCACAGAAGTTGGGAAGGAAAACATAGGTACAAAGAAGGTAGCTGCGAAGAAACCATGGGTAACAGAAGAAATACTTCAGTTGATTGATGAAAGGAGGAAGTACAAACATGTTCCGGGAAAATCAGGAATACAGAAATACAAGTCGCTGAGGAATGAAATAAATAGGGAGTGCAGGGAAGTTAAGACGAAATGGCTGCAGGAAAAATGTGAAGACATCGAAAAAGATATGATTGTCGGAAGGACACACTCAGCATACAGGAAAGTCAAAACAACCTTTGGTGACACTAAAAGCAACGGTGGTAACATTAAGAGTGCAACGGGAATTCCACTGTTAAATGCGGAGGAGAGCGCAGATAGGTGGAAAGAATACATTGAAAGCCTCTATGAGGGTGAAGATTTGTCTGATGTGATAGAAGAAGAACCAGGAGTCGATTTAGAAGCGATAGGAGATCCAGTATTAGAATCGGAATTTAAAAGAGCTTTGGAGGACTTACGGTCAAATAAGGCAGAAGGGATAGATAACATTCCATCAGAATTTCTAAAATCATTGGGGGAAGTGGCAACAAAACGACTATTCACGTTGGTGTGTAGAATATATGAGTCTGGCGATATACCATCTGACTTTCGGAAAAGCATCATCCACAGAATTCCGAAGACGGCAAGAGCTGACAAGTGCGAGAATTATCGCACAATCATCGTAACAGCTCATGCATCGAAGCTGCTTACAAGAATAATATACAGATGAATGGAAAAGAAAATTGACAATGCGCTAGGTGACGACCAGTTTGGCTTTAGGAAAAATAAAGGGACGAGAGAGGCAATTCTGACGTTACGGCTAATAATGGAAGCAAGGCTAAAGAAAAATCAAGACACTTTCGTAGGATTTGTCGACCTGGAAAAAGCGTTCGACAATATAAAATGGTGCAAAGTGTTCGACATTCTGAAAAAAGTAGGGGTAAGCTATAGGGAGAGACGGGTCATATACAATATGTACAACAACCAAGAGGGAATAATAAGAGTGGACGATGAAGAACGAAGTGCGCGTATTAAGAAGGGTGGAAGACAAGGCTGTAGCCTTTCGCCCCTACTCTTCAACCTGTACATCGAGGAAGCAATGATGGAAATAAAAGAAAGGTTCAGGAGTGGAATTAAAATACAATGTGAAAGGATATCAATGATACGATTCGCTGATGACATTGCTATCCTGAGTGTAAGGGAAGAAGAATTAAATGATCTGCTGAATGGAATGAACAGTCTAATGAGTACAGAGTATGGTTTGAGAGTAAATCGGAGAAAGACGAAGGTAATGAGAAGTAGTAGAAATGAGAACCGCGAGAAACGTAACATCAGGATTGATGGTCACGAAGTCAATGAAGTTAAGGAATTCTGCTACCTAGGCAGTAAAATAACCAATGACGGACGGAGCAAGGAGGGCATCAAAAGCAGACTCGCTATGGCAAAAAAGGCATTTCTGGCCAAGAGAAGTCTACTAATATCAAATACTGGCCTTAATTAGAGGAAGAAATTTCTGAGGATGTACGTCTGGAGTACAGCATTGTATGGTAGTGAAACATGGACTGTGGGAAAACCTGAACAGAAGAGAATCGAAGCATTTGAGATGTGGTGCTATAGACGAATGTTGAAAATTAGGTGGACTGATAAGGTAAGGAATGAGGAGGTTCTACGCAGAATCGGAGAGGAAAGGAATATGTGGAAAACACTGATAAGGAGAAGGGACAGGATGATAGGACATCTGCTAAGACATGAGGGAATGACTTCCATGGTACTAGAGGGAGCTGTAGAGGGCAAAAACTGTAGAGGAAGACGGAGATTGGAATACGTCAAGCAAATAATTGAGGACGTAGGTTGCAAGTGCTACTCTGAGATGAAGAGGTTAGCACAGGAAAGGAATTCGTGGCGGGCCGCATCAAACCAGTCAGCAGACTGATGACCAAAAAAAAAAAAAAAAAAAAAAAAGAGTATAGGGTAAAATCACAGCAGCAGGAAATGGCATAACGGAAGTCGGATTCGTCATGAATAGGAACGTAGGGCAGAGGGTGAGTTACAGTGAACGGTTCAATTATAGGATTGTTCTTATCAGAATCGACAACAAACGCCGATAGTTCAGGTATACAGGTCGACGTCGCAAGCTGAAGAGGTAGAGTCAGTATATGAGGATACTGAAAGGGTAATACAGTACGTAAGGGGAGATGGAAATCTAATAGTCATGGTGGATTGGACTGCAGTTGTAGTGGAGGAGTAGATGCAAAGCTTACAGGAAAATATGGGATTGGTAGTAGAAATGAGAGAAGAAAAAGACTAATTGACTTCTGTAATAAATTTAGGGTAGTAACAGCGAATATTCTGTTCAAGAATCACAAGTGGAGGAGATATACTTGGAAAAAACCGGGTGATACGGGCAGATTACATCATGGTAAGGAAGAGATCCCAAAATCAAATACTGGCATACCCAGGAGTAGATATAGACTCATAATTAAAGTAGTAATGATGAAGATTAGACTGAAGTTTAAGAGATTAGACAGGAAGAATCAATATGCAAATAAGTGGTTCAAAATGGTTTCAAATGGCTCTGAGCACTATGGGACTTAACATCTGAGGTCATCAGTCCCCTAGAACTTAGAACTACTTAAACCTAACTAACCTAAGGACATCACACACATCCATGCCCGAGGCAGAATTCGAACCTACGACCGTAGCGGTCGCGCGGGTCCAGACTGACGCGCCTAGACCCGCTCGGCCACACCGGCCGGCGCAGATAAGTGGGATATGGATGTACCCATGAGCAGATATAGACTCATATCACAAAGTAGGAATGATGAATATTAGACCGAGGTTTAGCAGATTAGTCACGAAGAAATAATATGCAAATAATTGGGATCTGGATGAATCCAGGAGCAGATATAGACACATATCACAAAGTAGTAATGATGAAGATCAAACTGATGTTTAAGAGATTAATCAGGAAGAATCAATTTGCAAATAAGTGGCATACGGATGTACTAAGGAATGACGAGATACGCTTGTAGTTCTCTAAGACTATAGATACATAAGCTATAGATACATAAGGAATAGCTCAGTAGGCAGTACAGTTAAAGGTTAATCACAGAAGTTGGAAGGAAAAACATAGATGCAAAGAAGGTAACTGTGAAGAAACCATGGGTAACAAAACATATACTTCAGTTGATCGATGAAAGAAGAAAGTACAAAAACGTTCAGGGAAATTCAGGAATACAGAAATACAATTTGCTGAGGAATGTAACAAACAGCAAGTGACGGGAAGCTAAGACGAAATGGCTGCACGAAAAACGAGAAGAAATCGAAAGGAAATGATTGTCGGAATGACTGACTCACCATATAGGAAAGTCAAAACAACATCCGGTGAAATTAAAAGCAAACGGGAATTCTACTATTAAATGCAGAGGAGAGAGCGGATAGGTGGAAAGAGTACATTGAAGGCCTCTATAAGGGGAAGATCTGTCTATGTGATAGAGGAATAAATAGGAGTCAATTTAGAAGAGATAGGGGATCCAGTATTATAATCAGAATTTAAGAGAACTTATGGGGACTTAAGACTAAATAGAGCAGAAAGGACGAATAACATTCCATCAGAATTTCTAAAATCGTTGAGGAAAGTGGCATCAAAACGACTATTCACATTGGTGTGTAGAATGTAAGTCTGGTGACATACCATCTGACTTTCGAAAAATACCATCCACACAATTTCGAGGATTGCAAGAGATGACAGGCGCGAGAATTGCCAAACGATTAGATTAAAAATTGCCAAACGATTAGATTAACAGCTCATGCATCCAGGTTGCTGACAAGAATAATATACAGAAGAATGGAAAAGGAAATTGAGAATGTGTTAGATGACGATCATTTTGGCTTTAGGAGAGGTAAAGGCAATAGAGAGACAGTTCTGACGTCGCGGTTGATAATGGAAGCAAGATAAAGAAAAATCAAGACACGTTCATAGGATCTGTAGATCTGGAAAAAGCGTTCGACAGTGTAAAATGGTGCAAGGTGTTTGAAAGTCTGAGAAAAATTGGGGTAAGCTATAGGGAGAGACGGGTAATCTACAATATGTACAAGAGCCAAGAGGGTGGACAGCCAAGAACGAAGTGCTTGGATTAAAAAGGGTCTAAGACAGGGATGTAGTCTCTCTCCCTACTGTTCAATCTGCACATCTAAGAAGTAATGATGGAAATAAAAGAAAGGTTCAGTAGAAGAATTAAAATTCAAGCTGAAAGGATATCAATGATACGATTCGCTGATGACATTGCTATCCAGTGTGAAAGTGAAGACGAATTACATGATATGCTGAATGGGATTAACAGTCTAAATACTGATTATAAAAAATGGTTCAAATGGGTCTAAGTACAATGGGACTTAACATCTGAGGTCATCAGTCTACTACACATAGAACTACTTAAACCTAACTAATCTGAGGACATCACACACATCCATTCCCGAGGCAGGATTCGAACCTGTGACCGTAGCAGTCGTGCGGTTCCAGACTGAAGCGCCTAGAACCGCTAGGCCACTCCGGCCGGCGTGTAACCAGTGAGGAATCAGAACTGGAAGGCAAATGGGAACGCGCTATGTTTCACCCACGTTCATGTAATTACACAGTGAAATCACGTAAACTATGCGTGTATGAAGTGAAATCTGAAGCTCCTAGAATAGTTTCTTTTGTGGCGGCGTTCGTAGCGACAAACAATTCGCTGTAGAAACGGCTTACGAAGTCACCGCCACACTTTTAATAGCGGGCCGACCGGTCCGCTGGAACAGTGAACAGAAAGATGAAAACCCAAACACTCTGATTAAATAAAAGTCGGTACTTATCTTTATTAACGAAGATACAGAAACACAGTAGTGAACTCCGTGTCTACAGAAATCTGTCTAGTTCGAGTCGGAGCAGCTAGGTCAACGTCAGCTGACGACAAACTACAACTCTGCTGCGATGAACACACAACTGACTAGCAAGTACACAATTCGGTGGCGAGTATACAACTGAGCGGCGAATACAGAACTGTCCTAGCGCTCGCGACTCCAGCGCTTAAGAAACCAGAAGCCAGCGGTGGCGCGCGCAGACTTGCGGCGATTTCCTGTCTCGCTGGCGCTGCTTATGCGGACGGTGTCCGGACTTTGATGCTGCCAACCTTTCTGGCAGCGGGCTCGGGTGGCATTACTGGCTAGGATATAACACTCCTCCCCCCAAATCGCCGCACCGTCGTTGAATAATGACGTGGCGAGCGTCGACGGCGGGGGAGGGGTCTGGCCGCAGGCGTAGCGGACGAGACCGGGGCGGAGACTGTTGTCGGTGGCAGTCCCCGGTCCGCACCCCAGCATTGGCTGCGCGGGGCCTCGGGAAACACCGACTGAAAACCGAGGTCAGGGTGCACGCCTGTGACCACGGGCGCAGCTTCTGGTACTGGACGCGACGGGGCGTCGGGACCCACGAAGAGAGGCAGCGTCTCCTGACGCCGCGTCGACGGCTGCTGAGTGGGCGCCGGACAAGGCGCTGCGGTGTCAGACTCCTTGGGGGTGCCCAAGGAAAGCGGCTGCAGGACAGGCTGCACAGCCACCGCTTGGGAAGGCGGCCCGGCTGAGGGGTCGACGTCCATCAGCTCCGAAGGCGGTGGCGACTGAAGAGGGACCGCAGGCGCCGGAGCGACCACCTGGGGCGCTCCCGGATGAAGCTGCGCGGGAGGCATCAACGGGACGGGCTGTCGGCGTGGCAGCGGCGACGGCTGCTGCTGCTGCCCTGGGGGCGGCAGCGAAGTCGGAAGGCGCGGCTGGAACCCGCCGCGGACCAAATCTGTGGACAAAGAACGAGCGGCAGAATCCGGGCGGCCAGCGCGGCGCAACTGGTTCTGATGCCTCCTGTGCACCCCAGTAGCACCTTGAACAGTATAAAAACCGCGACCCTGGACACTTATCACGGTACCACGTTCCCAACGACGGCGACCGTGATAAACTCTGAAAAAAACGGCGTCGTTGCGCTGAAAACGCGTGCGATGCTCAGAAGCGGCGGGTCGATCCGGGGGGTGCAACAACCGTAGTAGGGTGCGATGACGACGGCCGTGGAGAAGCTCCGCAGACGAAGGGCCGTCGCGTGGCGTGGTCCGGTACGACGACAGGAACGTGATGAGGGCCTGCTGACGAGAGTGCGTAGCACGAAGGCGGTCCATATGATCCTTGAATGTGCGTACAAAACGTTCCGCTGCACCATTCGATTGAGGATGGAACGGCGGAGTAAAAACATGGCGAATGCCATTGGCAGAACAAAAACTTTCAAATTCAGCAGAGGTAAATTGTGGACCATTGTCAGACACTAAAACTTCTGGAAGACCCTCAATACAAAAAATTGAAGTCAACGCCTGTATAGTTTGTGCAGACGTTGTAGACTGCATGGGCACAACAAACGGAAAATTGCTAAATGCATCTATCACGATGAGCCAACGAGAATTCCAATATGGACCAGCGAAATCAATATGTACTCGCTGCCAGGGACCGGCAGGGCGTGACCACTCAAAATAGCGTTGAGGCGGAGCAGCTTGGTGTTCGGCACACGTCGAACAATCTGTAGACATCTGCGTAATCTGCTTATCAAGGCCGATCCATGTACAATGACGGCGGGCAAGCTGCTTGGTGCGGACCACTCCCCAATGACCTTGATGCAACAAGTCGAGGACCTTGGATTGGACCACTTGGGGAACCACTACACGAAGCTGGTCATTCTCGGTGCGTAACAGCAAAACTCCGTGCGAAACAGACAACAGATGACGTTGCGGATAATAGCGACGAACCACAGGATCCGATATGTCCTTTGCCTTGGACGGCCAACCACGTTGAACAAAACGTAATAGTAAATTCAGATGAGGATCCGTAGCTGTCTCACGTGCCACCTGACGATAATCAATCGGAAAATCCCGGAGGGATTGATGCTCATCGGCGTCAATCTGATGGCAAGAGTCGTCAGAGGAAACGAAGACGTCATCCGCAGCAATCGGCAATCTAGAAAGCGCGTCAGCGTTTGCATGCTGAGCTGTAGGGCGATACAGTATCTCATACTGGTATTGTGATAACAAAAGAGCCCAACGTTGTAGTCTCTGAGCTGTCCGCTGAGGAACTGGTTTAGACGGATGAAACAGTGACGTCAGGGGCTTGTGATCTGTTACTAAATAGAATTGTCTACCATAGAGGTAGTGATGGAATTTTGTGACACCGAACACAATAGCCAACGCTTCCTTGTCCAATTGGCTATAATTACACTGAGCTTTGTTTAGCAATTTAGATGCGAACGCAATAGGACGTTCGGTGGTACCGACTCGGTGAGACAACACAGCACCGAGGCCGAAAGAAGAGGCATCACAAGCTAACACCAGAGGCTTGTTAGGGTCGTAATGGACCTGACAACGATCATTCAATAAAGCCTCTTTAAGCTGCTGAAAGGCTGATTGGCAATCAGCTGACCACACAAACGGAACATTCTTACGGCGGAGACGATGCAACGGTGCAGCAATCTGTGATGCATTAGGTATAAACCTAATATAATATGTCAACTTGCCAAGAACTGCTTGCAATTCATGCAGATTGCGAGGGGCGGGCAAATCACGAATAGCTGCTAAATGTGACTGGGAGGGATGAATGCCTTGGGCATTAATAACATGTCCCAGATACTCCATCTCCGTAAGGAAAAATGAACATTTATCGATGTTGCAACGTAGGCCTGCCTGAGACAACACTGTAAACAAACACTCCAAATTACGGAAATGTTCAGCAGGCGTCCGACCGGACACAACAATATCGTCTAAATAGTTGCAACACGATGGCACATTAGCCAGAAGTTGTGACAAAAAACGCTGAAAAACAGCTGGAGCTGACGCACAACCAAAAGGCAAACGCAGAAAACGGAACAACCCCAACGACGTGTTTATGACAAAATACTGTTGTGATTGCTCGTCGAGGGGCAATTGCAAATATGCTTCACGGAGATCAATTTTGGAAAAGAAACGAGCTTCCCCTAACTTATCCATCAGCTCGTCCGGTCTAGGCAAAGGAAAAGAATCAATGACAGTCTGAGGATTAACTGTCGACTTAAAATCAGCACACAAACGTAACTTGCCAGACGGTTTCTTTATAATAACTAAGGGAGAAGCCCACTGGCTCGCTGAAACGGGTTGAATAACACCGTTGTTTTGCCAACGACGAAGTTCATCTGCTACAGGTGCCCGGAGGGCGTGAGGCACTGGACGAGCACGAAAAAATCGAGGCTGAGCATTATCTTTTAACGTAATATGAGCGGCAAAGTTCGCAGCACAACCTAGTTCGTCTTTAAATATGTCACTGTATTGTTTACACAAATCGGTTATGCTGTCTTGAGGAACAACAACAGAATTAATTTGCAACACATTGTCTTGGATAGACAGGCCAAACAAGTCAAAACAGTCTAATCCGAAAATGTTTACACTGTCTGTAGCGCGGAGCACTGTGAATGAAACTGTTTTTGTATTGCCACGGAATGTGGCTGGCACGATACATACACCTAACACAGGAATTTGTTCGCCACTATAAGTAGCCAAAGAATGTTTTGCCGCTGAAAGTTTAGGGCGGCCGATAGCCGCATACGTAGCACTATTTATGAGAGTCACAGACGCACCAGTGTCTAATTGAAAATTGAAGGTCTTATCCTGGATGCGTAGCTTCACAAATAGTTTATTACACTGTCTCTGGATCGGTGCAGTGGAGGCGGAAGACACAAAATCAGCGCGTTTAGCGTGTGTTCGCTGCTTACGACAACTCGTGGGTTGGGCGGGTGGAACAACTCCCGCTTCACGTGCAGTCTGTACATTACGTTTTACAGCGTTTGAATTACGCTTGGGTCGCATAGCAGAGGGCTGGGTGGGTGGCTTATTGCGAACAAGTTTATTACCCACACGAACCGTGGAAGAGTCTTTAAACGCGACCTTCTGGGCGGGCTGGCTTTGAAGAACATGAATATCCATGGGCTGGGCAGCACTAGAATTGTTCTTGCGTTTACGCAAACAAACAGTCTGGATGTGTCCTTTCCTTTGACAAAAGCGACAAACCGCGTTTCTTAACGGGCAACGTTCACGAGGATGAGCAAGAACACACTTAGGGCAAGACTTAACTCTATCATTTTGCACACGCGGCTGACGAATGTGTTTAACAGGACGCGGCCGGCTAGTGTTTACAGTCTGACTCTGCCGGTGGGGCCGCGGGCGTGACATAACTTGCTTAGCACAGGCAATTTGAGAAATACATGGCTGATCTAACTCACACTCAGCATAGTCAAAAGTATCTTGGGCTTCAATGATGTTCATCACAGTCTCTAATGACGGGTCAGGCAACTTTATGATAGCAGCACGAATACGAGAATCTGCAATGTTTTGAGTAATAGCGTCTCGTAACATGACATCACTGTAGGAAGCTCCACACACACAATTAAATCGGCACTGACGGGTGAGGCCCCGTAAATCTGTTAACCACTGTTTATTAGATTGATGTGGCAGTTTCTTTAATCTGAAGAACTTGAATCTGGCTGCAGCCACATGAACTCGCGACTCGAAATACTCAGCAAGCTTGTTAACAACAACGTCATAGTCTAAAGCTTCTGGCTTGGATTCTGGGAACAACTTACAAAGTAGTCGATAGACTTCCACGCCTGCAGTGGAAATTAAATAAAGCTGCCGCTCAGTACCCGTGATTTTGTAGACTGTCATGTGCGCCTGCAACTGCGCGAAATATTCTCGCCATTCTTCTCTTGATGCATCAAAAGCACGGAAAGGTGGTGCTGCCTGTGCTTGTTCCTTTTGTGTTGGAGGATTAGCCGCTTGTTTGGCGATTCCTTCCACCAGACTTTGTATTTGCTGACTCTGTAACAAGATCAACTGTTGTAATTCGGCAGACATAGTGAACACAAATTAAACCAGCCCCAAAAATTTTATCGCTATAATTAGTATAACCAGAAACAAGTTGAACCAGCCCTGCACACGAGTTCGGAAGCCCTCGTCGCCAGTTTTGTGGCGGCGTTCGTAGCGACAAACAATTCGCTGTAGAAACGGCTTACGAAGTCACCGCCACACTTTTAATAGCGGGCCGGCCGGTCCGCTGGAACAGTGAACAGAAAGATGAAAACCCAAACACTCTGATTAAATAAAAGTCGGTACTTATCTTTATTAACGAAGATACAGAAACACAGTAGTGAACTCCGTGTCTACAGAAATCTGTCTAGTTCGAGTCGGAGCGGCTAGGTCAACGTCGGCTGACAACAAACAACAACTCTGCTGCGATGAACACACAACTGACTAGCAAGTACACAATTCGGTGGCGAGTATACAACTGAGCGGCGAATACAGAACTGTCCTAGCGCTCGCGACTCCAGCGCTTAAGAAACCAGAAGCCAGCGGTGGCGCGCGCAGACTTGCGGCGATTTCCTGTCTCGCTGGCGCTGCTTATGCGGACGGCGTCCGGACTTTGATGCTGCCAACCTTTTTGGCAGCGGGCTCGGGTGGCATTACTGGCTAGGATATAACAGTTTCCACCTGAAATGTTTGGTGTACTATCCAGTATCTGCGAATGCTATCAAATGGGTGCTAAATAAATTATATAAAGTGCAGTTATTTACATAGAATGCAAACGTAAAGCACTATATGGAAAATTGGTATTTTTCGTAGTAATGTTTGATACATTATTCAAACACAGCATATCTATTGTGCTTTGATGCATTTGTTGTTTCGAACATTTTAATGTTTTGATTTAGATGTTTAGTTAAAAAAATATTGTTACAAGATGCAGGCTTTAGTCAAGTAAACTGGACTTCCTGAATTTCCTTAAACTGGACCCTTACTTTTTCACTTTGGAAGACTTCCTGTATTAGTACAAACTCGTATTGTCTTGGAATTCTTTTGTTGATTCTAGGTGAGTAATAGGGAGAATTCATCGAAGAAAGTGGAGTCTGCCAAATGTGACTAAATCTACTGATTTAGTTCAAAAACTGGTGAGTTGGAAGATGGTTAGTGAACAGTTTGATGTTGAAATACAACCCTTACGAGGGTGTTCAATAAGACGTACCAGTACGGTACACACGAAAAATCTGCAAAAACAAAAGATGCGGGGGGAAAGGATCTTGAAAAAGGGTGTTGCAATGGAAGCTTCTTTCTTGATTTTTACTCATTATGACTGACTGTACAGATGGCATAGAGAAATAACGTTGAACACTCTCTCTCAGACGAAACTACTGGGAAAATGTGCGTTAGTTTTCAAATGACACAATCCAAACTGTCAGAAACAAGTTTTACAGGGATATTCTATACCGGTGTATATTCTGTCATTCAACATCGGCCCTGGACGCCCACCCACAAGTCCTGACTGGTCGACCACCTTTACGTTGTCGTCAGAAGCTAGACGCAACAACGTCCCTCTCCCTGCACTTGTATAATGTTAACGGTAACCTGAATGAATAGGCATCAGTCGTGATACGATTGAGACCCCTACCCTCAAAACGCCACAGAACTACTTTCATCACAGGCTACACCTCCACACATTTGAGTTAACCATTTGAGTACCAGCGGTTTGTGCCTGAAACCATTGATTCAACTAAAAGACAGATACATCTAGCGGTAGAATGAGATACGTCTACAAATCTAATGCATTCTAGCAGAGACTTATGCAGCGTTCAAAGTAACAGTAGACGCGGATATCGTGGGAAGTGGCTGTAGAAGATTCTGACGTGGTTTTTTATTGTGATAATACTAAGCAGATCATTGACGGTGAAAGTAAGTATATCTAAAGTTACTGTAACATAAATTCTAGTTTTTATTACCGCTATTGCAAGTAGTTTCGAAATCAAAGCATTGGAGCAAAATGTACTTTTGACATCAATTTATTAAATTTAAGCCAAATTGTTGCATGTTATATAGGACCGTAATTTTTTAGGCATTATGAGTTCATGCAAATTTCGATATATATATATATATATATATATATATATATATATATATATATATATATATATATACAATTTCGCATTTTTTCTAGGCACAACCCTGTATCTCAAATATATATATATATATATATATATATATATATATATATATATATATATATATCGAAATGATGGGTGGTTGATATTTGTAAATCCGACTGGTTAAAAAGTGAAACGACAAATTATATATATATAAACGACAAATTATATATATATATATATATATATATATATATATATATATATACAATTTCGCATTTTTTCTAGGCACAACCCTGTATCTCAAATATATATATATATATATATATATATATCGAAATGATGGGTGGTTGATATTTGTAAATCCGACTGGTTAAAAAGTGAAACGACAAATTTAAAACGATTGATTGTTTGGGCAATTTCTCCTGTATTCACTGCTTACTGTGACAATAAGCGCAAATTTTGTAAAAGAAAGTGAAAGTCATATTCGAAAGTGAAGCAACCTCAGTAAAATAATTTTTCCTTGAATGTTTTCATCACTATGACGATAAAGATCAGTTTTGTGAAAAGTTTTAAGTTTGTCTTCTTATATCTTTGGGACTCGAAGATTAAACACTTCCGACGGTCAATGCACTATGAGCCTCGCGTCGTTGGAAAGGAGGCAACATCGCAACTTATCGGTTCACACTCCACACCGCCAACCAGCTACTGTCCGTCACTGTCTGTGTTATATCGCCTTCTGGTGAAGTGCAGCTTTGTGTGTGGCTCTGAGCAGCGGGCTTCTGCGAGGTACGTTTCACCGGCAAACTAGCTGGGATGGACAAGTGTTCATTCATTGACAGTAGCAAGTCCCGTCGGACTACAAAACCGACTGTCACTGACAAGGCATCACACCCATATACGATCCCTGTCAGTCAGGATGTTTTTTTACGACCTCTAGCATCCGTGTTGCGTGCCTGCGAGTGATCGACCGTTTCTTGTAAACAGGTCGTACAGTCCTTGTCGATATACCGAAGAAAAAGGAACAACTTGATTAACGGTGAGGCTATGAGCACGTCCAACCATGACAACTGCAATCCGCCACCCTGTCACGTCTCCTTCTCGACCCAGCTTACTTCGTTGATTCGAATAAAACCGACTGGCATACAAACAATGCGTCCCTGCTGTGACATATAGTACGTCAGCGATGAAGGGTCGCATGCGTGTCTGGTGCCAGTTTTTCGCCATTTACAACGCTCTTTAACGTGGCTGACTTGCACTGATGAGGCAAAACTCAGCCATGCGAACGCCCTGATGTCGATTGTGCTATTCGTTGACGTATTTCATTGCGTTAGTAACTCGCAGCTTCTCAGTTTCTCGAGGCGATCTGCAGCAATGCGATGACGATTTAAGCACTAGGAAGGACATCTGTAACGTGTATTACATGTAATATACGCTGAAGCGCCAAAAGAAACTGGTATAGGCATGAGTATTCAAATACAGAGAATCCAAACAGGCAGAATACAGCGCTGCGGTCGGCAACGTCTATGTCAGACAGCAAGTGTCTGGCGCAGTTATTAGATCGGTTACTGCTGCTGCAATGGCAGGCTATCAAGATTTAAGTAAGTTTGAACGTGGTTTTATAGTCGGCGCCCCAGCGATAGGACATAGTATCTCCGAGGTAGCGATGAAGTGGGGATTTTCCCGTACGACCATTTCACGAGTGTATCGTCAATATCAGGAATCTGGTAAAATATCACATCTCCGACATCGTTGCGGCCGGAAAAAAATCCTGCAGGAACGGGACCAACGGCGACTGAAGAGAATTGTTCAACGTGACAGAAGGGCAAACCTTCCGCAAGTTTGTGCAGATTTCAATGCTAGGCCACCAAGAACTGTCAGGTGTGAACCTTTAAACGAAATATCATCGACATGGGCTTTCGGACCCGAAGGCCCAATCGTGTACCCACGATAACTGCAGGATACAAAGCTTTACTCCTAGCCTGGGCGCTTCAACACCGACATTGGGATGTTGATGACTCGAAACATGTTTCCTGGACGGACGAGTCACGTTTCAAATTGTATCCAGCGGATGGACGAGTACGGGAATGGAGACAACCTCATAAATCCATGGACTCTGGATTTCAGCACGAGTCTGTTGAAGCTGGTGGAAGCTCTGTAATGGTGTGGGGCGTGTGTGGTGTGATATAGGACTCCTGATACATCTAGATACGACTCTGATGGGTAACACGTATGTAGGCATCGTGTCTGATCACCTGCATTCATTCATATTAATTGTGCATTTCGACGGACTTGGGCAATCCCAGCAGGACGATGCGACACTCCACACGTCCATAATTGCTAGAGTGGCTCCAAGAACACTCTTCGGAGTTTAAACACTTTCGCTGGCTACCAACTTCCCAGACACGAACGTTATTGAGGGTATGTGGAATGCCTTGCAACGTGCTGTTCATAAGAGATCCCCGCCTCCTCTTACTCTTCCGAATTTACGTACAGCCCTGTTGCATTCATAGTGTCAATTCCCTCCAGCAGTACTTCAAACATTAATCGAGTCTATGTCACCTCGTTTTGCGGTACTTCTGCGTGCTCGCGGGGGCTGTGCACGATATTAGGCAAGTGTACCAATTTCTTTGGCTCGTCATTGTACAATAGTTTTCAGCGAAATGTGTTTGCTTGGCAAGCAGGCAACCCCCGATTCTTCGATGTATGATATGTTGTCGACGTCGCGGGCTTAACGTCACAACTAATCATCCTTCTGCCTACTGGAAGGGGCGAAGAGAGCGAAGCTCATCTCAGTGACTCCTATCTGATTGACAGATGGATGACTGACAGTTGTGACCGATGAAGACAACTATGATCTTTTCTGCTTGCTTGTCTCTATCATGTGGAGTAACATGATAAGAAGCTAGAAACATGATCAAACATTCCTCGAGAGAGTGCTGACGGTGCAATTTAGAGATCTGCTTCTAGAAAGTGTAGCCAAGTTGTTCCGCTAGGACGTTGGAAGCCTGGTGGAAAGGTGCTGTATGTATTAACTGGATGACATTCTTTACACATAAGGCAGTGAATTCGGCTGAAGTGAATTGTGAATCATCCTCAGTTACTAATGTCTCTGGGAGCCCTTCTATTCAAAAATGTTTTACTAAGGTCTTCATGGTTTCATTGGATAAGATTTGGGACATGCTGGAGACATAAGGAAAATCTGTATCTGCATCAACGTCTATGAGCCAGGTATGACCCAGAAATGGTCCGGCAAAACCCAGGTGTACTCTCGACAACGACACGGAAGTGTCTCAACATAGGAACCGTCGGAGAGCTGGTACTGCCTGCTTCCACTGGGAATATCGATCCTCCCGCCCAGTATATGTGACGCTGGAATAACCAACATGGCTCAGTGGTTCTCACTCTGCCCGAGAAGGACTCTTTGGAGGATGGGGAGCTCACGTCTTCTGTGCCAGTATGCCTGCATTCCCGGATTCATTATTTATCTGCAGTCAGAGGGCAAACCTCGCCAGATAAACCAGAGTTCCTTGTGGACTGGGTCGTCTGCAGAGTGCCTGGTCACGAGAGTCGCGTTCAGTGGCAGTCTGGCTAATTGTTCTTCTGCCTCGTTGTCTAAGTGGAAACATGTTTATTGGTCCTCATCAGATCGTCGTTCCTGACCTTATCAGTAATCGGAACACAAGATCAGCATTAACATGTTCTATGGTGGAACAGAATTGGATTTCACAATTACATGGAAGTAAAAACTGTGCGCTTGCTGTTATGGCGAACAATCATGGTGGGTATAGGTGCAGAAACCATGAAAAAGGATAACAACGGCTTATGATCATTCAAAATTGTGAATTTTCTACCACATACATAATCATGAAAATTTTTTAGACTGAAGATAAAGGTCAGTGTCTCCTTCTCAATTTGGCTATAGTCTCATTGACCATGGGACATAGTCTTGAAGGTGAGTACAATAAACCGCTCCGCACCACTGGTAATGTGAGATAGGGGTGCTTCCACTCCATAGTCTGAAGCATCAGCTGCTAAGATTAGGAGATGAGATGGATCACAGGCAGTGAGATATGTGGGGCGTAGGAGAACCTGGTTAATTTCTCTGAGAGCCCTGCCACAAGCTGGTGTCCAATGCCACTTTACGTTTTTTTTTTTTTTTTTTTTTCCTTAGAGTGTCATCAATAAGTTCACCGACAGCTTCTGCCAGTGCTATGAATTTCTGGTAATAATTCAACTGTCCTAGTACTGACTCTAGCTGTCCACTATGATTTGGTAGGGACAGTTTTTCGACCACCTCCGCATACTGAAGTGTGCAACCCTGTAGCACAGAGGAAATGTCCCAAATAGATAGGCTGTGATACAAAGAAGCTGGACTTATCTTTATTGCGCTGCAGATTTACTTTCTGGAATACAGAAAGCAAAATCTCTAAGTTGTGTGTCAGAATCTCAGCATTTTATGTTACTACGGGGATGTTGTCTAGTTTGTTGCATGTGGCCCTTCATGAATGAGATGTTTGAGATATCTTTGGAAGCTAGTGCCTCCAAGCAGCAGGTGATTTTACTGATGACGTCCGAATTGTATATTGAGTATTAGCTTCTGCCGGGTTTCAGCATCCAGTGGACGGCGAAGGTACACAACTTTGAAGTCAATTTTAACAACCAATTTTCCGCCTGTCAAACGGGTCAAAATTCCCTCCACATCTGGAATAGGGTAAGAATCTCCCACGAACAGGGATTTTATTGTGTTTCTGAAATTACCACATACTTACAGAGTACCGTTCGGCTTTTCCACGAGTACTATAGACCCGGCCTAATGACTATTTTAGGGACGGGTAACGACTTCCTCATCGTCTAATTGTTGTGTTTCAAGTTTCAGCTTCTCTCGTAAGGTAAAAAGTACATTGGGTGGCATATGGTAGTAGGGTGATATGTGCCTGATCCTGGTTGGGCAAACACTGATTTGAATTTTGCAAGCAATGTGTCAAGAAATTTGGAAACGTTGAGAGAATGGACAGCGGGTGTAGAGTCACAGACCTACAGTCCCAACGTTTTGAAGACGTCCACTCCCAATAGGTTCACCGCTCCTGAAGTGTTCAATACGACGGTGCGGCCCTTGATGGTTTGCGTGACGTGCTGGAGCTTTGTAGCGAAAACCATTGCTGTAAGTCTACATCTGAAAACCCATGGGCTCTCCTTCCAGTGGATCGACACTGTCGTAGACCACTAACGTTTTGCGTAGCAAACGAGAAACTTCTGCTCGATGTCCAGACCTCCCACACAAAGTATTTTTGCCTTGTGATAATGACATTAATGACAGAGGTGTGACATAAGACACTGGCTACACAATGGCAGTTGTTGGGGTCAGCGCTTCGGTGCCTAATAGTTTTGTAGCATATACAAATCCGTCCTGACTGGTGGTGGGACTCTACAGGATGTCTTGGTTGCTGAAACTCGGGACAGGTCTTCCGGGGCTGCCACCGAATGCAGCGATTGTTTGAAAGCCATAATGACGCGTAAACACGTTTCCAATGAAGCGTATTTAAATTTCAGCAAGTCAGTTCAGAGTGTGTCAACTGGAGCACGCACTAACATCGTGTCTCTGACTAATGAATCCGCATATCACTGTTTGCATTCTCATAATCCCACACAATCTCTAGATATCTGTGGTAACTGTGCAATCCATTCTTTGTACAATTGCCCGTTGAGCTTGAGACAGTCGAAGAATTCATGTCTAGCTGCCTCTATGTACAAGTCAGTATCAAAACATTCAATTTGACCCTATTGTATGGGAGGGCATAAGGGTCAGCCTTCAGTATAGGTTGTCGTACGAAATGGTATATCTCTGGTCCTGCATAAGCCAATGTAACAGCGCGTTGCCGCTTATTACAAGATGTACTGTGGTCCTGGAAGTGCCGCTCCATCATGTCGACGGATGGCTGTGCGCCATCCTAAAAACTGTCCGGTGGCACGATTCTTAGGATCTATTTTCGGTTACGTGTACTGCGGAAGCAAATAGGTTCCCTCGAACCGTGGCCTTCGGTGGAGCTGCTAGGCCGCCTCGTGGTTGGCGAGCATATCCACTTTCCGGCGAAGCGTGGTTGCCAGGCAAGTGGACAACTCTCGACGCTGCGACGTATGATGGGTTGTGGACTATACAGGCGTAAATAACGAGACTCATCAGCTAGGGCTACTGTCTGTTTTAACTCAGCTGTCTAGTTACTCTCTGAAACCAAGACGTGGCGATTTAGGTTCTTTGATGTTCTCCAGTCACATAGAAATAGTTACGTAGGAGTCACTTATCATCGTAGTCTATGTATACTCGTCTTTTGCGCGACTGTGAATGCTTCGAGCGGCCGCAATATACACTCCTGGAAATGAAAAAAAGAACACATTGACACCGGTGTGTCAGACCCACCATACTTGCTCCGGACACTGCGAGAGGGCTGTACAAGCAATGATCACACGCACGGCACAGCGGACACACCAGGAACCGCGGTGTTGGCCGTCGAATGGCGCTAGCTGCGCAGCATTTGTGCACCGCCGCCGTCAGTGTCAGCCAGTTTGCCGTGGCATACGGAGCTCCATCGCAGTCTTTAACACTGGTAGCATGCCGCGACAGCGTGGACGTGAACCGTATGTGCAGTTGACGGACTTTGAGCGAGGGCGTATAGTGGGCATGCGGGAGGCCGGGTGGATGTACCGCCGAATTGCTCAACACGTGGGGCGTGAGGTCTCCACAGTACATCGATGTTATCGCCAGTGGTCGGCGGAAGGTGCACGTCCCCGTCGACCTGGGACCGGACCGCAGCGACGCACGGATGCACGCCAAGACCGTAGGATCCTACGCAGTGCCGTAGGGGACCGCACCGCCACTTCCCAGCATATTAGGGACACTGTTGCTCCTGGGGTATCGGCGAGGACCATTCGCAACCGTCTCCATGAAGCTGGCCTACGGTCCCGCACACCGTTAGGCCGTCTTCCGCTCACGCCCCAACATCGTGCAGCCCGCCTCCAGTGGTGTCGCGACAGGCGTGAATGGAGGGACGAATGGAGACGTGTCGTCTTCAGCGATGAGAGTCGCTTCTGCCTTGGTGCCAATGATGGTCGTATGCGTGTTTGGCGCCGTGCAGGTGAGCGCCACAATCAGGACTGCATACGACCGAGGCACACAGGGCCAACACCCGGCATCATGGTGTGGGGAGCGATCTCCTACACTGGCCGTACACCACTGGTGATCGTCGAGGGGACACTGAATAGTGCACGGTACATCCAAACCGTCATCGAACCCATCGTTCTACCATTCCTAGACCGGCAAGGGAACTTGCTGTTCCAACAGGACAATGCACGTCCGCATGTATCCCGTGCCACCAAACGTGCTCTAGAAGGTGTAAGTCAACTACCCTGGCCAGCAAGATCTCCGGATCTGTCCCCCATTGAGCATGTTTGGGACTGGATGAAGCGTCGGCTCACGCGGTCTTCACGTCCAGCACGAACGCTGGTCCAACTGAGGCGCCAGGTGGAAATGGCATGGCAAGCCGTTCCACAGGACTACATCCAGCATCTCTACGATCGTCTCCATGGGAGAACAGCAGCCTGCATTGCTGCGAAAGGTGGATATACACTGTACTAGTGCCGACATTGTGCACGCTCTGTTGCCTGTGTCTATGCGCCTGTGGTTCTGTCAGTGTGATCATGTGATGTATCTGACCCCAGGAATGTGTCAATAAATTTTCCCCTTCCTGGGAGAATGAATTCACGGTGTTCTTATTTCAATTTCCAGGAGTGTAGATGTTCGTTTTCATTACGTGGATGATGATGGGAATAAGCTAGAAATAGTGAGCTTTATGAGACTTCTTTTCGGTAAAATGTATCATTTGCAGATGCGATTGTTTTTACCGCGCCATGACCGTGAATTACATGCAAGTGACTTGCCAAAACTAACGTATAAGCATTTAAAGGAACTTGTATGTAAATTGTATTTTATTTCATGTGAAAAATACACATACTCACGCAGTTCTCTCTTTGTTTCATATTACGCTTTCCGGAGCGACGAGTGGGTCAAGTGGAGTGGATGTTGTGTCTGGACTTGCCAAAACTAACGTATAAGCATTTAAAGGAACTTGTATGTAAATTGTAATTTATTTCATGTGAAAAATACACATACTCACGCAGTTCTCTCTTTGTTTCATATTACGCTTTCCGGAGCGACGAGTGGGTCAAGTGGAGTGGATGTTGTGTCTGGAAGTCAAACCGATTGAACTAAGCAACAGATTCCTCTAGTTCTACAGCCAGATCAAGAAAGCGTTTGTATCGACAATCGTACTGGAAAATGATAGTGAGAGAAGTACGAGATCCAGACATAATAACTGAAGTTGCTCTACGCGTTGGGTCATTGCTTGCAAGCACAATCTAAATATACGGTATCTGAAACACTGTCCTCACAAAGAAGATCCTGTGTCTTAACAGTTGCAACATTCTCTCAGTCTATATTGTATAGACGGAGCGCTAAACGTTATCGTAAATTAGACGAAAAATGTGGATTGTTTAGAATGTAAAACATGGATTTAAGCATGATGTTGTGGATATGCTTACAAAATAATGTAATAAGTGCTGACAAGTGCGTCTTAGAATATTTTATTGCTCGTTTCAGAGTTTCCATATAGTTAGGCGGGCAAAGTTTAAAAAAAAACATAAATTTCTTAGCAAAACCATTCATTTTGGAACTTCTAAAACAACTTAGTTCTGCCATATTTGCACTTACAATCATTGAAAAATCTTGAAGAAGGACTAATCAGTAAGCCTACATATTTTGCATATATTCATTCAACAGTGTCATGTGAAACAATGTTCTGGGATAACTCATCTTCAAGAAAATCTTCATTGCTCAAGTAAGTACTGTATGGATAATATTTGGTGCTCATCCACGATCATCTTGAAGACATCTAATTAAGGGATTAGGCATCCTGACTAAAGCTTCACAGCACATTTATTCCATCCTTAAGTTTATTGTAAATAATCCAGTATAGTTCAAAAGGAACAATGATTTTCATAATTTCAGTTCCATAAGAAGAAAAAATCATTACGCCACAATAAGGTTGTCTTCAGCACAAAAGGGGCTTCATAATGTTACAATAAAATTTTTATTCACTTACCCAGTGACATTAAATATCTGACAGTGAAGTAAAATTTGAGGACAAACTGAAAAAGTTTCTCCTTGACAACCCCTTCTCTGTGGTAGAGGAATTTCTGTCATTGTGATGTGTAGAAGATTGTAGGTAGTAGCAGGGCCTGACTACCCATTAGGCAATGTTACTCTACGGCCATGTCTCTTTCATAAGGTTGGCAATATTGGCTCGCATGACAACTGGCACTGGAGGAGTCCCGGAGTCGTTGGATATATATGTTGTACCATAAACAAAAGTTTGAAACACTTTCATTTTGTTCTGTAACTGCTATATGCGAGTTTTGCGGCAGTGAATGAAAATTAAAAAGTTTTACTGTGGTCTGTGTTTCAAAACTTACAAGTTTGGATACGAGTGGTAGATTTTTATAAATACTGCAGATGTTTCTAGAAAATCGACGCGACGATGAGTGTAATACTCTGAAGTCAAATTCCCAATAGCAGATAACTTTGAATACGAGACTTTATTTTACATACTTACTTCATGTAATATTACAGAATTTGACGATTGTGTAGTGTGGAAGTTTTTGTTGCGTAGATATTATAGAAATTGCTGCTGTTTCATATTACGTCATTCTTAATTTTTTCTGCGTTCGCCTAACAGCAAGGCAGAAAAATAATAATTAAGTATTGATAAAAATGTAGAGGATAGGTTGGTATTTAGGTTCAGTTAATTTTATTTAAATAGATAAGTTAGTACTTAAATGTCAAATGTTATTTATGAATTCAGTTTTCTTTCAAGAATGTCGGAGGTACCCATCAAGAAAAAAACACCAAATTGGCTCGAAAAAACATTTAAAAAAAACTGTAAGAGCAACAGAAGAAGCGTGACGAACAAGTAAAGAAGACACAAAACCTTTTTCAACTCAGATTTAGTCGCCAATCATCGGAAACACAACCTTACACGTCTCCAAGTACGTCTACCGGTAACATGATGGTGGTGGACCCAGTAGAGTTTTTTTGATACTGTTGTGAACGGACTGACCAAGATCAAGAAACAGCAACATCAGTGGGCTCAGAGGAAAGTGAGGCCGAGACCGAGGTCCAATTACTACATGAAAACATAAATCATCCTGAAGTAAAATACAGAACGACGTTGCCTTATGGAAAAATAATACACTACTGGCCATTCAAAATTGCTACAACACGGAGATGACGTGCTACAGACGCAAAATTTAACTGACAGGAAGACGATGCTGTGATATGCAAATGATTAGCTTTTCAGAGCATTCACACAAGGTTGGCGCCGGTGGAGACACCTACAACGTGCTGACATGAGGAAATTTTCCAACCAATTTCTCATACACAAACAGCAGTTGACCGGCGTTGCCTGGTGAAACGTTGTTGTGATGTCTCGTGTAAGAAGGAGAAATGCGTACCATCAAGTTTCTGACTTTGATAAAGGTCGGATTGTAGCCTATCGCGATTGCGGTTTACCGTATCGCGACATTGCTGCTCTCGTTGGTCGAGATATAATGACTGTTAGTAGAATATGGAATTCGGTGGGTTCAAGGAGAGTAATACTGAACGCCGTGCTGGATCCCAACGGACTTGTATCACTAGCAGTCTAGATGACAGGCATCTTATCCGCATGGCTGTAACGGATCGTACAGCCACGTCTCGATCCCTGAGTCAAAAGACGGGGAAGATTGCAAGACAACAACCATCTGCACGAACAATTGGACGACGTTTGCAGCAGCATGGACTATCAGCTCGGAGACCATGGCTGCAGTTACCCCTGACGCTGCATCATAGACAGGAGCATCTGCGATGGTGTACTCAACGACGAAACTGGGTGCAAGAATGGTAAAACCTCATTTTTTCGGATGAATCCAGGTTCTGTTTACAGCATCATGATGGACGCATCCGTGTTTGGCGTCATCGCGGTAAACGCACATTGGAAGCGTGTATTCGTCGTCGCCATACTGGCGTATCACCCGGCGTGATGGTATGGGGTGCCATTGCTTGCACGTCTCGGTCACCTCTTGTTCGCAGTGGATGTTACATTTCAGATTTGTTACAAACCGTGGCTCTACTCTTCATTCGATCCCTGCGAAACCCTACATTTCAGCAGGATGTTGCAGGTCCTGTACGGGCCTTTCTGGATACAAAAAATGTTCGACTGCTGCTCTCACCAGCACATTCTCCAGATCTCTCACCAATTGAAAACGTCTGGTCAATGGTGGCTGAGCAACTGGCTCGTCACAATACGCCAGTCACCGCTCTTGAAGAACTGTGGTATCGTGTTGAAACTGCATGGGCAGCTGTACCTGTACACGCCATCCAAGCTCTGTTTGACTCCATGCCGAGGCGTATCAGGGCCGTTATTACGGCCTGAGGTGGTTGTTCTGGGTACTGATTTCTCAGGATCTATGCACCCAAATGGCGTGAAAATGAAATCACATGTCAGTTCTAGTATAATATATTTGTCCAATGAATACCCGTTTATCATCTGCATTTCTTCCTCGTGTAGCAATTTTAATGGCCAGTAGTATACCAACGAATTACAAGATCTATAGTGTACTAGAGATCGTAACGATTGTCAACACTTTGAGTGTGGTTTTCCTGCTTCAAGCCGAAAAATAGCACGATATCAAAAGGATTTTTTCTCAATGTAGGTTGTTTTCGGAAACATACGTGCGGTGGTAAAATTAAACGAGAGTGGCTCATGTATTTTCCGTCTACTGGAAAGTTTGCTGTTTTCCATGTGTTCTTTTTGGTGGAGCCCAAAGCCAATCACAATTTCAAACTGAACTTTCTGATTGGAAAAGTGCGTCACAATTCAGTAGCATGAGAATAGTGCAACGCACCGACTATGTGTGCAGAGACGGATTAGTAGACGACGTGTTCACGGACGAATTGACACCTCATTGGAAATTACATTCAACAAAGAAAAAGAATATTGGATGGAAGTTTTATTAAGACTGGCCTCAGTGATTAAATTATTACCATCCGGTGGATTATCATTTCGTGGGATAATGAAATCCTTGGTTCTCAACATAATGGCAAATGTTTGGGAATTTCAGAGGTAATCGCGTTCCTTGGCAATTTAGGCAAAGAAAACCAGTCATATTTCTTTTCAACGATTTGCGTGGAATTTATTGATATACACTCCTGGAAATGGAAAAAAGAACACATTGACACCGGTGTGTCAGACCCACCATACTTGCTTCGGACACTGCGAGAGGGCTGTACAAGCAATGATCACACGCACGGCACAGCGGACACACCAGGAACCGCGGTGTTGGTCGTCGAATGGCACTAGCTGCGCAGCATTTGTGCACCGCCGCCGTCATTGTCAGCCAGTTTGCCGTGGCATACGGAGCTCCATCGCAGTCTTTAACACTGGTAGCATGCCGCGACAGCGTGGACGTGAACCGTATGTGCAGTTGACGGACTTTGAGCGAGGGCGTATAGTGGGTATGCGGGAGGCCGGGTGGACGTACCGCCGAATTGCTCAACACGTGGGGCGTGAGGTCTCCACAGTACATCGATGTTGTCGCCAGTGGTCGGCGGAAGGTGCACGTGCCCGTCGACCTGGGACCGGACCGCAGCGATGCACGGATGCACGCCAAGACCGTAGGATCCTACGCAGTGCCGTAGGGGACCGCACCGCCCCTTCCCAGCAAATTAGGGACACTGTTGCTCCTGGGGTATCGGCGAGGACCATTCGCAACCGTCTCCATGAAGCTGGGCTACGGTCCCGCACACCGTTAGGCCGTCTTCCGCTCACGCCCCAACATCGTGCAGCCCGCCTCCAGTGGTGTCGCGACAGGCGTGAATGGAGGGACGAATGGAGACGTGTCGTCTTCAGCGATGAGAGTCGCTTCTGCCTTGGTGCCAATGATGGTCGTATGCGTGTTTGGCGCCGTGCAGGTAAGCGTCACAATCAGGACTGCATACGACCGAGGCACACAGGGCCAACACCCGGCATCATGGTGTGGGGAGCGATCTCCTACACTGGCCGTACACCACTGGTGATCGTCGAGGGGACACTGAATAGTGCACGGTACATCCAAACCGTCATCGAACCCATCGTTCTACCATTCGTAGACCGGCAAGGGAACTTGCTGTTCCAACAGGACAATGCACGTCCGCATGTATCCCGTGCCACCCAACGTGCTCTAGAAGGTGTACGTCAACTACCCTGGCCAGCAAGATGTCCGAATCTGTCCCCCATTGAGCATGTTTGGGACTGGATGAAGCGTCGTCTCACGCGGTCTGCACGTCCAGCACGAACGCTGGTCCAACTGAGGCGCCAGGTGGAAATGGCATGGCAAGCCGTTCCACAGGACTACATCCAGCATCTCTACGATCGTCTCCATGGGAGAATAGCAGCCTGCATTGCTGCGAAAGGTGGATATACACTGTACTAGTGCCGACATTGTGCATGCTCTGTTGCCTGTGTCTATGTGCCTGTGGTTCTGTCAGTGTGATCATGTGATGTATCTGACCCCAGGAATGTGTCAATAAAGTTTCCCCTTCCTGTGACAATGAATTCACAGTGTTCTTATTTCAATTTCCAGGAGTGTACTTGGAAATAAGGTTTTAAAATTGATTGTGAATAAAATTATTGAAGCCTTATATTTCTCAATAAGCGTCGATTCGACAGCAGACATAGCTCACACAGATCAGCAGACTGCGTAGCAGGGCGTTTTCTTACATTTATTCCCATAGGTAATCACGTGTGGGGAGGCCTATCCACAACAATTTGTAGTTTTTTATACCAATATAACGACATGGCTCGAGTAGAGTGGCCAGCATGTTATACAGACATGAACCCTATCGAACATGCATGGGATAGATTGAAGTCGCCTGACCCACCACCCACTCTGAGGGACCTACGCCGAATCGCCGCTTAGGAGTGGGACAATATAGACCAACAGTGCATTGATGAACTTGTGGATAGTATGCCACGACGAATACAGGCATGCATCAGTGCAAGAGAACGTGCTACTGGGTAATAGAGGTGCCGGTGTGTACAGCAATCTGGACCACCACCACTGAAGGACTCGCTGTATGGTGGTACAACATGCATAGTGTGGTTTTCATGAGCAATAAAAAGGGTGGAAATGATGTTTATGTTGATCTCTATTTCAATTTTCTGTTTAGGTTCCGGAACTCCTGGAACCGAAGTGATGCAAAACTATTTTTGATGTGTGTAATGAGAATAATAATAATAATAAAATAGGAAATCAGTAATTTATTAAGAACACGTTATGGGTCATATCAGGGAACTGATTGGTTGTAAGTGCCAGTAAGAGAGTTTTTGTTTCAAGTCCATCAATACTGAAGAAAAAAGTTTTATTTGTGATAACAGGACTGCAGAAAAGAAGCGGTAATGTCTAATTAGTAGAACTGTAGGTAACAGAAGTTACTGCTCATATCTTTTAAGGGAGGTAAGACGCCAAACGGGCCGAGATGTGGCAGGAGATGCACCACAGGACTTTTTAATTTCCACTGTCTATACTTTTACAAATAAATTCATAAAACTTTTTCAGCATGGCCAGGAAGGATTTAGGATTCACATTCATAGCAGTGAAAATTCGAAAAGTAATAAAATAACTTTTTTGCATGTGTAATATCATCATTTATCCGCTTACTATTTTCTGCATTTATTGCTATAGGTCACTTTTCTTCATAAGTAAGAAATTCTTCGATGAATTTTTCACTGCACACAAACCATACTTACAGGTGTATGAAACACTAGAATTTATTTAATTTATATAAAAATGAATGAGCTGTTACATTTTAAATTTCATGTTTAGAAAAAACTCAAATTTTATAGTTAATTATTTCAATTTTTTGCAGGGGTTTTAATAGATCTGGAAAATTCTGGAGTTTCATATACCTGTAAGTATTGTTTGTATGCTGTGCAAAATTCATCGAAGAACTACACTTACCCTTTCAGTATCCTCATGCACTATATCTCTTCATTTTCAACTTGGACGTGATCATATATACGTGGACTGTCGTTGTCGGTGTTGGTCTGCTGTCGATTCTGATAAGAGCAACCCTGTCATTGAACTGTTCACAGTAACACACTCTCTGCCCTACCTTCCTATCCATAAGGAATCCTAGTCCCGTTAAACCATTTTCTGCTGCTGTTGATATTATCTTATACTCATCTGACTAGAAATCCTTGTCTTCTTTTAATTTCACTTCACTGACCCTTACTATATCTAGATTGAGCCTTTGCATTTCCCGTTTCAGATTTTCTAGTTCCCCTAACGAGTTCAAGCTTCGGACATTCCACGCCCCGATGCGTAGAACGTTATCCTTTAGTTGATTATTCAATCTTTTATTCATGGCCACCTTCCCCTTGGCAGTCTCCTTCCGTCGATCCCAATAGGGGACTACTCCGAAATCTTTTGCCAATGGAGAGATCATCATTTCAATTACAGGCCACATGTCCTGTGGATACACATTACGTGTCATTAATGCAGTGGTTTCCATTGCCTTCTGCATCCTCATGCCGTTGATCACGGCTGATTCTTCCACCTTTAGAGGCTGTTTCCCACCGCTAGGACAAGAGTTTGCCCTGATCCTAGGTCCGCTCCTCAGTCTTCATTGACAAGGCCTTGACAGAAAGAGGTGATTTCTTATGCCGGAAGTCTCCGGCCGCCAATGCTGAGTATTAATCAAAATTTAAGCAGCGGCGGGATTCGAACCAGAGACCGAGGACGTTTTGATTAATAATCAAAGACGCTACCCAAGACCAAGTACTCCAATCGAATTCAGTGTGTGTGCTGCACATTGAACGTAATGTGCCAGGTGATTTATTTTCTTAATACGCACCTGTACACCATCATAAGAACCAGAAATATTTGGCACGTCATGATACAACTTGCCTCAGGTGCACAATGGGGGCGCAAACTGTCGTCCATGAAGACGAATGCTTCGCCAATCTGCTGCCGATATGGTTGCACAACCGGTCGGAGGATGGCATACACGCATCATACAACCGTAACGGGGCCTTCCACGACTACCAGCGGAGAGCGTCGGCCCACATAATGCCACCCCAAAACAACAGGCAATCTCCGCCTCGCTGCACTCGCGGTGAAAAGAACGTAATGCAAATCCTGAACGGTCCATTCAGCATTTTGTTAGGCCCATCTGTACCGCGCTGCATGGTATCGTGGTTGCAAAGATGGACCTCGACTTGGACATGGGAAGTGAAGTTGCGCATCATGCAGCCTATTGCGCACAGTTTGATTCGTAACACGATGTCCTGTGGTTGCACGAAAAGCATTATTCAACATAGTGGCGTTGCTGTCAGGGTTCCTCCGAGCCATAATCCATAGGTAGCGGTCGTCCACTGCAGTAGTAGCCATTGGGCGGCCTGAGCGAGGCATGTCATCGACATTTCCTGTGTCTCTGTATCTCCTCCACGTCAGAACAACATCGCTTTGGTTCAACCCGAGACGCGTGGACATTTCCCTTGCTGAGCACTGTTTGTCCGAGAAACACGAGATGGATTATAAGCGTACCAAGATCCTGCCTCAGACCTCTAAATATTGGGACAGAGGCTATCGATATTCGCACCAGGGAAGATCTTATCAACCGAGATTGCGGCTACAATCTCAGGAAAGCTTGGGACCCAACATTGAATGTAATTAAGAAGACTCTCAGCAATAAGTAGGAACTGGCGACCAGGGCGGACGTAGCAAGCACATCGTCGCTACGAAAGATTCCGACGCCCACGTCTTCGCGACCGCCGGCGCGCGGGCGCGGACGGCGAAGAGAGCGGCCCCCGAAAAGGGGATTTAAATCGTCCGCCCGCCCTCAGGAGCTCAGTTCTTCAGCGCACCTGACGATGGCGACATGTCTGATCGCCGAAATATTGTGCCCGTTGGACACTATGAACCGGCAGTATACCCGTGGACTGTTTGAGCAACAAATACGCCGGGAGAAACTGAAGAATCACAAGATATACATTGTTTCTGATTCCTCTAAAAAATATGAGATTTTGCAATTAGAACTTTTGACATTTCCATTCTTCAGATACTTTCTTAAACTGTGATTGTACTTCGTCCGCTACACAACATAATCTGTTGCCTGCGCAGCGGCGTCACAAGCCCTCAGTTTATGAGTCATATCAAACACGTTTGGTCTTAATTCCAGGACACTGGTGGAAGAGTAATTTTCAAGAAGTTCAACCATACTATTAAAAATTTCTTGCAGCACCATGATTCGAACACCTGCCTCCTGAGGAAGCACTGCTGCAATAACGCGCCTTAACGACGTGAATTACGCGTGTTTCTGCGTCGAAGATGTATTTCAGACCTCATGTGCTATTAATGTGGGGAAAGTTATCAACTTCAGTAGTTTTATTTGGTGTCTCATTTGGTTAATTTTCGATAGTGATTGTTACTTCTGAATCTCACTAGTAGATCGCCTTTAATGACACATATGTGGTGGACAGTACACTCCTGTAGCGTTAGTAGCTGTTCGTGGTACCGTTCTGCCTAGTACATTCTGTCTGTGAAAATTCTTATTGCGTGCCCGTCTCTAGAGTGGCGTAAAAAGGGAGCTTACATACTACAAGGCATCCGTAGCATTTGTAACCTCGTATCAGGACCCACACTGCTTCCTCAAGGCGCCAGGGCGATAATTTGGAAAAGTGAACGGACATATTACTCGATGACAACGGACATATTTATACGTCCTAGAGATAATTATGGAGATTTCACAGTGATCTCGCTGTTGGTATATTTCGTCCCGGTAATTTCCTGTACAGTTAGTTAGTTGCATGTTCCATGGACAATTGTACACGATAAACCGTAATGATGGGAAACGACTCACTGTACTTTCACATCGCAGATTTGTGCTGTAGATTTATAAAGTTTTATTTATTTATTTATTTTAAATACACGGATGAGAGTTAGTAAGTCCTGCCCACCACCGTTCACACATTACTGTAACAGAAATTCTTCTGCGGAATGTGAGGAGTTGCCAAGGAGAAACTTATTCAGTTTCTCTTCAAATTTTACTTTGTGTGTGTGTCAGAACTTTCTCTGCCATTGGGTAAGTGATCAAAAATTTATGTTGCATCATTGTGCACCTCTTTTTGTACTAAAGACAACCTAAACGTGGAACAATGAATATCATTTTTCCTTATGGTATTATAATAAGGTACAATATTGTTCCTTTTGAACTGCAGTGTATGTTTTACAACAAACTTCATGAGGGAATAAACATATTATGAAGCAACAACCAGAATGTCCAACTCCTTAAACAGTTGTTTACAAGATGATCCTGAGTGAGCACAACGCATTATTCTTACACCATGGTTTTGAGTAATGGAGACTTTCTTTCCTAAAGATTAGTTATTCTAGAACATCAGCTAGTAGTATATTACAGGAAGAAAATAAGGAAAAAAGTCGACTTACTGATCAGTCTCGCACTAAGATTTTCAATGATTCTATGTGCAAATGGGGCTGAACTAACATGGAATCCCTTGACTGCGAGCTCACAAGTTTCGTCTTCAGGAAGGCTCATTTGAAAGTGTAGTGTTAACAATTAACAGGAAAATATTTGCTGCCAATGACTCTTATCATGTACGAGGGCAGTTCAATAAGTAATGCAACACATTTTTTTTCTCGGCCAATTTTGGTTGAAAAAACCGGAAATTTCTTGTGGTATATTTTCAAACATTCCCCCTTCGTCTCGTATAGTTTCATTGACTTCCGATAGGTGGCAGCGCTGTACGGAGCTGTTAAAATGGCGTCTGTAACGGATGTGCGTTGCAAACAACGGGCAGTGATCGAGTTTCTTTTGGCGGAAAACCAGAGCATCTCAGATATTCATAGGCGCTTGCAGAATGTCTACGGTGATCTGGCAGTGGACAAAAGCACGGTGAGTCGTTGGGCAAAGCGTGTGTCATCATCGCCGCAAGGTCAAGCAAGACTGTCTGATCTCCCGCGTGCGGGCCGGCCGTGCACAGCTGTGACTCCTGCAATGGCGGAGCGTGCTCAACTTGACATCTCTGTTGGTAGTGCTGTCACAATTGTTCACCAGTTGGGATATTCAAAGGTTTGTTCCCGCTGGCTCCCTCGTTGTCTAACCGGACACCATAAAGAGCAAAGGAGAACCATCTGTGCGGAATTGCTTGCTCATCATGTGGCTGAGGGTGACAATTTCTTGTCAAAGATTGTTACAGGCAATGAAACATGGGTTCATCACTTCGAACCTGAAACAAAACGGCAATCAATGGAGTGGTGCCACACCCACTCCCCTACCAAGAAAAAGTTTAAAGCCATACCCTCAGCCGGTAAAGTCACGGTTACAGTCTTCTGGGACGCTGAAGGGGTTATTCTGTTCGATGTCCTTCCCCGTGGTCAAACGATCAAGTCTGAAGTGTATTGTGCTACTCTTCAGAAATTGAAGAAACGACTTCAGCGTGTTCGTAGGCACAAAAATCTGAACGAACTTCTCCATGACAACGCAAGACCTCACACAAGTCTTCGCACCCGAGAGGAGCTCACAAAACTTCAGTGGACTGTTCTTCCTCATGCACCCTACAGCCCCGATCTCGCACCGTCGGATTTCCATATGTTTGGCCCAATGAAGGACGCAATCCGTGGGAGGCACTACGCGGATGATGATGAAGTTATTGATGCAGTACGACGTTGGCTCCGACATCGACCAGTGGAATGGTACCGTGCAGGCATACAGGCCCTCATTTCAAGGTGGCGTAAGGCCGTAGCATTGAATGGAGATTACGTTGAAAAATAGTGTTGTGTAGCTAAAAGATTGGGGAATAACCTGGTGTATTTCAATGCTGAATAAAACAACCCCTGTTTCAGAAAAAAAATGTGTTGCATTACTTATTCAACTGCCCTCGTACATCAGGACGACGACAAAAAATTTGTGTCCGCTAGATTCAGAGATCAACCTTCTATGGGATGTATGTATTACACTTCACAAAATGGACATCGTCGACATTCAAGAAATTTTCAAAACAAACCATTAACTTGCACCACGAATACCGAATGAAAAATTGCGCGCCATAGTGATCACAAAGTTTCGTGCCATCAAGATCGAGGGCGAACTCCTTGGGAGTTACAGAACGTGCAGTACGTGCAGTTAGGTATCCACACTTACAGAATGCATATAGAATCACAACGGTGTAACTGGGTGATGAGAGCTGATCGAATGTGATGCCGTGCAACCGAATGCGAAACAGTACGTCGTGGAGCTTTTTGTGAAACTGGCTGTCCTTTAAGGCGTAGCTGCAAATAGTGCGATACCATGTTTCAAAGGCATAGAAAAAGCAAACATCCAGGGGCTGAATTTGTCCACAGCTTCCAGGCGGTATGAACTACAATGTCGCACATTTTTCATGAGAGAAAGTTTGCTCTAAAGGAGTATGATTTTTACAAGAAGACCAGGAATTTTGACTGTCTATTGTCCAAAAACATGTCACTTTCGCCAATTTTCCCGCTCTTGCTTGCAGTGATATAAATATTCCCTACTGCCCTTGTCACACAAGAAAGAATCATAGGGGGCAGAGCACCTCCAACTTCTCATAGTACATTAAATAACTTCCCATACAATTTACCATCCAAATTAACAGTCGGCATAATTGTATACGAATGCGTTAATACTTTGATGTTAGTTGATTTTGACACAACCCTTTTGCTATCTCTAATCTCCAGGGTTCCATTGATGTGTTTCCGTTCCAAACCCCGATTGGTTGCAGCTGAAAAAAAGTTCTTACTGAACGATGAGATAAATTTTTCTCACTTACAATATTCGGACCAATTCCGCAGTCAAGTCGACACTTTGTTTGAAATTTCGTTATCTTATGTCTTACAATTCTGCAGCATTGTTTGAAGTTATGCAACCGTCCACTGTTTCCCTTGAAATCACCATAATCAGTGTCACGTCCAATTTGATGCGCATCCTTAAAACGCGCAAACACCAGTTTATGTAATCATCCCCTGAATATTGGTGGTTTTTCTTATGCACTACACGATCATATTGCTGTGGACTTATTCGAAACCTGCTGATAACTCTTTTTTACTATGTTACGGATGATATTCCCTGTCTGATAGGATGAAGAACTACAATGGCATTACACCTGTTTCAGTATCTCTTTCATCTGTTAAGCACGATTATCGTCACTGTACTCCTCACGTACATCGTCCAACCAGTCGAGGATTTACAACTTATCTTGCAGAACTACTAATACTTCGGCAATGAAACTAGTCGGTGGTTACTGACATCTCTCTTATCAACTTCCTTAAATAAAGGATGACAGCGACATATTTCAGTCTCTCTGAAAAAAAGCCTTGAACTAGGGATGCGTCACATATTTCAGATAAGACCAACCATATTGTATGGAAACAAATCGTTAGTACTTTGTCGGAAACACCATCAAATCCAGACGAGCTTGTGTTCAAATGGCCCTAGGCACTATCTGAGGTCATCAGTCCCCTAGACTTAGAACTACTTAAACCTAACTAACCTAAGGACATCACACACATCCATGCCCGAGACAGGATTTGAACCTGCGATCGTAGCAGCAGCGCGGTTCCGGACTGAAGCGTCAATAACCGCGCGGCCAGAGTGGCGGGCGAGCTTGTGGTTTTGAGAGATTGTATAATTACCTTAATTTCGGACGGAGAAGTTGATGATACATTCATATGACTGAATTTTACGTCAGACGCTATTTCAGCATACTGCTGTGACTATTTATCTTGAACTGTTTATCCATATACACTACTGGCCATTAAAATTGCTACACCAAGATGAAATGCAGATGATAAACGGGTATTCATAGGACAAATATATTGTGTTAGAAATGACATGCGATTACATTGTCACGCAATTTGGGTGCATAGATCCTGAGAAATCAGTACCCAGAACAACCACCTCTGGCCGTAATAACGGCCTTCATACGCCTGGGCATTGAGTCAAACAGACCTTGGATGGCGTGTACAGGTACAGCTGCCCATGCAGTTTCAACACGATACCACAGTTCATTAAGAGTAGTGACTGGCGTATTGTGACGAGCCTCTTGCCCGCCCACCATTGACCAGACGTTTTCAGTTGGTGAGAGACCTGGAGAATGTGCTGGCCAGGGCAGCAGACGAACATTTTCTGTATCCAGAAAGGCCCGTACAGGACCTGCAACATGCGGTCGTGCATTATCCTGCTGAAATAATGGGTTTCGCAGGGATCGAATAAAGGTTAGAACTACGGGTCGTAACACATATGAAATGTAACGTCCACTGTTCAAAGTGCCGTCAATGCGAACAAGAGGTGACCGAGACGTGTAAGCAATGGCACCCCATACCATCACGCCGGGTGATACGCCAGTATGGCGATGACGTACACACGCTTACAATGTGCGTTCACCGCGATGTCGCCAAACACGGATGAGACCATCATGATGCCGTAAACAGAACCTGGATTCATCCGAAAAAATGACGTTTTGCCATTCGTACACCCAGGTTCGTCGTTGAGTACACCATCGCAAGCGCTCCTGTCTGTGATGCAGCGTCAAGGGTAACCGCTGCCACGGTCTCCGAGCTGATAGTACATGTTGCTGCAAACGTCGTCGAACTGTTGATGCAGATGGTTGTTGTCTTGCAAGCGTCCCCCTCTGTTGATTCAGGGATCGAGACGTGGCTGTACGATCCGTTACAGCCATGCGGATAAGATGCCTGTCATCTCGACTGCTAGTGATACGAGGCCGTTGGGGTCCAGCACGGCGTTCCATATTACCCTCCTGAACCCACCGATTCCATATTCTGCTAACTGTCATTGGATCTCGACCAATGCGAGCAGCAATGTCGCGATACGAGAAACCGCAATTGCGATAGGCTACAATCCGACCTTTATCTAAGTCGTAAACGTGACGGTACGCATTTCTCCTCCTTACACGAGGCATCACAACAACGTTTCACCAGGCAACGCCGGTCAACTGCTGCTTGTGTATGAGAAATCGGTTGGAAACTTTCCTCATGTCAGCACGTTGTAGGTGTCGCCACCGGCGCCAACCTTGTGTGAATTCTCTGAAAAGCTAATCATTTGGATATCACAGCATCTTTTCCCTGTCGGTTAAAATTCGCGTCTGTTGCACGTCATCTTCGTGGTGTAGCAGTTTTAATGGCCAGTAGTGTAAATGTTCTTAATAATTTTGAGTGGGTTTTGTAGTGTGCAACTGCTTCAATATCTCTACTTGTTCTTGCCAACAAGTTTTGAAGTATCTTTCACAAGATACTTCAAAACTTCTCGTGATCTGGGGTTTTTTACATGTTTATTTAATGTCCTTTCTGATTAGCACAACGTGGAAAGCTGTTTCCAAATATGGATATGATTTCATCATGGGACAGATTAAATTTTATGTTTGCATTTCATTACGAATTTCATAATAAACTTATTGTAAGCGTTCCGGTTGCATGTTTCACGGTATCTGCACTAAAGACAGGTACAAGCCCGCAACTAAAAGTTATTTTAGGTGAGGAGCTTCCTTATGTAATGAGTTTATTAACACAAATTTTCCCAAGATATAACTGAGCACCGGCGAGAGAAAAGATTACCTTTTTCTTTCTGGAGAGAGTGTTTCATAAATAGGCGCTTTAGAAGAATTGTGCAGGAGCAAGGAAACAGAAGATGTGAGAAGTCGATTTGCTGCTTGTAATACAAAACACGTACTTCTTACATTATGTTTCTGTATTATAAGGCATTTTGAAGTTACATCAGATACGAGTTCCTTTCACAAAGAATAGAGTTGGTGCTGAAGGTTAGTTGTTGTTCAAATGCATGTTTCTTGGATGGAATATTTTTCTACGTTTCTTTTTGCTGTATGATTAGTAAATCTGGTTCATTTTCAATAGTAAACAGCAACATACTATCGTTTGTGGCTTACTAGGAGGATAGGAATATCATGCAAAATGCAAATTACACCAAAATAGGAGAAGCAATCACAATCGAGCTGCAGCAGCCCATTACAAACAGTATTATAAGGTGCTTAAAAATTATTAAGAATGCAAAAAGTATGTGCTAATAGCTAATTCTAAGGATAAAATTAAAACTATATGATAAGTCGTGAAGGAAGTGTCTTGTCAGCAGAAGTTGAGAATACAAAGTCAGTGCGCAGCATAAATGTTTCAGTTACTAATAAGCCGGATACATGTACGGCATTTAATAATTACTTTCTGAATATAGCAGATGAACTGAATAGAAGCTTATTTCTTACAGGGAATCATACAACTCTCTTATAAAAAAGTTTTCCGAGACTATCTGAAATATTCATCTATGATACTGACAAGGGAGAAATTGAGGCAATAATTAAATCGCTAAGGACTAAGGACTCTCATAGATATTACGGGATATCTAGCACATTACTAAGTATTGTTCTGCATATGTCAGAGCAGTACTTAGCCATATCTGTCATTTTTCCTTTCCGAACAGTCAATTTCCTGACCGAATAAAGTACTCAGTAGTGAAGCCATTTTATAATTGATCATTTCAGTTCACATAATTTGCTGTCAGATGTGCAATACTCCTGTAAGGCTATGGACAGATTAAGTAAAAGGTTGCGAATGTTAGGCGTCTTCTTGATTTAACTAAGGCGTTTGATTGTGTTGATCACAAAATATTACTGCAGAAGTAGAAACAATGTGGAATAAGGGTAGTAGCTCACAACTGGTACATCTCTTGCTTTAAGAACGGACAGCAAAAAGTCATTTTCCACAGTACTGAGAATGACTGCATCGTACTTAACTCGGGTGTGCTCCAGGGGCAGTTCTGGGGACGCTACTGTTTCTTATTTGTATAAGCCTTCTAATATTACAGGTGATTCTAAAATATCTCTGCTAGTGATGCCAACTTAGTACTCAAGGATGTTGTGTACAATATTTACACAATACCATATAATACAGCTCAAGACATAAGTTATAGAAAAAAATTGATGCTAAACCACAGTAAGGTTCAGCTTTTTACGATTTATAACACGCAGTTCCACAGAAACTGACATTTTGGCTACACAGAATGGACATATAATCTGTATCAGACATTTTGATTACACAGAATGGATATACAATCAGTGAGACTGAAAAGTTGAAAATCCTTGTTGTTCAGATAGATAGTACGCTGTCGTTGAAAGTAATGTTCAGGAACCTGCTCAAGAAATTAATGCTGCATTATTTACTATCAGCATAGCTTCTGAAATATTTGTTTTCATTTTGTATTATTTTTTTGGGTAGCTCTTCTGATTCAAAACATATACGTTTTGCTCAGAAACGGGCGGCCCGAGCAATATCATATGTGGTGTAAGTTTGCGAACCTCTTGACGACCCCTGGACAGTCATTTGGAAATGCTAACACTGAGCTCTCAATACATATTTCCTTTAATGTCGTTTGTTTTTAACAGTGTCATCTTATTTCCAGGAGTTAGCAACTTTCACTTGGCAGAAATACAATCTGCATATAGAACGCGCCTCTCCACTTTTGTGCAGAAAGGCGTGCAGCATTCTGCTGTACCCATTTCCAATAAGCTGCCACAAGAACTCAAAGATTTTAGCAGTAATCTGCGCACTTCCAGGTCGCAACTGAAGAGTTACTCTTCCTATTCTGTCAAAGAACTGGTTGAATAATTAAATAACTAAGTTAATTTCTGGGTATGTTGTTGATTATATTTGTTTAAACTTATGGCTTGTCGTCTGCGAAGGTTTTATATACGATTCATCTTATCTATTATTACTCTGATCAGGTTACCCTCCATTCAGAAGGCTGTTGCACGAAACGACTGTTATATTGACTTGTAAATGATAGATTTCAGCCATCAGTCGTCCTTTTGAAATTTTATTGGCAGATCTAGATTTCAGGTAGAAACTAGCCATTCTGAATGCACTATCGTTTTTGATCAGTGCATGTAATGCCTGTTGGTCGGGCTTCATCCACAGTTCATTGAATACTCTTCTGTTATAATTTCATATACTGACTCGTTCCATGACCATATAGACTTTTCCTCAATTTGATCAGACGGAACATGACATGTAAAATATAAAAAAAGGAATGAGAAATATTTCCAAGCTCGGTCCTACAAACTATTAATAGGTATGCCACTAGTTTCATATGTATCTGATGAACTCTTGGTTTTTCAAAAGAGGTTACCTTGAAGGTAAACGTGTACTTAAATACACTGCGTGACAAAAAAATTAAGCCACAAGAAGACATGATTGGTTGCCAACATAATTTTTTCCCGCACTAAGTATCGGAGAGTATGTAAGCGAGTAAAACAGCATTTCTCTATGATAAAATGGCCATCAGAGTGAATTAGCGTATTTCGTGTTTAGAATTGCTCGCAGATCTGGTAGGCCGACGTTTTTACTTATAAATCTTACAAATATTGTCATAGTTATCAGAAACGCACAAATCAAATTTTCAGAGGTCTCTGTGTGGGATCAGGAATCTGTGCAGGACTAGGAGAAATTATTTTGTGCTTTTTATTGTAATTTAAAAACATGTTATATTAAACATTTATATTTATTTAAATAATTATATTCTGCATTCTAATCTTGTGTGCGCAAAATTTCTCGATGGATTTTAAACATTTTGAGGAGATCACATTTTTTATTTAAATAATTATTTAATAGGTACTAGCTTTTTACCTGTGGATTTTCCTGTCGATATGTATGTTACATACGTATATTGCACACATATCCTCCTCCTCCGCTGTCTGCTCAGCTGTATCCGTCCTTTCGTGTACTGCCTGGAACGCACTCGTATACTGCTCACACAACACGCCGTTCTTGTAGGTCGTTACTAGGTGTTCCAAGCTTTCTCACTCCTGCCCCACCCTTACCAAACAGACGACAGGAAAGTGATTTAATATTTGATTGTCATCCAGTTCTGAGCGCTGTTCAAAATTTGAAGTCTCTAACTCATTTGAAAGTTTAAAACCAGGTGCGAAATTTGCACTGAACAGACAGAAAAGAAAGGGAGCAAATAAGAAAGTGTTAAAATCACATATTTATATGATATGTATCACTATAAAAAGCGTTGCATAACGCAAAATGGTTAACATATTTGAAATTCTCAGAAACATAGGTATAAGTTGTAAGGAAAGATGGGTAATATACAAGAGCTATTCGTTTATTAAGGGCCGATCCGTCGCGAAGTGGGAAAAAGAAAAACATTTTATTTGCAACAGTTTGCTACATCTTCTAGTTAGTTCTCTACATTTTTGCCGCTCCCTTATACATTTTTGATATCGTTGTGCCAACTTCCTAGTACCCTTGTCACAGCAGGCAGCCTTGTGACACCGGTCTGCAGCTTGTCGTCTGTGCCAAATATTGTCTTCATAGGTAGTGGTTCATGTGAGCAGAGGTGGAAGTCAGAGGGAGCCAAGTATGGGCTGTATGGAGGGTCACCAAACACTTCCCGTCGAAAACACTGCAAGAGCGTCCTCATTTCGCCTGCAGTATGCGGCCGAGAATTGTCATGAAGAAGGAAATGCATGACAGTTACGTTGTGTGGGTTGCATGTAATTAGGCGAAATCCCTCAGCAGTCACTAATACGAGGACTGTTCATAAAGTAAGGTCCTATCGGTGGCGAATTGAAAATCAAAAAATGTTTTATTCGCAACAGTTAATCACACCTTCCAGCTACCTCTCAAGATAGTCGCCGCTCTGACTGAGACGTCATGGCATTGTACAAATTTTCCAGTACCCTCGCCACAGAAAACAGCCGCCTGTGCTTTCCGCCAATTCTATACGCTGGTGTGATTTTCGCTGTTTGTGCCAAAACGTTGTCTTCGCAGCCAGCGGTTCACGTGAGAAGACATAAACAACGGAGGGAGCAGATTACAGGCTGTATTGTGGGTGACAACATTTCCCATCGAAAACGCTGTAGGAGCGATTCCATTGCCCCTCTGCAGAATGTGGCTGAAAATTGTCTTAAAGAAAGAAACGCATGACATTTATGTTATGTAGGATGCATAGCTTCAGGCGAAATCTCAACTAGATCCACGTACTTGGCGGGAGACACTGTTGTTTTAGGCATTTCTACGTGATCACTTTGCGCTCTGAACTCAGAAGAGCGACGTGAAGCGATCGATAGGCACATTAAAGAGACTGCCAAACACATCTGTGCAAAGTTCCATCGGATTTTCACAGTGGTTTCCATTTCGCGCCTAATCGGACCTTACTTTCTGAATACGCCTCGTATTTGACGGGAGACACTATTTTCTAGGCATCTTTACGGGCTACCTCACAGTGCACTCAGAACTGGAAAGAGCGACGTAACATGTTCGACAGGCATACTAAGACACTGCCCAACACATCTGTGCAAAGCTTCACCGCATTTTTGCCGCGCGGTATTAGCCGAGCGGTCTAGGGCGTTGCAGTCAGGGACTGTGTGGCTGGTCCCAGCGGAGGTTCGAGTCCTCCCTCGGGCATGGGAGCGTGTGTGTATGTCCTTAGGATAATTTAGGTTAAGTAGTGTGTAAGCTTAGGGACTGATAACCTTAGCAGTTAAGACCTGCAAGATTTCACACACATTTGAACATTTTTTTCACCGGATTTTCGCTTTCGTTTACATTTCACGACAGACAGGTCTTAAGGAATGAAGTGCTCTCGTACAATATGTACAAGAACCAAGAGGGAACAATGAGAATGGGCGAACAAGAAAGAAAAGTTCGGATTAACAAGAGGTAAGACAGGAATGTAGTCTTAGCATCGTACTGTTCAACCAGTATGTCGAAGAGGCAGTGATGGAGACCAAAGGTTCTAGAGACTGATTAAATTTCATGGTGAAAGGGTACGTGATAATATTTTTGGAAGACTTTACAATCCTAACTACTAGAAGAAGCGAGATTATCAATAAATTTGACTTCAGAATTGGGAGCAACGTCGCAGACAAAGTGAAGAAAATGCGTCGCCGTGAAAAGGAAGTAGCACATTCAGAGATGCAAGTAGAATTCAAAAGGAACACCGGCACAGAAAAAAGGACATTCGCTAAATAGGTCTTCCATTATCCAGAATGAATTTTCATTTGGAAGCGGAGTGTGCGCTTGTTTGAAATATTCTAGCAGATTAAGACTAGAACCTGGGACGTTTGTCTTATGCAGTAAAGTCCCCTACCGACTGAGGTACTCAAGCACGGCTCGCAACTCGTCCTCCGACCTCCCCCACCTTCCTCACCCACGACTTCCACCAGTAGCTCCCCCCTATCTCTCAGACTTTACAGAAGTTCTCCTATATAACTTCCGTAAGTTGCATTCCTACAAGTGAAGATACTGTGGAGAAATGATATGGCCACAACCTAAAGTACTGTTTCCAGACTTAATTTTCCTATAGGGCCGGATGTGTTCTGACGGGAAAATGTTCAGGAGTTTACACCCATCGTTTTCCTCACCATTTCTGCGGACGGTCTGATTACATTTTCAGCTGAAACACTGTATCTCATATATTTAGATAGTTTTCTGTTTTCCCACAGTCCACTTATCACTTAAAGACAGTGGTGTGCTCCTGATGTACATCCTCAGAAATTTTTGAATGACTGATAACAAGGAATATGTGAAGATGTGAAGGGATAGCATACATGGTACTAGAAGCAGCCTCAGAAGGGAGAAAGCAGTAGGAAAAAACAGAGACTGGATCACATTGGAAACTTTAGGTCCTCTCTCAAATTGGTTCGTGAATTATATTTATCACACATTGTTACTATATATATCATGTTCTGTGAGTAATTGTTGTTATTACACATATCTGAGACATTATAATCACCAACAAAAATAATAATAGTAATAGGCAAGAACAAATAATAATAGTCTAATGTCTGCCCCAATAGCTGAGTGGTCAGCGTGAGGCATTGCCGTCCTACAGGCCTGGGTTCGATTCCCGGCTGGGTCGGGGATTTTCTCTGCTCAGGCACCGGGTGTTGTGCTGTCTTCATCATCATTTCATCCCCATCCAGCGTGCAGGTCGCCCAATGTGGAGTCGAATGCAATAAGACCTGCACCAAGGTGGCCGGACCTGCCCCACAAGGGGCCTCCCGGCCAATGACGCCAAACGCTCATTTCCATTTCCAATAGCCTAATAGTCATGCTGTTGTTGTTGTCTTCAGTCCAGAGACTGGTTTGATGCAGCACTCCATGCTGTTCTCTCCTGCGCAAGCTTCTTTGTCTCAAAGTAACTACTGCAACCTACATCCTTCTGAATCTTCTTAGTGTATTCATCCCTTGGTCTCCCTCTATGGTTTTTATCCTCCACGCTGACCTACAATACTAAAATGGTGATCCCTTGATGCCTCAGAACATGTACTACGAAACGATCCCTTCTTCTAGTCAAGTTGTGCCACAGATTCCTCTTCTCCCCAATTCTATTCAATACCTCCTCTTTAGGTACGTGATCTACCCATCTAATCTTCAGCATTCTTCTGTAGCACCACATTTCAAAAGCTTCTATTCTCTTCTTGTCTAAACTAGTTATCATCCATGTTTCACTTTCATACATGGCTACTCTCCATATAAATACTTTCCGAAATGACTTCCTGGCACTTAAGTCTATACTCGATGTTAACAAATTTCTCTTCTTCAGAAACGCTTTCCCTGCCATTGCCAGTCTACATTGCCCCACCAGCGGCAAGGTCCATGGTTGATGGTGGGGGGGATGGAAATAGTGAAAAAGACAATAAATGCGTCTCAAAACCGAGCTTCTACAGCGCAGTTTTCGAATCAGAGTATCCTTATGGGGCCTCCAGTACTAATTTTAAACTACATGAAACATAACGAAAAAAGCAAAAAGAGGGAACGAAAATTGATCGTGAAAAAATTTTGGGTCCAAATTTTATTGAAGAAGGAAAATCCAATCTTTCTTTAGGGCTCCAAAAATATGGAAACCGCATGGGGGAGATCGGAACTGTATGGAGGGTATGTATAGGGTTCCCAGCGAAACTTTTGCAATATTGTTGAAACAACCTTGGCTATGTGTGGCTGGGCCCAATTTCTCATACAGCCCAGATTTCTCACCATGCTGTTCTCTTGTTTTTGAAGCCCTGAAGAAAGATATTCGTGGCCTTCGATTTGCTTCTGACGAAGAAGAACACTCCTCCGTACAAGCATGATTCCATAGGCAGCCTCAAACGGCACTGACCGTCCTGTTTCATAATGGGATAAATGTGTTAACAAGTACGGCAGTCACTATTGAAATAATGAAAAGTTCGTAACGCTCTTGCTCGGTATCGATTTATTTCTTTCATGTAACTTCCATGTTTTCTTTTGAATAATGTAATATCTGTCTTTCAGTTGTTCTTAGTATCTGTAAAAGTATTTAAAAAGAATTAATGTGCATATGTTATGTTATTTTATGATTTGAATATGTTGTGAACAAAACTAGATCATGCGTAGGGTACGTAGCTACATTGCGCTTAACCATCGTTTCCCTTCACGCCTTCATACTTTCGCTGCGCATTGACTTCACAACAGGTTTCACATCTGTATAAACCTACGTACCCTATGCATGATCTAGTTTTGTTCACAACATATACAAATCATAAAATAACATAACATTCACATAGTAATTCTTTTCAAATAATATTACAGATAATAAGAACAACTGTAAGACAGACACTATATTATGCAAAAGAAAACATGGAAGTTACATGAAAGAAATAAATCGATACTGACCATGAGTGTTACGAACTTTACAGTTTATGTCACCAACTTTACTATGTTTGGTTCGAAGTATATATACTAAAGTTAGTTAACAGATAGTACATTTTCTGGGTCCCTATTTAATGTCGAGCCAGAAGTTAAATAATTCTTACAGTGAAAGCATTTATGACGTGTAATAGATATTCTAAAGAGGTTTTTGTTTTTACAAATATGACTGATTACGACTTAACAAGACATTGGCAGATTCAGGATCCCCAAGTCTCACTTACATTCTGCATAATGCAAATACTCATATATTCCATTTGAGAACGTATAGTAATAATATCAGTTAAGAAAACAGTTTGATGAGCATTTCTATATCACTGTCCTTATATATCAAATTTAGATGTGTTCCTCCCTCATTAAGTAGTACTGTTTAATTAACTTTACCTGTCTTGCTTTGAAACAAACAGTTTACGTCAGAGAGGGATAGAGTTTTGCCAAGATATTTTAAGCCTTTATTTATGTTGTTCATTAACAGTTACTTCACAGATACTCGCTGGATCGTGTTATTGTTTCGTATCCAATTTACACAACAAATCACAGTTTAAAATAAAGTTGTATAGAGTAATTAGTTTTCTTGCATAACAGTATATTTACCCATAATCGTTTTGCCTAGTTAAGGTGATGACCGTTTGATTTATAAATCTACAGTTTCACTTTACAACTTGAATAACGTTGATTCGATACCCGTTAACTTAACTATTGCTCCCTATCAAAACATAATCCTTCCATTACACACGATCACCGTCAAGTTAAATTCCTGTGATGGGTCTAAGTTTATCGGCTACTTACTAAGGGAGTGACAACCGGCAGTGTAATAAGCTTATTTACTTTTTTCCAAGTGTCTAGTTACCATTTGACTACCCCTTGTAAAAGCAAATGAAGAAATTATAAAGAGTACATTTATTCATATATGAAAAAACGCAAGCTAAAATGCCATGAGCATGTTTAAGCAGTGGAACCAGATTGACAGATTGTGGAATGAAAAGTAGCAGTAGGGGAAATACTGAGGCAATAAAATGGACCAGTGCCGTTAAAGAAGACGTGAAGAAAGCAAGAGTACCACATGATTTACCAGACGGACATATTTTTACACAGAAAATTCACAACTGGACAGTTGGCATGGCAGAGAAACCAAAGAACAAAACAGCTTGATCTGTCGGGTGGAAAAGAGCCCATTCTGAGAGACTATATCTCCTGTTGTACATTGCTTGGACCCAAATGCTAATAACAATATCGACAGCAAATATTGTCAGTGACAATAATATTAATTAACACAGCAACACTGATAACACATTTAGCATCATCAACAGCAGAAGAGATAATGGCACAGGAGAAGAATTAAAGTGACAGCAGCAATTAAAAAAGATGGGATTTGTCTAGAGTAAGCTACTGACAAGCGTGTCAAAGGTGTGTCTACTGTGATAGAAGTTTAAGCATTGCCTGCCTTTTGAAGCTGGAAAGGGGCGTAATTTCTCGGGTTAATGTATTCAACAAATAATCGAAGATACTGATCGTAAGGACTGCTGTGAGAGGAAGAGGTTGGCACGGCAGAGTTAAGTCAGAGCGGGCTCGCTCCAAAGGAGGAAGAAGACTGATGATAAAAACGATTCTCTGGGTTTCTCGCTGGGTGAAGAGGATGGGAGTGGCACTCATATCATCGAAGTTCCCGGCTTAAAATCCGGTAACTTTATTCTAGTTCAACTTCCGAAGAAGAAAGCGAGATCATATCATTTACAGTGATTTAGCAAACATATGACTGCATCTGTTATTTGCAGCTAATGTTATTTGCAGATAATGTTTGAACCCTGTAAAATCTCCAGGTAATGAATTGCTGGGAAGACTGTGGTACGAACACCGTGCTCACATAGGTGTCAAAATTCTACGAGAACATGCACAGCTTTAATTAGCTAGCAGGTGTAAGACGTGCTGATTTATAGATCTGTTTGTAACATTTAACTACAGTTTTTTTTCGATTGCTGTAACTTTCCTGGGCCATCAATATACTGTCCGCCCACCGATTTTTATCTGCTTGTGAGCGAATAACCTATCAGGGCACACAGCTAGTTCCGGGACTCCACGCCGCAGTCGTATAAGTTGGAGGCATCCAGTAGCAGATAACAGATACGACGTCAGCGCGGTGTGAGCTGTGTATAATCGCGGTAGCTGTAATTTGCCGGCTTCTGTGTCTGGGCGCTGTCTGTGGGCGGGGCAAACCCCTTGATTTCGTACCTACAGACACGGACTCATTACTGAGTCATTGGCCAGGCTCACACCAAGGCGACAGAGATCATTGAACTGGGCTAGCAGAGGTTTCTGCAATCGCGGGCGCTCACGATTATCCCAGTATCCTCACTTCGGGATGTGCGCGTCTGTTAACTGATTCTGGAATGACGCCATGCGATGCTACAGTCTTCCTACATGTGCTATGAAACTGTCAACACTATACAGCCTTTTTTTGTTGTATCTTACGACTACCCGAGATTACTTACATACCTATATTTCATTCCTTCTGATGATGATATTTCAGTTGACGTCTTTTCTGTTCTTCTATCGATGTTCTTCCACCAATGCATTTTTTCAAAAAATCGATGGTTTTTCGATCCGCTTTGAATTTATTTGTTGCTTGTATAAGGCAGGATGACTCAGCTGCCCCTACCGCTGACGTTTTATGCAACCCACAATGTTGTAGCTGGCCTGTATAAAATTCGCGCGTGATTTTCATATTCTCTCGTCCACTACTATTTGTCCTACAGGAAAAAAATGATCAGGACCTTTCTGTAGGAAATTAAATGCAGTTCAATTTTGTACTGGGATACTTTTTAGCTGGAGGCCACAGTTTTTGGTGGTATTCAAGAAAAACGCAGAAAAGAAGTCCTCAAATGTACCTCCATCCCAGACTCATCCGCCACCAGTTAGGATTTCTAGTATGTTGTTCGTGGCACTCGCTCCTACCGCTGTACAAAAATTCCCGACTACAAGACCAATTCCCGATATTCGACCTTTATTGGTATCTGTTGAGTGGACTATTACGCCACCTACATCGTCGGCTATTTCGTTAACTTTGTTAATGTAAACCTGCCCTTGAGGCTAAAGAACGATAACCGATGTTACTCTAAAACCAATTACGTTGACAAACTCAACCATTAAAAATACAGTGGATTGATGTCAGAAGGCCTTATGAGTACAACGATGTAATTGTTTATTTTACGCTGTTAAGTCACAAAACTGTTAGGTAAAATGTACACTGACGTCAATGAGACCTGGCGGTCAAGGAAGACAGGATTCGGTTGCGATTGTGGACGGGGCCGTAATCAGTTATTATTGGTTGGATTTTCTTTTAATCATACACAATTTCTTTAAAATCAACAACAAATTAAAATAATGACAATAATTTAAGAACTTATGGTATATTGATAATTTTTACATATGGACCCTCTGACACCAACTGAATAAAACACAATTTTAGTGCCATACGCGTTTCGCCTTTATTTTCTGCAAGGCATCGTCAGTGACCTGGAATATGTACATATGTTAGCTATTTTATTTACATTTTTGTCATTGTGCGTATAGGTTATAAACAGTTCTGGTGGTTGGTATTTCCTATTAAGTAGTAATGTTTCGAACTGTACTTACAGGTTGCGTGGACAATTTCTTACATATTACGCTCCTGTTGCATTTTTGGTGTTGTTCTTCTTCTTATGAACGCCAATTTGCGGTTTTTTCACATTAACTATAGACACAATGACAAAAATGTAAATAAAATAGCTAACATATGTACCTATTCCAGGCCACTGATGATGCCTTGCAGAAAGTAAAGGCGAAACGCGTATGGCACTAAAATTGTTTTTTATTCGGTTTCTGTCAGACGGTCCGTAAGTAAAAATTATCAATATACCGTAATATTACACGCAACTGAGGTAGACAGGACTATAAAAGTTGAAGTATTTAAGAACTGTTTCACGGCTGAAGGCCTTAATGGCAATAAATTAAGAATTGTTTCATGGTTGAAGGCCTTGATGGCAATAAATTAAGAATTGTTTAACTCTTTGCAACTTACAGACTACAGTTATTAAAATATTGAAAACAAATCACCAAGGTCTTAAAGGTTAACTGCTAAAATACAATTACCACATTAGAATTTTAAGACAAGCATCGACAGTCACAGCTGAAGGCCTCTAACGCCAAGAATGGCAATTATTTAAAAAAATTAACAAACATACTGTCAAACAGCAAGGCAATAGCAAAAGTTAATTTAACAGACAGACAACTGATCACCAAACAGGTGAGACAAAATGATAGTAAACTTGGTAGCACAACCGTTTAAACTTGCTGTAATGTCAAGAATGGCAATTATATTTAAAAAAAATAGAAACATACAATAAAACAGCAAATATAATAACAAGGTTAATTCAAAACGACAAGCAACAGTTCACCAAACAGGTGAGACAAATGGCGCTAACTTGGCAATAGAATAATAAAATAATAGCACAATAATAAAACACAAGGGCTAGTCACAGACAGTGCTCCAGGAATCGACCTCTGAGGAGGTCAGGCCAAAAACAACATCGCGAGCGATGAGAAAGGCAGCCAAGAGTTGCATTCGCTTCACAAGATGGTAACTCAGACTAATGGCAGTCTAACTAATTACTAATGATAATCTGCTGAAGCCACCTAACGTCTGATAACCAATGCAACGATGGAACACCACGCCAAAGCCGGAACTGGCGGTCAGCACTACGTCCTCAGATTGCTGTGTTTAGAGCGACCGAAAGGAGAAACGAACCACTATTACCAGAGTAGAAGAAACACTAACCGACCTACAAATCAGGAAACTGTCAAAACTACACGCATTACCGGACAGCAGCGGCAAGGCGAGGAAACGTACACTGCTGATACATACACTAACCTCCAGGGCAAGTCACTGGGGCGTTAGCAGCCACTAGGCAGGAAAAATCCCGCTGGTTGGACTTAAATAGCAACACACAGAATGCAGCAATTAGTGAGAAGAAAAATGAGGAAAGCTAATCAGATCCGCCTTCCCCAAGCACTCCTCTCGCTGCTCTTTGTCTTGGCGACACTGCGAGCAGCAAGACGAACCCAAGTCACTGGAGAATCTCGAGATCTCACAATGGTGGAGGTTTCACTGCTAGGATTAAAATCCACTCAAAGCTTGTTGGATCCCATTGACGATTAGGTCATGTACCCCCGCGACCACAGCCCTTCCATCTGGCAGTGCATGCGTGCCGCCAGCGAGCCTGGTGTGTTCTCGCACTGACTTCTTGGCTCCTCCGGAGTCCCCAATCGAACTCCTCACTCACACGACCCGGAAGAACCACGTCACCCCAAAGATAGGACCACAGTTACAACATATCGATAACACCGCTGCTGCCACTTTCGGACAGGCAACGCTTGTGAAACCAAGTGGCACCAGTCAACACAAGAAGAATACAAACAACTGCAACCATGTCAACTAAACGATAGAGTCTAGGCTCCAATAAAGGACGGAAACCTACAACAAAACGATTGCGAGCTGCAGCACAGCTCAGTCAGTTTTAAAATTTGGAAGTGCTGGACTAGGCCGGTGGTATAACAAAACCAGTCAATGACGACCAAAAAAAGGTCAAATGCGTGAAATAATTCGTGGAATCGCAAATATTTGTACATTGATAAAAGGGAGTGCCATGAACAACATACTAGAAATCCTGACCGGTGGAGCTTGAGTGTTGGGGTACGTTTGAAGGCTACTTTTGTATGTTTTTTTTTCTTGAATAACTAGAAAACTACGACATGTCCCACTATAAAATATGGTCACATTAAATTTCCCACAGAACGATCCTATTCATTTTTATCTGTAGGACTCATAGATTGCGCCTAGCGAGCGAGAGAATATGAACATCTCGTGTATGGAGAGCAGCTATAACAATGCACGCTGCATAACACGGCACTGGTAGGGCAGCTGAATCACTCTGTTTATGCAGCAGAGGAATCTTGGAGTAGATTGACGAGAGCCACACTAGCGGAGAGTAGCATTTCGCCTGTGGAGAGGGAAGCCCTTTATAAGTTGTAACCAGACATGGACACCGTAGTGCTCAAGATGAATAAAAGTGGACTAAATGCCATGGGTGGACTAAATTAACATGATCATCGTTTTATTATGTGACTCAATGTATTGCAGGATCGATAACTATCCTACTAACCGTGTCATGAGGAAAACAGTGGACCTTTTCGCTTCCCGTGATCTACAAAAGGGGGTCATTAAGAGACTGACGTTCGTGTAAATTTTACCTAACAGTTTTGTGACTTAGCAGCGTAAAATAAACAGTCTCTGCAGGTGCCAGACTGAGATTCATTGGAAGAATACTAAGGAAATGCAGTCCGAAAACAAAGGAAGCAGGTTACAGTACACTTGTTCGCCCATTGCTTGAATATTGCTCACCAGTGTGGGATCCGTACCAGATAGGGTTGACAGAAAAGATAGAGAAGATCCAACGGAGAGCAGCGTGCTTCGTTACAGGATCATTTACTAATTGCGAAAGCCTTACGGAGATGACACATAAACTCCAGTGGAAGACTCTGCAGGAGAGACGCTCAGTAGCTCGGTACGAACTTTTGTTAAAGTTTCGAGAACATACCCTCACCGAGGAGTCAAGCAGTATATTTCTCCCTCCTACGTAAATCTCGCGAAGAGACCATGAGGATAAAATCAGAGAGATTAGAGCCCACACAGAGGCACACTGACAATCTTTATTTCCACGAACAATAAGAGACTGGAATAGAAGGGAGAACCGATAGAGGTACTCAAAGTACCCTCCGCCACACACCGTCAGGTGGCTTGCGGAGTATGGTGTTGATGTAGATGTAGATGTAGACTGAAACCACGTATTCCAGACCCACCTAGGCCTTACGGACAGTCGACGATCATTAAAGAAGATGTGCCGGTATGACCTATTGTGAGCAATTCTGGAGCAATCACCTATGATTTTCTGGCGCCTTTACGCAGAACAGCCATAGGTAAGTGTTCACAGAATAAATTTGTTTTGGTTGGCAGGAGAGCCAACACCGTGTTACTAGAGGAGGCCGAAAGGCACGCGTTTTAGCTCACACAGGCTGGAGTGAGGTCTGCAACAGGACAAGGAAATTAGAGTTTAGAAAAACGGACGTAGCTGGTGGAATACTTAACTTTAATCCATTAATGATGAACGTCGGTCTTGACGGTACATGATTCAATATCAATATTAACTAATAATGGCGCCTTGATAGGTCGTAGCAAATGACGTAACTGAAGGCTATGTTAAACTATCGTCTCGGCAAATGAGAGCGTATTTTGTCAGTGAACCATCGCTAGCAAAGTCGGTTGTACAACTGTGACAAGTGCTAGGAAGTCTCTCTAGACCTGACGTGTGGCGGCGCTCGGTCTGCAATCACTGATAGTGGCGACACGCGGGTCCGACGTATACCAACGGACCGCGGCCGATTTAAAGGCTACCACCTAGCAAGTGTGGTGTCTGGCGGTGACACCACAAAATTCTACTGATTTTATCACCACACTTAAGTCACTTAAGCTGGAAAGAAAAACTCAGTAGTCAAAAGTTGTGACATACTGACAGTAAGGTATTCCAGTGATCCAGGAAACATTTTTATATCATTATAAATCCACAGGTACCCGTGGTCTAGGGGTAGCGTCTTTGATTTATAATAAAAACGTCTTCGGTCCCGGGTTCGATCCCCGCCACTGCCTAAATTTTGATAAATAATCAGCATTGGCGGCCGAAGACTTCCGGCATAAGAAGTCAGCCTCATTCTGCCAACGGCCTTGTCAAAGAGGGCGGAGGAGCGGATAGAGGTTCAGGGCACTCTCTTGTCCTAGGGGTAGGAAATTGCCCCTAAACGTGGAAGAATCAGCAATGATAAACGACATGAGGATGCAGAAGGCAATGGAAACCACTACATTACAGCTACGTAACGTGTATCCACAGGACATGTGGTCTGTATTTGAAGAAGTGTCATGATGATCTCTCCATTGGCAAAAGATTCCGGAATAGTCCCCCATTCGGATCTCCGGGAGGGGACTGCCAAGGGGGAGGTTACCATGAGAAAAAGATTGAATAATCTACGAAAGGATAACGTTCTACGAGTCGGGGCGTGGAATGTCAGAAGCTTGAACGTGGTAGGGAAACTAGAAAATCTGAAAAGGAAAATGCAAAGGCTCAATCTAGATATAGTAGGGGTCAGTGAAGTGAAGTGGAAGGAAGACAAGGATTTCTGGTCAGATGAGTATCGGGTAATATCAACAGAAGCAGAAAATGGTATAATAGGTGTAGGATTCGTTATGAATAGGAAGGTAGGGCAGAGGGTGTGTTACTGTGAACAGTTCAGTGACCGGGTTGTTCTAATCAGAATCGACTGCAGACCAACACCGACAACGATAGTTCAGGTATACATGCCGACGTCGCAAGCTGAAGATGAACAGATAGAGAAAGTGTATGAGGATATTGAAAGGGTAATGCAGTATGTAAACGGGGGCGAAAATCTAATAGTCATGGGCGACTGGAATGCAGTTGTAGGGGAAGGAGTAGAAGAAAAGGTTACAGGAGAATATGGGATTGGGACAAGGAATGAAAGGGGAGAAAGACTAATTGAGTTCTGTAACAAGTTTCAGCTAGTAATAGCGAATATCCTCTTCAAGAATCATAAGAGGAGGAGGTATACTTGGAAAAGGCCGGGAGGTACGGGAAGATTTCAATTAGATTACATTATGGTCAGACAGAGATTCCGAAATCAGATACTGGATTGTAAGGCGTACCCAGGAGCAGATATAGACTCAGATCACAATATAGTAGTGATGAAGAGTAGGCTGAAGTTCAAGACATTAGTCAGGAAGAATCAATACGCAAAGAAGTGGGATACGGAAGTACTAAGGAATGACGAGATGCGTTTGAAGTTCTGTAACGCTATAGATACAGCAATAAGGAATAGCGCAGTAGGCAGTACAGTTGAAGAGGAATGGACATCTCTAAAAAGAGCCATCACAGAAGTTGGGAAGGAAAACATAGGTACAAAGAAGGTAGCTGCGAAGAAACCATTGGTAACAGAAGAAATACTTCAGTTGATTGATGAAAGGAGGAAGTACAAACATGTTCCGGGAAAATCAGGAATACAGAAATACAAGTCGCTAAGGAATGAAATAAATAGGAAGTGCAGGGAAGCTAAGACGAAATGGCTGCAGGAAAAATGTGAAGACATCGAAAAAGATATGATTGTCGGAAGGACATACTCAGCATACAGGAAAGTCAAAACAACCTTTGGTGACATTAAAAGCAACGGTGGTAACATTAAGAGTGCAACGGGAATTCCACTGTTAAATGCGGAGGAGAGAGCAGATAGGTGGAAAGAATACATTGAAAGCCTCTATGAGGGTGAAGATTTGTCTGATGTGATAGAAGAAGAACCAGGAGTCGATTTAGAAGCGATAGGAGATCCAGTATTAGAATCGGAATTTAAAAGAGCTTTGGAGGACTTACGGTCAAATAAGGCAGAAGGGATAGATAACATTCCATCAGAATTTCTAAAATCATTGGGGGAAGTGGCAACAAAACGACTATTCACGTTGGTGTGTAGAATATATGAGTCTGGCGATATACCATCTGACTTTCGGAAAAGCATCATCCACAGAATTCCGAAGACGGCAAGAGCTGACAAGTGCGAGAATTATCGCACAATCAGCTTAACAGCTCATGCATCGAAGCTGCTTACAAAAATAATATACAGAAGAATGGAAAAGAAAATTGAGAATGCGCTAGGTGACGATCAGTTTGGCTTTAGGAAAAGTAAAGCGACGAGAGAGGCAATTCTGACGTTACGGCTAATAATGGAAGCAAGGCTAAAGAACAATCAAGACACTTTCATAGGATTTGTCGACCTGGAAAAAGCGTTCGACAATATAAAATAGTGCAAACTGTTCGAGATTCTGAAAAAAGTAGGGGTAAGCTATAGGGAGAGACGGGTCATATACAATATGTACAACAACCAAGAGGGAATAATAAGAGTGATCAAGAACGAAGTGCTCGTATTAAGAAGGGTGTAAGACAAGGCTGTAGCCTTTCGCCCCTACTCTTCAACCTGTACATCCAGGAAGCAATGATGGAAATAAAAGAAAGGTTCATGAGTGGAATTAAAATACAAGGTGAAAGGATATCAATGATGCGATTCGCTGATGACATTGCTATCCTGAGTGAAAGGGAAGAAGAATTAAATGATCTGCTGAATGGAATGAACAGTCTAATGGGTACAGAGTATGGTTTGAGAGTAAATCGGAGAAAGACGAAGGTAATGAGAAGTAGTAGAAATGAGAACAGCGAGAAACTTAACATCAGGATTGATGGTCACGAAGTCAATGAAGTTAAGGAATTCTGCTACCTAGGCAGTAAAATAACCAATGACGGACGGAGCAAGGAGGACATCAAAAGCAGACTCGCTATGGCAAAAAAGTCATTTCTGGCCAAAAGAAGTCTACTAATATCAAATACCGGCCTTAATTTGAGGAAGAAATTTCTGACGATGTACGTCTGGAGTACAGCCATGTATGGTAGTGAAACATGGACTGTGGGAAAACCTGAACAGAAGAGAATCGAAGCATTTGAGATGTGGTGCTATAGACGAATGTTGAAAATTAGGTGGACTGATAAGGTAAGGAATGAGGCGGTTCTACGCAGAATCGGAGAGGAAATGAATATGTGGAAAACACTGATAAGGAGAAGGGACAGGATGATAGGACATCTGCTAAGACATGAGGGAATGACTTCCATGGTACTAGAGGGAGCTGTAGAGAGCAAAAACTGTAGAGAAAGACAGAGATTGGAATACGTCAAGCAAATAATTGAGGACGTAGGTTGCAAGTGCTACTCTGAGATGAAGAGGTTAGCACAGGAAAGGAATTCGTGGCGGGCCGCATCAAACCAGTCAGCAGACTGATGACCAAAAAAAAAAAGAAAAAAAAAGAGTATAGGGTAAAATCACAGCAGCAGAAAATGGGATAACGGAAGTCGGATTCGTCATGAATAGGAACGTAGGGCAGAGGGTGAGTTACAGTGAACGGTTCAATTATTGGATAGTTCTTATCAGAATCGACAACAAACGCCGATAGTTCAGGTATACATGTCGACGTCGCAAGCTGAAGAGGTAGAGTCAGTATATGAGGATACTGAAAGGGTAATACAGTACGTAAGGGGAGATGGAAATCTAATAGTCATGGTGGATTGGAATGCAGTTGTAGTGAAGGAGTAGATGCAAAGCTTACAGGAAAATATGGGCTTGGTAGTAGAAATGAGAGAAGAAAAAGAGTAATTGACTTGTGTAATAAATTTAAGGTAGTAACAGCGGCTATTCTGTTCAAGAATCACAAGTGGAGGAGGTATACTTGGAAAAAAAAAATAATAAAAATAAAAATCCACAGACCACAAATGTTTCTCAACCAGATTACCAATTTCTGTTAATTACGACCGTTGTACAATGGTGCTGTATATCTTTTGTTACATAGTAAAACTAAACTAAAGTCTGACCGAATAGGCGTCGGAAGGGCCAACGGTACCTGCCGACCGACGTCGCATCCTCAGCTGGATGCAGATGTGCACGGTCGTGTTGTCAGCACACCGCTCTCCCAGTCGTTGTCAGTTTTCGTGACCGCAACCGCTACTTCTCAGTCAAAGAGCCCCTCAATTGGCCTCACAAGAGCTGCCAACACTACTCGGCTGACCCGGACGGTCACCTAACATAGTGCTAGCCTAGCCAAAACGCTCTTAACTTTGGTGATCTGACAGGAACCGGTGTTACCACTGCTGCAGGGCCGTTGTTATTGTTACATAATATCATACTTTTAATAAAGCCTCCTTCTCCGTTATGTTTTATTACACTGTAGCTCATGAGTAGGTGATGTCTGACTGAGACGTGCGTGTGGCTCGTGTTCGTGCCATCTCTTTTCTAACACCCTGTTTTTACCATACTGCCACCTCGTTATGTTAATTTTCAATTACTGGTGTCATTCAGTTGCCGCCTTGCCTGCCCGTGAGTGGTAGCAGCAGCGCATATCGATATAGGCCATTTCGTATTATCTTTGCTGGACTGCTATTACTTCCTGGTCGTCGTGTGTCGTTCAAGAGTGGGAACGCAGTGCAGTTCGGACCGGGCAATGAAGTGTGAAACCGTGTGTACTTTGTGTGATTTTGATGGACAAGTTTTTTTAATTGTTGTCGTCGTACTGGTTTTGAGGAGTCCGTCGGTTGGCACGGAGAAGTGAGGAATTCTCGGCAGGGCGTTGTTTGGCCGGGGCCCGCTGGCGGTCTCTACACGGGGTATGTGGCGCTGTTCCCATTGCTACGGTGTCCGTGGCTCACCGACCCTGGACATGAAAATTGAGTTTTGATTTAATCTACCAGCAAGTCAAGACTGTTCACATTGTGTCGTTTGGAGTTCGTTGTCGGCTGTTGGGATATTCCCGCGAGCAACAACGTGCTTTCCAAGTTGGAAAATTCTAGCCATCCTCCGGTGGAGTTTCACTGTGTTTGGTTATTTGAATTGAAGTGCACTAGCGGAATCTTTTGCCTTGTGGTCGTTAACGGTCCGATTACCTGCCCTGGCGTTGACGTAAATTTCAGGCAGTGTAGTTTCCTCATCGTGTTGTTGCTGTCCAGCACGGTGTGTGGTTTGACAGCTCCGTGTATGATTGGTTGTGAGCGCCAATATATTCTACGTTGTTCCGTTGAACTCCCTGTTGTGCCCTGGTCGGGTGAAGTGGAAGTTATTTTGTCAGTGGTTCCGTTGACTGTCGATCGGTTGGGTTGTCGTCGGATCGTGAATGGTTGGCCCGACTGCCTGTCTCACCTTAGCGAGAGATAGTGTTTGAATAACAAAAATGGTTCAAGTGGCTCTGAGCACTATGGGACTTAACTTCTGAGGTCATCAGTCCCCTAGAACTTAGAACTACTTAAACCTAACTAACCTAAGGACATCACACACGTCCATGCCCGAGGCAGGATTCGAACCTGCGACCGTAGCAGTCGCGCGGTTCCGGACTGTAGCGCCTAGAGCCGCTCGGCCACCGCGGCCGGCGTTTGAATTACAGGCCGACCCTTGAACATCTCGGCGCCCTTGTGTGGACTGCCTTTTTTTAAATTTGTTCTTGTTCTTGATACTTGTATGGCTTCTAGCCGGTTTTGTGTTTTAAATTAGAGTTGTTTTACTCTTAAGGGCTTCAGCCTAGTTTAAAGTACTGTTTCACGTAAACCCTTTGGTATTTAAAAAATTTTTTGAATTTTTAAGTCTCTGGCCTTCAGCCGATTTGAATTTAACTTGTTTACTTTAGCCTAACTAAAGAACTGTTCTAAGATAAAGCTTGCCTTTTAAATTTCTAATTATGCTTGCGTTTTAAGTTATTGGCTCTCAGCTGTCATTAAATTAAAATGACTTTCAGCCGGTAATTAAGTCCCAAAGGTTAAAGCTGTGTGTTTAAAAAACGTTTTTGGGCTCTTCTAATGTTTCATCAAATAATAAAGTTGTATGTTCGAGTGTAACTGACAGCCCCTTATTTTGGCCCCTTTCCACAATTTATTCTATCTCTCCTGTCCTGCGGGTTACGCATGGCGCTTCACTTGCACATAGCCCTGATTAAGTCCAACGATGTTCACTCATTTCATTGCATGTAACTGTGAGCAGGATATGGGCTCCCACATAGATGTGGATTGCGTGAGTGGGCTGTGTGCTTTTGGAGGAAGGCTTTTTTGCTCTACTTTAGTAACGAGCTGCAGACGTTTTGTTTTAATGATCGATTGTATTGTGCGCCGTGGTATTTCAGCAATGAAAGCAGATTCCGGCTGCACACAAGTGATTGTCGTAGCGCTGTCTTGTGGCTTGCATTCGACCAAGACACGCTGGCCCCACCCCCGGCCCTTATGATCTGGGGTGCGATAACTCTCGTTCACCTTTTACGTTTCTGGAGGCGCCTCGAACAGGCGCTCGGTACGGGTAGAATGTTGTTAGACCCGTTCTTTTTCCGTTCTTTTTCCGTTCTTACAGCAGGTACGTGATGTGTTGTTCCAACAGGTTAATTCTGACACACATGGTGCCTGTGAAACTCAGAGTGCTCTGCAAGACGGGCAGCTCTGATTCTTGCACTTCCCTATGCAAAGGAACGTCATAAACTTATCTCGCATGGAACATGCTGCATTGACTCCGTGGCTCTCACTGACAGGAGCGTATCTTTTTTTAGATTGTGCTAGCTACTGCTTCTTCCCCCTACTTGTCAATGACGATGTTGTGTAACTAGCATGTACTTCCTAGTATAATGTCAATATTTTCTGACTAATCAATTTCAATACTCTTTTGCAACACTCTCGTTTTTCTATTCATTAATCCAAACTCATATTCTATCGCATGCTGTGTCTAAGAGTGACGTCTGTTATTAATAGTTTACGTTAATCCATGTTTTGGGGAATGGCCTTGCCACAGTGGATACAGCGGTTTCCGTCAGATCACCGAAGCGCTGTCGGATGTGGCCGGCACTTGGATGGGTAACCATCTGGGCCGCCATTTGCTGTTGCCATTTTTCGGGGTGCACTCAGCCTCGTGATGCCAATTGGGGAGCTACTCGACCGAATAGTAGCGGCTCCGGTCACAGAAAGCCATCATAACGACCGGGAGAGCGGTGTGCTGACCACATGCCCCTCCTATCCGCATCCTCAGCTGAGGATTACACGGCTGTCGGATGGTCCCGGTGGTCCACTTGTGGCCTGAAGACGGAGTGCTGTTGCTGCTGCATAATCCATCTTTAGACACTTATCACTTAAGTTTTCAGTTCAGTTGCCCGTCATCCGACTGGCGTCTGGCCGTGCCGGATATTTCTCGGCTGCAGTGAACGAGTTTCATGGGTCGGCTGTGGTCGTACGACCGTACGGACAACCTATTTGTCAGACGAGTACGGCCTCAATGGACGTCCATTCTTATTGTCAACAAAGCACAGACCAACAGCGCAAGTGTATGCACTCAAGCAGAGCATACGCACTGACAACTACGTACACCACGCAGTGTTTGATATAGGGAAGCTGATTGTACTTACCTTACGTGTCCGGATCACCAAATGTACTGCATACACTGAGGTGACAAAAGTCATGGGATGCTTCCTAATATTGTGTCGGACCTTATTTTTCCCGGCATAATACAACAACTCAATGTGCCTCTACAGCCGTTCATAACAGGGACAGTGTTTCCGGTTCAGGATTCTGTGCACGAATTGACCTCTGGAGTACGTCCCAAAAATTTTCGGTTCGATTCATATTGTGCGATCCGGGTGGCCAAATGATTCACTCTAACTGTCGAGAATGTGGCCTGGTGACATCGTTGTTTGGGAACACGAAGTCCACGAATGCAGATGGTCTCTAAGTAGCCGAAAATAGCCGTTTCCAGTCACTGATCGGTTCAGCTGAATCAGAGGCCCCAGTCCATTCCACGTTAACACAGGCCACACTGTTATAAGCAACCGCCAGCTGCTTGCACAATGCCTTGTTGACAATTTGGTTCCATGGCTTCGTAAGGTCTGCGCCAGACTCGAACCCTACTAGTAGCTCTTACCAACTGAAACCGGGACTCATCTGACCAGGCCGTATTTCTCCAGAGTCCAACCGATATGGTCACGACTCAAGGAGAGGTGCTGCATGCGATGTCGTGCTGTCAGCGAAGGCACTCGCGTCTTTCGTTTTCTGTCAAGGCACATTAACGCCAACGCCACTGTCCCAAAGGATACGTTCGCTTACGTCCCACATTGATTGCTGCGATTATTTCACCCAGCGTTCCTTGTCTGTTAGTGCTGACAATTCTACGCAATCGCCGCTGCTCGAATGCTCGCTCTTGACATGAAACAGAGGAGATTGTCTGACAACAATTCCTTTTGCGTTTCGAGGGCGAGAGTCGTGGGTTCCTTAACAACAATGTAACTGGTGATGAAGGCTGGGTTCGCCATTTTGGCCACAAGAAAAAAGAGAGCATCTATGATTTCCACCACAAAGGATCACCGACGCAAGAAAAGTTCACGACGATGCCATCAGTAGGCAAAGTCATGCTGACAGTGTTCTGGGATGTTGAAGGTATAGAGCAGCTGTAATTCTTGCCTGAAGGCACCACCATAAACTTTGAAAGATCTGCGAAATCCTCAGAGAACATGGAGCACGCTCACCCTCGGGAAAATGGTGCCAGAACACACACGATCGCTGCGACCTCTGCAACAGTCCGACGTCTTGGGATCACTCTCTGTTGATCCGTCATCGGCAGGGGACATCGGCTGATAAGTAATTGTCAATGTCAATGTCAATAAAATTCACCAACAGCGGTACACGTAAAGAAATTTTATTTTATTCTGAAAGCAACCAGTTTCGGCATTTCATTATGCCATCTTCAGACCCAATACACCTCTATCCAAATAAACTAACTTGTCATACAAAGCCGTAAATCACTGTATATAGTGAATTCCAATTGTATAACGACTGTAATTCACAATATCCAGTCATTTATGGCGCTTTATGACAAGTTCGTTTATTTGGATAGACCTGTATGGGGCCTGAAGATGGCATAATGAAATGCCGAAATTGGTTTCTTTCAGAATAAAATAAATAATATCTGAAAGTACATGGATGTTGGTGAATTTTATTGACATTGACAATTTTGGGATCACTGTCATCGCTCGCCTTCACACAGTCCCACCAGATTCTCATCTGTTTCCGAAACGCAAAGAACAACTTCGCGTACTTCAGTTTGATAGTGACAGAGAGTCGCAAGCAGAGGTGAGGTTGTGGTTCTGGCGACGACCTCTAACATTCTAGAGTGACGATATCAACTAACTGGTCTGTCGTTGAAAGAAATGTGTTCGTCACCAGGGAGAATATGTAGGAATGTGGAAATGGAGAATAATGGAATGTTAGTCAAGTTTATTTCATTAAGAAGCTTTAGGAGTTTCCGGATAAAAAGTCTGGAGAGATAAGAATTCACCACGCCCTCGTATTCACCTATTTTTGCATTTTTTTCTTTTACCTGGGAAGGTTGGAAACTTCAAGCACTAACAAGACATTCGCAGAAATTTAGCAATTCAACGTGCACACTATAATAGCTGTACATAATAACAATAACAATAATAATAATAAAGCATGTTTCAAAAAAAATTTACATATTTCGAACCCATATATTTATTAAACTGTGAGACATATGACTATGAAACTTTCGACACACTGATCTCTGAAGCTTGAATTACACATGTTCATTATGTCCTTCACCAGCGACATGAACAGTATCACATTGATACTCGATTACTGCAATACTCGGATAAGCGCGTCCATCATCACTTATGTTATGATAGTACAAATCCAGCTCTTCAACTCTTCTAGGTTCAGTGGTAATGTTGGTGCATACGTTGTCCTTATTGAAAACCCACAGGAAGAAATCACAGGACGTCAAATCCTGTGACTGCGGAGGCCAGCTGAGCAGTGCTAACTCGCCGGCTGTTTGACGACCAATCCAACAGCTCGATTGACTTTCATTCAGATATTCACTCACTTGGCGCCTCTAGTGAAGGGGTGCCCCGTTTTGTTGACATATGAAGTTATCCTCATTGAACCTCGGAAATAATGAGATTTGTAATATAGCAAGATACTGCTGGTTATTAAACGTGTTTCCATCAAAGAATAATGGGATATCGCACGAAACACAGTTATTTTGAGTGAATCTCGTGCATGTTCAGTATGTGCGTGTGGGTTCTGTAGACCCCAAATTCGAACATTATGTTCGTTTCTTTTCCCACTAAGGCGGAGAGTCGCTTCGTCAATGAACACGATGTAGTGTGCTAAAATGCTATCATTGTCAATAGGATTCTGAAGCTCCTCAGAAAATGCCATCCGCTTACATTTGTCGTAATGACGAAGCAGCTGTAACTTGTACGACTTCACAACCAGTCGACATCTAAAACTGAAGCCTGGTAGTCAAGGGAAGGCAGGATTCGGTTACGATTGTGTACGGGGCCGTAAACAGTTACTATTGGTTGCCTTTTAATGTTACTCACAATTTATTCCAACCCAGTATTCCAGATTCAACAATAAATAAAAACCCCACACGTTATTAATGAAGGAATAAACAACTGTGTAAATAATAGTGTTTTCAGTCGGTTACAATTTAGCAAACCACCATTAAATAGAGATACAGCAGATAATGTTTTAAAAGCAAGCAGCTGTGATGTGGGCAAAAGGAATGGCAATAAATTAAGAATTGTTTAAAACTCGCTGCAACTTACAAATTACAGGTATTGAAATATTAAAGGCAAGTTGCCACAAACACAGCAGAAGGCATCAGAAGACAGGAATGGCAGTAAATAAGGTTTTAAAGGCTTACTGCTAAAATACAAATTCCAAATTAGAATTTTAAGGCAAATGACCACAATCATGGCTGAAAGTCTTACACGGCAATTTTATAAAAAATTTAGAAACCTGCTGTAAAACAGCAAATACAATAGCAAAGGTTAATTAAAAAAATTAAAAAAACAAGCAACTGATCACCAAACGGGTGAAATAAGATGATAGTAAATTTTGTAACACAATGCTTAACATCAACTGAACACTACACTGCTAGATTTATTCCAGAAGACGACCAGAACTATTAACTAGACATATATAACCATTAATGTAATCATTACAATGTATTGTAATAAATAATACAATAATAAAACACAAGGACCAGTACATAAGTTCCTTAAAGGGTACTGAGGCAGATTATACCCGAAGAAGGTGTGGGCTGAAGGAGCGTTACACTCAACTACTGGCCATCAGACCTCCTTTTAGAACACACATGTCTTATAAGAACCAAGGGGATACAGACGGTGCTCCAAGAATCGACCTCTGAGAAGGTCCGGCAGCAAACACTTTCGCGAGAGATGAGATAGGCAGCCATGAGTTGTATTCACTTCACAAGATGGTAACTCAGACTAGTGGCAGTCTAACGAATGATTAATGATAATCTTGCTGAAGCTACCTGACATCTGATAAACCAAAGGCAGCGATGGTACAATACGCCAAAGCCGAAACCGGCGGTCTGCACTACGTCCCCAGAATACTGTGTTTAGAGCGCCCAGAACGAGAAAGGAATCACTACCACCAGAGTAAAAGAATCACCAACAGGCCTACAATCAAGAAAGCTGTCTAAACTACACGCCTTACCGGACAGTAGCGGCAAGACGAGGAAACGTACACTGCCGTTACATACACTAACCCCCAGGGCAGGTAACTGGGGCGTTGTCGGCCACCAGGCAGGAAAAATAACGCTGGTTGAACTTAACGAACTGTAACATGCTGGCGCAGTAAATAGTAATAAGAAGTCGAGGAAAGCTAATCAGATCCGCCTTCCCCAACCACTCCACTCGCTGCTCTGCGCCTCGGCGACTCTACGGGCAGCAACACGAACCCAAGTCACTGGAGAACTGCGAGATATCACAATGGTGGAGGTTTCTCTACTTGGATTGAAATGCACTCATCTTAAAGCTTGCTGGATAGGTTTACGAGGTCGTACACCCCCGTGATCACAGTTCTTCCATCCGGCACTCCATGCAGGCTGCCAGCAGTCCCGGCGTCTCTAGCACTGTGCGGACCTGGCTCCTTCACGTGCAACGGTCAGTGCCAACGTAGTTGCCGCTGCCAACCGACTGCGTGCTGAAGTTAGGCAGTTTTAAATCGACATGGTCCCACGGTGCTATAGGTTTTAATTTTTAATGTTGACTGTGCCTTACTCTGGAATGTTATAGTAATTTTATGCTTCTGAAGAATGCTAGATTATTCTAGCCGAAACCTGGGTAAAGACCAGAAAATTTTCACAACTGAGGCGGATTTTTCAATACATTAGTCTACCAGAGTTGCTGACGGGGCTGCAATATGCTAAAAATTCTTACATTATTTGAAAGACACACGTTGGCTGATACTGAAGACAAGCAAATGGAACTCAACATAATCACTGTGAGTGCTTCCCTATCCGCCAAACCGGAGTGGGCATGTCACCTACTGCGGTATCAACAGCAGTTATACACACAGATGATCTGATCGTTGGGGCGTTGGCCGCTACGCATATGATGTACGTGGCATACTTGCAATTCTCTGCTTACACAGTGAATGCAATATGCCATCCGCAAACTCCTAGCGCTGAAATTACCTCAGTACAAGACAGAACATGAACCAAGGGTTTGCTCACTAGCCAGGCACAGAAATTCGACTCAAGTATTCTTCCGTAAAGAAGCATTTCATTGTGTGTCACAGTCCACAAAGAGCTAAAGAATCGTCACTTGAGTAAACAGAGTAGTAACTTCACGTGCTCCCTGTCTCGAAAGCGACACTTCGCAAAATATAATTGCCAGACTCTCCACTGTGGTTCTCGCCAGCATAGTCTGTAGGTCGATCCCTGGAGGGAATATCTTTGATCGATCTCGGCAGGGAAGTATCTTCGATTGATCTGTGGAAGAAAGTGTTCTCTCCACGCCCTCCTGGACGTGCAGCGTCCACATTTGCCCTCACGCTACAAATCGCAGCGGCTAATACAAAAACTTTACTTCCCACAAGATGAGTCATAAATCTGCGAGCGAATCATCTGCTGGAGCTCCTTTCAGAAGATTTTTTGAAAGTTTCCATTTCCCTTCCTATATCATTAACTCTCCGGCAACCAAAAGGAGCATCTCTGCCTTTCGGCCTGGAGCGTGCGCCAGCATTTCCTGGACGACCATCGTTTGGGACCACGCACATTGTCTCGCACTAAAAGTATGTCTTTTCCCCTCGTTCCGCCGCTGTTTCTACAGGTACGCTATTTCGACATAGAAACCTCCCTCCTCCTCTTTCCGCACTTTGGGGGCTCTGCGGCCTCCAGCATTGCAAACTGCCGCGTCAACGCTTTGCTCTTTCTCAGGGCAGTAAAGGTCCAACCCTGCAGGACATTTCTAAGGAGTGCGTGGTCCGCTTCGCCCTTTCTGTCAGTACTCAGCTCCCAGACATGCAACACTACAGAAAATGTTAGTGCGTGGGGCGTGGGTTAACAGCACAATTCGGAGAATGCTCAATAAGCAAAGGCAGTTGCACTCGCGGTACAAGAAAGATCGGGAGAATGTGGACAGGCAAAAGTTAGTAGAGATTCGTGCTGCTGTAAAAATAGCGATGCGCGAAGCATTCAGCCACTACCACCGTCATACCTTAGCAAAAGATCTTGCTGAAAACCCAAGGAAATTCTGGTCTTTCGTAAAATCGGTAAGCGGATCGAAGGCTTCCATCCAATCACTCACTGATCAGTCTGGCCTGGCAACGGAAGACAGCAAAACAAAAGCTGAAATTTTAAATTCAGCATTTGAGAAATCTTTCACGCAGGAGGATCGTACAAACATACCGCCGTTTGAGTCTCGTACAGATTCCCGTATGGAGGACATAGTGATAGACATCCCTGTGGTTGTGAAGCAGCTGAATGGGTTGAAAATAAATAAATCGCCAGGTCCTGATGGAATTCCTATTCGATTTTACAGAGAGTACTCTACTGCATTGGCTCATTACTTAGCTTGCATTTATCGCGAATCTCTTGCCCAACGTAAAGTCCCGAGCGACTGGAAAAAAGCCCAGGTGACACCTGTATATAAGAAGGTTAGAAGGACGGATCCTCAAAATTACAGACCAATATCCTTAACATCAGTTTGTTGCAGGATTCTCGAACATATTCTCAGTTCGAATATAATGAATTTCCTTGAGACAGAGAAGTTGCTGTCCATGCATCAGCACGGCTTCAGAAAGCATCGCTCCTGCGAAACGCAACTCGCCCTTTTTTCTCATGATATCTTGCGAACCATGGATGAAGGTTATCAGACGGATGCCATATTCCTTGACTTCCGGAAAGCGTTTGACTCGGTGCCCCACTGCAGACTCCTAACTAAGGTACGAGCATATGGGATTGGTTCCCAAGTATGTGAGTGGCTTCTCAAGTAATAGAACCCAGTACGTTGTCCTCGATTGTGAGTGTTCATCGGAGGTGAGGGTATCATCTGGTGTGCCCCAGGGAAGTATGGTAGGTCCGCTGTTGTTTTCTATCTACATAAATAATCTTTTGGACAGGGTGGATAGCAATGCGCGGCTGTTTGCTGATGATGCTGTGGTGTACGGGAAGGTGTCATCGTTGAGTGACTGTAGGAGGATACAAGATGACTTGGACAGGATTTGTGACTGGTGTAAAGAATGGCAGCTAACTCTAAATATAGATAATTGTAAATTAATGCAGATGAATAGGAAAAAGAATCCAGTAATGTTTGAATACTCCATTAGTAGGATAGCGCTTGACACAGTCACGTCGATTAAATATTTGGGCGCAACATTGCAGGGCGATATGAAGTGGGAGAAGCATGTAATGGCAGTTGTGGGGAAGGCGGATAGTCGTCTTCGGTTCGTTGGTAGAATTTTGGGAAGATGTGGTTCATCTGTAAAGGAGACCGCTTATAAAACACTAATACGACCTATTCTTGAGTACTGCTCGAGCGTTTGGGATCCGTATCATGTCGGATTGAGGAAGGACATAGAAGCAATTCAGAGGCGGGCTGCGAGATTTGTTATTGGTAGGTTTGATCATCACACGAGTGTTACGGAAATGCTTCGGGAACTCGGGTGGGAGTCTCTAGAGGAAAGGGGGCGTTCTTTTCGTGAATCGCTACTGAGGATATTTAGAAAACCAGCATTTGAGGCTGACTGCAGTACAATTTTACTGCTGCCAATTTACATTTCGCGGAAAGACCACAAAGATAAGATAAGAGAGATTAGGACTCGTACATATAGGCAGTCATTTTTCCCTAATTCTGTTTGGGTGTGGAACAGGGAGAGAAATAAATGGTTCAAATGGCTCTGAGCACTATGGGACTTAACTTCTCAGGTCAGCAGTCTCCTAGAACTTAGAACTACTTAAACCTAACTAACCTATCACACACATCCATGCCCGAGGCAAGATGTGAACCTGCGACCGTAGCGATCGCGTGGTTCCAGACAAACGCCTAGAACCGCTCGGCCACATCGGCCGGCAATGGCAGACAATTATGGGTTTCGAGGACGTGATCCTTTAATCGTGTTGAGCCAGGATATTTTCGGGCGCTAGTCGCTTGAGACCGCGGAACGATAAATCACAGCATCGATAGGCCGCGATCCCGCCAATGTCGGTAATTCTAACACGCGTTGGTGGAGTTTCTCCTTTTTGTAGAAGGCATACCGGAAATTTCTCACTGACAAGAAACATTCATCTTCGATTTCTCAGTACGAAACCCTCTACAAAGTATTTTCTTATAAACAGAGTGTATGCTGAAATGCTGCTCATTTGCGCATCAAAGGAAGTAAACCACTTTATACCAGTCTGAGGATTGTTATGAAACAGCAGTGTATTCGAGGTAGTTTTATTGTCCCCAGTGCCGCCGTTGTTTGCACAGTGCACACTTATCCGCAAAAAAGTGAAATGCGTGGAAGCCGTAAAAACATTACCTCTGCAGCAAGCGCTAGTACACGCAGTCAGTGTAGAAACAGTATTAGCTACAACATGAACTGACGGAATTGTGAAGGTGGTTCGATAAACCCTCCGCCAGGCACAAATGTAATTTGCAGAGTATCCATGTAGATGTAGGCGTACTTGTTTTCTGCCTGTTTACATATCTCTCAATTTGAATACGCGTGCTTATGCCAGTTCCTTGGCGCTTCAGTGTAGAACCACACTCGGTTTGATTTGCTCGTAATTTCAGTACAGGGCGTCATATCCGACACAAAGATAATTGAAGTGATGTTTTTTCACTAAAAAATTAACTAACATAATTATTTCGTTTTTACCAGCACAGTTGTGCAATAAAGTCAACAGCAAAACACAGTCAAATACTGTAGGTTTCATAAAACAGACACATTGGTAGAGCACTTGCCCGCGAAAGGCAAAGGTCCCGTGTTCGAGTCTCGGTCCGACACACAGTTTTAATCTGGCAGGAAGTTTTAAACAAACACATTGTTAACATTCATCTTTACGTTTGCAGTATCGCTTAAGAAAGGAACAGTTGTCTTGGTTGCTCTAAATGTGTGATTGAGAAGGAAACTGACTTGATTCCTCAGGCCGGAGAGGCTAATGGCTTTAGTCAGGCGGCGATCAGGAGGATTGGGAGACAAATTTTTTTTTAGTAGAGTAGAAAAGAAAGTGGTGGTTAACATGGAGGCGGAAAAGGATATTTCGTTATTATGCTATTGGTCCATGTCAGAAGAGCAAATGTCTTCGACAAGTATAATATTATAGTGTGGTTTCGAACGGGTAATAAACTGGGTAAATTGTTGAGACTTAGCTTAGAACCATCACAGAATAAATTCTGTAAAGCAGGTGTCTATAAGATTTTCTGCGATTCGTGTACGAAATATTATATCGTGCAAACTGGAAGGGAGTTTCAAATTAGATTTCGTGAACATGGGCACGCAAGTACTGGTGTATCATTTAACGGAGAACCAACATCGGCTTAAGAGCATTGAAGAAGATATGTCTATTTAACATTTTTGTAATGACGGTATAGTACTGGATTTCCAGAAAAAATTGAAATGTTTGTCAGTAATCAGGTAGACCCAGAACTTACAATAAATGACCAGATTTCAAGCAGTCATAAGTGGTTGTTTGATTTTTCGAATTATTTACGTATCGGCAGGAAGAAAACAATAAGTCTCTTCACGCAGCTATTCTTCCGTTTAAGTTTCTCTCTGTTATGTAACTCTTAATGACCACATTAATCTTGTTAGTGAACTGTTTCTCTTAAGCCATATTGCAAACGTAAAGATGTCATGTAACAATATGTTTGTTTTATGAAACCTGCACCATTGTACTATATTTTACTATTGACTTACTTGCTCAACTGTGCTAGTAAATACAAAATAATTATTTTACTTAATTTTGTTGTAGTGGAAAACAATTATTTTAATTAACTGTCAGATGTGATATCTTCTACTGAAATTACGAAGAAATCTTACCAAATGTGGTTCTGTATGACGTTGTTGTAAATGGATTATCCCGTACGGCTATACTGGTTTTACAACTGATCTTCTTCCACATTAGTGCTGATTGACCTATTATTATTTTATACTGTAATTTCGATTTTACACGACACCAAAAGTGCTGCCTCCTTGCGATACGAGCTTACGTTAAAGCTCCGTTAGCCCTGCCTTGACACTGTGAACCGTAATCATCCACTGGTTAGGTCAGTTTCTTGTATACGACGGCACATATTATGCTTGACACTTCTACAGACATTATTCAGCGTCCTTGTCAATGTGTATGTTGATCTTAGATGGTATGTGCTTATGTTCTTCAAAACTGTGTGCAGTTAATTTAATTTTAAATTTGTGTAACCTCATTTCTTTGGTAAAGCTGTATTGTATCGTGTAATGATTTTCACGTTTTGCTTTTGTAGCCACGTCTCTGATGATGGGCTACGACCGAAAAGCGTCATGAGCACAATAAAGGATTCAATACCGTCTGGATCTGTATTCCCAATGGGACTTACCAGCATTTTTAAGTTTATTTTCAGAGATAAACAAGCATTCTTCCCGCGCTCCATATGTGAATGTGACGGGAAGAAACCCTAATAACTGGGACAACGGGACGTACAATGTGCCATGCACTTCTCTGTGGTTTACAGGGCACAGATGCCAAAAAAAAAAAAAAAAAAAAAAAAAAAAGTTCAAATGGCACCGAGCACTAGAAGACTTAACATTTTAACATCTGAGTTCATCAGTCCCCTAGAACTTAAAACTACTTAAACCTAATTAACCTAAGGGGCCGCGCGGGATTAGCCGATCGGTCCGAAGGCGCTGCAGTCATGGACTGTGCGGCTGGTCCCGGCGGAGGTTCGAGTCCTCCCTCGGGCAAGGGGGTGTGTGCTTGTCCTTAGGATTATTCCAATCTCATACAGCGCGCGGGAAGAACAAACACCTATAAGAAGGCGCGGTCGACAACTCCTATATAAGACAAAAAGTGTCTGGCGCAGTTGTTAGATCGATCTCTGCTGCTACAATGACAGGTTATCAAGATCTGAGCCGGCCACTGTGGCCGAGGGGTTCTAGGCGCTTCAGTCTGGAACCGTGCAACGGCTATGGTCGCAGATTCTAATCCTGAACCGGGCACGGATGTGTGTGATGTCCTTAGGTTAGTTAGGTTTAAGTAGTTCTAAGTTCTAGGGGACTGATAACCTCAGATGTTAAGTCCCATAGCGCTCAGAGCCACTTAAACCATTTTTTTTTATCAAGATTTGAGTTTGAACGTAGTGTTATAGTCGGCGCATGAGCGGTTGGATATAGAATCTCCGAGGTACCGATGAATTGGAGATTTTCCCGTTTGACCATTTCACGAATGTGTCATGAATATCAAGAATCCGGTGAAACATCAAATGTCCGATCTCGCTGAGGTCGGAAAAAGATCCTGCAAGAACAGGACCAACGACGATTGAAGAGAGTCGTTCAATGTGACAGAAGTGCAACCCTTCCTTACGTTGCTGCAGATTTCAATGCTGGGCCATCAACAAGTGTCAACGTGTGAACCATTCAACGAAACATCATCGATACGAGCTTTCGGAGCAGAAGGCCCACGATACAAAGCTTTACGCTTCGCCTGAACCCGTCAAAACCGACATTGGACTGTTGATGACTGGAAACATGTTGCCTGGTCGGACGAGTCTCGTTTCAAATTGTATTGAGCGGATGGACGTGTACCGGTAAGGAGACAACCTCAAGAATCCATGGACCCTGCATCTCAGCAGGGGACTGTTCAAGCTGGCGGAGGCTCTGTAATGATGTGGGGCTGGTGCAGTTGGAGTGATATGGGACCCCTGATACGTCTCTGACAGGTGACAAGTACGTAATCATCCTATCTGATCACCTGCATCCGTTCATGTCCATTGTGTATTCCGACGGCCTTGTGCAATTCCAACAGGACAATGCGACACCGCACATGTCCAGAACTGCTACAGAAAGGCTCCAGGAACACTCTTCTGAGTTTAAACACTTTCGTTGGCCACCAAACTCCACAGATATGGACGTTATTGAATATATCTGAGATGCCTTGTAACGTACTGTTCAGAAGAGATCTCCACGACCTCGTACGCTTACGGATTTATGGACAGACCTGCAGAATTCGTGGTGTGAGTTCCCGCCAGCACTACTTCAGACATTAGTCGAGTCCATGCCACGTTGTGATGCGGCACTCCTGCGTGCTCGTGCGGGCACTACACGATATTAGGCAGGTGTGCCTATTTCTTTGCTTTTTTAGTGTATATGACGTTGTTGTAAACGGAATATCTTGACTATTACACTGTTTTTACAATTGACCTTACACATTAGTGCTGATTGAGCTGTTTCGGCCGGCCGGAGTGGCCGAGCGGTTCTAGGCGCTACAATCTGGAACCGCGCGACCGCTACGGTCGCAGGTTCGAATCCTGCCTCGGGAATGGATGTGTGTGATGTCCTTAGGTTAGGTTTAAGTAGTTCTAGGGGATTGATGACCTCATAAGTTAAGTCCCATAGTGCTCAGAGCCTTTTTTTTTTTTTTTTTTGCTATTTCGATGTTTCGATTTTCACGTCATCAGAAGTGCTGCCCTCAAGCGATAAGAGCTTAAGTTATGGTTCCGTTAGTGGTGCCCTAAGAGTGTAACTGTAGTCAGCCACTAGCTAGGGCCATTTCCCGTACGCGATAGCACGTGGTACGCTTGGCATTTGTATTGACATTATTCAACGTCCTTGTCAATGGATATAATGATCTTAGATGGTATCTGCTTATATTCTTCTCGACGTCTTTGTCTTCCGCCAGTCATCTAATGCTCTAGACGTTGACGAGACGTCAACATTCCATCTTCATCGAAATACTATCCACTAAAACATAAAAACAGTGAAACTTCCTGGCAAATTAAAACTGTGTGCCGGACCGACACGAACTTGGGAACTTTGCCTTTCCCGGGCAAGTGCTCCACCATCTGAGATACCCAAGCACGACTCATCCCACCTCCTCACAGCTTTGTTTCCGCCAGTACCTCGTCTCCTACCTTCAGCTGTGAGGACGGGGCGTGAGTCGCGCTTGGGTAGCTCAGACAGCGTCAGGCAAAGGTCCCGAGATCGAGTCTCGGTCCGGCACACAGTTTTAATCTGCCAGGAAGTTCCATATCAGCGCACACTCCGCTGCAAAGTGAGAATCTCATTCATAAAAACAGTGATTGTAGAACCGTGTACTATTCAGTCGTGAATACAATCAATGACACTGCAGCCTCCAGTGTCGCAGTAGAAAGGAAGTTTCTGGTTGACGCACTGTTACTCCATCTGTTTCAGCTCGAGAGAGCTCCAGGATAAACTCCTGGACGTGGCAGGAGTGGCGGTGCGGCTGTCAGCTAAGGCCAGTGGAGGCTCCGGATCTCGCGTTTCTGCAGTGTTTGCGCAGATCTTGTGATCCATTAGCGCGCCCCCTGCCCCAGTGTCGCATTCTCGCCCACCCGGCTTCGTTCCTGTCAGCAATGGCAGTGCTTGGATTACAAGAGAAACTATAAACAGACCTCTTCGCACGTGAAGTGTCAGTTTCTTCAGTACCCTCAAGTCCTCCGTCACGTAAATCTGTTTAGTAACAGGTCTACCATTCATTGTGCGCCAGTATAGCGAAATCTTATCTACTAGGCATAGCTGGGCACAAGACCGTTAATCAGTTAATCATTAAAGAAGTTAACTTTTCGAGTAACAATTTAACTTAAGTTATTTTAACAATTTTAATGGATTTTTTAACTTCGCTCACTGTCTTTGAGTCCGACAATCGTTAATTATCTACTATTTGTGACAGAAATGACACCGTGCCACCTACGGAAATCATGATTTGATAAGTTAGAGTCACGTACGCGTGTTGCTACGCTAGGATGCGCGTGACTGACATAAACAATCGAGAGCGAGCGAGAACAACTGTTTATCTACTGACTTCGCGTTAAGTACTACTCTTTTTAGTGGATTGACTGTGGAAACTACATCGTGAGATCGGATTTTAGCTCCACAAATAATGAAAGTCCGTGGCCGCATTTAGATTATTACGTGAACTTCATATACAGGTCGAGAGAACAAATACTTTGCAAAAATCAAAAAACCACTTCGAGCCTTAACAATTTCAAACAACTATGAGGAGCGCATATGTTCAGTTTGAAGAAACAGGGGGGGGGGGGGGGGGGGGGGTCATTTGATAAGCTGACAACCGCTTTAAAATCCAGTAAATTTCGAGGAGAAAATTGGACAGAAGCATCGATGATGAGCACATTTGATTTTAACTATCTTCGATGTCCTACCTAAACATCTCCAACCGAAACGTTTTTATGTAACCAACGGTAATATGTTCGATTCCCTTGCTCACTTACTACACACACAACACAATGCTTACTGCTATGAGTAAATGATTAACGATTGACTTAAACTTCCGATAAGTAACGCTTTAAAGTTTAGCGAAGTTACTTTCTTAGTAACTGATTAACGATTAGCGAAGTTAACTTTTTGATTAACACTGGCCAGTTATTTGACTAGGAATCTTAAAGGATTTGAGCCCTACGCATGTGTTTCTATAAAACAACGTGTACAAAGGGTGAGCAACTAAGACAGTGTACCTCAAAAATGTCTACATCTACGTCTATACATCCATATACATCTACATAGATACTCCCAAACTCACCGTAAGGCGCGTTACGGAGAGTACCCTGTACCACTACTTGTCATTTCCTTTCCTGTTCCGAGCGCAAATACAGTGAGAGAAAAACGACTGTCTGTATGTCTCGTGTCTTACGTTCGTGGTGCTTACGCGCAACATACACTACTGGCCATTAAAATTGCTACACCACGAAGATGTCGTGCTACAGACACGAAATTTAACCGACAGGAAGATGATGCTGTGAATGCAGATGATTAGCTTTTCAGAGCATTCACACAAGGTTGGCGCCGGTGGCGACACCGACAACGTGCTGACATGAGGAAAGTTTCCAACCCATTTCTCATACACAAACAGCAGTTAAACAGCGTTGCCTGGTGAAACGTTGTTGTGATGGCTGGTGTAAGGAGGAGAAATGCGTACCATCACGTTTCCGACTTTGATAAAGGTCGGATTGTAGCCTATCGTGATTGCAGTTTATCGTATCGCGGCATTTCTGCTCGCGTAGGTCGAGATCCAATGACTGTTAGCAGAATATGGAATCTGAGGGTTCAGGAGAGGGGGGGGGGGGGGTAATACAGAACGCCGTGCTGGTTCCCAACGGCCTCGTATCACTAGCAGTCGAGATGACAGACATCTTATCCGCATGCCTGTAACGGATGGTGCAGCCACGTCTCGATCCCTGAGTCAACAGATGGGGACGTTTGCAAGAGAACAACCATTTGCACGAACAGTTCGACGACGTTTGCAGCAGCATGGACTAACAGCTCGGAGACCATGGCTGAGGTTACCATTGACGCTGCATCACAGACAGGAGCGCCTGCGGTGGTGTACTCAACGACGAACCTGGGTGCACGAATGGCTAAACGTCATTTTTTCGGATGAGTCTAGGTTCTGTTTTCAGCATCATGATGGTCGCATCCGTGTTTGGCGACATTGCGGTGAACGCACATTGGAAGTGTGTACTCGTCATCGCCATACTGGCGTATCACCCGGCGTGATGGTATGGGGTGCCGTTGGTTACACGTCTCGGTCACCTCTTGTTCGCATTGACGGCACTTTGAACACTGGACGTTACATTTCAGATGTATTACGACCAGTGGCTCTACCCTTCATTCGATCTATGCGAAACCCTACATTTCAGCAGGATGATGCAGGACCGCATGTTGCAGGTCCTGTACGGGCCTTTCTGGATACAGAAAATGTTCTACTGCTCCCCTGGCCATCACATTTTCCAGATCTCTCACCAATTGAAAACGTCTGGTCAATGGTGGCCCGAGCAACTGGCTCGTCACAATACGCCAGTCACTACCCTTCATGAACTGTGGTATCGTGTTGAAGCTGCATGGGCAGCTGTTACCTGTACACGCCATCCAAGCTCTGACTCAATGCCCAGGCGTATCAAGGCCGTTATTATGGTCAGACGTGGTTGTCCTGGGTACTGATTTCTCAGGATCTATGCACCCAAATTGTGTGTAAATGTAATCAAATGTCATTTCTAGTATAATATTACTGTCCAATGAATGCCCGTTTATCATCCGCATTTCTTCTTGGTGTAGCAATTTTAATGGCCAGTAGTTTATGTTGGCAGCAGTAGAATCGTTTGGCAGTCAGCTTCAAATGCCAGTTCTCTACGTTTTCTCAGTAGTGTTTCTTGAAAAGAACATCTCCTTGCCTCCAGGGATTCCCATTTGAGGTCCCGACGCATCTCCGGAACACTTACGTGCTGTTCGAATCTACAAATGTAGCAGCCCGCCTCTCAACTGCTTCGATATCTTCCTTTAATCCGACCTGTTAACGATCTCAAACACTCGAGCAGCACTCAAGAATAGGTCGCACCAGCGTCCCATATGCGACTTTTTCCTAAAATTCTCCCAATAAACCCTCCTTCCCTACCACTGCCCTTACATTCTCGTTCCATTTCATACGGTAGTGCAACGTTAGGCCCAGATATTTACTGTGTCAAGCAAGACACTAGTAATACTGTAACTGAACGTTACGGGTTTGTTCTGCCTACTCATCCACATTAATTATATTTTTCCACATTTAGAACTATCTGCTATTCATCACGCCGATTAGAAATTTTTTTCTAAGTCGTCTTGTATCTTCCTACAGTCACTCAGCGTCATCACCTTATTGTACATCACAGAATCATCAGCGAACAATCGCTGATTGCTGCCCACCCTGCCCGCTAAATCATTTATGTGTAGTGAGAATAACAACAGTCCTATCACACTTCCCTGGGGCACTTCTGATGATACCCTTGTCTCTGAGCCAGCAGGCGTGGCCGAGCGGTTCTAGGCGCTTCAATCTGGAACCGCGCGACCGCTACTGTCGCAGGTTCGAATCCTGCATCGGGCAAGGATGTATGTGATGTCCTTAGGTTTAAGCAGTTCTAAGTTCTAGGGGACTGATTACCTCAGATGTTGAGTCCCATGGTGTTCAGAGCCATTTGAACCTTGTCTCTGAAGAACATTCGCCATCGAGGAAAACGTGCTGGGTTCTATTACTTAAGAAGTCTTCGAGAGACTCACATGTGTGTGAACTTGTTCCGTATGCTTGTACCGAGCGAGGTGGCGCAGTGTTTAGCACACTGAACTCGCATTCGGGAGGACGACGATTCAAATCCGCGCCCGGCCGTCCTGATTTAGCTTTTCCGTGATTTCCATAAACCGCTTCAAGCAAATGCCGGGATGGTTCCTTCGATAGGACACGGACGATTTCCTTCGCCATCCTTCCCCAATCCGATGGGACCGATGAACTCGCTGTTTGGTCCCCTCCCCCAAACCAACCAACCAACCGTATGCTTGTACCTTCGTTAACAGGATGCAATGGGACGCCTTCTCAAATGCTTTCCGGAAATCTAGAAATATGTAATTGCCTGTAGTTAGTAGTATATAATGCGAGATGAGGGCATAGTGAGTTTCACCCATGGAATGCTTTCGTGGACATAAGCTTCTCTGTCTCAAGAATGTTTATTGTAGTCGAACTGAGAATATGTTCAAGGATTCTGGAAACAGTGTACATTTCGAGGTGTGGTTTTAGCTAAAGTGGACAATGTATGAATTTCCTGATGTAGTCATGTAATTTTGACCGTTTACGGCTGCCGAATTTATGAACTTCGTACTTTTTTCTACAGAGGTAGAAAGATACATCGAAGAACTTTTGACGTATACATACGAGGTCCTGCTGCAAAGTAATGCGTCCGAATTTATGTGGAAATTCTTAAAGATTTTTAAATAAAACAAATTTTGTTGACGTTCTGAATATTAATTTTTCGTTACATATTTATTTCTCAACAGAGTCACCCTGGCGAGGAACACATTTCTCCCAACGAGAGACCAGTTTCTGGCTCATGGATCCTGCAATGGCATGGGACTCATTGTGTTCAGCGTGGCTGGCACACTTCCCCCACCACCACAATAAAGTGTCTGAATGCTCGAAGGGTGGGGGGGAAGGGGGGGAGAGGTAGGGAAACTGCAAATGCGCCGCATTTAAATGGCAGTACAGTTGTACTGTATAAGAATTTCTCATTGCTCAGTAACATAGACCACAAACAAAATAAACCTACATTACCATTTCCTTTTTTTTTTTTTCCATTGAAGACATAATTTTTATATTGTACAATCTGTCGCCATAGAGACGGACGCAGACAATAACACAGTTTACCACGTAATCGTGAGTTAATCAGTTCCATAATCGAAAAAAAGTCTTTGTCACAAATGTGTCCATCGAAATATTCTAGCACATTTTCAACTTTATTGCAGAGATGCGGAAGCTCTATCTGAGAAAATTAATGTAAAATTATTTGTCGTTAAAGCAGTAATTACTATGCATGTCAGTCAGTTACATCTGCACATGCACATAGGCGCTTTCAACTGAAATGTCAAACTGCTTTGAAAATAGCTCGAAAACAATGTGAGATGATGTGTCTTCGAAATGTTTAGGAAACTATCTTTGTGATTCTCTTAAGGCCACACCTCATATTTTCTTTAACGACAGTAAACCTAGGGAATCGGACTGTGTGTGTCAGAACGTGAAGCCAACGTCCTTGCCACAGTTGTAACATCGGTTCCCGTCAGATCACCGAAGTTAAGCGCTGTCAGGCTGGGCTAGCACTAGAATGGGTGACCATCCGGTCTGCTGAGCGCTGTTGATAAGCGGGGTGCACTCAGCCTTTCTGAGGCAAATTGAGGAGCTACTTGATTGAGAAGTAGCGGCTCCGGCCTCGTAAACTGACATACGGTCGGGAAAGCGGTGTGCTGACCACATGCCCCTACATATCCGCATCCAGTGACGCCTGTGTTTTGAGGATGACACAGCGGCCGGTCGATACCGTTGGGCCTCCCAAGACCTGTTCGGACGGAGTTAGAGTTAGTTTGTCTGAATGTGTCCCTTCTACAACGCGATTTTCTTTTTAAATGTATGACCGTCAAATCAGAAATAAGTTGTTTCTCATTTTGCGATGTCTTACTGTGTGCAGTGTGCAATCAAGGCCACTTAAAATGAGAGGTGTGCAACCCATTCCGGGTATTCAAATTTTCGTTCCTTCAATCCTTTTTCCGTCATAGATTCAACAATAGCGGCTTGTAAATCAAAAAATCGTTCCAGGCATGCCAACTGACTTAAACTAATGTACCTTGCGGTAATACGTAAAGTCTCCATATTTTTCGTTCAGTCCCATCAAAAACGGTTGAAACTGACATTGGAATATACATAAGTATGACATAACTACTAACAGAAATAAGACATTGATATTATTGCTGCAAGCTACACCTGTCCTCTCTCTCTCTCTCCCCCCCCCCCCCCCCTCTCTCTCTCTCTCTCTCTCTCTCTCTCTCTCTCTCTCTCTCTACCTCTCTGCATGTGTGTGTGTGTGTGTGTGTGTGTGTGTGTGTGTGTGTCACATCAAGTTCAATCAAAAGCTAACATACAGTACTACTACTATTACTACTACTATTTTGATTGTCAGTTACTTGCTGTAATTCAAAACAGCGGGGATTCTTCTGCTTCCGTGTTTGCAGAACTTGAAACATCCGAGTGATGGTGAAGTGCAATGGAGATTTAAGGAATTTCGGTCATCGGAGAATGTGGAGCTTGAGAGCAATACACGTCAACACCAGATTTGGTTCAGCAGTGCCAGTCTATCTGAAGGGCTATTATCAAGATTCTCGCCCATCAGTGAAGATTAACTTAACTTTCTCAACAGTGGCACTGTGTGAATGACATATGGAGGAAGAATAAACAAAGTGGACACAGCTGATTTCGAAAATAGTGGTATGAACTAACATTGTATTCATATGTGCCTAGTAAAATGCTATGTTCATAAAAATCTCAGTTCCTATATGTCAGGTATCATGCAGCGAAACTACAAGAAATATTAATGTTTACCCTCTGAAAGAAGATTGTTGTGTCTCTGTGTCTAATTTGGGTGAATGTATAGTTCTCACTTACAAAGTGATTGGATTTGGTTCCCATGTAAAAGCTTTTGCAGAAATGAATGTGGAAAAAATACAACCGCTCAAGAAGGAGTGCTTTACAGATTCAGAACACTTCGTTGCCTCTGAAGTGTGAGATAAGTAAGAATGTATTTATTACACAGAAGTTATTTTGTTTCAGCATAACAAAATTGTTGGTTGTCATATTAAGAATAATGTTATAACCAGCAATAACACAATAAATATCTCACAGCTCAAACGGTTCAAATGGCTCTGAGCACTATGGGACTTAACATCTGTGGTCATCAGTCCCCTAGAACTTAGAACTACTTAAACCTAACTGACCTAAGGACATCACACACATCCATGTCCGAGGCAGGATTCGAACCTGCGACCGTAGCAGTCGCGCAGTTCCGGACTGAAACGCCTACAACTGCTCGGTCACCGCGGCTGGCATCTCACAGCTGTACAGTTTATTAACGCAACACTGATACAAATAATTCTGTCACCAAGCGCCGACCGGATGCGAACATTTATGACACTTATATAAATTGAAGGTGATTATACCAATGTCCAGGAAGTGCAAGTGGAATCTGGAATTCCAGTGTAAACAAGTCCGCTGACATATTCAGCACAGTGAACGTTGAAGCCCAAGCCAGTATGGTAGCATGAGTCTAAAGAAACGAATGAGGATAATGTGGTGTCACCGCCAGACACCACACTTGCTAGGTGGTAGCCTTTAAATCGGCCGCGATCCGTTAGTATACGTCGGACCCGCGTGTCGCCACTATCAGTGATTGCAGACCGAGCGCCGCCACACGTCAGGTCTAGAGAGACTTCCTAGCACTCGCCCAGTTGTACAACCGACTTTGCTAGCGATGGTTCACTGACAAAATACGCTCTCATTTGCCGAGACGATAGTTTAATATAGCCTTCAGCTACGTCATTTGCTACGACCTAGCAAGGCGCCATTATCAGTTACCATTGATAGTGTGAATCATGTACCAGCAAGACCGATGTTCTTCATTAATGGATTAAAGTTGAGTATTCCACCAGCTACGTCCTTTTTTCTAAATTCTAATTTCCTTGTCCTGTTCCAGACTTCACGCCAGCCTGTGTGAGCTAAAACGCGTGCCTTTCGGCCTCCTCTAGTAACACGGTGTTGGCTCTCCTGCCAACCAAAACAGATAAAATAGCGAAATGTTAACATACCTGCTGAGACAAGAAAGAAGGAATGAAATGCGCTACACAGGAGATTAAAACGCAAGTAAAGCGACAGAAGAGCTGAAAGAAAGGCACAGGGAAATGCAACTGGCTGACTGCTTACAAAAAACATTGGTAAGCCAGTCACCCTGTCAACATATTAAAATCATGTCCCTAAAAGCCGTCCGCTGTGCCCGAGCGGTTCTAGGCGCTTCAGTCCGGAATCACGCCGCTGCTACGGTCGCAGGTTCAAATCCTGCCACGGGCATAGATGTGTGTGATGTCCTTAGGTTAGTTAGGTTTACGTAATTCTAACTCTAGGGGACTGATGACCTCAGATGTTAAGTCCCATGGTGCGTAGAGCAATTTGAACCATTTTTGTCCCTAAAATGTTGGGAAAAGTATTGGGCAATCCGCAAAAGTTTAAAAAACTAACCACATTCGTTTGAACGTTACTGAACGTAGAGGACAGATTCGTTGGCAAATCAGCCGTGGCCAGGTGATCGGAAAATAAAATATAGTTAAATAAAATGTGGCGTACTGTTATCTCTACACCACAAGCACCACACAGTAAGAATTCATGCGTCATAGGGCTGTGCCCTATGCGAAGACCAATAAGAAGAACCTCATCCCTTCAACGTGGCTGGAAGGAGGTACGCCACAGCCAAGTTGTGGGCTTTACTACACGGAGCTCTCTTCCACCCACTCGCCTTCTCATCGACACATGAGTTTGTAGTTCAACAATGACATGATAGCATGCAGAGGGATGGCACACTGAAAGAACTGAGGATCATGACATGCCTCCTTGGCTGCTATATCCCCGCAATACCCCAAGTTCCCTGGTACCCAGCAGAAAGACACCTCCTTCCCCAGCCGTTGTAGTTGCAGAAGGACATCCTGGATATTCTGGATTACGTCACCTGCTCGGTTCAAACGTTGGAGAGAGTGAATGGCACTCAGAGAATCGAAATAGGCAAGAAATTTATCATTGAAAGAACGTCTTATGTGCTTCAGTGCCCGCAAAATTGCATGTAATTCTACGCCGAAGACCGTGAATTCTTCAGGCAGTCGGACCTTGAGGACAAGACCTGGGGAAACGACAGAGCAACAAACCGATTTCCCCTGCTTCGACCCCTTCCGTAAAGACAGCTACTTAGTTGTCATGCCCAGATAATATGTTAGAAAATCTCGTTGAGCCGTGGCTGGCTCGTGTTATGCGTTGGATTAAACCTTGGTTGCTGTTCTGTGTTTAGTCTCCCGCGGTTATCGCGATTATACTGTTATCCTCTCTTTCTGCGGGTGGCAGCAGCGCTGTGTATCGATATTCGCACCTTGGCCTATCTTTGGCCTAGTGCTTATAGTTTCCGGCTGGGCTGTGTGTGGGCAGTTGGTCGGTTGGCACGGAGCAGCGAGGAAATCTCCGCGGTGTGTAGGTTGGCTGGGCCTGCTGGTGACCTCTATGGGGTGTCTGAGTGAGTGGTGCTGTTCCCATTGCTATGGGGTTCGTGGCTCACCGATCCTGGACATGAAAGTTGAGTTATGACTTAATCTACCAGTAAGTCACGACTGTTCACATTGTGTCGTTTGGAGTTTGTTGTCAGCTGTTGGGATATTCCCACGAGCAACAAAGTGTGTTTTCAAGTTGGCAAATTTTAGGCACCCTCCAGGGGAGTTTAACTGTACTTGGTGATTTGAATTGAAGTGCACGAGTGGAATCTTCTGCCTTGTGGCCGTTAACGTTCTGGTTACCTGCCCTGGCCATTCACGTAAATTCAGGCAGTGTACGTTCCTTATCGTATTTTCAGGGGGGGCTCTAAGCACTATGGGACTTAACATCTGAGTTCATCAGTCCCCTAGACTTAGAACTACTTAAACCTAACCAACCTAAGGACATCACACACATCCATGCTCGAGGCAGGATTCGAATCTGCGACCGTAGCAGTCGCACGGTTCCGGACTGCGCGCCTAGAACCGCGAGACCACCGCGGCCGGCTATCGTGTTTTCACTGTCCAGTACAGTGTGTAGTTTGACAGCTCAATGTATAATTGGTTGTGGGCGCCAGTATCTTCTACGTTGTTCCATTGAATGTTCCATTGAACTGCCTGTTGCGTGCTGGTCGGGTGAAGCGGAGGTTGTCTTGTCAGTGGGTCCACTGACTGTCTGTTGGTTGGGTTGTCGTTGGATCGACAATGGTTGGGCCGACTGCTTGTCTCACCTAAGCGAGTGTTAGTGTTTGAATTCCAGGCCGACCCTCAGAACTTCTGAGTGCCCTTGGGTGTACTGCCTTTTCTTCTTTGTTCTTGTTGTCTGTACTTGTATGGCTTCTAGCCGATTGTTGGATTAAGGTTTTTTTGCCCTTAAGGCGTCAGATGCTTTGGGACTTCAGCCTAATTTAAGAACTGTTTTACATAAAACCTTTGTCATTTTATTTTTAAATTAATGTTATTGAGTCTTGTGTGTTGGGCCTTCAGCCGATTTTGAATTCAAGTTGTTTGCTCTTAAAGCGTCAGATTCTTTGGGCCCTCAGCCTAAGTAAGCAACTGTTTTAAGATAAGGCTTTGCCTTTTAAATTTCTGATTTTGGTTGAGTTTTAAGTTATTTGGCTTTCAGCCTTTTTAAATTAAAGTGGCCTTGCCCTTAAGGTATGAGATTGTGCGGCGCATTCAGCTACTAATTAAGTTCCAAAACTAAAGCTGTGTTTTTTTTTAATTTCTTGGCACTTGTAATGTTTGATCAAATAAAAGGTTGTATGTTCGAGTGTGACAGCCGCTTATTTTGGCCCCTTTCCACAACTTAAACTATCTGTCCTGTCCTGCGGGTTTAGCACGTCTCAGTCGCAATAAAAACAGAAGCAGTAAGCAGGAGTGCGATCTTTCCTGTGCTGCACTAAATCTGCAGTACCCAGGTCGGCAGATGGTTAAAACCTGGATCTGAGGTTGCACTTGTACTACATGGAGTGACTCAAGCACACGCTGCACGTGGACCCAAAATGGCATTGTTGCTTGTGGATGGTTGGAGAAAAGGCACTCCAGAGGCGGGAGAGAAACAGCATGGTATGCGGGTGAAGTGGGAGCTGCGAGTAACTTACATACCTGACATGTCATGGGGAGTTGTCACCGGATGCTGAGTAGTGGTCCCCCCAGCCTCAGCACAGAGGCTGGGTATGGGAATCGTCCTATAAGCACCTGTGGCCAGCCGAATCTCCTAATGATACAGGATAGTGTCAATGATAGTGTCAATGATCTTCAAATAAGGAAGCCTCGCCAATCCATAGTCTGTGCACCCATAGTCCAGCTGCGAACGCACGAAAGCCCTATGAAACTGACGCACCCTCTCTGCTCCCCAAGACATGCGTCTAAGGCACTTAGAGAAATTCATTGCCTTCAGGGTTCTGGCTTTCAGTTACTCAGTTGTGGCAGCCATGACAGTTTGGAGTCAAAAATGAGGCCCAGAAACCTCACTGAGCCTCCTTTCTCCAGCTAAAAACTATCACACAGCGAGTCACCAGCTCAGATCCTAAAAGAACTCTGAGACAGGAAAGATCATATGAAGATGGGGAGGTGACCACAAAAGCCCCATTGATGCAGATGCACGAGAATGTGTCTCCAGTTAGTGTCATATGCCTTACTGATGTCAAAGAAGAGCCAGTAAAGTGACCATGTGTAGGAAAGACTGCTGAATAGCCGCCACTAACAGGGTCAGATTGTCTCCGGAACCCACACTGAGATCGGCTAAGGAGTTTCCTAGTCTCTAACAACCAGACCAGGATCTCTCCTAGACAGCTCGTTAAGGTGATACTCTGATAACTACAGGAACATGTGCGGTCCTTTCGTGGTTTGAGGAGGGGGAGCACGAGTTGGGGAAGTTAACTGTCTGCCATGTAAGATTAAAACATTCGAGGAGGATTTCCTTTGATGCTGCCGGCAAACGTTGAAGCATACAGTACTGGATTTGGTTGTGATCGGGTGCAGTATCTAAAGACTCAGACAGGGCTGATTCCAGCTCCCACATGCAGAAAGGATAGTTGTAAGTCTCAGAATTGCTGGATCTCAAATACAATTTTCCTCTCTCTACAGTCTCACAGTAGCGACGAAACGTTGGATCCTGGCCGGCACTGGCAGTAATTCGTGTAAAATTATCTGTCAGCATCTTAGTGGTGTCTGTGGATGCTGTTTGGAGACATCAAGAAGCGCTGCTGCTATTGGTAAACGACTCCTGATGGCTTCCAATACTTTCATAGAACAAGTGAAACGGTTTATGGAGCCCAAGAACGCTTGCTGTGACTTCTGCCTGGCCTTGTTAATTATGTGTCGAGCCTTGAGTCTCGTGACTCTAAAGGCTATGAGGTTGTCTGCTGCAGAGTGGCATTTAAATCTTCGAAGAGCTGCACGCTTGTCCCAAATGGCTGAAAGCCACTCATCTGTCCACCAAGCTAAGGTCGCCTCCTAAGATGACCTGACGACTTCCGGATGGATAAGTGAGCGGCATCATGGATCACTCGTGTGGTGTGATTCAATCATTCCTGGACGCTGTAGCGATGTTCAAACACAGCCAGCTGACTGAACAGCATACATTTAGCCCCGCTGACCATCCATGTTGGTGGCTTCGCTTCAGGTAGTGCTCCATCCAGCAGGTGAGTGCGGAGGAGGAAGCAGTCGCTGGAATGAAGATCGTCAATGACCTCCAATTTAACAGCGTCTGCGAGGTCTGGAGAGCAGAAAGAGAGGACGATGGCTGAGAATGATCCAGTATCTGCAGAGATGAGCGTGTGAGCCCGTGTTGAGAATGCATAGCTCTTAAGACGCCATGAAACCTGACCTGAGGGCAAGTAAATGTCATGCCCCACAAGAAATGACGGATACTGAAGCCTCCCACTAGGAGAAATGGCCGCTGGAGTTGTTCCACAAGATCTATGAGGCCTCAGTCTATTGCATCTGGCGGAGGTAGATACAGCAAGCAAACAGTGATCCTCCACACCAATAAATTTCGACAGGAACCACTTGCAGGTCAGAAGCCAGGAGGACATCAGAAGAGTGATGCACATTACTGGCAAACACAGCAACCCTTCCCGTCTGTCCCCAGTCAGATCACAGGGGTGTCAGTGACTTTAAAATTGTTCCATATAAACACTGACACAGAGGGCGTCCCTGGACTAGCAGTTTCTATTCCTCCACATGTGTCCTGAGCCCATTAATATTCCACTCTAATATGGGAACCATCTATCACGGTGGTTGTTACACTTTTACCCTGTCTTTCCACCAGGGAGGGGTGTCCATAATGGATTGGGACTCAGTCTTAGGGCAAGATGATTGCCCCAGCCTGACATCGATCTCTATTAGCTGTACTGAAGAGTCAAGAGAGACGTCAGACAGTATGACATCGACACCGTTAGACTGTTTACTTCCCGACACCGTCGATGGGTGACTCCTGGCCCTTGATTTGTAGTCCTCGATAGGCTATGGAGCCACAACCGCGGTATTGGTAGTGGCTGCGCTGGACAGTGGACCAGACTGAACCTTAGGAGTAGTAGGGAGCTTCGCAAAGTTAGCGAACGCAGATTTTTCCGTTATTTTGGGAGGTAGTGTGGGCTCTGAAGCAACTGGAGCAGCATAAGTACACTGACAAACGCAAGTACTAATGCTAACAGTAGCGACCTCCGTTTGTGCGGCAGCATCGCCTTTCTGTACTGGCTGTTTAACAGCGGAAGCAAAGGAGGTAGTGAACGTTGCGGACTGCATGGTCTAATAAATCTTCTTGGCCTCACCTAAAAAGATCGGCCATGTAGTTTTAATCTCATGTATCATCTGTTCTTCAAGGAAGACACATCGGTCCCTACTCCAGACAGGATGAGCCCCCCAAGCAATTCACACTTTTTGTAGGAGATGAACATCTGACTCCTTCAAGGGCAGCCTTACCACACTTGCCACAAGTGGCTTCTCCATTACACCCCAGAGTGGTGTGCCCAAATCTCTGGCATTTAAAACAAAGTAATGGGTTGGGGACATAGGGCCGCTCGGTCAAGCAAAGAAAACCTGTCTTAAAATGTTGAGGGAGTTTTGTGCTATTGAAAGTGGTATTCAATCAGGTCGCCTTCCACTCTTTTCATAATATTCTGCACATCTGCAATGCCTTCTTGGGACCATTCAGCTTGCAGGTTTTGTTTGTGGATGTACACCAGCTCTCTGCATGTCACAACAACTTTTACTGAAGTTTAAAGTGACGTGGAGCTCATTGGCATACTCCCCAAGGGTTTTGACCTTCGCAGGTTTGTTACTTGTTGGGAACTTGACGATTCCACGAACAGTGTCCCATTTCGTAACCGGTTAACTGATTTTAAAGTATCTGCAATCCTCTCTAGACCTTTCTGTATGTAAAAGGGAGACACTTTCGCGAAACTACTCTCCTTCTTTTTAACCAATAAAAACACACTCTGGTCAGCAGCATGCGTTCTATTACTAAATCCATTAGAATTCTTCAATATCCCTGAATCTAGGGAGCTGGCTACATTGATTGAGTGTTAGTACTTGCCAGTGACCTACCCACTTTGCTGGGAGCAGAAGAGACAACTTCGAAGGATTCATCTCTGTCCCGTGAGCAGCTAGTCCACCTAGACAGAGTCCAGTGTGACTAGGGAAGTCTCACACAAATGAGTTGGGGCAGGTTCCCCAGAGGTTACCTGCTAACGACTGTTCCATCTCAAAAGAAATGAATCTCATCAGCGCGTAGCACACCTTGAGATTCAAAGTTTTTTTCTTTTTTTTATATAGAGGCAATATACACTCCTGGAAATTGAAATAAGAACACCGTGAATTCATTGTCCCAGGAAGGGGAAACTTTATTGACACATTCCTGGGGTCAGATACATCACATGATCACACTGACAGAACCACAGGCACATAGACACAGGCAACAGAGCATGCACAATGTCGGCACTAGTACAGTGTATATCCACCTTTCGCAGCAATGCAGGCTGCTATTCTCCCATGGAGACGATCGTAGAGATGCTGGATGTAGTCCTGTGGAACGGCTTGCCATGCCATTTCCACCTGGCGCCTCAGTTGGACCAGCGTTCGTGCTGGACGTGCAGACCGCGTGAGACGACGCTTCATCCAGTCCCAAACATGCTCAATGGGGGACAGATCCGGAGATCTTGCTGGCCAGGGTAGTTGACTTACACCTTCTAGAGCACGTTGGGTGGCACGGGATACATGCGGACGTGCATTGTCCTGTTGGAACAGCAAGTTCCCTTGCCGGTCTAGGAATGGTAGAACGATGGGTTCGATGACGGTTTGGATGTACTGTGCACTATTCAGTGTCCCCTCGACGATCACCAGTGGTGTACGGCCAGCGTAGGAGATCGCTCCCCACACCATGATGCCGGGTGTTGGCCCTGTGTGCCTCGGTCGTATGCAGTCCTGATTGTGGCGCTCACCTGCACGGCGCCAAACACGCATACGACCATCATTGGCACCAAGGCAGAAGCGACTCTCATCGCTGAAGACGACACGTCTCCATTCGTCCCTCCATTCAGACCTGTCGCGACACCACTGGAGGCGGGCTGCACGATGTTGGGGCGTGAGCGGAAGACGGCCTAACGGTGTGCGGGACCGTAGCCCAGCTTCATGGAGACGGTTGCGAATGGTCCTCGCCGATACCTCAGGAGCAACAGTGTCCCTAATTTGCTGGCAAGTGGCGGTGCGGTACCCTACGGCACTGCGTAGGATCCTACGGTCTTGGCGTGCATCCGTGCGTCGCTGCGGTCCGGTCCCAGGTCGACGGGCACGTGCACCTTCCGCCGACCACTGGCGACAACATCGATGTACTGTGGAGACCTCACGCCCCACGTGTTGAGCAATTCGGCGGTACGTCCACCCGGCCTCCCGCATGCCCACTATACGCCCTCGCTCGAAGTCCGTCAATTGCACATACGGTTCACGTCCACGCTGTCGCGGCATGCTACCAGTGTTAAACACTGCGATGGAGCTCCGTATGCCACGGCAAACTGGCTGACACTGACGGCGGCGGTGCACAAATGCTGCGCAGCTAGCGCCATTCGACGGCCAACACCGCGGTTCCTGGTGTGTCCGCTGTGCCGTGCGTGTGATCATTGCTTGTACAGCCCTCTCGCAGTGTCCGGAGCAAGTATGGTGGGTCTGACACACCGGTGTCAATGTGTTCTTTTTTCCATTTCCAGGAGTGTATATCCAGGCAATCAAGCCAAGATCCCCCTTCCCTGTCACACAAAATGTTCCACTGCCACGCCATACAGTGATCGCTGAAGCATATCCAGAGCTTATGGCGACAGGGGACTGGCGGCACTTACCAGCTCCAGCTCAGGAACACCGGGGTCGCCAAGTCCGTACCCAGCAAACGAATGCTGAGTCCCTGAGGGCTCCATAGTTTATGGAGCCAGCGGCTGATGTCGCTGTACATCCAGGGCGGCCAGTCGCTGTGTTCAAGGTGACCAGTCGCTGTGGCGTGCGAAAGTGACCTACGATACTAGCAGCGGGCCGCGCATGGAGAGGTGCGGCCAACGATGAGTTTCTCAGCTGAGCACAATGGGGCGCGCAGCTGCTCGGTGCGGAGATTTAACAGTGGTGGATACCACAAGCAAATTATTCCTGTTGTATACATTTTTCTCATAAAATGGAATTCTGTGTCATTTCTGCTTAATTAATGCAGATAAAGCTGTAAAAACCTGGATAGTTGGTGGAAATATCTCACATATTTACTCAAACTGACACTGTAAAAAGTTTTGAAGATGAATGTGTATTAAATTCATATGTTTGCATCACGTATGATGGCATAAAAAGTGATTCAGTATAATGAACCGCTTGATGTTCACATTAAGGACGCTAGAGTATTTTTGCAGTGCGGAAAATTGTAAAAATGCAATAAATATGTGAAAAATCTAAAAATATTAAATGTACGAAAAATGCGAAACTAAACTCAGAATATTTCTCGTGCACAGTCGACCAAGTATACGTCTAACGTTCTTTGGAATGTGATCATTTTATTAATATAAATGTTGTGTTTATACAATTTGTGTTTCAGTTTTTGTTTGTAAGTTCCAAGTATAATATATTACAAAGGCAGAGGATAAATTTACTCGATTATGGAGTACAGTATTTGACATCAACGGAGAGATACATAAGATACACTGATGACAAGTTGTACAGTATTTTGACATAAACATTACTGGAGTATGAACCCAGAGAGAGGAAATTTACTGACAAGACAGTTTAGTATTTGAGATAAACGTTAAGAATGAAAGAGAGTAAACCATAAAAGCAACAACGTTTACCGATGAGGCTACAGTATTTGAATAAACTGGAAGCAGTCTTGATCGCATAAATTTTTTAATGTGGTGACCGGTTTCGATCTTATTATAAGATCTTTTTATAAGATCGAAACCGGTCACCACATTAAAAATTTATGCGATCAAGACTGCTTCCAGTTTATTTACAATAATTACAGATCGCTGTTTCCTATAATGACACCTATGTTCTTTAAAATGTTGTACACTATTTGACATAAACTTACGTGTGTGTGTGTGTGTGTGTGTGTGTGTGTGTGTGTGTGTGTTTTTGTGTGTGTGTGTGTGTGTGTGTGTATGTATGTGTGTGTGTGTGTGTGTGTGTGTGTGTGTGTGTGTGTGTATGCGAGCGTGCGCGCGCGCTGAATAGCACCAATTTACATAATTCAGGTGAAGAAGTTAACATAATCTTTTGGAAATACTGTAGTAGTGGCTAGCTGCTATTTTACTTTTTAATATAGACGAAATACAGGTGTAGAAACTTGTAAAACTACATAGTACGAGTGTAATAAAATATAACGCAAAAATACCGTTGTGGCATTGACTGTAATTTTTTTCCCGCCAGCGCTATATTGCACTGTGACTGGCTGTAAAATATTTCTCACCAGCGCCATCTCGCAATTTTTAAATTTTCCCTCATGCTGGGGGTTGTTTGAGGTAGGGGACCAAACAGCGAGGTCATCGGTCTCATCGGATTAGGGAAGGATGGGGAAGGAAGTCGGTCGTGCCTTTCAAAGGAACCATCCCAGCATTTGCCTAGAGCGATTTAGGGAAATCACGGAAAACCTAAATCAGGATGGCCGGACGCGGGATTGAACCGTCGTCCTCCCGAATGCGAGTCCAGTGTGCTACCACTGCGCCACCCCGCTCGGTTCCCCTCATGCATCACCACCTTTAATTTTTTTTAAATTTCCCACCATGCGCCATCTTCACTTTTTAAATCAATCCCCATCTCAAACTTTTAAATTTCCCGCTTTCCGCCAACTTGATAATGTTATGCAGTTAGTGCCATGGATGTCATGCGTGCACATATTAAGGTCATTGTTGATATGATGCATGACCCTGATGGTCATATGATGGGCACATGAGGACCCACCGAGCGAGTTGGCGCATTTGGAAGGACGACTATTCAAACCGCATGCGGCCATCCAGTTAGGTTTTCCGCGATTTCCTTAAGTCACTTCAGCAAATGCTGGGATGGTTCCTTTGCAAGGGTGCAGCCGAATTTCAACCCCATCCTTCACTAATCCGATGAGACCGATGACCTCGCTGTTTGGTCCCTCCTAATCAACCAAAGAACCATGATGACGTGAAAGGTGAATTGAAGGTCAGAGTGAACTGGAGAGTTCATTCCCACACTGCTGCCATCATACAATTAAAGATGAGCAACGTCAGAAGTTATGATAGTGAGTACTAATTAACAGCAGGTGCGTACATAGCATTACCTCTGTCCCTCTGTTGATTCGTGAGGAAGAGAGGTGCAGTTTAACAGAAAAGCAACCGTCTGTATTTGTAATTACACTTGCTACTTTAATAACTGTTTGCTTAATATCACTATTCCAAGAGCTGGAATTGCACGCCAGAATCTTTGTGGTATCGCATTTATTTCATTGAACAACGAGCGCCAAGGCAAAGTTTTACAATGGTATTTTCGGTTGTTGTAAGCATATGTGATACTTACACCTTAGACGGCGGTCTCTACGATCCTGATCGTCTGACCATTGTATGATGGGCCACAGCTGCATTGGGTACCTACATTACGCAAACAAAGGTATCCATAAAAGAGCCCTAATCTTATATGGTAATTGTAAAAAAATACCCCACATCCATAGTGATTATGAGTCAAGAGAAAATAAACCACCCTGCCGGCCCTATCAAGATGTCACACTGTGCAGTTTATGTGACGCTTCTTCCCAGAACGATGGCGTTTAAAAACGATTTTTAACTGCAATAGAGAAAGAGCCCGTACCACCGCGACGGCCAGACTAGTTGGACTGTTAGCTGAGCAGTGTTTAGCCGCGTATTAGCTGCCGGCATCAGAAGCCTGTGCAAGTTGCCCAGGAGATATGATATCATTGCGGTTCCCTGACGCATACGACTTTCAAGTGCAGGAGTGGAGGCGCAGTTGTTATAAAGTATGTTTCCTCTCATTTCATTTTCAACTTTTCATAAACGTCCCATGTACGTTGCCCAACGTGTGGTAAGGGCATAAGAAGCAAAGGCAAGACACCATACCTAATCAGAACATCAATGGAAGCACTCAAATATATTGAACAATATGTGGCTAAAGAGTTAAGGCTGTAACGAGAAAAAGTTTGCGATGTTTCTAGAAACAGACAATCGGCAGACACTGCTGCACGTTTTCAGCTGGTCAAACAACACAGAAGTGGTTCAAATGGCTCTAAGCACTATGGGACTTAACATCTGAGGTCATCAGTCCCCTAGACTTAGAACTACTTAAACCTAACCTAAGGACATCACACACATCCATGCCCGAGGCAGGATTCGAATTTGCGACCGTAGCAGCAGCGCGGTTCCGGACTGAAGCGCCTAGAACCACTCGGCCACAGCGGCCGGCTAAACAACACAGAAATTGGATATCAAGCTACTGGAAGGGTGTACTGCGGTACGTCGAGTCGTATTTTGTCAGTTTTCAAATGATGTCATTTTTCGAGTGCAGTGACAACTCAGAGATGCTTTCATACCCTTCTAGAGGTAGCTCAGACCACAGATAATTATGTCCTGTTTTGGGGGTCTTTTTCGTACCATAACTGAGCTCCAGTGATTGACGTTACAGTGAAAATGAACAATAATGTTTATTTCAACAGCCATCTTCAGTGGACTGGACGGATATGATCCTGGTCTGACGACCACTCATATATCCTAATGCACCTTGACAGGCCAGATAAGCATCTGATCTGAATCCCAGAGAAAATGTGTGGGACTATTTACAACATAAGGTGAACCGTAGCAGTAATCATCGCCGCAATTTGGTATATTTATTGGATCAAATCATGAATGAGTGGCTTGAGCCGGACATGGCACACCTGAAGAAACCTGAGGACTCGCTTCCTTCGACATCGAGGTCATTATCAATATCATGTGCAGGTGGATTAAGACAATGATGAGCAGACGAAAGGTGCAAGCTACTATGATGAATGGGAAACTGACATCAGCAGCACGAGAAGGGGTCTGCAAGCAGAAATTTGTCGCCATTAGAGCGGAACCAACTTGTGAATGAACCCATCGAAGAGTTACACTCTACGACAAGAAAAGGCGCACCATTGAGGAACTATCCGAATAGGACCAATCAGCAAAATTGGATGATTCCAAGAGAACGAACTTCACAAATGAGGCAAGTCAGTAACGCATTGGTCCACCTCCCGACCTTGTCCAAGCAATTACTCGGCTTCACCTTGATTGAGAGAGTCGTTGGATATCCTGCTTAGGAATATCGTGCTAAATTTTGTCCAACTGGCGCGCGGGATCGTCTGAAGCCCAAGATGGCTGGAGAGCCCTGCCCATTATACTCCAAACGCTCTCCATTGGGGAGAGATCCGGTGACACTGTTGGCCAAAGTAGGGTTTGACAAGCATGAAGACGAGCAGTAGAAACTCTCGCCGCATGCGAGCGGACGTTATCTTGATGAAATATAATCCGAGGATGGCTTGCCACGGAGAGCAGTAAAACGGGCAATAGAATACCGTCGACGTACCGTTGTGTTGTGAGGATGCCAGCGACGTTTCTACAGTAAGCACAGTAGTACTGTCTGTGGCGTCTCCAGTCACGACTTCGACCTGGAATCTCACTGACTGGAGTAGAACTGCGTCAGTGATGAGTCCTGCTTCGGACTGAGGCTCATTGACTACCGAACATGTGTCTCGAGACGCCCCAGTCAGCGCTGGGATACCAAACTGTCTGTCGCCCGCCATAAGACACGATAACGAGGAGTGGTGGTCTGGAGTGCCATTTCTTTTCTTAACAGAAGTTCTTTGGTTAACAACCGCGGCGCGCGGCGCCCTTACAGTACAACGGTTCGTCGGTAATATTCGACGCCGAAGCCAAGAGAGGCATCAAAGATGAACTGTAAAAAGATAAAATCTGGCTTTACGTACCTGAAGTGATAAGTGTATCGCAATCGAATTTGCACCACGTATACAGGTGAAGGGCAGGAACTTCACGGCCGATAGTGTTGTGAGTTAATAGTTTTATATGAAATGTTTTGGCTATATCTCACACTCGTCATAACCGCGCAGCGCGACAAACCAATTCGGTTGCTCAATCCATACTGCTGCTGATTGTTGGGTGCACATCACCAAGGCTAACTATATTTTCTTCAAGATAGCGAGCTTTTCAAAATAAATCCTACGTACTGATTTTTTTTTCGAACAGCAATATAAACTAAAACCTAACGATAGTGAATCAATGAACTGAGATATTCCTACTGCAATTGGATATGATACGAAAGACGCTTGATGGAATGATCTTTTGGCGGTTTACGTGAAATAAAAGTTAAATTTTTCTTTCATATTAAACAGTGCTACGGGTCAAAAATTAGCGAATCGAGGGCGACACGCGATCCGCTAGCCACTGGATGGGCACCACTGGGTTAAATTCTCGAAAAAAAAGCTGTGTACTTTCACTATTTCGACGCCAATATAGTGAATGTGGTAAATGTAGGTACGATGAGGAAAACGCCAGCTGACAATACAATAACTTGCAGCCGCTTCAATAAATGTTCCAAGTGAACAATTCGAAATCGGGAGAAGTGGAAGAACAAACCGCGATACCATTCAGGAGACATACTCTGGTTTACTGGTGGGTCGAAAACAGACGAGGGTGCTGGGGCACAGGTATGCAGAGTACAGCCTAGACTAGAAAGCTTAATCATTCTGGGAAAGCTGGCCACGGTATTGGTTCAAATGGCTCTAAGCACTAAGGGACTGAACATCTGAGGTCATCAGTCCCCTAGAACTTAGAACTACTAAACCTAACTAACCTAAGGACATCACACATACCCACGCCCGAGGCAGAATTCGAACCTGCGACCGTAACGGTCGCACGGTTCCAGACTGAAGCGTCTAGAACCGCTCGGCTACATCGGCCGGCTGGCAACGGTATTCCAGACAGGAAGATCTGCTATTAGAGTGTGCGCGGGGAAAAATATGCGTAGGTGCTACAAAAATCGTGGCATCTACATTCGTTCACACAGCAGAGCAGCTCTGAAATCTCTAACCGAACGTGCAACAAGATCAAAGATCGTTGCAGAATGCCGTGAAGCCCTTTTTGGGGCTAAGAGAAAGTATCAGAGTAAAGCTGCTGTGGCCCCTGCCTTCTCAGAAATTAATGGTAATGAACAAGCTGATAGTCTGGTCAGGACTCTGTGTGTGTTTGTGTGTGTATGCGCATATTCGAATAAGACGCCTGTGTGTGCGTGCACGCCTTCTCTCAGAGACGGTGAGGACGTGTATGTGTACGACGGCAAACAGAAGATAACGGAACGACAAGGCAGTGACATCCAGGGGCTGATAGGCTGGTCAAGAGAGCAGCATTTGTTGGGCCAGAAACTGTCCTAACCATTACTAACGTGGTGGTAAAATCAAAACTACATAGCTGGATCAGAATGCAGGATGCGGTATATTGGACCAACTGCAAAGTCCAGACACAAACATGGGAAGCTAATGATGAAGAAGTTATGTTCCAAGAGAATTTCTGTAATTGTAGCGTTGAACAAGAGACAGATGAAACTAATGGTAGGAGTAATAACTAGCTGCGAGAATTTAAGAAACACCTACACATGATAGGAGTAGAGAAGGGAAGTTAAAGTATCTGGTGCAGAGGATGAAACTGCACCACATTTAATCTTCAAGTGCGAAGCGCTGAAGGTCAAAAGACCCAGAATAGGTGCGTCATTAATTCCTGAAGAAATTGTATGTAACAAAGAACTAGTAAAAGGTCTCCTGCTACTTTTTAAAGGTAGCGGTTTTCTTTACTAGAGCCACAGGCAGACAAGCCGCACAATAAGCTCAGTTTTTACGTGGGCAATAGTGGGTTAGGGGCACTGTTATTTTTGTCTCCCTGCGCAAATGAAGTGATCAGTCGATAAGTGCTAGAAACAGGGTTACACTTTAGTAGAGCGGTGTCTCCTGGGAAAGAGGGGGGCGGGGCTAATTACTTGTCTAGTGTGTTTATGTTTCTTCTCTCAGCATCAAGGTTTCCCAGACAGTGTTCCACGGAAGACTGGTGTTCTGTGGGAAGTCTAAATCTACGTGATTACTCTGCTTTTCACAATAAAGTGCCTGGCAGAGGTTTCAATGAACCACCTTCAAGCTGTCTCTCTACCGTTCCACTCTCGAACGACACGCGGGAAAAACGAGTACTTAAATTTTTCTGTGCGAGCCCTGATTTTTCTTATTTTAATGTGATGATGATTTCTCCCTGTGTAGGTGGGTGCCAACAGCATTTTTTCGCAATCGGAGCAGAAAACTGATTGAAATTTCATGAGAAGATCCCGGAGCAACGAAAAACGCCTTTGTTTTAATGATTGCCATTCCAATTCACGTATCATGTCTGTGACACTATCTCCCCTATTTCGCGACAATAGAAAACGAGCTTCCCTTCTTTGTACTTTTTCGATGTCATTCGTCAGTCCCGCCTGACGCGGATCCCACACCGCACAGCAATACTCCAGAATAGGGCGGACAAGCGTAGTGTAAGCAGTCTCTTTGGTAGCCCTGTTGCACCATCTAAGTGTTCTGCCAATGAATCGCAGTCATAGGTTTGCTCTACTCACAATATTATCCATGTGATAGATCCAATTTAGGTTATTTGTAATTGTAATCCCTAAGTATTTTGTTGAATTTATAGCCTTCATATTTGTGTGACTTATCGCGTAATCAAAATTTAGTTGATTTCTTTTAGTACTCATGTGAATAACTTCACACTGTTCCTTATTCAGGGTCAGCTGACACTTTTCGCACCTTACAGATATCTTATCTAAATCATTTTGCAATTCGTTTTGATCATCTGATGACTTTACAAGACGGTAAATGACAGCATCATCTGCAAACAATCTAAAATGGCTACTCAGATTGTCTCCTATGTCGTTAATATACACTCCTGGAAATTGAAATAAGAACACCGTGAATTCATTGTCCCAGGAAGGGGAAACTTTATTGACACATTCCTGGGGTCAGATACATCACATGATCACACTGACAGAACCAGAGGCACATAGACACAGGCAACAGAGCATGCACAATGTCGGCACTAGTACAGTGTATATCCACCTTTCGCAGCAATGCAGGCTGCTATTCTCCCATGGAGACGATCGTAGAGATGCTGGATGTAGTCCTGTCGAACGGCCTGCCATGCCATTTCCACCTGGCGCCTCAGTTGGACCAGCGTTCGTGCTGGACGTGCAGACCGCGTGAGACGACGCTTCATCCAGTCCCAAACATGCTCAATGGGGGATAGATCCGGAGATCTTGCTGGCCAGGGTAGTTGACTTACAACTTCTAGAGCACGTTGGGTGGCACGGGATACATGCGGACGTGCATTATCCTGTTGGAACAGCAAGTTCCCTTGCCGGTCTAGGAATAGTAGAACGATGGGTTCGATGACGGTTTGGATGTACCGTGCACTATTCAGTGTCCCCTCGACGATCACCAGTGGTGTACGGCCAGTGTAGGAGATCGCTCCCCACACCATGATGCCGGGTGTTGGCCCTGTGTGCCTCGGTCGTATGCAGTCCTGATTGTGGCGCTCACCTGCACGGCGCCAAACACGCATACGACCATCATTGGCACCAAGACAGAAGCGACTCTCATCGCTGAAGACGACACGTCTCCATTCGTCCCTCCATTCACGCCTGTCGCGACACCACTGGAGGCGGGCTGCACGATGTTGGGGCGTGAGCGGAAGACGGCCTAACGGTGTGCGGGACCGTAGCCCAGCTTCATGGAGACAGTTGCAAATGGTCCTCGCCGATACCCCAGGAGCAACAGTGTCCCTAATTTGCTGGGAAGTGGCGGTGCGGTACCCTACGGCACTGCGTAGGATCCTACGGTCTTGGCGTGCATCCGTGCGTCGCTGCGGTCCGGTCCCAGGTCGACGGGCACGTGCACCTTCCGCCGACCACTGGCGACAACATCGATGTACTGTGGAGACCTCACGCCCCACGTGTTGAGCAATTCGGCGGTACGTCCACCCGGCCTCCCGCATGCCCACTATACGCCATCGCTCAAAGTCCGTCAACTGCACATACGGTTCACGTCCACGCTGTCGCGGCATGCTACCAGTGTTAAAGACTGCGATGGAGCTCCGTATGCCACGGCAAACTGGCTGACACTGACGGCGGCGGTGCACAAATGCTGCGCAGCTAGCGCCATTCGACGGCCAACACCGCGGTTCCTGGTGTGTCCGCTGTGCCGTGCGTGTGATCATTGCTTGTACAGCCCTCTCGCAGTGTCCGGAGCAAGTATGGTGGGTCTGACACACCGGTGTCAATGTGTTCTTTTTTCCATTTCCAGGAGTGTAGATCAGGAACAATAGAAGGCCTATACACTTCCTTGGGGAACGCCGGATATTACTTCTGTTTTACTAGATGACTTCCGTCTATTACTACGAACTGTGACCTTTCTGACAGGAAATCACGAAACCAGTCGCACAACTGAGGCGATACTCCGTAGGCACGCAGTTTGGTTAGAAGACGCTTGTGAGAAACGGTGTCGAAAGCCTTAAAAATATGGAATCAATTTGACATCCCCTGTCGATTGCACTTATTACTTCATTAGTGTAAAGAGCTAGTTGTGTTTCACAAGAACGATATTTTCTGAAACCGTGCTGACTATGTATCAATAAATCGTTTTCTTCGAGGTACTTCATAATGTTCGAATACAATATGTTCCAAAACCCTACTGCAAATCGACGTTAGTGAAATAGGCCTGTAATTCAGTGGATTACTCCTACATCCCTTTTTGGGTATTGGTGTGACTTGAGCAATTTTCCAGTTTTTAGGTACGGATCTTTCTGTGAGCAAGTGGTTGCATATAATTGCTAAATATGGAGCTAACTTCTAGCATACTCTGAGAGGAACCTGACTGGTGTACAATCTGGGTCGGAGGCCTTGCTTTTATTAAGTGATTTAAGCTGCTTCGTTATAGTGAATAAGCTATAAGCGCTCCGTGCAAAATTATTAATAACACAGCGTTTTTTTCGACATTTTGGCGATACCAATCGTTTTTTAACATTTTATTATGATTTCTGTGTTATTAGTTGTGATTTAAAATTGAAGTAATGACTTAGTTAAACAAGTTTTTCTCATTTTTTTTTAAATATTGTAAATCTTGAAACAAAAAGTGTTCTATCAAAGTATCAGGATTCTCAGTGTTCTGTCAGAGTACAAGTTTGGGACACCCTTCTCCTAGATTTCACTGCCTTGTTGTTCTGTTATCTTCCGTTCGCTGTCGTATACATACACGTCCTCACGGAATCTGAGATAACGCGGGCACGCACGCACAGGCGTTCTTATTCGAATATGCGCGTACACACACACACACACACACACACACACACACAGCCATACATACATACACGAGAAGACCGGATGAAACAGACTAAGTAAGAGAGATAGCGCATTGTAAAGGAGGCGAGCAGAGAGTGAACGATAGAGGAGGAGAGAGAGAGAGAGAGAAAGAGAGAGCAGAGTAGAGTAGGAAATGGGGAGAAAGAGAGGGAGTGGGGAGGGACGGAGAGGGAGAGGGAAAGGGCCTGCGTACCTCCGGCTCGCAGGCCACTGGTCGGAGCGCCGGTCCTATCCTGAAATCGGTGGCGCGGAACACCAATCTCACTGCCATTGTTCGACGCGGCCACCGACTCTGAGAGATGCGATTTAAAAGCGGGGCTGCCGGCAGCGTATTGCTGAATGGGGACAGCAGGGTGCGGGAAGCGAGGCAGCAGGTTTTCCCAATAATTATCGCGCCGGCGCGGCAAATCCTCCCCACCCTCCCTAACCTATCGCCCTCTGCGACCAACTGACGTTCCCTTGCCGCCGAAAACTGCAGACCGGCCACCGGACAACGACGCTTCTACGGTAAAGGCAATCACCACCTGGTCGAAATTCACAATTACGTGTAGTAGTTCAGTTGAAGGTGAATGGACTACCCAAAGAAAGGAAAAGTTGGAAAGAAAAACATAGGTAACTGCGAAGAAACCGTGGGTAACACAAGCAATACTTAAATTGATAGAGGAAAGAAGAAGGTGCAAAAATATTCAGGAAGTTCGGGAATGCAGAAATATAAGCCAGTTAGTGGTGAACTAAACGGGAAGTACAGGGAAGCTAAGGTGAAATAGCTGAAGGAAGAATGAGACGAAATCGAAAGAGAAATGATTGTCGTAAGTAGTGACTCAGCATTTAGAAAAGTCAAGACAACATTCGGTGAGATTAAAAGCAAGGGGGTAGCAGTAAGAGTACAATGGGAATTCTACTGTTAAATGCAAAGGAGAGAGTGCATAGGTGGGATGATTCCATTGAAGTCCTCTATGAGGGGAAAGACTTGTCTGATTACGTGAGAGGAGAAGAAACACAAGTCGAAATAGAAGAGATAGGAGATCCAGTATTAGAATAAGAATTTAACAGAGCTTTTAGAGACTTACAATCGAATAAGGCAGAAGGAATAGATAACACTCCACCAGAATTTCTAAACTCATTGGGGAAGTGGCAACAAAACGACTGCTCACGTTGGTGTGCAGAATGTATGAGTCTGGCGACATACCATCTCACTTTCGGAGAAACATCATTTACATTATTCCGAAGATTGCAAGAGCCGACAAGTGCGAGAATTATCGCGCGATCACCATAACAGCTCATGCACCCAAGTTGCTGATAAGAAAAATATATAGAAGAATGGAAAAGAAAATTGAGGATGTGTAAGATAACAAAAGTTTGGCTTTAGAAAAGGTAAAGGCACCAGAAAGGCAGTTCTGAAATTGAAGTTGATAGATTAAGACACGTTCGTAGGATTTGTAAACCCGCTAAAAGCGTTCGACAATGTAAAATGTTGCAGTATGTTCTAAATCCTAAGAAAACAGGGGTAAGCTACAGTAAAAACGGATAATGCACAATATGAACAAGAACGAAGGGCTAACAATAAGAGTGAAAGACGAAGAAAGAAGTACTAAGGTTAAAAAGGGTGTTCAACCTGTACATGGAAGACGCAATAACGTAAATAAAAGAAATATTCAAGGTGAAAAGATATCAGTGACAAGATTCGCTGATGACGCTGCTATTCTCAGTTAAAGTGAAGAAGAATTACAGGATCTGCTGAATGGGATGGACCAATGATTACAGAATACGGATGGAGAGCAAATCGAAGAAAGACTAAAGTAAAGAGAAATCGTAGAAACGGGAACAGTACAAAACTTATCATCAGCACCAGTGATAACGAATCAGATGAAGATGTAGATTTCTGCTACCTAGGCAGCAAGATATCTCATGATGGTCGGGGCAAGGAGGACATCAAAAGCAGAGCGGCAATGGCAAAAACGGCATTCCCAGCCAAGAGAAGTCTACTAGGGTCAAACACAAACGTTAATTTGAGGAAGAAATTTCCGAGAATGTACGTTTGGAGCACAAAAAGATGCATTGTGGGTAAACCAGAACGAAAGAGAATCGAAGCATTTGAGATTCTGTCCTAGGTGGACTGATTAGGTAAGGAATGAAGAGGTTCTCCGGAGAATCGAGGAGGAGAGATATATATGGGAAACACTAACAAGAAGAGGAGACAGAATGGTAGGACATCTGTTAAGACATCAGAAATAATATATAAGAAACTCTCAGCCTCGATTGCGGTACTGAAACCAACATTTACCTAGGTTTCCGCCCAAATAATTGAGCCTTCTTCAGAAGATATGCTTGAATCTACAATTTGACTAAGAGGGCATGGTCTATAAATAAAACTAAAACATCCTGAATAGCCGTAGTCACATTTTAAAAATGCGGTACATAAATATTAAGTCACCTGAGCTCTCTAGGCCCACCGCACGGCGTCCATGGAGACGACGCGCACGCCAGAGCTTAAGTCTTGGTGTTGGCTTAGTACTAATGTACTGCATAATTAAAATATGACTACGACTATTCAGGCTGTTTTAGTTTTATTTCTAGACCATGACCTCTTAGTCAAACTATAGATTCAGGTATATCTTCTGAAGAAGGCTCAGTTATTTCGGCTGAAGCCTAGGTAAAGGTTTGTTTCATTACCGCAACAGAGGCTGATAGTTTCTTATATATTTGATTATAACGATTACTGACTGTGCTGCAGTGTTGAAAGTACAAAGATTAGGAATAACGTCCATGGACCAGAGGGTAGTGGGTAAAAACTGTAGAAGACAGAGACCGTAATACATCCAGCAAATAACTGGGGACGCAGATTGCAAAAATGGCTCTAAGCACTAAGGGACTTCGCAGCTGAGGTCACCAGTCCCCTGGACTTAGAACTACTTAAACCTAACTAACCTAAGGACATCACAGACATCCATGCCCGAGGCAGCATTCGAACCTGCGATCGTAGCAGCTGCGTGGTTCCGGACTGAAGCGCCTAGAACCGCTCGGCCACCGCGGCCGGTGCAGATTGCAAGTGTTGCTCTGAGGTTGGAACAGGAGAGGAATTCGTGACGGGCCGCATCAAACCAGTCATAAGACTTATGACTGAGAAAGAAGTAAGTTAATTGATTTATTCAATTTATTCTCCACGGTTGTGCCCCGGGCTCGCAACGGAAATTATCGTTTTCTGTCGGAGTGACAGTGGCAAATGTATCATGAATAGGCAGCGGGAAACGGAATCTGCATTTATGTAAAGTCACGTAACACGAACGATTGCAAAAATAGTAGAATTTAAGACAGGAATGTGGACCTGTAAAGAATGAATATTGAAAAATCATTTCTAGTTGGTTCCTAAGGTAGAGAAAGAAAGTTCTCTCTCCTAACTTCATGACTCTAGAAACAATAGCTGTCGATTGCAATATCACCAGTATTTGTCCGAGTAAATATGAGAAATATGAGATGCGGTTAAGTTTTACAAAATCTTTTCTTATGGGCATTTACATCAGCAAACAACGTTCCCTCCAAATTTCATGTCTTTGGGCGATGATTTTTGTACTTCGCATCCCCGAAAAGGACTTTGAATCCCACTTCAGCCTCTCAGTAGTTGCGTTTCACAAAATCCTTTTTCAGTAGGAGTCTACGATAAATAGTAATGATTCCCAAAATATTTCGTGTTTCCAGGATCTTTACCTTCGCCTGGCCCTCGACTTGGAAAAAAAAAAAAAAAAAAAAAAAGCTCAGAGGCTACTCTTTTACTCCGTTAGTAAACGCCTGCATCAAAAATAGAGTATCTCCTTAAAATGTAATATTTCTAGCAGCAGTTGTTTCAGCTACGCATTATTATAACCCCTCCTTTTATACATGCAGATTGCGGCATGGCGTCTGCACTCGTAACACATCTTCATGTCCTTTTGACCGAGCGAGGTGGTGCAGTTAACACACTGGACTCGCATTCGGGAGGACGACGGTTAAAACACGCGTCCGACCATCCTGATTTAGGATTTCTGTGATTTCCCTAAATTGATTCAGGCAAATACCGGGATGGTTCCTTTGAAAGGGAACGACCGACTTTCGTCCACATCCGTCCCTGACCGGACGACACCGATGAAATCGCTGTTTGACCAACCAATCATGTCCTTTTGCGTGAGACTGTACAGTAGCTATCTCCCCCACAATCACCACCCTCCCTTTCCCACCCACAGTCACCATCGCTTTGGGCTTCTGGCGGAGCACAGCAACATGTTTGTGGTAAAGTCCTAGCCAATTGTTGCTGAACCGATTTCTTTGGGTAACACATACCACAGCATGAAACACAGCATCGACAAACAGTGGCGCGTTAGTTGGTCATGACAAATAGATAGTTGCTGCTAGGTTGTTGCATAACTTGGTAGTGTTTCTCTTTTGCTTGTTGCTATTCCGGTTTATTTGTAGTGCACTGATCCTATTTGAGTTTACATATTTTTATTTCGTCATTCGGAGACAGTGAGTGGAACTGTGAACATTAGAAAATGGTATGCCAATTGGAGAAATCGGAACACTTCTGACTTAATCTTCTGTTTGAGCTCAGTAGAGAGAGGCACCCAGAAACATTTTCACCATACACGGGGATAATTCCATTGGACAGTGCACGGCAAGAAAATGGTTTTCTCGTTTTAAGGTGGGTCGTTTTTCAGTGACTCTCCACGTTCAGAGAATATTTCAGCGTTTGAGGTAGAGCGCTTAAACGCAATAACGCACAAAGATCCATGTCAGTGTAGTCGATAACTGGCGAATGTGATGAACTGGCATCATTCCACCATCATGCGATATTTGCTTGCAGTGGGGAAGGTTCAAAAAGATGGGGTGTATGGGTACCGGATGCTCTCACCCAAAATCACAAAAATAGGCTGGTAGCCATATGTGCATCTCAGGTTGCTCGTCATCATTTGACTCTTGAACAATACTGCTCATTCCTATCGTTAACCGTTACTGGTGACAACAAAGTCTTTATGCTAGCATACGGAAAAGGATGAGATGGTTGATACCGAACAAAGCAGCGACTCCCCATACAAAGACCTGTGCGCATCCACAAAAGATAATTTTATACATCTAGTGAAGGAGCGACGGTGTGGTGTACTACGAATTGCTTCCCTGATGTGTAACAATCACTGATGACTTTATCAACAACTCAGATGTCTTGCAGTCGCAGTCAGTGAACAACAACCGAGAAGACTGCTTGAAGAGATGTTACTTCACGATAACGCCCACTGTTACGCTGACAAAAGCACTATACATGAGGTGGGTTGGGAAGTCATCTCGCACCCATCTTATTGACCTCACCTTGCGCCCTCAGATTTTCACCTTTCCCGCTTTCTGTCAAACAATCTTCAATGAACTTCCTTTCCGGATAAAAATGCTCTCAGAGCATGGCTCGATGTGTTTTTCGCCTCTAAACCACGTGATTCATGCACTAACGAAATCGAAAAGTTCTACATCTACGTGGATATTCTGCAAATCACATTCAAGTGCCTAGCAGAGGGTTCATTGAACCACCTTCACAATTCTCTATTATTCCAATCTCGTATAGCGCGCGGAAAGAACGAACACCTATATCTTTCAGTAGGAGCTCTGTTTCCCTTATTATATCGTGGTGATCGTTTCTCCCTATGCAGGTCAGTGTCAACAAAATATTTTCGCATTCGGAGGAGAAATTTGGTGATTGGAATTTCGTGAGAAGATTCCGTCGCAACGAAAAACGCCTTTCTTTTAATGATGTCCAGCCCAAATCCTGCATCATTTCTGTGACACTCTCTCTCGCCTATTTCGCGATAATACAAAACATGCTGCCCTTCTTTGAACTTTTTCGATGTATTCCGTCAGTCCTACCTGGTAAGGATCCCACACCCCGCAGCAGTATTCTAAAAGAGGACGGACAAGCGTAGAGTAGGCAGTCTTCTTAGTAGATCTGTTACATTTTGTAAGTGGCCTGCCAATAAAATGCAGTCTTTGGTTAGCCTCCCCCACAAAATTTTCTATATGTTCCTTCCAATTTAAGTTGTTCGTAATTGCAATACCTAAGTATTTAGTTGAATTTACGGCTTTTAGATTAGACTGATTTATCGTGTAACTGAAGTTTAACGAGTTCCTTTCAGCACTCATACGGATGACCTCACACTTTTCGTTATTTAGGGTCAACTGCCACTTTTTGCACCATTCAGATTTCTTTTCTAAATCGTTTTGCTGTTTGTTTTGATCTTCTGATGACTTTACTAGTCTATAAACAACGTCATCTGCAAAAAACCGAAGACGGCTGCTCAGATTGTCTCCCAAATCGTTTATGTAGATACGGAACAGCAAAGAGCCTATAACACTACCTTGGAGAACGCCAGAAATCACTTCTGTTTTTCTCGATGACTTTCCGTCAATGACTACGAACTGTGATCACAGGAAGTCATAAATGCTATCACATAACTGAGACGATATTCCATAAGCATGCAATTTCACTACGATCCGCTTGTGTGATACAGTGTCAAAAGCCTTCCCGAAATCCAGAAATACGGAATCGATCTGAAATCCCTTGTCAATAGCACTCAAGACTTCATGTGATAAAGAGCTAGTTGTGTTTCACAGGAACGATGTTTTCTAAACCCATGTTGACTGCGTATCAATAGACCGTTTTCTTCGAGGTAAGTTACACCAGCGTTGGAAGACAGTAATAACTGCAGTTGGTTGCCGATTATTTCGATATAGGGGAATGTATTAATGATAACTAAAGTCTCTGTTATGTGTATCCGTTGTGTTTATTAAACTTATGGAAAAACGCTACGAACTTACGCAACAAGCCAGAGCATTTTCATTCCTTTTGTGATGACATGTTACGCAGGTACTCTTATTTCACCGGAAATTTTTGTGTTAGCGGAAGACACAAATTTGAATTTTTGCCTGGAAGAAAGCGAAATACCGACGGTGGTAAAACCCAAGGAAAATATAAGCAATTTACAAGTTTTGCCAAAAATGTAGATCACTACTTTGTAACTTAAAGTCTCCCGTCTCGTTTTTGTTTGTGAAGAGTTGTATCAGAAACTACTGTACGGATTTTAATAAAGTTTTCACTAATACATAGACTGATTCAGAAGGGAGGTTTGTGTTTATAACTTATAAACATTTCGTGCGAATCGGCTAAACTATGATGACGTCTATCGATTAAGCCGTGCGTCCTGAGAAATTTTCTAGTTTACGCTGCTTAATCTTTGAAGACACTAACGAATTAAAGACGTTAGCTGCCACTGGGCATTGATTTACAACAAAGGAGCAAATTGAAAATTTGTGCCGGGCCAAAATTCGAACTTAGGTCTCGTGCTTACTAGGTAGAAGTGCAGATTCCAAAGCCATCCGGATATGGTGGTCACCACCATTGCACGGACTATCCTAGCACGCCTCCCGTAAGACCCAAATTCTTATCTTATACCACACAGTACTGATGTCGGCTCTTGCTTCTTAGCCTCTTTACTCGAGGCATCTCGCCGATTTCCGTAAGGGTTCGATCTTGGTGTGCGTCTACAATGAAGGGATCATTGGCCACCACCACCATAACTAGATGTCTGGTGTCTGTTCTTCCGGACATGCCCGAAATAACAGATATCAATTTGATTCTGAAGCCACTATGAATCAAAACGCATTGTCGTAAGTGCAGCATGATGCACAGATGCTGCCCCGCCCCTCCTCCAATTACGCCAACGGACGAGAATGTGACACACATACAGTGTTGCTGCCGAACAGTCCGGCAGATGGTCATGGGCTATGCATCGCGCTATTGAAGTAGCTATAACTTATATATTGATTACACTATGCAACAAATTTAATAATTTTTTAACGTGGTTTTCTGATCACTGATATAAAAAAAACATGTTCCGCCCCTACTTCACACTTTAAGTATCAACTTTCCTTTTTTTAATTTCTAAAGTAGCCTGTGCTCTTCCTCACGATTCAAGCTATCTCCATAACAGGTTTCATCGAAATTGTTTCAGTGGTTTAGTCCTGAAAACGTAACAGACAAATACACTTTCGCGTTTACAAAATTTTACATTACCACTTTTTTTTCCTGGTATCCGATTTTGACTAAATTAAGCCTGTCGTTGTCCAAAATACGTTCACGTTAGCTGTAAAAACCCCATGACAGTTCGTCCAGTAGCCTTTGTGATAAATGTGTTCAGTTAGACAAACAAAGAGACACGGCAGTTTTAGATAAAACTTTAAGCCAATATCTCTTTTTTCGTGGCCCAGTTTTGATTAAATAAGCAATAAGGTGCTTAAAACATCTATGTACGCCTGTGCTGTGATAGTGCCACGCAAAACAACAACGAGAGCAAGCCCCCTCCATGAAAAACTCGACTACACCATAACACCACCGCCTCCGGATTTTACTGTTGGCACTACATACGAAGCAGATAACGTTCACCGGGCATTCGCCATACCCACACCCTGCCATCGAATCACCACATTGTGTACCGTGATTCGTCACTCCACACAACGTTTTTTCCACTGTTCAATCGTCCAATGTTTATGCTCCTTACACCAAGTGAGGCGTCGTTTGGCGTTTCCGGCGTGATGTGTGGGTTATGAGCAGCCGCTCGACCATGAAGTTCAAGTTTTCTCACCTCCCACCAAACTGCCATAGTACTTGCAGTGGGTCCTTATGCAGTTTGCAATTCCTGTATGATGATCTGGATAGATGTCTGCCTATTACACATTACGACCCTCTTCAACTGTCGGCGGTCTCTGCCAGTCAACAGATGAGGTCGGCGTCTACGCTTTTGTGTTGTACGTGTCCCTTCACGTTTCCACTTCACTATCACATCGGAAACAGTGGACCTAGGGATGTTTAGGAGTGTGGAAATCTCGCGTACAGACGTATGACACAAGTGACACCCAATCACCCGACCACGTTCGAAATCCGTGAGTTCTACGGAGCGCCCCATTCTGCTCTCTCACGATGTGTAATGACTACTGAGGTCGCTGATATGGAGTACCTGGTAGTAGTTAGCAGCACAATGCACCTAATATGGAAAAGTATGTTTTTAGGGGTGTCCGGATACTTTTGATAACATAGTGTACATCTCATGCTATTGCCATAACGTATTTTTGTATCCGTTGAAAATGGCGAAACTCGAAACGCATAAGGCTTAATAAGTGACTAAATACTGTTGTCGAGACATATAAAAGTCTCTGATACTGTACTCGTGTTACAGTTGTAAACAGCTACGACTGCAGAAAAAGCGACACTTTCTGCACCACATCTCCTCTTAAATTAGCAGGTTTTTTCGTGCATTATAAATTACAAATGGCAAGGACGTTGCCCTTAACAAACCGAATTTATAAAGTAAAGCTTAATATACGACGATACTTTGGTTATTTGCAGCTTCTGATATCACTGTTCAAACTTAAAACCTTTTAATATCATTTTTTGAATACTTGCGAGAGCTCTGCCACATTAGGAATTTTATTGTTCAAACTGAATTTTCATGGGTTAATATTTAATTACTTTTGGGTATATTTCAATGTAAACAATTAACAGAAATTAAACTTCCTGACAGATTAAATCTGTGTGCCGGACGGAGACTCGAACTCGGGACCTTTGCCGTTCGCGGACAAGTGCTCTACCATCTGAGCTACCCAAGCACGACTCACGCCCCCTTCTCACAGCTTCAATTATGCCAGTATCCCGTCTCCTACCTTCCAAACTTTACAGAAGCTCTCCTGCGAACCATGCAGAACTAGCACTCCTGAAAGAAAGGATATTGCGGAGACATGGCTTAGCCACAGCCTGGGGGATGTTTCCAGAATGATATTTTCACTCTGCAGCGGAGTGTGCGCTGATTTCATATCAGTGCACACTCCGCTGCAGAGTGAATATATCATTCTGGAATGATCAGAAAGTTTCCTGAATATCGGTATCTTAATTTTTTAAGGTGAGACAGGCCTCCATCCTGTTCCTATCGGATCGTACAATAGGTATGCTCCTCCGTGTAAAATCACCCTGGCTCCAAACTGGGCTACAGCCAGCAGTGCTCCGCACTGTTATAATCTTTTATTTTCGGATGACCACTCCGTCCAGAGGATTGCTATGCATCTGAACAGCCATCAGGCGATTCTATCCGATCCACCTGATCACGTTATCGTGTTATTAAAGTCTCACCACCTACTTACATCTTAACTGACGACCGCACTGTTCTTTAAAAGTGAAAGACACTTTGCGCAATCAGTCAAAAATCTCCTAATAGCAATTTATAATGAAATAATCAGTATTCAATATATACTGATGGAAATGGAAAGTTGTTTTACCAACCAAGAAAAGGTACCAGGAAGCTAATCCCCTACTACAGAAAACTGCTTAAAAAGTAGCTGGCTTACACGCTAGCAACTGTTGTGCTCACAGGGCAAGTAGACCTAAAACATAATTAGCCGTTTATACAGGGTGAGGCAGTGAAACGGCACGATTTCGATAGTGGTTGTCGGGCGCGGAGGGGGGTTGCGAGAGTGGGGGAAGTGACCTTGGGCGTCTAGAGTGGTGGAAGTTTCAGTAGCCATGGAGCGTTGGTCGAGTGCGCAATGTGCATATGCCGTAAAGGCATATTACAAAAACGCGGATAGTGTGGTTGGTGCTCAACGCGCCTTTCGTCGTGAATTCAACCTGCCGCCACGGGCTCCCGTGCCATCAAGGAAAGCCATTCTCCTTTGGGTTAAAACCTTTGAAGCTACTGCTAGCACAACAAAGAAAAGAGGCGGCAGCACAAAAACAATCCGGACACCCGAGAACATTAATCGTGTGCGCGAAGCGTTGGGACGAAATCCGCGAAAATCCGCGAGACGGCACAGCGCAGAACTTGGTCTCAGCAATCGATCAGTAAGACGGATTTTGAAGAGTGACCTTCACTATCATCCATACAAAATTCAGGTAGTGCAAGCCCTTAAACCTAATGACTACAATAACCGTATACGCTTTTGCCAGTCAATGCTTAACGTTATTGAACGAAATGAAGAAAGAGTGCATGACTTATGGATGAGTGATGAAGCCCACTTTCATCTTAGTGGGTACGTAAATAAGCAAAACTTCAGATATTGGTCCTCAGATAACCCGCACGAACTTCATGAAAAACCTCTCCATTCTGAAAAAGTAACAGTCTGGTGCGCAATGTCATCTCGTGGAATCGTGGGGCCCTATTTTTTTGAAGATGAAGATGACAACACAGTGACGGTAAACTCTGGACGTTATGCTGACATGTTGACCATTTTTGGTCTGCCTGGAATTGATCGACATGATCCAGATGCTGAAACACTCTTCCAGCAAGATGGTGCAACAAGCCATACTGCTAATGTCTCAATGGAATTGCTCAGACTTGCATTTCCACGACGCCTAATCAGCAGGAATGGCGATTTCCCCTGGCCTGCCCGTTCACCAGATTTGACGGCACCAGACTTTTTTCTTTGGGGCTACCTCAAGTGCAAAGTCTTCCAGGAAAATCCACCAAGAACAAAAGAAGACCTGAAGGAGCGAATTCGACAGGAAATTAACAACATTCCAGTACAGATGCTACGAAACGTCATGGGACAATTTCATCTCAGGCTTAGACAATGTGTGCAAAACCAAGGACGACACCTCACTGACACCATATTTAAAAAATGATTGTTTTTAAGTTAAATCTTTAATTTCCACTCTTGTACTTGAGATCCATGCTCAACTATTATGATTTTACTTGTAAATAAATCTTTGGTGGTTTTACAAAATCGTGCCGTTTCACTGCCTCACCCTGTATTACACAAGATATAATTAAATACTAAGCTCTGAGTGATGAATGATGCGTGGCTCGTATTTATTCCTAAAACCAGTCTACCCTAACAGAGTGCAAGACAACTACAGGAGGTAGACAAAAATATGGAAACACCAAAAGCACAACACATTACCTTGCCTAGCACGGCGTAGGAAATCAGCCGACATTCAAGACAGTTTTCACTCGTCTCGGAATGGATCAATGCAGGTTTTGAAGGCAATCTTATACCATTCTCGCTACAAAATATTAGCGAGTGAGCCGTGCGTGGCTCGTGTCCGTGCCGTATCTCATTTTACATCCTGTTTTTACTGTACTACCATCTTGTCATGTTAATTTCAATTACTGGTGTCACCTAATTGTCGCCTTGCTTGCCCGTGAGCGGCAGCAGCGGCGCTTATCAATATAAGCCCTGGCGTATTATCTTTGCTGACTGCTATTACTTCTCAGTTGTCGTGTGTTGGGAGTTAGTTCGGATCTGCCAGTGAGTTGGAAGGCGCTAGCAGTGCATTTCGGACCTGGCAGTGTTTGACTTAGGACGCGGTAGAAGTTCAGTCGGGGGCGCGGCTGCAGTGACGTCTGGACAGTCATGAATCGCCCGACTGTTGCCGATACACATCACTTGAGTGTGGACCACCTTGGTTAGTCGTCGGCCGGTCGTCTGGTCGGGCGACGTGTATTTTGGCCGGCGATCGCTTATGGGTTGACTGTGTGTGCTGACTCGTGATTCGTCCTTGTTATTGCACAGTCGCTGCCGTTAGTATTGTCTAGTCCTTCATGCAAGTGTTCGAGAAACTGTGTGTAGCTTGTGATGCCGACTCCTCAGTTATTTTAGTGGTCTCCGTGCTGATGTGTGGCAGTCGGTCGGTTGGCATGGAACAGCGAGGAAATCTCCGTGGGGCATAGTTTGGCCGGGCCATCTGGCAGTCTCTACGCGTTGTCGGAGTGTGTGAAGCTGTTCCCAATGCTATGAGGTCCGTGGCTTACCGACCGTGGACACGAAAGTTGACTTTGGATTTAATTTATCAGCAAGTCAAGACTGTTCACATTGTGCCGTTTGGTTCTCGTTGTTGGCTGTTGGGACATTCCCGCGAGCAACAACGTGTGTGTTCGAATGGGCGAAGGTTTAGCCACCGTCTGGTGGAGTCTAACTGTATTTGGTTATTTGCAATTGAAGCGCACCAGCGGAATTTTCTGCGTAATGGCCGATAACGTTGCGGTTACCTTCCCTGGCCGTTGACTTAAATTTAGGCAGTGTCCTTTCCTCTCCGTGTTATCGCTGTCCAGCACGGTGTGTAGTTCGACAGTTTAATGTTTGCTTGGTTGTGGCCGTCCATGCCTTCTACGTTTGCATTGAACTCCCGGTTGTGTGCTGGTAGAGTGCAGCGCAAGTTACCTTGTCGGTGGTTCCGTTGACTGTCTGTTGGTTGGGTTGTCGTCGGTTCGAGAATGGTTCGGCCGACTGCCTGTCTCACTTAAGTGAACGTCAGTATTTTAAGTGCTGGCTAACCCCCCAAAACTTCTGAGCACCGTCAGCTGCACTGCCTTTTCTTATTTTCTGTTCTGTGATTTTGTATGGCTCATAGCCGATGGTTTTGAATTAAAGTTGAATTGTTTTTAGTCGTGTTTTAAGTCATGGGCCTTCAGCCGTTTTAAAATTGAAGTTTCTTGCTCGTCAAGTGTTAGATTGTTTGGGGCCTTCAGCCTAATTTCAGATAAGGCTTTATTGTTTATTTTACCTTGAGTTTTAAGTCATGGGATCTTCAGTCGTTTTAAATTAAGGATCTTTGTCTTTCGAACATCAGACTGTTTGGGACCTTCAGCCTAATTGAAGATAAGGCCTTCTGCCTTGTGTTTTTTTATTTAATTTCACCTTGACTCTTAAATCATCGACCTTCAGCCGTCTTTAAATTACGGTTGTTGCTTTTCAAGTGTTGGATTTTTGGGCCTTTAGCCAAATTATAGAACTTACTTAATGTGGGCCTTCTGCCTTCTAAATATTCTTTTTGGCGTCTGAATTTTGAATTAATGGCTTTTAGCCGTTTTTTTTTAATTAAAGTGGTTGTGCCCTTAAATAATAAGATAGTGTCGCATATTCAGCCGATAATTAAGTTCAAGAATTTGTGCTGTTATGTTTGGTCAAATAAATAAAGTTATATCTTTCGAGTGTAACTGACAGTCGCTCATTTTGGCTCCTTTCCACAATTCCGGCTACCTGTCCTGTCCTGCTGGTTTAGCAGGGCGTTTCAGAGAGTTCAGTTACCGATGAGGGCGGTGGATAGCTCGTGACTGTGGTGCCCAGGTGAGATGCGGAAGTTCATCCTTGTACTCACAAAATCAATCCTGGACGGTGTGCGCCGTTTTCAACAGCGGCGCTATAGCCTTGGAAAACAGCATCGCTCTTGAGGAACAAACACTGCGCCATGGGATGGATGGACTTAGTAAGCCAAAACGGTCACGTAATCCTTGGCAGAGTAACCGTGCGGCCCATGGAATGCCACGATATGGCTGCCGAAATCAACACAAAAAACTCTCCAAGTTTCGCTATTGGGACGTTAACTAGGCCACAAGTTGGAAACAGTGTGAAAATGGACTCATCTGACCAAATGACTTTCTTCCATTGTCCCATAGCCCAGATGTTATGGCTTCAGTACCACTCTTCCCTGTTACGGGCATTTGCCTCATTGTTGAGCGGTTTCCAACTCGTCCTGCATTTCCCCACTTATGGAGCTCACTTCGTATTGTTTTGGTGCTGACAGGGTTCCCGAGTGCGATATTCAATTACGCAGTGATATTTGCAGCTGTTACTTATTTTTCTTCACAATCCTCTTCAACGACCGTCTCTCATGATCACTCAACACACACTTCCGTCATTGTTGTGACTTAGCGGCTGATGTTTTTCCGCTTTACCTGTATGCGGCGCAAATCTTCTGTACAGTGGCTCTTGAAACATCAAACAATTCGGCTAACTTGTTTAGTGAGGCGCCCACCACACGAGCATCAACAATCGTCGACATTCGGATTCACTTAGCTCCGACATAATGCAGTCGCAGATATACAGAACACTGTGCTGAACACGACTGACATTTGCAACGTACTGAAGACGTTGCAAAGGTGCCGTTAATGGTCGAATATAACAGCGCAATGAGCCGGCTTGGCTATCATCTGTATTTACGTTCAGCCATGTACTTCTCACGATGTTTCCGCATTTTTGTCCAACCCTTGTATCTAATCTACAGAAGTTCGGCCTGGACTGCTGTATGTAAAAGTTTTGAGTACTGGATCTGAATACTGAGTAGCACAAAGACACTCGGTGTTTACTGTCCGACGATTACTCATTATCAGCGGCTGACTGTAAAGGCTACAGCTGTTTTGCTCGCGTGTCAAGTCATTTCTGGAAACCCAGAATCTACTCTGCAGGAATCAACATGGATTCCGGAAACAGCGATCGTGTGAGACACAACTCGCTTTATTTGTTCATGAGACCCAGAAAATACTAGATACAGGCTCCCACGTAGATGCCATTTTCCTTGACTTCCAGAAGGCGTTCGATACAATTCCGCACTGTCGCCTGATAAACAAAGTAAGAACCTACGGAATATCAGACCAGCTGTGTGGCTGGATTGAAAAGTTTTTAGGAAACAGAACACAGCATGTTGTTCTCAATGGAGAGACGTCTACAGACGTTAAAGTAACCTCTGGCGAGCCACAGGGGAGTGTTATGGGACCATTGCTTCTCACAATATATATATAAATGACCGGAAACAGAAACACAGCGAGCGAATGAGGGAAGTTTGGGCAGCAAGGAAGGCAGCAAAAGGAACTGGCCATGTAGTTTAGTCCAAATGCGCTCTTTAAGGGCAAAACACCAATAATAATAATAATAATAATAATAATAATAGTAAATGACCTAGTAGTGTCGGAAGTTCCATGCGGATTTCCGCAGATGATGCTGTAGTATACAGAGACGTTGCAGCATTAGAAAATTGCAGCGAATTGCAGGAAGATCTGCAGCGAATCGGCACTTGGTGCAGGGAGTGGCAACTGACCCTTAACACAGACAAATGTAATTTATTGCGAATACATAGAAAGAAGGATCCTTTATTGTATGATTATATGATAGCAGAAAAAACGCTGGTAGCAGTTACTTCTGTAAAATATCTGGGAGTATGCGTGCGGAACGATTTGAAGTGGAATGGTCATATAAAATTAATTGTTGGTAAGGCGGGTGCCAGGTTGAGATTCATTGGGAGAGTCCTTAGGAAACGTAGTCCATCATCATAGGAGGTGGCTTACAAAACGCTCGTTCGACCTATACTTGAGTTTTGCTCAGCAGTGTAGGATACGCACCAGTCGGCTTGGCAGAGGAGATAGAGAAGATCCAAAGAAGAGCGGCGCGTTTCGTCATGGGGTTATTTGGTAAGCGTGACAGCGTTACGGAGATGTTTAGCAAACTGAAGTGGCAGACTCTGCAAGAGAGGTGCTCTGCATCGCGGTATAGCTTGCTGTCCAGGTTTCGAGAGGGTGCGTTTCTGGATGAGGTATCGAATATATTGCTTCCTCCTACTTATAACTCCCGAGGAGATCACGAATGTAAAATTAGAGAGATTCGAGCGCGCACGGAGGCTTTCTGGCAGTCGTTCTTCCCGCGAATCATACGCGACGAGAACAGGAAAGGGAGGTAATGACAGTGGCTCGTAAAGTGCCCTCTGCCACACACCGTTGTGTGGCTTGCAGAGTATAAATGTAGATGTAGATGATTTGTGTTGGGTGGGCCTGTAGGCAACTGTTGCCGGACTAGAGTATGACAGGAACTGCAACTGCGCAATTTATCTGCGAAGTTCGGCAGGAAATCCATCTGCGATCTTTGTGGCGCATGCACAAAGTAGTTTCAGCGCCCTTTGTGGCGGCTGACACGACTACCGGCGTATGGAGAGAATGTCCCGTGATGGAAGCTTAAATTGGCTCCCGCTTATGGGCGCCCATCTGTGTGCGAGAGACTGGAAATGAATGGCGCCAGGCGTAGAGACTGCCCGGATGGTGGCGGCCACCAACACTGTCGCTGTTGACTGTGTGGCTTCGTACACTGCAAAAGGGTCACTGAACTCCCTGGGCTAGCAGGACAGAGCGTTGAGGTTGAATTTGTGGAAAGGAGCCAAAATAAGTTACTGCCAGTTGCACTCAACATATAAACTTTATTCGTAAAACACATAATCACACAAGCAAGAATAAAAAAACTCTCAATGTTTTAACGAAAGACCTCCTTTGATTTAATTTAGATCGGCTGAAGGCCACATCGAAAACCCTAGGCACAAAGCCTAAGCAAGGAATTGAGGTACAGGAATTCTTCTGGAGGTTTCACTTCTTTAGAAGAAATTTTTATCTTCAATATTAATAGGTTGAAAGCCTTAGCTTAAATTTTTCCCGTAGAACTCGGCTGAAGGCCACATATTAATCAAGAACACGTTCGAAAATGGCGCTGAGCATTATGGGACTTAACTTCTGAGGTCATCAGTCCCCTAGAACTACTTAAACCTAACTAACCTAAGGACGCCACACACATTCATGCCCGAGGCAGGATTCGAACCTGCGACCATAGCGGTCGCGCGGTTCCAGACTGTAGCGCCTAGAATCAAGAACAGGGTTACGGCTTAAGGCCGAGACAAGATTTTCAATATTTAATCTAAATAGGCTGAAAATTCGGCTGAAGGCCACATATCAAGAAAACAATTCAACGGCTTAAGGCCTAGGAAGAAGAGATTTCGATTTGGAAAGACTGAAGCCCTTATCTTAAAATATTTCGTGTAAAACTAGGCTGAAGGCCTCATACCAAAGAATAACAATCATATGACTTAAGGGTAAGAAAAGAATTTTGAATTTTTAATTTAAGAGAGATTAAAACTCGGCTGAAGCCCACACACCATGCAGAAAAATGCTTCGCATAAAACTCGGCTGAAGGCCACATACGAAACCCAAACAATCTCACGGCTTAAAGCCCAGACAAAGAAATTTCCAATTTTTAATTTCAGCTTGAACATTCGGCTGAAGGCCACATACAAACTAGAAATTATTTCTTACAGCTTAAGGCCTAGACAAAATTTTTCATCTTTTGATTTGCAAAGGCTGAAAACTCGGCTGAAGGCCACATACCAAACAAGAAACTTTTTTTTTTTGCGGCTTAAGGCCTTGCAATTTTAATAAGCTAAAACTCGGCTGAAAGCCACACAGAGTACTTAAGACTAAAATCGAAATCTCTATGCAAAACAGAAAGAGGTTCCAAGGATCGGCCTGGGAACGTAACACTAACGCACGTTTAGGTGAAACAGGCAGCCAGACCGACAACCTCTTAATCGGAAGGCAACCCAATCGAAAGCCAGCCGACGAACCAACCAACAAAATCAGTCTGCTCCACCCGACTAGCAAAACGACAACAAGATGTCAATAGCACAACGTTCTGGGAACTGGTACCCAATCCAGCCAAGTCAGAATAAACGCCCAAAACTACCAACAACACCTCAGCTGTCGAACTACACGCCGTGCTGGACAGCATCAACACGACCAGCAAAATAGGCTGTCAAAAACTACGTCAACGGCCAGGGCAGGTAATCGGAACGTCAAAGGCCACAAGGCAGAAGATACTAATGGTACACTTCATTAAAGAATTAAGTTAAATACCACACAGGAAGACGGCTGCAATTCTAGCGGACTTCAATGCACACACGTTTTTGCTCACGGGAATCTCCCAGAAAGCGACAACCAGTATCAAACTAGAGGGGGTGATAGCAGTTGAGGCTTGATAGTAGGTTAAGTGAGCACTCAACTTTAGTGTTCAGGATCGGTGGGCGACGAACTTCGTAACCCTCGGAAGAAGCGCCTCAGAACTTCAACCGCGTGTGCACGCCGCTAGCGCTCCGTCCTGACTACGCGCCATGGAGACTTCCTCGCTGCTCTGCGCCAACCGACCGACTGCCACACACGAAAACGGTCAAACGACCAAATAGACGTCGGCTGATGGGACGACCGACCGAACGGCCACCGAACGGTCGTTCCTGCTCCAGTCGACTTCTGTTGGACAGTTCAAGTGTGTCGCCAGCGGTCGGCGAGCCCTGGCTGTCCGCACCCCACCGGCGCTCCGTCCCTGACTTCACTGCTCCTGCGTCCGGATTGAACTCTAGACACACGACGACCCAGAAATACCATCGGTCGCCCCAGAGATGGTCAAGATGGTCAGAGATGGTCACTTATCGATAAGCGCTACTGCTGCCACTCACGGCAGGTAAAGCAAGAAGTTAGTGACGCCAGTTAATGGAATAAGAAAACGTGGCAGCAGTACCATAAGAGAATATGACAAATAATAAACGGCATGAACACGATCCGAGCACGGGTCAGTTACATCGCCTACATCTTGTCCGAACGTCATCAAATTTATACTCCGGTACCTTTCTGCGTGGAGGATATGTTGACCACAATTTCATCTTTACTCGAGCTTCTCTCCAATACCGAAACAGCCATTCTTATGAACGAAGAACCTTGTGAGCGGATTGCGGCTATGTGGTGTGTCTAAATTCACTGGAATTTTTCAGGTGGAGATGTCACGGAGAATGTGAACGTGCATCTTGTCACCATCTCTCAGGCTTTGAGAAAGGTCGGACCATTGGAAGGAAGAAGATGGTAACATCGTAGCGACAGATAGCACAGTCAGATGGCTGTAGCTGAACGAGTGCATAACGAGTGATGGTGAGACGAGCTCAAGACAGCAGTATGGCAAGAAGACTGGGCACTCGTCCTTCCTAAAAGATTATACTTTCTACATGACTATACAAGTCTTCGACTGTCTCTAATGAACAGAAAAACGACAACAGTTCACATACTGACAGAGTTTAAAGGTGAAGTGTTACCACGAACCGTCGGAAACAGATTACTAGGAGATGGGTTAAGATCTCCAGTTTCCGAGCTTCGTTTACCGCTGACATCAACCCACAGACATGGGAGGTGTAGAGCGAGAATGAACTGGAATACTGAACGGGAAGTTTTGGTGATACGTGATGACTTTTGCTTCTCTTTGCAACGGTCAGATCGATGCCAATGTGTAGGTAAATGTCCCTGTCAAAGGTCACACGACCCATCAGTTCTCGAGATCCATATACCCTCCATCGGCTAGAATCATGGTGTGGTGAACTACCGAATGCGAAAACTTATTTGGTAGTTTCTGAATGGCTTTCTAAAGTATTCAGTGATGAGTCTTATTCCTGTTTCTGGCAATCAAATTGTCGGAAAACTACCTTGTCAAAACTGACATGAAACAGCAATTCTCGAGACCCATACTTCTCCACCACCTGCAATCATACATCTATCTACATCTACATCTATACTCCGCGAGCCACCTTACGGTGTGTGGCGGAGGGTACTTATTGTACCACTATCTGATCCCCCCTTCCCTGTTCCATTCACGAATTGTGCGTGGGAAGAACGACTGCTTGTAAGTCTCCGTATTTGCTCTAATTTCTCGGATCTTTTCGTTGTGATCATTACGCGAGATATATGTGGGCGGTAGTAACATGTTGCCCATCTCTTCCCGGAATGTGCTCTCTCGTAATTTCGATAATAAACTTCTCCGTATTGCGTAACGCCTTTCTTGAAGTGTCCGCCACTGGAGCTTGTTCAGCATCTCCGTAACGCTCTCGCGCTGACTAAATGTCCCCATGACGAATCGCGCTGCTTTTCGCTGGATCATGTCTATCTCTTCTATTAATCCAACCTGGTAAGGGTCCCATACTGATGAGCAATACTCAAGAATCGGACGAACAAGCGTTTTGTAAGCTACTTCTTTCGTCGATGAGTCACATTTTCTTAGAATTCTTCCTATGAATCTCAACCTGGCGCCTGCTTTTCCCACTATTTGTTTTATGTGATCATTCCACTTCAGATCGCTCCGGATAGTAACTCCTAAGTATTTTACGGTCGTTGCCGCTTCCAATGATTTACCACCTATGGCATAATCGTACTGGAATGGATTTCTGCCCCTATGTATGCGCATTATATTACATTTATCTACGTTTAGGGAAAGCTGCCAGCTGTCGCACCATGCATTAATCCTCTGCAGGTCCTCCTGGAGTACGTACGAGTCTTCTGATGTTGCTACTTTCTTGTAGACAACCGTGTCATCTGCAAATAGCCTCACGGAGCTACCGATGTTGTCAACTAAGTCATTTATGTATATTGTAAACAATAAAGGTCCTATCACGCTTCCCTGCGGTACTCCCGAAATTACCTCTACATCTGCAGATTTTGAACCGTTAAGAATGACATGTTGTGTTCTTTCTTCTAGGAAATCCTGAATCCAATCACAAACCTGGTCCGATATTCCGTAAGCTCGTATTTTTTTCACTAAACGTAAGTGCGGAAGCTTTTAGAAATTACAGCACAGCTGATTTGGAAACTGCTGAAGGGAGACTGAATGCTCACCAATTTGTGGCAGTAGTAGCAAGGCCTGTTGCCATACCCTTCACGATTAAGGTATCAAATGGCATACTCCAACAGGGTAATACAAGACCCAACACTGCAACTCACATCTCAAACATATTGAGGTATCTAGCGATTCTCGACTGGCCTGCTCATTCCCCTGATTTATCACTCATGCAGCGTGTCTCAGACACCACGGGAAGATGTACCCTTACACAGCAATCACTAATCTTCCTGAATTGACACAGTATTTCTTTCAGGCAAGACAACAAATTCCTCATCATGTTTCTTTCTATCACAACGAATACAACAGTGGCGTTACACAACATACTGATCTTGATGATGAAAATAATTTTAATCACTTCTGAAACGTGGCTGGCTTACATTTATGCCATTTGTTCGTCGGCATTTTGTAGCAATCAAGTGGCGTCTTATTTCTCCCTGAGTTACTACCATAACGAGTTGTTGACTTGCCTCTGTCAGTGGCAGCAGCAGCGCTTATCGATACTAGTACTGCTGTACCATCTTTGGTGTGACCGCTATATTTCCGTGTGGTGGTGTGTGTGGCAGTCGGTCGGTTGGGACAGAGCAGCGAGGAAGTCTCTGTGGGGCGGAGTCAGGCCGGGACCGCTGGCAGCGTGCACACGCGGTCGGATTGTGAGGCACTAGCTGCGAGAGCTACAAAGTTCGCTGCCCACCGAACCTGGACACTGAAGTTTAGTGATCAGTTAACCTGTTATGAAACCTCAACCGCTGTGACATCTCTTCGTTCACTGCCGGCGAAATTTTGCAGCCTTCCTGTATGGTCTTTAACTATTAAATTGGTTGTTACTTATCAGTGAAGTGCACCAGCGGTATTTTCTGCCTGATGGCCATTAACGCCCCAGTTATTTGCCTGGTCGTTAGCGTAGTTTTCCGGCGGTGTGTTTTTCCTCGGCGTGTTGATGCTGTCTGGCATGGCGTGTAGTTCGACAGCCTTTTAGTTGTCTGTTCATACTTTTTGCTTAAGAGTGGTTATTGTGCTTTGGCTGTTTTCAGATGCCAATTTTGAAGATGTAGTGCTGCTGGTATCTTCGTACTCGGTTGATATTTTCCATTGTCGTACCGTTGGTTGGGCGGAAGGGAATTGATTAGGTTGTTGGTCGGTCTTTCAGCCGTCCCTGGGTCTGGTTGCCATCCGATTATTTAACCTTACTCTTGGCTGCCTGTCTCAACTCACCTTATGTTAGAGCTGCCTCCTCAGGTCGACCCTTGGAACACTTCGGAGCACCACTATTCTGTTGGTTTTAGATTGTGATTTTCATTTTAGTCTGATGTACTGTGCGAGGTCTTCAGCCGTCTATTAATTTAGTTTGTTTTAATTTTAAAATAAGGCCTTCAGCCTGCTTGAATTAAAATTTGAAGATTGGTTTGTTTAAAAACTAAATTTTGATACTTTATTCTATCTGAAATTCTTGTTATCCAGGCCTTAAGCCCTGAGTTGTTCAATGTCCGAGCTTTTACGTGAAATATTTTTAAGATAAGGCCTTCAGCCATCTTAAATTAAAATTTTGAAAATTGATTTGTTTAAAACAAATTTTTTTAGATTTGCTCTATCTGAAATTCTTGTTATCCAGACCCCAAGCCCTGAGTTGTTCAATGTCTTGCGTGTGCCTTTCCAAGGGTACTCACAGCTTTCATACTACGGAAATCCCAATAATATTACAAACCGTGTATTCGTCATGGCCATACTGGCGTATCACCTGGCGTGATGGTATGGGGTGCCATTGATTACACGTCTCGGTCACCTCTTGTTCGCGTTGACGGCGCTTTGAACAGTGGACGTTACATGAAATATTTTTTTAAGTAAATTCCTTCAGCTGTGTGTATTCTTTAAAGTAATTTTTATAACTTGTGTTCAGGCCTTCAGCCGTTCTTGTTTTTGGTGTGTTTCTGGACCTTAAGCCCAGGAAGTATTGCAGGTTTTCTTAACTCGGCCTTCAGCCATATTGTTTTAATGTGATCCTTTTAAGGCAATGTGTAATTAATTGGTTGTTAGGAAAATAAAGTTTGTGTGTTTTGTGCCACTAACAGTAACTGATTACGGCCCCCTCCACAACCATAACCTGATCCGCTCTATCCTGTGAAACCAGATTTCAATTTCATACTTGTTATGTGATGAAAAACACCGCATTGGTCTATAAATAACGGATGTAACACACTGGCCATTTTTGTAAGGGAGGCCGCGGCGCCATAAATTTTCGAAGTCAACTGATTGTACCCTTTATTCAGTATCTGCACATAAAAACCTATCATTTCGCCAAAAATTATATGTAAGTACCTAGGTGGTGGGATTAACTTTCTTGTGAGGCGAACTGTATACACAGTCGTTCTAAACCGGCTTAACACAATATATCACAATCTGGAATCACTGACTGTGGAATGTTCAATACACGGCAGATTTTTCTGGATAAAGAGGCCACGGCGTCATAAATTTTCGAAGTCCAAACTTTGTTCTGATCGTAATTTATTCGTTGGAGAACACCGGTGTGTTTCTAAGTGTAGCCCCGAAATCGAAGCAGCACTGGATGAGTTCACCACACACTGCAGCTCGGCAAAGAATTTCGCTGATCTTCCTATTTCACGTATTATACGTCTATTGCCGCTTAAAGATATATCTGTCATCTAAAGACGGCCCAGTTCAAGGTTACGTAACTGCCCAGTTGTGATGGTCGTTCAGCAAATTAATGGGGAAAATGATAGTGGGAGAAGCTATTATATGAGAATGAAATTTACAGTACTCTCAACGTAGTCTCTGCCAGTTTCTGAAGTCTCCACGTACGATTAGTTACTTATCACATCGTTCTATGATCTTCCCGATTCACCCCCGCTCCCTCCACTCCCACAACACCTTTACTACGATTTTATCTAAAAAATATTAATAGAAATAAGCGGCTCATATTTATAAAAGTCAGTGTAGAGCTTGCCTCAAGATTCTCAGCACTGTGATGTAGTTTGGTCTCTAATATCAGTATTTAGCAGCGAGTGAAATTATAAATATTAAAATCGTACTCCTACCACTATCCCCGTTTACTATGAATTCCATAAAAAGTAGTGTAGTGCAAATTTTATTCATGGTGTGCTAGAAGCGATTAATGTTATAATGGTAGCATGTGTTTACAAAGACTGTAAATGTATTGTTATCCGGCGCAACATTCTTTCAGGAGTTTGTTTACTATTCCATGTACGAGTAATGCCATGCTGCAGAAATATATTTCATATTCATTTTCTTATTTTCTCTCTGCTTTTAAATCTGATTATCGATCATAGTAGGCAACGTAAAGCGTCATATGTCACTTTTCTCCTGTTTTTGCCATCTTACCACAACATTATTGATATTTCATCATTTAAAACGCATCCAAGTTAGAGAACATAGTTCAGTACTGTTTCCATCCTTTGCGTCACATTTTTGTTGGACGAAAGAGGATATCTCATATGGGTACCGAGGGAGGCTGTCAGTTCTGCCACAGACAAAGCTGCAACCTCGAGAAAATAAAGAAGACATAGTGATTCACTTGATTACTGGCATCGCTTTCCAGAAAGGGTGCCATCCCATTGCCTTACGTATCATAGAAGAAGGCAATTAAGGCTAACGTTTTCGCCAGCTGGAAATCTGTTATGCAAACACATTAATAAGGTCGCATTTCACCACGACAGAGTTATCTTAATCCCTAGCTTGCGGATTTCATTTGCATACATCTTCATGGATTATTCGCGAGTTTCAGAGCACTCTGAAAACAGATATTAATCCCAGGGCAAGAAAGAACACTTTAAAGAAAGAAAAAAGAAAAAAAAATGGCCAAATGCGAGTAGGGCTCGCGCACTAAGGAGTCTGCGATTATTCATATAATCCGTCCTGGCAGTTGAGAATCTCACTGATTTTTGCCTGTTTTTGATATAGATACTGGCAAGATATCGGTTCCGGGAATTCCACGACCATATCAAAATTTCTACAGAAGTTCATCAGACTATCCCATGATTACAGAAAGACGCGAGGATGGGGACTTCGGTTTATATTTGCGCATATGAAAGATTTAATGAAATATTTTTATTTACTTACTTAAACATGACTAAAATTTACATTTTATGTTTGCGCGCAGTATTGTTCCTCTATTATACTTTTAACGGATGATAAATCCAATGTCTGTTCTAACAGCAAAAAGATATTTTTATGTGATATAATTACAATTTAACAATTTTCAGATTCTTTTTACTTCACTTGTACTGTGAAGCCTTGCTTCGTGTCAGATTTCATGATTCAACGTCAACAGGAAGTACCATATAGATTTTGATGAATGAGTTTGCGAGTATCAAAAAACATGGAATAAATAGTCGAATCTTTTGATTGCATTGACTAAAGGCTTACATTTCTTTACGCCGCGAAGGGATCATAGACTTCAGTAAGTGACATAAATCTGGATTTGATACGCCAATCTGTTCATGAGAAAAAGGGGTCGCAACAGACGGACGAACAGACAGATGGATGAAAAAAAATGGTTCAAATGGCTCTGAGCACTATGGGACTCAACTGCTGAGGTCATTAGTCCCCTAGAACTTACAACTAGTTAAACCTAACTAACCTAAGGACATCACACACATCCATGCCCGAGGCAGGATTCGAACCTGCGACCGTAGCGGTCTCGCGGTTCCAGACTGCAGCGCCAGAACCGCGCGGCCACTTCGGCCGGCACAGATGGATGAAAAATCACAAACAAAATTGTCTTATTACATAATAACAAATTAACAATTCCTGGACTTTTGCTTTGCTTGTACTGTGAAACCCTGCTTCTTGCCAAATTTCATTAATTTAGGTCAAAGGGAAATATCCTACGGGTTCTCATGAGTGAGTTTACGATATCAAAATATCTGCCATAAATAGCTTTGTCTTATGATTGCACTGACTTATAAGCTTAAAATTTTCACACCGTCAAGGGACCATAGACCTTAATGTGTAACATGAATTTGTATTTGATACGTCGATCCGTTCCTGAGAAAAGTGGTTCTTACCAGTCGGACAGACAGAGAGATGGACAACAAAATGACCCTGCAGGGTTTCTGTTTTTACAGATTGAGGCACAGAACCCTAAAAAGTGAGGAAATGATGGTCTCAATTTTCTTTTGCATCAAGTTGTTCTTGGAGGGTTACGAAAATAATAATTGTAGCACAAATACCATGTCATATTTATATAAAATATTCTATTTTGTGCATGTTTGTGTTTAAAACCACAGTAAACAGGAAGAATATTTGAGTTAACATCGAGGATATTATCAGTGGTCATAAAGCAGATTACATACCTCTCAATAGGTTGCAGGTGACGTAAGCAGCATCTGAAAATACGTCTGAATTATTTTGTTATATCACACTACGAACTACACCACATTTCCAATAGTACACGTAGCCAGAGTGGTTTCGACACATTTGTGTCATCTTCTTGTAGCCACTGTACATTAGTCGGTGTCTTCCTCTGGCCTGTGAAGTAGGCTACTTTTCAGCAGCCAGTCAAATAGCTCTGTTCGCTGTGGCCACAGAAATCCAGCCCCTTCCCTCTCACTCTCTCTGCAAGACAGCAGTTTTCTCTAATTCGGTTGGTCTTAAGGGTCTACATCATCCTAGTGGTTCATTCAAAAGCCGAGTTCTTCTTCATCGTGAGTCCATGTAGGGCTTTAAGCTTGAACACTTACAGGTTACTACTGTGTGTGCGTGCGTGTGTGTGTGTGTGTGTGTGTGTGTGTGTGTGTGTCTGTGTCTGTGTGTCTGTTCACGCACCCGCGCGCGCGCGCGTGTGTGTGTGTAGCATTTTTTTAATATCTTTTAAGTAAATATATTCCACCGATGTGACCGCAACATACATCTCGATTCCTCACCTGTCATATGCACACTGCGTTAGACATTACTATTGTGCTCATAAAGCAGTCATGAACATTAGCTACAACATCTCTGCCTGGTCACATTAGTCCTAGGCGAGATTTCTTTCATCTTTGGGATCTTAGTAACTTGGATTAGCTTTATCGTTTAGCAGAGATTTCATGAACTTCTGATTGAGCTACACCGATCTGATCTCTCTGCTAATGGACGCTCAAAAACGTGCAAAATCTGATTCCTTGAGTATCGACTATTAATTCTGCAGTCTCTCAGCAGACATTCATGCTAGACATTATTCGCAACTAGTAGATCACCGAAATGTGTCCCGAGATCGCAATTGAGAAATTGCACTGAGATGACAAATGTCTTGGGATAGAGATACTGAAACCTCGTTGGTACATACTCACAGAGCGCACAGCATTAGGTTAAGATTGTGGATGGGGCTGTAAACAGTTATCATGAGTTGCAAAAAAAACTTTATTTTTCTAAGGGCCACTTATTTACACATTGCTTCAAAAGATCACAGTTAAAAAATACGGTTGAAGGCCTAGTTAAAGAAAACTTGAAATGCATTCTGGGCTGAAGGCCCAAAACCACACCAAAAACAAGAACGACTGTAGGCCTGGCTTAGAAATCAAAATCAATTAAAAATAGAAGTAAAAATTTTAAAAAAACATGCAATTGAAAACACGTCTGAAGGACAACTAAAATTAAAACACATTAATAAACAATTTTTCTAATCAAGAAATTTCTTTTTAAACTTACAACAGAATGGCTGAAAGCCTAATTAAAGAAATATTAATTTATTGCACGAATGAAGGTCACAAACAAATCTTAAACAATGGCTGAAGGCCCGAACAACAAGCCAGACAAATAATTTAAAATAAACCCTTTCATTCTTATAAAAAATTTCCTTTAAAGAATACACAAGGCTGAAGGCCTTGTTAAAACGGGTTCACGTAAACGCTCAGCTGAAGGCCACACATAACACAACGAACAAGTAACGGCTTAGAGCCGGGATTACAAACAATTTCAGATAGAACCAATTTTAAGGAAATTTTTTTTGAAAATAACATCATCTTCAAATTTTAATTTAACACGGCTGAACATGGGTTCAAATGGCTCTGAGCACTATGGGACTCAACTGCTGTGGTCATAAGTCCCCTAGAACTTAGAACTACTTAAACCTAACTAACCTAAGGACAGCACACAACACCCAGCCATCACGAGGCAGAGAAAATCCCTGACCCCGCCGGGAATCGAACCCGGGAACCCGGGCGTGGGAAGCGAGAACGCTACCGCACGACCACGAGATGCGGGCAGCTCAAACGTAAGGTGAGGTGAGACAGGCAGCCAAGAGGTGAAGTTAAATAATCGCATGGCAACGCAAACTAGGGGTGGCCCAAGGACCGTCCAACAGTTTAGCCAATTCCCTTCCGTCCGACCAACGGCACAACGATGGAAAATATCGGCTGAGGACGAGGATACGAACAGCGCTATGTTTTCAGAAATTGGCGTCTAAAAGCAGCCAAGGGAACAATAACCACAGTAAGCAAAATATGAACCAAACAACTTAAAAGGTTGTCGAACTACACGCCGTACTGGACAGCACCAACACGACGAGGAAAGGCACGCTGCCAGAAAACTGTGATAACGACCAAGGCAGGTAACTTGGGCGTTAACAGCCACAGGGCAGAAAATACCGCTGGTGCACTTCACAGGTAAGTTACAGTCAATTTAATAATTAATCACAATACAGAAAGACGGCTGCAAGATTTCACCGCCTCCAACACGTCATATGTTGCTGCTAGCCCGAACAGCCCAGGGAGCAACAACCCGCAAATGAGCGAAGAGATGTCACAATAGTTGAGGTTTCGTAACAGGTTAACTGATCACTCAACTTCAGCGTCCAGGTTTGGTGGGCAACGAACTTTGCCGCTCTCGCAGCCAGCGCCTCACGATCTGACAACGCGTGCACGCCACCAGCAGTCCCGGCCTGGCCTCGCATTGTGGAGACTTCCTCGCTGCTCCGTCCCAACCGACTGACTGCCACACACACCACCACCAATCGGAAATACTAATGGTCACACCAAAGATAGTACGACAGTACTAGTATCTATAAGTACCACTCAAGGAGGCAAGCCAGTAACTTCCCTATGCCAGTAAGTAAGGAAGAAACAAGACGCTACTCAATGTGGCAAAATGCTAAAGAACAAACGGCATAAAGGTGAGTCATTCACGGCTCAGATATGTACATTTACAATGACTCTAGTATCACGTAGAAAAGGTATAAAATGGAAATGCATCGGCGGAACTGTCAGGTGTAGTCAGGTGATACATGTGAAAAGGTACCCGGCGTGATGATGGCCTCAAGACGGGAGTCAATAGATTTTGAACGGGGAAAGGTAGATGCGTGGAACATTCCATTTCAGAAATCGTTAGGAAATTCAGTATTCCGAGGTCCACAGTATCAACAGTGTGCCAAGAATACCAAATTTCAGACAATATCTCTCACCACGAACGACACAGTAGCCGATGGCCTTCACTTAACGACCGACAACTGCGGTGTTTTCGTAGCGTTGTCAGTGCTAAAGGACAACCATCGATACGTGAAGTAACCGCAAAGATCAATGTGTGGCGGACGACGTGCCTATCCGTTGGACAGTGCGGCGAAAATTGGCGTTAATGGGCAATGGCAGCAGACGACCGACGCGAGTGCCTTTACTAACAGAAAACATCGCCTGCAGCGCCTCTCCTGGGCTCGTGACAATATTGGCTGGACCCAAGATGACTGGAAAGCCGTGGCTTGGTCGGATGAGTCCCGATTTCAGTTGGTAAGAGCTGCTAGTAGGGTTCTAGTGTGGCGCATACGTCACGAAGCGACGGACCCCGGCCGGCAACAAGGTACCGTGTAAGATGGTGGTGGCTCCACAATGACGTGGGCTGTGTTTACGTGGAATGGTCCAAGTGAATCGATCATAGACTGGAAACTTATGCTCAGCTATATGAAGACCAATTGCAGCCATTCGTGGGCTTCCAGTTGCTAAAGAGCAATGAAATTTTTGTGGATGAAAACGCACCATGTCACTCGGCCACAATTCGCGATTGGTTTGAAGAACATTCAGGTCAGTTCGAGAGGATGATTTGGCCACACGGATCGCATGACATGAATCCCATCGAACATTCACGTGACGTAACTGAGAGTTCAGCTCGTGTACAAAATCCTGCACTGGCAAACCTTTCGCAGTTACGGACGGCAGCACAGAATAGTATTTCTACAGGGGACATCCAAACGACTTGTTGAGTCCGTGCCACGTCGGACTGCTGCACTGTACCGAGCAAAAGGAGGTCCGACGCGATATTAGGCATCCCACGACATTTTTCATCTCAGTGTAATTTGAAAGTCAAAAAGTCAAAAATTGTGGGAAGGAACAATGTCATTTGGACTGCACCATGGGGTAATATCTCGTGTATCATGAGTAAAATAGTTTTCACAATATCAAATAGTACTAGCAGTGTCAATGAACAGTGTCTAAAGGTGTGTGTGTTAAAATTCACTTTGTGAAATATGAACGGTAAAGAAAGGCACATGTGGTCATTATTGCGATGAAACAAGTCAAATATTTGTTACAAACTTGGCTGAGAACTGTTTTCCAGTACTTTTTAAGCCCAAAATTGATTTTTTAACTTCTAAAATCGGTTGATTTTAAGTCATGCCTTAAACTTAAATGCTAATTCGGTAGCAGTTGTTCAGTAATATCACATAGACACAAGATGAAGGCAGTTGTTGAGTAGATGAAGACAGAAGATGAAAGCAAACAAAAGAGTGAGGTTTAGTAAAGTGACACTACACACTGCTGCAGCGAAATCATGCAAGGAGCTAGATGATGCAGGAAGATCGCACCACACGGTACAATCTTGGCATGTTCGCGTGGCCACAACAGGAACACCAAGCATTGGTTTCGACATAGTAGTTAAACTCCAAAGTACACAACAGCTGCGCCACCTAGCGGATAAAGTGGTTACCGCAAATGATGAGACCTCCACTGAGCAGACTACAACCATCACACCAAGAGACGTCAACAGCATCGTGTGATGAGTCACCATACAATAACAATATCAGTCCATCAAGCAGACTACCGCATCACATGGCCAGCCAAAACATGTGTGATCAGCATGATGTAAACAGAGGCTCAGCTGCCACAAACATCAAACATCGTGACTTGTGCTAGTATCAGTGGATGAGTGAAGACCATTTGGTCATATATTACGCAGTCTTAAAAGCATTTAAATGGTTTCAATTTGTATTTTGCATTAAAGCAGAGAACTGTAAACAGCATTTCCAATACTTTGTGAAATTTTTCTCTGAAATGTAGCATGCTGATCTGTGCATGTCTGCACCACTAGGTAGTGATGATATCAGTTGGCAGCAATTCGTATGCACTATTTATAGTTTTGTGTAAAATTATGAATATTGGTGTTAGAGATTGATCGGTTGGTTGGTTGGTTATTTTGGGGAAGGGGACCAACCAGGGAAGTCACTGATCCCATCAGAATAGCGAAGGATGGGGAAGAAAGTTGGTCAAGTGCTTTCAAAGGAACCATCCTGTAATTTGCCTCAAGCGATTAAGGGAAATCACGGAAAACCTAAATCGGGATGACCAGACATGGAACTGAACCGTTCTCCTCCTGAATGTGAATCCAGTGTGTCAACCACTACACCATCTCACACAGTATTAGTGCTTGATTTTGGTAGGTTTGTGAGGATTAGTGTATTTGGTTGTGAGAGCTGTTTGGTTAACTTTCATTAACTGAAGTAGTAGATGGAGGGCTTACTTTAGTTTTTAATTAGGACAAGTTTTTGGGTCCTTTATTAGTACATACCAGAAGATTGTGAATAAGCAACATTGCTTCTGAAGAAAAACAAGAGGACGAAGATGTAGATTTTAGAAAAATGCAGGTAGTGCGGGAAGATACAGGTGATGCAGGATGGTGGACTATCAGTTGGCAGCCCATTAGGCTGTTCAGTTGGGTATACTGGTAAAAACAATCAAAGAATAAGGCAGATGTTGTGAGGCGACAATTACAATCAATACTGAAAGCAATCTCAGAAGTATCACAAGAAACCAAAGAATATTCCAAGAAAACATGGAGAAACTTCCAAAAAATAAAGAAAACCTGAAGAAAGAGTTGCAGGAGCTTCAAAATAGAATTAAGAGGGACCATGAAGAAAGGATTATCAAAATGCAGCAGGATATGGGTCAGATGAGAGCAGAGATAATAGAAAAGCCGAAGAGAATGTCAAGGAAGCTAAAACTCAGTTAGAAGGCAAGATTCAAGAAGTTGAGACATGTCATGACCAGCAGATTAAAGAGGTGACAGAAATGAAACAACGATGCAATATTGCTATTAGTGGACTACGAACTAAGCAAACTGAGCTGGTCATAAATTTAAAGAAATCAGTAGAAGTGCAGACACAAATAGACAGTCAGAGAGTCACATAAGAGCTTAAACATTTACGGAAAGGGATACAAGGACTAGAGAATAAAATTGAAGACATTATTAGGAGAATTAGCATTACAACCGTGACATTGAAGGAAGGTAATGTTGTTACATTAGTGAATAAGGATAACAGGTACATAGGCTAACGTGGGGCAAAAGTGTAAACCAAAGGGGGCACTGCGTCGAATGATATTTACTAAGTGGTTAAAAGAAGTTTTCACAGAACATTTCAGAGATGCATACAAAATTCAATTTACCAAAGGGAGAGCGGCGAGTGAAGTTTTTACCTGGGGAATTTAGAAAGAAGAAGTTAACAATTATAATCAATTTGAACCGAATTTTCTGAGGAAAGGCTAGTTCACAATTTATCAAATCGCTGTAACTGAAGACTGACTACATCGCAAATCTCTTAAAATATATTGCGCCAACCCAGGTGAAGGAGTAGATTCAGAGTTGGTAAACCAACTGGAGGTTGGTATGTTCCCAGCTGGGTGGGGCTTTACTTCTTGTTTCAAGTATCACTCCCCTGCCATGTTTCCTATCCACATTTTAAGAAATTTGTAGAAAATATTAAGTATATTAAGAACTGGTTGCACAAATATTTCAGTCAGAAATATTTTAGGGACTTGTGATGTATTCAGCATAACAGTATGAAGTTAATGTCAATGGAACAGTGGTAGTAGCTAAGGAACCATGTTTTGTGTAATTGTTCGAAGTCAAACCTACAAAAATGGTAATGTCAAAGGAATAGAGAATGGATCTGAAAAGAAACATGTATCAGAATACTGAGTAAAGCTAGTTAGTACCAGTAAAGCACCACATGTAATCTTGTTGTTTGTTTCGTGAGTCATGATACAAAAAAGGACCTATACATAATTGGAATGACATACCAACTGATGGTTTTGATTAACTGGAAGACGTGTAAAATGACATGTTATATGTTTAGATGAGTTTCATGAAGTACAGGAATAATTCATGTAATGAGGTCAATGATGTATGTAGCACTTAAGGAGCATTGATGAATTTTTATTCATTTACCGAGGTGAATAAGAATGATTAACAGATGCTGAAGGAGTATATATTTGATATGAAGATGTTAATGACTTGAGAGAGATATGTTTGATAGAGGTTTATGTGGGTTGAAAGGGTTATGGAATATGAAGTATTTTAAGAGCTAATATTTGAACAATATCACTTACTTTTACATATCTTGTCCTATTTGTACCTACATGTATTTAAATGTAGATGGTTATGAAGAAATATGTGTGTTGTCAATAGGGAAAGTGTTATTCATGAATGGCAAAGGAATAATAATTTAATGATGTAGTTAGCTAATGAGGTTGATAAAGGATGTACTTGTGTCTGATTTTAAAGGTACATGTCTGGCACCATGTAGTAAATAATGGATACCAATACTTAAAACTTCGAATCATGTGTCAATTGAACAAGAAAGTTGTAACCGACAATCTGAAAGTTTTTACAACACATCTTTTATTTACGTGAGTCTACATGGAAATTACTGAATAAAAATGAAAAGTCACAATCACAAGGTCAGTAAGAATTTCCTACTAGAGGCAACAAAAGATAACTTCTAAGTTTCCCACAAGAGCCCGAGGTAACACACATACACTTAATTCCAAGTCCTATTCCGATGGCGAAGACGTAGTCTTCCGTGGAGACGTCCTTGAAGTCGGTAGTCCGCGTGAACTGACGTCCAGTGCTGACTCTAGCTTTTAAATGGTATTGGTCAGCCAATCAGATGTTGGTGTAGTAATAGTTCCTGCAGGCCATCTCGAACTCCCTCTGCAGGAAGTAGTACGAAGAATGTCTGTTCCCATAACAGACGATATTTACCATTGCTTGCGCCTTGGACGCCTTGGGTATAGACAACCTCGGTCCTGTGTGGTGTTAGATGTGTTGCCGGCCTGCAGGGGCTACCTTGGCGACGGCGTAACAGAAGTACTATACTAATCCTACTGGTAATGATAAGTAGACAACTATTTAACCACAACAGGCACCCTATGGCAAAGTAGAACAGCGATTTCTTCTGAAATTTCTCTCTGGGCAACCACATTACATATAGATGTGTTTGTAGTTATACATGGTGAATATTAATAAAACCGAGAAACTGCAGGGACGGATTCCTGACTGGAAGGAAAAAAAGTCCTACGAAGACGTGTCCGGAAATGGACAGTGTGCGTGCAACGACAACAGATTGTACTGGAACTCAGAGCCGAACTGCATCGCATCCACGTCACAACAGGTGTTCAAAGTGGCCTCCATGAGATTTCAGGTGATAGGGATAGTAGCAGTTGCCATGCACGATACACGTATCCGTACTTTGGCTCACACCATGTTGGAGAGCCACTTGTCAGGAACTCTTTTCAATATCCTGTAGAAGCAGGTCCCCCCAAATCTGGTGTATGCACAGCCCATTGTCTCCCCACACGTTCGTCTGCCTGAAAGGACCCATGATCATGAAGACTCCAAAATAGGACTTGAAATGTTGTGTGACGTGATTGGTGCCTGTGAAGGTGGTTGTTTTGGTATAGCAGTGTTGGCGCTCGATCTTTTGCATCACGGCTTGTTCCCGACATGAAAACTGGACTGTTATAGTGCCCTGCGTCACTCACACAGCCTGATACACACAAATAACATGCGGCATGTGGTAAGGTGCTATCTACAATGGCGACGATGCATTTCCCGGCACGTTTCCGTACGACTCCCCCCCCCCCCCCCCCCCCCATTTCCAGTCAGGAATCCACCCCTGCAGTTTGTCGGTTTTATTAGTGTTCACCCCGTGTAAGGCTTGTTCAAATCATTAAGGTATCGTATGCACTTTTGCCTGATTTAAAAGAAAGTAAGAACTGTCTTTTTGTCGCATTATTTGGAGTAAAGAATTGTGTTTTGTTCTCCAGATTTCATACGAACAGTTTGTTAGAGATAAGAATGGAATAGTTATTCATTTGTGGTATTGCTTATTTACCTTTGATATGTTGTTCAAATGGTTCAAATAGCACTGAGCACTATAGGACTTAACATCTGAGGTCATCAGTTCCCTAAAACATAGAACTACGTAAACCTAACTAACCTAAGGACATCACACACATCCATGCCCGAGGCAGGATTCGAACCTGCGACCGTAGCAGTCGCGGGGTGCCGGACTGAAGCGCCTAGAACCGCTCGGCCACCACGGCCGGCTGATATGCTGTGCCTGAGGTGAACTGAGCTCAGGTAAAAGGCAAAAGCCCTGCTGGAAGGACGGTGAAGTAAAGGGATAGCTGAAATCAGAGTTTTTTTTGTTGCATTACGGAAAGGGTAACATGGGATAATTGTCTATATTTGGCTCACACAAACTGTTGAAATGAGGGATTCCTGGTAATTAAACGTAAATCACAACTTGTGATATTGTTAATCTTTTTCATTACAACGTATTAAAATTTTTATGCTATGTTTTTATAGCGGCAGCTCACTAGCAGAGTCACGGGGAACGCATGATACATTCAAATTATTAATGTTGTTCTTGAATTTAATGTTTTCCTTTTCGCCTGCAGCTCCAAAGAATGAGTCATTTGTATTCAAGAAAGATAGTTGTTATTCGTTAGCCGGCCGCGGTGGTCTCGCGGTTCTAGGCGCGCAGTCCGGAACCGTGCGACTGCTACGGTCGTTGGTTCGAATCCTGCCTCGGGCATGGATGTGTGTGATGTCCTTAGGTTAGTTAGGTTTAAGTAGTTCTAAGTTCTAGGGGACTGATGACCACAGCTGTTAAGTCCCATAGTGCTCAGAGCCATTTGAACCATTTTTTTGTTATTCGTTATGTTACTGGAGTGCAGTAGCAGATCAAAGTTAGGTAAAAGTTATTTACTAAAGTATATTCCAGTGCTAATTATTATAGAATACTCAAGATTCCTACAACCACCCCACTCGTGCTAGCCTCTATCATCCCACTGCAAATCCCAGGGGTACCGATCGAAAAGCATCCTGCATTTGTGTGAGATGACATGCTGCCATCGACCTTCACATCAGTAAGGGTCTACGACCCCTTAGAGATAAACATATTTTGCTCGGGTAGGTCGAGTGTAATCCAGAAATCGATTGTCATGTGGATGATACTGTTGGCAGTGAGTAGCAGAACGGTTGTTGAGATGGTGTAGTGGGAGACTGTGTGTCGGAAACATCGTACCGACTGAGTTTGTCCCCATCGCAATGCGTTGCCCACAGTAAGCCCTAAGAATTACACCGACTAGTGACAAATTATGTGTCTTTACGAAAAAGTGATTATAAAGACGGGCTGCAGTTCGCATCTACCGCGCCGGCCAGTGGAATGCAATGCAGATTACTTTATGGCAATATTTCGATTTATTGGACCTGTTTTGGGATTTTATGAGTATGAGAAAGGTAGCGACCGTCTTCCATTGTGTTTGAAGTTTGTATATTGCCTTACATGGTACAAACTTTCATGATCTTGATTACTGCAAATCCGATTGAAATAGCTTCCTTAACTGTTGAAACCTATCACCTCTTACCAATTAGGTAATTGTCATTAAAATAAAAGGTTGAGTGCTAGAATACTCAATCACACAGAATCGAAAATTTTAAAAGGAGTGTTTCGCGTTCTCGCCATTCTGTGAATTATTCTATAGACGCCACTGATAGCACAATGACCTTTTTCGATTTGGATCACTTCCTGGACTTTATGATCGCTCTTACAATAACTTTCTCTCTCCTTCAACTTAGCTCCTAGCTAGTCCCTGACGTCGTAAACTCTGCCTCTGGACCATGGGAACCGTCTTTTTATTTCTCTGGTCTCTGCGTCAGCGCCAGTGTGACTGATCATACACTGTGTTCTACCTAGGCCGAGCAAGATAGAAAATGTTCACCTCCAAAACTTTTGCGCTGTAGCGACACTGCATACCTGAACCAGAGCGGACGTTAACTCTACATCTACATCCATACTCCGCAAGCCACCTGACGATGTGTGGCGGAGGGTACCCTGAGTACCTCTATCGGTTCTCCCTTCTATTCCAGTCTCGTATTGTTCGTGGAAAGAAGGATTGTCGGTATGCTTCTGTGTGGGCTCTAATCTCTCTGGTTTTATCCTCATGGTCTCTTCGCGAGATATACGTAGGATGGAGCAATATACTGCTTGACTCTTCGGTGAAGGTATGTTCTCGAAACTTTAACAAAAGCCCGTGCCGAGCTACTGAGCGTCTCTCCTGCAGAGTCTTCCACTGGAGTTTATCTATCATCTCCGTAACGCTTTCGCGATTACTAAATGATCCTGTAACGAAGCGCGCTGCTCTCCGTTGGATCTTCTCTGTCTCTTCTATCAACCCTATCTGGTACGGATCCCACACTGCTGAGCAGTATTCAAGCAGTGGGCGAACAAGCGTACTGTAACCTACTTCCTTTGTTATCGGATTGCATTTCCTTAGGATTCTTCCAATGAATCTCAGTCTGGCATCTGCTTTACCGACGATCAACTTTATATGATCATTCCATTTTAAACCACTCCTAATGCGTACTCCCAGATAATTTATGGAATTAACTGCTTCCAGTTGCTGACCTGCTATTTTGTAGCTAAATGATAAGGGATCTATCTTTCTGCGTATTCGCAGCACATTACACCTGTCTACATTGAGATTCAATTGCCATTCCCTGCACCATGCGTCAATTCGCTGCAGATCATCCTGCATTTCAGTACAACTTTCGTTTGTTATAACCTCTCGATACACCACAGCATCATCTGCAAAAATCCTCAGTGAACTTCCGATGTCATCCACAAGGTCATTAATGTATATTGTGAATAGCAACGGTCCTATGACACTCCCCTGCGGCACACCTGAAATCACTCTTACTTCGGAAGACTTCTCTCCATTGAGAATGACATGCTGCGTTCTGTTATCTAGGAACTCCTCAATCCAATCACACAATTGGTCTGATAGTCCATATGCTCTTACTTTGTTCATTAAACGACTGTGGGGAACTGTATCGAATGCCTTGCGAAAGTCAAGAAACACGGCATCTACCTGTGAACCCGTGTCTATGGCCCTCTGAGTCCCGTGGGCGAATAGCGCGAGCTGGGTTTCACACGACCGTCTTTTTCGAAACCCATGCTGATTCCTACAGAGTAGATTTCTAGTCTCCAGAAAAGTCATTATACTCGAACATAATACGTCTTCCAAAATTCTACAACTGATCGACGTTAGGGATATAGGTCGATAGTTCTGCACATCTGTTCGACGTCCCTTCTTGAAAACGGGGATGAACTGTGCCCTTTTCCAATCCTTTGGAACGCTACGCTCTTCTAGAGACCTACGGTACACCGCTGCAAGAAGGGGGCAAGTTCCTTCGCGTACTCTGTGTAAAATGGAACTGGTATCCCATCAGGTCCAGCGGCCTTTCCTCTTTTGAGCGATTTTAATTGTTTCACTATCCCTCTGCCGTCTATTTCGATTTCTACCATTTTGTCATCTGTGCGACAATCCAGAGAAGGAACTACAGTGCAGTCTCCCTCTGTGAAACAGCTTTGGAAAAAGACATTTAGTATTTCGACCTTTAGTCTGTCATCCTCTGTTTCAGTACCATTTTGGTCACAGAGTGTCTGGACATTTTGTTTTGATCCGCCTACCGCTTTGACATAAGACCAAAATTTCTTAGGATTTTCTGCCAAGTCAGTACATAGAACTTTACTTTCGATTTCATTGAACGCCTCTCGCATAGCCCTCCTCACACTACATTTCGCTTCGCGTAATTTTTGTTTGTCTGCAAGGCTTTGGCTATGTTTATGTTTGCTGTGAAGTTCCCTTTGCTTCCGCAGCAGTTTTCTAACTCGGTTGTTGTACCACGGTGGCTCTTTTCCATCTCTTACGATCTTGCTTGGCACATACTCATCTAACGCATATTGTACGATGGTTCTGAACTTTGTCCACTGATCCTCAACACTATCTGTACTTGAGACAAAACTTTTGTGTTGAGCCGACCGGTACTCTGCAATCTCCTTTTGTCACTTTTGCTAAACAGAAAAATCTTCCTACCTTTTTTAATATTTCTATTTACGGCTGAAATCATCGATGCCGTAACCGCTTTATGATCGCTGATTCCCTGTTCTGCGTTAACTTTTTCAAATAGTTCGGGTCTGTTTGTCACCAGAAGGTCTAATATGTTATCGCCACGAGTTGGTTCTCTGTTTAACTGCTCAAGGTAGTTATCAGATAAAGCACTTTAAAAAATTTCACTGGATTCTTTGTCCCTGCCACCCGTTATGAACGTTTGAGTCTCCCAGTATATATCCGGCAAATTAAAATCTCCACCCAGAACTATAACATGGTGGGGAAATTTACTCGAAATATTTTCCAAATTATCCTTCAGGTGCTCAGGCTCAACAGCTGCTGAGCCAGGGGGCCAATAGAGACATCCAATTACCATGCCTGAGCCTGCTTTAACCGTGACCTTCACCCAAATCGTTTCTCATTTCATATCTCCGTCAATTTCCTTAGATACTATTGCACTTCTTATCGCTATAAACACGCCTACCCCTTCACTGTCCAGCCTGTCTCTGCGGTATACATTCCTGTCTGAGTTTAGGATTTCATTACTGTTTACGTCTGGTTTCAGCCAGCTTTCTGTCCCTAGTACTATATGGGCGTTGTGACCGTTTATTAATGAAAGCAGTTCTGGGACCTTTCTATAGACGCTCCTGCAGTTTAATATTAGCACATTAATATTGTTATTCCGTGTTGCATTTTGCCTACTCCTACCTTGCCGCGTCTCAGGAGGCGTCCTGTCGGGCCTAGGGAGGGAATTATGTAACCTAAAAAACCCCCATGTGCACTCCACACGTACTCCGCTACCCTTGTAGCCGCTTCCGGCGTGTAGTGCACGCCTGACCTATTCAGGGGGACCCTACATTTCTCCACCCGATAGCGGAGGTCGAGAAATTTGCACCCCACATCATCGCACAGCGGCGCTTTGAGACGCCAGCATCGTGCAAGAAAAGGAACAAATGGCTTCACTACACTCACAGGCATATTATCGTGTTCCCTAGCCAGTTGACTCTGAAGTGAAAGTGCAGTGTACAGGCAAATTTGGGTTGGTTCATAAGTTCGTAGCGTTTTCCCATAAGTTTACTAAACACAGCAGAGACTCGTAACAAAGACTTAAGTCATCAGTAACATACTCTCCTTCACGATTTACAACAGTCTTCCAACCTAGGGTAACTTTTCGATTCCGCGACTGTAGAAATCACGTGATTTTGAGGCGAAGAACGAACCATGGTCGGTGCGCATTTTCATCCGGTGGGCAAGTTCCTTAAAGGTTGTTTTATAGAAATCGGAAAAGGTGAAAATCTGAGGGCGCAACGTCAGATAAATGAAGTGTGTGCGGAATGACTTCCCAACTCAATCCCTGTATAGCGTTTTCCGTCAGTCTAGCACAAAGTGGGCGGGCGTTATCTTCGAGTAATATAGCTTCACGTAGTCTTCCTGGTCCTTGCTCTTGGGTTGCTTCTCCAAGACGTCTCAGTTGTTGACAATAAATGTCAGCGATGATGGTTACACCACGGGGAAGTGATTCGTAGTACGCCACGCCGTCGCTGTTCCGCCAGATGCGTAACATTATCTTTGGTGGATGGGCGCAGGTCTTTGTACGCGGACTTGATGCTTCGTTTGGGCTGCTCCATTCTTTCCGTTATTTCGGCATAAAGACGCCACTTCTCGTCACCAGTAACGATACAGGATAGAAATGGTGGTTGTTGTTCACGAGCCAGTTTAAGACTAGCAAGCAGAGACGCACATATGACCACCCGCCGATTCTTGCGTTTTTGGCTTAGAGCATGCGGTACCTATACATTTGATTTTAGAACCTTCTCTGCTGCATGCAGATGTCACATCTTTGGGCAAATGATCACATTTGCCAATTCTCGAGTACATTGATGTGGACCATTGTGGATGAATGCGTTTAAGCGATCTTCATCACACCCTAATGGCGTTCCAGAACGTGGAGAGTCACTAAAGTTAAAACGATCCTCCATAAAACGAGAAAAACCATTTTCCTGCAGTGCTCTGTCCGACGGCATCATCCCCGTACACGGCGCACATGTTTCTGTCTGTCTCCACTACTGTCACCCCTCCACTGAACTCATGTCTGAAATGTTCCGATTTCTCCACTTGGCACTTATAGCGTCGACAGCTCCACTCACTATCTCGAAATGAAAAAATGACAACGTGTGAAGTTAAAATGTAGTAACAATGAACTACAAATACACTGCTGGCCACATTAAATGCAACACCAAGAAAGACAAGAGGTAGCACAACAAAATTTATTTTGTAGATAACATGTTGACCAAGTATCAAATGATTACGTTTACAGACGTCTGTGACATGTGGTTCCTGCCAGAATCAGTAGCCAGAGTAGCCACCATTGTTGGAGATCACCGCTGCCACACGTCTCGGCATTGAGTCAAAGAGACGTTGGATGTGTTCCTGGGGTACAGCAGCCCAAGCAGCTTCCACGCGTTGCCAAAGATCATCTGGTGTGGCAGCTGGGGATGTAATCTGGGTCACTCGTTGAGCAACCATGGACCACATGTTTTCTATCGGCGAAAGATCCGGAGAGTGAGCCGGCCAGGGAAGCAATTCAATCTGGTTATTGACGAAGAACCTTTGGACAATGCGTGCCACGTGGGGTCGCGCGTTATCCTGTTGAAATATGGCTGTGGCCGAGCCCTGAAGGTAAGGAAGGACAACTGGCTCCAGCACCTCGGATATGTAGCGCCGGCTACTTAAAGTACCGGCAATGCGTACTAGAGGCGTGCGAGAGTAATATCCAATACCACCCCATACCATAATACCCGGTGAAAGACCACTGTGGCGGTGCATAACGCAGCTGTGCAGCATCCTCTCTCCACGGTGTCTCCACACTCCAATCCGACCATCGTGGTGCTGCAGACAGAAGCGTGCCTCGTCAGTAAAGACAACGTCATTCCACTCTGCCGTCCACATCCGTCTGTCATCACACCATTGGCGACGGAGACGTCTGTGGTTCTGCGTCAATGGTAGACGAAGCAATGGACGTCTTGCGGACAGACCACTCTGCTGTAAACGGCGTCGAATGGCACGCGCAGACACTGGATGATGCGTTACAGACGCAATGTGCTGTGCTATGGTTCGGGATGTCACTGAGCCATCCGTCACTGCCATGCGCACAATTTGCCTATCAGCACGTGCAGTGGTGCACCGAGGTGAATGCGATCGACCACGTCGGTCCGTCGTACCCTCCTGCATCCAACGGTCACATATCCGCATTACAGTTGTTTGGTTTCGTCCAACACGACTAGCGATTTCTCTGTATGATAATCCACAATCTCGGTAAGCCACTATCCTTCCTCTGTCGAACTCGGATACTTGATCAAAAGATGTTCGCTGTTGTCTACGAGGCATAACTGATCGTCTTGTGAAACAACCACAAGGTAAACACACGTGCCGAACGTACACTCGTCGAAATCGCCAAGCCTTAAATGGCGCTATGAGGTGGCGCCACAGGCGCGCGTGATTTGCGTCTGCGCTGAAATTCTAATCAGTTGCATATCTCATCGCTGCAAACCCATGGTGTAAATTTCACTCGATTCGGATGCTTCCTTCAGGGTGTTGCATTTACGGTGGCCAGCAGTGTAAAAAAATGACAATCGATAAATAGACACATAGGAACCGGAATGTCAACATGCAAAATAAAAACGGTACGAACTTATGCACTAACCTGATATCTCGTTCCTCTATGAATTTTAGGGGTCGGGATTGTAGGAACGCTATTATAGAGTCGTAGAAAGACATTCTTCTGTTTGTCAGGATGGCGTGGCTCCTCCCCACCCAGGCGTTTCAGGTTCGAATGGCGGTCGTGCGGATCAGAGAGCTGGAAGGAGGCCGCGGTAGCTCAAGAGGAACGCCAGCATCTGTACTGAATTCTTTTACTAAGAAGAGGTCATGGCATCGGCAATATTGCCTACCGAGCATTGGCGGTGTATCAGAATGAGAGACAGATGTCACGGTCCTGTATAGCACTGACGTCGTCTTCAGTCACCTTTAAACCCGGGCGAACACAAAGGAACGGCATTGGCGAACGAGGATTCTGTCTCACGTAAACGGGCACAAGACTAAGCGAATTGCTTTCGGTAGCCTTCGGTTTGAGCTCGCTAGTGTCCGCTCGTGTTCCGCTGGTTATAGTCTTTTAACGAACGATTAAAGGAAGTACACGTAAGCTCCGATTCGAAGCTAGAAGTAAACAATGCTTTTGTTTGTTATGTCGTCTGCTTCCGTTGTCGACATCAGATACGTAAAAGATGAAGCAGTCTGAAGATAAATAATGCTTGTGACACAAGAATATGCTCTATGTGAACAAAAGTATCCGGACACCTGGCTGAAAATGACTTACAAGTTCGTGGCGCCCTCCATCGGTAATCCTGGAATTCAATATGGTGTTGGCCCACCATAAGGCTTGACGACAGCTCCCACTCTTGCAGGAATACGTTCTATCAGGTGCTGGAAGGTTTCTTGGGGAATGGCAACCTATTCTTCATGGAGAGCTGCACTGAGGAGAGGTATCGATGTCGGTCGGTGAGGCCTGGCACGAAGTCGACATTGCAAAACATCCCAAAGGTTCAGGCCACTCCATTACAGGGATGTTATTGTCGTGTAACTATTCCGCCACAGGCCGTGCATTATGAGTATGTGCTCGATCGTGCTGGAAGATGCAATCGCCATCCCCGATTTTCTCTTCAACAGTGGGAAGCAAGAAAGTGCTTAAAACATCAATGTAGGCCTGTTCTGTGATAGTCCCACATGGGGTGCAACATGGCGTGCAAGCCCGTTCCATGAAAACACGACCACACGGTAACACCACCGGCTCCGAATGTTACTGTTGGCTCTACAAAAGCTGGCAGATGACGTTCACCGAGCATTCGCCATACCCACATCCTGCTATCGGATCACCACGTTGTATACCGTGGTTCATCACTCCACACAATGTTTTTCCACTGTTCAATCGTCCAATATTTACGATCTTTACACCAAGCGAGGCGTCGTTTGGCATTTACCGACGTGATGTGTGGCTTCTGAGCAGCCGCTCGACCATGAAATCCAAGTTTTCTCACCTCCAACCTGTCATAGTACTTGCAGTGGATCCTGATTCAGTTTGGAAGTCCTGTGTGATGGTTTGGATACATATCTGCCTATTATTACCCATTACGACCCTCTCCAACTGTCGGCGGTCTCTGTCAGTCAACAGATGAGGTCGGCCTGTACGCTTTTGTGCTGTACGTCTCCCTTCACGTTTCCACTTCATTATCACATCGGAAACAGTGGACCTAGGGGTGTTTAGGAGCGTGGAAATCTCGTGCACAGGCGCATGACACAAGTGACATCCAGTCACCTGACCACGTTGAAAGTCCATGAGTTCCACGGAGCGCCCCTTTCTGCTCTCTCAAGATGTCTGATTACTACTGAGGTCGCCGATATGGCGTACCTGGCAGTAGGTGAAAGCGCAATGCACCTAATATGAAAAAAGTGTGTTTTTGGGAGTGTCCGGATACTTTTTATCGCATAGTGTATGTACCATAGGTGCTTCTGAGATCCTAGAGGTCCATAGCGGATAGACCGATGTAAAAGAAGTGTGACTGCTGGAAATCTGCATTCTAAGTTCCAACTGGGCACGTGATAAATTCATTAGACGCTTGCATCAAGTGGTAACGGACCCAGTAAGCTCAAGCTTTGTGTTTATTACTATTAAAAAGGAAAAGCACCATAAATGTGCTAGAAAATTTTAAAAAAATGCAAAAAGTGCATGATTAGGATTAAAAATATATGAAAGAACTGATCATTCTACTTCCTTGCGTTCGTGATAGCTGTAGTTACATGGCTGATGTATCACTGTTATGTTAGAGATTTTTGATGATAAATAAAAATTGTTTACTGTGGATCACTGTCTGCCATCTAATAAATCACACAGCTGATTAATGAATTAGGCTTCGTGATACGTGTTATGAATATTTCACATTTCATCGTGTGTCACTGCAGCTCTCAGAAACTGAGATATACTGCACCTAGCAGTTGTCTGTGTCTTCGTCTTTTTGGATCAAGTGTATCATTAATTTGTGTCATATTGACTGTCGTCCAGGAATGTAATTCCTATAACTCCTGTTGCCTTTGCCTAGTCACATTTCCAGATACGTTATTTTCTGAGACATATTAGGGGTTTTTCTTGATAGTGTTATTGTAGATAAATATCATATGCTTGTTTTTTTTCCTTCACTGCTTGGTGTGTCTCTCCGTCCCAGATTTTTAAGCCTTTCTTTCTTCTGTATGTTGTTTTCTTTGCCAAGAATCTCGTCAGCTGTTTTCAAAACTGCATTTTTACTGGTTTCCCATTCTTCTACACTCGAATTCCCACACTTAAATAGTCAGTTATCAGTTAATGTTGTTTAATACAGGTAGCTAATATTTTCAATTTGCAGGATGTGTATCTTGTATTTTTATACACTTATCGCATAATGTTTCTCTTTCAATTTTCTCCATGTGAGCACAATTTAGAATTTTATACATACCATAAAGTGTTCTGATCGAGTATCAAATCCTTTATAAGCACGTGTGTCAATCAGTTATGGTGCTATTCTTGAGTTAGCATCATAATTCACAAGGGAATCAGTTCCTGTTGTACTCCATGAATATTTATTAATTTTTTTCCATCGAAAGAAGGTATTCGTTGTCTTCAGGTAGTTAGAAGCAGAGAAGTCTCTAAGGTTTTCATAATTTTTTATATTTGTTTCTCCATATTTTCCTGCTATCTATCGGGTTGGTGTTTTCCCGGCTCCAGCACTGAGGTCTTAGACGTGATGGTCACGTGCTAATTGACGAGTTGGTGTTTCTGTTCATAGAAAATCCGTTTCTTCATGTCTGCCGTCTTCTGGAACAAAAACGCTTGTCACACACAGATGTCGGCCATAAATCTTAAAACGAGCTACTATTATACTCTCATTAATATACATATAATAGTCTGTCTTATTCTTCCATTTCTGATCATTCATTAAAGCTACTCCTGCAGTTGTCGGTTTTTCTTTCTTTAATTCCCTACATATGTCATTGTGAAACGGCCTATATCCTCAATATCTATCAATCTCTCTTTCGTTTTTGTTATGGGGCTGGCCGAGATCAGTATCATAGCAGAAACAAAAAATAGAGAGGTACCACGGACATAGGCCCATGATGTAAAGTGGAGTTAGGAAAGAAAATCGTAGTATAACTAAAATTAGGTTTTTGAATATCTGACACAGCAAAATGGACTGTGCAATAGGAACAGAGCCTTGTTAATTTTGCAACCTTCATTTCTCAGTTTTCCTTCAATAACGTTTATTGAGTAGGTAAGAAGAAATGTGATCCGTCTATTGCTACTAAATGTGCATTTAGTTTTTTAACCATACGTCTTTCACCTCTTTATATAAGACATTATCAGTGATGTGTACAATGAAAGATAACTATTTAACTTTAAATATTTTGTTCTAAGACATGTAGTGGTTCCTGTCAGCACATTTTCACAATTGTAGAATTGTCATTTATCATTTACTTTTATGTGTTCTATTCTTTTCGTGTGTCCTCTAGTCACCGTGTAGACACTAGATGGTCACAGAATAGGTTTTCAACCACTCCACTGCCACAGTCTCCAATTCTCGCGTTCCCTAAAAAAAAAATGGCTCTGAGCACTATGGGACTTAACATCTACGGTCATCAGTCCCCTAGAACTTAGAACTACTTAAACCTAACTAACCTAAGGACATCACACAACACCCAGTCATCACGAGGCAGAGAAAATCCCTGACCCGCCGGGAATCGAACCCGGAAACCCGGGCAGGCGTTCCCTCAGTCAGGCCTACAGCAACAGCGTCTAAGGTACGCAGCAAGATTTAGCGGAGTTCGTATGAAAGAAAGAGATGGGTAAGTACGAAGGAAACAATTTGAAACCAGTCCCAGTATCGGTCAGTTAGAGGGTAGGGTGGTCTCAGACTGTGCACAACACCACCTGCTAAAGTGGCGTTAACTATACGAGGTATACTAACCTTTATTTACGACCTCATCTCTGCAGACAATTAATATGATAATAGCCTATGTGCTCCAAAATACAAAGATTTTCAGATTAAATCTCCATTATCAACCTCAAAAACAAAAACGGAAAGGCTTCGCTTCTGCCCCTGCCAATTTCCTTGGTCCCAGAAAATGGGATACGGAGAGCAGCTAAAGATTAATTTTTCTCGACCTGCGGGTGTGCATGGACGTGAGCAGGATCAATCATCGTATTGTTGTTGCTGCAGCCGGAGGTTCCCTCTGCCATTATTCGACGGTTTTCTCCAAACATTATGCATTCGACTGCTCGATTGCTGAAGGTGCAGACTGTGGATGTGGCGCCAACCACGCGCAAAACCTGTAAAAATCGCACGTGCAGTCAGCGCGTCCAATAAGGTGGAACAAAGGAGAGGACAGAGGTCTGATTACGGAACTGTCGGCCCCGTGCGAAAGCGTCGGTAGTCCAGCAATTCTCTCTCTCTGTCTCTTTCTCTCCACCTCTCCCTCACGCACACACACACACGCAAACAAACTTACATACGCATATACACACCCGCGCGCGCTCCCACACACACACACACACACACACACACAGAGAGAGAGCACCGAAGCTGCTTTTGTTCCGCAGCAATCTCAGACGTCGTCTGATGTTTGCGGCCAGCCGGTTATTGTTTAGAGACGAACATGGCCGCTCAAATCTTATTGCGCATCATAGTTCCTCCTGTTCTAGTAGTCTTTGTGTTCTTACATGGAGCCGTATACTTGAAGAAAGACAACATCTGAGCCTAGATCGCATTTGTGAAACCAATATTTACGATGGTTAGTTTTGGTAAACAGAGTTACCATCATCTCACCTGTGAATAATGTACATAAAGCGTAAACCATATTACATTTTGAGAACTAACGTACAGGCCATAAATATGATACACAGATTGAATTATTATTAGGCATACCTCAGTACAGTTTGATGCACGTGCGCGACTCGAACTATCAATGTAATCATAATCTTAATCAGTTGGACATTTGAGATAAGATCCATTGGCATGTCAAAGTTAAAACCAGTATGTTCAATATGTTCAGCATTAAAAACAGTGTTTACAAACTGTATCGCCTAGTTTCCACTGTGCAAACGTATTGTCAATAAACGTCGTTATGACTTTATTTTTCTTGTATATGACGTTGTACAAAGATAGTTTTGAAACACGATATGTAGTCTTTTTTGTCTTGCTGGTTTACCTCAATATGATTATGTAGGTTGTCTCCATTTTAGAAACTATTTTAGCCTCTACCTGCTACAAAAAAATTATAATTGTAAACCAGTTACCAGATTTTCTTTTATTAAAAGTACATATTTGCAGTTGAAAATGACAAGCGACCTCTAACAGCACTAAATACCAACATGTTCTCTATTAACTTCCACTGCGTGTCAATACGGCGGCGCTCTTGCATCAGTGATGCATTCTGGGTTCCTTAATATCAGGCGGATGCACTTCACGAAAAATTTTGTAAATACTGGTGTTAACTTTGAACATACTATACACATTAATTTCAACTATCACATGCCAGTCAAATGTCCAACTGATTAAGGTACTGAGCACACTTATAGCTCAAATTGGGCAAATGTATTAACATGTACTAAAATATATACGATAATAATTCAAATTATGTATTATATTTATGACATGTACGTTAGTTTTCATAATTTAATGTCTCTTACAGTGAATGCTGTTCACAGATCAGATGATGAAAAATCTGTTTACCGAAATTGGTCATAGAAAATATTGGTTTCACAAATGCGATCTTGGCTGAGAATTTGTCTTTCTTCAAGTTGAATACTTAAAAATCTCACATTATTACTCAGCATGAACACGTTTGCCGTATACTTGAGATTTAGAAGTAGATATCAACATTTCCTCCTGGCTCTTTGTGTAAAACATGTATTTTACTTAACACTACTGACTAGTTGGTTCAAATGGCTCTGAGCACTATGGGACTCAACTGCTGTGGTCATAAGTCCCCTAGAGCTTAGAACTACTTAAACCTAACTAACCTAAGGACATCACACACATCCATGCCCGAGGCAGGATTCGAACCTGCGACCGTAGCGGTCGTGCGGTTCCAGACTGTAGCGCCTTTAACCGCTCGGCCACTCCAGCCGGCCACGTAGTCCATAAACAGTCCTTTGCAATCTATCCCAGGCATGTTCGATAGGGTTCATGTCTGGGGAACATATTGGCCACTCTAGTCGAACGATGTCGTTATCCTGAAGGAAGTCATTCACAAGATGTGCACGATGGGGGCGCGAATTGTCGTCCATGAAGACTAAAGCCTCGCCAATATGCTGTCAATATGGTTCCACTATCGGTCGGAGGATGGCATTCATGTATCGTACAGCCGTTACGGCCCCTTCCTTGACCACCAGCGTCGTACGGCGGCCCCACATAATACCACCCCAAAACATCAAGGGACCTATTCCTTGCTGCACTCGCTGGACAGTGTGTCTAAGGCGTTCACCCTGACCAGGTTACCTCCGACGGTTGTCTGATTGAAGACATATGCGACACTCATCGGTGAAGAGAACGTGATGCCAATCCTGACCGGTCCATTCGGCATGTTGTTGTGCCCATCTGTACCGCGCTGAATGGTGTCGCGGTTGCAAAGATGGACCTCGCCATGAACGTCGGGTGTGAAGTTGCGCATCATGTAGCCTATTGCGCACAGTTTGAGTCGTAACACGACATCCTGTGGCTGCACGAAAAGCATTGTTCAACAAGGTGGCGTTACTGTTAGTGTTCCTCCAAGCCATAATCCGTAGGTAACGGAGCCCTTGGACGGCCTGAGCGAGGCATGTCATAGTTCCTAGCTCTCAGTATCTCCTCCATGTATGAACAACATCGCTTTGGTTCACTCCGAGACGCCTGGACACTTCTCTTATTGAGAGCCCTTCCTGGCACAAAGTAACAATACGGACGCGATCGACCGCGGTATTGACTGTCTAGGCATGGTTGAACTACAGACAACACTAGCCGTGTACCTCCTTCTTGGTGGAATGACTGGAACTGATCGGCTGTCGGACCCCCTCCGTGTAATAGGCGCTGCCCATGCATGGTTGTTTTCATCTTTGGGCGGGTTTAGTGGCATCTCTAAAAAGTCAAAGGGACTGTGTCTGTGACACAATATCCACAGTCAACGTCTATCTTCGGGAGTTGTGGGAATTGGGTCGATGGAAAACTTTTTTATTATTTGATGTGTGCAGATAAGGCTTAGTGGCCAATGATCTTCTTCAGTGCGGATACACTCACGTTGCTCAAACTCTTATGGGAACCGGTAGATTGGCTGCCGCGAGTAATGAGTTTAGTGGGCAGGGACACTACAAATGTAGTGTGTGTAGTGTGTGGACAGTAAGTTGGAAGTGTGGCTCTCACAGTGAGCACGCCAGAGATAATCCCCTGCGGTCGCACTATCCTCTGTGTCCTCGATGGCTCACTCTAATAGAGCATCTACCATGTAAGCAGGAGACCTCAGTATCGAATCCCGATGGGGGCACAAATTTTCAACCGTCCCCTTTGAAATTTATCAAGGCCTGTAAGCAGCTAATGGTCTGGATTTCATTGTAATTTCATTCTTTGAGAGCTGCAAGATTACCAATGGTATCTGTTCTTTCAGACATGTCCGAAAGAACAGATACTATCTTCATACAAAAATGGTTCAAATGGCTCTGAGCACTATGGGACTTAACATCTGTGGTCATCAGTCCCCTAGAACTTACAACTACTTAAACCTAACTAACCTAAGGACATCACAAACATCCATGCCCGAGGCAGGATTCGAACCTGCGACCGTAGCAGTCCCGCGGTTCTGGACTGAGCGCCTAGAACCGCTAGACCACCGCGGCCGGCTATCTTCATATAGATAAGGCTTACCGGCCAATGATCTTCGTCAGTGCAGATGCTCTCACATTGCTCAAACTCTTAAGGGAATCGGTAGGTTGACTGTAATGAGTTTAGTGGGCAGGGACACTACAAATGTAGGGTGTGGACAGTAAGTTGGAGGTGTGGGTCTCACAGTGAGCCTGCCAGAGGTAAGTCCCTGTAGTCGCACTACCATCTGTGTCCTCGGTGGCTCAGCCGGCTAGAGCGTCTGCCATGTAAACAGGAGGTCCTTGGGTCGAGTCACTGTCGAGTCACACATTTTCAACTGCCCCCGTTGATTTTATCAACTCCTGTAAGCAACTAATGGTCTGGATTTCATTGTGCTTTCATTCTACGAGAGCTGCAAGATTCTTTGTGACATGTCTGAAAGAACAGATACCATCTTCATATTAATCATTATAGATTAATGCGTTTAAACGATCGTCATCAAACCCTGAAGATATCTCTGAACGTGGAACTAACGCCAAAACTATTCTCTTTAAAACAAGAAAACCATTTTCTTGCCGTGCTCTGTCCAGTGACGTTATCCCCACACAAGGCGCAAATGTTTTTGGCTGCCTCCACTACTGTCACGCCCCTATTGAACCGAAACAGAAGAATATGTCGGAAATGTTCCGCCTTCTCCACCTGTCACTTCATTTTCTAGCGTCCACAGCTCCACTCAGTATTCCCGAATGAGAAAATGAGAATATGTAAATTCACACAGCAACAGTAAACTACAAAAAAGTGACAATCGATAAATCAACCCATAACAACAGCTACACCGACATGCAAAACCAAAACCCTATGGACGTATGGACCAACCTAACATTTATTTCTCGTTATCGTTCAGCTTCACTCTGGATGGAACTCGTGGGTATTTTACGTTAGTTACTGTTTGCAGCGATTTGGTGTCAATAGTACAATAGAACTACAGTGATTCCGATTGCGAAATATTTTAGATTGTTTGGCCGTGTGGTGTTCAAATTTTTTCTTCACGATCGGCGTTTCGACTCCTATGCTGGGATCTACCTCAGGAGTCACTGGTATCATGACACAATCTAATAACTTGGAGACAAAATCTTCAGTGACAACGGCCCCTGAAAGGTTACAGAGTTGCTTAGAATTAGTTTTTTGTGCCTATATATGCTCGATACATTTCATTTATTTATGATCGAGTTCGGCTGCATCCCCAGCATCAAACATCGATCTTCTGTAGGTCGTCCTACTTTTCCCTGCAGTCTTCTGTTGTGTACGACTTCACACGCAACAGTAAGGAAAGGTGAGCTACAGGGTCGTGTGGCAACCATCGTCATAGGAAAGCTGGACAGGATTAGAAATGTTCAGTAAACAAGTTAACACAGTAAACAGAAGATCTACTTAAATTGTATTTCTCCAAGGGAACGAAAACTAATTACAAATAATACAGCGAGAAATAGAGTCCAGCTCTCCGTGTCAATAAGGATGAGGCTCACTGTACTAAAGCATGAACGATGGTGTCAGAGCCGCGACTAGCAGGCATCTGCGTAGTGTCAGGTAGTGATGTGTCTGCTACCTCGGCTGTGTGGCCCTTGGGGATTGTCCTATATTGTGGCTATAGAGGGCGCTCGTAGTCCGCAGCTGCTGGGGGCGTGGCTCAGGGAGGGTGCTTCATTGGGTCTGCCAGATCCCACATGATTGTTGTCGACATCTGACGTAAACATACAATTTCGTTGACAATTTTGACGCCCATGGGATGGTATCGATACATGATTCCATATTTTTTGGTGTTATCATGTTCCTATAGGCAACTACATCGTCTGTGAGTAGCCTTACATGGCTTCCGATGTTATTCTCTAGATCGTCTATATATTATCTGAGCACGCATTAGTGGACATAACATGAGCTGAAACATGAGAAAGTAGTGAAGTTGGACGCTGGGGTCTGGAGGGGAGTCGACTCTCTAACTCACCCCAAAGCTGTTCCATTAGATTCAGATCGGGACTCTAAGCAGACCAGTCCATTTCATGGATGTTATCGCCTCAGATGTGGCTTTATGACATGGTGCATTGGCATGTTGATACAATCAGCGTCTCCGAACTGTTACACTACTATGTGCAGTACACAGTTATGTAAAATGTCTTCATATGTCCGCGTTTAACTTTTTTTTTTAAGTACAGTCATGGACCTCAACCTGACCACGAAAAACACCACTCCTCCGTATCACACACTTGGCACTACACATGATGGCAGGAGTTTGCCAAACCCGAACTGTCCCACCAGATTGTCAAAGGATACAAATTGATTCGCCACTCCACGTCACTCTTTTCAAATCACAGCTCGCACAGAAAAATTTAAGGGCTTGTTTTCCCCCCCCCCCCCCCCCCCCCCCCCCCGCCATTCGAGAGTGAGACGGTAGAGAAATGGCTTGAAGGTGATTCGATGAACCGTCTGCCAGGCATTTAATTGTGAACTGCAGACCAATCTTGAGGATGTAGATGCACTGTTCAGTGGTGTCGCTCTTACACCACCTCAAGCGCCGCTTTTATTGACAACAGAAATGTGTGGCTTATGAAGAGTGCTCGACCACTATACCCCATTCTTTTCAACCCTCTACGCACAGTCATTATGCTAGCTGGACTGGTGGCAGCGCTCTGGAACTCGCGAGTAGTTCTGTCGGCCGACTTCATTCGATTTTGTACAACCACCCTTTGCAATGCTCGACGAGCCGTGTCCGTCAGTACATGTGTACCTGGTCTTCGTTTAGCTGCGGTTGTTCCTTCGCTTTTACAATTCACAAACACATCACAAACAGTCGTCTTAGAAGAGATTTTTTACTCAGGCGACATCCAATGACTAGTCCAAGTTCGAAGTCACTGAACAGTTCTCACTGACCTATAGCCTGCATCTCGTGGTCGTGCGGTAGCGTTCTCGCTTACCACGCCCGGGTTCCCGGGTTCGATTCCCGGCGGGGTCAGGGATTTTCTCTGCCTCGTGATGGCTGGGTGTTGTGTGCTGTCCTTAGGTTAGTTAGGTTTAAGTAGTTCTAAGTTCTAGGGGACTGATGACCATAGATGTTAAGTCCCATAGTGCTCAGAGCCATTTGAACCATTCACTGACCTATACCGCTGTTGCTGCTTCTCTACTGAGAACACAATACTCGCCGCCTCTTTTTGCACTGCCAGGCCCGCATCTCGTGACGTCTAGCGGTCAATTCCGTATTACATCTGGGTGTCCACATACCCTGATCAGTGAGTGTATACTATATATTTTAAATACTGTAGTAATAGTCCTAAGACACTTATTTTCACTGTCCCAGGGATTACCTTTAAATCTGCCAATTTTATTTCTTTAAGAGTGATCCGTTGAGTTCTACCCTCAAGGAAGTCCCGAATCCAGTCACAAATCTGGTCCAATACTCGGTAAGCTCGCATTTTGTTCACTAAACGATAGTATGGAGTTATGTCAAATGCCTTTTGAAAGTCGACCTCATCCCCTTCCCCCACCTTCTCCTTTTCCTCCAACATCTCTGCATCCTTTACACAGTCTGCAGGCTTGATCTTCCCCACCCCCTGGTTTTCTTCTTCCTCTCCACCCCCCGCCTGTTGCCGTGCCTTTATCGCTGTATCTCTCCCTCTCTCCACCTCCACACCCTCCTTCATCAGGGCAATTTCCAGCACCTCCCCCTCCCAGATGTTGAACTTCGCCATGACATCTACCCTTCCTTCCACCTGTAACCTGGCCTTGTCCCCCCCCCCCTCCCCAGGGCTCCCTTTTTCCTCTCCCCTTCTTCTCCCAGAGCGGATTTTCCTCCTTTCCTCCCTGAGACCCTGCACCCCCTCCTCAGCTGTTTTCCGCACCCAGCCCTTCCCTCCCCGGCCCCTCTTCAGCGCGCCCCCCACCTCATCCCCATTTCTCTCCCCTCCTCGTCGCCTTCTTTCCCCCTTTTTCCTTGTTCCCCACCTGGCAGATCCTGCCAGGGTTTTATACGTTATCAGTGTGATGTGTTAATGTTGTGTTTTGGTGCGGTTATATAGTGTCCTCTAGTGACTTGGTTGTAATTGTGTGCTCGATCTGTTTTTCGTCCATGGCTATTCCATGCTAGGCCATCCATCACGTGGCTGTTTACATCATTTTACGACTTTTATACTCCGGCCGTAATTTGCCTGGTGCCTTTTAATCTAGTGTGTGTTTTTTGTGTAACATACTTTTTTTAGATTTTTATCTCCGATTTACAGTCACTGCTTTGTATGCTTTCTTTTCTTCTGTTCCGCCTTTTTTGTTTCTATATTCCGCCATGTTTTCTTCTTTTATATTGTTTTACATGTTTTCCTGACTATTTATGTCTCTCAGCTAAAGAGTAGCGTTTATGCTGCTGCCAGCCCGCCGCTAATGGGGAATGGAAATTACAATAAACGAAAAAAAATCGTTTTAAAGTGAAGGAACACGACATCGACATCGGCGCCTTTGACTACGTCATTCCTGATCTCAAGAGACCGAGATGAGCTTTGCAAGATTTCTGTTTGCAGAATGCATGTTTGTTTCTGAAGAAGAGATTTTCGATCTCTAACACCGCCATAATAGGCGAGAACAAAACATTTGCTGCAAGAAGGCGAGCCAGTTCTTTCATATAAACTAACTGGTAACTCATTCGGTTCATATGCCTTTCTAATATTGACGATTTGCTGTTTCACTAATGTAAATATCTGTCATTTCATCGATCATGCCATGACTGAAAGGAGGAAACGCATTTCAGTGTTCCGCAGTAGAGTGGTTTCGGAAGACCGTATCTATTTTTTCGGTTTTATCTCTGTCATGTTCCGCTTCAGTGCCGGTGTGATCACTAACCAAGTTTGATCACATTACTGACTTTATATAAGACCAAAACGTTTTGGAATTCTTAGTCAGTTCACTGGTACAATTTTATTTTTAATTTGATTTAACACATCTACCATTGCTCTCCTAAGGCTACTTTTTCTAGCTGCAGGAATTTCATGCAACGTGCTGTGTAAAACGCATGCGAGACCGCACTCCCCATTCGCACAGTGCAAACATACCAGGCCATTGTCCAAGGGTGCAAAAAACGCAGTGCCGCTGCAGACTCTACCTGCGGTAAACGCTTCAAGTTCTATCGAGCAGAAGATGGGCGTGCACGGGTAATGGAGACAACCTCATGAATGCATGGACCCTGCATGTCAGCAGGGGACTGATCAAGCTGGTGGAGACTCTGTAATGGTGTGGGGCGTGTGCAGTTCGAGTGATATGGGACCCCTGGTACATTTAGATACGACTCTGACAGGTGACACATAGGTAAGCATCCTGTCTGGTCACCTGCATCAATTCATATCCATTGTGCATTACGACGGACTTGGGCAATTCCAGCAGGACAATGCAACACCCCACACGTTCAGAATTGCTACAGAGTTGCTCCAGGAACATTCTTTTGAGTTTAAACACTTCCGATGGCCACCCAAATCCCCAGACATGAACATTTCTGAGCATATTTGGGATGCCTTGCAATGTGCAGTTCAGAAGAGTTCTCGTACTCTTACGGATTTATGGGTAGCCCTGCAGGATTCATTGTATCGACTATCTCCAGCACTACTTCAGACATTAGTCGAGTCCATGCGACGTCGTGTTACGGCACTTCTACGTGCTCGCGGGGGTCCTACACGACACTGGACAGGTGTATCAGTTTCTTTTGCTTTCCATTGTAAATTTCATACCGAATATACATTTGAAACCACTTTGTACCAGAAATATCTGCACTCAGCGAATCCTAGAGTAGCAGTGACTCGCCCCAGAACTTAACATCTCCCGCTGGACTCTGGGGATGAGGCCTTAGTTGAAATCGTATGTGATTGGCTGAGCCGCTGCGACGCCATGTTTATGTCACAGGTCTCTCTCGATTACTATGTTCGCAGTGCTTTTCGGTGTTAGATTACTGTTTTTAAGACTTTTGGAGACAATTAGAAGGCAATTTGAGTTATTTACAGATTTGTTATGCATTCTGTATGTGTTTGCACTTTACTTAGACTGCTTTTTGCACAAAGTTTACGCGAGCGAGATTAAATATGAGATCAAATAAGAAAGTATTTCGTTATGAAATCAGTACTGTTTTGAAGTAAGCACGATAGCAGTGGTACCACATGTAGTTGACCACCTTTAATTAATTCTGGAGACATTCAGGAGCGATGCCAGATTGTGCTGATTTTGAATGTACCAACAGAGGCGAAGGTGGATGTCGTATGCTCGTATTTCCGCGAGCCTTGTGGAAACCGACGAACTACTCTTATCTATGAAAAGTAAGTGGTTTTAACTTTCCGTCTAATATTTTGATCACTATCCTCTGCGATATTAGATGTCGCCTGTAAGTAAGGAAAGTACACTCCTGGAAATGGAAAAAAGAACACATTGACACCGGTATGTCAGACCCACCATACTTGCTCCGGACACTGCGAGAGGGCTGTACAAGCAATGATCACACGCACGGCACAGCGGACACACCAGGAACCGCGGTGTTGGCCGTCGAATGGCGCTAGCTGCGCAGCATTTGTGCACCGCCGCCGTCAGTGTCAGCCAGTTTGCCGTGGCATACGGAGCTCCATCGCAGTCTTTAACACTGGTAGCATGCCGCGACAGCGTGGACGTGAACCGTATGTGCAGTTGACGGACTTTGAGCGAGGGCGTATAGTGGGCATGCAGGAGGCCGGGTGGACGTACCGCCGAATTGCTCAACACGTGGGGCGTGAGGTCTCCACAGTACATCGATGTTGTCGCCAGTGGTCGGCGGAAGGTGCACGTGCCCGTCGACCTGGGACCGGACCGCAGCGACGCACGGATGCACGCCAAGACCGTAGGATCCTACGCAGTGCCGTAGGGGACCGCACCGCCACTTCCCAGCAAATTAGGGACACTGTTGCTCCTGGGGTATCGGCGAGGACCATTCGCAACCGTCTCCATGAAGCTGGGCTACGGTCCCGCACACCGTTAGGCCGTCTTCCGCTCACGCCCCAACATCGTGCAGCCCGCCTCCAGTGGTGTCGCGACAGGCGTGAATGGAGGGACGAATGGAGACGTGTCGTCTTCAGCGATGAGAGTCGCTTCTGCCTTGGTGCCAATGATGGTCGTATGCGTGTTTGGCGCCGTGCAGGTGAGCGCCACAATCAGGACTGCATACGACCGAGGCACACAGAGCCAACACCCGGCATCATGGTGTGGGGAGCGATCTCCTACACTGGCCGTACACCACTGGTGATCGTCGAGGGGACACTGAATAGTGCACGGTACATCCAAACCGTCATCGAACCCATCGTTCTACCATTCCTAGACCGGCAAGGGAACTTGCTGTTCCAACAGGACAATGCACGTCCGCATGTATCCCGTGCCACCCAACGTGCTCTAGAAGGTGTAAGTCAACTACCCTGGTCAGCAAGATCTCCGGATCTGTCCCCCATTGAGCATGTTTGGGACTGGATGAAGCGTCGTCTCACGCGGTCTGCACGTCCAGCACGAACGCTGGTCCAACTGAGGCGCCAGGTGGAAATGGCATGGCAAGCCGTTCCACAGGACTACATCCAGCATCTCTACGATCGTCTCCATGGGAGAATAGCAGCCTGCATTGCTGCGAAAGGTGGATATACACTGTACTAGTGCCGACATTGTGCATGCTCTGTTGCCTGTGTCTATGTGCCTGTGGTTCTGTCAGTGTGATCATGTGATCATGTGATGTATCTGACCCCAGGAATGTGTCAATAAAGTTTCCCCTTCCTGGGACAATGAATTCACGGTGTTCTTATTTCAATTTCCAGGAGTGTATAAACCCGGAACAGAGAAGAACTGGGAATCATTCTAGCGAGGGTATAGGTCTCAAATTGGGAAATCCCCTGACGTAAGCGATTCTGACACAGGGCAGATTGTTATGGCACCCCCGCCTGGGCGAATCTCGAAAGCGGCGGAACTGGTCGCCTGTTCGTGTTATACTGTCATGTGCATCTATGGAAAGAGGCAGAATGGCCGTGGAACCACGAGTAGGTGACACAGTGTTGGACGTCCACGCCTTATTACAGAACGTCAAGGTCGGAGGTTTGTCCGCTCTGTGAAGTAGAATGGGGGGCAGTCTGTAGAAGATCCGTTGACAGAGTATCATGCTGGCAAAGGAGTACGTACGGGGGACATCAGTAAGTAATGCAACACTGTTTTTTTTTTCTGAAAGCAGATTGGTTTTATTCAGGATTCAAATACACCATATTATTCCCACTCCTTTGGTTACAAGACCCTATTTCTCAACATGTTCTCCGTTCAATGCGACGACATGTTTCATCGTCTATGACGATGCTCGTCAAAAAATTATGCCGATCAGCCTCGTTATGATCAAGCGATTCCACACAGGAGGTCCTTCAAATGGTTCTAATGGCTCTAAGCCATGCCCGAGGCACGATTCGAACCTCCGACCGTATCAGCCGCGTGGTTCCGGACTGAAGCGCCTAGAACCGCTCGACCACAGCGGCCGGCTCAGGAGGTCCTTCGTCCTTCGTTGCACTTTATGTTCTTCTCTTAGACCGCTAGGAACCCAGCGGGTACACATATTTGAGTACCCCAACTGGTGTACGAATATGTCAGCAGTACTAACAGATAAGTCCAGCTGAGCAGGGAGGTGTTTGATCGCGATCCATCGATCACCTCGAATGAGAGTGTCCGCACGTTCCAACACTGCTGGAGCCACAGCTGTGTGCAGCCGGCCAGCACGCGGGACATCGTACAGGTTTACATGACCTTGTCGTGATGATGACAGACGACTCACCATGCTTTTGTTCACTGCCAAGTCTCCCTACACAGTCTCCAAGCGACTATGAATATCTACGATGTTCTGGTTTTCTGTCAAAAGAAATTCTATGACAGCTCTATGCTTGGAACGCACCTCTGTTACCGATGCCATTCTGAAGGCTACATATAGCGCCGCCACCTATCGGAACTTCATGAAGCCATGTATGTGAAAAACTGTATCCCATTTGAGTCAATTGATGTTTCAAAATACTGCACTGAAAAGGTGTTTGAATGTTGTGCAGATGTGGTTAAATTTAGTGGAGTTAAACTTCTAACTGTTGTTATTTATAGATCCCCAGACTCCGATTTCACAACATTTTTGCTTAAGATAGATGAGGTTCTTGGTTCACTTTATAGCAAATACAAAAAGTTAGTTATATGTGGTGACTTCAGTATTAATTGTATAAGTGATTGTGCAAGGAAAAGGACGCTGGTAGACCTCCTTAATTCATATAATCTTATGCAAACCGTATTCTTTCCAACGAGAGTGCAAGGGAACAATAGAACAACCATAGACAAAATTTTTGTTCATTCCTCATTAGTAGAAGGGCATTCTGTTAGCAAAAAAGTGAATGGCCTTTCAGATCATGATGCACAAGTTTTAACTCTAAAAGATTTTTGTGCTACAATACCTGTTAAATATAGTCATCAGCTGTTTAGGAAAGCTGATCTAGTTGCTGTAGAGACCTTTGTAAACCTTATCAAGGAACAAGAGTGGCAAGATGTTTATAGTGCTGGTACAGTAGACGATAAATATAATGCTTTCCTCAAGACCTTTCTCGTGCTCTTTGAAAGTTGCTTTCGTTAGAACGTTCAAAACAGGGTACTAGCACAAACAGGCAGCCTGGGTGGCTGACTAGAGGGATAATAGTATCCTGTAGAACAAAGTGGCAATTAGATCAAAACGTTAGACACAGTCAAAATCTAAATGCAGCAGCCCATTGCAAACAGTATTGTAAGGTGCTTAAAAAGTTATTAGGAAGGCAAAAAGTACGTGGTATGCAGATAGAATAGCTAAGTCTCAGGATAAAATTAAAACCATACGGTCAGTCGTAAAGGAAGTGGCTGGTCTGCAGAGACAGGTCGTGGATATAGAATCAGTGCGTAGTGGTAATGTCCGTGTTACTGATAAGTCGCATATATGTACAGTATTTAATAATCACTTTCTGAATATAGCAGGTGAACTAAATAGAAACCTAGCCCCAACACGGAATCATATAGCGCTCGTAGAAAAAAGTGTTCCGAGACTGTTACCTGAAATGCTCCTCCATGATACTGACAAGAAGGAGATTGAGTTAATAATTAAATCACTAAGGACCAAGGACTCTCATGGATATGACGGGGTATCTAGCAGAATACTGAAGTATTGTTCTATGTATGTTAGCCCAGTACTTAGCCATATCTGTAACTTTTCCTTTAGGAGTGGTCGGTTTCCTGACCGATTAAAGTACTCGGTAGTGAAGCCACTTTATAAAAAGGGAGACAGGGATAATGTTGATAATTATAGACCTTTTTCTACGCCATCGGTGTTTGCTAAAGTTATCGAGAAGGTTGTGTATACAAAGTTACTGGAGCATTTAAATTCACATAATTTGCTGTCAAATGTACAGTTTGGTTTTAGAAATGGTTTAACAACTGAAAATGCTATATTCTTTTTTCTCTGTGAGGTTTTGGACGGATTAAATAAAGGGCTGCGAACGCTAGGTGTTTTCTTCGATTTAACGAAGGCTTTTGACTGTGTTGACCACAAAATATTACTGCACAAGTTGGACCATTATGGAGTAAGGCGAGTAGCTTACAATTGGTTCGCCTCTTACTTTAAGAACAGAAAGCAGAAGGTAATTCTCCGCAATAATGAGAGTGGTAGTGATGTTCAGTCCCAATGGGATCGGTGCTGGGGCCACTGCTGCTTCTTATTTATATAAATGATATGCCTTCTAGTATTATAGGTGATTCAAAAATATTTCTGTTTGTTGATGACACCAGCTTGGTAGTGAAGGATCTTGTGTGTAATATTGAAACATTATCAAATAATGAGTTCATGAAATTAGTTCGTGGCTTGTGAAAAATAATTTGATGCTAAATCACAGTAAGACTCAGTTTTTACAGTTTCTAACTCACAATTCAACAAGAACTGTTATTTTGATCAGACAGATTGGGCATATTATAAGTGAGACGGAACAGTTCAAGTTCCTAGGCGTTCGGATAGATAGTAAGCTGTTGTGGAAAGCCCATGTCCAGGATCTTGTTCAGAAACTAAATGCTTCTTTATTTACCATTAGAACAGTATCTGAAATAAGAGACAGTCCAACACGAAAAGTAGTCTACTTCACATATTTTCATACGCTTATGTCATATGGTATTATTTTTTGGTGTAATTCTTCTGACTCAAAAAGGGTATTTTTGGCTCAAAAACGGGCTGTTCGAGCTATATGTGGTGTAAGATCGAGAACCTCTTGTCGACCCCTATTCAATAGTCTGGGAATTCTGACATTGCCCTCACAGTATATGTTTTCTTTAATGTCGTTTGTTGTTAGCAATATTAGCTTATTCCCAAGAGTTAGCAGCTTTCACTCAGTTAATACGAGGCAGAAATCAAATCTGCATGTGGAATGCACTTCCTTGACTATTGTGCAGAAAGGAGAGCAGTATTCTGCTGCATCCATTTTCAATAAGCTACCACAAGAACTCAAAAATCTTAGCAGTAGCCCAAACACTTTTAAGTCCAAACGCAAGAGTTTCCTCATGGCTCACTCCTTCTTTTCTGTCGAGGAGCTCCTGGAAGAGCTGAAAAATTAAGCAAATTCCAGTGTTCCATTGTTGATTTTCTTTATTTAAACTTACGAATTGTCGCCTGAATATGTTTCTTATATTTCATTTTATCTGTTTCCACTATCGTGTTATAATTTCATGTATTGACTCGTTCCATGGCCATGGAGACTTCTCCTTAATGTGTCCCACGGAACAATAAATAAATAAAACACTGTCGTGTCAACCCCAGGTTTAATTTAATTATGGTAGCAGCCTGGCTTATCCGTTTATAGCAAGATAGCGCCACACACTGTAAGAAACATCATCAGAAAGAACTCCGTCACAGAGCAGGTAGGGGACTGTTTAAAGATTCGCTCAACTCATGGCCGAGATAATCTCACTTTGCCTTCCTGAGTGAGATAGTTTGGCATTTGTATCTGTACAGTATTGAGGTCACTACTCATGAGGGAAGCATCTGCTCACGTACATAATAAGGCTAGGCGTAATAGAGATGTAGCACAGTGATCCTACTCGTATTCAACATACCTGTATTATCCATCTCTTCTTGAGAAAGATTTTACTGCAAACTAGAAAAAGTGAAGCAGGTACTTTTTCTATGATATACGAGATTTCTGGAAAACATAAAACATTCTAATGGTTGATGAGGAACTTGCTATTATTTTTCATACAGAGAAAGATCCACACACTTCGGTGCAATCACCATCGGAAAACATTTTTACATTATCTTGAATTTTATTGCGATATGTATTACATGATTTGCTGTTGTTAGGACTCGCTGTTCACTACATGATTTACGAATACAATGAGCAAGATGTTCAGGCAGATAGATGATTACTGCCTATCCATAATAATACATCTATTTGCCAACAGAAAGGCGGTATGAATTATTTATTACCTATGTCTTCCTATTCGTTGAGACCACATTTGAAAGGAAAAAGTCTCTGACAGAAGTTTAAGCACACAACGTGTTTCATGCTTACTGCGTGCACTGCGTGGTGTAATAGTAATGGAAGAGGCTAAGTTGCAGGCTTGGACGGGAGACCGAAGATCGCCGTTAATCTCGTTACGGCCTACCGCTCCGTCTGGAGCTCATTTTCCGGCAATTTAGAGCAGCCCTGCGGGGCTTTTCGTTTCCTCTTAAAGCAGATCCGTCAGTCCACTGCTGCGGAAGGAACAGCCTTGTCTCAGGTCTGCTTTTCGCTGCAAATAAAAGGGTAAGCTCTTTAAACTATACGAACGACAATAAATACGATATTGCAGTGCCTGTCCATGTACAGTGTACGTATTATAAATGTGAAAGTTTGTGTGTGATTATGTTTGCTACTACATCACGCTGAAACCGCTGGACGGATTTGGAAGAAATATGGAATGGAATTAGTTCATGACCTGAATTAACACATAGTGTGCAGTACAAGATATTTATTGATTTGAAGAACAAACCACAGTCTAACCTAACAGTCGCGGCATTCCGGCTCGTTTTTGTTACCCCAAGCGATAGCTGCGTCCCAAGTGGCCAGCAAGCGACACCAATGAATATGATACCGGGTAAGTGCGAATAGTAACGTTTATATTGATTTGTAACGTAGTTTTTACAGAAGGGAGTGTATTTAGTAGCATAATAATCGACAGTAACCAAAAAATTACACCTTATTTGTGATTATTTAGTTCCATGAGGACCCTGGGAGACGCGAAACGATGTATTGCAGGACAGTTTACTTGCGATTCTCTTGTCACACAAACTTTTACTGAATAATTTCGTTTTCCTCACAACAAAAAATTACTAGCACACACCTGAAAACCTGGCCTTCTGCAGAAAACATCATAGGGGAAGTGGTGGTTCTTGCATTTTCGGAAATACCAGTTCGACTTGTGTTACGTAGGCCTAAGTCTTGAAACGATATGTTTTGAAATTTTGTAATGTGCTTAAAAATTTGGTAATATCTGTATTGTACAGGAGTGAAAATTAGGTTTTCTGTCCCGTAGGGTGATCTGAAAACGAGTCCCGGTCCGAAACTAGTCATCGGGTACATGAAATAGTGAAATTTGCAACTCTGATTTTCCGTTGTACTCGGTGAAATGTGATATGGTAACCTCCTGCCTGCAAATCGTTCTCTATACTGGTGCCTTGCTACTGGACTATTGCATCGTGCCTACCCATAAATGAGATACGTATCATCGAACTTGGTTGGAGTGCAATCAGTCATCCGAAACCTGTAAGCATCACTGGAAACTTTTAAGTAAATATAACAAAATACAAACGCTAATAATGTTGTGTATTAATGAGAAGAGCGATTCATTTGCTGAAGATCTAGTTCTTCACTAAGATTAGTGAGAAAACCAAGTACGCTACAGAGAAGTTGCACGAGATCTTATCAGACGCAGGTCTCCAAATATTATAATTACGAGAATACTCATCTGATAGAATTATATAAAAGATCAGTAAGTGCCTACTACAAAACGATAAATGGGGCAATGTCATGTGTGTCTTCTTTTATGAGGGCTGTTTAAGAGAAAATGTATGAAACAACACTGTGGGTATAACTGAAATCTTTATTCAAAAGTAATCACCAGAGGCCGAGCACAACTATCCTCGAGCCGAAGGATTCTGCTCTCAGAATTCCTGTGGCTGTGACAAGAGCCAGTCCTCCGCTGTGTCCATTTCGAAGTCCGAGTTGAAGCCCTTTCCTTTGAGATGTTTTTCTAGCGGATCAAACACATGGAAGTCGTAGGGTGACATGTCTGGGCAGTAGGGCAGATGCTCAATCTGCCCCCACTTGAATTTGACCATAACACTTCGTGTGACGTTGAAGACGTGTGGACGCACTTGAATCACTCCCTTCTTTGCACTTGATGGAGTTTCGTAGGCTACCGGGTGTCTCACGGTACATGTCACTGTTATGGTTTTCACGTGCTCGAGGAATTCGGTGAGTATCGGACTTGGAACGTCGAGAAAGACGGTGAGCCTCGCCTTGCCCGCCGAAGGCACAGCTTGAATCTTTTAGGCGGAGGTGACGTCGCATGCTTCCATTGTCTAAACATCTCACTGCGTTATCCCAAAGTGGCATATGCAAATTTCAACCGGCGTGGTTGTTACGAAATTTCGTACCTTTTCATTTGAACAGTCTTTAGAAATCCCTCGGAGAAATCATAGTACCATCTGGACTAGACAGTATAGCCAATTTAGAAAGAGCCGCCAAGTTGCAGAAAGTGTACCGAGTGACATGAAATCACTACAATAAATGAATGATATTCCGTAATGCGAAACATTGGAATTGCAATACACTTGTCTTGCATTAAGCAGTACATGTCTCACTGTGCGGTTAAAGGCGCTGCAGTCTGGAACCGCAAGACCGCTACGGTCGCAGGTTCGAATCCTGCCTCGGGCATGGATGTTTGTGATGTCCTTAGGTTTAACTAGTTCTTAGTTCTAGGGGACTAATGACCTCAGAAGTTGAGTCCCATAGTGCTCAGAGCCATTTGAACCATGTCTCACAAACTACATCACTAGGAGACCATTCAAAAACTGATACAATTGACAAGGAAGAGCGAAACTGCCCAAGGAAAATTTATAGTCCCAATATTATAAACGACGTATGGATTAACAGAAAAACTACAGGCCTATACACAGCAGTAGACAAGTTCGCTGATGCAACACGTAGAAGACTTTTGAAGTTCTATGGTAACATCTGCAGACTGACAATACTAGATTAATAAAAAAAGACCTACTTAAGATAAAACAATAAAAGAAGGTAAAAGTCACTTAGTTAGAAGAACTTAGGCCAGGGCCGGTTTATGGAATTTCCGGGCTCCCTGCCAAATCTTATTTTGGAGCCCTCCTACTTTCTTTCTAGAATGTAAGTTCGTTTGCACTTTACATTATTTTCGTGTTTATATATGATTGCTATGATTACATACATCTGGTGTCTCTCTAAAGCGTCGTCAGGCACCTTTTCTCTGGTGTTTCGCCAGATATTTGTAATTTCGTTTTAGCAACATGTAGCTGGAGTTGTTCCAAACAAATCCCGCTCATCAAGTGCTTCATACGTCGCCCATCGTCGACAAAAAGCGTCCGTTTGTTTCCCAGTACCCACAAAATGACTTTTAACTCTGAGTTTTACGTACCCATTCGATAGAATGATCCTCAGTTAGTCCAGTGCGTTATTCGTTTCATCGATATTTATTAGCAGTGCGTTATTCGTTTCATCGATAGTTCACTGCTGTTATTGGTGAAGCAAACACGTCATTCCCACTGTGGTGGTTTATCTGTCTATACCTACAATAACTGTGATAGTCAGATGCGTTGTTGAAATTAATATCGGGATACCCCGACCCAATTATACCACGAAGAGTGTTGTTGTGTCCATCCTTTTGTACATATTGATGTCGTAGCGAGTTGTAGTACGATTTATAGCCTGATAAGCTGAATATCAAATCTTACGTGACGTCGTCGTGTTACTACAGACGATTATTTCAAGTCACACAGATTACCTCGTTGAGTGTAAGCAAAGTCTTGTCAGTACAACTTAACTGTAGTATTACGAGAGTGAGCTACATTATCCGACGTTACTTTTCACCTACGTATTGCAGTGCTCGTAGAGCCTGTTCATACAGTACTTCCCCTACGAGTTAGTGATATCTAAAGAGTGACATAGTACACTCTCCTTTCTCATCACCCTTGCAACCTTTCACGCCACTATCCTTTCCACAATTTACTTTCCTTAACAATGGAAAACATTCAAAATCCTACTTTTCCTCAAATCCCACAAGCCTCCTACTAATATCTCCTCCTATCACCCCTCTGCCTTCCCTCAGTATCCATCCTCTCCCAATGCATCCATCAATGCTCGAACCAGCACCACCTTATTCTTGTTAATAAGTGTGGCTTCCATCCCAGATTCTCCTCTGATCACCAGCTCCTGCATCTCACTCATTTCCTATTCCACCAACTCTTTAAATCAGCTACTTTTGTTTCCCTTGACCTAGAAAAAGCCTACAACCTTGTATAGCATTCCGGTCTCCTCTTCAAACTCCAGATACAAGCATTTCCAGTTAACTATGTCCACCTTATTGCATACTTCCTATTTAATCGTCCATCCTTGTCACTATTAACAACACCAATTCCTGTACCTTCCATCCCACTACAGGAGTGCCCCAAGACTCTCTCCTCTCCTTTAGCTCCTCTACACTGCTGATATCCCAAACTGCACTCAACAGGCCACCTCTTTCAGCATTCTGATGACACCAGTTTCTTCGCCCTCTAAGCTACAAATATTCCAACGATCCCTCCAAATCCATTTCAGTCTGTTCACCTCCTGGTGTAACCAATGGCTTCTCAAGATCAAACCCTCCAAAACCTGAGCAATAATTGTGGGATAAACAACCCAAACCTTCCACCTCCAGACTTCTACCTTATCACTTACAACTACCCAGCTAACTAACACACTCAAATATCTTGGACCAACCCTTACCCAGCAACTAAAATGGAAACCTCGAATACTAATCATCCAACAGAAGGCTCACAATAGACTTAAACTGCTAATGGGCTGGACTTGGGATTACCCCCCTCCACTATTGTCCACACCTACAAAACCCTGACCTGACCCATCATATGCTATCTAAATGTTGCATGAATCTCCACCCCACCAAATTAGTTTCAGTCCCTCCAAATCCTCAAATGCCACACTCTCTCACTCTCTCCATCCATTTACCCTCCCCCTACTGGATCCTCTGCCATCTCATCAAATTCCCAGCCCTCCTCACCTGCATCGAACAGATCTACATCTCCTATACTGTGTGCAAACTAGATTCCAATCACTCCATTGTCTCCCCTCTGATCACCAAACCTGGTAAGCTGCAGTGTCTTCGCAAACATATCCCTCCATCCCTATACCTACAGACACTCCATGTCCTAACCCAACGCAACTTTGACCAGCTCCCTCTCTGAAACAAAGATCCACCCCAATATTTACGCTTCATACCAAATTTAACTCTTCCCCACCCAACCCACTCCACATCAGGGCTCCTTCCCTCTCCATACATCCCCATCCATTTCCTCATGAAACCACTGCCCTACCCACACAACACACTACTCCCCACTCTCTGTCTTCCCCACCGACTGTCTTCCCCATTATCCACCCCAGCCTATACCTCTCATCTCCATAGTTCTCCTATCTAACAGACCCCCATTCTTCTACTCACACCCCTCACCCCTGTGGATCATACTCTCTCCTCTCATCCTAGTCAGGTCCCTCAGATTTTAAATAAAAATGCAGTGCTTTAGTAGTTTTATCAAAAAAATTTTCACTTTCTTGTGACGTGTTTTTAAAACGTATAAACTTCGGGTTTTAAAATGTACGTCTTCGATTTTTAATTTAAAATAGAAAATAATCCCAAATTTTATATTTCTGTCATTCGCTTGGCTGAAGAGGAGAGAACTGTACGGCTAACAGTCCATCCCCCATCCATAAAGTAATCAATTTTCCAGGTTTAGCCACACCATTAATATGGTCATTTAATGCAGGATCGAACTTGGCCATGTTTCTACTTGCCCTAAAAAGTTTCCATTACCCGGATTTTCCAACATTACATGGTTGGCTCTTTTTTTTGGAAGAGTTCTCTTGGCAAGGAGACATATTATGGAAAATATACTGAAGAAAACCGATCCACAACTCTTTTCTTCCTGTACTTGAAAAGTATACGAATATCCATCAGATGTATAAGGGTATGACAAGAATGAAAATTTGTGCCAGATAAGGACTCGAACGTGAATTTCCCGCTTTACGTGAGCGGTCGCTTTAGCTGCTTTGGCTGTACATGAGTCACAGCCAAACCCAGATTTCCATATGTCGTCGTTCCTGTGTCACAACCTGTACTCATACACACATTTTGTAATTCCCATACAGGGGAAGACAGTGCCCATTCCTTCGGCCATGGTCCAGAGGTACTTCCATCATTCTTCTTAACAGCACAGGCACCGCAACATCGTATTTATCCGCCGACACCGGGCAAGCGACTGTCAAGTGAAAGGTCTTCCTTACACGAAAATATACATAATACATGTGCGATTATAGGTTATAGACACATGCTTGATGACGCACGCAAGTTTGGGAGTTTGGGGTTGGCCGTGGGTCGTGTTCGGATAGCCAAATGGCAAGGCGACCGCTCACGATAGGCGAGAAATCCGGGTTTCGGTCCCGGTAGTTCACAAGTTTCTACTGTTGTCATTCCGTTACACAACAGATGGATGCTTATATTTGCAACTGCGAATACATTTCATATCATCAGTTGTTTGTCTGCATGCAAGAATAGCGTCACGGCAAAAAAAATTGGACTTTGTCCTCAACTAAGTCAATAAATATGTAGAAAGTAGCAAAATGTTTTTAAACCTTGGGAGCGGGAGTCTCATTCTAGCCTCCAGCAAATTCTTATAATCAATCGTACACTGCTTGACAAAAAGAGTGAAGCATCCTGAAGACATGGTCGGATGTCAATGTACAGTCATGTTCAGAAAAAACAGAACACCTTGAACAACTAGAGATGGGACGCTCATATTCACGGAATGCGTACATTAGTATGTTCTGCAGGAATGGTTAGCATTCCAGCACTTCGGTTCAGCAGGTGTGCTGTTAGCTCAGTAGGCACAGGGTCGCCGTGAGCCCTGATAACTTGCTCCACGCGTGATGGCATCGTCGCGATTAAGGCGCGAATGGCGTCCTTTGTTATAGCCATCAGTGCTTCCTTCATCTGGTTCCAAATTTCATCTGTGGTTGTTGGTACTGGGCCACACTGCTCCATCCATCTTTTCACCATATCCCACACATTTTAGATTGGCGACAAGTCTGGTGATCTAGTGGGCCAGGGCAAAAGCTGACATCTTGGTACACCAAGAAGGCACACTTTCGGGCAGAAAAATGTAATCGAGCATTATCTTGCTGAAAAATAGCGTCTGGGGTGTTGTAAAGGAATGGTTTGACTACAGGTTCCAGGATGTAATTCGCGGAGGTGACACTCGCCACAGTGCTCTGGACACACACTGACTGTGATCTGTGGCTGCATCCAATAGCACCCTACATCATAAGGTGTTAAGTTGGCGCTGCATGTCTTGTGCGAATGCAGTTACTGTGATGCCGTTCCCCATGCCAGCAGCGAACCAATATGCGGCCATCGTTTTCAAACAAACAAAACCTAGATTCGTCCGAAAATACTATACGATGTCATTCCTAACGCCACTGGCGTCGTTCCTTGTACCATTGCCATGTTTCTGCACATTTATCTAAGGTGTGCGGATAAGTTGTCGACGAGCAAATAACACACGCAGTAATAAACGGCGCCGGACTGTCACCCCTAATAATGTACGAGGTAAAATTTTGAAAAACACAGCCCTCAGTCGCGAACACAATTAATTTGTGACCTAGGTTTCGGTGCCACAAGGAACACATACTTCGGACAAAATTAAAACTAAATGTTACAGCATAACGTACCAAAAAATACGAAAGCTACGGTCATACCTGACAGCGTCAGATAGTCAGAAATAAAGTAAAATGCAACAGAGGTGCAAGCCACTAGGGGCTGCCATGTGTCCTCTGCTACAGTCAACACAAAAACACTGTAGCAGAGGACACGTGGCAGCCCTTAGTGGCTTGTACCTCCGTTGCATTTTACTTTATTTCCGGATATCTGACGCTGTCGGGTATCACCGCAGCTTTCGTATTTTTTGGTACGTTATGCTGTAACATTTAGTTTGAATTTTGTCCGAAGAAAGTGTCCCTTGTGACACCGAAACCTAGGTCACAAATTAATTGTGTTCGCGACTGAGGGCTGCGTTTTTCAAAATTTTGTATTATACAACAGTCGCTGATTGACAGCCATGTTAAAAACCTTAATGTACGATGTGTTCCACTGTTCTACCAGAGCCGAGGACGATGCAGATCTGTCATGCAATGCCATTCACGGATGAGGTGTCGATCTTCTCAGGGGATGGTCTGGATGGTGCGACCTGACCCTTCCCATCGTGTTCTATGGCCTTCCACAAACCATTCTGCACACACGCTCTGCACTGCCGAAACACTTCGTCCCACACGAGCAGTAACTTCCCGGATGGATGTATCAATTCTCTCATGCCAATAGTGCGCCGTCTTTCTGACACTGATTGGACGGTACTGTTCGCGCATACGTCCGCGAGCCATCCTGCACGTCTACTGAAGTCACAGTGATCCATAACCTTCGGTTTATAGCGACAACGAATGCTGGAGGCACATTTTACCTATAAGTGGCGTTGCGCCGCGATATCGATGTTAACTTTGAACCTACAAGCCGACATGCTTCAAATGCTAATCATTTCTGCAGAACATGCTAATGTACACGTCCTGTGAGCACGAACGTCCTGTCTCTAGTTGTTCAAGGCGTCCTTGTTTCTTTTTTTCTTTTCTTTTCGTGAGTCTAACTTTGTAAACGTACACACCATCGGTTGGAATGTAAATGATTAGAGCTGCAATCCTCTCCGACAGGTAGAACGGGCACCAGGTCAGATCAGTGTTGTTCATGTTTTGTTACCCGGGCTGAAACCGTGTATAATGGGCGTGAACAGTGTCAGATATCATCATAGTGAAGACCACGAAGATACCCCTAACTTCTGTGAGACACTGTTTGAAAGAAGCATTATTGAGGGTCTCCATTTGATCAGCTGGTCGAAACGTGCAACATTCTAGAATTGTGGGGCATTTGGATATGACTGTGGCGTGATGTTGGACTGCGTTCCCACGTTGAACATGTCACTAGATGACGTACCTCGCCATACAAGCAGCGATTGGGCTTGGGCATGAAGGGATGATTGAGAGATGCAAGACTTGCATTCGAGCAAACGGTACAAGGTTCGTATGCCTTTTGTAAATGTGTTATTTTGTAAACATAGAAGTTACAAAATTGTCATCCTCCCTGTAACGAAGTAAAAGGTGCTCTTATTTTGTGTTTCTTTCCTTCAATCCCTTCTTTTTTGTTTACAGACATTATTAAGTAAAGAAAACGTAGGTTATTTATTGTAATGACGCAATTCGGAAGTTTATACTCATTTACTTATGGTGTAATATGGCAGACTTTTTTGTACTGTACTCTGTAATTAACCAGCGGAGACCGCGAGACCGCTAAATAATATAGTATATCTCACCTCAATATAAACACATAATTTCTTCATTTGTGTGGCCATAGCGTCCGTAGTTGCTTTACAACTCATGACGGTATTTTTGTTCCGTCGTTGCTACTACAAAAATACGTGATCTTTTTCACCAGACGCGTTTCGCTTTATTGAGGTAAAGCATCATCAGTGGCCTGTAATTACGTTTATTTACATTTCGATTTGCTTTTTTGATCGAAAAACAGTTCTTTAAGAAGAGGTTGGTTTGTACTTACTGTGATTTTTCGGCTGTTTTCTCTCTTACATCGGGAAATGCCGTCTACTAGCACATCGTTGTTTTTCTGTGTTAGACACTGATAATTTTTGTCCACTTTTTAGATGTTCCGTCGCATTATGCATTTCTCACAACACACTTTTAAGCACACCGCCGTATTCTGTTTCTTTTCGTACTTCAAGTATCCCCCCCCCCCCCCCCAAAAACACAAACATCAGCACATACTTGAAGTACGAAAACAAACAGAATACAGTGATGTGCATAAAAGTGTGTTGTGAGAAATGCATAGTGCTGCAAAATATCTAAAAGGTAGACAAAAATTATCAGTGTCTAACATAGAAGAACAACGATGTGCTAGCAGACGGCATTTCCCTATGTAAGCGAGAAAGCAGCCGAAAAATCACAGTAAGTGCAAACCAACCTATTCTTAACGAACTGTTTCTCAATCTAAAAAACGAATCAAAATGTAAATAAACTTAATTAGAGACCACTGATGTTGCTTTACCTCAGTAAAGCGAAACGCTTCTGGTGAAAAAATCACGCATTTTTGTATCTGCAACGACGGATCAAAAATACGCTCATGAAACACATAATTGTCTAACGGAATTAAAAGAATACCGCCTGCCATAAGCAAGTCTCTACCCCTAAGCTCCACGCGCTGAGGCCGCACACGTAGATCCGGAGCCATGCCGCCGGGAATTCTTGATTTGGGATGATCAGGTGCGATATACGTACAGGCTCAAGCATTGCACTTGTGGCGAGGTACTTCTTCTTGTTCAACATCTGTCATCTACTTTAGGGGTATTTCCCGATATTTGCGGCTACGTGGGTCTCATATCAAGCTACTTGTCTCAACGTCATCTGCATCACTTCGGGGGCTTTTAACGAGAATAACAGTCACTCTCTATATGTTCCATGTCTCATCACGCCGGCCGTTGTGGCCGAGCGGTTGTAGGCGCTACAGTCCGGAATCGCGCTGCTGCTACGGTCGCAGGTTCGAATCCTGCCTCGGGCATGGATGTGTGTGATGTCCTTAGGTTAGTTAGGTTTAAGTAGTTCTAAGTGTAGGGGACTGATGACCTCAGATATAAAGTTCCACAGTGCTCAGTGCCATTTCAACCATGTTTCATCGAGCTACGTTGTCTGGCAGTGACACACCATGGGAAAGTTAATTTTGTCCTTAACGTTTACACACGAGTGTGTTAAACAGGCCAAATGTAACTTAGCATCGTCTTCCCCGTTGTTTCACTGTGTTTTGACACCCGGATTATTTATCAGGTGAATAGCACAACAAAAAACCTCCTCTCTAGACACTCAAGAAACGGTAGTTGAAAGAACTTACAGAGGCCTTGGAAGCACAAAAGAGCAGGGAACGTGTGGCAGAGATTAATTCTCAACTTGGAGATTTCACTGAAAGCTTTTCTCAACGTTTTATTGATGTCGATCACCCTCCTCTGTACTCGATTCTTTGCAGCGATTCTGGAGGAATGGGATGGTCTCCGAAATTATCTCTTCTGTGGCCCAGCAGGAAACGACTTATAAAGCTGCAGCGATGAGATGAGAGTCAATAAAACAGAACGAATTGAAGCCGGTGAAATTTCTCCAGCAGATTAATGTTTGCTCCGCCACAATTGACTTTTCGGTTTATTGCTGCCAGCTCTGAGACGAGAACCTCTTCTGTGTGGCTGATTAGGGGATATGCCGTCTGCTGTCTGCCCGTCAAACGGGATCTAGATTTAACGCTTTGCCAAATGTACTTCAGTGGTCATTTTGTGAGGGTGTTCTCTGCTATTCGTTATGTTTGCTCATGGAAGATAGGAACTTTCAAAAGCCACAATATCATTTTTATGTCGACAACCTCCTGCTTTACACAAATGCCAGATCTGAAGATATCGATACTGCTACTGACGAGATGAATGATATGTCTTCAGTGATAAGATGGATGCAAAACGTAAGTCCCAAGGAATCTTTGTATCCCATCAGAAATTAAAACCGCTACACCAAGAAGAAATGCAGATGATAAACGGGTGTTCATTGGATAAATATATTATGCTAGAAGTGACATTTGATTACATTTTAATGCAATTTGGGTGCATAGATCCTCAGAAATCAGTACCCATAGTAACCACCTCTGGCCGTAATAACGGCCTTGATACGCCTGGGCATTGAGTCAAAAAGAGCTTGGATGCAGTGTACAGGCACAGCTGCCCATGCAGCTTCAACACGGTACCGCAGTTCATCAAGAGTAGTGACTGGCGTATTGTGACGAGCCAGTTGCTCGGCCACCATTGACCAGACTTTTTCAGTTGGTGAGAGATCTGGAGAATGTGCTGGCCAGGGCAGCAGTCGAACATTTTCTGTATCCAGAAAGCCCCGTACAGGACCTCCAACATGTGGTCGTGCATTATCCTGCTGAAATGTAGGGTTTCACAGGGATCGAATGAAGGGTAGAGCCACGGGTCGTAACACATTTGAAATGTAACGTCCACTGTTCAAAGTGCCTTCAATGCGAACAAGAGGTGACCGAGACGTGTAACCAATGGCACCCTATACCGTCACGTCAGTGTGGCGATGTCGAATACACGGTTCCAATGTGCGTTCACCGCGATGTCGCCAAACACGGATGCGACCATCATGCTGTTGTAAATACAACCTGGATTCATCCGAAAAAATGACGTTTTGCCATTAGTGCACCGAGGTTCATCGTTGAGTACGCCATCGCAGGCGGTCCTGTCTTTGATGCAGCGTCCAGGGTAATCGCAGCCATGGTCTGCGAGTTGACAGTCCATGCTGCTGCAAATGTTGTCGAACTGTTCGCGCAGATGGTTGTTGTCATGCATACGTCCCCATATGTTGACTCAGGGATCGAGACGTGGCTGCACGATCCGTTACAGTCATGCGGATAAGATGCCCGTCATCTCGACTGCTAGTGATACGAGGCCGTTGGGATCCACCATGACGTTCCGTATTACCCTCCTGAACCCACCGATTCCATATTCTGTTAACAGTCATTGGATCTCGACCAACGCGAGGAGCAATGTCGCGATACGATAAACAGCAATCGTGATAGGCTACAATCCAACCTTTAGCAAAGTCGGAAACGTGATGGTACGCATTTCTCCTCCTTACACGAGGCATCACAACAACATTTCACCAGGCAACGCCGGTCAACTGCTGTTTGTGTATGAGAAATCGGTTGGAAACTTTCCTCATGTCAGCACGTTGTAGGTGTCGCCACCGGCGCCAACCTTGTGTAAATGCTTTGAAAACCTAATCACTTGGATATCACAGCATCTTCTTCGTGTCGGATAAATTTCGCGTCTGTAGCACGACATCTTCGTGGTGTAGCAATTTTAATAGCCAGTAGTGTAAGTTCTGAATCCCGCAAACAATTGATCCACATTGTTCTCGACGATATTCCAATACCATGTCAGGCAACAGTGAAAACCTTCGCTGTACTTCAGATGAGTGTCTCTTTTGGGTGCAAAATTCACAGGCGAAAAAAATTGCAGTACCATGACGGAGTTGCACAACATAAACGAAAGATGGTAGTCGTGTTTCTACATCTGAAAGATGATATCTGTTCAAATTTCGTGCCTGTCGCATAAGAGAGGCGGTAGTAACGCCACTATGAGGATGGAAATCAGATTTACTTTAAATACACGCTGTAATGATCGTGAGCGTTAGTTATTTTTGAGATAGGACGTGGTGAGTTGAGGTTAGTCAAGAATCCCTTTAAGACGACAAAGAAACTATTATCAACAGCTAACTGCGTTTGAGCAAAATCTTGTAATAGGGCTACAAGAAGATTTCCTTCTGCGATATTCCAGAAAGACTTGGCAGGAATGTAGCCTCTGTACATAATATCTGGCAGCGGTGGTCACGTGAATGTACAGTCGCAGAAAGGCAGGGCTCCAGACGGCTACATGGGACTACAAAGAGAGAAGACCATTGTGTTCGGCTTATGGCTCTGGCGCAACTTCATGCATCTGCAGTGGTAATTGGAGCAGCAGTTGGTATTATGTCGGCTATTGTGGGATTCAACACCGACAGAAACAAGGAAGGAGATAAGTTGCGATGGCCGATGGCGTTAATCCAAAATGATCTGCACATTAAAGTTGAAGATTAAATGAACACTTTATTTCCAGAAAGAAAACAGATATATGACATCTTCAATTTTTTTAGTCCTGTCTTCCTCAGTTGCGTGTAATATTACGGTATGTTGATAATTTTTACTTTATGGGCCGTCTGACAGCAACTTAATGAAACACAATTTTAGTGCCATACGCGTTTCGCCTTTATTTTCTGCAAGGTATCTTTAGTGGCCTGGAATATGTACACATGTTTGCTATTTAATTTACATTTTGGCCACTGTACCTATAGGTTTTAATCAGTTCTGATGGTTGGTACTTCCTACTAAGTAGTAATAGTTTGAACTGTACTTACAAGTTGCGTGGACGATTTCCTACATATTACGCTCCTATTGCATTTTTGGTGTGGTTGTTCTTCTTCTAAATGCCAATTTGCGGTTTAGTCCCACATTTCACAGCACTGTAAACTTGACACGTGTGTCGATTCAATGTTTTGGTTTGCGTTGCCGACTGTCAGATGTTATTGCCAAAGATCGAATGTTATTGCCGAACTACCGAGTGTAATTATTGAATATTACTCGAAGGTTCGGCAGTAACATTCGATCTTTGGCAATAACCTCTGACAGTCGGCAACACAAACCAAAACATTGCATCGAAACACGTGTCAAGTTCACAGTGCTGTGAAATGTGGGACTAAACCGCAAATTGGCATTTAGAAGAAGAACGACCACACCAAAAATGCAACAGGAGCGTAATATGTAGGAAATCGTCCACGCAACCTGTAAGTACAGTTCAAAATATTACTACGTAATAGGAAATACCATTCAACAGAACTGCTTATAACCTATAGATACAGTGCCCAAAATGTAAATTAAATAGCAAACATATGTACATATTCCAGGCCACTGACGATGCCTTGCAGAAAATAAAGGCGAAAAGCGTATGGCACTAAAATTGTGTTTCATTCAGTTGCTCTCAGGCGGTCCATAAAGCAAAAATTATCAATATACCGTAATAAAACAGACATCATTTAAGTTGATTCCTGTGCTTCCAGTCGCACCTACATACAAGTACTTTTCCCGTTATTATCACTCGCAGAACGCAGCCTAAGTAATGTCATCCTATTACTCAGTACTGATGTTCTCGAAGTCTTTGACCGAACTGGGCCGCCCAGCTATGGGGGCGTTTACAGAGGGCGTTGAACGCTGTCTTCCTGGAGGTGTGCCGCTGCCCTCTCTTTCCATTGGCGAGCGTGTTAGCACCTTCTTGATGCCGTTTCGCATCGCTGCGCTGGTCGGTGTGCAGTCGATGCCTTAGGACTAGGCTGAACAGACGTCTGGATTAATCCGGACATGTGCTACTTTTTAGCTCTTTGTTCGGAGTCCGGGCGGATTTTTACAGTGTCCGACTTTTTCGCAAAGTTGAGCGTAATGCAGTTAAATTTACAATTCGTCCCGTTCTATTGCTCTTTTCTTAAATACTTTAACTATTGGCACAGCCTTCGTGATAAACACGCACGAAGGCGGTGTTAGTAGGTGGCACCAGGATCGTCGATGTTATCGTTGATCTACCTATAAACGAATGCAAATATCTATTATTTAAAATTTTCGTTTCGTATCTTCGCTTTGTATTGGCTTGGCTTCCTGTTGTGTAGGTGTGATTTGTGACTGTAATTTTTAACCGAATGAGTTACGTAAAATATTTGGCTGTGCCTAAACGAAAGTGTACATTTTCTTATGTCATTTCCTGCAAATATCCGGCTTTAAGAAAGGGAGAAATGAATTTGAAGCGGAATGTAAGATATGTGGAACCGGAACGTACGTCTCAATGGCCAATGAAGGTAAGAAATAACCCAACAGATTAACTGTCATGGTTTTATTTCATTGTTTCATAGTGATTCAATTTATTTGTATTCGGAAGGTTAAAGTGCAGTTTACATGTCGTCAGCTGCTGCTTGAATTGTAGATGTTGGTAGTGGTGCGTCGAATAAAGGAAGGTGAATGGTCTTACGTTTTTCGGTTTATAAGCAATTCCGTGTTGTTGATGTAACAAAACAATTGACGCCACACTGTCACCACAATCAATGTTTTTAATTTTTTTATATTGCTGAGTTAACCACCACCTGACCATCAGTAACAATTAACTACTAGTTTTACCGGTAATTCCCGGCAGTCACGTGACTTTTCCAAAGCTGACGGGTGGTATCCTCATCTGCAGTTGGCCCCTCTTTTTTTCTTCGTTTGTCCTCTTTTTGAAGCTGTTTGTCCTCCTTTTTAAACAACTGCGTCTGGTCACCCTACTTAGGACTGCACAATCCTCACCCCCTCCCTCCCCCAAATGTCGCACCGTTGTCGTCTAGGGAGCGATCTTACGACAACAGGAGGGTAGGCAGAAAGCTGTGTCGCGTGAGGAACTGCGAGTCACAACTGGGACTGGCGCCAAGTCCCCGGCTGCGCCCCGACATCTGTCCTGCGCTCCGAGGGGAACGTCGGACGGAAAAACCCCGGAAAGGCGCCCACGCTCTTCCTGAGCCGATCCGACGAAGAACGGAGTCGGCGGCGATGACGACGGCGACGGCGCTAGGTCCTTGGCGTGCGCCGGGACCAGCGCTGGTAAGTTGAGCGGCGAAGGCGATAGCTCGAGCTGCATTGGTTCCGCAGGTGGTGCCGAAGGGGCACCCGGGGGCGGCCGCGCCCACCGCAAAATCCCAGTAGGATGCGAATGTGGAGACAGAAAATCTGCGGAAGAATCTTACAATCGACAACCAAGACTCTGTTTCTAATGGAAGTGCAGCAGTCCAATAGGACGTTAAGGGGTTCATGTAACTTCTTGTGTATAATTCGCAGGGATTAATTCTTCTCTGCCAGCCGGTGTGGCCAAACGGTTCTAGGCACTTCAGTCTGGAACTGCACGACCGCTACAGTCGCAGGTTCGAATCCTGCCTCGGGCATGGATGTTTGTGATGTCCTTAGGTTAGTTAGGTTTAAGTAGTTCTAAGCTCTAGGGGACTGATGACCTCAGATGTTAAGTCCCATAGTGCTCAGAGCCAAAAATAGCGGTCTGCACAAAGTCTGTCCATTAATTCCTTAGAGCGAAGCAGCTGATAAATATCAGTAAGTGTTGTGGATTCACAGAGAATTTAAAATCAGCACAGACGAAGTCTTCTAGAAGGCTTTAGTAAGATGACTAAGGAAGAAGCCCACTGACTAGCCTGGATAGGAGCAGTAACACCATTAAGTCTTGCCGTTCTTTAAGTTCACTTGCAGCTTTGTTTCTAAGTGCATGAGGTACGGGATGGACAGGAAAAACAGGTTGGGCATTGTCCTTCATTGTAAATGTGTTCCACAAAATTATTTGCACCACTGAGTCAGCCAGAAAACAAATCAAGCAACTCGGCAATCAACTGAATAACACTGTCTTTTGGATTTAAAGCAGAAACAGAAAGTACATTGTCCTGAGTTCGAAGACCAAAAAAAGAAATGAATCTAACCCAAAAATATTTTCACAGTCTCGCAAACATAAAATTGTAAATATCACTTTTGTGGTGTGAGACTGGAATGTGGCAGGGAAACTACAAGTATCAAGCACCGAAATGTCTTGGCCGTTATACACAGTAAATTATGTGCAAAATTTTGTCAACTATTGCGAGCCCAACTGCTCGTAAGTGGCATGATTAAGCAATGTAATGGAAGGATCAGTGTGTAACTGAAGTCACACAGAGCGTTCATCAGTGACTAAGATCAAAAACAGTTTGTTTGACTGTAGATGCACAGCACTTGGGCACGATGACGGTACATCTTGAATTTGGTCAGTACTAGTACCGGTAGCTGGTGTAGAAAAAACTACATTCACAGAGTGAGAAGGTGCTCCACGCTTATGAGAGCAAATGTGGGTCTTGAGTAGTAATGGGACAATGGTGGCGTCACCCCACATTGCATTGTTGCCAAATTTATTTAAGATGATGTGGAAAAAACTACATTCATAGAGTGAGAAGATGCTCCGTGCTTAAGAGACCAAATGTGGGTCATGAGTAATAGTAGGACAAGCGTGGTGTCACCCCATGTTGCATTGTTGCCAAATTTATTCAACATGGCGGATCCAAGATGGTGGCAATAGATGTGACAACATCGAAATGACGTTATGGAGGGAAGTTGAAATTTTGGTGGGAAAATAGGTCAACTGGGCTACCTCCACTAACCTAACACCCTTCCTCACCCAGAAAATGGTGGAAAAATATTGGTGGGAAAAGTGGTCAGTTGGGCTACCTCCACTAACCTAAGAAAATGGCGGAAAAATTTTGGCAGGAAAAGGACTCAATCTGTGCAGGGCTGCTGGATAGGATGGACATAAGTCTTTATTTTGCATGCAGTGTTTATTTAAAGAATTTGAGTTGTCAGGTAGTAGCTCCATCCAGTGTGTTCACCATGAGATCTGAGTCAAATTGACCTACTCAGTACCACCACGACAGGGCGCTGTTCTCCCTTCCGGGATGTAATCCAATATGGCGGTATGGAGAAAAAAGGGCAGGAACCAACAGGAACCCTGAATCCTGTCACATGTTAGACTTCAACCACTAGGATGGCGGCATATGGCAACTTCATTCGAGGGAGTATATGGCAAGCTCAGCATCTCTGTGACCACAGTCTCACTCAGTCAGCCAGCAGCAGCAGCAGAAGAAGAAGAACCATGAAGCATCAACAGTAGTTGCAATCCAGCACAGCTCTGCAGAAGAGGAAGAAGCGAAAAAGTAGGCATCCCATATGACATCTTTGTCTGTGGTTAGTATTGTTATTACTATTGGTTGTTTTTTCGTCTTGGTCTGTATGTAATGCTTCCTCCTCTTTGATCAGCAGGAGCCCTCAACACGTCCAAGTCTGCAGGGTTAGGCGGCAACATGTCGACCTCTGCTGCCTCTGGACTTGCAGCAGCCTCAGCTGCTGTGTTGTCAAGACCTGCAGTGATCTCTGGACCTGTAGCAGCAACAACCTCCAGCATGTCTGAACCTGTAGTGACTAAGTGGGATGCTGTAGCACACATAGCCCACTTGCTGGAGCAGGACAAGGAACTGTTACTGTTTGCCCCACTCATCGATTTGTGTGATGAGGATAGGCGGTCTGCTGCAAACACATCCAACACTGCTCGTGGTCTTAAACAACAGCAAGATGGAGGACAGTACTGGTCACCAACATACGACCCACCCCAGCACAACATCCCTGTGCTAGTGCAGGCACAGAATGCAGATGCTGTGGATAAGAAGGCATCAAGTGTACCCATGCTTTTCAGTTCTACATACAATTTAACTCCCAGTATGCCACGCAGAGTGGCCACGCGGTCTAGGGCGCCATGTCACGGATTGCATGGCCCCTCCCGCCAGAGGTTCGAGTCCTCACTTGGGCATGGGTGTGTGTGTGTTGTTCTTCGCGTAAGTTAGTTTAAGTTAGTCTATGTAGTGTGTAAGCCTACGGACTGATGACCTCAGCAGTTTGGTCCCTTAGGAATTCACACATTTGTACATTTTTTAACTCCCAGTGAAGTGAAATCTGTAAATGTGGGTATAGAACCATATTAGAATGCTTGGCAAAAAAATTAGCACAGCAGGCTATGCCTCACGAATATTAGTCACTGGTGTGCAATAGTTCAAGCCAGAGAATGACATACTTTGCACACATACATTCTATAATAAGTTACGGCATAAAATTCTGGGGTGCAAATGCCCAAAATATGAAATATGTGTTCAGATTGCAAAAACGAGCTATCAGAATAATGAGCAAGAGTCACAAAGGAGTACACTGCAGTGAGATATTTAAAAAATGCGATATTCTGACAATCCCAAGTGAATATATCTTGAAAACTGCAGTTTTTATTCGCAAAAATATTGAGCAATATTTAGCAAACAGCTGCATACGTGATCACAAAACCAGGAACAGTAATTGCTTGTACCTAGATAAAATGAATAAAACTAAAACCCAAACCACTATTTTTTACCAAGGTTGCCAAAATAAATCAAAAACATAAAGGAACTCTGTAAATTTAAAGCATTCCTTAAAGAATATTTATTAAAAAATAGTTTTTACTCTATTAGAGAATTCATGCAACGTAAAATTGACATAAATAAATAATCAGGTTAATCAATTATAAAGTGGATATTCTAGATTGTAATTTACCCCTACAAGTGTTAGACTAGTCTTGTGAACTACTTCTTTTAATTGAAGCATGTTCTTCTCCATTACGTAATTCAATGATACATTGTGTGTGTGTTTATTATATATATAGCATGTATTTCATTATCTTATGTGACAAAATAATGTACATATGTATGTATAATGACGACATCCACACAAAGAAATTTGTTTACGGATGAATAAATAAATAAAATAAATAGTCTCAAACTGCGTTTGTGTTTTACTTCATACATCTCTCATTATAGTCCACGTATTACGCTTATTAATAGCAATAATTTTTTCAATGCTACACCTATAATGATGCCGCAGCACCAGACAATTGCCCCAAACATCTCCTTACCAGTCATTGATAAAATGAAAGATGAAGTTACTCTTCATGGGTAAAATATATATAGCCGATTTCTCTGTGTAGGTAATATAACTCTGCTGGTTAAGTGATGGAGTTATAGTGGCTACACATACTATTACCGTCCCTTCAAGTGTATCTTTCTATATATGCCAACTACTTATCAGTACCTTACGTAGTGAGTAACATGGCAGGGTGGGTGAAACACCCTCATCACAAGGACTTTGTTGTCGGTGACTGGTGCTGTGAAGATGCAAAAGAAGATCTGAAGAAGAAGAAGAACGGAATACTCCTTCCTGATAATATAAGAGCAATTATTGCACGTCAAGACTAATGTCCTCGCGACGCTGCTAACACGTGCAGGTGGACTCCGATTTGAACATGCTCGTGTATTCTCAAAAACACTGTTTCAGCCCAAGTATCAACTGCTACAGGAGATATTTCGCGGTGTAAAGGGTGTCACATACACGACATTCAGTGAAAGCGGTGATATCTCCCCACCTGAAACAAATTGGTTCAAATGGCTCTGAGCACTATGGGACTTAACTTCTGAGGTCATCAGTCCCCTAGAACGTAGAACTACTTAAATCTAACTAACCTAAGGACACCACACACATCCATGCCCGAGGCAGGATTCGAACCTGCGACCGTAGCGGTCGCGCGGCTCCAGACTGTAGCGCCTAGAACCGCTCGGCCACCCCGGCCGGCTCACCTGAAACAGCAAAGGCAATCACTCTCATCATATTTGACGACATTGCTTTGGAAAACCAAGTCCAAATTCGAAAATATTTCTGTTTCGGTCGTCATATGGGCGCTGATGAATTTTATCTAAGCCAAACACATTCGAGAATCCCGAAACAGTTGGTTAGGGATACTGCAAGCCTCAATATAGCCTTCAAACAAGACAATCTGAATTTAAAACACATTTACCAGGCACATGTAGGAAGCGACATGTCGTTCAATGATTTTGTAAAGATATGAGCTGATTGCAGCACAATTATTCACATTATGGGTTTTTCTTTATTGATAAAACAAGATAACTGAATGATGGTAGGTACAGGCGAAATTTTCAGGAGTTCTTGTACATATATCCTGGTAAGAGAGGTGACTACATCACTACACGCTGCACTATGAACAAATTCGCGCGGATGTCTAGCTCACAATCCGAGAGAAAGGGTTTACACAAACAGAACATTCGCTTGTACACGAATGCAAAAATTCAGGCTTTTGCGTATAAAGTTGGAGGTATGCGCAGGGAACTAGAGACGTATTACGAGACTCTTCTGAGAACTGTCAATGCATTAAATGAGCTAGTTAATGAAATCGGTAATAAAGTAACCGACTTAACTGAAAAGGTCGAAGCTATTGAGGGGAAAATAGATGTAGACGCTCTTGTTGTTGAGAAGGGGGAGCAGGCTCATAATAAGAGGAAGAAGAGCGGATAAATAAAGCCTCATGCTGCGGAGACATCTGATTAGTATACACGGAGGTGTCAACGAAACGTAAAGTCATTCACGCCCCTGGACAGGTCGATAGAATGCAATTTTGTCATATGATGACATGGTTGGAGACCGTGGCTGTTGTTTGAAGACAAATGTTGATGGTGTTGAGACAGCAACCACCCTCAAATTTATTTTCAGTTCCTTTATTCAAAGGGTACCGTTACCAGTTTCGAATCGTTATGATTCATCTTCAGACAGTTCATGCTTTCATTACAACGTTTATTTCACAGATTAATTGTCCTAAAATATAAATAATACATAATTATAAGCACGTCACACAGTTGGTGTCCTTATGGATTTTCAATGGGTGTGACTTACGTGAAATGTCGGTTTGGAGTGTTTGTTTTCATTACATTCGTCCAACAGATGTGAATACATTTCCACTGCGTTCAGTTCGATAGAACATTCGGCGTTAGCAGGTTCAAAAATGGTTCAAATGGCTCTGATCACTATGCGACTTAACTTCTGAGGTCATCAGTCGCCTAGAAAACTAATTAAACCTATCTAACCTAATACATCACACACATCCATGCCCGAGGCAGAATTCGAACCGGCTACCGCAGCGGCCGCTCGGCTCCAAACTGTAGCGCCTAGAACCGGACGGGCGTTAGCAGGGGAAGACCGTACATGGTGGACATGCACCCTATAAATGTAACTGATGACACAATACAGATTGGAGATAGGCGGTTTGAGAGAACACCTGGCTTAATGAACCTTATTTTCCTAAGTTAATGGTAGGGAAATATACCTTGAAATACTGCATTTGACTGATGTACATAAGATTGCAAAAAGACTGAGCAACAAGAAGTATAAAACTATTATAAAACCAATACTTTATGGCGAAAACAACAACAACAACAGCGGCGATGGCATTGGCATTGAGCATATAGCAGTGAACAATCGAATCCCGCAGTATACACATTATGACGACCCCAACGAGCTAATCGACTACGGCTGCTCATGGCATCGGCTGCTGCAGCTAGGGGAGTCTAGGTACAGTTGAAACGATTTGGCTTTTATCGTTCATATTATTGTTGTTTATAAACCAATCAACAATAATGATATGTCAAATGCAAGAGCGCGGTTCTACCTACAAAACGGCTATAGCACTTTTCTTTCTGGAAAGCATATTTTACATTATACACATTAAAAAAAGAAAATATCCGTCTTGTTTCAACCGTCCCCATACCAGGGGCGGTTGAAACAATGATTGGAGTCAGTTGAAACACATGCAAATAGCACAAAATATAGACTAATATTGCAACTTGTTTTATTTAAAAGTAGGCTAAATCTAGTGATTTGCATAATTATGGCACTATATGATAAAATTAATTAGTCTTCAAGGTTTTAATACCTATAAAGACATTTCCAAATAACATTTGACAAGTAATGAACATTACGAAAGAACTAAAAGGAAACATTTCTTCAAACAAATAAACTTACAGAATAAAATTTTTGCTTGGGGTCAATCTGAATAATCAGAGTCACAATTGTGGCAAACATAGCTAAGTCCACCTTCTGTGCATTCTTCGGGAGCCCACTGTTTACAAGTAATACACTGAATCCACTTTTCTCCGGGTCTGCTCTCTGAATATGGCGATAAGCAAACAATAAAGTAGCAGTCTTTCTCTTCTGATGACACTTCCTGTTGCGTATTATTTTCTCTTCGTTTTGAAATATTTTTCTCCTTTTCTTCCATCCAATCATTTCTTCACTTGCTTAGCTTTTCTCCGTTTCAATCTTGCTTCATGCTCCATTCTTATCTCCTCTTTCTCTGGGGTGGCAGTGTAAATTGTTGACTTTAGTTTTTCGCCCTTTCGGCCTATTAGATTTCCTCGGGGGTGCTTTCGCTAAAGGCCGTACTGCTTCCGGTGTAAATAAATAGCATCATTTGAAATTGCTTGTTTGCTTGTAGAGGGTCTCGGTGAAGTTTCCTGATTGATAGGCCGTATGCTGCTGCACAGTGTAGGTGTTTTAGGTCTATTCGAAGTTTCTTGACGCTCATCAACGTTTTCTTGCTGTGTTGATGGAACTGGTGAGCTATTAATAGCCTGTTGTTGAACTGTTGCTCTGCTACTAAGCCTAGTTCCTCAGTTAAAAGAGAAGGCGACAGGCCTAATGGTGGTGTTTCATCTTCAGGTGGATTTTCATTAATTACAGGAACAACTGCAGACTCAGCTGTATTTCCAGGATTGGGTCTATCCGTTACAAATGCAGGAGCAAAATCGAGCTCACTAAACAGCTGCCGGTTGTATGGGTAAATTCCCGTTTTGCGAAAATCGGCTTGAATGTTGGAAGATGTCAGAGCGAGGGGCATAGAAGACGCTACAATCCCCAGAATGTCGTAGATTGACATTGTTTTTCCTGGATGGTTTCGCATCCACGCATCACAGGTGGAGTTTACAGCCTTCTTAAAAGGGCCATATGCAGATCGATCGAGTGGCTGGAGTTTGTGAGAACAATGGGGAGGGAAAGACAGTAAGACAATGCCATTGTTCTTGCAAAAATCCAGTGCCTCAATATTAATGTGTGAGGAGTGGTTATCAGGTATGAGTAACACTTTATGAGACGGAGATACATTCGCGTGCTTCTTGAAGTGTTCCGGGAAATTCTTATATGATCCATCCCGCATCCAACCAGAGGGATTTGCAGTTCCAGCAGACCCTACTGGCCCACCCCTAACAAAATGGTCTTGGTAACGCACTCGTGGAAAAACGAAGAATGGAGGAATAAAATTGCCAATGGCGTTTGCTGCAAAGGTTACTGTCACTAAACTACCCCTTTCAGCTGAAGTTACTGAACCTACTTGACGAGCACCGCGTCTGACTACAACTCTGTCTGGTTTTTGAACAGTGGTTATGCCTGTTTCATCGGTGTTATATATGTCTTGGGGTTCAAAGTTATGACGGTCCATGACAATGGCCAAATTGCCTTAGAAAGCATCGACGTTAGTTTTATTAAAGCTAGTCGCTCTTGATAGGCTTGTAGCTTGTGCAGCGCGTACGGACAGTTCAGGGCTTCTTCTCATGAACATCCGAAACCATTCCTCACTAGCCATTTCGTTGTCGTCCCAAGTTGGAAGTCGTGATAAATTACACTTAGGCTTAATTGTAAGTTCGTAAGCCAATTTTCTCACCTCTTTTTAGACAGACCGAAATATATATCAACACATCGCATCAAATATTTTGATAGTTCTTGTTCTTCTTTAAAAACTTTGTTGGGGGCCCTGTATCCCATACCTTCATCGTCCTGACCAGTCGCGTCTCGCTTTCGTATGTACCGGAGTAGAGAACAGTGGTTTATTCCGTGCTTGTCCGCTGCTTTACATAGTGAGTTTCCTGCTTTCTTCTCTTCATATGCAGCCTTATACTTCGACAAATCAACCTGCCCTCTGGAAGTCTTCCTCACCCTAACTCTCGGCATCTACCAAACAAAACGAAATAATATATTTACAGTTTCAACTGTACCCACAAAAATTGTTTCAACCGTCCCTAACCCCACCTTTGAAACAAGAGAGTTTATAGGAACGGTAGTAATAATAACGCATTGAAACTAGTCATTATTCCGAATTCTACAAGCTTCATTAAAGGCACAAACACACCCTCAGTACTTTGACTTAAATAAAATACACAATATTAGCATAAAAGCCAGAAGAAAAATACTTACTTTTCTGTGTAGATAAACAATACGGCCTCCTGTACGCGACGAAAATGCACGGGGAGCAGCGCAACACTGAGATTCGTGTTCGGAATTGTCGTCTGTTCCATTAGGCCCCCCACTCCCTGAATAACAGTTCCAGAGATATAAGCTTTGTTTCAACCGTCCTGTGTTTCAACTGTGCCCAGTCTCCCCTAATATAGCTCATTCGAATGAGGGTGTTTCAATAATCTCCGAGCGTAGAGAGAGAGGTGTCATCGAATAAGTATGGAGACAGTAGTTCGAAAACTGCACAAACCAGCACGCAAAACCCACCTTCGTAGGCATGTTATGACTTATGGCAAGCTGATCTTGTAGATATGAGGGAATATACACATGAGAATAATGGATTCAAATATATTTTAACGATTATTGATACATGCTCCAAATTTGCCTGGACATTACCTGTTAAAACAAAAACGGGTAGAAATGTCGCGGATGTTTTTGAGTATTTGCGACTGACAGGGGCGAGTCGATGCCCAGACAACCTCCAAACCGATCACGGTGGAGAGTTTTACAATGGGTATTTCAAGACCGTGATGCAGCAGTATGGTATACATCACTACTCAACACTCACCCACCTGAAGGCAGTATCGTGGAGCGTTTGAACAGAACAATAAAAGGTCGAATGTGGAAGCGTTTTAACCTTCGCAGCTCATACAAATGGAAAGATATAATTGCTCAGTTTCATCGAACCAAACACAGCGCAATAAAAATGAGAACAATCAGTGTTCGTGATGTATACGGTGTACATTCGCATTAAAACGCTGGATCCTCGCAGACTGAAATTTAATGTAGGTGATTTTGTACGTATCTCAAAACACAAGACAGCATTTGAGAAATAATACCTACCGAACTGGTCTGCAGAGATATTTACAGTTTCAAAGGTGCATAGAACGAACCCTAGAACTTATATACTGAAGGATGGTAAAGGCGAAGAAATTGCAGGTTGCTTCTATACTGAGAAGTTACAGAACACCTCAGGACCGGATGTGTTTCTCGTGGAGAGAGTCGTAAGACGTCGGGGAAATAGAGCACTGGTCAAATGGCTTTCTTTGTCCTGCAACACAAAACAGTTGGATTGATGCTAACGATTTGCTATATAATGAGGGGTAGCATAACATGCGTGCTAGGAGACGCATTAGAGGAGGTGGTGGTATTATAGACAAACTGCCAGTGGAATTACACATTCCGGGATATAGCTATTGTTGACCTGGAACAAAGCTTCAGAAACGCTTGGCACGAGCTGATAAGGGGGTTAAACTGTTCGACGAAGCGTGTATGGAACATTTTTATTTGCATACGCTGCAAATAAACATCTATCAAGTCGTCACATTGCAGATAGGATTTAAGCTAAGGCCAAGGCGATACGCAGAAGAAAGGATATTGGTATAGGTCAACGCATCGCAGCATTTACAATTGATAAAACCATGCAGGGAAAAATTAAGTTGGGTTTACGAGCGATTAATTTCAAGCGAGTTATGAATGCTACACGTTGTGTACGAAACAAGAAGAAGGAGAGGGGCAGGAAGCAGAGCTGTTTGAAGAACTGTATCCTGACAGCGATGTATGCAGCTAAAAACGCTCTGAAGAAGAAAGATGCGGGAAGAAGAAGAAGAAGAAGAAGAGGATCGGTTAAAGCACCTCGAGTTCTAACAATACCCAAGTCGTCTGTAGTTTTCTTCCATTCCTCGTCCCAGCCCTCTCCGCGCTCTCGGCGGTAGGGCCCCTCGCTGGTGGTGCTTCAGCTATTGCTCCAACAGTCAAGAACGCGCAAAACTCCCAAGCGCAGTTAGAAGAGGCAAGAAGACGTAGCCGCGTGATGGAAGCCGCAGCCATCAGAAAAGTACTAGGAAAGGGCTTGGCTTATTCATAAATAAAAAAAGCCGATTAACGGTCCTACCAGATCGACTACTCACAAATACTGATCTTAAAGTTCGTTAGAAAAAAATTCAACATTCCATGATTCCTTGGTGTGTTTATGCGCGATACATTACCGAAGACTATGTGGAAAACTGGTGAATGTGATATTCTGAATTTTGATGTTGCTGCAGGTCCCGGCACCCACTGGATGTCATACGTTATAAAAAATGCGGATACTGTCTACTATTGCGACTCATTTGGTAACCTGCAATCAACAGAAGAATTACAACGATACTTCACTCGCAGATGACGTGTGTTCTACAATTTTCGGCGCTATCAGGTCTTTAATACACACCTCTGACGACATCTATGCATCATATTTCTCTTGACGTTTACAAAGAAGAAGAAGAAGCAGAATTTTAATGAGGAGCTTGAAACATTCCTTCATCAGTTGAGGTTAACATGCAATGTCGTACGCCTTTACGTTAAAAGATCGATCATCTGTATTGCGTGCAAATTACTTCCCGCCAATTTATTTGAGCATTCGTGAATGGAGTATTACATTGATTGGACTGGAGACGTACAACAGCATCCCAGATATCACCGAGACTAACAACAAACTGCATCTGGATATTAATGGTGAAAAAGACATTGTGGAAATAGAACCGGGTGCATACGATATCGACGATTTAAACAAAGTCTTAAAACAGTCTGGAAAAGTATTGAGCTACGTGCAAACATGAATACACTTAAATCTGAAATAGGCCTAAGGACTGTAAATGCAAAGATTGACTTTAACCAGAAAGGTTCAATAGGGCGCCTATTGGGTTTCACAGAAGGGCATGTTTTGAAGAAGGTTCCTAGTAAATTTTACAAGTCAGATCATACTGCCCATCAGCACAATCGGAGTCGAGTGTGTGATGCATACTATTTACAGATTCTTCCCCTCAGTTGCAACAGGGCATAAGATTGTTGAGACTCCTTCCAATGAAAGTTCAGGCATTGGACTATCCGGAGTTGCGTATTGTAGACCAGAATAATCAATTTGTTGACTTTCGTGATGAGGAAATCATTGTACGATTAGATATAAGGCAGAATGGACATGCAGTATAAAACCAGTGCACGTAAGCCACAGCATGTCACTCCACTGCCGAACCGCAAAGTCATAACACGTGCAAATTACGAGTTTCTTAAATCAGTTGGGTTGAATCCTCGTGATGAAATCCTCACTCAATATAACCAGTCCAGTAGAGCGTGATGAGCAAATTATATGTCAGGAATTCTTCTCAGATGAACCTTATGCTTCAACCACATTTAACAAGATTGACGAAATTAGGACTGGCATCGAGCACAAGACGCGCCGACACTTCCATTTGTACATTTCGAGGGGTCATTCAAGTAAACTGAAGGCAGTGATGTAGTGGGATCCAAGCTTACACATAACTCTTTACCATTCCTGTTTTAAGAGATACGCTATGAACTCAGTGGGTCTGTGATCGACCGCACATGCAATGTCAGCATAATGTCAATCCTTAAAATATATGTCTCTGCATCACCCACGGATTTGAATGGTTTAGAAAATGTGGGATGATTGATAGACAATCCAGAGGATAGAACAGTTGCGTAGTACAAGCAATTTTCTGTATGCATACCTCTAAAAATGATTGTGGGCTACTTTGAGGACATCAGGCAGGTTATTAAGAATGCTAAACAGGAACTCATTCTGGTACAAAGTGTGACGGATAATAATTCATACATTCAAGGAGCTCAAGAGGAGAATATGATCACAATCAGCAAGATAATATGGAAAATGCCACGGATCAGTGTATCAGATGAGGAGTGTCTGAAGCTTTTAAAAGTTCTTAATTCCGGTACATTTCTATCACTAACATTTCACTCGTTGGAGGTTTTCAAATACCCTGTGCTACCAACTGCAATCAGACAGAGATGGGCTATTAGTGGAACCTCTTCGGAACTTGGGACACCTACATTCATCATACTTGCTTTTCAGATGGAGGGAAGAGGGAATATAGCAAATGATTCCACTGTGTTTGACAACTGCAGATTAACTAATGTCAGAGTCTACTGCATTCAGAGTTCTACTCATATGACAATTTACACCTGCAGTGGGATGAAAATGTATACAGTCTATCATATGATATGTATGCGAGATTTCATTCTTCTTACTATGGAAGTGCTGAGGAAGAAGGAGGAGGGAAGTTCAAGGAGCTATCACCTATCATTGTAATAGACTGCTCAAAACAGAACCTATAGATGTGCAAATTGAATTTTAATCTTCGACAAATTTCCCATAAAACACTGCTGCATATGCTCTAGTCCTACACGGTGTGTGATAAACTACTGCCTGCTCACTAGTGTTGTGCAACCAACTGTATAAATGGACAGCTGCTGTGCCATGGTGCATTCCACAATGGCATCTCAAGGTGTGAACATCATTGCAGACACTCGGGGTTTATTTGATGGTGAGTGAAGTCAGTTCATATTTAAAGATGTTGCATTTGTAATGTACACAGAAGATGCAGGAATAATATAGACATTCTCAGCAAACATTGCATCAGCAATGTCTTTCAAGTATGTGAAGTGTGCTAAGATACGGAAGAGTGCAAAGTGGTTAACAAATTTCTACTGTGGAATTCATTGGGATGATCCTGGCATACCCTATAAAGATATGGTGACATCACTTCAATTATTGGACCACACGGATACCATCAGTTTTTGATTGTTGCAGGAATGTTGTCAACAAACAATTTTCCATCCTCAGTCATTTGGAGTGTGGCACTATATGGGGCAGAAACATGGGCACTGAGACGAGAGGATGAAAAAAGGTTAGAAGCATTTGAGATGTGGACGTGGAGGAGAATGGAGAGAATAAGCTGGATGGAAAGAGTGAGTAATGAAAGAGTTGGTGAGAGAAGATGTCTGGTGAATGTTGTAAAAGAAAGGAAAAAGAACTGGTTGGGACATTCATTGAGAAGGGAGTGCTTGCTAGTATATGCTTTGGAAGGATTGGTTTGTGGGAGAAGACTGAGAGGAAGAAGGAGATACAAGGTGATAGACAACATAAAGGGAAGAGGAAATTATGCAGACCTGAAGAGGATGACAGAAGACCAGACAGCCTGGAGAACTACCATGTGAAAACCTGCCTTTAGGCAGAACACCGATGATGATGATTAGTCATGTGGCAACTCTTGCAGTGTTCTAATACTGTATCATGGTGAAACCAAGCAAGGTGAAATTCAATGCTGAATGACTGGAAATTTGAGGGCATCAAGGCCCACAAGACATCAGAATTCCAAGCATATTGCACAGTATGAAGCTAGTCTTTTGCTCTGCGCAAATGGGGAAGATTGCTGTAATCAGCCATGTGGAAGGACCTAAGCACTCCAAAGAATTGCAGCAGTCAAGGATACAGTGGACATTCATCTTTTTCGTTATTCCTTGGTAAATGAAGTGTTACAACTGTTGAGTAATGCATAAACTCTTAAAGCCTGCACAACATATCACCGACCTTAATTGGATTTTATTTTCAATGATTGCATTGTTTTTTACCTTGTCATTTTGGTGATGCATTAGATCATTAAAATGGTATTACAATAATGCTTTAAAACACAAGCAAGCAAAGAAGGAAGATCAGACCAGCTGGGAAACATTGCTGGCAATCAGAAGTGACCGGCAGACTTCCGCATTTTTGGTGTACTCTTGCGCAGCTTGACGTAATCTATCCTTTTCTAATGTCAAGTTCTAGCAGTCGTTACAGAAACTTGCCAATGGTTTTTCAGTGAAGAGAGAGGATCGGCAAGGTACGCCTCACTGCCTTTTTTCCTCTTTAGACGAGGGGGTTGATTTCATTAATGGCTTCCTCACCACACACGTGTTTGAAACCAGGCATACCCATCTAATGATGTCCACTGTTCTTCCCCTGAGAGTACATACCTGCCAACTCTCCTAATTTAGGTGAAAGACTCCCAGTTTTCAACTTTTTCTCCCACCTTCCAATTATTCCATTCCAATTTTTAGCTAATGATCGTTAAACCTAATATGGTTATTTTGATTTTTGGCCAATTGTGAAAAGTCCTTTTACTATTAGTCTTTTCAAGTGATGTACCTCTCAGAGTTTGTAAACATCAGAAAGTTGCACATGACCTGTTACTGATTGTACTTTTTACTCTTTCCTGTGCATTTTGTAGTATGTATACCATATTTACAGGAATCTAATGTGCCATCGAATGTAATGCGCACCTAATTTTAAAAATTAAATTAATAAAAAAAGGAATTTCGGCACATTGCTGGTAGAGTATTTTTGTAATGTTGAATTTTTTTTACAATCCTAACTTCATTTCAAACAATAGTGAATGTATACATGAACTATGAAAACAACAATAATTTATTTTTAAATTAGTCATTATGGTAATAAGTGACATTTTCATTATTAAAAAAGAATGCCTAACTTGATTACCTACATGGCATACAAAGAAACACACTGTAAATTACAGGCATTATGCATCATTATTCACTAATATCATCATTACTGGAATCCTTGGAAGAGTCTACCTCAGAAATAGATTCACTTCGTTCTTCCCTGTCAGCCTCAGTGTCATTCCAGAGCACATCATCTTCACTGCCATCCAAAGTATTTGAAATACAGCACTTCCTGAATGATTTTACCATCATTGGTGCTTCGATGTGTTTCCAGGCAGCCGAAACTCAGTGCACAATAATGTTGGGTGCAGCACATTTAATTCTTCCTGTCGGAGTCAGTTCAAGATTTGGTATGCAAAACCATTTTTCGCACTGTTCCTGAACGTAACCTTTGAAAGATTTATTTATACTAATGTCCACGGGTTTTAATACAGAAGACATTCCTTCAGGAATAATAACAAGGTCACTGGATGGGCTGTGGATCTTGTTTTTTACGTTGTCAGTGAGATGACCATGAAATGCATAAAGACAAACTATTGATGGTTTCTTGGAAAGCTCACCAGGATGGAGTTCCCAAATGTTTTAGAGCCAGCCAAGCATCAAAGTTTCAGTCATCCATCCTTTGTCTTGATTCCAAACAATGACATCAACAGGGAGTAGCTTTCACTTTTTGAGGAGTCTTGGGACTTTTTTTTCGTTTGAAGATTAAAAAAGGGGGAAGGGTGTTCCCAACTGCTGTGATTGCCATCATTACTGTTATGCACCGTTTTTCGCACCCAGTTGTTTTGATGGTAACTCCTTTTGTACCATTCTCATCAATCATGTAATTACGTGATATATCAAACCAAACTGGACTCTCATCAGCGTTGCCTATTTGGCCCATTGAAAAATTCTTCTGTTTCCCAAGTGTGATAACATACCGCTGAAATTCCTGAAGTTTCTTCTCTAAATCCTGTGGAAGCTTTTGGCATATTGTTGTACGGTTTGACAGATATATGCCCACTCATTTCTTACAGTGATCAAACCATCCCCAGGTAGCCTTACACACTTGCTTCAGTATATTAAAAGCTTGAGCCATTTCTCTTGCTATTTTTTATTATGGTGTCACTGGTCACAGGCTGCCCAGTCTTCCTTCTTTCCCGGATGAATTCCAAAACATTTACTGCATCATCAGGATGTCTTCTTTTGGAAGATCTAGTGAATTTCTTTCTAGTAGCAGTAGTTGCAAATAATCCCAATTTCTGTTTCTTCCATAAGCAAACATTACTCTCACCTACATTGAACTCTCTTTGTGCCCTTCTGTTAACATATTTTCCAGCATAAAGAATTACTTTATGCTTGAAAGTAGCTTCATACAATATTCTTCTCTGCTTGCCTTCCATTTCGTGACTACCTAATGCAAACACAATGTGAAGTACTGTAGTAGGTGAACAAAATGAAACTAGGTTGAGAAGTTCAAGAAGGTGTTGTAATGTACGGGGCAGTATATAAATTTCAATGAGCAAATAAAAAACAAACAAACAAAAAATGACACATTCCAATGACTAAAGAAAATTTCCTCTCTCGGGAGTAATGGATTTTGTTCTGATTCCTGCGAACAGAATTCAGAACTGGAAATATATACCAGCTCTTTTAAGTTGATGACATCTTACACAATTAATTCGCAGATACCATATCTATATTTTCTTGCTAGAGTTTAATAAATGTTTTGCTACTTCAGATCACATAGGGTAAGAAATACCGGTGAACGATTCACGTTTGTACTCGAATCTAATGTGCCATCAAATCTTATGCGCACCCAAGTTTGAGTACTTCGTACAGTAAAAAATTTGTGTGCTAGATTCACGTAAATACGATACTCATATTGCTCAGCTTTGTGCTATGTTTGAACTTGCGTTTGTGTGTCGTCACTGTGCCAGTGCTGCCAAATTAGTGGTTTTCCCACCAAATCTGGTGGTTTTGAGTAGTATCTGTCTAGTGGCTAGTGGGAATTATAATAAATTTTGAGCATATTACGGTGGCTCTACAGCAAAATTACTTTTAAAAATCACTTGATCGATTCAACATACAGACAATAGCACTATTTAATTTATTAACATCTACTACCTCTTGAATTTATATCACCTAAACTTTTATAATATACAGTATTATGTTTTCGTTTCTGTACTGTTAACCATTCTAGTATTAAGAAATCATCAGCTGAATTCATTGTGCATACCTACAGTGCCGGTGTAAATGTGGTGTTTTTACATCAATAGATATTGTTTTAGTGCTAAACATGTGGAAAGTAAAGGCACAGTATGCCCAGAAATGTCATGCGCAATAGCTACATGATAGTAAATTTAAATTTCAAAACTGGTTAGAATGAATTTTTGGTGATTACAAAACAACATCTTGCAAATTTTGATGTAGTACTTTATTAGTATCTTATGCCGTCATATAAGGCATAGTGGCATTTAAAAAAATAAAAATAAAAAAGAACCAATCCATACAAGACAGCTGCAGTACCCTAAACAAAAATACCTATCAAACTATCAAAACTATGAAAGAATCTTTGGAAGTAAATCAAGCTGAGGTTCCCTTGCAATTTTGTGCCATTGTGTGATCATATCATGTGGTCAGTTAAGTGAGTTGTACGTGAATTACTTCAGACTGATGTTGCCTGGAAACTTCAAATACATAGAACAAAGTGTAGTGCAGTTATAAAATATGTACTAAGGCCCTATTTTGTGGAAAATTTGAGGCAAGATATCATTGACAGCAAGTATATCTTTGTAACTGATGAATCAACAGACATTAGCATGACCAAATTATTAGAAATAACAATAATATATTACAGTGTTTCAACCAATGTACAATCATTTCAACATTTCTGAAATCAGTTGACCTCAAACATTTTCATTCTGTTTTCTTGGAGCAATATTGCAACAATTTCTGTGCATTATTATGTCAAAAAAGATCCATTGTTTGCATTTTATAATCTTTATCTACATGACTAGCCTACAGTTCACATTTAAGTTCCTGGCAGAGCGTTCTTCAAACTATTTTCATTTTATTTCTTTACCGTTCTGCCTTGAATAGCATGCAGAAAAAATAAACACCCAAATCTTTCTGTTCACACTCTGATTTATATTATTATGATACTTTCTCCCCATGTACATGGTGGTCAACAAAATATTTTCACATTTGGAGGAGAAAGTTGTTTGAAATTTAATAAATAGATCTCATCACAACAAAAAGCACGTTTGTTTTAATTATTGCCACAACAACTCATGTATCACTTCCGTGATGCTCTCTCCCCTATATCACAATAATACAAAATGAGCTGCCCTTCCCTGAACTTTTTTGATATTCTCCACAATCCTATTTGATAAGGATCTCACACCATGCAGCAGTACTCTAGCAGAGGGCAGACAAGTGTATTGTAGGCAGTTGTTTTAATGGATTTGCTGCATCTTCTCAAGTGTTTTGTCAACAAAGTGCAGTCTTTGGTTTGCCTGCCCCACATGTTAACTATATGGTCTTTCCAATTAAAATTGTTCATAATTATAATTCCTAAGTATTTATTTGAATTGACAACCTTGAGATTTTTGCGATTCACCTTCCAACTGATATTTGATGGATTTCATTTAGTACTCATGTGGACTACCTCACACTTTTCTTTATTTAGGATCAATTGCCACTTTTTGCACCATACAGAAATCTTGCCTTTGCAGATGTGACGTTTGTATATTGCGTAGGGGAAAAAGCAATGTTTCAAATCACTGAGAAAATGTTTAATTTGTGACCAATTACAAAAAAATGGAATTCAGTGTTATAATTAATTACACAATTATTTATATCATTTACAATTTGATAATTAACTGTTCTGATCCTGTAAGTGAACTGTTCAGAAAAATGTTACTGGCTGGCACTACAGCGAAAAAATATTGCTCTGGAAGAACAAAAACTGTGGCAATAATAGAAGAAATGGTCAAAAAACATCCAAACCTAGTACTGCAGTTGAACTGTGCAACAGATAATAGGCATGGATTTGATGTTTTGGTTACTTCCAGTGTTTATTTGTATTTTTATAGCCATTATATAGCTTTTTGACGTCACAGGAAATACATCAATTGTCTGGGGACTACTGAAAATGAACCACAATTTGTGATTGTTTGTACGTCTTCATTTTTTAAACTGGATTTTAAAGGTTGTCAGGTATGTAATACCACAAGGGACATGCCATCATCTTTTTTGGATATTCGATTATTTTCAAGGCACTGGTACTTCCGGATCATGCTCCCTATTGTCTGGCAAGATAACTGGGCATAATAAAGATGCTCCCTTGACGCTTGATAAGATCACAGTGACTAGTTAATCTGGAAGCTTGCAGTTGACTGTTGTCAATGTCCGATGTATTTCCGCATGGCGTCTTCTCTACCTTTGCCACTAATTCTGCATTAACTAACAGTCCTATTGTCACCTGCACCACTACCACTAACACTGCATCGCCTAACAGTCGTATTTTGAAGAATGGATTCAGGATGATGGTACAAGGGCAGAAATGTTATGGGCTTTGTAAAACTTCCTGGTAGATTAAACTGGGTCCTGAGGTCGAGTCTCGGTCTGGCACACAGTTTTAGTCTGCCAGGAAGTTTCATATCAGTGCACACTCCGCTGCAGAGTGAAAACCTCATTATGGACTTTGTACTTTGAGTGCTGCCAAAATCATGAGTCCTTTTCTACTAGAGGAAAGCTGACTGCTTTGTTTCCGGTCATGTTCACTAACGATAATGTAGCTAGTAAGATGCAACTTGGGTGGACCAAGACATTATACAGTATTGTTCATGGGTTATCTCCGCACTTTAGGAAAAATATTTTCAAAGATATCAAAGGGGATGTTTCTTTTGTAATCTTATTTTATGACAGCCTTGACAATATGGCCAAATTGCAGCAAATGGATATTGTTCTCAGATATTGTCACAAAGCTAACAAACAACTTCAAATGCACTATTTTTCATCTTCATTTTTAGGCCATAGCACTGCTGCCAATATGGTGGATGCTTTTAGGATAGAAACTTCTGATCTGAATCTTACCGACATGCTTCAGGTATCAATGGATGGGCACAGTGTCAATTGAGCATTCTTGAAGGATCTGTATCTTGATTTGAATAGTATTCATGAGGACAGTGCATCAATTTTTATTGATGTGGAATCTAGTGATCTTCATGAAATTCATCATTTTCAAGACTGCAGCCTTAAAGACTAACTGATGTATAGGACCCTTTCTGATATCGATTTATAATGTGTCAAAAAATGTACCTGCAAGAAGAGCTGATTGTAAAAGATTTGATAAACCCAAATATATGCCCTTCCTTAAAAAAAATTTGCTAGTTGCTCTGGCTGCAAAACTAGGAGTCGGCTGACTAGGGTGTGAAAATCATCCCCTTTCTAAGGACATCTGCAGACAAAGTACAAGAGCACAAGACTGAAATAGATTCTTACAGATGGCAAATGATGTTGAAGTACCTCAAAGATCCTCTGCTGCCAGCTAAAATATCTTTCTTAGCTTTGTTTTGGGGCAGGTCACGCCCTTTTTGAGGGAATTCCAATGTGTGGCCTCCATGACACCTTTTCTGTGCTGTGCTTTGTTATCTCTACTTGCTGATGTGATGGCCCTAGTTGTTAACACTGAAGTGTTTCCTGCAAAATCAGTGTGTGATAGAATACTTAATAATAAAGCTGGTCTTATTCCTGCATATACATGAACTTAGGTCTTATTGTATGGTATGAGCTCAAAGAAAGTAAAAGTGCCTGAAAGGACTGAGTTCATGGGCTTCCTGAATGAAATGTGATCAAACCTCCTCCTCAAGTCACTTTTTCAGTGCAGAATTTGTAGATACATAAGCTTTTGTGACTCAGTTGTGATAAACAGCAGCCCAAGAATAAACCAAGATAGAGTCTTCAAATGCCTTGCAGAAATTCTCTTCACAGAATTGGATAAATGCTAAGGACTGTGATAAAGTTGAGAAAGAATTTGAGTGACTTCTTGGTAAGGAGATGGTTTTGGATCTCTGAGCAAACTACAGGAGGACTGAAACAAGAACTGACCACTTTTGGAGAGACTTACTGTTTGGTGATATCACCTGTCAGCATTTGTATGGCTTTCTTCAAAAGGTTCTCATTCTGAGTCCTGATGGCTTTGTAGAGCAAGGTTTTCCATTAATAAAGAGTGTTTGATACTCAGCCAAGAAACCAAGTCACTGGTAGCCATATGTCAAGTATATGATGACCTGAAATCAGCTGGTGGTGTCTTCAAGATTGATGTCAACAGAATGATTCTGGACCAGTGATGAATACAGCCCCTTCCCCCCCCGGGGAGGGGGGGGGGGGGGTTGGGATATATAGCTTGACGGGAAGGGGGGGGAGTAGAGGACAAAGTTATAGGTTTAAAATTTAAGTGATAACGTTCTAAAGACGTAGCAGTGCTATTAATATTTAAACATTTTCATGGTTAGCGAATATAATTAAATAATATGTAAGTTAAGTAATAAGCTGTTAGGCTAAGCCTAAGTAAATTATATTAAATAATAAAATAATTTTATTGCATGCAAAAAAACTCACATTTACATCAAACTAATATGTCGAGGCTTTTTTACAGCATATCTCTTTATGATGTTGTCAATAAAACTTTCTGTTGGCTCATTGTCCCCTTCAGTTGAAATCTTCACACAAGCTTGGAGCATTTCCTGACCCATCCTATTCCTTAATTTTGTCATCACCCTGTTCATTGTATTAAATGACCTTTCCACACTGCAAGTCAAAAACAGCAATGCACAGTACACATTCAGCGAGTGTCTGTAGTGCTTTGTAGCCAATATCGGCTCTCAGAATGAAAGAAGCAACATCAGAAGACATATTGTCTAATTTATCACTAACAATGTACCTAAAAGAATGCAAGTCTGCAATAACAGCGTCGACGTTTGTAAGTCCCAAAATCAAGCACAGTTCTTTACAATCATTACCACTAAACTCTAGAAATTTTTTAAAACTTTCAAAATATGCACTTAGTTCTATCACTTTTATTGCCTTCTCATCAAATCGTTGCTCAATTTCATCAATCATACTTTTAACAAATTTCCTTGCACTTTTCATGGCTTGAATCTGCTCCTCTACGTTCATGAACAGCACACCTTTAACTTCTGTTGTGTCCTCCTGCAGTTTTTTAATTTTATGAAGAGTTTCATTTTCTGCACAAAGACAGTCGATGTGTCTTAAATGTTCCAGAGTTCCAGAAACAAGTAGAGGGATTTGCGAAACTTTAAGTGATTGTCTCTGCAAAACTTTACATAAGTTTGAGACTGCATTTAACGTATCGTCTAAAATCACTAAACCTACAATGAAATTGGAATTAATCATTTCTAACAAGATTCCTCCAGCTAAACTTGTTAAATCCATGCCATCATTGTGTATATGTTCACATGCCATTGTAATGGACTTGTACGTTAGGAAAATAGCATGAACTGTGCAGTAGGTACTTAACCATCGGATGTCAACAGCTTCGGGTATTTTTAAAACAGGTTGCTCTAAAGCACACTGAATTTCATGCAAAACATTTTGTCGTTCGGAAGAACCATGAATAAGTTTGTAAATGTCTTTAACAACATGTAATGTGTGTTTTATAATGGGGTGTTTATTCCTAGAGCTGGTGGCAGCAATTGACAAAACATGTGCTCTCCAGTGAATGTATAGCAGCTTATGGCCCTTCCTCTCTGACAACCGAGCGCGGACTCCTGAGATAGAACCACTAAAATTAGCAGCACCGTCGAAAGAACAAGATAATAATCTGTCATAAGAAAGTTTTCTTTTCTTTAGTTCAGTGTCAATTGCTGTAAATATGGATTCAGCTGAAGTGCTTTTCAACTCAACGAGACATAAAAACCTTTCCTTTACTTCAAACGATGGAGATGGTGCAACATATTGAACTACAAAAGACAGTTCACTTTGGTTGGAAACATTTGTAGATTCGTCTGCCATTAATGAAAAATATTTGTCATGAAGAAGTGTTTCATCTTGAAAGTCTAAAGACTCTCCCAAGCAATTCAACAATTCTGACGCAGTATACTTACTAAGATATGTGGACCTTTCACTCTGAAATTTTACCCACTTTTCAAGATTAATGTCATTAGAGGTTCATATTTTTTTGTGTGGGGTATTTCTTCCTTACTAAGGAAATACAGACTTCGAATTAACGATGATAATGTTTGGCAGTTTAAAGCTTTTTCATTTTCATTTTGTTTAAATATCTGTGTACGAATTGGAGCATTTAACCCCTTTAATCTACAATTTTCAAGTGCAATGGCTCTTGCATGTTTTCCCATGCTTCCAGTAGCTTTTTTAAATTTATTGAAAGGTACAGAAATGAACACTCCTCCTGTTTCTGTAGAGCTTCGATATCGTTTTTTTAATGCATTTCACACAATTTGCAGAAAGCCCCACCCTACCCGTGATCAAAGTACAACCAATTGTACTTACACTCCCATTTTTGCTGATACTTAATCTCGTGTTCAATATTTTGTTTAGAACTGTAATTTACGGATGGGCCAGAAATAGCACATTTATAATTTGAAAACGGTGAAAGGGAAACTGGAGATTGGTAGATCCATGCAATTCATCGTCACAATCACTAGCACTTCTTTTAGTAGACTCACACTCATCTTTGTCTTTTGCAATACACTGTCTTTTATTAGAAAAGAAAGAAATTAAAGTTTGTTGTTTTGACATTGTATTTCGGCGCTAACACTTCTTTTTATGTTATAAACTGACGAAGACTGCATGTAGTACACTACATAATCACATCACACTTCCATAGTAACTTGTTGACTGACTGTTACAACCTTACAACAGTTTCAACAATGCATTAAGTTTTTATACACCAATGAAAGCTTATATTATACTCGTAGAGCAGTGTTGCCAAACGTCCCACTCATGGTGGAGCTAAAGAGTTCCAAACCGAACCGATAAGTAACGAAACCGAACTATAGGGACCCTATTGTGTTACAGATTCATTTTGCTTGTAAAAACTGCATGTCATCACGACTTCTCCATAATTTACTCTGAACTTCGTTAGCAACAGCAACTGGCATAGATTAAATTTTGTCACAATGGTACAAGTTAACAGACCAGGTGATAGTTTTTATGTTTCACCACAACTATAGATATGAATTTATCAGGGGGGGGGGGGGGGATTTCTCCCCGAGTCACCCCCTGAATTCATCACTGTTCTGGAGTATCCCCAATGCTCGAGATTGATATGGTGAGACTTTAAAGCAGAAGCAACAGGAAGATGATGAAGCAGCTGAGACAGATAGATGGAAGAGGTTCGAAAAGACATGGATACTGGCCAAAAGGGTCACCGTACTGAGTGGAATTGGTAAAAAGATCACTTCTCCCACAAAGGAGTTTTGACTGGTTTTCACTGATTGATTTTAATAGTCTGTTTGACAAAATACAGAGTATGATTACTTGCCAGAGAAAGGTCACTAAATGTACCCCAGTCCTATTCTTACTCTTTAAACTTCAATGTTATATTATACAACATATTTTTTGTGTTTGTCTGATCCATCATCTTGCCTGGTATGTTATAAATCCTATATGGTAGGATGAAGGTATTACAAAAGTTTGCCATGCTCATCAGGATATGAATGTGTTTTACATATACTCTAGTTTGTGTCCATTTTTTCCAAACCCACGTGTAATATTTAGTGCCAGAACACTGACCGTAGCAGACAGCCCATAACAATCCATGCTAATTTAGGGAAATTAAGAAAAGAAAAGACATAAAGAAATTAGTTACAAGATGATGCAAAAAAGTATTTCAAGCCATGTATCTTAAAATGTTTTATTACTCCATTTCCATCAGTTGTTAAAACGTTTGTTACTCCATTTACATCAGTTGTGAATAGCCTCACAACAATTTTGTGTATGAACCTCCTACTTCATGGCCTTTTCAGGCACACGTTACTCACATCACTGCTTTAGCGTGCTAGTTGCCCATCTCAACTTTCCAAATTCAGTTGGACTTCTATGCAAGGGTGTAGGGCAACTGATAATCCTCTGTGGAATCAAAAGTGTATGCTGAAGAATACTTTTCGATGTTATCTCTGCTGCAGTATTTATCCTCATGACTTATATGGTTTGAGACAAAACTTAAGAATGAGATAGAAGTAAATCAATATTGTTAATGCACAGCTGAATTGCCATTTCCAGCAAAGTGTTACACAGATGTGTACTGTAGTTATAATTTGAATTGTTGGTAAAAATTCTTATTTTTTCCTTAACAACTTTTCAGGTACATTGTGTATGATGTTGGGTATGTAAAAATTCAGTATTTGCTGAAAGTTAACTTAAAGTACAAATTTTAAATTTCCTATGCCTGCACCTAATAAAATGTGATATCCCTTGTATACAAAGAATGAAGAAATGTACTGTTATTATTTTTATATGTATGTCTTGTTATATTAATTTAGTACTTGTATATACACTGAAGAGCCAAAGAAACTAGTACACCTCCCTAATATCATGTACAGCCCCTGCGAGCACACAGAAGTGCCGCAGCAGGATGTGGCATGGACTTGACTGATATTTGAAGTAGTGCAGGAGGGCACTGGCACCATGAATCCTGTAGGGATGTTCACAAATCAGTGAAAGTACGAGGGGGTGGAGATCTCTTCTGAATGGCATGTTGCAAGGCATCACAGATATGCTCAATAATATTCATATCTGGGGAGTTTGGTGGCTAGAGGAAGTGTTTAAACTCACCAGAGTGGTCCTGGAGCCATTCTGTAGTAATTCTGGATGTGTTGAGTGTCGAATTGTCCTGCTGGAATTGCCCAAGTCCATCAGAAAGCACAATAGATATGAATGTATGCAGGTGATCAGACAGGATGCTTACGTACATGTCATCTGTCAGAGTCATATCTAGACGTATCTGGGGTCCCATATCACTCCAACTGCACACGTCCCACACCATTTAGAGCCTCCACCAGCTTGAAGAGCACCCTGCTGACATGCAGGGTCTATGGGTTCATGGGGTTGTCCCCATGCCCGTAATGTCCCTACATAATGTGAACTGATGGTTCTATGGTGTATAGTAATGTGCTTATGTTATCTGTGTCATATCTGTTATGTGAAGTGAAAAGGATGCTTCATTTATTTAATGTGCATAGGCAACACAGACTCTTTGTTGTTGTTGTTGTTGTTGTTATGAATGAAAAAAAAACAACGTAAATCTTAATAATGCAGTGGAGCACTTAACTAATATTATTGTAATATTCTGGCTGTGAGTACCAGCGATGAGGCATCCCCGTAATTGAAACGACAACACTCTTTGCTATGAAAAGGAGCATGAATGCCTTTTGTGATTTTGGAGATGAGAAATGCCTACTGAACATTGTTTTTTAGTGCAGAGGAGATACAACTTGCAATCACAGTTATCAACAATGAAAAATTTTATTTGATGTTGGATCCCTGGACCTTTATAAAACAATTATTGTGTTTAGTAATCCAGTGCATAGTGATTTCTTTGCAAATTAACAGTACTGGCTGAATCTGCTACTATCAGGGACTGAATAACGTGAAATATTTTGTTGTCAACTCGTGCGTTAAAGATGTTCCCTAGGTGACCAGTGTGTTAGTAATGTAGTGGCAAAGCCAAGAAGTGCCATATTAAAACTCGGCGAGAGCTTTCGACGTGATTTATTGCTTTTTAGCTTCAGTGCACTCAGGCCTCGCCAGCGGCCCATGTAATGCAACGCTGTGTGGAGCCGGCTTTGTACACCAGTGTGTTGAGCCGGCTTTGTACACCAGTATGTTGAGCCGGCTTTGTACGCCAGCGGAGTTCCAATGATGTCAGGATGGCTGCACCGGCAGTGGACTCAGCGGCCACTGTTCTTGTTGTTTCCGTGCTGCTCTCCCGGGAACCGTAGGCTGTTCCCACAGCTGCTTCTTCCTCGCTGGCGTAGCTGACATTGCGGCGGCAAGTGCCCACGATCCAGCGCCTGAATCTGCTGCCCTCACCTTGGGATATCTCTGGCGTGTGTCAGGAGCTGAGACGACTGCCCGTGGTAGTGAGCCGAAGAGTGGCCTGCAACTGGGTGGCTGCGGACCCCACGTCAGCTTCAGAGGGTCGAACCAACAATCCGCCGTGGACTGGGACACTGGCGCCCCATCTGTTGCTGTGTGTAGCTGGTGGTGTGACACACCTTGCCATCCAGGAGAGCTGCCACACTTGAGTGACTCTCGTTAGAAAACAATACCTATTTATACTTGGCTCTGTTTTGCTAATGCACCGCTTCGCGTCACATATGCATAACACTTAGGTTGGCCAGTGGCCCCCTTCTGCCTATGACTTGCACCATGCAAATTGCTGTGTGTGCCTTCTTCGGCAGTTCTACACCCCTGTGGCCTCTATTTGCCTTCGCAACTGCTGGTATGCGTAACTTACTGCAATACAGCCCACACCTGGCTTAACCTGTGCTCCGAATATCGCACAAAACTAACTTCCCCTATCCTAAATGGTGGTGCCACTACAGTAAGAAGATATCATACTGTCAGTGTTATTCAGACTTCTCATTCTTGAAATGTTTCCAGAAAATCTTACAGTGACTGTGAGTACTTTAGCTGTCACGAGAGATGGAGTTTTCATCATGAGTTTTAGCAGTTTTCTCTGACTTTGGCTGACATTCTCTGAGAACTGGGGAAACGGAAACCTCCAACCTCCAATTCATCCTGTACATAACCTGTTCTCTCCTTACAGCAGCCATGAAGAAAACATATTTCATCTATAGGCAAAGTTTTTCACAGATTTTTATATTATACAGGTCAGAATTTTAAAATCTATGCATCTAGGCAAAAAATCAAGAGAGTTTAATTGCAGTACCTGTCTTATCTGAGTCAAAGTCAAGGGTCAAGTTAATTAATTTTTCCTTATGCTGTGGCAGTTCATTATAGAGTGACGACCAATTGACAGGACTGCTTGCAAAGTTAGGAAACTTGTTAGGGTTTTCTATCATTTACATGTATGTATGCTATTGGTAAGAAGTGTACTATAACATGTGTTTCTGTGTTGCATATCTCGTCCTTGCTCAAGACCACAAAGGGGACAGAGGGGACAGCAGACTGATGTTGTATGATTCATCTCAATGGATCATCCGAATGTCCAAGCCGCAGGCAAGCAAGAGCAAGTTTACCCATCTGGAATCTAATACTGTCCTTTTCTGTAGAGCCTTCCTATTTCTATTAGTTATATATGTATATTTAAAAGAAAAAATTTCCTGTGTAGATTTGTACTGATTTTGTGTGTGTATTTTGAAACTGTGTGTGTCGTGTGAAGATCTTTTTTGTTTAATGATTCATGGTCAGGACACGTACCCAGTCGAGAATGGAATGGGAGCAGAATACAATGGACAATATTCAGTGACCACAGCTCAAACTGAGGAGTTTAACATTAAAGATCTTTTATTTAGTATATCCCAAGTGGTGCAGATGTTAACCGCAAATCAACAATCAATGTCTGCTAAAGTGCAATATGTAGCAGCTAACAGTCTATGATAGCTTCCGCACAAGAATAAAAGGCAGCGGAACAAGACAAAATTTCCACTATAGTTCATACTGTAGCAGTAGAACAGGCAAGTCTCTCTGCTAAACAAGACCGTCTTGTTAAGCAGCAGGAGGCACTAGTAACTGAACAAGCAAATATCAAGCTAACTATCCAAGATATTATTGCTATGGTTGAGTCATTGCCAACCAAACAGGATTTTGAGAGTTTGAAATACGAAGTGGATCAATTAAGCTTCAGCAAAGTGATCTTGCTATGGAAATGGCAGATCTTAAGCTGCCCAGGAGAAATTTCCTGAGGAAATCTCTAAAATCCAAACCAAAGTAAAAGATGTTACTGCAACTGTAGATCCTCTTGTGTCCAAATTGGAACTTGTTAAATCAGATTGTGTCAAAATTATAGATTAGATCAGTATTTGTTCCATAGATCATGAATACGACACTTCTTAATGATGTGGAATGTGTCAGGTTAAAAAAAAGGTGTCTACACAAGATATTACATTACACAAAATATTACATGACACTTATTTATTTTTTTGTGGTGCGGGGGGGGGATTACCCACTTTTCCGAGCCAAAGTTAGATTTAACCTTGAGTAGTGAATATCACCCTTTCTCCTAGTGTTGTAGCCATGTTCACTGCTATTACTTTTGAATTCATTCGGAAGAAGAAGAGAGGGTGACACAGTGTGTTAATCAACAACTGAAACAAGCTGTGCACAACATTCAACTGGCTAATGTATTGGATTCCACAAGGATACAGATTGATAGTGATGTGATAAGCCAACAATTTGGTGAAAAGCTCTCCAAGTGGAAAGACAATACAACCAAATTGATTGAAGAATGTTCCAAGTCAATAAAGGAAATAAGAGCATGTGGTCCTGACACACATTACATTTTCCAATGAACTGAAGCAAAATGTGATGAATTTGGAGTCAATGATGAGTAGCCTGATGCCTAAGATAAAAAGTGCACATGTGGTGTCTGACCCTATTTATGGTAATATAACAAACAACAATGTATACACCCAAATTTTAATGGAGGAGAAGCTCCTAAAGCATCGGCAGTCCCAAGACTTCTGTCTGGAGAAGAAAACTGTTAACCCCATCATTTTCATTTGCGGGTTCAGACGTGTTTTACCCTGTGTATGGAGAGATGTGCGAAAGATTTCTTTTGTCACTGGGTATGCACAAGGAGAAGGTAGTTTATGGTGCTCGGATATTATGGAAACCTTTGGTAGCTACAAGGATTTTGAATGAGTGTTGTTGAGTAGGTATTGCTCTAAGGGAATTCAAGAACGACTGAAAAAAAGAGGTTTGTAATCCAGAACCATTTTCAGTCAAGAGTGGGAACTTGTGTCGGTACTTTGAGAAGTGCTTGAATAAAAGTAGGTATTGGGAGACTCCAGTCCCATAGGTGCATATTTTGAAGATTATTAAGGCAAAGTTACTGGTTGAGATACGTGAAAAACCCATGTATACTCCCAAAGACAATGTCGAAGACTTTCTCTCTGTCGTTGACACCATCAATCTATTAAATGAAGACTTAAGAGCTACAAATAATGGGAATGGGTCATCGGCTAGTGTAAACTAGAACTTTGCATATCACCCAAAACTGAGCGGCAATAACAATAGCAGAGTGTAGCAGAGCTCAGGCTTCCAAGCTCAGCATAACAAACAAAAGCTGAATGGCAGCCAAAGACTGAATGCCAATGTGGTGCAGCTCCACCCTCCCTGGGTGAAAAATAAACCTAAGTGAAGATTCAACCTGATGCAAATACGAATCAAAATAAGCACAACCAACATGGTCAGAATAATCAGCAGTTCCACAGGAATAATCAGAACTGGCAACCACAAAATATTAACTGGCATCTCCGAATACAAATGACTGGAGAGGGCAACTGCCAATGATTATGGATGACACCAACGAACACAAAACCAATCCATTAAACTGAAGATGACTGTATCATGCTCCAGAGAATCGGTCAGGTGTGATGTAAGGGGCCTGACAAGAGAGTTGTCATGTTCCAATGCAATGACGCACAGAGACTAGTAGATGAACTTATGCATGACGTTCAGCATTGTACAGCCAAGATTATGATCGTTCCTTTATCTGCGATATATGCAAAAGCCATACCTTTAAAGTAATTCTTGATACAGTTGCAAATGTGAATGCAATCTTTGCAGCACTGTTTGAGACACTGGAAATGAGCAGTCATTCCTGTGAGTAATTGTGAAGTTATAGGTGCAGTCGGTACCAGGGCACAGAAGGTAAAGATACAGACTCTCATTGAATTAAGAATAGTAAATGTAGCAACATTATGCATGTTACTAGTAATAAATAAATTAATAGAGGACTGTATTTTGGGTATTGAGAGTATCCGGGAGATGGACGTAAAATTCGACTTCTCTGTGATGAGAATGTGTGTGTGTGTGTGTGTGTGTGTGGAACTGATCAGAGAAGATTGTAGCCACAGAAGATATTGTTAGGGCTCAACAATTAAGCTTGTAAGGTGTTTCAAGAAGAGTCAGAGATCAAATGCAGAAGAGGTTTATCAAGTATGCACATTAAATAATGTTGTGTCTCAAAAGATGTCTGAATCTAACTGTTTGGAAGATCTGCAGCAAAAACAATTAGCAGACTTATTGCAGCAGAATATCAATGTCTTTAGTGAAAAACCGGGTATAGCGAAAGGCTGTGTGTGTAATTTAGAAGTGTACCCACATACTGCATATTGACAAAGTTTTTATCCAGTACCTTGGTGACTTCGACGATCTGTTGATGGAGAATTACAATGAATGTTGGATTGGAAGCTGACTGAGCCATCCACAAGCACATACTCTAGTCCTTTATTGGTTGTCCCTAAACCAGGGGGCAAAGTTTGGCTAGTTTTGGACGCAAGACAGATAAATAAGATTATAGTTCCTGTCTGCACTCATCCAGGAAATATCAATGGACTTATACAGAAATTTCATGGCAAGAAATTCTTTTCAACTTGTGATCTCAGATTGTTACTGGCAGATAATGCTAAGCCCTGAATTGCGTAAGTACACAGCATCTGTTTATGCAGGGAGAAGCTATAATTTTAAGGTTCTTCTGTTTGGTCTAAATGTTAGCTCCAGTGTGTTTATCCAGGTATTGGATACTGTTTTAGGACTTGAACTGCGTAGTCAACTTACACTTTTTGTCGATGATATTCTCATTTCTACATCTTCTTGGGAAGAACACATTAACCTCTTGGCCAGTCATAAATGCATTTAGTAAACAGGTGTGTCAGGTAACCTGCAAAAACCTCATTTTCACTTGAATGGATCCATTTCCTCAGGCATATAATAGACAATAATGGAATAATGCCAGATTCAGTGAAGATGAGCGCCATCAAGAATTTTCCTACACGATCAAACAAGCAGCAGTTAAAATCTTTCATAGGAATGATGACCATCTATAGGTGATTTTTATACAAACAGGTGATGAATGCCGAGCTCTTAAACAAGCTTCTGCGAAAAAACGTACTGTGGAGGTGGACAAATGAGTGTGAAGTTGCATTCCAGCTCATCAAAGGCACTCTTGCAGATGGAAAATTATTACACCACCTGGATATGACTTTTGAGTTTGGTTTCATGGCTGGTTCATTGAGTATTGGTTTAGGGTTGCTGTTTGTTTCAAATCAAGGACATCAATGATCAGCCAACGTTCTGTTCCATAGCTTACGCAAGTCGCTTGTTATCATGTTGCGAGCGCTCCTACAAAACCACAGAATTGGAACCTTTGGCAGCTGTATGGGAGTTTCAAAAATTCCACTATTACTTGTTTGGAGCATGCACTACTGTGTACTGCGATCATCAAGCTCTGACATTCTTGCAACAATGCAAATTACTTCGTGCTCATCCATGATGCTGAACCTTGGCTTTACAAGAATATAATTTCAGAGTTGTATGCGTAAATGGACAACATAACTAGATCGCAGATGCTTTATCAAGACTACCTGAAGTTTAGAAAATTACCACTATGGAAGATGAGAGGTAACACAGGATCTTGCTGATGAAAGCTTTGGAATCCAGAAGATATTATTTATACATGTGTAGTTACCTATCTGTCCTCCAGTAACAAGATGATCATTGGTCTATGGTTTTGAATAAATCCGAGTCAGCTAGACCAAGGGCAGCTCCGAAGATTTTTCAAAGTAGTTCTACAGAAGGTCTGATACTTCAGATAAGTGTTGCTAATGTATACCACAAGATTATACGGAAAAGCTCATACTGCTCACTCATTATGTTTGGGGACATTTTGGCATACTTAAATGTGCAAGCAAGATAGGCAGCTGTTGTTACTTTCCAAATATCAGGAAAAAGAGTTCAGCAGGTTTCGAAGAAATGCAAAGTTTGTCAGCTGGCTAAGCCTTGTAACAACGGTACACAAGATGAGATGCACTCCATCATTCCACATAAGCCTCTGTGGGCCAGTTCCAAGGGCAAAAAGAGGTAGTAAATACATAGTTGAGTTTTGGATATGTTTTCTAAGTACGTAATGGTGTATCCAATTCAATCAGCCACCAGCAAATCCATTATCAAGAAATTGTTTTCTGATTTTATTCTATCTGTTGGGAAGCCAAGAACAATTCAAACAGACAATGCAATGATTTTCATGTTTTATACTTGGAAGGAGGCTTTACAGGAAGCAAATATTACACATGTCAAAACGTCATGTTACAACCCCAAAGTGAGTCCTATCAAACTTGTATTTAGAGAGTTAAATCGTTTTATGAGAACCTACTGCTCAACGAAGCAAACCAAGTGGATTGATCTATACGAAGACTTCACCACAATTGTAAAGAACCTACTGCACACAACTACTGGTTATACTCTGGAAGAATTACTGCTAAATAACAAAGAAAATAATATGTGCGCGCAAGCATTACTGAAGATACTATGAAATAGGATTTCATGGGAAGAAAAAAATTGTGATGCCTAGCTCAACATGAAAGAGAAAGCTCTTATGAGAAAGAAGAGTCACGATGAGGGATTAAAGAGAAGACAATATTATAATGTTGGAGATTTGGTACTATTGAGATCTCATTCAAGACCTTCACTTCTGGAAAAGAGGACCAAGAAGTGGTAAAGAATATACCATGGACCGTACGTATCATATGATAAAACTGCCACATCCAGGTGCATATCTGGTGGCACATTCAAAGACATAGAAAATAAAGGGTGTGTACCCTCATAAGGATTTAGAAATGTTCTATAAATAATTCTGTGTAATTTTTTTATAGGTATGTCATGATCTGTGTAACTATATGATCTGTAAATGGTAGTTAGATAAGTTATGTAATTTGTTTCCTATGATATGTGTTGATAATATGTCACCATTGTGTGCAATGCTCTGGTGTTCTAAAATGAGTGAATTTTCAATCCAGATGTAGGGATATAACCGTGTTATTTATTTATGGTTACCTTCATCATGCTTGATTTTCTTGTTGGTTGTCAGTACTTCTAGGATAATCTACAAATTGTTCTTTTTTGATTCTGTAGGTTATTCCATTTTTTGCAAGTTTCAGATTTTGTGTCTTAGAATTAAGTGAGTTTCATGGGCTCTTTCGTCTCAGTAGGGTATCCTATCTCTTTTTCTGTTCTTTTGTCCTTTATTAGTCTAGTGTTCTTTTTTTGAACCTTCACATCTTTAGACTTTTTTTTCCCGTGCTGCTCAGGTTATCTGCGTATATACATTGTTGCTGTTTGACTGCAAAGGTAAAGCTTGAAAATATTATTATATACACGTAATTGTTCTGTAACATTATGTGTTGTGTTTTGTCGTGTTTACTGTCTCTCATCCTAACCAGTGACTGTTCTGGACAGTAATCTTCAGAGTTGTGTGAAACTGCCTTCAGCAATATAAAGACTGTGAACTTTGTTCCTGTGAGTTGTTTGAAGCCTGTGTCCCGTCTGCCAACGAAACTTCAATGGAAGTGTCGTCGATTGACAGTGATGTTATGTTTGTTGTGTTAGGCAGACTTGTGTTACTATGCAAAGACAGTGATCCATCCTGCTCAATCGCTAGTACACATCTGACTGTTTGCAGCAATGTTCTCTGAGGAGTTCTAGTATCATTTTTGAATGTAACCGTAGATACTCTGGACAATGTATCTGGTGTCGCGAAGATATCTCAGTGTGCATTGTTTTCACTGTGCTGTGACTGTTTTTTTGTTTGCTGGGCACTCTTCAGTGTAAGGAAAAACATGAACCAAAGTGGACTGTTTATACACAGGAACGAGTTGGGTAGAGGTGAAGTTACCCCAAATTATTTCAGATAGGCACTGTAGTTAGCTGTTTCATCCTTGCTAAATCTTTTGTACCTTGTTGTATGTCATGAGAACTTCTATCCTGGTGCTATGAGGCCTTAGATGTTCCATCCCACCCTCCAGTCCTTCACTAACAGCTTTGCATCTACCCACTTGACCAGCCATCACGACTGACCACCATTCCATCCCAATGTCTTGCAGTTTCTCACCATTCTGCTGTACCATTGGCGTAGCACTGTTGACAGCGTACCATTATCACTGCAACGTTGACATAAAATCCATATGATTGTCTGTTAAATGAATCTCATATTGTCTGAATAGCTCTGTTTTCAAAGACTCTAAAACAATTCTGCGAACTTTTAAAGGATTTTCTGTATTTTTTGTTCCATACAAACTGATTAAAATTTTTTTCAATATTCATGCTGAAAACCAATATGTTTCATTCAAATTTCCGGTGTTTTTGCTAAATACAGTAATTTCAACCAATCTGGTGAGGCCCATTGGGGAGTTTCAATCTCGGGTTTCCCCCGTCAACTGTAGCCGAATGGGTGGGCCTCATTTCCATTGTAAAATCCATTCCCGAGAAAGTTAGTATGATTATTTACACCAGCTGGTAATGAGAGTTGCTAAGAAAGTACATACAACTCATTGATTTAATGTGTAAACACAATATTCATGGACAAACCGTTTAGAAACTTCAATACTTTGAGAACTATGTTATGCCAATTTATGAGTTTGAATAGATGTTGTGGTCACATAAATGTTTTGAAAAACACTTTTGTGACCAAGAGGGGCCTTGTAATGTCCCTACATACTGTGAACTGATGATTCTGTCATGTATAGTAATGTGCTTCTGTTATTTGCGTTGTATCTGTTATGTGAAGTGAAAAGGATGCTTTATTTATTGAATGCGCATGGGCAACACAGACTCTTTTTCTTTTGTTGTGAATGAAAAAGACATAAATCTTAATAATGCAGTGGAGTGCTTAACTAATATTATTCTAATATTCTGTCTGTGAGTACCAACGGTGATGCGCTACCGCAATTGAGACAACAGCGCTCACTTAAATCTTGATAACTTGCCATTGCAGCAGCAGTAACTGATCTAACAACTGTTCCAGACACTTGTTGTCTTATATAGGCGTTGCTGACCACAGCACGGTATTCCGCCTGTTTACATACCTCTCTATTTGAACATGCATGCTTGTACCAGTTTCTATGGTTTTGTAGACTGTTACTACAACATCAGGAGATAAGAAAAATCGCATTCCAGTGAAGAGTGTTGCAGCCCACGCGCTCATCGATGGACCTTGTGTATTTCTTGGATGTTCTCTTAATTTTAGTTTAGATATAAGCGATACTTTCTCACATGGAAATGGATGGTCACCCTTGCCGTAGTAAGAGGTGGTAGCGGAGTTTCTAGTGTACCTGGGCTTGAAAGTTTTAATGATAGAGATGTAATTGCCTATCGTACCTATCATATGTTTGAAATTGGTAGTAAAGATTTTGGTAAATCAGCTTATGATTCAACTTCTCCTCTTATCTTGTATACTCGTAGCAAAAGAAAAATTAATCTAAATGAGTCTGTATTTATTTGGGTTAAAGGTAAAGGTGTATGTGAATATGTAAAATGTGAGAAAGTATCGTTTATATCTAAACTAAAATTAAGAGAATGTCCAAGAAATACACAAGGTCCATCGATGAGCGCATGGGCTGCAACACTCTTCACTGGAATGCGATTTTTCTTGTCTCCTGATGTTTTTTATGGTTTTGTAGACTGTGGTGCGGGTGCGCTTCAGTGTAGTTGTTCCATTTGCTTAGTTCTCCAGTCTCAGATGGTAATTATTGGGACGGCTTGTAATTTTTGGGTCTGCAGCTATGTACAAATACACACTATCATTTAAGATTCAAAATAATGCTTGAATACATTCACTGCTCATTTTATATATGCAATGTGTTTTCTCACAGCTTAAAATTTGTTTGAATTTTACACAAAAGGACTAAAAATGTCACCTAATTTACAGAAAATTACTGAATTTTCACATATTGTAACACCTAATGAAAAGGCAAAACTTCTATTTAATTTTCATTTAATCATAAGATTGTCGGTGGTTTTGACATAAAAGCAGTTTTGACAAATTTCAGATTCGTTATTAATTTTAATCTGAACGACAGTTTTCTATTCATATTAAATTCCTCCACTGTGATTCAAACAATTCATATGATGATGTGATGCTATCACATGTGTTTAAAAGATTTGATTCCATGGAAAATATGTTTTATCTTTAAAAGCATTGACGGAAGCCATTACATGGTCTTAATACAAACACCTTAAAATCAATGTATTTAACATGATATATGAGGTGCCAAAAAAGTTTCTTTTAAATTATGATTTCATAATATGTCATTGTCATAGCTATTAGATGAAAACCAATTTTAGACAAACAAATTTTTCTGTACACACTTTACTTCTTTGCTTTGATAAATTTATGTTTTTAAGGATACATCATAGACTTACAGACGTGTGTCAGTATTTGTTCTGCATTTGAGGAGGACTGATATTTTTGTAGCATTTTTACCTGAGTGTTTTACATTGTAATGTTCTCCATCTGTGTATTTAAAAAATTGAATAAAGTGACTAAAAAGTAAGCTAAGAGTAATAGAAGAAAATTTCTTGAATAAAATGTTTTTGTCGCAGTTTTTTCTGATTTAGTGTTAGCAATTACAAGATTGCTGTTAATTCAAAGTTAAGAGTCAATGCATTAATAACAACAGAAATCCTTCATCTAAAAATAGCTTCCATTTCCACAACTTATCTGTTTACATACCCTTCAGATCATAAATCTTGTAAAGGAGACAACTTGCAGTTCATTTAAAACCAGAAGATCAACAACATGTTTAGAAATACAGAAATCTGTATCCTCTTTTTTTTGTCAACTTCTGTCTTTACTTGCCCTTGCAATCTCATAAGTTGTTAGGGAAAAATGCTAAAACTTGCCTGGAACTCTGGGAAATATCAGGGAATTTCACTTGGGAAAACTTGTGGTAACCCTGATATGCTAGAAGCTACAAAATAAATCAATTAAAAAAATAAAAATAGGCACCCTAAGTGGTGGAAGGCATACGAAACCATTGAAAATGAATATGGTGCCATCCCCTGATGGATTTCCAATTAGTGTCAATGGTCCCTTCTTAGTTTGAATTTGCCATGCAATTTGCCTGGAACTCTGGGAAATATCAGAGAATTTCACTTGGGAAAACTTGTGGTAACCCTGATATGCTAGAAGCTACAAAATAAATCAATTAAAAAAATTAAAATAGGCACCCTAAGTGGTGGAAGGCATATGAAACCATTGAAAATGAATATGGTGCCATCCCCTGATGGATTTCCAATTAGAGCCAATGGTCCCTTCTTAGTTTGAAATTGCCATGCACCGAACATTCCCATGCAACTGAAAAAAGTACAGGCTACTTCGGTATATCAGAAGGTAAAAAAGAAAGGTGCAAAATGATATCTAAATCTACATCTACATATTTATTCTGCAAGCCATCACACTGTGTGTACCACTACTAGTGATTTCCCTTCCTGCTCCACTTACAAATAGACCACCTATGCCCCTACATGGTGCCAGCTGGATGAACAATGCACTGCTGCATTTCAGCAGACTAGGCTGTGGTGGGGGTTGTGTCAGGTGGGATGGGTAGAGGGGGGTGAGAGGCTGGAGGCAGGATGAAGGATTGGGTGACTAGCACCTTGGAGGGAGGCAGATTGTTTACCTGCTAGGAATGCATGGAGGGAAGTACACAGTCTGGGCAAAAGACGCATGGTTGTTGGATCCAGTGTCGGGAATGGCAGACACAATGTATGTGATGTGAACTGGGAGGAGGCGACAGGACGGAGGAACGAGAAACTGTTGGGCTAAGAGTGTGGGCACAGGGGTTACGAGAGATTGGGGCCAGGAAGATTATGGGAGTAGAGGATGTGTGGTAAAGATAACTTCTGCCTGTGTAGTTCAAAGACACTGGACGTGAAGGGAATGTGCTCAGCTTCATGTTGTCCCACTGGGTGGTCAACTTCGTTCTGGGCAACAATTTAGTGGTGGCCATTCATCCTGGTGGACAGCTTTTTGGTAGTCATACCAATGTAAAAAGCTGTGCTGTGTTTGAAGCAGAGTTGGTCTATGACATGGCTGCTTTCAAAGGTGGCACTGCCTTTGATGGGGTAAGATAAGCCTGTAACAGGACTTGAGTAAGAAGTGCTAGATGGGTGGATTGGGTGGGTCTTACATCTTAGTCTACCACAGGGATATGATCCCTGAGGAAAGTGGTTGGGAGTGTGAGGATATTGTGTAGGATGGGTGGGTGGTGGAACACCACTTTAAAAGAGGTGGCAATTATCTTAGGTGTGATGCCTGTCATTTTAGTGCATGCTGAGAGACGACCTGAATAAGGATACCGTACAATTGTTCCTGTCCAGGGTGATATTCGGTAATTTTAGGGGGGGGGGGTTCCTTTGAAGCTGATTCTTGGAGATGGTGGGTGTATTGGGGGCATGTTAGGATATCTCATGGGACATCTGTTTGTGGACTAGGTGACTTAGTTAGGGGAGTAGTGTCTTGTCTTTGGTGGCCTTCATGAAACATTCCACATACTACACAGAGGAATCCTCATCTCAGAAGATATGTTGTCGACTGGTGGCTAGGCCATATGGGAGGGATTTTCTGGTGTGGAAAAGATGCAACTGTCAAAAAGCAAATACTGTTGGTAGTTAGTGGGTTTAATGAGGACAGAAGTGTAGATGAAGTCATTAGGGATGTGCAGGTCAATGTCCAGGAAGGTAGCATGTTGGGTGGAGGAGGACCAGGTGAAGTGGATGGGGGAGAAGGTATTGATGTTGTGAATAAAGAGGATAGGATGTCTTGGCCTTGAATCCAGATCATGAAGACATCATCAATGAATGTGAACCAGACTAGGGGTTGTGTGTTTGGGGAGGCTAGTAAGGTGGATGTTTTGGGTATTATTGGAATGAGGACAGAAATGGACTCAGAGGAGAAGTTCTGGGAAGGGCCTGTGGATTTCTGTAGTAGCTGTAGGCTATGTTGGCCTTCTGGGATGGGATCAATACAGTGCAGCTTGTAGGTGAAGGAATCAGACAGTTGGGCCTTCTGTCAAGTTGTTATTGTGACTCACTGCGACAGTTACGGAGCCTTCGTCTGCAGAGAGGATGATTAGATCAGGATCTATTTTCAGGTTACGTATGGCCATTCTTTCTTCTTCTGAAAGGTAAGTTTTGTTACGAAGGAACATGGGGAAGGATCGTGAGGCCAAGTTGGAGGTAAGGAATTCCTGGAATATGGCCAGGGAGGTTCAGTGGAAGCAGGGAAGGGTCACAGTTGGATAATGGCATGAACTGAGAGAGGCAAGGTTCAGTTTTGGGATTTTATTGGCTTTGGTTGGAGGGTTTGGCAGCAAAAAAGTGTTTCCACTGTAGGAGTGGGGAGAAAGAGAGTAGTTCTTTGACAAGCCCAACATGGTTAAACTTGAGTTTAGTGATGAAAGTGAGGCCTCCAAATATGAATGAAGCTTCTGTGGTACTGAGGTTTTTGATGGGAATGTTAACAACAGCTTTTTGGGTTTGCTTGGGTTCCGGGTATAGTGGAGTGCTGGGAAGGAGGCAGTTTCGAAGGACGCATCAAGGTGGGAATAGGTTGTCGACAGTTTGGACAATTTATGGAGGTGGTGTTTGGAATGCTCCTCCGACCACCCACCCCCTCTGCCTGCTTCCGCCTCTCCCCCCCCCCCTCTACCCATCCCACCTGACACAACCCACACCACAACCTAACCCACCCAGCAAACTGCAATCCTCCCACTGTGCAGCCTGTCAGCACTATGCAGGGCACAGGTGTGTGTGTGTGTGTGTGTGTGTGTGTGTGTGTGTGTGTGTGTGTGTGTGTGTGTGTGTGTGTTTTACTCTGGCCCAAAAAAGGAGTACTCCAAAATCTAGCAAGTTTTCTTTCTTTCTAGTGTGCATATTGATGACTCTACACTTCTAAATTTCAGTGAGTGACCTCCTTTCATTCAGAAGTATTTCAGGTCTACTATAACTTTCCTACAACCCTTACATAATCTGTGGGACAGAGTGGGTGGCAACTTAAAACTGCCTGATGATGACACGACTGTGTGCAGAAAATTATCACTGTTGAATGACTGGACAGGTATTCAGGATGTCTTTCTCAGAATTTCTGTTTTGTGCAATACACTGTAGATTACTGTAATAGTGGATAACCTTAAGTTTATGCAGATGGGTAACAAAACATTCCTGTAATGTTTGAAAATAGTATTAATTGCACGCTGCTTGACTTTCACTAAATTCCTCGCTGTAATATTGTGAAACAGGATGAAATGGAACAAGCACAAAAGATCAGTTCTAAGGAAGGAAAATGACTAATTCTGATTTATTGGGAAAATTCTGAGAAAGTGTAGCTCACCCGTAAAGGAGACCACTTATAAAACATTTGTGCAACCAACTGTTGAGTACTGTTGGAGTGTTTGGTGAGATTAAAGAAAGATATCAAAGCATTTCAGAGGTGCAATTTTAGATATTTTTTAAAAATATTTTTCTACTAGCTTCTTCGATCAGTATGAGAGTACTATGTAAGTGCTCCATGAATTTACATGGGAATCATGCATGGAGAAAAGACAAATTTGAAGCAAATTGCTATTGAGGAAGTCCGGAAAACCTGCATATGTGACAAACTGCAGAATGTTTCTACTTCCTCTGACATTCATCTCACATAAGGATATATACAATGACAAAAAATTCTACTCAAATGACTGAATCGGCTATCACATTTTACTGGTAGCAGAAAAAAAATTTAAAAAATAAAGACAGCAATTTTTAATTGCAGTTGACAAGGAATTCTGCTCCCAAACGAAATATCTTGCAAATCAATGTAGGACAACTTCCTAAAGACAAATGCGGGTACCTAAGTAGTTTGGCAACTACTTGTAGCACTGATATTTTAACATTTCAAGAAACTTATCTACCACCAGAAACTCCAGCAACAAGAATTAATAGCTATTACAGGATACAAACTGACAAGCCAAACAGCAACTGTCACAATACCCTGAACTTAAAAACTTTCCAATCTGCAATGTAGAACACACATACGAATCCAGACTTGTGTATCATTAAGAAAGATACTAATAGTATCCCTCTACCCCACACAAAGAAAATACCAAAGATCTGGATAGATGATGGGTGGATTTAAAATTATTGGGCACTAAATAGCATGGACACCAGCGCTCTTTCACAAGATTGTTGTGCTGGTGAATGAGCAGTTACTCTTGCTAAAATGAAAAGCATAGGTCATATAACTACAGCCCATAGTTTATAAAGTTTCACATTTAATCTCCAGTAGATCTATTCACATTGTTTTCACACATTAAAGGAATTAATAAATCACTGGAACACATTAAGATGGCTGGATGATCATGGAACTAAGAGGATGGTCCAGCCACTCACAAACACATTGAACACTCCATCCAATTAAACTGGGTCACACAAAATACCAACAATTTTCTTCCTATTGTTTCATCCCTAAGAACACAAAAGGCTTCCCTCCTATCAGCATACAAAACACAGGATGTTAAAATATGGTATATCGAGAGTGTGATTCAACGAACACTGCATTCCAGTGGGTCTTCCGGTCACACATAATTGGGAAGTGATTGATACAAATGCAACAGATGACCACTTCATCCCTTTTGGGAGTTTGGAAAGAAGTGCAACATGGGCAAATAGTCAGTTCGACCAACTTGATTGGCCACTTCTAGTCACTGACTCTCCCATTCAGCAAATACTCCCTTGGTCACCCATGCCTCCGCAGCCTGTAGGTGCACATTAAATTGAACTGTTGTATTTTCCTGGCAGACTGCTCACTGGTCTGTCAGCTTCCTCATTTCTCTCAATTCCCCTGTGTCCTGGAACCCAGTAGAAGGCCACCTCTTTCATCTGCCTGTGCAGGAGGTGGGTAGTGCTCTCAGCCATCTGAACTATCCTATATGCTGGCAACATTTGTTGAATAGCCTGCAGAACACTAGAGAATACACACAAACAAGAAAGTTTTCTTCACCAAGAAGCCTCATGTGCTCCAACACCTTCCTGTTCACCCAGAGGTCTGCACAGAAGTGACTGGGTAGGCAGATTTTAATGATAAAACCTGGGTAAACAACAGAAATCCTGACACTGACCCCTTGCTTTGACCCATTGGTAAAAGCCAACACATGCTCATGATACTCTGGTAAAAGGCAATTAAAAACCCTTTTTAAAACCACAGGTGGAGTAGTGACCTTGTTGTGCTCTTCATGTCCCAGTTACGAGTGAATCTATCAATCATCTGAGATGGGTATCTGCTTCATCCCGGTTTAAGAATTGATATGTATGCTTCACTAAGTTACTCAAGATAGTTCTTCATAAGAACAGAAAAAGGCCTAGTTGCACAAAAATTGGTTAACTTTCATGGTATGGAATGTTCAGCCCCAATACTCACAAATAGGATGTTTGAAGATGGATCTCATTTTGTATACATGTCACACTGTGAAGAGTTCTCATAATGTCGTAAGGCGTAGCTCACCAGACTACACAGATACTAGGAATGGGACTAGTTCGGTGGGATTCTGTAACCAGTCAATGCCTGCATGTGGATGGAATTTAATACCTGAGCCATAGCATTATGCTGCATTAGTCAAGTCTTGTGCAGCAAAGGTTCTATAGAAAGTGAGAAAACTGGACCGACCTGTTTGCCAGCCCTTACTGCTAAGACATTTAAAGATGTTTAGTGCCTTTAGACACCTGCATTTCTTATCACGGAGATGTCGCAGCCTATCAATGTCTCATGAAAGGTGAGGCCCAAGAACCACACTGAGGTCTTAAAATCCAAGATGGTGCCCCTCAATTGGAGTTCTGTGTAAGTAAAGGATTAACATGGATGTTTAAAATACAGATAAACAGTTTTTTATGTAGAGCACTTAAAACCAGCTGCACCAGCCCAATCCTCCAGCCAGTTAGCTGTAGTTGTCATGCAGTATTTGTGAGACTGGAGAAAAGGCACAATACTGCAAAGTTGTCCACAAATAAGGAATAGTTGCCTGAGTTTTTTAGCGTGGAAGAGATACTACTGATTGCAGTAATAAAAAGGGTGACACTCAGAACGCTATCCTGAGGAACACCAGTCTACTGAGGAAATGGGTTGGAGTACGTAACATTGACTTGCTAATGGTAATATTGTTCAGCGAGGAAGGACTGCAGCAAGATGGGGAGATACCCATAACATACTCATTCAAGTAGATGATGGAAGACATTGCGCCTCCAGGTAGTAGCACATGCTTTCTCCAGATTGAAAAGGATACCAATAAACTACTGTTTGTATAGGAATGACTCTCATATCACTCCCTCCAAATGGAGGAGCCTGCCAAGTGTCAACCCGTCTTTTTGCAACCAGATCGGAAATAACTGAGCAAATACTTGCTTTCCAGAATCCACACTAGGTGTCGTTTTACTATCCACACAAGGATCTTTCCTATGTGGCTACTGAAATGGCTAATAGCCTTCAGCCCATATCTGATTACAGAGGCACGGAAGTTCTCTCACCTCCATGCTCAGACAAAGCAGCAAGCCATATTAAATCCCATTGGGTCCTTGAGCCATATCATGTGCAGCAGTTAGTGAAGACTGTAGTTCCTGTAAGGAGAAAGTGCAGTTATAAGGCTCCGAGTTGTCAGATGAAAAGTCTACTCTGTGTTTCCATGTGTTCCCCATGTTGCTGGAATTAATGGTCTATAGGTCAAAACAAAAGTGCTTTGCCATCATCTGCACTATTTTTCTAGGTGCTGTTTGGAAGACATCATTATTTAATATGCCACCTTCGTTGCTGGTGTGGAATGGTTAATGGATGTTAAACATTCTCTCCACACTCTCCATTTCCTCTCCTTGATTACTCAACTAGTTTTAGTCCTCACTTGCTGAAAGTATGCGAGACTGCCTAACCTTGGTCTTCTCCTAAAGTGACGTAACACAGTATGCCTGTCCCTAATTGCTAATTGATATTCCTCCTTCCACCAATGAATAGCTTTTCTTTATTTGTTACTCTATTACATCAGTGCACACCAAGTGTCTGTACACTTAATATTGGGGAAATGACACACTTCTGCATGGGTACTGCATCATTCTCCATTATGGATCTCACCCTGTGCTCTCTTGCCCTTTCAGAGCCCACTGCGTGGAAAGTGGTCAACAATTCACACTCAAGTGGCCAATTTCAACCATGGTGCACATATCCCTTACTGTCAGACAACAATCACTGTTGGGGTAAGAACCACCTCCATATCATAATCAAGGAGACATGATCCTGAACAATGAGATGCATGAGAAACTGCCTTATCTTGCATGACATTTAAATGACTCCTTTGCTGATAACCATATTCACAGCACATTTTGCAGACAGTATCTACATAAGCCATTGAACATACCAACAACACTATAGCATTCTACGACACATAGTTAAAAAGATATGCTGTCATAAGCACTGAAATGCATGAAAAAGTGCTGCATCAAGCATGAAGTTTTCATACATTTATTGTTTAGACAGTCCAACAGTCAAGTCAACTTAAGGAAATCTACGACATCTATCTGTGCTTTTCACAGCCTTCAACCGTGACATGCAAATACGAGGTGCATTCAAGTTCTAAGGCCTCCGATTTTTTTTCTAATTAACTACTCACGCGAAATCGATGAAACTGGCGTTACTTCTCGACGTAATCGCCCTGCAGACATACACATTTTTCACAACACTGACACCATGATTCCATGGCAGCGGTGAAGGCTTCTTTAGGAGTCTGTTTTGACCACTGGAAAATCACTGAGGCAATAGCAGCACGGCTGGTGAATGTCCCACGGAGAGTGTCTTTCATTGTTGGAAAAAGCCAAAAGTCACTAGGAGCCAGGTCAGGTGAGTAGGGAGCATGAGGAATCACTTCAAAGTTGTTAACATGAAGAAACTGTTGCGTAATGTTAGCTCGATGTGCGGGTGTGTTGTCTTGGTGAAACAGCACACGCGCAGCCCTTTCCGGACGTTTTTGTTGCAGTGCAGGAAGGAATTTGTTCTTCAAAACATTTTCGTAGGATGCACCTGTTACCGTAGTGCCCTTTGGAATGCAATGGGTAAGGATTATGCCCTCGCTGTCCCAGAACACGGACACCATCATTTTTTCAGCACTGGCGGTTACCCGAAATTTTTTTCGTGGCGGTGAATCTGTGTGCTTCCATTGAGCTGACTGGCGCTTTGTTTCTGGATTGAAAAATTGCATCTACGTCTCATCCATTGTCACAACCGACGAAAAGAATGTCCCATTCATGCTCTCGTTGCGCGTCAACATTGCTTGGCAACATGCCACACGGGCAGCCATGTGGTCGTCCGTCAGCATTCGCGGCACCCACTTGGATGACAATTTTCGCATTTTCAGGTCGTCATGCAGGATTGTGTGCACAGAACCCACAGAAATGCCAACCCTGGAGGCGATCTGTTCAACAGTCATTCAGCGATCCCCCAAAACAATTCTCTCCACTTTCTCGATCATGTCGTCAGACCGGCTTGTGCGAGCCCGAGGTTTTTTCGGTTTGTTGTCACACGATGTTCTGCCTTCATTAAACTGTCGCACCCACGAACGCACTTTTGACACATCCATAACTCCATCACCACATGTCTCCTTCAACTATCGATGAATTTCAATTGGTTTCACACCATGCAAATCCAGAAAATGAATGATTGCACGCTGTTCAAGTAAGGAAAACGTCCCCATTTTAAGTATTTAAAACAGTTCTCATTCTTGCCGCTGGCGGTAAAATTCGATCTGCCATATGATGCTGCCATCTCTGGGACGTATTGACAATGAACGCGGCCTCATTTTAAAACAATGCTCATGTTTCTATCTCTTTCCAGTCCGGAGAAAAAAAATGGAGGCCTTAGAACTTGAATGCACCTCGTAGCTGTAGGAGAAAACAACAGCTGTCTACAGATCTATTAAGAGGTGTTACCATAAACACATTTACAAACTGCATTGTAGACATGTGAACAGCTGCACCCAGCTACAGAAATACTGTGTTTCTTAATCTGGATTATATACTTATACATCTGTAAAATATGTATGTTTCTTTGCATGACTGTTTCATTATTTCAAAAGTGTTTTCACAAATACATGGAAATGAATTTTTTCAGTATTACACAACAAACATAGTTCATTTTTTGTTTTCATTTCTAATACAAAACTGTCAAAATGAATACCCGGGCAATGCAAGGTTTTTCAACTAGTTCTATTATATAGTTCTACTGTACTGTTAATAAATTCAAGAACAAGGGGATGTTATGAAGTAAGACTTGAAAAATCCAAGAAGTAGGAAACTCGACAGTAATTTAAGATCACAGTGAAATATTGTGTTGCATGTGTGAAGAAAGGTACTTGGAAATGTCATAAGTGGATGTAATTATTGCACCTAAGGACACAAAAAGTAATTCTCTAAACAGTTGATAGAAAATAGAGGAATTAGCCCTGAGAACATAATATTGAAAAGTACAGGTTATGTGATAATCCAGTAAATGTTATCTAATTAATTCATAGAATTCACATTGTTTGCGACATTTTATTTGCACAGATAACCAATTTCAGCTTTATAGCTATCATCAGATATATATAAGAGAAATTAAATAGCTAAATGTATTTTATAATTTATGAAACATGGACATCAATGTGGTACATACAAACAAGAAAAAGAAGGTAGTGAAACAGAGAATGTGTAGTCGTTAACTGAGCGCCTGACAAGTGTTTGTGATACCATATCTACACGAGGAAGAGGTGGTCACAGATCTTAAAAAGCAAATTTTTATTGACAGTAACTAAATGTCAGAGAGCTTAGTCAAATACATTTTTCAATTACATTTAACAATCATGACCAAGACAGTGAATTCTACATTTTGTTTAGGTATCAAAGCCGTCAATCTCCTTCAGAGGTCTACATGACCTCTTTTTCAAGTAGTACCTAAGTTCAATGAGATGAAAGCTGTTGAACACAAAATTAAAAGATACAATTAGTAATTCAACAGGCCTTGATTCAGTACTTTTGGTGTAAACCACGATGAATCGAAACATTATGACCACATGTTTAATAGTGTGTTGTTCCACTTTTCAAACACAGTACAGTAGAGCATGGATTCTACAAGTCCTTGACAGGATTCCAGAAGTATGTGGCACCAGATGTCTGCACACAGGTCAAGCAATTTCCGCAATTTCCGCAAATTACAGGATGTTGGTTTACAGGCACGCAGCTTGGGCCTGGTATGTATTCCAATGCGTATGGATCAGGTACTTTTGTTGGCCAACACATTGATGTGGTTTCACTACAATGCCCCTTAAAACACTGTAATATCATTTTGATCTTGCAACATGAACAGTTATCCTGCTAGATGATGTCATTGGTGTACGGGGAGACCTCAAACATGAAACAATGTAAGTGGTCTGCAATAATGTTCATGTAGTTCGATTACCACCACAGATCCATGGAAGCCCAACTCTGTGTACCCCATAGCACAATTCTGCTCTCACTGGCCTGCATCTGTGGTGCAGAGCATATTTTGTGCAGACATTCACCTGGGTTGTGGAGCATAAGGACCCAACCATCAACATAGTGTAACAAGAGATGCTATTCATTTAACAGTTGACTCAATTCTATTGATCGATGGTGAAAATTCAGTGATGGTTGCACACTACAATCATAACCGATGATGTCATTGGGATAACACGGGAACATGTAGGGGTTGTGTGATGTGGAGCTCCATGTTCAACAATGGCCTCTGAATGGTGTGCTCAGAAACACTTGACCTGCAGCAGCACAGCACTCTGTCATCAGTTCTGCCACAGATCGCTAGTTATCCAGGATTACACAGTGGGGGCTCCTCTGCCCTCTCTTTTGTGATGAAACATGGTCGTCCAATACCATACAGCCTACTCATTATTTCACCATCCTTCAACCACTTTCTATAGGTGTTCACAACAGTAGTATGCCAACAAGCAACCAGCTTTCAGAGATTCTCTTTTCCAGCCATAGTGGCATATTCAGAGAATATGCCCTTTCTCAAAACCACTTTTGTCAATGGATTTCTGCACTTTTACTGTAATGACTGCCCATTCATCTCTCAGGGCCTTACATTCTTTCCTTCATGTGTCACATTCCCGCAACACCACCACGAGGCATTCAACCTAGTGGTGGGCAGTGGTCATAATGTTTTGGCTCATCAGTGTAGTTTTCATATATCGATACCAATTCAACATATGAAAAGGAGAGAAGCCAAGTGCAAACAATGTGTCACATATGTTTAAACTGCACCACTTTTTCAGTACTAACATATCTTTTTCCTATGGTCTGCACACTTGCATCAGAAACAGGCACAGACGCAACCATCAGAAACGAACTGAAATGCAACCAACCCTTTTTTTGTTTTACAGTCACATAGTAAAAATAGCTAGAAGTAATTTAGTTCATGTCTTATGATAACATATGGTTCATATCTATTTTTTTATATTACTTTCCTTGTGCGTCTGATTTAATATTTTTTAAATATGTTTTACAAAAATATTTAAATTAGTTGGTGAGCAACGAAATTTTTTAAACTGGTTTATTTGCATCATTGTTTAGTAGATCACTTTGCACAGATTCAAAGAAATTGTTATTCAGAGAAATGTATCATTTGAAAAGCACTCATCCAACAATTCGAGAACAACACATGTGCTATAGTTAATTTAAGAAATGTAGTAGCAAACTCTCAAAACTTCAACAACATGATATTTTGCATGTTATAAAAATGAAGTGTGGACTTACCATCAGCAGAGTTTCACTTCACACAATGATGATGAATATATATCTGCAAGCTGTGGCAATCTGAGTGTATGACAAAGTTTGGGAAAAGTCAGCCTTTCTATAATTATCTTTCTTCCCATCTTGCATTATTCAACTTCCTGTGGTCAGCGGGTTCTACCTGTGGACTTGTGGAACACATGGGATTTGTTGTTCTCAGCAGATAGGCCTACCATTGGCCGTCAGCTCTCAAATGGGCATCATCCCCTAATGGGAATATCTCCCTTAGCCGGTCAAGCTGTAAGTCCACCCATGTCTGCCAGGCCTCAGATGATGAATAGAGAAGCATCCTATTTTAAATGTAGCTTGTAGTCCAATAGTATTCTCTGTCTTTGAGGCTCACAGATTTCATGTAAGTTTAATTCTCCTAAGATTGGCTCAAAACTTTGTACAGAAATACTTAGAGTAAATTGCTGTTTGTGAAGGGGGCAGTTTAATGACCCCCATAACACTTCCCCTCTCTGAATACATGCCTGGTGGCATGACAACAACACAGCAGACATGACACATTTCTGGCTAATGTGACTTAGTGATTACTATGAACGTACAATAAAATCCAAACCTTTAGCTACTTACAGACGTGAATAAATATCAACAGTGACAGTTGAAGATGTGTGCTCTGACCGGGACTCGAACGTGGGATCTCCTGCTTACATAGTGGTCAGAGGCACTACAAATGTAGTGTGTGGACAGACAGTTCGGAATGTGGATCCCACGGGGAACGCACCAGAGATAAGTCCCTGCAGTCACACTATCCTCTGTGCCTTCGATGACTCAGATGGGTAGAGCATCTGTCATGTAAGCAGCAGATTATAGGCCAGTCTCTCTACTATGTGTTTTTTCTAAAATAATTGAAAAAATCTTTTATAAAAGACTCCTAGATTTCATTGAAAAAAATAAACTTTTCTCAGCTACAAAGCATGGTTTCCGAAAATGTAAATCTGCTGAGACAGCTATTATCGATTTCTTAAATGAATCTTTAAATGCATTAGATAAAAAAGAACACATAGCAGCAATATTCCTAGATCTTTCAAAAGCATTTGACATCATTAACCATGGTCTTTTGCTTAGAAAGCTAGAAAATGTTGGTGTCAGAGTCCCAGCCTATGAACGGGTAAAGTCATATCTACAAAACAGACACCAAATACATCTACATCTACATCTACATTGATACTCCGCAAGCCACCCAACGGTGTGTGGCGGAGGGCACTTTACGTGCCACTGTCATTACCTCCCTTTCCTGTTCCAGTCGCGTATGGTTCGCGGGATGAACGACTGTCTGAAAGCCTCCGTGCGCGCTCTAATCTCTCTAATTTTACATTCGTGATCTCCTCGGGAGGTATAAGTAGGGGGAAGCAATATATTCGATACCTCATCCAGAAACACACCCTCTCGAAACCTGGCGAGCAAGTTACACCGCGATGCAGAGCGCCTCTCTTGCAGAGTCTGCCACTTGAGTTTATTAAACATCTCCGTAACGCTATCACGGTTACCAAATAACCCGGTAACGAAACGCGCCGCTCTTCTTTGGATCTTCTCAATCTCTTCCGTCAACCCGACCTGGTACGGATCCCACACTGATGAGCAATACTCAAGTATAGGTCGAACGAGTGTTTTGTAAGCCACCTCCTTTGTTGATGGACTACATTTTCTAAGCACTCTCCCAATGAATCTCAACCTGGTACCCGCCTTACCAACAATTAATTTTATATGATCATTCCACTTCAAATCGTTCCGCACGCATACTCCCAGATATTTTACAGAAGTAACTGCTACCAGTGTTTGTTCCGCTATCATATAATCATACAATAAAGGATCCTTCTTTCTATGTATTCGCAATACATTACATTTGTCTATGTTAAGGGTCAGTTGCCACTCCCTGCACCAAGTGCCCATCCGCTGCAGATCTTCCTGCATTTCGCTACAATTTTCTAATGCTGCAACTTCTCTGTATACTACAGCATCATCCGCGAAAAGCCGCATGGAACTTCCGACACTATCTACTAAGTCATTTATATATATTGTGAAAAGCAATGGTCCCATAACACTCCCCTGTGGCACGCCAGAGGTTACTTTAACGTCTGTAGACGTCTCTCCATTGATAACAACATGCTGTGTTCTGTTTGCTAAAAATTCTTCAATCCAGCCACACAGCTGGTCTGATATTCCGTAGGCTCTTACTTTGTTTATCAGGCGACAGTGCGGAACTGTATCGAACGCCTTCCGGAAGTCAAGAAAAATAGCATCTACCTGGGAGCCTGTATCTAATATTTTCTGGGTCTCATGAACAAATAAGGCGAGTTGGGTCTCACACGATCGCTGTTTCCGGAATCCATGTTGATTCCTACATAGTAGATTCTGGGTTTCCAGAAATGACATGATACGCGAGCAAAAAACATGTTCTAAAATTCTACAAGAGATCGACGTAAGAGATATAGGTCTATAGTTTTGCGCATCTGCTCGACGACCCTTCTTGAAGACTGGGACTATCTGTGCTCTTTTCCAATCATTTGGAACCCTCCGTTCCTCTAGAGACTTGTGGTACACGGCTGTTAGAAGGGGGGCAAGTTCTTTCGCGTACTCTGTGTAGAATCGAATTGGTATCCCGTCAGGTCCAGTGGACTTTCCTCTATTGAGTGATTCCAGTTGCTTTCCTATTCCTTGGACACTTATTTCGATGTCAGCCATTTTTTCGTTTGTGCGAGGATTTAGAGAAGGAACTGCAGTGCGGTCTTCCTCTGTGAAACAGCTTTGGAAAAAGGTGTTTAGTATTTCAGCTTTACGCATGTCATCCCCTGTTTCAATGCCATCATCATCCCGTAGTCTCTGGATATGCTGTTTCGAGCCACTTACTGATTTAACGTAAGACCAGAACTTCCTAGGATTTTCTGTCAAGTCGGTACATAGAATTTTACTTTCGAATTCAATGAACGCTTCACGCATAGCCCTCCTTACGCTAACTTTGACATCGTATAGCTTCTGTTTGTCTGAGAGGTTTTGGCTGCGTTTAAACTTGGAGTGGAGCTCTCTTTGCTTTCGCAGTAGTTTCCTAACTTTGTTGTTGTACCACGGTGGGTTTTTCCCGTCCCTCACAGTTGAAGTCTTGTACAAAGAAGGAAAAAATTTAACTTCCTATCAATCAGGAAAACAGTGTGTTAAATACGGTGTGCTGCAGGGTTCCATACTGGGACCAATCCTGTTCTTGCTGTTTGTAAATGACCTGGAACCATCCAGCCCTAACTATAATAAATATGCTGATGATACAAATATACTTATCAAAGGAAAGATCCAAGAAGAGCTCCAAAATGAAATAAAAAAAGAGCACTACACATGTATCAAAATGGTTCACAATGAACAACTTAATAATAAACACACATAACACAAACACTATGCGTCTACACACAGTGCAGAATAAACAGCCTTTAACTGCAACCATAGAACTGTTAGGCAAAAAGACTTGAAATTGTAAATTGCACCAAATTTTTGGGAGTTTGGATCCAAGGTGACCTAAGATGGCAGAAACACACACAACATCTATGTAGTAAATTAAATACCATTTGTTATAGTATAAAAATTCTTGCTGGATGCACACCTATGCAAGCCATAAAAAAATGTGTACTATGCCCAAGTAGAATCATTACTAAGATATGATTTAATTTGCTGGGGAAATTCACCACCCAGCAAAAGCTGTTTTATTGCACAAAAAAGAATTATAAGAGCCATGGAAGGCTTAGCACCTCGATCTTCATGCAAGCCCTCATTTAAAAAGCTTCATATTCTTCCATTACCATGCCTATATATCCTAGAAACAATAATGTTTATAAGGAAAATCGTAGATGAAAATAACAAGATTGCTCCTAAAAACCAAAATATCCATTCATACAACACAAGAAATAATCAAGATTTACATATGCAGTTTTCACATACAACACTAAAATAAAAAGGACCCCTTGCAAGCAGGAAAAAAATTGTATAACAAACTACCTAAAGAAATTAAGGCAATAACTGGCATGCATAAATTCAAAACTGCAGTGAGTGACTACTTGCTACAGAATTGTTACTATAGTGTTGATGAATTTTTATCTACAATGTAAATATGTGAAAAATTTAAATAGTTTATACAATTAAGGCCAAAATAAGAAATGTGTACATTAGATTTATCTGTGTATTATATGTGGTCTATTACATATATATGTGTTTGTGTGTGTGTGTGTGTGTGTGTGTGTGTGTGTGTGTGTATAATCAAGGCCAAAAGTATGAAATGTGTGCGTGTAAAATTTATTTGTGAAATGTTATTCCCATATGTTAGAGTTATATTGCTATACACTGAAAACCATACAACAGCTTTTTTCTGCTAAACTTTATTGCAAATTATTTGACTTGTCCTATATCATTATGTACCCCTGTACAGTGTATGATTCACAGGACCAATAAATATACAATACAATACAATACAATTTTCCTAAGCCAGATGGTGACAAGTGTAGTGATGCATAGTGAACGAGTGAATAAAAGTTACTGTTCTGTCGTAAAAAAGGAATCCTGTGAAAACTGTAAAAGTGAAATCGAAAAACTGAACGAACGCATTTCAAGTTTACAAAAAATTGTAGATGTTCTAAAACGTGAGATTTCGCATATAACTAATGAAAACTGTGAGCTGAAGAAGTTGCGCCATCTTCTAAATGATAAAACAATTAAGCCACAAAATGGGAACCTGGTGAGTTATGAGAAGCGGAAAGGAAGCGATAGACAGGCATCAAAGGCAGCAAATGAAATTATAATTGCAGATAAAAACAGGTCAGATAAAAACAGGTATAGTGTTCTGTCGAATAGTAGTGATGCCTGCAATAAGGATAAGCAAAACGCTAGTGCAGTGATGCAAGACAGTGAAACAACGTCCAAGTGGATAAAAGTGTCGCTCAAAGGTAATCCCTTGTCCACTAAAATAATAACAAACTCCGTAAAATCTGTCACATTTTGCGATAAAAAAAAATACGACGTTTTGCAACAAAGTGAAACTACAAATAAACAAAAACCGACGCATGTGACAAAGAAGAAAGAATCAAAAGTCGACATCTTTGCAGATAGTCATGCCAAAGGAATTTCTCAAGAACTGCAAGTAAATAGTAAATCAACGATGGTCACAGGCATGGTTAAACCAGGTGCTGGTTTCAAAGAAGTGACGAAAAACATCGTAAAATATAACTATGACAAGCAGGACAGTGTTGTAATTTGCACTGGAGCTAAAGACATTTATGAAAACAATGCTATGAAAATGTATAAACAGTTCTTGAGTGTTTTGCTAGTACTGTCAAATACAAACATTTTACTGGTGAACTTTCCCCACAGGCATGATTTACCTGAATGGTCATGTGTGAATAAGGAAATTCACAGAATTAATGCGAAACTTAAAAGTAGTTGTAGGCTATTCAGCAATGTGAAATTAATTGACTCAAGCACACTTGATAGAGAATGTTTTACGAAACATGGGCTTCACCTTAACAGAAATGGGAAGGCCAGGTTAGGAAACTTAATAAGGGAAGCAATTAAATGTAATTACAAAGCGACAGCCACTGAACTGAGATGGTATAAATCTCCAATAGCAGAAACACCAGCACAAACAGCAGCAGCATGCAAATGGACCGTCCAAAAAACAGTAGCAACAGAGGAACCTACTACTGGACCAACAATAGCAGCAGCAGAACTAGCAACAGAAGCAATAGTTACAGCATCAAAAACCAACCAACCAGAATCATTAGCAGTCACAGCAACATCAGAAGCAGTAGTTCCAACATCAGTAACCAAGCAACCAGAATCACTGACATTCACTGCAACAGCGCACAGCAGCAGCAGTGGAAATAGGAGCAGTCATCACACCAGAAGAAGGCAGCCACCCTTGAGAAGCCAGGATTTTTGCTGGGGCAACAGCACATAACAGGGAAACAAGGAAATGTTTGCAAGCAGAGGAATCTACAACAAGGTATGAAGCCTTGTAACAGTGTAAGAGAAAATGCATCAACAGAGTGTAAAGTCACAGGTCAGTCGGATTGTTCAAATCAGCTAAGAATTATGAGTCTGAACATTCAGTGTCTTAAAAACAAGTACCTTGAACTTGAGGTAGCAGCAAATAGTGACCATATTGATTGTTTATGTGTTATGGAACATTGGTGCAGGGACAGTGAACTAAACAGCATAAACTTAAGCCAATATAAACTTGCCAGTCAGTACTGTAAGCAAAATGCCAAAGGTGGTGGTGTATGCATTTATCTAAATCCCAAGCTTAAATTTAAGTTAAGATACGAGGCTAAACCACGAATCATAGAAAAGTATTTTGAGGCAGTAGCCATTCAGTTGTATAGTTTAAAGAAGAAAATAATTGTTGCAGCAATATACAGGTCACCATCTGCAGATACTGAAGTCTTTCTTAAGAATTTGGAAGAAATGCTCAACATTTTCTCAAATGAGAACTCTACCATAATTCTTTGTGGTGACTTTAATATTAATCTATTGGTCCAGAGTCCAGTAAAAAACAAGTTTTTAGACATACTAAAAAGCTTCAACATGTTCCCCCACATAACAGCTCCCACTAGAACAACAGATTCCAGTGAAAGCCCAATAGATAACATCTTCTCAAATGTGGACACACATGAAGTTGCAGTTACAAATGTGAATATAGAATTATCAGATCATAATGCACTAACCTTTAATCTCACTGCAACTCCCAAGCAGGAGGAAAATAAAAAGGAGTACAAACGATTTTTCTCTACTGAAAATTGTAATCAGTTCAAAAATAATTTAAAAAATGCAGTTTGGTCAGAGGTCCTGGCACAAACAAACACAAATGATGCTTACAATATATTTGCTTCCACTTTTATGACATACTTTGAAATGTGTTTCCCAAAATAGCTTTTGAGTTATAGATCATCTGGATCCAAAGGGACCTGGATTACACCCGGAATTAAAAAGTCAAGTGAAACCATGAAATTACTAAGTTTAAAGTTAAAAACATGTCATGATCAGCAGTTTGTTGAGTATGTGAGGACATACAAAAAGACTTACCACAAAGTAATAGCAAAAGCAAAATTATTAAGTAATGGTAGATTAATAAGGCAGGCTAGTAACAAGTCCAGAATTATGTGGAAAATGGTAAAAAAAGAAACTGGGGGTCAAACTAAAGAATAGGAAATCAATCTTAAAAATAATGAAAATATTCCCATAGAAAAAGATGCCATGGCAAACTATGTAAACAGTTATTTGTAAATATTCCCCTTACTTTAAGTAGTAAATTTAAGCAACAACCAACAGTGACAACTCCAATGGTAAATACCAGCATGATGGCAATGCCAACAGATGAGCATGAAGTTCTAAAAGTCATTAAATGCTTGAAATCCACAATGTCCTCTGGGTTGGATGATGTACCTGTATCAATAATTAAGAAAATTGCTCCATGTGTTGTCAAACCTATAGTGCACATAGCAAATGGTTCAAATGGCTCTGAGCACTATGGGACTTAACATCTGAGGTCATCAGTCCCCTAGAACTTAGAACTACTTAAACCTAACTAACATAAGGACATCACACACAACCATGCCCAAAGCAGGATTCGAACCTGCGACCATAGCAGTCTCGCGGTTCCAGACTGAAGCGCCTAGAACCGCTCGGCCACCACGGCCGGCTGCACATAGCAAACTTGTCCCTTAGTGAAGGGATATTTCCGGACAAACTTAAAATCTCCAGAGTGATACCTCTATACAAAAATGGTGACAGACATAAAATAGAAAATTACCGACCTATATCTCTCCTCCCAGCATTCTCCAAAATACTTGAGGAATTAATGAAAATCAGGGTTACAAAATATCTAGAAAAACATAAACTAATAAATAACAGTCAACATGGCTTTCGAGCAGGGCACAGTACAGAAACAGCCATATTGGACTACACAGCAGAAATAGTAAGAAATTTGGAGTCAAATAAACAGGTTGTTGGAATTAATCTAGATTTATCCAAAGCCTTCGATACTGTGAACCATGTAATATTACTAGAGAAACTTAAAGCAATAGGCATCAGGGGTACTGTTAAAAAATGGTTTGAATCTTATCTGCAAAACAGGTCACAAGTTGTTGAGTTGAGGTCATCCAACAATCTTCACAATTTTAAACTCATATCTGAACCAAAACAAATTGAAATAGGTGTTCCACAGGGCAGCATTCTGGCCCCATTGTTATTTCTAATTCATATCAATGATATGCAGGCTCCAGACAGCTCAGCCAAAATTCTACTATTTGCAGATGACACGAGTATCATAATTAGTTATATAAAAGAATCATTGTGTACTACAGCAGAGAAAACGCTCTCATACATACAGTCATGGTTTTATTCAAATAAGCTGACTTAAATACAAAGAAAACAAACTTTATACAGTATGGAAGCAAGTGTCAAGGGGAAAATATGTGCCTTATGCTGGATAGCAAACAAATAGAAAAAGTGCGTGGCACAAAGTTTCTGGGAATGCGAATTGACCAAGATTTAAACTGGAATGAACACAGTGTATATCTTACTCAGAAACTTAGCTCAGCATGTTTTGCCTTAAGAATAATATCCAAGGTATGCAGCAAAGAATGTATTAGAGCCGTGTATTTCAGTTATTTCCAATCAGTTGCAAGCTATGGCATAAGTTTTTGGGGAAAAACCAGGTCAAGACTAAATGACATTTTTATTATGCAAAAAAAGAGCTATTCGTGTCATGACACACAGCCCACCGCAAACTCACTGTAGACCCTTATTCAGACAACTAAAGATACTTACAATACCATAAATATATATTTTTAAATGCCTGGAAATGATAAGTAAAAATAACTGCGATCTCCAAACCAACTCAAGCTACCATGATCACAATACAAGGCATTGTAAAGACTTCCACATTCCCTATGTAGCAAAAACTAGAAGTCAGAAACATGTTAGCCACTTAGGAATAACGCTTTTAAATGCACTTCCATCTCAAATTAAAGAATTGAAAGGCAAAAATAATTTCAAGCATGAAGTAAAAAAATACTTGATGGAAAAATGCTACTACAGTGTAAATGAATACCTGTCTCAGACTGTGGATTGAAACCTGTAGCCTGCTTATTTTTTAAAAATTCAGACTAATTTAATGATGTTTTCAACTTTGTAATTATGATACTTAGGAAAAATCTGTTAAATATCCGTAATACGTTTTGTGTATATCCGTAACACGTTTTGTGTATAAGGCATAGTTCATTATCTAAAATTGTTTATCGTGAGCACGTACTTTTGTTTTTTGGGTAATAAGTTCTTGTACACTACTTATGTACTATGTGTATGTAATTTGTTTGCTGTTTGTATATGTTTGTCAATTTATTATGTGTATGTGTTGTTATGTGTTACGTGTAATCAAATGACAAATCCTATATCACATGTGTGATCTATTGGATGCTAAATAAATAAATAAATACAAGATCCCGAGTTCGAGTCGCAGTCAGGGCACATATTTTCAGCTGTCCCTGTTGATATTTCAGACATGTCTGAAAGAACAGGTACCATCTTCACATAGTGATTACTACGGTGAAACAAGCAAAGTACTAGACTCGTGCAGTGTCAAATGTGCATAGTGTTCAAAAATTTTGCAGCCTTGAGGTAGCAAACTGCAATGTGCATAATATTTTTGGTATTCTGGACAGAAGTCTTATACAGAACTGATTCAGAACTCTGTGGGAAGTGATTACGAGGTAACTGGTGTTTTCAGCCAAACACAAGGCTCACTGATGTTCCCTTAAGCTCTTTGTTAAGGATCTTTTACAAGAATATCTGATAATAGTAGAGGGTGTAGGTAATAGTTTGGCCAATAAACTTAATTATATGAGAATGACATAAGACACAATGCAGAGAATGAACCTCACACTACTACAGTACATGAGTTTTGCTTTTTTAAATGACAGACTGGAGGATTCTCCAATAATGGTAGTAAGTGTTTCACAGAATCACAAACAGTGACCGTCATAGTGTTGAGAGAGAAATTACTGGAAAGATGCTGGAGAGAAATTTATAAAACAGACAGGATAGCTGGAAAATTTGTCTCTTTCTTGAACGTATTTCTACAGCACTTTGTGTCTTGTTTTCCTGTAAAACAAATAAGAGCAAAATTGAACAGAAATAATGATCAGGCATGGATAACTTCTGGAATTAAAGTATCTTGTGCTAAGAAGAAAGAGTTTTACATAATTCACAGGCAAAACTGCAGTAAGATTTAAAACTTCCAAAAATAAGGTAAAAACTAAGTGTAACATTATTAAAAAAGAAACAAACACATTATTTCTTTGTCCTTTGCTTATTTAATTTTTAATTTCAGTCATCTTTAGAGGATTTATCCCAAATAGTTTCATTATTCTCGCTATTTGTCCACTGCACTCTCCATTCATCTACAATCAAGTGGTGGTTAGTTGTGGTCCAGCCTGCGCACAAACAATGGAAATTAGGAACTGAAAATTTTTCTATACCTGTAGCGAGATAATTGTATTATTCACTTACCTGAAGCATGAAGTGCTTTTAAAAATTGGGAAAATTTTTCACTATGGGCTTCATTAAGCTTCTCAATGGCTGCTGTAGTGAACTGATGTGAATCAGCATTAGGTGAAGTAAAGAGGTAACCAAGTGGCCTTTTATTCTTTCTGGGAATCATTCCATGAGGAGGCTGTACAGAAGTTAAACAGAGAAAACTTAATGCTGATGTACAAAATCTCACTAAAATGGAAGTAATGAACATCAGTACCATTGTAAATACCTATTCATAATTTAATGACATCTTACACACAGCTGAATTAAATAATTCAGAAAATATCACTGGTGTTGTGACATAGTGCAATGTCTCAAGCAAACATCAACGTCCACACACTCTCTCTCTCTCTCTCTCTCTCTCTCTCTCTCTATATATATATATATATATATATATATATATATATATATATATATATATATATATATATATATATATAAAAAGAATAAAAATAAATAATATGTGAAGAGCATGGTAGACAGACAACGTCTACCTAGACAAGTCTAAAGTTCAGATTTCTCTGCATTTTCATTACGACACTCTGCCATGGAGAAGAAGTAAAAACTTTGAGGTTCGCCGATGACATTGTAATCCTGTCAGAGACAGCAAAGGACTTGGAAGAGCAGTTGAATGGAATGGACAGTGTCTTGAAAGGAGGATATAAGATGAACATCAACAAAAGCAAAACGAGGATAATGGAATGTAGTCAAATTAAATCGGGTGATGCTGAGGGAATTAGATTAGGAAATGAGACACTTAAAGTATTAAAGGAGTTTTGCTATTTAGGGAGTAAAATAACTGATGATGGTCGAAGTAGAGAGGATATAAAATGTAGACTGGCAATGGCAAGGAAATCGTTTCTGAAGAAGAGAAATTTGTTAACATCGAGTATAGATTTAAGTGTCAGGAAGTCGTTTCTGAAAGTATTTGTATGGAGTGTAGCCATGTATGGAAGTGAAACATGGACGATAACTAGTATGGACAAGAGGAGAATAGAAGCTTTCGAAATGTGGTGCTACAGAAGAATGCTGAAGATAAGGTGGGTAGATCACGTAACTAATGAGGAGGTATTGAATAGGATTAAGGAGAAGAGAAGTTTGTGGCACAACTTGACTAAAAGAAGGGATCGGTTGGTAGGACATGTTTTGAGGCATCAAGGGATCACAAATTTAGCATTGGAGGGCAGTGTGGAGGGTAAAAATCGTAGAGGGAGACCAAGAGATGAATACACTAAGCAGATTCAGAAGTTGTAGGTTGCAGTAGGTACTGGGAGATGAAGGGGCTTGCACAGGATAGAGTAGCATGGAGAGCTGCATCAAACCAGTCTCAGGACTGAAGACCACAACAACAACAACAACAACTCTCCCATGGGACAAACTAACATGTGACCATTCATGCTTCATTTCTTTGTATATGTTCAGCACTCCCTATTAGTCCTGTTTTGTCTGGACCCTTGCACAGATGAGCAATATTCTAGAATGTGTAACAGAAGCAATGCCTTCATAGACAGACTGCATTTTCCCATTAGCCCACCAACGAACGGAGGTGTCACCTGCTTTACCTATGACTATGCATATGTGATCATATTGCTTCATATCGCCATAAACTGTTACACCCAGGTATTTGGGTTAGCAGATTCCAGTTACTGGTGTTGTTGTCACTGTATACTATATTTCTGTATTTTGAGAAAGAATATAATATTACATTTTTGAACATTTAAAGCAATTTTCCAATCTCTGCAGCACTTTGAAATGTTATCAACATCTGATTGTGTGGCTATCATGAGCTGGTTGAACGCACTGCGCTACAAGTCTAATTCTAAAAAGAAGTCATCAAAAAACTAGCAAAGTTTCCAGTCTTGTTTGTGTGTCTGTCAATAAACCTTATTGTGGTACCAAGACAAGATCTCACTGCCTGACACATGGCTTTTGGGAGGTGATGTCATAAAAGTGTATATATAATTTCGGTGAGACAGACAATGACCTCTGCAGAGCAGATGCACACCAGGCTTGAATTATTATGGGAATCGGCAAAATGCCACAAGTAATAAGGATACTGGGTAAGGGGAACTACATTAGTAGTGTGTGGATAAGTTGTGAATTTGGATCTGGTAGGAGGTGTGCTAAGATAGTCCATGCAGTTGGCTCAGTGGTCATGGCGTCTGCCTAGTAAGTAGAAGACACAGGTTTGAATCCCAGTCTGGCACAAATTTTCAGCTTTCCCCAATTAATGCCGGCTCACAGCTGACGTCTGTAATACCTTTGTGTCTTAATATATAATGGCTATTCTTTCAGACATGTCTGAAAGAACAGATTCCGTATATATATTAAAACTATTTCTTATTTAAGATGCGATGCACTCATTGGCCGTTGACATGTGCTTGAATATGAGGCATGACACTAGTGCCAGCAAACATTTTCTGGTACTACTGTTGGCTATATTTGCCTTCAGCTTGATTCCGACTTGTATAGTGAGCAAAAGTATAATGTGGCATTTATCAACCTCCACTGAGTGATGCAGGTATTGCCAATTTTAGGTGATTTTCATTGAGATCAGTGCAGGTATGTGTTAATCAAATAGTTAACTACAGTCCATATTTGTACTTTACACTGTTCACTCAGATCTATTTTTGCATGGTAGCCCCAGCTGGTCAAGACTGAGAATGAAACAGTTGGTTCACAACAAGTCACCAAAAAATAAATAAAAAAATATATATATATACATATAAAAAAATAGAGGGAAACATTCCACGCGGGAAAAATATATTTAAAAACAAAGATGATGTGACTTACCATACGAAAGCGCTGGCAGGTCGATAGAAACACAAACAGACACATACATACACACAAAATTCAAGCTTTCACAAAAAACTGTTGCCTCATCAGGAAAGAGGGAAGGAGAGGGAAAGACGAAAGGAAGTGGGTTTTAAGGGAGATGGTAAGGAGTCATTCCAATCCCGGGAGCGGAAAGACTTACCTTAGGGGGAAAAAAGGACAGGTATACACTCGCACACACACACATATCCATCCACACATATACAGACACAAGCAGACATATTTAAAGACAAAGAGTTTGGGCAGAGATGTCAGTCGAGGTGGAAGTGCAGATGCAAATATATATATAAACAGAGATGATGTGACTTACCAAACGAAAGCGCTGGCACGTCGATAGACACACAAACATACACACCAAATTCTAGCTTTTGCAACCAACGGATGCCTCGTCAGGAAAGAGGGAAGGAGAGGGAAAGACGAAAGGATTTGGATTTTAAGGGAGAGGGTAAGGAGTCATTCCAATCCCGGGAGCGGAAAGAATTACCTTAGGGGGAAAAAGGACGGGTATACACACTCGCGCACACACACACATATCCATCCACGCATATACAGACACAAGCAGACATATACAGAGGCAAAGAGTTTGGGCAGAGATGTCAGTCGAGGTGGAAGTGCAGAGGCAAAGATGTTGTTGAATGACAGGTGAGGTATGAGTGGCGGCAACTTGAAATTAGCGGAGATTTAGGCCTGGTGGATAACGGGAAGAGAGGATATATTGAAGAGCAAGTTCCCATCTCCGGAGTTCGGATAGGTTGGTGTTAGTGGGAAGTATCCAGATAGCCCGGACGGTGTAACACTGTGCCAAGATGTGCTGGCCGTGCACCAAGGCATGTTTAGCCACAGGGTGATCCTCATTACCAACAAACACTGTCTGTCTGTGTCCATTCATGTGAATGGACAGTTTGTTGCTGGTCATTCCCACATTGAATGCGTCACAGTGTAGGCAGGTCAGTTGGTAGATCACGTGGGTGCTTTCACACGTGGCTCTGCCTTTGATCGTATACACCTTCCGGGTTACAGGACTGGAGTAGGTGGTGGTGGGAGGGTGCATGGGACAGGTTTTACACCGGGGGCAGTTACAAGGGTAGGAGCCAGAGGGTAGGGAAGGTGGTTTGGGGATTTCATAGGGATGAACTAAGAGGTTATGAAGGTTAGGTGGATGGCGGAAAGACACTCTTGGTGGAGTGGGGAGGATTTCATGAAGGATGGATCTCATTTCCGGGCAGGATTTGAGGAAGTCGTATCCCTGCTGGAGAGCCACATTCAGAGGCTGATCCAGTCCCGGAAAGTATTCTGTCACAAGTGGGGCACTTTTGTGGTTCTTCTGTGGGAGGTTCTGGGTTTGAGAGGATGAGGAAGTGGCTCTGGTTATTTGCTTCTGTACCAGGTCGGGAGGGTAGTTGCGGGATGCGAAAGCTGTTGTCAGGTTGTTGGTGTAATGGTTCAGGGATTCCGGACTGGAGCAGATTCGTTTGCCACGAAGACCTAGGCTGTAGGGAAGGGACCGTTTGATGTGGAATGGGTGGCAGCTGTCATAATGGAGGTACTGTTGCTTGTTGGTGGGTTTGATGTGGACGGACGTGTGAAGCTGGCCATTGGACAGGTGGAGGTCAACATCAAGGAAAGTGGCGTGGGATTTGGAGTAGGACCAGGTGAATCTGATGGAACCAAAGGAGTTGAGGTTGGAGAGGAAATTCTGGAGTTCTTCACTGTGAGTCCAGATCAGGAAGATGTCATAAAAAAATCTGTACCAAACTTTGGGTTGGCAGGCCTGGGTAGCCAAGAAGGCATCTTCTAAGCAACCCATGAATAGGTTGGCGTACGAAGGGGCCATCCTGGTACCCATAGCTGTTCCCTTTAATTGTTGGTATGTCTGGTCTTCAAAAGTGAAGAAGTTGTGGGTCAGGATGAAGCTGGCTAAGGTAATGAGGAAAGAGGTTTTAGGTAAGGTGGAAGGTGATTGGCGTGAAAGGAAGTGCTCCACCGCAGCGAGGCTCTGGACATGCGGGATATTTGTGTATAAGGAAGTGGCATCAATGGTTACAAGGATGGTTTCCGGGGGTAACGGATTGGGTAAGGATTTCAGGTGTTCGAGAAAGTGGTTGGTGTCTTTGATGAAGGATGGGAGACTGCATGTAATGGGTTGAAGGTGTTGATCTACATAGGCAGAGATACGTTCTTAGGCCCCCTACAAAACCTTTCACCTGACTCCATCAACCTCCTGACCCCACAGACACCCCGCACCCCTACCTTCTACCTTCTTCCTAAAATTCACAAACCCAATCATCCCGGCCGCCACATTGAAGCTGGTTACCACAGAACGTATCTCTGCCTACGTAGATTAACACCTTCAACCCATTACATGCAGTCTCCCATCCTTCATCAAAGACACCAACCACTTTCTCGAACGCCTGGAATCCTTACCCAATCCGTTACCCCCGGAAACCTTCCTTGTAACCATTGATGCCACTTCCTTATATACAAATATCCCGCAATGTCCAGGGCCTCACTGCGATGGAGCACTTCCTTTCACTCCAATCACCTTCCACCCTACCTAAAACCTCTTTCCTCATTACCTTAGCCAGCTTCATCCTGACCCACAACTTCTTCACTTTTGAAGACCAGACTTACCAACAATTAAAGGGACCAGCCATGGGTACCAGGATGGCCCCTTCGTATGCCAACACATTCATGGGTCGCTTAGAGGAAGCCTTCTTGGTTACCCAGGCCTGCCAACCCAAAGTTTGGTACAGATTTTTTTATGACATCTTCATGATCTGGACTCACAGTGAAGAAGAACTCCAGAATTTCCTCTCCAACCTCAACTCCTTTGGTTCCATCAGATTCACCTGGTCCTACTCCAAATCCCACGCCACTTTCCTTGATGTTGACCTCCACCTGTCCAATGGCCAGCTTCACACGTCCGTCCACATCAAACCCACCAACAAGCAACAGTACCTCCATTATGACAGCTGCCACCCATTCCACATCAAACGGTCCCTTCCCTACAGCCTAGGTCTTCGTGGCAAACGAATCTGCTCCAGTCCGGAATCCCTGAACCATTACACCAACAACCTGACAACAGCTTTTGCATCCCGCAACTACCCTCCCGACCTGGTACAGAAGCAAATAACCAGAGCCACTTCCTCATCCTCTCAAACCCAGAACCTCCCACAGAAGAACCACAAAAGTGCCCCACTTGTGACAGAATACTTTCCGGTACTGGATCAGACTCTGAATGTGGCTCTCCAGCAGGGATACGACTTCCTCAAATCCTGCCCGGAAATGAGATCTATCCTTCTCGAAATCCTCCCCACTCCACCAAGAGTGTCTTTCCGCCGTCCACCTAACCTTCGTAACCTCTGAGTTCATCCCTATGAAATCCCCAAACCACCTTCCCTACCCTCTGGCTCCTACCCTTGTAACCGCCCCAGGTGTAAAACCTGTCCCATGCACCCTCCCAACACCACCTACTCCAGTCCTGTAACCCGGAAGGTGTACACGATCAAAGGCAGAGCCACGTGTGAAAGCACCCACGTGATCTACCAACTGACCTGCCTACACTGTGACGCATTCTATGTGGGAATGACCAGCAAGAAACTGTTCATTCGCATGAATGGACACAGGCAGACAGTGTTTGTTGGTAATGAGGATCACCCTTTGGCTAAACATGCCTTGGTGCACGGCCAGCACATCTTGGCACAGTGTTACACCGTCCGGGCTATCTGGATACTTACCACTAACACCAACCTATCCGAACTCCGGAGATGGGAACTTGCTCTTCAATATATCCTCTCTTCCCGTTATCCACCAGGCCTCAATCTCCGCTAATTTCAAGTTGCCGCCACTCATACCTCACCTGTCATTCAACAACATCTTTGCCTCTGCACTTCCGCCTCGACTGACATCTCTGCCCAAACTCTTTGCCTCTGTATATGTCTGCTTGTGTCTGTATATGTGTGGATGGATATGTGTGTGTGTGTGTGTGAGTGTATACCCGTCCTTTTTCCCCCTAAGGTAAGTCTTTCCACTCTCGGGATTGGAATGACTCCTTAGCCTCTCCCTTAAAACCCACATCCTTTCGTCTTTCCCTCTCCTTCCCTCTTTCCTGATGAGGCAACAGTTTGTTGCGAAAGATTGAATTTTGTGTGTATGTTTGTGTTTGTTTATGTGTCTTTCGACCTGCCAGCGCTTTCGTTCGGTAAGTCACATCATCTTTGTTTTTTGATAAATTTTTCCCACGTGGAATGTTTTCCTCTATTTTTTATATATATACTGCAACCGTGTCAGATTTGACGTAAATACTTCATGAAATGAAAATGTTGCTTGTCCTACATCAACAAAATGTTGAAGTTGCAAAAATGTAAAAAACACCTTTCATAATTTCTTTTTAAACATCAATTAGTAAAATGCCTATTTCTGAAATTTTTTATAACTCCAAATAAGGAGATCAATCCATAGCAATTATGGACAATCTGTAACATTTGGCAGCCATGCTACAGTATGGAATCAAAGTTTGAATATTACTCATTCTTCCAGCATAGATAAAGGGAGCAAATGATTTGATTGTTTTTGCATTAGATGTTGTCTATGATGCACCTTAAGGGGTTTATGAAGGCGCCAATTAGATCATGGGCAGTTCCTGAGAAAACCTGCTGAAAGTGTTTCCACCATTTTTTGTCATAAGCATATCTAAATAACTAACCACAGTAAGTTGCTCAATTTTTTATGGTATACTCGCTATGATTTATCTAGAAGTGTCATCTTCTAGTTCCCAAAATTTTTTATCCATCATTGAGAAACATCCCAAAACCATGGTTTTCAGCTAGCAAAACTGAGCCATGGATTCAAAAACAATCATGCACAGTAAATGGCTGAAATTTTTACGATATATTCCTAAGATCCCAATCTACAACAACCTTGAAAATTCCATTTCTGAAGTATGAGGACATCTAGTGAACGTCTTGAAAACTAAATAAGAGTTGTTTGAACTAAAATATCAAAGATGACGTTAGTAGTACTGCTAGGCAGATAAAACACTTTCTTAATTTCCCCAGTATTGAAATTTTATTCCCTAAAAATTTTGCCAAGGTTTCTGTTTCCCCTAAAAGTTCCTAAAAAATATATTTCTGTAAAATGGTGAAAAAAAGGAATGATCTGGAGTCAATGAGAATAGGAACATAATTCCTGGGTTGCTACCACTAAATGCTGGTATGCAGTGCTAGCATTTGTTTTTGCTCTGTCTGTAGAGTTCCTTCACCAAATGGAGAGCACAGACAGCAAAATTTATGAAATTTTCACCCTCTATATGGCAGAGGAGTGGCTTTGGGATGATCTGAGTCACAGTTACAACAGGATTTGTTATCCGACTTTGGAAAAATTTGTCTTCAGCAAGTTACACCAGTTGCTGCCATACAAAAGGGTGGCTGGGAAAAAGCAATTTTACGATGCTTTCTACAAGGCAGAAATGAATGGTTGTAGGAGGCAGCAGTCAGTAGTAAACATAGATGTGGCAGTGGGATCACCAATTGTAGATGCCCTCACCACATTCATTCGAAGTATGAGTGGAATTGAGAGGCTGAAGAAGTTTTCTTTATTGCGACTGGTACTTTACATTCATTTTAATATCAAAATAAAAATAAATATAAGATCAATTAAACCTATCTTGATTATTTAGTCTAGGAAAATGTATGAACTATAGTGTTTGAAGACTTAAATCAGGCTACTAATTTTTAAAATTTCCTGGCGGTGAAGAGGTGGAGATGAGGGATGACCCACCTCCATATTTGCCATGTGATTACTGCGACAGCCTCTTATCAGGGTAGGCAGCTATGCTGTAGGATAGTTCCAGTAGCCCTAGGACTACCCAAATCACTTGACCCTATATCACAAGTAGAACCTGAGGTATGAACCCTGGAAAAATCCTGTTTTTATGCTGTGCAGGATGTATTGGAACATATTGGTAGCACATGCTGTCATATGTATGCTAATTTTGAGTATTGATTTTTGTTGTATTACTTTGACAACTCCACAATCATTGAGAGATGATCCTTGGATCAAATAAATTAATAAACAACTGATCAGACCACTGTCGGATTGTTCATAGATGATGCTGTTGTCTACAGGAAGGTATTGCTGTAGAAATGAAGAAAAAGACTTGGACAGAATTTCCATTTAGTGTAATGGAGGGAAGCCCTCTTCAAATGTGTAAGAAAACACCCATAAAAAAAGGAAGTACCTAACAGAAGCAAGTTTCAAAATTAGTGATAACTTACAGAGCTCATCAAATTGTTTAAATATTTACATATAATAGTAAAAAGCTATATGAAATATGTGAAATGGGATGAAGACATGAAATTAGTAGAAAAAAGATTAATATAAAACATGGATTTGTTGGTAGGGTTCTGAGAAAGTGTTATGCATCAGATACTAGAGTGACTGGTTCTAGAACACTGCTCAAGCACTTTTAGTCCTTATGAAGCAGACATGAGAGCAGATATCAAACAAATTCAGAGACAGACTGCTTTGATTATAACATGTTACTACAGAATGTGAAAAAGTGTAACAGCAGTGCTCAAGGGCATTAAATGGGAATCTCTGGAACAAAAGTAATGTTGTTCTCAAGAGTCCCCGCCAGGTAAATTTACAAAAGGACCAGTATTTGAGAAAGAATGTGCACTAATAAGCTGCCACCATCATATAACTCTCATGGAGATCGTGATAATATGATAAAGACAGACCAGAGCACTTCCCAATGCAAATAAACACACTTTTTTTCTTACTGAATGCACAAATGTAACATAACAAATTATTAACATTGGTACAAAGTATCTTCCAGCATGCACTGTATAGAGGGTTGCAAAGTATTGATTGTTGTTGTTGTGGTCTTCAGTCCTGAGACTGGTTTGATGCAGCTCTCCATGCTACTCTATCCTGTGCAAGCTTCTTCATCTCCCAGTACCTACTGCAACCTACATCCTTCTGAATCTGCTTAGTGTATTCATCTCTTGGTCTCCCTCTACGATTTTTACCCTCCACGCTGCCCTCCAATGCTAAATTTGTGATCCCTTGATGCCTCAAAACATGTCCTACCAACCGATCCCTTCTTCTAGTCAAGTTGTGCCACAAACTTCTCTTCTCCTTAATCCTATTCAATACCTCCTCATTAGTTACGTGATCTACCCACCTCATCTTCAGCATTCTTCTGTAGCACCACATTTCGAAAGCTTCTATTCTCTTCTTGTCCAAACTGGTTATCGTCCATGTTTCACTTCCATACATGGCTACACTCCATACAAATACTTTCAGAAACGACTTCCTGACACTTAAATCTATACTCGATGTTAACAAATTTCTCTTCTTCAGATACGATTTCCTTGCCATTCCCAGTCTACATTTTATATCCTCTCTACTTCGACCATCATCAGTTATTTTACTCCCTAAATAGCAAAACTCCTTTACTACTTTAAGTGTCTCATTTCCTAATCTAATTCCCTGAGCATCACCTGACTTAATTCGACTACATTCCATTATCCTCGTTTTGCTTTTGTTGATGTTCATCTTATATCCTCCTTTCAAGACACTGTCCATTCCGTTCAACTGCTCTTCCAAGTCCTTTGCTGTCTCTGACAGAATTACAATGTCACCGGTGAACCTCAAAGTTTTTACTTCTTCTCCATGAATTTTAATACCTACTCCGAATTTTTCTTTTGTTTCCTTTACTGCGTGCTCAATATACAAATTGAATAACATCGGGGAGAGGCTACAACCCTGTCTTACTCCTTTCCCAATCACTGCTTCCCTTTCATGCCCCTCGACTCTTATAACTGCCATCTGGTTTCTGTACAAATTGTAAATAGCCTTTCGCTCCCTGTATTTTACTCCTGCCACCTTCAGAATTTGAAAGAGAGTATTCCAGTTAACGTTGTCAAAAGCTTTCTCTAAGTCTACAAATGCTAGAAACGTAGGTTTGCCTTTTCTTAATCTTTCTTCTAAGATAAGTCGTAAGGCTAGTATTGCCTCACGTGTTCCAACATTTCTACGGAATCCAAACTGATCTTCCCCGAGGTCCGCTTCTACCAGTTTTTCCATTCGTCTGTAAAGAATTCGCGTTAGTATTTTGCAGCTGTGACTTATTAAACTGATAGTTCGGTAATTTTCACATCTGTCAACACCTGCTTTCTTTGGGATTGGAATTATTATATTCTTCTTGAAGTCTGTGGGTATTTCGCCTGTCTCATACATCTTGCTCACCATATGGTAGAGTTTTGTCATGACTGGCTCTCCCAAGGCCATCAGTAGTTCTAATGGAATGTTGTCTACTCCCGGGGCCTTGTTTCGACTCAGGTCTTTCAGTGCTCTGTCAAACTCTTCACGCAGTATTTTATCTCCCATTTCATCTTCATCTACATCCTCTCCCATTTCCATAATATTGTCCTCAAGTACATCGCCCTTGTATAAACCCTCTATATACTCCTTCCACCTTTCTGCCTTCCCTTCTTTGCTTAGAACTGGGTTGCCATCTGAGCTCTTGATATTCATACAAGTGGTTCTCTTCTCTCCAAAAGTCTCTTTAATTTTCCTGTATTGATTAACTATCTTAAAAAAAACTGGCGAATGTATTTACAAGCGCAGTATAAATTTGAAAACTGAATAAATCACGGAATAATGTAGATAGAGAGGAACAAATTGACACACATGCTTGAAATGACATGGGGTTTTATTAGAACCAAAAAAATACACAAGTTCAAAAAATGTCCGACAGATGGCGTTTCATCTGATCAGAATAGCAACAGTTAGCATCACAAAGTAAGACAAAGCAAAGATGATGTTCTTTATAGGAAATGCTCAATATGTTCACTATCATTACTCAACAACAGCTGTAGTCAAGGAATAATGTTGTGAACAGCACTGTAAAGCATGTCCAGAGTTATGGTGAGGCATTGGCATTGGATGTTGTCTTTCAGCATCCCTAGAGATGTCGGTCGATCACGATACACTTGCAACTTCAGGTAACCCCAAAGCCAATAATCGCACGGACTGAGGTCTGGGGACCTGGGAGGCCAAGCATGATGAAAGTGGCGGCTGAGCACACGATCATTACCAAATGACGCGCGCAAGAGATCTTTCACGTGTCTATCAAGGAATGCCTCAGTGCCAACAAAACAGTAGTGTATGGAATGCTGGTGCAACGTGCGACTGCACGAACGCTGACTTCCCGGTGCATAGACAAACCCGCTACAGTCTCCATTTCTTCCTGAACTGTCTCAGCAGCATTATGCCTTGTACTTGGTTGGCCACTACGGGGTATCGTCTAAACAACCCGTGGCTTCGAACTACAAAATCATTCTCACCACAGCTGCATTTGTCAATAGACCTTTACCCATTCGAATCCCCTTCCTATGGTGATAGGATCGTAACGCTGAAATAGCACAATCCCCATTCTGAAAATACCGCTTCACTAAAAGTGCCTTTTCTGGTAACGTCAACATGCTGTGACTGCTGGCGCATCTAATTCTCTCTCTCATTACAGCTCCTTTTCTACACGATTATCATGTGCAGCCACTGATGTTCTGCTGTCCAGCACCATCTGTCGGACATTTTGTGAACTTTGTTGTTTTTTTTTTTGGTTCTAATAAAACCCCATGTCATTCCAAGCATGTGTGTCAATTTTTACCTCTCTATCTACATTATTCCGTGGTTTATTAAGTTTTCAAATTTATATTGACTTTTTGATCACCCAGCACACAGACACACACACACACACACACGCACACACACACACACACACGGCGTCAGAGCACACACATATAGAAGGTTATAATTGTGCAGTCTTTCGGAGCCAGTGGCTTCTCCTTCTGGCAGATTGGAAAAGTTGCCCAGAACTGCAGCTCAGGGACGAATAACCAAACGGAACGAGAAGGAAAGACCAAAAGAATCAGTCTTTCCTTCTCATCCTATCTGGTAAGTCTTCTCTGACCTGCAGTTCTGTGTGACTTTTCCGAAATCTACAACTTTTCCTAGACCTCTCCAGTCCTTTTCCTTCACCCCTCTTCCTTCCCCTTCAACCCTTCTGCCCGAAGAAGGAGTTCTGCTGCCACTTGGTGAGTAGATTTTTTTATCTCTCCAATTACATTACATTGTCAAAAATTGATTGTTTTCATTGTTATAAGTTGTAAATGAGTCTTACTGAAATCAGTTGTAACATAACCACATTAAATGCATTAAAAATTAACAAACTATTTGCACTGAATGTTTAGTTACAACTGTCTAATGCTTGTATACAGGAACATGACAGAGGTCAGAGGGGGCAGCAGGAAGCAAAGGAAGCAAGCCCGGCCTCCATATACTGTAGGCTTACGTAAGGAGAGGAGCTATGCAGGAGGAACAAAGGCATACCTATCTCTGCAGTACTGGCATTACGAACTGTACATCATGCTTCTATGAAAACAGTAGTCAGGCACCGAAGTATATATTGGTTTAAATGTTGTTCATAAACAAAACTGAAATTCTCTTACGCATTAACATGGTCAATAAAAATCCTAACTGCAGCAATTAAGTACACTTATTGCAAGTAAAGGAAATAGTATTTAATAGAAATTAAATTTGCAACACAATAAACATCAGACTGTTTTTCATATTTACTGAAGATGTCATACTTTCGTAAAAATATTTCGAACCACAAGGTCATTTGGTTTCACTGTCCTGATCTCCTGTTTATACGTCTGACTCTTCCTCACTTACATCTGATGAGGTTGCATTAATGATACTTTCATCAACAATGGGACTGTTGTGCAACACAAATGTGATGGAAGCTGAAGTAGTGAATTAAAATTTGTGCCACAGCTGGGACTCGAACTGGCTCTACTTGCTTACTAAGCAGGTATGATAGCCGTTATATCACTGTAGCAGTATGGTTAAGACAGCTGCAAGGACTACCCTAGTCCAATGCCTTCCTTAACACAAACTTCAATGCACGTCCCCAGATTATTTTCCTCTTCTTAAATCTTCACTATTTCCAAGGCTCTCCAGTATTGAAAAACACAATGAAGATGTGAATTGAAGTTTGTGTAAGGAGGGCATTGGACTAGGTTAGTCCATGTAGCTGTGTTAGCTATACTGCTACAGTGGTGTACTGGCTAGCACATCTACCTAGTAAGCAAGGAGACCCAGATTCAATTCCGGGCTGTGGCAGAAACTTTACTTCATTTCTCCAGCTTCTATCTTTATTGTAGACAAAGTTGAGACTAATATGTCTCAAGGAAAATTTAATTATAACATGAATGTGTTTTGAAATAATACAATAACCAGTGATGTTTCCATACAAAGCGATACAGCAGTAATGAAAGATACAATATAAAGTACTCATATTTCGGATGAAACACAGGGCATCTTCAAAGCAATCTTAAACTAAATATCTAAAATGAGAAGTCCTCTTTTCTTCTCAGGTGTTTTTGGCAATTCACCAGGACTCTTTTTGAAAACTTTATGATCCGCCTAATGCTACGCATGATTTTTCCTGTGTATGCAGCAGTGCTCACAGAGGATTTGTTGAATGCAGTAATTCTTTCTGCTTCCATTTCATTTTGCAGCACACAATGACACCATATACTTTTGAAATCAAAACAATGGGAAATTGAGATGGAATGTAACAATACCAGAGAAGGAAAGTTGCTACTCACCATATAGCGGAGATGCTAAGTCACGATAGACACAATAAAAAACTGATCATGCTCTCTGTGTCAGTTCCCATATTTTTGCATGTTATCTCTCGCACTTTTCCGGTGCCACACGATCTTACATCTCTAACTACGAACCCCTCACCACCCCCCACACTTTCTCCGTTCTATCCCTGTTCACTCCCACTAAATCCACCTCATCCAGTCACATCTGCCGTCCCCCTTCTTTATGCTTATCCGCCCTCAAACCTGCTACTCACAGTAATATGCATATATTTATTAATGATTAGTTATTCTCTACTTTGACCTCTGTGACTTCTCGCCAATTTTAGTGAGTTTTTGCCTTCCACTATCGTCATTTCCTCAGATTGCATCCCTTTTTTCCCCCTGTGCATCCATTTTGCCCTTTTCGTACTTTTCACACGTATTTGGGTGTATTTTTGCGTAATTTTTTGGACATAATTCTACTTTCTTATGTAATTTTTCGCATTTTTGCACTACCGTGGATCCTTGCTCCTTCCATCTGCGTCAATACAGAAAAGTTTCCTTATCCCTAGCCAGATCCCAGTCCCACATACTGTTCCTGCATTGTTGCTTGGCTCATGAAATCCCCCCTAATGGCCTTACCATCAAATTACCCATCTCTGGTTGCCACCCCTCCTTCCACAATGACCTCCACCTTTTCAGATTCCACCAATCCTTAGCTCTCACCAACATAGTCCTGCAAAACCATATCAACCAAGCCCAATCCTCCTCACAGTATCTTCTCTCCATCTGCAAAATTCTCCTCCTAGGTAATCCCAAATTCCTGGAACCCATAACACACATTGAAACTCTTGCCCTGCAGGAACTTGAGCAACATGCACACCACCACCTCAAAAAGCTCTCCATCCTACTCACTTCCTACTCCCACCTCAGAGTACCACTGTCCACCACTTCTAAAACAACCTCCAAACATCCCCCACGCCCCCCTCATAGCTGACAAACCCTGTCTCGCAGACCTACTACACTTACCCCGTCCGCCAAAACTCCCTCCCACCACCACACAGAACCCAAAACATAAACAGACCTGCAACACAGTCATGAACCTTTCCTCCAGAAGCCTTAGTCCCTCAGAAATATCAGTCCTTTCCAAAGGCCTCACCTTTTGCCCCACTCTCAAATTCAACCATGCAGGACTAGTTAAAGACCTTCTCTCCTTCTCCCAGTCCCTACAGTAGAAACCGACCCGACCAATCAGACTCAACCAAAGACCAATATTGAACCTTGCCTAACTCAGTTCACTCCTCCATCCAATGGTGATCCACCCCCACTGCCTCCAATCCACCCCCTGTTAACTTTCCAGAATTTCTTGTCCTCGAACCTTGCCTCACCATCATTCCCCAAATCCCTCAACATGCATACTAACCTCACATCTACAGAAAGAACCGCAGTCCACCATTTAAAAACTGATCCTGATCTTACAATCCTACCTGCAGACAAAGGCTCCACCACCGTTGTTTTCGAACAGCAAGGATTACGTGGCAGAAGGACTCTGTCAGCTGTCAGATACTTCCACCTACAAACCATGCCACAGTGATCCCATTCCAGCAATCCAGCAGGATCTCCAGTCACTACTAAAATCCTTAGGCCCATCCCAGAACCTCTCCCCAGTGTCCATCTCTCTACTTACCCCTACCAATCTCCACACTCCCACCTTCTACATGCTTCCTAAAGTCCATAAACCCAACCACCCAGGACGCACCATTGTGGCCGGTTACTGTGGCCCCTCTAAGAGAATCTCTGCTCTCGTAGACCAACACCTTCAACCTATTACCCAGAACCTATCCTCCCATATAAAAGATACCAACCATTTCCTCGACCAACTCTCCACAGTTCCTTTCCCTTTACCACACGGTGCACTGCTCATCACTACTGATGCCACCTCCCTGTACACTAACATTCCTAATACCCATAGCCTTACTGCTATTGAACATCACCTTTCCAGACACCCTATGGATTCCAAACCAGCAACCTCCTTCCTAGTCTCCATGACCAACTACATCCTCACCCACAATTACTTCTCCTTTGAAGGCATTACCTACAAACAAATCCGTGGTACGGCTATGGGCACCCACATGGCACCATCCTATGCTAACCTATTCATGGGCCATCTAGAGGAATCCTTCCTAAAAACTCAGAATCCTAAACCCCTCACCTGGTTCAGATTCATTGATGACATCTTAGCTATCTGAATTGAAGGAGAGGACACCTTATTCACATTCCTCCAGAACCTCAACAACTTCTCCCCCATTTGCTTCATCTGATCCTACTCAACCTAACAAGCCACCTTCCTAGATGCTGACCTCCACCTCAGAGATGGCTACATCAGTACCTCCGTCCATATCAAACCTACTAACCAGCAGCAATACCTTCACTTCGACATCTGCCACACATTTCGTACCAAGAAGTCCCTTCCATACAGCCTAGCCACCCATGGTCATCGCATCTGCTGTGATGAGCAGTCCATCTCTAAATATACTGAGGGTCTCACTGAAGCCTTCACAGACTGTAATTATCCTCCCATCCTTTTACAAAAACAAATCTCCCATGCCTTATCTTTCCAGTCTCCCACCTCCTCCCAAAGTCCCACAGTCCAGCCATAGAGGAGCATTCCCCTCGTAACTCAGTACCATCCAGGTCTGGAGCAACTGAATTACATTCTCAACCAGGGTTTCGATTACCTCTCGTCATGCCCTGAAATGAGAAATGTCCTACCCACTATCCTTCCCACACCTCCTACTGTGGTATTCCACCATCCACTGAACCTACACAGTATACTCCGTCCATCTTTACACAACCCCTGCTCCCAATCCCTTAACTCATGGCTCATACCCCTGTAATAGATCTAGATGCAAGGCCTGTCCCATACATCCTCCTACCATCACCTACTCCAGTCCGGTCATTAAAATCACCTATCCCATCAAAGGCAGAGCTACCTGTGAAACCAGTCATGTGATATACAAGCTAAGCAGCAACCACTGTGCTGCATTCTATGTAGGCATGACAACCAACAAGTTGTCTGTCCACATGAACGGCCATCGACTAACTGCGGCCAAAAAACAAGTGGATCACCCTGTTGCTGTACACGCTGCCAAACATGATACCCCCCCCATCTCAATGACTGCTTCACAGCCTGTGCCATATGGATCCTTCCCACCAATACCTGCTTTTCTGAATTGTGCAGGTGGGAACTTTCACTGTCCGCCACTTCCACCACACTATCCGTCCCCAGCCTCCTCCTCCTTGCCCCCACCCAGTCGCCGCTCCCATCATGCACTGGTTCTGCTGCTCGCAGCGTAGTTTCAGCTCTCTGAGACTGCAAACATGTGTGCAAGTTGTGTTTGCATGAGAGTGTGTGTGTGTGTGTGTGTGTGTGTGTGTGTGTGTGTGTGTGTGTGCTGCTGACAAAGGCCTTAATGGCCGAAAGCTATGATGATTGTGTGAATCTTTTTATTGTGCCTATCACGACTCAGCATCTCCGCTATATGCTGAGTAGCAACCTTCCTTCTCTGGTATTGTTACAATATACTTTTGCTAGCACTGCCTTCTAACAGTAGCCCTACCAGCAGGTGTTGTTGGCGACTCCTGGGATGTGCTAGGAACTGCCTCATCACTTGTTTTGAAAACATATTAGACAATAAAAAACCCTCAGAACAATGAAGTGAATCTTTGATGTGACATCACATGTGGTGGACTGCTGTTCAAATTGCTCACCAATATTTTATAAAGTTTTAGACTTCAGAAACTTATTTTAAAGTTTACTGGTATTAATATTTGCTGTAAAAGTAACTTATTAATGGATTTTGATTCATCTGAGTATTTCTTCTGTGTTATTGACTTGAGTGGTCTGTTGCTGATGAGTGTGCTTACGTCGTTCATCGAAGTCTCAGGGCTCAGCAGTGTGTTTACATTTTGTGGTGTGTGGTTGCAGCTGTAGTGGTTCTAAAGCTAAATTCTGACAAAGTTGTTTGTGCACTTTATTTGAATATTAAATTTAGTAGTTTCCAATATTCACCCAAATATTAGCGGTGTGTTTAAATTTCGCAGTGTGCAGTTGCAGTTGTAGTGGTTCCTAAGTTCTGACAAAGTTGTTTGAGCACTGTTATTCAGTTATTAAATTTAGTAGTTTTCAACAGTGTCTCATGCTGTTTCTGGCGGATTAACGATTTAATAAACTTTTGGAAACTTTCACTCACTGTTTTTTAGAGCTGTCTGTGCACTGAAGCCATTTAGTAAATTCCATGCAGTAGTTTTCAGCTGACTTTTCTTATTGTTTCTAGTGAAATATTTCAGTAAAATTTTCATTCTATGTTTTAATTTCATTGAGTGTTCCAGTGGCCGCTTGGATTTTTCGTTTTAGCTAAGAAATTGTGTGAAGTTTTGGTGGTATTGGTACTGGTTGTGGTGAAGTACTATTATTAAAAGTTGTTTCTTTCTTAGAAAAGAGACAATTTCGAGACCACTATTGTTAGTTCTTTAAATAGTTTTGTGGTTGTAACTGAACTTAGGTAACATGACATTTAGTTTTTTCAGTAACCGTTAAAATTTTACTATAAGTGAGAAGTGTGGGCTTTGTCGTAAGTTTCTGAGTAGTGGGTTGCAGTGTGGGATTTGCTCAAAGTATTTTCATTGGGGAGGGGTGAATACAATGGGGAAGCCAGTGGGGATTCCAGTGAGATCCTCTACTGGGAATGCAGAATCTGTAGCAGAAATAAGTTGAAAGATGAGCGGGAGTGTAAGATCTGTGCCCTTCAGGTGCTGGGGAGTAGGAACTGGCAGTTGGTAAGAAGGCAGCTAGGAGGAGGAGATATTCAGACAGTTGTATTTTGCATATATGCAATAGATTTGATCAACTGTCAGAGTCGAGTGGAGAAGAACCTCTTGTAGATGTAGGCGTAGTAAAAAAGGAACAGTCCTCATCAGTTAGGAACTGTACGTCAGTTGCAAATTCTAACAGAAAGAAGAAGGTTCTGCTGCTAGGTATTTCGCATGGCAGAGGCATGGACCAGCAGTTGCAGGAATTGTTGGGGAATGAGTACTAGGTCACCAGCATTGTGAAGCCTAATGCAGGGTTAGCTCAGGTGACTGTTAACGTAGGGGAGTTACGCAGGAATTTTATGAAATAGGATCAGGTAGTGATTGTGGGTGGAGCAGGGAATAGTATTGATAGGGGTGGGGAATATGATGTAGGTGGGGCCTGGTAAAGATAGCTAGACAAACTGGTGGCACTAATGTGCACTTCATGCAAGTGTTTCAGTATCATGATTGGCCTTAACTTAATGCTGCTATTGGGTGTGTTAACATGGGGCCACAGAAGGCACTGATGGTGGAAGGCATGGATCACATTGCAATACTGCCAACTGAGTCTATCAATAGATCAGGTTTCACTAGGCATGGCCTGGACCTCAATAGGTATGGGAAATGGGAGGCCGGCAAAGCTTACAGGTGACACTGTGGTGGGTGGTGGTGGGATCACTTATGGAAAAATTCCTGTAGTAGTTGGTGTTCAAGCTGCACCTTTTTAGACTGAAGTCAACTAATTGGTATCCCTGCTTAAAGGAAGTCTCCCTAACAAAGGAATCACCTTCAGAGGAAGTCAGGTATCCAAGCAGAGAAGGAATTAGCATATCACAACAAAATATAAGAGTTATTAGTTATAAAGTTCGTGAACTCCTTGTATATGTTGACTCTGACGTTACTGGTATATCAAAGCACGACTTAAATAATTTGACAATGCATAGGCTTCCTTCACAGATTAGCTGGCTGCTTTTCAAAGAGTTCTTTGCATGTGGTGATATCAATATTAATTTTTTATGAAAAAGGATGTTGGAAGATCTCCTAAACTAATATGACCTGATGCAGACTGTGTTTTTTCCAACCAGAGTGCAGGGGAACAGTAGCCAGCCACAGAGAGTACTTTTGTGCATTGTTCGTAACTAGATGTGCATTAGGGTAATAAAACGGTGAATGTCCTTTCAGACCATGATACACAAATTTTAACACTAAAACGTTTCTGTACTCAAACAAATATTATATATAATTACAAGCTAATCCAGCGGCAATAGAGAGTTTTTGAAAACTCATTAAGGAAGAAGGGTGGTAGGATGTTTATAGTGTCGATAACATAGATGACAAATGTAATGCTTTTCTTAACACATTTCTCATGCTCTTCGAAAGTTGCTTTTCATTAGCACTTTCTAAACAGGGTACTAGCAGTAAAAGGCAGCCCGTGTGGCTGACTAGTGGGATATCATGTAGAACAAAGTGGGAATTATGTCAAAATGTTAGAAGTAGTCACAATCAAGCTACAGTAGACCACTGCAAACAGTATTGTAAGGTGCTAAAAATGTTATTACGAAGGCAAAGAGTATGTGGTATGCAAATAGAATAGCTAATTCACATGATAAAATTAAAACCATGTGGTCAGTTGTAAAGGAAGTGTGTGGTCAGCAGCACAAGGTTGGCGATATAATGTCAGTTCGTAGTAAAAATATTTCTGTTAGTGATAAGTCAGATGTATGTACAGTATTTAACAATCATTTTCTGAGCATTGATGGTAAATTAAATAAAAACTTAGTTTCTACAGGCAATCACATAACTCTTTGGGAAAATGTCTTTCTGAGATTGATGTCTGAAATACTTCTCTGTGATACTGACAAGGGGGAGATTGAGTCAATAATTAAATCACTGAAGACTAAGGACTCGCATAGATATGAAGGAGTGCCTAGTGCATGTTAGCCCTGTACTTAGCCATATTTGTTATTTTTCCTTTAAGAATGGTCAGTTACCTGAATGATTAAAATACTCAGTAGTAAAGCCACTTTATAAAAGTGGAGAAAGGCATAATGTAGACAATTTTAGACCTATTTCTATGCCACCAGAATTTGCTAAAGTTATTGAAAAGGCTGTGCATGTAAGGCTAATTGATCATTTTACATCAAACAATTAGCTATCAAATGTACAGTTTGGCTTTAGAAGTGGTTTCACAACTGAAAATGCTACAGTCTCTTTTCTCTGTGAGGTACTGGATGGATTAAACAAAAAGTTTCAAATGCTAGGCATATTTTTTATTTAACTACAGCATTTGATTGTGTTAGTCACAAAATATTGCTTCTGCAGTTGGACCATTATGGAATATAGGGAGTAGCTCACAATTGGCTCATCTCTTACTTTCACAATGGACAGCAAAAGATCTTTATTCACAGCATTGAGAATGACTGTGATGTGGAGTCTGAGTGGGGCACGGTTAAATGGGAGGTGCCCCAGGGGTCAGTTATGGGGCCACTCCTGTTCCTTATTTATATGATGATATGCCGTCTAGTATTACAGGGAATTCTAAAATACTTGTCTGCTGATGACACTATCTTGATGGTAAAGAATGTTGTCTGAAATATTGGCTCTGCTTCAAATAGTGCAGTTCATGACACAAGTTCAAGGCTTGTAGAAAATAAGCTAATGCTAAATCACAGTAAGACTCAATTTTTACATTTTCTAACACACAACTGAACAAAACCCGACGTTTTAATTTCACAGAATGGGAACATGGTTAGTGGAACTGAACAGTTCAAATTTCTGGCTGTTCAGATAGATAGTAAACTGTTGTGGAAAGCCCATGTTCAAGATCTTGTTCAAAGCCTTAATGCTGCCATTTTCACTATTTGAATGGTATCTGGAGTTAGTTCAATGTGAAAAATAGTCTACTTTGCTTATTTTCATTTATTTAGGTCATATGGTACAGTATTTTGTGGTAACTCTTTCCATCCCCAAAGTATATTTTTGCCTCAGAAACGGGCAGTTCGGGAAATATTGGTGTAAGTTTGCAAACCTCTTGTGCCCCCTTTTCACTAGTCTGGGTATTCTGACATAGGCCTGTCGATATATATATTCTTTACTGTTATTTCTTTTTAACAATATCAGCTTATCTCCAAGAATTAGCAGCTTTCACTCAGTTAATACTATGCAGAAGCCGAGTCTGCATTTGGACTGCACTTCCTCGACTCTTGTGTAGAAACATATGCAGTATACTGCTGCACCCATTTTCAATAAGCTACCACAAGAATTCAAAAATCTTAGTAGTAATCCACATGCTTTCAAATCAAAACTGAATAGTTTCCTCATGGGTCATGCCTTCTATTCTGTCAAGAAGTTCCTTGAAAAATTAAGCAGATTCCAATGTTATACTGTTGCTAGTGTTTACAAAAACTTATAGGTTGTCTTTTTTTGGGTTCATAAACATTTTATTTTATCTGTTATTACTTTTATGTCGTAATTTAATAGAGATTTGCTCCTCAATTTGGTCCTGCGCAACTAGAAATGTAAAATTAAAATAAAATAAATAACAAATCAGATGGCAATAGCTACCTTACACTACACAGTCTACCACTTAATATTGCGTGTGTAGAAAAAGTGAGAGAGAGAAACAAATGCCTGCTACCCGAAGCCTTCAAACATCTACTGACTTCAATTCAGGATTAGGGAGCCGCCTGCCAACTAAGAGTTAACACACTATACTTCTTACCATTACTAATATGCTTGTCTACTCAACATGAAACATATTCCTAACTTAAAACAGTCTTGTGTACATAATGAGACCCATTCATTTCACTCTGCAATATATAATTATCATGTAGTATTCTTACACATACAGTTCACAGGAATCTTCTTCACTATGCAAAATCTCAAAAAAAAATATTGTCCTATTGAGTTTTATGAATGATCTCATATTTGATTTTGACAACAGAGCTTTGTAGCAACAGCAGCAGCAGCAGCAGCAGCAAGAGTAGTGTGTTAGATAATCACTACGCCAAGCACTGTTTTTAAATACATACAAACAGAATGTGCTGTATTTGGTTAACACAGCACAGTTTCTGATGTAACAGCAATGTGTTGAAACACAAAAAAGTCTGAGCACTATTAAAACCATGAACACAGCAACAACAGTAAATTTGGCAAAAATAAAAATAAACTTACCACATTATCATAATTAACATCACCCATACATGTTAGCAAATTTGCATGAAAAAATGCCTCTATTACATCACATGGTTTTTCTTTTGGCTTGAAGACAACACTGACTATTCTGGAGTCTAAATCTGGAATCAACATGTACTTTTTACCATGGAAAAGATCTTGCAGCAACTTTATTTTCTCATAAGTCACTATCTTTCTGGCTACCAAAGTGCTTAAAGATGCACCAAGAATTATCTTGAATCCACCGAGGTACTGTTCTGAAACAACATACAAAATTAGCATTAAATGAAAGTAGTAATGAACACTGGGCTGACAGAAGTTAACAGAAAGTATCCTATGGGTTTTAATGAGTGAGTTTGTAACCAAATTTGTGAGACAAATGGCCATATCTTTTGATTGCACTGACTTACATGCTTAACTTTTTTACACCACCAACAGACCATAGACCTTAGTATGTGACATAAATTTCAAGTTGATACATCTGCCTGTTCCTGAGAAGCTGTGTTTTTAACAGTTGGACAGGTAGACAGGCAACAAAGTGATCCTATATGGGTTCTTTTTTTACCAACTGAGGTACAGAAACCTAAAGAGGAAACAAAATTTTTTATGTGGAGAGAAGTATAACAACTAAGGGAAAATAAAGCTGGATTTAAAATTTTAATCTAGTATTTGTAACTAAAACTTAATTTAACAGAGTGGAAAAAGGAGACCGAGTCTGGTCATTTATTACTATGCTGACATTCTGTGTCATATGTTTGTTGACTCCCAGTAGGGCCATCTTTCTACTTTTCTTTAAAGAATGTAAAATTTTACATTCTACATTATATGTGTGGTTTTCAGTTAAAAGATGATTGGCATAGCTTGGCTCTTTCTTTCCTAATCTCCATCTTCTCTTGTGTTAAGATAACCCAACTGCTACAGCTCTACCTGACTCACCAACATATACTTTTCCATGGTGCTTGCATGTGATTTTATACACATCCCTCTGTGCCAATGGTTGTAGCGGGGTTGTACTATTGAATAAAAATATTGGTATGCTATCAGTACTGTAAAATGCATGTCTGTTATTGTAAGATTTTACCTTTTTTCTGTGGTTATCTAACTTTTTAGCTATATATGGACTGATGTACCAGTTTTCTTACTACCGACTGAAAATGTATTGCACTGGTTTAAAATTACACTTTTTCTTTTTTCATAGGATGCTATCAATCAGGGCAGAGCTGCAGCTTACAAAAGAAAGATTCTACCTTTGCCGACCATCTTTTAACTAAAGACCACTTATATAATGTAGAATGTGAAGTTTTACATTCAGTTAAGAAAGCAAGGAAGCTGACCCTTCCATAAATCAACAAATATGTGATGCAGAATGTCAGCTTAGTATTAAATGACCAAACTCAATTTCCTTTTTTCCCTCCATTAAATTACGTCTTAGTTATACATACTGTATTAAAATTGAATATTCAACTTTATTTTTTGTTATTTTTTAAATCTATCCGAACATAAAAACCTTCAATAAAAAGTTTTTGATGGTGCTGAGCTATGGTCATACAGTATTTTTTGAAATAATACATCGCCATTTGACTGTATATTACTGTATTTTTCTTCTGTACAATCTATATTGCAGCTGTACGCCATTACCGAGTACAATGTTCTTAGACCGTTAAAATCATACTCTTATGTACTGTGCAGGATGACAAACACACAGTTCAACACATGTGGTTAACATTTATATAAATCGTGCAAATTAATGTCTTGCAACACATTGTTGTACAAACGCATCATATCTGGTAAAGTCAACCACAGTAGGTAAACAAAAGTGTCAGCTTTCCTTTTTTAGTTAATGTAACTATTTCTGTGTAACAAAAAACAACGTAGTACTTCCCTTCGTAAACATTCTACATGTCATCATTTTTTCCACCTTTTGTATCTTCTGTATAAATAATATCTGTGCAAGCTGAAAATAATTTTACTGGTGTTTGCAACATTCAGTTGTTACCTGACAATAGCTTAAGAATCTGAAAGTCAGTTGGTGACCAAAAAATATAATCATCAGAAAATTGGAATTTCCTATCTAATATCATAAAAAACTGTAATATGTTCTAATGGAACTGTGTTCAAACTAGAGGATTTCTTTGATATGCAACTCTCCCACCATGGGTGTGAAATTATCCTGTGTATCATCTGTGACCACGAATGTCAGATCTGCTTCAAAATCAACATATGGCCAGAATGTTGGGAAATAGTATCTTGGACCCCTACATGTTGCCGGACCCATTGCCTGTGTGAAATGATTGTGCATTCTCACAAACAAGTTTCCAAAACACTAGAAAACATTCCACTTCATGTTTGTCAGAGGTTGTAGTTCTGACATGATTTTGCTAAAAGTTCAGAGAGGTATGCCCCAGCGAGTCACCAAATCTTTGAAGATGCAGAGAGGTAGCTTCAGGAATTGACTCTGAAGACTATGTATGTGTGTGAAAGAAATGTTGTCACTGGTAGCATATACAAAATATTAAAAATGGCTGCTCTTACTAGATGTAATATATACGTTTAACATCTCCAAGTTATAAAATTGTGTATTGTTTCAACCTATGGCACGAAATTCATTTTTAGCTGATTATTACGCTCCATGAATACTTCTGACATGTCCGACCAACAACTGTTATGTCCAACACCAAAAGAACTATAGTCATAGGATATGTATCATTTAAGAAATAGTGTATACCACACCATTATTGTGCAGACCAGAATTAGAAAAAAATAAATACTCTCAGACACACTCAAACTTGATTACTGAAATGCAAAACTCTGTCTGTTGCACCAAATAAGTAGCTCAGCTACACAGTATTCAATGAAAATTCATGTCATACATGTGATTACTGCAGAAGAATCTAGAAGTCATCATAAAACTGGATGCATAAAAATGGCATTTTGCAGAATGCACAGAAGAGTCAACTGGTCACCTTTTCAAATAGCAGGAATTTTACAAGATATTAGTAAAAGCGGGGACCAGACAACATCAAAACAGAACAACAATGCCAACAGCTGCGTGTGACACTGAGTGCTGGGAAACTACAGCCGGTGTGCTAGTAAATAAGGAATACAGATCTCTGTGTATGTTAATGAAGGAAATGAATGGGTGGGAAGAACCATAGTGCAAAGGAGAAAGCCTACATGTCCACTGAAAGATGCTAGTTGGAATATTCTGCAGAAAGGAATCATCAGCAAAGATACTGGTCAAAGCACACATATGACGTACACCAGAAGTCAACCAGTTATGTAATGGGAGTCTACAGAATGACAGTGTTACATAAATGATTAGGATACTGCCCTGGGAAAATGTTGCACAAAGAATGGTAACAGCCAAACTTGGGGGAATTTACCACCTTATATGGGAGGAGATATACGGGAAGATATAGGACATAGGCTTGTTACTGAAGGGCTGTATACGGGAAGGAAAGATAATCAGTACCAAATAAGTGTGAAGTCATTGAACAACCAACAATTGAGATAAATACTCTTTATGTCAGAAGAAGACTAATTACAGTGCAACAGTTTATCAAGGATACACTCAGCTCATTTACAGAAACTTTCCCTAAATTTTGACACCTGGTCCAGCACTGGAAAAACCCTAAAGGTTTTGGAAAATAGGATAAGTCTAAATTTAGTTTCATCTCCTGCATAGAAAATCATATAACAACACTATAGATGTAATGTAATTATGTGATGTACAAAAATCAAGTTCATACATTGGCAACAATTATTTTTGTTAGCAAATAAAATATCTATACCTATACTGAGTGCATGTTTGACCCTGACAGATTTGGCAAAAAAGCCACCACTGTAGTCTCCACTGTTTACACTGGACTACATTGGTTTTGGCTTCAATACAGGCTTCAGCATTAGCATAAACTTAAACAATGGCATAAATCTCACATCCAGATGCACTCACTCACCAGGTACAAAAGCAACCTTGTGTACAGCAGAGCACCCCCTGCCCCCCAAGCACATACACAGAAGGATCTATCCAGTTATTTTTATAATGAGATAATTACTATGGTAAGATAGAGCAGACTGTTGGGAACACTGGAAAGGGGAAGTTAAAGTTTTAATCAACGAAAGTGGAGGCACTGTTTGGTGCACAACACAGGTTATTGAAACATGTCAATAGATCTGGTCCCATATGGAGATAAGGATAACTGTCTTGACTGAGAGCTGTATACAAAGACTTGAAACCTTTATCAATAAATCAGAAAGCATAAAGGATGATTCATGAAAGAGATTTTTAGGAGATGGATGGCAAGCAATTAAAAAATTCAAACAAAGGCTTCAGACAGACAAAATAGCACAGAGGACAAATTTAAAGGCACTGATAAAATGTAGAAGATATGAGCAGCTGGTTAGCCACTGCCATTAAAATATTAAAAATAAATTTGGTATCAAAAGTCACCGGAAGGACAAGGAGGCCATGTAGATCCAAATTTCTAAACTGAATGCAAGTTGTGTAACGAAAACTTGAGAGAACATAAGCACTACAATAAGAGAGAATTACATTAGGTGATACAGCAAAAGGTAAAGAACCTGGAACTAAATTTTAATCTTAAGTTACTGAAACTGTTTCTGGATGTCAGAGAAAGCTAATGGAATATTAACACTAGGATGAGGGTTACTGACCCAACATCTGTCTTTATGATGACACATGTAGAACAGTTGGACACACAAGAAGGACTTCACAGTGATACACAGAGAGTCACATAAATGACCTGCTGTGCATAAACTTACAAATAAATTAGGGAGAGTGTAGAACTTCTCCAGACGAACTTGGAGGTGGTACAGGGAAAAACTGGAATGCATTTGAAAGAATGCCAGAAGAAGAAAGACACATGGGAAGAGCTTAAATTTTGCACAGCGGGTCCCCATCTTTAAACTCTACGGTGATGTCCACTCAGCACTATTTTTAAAAGAATTTCATACAATATTTTCTGTGACATGGTCAGAAAAAATAAATTAGATTTTTGGTAAGCCACCTACAGCATGCATTCCAGTAGGGCAGGCTGCATAACGAGATATCAGTAATTCAAAGAATCTGATAGGCTCTTCAAAGCAAAGTCTTGGTCTGAAGTCTTCCAGGAGAAACTAAGGTCCCGTCCTTTCTTTGCATGGAATCTCAAGCATATCAATTAGTTGTACGAAGAAATTTAAGAAAGTCATTTGTTCGGAATTCTGATGAACTCTGAATTCTGAAATTCGATGGAAAAACTGCAACCAAGTTAGTTCTCTCTTGGACTACCTTGAGTAGTTACTCAGATTAATAAAGAAATATAACAGGCAACATGGAGGGGCAGTCCGTATGAAACCCGCATATCAAACAATAGCTAATGTGTTAAATTTAATCAGTCAATAAGGAAAAGTGGAATACTGTACTTCCCCAACAGTCAGTGGGAAGAAAATATGATAGTTTCAGAGATGAGTTAAAACCAAGTTTAGATCAAAAGACATCATTGTGAGTTCACTAGCATTCTCCTCGAATCACTGTAGCATGATTATGACTTTGAGACTGGCAGTTGCCCTACTGAAAGACATTATCACTGACAGGGAAGGTAAATAGGCATGAAGTAATGCAGGCATTTCATGATAATGTTCACACAGTCCAAGCTGTTATGGTACCTTTTGATTACTACCACAGTTCCCATGGACGCCCAGATGAATGTCCTCCATGGTATGGTACTGCCTCCACTGGCCTGCATCATTGGAATGTTGCAGAGTTAAAAATGCCATTTATGTGGATGATGGTACGTGACACTGAATGATGTGTTCCAAAAAACATATGCCTGCATCAGCAATGTCAGATCTGCCACAGAACACCCTCCTGCTTTATAGAGTGGGTGAGTCTCTGACCTACACATCTGCATCTACATCCATGCTCTGCAAACTACCCTGCAGGCCTTCTTCCTGTTCCATTCATGTATAGATTGTGGGAAAAAAAATATTGTTTAAATGCCGCTGTGGATGCTGTAATTAATCTATTCTTATCCTCACACCCGCGCGCGCGCGCGCGCACGCGCGCGCCCACACACACACACACACACACACACACACACACACAGAGAGAGAGAGAGAGAGAGAGAGAGAGAGAGAGAGAGAGAGAGGCCAGACAAACCCCTAACCCTTCATGCTGCCCTTCTCTGTATATGTGTAATATCTATGCTAGTCCTATTTGGTAGGGGTACCACATACTCACTCCATTTCAAAACCCTACAGTCCGTTACACCAACTCTTTAATACTGTAATCATTGTATATTACATTTTTTTTCATTGTAACACGCACAAATTTACGTTTCTAAATATTTAAAGCAAGTTTCCTATATTTGTATCGCTTTCAAATCTCATCAAGATTGGATGATTTTTGCATCTATTTTTAGACAGTACTTCATTTTAGATAACTTACCCATCTGCGAAAACTCTGAAGTTGCAATTAATATTGCCTGTAATGTCATTAGCATGCAACATGAACAAATAGGATCCCCACACACTTCACTGGGGCACATCCGAAGCTACTTCCACATCTCCCAATGACTCTCCATCCATGATAACATGCTGCAGCTACTCTATCAAGAAATCCTCAATCTAGTCATGAACTTTACTTTGTATCGTGTATGATCATACTTCTGATAATCCGTATAAATGCTGTACTGAGTCAAACATGTTTTACAATTCGAGAAATACTGCCTCTACCTGACTGCCTTTATTCATAGGTTTCAGGATATCATGTGAGAAAAATGCGAGTTCGGTACATATGATTTATTTTTTCTGAATTCATGTTGGATGAGATGGAGGTGGTCATTCTGTTTGAGACACTTCATTCCATTTGAGGGCAGAATATGTTCTAAGATTCTACAGCAAATGTGTGTCAAGGATATTGGACGGTAGTTTAACACATCAGTTCTGCAGTATTGACAGTGTTTATGATGCCTGCGCACCGGGCACATCACACACTCCACACATCTCAGCAGAATATGTGGCACTTATGCATAAAGTCAGTAGATGCCTCCGCGAGGCGCTCTCCACTAAGGCTTGCCATATTCATATCAATGGTGCTAGCAGAGTATGTCCTCTTCACTTCTACTGACTGCATGCAACTGTACCAGTCTTTTTAAAATGTCGCACACCTTGCTCTGCCTCGGATCTCCAAAGACTCACAGTGACAATACAACTATGATCATTGTACAATGTTACTGATATTCAATGACAATATAAAACTATTTGTGAAACAGTGTGGAACAGACAACCAGTGACACTAAAGATATGTATTAGTTTACTTTGTCGCACATGTTGTGAACATGTGTTGTGTTTTAATCATTTATTACATGTTTGGAGTGTTCAAGGACTGTCCAGCAACCTCAAACAACCTATGGACACAATAGGCATTTCTCATGATGAGGGCAGGATAATGATTTTAGGATGCACAGGATATAATTAATCATCAACCACTTGAGACAACATCAAATTAGTCAAAATGGCAGCATTAGAAAGTAACTAATTTTTTTCCTTGTGTACTTAATTTCTGTATACAACAGCAACCACATGAGAGCCATCACTCATAACAGTTATTAAGTTTTCATTGCCAGGAAATATCAACATTACTGTTGGTCATTACTAGACTCCTGGATGCACAACAAGCCAAGTAACCAACTACAACCGAAACACAAAATTCTGGGGGCCAGGTGCCACCTCCTTCCTTTATTCCTACCGAGCAAAACATGAGGACTGGACAGGGTATGAACTGCAGATGTAGCAACACTTCTCAGTCTACAAAATCTCAGATGACTCACAGCATTCTTCCTTTTTTGTGGACAGGGATTGAAATAATGTGCCTGTGTTGAAAACTGTTCCCCCTAGTAGAACCCAAACCCTACCTAGGAGAGAGTTGTTAGTAAGCTAGATGAATCTTTGGATTCCCAGGTCCGTATGGCTGCTGCTCATTTCAAGATATTTTGTATGTGCCATCACAGTAATCAATCTTACAGGGGATGGGTTGCTGAACTCAATGGGATGACTAGGAATTGCAAATTTAACTGTGCTTGTTGAGCTTTATTTTAAGACAAAATGCTTTACAATGCAATTATTCAGAACATTACTGACAACAGAATATGGGCTGAGATTTTCAAGCATTGCAGTCCTCGTCTCACTGATGTACAAAGGATTTGATGCAGTGGACATCCGTCACTGAGTAACATATTCGTGAAGTAAGAACTTTAATTGTAATTCATTACAACTGATGTGGATCTTACTTTACAATTCCTCACTGATGCACTTAAAGTGACAATCTCAGGAAGTGCAAGACTTCCTGGAGCTACACTTTATGTGCCTGTTGCAATGAAGACCAAAGACAGTTCTAAGAGGGCCCAGTCTCGAGTGGCACATGTTGACAAAAGCCGCAAGCAATGGCATATGCAGGGCATAGGGTGCCTGGCAAGTTTTCCAGCAATTTCGTTCACTCTGAAGACTTTTGTTCAGTGCTACATAATGAATGACTGCAAACACTGTGTTTCTGCTGCATAGAATGCTGATACTGCCTTAAGTCAGGACATACACCACAAGTGTACCTGCTAAAGACTCACAAAATAACTTCTGTTCCACACAAATGTAGATTTGAGAAAATGGAAATAAATGATGATGTCAGAAACTGAATCCTCACCCACTCCTCCTGGCGATACAGACAGGAACTGTATATGAGCAACCAAACACCAGAACAATATCTCAAAAATTTGGAATCACTTTCTGAAGTTTTCACTGCCACAGGAATGTTCATTTTTTCAATATGTGCAGCGAGCTACCTTAATTTAAGTATTAACTGTATTTTTCTTACTTGTCACTTCTTCTTCAGTGTGTTTTTGCTTTTAGGAAGCTTTAATTGTCGAGTGCTAGTAATAGTGTTCCATAGATCTCATGTTTCTTTTGAATACAGTCAGAGAGAGACCCTTTAGTCAACCATAGTGCCAGTAGTGCTAGTGTTTGTTTTCAATACAGTCCAGAGACAGGTATTGCTATTTTCATTGTTTTCTACAAGAAGTGGCTAGCAACCGCAGTTTAGTCAACAATCAGCCGCCTTTAGTGAATTAGCAGTCTAGTTAAAAGTTGATTAACTCTCTACAGTAAATTGATTTCTTAGGATGGATAGGATGTGTGACTGCTGTGTACGGACACAGGAGGAGCTGACCACTGTTCGCGAACAGCTGAACGTGTTGATGCCTGTAGTCAGCCGTCTTCAGGCTGCTGCCATGGAGTGTAGTGGCAGTGAGGAGTCTGGTGCGTCGCATGGTAAACCCCAGGTGTTACATGCTTCACCCACTGTCCCTGCTGTCGAGACATCTTCGTGGGTACCGGGCGTGGTTGGGCCACCCTCTCCCCAAGGGGAGCGGCGGGTTCAGTGGCGTTCGTGACGCACGAGGCGGAGGGTCAATGTGGAGGCTGGCCTTGTGGCATCGCCCACTCTGCCTGTAAGTGGACATGTGGCCGCTCCTTCAGCAAGGTCCAAGCAGGCACACGGGGGGGAGGGGTTTATTAGTTATTGGGAGCTCCAACGTTAGGTGGGTGATGGAGCCCCTTAGGGAAATAGCGGAAAGGTCGAGGAAGAAGGCCGGTGTTCACTCTGTCTGCTTGCTGGGGGGTCTCATCCGAGATGTGGAGGAGGCCCTGCCGGTGACGATAGAGAGCACTGGGTGCACCCAACTGCAAATTGTTGCTCATGTCGGCACCAATGACTCCTGCCATCTGGGTTCAGAGGTCATCCCCAGTTCGTACAGGCGGTTGGTGGAATTGGTGAAGGCGGAAAGCCTCGCTCGCGGGGTGGAATCAGAGCTAACTATTTGTAGTATCGTTCCCAGAACCGATCGCGGTCCTCTGGTTTGGAGCCAAGTGGAAGGCTTAAACCAGAGGCTCAGACAATTCTGCAGAGATCTGGGGTGCAAATTTCTCAACCTCCGCTATCGGGTGGAGAAATGTAGGGTTCCTCTGAATAGGTCAGGCGTGCACTACACGCCGGAAGCGGCTACAAGGGTAGCAGAGTACGTGTGGAGTGCACATGTGGATTTTTAGGTTACAGAATTCCCTCCCTAGGCCAGACAAGACGCCTCCTGAGATGCGGCACAGTAGGAGTAGGCAAAATGCAACAGGGAATAACAATATTAATGTGCTAATAGTAAACTGCAGAAGCGTCTATAGAAAGGTCCCAGAACTGCTCTCATTAATAAATGATCACAACGCCCATATAGTACTAGGGACAGAAAGTTGGCTGAAACCAGACGTAAACAGTAATGAAATCCCAAACTCAGATTGGAATGGATACCACAGAGACAGGCTGAACTGTGAAGGGGGGGGGGGGGGGCATGTTTATAGCGATAAGAAGTGCAATAGTATCGAAGGAAATTGATGGAGATCCGAAATGTGAAATAATTTGGGTGAAGGTCACGGTTAAAGCAGACTCAGACATGGTAATTGGATGTCTCTATAGGCCCCCTGCCTTAGCAGCTGTTGTGGCTCAGCACCTGAAGGATAATTTGGAAAATATTTCGAGTAGATTTCCCCACCATGTTATAGTTCTGGGTGAAGATTTTAATTTGCCGGATATAGACTGGGAGACTCAAACGTTCATAACGGGTGGCAGGGACAAAGAATCCAGTGAAATTATTTAAAGTGCTTTATCTGAAAACTACCTTGAGCAGTTAAACAGAGAACCGACTCATGGCAATAACATATTAGACCTTCTGGTGACAAACAGACCCGAACTATTTGAAACAGTTAACACAGAACAGGGAATCAGCAATCATAAAGCGGTTACTGCATCGATGATTTCAGCCGTAAATAGAAATATTAAAAAAGGTAGGAAGATTTTTCTGTTTAACAAAAGTGATAAAAAGCAGATTACAGAGTACCTGGCGGCTCAACACGAAAGTGTTGTCTCAAGTACAGATAGCGTTGAGGATCAGTGGACAAAGTTCAAAACCATTATGCAATATGCGTTAGATGAGTATGTGCCAAGCAAGATCGTAAGAGATGGAAAAGAGCCACCGTGGTACAACAACAGAGTTAGAAAATTGCTGCAGAAGCAAAGGGAACTACACAGCAAACATAAAATAGCCAAAGCCTCGCAGACAAACAAAAATTATGCGAAGCGAAATGTAGTGTGAGGAGGGCTATGCGAGAGGCGTTCAATGAATTCGAAAGTAAAGTTCTATGTACTGACTTGGCAGAAAATCCTAAGAAATTTTGGTCTTATGTCAAAGCGGTAGGTGGATCAAAACAAAATGTCCAGACACTCTGTGACCGAAATGGTACTGAAACAGAGGATGACAGACTAAAGGCCGAAATACTAAATGTCTTTTTCCAAAGCTGTTTCACAGAGGAAGACTGTACTGTAGTTCCTTCTCTAGATTGTCGCACAGATGACAAAATGGTAGATATCAAAATAGACGACAGAGGGATAGAGAAACAATTACAATCGCTCAAAAGAGGAAAGGCCGCTGGACCTGATGGGATAGCAGTTCGATTTTACACAGAGTACGAGAAGGAACTTGCCCCCCTTCTTGCAGCAGTGTACTGTAGGTCTCTAGAAGAGCGTAGCGTTCCAAAGGATTGGAAATCCTAAGGAAATGCAATCCGAAAACAAAGGAAGTAGGTTACAGTACGCTTGTTCGCCCACTGCTTGAATACTGCTCAGCAGTGTGGGATCTGTACCAGATAGGGTTGATAGAAGAGATAGAGAAGATCCAACGGAGAGCGGCACGCTTTGTTACAGGATCATTTAGTAATTGCAAAAGCATTACGGATACGATAGATAAACTCCAGTGGAAGACTCTGCAGAAGAGACGCTCAGTAGCTCAGTACGGGCTTTTCTTAAAGTTTCGAGAACATACCTTCACTGAGGAGTCAAGCAGTGTATTGCTCCCTCCTACGTATATCTCGTGAAGAGACCATGAGGATAAAATCAGAGAGATTAGAGCCCACACAGAAGCATACCGACAATCCTTCTTTCCACAAACAATACGAGACTGGAATAGAAGGGAGAACCGATAGAGGTACTCAGGGTACCCTCTGCCACACACCATCAGGTGGCTTGTGGAGTATGGATGTAGATGTAGAATATTTGGAACATCTCAGAGCACTTGGTTCTTGACTAAGATTACTGGGGCCTAAATATCTATGGGAACTACAAGCAGTTCTACAAAAATTTAACTATTACATTCAATTTATTTTGAACACAGTACAAGTTGCTGCTCCTTTCCATTGCTTCTGGCATGAAAATGTTCCTTTCCAATGAACTGGATAAGATGAATGATCATTTCATAAGTTGGAAACTGCATTGTTTAGTTGCCCACCTCTTATTCATTTCGATCAGCAGAAACTGGTAATGCTTGCCATTGATGCATCATCACGTAGAAAAAGGGCAATTTTATTTCGCAAGGTTTGGAAACAATGAATGCCACACAAGAATTATGTGTATAACATTGAACAAGGTCCAACTCAACTAAAGTCAGCTGTCAAAGGGAGCCTTATCCACCATATATGGCAATACAAAATTTAATCAATATTTGTGTGGCAGAAAATCTTTTCCCCGACTTATCATGTCACTGACTGTCCTTTTCCATTCAATGAAAGTAATGCCTGATTGTACAACAAAGAAGCTGCAATGTCGGTCTTTATTCTTTTCACTTACCAATAGAAATTCTTAATTTCCGTATGGCACAGCACACAAATCATACACACTCTCTTGCTTACCTACGGAAAATGATGTGAAATGTGACATTTCAGAAGCTTCTTTTCTTTAAACTGATTGAGCTGCTTCACAAGCACTGCAAACTTTTCCACTGACCATCAAGGGATTGCAGGAGCTACTGCAAAGGATCAGTCACTACAAATATTCAAGTACTAAATTCAGACAGGATAGCCTCTTAGTCAGTTTCAGATGCATTAGTGGGCAAATACCATGCAAAACCCAACAGCCTTTCTCTTCACAATGATATGACTTCTAGAAAGATATGACTTCTCTGAAAGAAGCTGCGTAAATGTTCAGTCAGATCTTGATAAGATTTCAAAGTGCAACAATTGGCAACTTGTTTTAACTGTTCAAAAATGAAATTGTGCACTTCACAAAACAAAACAACATAATGTTCTATGACTTTAATATCAATGAGTCACTGCTGGAATCGGTCAACTTATACAACTTATACAAATACTTGGCTGTAACACTTTGAGGGTTACGGAATGGAATTATCACATGGGCTCAGTTGTGGGTAAAGCAGGTGGTACACTTTGGTTTATTGGTAGAATACTGGGCAAGTGCAATCAGTCTACAAAGGAGACCGCTTACAAATCACTTGTGTGACTGGTTCTAGAATATTGCTCAAGTGTATGGGACCCATACCAGATTGGACTAACAGGAGATACCGAATGAATACAGCCATTGTGTAACTTGGGCAAACAGTTGTGCAATGGAGTGTGACGGTGTGGAAAACGTTCATGATACAGCCGACTAGCAGCTCTTCCATTACGAGAAACAGGAACCTTCACCATGAGGAGGCAGGACTGTGGTGCTCCACGGTGATGCCACACTCCCGAATTTGAAGAAGGTGTACTGCGTTGCTTTGAAGATAGCCCATAAACGGGTTCGCAAACAATTGTGCGTGCAATGGCTGTTAGTCACAGTACCGTCTCGGACGTCCTGCATGAGCAACAATTACATCCGTACCATTTACAAACGGTACACAATATGGGTGCAGCAGACTTTCCACATCGCGAAGAAAGCTCAGAAGGCTTTCTACACTGTTCCTCACAAACGTCTTCTAAACAAGTTGTGTGCCTATGAAATATCACCTCAGTTGTGCAACTGGATTCGTGATTTCCTGTCAGAAAGGTCACAGTTCGTAGTAATAGATGAAAGAGAAATGCGTCACCTTCTGCACACGGTTCCTGCACCGCTGCATTGACGCACCCCTGTTTCCACGTCGAGTTCTCTTCACAGATGAATGTAGGTTCAAAAGGGATTGTGTTCTGACTGCTCGAAACAGCCATGTCTGGGCGGATGAAAACGCTCACACCACGCATGTTCAGGGATTTCAAGACAGGTTTGGAATTAACGTGTGGGCAGGTATTCTGCAGGGTCATGTGATTGGACCATACCTCCTCCAACGCAAATGCGTAAGTAGTAACGGAACGAGTCAGTATTCTTTTCAAATGGATTGCGACAATTGTACTGGGTCATGCCTAAGTACATTCCTCACGTGGGTGTGGATGAGATAATCATCTGCATTGAAACTGTAGTAGAACAGAAACGATACGTTTCTGGACATGGGTTCCTATTCAAAATGTTATGTATTCACCACCCTCTACATGTCCTAGAAGTTTGTAACGGGAATTTCCGACAGCCAAACATGTTTCATTTACCATCCCCTATCTATAGCACCATTCTTTGTTTTTAAACCTATTATATAGAAGTCTGTCTTTCTTTAGAAAGTTGTTTGCAGTGAATGTATAGATAGCATGGAGGGTCCACCCCATCACTAACTATTCTACTAGGTTCATATCTATCAAGTGCATGGTCAACTATTCTTATAAACTGAGCCAAGTTGTTCTAAGTGCTCCTCTTGGGAGCTAAATGTTTCAAGTTCCTGATCGAGATAGGAGACTAATGCCTCTTTATGTAGATTGCTGAAAATATAAAACCATCTACTTGTTTTAGTTGCCCTCTGTACTTTGGTAGTCATCAATGATACAACTGCCTTATGGTCACTGACATCAGTTGCAATGAGGTCATATCTATTTATTACTATTAGATCTAATATCTTTCCATCAAGAGTTGAATTTCAAACAATCTTTTCTACATAGTTCTCAGAGATCACAGTTAGTAATTTTGCTGGTTGCATTGCCACTACAACCACTTAAAAAACTGTAATTTTCCCAACTTATGTTGAATCATTAAATTCTCCTCCAGTAATGACAGGATTATTCGGAAACTTGTTTAGGAGTACACTTAGATTTACCCTAAATTTTTGGTTACATCTGGAGGTGAGTGGTGGTTAACAAATTGTAAGTTTATGCCCACCCCTGGTACTGAATCTTACCCAGACAATCTCACATGCAGTTTCAATTTCTATCTCGGAGGATTTGAGCTTCTTACCAACTGTGGCAAATACACCACCCTCATTTAACATTAGCCTATCCTTTAGATATATGCTTTATTTGTTCCTCAACTTGCTGCTTTTAATTTAGAATTTAAACAGTTTCCTGTATATAATATAATGTGAGCTCCACAGCATTTTAGGAGCACTTCAAACTCATACACTCCTATTTAAAGGAAAAGATTTCTAGACACAAATTCTTTAGGAGGAGGAGTTACCAGCAGAAGTCAATACACGGGAGCTGACACATCTCTACTGTATACTGAAATAGTCTAAAAGAGCACTGAAATGTCATGACTTTTAAAGAAGAGAAATGCCTTTCATAAGTGGATGTGAAAAAGTGTATTCACTGAGAACAAGCATAATAGTGAAGTATGTATGCAAGATACAAATTAAAGATCATCAGCCTTTCTTTAAAATTCCATATATGAGACCATTGACATTATGAAAAGTTGGTAGAAGAAGAAGAAGAAGTTGTTTCCAACAATGCCCAGAACTTAGTGATAACAAACAACTTAATTTCTTTACCTCGACAGGTATCAGCAGAAATATACCAGGGATCACGTTATGAATTTCTGAAATTAAATTAATTTGAGTAAACAAAATAAATCATGGTCATCAAGCAGAGAACGTACGAGTGAATTTCAGAGTATTAAAGACAGCTACACAAATAGCTTGATGTGTCACCTTTATTCTGGATACAGGACGAGGTACAAAGTGTTTCAAGAGACAGAGTGGCCAAGAAATGAAATATGTTTGGCTATAGATTCCACAAGCAAAGTTCAGTATGTGTCAACACAATTATTTAATAACAAAGTACTCTGTAATGGTGGTAGTATTGGCTATTTAAAATGGCATTCTCACCTTGAGGAAACAACTGCTATACAGGCCATAAGCCATTAACATCTCTTATGAGCAATGAAACTGTTAAGACAGCAAATTTACTCGCTGGCCTTGTATTCGCAAGAATTTCACATTTAAGTAGCATAAATATTCAGTTTTAACTAATTAACAGTTGCCCTATCTCACAAGGACAAAAAGTCTACCCCTATGAAGTGAAATACATAAAAAAGTGATAACATGTCTCCAATTATTGTCCAAACTGTTGAATAGATTACACAACATAGAATTGACAATTCAAAATTATGGGGAATTTTTTAATTTCTGAAAGTTGCATTTATCAAACGGAAAATGAAAAGCACATATAAATGTTAGGTACCTGTCGATATGGAGAAAGTAAAAGGATTTAGGGAAGGTGATAGAAAATTATAAAGAGGCACTATCAAGCTGTGAATGGGAAATGTGTTCCCCTATGAAAGAGGGAATGCTGTTTAACATAAGATCACCCTGGAGTGGGCGCGCCGATTTTCATAACACAAGCGAGTCTGTGGAGTGCTTTGTACATGTCTAAAAAATTCCTGTTTTTATATTACCATGATTAGAATGTGTAAGATAAACTGTTGTAACTTGCTGATCTTTCAAAGTGCTGCCGCGCAGTTGCACACGTCCTCTACATGCGGCGCTGCCTGCCAGCCATGCATCAGCAGCGTCACCTAAGCGGCCAGCCAGCCAGCGGCCGCTAGACTCGGACTCAGTTATGATTTGACTGTTAAAGTGTACACATGTCTTACTCTGTTTACACTATCTGTGACTTTCATGTACTGTGTCTTCCTTGAAATATATTTGTTCAACTTGAAGTTATAACAATTAGCGACGAGGTAGTGATTTTTCTTTTCCACCGTTGACCCACATGTTTCTATGGCTACTTTAGAGCAACTATTGCAGGGTCTCATAGAACAGCAAACGCTTCTCACAAATGCGATTCGTGATTTTGTCGCAGCATCAGATGCGGGGCATCTCTTGTTGTTGTCTCTACCTCCTTTTCCTCCTTACGAAGAGACGGCGAAAGACTGGTCTGATTATGAAAAACGTCTTCGACAGCACTTCTTGGCATTTCATGTCGCAGACAAACAAATATGTAAGTCTCTGTTTCTCTCATGGATTTCACCTCAAATGTATCAGTTGTTGTCGCAATTGGCTCCTTTGAAAGATCCTGCGTCTTTGTCCTTCGCTGAAATGTGCTCACTTCTGTCTATTTTCAAAAGCAAACACATGTGGTAGCCTCTCGTGCTGCCTTTTATCATTGTCAAAAACAACCGAATCAATCCTATCGCGCATGGGCTGCTGAACTTCACGGCCTCAGTAGAAAGTGTCAATTTGTTACTAAAGTTCCCAAAGAATCCCACGCCGATTCCATGGTACGGGATGCTATTATCCGATTGGCACCCGACAAAGAAGTTAGGCAATGTGCCCTTCAGTTGGCAAATCCGACTCTAGATGAAGTCCTATCCATCGCTCAATACTTTGAAATTTCTTGTGCCGCTGGAGCGCAAATAGAGGCATGGGGCGACGTCAGGGAAATACAACCTCTGTGCGATGTTGATGAAGCGTGTGGTGTGTCCCCGTCGGCCGACGTGGCCACAGTATGCTCCCAAGCGCAGCCTCGGCCTAAGCGTCAACAAACCTCTAAGAAACTGCAACAAAACCCACGGCAATTCCCTTCATGTCCGCGGTGTTTTACGAAACATTCACGAGAAGATTGTCCACAACTTTGGGCTGTGTGTCACAAATGCAAAAAAAAGGGTCATGTGTCATCCGTTTGCAAATCCGACCACATAGATGATGTTCATGAACATGACGCTGATTCTGATTCTGTGTTGTCTGTCAATTGTACTTCTTCCCTTCCAGGGAAGTTATTCCTCATTTGGTCGAGATGTTCGCATGCAGGTGGATACTGGTTCTGCTGCCACTACCATCAATTCTCACACGTATCTTCAGTCGGGTTCTCCAATCCTGTCACCTGTCACTAGGCAATTATGGACATACAATAAACAGTAGATTTCTCTCTTGGGACAATTTGATGCTGAGGTATCTTACAAATCTGTCGTTCGCACTGTTCCAATATTTGTGGTCGACCATAGTGACGCAGAGAATCTTTTTGGTTTCGATGCCTCTCACGTTTTTGGCTTCTCCATAGATGACTCTGTCAATATCGTCTCTGATGCTATTCCTTATGCTCAATTGGATCCCTTGCCAACGACATTTTCGTCCCTTTTTTCTCCCGGGTTAGGCTGCGCAAACGACTTTGAAGCTCAAATCACGCTCAAAACCACTGCTCGGCCTAAGTTTTTTCGGGCTCGGACCATTCCTGTGGCCTTTCGTGATCAGGTCAAACGGGAGCTGGATCGTCTCACTGCTTCAGGGGTCTTGCTTCCTGTCACTTCCAGTGAGTGGTCCTCTCCTGTCGTTGTCATTGCTAAACCAAATGGTGATATTCGTCTCTGTGGCAATTTCAAAGCCACTGTAAATGCTCAATGCTTTATCGACACTTACCCTATGCCTTGACCTGAAGAGTTGTTCACTAAACTTCCTGGGGGCCAGAATTTTTCTAAACTTGACCTGTCAGAAGCTTATCATGAACTTCCTCTCGACGCTGCTTCCCAGCAGTTTCTGGGCCTTACCACGCCTTTCAGCCTCTATCAATACCAACGATTGCCATTCAGGGTTGCCAGTGCCCCGCTCTCTTTCAGCGATTCTTGGAACAATTATTGCTCACTGTCCCTGGGTGTATAAATTACCAGGACAACATTGTTGTCACTGGCTCCACCACTGACGAACATCTTCAAAATCTCCACAGACTTTTTCATGTCTTAGAGACTGCCGGTCTTAAGTGTAATCTTCAGAAATCAAACTTTTTTCAGGCATCTATCACGTACTTGGGGTTTCCAACTTTCTCGGGATGGTATTCGTCTGCTTCAGCAAACTGTCGCTGCGATTGATACCCTTCCTCGCCCTACATCTGTTAAGGAACTGCAGGCCTTCTTGGGGAAAATAGCATACTATCACAAGTTTTTACGATCTGCTGCTTCGGTGGCTCAGCCATTGCATCGCCTGTTGCATAAAAACATGCCTTTTCACTGGTCCATGTCACGCGATGCGGCTTTCCAGAAACTGAAGACTATGCTGAAACAGGCCCCGTGCCTGGCTACTTATCGATCTGGCCAACATCTTGTTCTTGCCACGGACGCCTCTCAATACGGGGTCGGTACAGTCCTTGCGCACCGTTTTTCTGATGGTTCTGAACAACCCATTACTTATGCCTCCAAAACGCTCATGAATGCCCAACAAAAGTATTCTCAATTGAAAAAGAAGCTTTGGCCATTATTTATGCTCTTCATAAGTTTGGCGTTTTTCTCTATGGATCCAAATTTCATCTTGTTACGGATCACAAACCACTTGTTTCCTTGTTTCATCCATCAACGTCACTTCCCGACAAGGCTGCACACCGCCTCCAGCGTTGGGCTCTTTACTTGTCTCGTTTCAATTACGAGATTCATTTCCAGCCGACGGCTCAATATGTGAATGCTGATGCACTGTCTTGCCTTCCCATAGGTCCTGATCTCGCATTCAATAGGGACGAACTTTCGTGTTTCCACCTGGATGTTGCCGAGCAGCGGGTTGTGGACGGGTTCCCCATCACCGGGGACTGGCTGGCGGCTGCTACGGGTTCTAACCCTACCCTCTCGCGGGTTTTATGCTGTATTCAGAAGGGTTGGCCAGATAATCCGTCCACTAAGACTTCTGATCTGTTGCGGAACTACTACGCTCTGCGTTACTGCCTCACGGCTAGGGATGGTGTTATCCTCCTTTCCACCGAAAATGCTTCGCCGCGTGTTGTGGTACCTGTGTCTTTGCGTGCTTTGGTCTTGCGCCTCCTTCACCAAGGGCACTGGGGTGTCTCTCGCTAACTTTCCTTTCATTGTCCGTTGCACGTCGCCTACCACAGCGGCAACCACCAATGCTCTAGCTCGCATTTTCTCTTTGGAAGGCCTTCCCTCTACTCTTGTTACTGAAAATGGTCCGCAATTTGCCTCTTCCGATTTTGCGGATTTTTGTGCCCGTCACAGCGTCATGCATGTCACGGCCCCTCCGTTCCATCCACAGTCAAATAGTGAGGCTGAACGACTGGTCCGCACATTTAAGGCTCATATGAGGAAACTCCTGACTTCTTCTGCTGCTGATGATGCGCTTCTACAATTTCTGGCTTCTTACTGTTTCACCCCCACGGGCAACCACATCCCGGCTGAGCTCTTACATGGCCAACAGCCCCGCACGCTACTTTATCTTCTGTGGCCTTCCACTTCATGGCCGCGGGTGCCTTCGCTTGGCCGGTTCACCACCGACGACCTTGTATGGGTACGGGGATATGGCAGGTGGCCAAAATGGAGTCCTGGCCGCATCTTATGACACCGTGGCCAACGCCTGTATGAAATCCAGATGGACACAGGTGTTGCAGTGCGTCATTCAGATCAGCTTCGGCCTCGTGTGCTGGCAATGCCTATTCCGGATGCCGCTGCACCACCTTTGGTTCTACCTGACGCTCGGGATACTGAAATCTCTCATTACTCACAACACAGCCCTCTCACCATTATATCAGTGCCAGCACAAGAACTGACACCGCCAGGAGACATGCCCATGCAGGAACCAGATGACCATCATCTGTCGGAGCAACGCTACTCGCCTCCTTCTCCTACGGACGCGGACACATCGCCCATGTCTCCTGTTATAACAACCGGACTTGCTGCAACGGGCAGATTAGTGCACAGGGCCCCAGCAGATTCGACCCCCACGTCTCCTGTCATCTCAACCCGTTATCATCGGGGACACTTCCGTCCGTATGGGAAGCCTCCTCCTCGAGACTTTAAGGCCAGCCAAACAACACCTATGGACGTTAGCAATCTACAGGCCACCTCCATCAGGACCTGTGCAAAAACTTCAAAGCCGGCCGAAGTGGCCGTGCGGTTAAAGGCGCTGCAGTCTGGAACCGCAAGGCCGCTACGGTCGCAGGTTCGAATCCTGCCTCGGGCATGGATGTTTGTGATGTCCTTAGGTTAGTTAGGTTTATCTAGTTCTAAGTTCTAGGGGACTAATGACCTCAGCAGTTGAGTCCCATAGTGCTCAGAGCCATTTGAACCAAAAACTTCAAAAGGGGGGAAAAGTGTTGTGACTCGCTGATCTTTCAAAGTTACGTGCGTCCTCTACATGTGGCGCTGCCTGCCAGCCATGCAGCAGCAGCGCCACCTAAGCGGCCAGCCAGCCAGCGGCCGCTAGACTCGGACTCAGTTATGATTTGACTGTTAATGTGTACACACGTCTTACTCTGTTTACTTGATCTGTGACTTTCATGTATTGCGTCTTCCTTGAAATATATTTGTTCAACTTGAAGTTATAACATAAGCCACAGTTTAATCGTAGTTTAATTAAACAAAGATTAAATAAACGTATATTATATGAGCTAAATCACTGTTTAATTAAACAATAATAAAATAAATTTTCATTGTATCACTTTGTTGGCATGTCCAAGTGTTACCCCACACTAGTGACCTACATGGAGCATCAACAAGCGCAGTGCAGCTGCATCAGATCCCCGCCAACTGCTTATTCGATTATTAATTATCTCATAGACAACTAATTCACTTTAGTGTAGTGCTGCTAGCTCAGAATCTGCAGCATTTTCTTACAAGGATCTTAAATTTTTTCTCACCTGGCTCGCTGTTTGTATTTTATTACAGCTGCTAGCTTTGATGCATGACAACATAAACTTATCAATGCACTTGCTGAAGCAATAATGAAGGAATAAGTATGGGCTCACAATTGTAAAACAACAATGGAATGGTACAAGACAGTGTTATTTCTGGTTGGCGCACTTTATATGTAGGAGCGTCTGCTCAGAGTTAAGACTACAATGTGGTGTTTTCAAACTGAGAATTTTATGGAGAAATTATTCAGATTAGGTGTACAACTGAACTAATCATTAGCCTAAGCAATCAATATTGTTTGTACAAGCCAAAAAAAAAAAAAAAAAAAAGAAAAAAAAAAAAAATTGAAAAAGCTAACAGTACAGAGCAGGTTGGTTGGTTGGTTGGTTTGGGGAAGGAGACCAGACAGCGAGGTCATCGGTCTCATCGGATTAGGGAAGGATGGGGAAGGAAGTCGGCCGTGCCCTTTGAAAGGAACCATCCCGGCATTTGCCTGGAGTGATTTAGGGAAATCACGGAAAACCTAAATCAGGATGGCCGGACGCAGGATTGAACCGTCGTCCTACCGAATGCGAGTCCAGTGTATAACCACTGCGCCACCTCGCTCGGTCCTACAGAGCAGGCAACAGACTACATCAAAATAAAGGTAAGAATAAATATACACAAATTCATTCCACACTTCAACAAGAATATGCTCCACTATCTAAAGATGCAGTGGACTTAAAACCAGAAAAAATAAAATGATCTGTTTTCATCTCAAATAGTGTAGAAAAAGGTTGCTTTTTTAAGTGAACAGAATATGATCGGAACATGTCACACAACACCACAACCAATAACTCCATCATTTGCCAAAATGTTCCAGATGGCAGGACTGTCCAAGCTTTACCAGCTGGGCATTGGAGGCAAGAGGAAAAGAGGAATACTGGACCATTTGTTATGATGGCATCTGACCACGTCAGCACAAAAAAGAAGAGAATCAAACATAGTAAATTAAAAATACAGAAAACAGCAAATGACAACAAGGATATGTCTCCAACAAATACATCCAAACTTCTACACACAAGCAACTTTTGCAACCAGAGGTGGTCAGCCTTGCATTCAGGCTGCATAGCAACTGGACAAGACATCTGTCAAGACCAACAGCACAACATGAACTGCCAATCTTCTATATCTGATTTTAGACATCTCTTTAGTTTATACTCAAAGAAATATGGTTTGTTCTCTGTGTTACCACTTCATTAAGAATGGTTTAAATCACACACACATGGAAAACCATTTAACAATGAATGTTAATAAAAGCTCTGCTCCATGGGTGGAGAATGATAGGGAAGTGGAAGGAAAAGTGAAGTAGAATGGAAAGTTACTTCATCTCATGGTATGGTTCAAAAGTGGTTTACTAAATTTATTTCTCTGGATATAAGTGTGAGTATCTGGGACGCTGCCAGTGCAAATTTCACAGCTATCATCTTAATTTTTATATAGCTAGCACCCGTCACTGTTGTAGTGACTATACAGTAATGGTGACTGACAGAAGCAACTTTGAAGTGCTTGTTATCATAGCAGTCATCCCTTCCCGATGTGTCATCCCTCCCTGATGTTGAGGGATGGTGGCACACACGTTAAAATATTGCACCAGTATCTTCCACGGCACTACTACCCCTGAAGTACAAGCGTGCTTGGCAAAAACCACAACTGAAGAAATGATGATCTACAATACTGGGATGGGATGATTAAGTGTTTTAACATCCTGTTGCTGATCAGGTCATCAGGGACAGAACACAAGCTCTAATCAGGGGAGGATGGTGAAGTAAAATGGCTGTGTACATTAATAAAACACCATGACGTTTGATTTAAGCAATTTTGAGAAACAATGGAAAACCTTAATGTGAGTGGATGGGCAAGGATTTTTAAAATCACTGCCCAGTGCTAGTCCAGTATGCACACTGTGATAGATAAGTGCCAAGGAAAAAAATTCAGCATAATTTATCCTGTAAACATCTCCTGTTCAAATCTGTAAGGAAGTTTCACTGAAGTTTATTCAGTATTTCCATTAGGAGGGAGGGAAGGAGGGCAGGGGGAGTGGGAGGGGGAGTAGGAGAGGAGAGGGGGAGAGGGGAGAGAGAGGGAGAGGGAGAGGAGAGGGGAGGCGAGGGGTGGCGAGGGGAGAGAAGGGGGGACAGAGAGAGAGAGAGAGAGAGAGAGAGAGAGAGAGAGAGAGAGAGAGAGGGGGGGAGGGGGAGGGGAGGGGGAAGTTGTGTTGTCATACCAGTCACTTTTATCATAAACTCTCTCTTCTGTCCATGTACATCATCATTTACTGCCGTAAGTAGTGCTCCAACATATTTCATTTAGCTTCTTTCATATCATTATCTTTCTGTCTTATTGTATGCATGGCTCACAATGAGGTGATACTAAATGCGATGCGACTTGCCGAAGAACAGGAAATAAGACAGCAAGAACCATGTTTCTGCTTCTGGTTAATTTGCAATCATGAGTTCTTCCTAAAAGGATGTTATTGTGGGATATCATCATTTAAAGCTTAGAAAACTTAAGAAAGTGATGGAACTAGTAGAATGCGCCCATACAATGCTATAAATATGAAACTTAATTCGGCTATGGTTTCTCGTGAGGTCTGTCAACACGAAAAATTATGCGAATTCTTCATAATGAGTCCAGACCATTTCCACTTTTTGAAGCAACCTCCCTATATAGTTTCAGCTACTCTGACAAAATAAGATACTACTTTTTGCTTTACTCTTTCTCGTGTTGGGAAGTTACTCATTACAAGAGGATAAGTTGTGCGTGTGAATTTCATTTAAAGTACCATCATGAAAAGTTTATTCTTTGTATTACCACCTAGAATGGTGCTTTATTCCATGTGGTGCATTTATAAATTATGATTGCAAATTAATAAAGGTGGGGTAGTATTTCCACAACTGTTCAATTTTGCAAAGTAATATACGATTATCTTGGGGGAATTCAGAAGAAGTGTTACTGGATCTAAAGTGAGATCAGTCACTACTGATGGTGTAGCAGTGAGTGGTGAACTCAGTGTAGTCATAGACAATGTGTTTGAAGAAATGGAAGATGCCCATGATGATAAGAAAAATTCCAATGTGTCCTCCTCGGCTTCATCCATCTGCAAATTCAGTAACATGAATACAGCTTTCAGATCTGTTTTACACCTGTCACAAAATTCCCTGAAATCAGAGAGCATAGACTGAAAAAACATTAAGTCAGCACATTAGCTGATGCCTCCCTGTGTCTACGATTTCCAGCTTAGGCTTGTATCGGCAGCACTCGGTAAAGCTACGGACTCTGCATAGCAAGCATGCTACAGCAGGTAGCAGTAGTGTCACACATTTGCCAACCTCACCAAGGACAATCGTCAACATATCTCGTGTTTCTTTCTCAAGAATGGAAAGATGTACTGCTCTCCTTCCACCACTAAAACAATTTCAATACATTACACAGCAATCTATGACCTAAAACCCACCAATGTAAACTGGCCAGCAATTATATTCTTCACTGCAAATTTTTCAAAATATGCCTGGTGATTTACTTATTTGTGACATATCACAATAACTATGGGCAATAATGAAACAAAAACCAGTTCATTATCAAGCTGTAATACCACATTGTCAGAGGCATAAAAATCAACTTTTTTGTTTACTGGAGAGTTTCCTCAAAGTCAAACAAGGAAGCCTGCATATCACAAAACACACTTGCATCACAAAACAGAGGTTTTTAATTCTTTACTTGAAAAGTAAAAGTTTTACTGAAATACTAACAATAAAGGTGGATGTGAAACAACTGTTTTGAGACACATCTGATGACTTGAAATTTCCCTCCCTTTGTATTAAGAAAAGTTCTTGCAGCAACAAGCACTCAAGTGTTGTGCCAGGCAATCCAACAGAGGTGACTCTGTGTCGCAAGATTGTCGGCCCACTGTGAACTAGTTATGTTGGCACTATTATGTTTCTACATGTTCCATCGATGCAGGCTGCTTCTGCGTCTCATCACAAGTCATGTCGCATATTGTGTCATCTCAGTGTGAACCATGCCTTATGTCTGACATTATCCCAAGATCAACGTCAGTTAACACCAATTAGTAGTTCAGCAGGTAGGTTAACAGTTTACTGTGAAACGTCTGCTGCTAAGTTTCTTTTACTAGCGACAATAATTAAGTTCTGTATACATGTTTTCATATATGAGATCTTGATCGTGACAACTTGTGACACATGGGATGGCCCCTAATGCCACCGCTTTGCACATTGCCCATGATTAAAGTATGCACAATATAACTCTTTACTCACCATTAATAGAAAAGCTAAGTTCCCGTCTGTTGACATTTTTTGGTGACTCAATAATAAATTTATTACCCTCTTCTTTCAACGTATCAAGAATGATGCAATATCTGGTATGGTTCAGTGTTGTCAGTGTCAGGGACTGTACAGCTTTGAAGTTAGCATAAATGTGGATGATGGTTAAGAGAGCAAATATCACCCACACAAACCTGTAATAATATGTTACACAACAGTTTATTCAACTCTCTCCCTATATTAAGATAAAGCACTAATTAAATTCAATGTTATAGCCAATGACGAAAGTAGATACATAATCCCCACCCAAAAAAAGTTATCAACGGACTTCTAAATGTAAGTTACACATCTCCCAAGCTATGACCATTGTACAACAACTGTGGCTCATAGTCAGAAGAGAGTAAAAGTTCAGAGTTTCCTGCAGAGACTGTTCTGCTGCAGTGTGAATGACAGTGTGCATTTCAAGGAGAGAGGAAAAGGACACTGCAACTGGAAACATACTCTAAAGTTGAACTACGCTAGACAGTAACATTCTTGTAGGCAAAACTTATTAATTACACGTGGATTCACTGTGAAAATCTGATAGTGAAACAATGAAAGGCCATAGTGACAACGGCTACACAGACATGGGTGAGGCTTACCTGGACAAAAGGACATTGACACTGACCACAGCCAACAATGTGCAGTAAGTCTTTTCATTCAGCTAAAAGAACATCTGGGAGGAAAGAGATTTTGCAACAATGAGTATGTTCACACAACAGTTCTCGAATGGCTCCCTGACCAAGAAACAGTTTCCTATCATCGAGGAAACTGAGTAACTGAATCAGTGGTAGTGTTTCCCCACTGTGACTTCATTGAAAAATAGTGTCAAGTATGTCATGTAACTGTGTCACGTAGATATGTAGTGCAGCATTCAGTAAAAGTTACTTGGCATGCCATAATATCGAGTAATTACTTTTTGAAGGTCCCTTGTATTATTTATTTTCCTACATTAGAGTGCCTCCTACAACAGTGACTGGTCAACATGCCATTTCAGGTCTTATGAATGATAACACATGGTTCCTCCCTAACCTGTACATTTACTTCGCCTGATTTTGGGGTTCAAATGATTTCACTGTATGCTAGGAAATCTTTATTTCACTTTGAATGATTAAATTTTTACATACAATTTTGTAACACTGGCACCTTAAGCATTTTAAGAACGTCAAATCTATAAAAACAGTATGAAACAGGATTAGGTTGCTACTCATCACATATTGGTGCTGAGCGATAGAGAGGAACATTGAAAGAATACTGTTAGATATTATAAGCTAAACACACACACACACACACACACACACACACACACACACACACATATACACACACCCACACCTAATGTCATCACCTTAGCACCTGGAGAAGACAAGGACTCTGTCTGATAGTTGGTATTATCTAACAGTCTCCTTTCAATGTGTCTGTCTTCCACTAAACACCTTCTCTGTCTGGTGAATAGTAATATAATTTCTTTCATATTGTTCTTATTCCATCACAGAGTCTCCACTGTTTAAATGTATCTAATATACAGCTTTTGACTGCAGGAAAAATAGTAGTACCGGTGACTTGTTCATTTCACTGAAACCCAGAAGACAATGACTACAACACTTAACATTATCTTTTAGGTTATTAAAATTACATTCAAAGCTTGTGTTATATTCTGTTAAAGACTATGTTCACATATTAAGGAAACCTTCAATCAGTCACCGTCCGGCTTATCTGGATACTTCCCACCAACACCAACCTATCCGAACTCCGGAGATGGGAACTTGCTCTTCAATATATCCTCTCTTCCCGTTACCCACCAGGCCTCAATCTCCGCTAATTTCAAGTTGCCGCCACTCATACCTCACCTGTCATTCAACATCATCTTTGCCTCTGCACTTCCGCCTCGACTGGCATCTCTGCCCAAACTCTTTGTCTTTAAATATGTCTGCTTGTGTCTGTATATGTGTGGATGGATATGTGTGTGTGTGCGAGTGTATACCCGTCCTTTTTTCCCCCTAAGGTAAGTCTTTCCACTCCCGGGATTGGAATGACTCCTTACCCTCTCCCTTGAAACCCACATACTTTCGTCTTTCCCTCTTTCCTGATGAGGCAACAGTTTGTTGCGAAACCTTGAATTTTGTGTGTATGTTTGTGTGTCTGTCGACCTGCCAGCACTTTCATTTGGTAAGTCACATCATCTTTGTTTTTAGATATATTTTTCCTACGTGGAATGTTTCCCTTTATTTTTATATATATATATATATATATATATATATATATATATATATATATATATACATACGTGGAATGTTTCCCTTTATATATATATATATATATATATATATATATATATATATATATATATATATATATCAAATGGAAATAAGGGAAAGGGGAGGATGGAGGAGTCTATAAATACTGACATGAAACAGGAGCTATTGTTTATTTTCAGTTAGAGCACAAGGGTAACGAAATTACAAAGTAGCAACACCTCAAAATTATTCATTGAAATTATTAAATCCTTGGCAAGCAATTTTATTAATACATGGAAAAATGTAGCTCAAAGTTTCCCAGTAGAAACAAAAATAAACATTGGATTATAAGGAATATTTCAGTGATCCCAACATATTGTGACGGGCAATAATCTCCTCCTGTCAAAGTGCTAGGCCCACTGAAACTGACAGCAGCAACGAATTTTCCCATTATCATTAATAATATTCACACAAAGACACACATAGACATCCTAAAATAAAGGAATGATGGACCACAAAGGAATTATCCAAACTCGATGGAAATCAGTATATGTGATCTACAAGTACAGACAAACAAATGATTATAATTTCCTAAAACTGGATGATTTATTGAAGGGGAAGAGCTTCAAAAATTAAGCAAGTCAATAATGTACTGGTCCACCTCTGTCCCTTATGCAAGCAGTTATTCAGTTTGGCATTGATTGACAAAGTTTTTGGATGTTTCTGATTACAAAAAGAATAGTTTTCTATGTCTATTTGACCGAGTGGTCCTGAATTAGTCTAGTGTGATACATGTTTTATCAGTGTATATTAACAGGGCCAGCAAAACACTGAGAATAACCAGTACTCCAGCAGCGACAGCACTGTCCTGGCCTGCACTGACCACTACTACCGCGCAGAGGTGCTGCTCAGTCACTTCTGGTGTACTGATTATTTTTCGTGTTTTACTGTACCTGTTCATACATAAAAGTTTTCTGGTTATGGTACCGCATCATAACATATAAAACTATTATTCTGTTCATACATATTGATAAAATGAATAACACACTAGATTAATCCGGGACCAGTCCATCGGATGGGCATGTAAAATCACTATTTAAAAATCATTTTGTTTGTGAGGCAGGATGGCTACTCAAACTTAGAAAAAAAAAAAAAAAAAAATTCGCTGAGAATTCCAAGTATGGGGAGCAAGATGGCATTATAAGAAGTCCCTGATAAATTAAGGATGAGCATGGAAAGGGGGGGGGGGGGGGGGGAGGGGAGCAGAGAGGGGGTTTTTTTTCCTCTTGGTTGAGATGTACTGACCATCAGCAGCAGTTTGAACGAAGTTTTTAAAACACTTATAATTTGTATGGAATAACATTCACATAATTAACACACTTTGGAATATTAAGTATTTTAAAATTTGTGATTTATAAAAAACCTACAATTAAATTCCTGTGCTACGTAAAAATGCAGAATCCCCTGAGATTTTGTGAAATTCCTGAAATTCTTTGAGATTTCTAGGTAAAATATAATTCCTGGTTTTCCAAGTATTCCACAAGAATCGTCATCCTGGTAAGAGGAAACAAATAGTTACTTTCTGTCAGTTCTGGGCATTGTACGCGACATGTGATAAGCAGGATTTGTTTGGGATGACTCCAGCTACATGTTGGAAGGAAAAAATTGCAAATATCTGCCAAAATAACAAATAAAATGTGGCTGACAATCTGTGGGAGAGACACCTCGTATATTTCTAGTTCTTCTAAAATGTCAATTTTCTTGCCTTTGTAAATGGTATGTAATACCTGTAAATTATCCTTAATGTTAGAAACAGATTTTCCATGACAATTCATCTGAATGACTATTGCAGATTTATTCAAATCTTTTAGTCTAAAAGTGTCCATGTGTTCACTGGTATCTTACATCAAAGCTTCTGATGGTCCGGTCAAGATAAAAACTAGGACAATTTTCCACACAACATTGTAAATTCCTGTTTTTTCAAGGAACTGGCTGGTTGTTTTGGTACTGAGGATTATGTTATGTTACACATGGTTACAGCTGCAGAAATTTATTTGAAATCCTGTCCTTTGAAAATGATTTGCAACTGGGTTGAGTGTGCCTAGGAAGAGAATGCATACAAATATTTCCTTTTCTGCTGGTGATTGTGAATTTACTGAAGGTTATTATCTATCTTTAATTTTATTATATAGGCAGGTAATTATTTGTGGCTTATAGCCATCACTTTTCGCAAATAAGAGGAATTTTATGCACAAGTTTAGAATGGACTTGAATAAGCCATTTTTTGCTGTTTAGTACCCATCACAACAAAAGTTTGGAATATCAGAGAATTTATAACAATGACTTCTTGTAGTACACCCTTTGAAATTTATAAAATATCATATTAACAAAATAAAGATATTTCCATCTGAAAACAAGAACAGTTTTGGTTAGTTACAAAAAATCATGACAAAACAAAGTGGGCTCTGTCATAAGTGTCAATCTTGACAGCAAAAATAGGGAAAATCTTTATCTTGTGATGATGATTACCAGCTTTTAGTAGTGAGTATGTCCTCCCTGCACACAGATGAGTTCTTACATTCTGTGAGGCATGCACAGGATGAGACCATCAAGTTTATCTTGGGGTATTACATCCTAATCCTCAATGGCAGTTTCAGTGAGGTCTTGAAGATTGTCAGATGGATTTGAATGCTGTGCAATGGCATCTGCAACAGGTTCCATGCATGCTCAATTGCATTCATGTCTGTGGACTGTGCTGGCCAATGCATTCGACTGGTGTTGCATCTTTGAAGATAGCGAGGCACTGCTAGAGTAAGGTGTGGTCTTGCATTGTTATCAACTAGGATGAAGCTGTCACCAACTTCGTGTCTGTAGGACCTTACAATCATTTGTAGGACCTCTTGGAGATATCGTGCACCAATCAAATTGCTGTGGGTTGAAGTTAGTGGGGTCTGTCGTCCCATCATTATCGCCGCCTAGAGCAGTAAACTTTCGCCTTCAAATGGATAGACTTCCTAAACATATCAGAGTTGCTGGTGTCATCTAGCGTTTCTCCAAACCCTAACACATCTAGTGTCCAGTCATAAACCAATCTTGGCCTTTGCACCAAACTTGACATTAATCCAGTTTACAATGACTGAATGTTAATGTGCTAGAGCTCAGATCCTTCAATTGTGTCAGCTCTGTTGGCTCACAAAACTTCTTGTTGGTCTTCTGAAATGAAGACCACTTTGATGCAGTCTTCTATGTATTCTTTGGTCCGAGATATGAATCCTCGTTGCCCGGGATAACTAATTTCCAATATTTCTGACAGCTGATGTTGGGCGCGTGCAAGTGAACAGCTGGAGGAAATGATCCTGAAATGGTGATGTTATAAGAGGACAACCACTGTCAGGTCTATTGTTCTCATTTCCCATCTCTCTGTACTTTCTCCACACCTTAGATACACCACTTTGAGTGACATGTAACCAATCGGCAGCATCTTGCTTTGTACGACCTGCTGAAAGGAAAGCCACTATCCTGGCTCTATCAAAGCGTTGTATGCCTCTACGTGGCATATTACTACAGTACTCAACACAAACTCAATGAAGCCGTTATTGATACTGGACTGCTTGCGGTGTGCCGCTGTGGTAGCAGTATGTTTACATGACTGGGAAATGGCCACAAAGCATGCTAGTAGTGAACACTGTCCAGTATGTGGGCTCTAACAGGGTAATACACCAAGTGCCTAGGTCAATGAGACCTCTAGTATCACAGACTACATTTTATGATAGTATTCAAAACTTGAGTTGAGTAGTGTATTATTTATAATTACATCTCTGGTGGTGGGGTTTCTACGAATTTCAAAAGTACGCTTTTGATTCAACTTTTTTAATTCTAAGATCAAGAAAATTGATAGGCTTGTCTGTCTGATGCTCAGTGGTGAATTTGATATTTGAGTGTAAATTACTCCTTGGATTTGCTAACAATTCTATTTCATCTAGTTTACCACAGAACATGGTTACTGTTGTCAGCACACCTTTTGTAATAAATCAGTTTACCTTTTAAATGGGGATTTTCCCCCGAACAATTACTTTCCAAATGGTTAATGTAAAAGTTAGCTAAAAGACCTGCATGACTGCTTCCCATCGCTACATCATTTGGCTGCATATAGATTTTCATGTTGAATGAGAAACTATTATGTACTGGAATACTAGACTTAATTCTAATATCTCTATGAATTCATATATCTCTGTCTTACAGTCTTTTTTAATTTATTTTACTAAAATGTAGTTAATTATTTCAACAGTGTCAGTGACAAGTATATCGTGTACAGGTTCACGATGACTGGTGTGCAAATCTGGCACTATCTATGTGCACATCAGTGATGTCATTACAATAATAAGTTCTTGGAGATTTCTGATGGAAAAGTTGTGTTCAAATGTGTAAAAGTTGCTATGCATATCTTTAAGCCTCTTAGACATGTAATATGCAAGAATGTTCCTTGAATTAACAATGGGACATATTGGGCAATGAGGTTTATGATTCCTTTGCTGAGATCTTAGTTTAGGTGGTAAGGGCTTCATAACAAAGTTATGTTCGGCATTAGCATCTAATAAAATGTAATTGGAATTCATAATTAGTTTCCTAAGCTGAGCTTGATATTTAGGTGTTCGACCAGTCTTCAGTTTTTTTTTTTTTTTTTTAAATCTTATATTCAAGAAAGAACTGTAAGGTTTTGCTGATGTAATTCACTTCATACATGACTACTGCAGTGTTATCTTTATTCTGCCTTAACGACAAGGGCTTTGTTGTCTGCAAATGTATCATTAATGGAAATGAGTACTTTTGAATCAGTTTCATGACAGATGTGTGTTGATCGTAGATCTCTTCAATAATTTGTTTGCTTTTTGAATTTACAGTATTCTGCTCACTTGGACTTAGTAGAGCTGTGTCACATGCAGTTCTCTGCTGACAATTATTTGGTTATAGGCTTTCATGGTTGACATTTGTGTTACTGCTGATATTTGATTTATTGATCTGCCACAGTCAAAGGCATAATTCACTGCCTAATGTTTTGTCTTCCAGTGCTGGAGACATCATCAGAGGCTTTAATGACTCAGAAAGCTGTTACAGACTCAAACAAGCAACTGTTTATCTATATTGATGCAAAATAAATAAAACAAACAGCACCAACTCTTCCTGAATACAAGCCCCATAGCAAACATCAGTGTCTTCCACAATCTCAAGCAGCAGTCTGATAATGTCACAAACCGACTGATGGATGGATATGTGTAAGTAGTTTCACTTGCTGAGCTTGTTTGAGTCTTACCAGCTTTCTGAGTTGATAAAGCCTCTGGATGATATCTCCAGCACTGGAAGATGAAACGTTAGGTAAAGAATTATGCCCTTAGGCGTGGTCTTATGGCCATACATCAAATATCAGTAATAATTCTTTGATGTTTTTGTCACTGAGTGTAGGTGCAATGTTATGTGTGAGACTTTTATTCAGTAAACTAAGCTCAGCTTCATCAAATCAAATACTGATAAAGTTCACTACTACTGTTTTGTAAAATTCTAATTCTGAGGTGTTAGTGGTGTCAGCAGGATAATGTGTTAATTTTGAGTTATGGGACTGAATTTTCTTTTTTAATTGTTGTGAAGATGATTAGCTGTTCTCCATATAGCGGAGATGCTGTGTCACGATAGGCACAATAAAAAAAAATCACACAATCATAGCTTCATAGCTTTCGGCCATTAATGCCCTGTCAGCAGTAGACATGCGCGCGCGAGCGCCCCCCCCCCCCCCCCCCCCACACACACACGTCTGCAGTCTCAGTGAGCTGAAACTACACTGCGAGCAGCAGCAACAATGCATAATGGGAGTGGTGACTGGGTGGGGGTAAGGACAAGGTTGGGGCAGGGAGGGGGAGGGATAGTATGGTGGGAGTGACGGACAGTGAAGTGTTGCAGTTTAGACGAAGGGCATGAGAGAAGGTGCGGAGGGGGGACGTGGTAAGTAGTGGGAAGGAGAGAAATAAAAAGAAATTAAAAGACTGGGTGTGGCGGTGAAATGACAGCTGTGTAGTGCTGGAATGGGAACAGGGAGGGGGCTTGATGGGCGAGGACAGTGACTAACGAAGGTTGAGGCTAGGAGGGTTACGAGAATGTAGTATGTATTGCAGGGAAAGTTCCCGCCTGCGCAGTTCAGAAAAGCTGGCGTTGGTGGGAAGGATCCATATGGCACAAGCTGTGAAGCAGTCATTGAGATGAGGGGTATCATGTTTGGCAGCGGGTTCAGCAACAGGGTGGTCCACTTGTTTTTTGGCCACAGTTAGTCGGTGGCCATTCATGCAGACAGACAGCTTGTTGGTTGTCATGCCTACATAGAATGCAGCACAGTCGTTGCAGCTTAGCTTGCAAATTACATGACTGGTTTCACAGGTAGCCCCGCCTTTGATGGGATAGGTGATGTTTGTGACCGGACTGGAGTAGGTGGTGGTAGGAGGATGTATGGGACAGGTCTTGCATCTAGTTCTATTACAGGGGTATGAGCCATGAGGTAAGGGATTGGGAGCAGGGGTTGTGTAAGGATGGACGAGTATATTGTGTAGGTTCGGTGGATGGCGAGAAGGATTGGTGAGAAGGATAGTGGGCAGGACACTACTCATTTTAGGGCACGACGAAAGATAATCAAAACCCTGGCGGAGAATGTAATTCAGTTGCTACAGTCCCGGATAGTACTGAGTTACAAGGGAAATGCTTCTCTGCGGCTGGACTGTGGGACTTTGGGAGGTGGTGGGAGATTGGAAAGATAAGGCACAGGAGATTTTTTTTGTACAAGGATGGGAGGATAATTAAGGTCCGTGAAGGCTTCAGTGAGACCCTCAGTATATTTACAGAAGGACTGCTCATCACTGCAGATGCGATGACCATGGGTTGCTAGGCTGTACGGAAGGGACTTCTTGGTACGGAATGGGTGGCAACTGTTCAAGTGGAGGTATTGCTGGTGGTTAGTAGGTTCGATATGGACGGAGGTACTGATGTAGCCATCTCTGAGGTGGAGGTCAACATCTAATACTACTTTCAATTGCAGAAGTTTCTTTTTTTGCCACTGAAACACTATCTGAACAGCAAACTTAATGAAAAAGGGAAAAAATCATCAGCAACAAAACATAAACTTTTTTCGCTGATGGAATGACAGTTGTCAAAACATTTGTGGGGACTACTTGTTGGCAGACACAAAATTTAAGAAAAGTATAAAGGTATCTGTTATTGGAGGGTGGTACTGAGTCTTACTGCAGCAGCAGTACATTCATTTCTTTCACATTCTCCTACTGAGCCAGCAATTTTGCATTCCAATTTGACACTTCTTGCATAGGTACTGGGAATGATTAATCCTAATCAAACTTCCAAAGAGGATTCAATAACATTGCATATAGAAGTCTACAAATCTGATAAGTGTCTCCTGTACCCTTTTCCTTCTACTTAACATGTCATAAAAGCTTCCTCATGCATCCCTTCACCATCATATATGACAGAGCATACTTTATTGTGGGTAGAAACTTGCCAGAAATTTCATAAATTGTTTTCAGTACCACAAATGTACCCAACAAAATCTTCAGAACCAATGCAGAAATGATTTTGGAAAATACCAGTGCTATATCATGTCTGATGGTAGACCTTTGAATAATTTGTCCTGAAAACACAATTCTACAAATTATCTCATGGAAATTTACTTGATAAATGAGTTACAAAGCAGGATACAAATGAAAAGATAATGTCTGGAGCATGTAAATGAAAAAAGTTCAAAGTCATGCAAAACAATTACAGGTTTACACTGTGAGAGGAAATTTGCAAATTGCACTGCCTAAACTTACCAGCCTTCTGGTATTGTTGAAAGTAAAAAGATACCAACAAGACATGCAGTGAGGTTCACAAACCTCTCCTGACTTCCATCTTTGGCTGAGACATCTGCCATATTATCACGTATAGCCTGAAACCACAAAGTAGCCAAATGAAAACCTATTGTTTGACATTACTAAATTTCTCTTTAAAGCTATATTAAAAACAATCAAAACGCATTTTCACATCAGTTTTTATTGTCCTCCTAGATGTACAATTTTTGGACTACCTCTCCCCTCCCCTTCAAAACAATAAATAAAATAAAAAATCCAGTCTTAAAACACACACACACACACTGAGAGAGAGAGAGAGAGAGAGAGAGAGAGAGAGAGAGAGAGAGAGAGAGAGAGATTTTATGAAGAGAATCATTGTAAATCTATCTGTGGCCACTCTGTTACCTGGATGTAGAACTTCAGTGTGCCCACAGACTGCTGTCATGTGAATAATACACCGTATTGTACTTGAGCAAAAAAATTTCCACCAGTCTGTATGAAGTAAAGACTTATTTACTTATTTCTCATTTCAAACCTTATGCAACAGGCTGACATGGGAGTGGAATCAAAAAGTATTTTCATTTTGTATTCTAGTGAAATTTTGTAGCAGCTGTGTAGCAGTTAGGCGAAAAAGAACGTAAAAGCATCTTTGGCTAGCATGCTCAGGCAGTTGGAGTTCGACATCCAGTGTGTGTCATAAATTCAGTGTTAACACATAGGCATTGTACTTTGTTAAATCCATAGAAAACTTAATCCTTGGTGTACATATACAGTAGTATAACTAACTATGAAATGTGCCCAAAATTTTTAGTTGTCGAAATGATAATACACACTTCCACTAATCAGGCACTCATACATGCAAGGAATGGCTGGATTAGCAAGAGTTTAGTAAACTTTATTTTAGAATATGTTCATCCCTTTTTCAGGTTGTAACAATAATTATTTAGCATAATTAATATATTACTTACTTAATTCAACAACAAATATCTTGCCTATTTATCACTGCAACAAGTTTCCTAAACTGGAAAGTTTCATATATTAATTATTTGCAGAGCCTTCTAGATGCATTTATTATACTATTGTGTGTTCTACACATGTTTTTTTTTTTTTTTTTTTTTTTTTTTTTTTTTTTTTTTTTTTTTTAGAAATGCTCGACAGACATGGTGAAGATCATTTTTGTTTTACATGCACATATTCTGCACAATGGTTTTCCATACTTCACACAGTTGTTAATGGTCTTGTTGCCTTTGCAGACACTGATATGGTTCCTCTTTTATTTTCCAGATCCTGCTCTTTTCCTCTGGGCCCTCGAGTTCACTTGTCAGCTGAAGTAGGAAGTACTCCCTTTCCATTTTCTTGTTCATTACATTTTGATTTTGTATGCAATCATATCCTACATACAACCTTTGCAGTACTTTTACAAGCCATCTGATGAACCATGTCCATTCCATTCTCTGTTGCACTGAAGAATGTTATAGTTTTTAAGTTTCCTTCTTTCCTTCATTGTTTACTGCCACTTAACAAGCAGTTGGTGAGCATCATGATGCAGCCCATGTTGCTAGTTTGGTGCAGGATGGTGGTGGTGCACATTTCTGCATAATTTGGCTTCTTTACCTCATCAGAGTTTTCGTGACAGATCCTGTTCACTGTACAAACTAATGAAGTTTTGTTTTATCTGAGCTTCTCAGCAAGTTGAAGAGGTGTGATGAAATTGTCTGGCGTCAAGTTTTTTCCTTGATTTAGAAATAGCTCCATGAGACACAGAATGATGTACTCTCCAAGTGATTGCTTCTCTTTATGTATTTCCTCTTTTCCGAGTTATGGGAAAGCATTACATATATTCTGTGTCATAACACTCTGGCAGCAGTGCACAACAAAGACCATATCTGTCGGGCATGAACTGAGTGAACCTGCACTTTGTTTTGCTTCGTAATAGTTGCTTGTCTATGGTTATATTTTGGCAGGGTGATAGGAATCTATACTATTTTCCATGAACTTTCCCCAAATGACAGATAAAAGAGAGAATTTGCTGACTGGCAGGCAGTCAGCTCGGGTTGATTTTTCATCAAAATGGGGAAATCTGAGAAGCTTCTGAAATTAGTCTCTCAGCATAACATCTTTGATTAAGGTGCACACCCATGAATGCAGCCAAAAATCATCCACAGACTTATGTTTTGTACAAATGATCCATGAGCAATGTAACAGATATCATTTTTTCTGGTTCCTCAAGTGACACGGTCCAATCATTATTTTTTAGTGCTTTTTGAACATTTGATTCTATGTATTTCTTCATGAGACAAAGCACTGCTTCGTCAAAAATAACACCGATGACAGAGTCACCTACTTGTTGGCAAGTGGGACTTCCTCTCTCCTTTAGCACATTCACATCTTTCAGAAGATAAAAAATTGGCAAGCACCCACTCAGTTCGATCCTTCCTGACTGTCTTTGAAGAGACACTCTACTCAGCCAGCTGTGATGGATGGGAGAAGATTGAAGTAGATCTGCATCTGAATCTTTCTCGACTAATTCCCCCTCAATCACAAATTTCTTGATATAGAAATCCATGTTGACAAAACGTGTTTGAAAATGTTTTTCATCGAAAAAAGAATACGACCTGATTGGCACACTATAAACTGTGGCATGCTGGAAAGTGCACATACCAAGATGTACCACTTCACTGTTGGGTTGTTTACATATAACCAGAAGAGAAATGACAATAGTGCCAAACTGACTCCTTCCAACATTCTAGGTATTTCAAATGAATATCAAAGAAAATATAAATGCATTGTAAATCCTAATACATCATCACGAAGAGGAGAAATAAATGACGAAGAGTCTCATGGTTTCATGAAAGTAGTACAAAAAATTGATATGACATTTAAGAAAAATGTATGACAGTGGTCATTTGAGCATCTTCTGTCACACTAGCACTAACACCGAGTGAGGTGGCACAGTGGACTTGCATTCAAAAGGACAGTGGTTCAAATCCATGGCTGGTTATCCTGATTTAAGTATTCTGTGATTTCCCTAAATCATTTCAGGCAAATCCCAAGATGATTCCTTTGAAAGGGCATGCCATCTTCCTTCCTTAATCCAATGGTACCAATGACCCTGCTGTTTGGACTCCTTCCCCACATCAACCAACCAACCAACCAACCAACCAACCAACTAGCGGTAACTGAAAGCGACAAAAGTTAATCTAACTGTAACAGATCCCCAACACAATACTTATTTACTGAATGCAAAACAATAGATACGAGGCACAGAATGCCTCATCAAGCAGATATCTACAGGGTGGTCAAAATTAGTCTGAAAAGTTTTAAGGGAATTCCAGGGTAGGTTGCGCTGAGATATGATTGTTAAAAAATATTAAATACATTATGCCACTCTCAAGTTTATTAGCATTGGAGTTAGCCAATCAGGCAGTTGCACATGCATATTCAAGTGGGCCGCTAGAGATTGTGTAACTCAATGTGTTCTCTGTTTGGTATCCTAAGCTCAAACAAGATAGGGAGCCAAAAATTGGACATAGGATGGTAGTATGGATCCAAACCCAATTAAAAGGCTGAACAGAAATGTACTTGGCATGCTGCCTGAATTTTTTGTGCTTTGACCAGAAGAAGGGATCGGTTGGTAGGACATGTTCTGAGGCATCAAGGGATCACCAATTTCGTACTGGAGGGCAGCGTGGAGGGCGAAAATTGTAGAGGGAGACCAAGAGATGAATACACTAAGCAGATTCAGAAGGATGTACCGTATTTACTCGAATCTAAGCCGCACCTGAAAAATGAGACTCGAAATCACGGAAAAAAAAATTTCCCGAATCTAAGCCGCACCTGAAATTTGAGACTCTAAATTCAAGGGGAGAGAAAAGTTTTAGGCCACACCTCCAAATCGAAACAAAGTTGGTCCATTGTAATATGAGACACAATTTAGGTTGAATGAATGATGATACAGCTACAGTAGTTTGGTTTGAGTCGTAAGCTTAGCAGTTAAGCTTTACCAGGTAGCCATTGCTACGAATCAGGCACTCCGTCCGTATTTATATGGGTACCCTTCCTTTTTCACGTGCTTCGTCTAGTTTGAATTGATTGCTTATTTTTCTTTGATCTGATAAGTGCTGTTCTCATTGTTATAGGTGTTTACGTCACTCTAAGCTGAAAATGCATTATTGTACTGTGTCATGCATTGTTTGTCGCATTCTGATAATGAGTGTTTACGACCTGTCGCCGCTTGCGGCATGGCTTGCTTTTGTGCGCACTACCGCCGCTTCCAATTTAAAAAAAAAAAAAAAGTGGAATCGTCTCATTAGCGAAACAATGGCAAGAGACTGCTATTTGTTGTTACACTGCTGCTTTCTTTGATAATGATCAACAAGAACCAAATAACAGACTGCGTGTGACAGAAGATGTTGTGAAGGAGAGTTTAGCGAAAATTTTTCCCCGTTTGAAAATCTTTGCAGACCCACTTCAGTACATTACATTCTGCACAGAAACTAGAGTCATCTTAGATTTAAAAATCTAGTCAGTTGTCATGCTTCATTCCTGACTGTATCACTATTCGGCGTTAGAATAATACGAATATAAACATGGCATGATATGTTTTTCTTCCGCGTTTGCCGTTGTCTCACTCTAGTTTCGTGGTTTATTAGGCAGACAGGATTTAAATGAGATAGCAGCAAACACGAAAGAGTACGTGGCAAAATGTTTATATTCGTATTATTCTTATGGTGAAGAGAATACTGCATGTGATTCACAATTCATAAAAGTTCCTATTAGCAAACATCTCTTCTCACAGGTAGGAAAAAATTCAGAACGTAGAGTTGGCCATATTGACCTACATCCCAAACAGTCTTGCCAGTCGGATTTTCATAGTACATTGAAAGGCTGCTACAGCCGAAGATGAACAATACGGAATTTGTATTTACTTCGTTGGATAATGTATGAAAATGTAGTGGCCGAAACTCGGGGCGGAGAAAAAAGCTCGTCTTCTACCTTTTTTTTAATTTATTTACTGACACAGAGGTTTTAGCGCCAGTATTTATCTTTGTGCCTGCAAAGCATGCCTATGTAGCGCTACATATATTCGACGGCAGAAGTTGGCTGTGGCGGCACCTACCAACATTTTACAGAACTTCTGTTTACTTTGCACTCGATTCTAAGCCGCAGGCGGTTTTTTGGATTACAAAAACCGGAAAAAAAGTGCGGCTTAGATTCGAGTAAATACGGTAGGCTGGAGTAGGTACTGGGAGATGAAGAAGCTTGCACAGGATAGAGTAGCATGGAGAGCTGCATCAAACCAGTCTCAGGACTGAAGACCACAACAACAACAGTTACCTGACTGGCTAATATCAATGCTAATTAACTCGGAAATGGCACAATGTACTGAATTTTTTCCCTTAATTTTTTTCTTAGCACAATCTATCCTGCAACACCCTTACAAACTTTTCAGACTGTTTCTGACCACCCTGTATATCAACACACAAAGTATTTCAAAATCTGATATTTTAAATTCTTCTGAAGTTTATTTGAAGTCAAGACTGCAATTTTAAACAACACTATAAAACCATGTGAGGTGCACACCTCTAATTCCACTCATTGTTTTTTGTGAAGTATACAGCTACAGGAATTTGAGATATTTAACAGTGAATAGACAAATTTCACACAATGGAAAATCCAGGATGGAATATAACAATATTATGAGAAGGAAAGTTGCTACTCACCATACACCGGAGATTCTGAGTTCTGAGTCACAGATAGGCGTAACAAAAAGACTCGCACAATTATAGCTTTCAGGCACTAAGGCCATCGCCAACAATAGACACAAATATGCATCTCCCCCGCCCCCCCCCCCCCCCCCACGCACACACACTCACACAAACGCAACTCACACACATATGACTGCAGTCTCAGGCAACTGAAACCACACTGTGAGCAGTAGCACCAGTGCATGATGGGAGTGGCAACTAGGTGGGGGTAAGGACGAGGTTGGGGCGGGAAGGGGGAGGGATGATAGTATGGGGGAGGGGGTGGCAGACAGTGAAGTGCTGCAGATTAGACAGACAGCAGGGGAGAGATGGGGAGGAGGGGTAGGGGGAAGTAGTGGAAAAGGAGAAAAATAAAAAGACTGGGTGTTGTGGTGGAATGATGGCTGTGTAGTGCTGGGATGGGAACAGTGAAGGGGCTGGGTGGGTGAGGACAGTGGCTAACGAAGGCCGAGGCCAGGAAGGTTACGGGAACGTAGGATTTACTGCAGGGAAAGTTCCCACATGTGCAATTGAGAAAAGCTGGTGTTGGTGGGAAGCATCCATATGGCACAGGCTGTGAAGCAGTCATTGAAATGAAGGATATCATGTTTGGCAGTGTGTTCAGCAACAGGCTGGTTCACTTGTTTCTTGGCCACATTTTGTCAGTGGCCATTCATGCAGACAGACAGCTTGTTGGTTATCACGCCTACATAGAATGCAGCACAGTGATTACAGCTTAGCTTGTAGATCACATGATTGATTTCACAGGTAGCCCTGCCTATGATGATATAGCTGATGTTAGTGACCGGACTGGAGTAGGTGGTGGTGGGAGGATGTATGGGACAAGTGTTGCATCTAGGTAAATTACAGGGATGTGGGCCATGAGGTATGGGATTGGAAGCAGGTGTTGTGTAAGAATGGACGAGTATACTGCGTAGGTTTGGTGGACAGCAGAATACCACTGTGGGAGCGGTGGGAAGGATAGTGGGCAGGACTAACACTGCAGTGTGGTTCCGGTTGCCTGAGACTGCAGTCGTGTGTGTGTGTGTGTGTGTGTGTGTGTGTGTGTGTGTGTGTGTGTGTGTGTGTGGGTGGGTGGGTGGGTGGGTGGGTGGGAGTCTTTTTCTTGTGCCTATCTGCGACACAGCATCTCTGCTATATGGTGAGTAGCAACTTTCCTTCTCACAATATTACTGACAATGAACAAAAGTATTTTCTAAAGATGGAGAGAATCATTTTTAACAACAATCACTTTTCATATGTGAATAGTTAATAACAGCTTAAGTAATGGTTTCCATAAAACAAAAAACAAACAGCACTGCTGTGCTGTATTCAGCTATCTGACATTCTCTCAATAAATTTGAAACTACTAGCAAATTAAGAAACTGTATCACTTCTGAGACAACTTATGAATATGATAAATAGAGACAAATTTCAATACTAAAAGGTATGCAAAACCAAACACACAAAGAAAAGGGCAACAGTTGATAACAGATATCACAATAGTACAACTATGACTAAATTATGTTTGAGTTTGTAGAATGAAGCCTAGTTTACATGACGACACTAGCTACTGGCCACAGTGCAAGAGTACTACACATTTAGGCAACTCGTTGGTGGAACTAAACACTTTCAGCCTATTCCAACTTTGTTGACACTCGTTGCATGAGACTTGAGGTTAGGTGTGTCAGAGTGCAAACACAGTGAAATATCAAGTGAGGAATGGAGGATAATGTTTGGTTTTTGGTAAACTATGCTTTGCATAGATGTCTGAGATATCAGTAATGTTGGTTACAAAAACAAGCAGTGACATGTTGGTGAACTTGAGACTGCCCCACGTGATCTGAACATAGAAGGGCTGACAATAACTGAGCTACAGGGCAAAATTCATTAAATAAGGAGCACATATACAAATCAATTAAGTAGCAGGAGGCAAGCAAAATATCTAGCTGTGGAACTGCTCGCATCTACAAGATGTGATTTAAGTTGGTCAGTTCTTTTTTGAGGAAAACTGTTGACAGGAGGAAAAGCTACACAAATTTGGAAAGCTGAATTCTTTATTCAATATTCATTTATTTAAAATCCCATAGCAGTGCTACCCATTCACAAATTGTAGTACATATGTTTAAACTTTGAAATACTGCCATGCTTGGACACCATTATCGTCCTAATGTGGCCTGCTTCAAACAACTAATGCTGTTAATTTTAAGAATAATTGGTGTTAATGGAAATGCACCATCACCAACTAAATCTTCTAGCAGGCCAAGAGATCTGGACTGTACTGCAAATAATGTGATTGTAATTTCGGTTCTGGTAACAATGCTTCATGTTTTACAGTATCTTTATTTCTTTTACTGCATTATTAATCCTACTTAGGAGAAATATGAGCTGTGCTACCCGAGCGAGGAGGCGCAGTGGTTCGAAACTGGACTCGCATTTGGGAGGACGACGGTTCAATCCCGCGTCCTGCCATCCTGATTTAGGTTTTCCGTGATTTCCCTAAATCACTCCAGGCAAATGCCGGGATGGTTCCTCTGAAAGGGCACGGCCGACTTCCTTCCTCATCCTTCCCTAATCCGATGAGACCGATGACCACGCTGTCTGGTCTCCTTCCCCAAAACCAACCAACCAACTGTGCTAGTCCCATTGTAATATCATTAAAATACCTTCTAGAGTCTTCCACTACAATTTCTTTCAGCACGGTACTGAGGAACAAAGCTGACGTGTTTTCTTTATCCAGGCATGTAATCAAACAAATTTCTTATTTCTTTCTTTCCTTCAGCAGTGATCCAACACAATGAGTATTAACTCTGCCACAACTCATGCAGCTGCCAAAACTTTCATTTCAGACATAACACAGGCACCCACAAAATGAAGAAACTGGTGTCACAGTGTCTACAGTATATATGAAAACCGATGTCATCATGTAAACTAGGCTTGAGAAGGAGGAGAAAGAAGTTGCTACAAGAAGGGAAATGGGACATCAAATCACTAAGCTCATTTGATAGTGAATTAAACATAAAATCTGGGAGGGGGAAAGAATGCAGAAGAGGACTTACACACAAAAATCAGATACTTACTGTCCACACTTTTCTTTTTTCTTTTTTACATTTGTGAAGCATTGCCTGTGGTGCTTCATATATGTGTCTTTTTGTACATAATAATTGTAAACTCAGGAATTTTTTTCTTGTGTCGGCAAATTAGGGCACTGAAACTAATCAATGATGAGAGCTGAAAATTTGTGAAGGGCCATGTCTTGAAGATGTATGCTTTGTTTCTCTAGAACAGTTGCCTTTACTGCCTCGACCATCTGGACACACTTCCCAATCGACCCAAATTCCCAACTTGTTATACACCAATGCAGCATCCCTGTCCATGTACTCCTTGCTAGCAGTGTGACCTGCATTCCAATGAGAAGAAACAAAATGTGTGCTCTGAAGGTTGAATGTTTGGATGTCAAGCGTATAAAAATATTACATGTGTGTATGTCTGTTCTTTCAAGACATTAAAATAAATAAATAAAAGCCAATTGGTTGTGAAATTAAAACCAAAAGTGAAAATATGATGAAGTTTGGTGCAGCTGTGTTACATTTTGCCTCCAGTATGCCCATCAATCGCATCACATTGCTCTTACCAGTTCTGAGGGTGCAGTGCGCGCGTAAACATAGTTAAAGAGTCTCCTGAGAACCATGTACTGCAGGCCATCATTTAATTTCTTCCTGCTGGAAGGTGCACTGCAGCCAAAATTAATTGACAAATGAGTAATGAGTATGGTGAAACTTTCACGAATGACAGAAAAGTGCTACTTTGAAGTAGAACATAAAGATATTTATGATGTAAGCAGTCCGAGAAGGAGATGAGTATGAACCAATGATCTTGTTCAACGGGTGAATCAAGCGGTTTGAGAAAATTATCTGTTCACAATTTCTCTGTAGAATGATTTGTTTCCAGTAATTTCCAGGTTTGCTCTCTATACCATCATGACAAAGGCACTATAGTACCACAGACACAGTGTCATTTTTAGCCTGAACCACGTATTAACAAGACTCCAAATTAAGTTCCATTCTTACCAAAGATACAGAGGACACAGTTACCAGGCTATTACATGATATCTTTCAACATACCTTGCTGTCTGGTGTATTGAGAGGGAATTACACACAGTAATGAAACAAAAATTCCAACGAACCTGATGTTGTGTAATGGCTGCTCTCGTTGCACCTCCTGCAACACCTACAACTGCTTTCAAGGTTGTGGATACACACAGAACAAGTGTGGACCAATTTCTGAAGAATGGCAAAAGTAGTTCAAGACAAAATGCAACATCATTTAGGACATCAGCTGTTAGCCTCCATTTTTTGCAGTCTGCGTCCAGTGAGGTCCTAGTGAATGAGGATGACAACAACAATCCCAAAGCATAATTAGATAAGCAAAATAGCTTAAATACACTTACAAAATATGTAGAATGGCAACAATAAATAGGCCTATATAATATTTATCGATTAATGCACATTTCTGAATTAATTTTTGAGGCAGCATTTCCGGAAGTAGCCACTTCAACAGCAGAGCTATGGAAAATAGACAGGTAACTACTAGTATTAGAAAGTTGTTCCTGATATTTGAATTTATCAGTTATTCGTAAATGCACTGCACTAATCCACAGTTCCTAGATTACCATCACAGGCATAAAGGGATATACAGAAGGGTACTGCCTGTTGCAAACAAATCATTCAATGAGAAAATAACATATGACACAGTAAATAAAAGCAAAGTAGTATACAATGTCATAGAACATGTAACTGGAAAAGGCAGACAGAAGTATAAGAACATATACATCAAAGATGGGAATAGAGTAACAGAATATCCTCAGCAATTGGCAAGTTTTGTAAGTAACTATTTCACTGGTATTGCAGAAAAGCTACAACAAAATAATGCCAAAATACATGCAGCACCTATAATGAATTATACAACATACACAATAGTGATGTTCCCCACAACAGAGCATGAAGTCGGAACTATAATACTGAAATTAAAAATTAAGAAGTCACAGCAGGCATAGACGATACGCCCAGTCTCTGTTCTGAAGGGGTGCAGAGAGAGCATACAAGCCCCATTAAGAACTAATAAATGAGTCCTTTAGTTCAATGATATGGAAAGGAAAGATTTCTACTCACCATACAGAGGTGGCATTGAGCCACAGACAGGCACAATGAAAAAGAATGCTGGACATATTTCAGCCTTCAGAAATAAAAACACACACGCACACACTCACATGCACACACGCGCACACACACACACACACACACACACACACACACACACACACACACAAGCACACGCATGCAAGTGCGCGCGCCCACACAAGCGCGCACGCGCACATGAGTGCGCGCATGCGCGCCCACACACACACACACACACACACACACACACACACACACCACCACCACCAACAACAACAACAACAACAACTCATACACAGGTGGCTACTGCCCAACTGGAACTGCATCTGCTGGGATGGGTAGTGGAGGTAAGGTTGGTTTGTTTACTTGGGAAGGGGAACCCAAAAAGCAAGGTCATCGGTCCCATCGGATAAAGGAAGGATGCAAAAGAAAGACAGCCATGCCCTTTCAAACAAACAATCCCGGCATTTGCCTAAAGCGATTTAGGGAAATCATGGAAAACCTAAATCAGGATGGCTGGACGCAGGTTCGAACCATCATCCTCCTGAATGCAAGTCCAGTGTGCTCAACCCTGCCAGGAGGTAAGGAAGAGGCCTGGAGGGGGGAGTGTGACAGTATGGATGATGATGCCAGGCCTAACTGTGTGAGTGTGCAGGGATGTGATGGGGACAGGATAGTGGTGCCAAGTGTAGCATCAGGGGGGAGGGAGTGCTATGTGTGGGAGAGCATGGTGGGAGGAAGATGAGAGAGGACAGAAGTGGAGAAGAAGAAAGGATTATGTCAGTGTGTTAGTAGGATAGAAAACATGTGAAGTAACGGAGCAAGGAAGGGAACAGGCAGGTGGAGAACAGTGACTAACAAAGGTTACTGGTGGGAGAGGAAGGGGGGAGGGGGTGGAGCGTTACAGAAATGAAGGATACACTGCAGGGAGAATTCTCACCTGCACAATTCAGGAAATCTGGTGTTGGTGGGGAGAATTCTGATGGATCAGGCTATGAAGCAGTCACTAAAGAGAAACACATCATGTTGTGCTGCATATTCAGCACCTGTGTGGCCCAGTTGTATCTTGGCTACAATTTGGCATGGCCAATCATTCAAGCAGATGGCCTGTTAGTTGTCATGGCTGTTTTCCCAAGTAGTCTGCCTTTTATGAGATAGTAGATGCCAGTGACAGAACTGCTCTAGGTGGTAACAGGAGGATGTATGAGACAGGTCTTGATTCTGTGTTTATTGCAGGGACATGAAACATGAGACAAAGTGCTGGGAGCAGGAGTGAAGTAGGGACAGAACAGAAAATTGCATAAGCTGGGTGGGCAACAAAATACCATTGTTGGAGGGGTAGGGAAGATATTTCTTATTAGAAGATACAATGAGAGGTAGTCAAGAGAGGTAGTCAAAAGTCTGGCAGAGAATGTGATTCAGTTGCACCAATCCTGGGCAGTGCTGAGTCACAGGAGGAGAACTCCTTTGTTGTTGGGCAGTGGTTATGTGACAGATGGTAGGTGACTACTGAGACAGTCCTTCAGTTAAAAGTATTTTTCCAGAGTACCTTAAGCAAGTGGAAGTTGTGACCTTACCAAGAAAGGTAATGTGGAGAGCATAGAAAACTACAAAATTCTCAAAACTAACTGAATCAATCATGACAGACTAAAATGAGTTAAATGAATGAATGCAACCTTTTAATGGAGCACAGTCTGGTTTCAGAAGTGGGAGAAGTACAGTACCAGCCATTACAGAGTTCCCTTTACTGAAAATAACAACATCATAGCCAGTGATACAACACTAGTTCTCCTAACACAGAAAGTAAATGAAACCCTTGGGTTCTATTAATGGTTTGTAGCAGAAAATGTCTTGTGGTGTCATACTACTCCTATGTGAACACAGTTCTTAGTTTTGGTATTCTTTTCCACAGATTGAAGGTACAAAACATGGACTCTATTTTCAAACTGCAGAAATGTCTGTAAGAATAACAAAGAGAAGTAGTAGACAGCCTTATTGTAAAGAACTACTTCAAAAACTGGGTATCCTTACTGCACCAAGTGAGTACATATACCGGCTGTCCATATCTGGACAAACATTAATAGTTCTTTACTTACTCATGGAACAAGAGCCAGTTTGGACTTACATTTACAAGGAAAACACACACACAAAATTCAAAACAATGTTTTTTATCAGGAAATAAAACTGAAGCACTGAGAACCATAAGGGCCTAAAGCACACCAATTTTGATACTGTAACATGTATGCATGCTACTGACATCTGTTGATATTATAGTAAATGATCTTATCTGTGCTGAAAGCCGACATTGTATATACGAACATTCATGAAAGGTTATCTCTCCAATGTATCTGATATTCACTACCCTATGGGCACTTTGTGTCTGTATTTTAGCCTTTTATAGTTCTCAGTGCCCCAATTGTATAATAAATTTCCCAAGGAGGTGACAACAGTTACTGCAGTATACAGGGTGTTACAAAGAGGTACGGCCAAACTTTCAGGAAACATTCCTCACACACAAATAAAGAAAAGATGTTATGTGGACATGTGTACGGAAACGCATAATTTCCATGTTAGAGCTCATTTTAGTTTCTTCCACCTAAGCTCAATGGAGCACGTTATCATGATTTCATACGGGATACTCTACCTGTGCTGCTAGAACATGTGCCTTTACAAGTACGACACAACATGTGGTTCATGCACGATGGAGCTCCTGCACATTTCAGTCGAAGTGTTCGTACGCTTCTCAACAATAGATTCGGTGACCGATGGATTGGTAGAGGCGGACTAATTCCATGGCCTCCACGCTCTCCTGACCTCAACCCTCTTGACTTTCATTTATGGGGGCATTTGAAAGCCCTTGTCTATGCAACACCGGTACCAAATGTAAAGACTCTTCGTGCTCGTATTGTGGACGGCTGTGGTACAATACGCCATTCTCCAGGGCTGCATCAGCGCATCAGGGATTCCATGCGACGGAGGGTGGATGCATGTATCCTCGCTAACGGAGGACATTTTGAACATTTCCTGTAACAAAGTGTTTGAAGTCACACTGGTACGTTCTGTTGCTGTGTGTTTCCATTCCATGATTAATGTGATTTGAAGAGAAGTAATAAAATGAGCTCTAACATGGAAAGTAAGCGTTTCTGGACACATGTCCACGTAACAATTTTCTTTCTTTGTGTGTGAGGAATGTTTCCTGAAAGTTTGGCCATACCTTTTTGTAACAGCCTGTATGAGCTCAAAGAGGTAGCAGAAACATACCTTACAAGTAATGCATACCACACACTTAAAGGTTACTAAGAGGATTCACAGTAGTGTTTAAAAGTGAAATGGCACTACTATAACATCCCGCCACATTAAATACATGATCACTGGCCGGTGTGGCCGAGCGGTTCTAGGCACTTCAGTCTGGAACCACGCGACCGCTACGGTTACAGGTTCAAATCCTGCCTCGGGCATGGATGTGTGTGATGTCCTTAGGTTAGTTAGGTTTAAGTAGTTCTAAGTTCTCGGGGACTGATGACCTCAGATGTTAAGTCCCATAGTGCTCAGAGCCATTTTTTAAATACATGATCAAACTGTAATGTTTTTACAAGAAAATTATGTGCCAAGATCTATACTGCATGCCTGTAATCTCTTGTCATTCTCCTGAGCTCAACAGCTCACTCATCATGAGAGAACACATTTTTCCAGAAAGAGTGAAGGGAGGACATGCAGATTTGCATGAGGCATAGCTGCACGTTAACACGCTTGGGGTCAGTTATCTGATGAGACTCATGGGAAAGCAATGGGCTAACAGCACATTTGTGGTCTTGCACAGTGTGTGCAGTGATGCAATGCCAAACTATGTTTCATAAGTTATTTGGCACAAATTGCGTAATCAAAAGAACACAATAGGAATCAACTGAACGAGGCAGTGCAGTTATTAAGATACTGACCTCTTATTCGGGTGATGGGTTTTGCTATATGCGGCCATCCCACTTTAGGTTTCCTGTGACTGTTCTACATTGTTTCATGGAAATGCCAGGATATTTCCTGCAGCAAGGTGACAGCCAACCACCTGTCCTAACCTCATCTTGTTTCACCAGATATTTGCAATTTCGGTTTCAGAATGTGTAGCTGGAGTCTCCTCAACAAATACTGCTCATCACATCTTTCAAGTTATGCTCAGTGTCAACAGAAGGCATCAGTTTTTTTCCTCCTTACAAACAAAATTATTTTTAAAGCCAAATTTTATGTGCTCATTCAATAGAGCGGTCCCAAATTAGGCAGCTTCTTCTTGTTCCTGAAATGTTTCTGCTTGTGCAGATCACTCATCACAAATTAGTCTAGTGTGACATTTGTTTTATGGATATGTATTAACACATTCAAGATTATGCCCATGTCTCACTCATGCACTGGCATAACCAGTATGTGAGTGAGATTCAGACACTGTCACCAAAGAGTTAACATTATGACAGAATGAGTCATTCATAAGAATAGAATCACTTTCATTGTTATCATCAGAATCACCTGAAAACACTGCCACTTTATGTTTCTTTACAGGTCTAATGATAATGCTGTCACTGAATTTATCCTTAAGAACCATAAAAACATTCATTCATACAGTCATCTGACTCTTCCTTCTCACTAGGAACATATGAACAATCGTTGTCAAAAACCTAAAAAAGTACTTCAGATTCATTCCTTTCCTCCTGTTTTCTGAACAGGGCCACCTCTAACAGCAGGACTAACTTGAAGATGAAAATATTAGTAACTATCTGAAATATCAAAATACAATCAAAATGCTAAATAAGCTAATTTATTTGGAGACAATCAAGTCTGATACATTAGCTACTGGTATAAACAACTAAATAGAGGAATTACTTGAAATATGTCATAATAGATGGCAACTACAGACAAAGTGTAGAACACGCGAAATGAGAGTAAACTCAGAATCTGTCTGCAATGTGTTAAAAGCACAGCACAGCACAGCACAGCACTCCAACAGCAACAGCACCACCCTGACATGCACTGATTGCTACCACCACGCAGCAGTGTTGCTCAGTTGCTGCTAGAGTACAACTTAATCTTTGTTTTTTACTGTCCCTATTAATATATATCGATAAAACAAATATCACTCTAGACTAATTTGGAACAACTCTATCAAACAGGAACATAAAATTTTGTGTTAAAAATAATTTTGTTTGCAAAGGGAAACAGACCAATACTTTCCATCGACACTGGGAGTAGTACGAAAGAAGTGATGAGCAGTATTTATTTGGGCTGATTCCAGCTATACACACAAAACTGCTTATAGTATGCACTGTAGAGCCCCTGTTTACTAGACATCTTTCCATTATTTTGGTCATACTATCACTTCCCAAAATACAGAAAACTTTTTTTAACACCATGCATATGAGTGATAGTAAGAATGGCACAAAAGAGGGAGGAAGTGAGAAGGACATACAAATATAGCACTGAGAGACACTTTAGTGAGACCATGAGGAATGAGGCACAGAAATGGGAAGACAAAGATTTCTGTCACAGGTCAATGAATGCCAAGACAACTGGGCACGCAACAAAGCAGGCTAGGTGGGCATGGAAAAAGATAATAAATAACTAACAAAAGAGAGGAGTGATGTTAACCCTCTATGCAACGTTAGTCCACTTTCCTCTCCTTTATCGAGATTTTCTTGCCAGTAATGTAATCCTCAAACAAAGAAAGGAAGTATTTAGACTGCAATGTGCCTGAATCAATTTGTGCTTGGAATCTGACTGGCTTTAAAATTGGACTAACACTCAATAATAGCACACATTTCTGTGGGAAATGCTAAAAGTCTAGATTGGGGCCAGTGACCTACTTACATATTTCGTGCACCAGTGTTGTCGGAACTCACTGTGAGTTGTGATGGGGACTATGGGGGGCAAGGTAATTCTATAAGAGGTATATCAGCTACTGCTGCATCCACACAGTCAATGAGAGGGTGACAGGAAGATGGTCGTCGGAAGCTAGAGGCTTCGTAATATTCTCACATCAGTAAAGAAGTGAAATCCGCCACGTGGTCAGAAAAAAACTACTGTGTTCTCAGGTCCCACCATGACCACAGCCTCAGAAATCGCAACATGTTCAGATGAAATAGCCAAATATTTGTTACAATGAAGATATAAGTTTCACGGCTGTCCTGTTTGGATGATCAATACAAACAGTGATATGACAGATGACAGGCTGGGTAAACAAAAAAGACAGTGAAGATAAAAATTAATGTAAACAATTCTTTTTTGCTTATTTTATTTCTCCTTGTATTATGAAAATGTAGACAGTTAATAAATGGCATATGTTTAGAATAGGTGTCATATTAATTGGTTACGCAGATACTTTATGTCAATAAAAGTTTGTAATTTCAGTTACACAAGGAGCATCTTAAACAAAAGGGGTGGTTATCTTACATTCAGGGTCATTTTATACTTAGGTAAATACAGTATATTGCTCTGATAAATAAGGAAAATAAAATTTTGCCAAGCTGTCGTCTTAGTTTCTTACATGTCACTCAGCTTCTTATCTTAATACTGAATGCTAGTCTCCATTCTCAATCAAAATTAATATGCTGTAACACATCGTCACAAGGAAAGCAGACAAAGAATATATGTCATACAAAAATTAAACGGAAATGGTGCATGAGGGTCATCTGGAAAGTAAGTTCCATTACAACGTAAAAGTAACATACAAACGGCAGTAACAACGATGTTTATATGCAGTAACAATGATGTTTACAGTCAGTATAAGCAGCTGTCTTCTGCTACTTTTGTCCATATTTCTCTCCACTATTGAAATGTTTATCATAAGAGAGACCAGAATACATAAACCATCACTCCTGAATGTTTTGAGACTGGATTAATAAGAAACAAAAAGGTTAAGATAGTTGTTCCATTGCTTCAGGAGTTCTACGTAATGCCCGTAATGCCCCCCCCCCCCCCCCCCCCCACTTCTCCCCTCCAGTCACCCGTTTGTTTACAATGTAAAGAACACACACAACAACGTGAAATGGTCAGAAAAATCCTTCTTTGGGATGATCAACTCATGTGTCACACAGGTTTGAGAGTCACTTTTGTAACAATCTGTACATGCAGAAACATTTCAGAAAGAAGATGAAGTCAGTTATATTGTCAAATTATTGACCCTACACCCAAATTTCTGTACTTTGTTGTTTTGTGGTTGGTTCACATTGGTAACACAAAGCCTTATCGCCCATTGTGGTTATTTCTAGAGAAAAAATTGTCTGCATTTTGCGTTTAAATCAAGTCACAACAGGTGTTCATGTGTTGCAATTTTTGTTCAAGAGTCGAGGTGTGCAGGATATACTCTGAACTGTGGCCTTACATATCAAACTAGCACTGTGATGTGTAACCCTGCATCTACTTATCTGATAAACAGTTCCACTCACCAAACCATGTAATAGTCTAATGGCTGAAAATAGAAAGTTGCTTGTGGGTTTTTTACTATCTGTTTTGTATGTGAGATGTATATGGGTGGCACCACATATCTTAAAGATGGAATGGCAACTACAGTATTACTGCGAGTTGTGTTATCTTCAAGGACTGTGTGCTTTTTTCCTTGGGTCATCGTCATCATAGACATCGTCCTGGGCTTGAAGTAGCGCAGCTAACCACTAGTAAAAGCACATGCTGTAACAATGTCCGTTTTCAAGAGGTTCATACAAGTAACGTTCCCTGTTGTATAATGTTTTAACATAAGAAGCTATTGTACAATGGAATACAATGTGTGGATTTGGTAACAGAAGGAATACTTTGTATTCATTTAGAGAAAGTTGGAATTTTGTAGAAGTTTATTAGTTCCACACAAGCACAATTGCATAGGTAACAAGAACCATCAGCACTGCACTGGCACGGTTAGAAATAAATTTGAATTTATGTACAGATGTTCAGAATGAAGAGAAGACAATAAATTCCAATCTGAAGAGAGATATATTTAAAGGGAAACACTGCGTTTTGGAGATCGTGACACAACCCAGAATAATTGTGCACTGGAGAGTGATAAAAATTGAAAAAGAAGATTTACTGTAAATCAGAAGTAAGAAGAAATTGAAATTTAATTGAAGATTTATTGAAAATGCTGTTGTTGTCCCCAGCAACCAAGTCAACAGCAGAAAATTTGATGAATTGCAGAAGTGACTACGTGCACTACAGACTAGTGTTTATGAAGAAATAGTCTGCAGTCGAGGTGGTGATGAGCTATTTATGGTGAAAGGCCCTGAAATAAAACCTTGCAGTTGTCCAAGCCATGGGGTGGCAGTCCTATCACCACAAATGAGGGATGTGGACTGATAATCTGCACCACCAAAAAAATGTGTGAATAAATAAATAAATTCAAATACAGAACCTAAATGGAGAAATAATTGGATGGATCTTAAGGATATGAACTCTGGTCTGAAAAGGAAAACACATGTTGTATTTTGGAATGTAAGAACATTCAGAGAGGCAGGAAGATTAAACCAGGAAAAGAGAGATGGAGAACTACCAATTGGGTATACTGGACCTTTGTGAAACTAGGTAACCCGAGTATGGAAAGCTCATACAAAATGTTGGAGTGCTGTTGTATGTATGACAGACGGGTGAAGATGCATTGCCCAGGGGTAGTGTGGGGCTCTTACAATCTAAGAACTGCAAAAGGAGCTTACTGGAGTGGAGTGGAAACCAGTCTCAGAAAGGATAATAATCATGTGCTTTAAAACAAATGTGTAAAATATCACTGAAATTCAATGTTATTCAACAGCTGAAGTGGATGAAGGAGAGTTAAAAGATGCATTTTATACAGAGCTAAATGGAGTCCTTGGACAAACTAATTGGAGATATAAAAATTTTAATGTGGTGCTTGAATGCAACAATTGACTCAGAAAATGAAGGGTTTGAACATGGCATTGGAAACAAAAATGTAAATGGTGAACTGCTGTGTACTGAGCATGAATTAATCACTGGAGGTACACTGTTTCCATATCGTAACTGCCCTAAGACAACATGGGTCTCACCACGTAATGTTAATACAAATCAAATAGATCACATAGCCACAAACCATTTCAACACACACTGTTCCATGTGGAAATAGAAAGGGAGCAGACACTGGAAGTGACCACCACCTAGTTTTGATAGAGTTTTGATTGAAAAAGAGCAAATAAAACCAAGCTCATTCATAGGAGCGAAAAAGAAAACAAAAGGAAACACACACAGAAAGGTTAAAAACCAGTGCATCAATGAAAGATTTGCTGTTGAACTACAAAACAGATTTCAGGTTCTCCCTGGAGAAAAAAAAAAAAACTTTGCACAAGAAGGAACTGAAATAGGCTGGCAAACACTTATAGGCAGTTATCTACACGCTGGAGAGAACAGCTTAGGATTTAAGATACATCGAAGGAAAGAATGGATTTCTGATGACATGTGGAATCACAGTAACAGCACAAAAGAACTAAAACTAAAACTAGGAAGAAGGTGCGTAAAAGGAAATGGATAGATAATCAGGCACAGTTAGCAAACAAGGCAGCAAGATGGGGGCGGGGGCAAATTATAAAAGAGCTCCACAAAAATCACTGAATGGCTGTCAATGAAAAACTTTAAACAGGAAGGACCAGCTAAGAGGAAGGAAGGCGTGGTGATTAGGACTCAACAGGCACAGCTACAGAGATGGGAAGAGCATTTCAAGGAGATGTTAAATTTTGAAGACAATTTTCGAGCAACAGGTGAGAGATGTTTCCACAACAGATGAAATTAGGATTACTTTGAGACACGTAAAAATGCAATGGCTCCAGATGTACAAAACATAGCAACAGAGTTCTCAAAAGCCAATCTTGCAATTACAGCAAAAATCCACCACCCCCTGTTGCTGTTGAAGCATATTTGGCTCTAAGAGAAACCTACAATGAAGTGGAAAAATGGACTGGGGGTAAAGCGCCCACAAAAAGGGAAATTTGACAGTTCATAAAAACTGGTGTGGGACCCTGTATTACATTGGTGTTAGTGTCCTGCAAGGACCTCACCAGAATTCTTTTAATCATATTTAAAGATTCACTCGAAAATCAAGTGCAAAAAGAACAAGCTGTTTTATGACACAACACAGTTGTTTTGATCTTATTAATACTCTAAGGATCATCTTACAGAAAAGTAAAGAATTCCAAGCAACCATGAACCTGGCACTGATTGATTTCAAGAAGGCCATAAATTTTGTAAAATCATACAGGTGTTGCAGAAGTATGGTATACCACAGAAGATTCTGAACATCATCAAAGATCTGTATGATGGCTACAGATGTCGTGTGCTCTGAAATGGAAATCTCACAGATCCAATAGAGGCAATAACTGGAGTCCAGCAGGGTTTTATTTTGTCACCAATGCTTTTTCTACTTGTCCTTGACTCAGTAATGAAAAGATTGGCTGCAGATGGCAGAAGAGGAATCCAATGGTGGATCCATGAATGAATGGAGGATCTGGATTTTGCAGACAACATACAGTATTTACTCGAATCTAAGCTGCACTTTTTTTTCCGGTTTTTGTAATCCAAAAAACCACCTGCGGCTTAGAATCGAGTGCAAAGTAAGCGGAAGTTCTGAAATATGTTGGTAGGTGCCACCACAAATAACTTCTAACGTCGAATATATGTAGCGCTACACAGGCATGCTTTGCAGCCACAAAGATAAATACTGGCGCTAAAACCTCTGCGTCAATAAATAAATTAAAAAAAAAAAAGGTGGAAGACTAGCTTTTTTCTCCGCCCAGAATTTCGACCACTGCATTTTCATACATTATCCAACGAAGTAAATACAAATTCCGTATTGTTCATCTTCCAATGTAGCAGCTTTTCAATGTACTATGGAAATCCGACTGGCAAGACTGTTTGGGATGTTTGTCAGTATGACCAACTCTACGTTCTGAATTTTTTCCTACCTGTGAGAAGAGATGTTTGCTAATAGGAACTTTTATGAATTGTGAATCACATGCAGTAGTCTCTTCACCATAAGAACAATACGAGTATACACATTTTGCCATGTATTCTTTCGTGTTTGATGCTATCTCATTTAGATCCTGTCCACCTAATAAACTACGAAATTAGAGTGAGACAACAGCAATCGTGGAAGAATACACATATCATGTCATGTTTACATTCGTATTATTCTTATGCCTAATAGTGATACAGTCAGAAATGAAGCACGGAAATTGACTAGATTTTTAAATCTAAGATGACTCTAATTTCTGTGCGGAAAGTAATGCACTAAAGAGGCGTCTGCAAAGATTTTCAAACAGAGAAAATTTTTCGCTAAAATCTCGTTCAGAACATCTATAATACGCAGTTTATTATTTGGTTCTTGTTGATCATTATCAAAGAAAGAAGCAGTGTAAATAACAACAAATAGCAGTCTCTTGCCATTGTTTCGCTAATGAGACAATTCCTCTCTTTTTGTTTTTTTCTACTTGTAAGCGGCGGCAGTGCGCACAAAAGCAAGCCATGCCGCGAGCGGCAACAGGTCGTAAACACTCATTATCAGAATGCGACAAACAATGCATGACACAGTACAGTAATGCATTTTCAGCTTAGAGTGACGTAAACACCTATAACAAAGAGAATGGCACTTATCAGATCAAAGAAAAATAAGCAATCAATTCAAACCAGACGAAGCACGTGAAAAACGAAGGGTACCCGTATAAATACAGATGGAGCGCCTGACACATAGCAATGGCTACCTGGTAAAGCTTAACTGCTAAGCTTACGACTCGAACCAAACTACTGTAGCTGTATCGTCATTCATTCGACCTAAATTGTGTCTCATATTACAATGGACCATCTTTGTTTCGATTTGGAGGTGTGGCCTAAAACTTTTCTCTCCCCTTGAATTTCGAGTCTCAAATTTCAGGTGTGGCTTAGATTCATGAAAATTTTTTTTCCTTGATTTTGAGTCTCATTTTTCAGGTGCGGCTTAGATTCAAGAGCGGCTTAGATTCGAGCAAATACGGTAGTTTTGTTAGCTCAAAGGCCGACAGATATGGAAATTAAATTAAACTCACCAAAAAATGAAGCAGAGATTGCTGCCTCAAGATAAATGTACATAAAACAAAGGAAATGAGAGTAAATTCTGGGAACATGGAAGTGTGTCTCTTCATATGGGGGCAGCTGGCAGAGGCTGTCAATGCATTCTTCTATCTGTGTAGTGTGGTGACAGATGATGATGGAGCTGGAGAAGATGTGGTGAACAGCATAAAGAAGGCAAATGCTGCCATCATATAATCATATCCAATGTGGAAAACAGAAAAATCACATGCAAAACAAAAATTGATATTTTAAGGTGCCCTATAAGCAGTGAAAGTCGGAAAGTAGACAAGAAAGTAACATCATCACAGTTACAGAGCTTTATAAATATGTATCTCCATCATGAATATCTAGTGGCCTGAAAAAATAATCACGAGCTATGGAGGAAAGCAAACCAGATAAATAACAAAGACCACATATGGGAAAGTGAAAATGCCTGATGCACACACCGAGAAAGCCAGACGAAGCAGTTACAAAGATACTGCCATGGAATCTCCAGGGAAAAAGGATAAGACACAAGCCTAGTTCTACATGGAAGAGGATGAGGGAAGGAGAAGCAAGGTGAGTTGAAAGACCTGGGCAAAGACTGAGATGGATGGTGAGTACTCCTGGATGCCCTATGCCCCCTTAGGGGCCGAAGGAGTTAAGCCAAGTAAGTCACAGGCAGAACTGCATCAGTGTCAAGGTATGTCAGGTCCCACATGGGCACTGTCATAAGTAAATTTGAGTTAAGGTGTGTACATTTGGAGCAAGAGTAGGCAATAAATCCCAATGTGAATACACATATATTTAACAGGGAAATATATAGCATACACTTTTCTCTTCTTCAAAGAGCTCTGGACAATGTCCAGAGCACTTGATTAAGAGATGTTGCTCTACTGCAATTTGTGACACAACATAGGCACACTACCACTGCACATCCACCACTTAACACTGCCTGCCTACAACCGACTGGTTGAATGCACAGCTGTTGTTTACAGTTGTTAGTTCAAGCTGCCACCATAGTTACTGCACTGACATTGCTTATATGCCTTGAATAAAATCAGTCATGGAACTTTTCGGACAGATGGCATCTGTCCTCATCACTAAAATTTACACTAGTGATGACCGACTGTTGAAAGCTCTTTCTTTTTTTAAATCATTATAATAATAGAAGAATAATTCAGAAATAAACAGTTTGAGGTGCAGAAAGAAGTAAAGATAACTAGCAGTCAGATAAGGACAGCAAGGAGGAAGAGGAAATTGTCCCATCAAATCTCCCTGCCACGCATAGTCGTACTGGCTACATATTTGTTTTGTAAAATAACAATAACTTCCACTCTCCCGACTGTCATTCTGTTTCAGTTTATGTGTTGCAGTACCTTGTCCTCTGTGATGACAGAGCTTAAGATGTCATAACATTCAGCTCTGTATTAGTTCAAGAAGCCCCTTACAATGTGATGTAATTTCATTTTTTTATTCTTCTGTTGATACTATCAATAACCTGTGAGCACATACTTTATTATGATTGAATCTGGTAATCACAATTTCATGTATAATTGTCCATGAAACATTTACAAACTGAAATACAAGTGTTAACATCATGAAACATTCATTCTCTTTTGCTATGTTCACCCTTCCCTTAATTTCCGAGTCATCTTCCACGGACTCTCACATCACAGTTTATTGAAAACATTCTCACCTCCCGCACTGAACATCTGGATCCAGCTTTCTTTCCCATAAAATCTGCACATTTGATGATGACTATCTGTTGCTGTTGTTATATTTTACATGTGGAATAAATAAATAACTGCCCATGTATTTCAGTTTTGGTGCAGTTTCCTTTATTCAACTTAACACTAAAACCTGTCTTCACTAATAAGCAATTGCCAAGAAAATGCAGCTAGCATGTATTCACAGCCAAAAACAACAAACCTATCATGACATATTAGTATAACAGACGACTGCAACGTAGCCAAGATTTAACAACAGAACTTGCTTCTGGAATGCAAAAAAATGGTTCAAATGGCTCTAAGCACTATGGGACTTAACATATGAGGTCATCAGTCCCCTAGACTTAGAACTACTTAAACCTAACCAACCTAAAGACATCACACATATCCATGCCCGAGGCAGGATTTGAACCTGTGACCGTAGCAGCAGCGTGGTTCTGGACTGAAGCACCTAGAACTGCTTGGCCACAGCAGCCAGCTCTGGAAATGCACATCACAGTTAATTTTACTATGACTAAGAAAGCTTACCCCTTCCACCATGCGAAACATATACTTCCAACCATACCAGTGCCATCTTTAAAAATCCAGGTTATGGCAGCTGCCAGTGGTGTTGCATCAGCACTACCAACCCCAATACCAGCCATGATGGCACGTGCTGCCAAAGTACCCGTCAGCGTGCTGCAGAAGGCCTAGCACCAAAGAAAACAAAACTGTCAGAAGAACTTTGTCAGAGAACTCTGAATATTTTAAGAGTTTCAGTCATTCATTACAGTTGCTACTATTCTTAGTTTTTGAAATCAAGATATGTCAAAGTGTTCCATGCTATGAATTCCTTTCTTAAAATTACACGATAACTGGCTGTATTGCAAGCTTTCAATCATTTCCAAATTTACATAAAAAACACCCCTTTCTGGGTACCCAGACAATATGTCACTTTCATTTTCATGAAATATTTTGACAACTGCCCTTGTCTTTTCTCTCTTTTTTTTAATCTAATGCTTCTGCTGCTGTTTGATACCTGGATTCAACACAGACAATAATGCAAAAACTAAGTGCCAACTTTTATACATACATTTAATTACAAATTTTACAAAAAATAAAGGTAACTACTCATCTATAGTGAATCAATGTATGGAGCACAGAAACACCTTACAGATAATAGCATTCACAATAGCTTTTGAGAAATAGCTCTTTTTCTATCCAAAGAGCACACACACAGCCAAGCAGACACCCAAATGAATTCTTTCATGGCCATGGGAGGACTAATTATTGACTGATTATTGAAAGCAGTTGTCTGAACTGATGCAAGTGGGGAGGGGATAAGGAAGGAAACAAAGAGGGGGTAGCAGGAAAGAGACACGTCTTTGGCCAGATGTCTGTGTGGTTGTGCAATACGGAAAAAGTACAGAAGGTATAGCGAAAAGCGATGTAGGAAGGAAAAACACACAAACATTACAACTATGGTACCATCCAAGAAGTCCAACATTATCTCAAGCACCTCCTCAAGGCCTTAGGTCCATCCGAAAACCTGACATCTGAATGCATCTACCTCCTCAAACCAGGAATTCCCCCACACTCCCACTCACACCTACTTACCAAACTCTACAAAGCCAACCCCACAGGCCTCTCTACCAGTTGTGCCCAATTGTGGTTGGGTACAATGCTCACACAGAGTGAACCTCTGCCTTTGTTAACCAAAACCTTCAAACAATTGTCCATACCCCACCATCCTACATTCAAGACACTGCTCACTTCCTTCACCGCCTCTCCACATTTCCTGTCCCATTACCAACAAGACTCATTGTTAGTAAATTTGGACACAACATTCTTGTACACTTTGTGGCCATGGAACACTACCTTTCCAATCACTCTTCTGATACCAAACTCACCACCTTTTCCCTCATCCTCCTAACCAACCACATACTGATCCAAAACTATTTCACTTTTGAAAGACAAATCTACAAACAAATCCATGGTACTGCCATGGGTACTCTCATGGTGCTATCCTATGCCAGCTTGTTTATGGGCCATCTGGAGGAATCTTTTCTACACAGTTAACACCTAAAACCACTTATCTGGTTCAGATTCACTGATGACAGTTTCATGATCTGGACTCACATCAAGGACATACTTTGCTCCTCCCTCCATAACCTAATCACGTATTCCCAAATCCACTTCACCTGATCCTTCTCAACACAACAAGCTACCTGCCTTGATATCGATCACCACCTCTCACTTGGCTCAACAAACGTGTACATCCATCCATATCATGTCCATCAACCTCCAACAGTGCCTCCATTCTCACAGCTCTCAACCGTTCCATGTTAAAATATCTTCCTTGCAGCCTTGCCATCCATGGATACTGCATCTGCAGTGGTAAGCAGGAGTTGAAATATAATGGTTACCTTACCAGAGCCTTTACTGACATACAATACACTACCAAGCTCATTCGCAAACTAATCTTCCATGCTATCTGCTCCTCTGACACCTAAAAATTTGTTAACCAGCCACCGTACAACTCTGGTCACCCAATATCACCCTGGCCTTTTAGATATCAACCACATCCTACACCAGGGCTTCAACTACTTCTTTTCATGCCCCAGCATGAAGGCTATCTTACCTAAAATACTACCCACAAATAGTGCTCCACTGCCAACCTAACCTACAGAATATCCTGGCCCATCCCTATTACAATCCTACTCCCAATCCTGCACCGCCATGGGACAGTCCCTTATAGTCGGCCAAGGTGCAAGTCCTGTCCCATACATCCACAAACTACCTCCTACCACAGTCCAGTCACAGGTGTTTTCTACCTAATAAAAGGCAAGACCATTTTGAAATCAGCCATGTTATATATTAGCCATGCTGCAATTACTATACAGCATTCAACGTGCGCATGACAAATAACCAACAGTCAATTTACACGAATGGCCAAAGCCAAACTGTGGCAAGCCACAAACGTGACCATCCGGTGTTTGTAACTGCTTCTCACAACACAGATGACTTCAACAGTGGTTACACTATGCACATCATTTAGATACTCAAAGGCCCCTGGCCATAACTCTGCTAACCTTTTCCCACTCCCTCACCTTACCTTTTCCCAACTGCTTTCAATAATCAAGTATCCATGACTAGTCTCACTGTGGCTACAGGAGCGTATGTTTGGATGTCTGAGTGGTTGTGTGTGTATGTGTGTACTTTGGTCAGAAAAAGAGCTCTTGCTCAAACGCAAGTGTGAATGCTGTTTTCTGTTATGTGTTCCTGTGCTCCATGCATTGATCAGCTACAGATGAGTGGTTCCCTTTCCTTTATTTTATGTATTGCTCCACCCATGAATTTTCATAACTGTTATATAATTACCGAGTTTGATAGCAATTCTGTCCTCAGAATGAATCATCTCCGTGCAGTGATGTAAGCATAGATTTAAACCTTTCTGTAAGATTGAAACTGTGTGCTGGTTCAGGTCTTGAACTAGGAACCTTCGTCGTTCATGGGCTATTGCTTACCTGACTCATCTATCCATGCATGACTCACAGCCCACCCTCTCAAGTTCACTTCCACTGGTAACTCACTCATATCTTCCATACTTCCCAGAAGTACTCCTGCATAATGGTTACTTCCTGGTACACAACAAAGCTGTTGTTTATATTTTATGTACAATACTTTGCCAACCAACCCACTCATCTTCTTCAGATGCTGTTTTGCTGTTAAGTGTGCTCACTCACTGGACTCCAACTCGACTATGAACTACTTTTGGCCCCGTGTCACTGTTTATAGCCAAGTGACTACCAATGCCACCTACATGATAGGGTTCTCTTTTGTTATTCATAGCCTTTACTGATATTCCTTGAAACACACATTCCCTTAGTGTTTGCACGCTAGGAAGAAAACCTTGACATCTTGCACAAAAAGCCAAGCCACAGTGCACACAGCCCAACAGTAATTAATCTCACTGGCAAACATTTGGACAAGGATTTAAGGGGGTTAAATTTTGCACCTAATGCAAAAATGCTACCAACAGGAGATTATATTAGCTCTGTTGAGCATGTTGCAGCTTTACTACCACCAGAAGCAGTAGAAGAGGTGTGCCCTGAAACTTGTAGAGCCCTTAACCAAGGCACCAATGATAAGATCCAACATATCCAAGAAAGAACGAGTACCACTGTAAAATCTGTGAGAGGACAAGGCAACTAATTCTGCTGCTGACAAGGGCAACACCATGGTCCTAATGTCACATCTGGACTACAATACAAAGATTTTTGATCTTCTGAATGACACTGTCCCAGAAAGATAAATGCCGATCCTACAAATAACTCAACTAATCAAACAATGGAAAATACAGGATGGAATGTAACAATATTATGAAAAGGAAAATTGCTACTCACTATATAGCGGAGGTAGGCACAACAAAAAGATTGTCACAGATAAAGCTTTCGGCCACTATGTCTTTTGTCAAAAATAAACCACACACACACACACACACACACACACACACACAGACACACACACACACACACACACACACACACACACACACACACACACACCTGCAGTCTCAGGCACCTGAAGCCACACTGCGAGCAGCAGCACCAGTGCATGATGGGAGTAGCGACTGGTTGGGGGTAAGGAGCACTCTGGCATGGGAGGGGGGAGGGATAGTAGGATATGGGTGGCTGTCAGTGCAGTGCTGCTGATGAGCGCAAAGGGATGATGTGGAGAGAGTGTGTAGGGCAGTTATGTACAGTTGGGAAGTTAGACAGAGGGTAGGGGAGAGGTGGGGAGGGTAGCAGAAAAGGAGAGATGTAAAAAGACTGGGTGTGATGGTGGAATGAGGGCTGTGTAGTGCTGGGATGGGAACAGGGAAGGGGCTGGATGGGTGAGGATGATGACTAATGAAGGTTGAGGCCAGGAGGGTTACGGGAACATAGGATATATTGCATGGAAAGTTCTCACCTGCGCAGTTCAGAGAATCTGGTGTTGGTTGGAAGGATCCATATGGCACAGGCTGTGAAGCAGTCACTGAAATGAAGGATGCCATGTTTGGCAGTGTGCTCAGCAACAGGGTGGTCCACTTGTTTCTTGGCCAGTTTGTCGATGACTATTCATGTGGACAGAAAATCTGGTGTTGGAAGGCGCGGAAGCTGAGTGCTCGCCATAGGGTATGGACATGGATACCCACTAGGGGTATATGTGCTCCGGTGTGCATCTGCGCTGCGAGCCTCGCCATGCGAGTGCACCACTCTCTGCATCATGTGTAGTCCACAGCCAATCATGTTTCCCATGGTCATGTATTTAGGTGGCCGAGTGGTGCTACCCCAGCAATCTGGTACTCGCTGCAGTTTGCGTGTGCATCTCGGGCGTACTGCATTCTAGTTCTGTATGCTGAGATACATATTGTCATTGTTTGGAGTGTTCCTGCATTGTTGTTGTCTCGCCGTGTTTATCACCTCAGTTCTTGCTTGCTTGCTTTGTGGTCTGTTCCGGTTGGTCGTAGTGTCTGCTGTGCCCTATTTGTTCATCTGTCCTGTCCGTTCATTGTTAGCGATACCTCCAGCGACTCCCCTACCTGGTGGCTTCTCATCTCCATTCTCTGCTGTGCATTGCTTGCCTGTTGCTCATGGCTATAACGGATAGCTTGTTGGTTGTCATGCCCACATAGAATGCAGCACTGTGGTTGCAGCTTAGCTTGTAGATGACATGTTTGGTTTCACAGGTAGCCCTGCCTTTCATGGGATAGGTGATGTTTCATTACTGGACTGGAGCAGGTGGTGATGGGAGGATGTATGGGACAGGTCTTGCATCTAGGTCTATTACAGGGGTATGACCCATGAGGTAAGGGGCTGGAAGCAGGGGTTGAACAGGGATGGACAAGTATATTGTGTTGGTTGTAGACTGGAAAAATAAGGCACTGGAGACTTGTTTTTGTACAAGGTTGGGAGGATAATTACATGCTGTGAAGGCCTCAGCTAGACCATCGGTATATTTCGAGAGGAGCCAATCATCACTGCAGATGCGATGACCAAGGGTGTCTAGGCTGTATGGAAGGGACTTCTCTGTATGGAAAGGGTGACAGCCATCAAAGTGGAGGTATTGCTAGTGGTTAGTAGATTTGATGTGGACAGAGATACCGATGTAGCCATCTTTCAGGTGGAGGCCAACATCTAGGATCATGGCAGGTTGGGTTGAGTAGGAACAGGTGAAGTAAGTGGGGGAGAAGTTGTTGAGGTTCTGGAGGAATGTGGATAGGTTGTCCTCACTCTCAATCAACATCGCAAAGATATCAATGAATCTGAACCAGGAGAGTGGTTTAGGATTTTGGATGTTTAGGAAGAATTCCTCTAGATGGCCCACAAATAGGTTGGCATAGGATGGTGTCATGTGGGTGTACCATCCTATGCCCACTTATTCATGGGCCATCTAAAGGAATCTCTCCTAAACAGCCAGAAACCTGCAGTGACAAGTGGTCCCACTTGAAATATACCACGGCCTCACTGAAGCCTTCACAGACCATAACCTTGTACAAAAACTAATCTCCCATGCTGACAGACCTATACACCAGCTAGCAAAGTACCTAAAATATCTTCTCTGCAAATATGTGGGGAAGTGCAAGCATCACATCTGCAACCCTGTTTACATTCTACACCACCTCTGTCAACTATGGATACAGATACTCGGACATACTGAAAGAACATACATCATTCCTATATAATATACACTCCTGGAAATTGAAATAAGAACACCGTGAATTCATTGTCCCAGGAAGGGGAAACTTTATTGACACACTCCTGGGGTCAGATACATCACATGATCACACTGACAGAACCACAGGCACATAGACACAGGCAACAGAGCATGCACAATGTCGGCACTAGTACAGTGTATATCCACCTTTCGCAGCAAAGCAGGCTGCTATTCTCCCATGGAGACGATCGTAGAGATGCTGGATGTAGTCCTGTGGAACGGCTTGCCATGCCATTTCCACCTGGCGCCTCAGTTAGACCAGCGTTCGTGCTGGACGTGCAGACCGCGTGAGACGACGCTTCATCCAGTCCCAAACATGCTCAATGGGGGACAGATCCGGAGATCTTGCTGGCCAGCGTAGTTGACTTACACCTTCTAGAGCACGTTGGGTGGCACGGGATACATGCGGACGTGCATTGTCCTGTTGGAACAGCAAGTTCCCTTGCCGGTCTAGGAATGGTAGAACGATGGGTTCGATGACGGTTTGGATGTACCGTGCACTATTCAATGTCCCCTCGATGATCACCAGTGGTGTACGGCCAGTGTAGGAGATCGCTCCCCACACCATGATGCCGGGTGTTGGCCCTGTGTGCCTCGGTCGTATGCAGTCCTGATTGTGGCGCTCACCTGCACGGCCCCAAACACGCATACGACCATCATTGGCACCAAGGCAGAAGCGACTCTCATCGCTGAAGACGACACGTCTCCATTCGTCCCTCCATTCACGCCTGTCGCGACACCACTGGAGGCGGGCTGCACGATGTTGGGGCGTGAGCGGAATACGGCCTAACGGTGTGCGGGACCGTAGCCCATCTTCATGGAGACGGTTGCGAATGGTCCTCACCGATACCCCAGGAGCAACAGTGTCTCTAATTTGCTGGGAAGTGGCGGTGCGGTCCCCTACGGCACAGCGTAGGATCCTACGGTCTTGGCGTGCATCCGTGCGTCGCTGCGGTCCGGTCCCAAGTCGACGGGCACGTGCACCTTCCGCCGACCACTGGCGACAACATCGATGTACTGTGGAGACCTCACGCCCCACGTGTTGAGCAATTCGGCGGTACGTCCACCCGGCCTCCCGCATGCCCACTATACGCCCTCGCTCAAAGTCCGTCAACTGCACATACGGTTCACGTCCACGCTGTCGCGGCATGCTACCAGTGTTAAAGACTGCGATGGAGCTCCGTATGCCACGGCAAACTGGCTGACACTGACGGCGGCGGTGCACAAATGCTGCGCAGCTAGCGCCATTCGACGGCCAACACCGCGGTTGCTGGTGTGTCCGCTGTGCCGTGCGTGTGATCATTGCTTGTACAGCCCTCTCGCAGTGTCCGGAGCAAGTATGGTGGGTCTGACACACCGGTGTCAATGTGTTCTTTTTTCCATTTCCAGGAGTGTATATACGCCAAATGGCTTTACAATATTTCTGTGTGGAATGCAATTAAGCTGCAAGCAAGTGGATTAATGCATAGGGGCGCTGCTTTATAGCATGCAGCATCTGGAGATTTTGATTAGATGGGGGAAATCCAGGTTTGACTTTGGTCCGGCACAAATTTTCATCTGTCACTGTTGAGTTCATTCAATGCCCCATTGCAGCTGAGTACTGATATTTCTTTCGTCATGATTCAGTACAGCTGCTGATCAATCAATGGTGTCTGTTCTTTTGGACATACATGTCAGAAAGAAAAGAGACCATACCTATATAATACCAGGTAAATCTGTTCTATAGCTGATGATACCACCTTAATTTCAACTGGAAATGACAGAGGACTTAAGGGAACAAAGCAAAGCCAACCTAATAATTCCTAGTATCTGGATAAAGACAATGAATTAACTGTAAACCAGAATAAAACTGAAAATTTAATTTTTGGTTTAGGCAATATCAACAATGATTGTGTGTCAGTTAAACATCTGAATGGACCCTTGGATTCCAAATTAAGTTGGAACCTCCATAAAAAGTCTATATGCAATACATTATCAAGATACGTATATCTTTTACATAAATTTAGAGCATGTGTGAGTCAAAACATTATGTTCAACTCCTATTATGCATTTTTTCATAGCTACATAACATACTGCATACTACTTTGGGACAACTCCACTGGGGAAAAAAAAAAAGAGTTTTTAGGTGGCAGAAAAAGGCTCTTAGATGTGTAGCAAGTATTTTCAAAAACAATGTATCTTGAATGCCAAGTTTCAAGAAACTGGGTGCCATGACAATACCATCATTGTGTATCTTTAGTTGCAGTCTATACAAAAGAAAACCAAGACAGATACAAATTAAGGCAACAATTTCATTGTCACAATATATGAAACAAACAAAAGATTGACCAACCCTTTACAAGACTAAGCAAGACTCACAACAGCTGTACATACCTTCGTATAAAATTGTTCAATGCACTGCCACCAAAAGCACTTACTACCTTATTAAAAACCTTCAGAAATCTTCTACAAAACTGGCTGAAAAAGAAGGCTTTTAGTGCAATAGAGGAATTTTTTGATTGTGCAGAAAGAGACCTAAAATTTTAACTTATCACACTGCATGTATGTAAATCCACATGATTTAACTGTTTTTTTACTGTTATTATATGTATCCTATCTATTGCTCAATTTGCACTAACCATAACCATCAATAGCATCAAAACTCTCAAAGATGAAATAAATAAATGAATAAATAAATTATGTGTGTACTCAAAATTAGAGTCATCTGTAAAGTAGCCTAAAAATTTACAAGCTACAGAAATTGTCATCTTACCTGAACTGTATCCCATATCTGGTAGTTGAAGTAGTCACTGCTAACACTATCAGGGTAGCCTTGTGGCAGAAATACTTGGCGTAGGAACTCCAACAGACGGACACGATAAGTGTGAGCATAAGAAACTGATGATTCCACACAAACAATGTCGTCCTGAACTGAGGAAATAAAGAATATTGTTACCACCTGGAATGCTTTGAACAGTACAAGTTTTAACAATATGAATGCAGTATTGAATGTTTCCATGTTTCAAACATATTTCAAGGAGACTGAAGGTCAGATTCAATACGACAGTTTGGTTCACATTGGAAAAAAAATGCAAAGACTGTTTTGACAATGCTGTCATCATGGAAGATTTCTGTCCTGCAGCTATCCAAACAAAAAACAGAGGTGATTGCTGCTGGAAAATATAGGAATGATACAGCTACTAAGCATTTCAGGAGCATAAAATATCCTCAAACCATGGAGTCTGTGCCATTTTATTTTTTATTTTTTTTATTTTTTTAGGCTGAGCTTAATCTGTGTGGGTTGAGGAGAGGGAGGGGATGTATCTTACATTATTTTTTCAAACTGAATTACTTCTTTTCCATTTATACATTCCATGCTATTTGCCTCAAAGATGACCTCATCTGCAAGAAGTAATTGCACAAACCTGGACACACTGTGGTGACAAAAGTCATGGGATAGTTACATGCACATATACAGATGGCGGTAGTATTGCATACAAAAGGTATAAATGGGTAGTACATTGGCGGAGCTGTCATTTGTACTCAGGTGATTCATGTGAAAAGGTTTCCATGAGGTTATGGCTGCACGATAGAAATTAACAGACATTGAACATGGGATGGTAGTTGGAGTGATGCATGTTTGACATTCCATTTCAGAAACTGTTTGGGAAATCAATACTCCAAGATCCTTAGTGTCAAGAGTGTGCTGAGAACACCAAATTTCAGGCATTACCTCTCACCAAGGACAGCGCAGTGGTCAATGGCCTTCACTTAACAACCGAGAGCGGCAGCATTTGCACAGAGTCAACAGTGCTAACAAACAAGTAACACACTGTGAAATAACCACAGAAATCAATGCCCGATGTACAATGAACATATCCATTAGGACAGTGATACAAAATCTGGCATTAATGGGCTATGGCAGCAGACAACCAACGCAAATGCCTTTGCTGACAGCAAGACACTATCGGAAGTGCCTCTCCTGGGATTGTGACCATATCGATTGAACATTACATGACTGGAAAATCATGGCCTGGTCAGATGAGTCCACATTTAAGTTGGTAAGAGGTGATGTTTGGGTCCGAGTGTGGTGCAGACTCCATACAGCAATGACTCGAGTTGTCAACATGGCACTGTGCAAGCAAGTGGTGGCTCCATAATGGTATGGGCTGTGTTGACTTGTAATGGACTGGATCCTCTGGTCCAAATGAACTGATCATCAACTGGAAATGGATATGTTTGGCTACTTGAATACCATTTGCAGCAAACAATGAAATTTTTTTGGATGACAATACGCCATTTGTATGACAATGAGCAATGCGAACAACTGTTCGTGACTGGTCTGAAGAATATTCTGGACAATTGGAGCAAATAATTTGGCCATTAAGGTTGCCTGACAAGAATCCCATCGAATATTTATTGGACATAATTGAGAGGTCAGTTTGTGCACAAAATCCAGAACTGGCAACATTTTCATAATTATGGACAGCTATAAAGGCAGCATGTCCCAATATTTCTGCAGGGGACATCCAACGGCTTGTTGATTCCATGCTATGTGGAATAGCTGCATTACACCGGGCAGAAGAAGGTCCAACACGATATTAGGAGGTATCTCATGACTTTCATCAGTTTGTTTGGTTTACCAGAAATCCACTAACATCTTCTAAAAGCAGAATGGTGTGTTACTGATTACTTAAACAGAGAATATGAATTTCAGTTGTTAATGAAGCACAATGTCTAACACGGAAAACAAAATCAGAAAATAGAAGAAAACATGATACAGTATCAGTGGTCTATGCCTAGTCATATAGTCCAATATTAACCTCAAATGGTTCACTGAACTTCTTTCTCACTGAATTAGCATGATTGACACGGAGTGTCTCAAGTATCCTGTAAAAACCACAGTCCTAGTCTCTAAAAACCACAGACCAAATTATTCGCTTGAATTGTTCAGAATGTTCTTCAGACCAGTCACGAACAGTTGTGGCCTGGTGGCATGGCACACTGACATCCATAAAAATTCCATCATTATTTGCTGCAAATGGTCTTCAAGTAGCCAAACATATCCATTTCCGGTCAATGATCAGTTCATTTGGACCAGAAGACCCGCTCCATTCTGTGTAAACACAGCCCACGCCGTTATGGAGCTAGCAGTAGCTTGCACAGTGCCTTGTTGAAAAATTGGGTCCACGGCTTTGCCTTGTTTCCTACAGAGAAACTGAGTTATTGTCAATAAAATCAACATTACTGTATCAGAAAATTTTCAAGTTATGAGCAAAGGATAGCGAAAATTTAATGTCTCCTCTCAATAAGTATTTGATATTCTGGATACATTTAAGACTGATAACACTGTTAGCAAGATGAATACTGTGATTGCTCACACATGATCAGAAGTCGAATACCTTGACCAATTCCTCATCACATCATGCTACATCTAGGTGTAATCAATGCTAGCTTTTGCTATTATGTCAACAACTGAAGGTGGAGGATGGGGAGAGAAGGGGTGTCGGAGGGGAGGGGGGAGAATGAGAGGAAAGGGAAGGAACTCATGATGTCACCTGCATCGGGACTTTATGTGGCGTTAGCAGTGCTAAATGAAAATGTGTGCCAGATCAGGATTTCAACCTGGGATCTGCTTACTAGGCAGTTGGGTTAAGTACTGTGCCACACAGACACAGTATTTATCACAACTGCGCGAACTATCTCGGTACACCACTCGGCTGACCCACTTTCCCACAGAGCCCCACCTATCTCCAGTACCCATCCGTGTCCTCCATGCTCACTACTTTGAGGTTCCCACAGGAGGTTCAATGTGATGGTGCATACACACTAAAAGTGGTGGATTCACAGCCCATTGAGGTGACTAAGTGTCTGAAAGAACAGGCAGCACTCACTCATATAAACAATTTACTTAGATGCTGTGTCATTGTTGATGCACTTTCAACTTGAGAGTAAATAATAATCACATTAGTAGTATTTACTTTGCTAATGCACTGAATAATATCACAATAGCTGATTCGCAAATTGGGAAAATCAGAAAGATGTATGTAGATGCACATTTACTGACTAACTAGGCAAGTGCTAACCAAGCTAAGTCCATAAAATGGCAGTTTATGTAATAAACCTGACAAATAAAGGATTAAAAAAAAAGTCTCATGTGGGAAGAACTAAATCTGTCATAATCGTTTGCTCTTAATGACAGTGACAAAAATTGTAACTTTTATTGTGGATTGCTACTCAATGTGTGGTTGCGGATATGTTGGGAAGAGCACACAACAGCAAGGTCTTTAGCACCCACGTGAAAACAGTTTGAGATGAGTTCAGAAAAGGACCCCAAATAGGGTATAAAACAACATGGAAACTAAAAGGAACAAACTGTTGAAAACTATGTGTGTACCCACAAGGAAGCACGAAACGAGGTATCTTGCCAATATTAGAACCTTAATGAAACAGGAAGAATGTGGTACAAGGAGTTAAAACTATATATCTGATGAATGTGACAGGCTGACCATAAGAATAAAAAAGGAGGAGCTGGCCACTCTGCAAAAACACTAAAACCTCCAGTCTAAAAGGGTAGGCCAGAGTCCAGACGCACCACAAAACTTTAAAACTTTAATCACACTTGTCTCTGCATCATCTAAAATAGAGGGCAGATCCACGCCGAAATTTGCCTCTGCCCTCGTATCATGGTATAAAATGCACTCTGTTAAAATATGGCGTACAGTGATTTGCACGCCACAAGCGTCACAAAATGGGAGATCCTCTTGCCATAGTTAAGAAGCCACATGTAAGAAGGCAGTGCCCGATGAGAAGTGTAAGGGTCATTTGATTCCACCTGAGCAACTGGCAGGAGGAACGCCACTGCCACATAGCTGACTTCACCAACTGCAGCTTACTGTCCCTCATCACCAGTCATTCTTCACCCCACACCTGCACGAACTTCCTATATAATACAGAAATGACAGCTTGCAAGTGAATAGGAAAATGTGCCACATTCAGTCCTCTGCAGGCCTCCTTGGCAGCCCAATCAGCCTGTTCACTTCCCCGTATCCCTATATTCACTGGCACCCAACAGAATGACACCTGCTTTCCCTGCCTTGGAGCAACTATAGATGGTGACGTATCGGAAAAGTTCTCACCTGGGTACAGATTCTGTAACGACTGTAAGGCACAGAGGGAATCGGGGCACATGCGAAACCCTTTGCCCGACGCATCTGCTCCAGTGCCTTCAGGATCGCACGGAGCTCCTCAGGGAAAATGGTATTCTCATCATAAAGGCAAATCCTGGTGACAGGGTCAGCGAACTCAATAGAGCAGCCAAGGGAATTCCCTTGTTTGGAGTCATCACTGTACACTACGGCAAAGCCGTGATGCATATCTAAAACATTAAAAAACAGAGATTGAAGTGTAAAATGTGATGTACGATCTTTCTTAAAATTGGTAAAGTCTAAAATTAGTCTGGGCTTCTGGGGGAGCCAAGGTGGAAATCCGTTCCAACCACAATGTAAAACATGAAGACTGGCCACACCCATCTCTAAAAGGCAATCCTGTGGGCGAATCCCATACGGCCTTGTTGCCCATTGTCGGTTATGAAAAAGCATTTCCATTGGGGGCCACGCAATGGTATGGTATACAGATGTTATGGTGTGCACAGTGTTTTATATGTCAGGTGCACTGTAAGTAGCTGTTGCCTGATGTGATATGGCAGTTTACCAGCCTCTGCACAGAGGCTTGGAATGGGGCTTGTTTTAAACATCTCAGTGGCCAATCAAATCTCTTAATGGTGCACCACATCCAATGTCTTTAAATAATAGAGTCTAGCAGACTCATACACTGTGCACCCATAATCTAGCCAAGATCACACAAACGCCCTGTAAAACCAGAGCAGACAAGTCCTTTCTGACCCCCCCCCCCCCCCCCCTCCCCTCCTCATGCAATGTGGCTAAGGCATTTTAAAATACTTAAGGGTCTTAAGGGACAGTTTTTTAAGGTTCTTAAGATGTGGCAACCATGTAAGTTTACAGTCAAATATGAGGCCCAGAAACCTCATGTGTCTTTAAAAGTATGGACAGTGTTCCTCTTCCTCAACTTAGGAAAGTTTAAAATGGAACGAGAACGGTTAAAAAGAACACACACAGATTTCTCAGTTGAAAACTTAAAACCACTCTTCTGCACCTATTCATCCAAATGTTGAAGAGTTAGTTGCAACTGACATGTTGTCATTGCAAGGCATGAAGATGAGCAAAACAGAGAGAACTCATCCACAAACAAAGAACACTGGACAGGACTTTTCATTACTGACATAATATTACTAATAGCTATCGCAAAGACAGTCACACTTAAAATGCTACCCTGAGGGACACCATTCTCCTGCTGAAAGTGATCAGACAGGATGTCACCAATTCGGTATCAAAAATACCAAGGTGGGAGAAAGGACCGAATAAAAATGGGAAGACTTCCACGAAAAGCCCATTTGTGAAGCTGTTCGAGGATAAGATGCCTCCAAGTAGTATCAGAGGCCTTCTCAATGTCAAAAAATATACCTATAAGGTGATGCCGGCACAGGAAAGCCTGTTGAATACCCGCCTCCAGGACGGCCATATTATCAAAGATGGAGTGATACCTCCCGAACCAGTGAAAGCAATTAAGGAGTTGCCTGGATTGTAAGATTCAGACAAGGCGGCAGTTGACCATCTGCTCCAAGGTCTTCCCCACACAGCTGGTGAGGGCAACACTATGATAACTACTCGGGCACATATGATCTTAAGGTTTTAAAAGAGAAATTAAAATTGCCTCACACCATGAGACAGGAAAGTGACCTGATGCACAAATGGCAATAAAAAGTGTGAGGAGGTACCTTTGATTCGCCTTGTGAGGTGACACAGCATACTGTAATTGATTTTACTGTGACCAGGGGATATGTCATGAGCAGCAGACAATGCAGAATCCAGCTCCCTCATGGAAAATGGGCAGTTGCAATTTTCATCAGAGGTGGACCGGAAGTCCAAACTGCTGGCAGAAAACCCAAAGAGATTCTGGTCATATGTAAAGCACACCAATGGCAAGACGCAATCAATACCTTCACTGCGCGAAAACAACGGTGAAGTCACTGATGACAGTGTCAGTAAAGCAAAGTTATTAAAAACGATTTTCCAAAACTCCTTCACCAAAGAAGATGAAGTAAATATTCATGAATTCCAATCAAGAACAACTGCCAAGATGAGAAACGTAGAAGTGTATATCCTCGGTGTAGCAAAGCAGCTGACTGTATACCAGTCAGGTTCCTTTCAGAGTATGCTGATGCAATAGCTCCATATTTAGCAATTATATACAACCACTCGCTCACAGAAAGTTCCGTACCTAAAGACTGGAAAATTCCTCAAGTCACACCAATACCCAAAAAAGGGAAATAGGGGTAATCCACTGAATTACAACCCCATATCATTAACGATGATTTCCAGCAGGGTTTTGGAACATATACTGTGTTAAAACATTATGAAGGACCTCGAAGAAAACGATTCATTAACACATAGTCAGCATGGATTCAGAAAATATCATTCTTGCAAAACACAACTACCTCTTTATACTTATGAAGTAAAGAGTGCTATCGACAGGGGATGTCAAACTGATTCCATATTTTTAGATTTCCAGAAGGCTTTTGACACGGTTCCTCACAAGCGTCTTCTAACCAAACTGCGTGCCTATGGAATATCGCCTCAGTTGTCCAACTGGATTCATGATTTCCTGTCAGAAAGGTCACAGTTCATAGTAATAGACAGAAAGTCATCGAGTAAAACAGAAGTAATATCCAGCATTCCCCAAGGAAGTGTTATAGGCCCTCTATTGTTTCTGATCGATATTAACAACATAGGAGACAATCTGAGTAGCCCTATTAGATTGTTTGCAGATGATTCTGTCATTTACTGTCTTGTAAAGTCATCAGATGACCAAAACAAATTGCAAAATATTTACATAACACAACTGTATGGTGCAAAAAGTGGCAACTGACCCTGAATAAAGAAAAGTGTGAAGTTATTCATATGAGTATTAAAAGAAATCCACCAAATTTCAATTATGCGATATGTCACACAAACGTGAAGACTGTAAATTCAACTAAATGCTTAGGGAGATCAATTACAAATAACCTAAATTGGAATGATCAAATGATCACATAGATAATGTTGTGGGTAGAGCAAACCAAAGACTGTGATTCATTGGCAGAACACTTAGAAGGTGCAACAGGTCTACTAAAGAGACTGCTTACACCACACTTTTCTGCCCTATTCTGGAGTATTTCTGTGCAGTGTGGGATCTGCATCAGGTGGGACTGATAGATGACATCGAAAAAGTTCAAAGAAGGGCAGCTTGTTTTGTACTGTAACGAAATAGGGGAGATACTGCCACAGACATGAAACCTGAATTTGAGTGGCAATCATTAAAACAAAGGCTTTTTTGTTGTGACGGGATCTTCTCACAAAATTTCAATCACCAGTTTTCTCCTCCAATTGCGAAAACATTCTATTGACACCCACCTATATAGCAAGAAATGAACATGATAAAATAAGAGAATTCAGGATTCGCACAGAAAAATTTAAGTGCTTGTTTTTCCCACGCGCTGTTCGAGAGTGGAACGGTAGAGAGACAGTTTGAAAGTGGTTCACTGGACCCTCTGACAGACACTTTACTATGAATAGCAGAGCAATAACATAGATGTAGCTGTAGATGCTCCACTCAGCAACTCCTCTATGGTGCTGGAAACCTGGATACTGATTGGCGGTTGCAGTAACTGTGGCAAAATGGGCTGCCATAGTCTGGGAAATGTCTCTTGGCTTGGTTTCGAGAATGTCATTCTTCCATTACATCATCCAAGGAGCACCTCCTTCATCTCCCAGAAATTCTCCTGATGGTCTCCCATACAACGGAACTCCTCGTGGAATAAACAATGATGTTCAGGAACTCTTCTTGCTCTCTTGAATAATCTGGCGACACTTTGCCCTCGACATCCGAAAGGCTGCATGATTCCCTGCAGTTGTCCAACACTTGAACCTACGTAGAGCTGCACGCCTAGTGATGATTGCAGAGTGGCATTCATCACTCCATCAAGGGACAGGTTGCCTTTTCAGTTGTTCAGTGGACTGTGGAATGGGTGCTTCAGCAGCATGGTGGATCATTTTAGTAATATGATCCACCCATACCTCGACATTGGCACAATGTTCAAATTGGAACAACTGGCTATTAAATGTCCAGTCTATTTTACTGAGCATCCATCACAGCGGTTTCCTTTTGCATTCCATCAACGGCAGAAAATGACCCAGTTGCAATGCAGAAATGGATGCTCTGTCCCATATTTAGCAAATATGCACATGATGATGTGATCACACGAGAAGCCTCTCAATTTCTCTACCGCTGGGGCAGGTAGTTGTAGAGCCCCAAAGCACATTGTGTGCATTAAAATCACCATACAGGTTAAAGTGGCGGGGGAGCTGTGTATTAAGGTTGGTTAGGGCATCTTTGTCGAGCACATCATGTGGGAGCAGGTAAAGGGAACACACTGTCGACGATGATGCATGTGCACTGTTATGGCAACTACTTGTAAATTCGTTGTAAGAGGGAGAGGCTAGGAGTGGTTGTCAGTATTGATGAAAATACCTCCACCTCTTCTAGCTGTCTATCCATTCAGATTGTCCTTTTTGTGGAGTACATAGCCTTGTAACACAGGGGTTTAAAACTGATTGAACCTCGTCCCTTTGAGACACAGACACAGTGGTCTACCCTGAGGTAGTTCTTCAACTTTTATTTTTTTTTTTTGGTCATCGGTCTACTGACTGGTTTGATGCGGCCCGCCACGAATTCCTTTCCTGTGCTAACCTCTTCATCTCAGAGTAGCACTTGCAACCTACGTCCTCAATTACTTGCTTGACGTATTCCAATCTCTGTCTTCCTCTACAATTTTTGCCCTCTACAGCTCCCTCTAGTACCATGGAAGTCATTCCCTCATGTCTTAGCAGATGTCTTATCATCATGTCCCTTCTCCTTATCAGTGTTTTCCACATATTCCTTTCCTCTCCAATTCTGCGTAGAACCTCCTAATTCCTTACCTTATCAGTCCACCTAATTTTCAACATTTGTCTATAGCACCACATCTCAAATGCTTCGATTCTCTTCTGTTCCGGTTTTCCCACAGTCCATGTTTCACTACCATACAACGCTGTACTCCAGACGTACATCCTCAGAAATTTCTTCCTCAAATTAAGGCCAGTATTTGATATTAGTAGACTTCTCTTGGTCAGAAATGCATTTTTTGCCATAGCGAGTCTGCTTTTGACGTCGTCCTTGCTCCGTTCGTCATCGGTTATCTTACTGCCTAGGTAGCAGAATTCCTTAACTTCATTGACTTCATGACCATCAATCCTGATGTTAAGTTTCTCGCTGTTCACATTTCTACTACTTCTCATTACCTTCGTCTTTCTCCGATTTACTCTCAAACCATACTGTGTACTCATTAGACTGTTCATTCCGTTCAGCAGATCATTTAATTCTTCTTCACTTTCACTCAGGATAGCAATGTCGTCAGCGAATCGTATCATTGATATCCTTTCACCTTGTATTTTAATTCCACTCCTGAACCTTTCTTTTATTTCCATCATTGCTTCCTCAATGTACAGATTGAAGAGTAGGGGCGAAAGGCTACAGCCTTGTCTTACACCCTTCTTAATATGAGCACTTCGTTCTTGATCGTCCACTCTTATTATTCCCTCTTGGTTGTTGTACATATTGTATATGACCCGTCTCTCCCTATAGCTTACCCCTACTTTTTTCAAAATCTCGAACAGCTTGCACCATTTCACATTGTCAAACATTTTTTCCAGGCCGACAAATCCTATGAAAGTGTCTTGATTTTTCTTTAGCCTTGCTTCCATTATTAGCCGTAATGTCAGAATTGCCTCTCTCGTCCCTTTACTTTTCCTAAAGCCAAACTGATCGTCACCTAGCGCATTCTCAATTTTCTTTTCCATTCTTCTGTATATTATTCTTGTAAGCAGCTTCGATGCATGAGCTGTTAAGCTGATTGTGCGATAATTCTCGCACTTGTCAGCTCTTGCCGTCTTCAGAATTGTGTGGATGATGCTTTTCCGAAAGTCAGATGGTATGTCGCCAGACTCATATATTCTACATACCAACGTGAATAGTCGTTTTGTTGCCACTTCCCCCAATGATTTTAGAAATTCTGATGGAATGTTATCTATCCCATCTGCCTTATTTGACCATAAGTTCTCCGAAGCTCTTTTAAATTCCGATTCTAATACTGGATCCCCTATCTCTTCTAAATCGACTCCTGTTTCTTCTTCTATCACATCAGACAAATCTTCACTCTCATAGAGGCTTTCAATGTATTCTTTCCACCTATCTGTCTTCTCCTGTGCATTTAACAATGGAATTCACGTTGCACTCTTAATGTTACCACCGTTGCTTTTAATGTCACCAAAGGTTGTTTTGACTTTCCTGTATGCTGAGTCTGTCCTTCCGACAATCGTATCTTTTTCGATGTCTTCACATTTTTCCTGCAGCCATTTCATCTTAGCTTCCCTGCACTTCCTATTTATTTCATTCCTCAGTGACTTGTATTTCTGTATTCCTGATTTTCCCGGAACATGTTTGTACTTCCTCCTTTCATCAATCAACTGAAGTATTTTTTCTGTTACCCATGGTTTCTTCGCAGCTACCTTCTTTGTACCTATGTTTTCCTTCACAACTTCTGTGATGGCCCTTTTTAGAGATGTCCATTCCTCTTCAACCGTACTGCCTACTGCGCTATTCCTTATTGCTGTATCTATAGCGTTAGAGAACTTCAAACGTATCTCGTCATTCCTTAGTACTTCCATATCCCACTTCTTTGCGTATTGATTCTTCCTGACTAATGTCTTGAACTTCAGCCTACTCTTCATCACTACTATATTGTGATCTGAGTCTATATCTCCTCCTGGGTATGCCTTACAAACCAGTATCTGATTTCGGAATCTCTGTCTGACCATGATGTAATCTAATTGAAATCTTCTCGTATCTCCCGGCCTTTTCCAAGTATACCTCCTCTTCTTGTGATTCCTGAACAGGGTATTCGCTATTACTAGCTGAAACTTGTTACAGAACTCAATTAGTCTTTCTCCTCTTTCATTCCTTGTCCCAAGCCCATATTCTCCTGTAACCTTTTCTTCTACTTCTTCCCCTACAACTGCATTCCAGTCACCCATGACTATTAGATTTTCGTCCCCCTTTACATACTGCATTACCCTTTCAATATCCTCATACACTTTCTGTATCTGTTCATCTTCAGCTTGCGGCGTCGGCATGTATACCTGAACTATCATTGTCGGTGTTGGTCTGCAGTCGATTCTGATTAGAACAACCCAGTCACTGAACTGTTCACAGTAACACAACCTCTGCCCTACCTTCCTATTCATAACGAATCCTACACCTGTTATACCATTTTCTGCTGCTGTTGATATTACCCGATACTCATCTGACCAGAAATTCTTGTCTTCCTTCCACTTCACTTCACTGACCCCTACTATATCTAGATTGAGCCTTTGCATTTCCCTTTTCAGATTTTCTAGTTTCCCAACCACGTTCAAGCTTCTGACATTCCACGCCCCGACTCGTAGAACTTTATCCTTTCGTAGATTATTCAATCTTTTTCTCACGGTAACCTCCCCCTTGGCAGTCCCCTCCCAGAGATCCGAATGGGGGACTATTCCGGAATCTTTTGCCAGTGGAGAGATCATCATGACACTTCAATTACAGGCCACATGTCCTGTGGATACACGTTACGTGTCTTTAATGCAGTGGTTTCCATTGCCTTCTGCATCCTCATGTCGTTGATCATTGCTGATTCTTCTGCCTTTAGGGGCAATTTCCCACCCCTAGGACAAGAGAGTGCCCTGAACCTCTATCCGCTCCTCCGCCCTCTTTGTCAAGGCCGTTGGCAGAATGAGGCTGACTTCTTATGCCGGAAGCCTTCGGCCGCCAATGCTGATTATTTATCAAATTTTAGGCAGTGGCGGGGATCGAACCCGGGACCGAAGACGTTTTGATTATGAATCAAAGACGCTACCCCTAGACCATGGGTCCATAAGCACCTTGAACCCCTGCAAGTTCTAATGTAGTATGGGAGCCATTTCATTGGTGTTGTTTCAATTTACCTCTATCTTTGCACCGCAGAGGTGAAGCACTTGTAGACTGAGGGGAGTGGAGGGGTTGCCTGGATCTGAGGCATCTAACTCCATGATGTCCTCCTCCAACAGTCAGATATGAAAGAATTATGTCTGACGGCACTCCGGACAGCTTTTGACCCAAACCTCATGATCCTTTATCTGCACCCTGTCCCTCTGAGGGTGAGGGGGAAAGAGGGCACTGAGAGGCACCCTGCTTGTTGTGTGTCTTCTTGACACTCACTGCAGAACTGTTGCTGGTCTTTCCTGTGCAATCTGCTTGGATTACTTTAACTTTACCCACTTTGCCTTGGCATGTACACATGCAAGTACAGCTGCTGCTGCTGGTGGTGGTGGTGGTGGTGGTGGTGGTGGTGGTGGTGGTTGCGGTGGATAGTTGTACACTGGGCGTCATGTGTGTCAACCTTAGGAACAGGTTTCTGCACCATTCATCACCTTATATTATTTTTTTGGCTTCTGCATAGGGGATCCACTTGGATTTTAGTTCCTGAATTTTTAATTCCTCTGCAGAAACAGGGCAGTCTTGACTCCAGACTGGATGGCACCCAGAGCAATTAACACAGACCACTGGAGATGGACAGTCAATCCCTGGTTCATGAGTTGTGTTTCCACATTTCCCACAGGTCATTTCATCCCAAAAACTCAGCACTGTAAGACCAAAATGTAGCACTGCATAGGGTTTGGTACATATGGCCTAACCCTAAATCAGTGGAACCTGCCACGATGTGTTCATGCAGCACTGGAAAACTAAAGGTCAGAATAAAGGTGGTTTCTTCTCAATTTCTCCATTATTCCTGTGCATCATTTGCTCTACATCCACTATCTCCAGTAATGCCCATTCCTATTTAAGTTTGGCTATGTCGACGTCCGAGATCACACCCTTGCTCGAGTCAAGGGAGTTATGCAATTCAACAATACAATATTTTCACCCATTTTTTCGGACTTCCTAAGTAGTTCCATCTGCTTTGACTTGTTAGTCTCAACCAGTAGGGACCCATTCCTCAGCCGCTTTATACACTTCAGGCTACCAGCAAGTCCATCCAAGCCTTTATGGATATACAAGAGCGACACATTTTCAAATGTTAATTATGAAAAAAAATTTTGATTTATGAATTCTTGAGCTTGAATACTATAGTTCAACTGATCCTGATTATCAGGAGGGCTAGCCTCCTTCGTTCTTGGACTGAGTGTGTGTACTCCCAGGTGGTACAGCCTTCCTGCTGGGAGGAGGAGCAGAAGAGTTCAAGGGTTCCATTTTGGTCCCAGGAGCAGCTAGGGAATTAATGGTCCACTCAGACGGAGCCATGTGTGCCTGAGTAAGCCTTATACAAGTGAGGTGCGCCAGGTTCCCCAGAGGTTGCCCATTAGCAACTGTTCTACCTCAACATCCATGCATCTCATCAGCACGCAGCACATCTTGAGATGAGGTGTCTTCCCCCCGCACCCCCCCCCCCCCCTGCCCCCGCAATCCAGATGATCAAGCCAATATCCCTGTTCCCTGTGAGACAAACACTGTCCCATCCTGCACCCCTGCACCACATGATGCTCACTGAAGCATGCCCACAGCTTACAGTGACAGAGGACTGGGAGTGCATACCAGTCTCCAGCTCATGAACCCCAGTTTCGCCAAGCCATTCTCAGAAAATGAAAGCTGAGTCACTGAGGGCATTGTTATCTCAGGTCCAACACTCCCCTCATGGATCTTTTCTAAACCAAATATTTAAAAATATTCTGAATGGTTAAATAATCACCCCTCCCTCTTTCCCCCTTGAACCATGGACCTTGCCATTGGTGGGGTGGCTTGTGCCTGAGCAATACAGATGATACCATAGGTATCAAGAGCTCAAATGTAAAAGCAGGACAAAAGCAAAGATGGGAAAGGTGTAAGAGTATCAGGAGGGTCTATACAAGGGAGATGAACTTTGTAAGCAATACTAAAGAAAAGGAAGAGGACATAGCTGAAGATGAGCTGGGAGATGTGAAACTGAAAAAAGAATTTGACAAAGCACTGAAAGACCAAAGTAGAAACAAGACCCCTGGAGTACAAAAGATTCTGTCAAAACTATTGATAGATTTGGGAGAGCCAGCCATTAGAAAACTATTCCTTCTTGTACACAAGACATACGAGATAGGCAAAATACCCTCAGACTTCAAGAAGAATGTAATAATTTCAAATTTAATAAGTCATAGTTGCAAAATATTAACACAAATTCTTTACAGAAAAATGGAAAAATTGGTAGAGGCTAATCTTGGGAAAGATCAGTTTGGATTCTGGACCTATGTAAGAAAACACAAGGCCATACTGGCCCTACAACTTCTCTTAGAAGACAGGTTAAGAAAAGGCAGGCCTATGTTTATAGCATTTGTAGACTTAGAGAAAGCTTTTAACAAAGCTGACTGGAATACTCTCTTTGAAATTCTGCAGGTAGCAGGGGTAAAAAACAGAGAGCGAAAAGCTATTTACAACATGTGCAGAAACCAGAAGGCAGAGAGGTATGAAAGAAAAGTAATGGTAACGGTAATGAAGAGAGTCACACAGGGTGTAGCCTATCCTATGTGGTATTCAATCTGTACAATTAGCAAGCAGCAAAGGAAACCAAATAAAAATTTGGAGTAGGAATTGAAATTAAGGGAGAAGAAATAAAAACTTTTGAGGTTTGCTGATGATAGTGTAGAGCTCTGCCAACGACAGCAAAGGACTTGGAAGAGAAAAATCACTTTTCCAGAGGACACTGAGTGGTCCTCAGCGATCTGTGGATTGTCTGCTAATATTAAATTTAAGGAACTGAGAAGACTATACTTAACACGAAGGGCCAAAAGAAGGGGAAACTCCACCAATATATGAGATATCGTCAGTCTGGCTCCATAACTACATTGTGGGGGTGGGTCATTATGTAGGAGGAAACAATGGGTGAGCCGGGTATGACCAATGCTTAAAAGGCATAAAACAGTGGACTACTTCCGAGAGGAGTGGAAGGAAGAGTGCCAAACTGCAGTAGATTCCTTGATTGTGCAGAGTTTATTACTATGAGTAGTAGTGCTCCAGATGGTATTCCACTACTGGGCAGAGAGAGATTTGACATAGATCCACATGTCTGCAGCTGGAATCATGAAAGGAAATGGGTCGTAAGTCTCTGCTTCTCTAGCCAAACGGTCAAACAAAAAGGAGGGACCTGTGAATGGCTAGAAGCTCTGCTGTGAACACCCTACATGATCCCGACAATAAATGGCATTCAAAGCCAGCAGGAGATGTGAAAGCGTATCCCACCTTATCTATTGTCTTAGAACCATCAGCGTATGGTGGAACCCTAGAACTCCACAAGGATGACACATACAAGACGCCGAAAACCACAGGAGCAACAGAGACCTTAGGATCCTGGAATAAATTGGTCCTAATCCATGGTCTAGGCACCATGCAAGGGGGGCGGGGTATGGGAGGAGAGACATGGGGTGCAGTCAAGTGAGTGGAGATGGAGATCCCGATAGAGGGAAGTGAGACGCATGTCAACCAGCAATCCCACCTGTGGGTGGGTGTTACGATGGAGACATACCTCATTGGTGAAGAGCACAGGGGACACAGGATGGCCAGGAAATTGGCAAATGGCAATTGCGCAAGAAACAAGGAGTTGGCTCCGTTGGATGTGTAAAATGGGAATCCCCACATCTGTGAGGAGACTATCAACAGGACTAGTGCGAAAGGCACCAATAGTCAGATGCACCCCACAATGATGGACAGGGTCAAGGAGTTTCAAAGTGGAAGGAACTGTTGAGCCATAAGCCTGACTACCATAATCTAGTCTGGACAAGCCCAGAGCATGGTAAAGATGGAGAAGAGTAGAACAGTCTGCACACCAAGATGTGTGGGCCAGGAGACGGAGAGCATTAAGTTATCGCATATGTGTAGTCTTTAGGCAGCGAATGTGGGGCAGCCATGTCAGATTGTTATCAAAAATCAAGCCCAAGAAACAGGACTGTACTACAACATTGAGGAGCTGGTTGCTTAAATAAAGTTCTGGATCGGGGTGTACTGTGGGTTGACGAAAAAAATGCATAACCCGCTTTTTGGAGGGAGAAAACTTGAAGCCATGGGCGGTGGTCTATGCGGAGGCCCATCAGATGGCACCTTGGAGCTGGCACTCAGCAGATGCTACCAACTAGGAGGTGCATCAGATGCAAAAATCGCCAACATACAATGCCGGGGTAACCAGAGGCCCAACAGAGGTCACAAGCCCATTGTTGGCAATGAGGAAGAGTGTGACACTTGGCACAGAATCCCATGAGATACAATTCTGCTGAATCCGAGGGGCGCTGAGTGAAGTGTCAACTCGAACCCGGAAGAGCCAGTGAGATAAAAACTCATGGACAAAAATCAGAAGAAGACCACGGAAGTCCCAGTCATGGAGGGTAACTAAAATGTGATGGTGCCAAGCCATGTCATATGCCTTATATAGGTCAAAGAAGACCGCGACAAGGTGCTGGTGGTGAGTAAAAGCCTGTCGGATGGCTGATTCCAATTAGAGTAAATGTTCAGTTGGAGATAGCCCTGTCCGGAAGCCACACTGATATGGGGAAAAAAGGCCACACGATTCGAGTACCCAACATAATCTGAAGCTGACCACCCATTCGAGCAGTTTACAAAGTACATTCATCAGGCTACTTTGGCGATAGCTATCTAGAGACATTGGGTTTTTCCCAGGCTTAAGGTCGGAGATAACTATACTGTCTCGCCATTGTGACGGAAAAGTGCCCATGGGCAACATGTGGTTGAAGATGCTGTGGAGCATCCAAATGTTGCATCATCTGGCTATGGAAAGAATCCGGGCCTGGGGCTGTGTCTTCTGGGGAACTAAGAGCCTGCACCAATTCCCAATTAGTGAATGGTGCATTACTGGGCTCAATTCGGTGCGACATGAAACAGAGGTGGGTCTGTTCAACTCTGTGTTTCTGCTGGAACAAGGTAGTAGGCTAGGAAGAGGACGATGATGCCATCACAAATTGTGTTGCAAGGTGTTCTGTGAGGACCAATGGATCAGTGCACAGAGCACCTTGGAGGTTCAGGCCCTGGACAGTGGGCTGTTGCTGGCAGCCAAGAAGGCTACGGAGCTTGGACCAAACCTGCAATGAAGAGGCATGCGTCCCCTGGGAGAAAACGCAGTGCTCCTAGCATTCCTTTTTACTCCGCCTAATAAGGTAACAAGCCTTAGCACTGAGATGCTTAAAAGTGAGGAGGTTGGTCTGTGAAGTATGTCGCTTAAATCGCTGCAGGGCCTGTCTGTGGTCCCAGACAGCGACTGTAACATCTGTGGCCCAGTACAGTACCGGTCGATGATGAGGGCGACCTATGGATAGGGGGACAGCAGTGCCAGCAGCATGAAGAATAATGGCAGAGATGCTTTGTATGACTACATCAATAGAACTTGAGAGGGAGGTGTCAACGTGCACAGAAGACGAATATAAAGGCCAATTGGCCATGCAAAATGCCCAACATGGGGGCCTGTCTGCCTGGCAGCAGCAGGGTAATGATAGAATTACTGGGAAATGGTTACTGTCACAAATGTCACCATGGAATGACCAACGTAGGGGAGCCATGAGGGCAAGGGAGGAGATCATGAGATTGATAGCAGAGAAGGCGCCATGAGCGGCACTGAAGTGGGTAGGGGAACCATCATTGAGGAGACACAAATCAAGGTCTGTGATAAGTTGGTCAATTAGGATACCCCTACCCATTGAAGTGACACTCCCCCACACTGGATGTTGGCCACTGAAGTCCCCAAGGAGGAGAAAAGAGGGCGGGAGTTGCTGGATCAAAGTAGAGCGAACCAAAATGCAGACCACACCCCGGGACCAGCACAGTTCCAACAGATTGCCTGATAACCACGAAATGTTGGAGAGTGGTCATCAAGGAAATGTGTTCCTCGAAGAACAAGAGAGAACACAGAATAGGAGGAGACAAGATGTTGCATTTCAGGTAGGTGACGATAGTATCCGTTGCAATTCCACTGGATGATCATGTGGCGAAAGTCCAAGGTAGACATGAAGAAGCCAAGGAGGTCAGGTACCTTGGTTCATAGTAGTCACCGACAAGGATGGGGTGACATCTATAAATAAGATGTCAGACTCAGGTTGCGAGGGAGGAGATGGCACCTCCAGGGGCACTGGGGGGTGCCTTGTCTTGGGATTTGTGCCTCTTCTTCTTCTTCTCTTTCTGAGGTGGAGGAGGGCAAGGCACAGGGGGTGTAAAGGCTTCTGCAAGATCTGGAACCAAAAGAGAGCGCGCGGCCTTGGGATGCACAGATGGTGTGTCTCGTGGCCAAGTGGTGGTAAGAGTCTCCTGGCCTGAGTGATGCCAGGGGTCCCAACAGGGAGCCTGATCATCGGCAGACGCTGAAGAAGGGTGGCACTTCTTCGGCCGGGTAGGGGGAGCGGCTCCATGATGGGAGGTTGTGGGAACTGTAGGGGAGGGGAGGGGAGGGGAGGGGAGGGGAGAGAGGGACGGGTCTGGGTTAAGGATGAGGGAGGAGGAGGAAATGAAGTAACAGAGACAAAAGTTGAAGACAGTGACATTGGACGGAGTCTCACATACTTCTGTTGAGCCTCAGCATAAGACAGGTGATCCAGGGACTAGTATTCTTGCACCTTCTTTTCGGGAATGGCAGTCAACACAACTGACACACACAGATGCTGGAATGCAGGGGCTTCCCTCATGGAGTGGGTGGCCACAGTCACCACACAAAAGGTCCGCATATGCCCAAAATGCAAGCACTGCATAAGTGGTGGTGAGCCTGGCCCTCCTCCCATGGTGTAGCCAGGGAAGGGAAGGATGCCGGGTCATATGAAGCAGTAATCAATGATCCTTCACCATTCAAAGAGATGGCCATTTGACAATGGTCAGATTTTTGCAGCTTGATACGCTTCATGCACCAAGCATCCACTCTGATACAACCCACTCCGATCAGGGCTCTCCCCATGTGCGCCACCTAGCCACAGCAAGAGCCACCTGGCATGGCGGCCATTGCCGGGAGTTCCTGTGCTCCAAGATGACAAGCAACAATTCCTTACCATGCATGGACAGGGAACACCTCAGGTTATCAGTAGGGTGAGCCCTGCGTTGTCAGGGGACTCAGCCATATGGTTTCATAACAGTCCCTCCACATGGACTGGCTATGTGTGCTGGTGACCTAGCAGGGTGGAAGAGGGCTACAGTAGGGAAGGGAGAGGGGGGAGAGGGGGAGAAAGGAGAGAGGAATCCACACCGTAGATGCTAGGGAGGGAGTTCTTCCCTATATGGGTCACACTAAAAACAGGAAATTTTGAAGTGAAGGTCAGACCTCAAGTGGGGACCTAAATGCCAAAAATGATGGAAGAACAGGCAAAAGGAACCAATACAGGAAACCAGGTGGATAGCCACGTCAACAGAAATCAGAACACCAAGAGAAGGAAGGAGGTGGCAACGGGGAAGGAGCGAGGACAGGGATGGAGGGCAGGGAGAAGGAAATGCAGCTACGGAAGGAAAAATCAGCTACAATAGCTCGGCACCCCATCTGTGCCATGCACGAACTCACGAAAGAACCGTGAGCCGCCTGGGGGGGGGGTGGGGGTGGGGGAATTAGGAAATGAGACCTAAAAGTAATGCACGAGTTTTGCTGTTTGGGCAAGAAAATAACTTACTATGGCTGAAGTAGAAAGGATATACAACACAGACTGGCAGTGGCACGAAAAGTGTTTCTGAAGCTGAGGAATTTGTTAACATCTGGTGTTGATTTGTAAGTCTTTTCTGAAGATATTTGTCAGGAGTGTAGCCTTGTACAGAAGTGAAACATGGACAACAAGCAGTTCAGGCAAGAGAATTGAAGCTTTTGAGATGTGGTGTTAGAGAAAAATGCTGAATATTAGGCAGCTATACATGTAACTAATGAGGAGAGACTAATAGAATTTATGTCATAATGTGACCAAAAGAAGGGACCTGCTTGATAGGACACATTCTGAGATATCAAGGAACCATCAATAGCTGTATCAAACTAGTTTTCAAGCTGAAGACCACAATAATGACAATAAATAATTTTCATTGGTATTTCAGTAGCCTAATTTATTTACCTTGTGGGCATTGGTTTATGTCTCTGAGCAGCTGCATCAGTAACAGTCATAATAGATTGTTAAGAATGTCGCTTTTCTTGGCCATCTAGCAAAAAGAGATACTATGATGCTAACACTACCAAATTTGTTTGTATTCATTATCTAAGCAGATGATTTGCAGTTATATGACACATATATAATTACATTTTTATTTGTAAAGGGAAAAAAAATGAGCAGTATATTCTGTATTTTAATATGTGCATAAGCAAAAATTTTCATTCTATTCTCAGTCTTAATTCATTTACAGTTTAGGGTTTTCTATTGGAAATCTTCAAACTACAGAGTTTTGCTTTGAACATACCAACCAATATTCTTGTTCCACTGTTTGTGAAGGTATGTTGTATTTATTTCCTTTTCCTCAAAAAAGCAATTATATTTCTCTTTACAACTGTTTTTATTAAGTAGGCCTACATACTGGGATGGTTTTTTGTATATGTTTAGATACTCTGGTGGTATGTCCTCTTGTAGCTGGAATGAGTTGAGGAAGGGCTCAAAAGTTTTTCCCATCCTGCACTGCGGGTCTTGTTAATTCTTGGATTCCACCTCTGCTGAAAGAGTAGTTATTTATCTGCACTACAGTTGTTACTTCCGATTACTGATACGATTCAACCCTTATGACAAAATTAATTAAACTGCATATAATTACCATGAGTATGGTATTTCTGTGAAGTGATAACAGTAATCATTGTTGTGATGGGTCTATAGTTTGTTATTCCGAGATCTGTACTCTGCACCATTTGTCTGTGAAACTGAATATACATATGTGAAGTGAAATGGCTCTGATTCTCATCATGAACAGATTGATGGCAGTGTGTAGTAACAGTATTATTTACATGTCACTCGATCATATTACAAAATTCCAGACATATAAAATTATATGGAAACAAACAAGCATTTTGCACACATTATGAAACTGGAGGTAATTTACAGCATTTAAATGATTCACCTTAGCACATGAAGGCTAAATATATTTGTTGCCTCACTATCTACAGAGGAAGTATATTTGACTGATAATGTGTAACATATATCAGGAGCAAGGAGTCATGTGAATAAAAATCAATATTAATTTATTGCGGTCTCCAGTCACTGAAAAGAACTGTCGCTACACAAAGTACAAAGCTACAGCTCAAAAGTGATGAGGAGTGGCCCTGCAGTGGTGTAGGGTGCAGTTACTATTACGCTGTTCTTATCACTGCTCCCCAAGAGAAAGCAATGAGCATGGATTACACAGATACTCTTGGTTGTAATAATTACACTTGCATCAGCCAGTTAGTTACTGTTGTTAAGGTTGTTGCATAAGAATGCAGGTATGTTGTACAAGAATGCGATATCTCTTTTAAACATTGTTCCAACAGTACTTTTCATTGAAGTCTTTTAAGTACCCTGCATAAATAACTCTGTAAGTGAATTATCTTGGCAACATTAGAATCTTTCAACAGGTTGTGGGCAGGCATCAAAAATTGCATAAGCGACCGTTCACCAGATTTTATAAAGTAATACATGTACATGTCAGTGATGAATTCCTAATCAACAAATAGTGAAAAGCAGCATCAGTAAATAAAAGTAGCAGAATTATTCTACCAGCTGTCAGACAAAGTGCAGTCAGAAAAATCATTTACATGTTTCAAGGTCACACAGTAAATTTTTGTTTGTCACCATTGGATTTTATTAAGTCACAATTAGAACTTTTAAGCGAGGACCTATACGGAAATGTCATACGTATTTCCTGGCAATTTCAACAACACTGAAGTTATAATTAGTAACACGTGGACAGAAAGTTAAACTGACAGGAAGAAAAACTGAACAACATGTGACACTTTGGATTGAGAAAGGTCTTAAGGCACAAAATTTTATATGTTTGAATAGCAGAAGCAACATAGGCAGGACAATAGCAAATAAAAGCTGGGTGGTAAACTGCTTAAAAAATTATACAAGCTGTATAGCAAGAAATTAAATTTAACAAGTTACGTTTTGTCGAGAAATTTCTTCAGTTATAAATACAATACTAGTAAGTCAGCTACTAAAAACTGTACATAAACTCAAGAACATGTGGAGGATTTAGCAGCAGAAGGTGAAGCTGTGAAGGAGAGCTGGATTATGTTACAAATTCTTGGAATGTTACCATCCGTACTGCATGGGATAATGAAGTAGCAGCTGAAAGTAGCCTCAACACATTATTTGAATGTTTGTATCTGGATGAAGAGAGATTGAATGACACAGAATAGTCAAGCATGTCGTGAAATGCTTTCATCTCAAAACAAAACAAACACTTTGTCAAAGCAAGTCAGCAAGAAGAGTCTACAGTTCATTGTTTCAAATGTGGAGTTGGGGTGGCCGACGAAGTTTGCAGTGCCGGAATTTGTTGGTTGTACTTAATTATTTCTTTTGGGTCTATTCTTCTCAAGTTGTGATGTTTTGTGTATTTATGGTGTACTGAACGTGTTTTAATTTATGTAGGGATGTTTGGTTTTTGGATTTTTGAGGTGTTGTGGTTTTGCTTTTATTTTTCGTAGTTGTAGGTGTTGGTTTTCTGGTATCAATAGTTGTACTTGACCTACATAGGTCAAGGGAAATGACCGATTCCAATTTTCATAGTTTTAGTTGTAGGTGTTGGTGTTTTGGTAGCGTCAGCTGTGGGTGACCTATATAGGTCAAGGGAGGTGTCAAGATTCCTGTAGATTCTGTTGGTGTAGTGGAATGGTGTAATCTTTTTTTCTTTTTCTTTCTTTTTTGGTCTTGTTATGTGTTTATGGATAGTAGTGTGCTTTTTGTTACTGTTTTATTTAGCTTGTTACCATCCCAAAACGCCCAATTTCCCACAATTGTCCTGTCAGTTTGATTGAATTTTTGGAGGGGGCTATTGTTGTCTTATATAATGTATTTTCATGTTTGTTTGCATGTATATGTAGTCATGTCATAGGCACCATATTGGAGATGCTTAGAATAACCATTTCCGCCATACTGATGGTGTCATGGGTTAAAGCAGACATGTGGAATCGAACATTTATGTAGTCCTAGTTTTTTACATAATGTCATGGTATGAAACTCACAAAACTTTAAGTTAAACATTTTATATACACCAAATACACACTCATGCGAACACAACTCACACACACACACGCAGGCGCACGCACACACACACACACACACACACACACACACACACACACACACACACACACACACACAGTCTGCTGAGGCTGTTGTCTGTTCCATCTCCAACGAAGGGGTTGTTGACTGAAAGCTCATTGTCTGATAGTCTTTTGTTGTGCCTACCTGCGACTCGGCACCTCCGCTACATGGTGAGTAGCAACTGTCCTTTTCATAATACTGTTACATTCCGTCCTTTGGATACAGTCTCAGAAAGTCAGTTTTTGACAAAATAGCATATATGACAAAGGCTCTTTTCATTGATTTCTTTTCCCATTCCTTCTTCATCTGTGCACCTCAACCAGGAACATAGAAGTCATATCCAAAATTTTTCAAATGAGGAAGATCCATTTTTCGTCCAAATCACAATTCAGTGAGTCTTTTTCCCTAAACTCCTTCCAGTTTGATTTAGCATAAAGACTGCATAATTTATTGCTATAGCCCACAGATTCTCATTCAGGTTTCACGCATATGTTCTTACTCAATAACTATGTATAGTTCTCTTTCAGTTTTTTCATTTCATTAAAGTGTGTACATTGTTGTTTTGATATTAAAAAACTTCAAGTTCATAAAGAAGATCTCTAGTGAGAGCATATTTGATTTTGAAACCATTTTCATGAAAGTTACCAATTTGGTAACCGCTTCATCTTCAGAAATGGGGAAAAATATTATGAAAAGGGTAGGTGCTTCTCACCATGTAGTTTAGACGCTGAGTCGCAGATAGGCACAACAAAAAGACTAAGAAAATGAGCGTTCGGCCAACAAGATATTCATTGGAGATACTGACATTCTGAGAATGTGGCTGTGTACTAAATGTAGGCGACTGCAAAGCAATCAACCATCCTGCCTAAGGTAATGTCATACTTGGTACAATAATCAAAGATAAAGATGAAGTTACTGTAGTTAAGACTTTTACAAAATAAAATAGAATGTAAAACCTTTAACTCATGTCAGAGTATTGCATAAAAAGCAAGACAGATGTTATAAAGCCAGACTAGTTACATGAGGTTTTGAGCAAGACATTCAGAATCTTTTAGTGCTATAGCTCATTATGAATCAATTAGAATGCTTCTTAGTCTTGCACTGACAAATAAAGTGAAAACAACAGCTTTGATGTAAGGACAGCATTTCATTGATCTGCATAACGAATTCTACATGATGCAACCTGATAAATTCAACTGTCACACAAATAAGAGTTTGTAAGCTGAATAAGAGTTATATTGCCTAGAATAAACTCCATAAAACTGGAACAAGAATATCTCAAATTATCTGATGACACCTGGATATGTAAACACTGATGATGATCCTCATATATAGTATAGAGTAAGAAAAATTATGAAAGCAAAGTTTGATGGTGGTGAAAGACTAGTTATTGAACAGAAGACAGACAACATTTTGATGTTGTGAAGAAGCTGAATCAAATTCTAAAACAATGCTTGTCAGGACATTTCAAAATCAAATATCATATCTTAAAAATTTACCAAAATAATTTCACAGGGAATTTTAGTATACAAACTAGGCCTACAAGTCCAAAGAATATTTTACAAAATTTTTAGTTTGATGATTTAAATCCAATATTCCTAGATACATCCACAGAATGTGGAATGGTGACCGACGAAGAAAATTTTGTCAATGATGAGCCAAATGAAAGAACTGAATGCTATCAAGAAGCTACACAGAGTCTATTGTACCTTGAAACTATATAGGCCTAATTATTTTGTTATTAATTACTTAAACACATAATAGAGGGAAACATTCCATGTGGGAAAAATATATCTAAAAACAAAGATGATGTAACTTACCAAACGAAAGCGCTGGCATGTTGATAGACACACAAACAAACACAAACATGGACTCGCATTCGGGAGGGCGACGGTTCAATCCCGCGTCCTGCCATCCTGATTTAGGTTTTCCGTGATTTCCCTAAATCGCTCCAGGCAAATGCCGGGATGGTTCCTTTCAAAGGGCACGGCCGACTTCCTTCCCCGTCCTTCCCTAATCCGATGAGACCGATGACCTCGCTGTCTGGTCTCCTTTCCCGAAACAACCAACCAACCAAACACAAACACACATGCAAAATTCAAGCTTTCGCAACCAACAGTTGCTTCATCAGGAAAGAGGGAAAGACGAAAGGATGTCGGTTTTAAGGGAGAGGGTAAGGAGTCATTCCAATCCCGGGAGCGGAAAGACTTACCTTAGGGGGAAAAAAGGACAGGTATACACTCGCACACACGCACATATCCATCCGCACATATACAGACACAAGTTACATCATCTCTGTTTTTAGATATAATTACTTAAACAGATTTAGCAATAAGCCATTAGACAACGAAAAATAGTAAAATGTATTTTTCTGCAACTAAAAGGAACTATGTAATATGGTGTATTCTTTGATGGGGGCTCAACACTGCTTTCTGGAGTGATTCTGATTATGGAGGTGGTATTGCAATTACATGCTCCACCAGCAGAGTTCCTTTCATGTGAGAATGACCCATTATTTGGTAAGAGCAAAAGCAATGTCCTGTGGAAAATTCAACAGCCAAAGCAGACTACAGAGCTGCTGTCTCTTCAGTGAATGATATAATGTTGAATACAACATCATGGAGAAGAACTTAAACTTTCAAGTTGAACCACGCAACAGAACTGTGTGTTGACAATTAAGCTGTCATATAGACATTAAACAATACTCATGAAGGAAAAATAACATAATGAAAAAAAAAAAAAAAAAAAAAAAAAAAAAAAAAAAAAAAAAAAAAAAAAAAAACATACTGAAAACGATAAAACAACATGAAGCAAATAATAATAAACTACATACAAGTTCACTTAACAACATTCATGGAATGACTATCAATTTAAAACATGTTGAAAGCTGACACACTGACCAAGCCAAGACTCATAAAGTGTTTGAATAATTAAAAACAAAAATAATTGAGTAGGAGTGTTCAGAGTTAATTTTTTTCTTTAACTGAAGTTTCGTTACTACTTGTCATGTATGGTGTTCATATATATGTTCCCTGTCTTTTTCAGGCAGTATTATGATTACTCATTAACACGTCAGTCAGTTACTCTTGCTAACCATGTCATATGAACAGCATATAAGAATGTGATCTATTAAAGTCCTATAATCTTTTAAACATTGTTCAAATTATTATTTTTGAAAAGTTACAATCTTTGAATAAGCCAAATTCAAGGGAGATGAGTAGGCCTATGTGTTCTAGAGATATGAAGGTCATGAAAGGAATTACTGACATTACAATTTATTTCAGAAGATGGGTTAAAGAAATGAAAACAAACGTTTGCAGCATTTATAAATTTAAAGAAAGCTTTTACAATGTTGACATAATTACACTCTAAGAAATTCTGAAGGCTGCAAGTAAAAAATGCAGGAATCAAAAGGTTTAATTTGCAATTTGTGTAGAAAAACCGCAGTTATGTGGATCAAAGGATATGGAAGGGAAAGTGGTCGAGATGGCAGTGAGGCTTGGTTGTTGTATATCCCCAAAGTTGTTCAATCTGTACAATGGGCAAGCCATAAAGGAAACGTTGGTGGAATTCGGAAACCGGCTTAAAGTTCAAGGAAATGAAATAGAAACATTGAGGTTCGTCAATGACAACGTAATTCTGAAAGAAATGGCCAAGGAATCGGAAGAGCTGCTGAACAGAATGGTTACTGTCTTGGAAGGAGCAGCATTACACCTATTAGTTCGAACGCATTACAGGTTATTTACGTATACGGTCTTATTATTCTGATGACTTTATGTGTATTAACTCGACTGCTTCTGTAAATTTGCATGTTTTGTAGTGTAAGAATATTATAATCTGATAAAACTATTTTTGATACATGCTTTTGTAACACGCCACCGACTAGGCACTACCTAGACCGCAAAATATCAACGCGTGACAGTAGGATGCAACGAAAAACTAATACAGAAGCAAAAGCAGTAAGAAGGTAACTTGACATGATTTTATAAAGACGATGCTAACAGCAATAGCATCAAACAGTATTAAATCCCAAATACACGAAATTAATATCTTACATTCTGGTTTAACATATATTTTTTCTCGGCCGAAGGGACCGTACTTTTCTCGCAGCAAAATCTCCTCGGGCATGGTAATGAACCGGATGGGCAATTTATTAACTACACTTCAAACATTCAAAAGAAAACAGTCGGTATCCACATCATCAAAACACTGAGCACGCTGTTACGTGTTTACGTATGGCGACAACATAACACAGGCAAAGAACTCACACCTGTCACACACCAAGGGGGCTATTTTTATTTTTGCTTGTAGCACTAATTAGCCACTATTATTAAAAAAAAAAACAGAAACACACTGTAGAGGAGACAATCGTAAATGCTTATACGCTTTCGGAATATATTGTGATATATAGCCAGTGGGGAGTATAGACACCATGGTGGTAAGAATAGAGGGAGACGCCGTGACGTCACAGCTGTGAAGCGTGAAGCCGAGGGTAGCCATCTCAAAAATTGCTGCTGTAAGCTTGTGTGCATAGGCTTGTCGCTCGCTTTTGGAAGGATTTTGCGCTATTACGGTGACTTGTGTGGTGTTCGGATGTACGAATCGTTCTGATTGTGATGCGAAATCGAAGGGAATAACATTTCATGTGTAAGTTGTCTCGTTAAGTGTGATTTTACAACTTCATTGTGAATGAACGTGTACTACATCGGTACTTGTACAATAGTTTGTTTTTCTCCTGTATGATTTTAGATTTTCTAAAAATGAAAGTCGGAAAGCTCTGTGGGAGAATGCCGTGAGGAGGAAGAATTGGCGTGCGTCTAAATGGAGCACTATGTGTTTTCAGCATTTCCGAGAAGAGGACGTGGACCGAACTTCCCTTTCAACAGTAAGGCTCCGAGAAAATGCTATACCATCAGTTTTCCCTACACACCCAAAACATTTGCAAAAGGTATGTTAATTCAAAGAATTAAATTCTTAGTTTTCAAGTTCACGTTTCAGTATAATACGTACGTATCGTCGATAATCGAAGTGTTGAGTAACTCACTTTGTCTTCATCATGTACCAAATTCAAAGCTAACACTACATTAACTGGCGTAAAGTATAGGCCTAAACAGGACACTGTGTAGATTTGCCATTCTATGTACCGTATTTCAGTAAATATTGGTGGTAATGAACAGTGTTTCCCAGTAGTGTAACGTAACTGAAATGTCCCAGTACGTATTACAAACAAGATGTATTTATGGGGCTTTGGAGGGAGGGTATAGCTAATTTAGTTTTCAGTTTCTATTATTTAGTTTGTGATACACGTTTATTACTGAATTAACAAAATTGTATCGTTTACATTGAAGGCTAGCTATTCATAATACTACATTAAAAACTATTTTTAATCAGAAGAAACGCGGAATTTCGCCTTTACGGGATTTTATTTTAAACAAAAACTCTGATGACGTTACATGCGTATATGGTGCAATTAGCGACTGTAATACACGCAGCGCTATAGCACACTGGCAATGTTTTGGCCAGAGTGTCATGGCAGCGAGCCACGCCCCCATGGCTTCAAAACGTAGTACGGCTGGGATACGTAGCGCCATCTCCCCTTATTCTTAGGCCGGTATTACACTATCAAATTTCTTTGTCAAAGATATTTGATAGTGTAATAGGGATCTTTGACAAATGTCGTCCAATATTTGATCAAATCTAGGCTGAGGCCGTATATTTGATCAAAGAAATCGCTTGTCTTCTGTTCACTGCAATGCGATATGTTACCACGCGGAGCGCTAGCATCGCTGCAGCGTTCTGTCGTCTGTAGTGTTTTTATAACCATTGCCGGTAAATACAATTAGTGTGTGCCGACAACTACAGAATTAATAGAGATGTCTGAAGCTTATGAGGCGCTTTACGTGAGGCACCCTGAATAAAAAATAGATTAAGAAGATTGGAGACCTAACCTCACCTAACCTAACATAACATAACCCTCTCCTGTAGCAAGGAATCTGAGTGTTATAGTGAGCCTGTCTTCTGAAGATGTAGCAGTTCTTAAGTGAAAATTGTGCTTTGTGATATGAGGATACACTTCATTGAGCACATACAGAAATGTATGCCCATCTATTCTTAAGTAATTGATGTACGACTTGACGTCTTCCACTGTAAGCTCACGTAACAAGTTTTGTTGAATGCTTTTATCGTGTCGTCGTAAAACCCACGGCTTCACCCAGATTAGATTAGTTTTTCGTTCCATAGATCCGTGCTGAGGAGATCCTCGTGGATGTGGAACATGTCGATTTTTTTTAAGCTGAAATAAAAATACTAATAGTATGAATAAATACATCATTTGTTTCTATTAAAAATTTCGCCAATGGAGTAGAAGGAGTTGGCCAGTAGTAAGTCTTTCAGGCTCCTTTTAAACTGATCTTTATTTCTAACTAAATTTTTTATGTTTCCTGGCAAATTATTGAAGATGAGTGTTCCTGAGTAGTGGACCCCTTTTTGAACTAAAGTAAGTGTTTTTAAGTCCTTGTGCAGATCATTTTTGTTCCTGGTATTGTATGTATGAACTGAGTTGTTTGTTGGAAGAAGAGATATATTATTTACGACAAATTTTATTAAGAAGTAAATATACTGAGAGGCAGTAGTTAACCTGCGAGCCGGAAGTATAGTGAGACTCTGTCATTTGGGCCTACGAGAGTTATAGTTTTTTTTTTGTTTGTTTCTCATGGCTAGATAACTGTACAAACATATCGTTGCATGTATTGTAATAATCATTACATATAATGATCCACATGCAACAATATCTCTACGGAAGTATCTAGGCATGAAATACAAAACAAAAAAAGCTAACCTGCAAATCTCGTACGTCCAAACGACAGTCTCACTGTACTTCTGGCCCGCCAACAGTTTCATTTTCTTTCTTATTTTCCCCCAGTACCAATGCAAGAATCTGAAGTACCCAGTTCTTTGAAGAGGTTTCTGCAGGAGGTCCGTGAATTTACTCCACAAATAATACGTATTACACGCTTTTGGACTTTGAAAACTTTTGTTTGACTTCAAGATTTACCCCAAAATATTATCCCATATGACATTATGGAATGAAAGTATGCAAGCTTTTTCATTTTTATGTTGCCTATGTCTGCTAACACTCGAATTGCAAATACAGATTTGTTAAGGCGTTTCTGCAGTTCTGTGGTGTGCTCCTCCCAACTGAATTTATTATCAAGTTGTAATCCCAGGACTTTTAAGACTGTCAACCTCGTATGTATGGTTCCATTTTCTCCCCCCACTTCTTTTCCGAATGTGCACACAATGCAATTGGAGTACGTAGAACTGCTGCGGTTAATAACAAGTTGTTGTCAGCCATCTTGAACTTTGACGAAAAATTTGATGACAGTGTAATACCCCTTGTAGCGCTACGTCAAAGATCTTTGTCAAATATATTGGACGGAATATTGGATCACATCTTTGATCAAATCTTTGACAAAGAAATTTGATAGTGTAATACCGGCCTTACCTCCATGATAGACACAACTGGCAGCAAGTCACTTGTTTTGTGTAAGCAGGTAATTCAGTTCTTATTTGATCGGCGGTCATTATTCCTTTCATGCCGCGTCCACATGCTTGCCAAACCTCGACAAGCCATCACAAATTCAAACGTGTGGATAGGGTGTTTGGCTTGACTTGCATAGGCCTGCTAGCGCTTGTGGCCGATCCGGTCGAATGTCGATTTTTTGGCACAGATCAAAGGAGGTTTGCGGCAAGCGCTTGCGACGCTTCCACACGTCTGTTGTGGTCTTAGTATTGTTTGTGCACTGGCGGCGGACGGAAGTGCGTTCCTCTTAGTATAGAAGTAGGCTACAACAGGGAAAATGAATACCGGTAACTGGTCCAGGAAATATTACAATTCATCGAATGTTATCAAGCAGAACCCTGCATTTGGGACCCGAGGAATAAAGACCATAAAGATAAAAAAAAAGTGTCTGATACCTGGAGTCGTCTCAGTGAAGTTTTAAAAGAAACCTGTAAAGGAGATGAAAACAAAAGGAAATTCTTATTGTCACATTTTGTAAACATTTAAAGAAGAAACAAGATTGTATTCGTTGTGGCTCAGGTACAAATTTATTTATTTATCAATATTTACAGGATATATACAATAAATTTCATAAATAGATGATTTGAACAAAGTGTATATTTTTCAAAGTTCTATATTTATTTTTGCTACAATAGCTGTGTTACTAACAATATAGGTATGTATATGACGTAAATAATAAGTAATAATAATTTTCTCTCAGGAGTCGAAGAAAATGTTTACGAACCAGTTTGGTTTGCATACCAGCTTATGGGATCGTTTCTTCTCCCAGTATATAACAACAAGATTGGTTTGAATTCAGATACGGTAAGCAAAAACATTTCGGTATTTTGGAGTCTATCAATTTTGATTTTTACTGTTTCTGTAATGTGAAGTAGATGCTGTAAAATTATGAAGTCAGAACGCCCCATGAAGCATTCGTCCTACAAAAGTATGAAATAAATTCGTCCCTAATCTTGACGTCATTTAACGGTGATCTTCGAGGTACAAGTGGCAAATTTTTTATTGCATTATATTCTTTTATATTCCGCCGTGCACAAGGTATTATTAGATTCCCATTACTATCCCATACATCCAAAGTTCCATGGGGAATATATCTTTCTGAAGATGATCTACTTTTTCTGAGAAAGTTATGTAGTAGTACACAAGTCATAGTAATTTCTTTCACAGTTTTGAGATCTAAATTAATTGGTCTTCGAAAAATTCTGAACACTGAAGTTAAAATGCCAAAAGTATTCTCCACTTCAACCCAGGTTCTAGACAATTGTTTGTTAAATATTCTTTTTGGCGATCCAATCTAATGATATCCAGGGTAAGGCTTCATAGCATGCATACTGAGTGTAAAGGCACTATCTGCTAAAAATACGTATGGCATGTTCGCATTATTATTCGATCCAGGAAGTGGGCATGATGTGGGGAAGTTCATTTCGTTTCTGCAGATTCTTTGCCATAATAATGAATTGTTAAAAGCACCACCATCACTAATTCTCCCTTGGCATCCTATGTCAACACATATAAAGTTATAATTGCTATCGACTAATGCCAAAAGACTATACTGAAAGTTTTCTTGTAGTTGAAATATTCAGTTCCACTATGAGACGGACACTTGATAACTATATGTTTGCCATCGAACGACCCCACACAACGTGGGAATTTGCTGCTGTAACCCTTTTTATATATTAATCCAGTCTTTCGCTGTAGAGGGCATCTGAAAAGATAATGTTAAAATAATAATTAAAATTTGAAATAATTTTTTCGTACCATAGAATTATTAATAAAACACAATTTTTGCAGCAATCAACATCATCAGAAACACTTGGCGAAGAAATGGTGAATAAAGCCCAGGAGACAGAAAATTACAACAGTGTGGTGGGTTCCTCGACTCCTGCATCTACAGTTTCTTCACCATCTACAAGTAAATCTATGGAGAAATCTCGTTGTCGCACTGCTTTGAATATAGCGGAACAGCTAATGACCAGGGCCTTTGGTCAATTAACGAATGTACTTAGTCAACGTCCATCATGTGCAAATGCTGAAGATGATGAATGTGATATGTATGGTAAGCTATTAGCTAAAAAGATGCAGGAACTGCCTCAAGATGACAGGAAATTAATGATGTATGAAATAGATGGTTTATTTATCAAAAGAATTAAACAGAGGTCATTTTCGTGTGAAACACCATTCCCTCATAATTCATTTCAATATTCTAGACCATCATCAGTGTCAAGTGGATATATAGTAGTACCAAACTGCTCAGCACATGTTCAGACGTCATTTTCTGAACCTTCTACCCCAAGTCATGACCCCTTCACTATCAATCCCATCTCCAATTTTGAAAGATCCTCCACTCCTTTACCACCACCACATATCCTTGAAATAGAGATGACAACGTAACTATTTACACAACCAAATCCAACCCTTCAAAGCCCACCTCTACAATTACAGTAATAACCGGTACTGGTATTTGATGGAATAATCGTGCTTCAGAGGCAAAACATTATTAACGAAGCATTCGAGAAAGCTTACAAAGATTTTGAGCAGTATGATACTAGAGCATAAGTAATAACAATTGTACAGATCACTGATTAATATTTTTGTACACCTAGCTCTTTAAACTAATAAAAAATGTTAGAAACAAAATATCAAACATGTTTCACATTGCCTTTATTTCCTCTTTCAGAACGTTATAAATAGCTCTGCAGACTTCAGGTATAATTTTTGATATTGCCTGGCTGGATACTTTAAACAAATAGTGTAGACTTTTGTAACTGTCTCCAGATGCTAAATATCTTAATGTTATTGCCAGATGATATTTAGCTGGTATAGCTTCTCTCAAGTATGTATTTTTCTTCGAAATCATAGGTGAAATTTCATGTAGCTCTTCCTGTAGAAGTTATCAAACTGTCCAGATGGTTCATGAAGAAGCTCATTAGATTTTTCTTCCATAAATTCTCTGCAATCACAAATTGTAAATCAATAATTTTTTTCATAGGCCTAATTATATTAAATGAAATAAACATACAAATCTATATAATGATTATAGATACATGAATGAAGCTATAACGTAATAATTTAACAATTACCTGGTATGGTTTCTATGAATTTTTAACATCCACCATCTTCTTTGCCATATTTTTCGTTTTCTTTCCTTATTTTTTTTTACTTTTATAATAAAGATAGGTTAAGCCAAAGGTTATGGCCAACACAACCTCTATGACCGTCATGCTTGCTTCTCGAGAACAAAGAAGTGCACTCGCAAGCATGTGGATAGTTTCCCAAATGTAGCCAATCGTTTGTAGAGGCTTGGAGTTTGCGGCGAGCGCCAAGCATGTGGACACGGCATTAGATTTTAATATCTTCTTGAACTGTAAACTTGGTTATGGCATCATATGTACTTTGGGTTGTATCTCCAAGAACTGGGATAGTATAGAGTAGTTGGCAGTGACAAATTAAGCCTCAAAATCTCCTGCAAAAATTTGACTCTACTAGTGTCATAACACAGTATGGTTCACTAAAGTCATACTTGAACCCCTAGGCTGGGTGGGGATGCAACACCCTTCTTTTGGATCTGTTAAAGAACCCTCTTCCAGGCACTTAAATGTGATTTGCAGAGTATCCATGTAGATGTAGGTGTAGATTTGACATAGTTGATCACACAATTTTAGTAGACAAATTAGAACTATTAGGAAAAAGGGGTATGGCAAAGAATTGGTTTATGTCATACTTGGGAAATTGCATGCAAATAATTGAAATTTCACATAGTTCGAAAAGATGTCTACAACTGGTCATGAAAGCATAGAATAACTTCAATGTGAAAAAGACACACTGTATAAACTTTCAGTTAAATAAAAAACGCCATGGTACTACACTGACAACAAACAACGATGTATGGTACTACTAGATTGTGTAACTGATGTCAAATTCTTGGGGGTGAATACAGACCTTTGATTGAAATGAACAGGGCACGTGAAAATTTTGTCAAAGAAGCTATCCTCAGCATGTTACCCCTATGAATCTTTGCACCAGTGTGCAAAGTAGCCTACTTTGGATACATGCATTCAGTCTTCAGTTATGAGAAAATGTTTTGAGGAATAAGTGCTGGGAACATGCAGACTATTTTCAAGATACAGAAAAGAGCTCTATGAATTATAATAACTGGACACTATTGAAATATATAGAAACTCCCAGTTCTGTTTGAATACATCAATCAGAACACAATGCATATAGGAAAAATATTTAATCTGTTCATCACAAACAGCACAATCCGTGACCAAGGAACCTAACCCAAACACTGTTTACATACAAACAGAAGAAACAAGTCACAAACCCAAAATAGTGTATTACACTATGTAATAAAGTTGTACAATAAAACGCCCCATACATCATATATTAATACTTGTTCCATAGATTATGAATATAAAATTTTGTAATGATGTGGAATGTGTCATTTTAACATAAGTTTTCTTTACACAACTTTTTTGTTTCTTTTTTTCTTACAGCTGCTACCTCGTATATAAACATTCATCTATTGAGTAGAAGGGGTTGTCATTCAGAAATTCTCTTAATTTGTTTGAAATGTTGGCTGGCTATGTGACAGACTTTTAATGCTATTTGGCAAAATACCAAAGCTTTTTCTGGCAGAATAATTAACTCCTAAGAAATAAAATACATAAATGATACCCACACCTTTAGCCAAAGACTAAAAAATATTTACTAAGTAATAGCTATTACACTGTAAATGAACTATAGATGATAACCGTAACAGTTTATGTCATGATTAGGAAAGTAGGACTTAGTATAGGAGCTCTGTAAGAGGCTTGTTTATTTTAATAAGAAATATTGTAAAAACATTTGATGACATCTATACAATGTGTGTTGTTCTATGGATGAATAAGTAAAGAAATAATGTGGTGAGACTTTTATACTTGTTAGATTGATTTTGCCCATAAAGAGATCAGAATAAAGATGGAATTTTTACTTCAGAGTGCTAATTGCTCAGGGTGTGGTAGACTCAAGTTAATAATACAGTCAAGTGTCAGGAAATTGATCAGAAATGACTAAGACTAAAATGTTAAGGTTTTGTGTAGGATAATGTAGGTTCCTTGTGAGTGTGTTGATGTTCCATGTGTTGTACTCTGAAGAATATTATATTAGATTGCTAACAAAATGTGGAGTTATCAACTAGTTTAAGTATTGTCTGTGGTGGATGTAATAAATTTCCCAAAGTGTTGACACCAATTCTGAACAATACTTAACTTGAGAGCGACATAATAGAGCTCTTCAGAAACAGAGCATGAAGATGGAAGTTTCGCCTGTGCTCACATCAAGCAGCATTTTTTAGTCATCAGCTGCTGTTCCTTTCATCTCCAGCTTCGGCAACTCCAACAGGAATTTCAGCATAAGGTTGCCTCCTTTCTGGCCTACAGGAGTACAGCTGTGGCTTACTCAAGTTGAAACCATATTTAGGTTATATGGCCTTGTGTCAGAATCAGAGCAATTTAGAGATGGGTAAAACATAAAAGCGAGAACTTTGAGGAAATGAGACCTCTGTTCCCGAGAGTGGCTTTTAAGTATTACATATGCCCACGTGTACTTGTGTCTCCTTACAATGCAGCTGAAAGTTCGTGAATTTATTTGCGTTACGGTATTTGGTTCGAAGTTGACGTTATTTCTGAAGTTGACGTTATTTCTGAAGTTGACGTTATTTCTGAAGTTGTTTCTAGTTAATACATATTATATTCGCTCATCTCATGTCTTTCGTAAAGGAAGAAGATTATTATCGAATTTCATACACAAATCATAATGAGAAGCTACTCAGAAGTTGAAACATTTCTTGTCACCAGCAAGCAAGCCGAAGAGCCCTGACATCTTTTCGCCGTATGTTCTCATAGGCCATAAAACGTTTCGACTACAAGTAAAATCAATTGAACTAATCTATAATTCAAAACTGTTACTAGTTCCGACATCTAAAATCTGTCATGAACTTTCTCGATGTTTTAGAGTTTGTAAAAGGCGTTTGCTGTGTAAAGACAACTATTCAATAACTTTTTAGGGGCAAATAAAAGGTTGCTTTAATTACTGTAGCTTGTTTTTTACGTAATTTATACAGTGGTGCAGTCAAAGCACTGTGAAAAAAACTTTGTGCCAAGCTCCTCTTAGAATCTGTTCGAGTAGCAGCCCGAAACTGTGATGCTCATGTTCACTACGAAAACGATAAAACATGTGCTGTAAGCACTGGCGAAACTTTCGTCTTCACACAGTGTTTGTGAAGAGCTCTGTTATGTCGCTTATGTCAACTTTTCCAAACCCATTTCGGTAGTGTGCACTTTGTAGTTGAACGCAGCAACAACGCTGATTGCTGCCAGCGGTCTTTTGCCGTTCGGAATGTAGGGAGGCGAATTCCGATAGGCCGGCTCCAGTGGCCATGCGGTTCTAAAAAAAAAAAAATACAGTGGAGCGAGTTAATAGATTCAGAACTGAGGAGTTCGTTGCTCGAGACTGACGTTCTCACATTCTCCATGTTTGTGAGTTTGGTATTGATGCTTTCACTTTTCGTATGCACCAGTATCTGCGCATTTTTATTGTCATAGGACCATAACCAGTTTGTGGAATGTGATACCGTTAAATGCTTTTAAAAGTAGGAAATATTGTTTTCAAAACTGATCATGGCTTCAAGAAGGAATAAGTTCGACGTATGGGAAGTTTTTGTGCAAAAGAAGGACCAGGGGTGCTCGACTCATTTCAGTGTATTACAGTTTGTGCTGCAAGGAGTTAAAATATTTTGAAACACTTCATCTTCAAAGGAACGTTTAGAGCATGTTCACCCCAGATACAACTTGAGCAGAGAAACTGTTCAAATCACAAAGGCAAATGTGAGCAATTCTGGCAAAGGGCAAGATGTAACAGTTGATGTTGCAGTGTCTCAAGAAAACATTGCTGGCAACTCAGGTGAAACAACACTATGTGATCAAGAACCCTTAGCATGCAAGAAATCTCAGCAGTTGAAACTTTGTGCAGCCAGTGCAGAAATAAACCTCCAAGAAAAGGACAGAGATTCTGCACCGATGCAAATGATTGAAACAAATTTTCAGCCATTGTCTATTGTCGAAAATGAAAAGTTCTGTGAGTTAGTTTATAAACTGAATTCAAAAAACAGTCTTCAGGAAAACTATTCACTGAAATATTGTTTCCACAATTCTATGAAGATTGTGAAAACAATACAGGCTGAAGCGCAATTCGCGCATTCGGGCTTCACAGCGCGACTCCTCAGATGCCAGCGATAAAAAAAAAATCTTTCCCTAAATTTCATCTGGCAAGTACATCCGGCAGAAAAAGGACGTTAAAGAGTGGCAATCTGGCAACACTGTAACCAAATGTATGGTGACTACCTCTGTCAGCACTTACTGGTTGTATTGTGCAGTTGGTGCAATGTATAAATTTTTGGGTTAGCATACAGGAGGTCTAGGGTTCGATCCTGGGTTGGGGCACATTTTTTTATTTGCTAATTTCATTTTGACATTTTATTTTGTAATATACACCATTTCTTAGGTCAGACGTATCCTAAATTTACAACATTTTGTAATGATGAACATAACAAATACGTGGTTAGACAATTAAGAAATAGACAGTTGAAATAAATGATCTGTCATAGGACAGAATAACTACAAAAAGAATATCAGTTTAGAAATGCTAAAGATGACAGCACAGTACAATAACACAACTTTTCATTTATACTACATATAATATGAGCGCTCAGACGTCGCACATTAGCAACCAGTGACAATAATAATGTCCATATTAATGACCACATGACCTTCACAACAGAATACATTGTGCTCAGAACAACAGGTGCTCAAAGCGACCTCCCTCCATGTCCAAATATTGCGAATCACACAGCTCTGGTCCCTTCATACCAAAGGTGCATCCACAGTAACGAGAGCAGCATGAAAAAGAGCTGCCAATTCTTCCACATTCGTGGGCAGAGTAGAGCACATGTTCTCCTCCAGGTGTCCACACAGGAAGAAATGCAATGGATTTAGGTCAGGTGAAAGCGGTGGCCCTACAACTAGAAATGATCTGTCGCACATTAATTCCAGAGTGTGGAGGTGCACCATCATGTTGGAACCATATCCTCTGCCGAACATATAGTGGAAAATCTTCCAGCACATCAGGCAGATAGTTCAAGAGGAATGCATGATACCTTCGTGCAGTCAACCAGTCAGGCAACATGTAGGGCCCAACCACCTGTCGCCCAATATTCCGGCGCAGACGTTGATACCAAAGTGAACTTCGTATACACGGTCGCGGGTGATGTGTGGGTTAACCTCACACCAATGGTGGGCATTGTGCATCTTGAAGACACCCTCAGGAGTGTTCATCTGACAAATTACGGTGTTCACAAAGTCATCGTTGGCTTCCTGTTGTTGTTGGAACCAATCACAGAATTGCATTCTCTGATGGATGCAGGTGTTGCGTGAAAGCATAACGATAGAGGTGCAGCCCATGCTCGTGCATCATGGTAATGACCGTGCATTGCAAGACACGCAGCAGCCTTGCTACACTACTTGTACTTCGCTGAGATTCTTGGTGTATGACCTCCAGAATAGCTTCCTCAGTAGTTGGGGTACAGCGAGTCCATGGATGATCTCTTGTCACGCGATGAGTGAAGGAAACAACCTGACTCCTGAAGGCGCAGCTCCAGATGTCAAAACACATTTTTTCTGGATGGCGTCGCCGAGGATGTCTAACAGCGTATTCATGAGCGGCAACACCAGCTCTGTTATCAGATGCACCAAGGACCAGAAGCGTATCCACATACACATTGCTTTTCTATGCCATATGTCTGCCACAGTGATTTAGAGATTTACAATGAGAAACTTCGATACATGTACGCATGTACATTGGAGTCTGTCATGGGCGTGTTACTCCACTTGCAACCAGTCCCTGTCTGGTGGACAGCGCATACAATGCAATCGCACCATCAGTCCTGTGCCCTGTTCCACCTAATGTACATTACCCTTCTGAGGGATATTTTACTGCGTGATTCATCCCGACACTGCTAATTGTGAAATGTTTGATTTCGAATTACACTGTTTCCCTAACGGTAATAGACATGATGTTTCCACAATCCTATCGACAGAATAATAAGAATAATGCAGTGAGGTACATACTAAACAGCATGCAGTTACGAGACTCAATGTTGAAAGGCATAATCAGTGGGACCATGGTGATAGCACATACAAATAGTAACCGAATTTGGACATTATTCGCAAAGCACGTTGCTAGTCCTACTTGTAACGTAAGGCCCTAACGAAATGTAATGGACCTGAACGAGGCAAGAATAATAGTTGGTGCTAATCTATGGGACCATTGGAGGAAGGTACAAAGAAAAAAGTTTTCGCATCTAGTAGATGAAGTAGTGCGAATAAATTCACGCCCATGATGTGGAAAGGGCTTCTTCCAAAGCTAACCAGTCTTCCATTTCTACGACTTTGGTATGTAAGTGCAAATGTTTTCTAGGGCCCTTTCGAATGAACCACCCCAACATTAGTCTGAAGTGATTTAGGGAAATCACAGGAAACATTACACATATGAACAATACAACGAATCCGATATAGGTTGACACTATCATTCTGGAGAAGTTTGGAGATGTACTTGTAACACCAAGTATTAATATCCATACCCACACAAGATTCGAACCAAGACCTCTGTTGTAAGAGTAACTGATGCTACACTGGGACAAAAAATGCCTACCCATCTGGGCTTTCGCCACCTGCACAGACAACAATCTAACCACTCTGGCGTTTCCTGTCGGCTTTTAGTCGTATTTGCGGTTTGCCCACAGAAATCGTTGCAAATTTTCCATACCGTTAAACAACTTCACTATTTTCATCACAACTTGTTTGCAAAATATTTTCCCCACATACATTTTCACAATAATTTTTGAAAACTAATGAAACATTTTGTTCCATAATTCTATGTATCCGGTGTTATAGTATTTTTAATGCATATTTCAGTTCAAAATCCTAATTTGTTTAAAAAATGAAGGTGTTAATGACTTTGTATGGCCTGCCGGAGTGGTCGTATGGTTCTAGGGTTGCAGTCTGGAGCCGAGCGACCGCTATGGTCGCAGGTTCGAATCCTGCCTCAGGCATGGATGTGTGTGATGTCCTTAGGTTAGTTAGGTTTAATTAGTTCTAAGTTCTAGGTGACTGATGACCTCAGAAGTTAAGTCCCATAGTGCTCAGAGCCATTTTTTTGACTTTGTATGATTCCTGTAATAAAAGGAAACAAATAAAAATGTGGTAACTGGTACCCTTCGTCTGATTTTGGTCAGTGGAAACGAATACACAAGATATACCTGAAAAGATACATCTAAGAAGCGAGAACCATGAAGCGAGAACTGAGAAACGAGACCTGAAACCTGAGAATTTATAAGTGAGAACTAAGGAACGAAAACTGAAAAGCAATACCCAGAAACTGATAACTTAGAAGTGAGAGCTAAGCCGCGAGAACTGAAAATCGAGACCCAAAAAACTGAGGACTTTTTAGAAGAGAGAACTAAGAAAAAGAGAGCTTAGAAATGGGATCCAAAACCTAAGAACTTTAGCATGGTAATCCCCATACAGACCTTTAAAACACAAACTCCTGTTGCATTTAGGACAAGATAATGCAGATAAGAATTTAAATGAAAGAAAGGATTATAAATAAAACAATGTTCAAGTGAAAAGTGAAATTTAAATAATGAATGGAATAATATGGACGAAAACATAAAATGATAAAACGGAAGAAATTAAACAGAATATATACAAATACACAAAAATTATTAAAATCATGCAGACAAATATTACAATGGAAAATGGAATGATAAGTAAAAAAAGGATAGGAAATAAAGTTAACATGCCGATTAATATGATGCAACAATGGATTAGAAGTAATAAAATATATTTAAACTAATTAACTGAAGAAAAATAATGATCAGTGTTATTTCGATAATGATTTATAGTTCAGATTCAATAAAGATTTGAAAACAATATTTTTAAAGAACCAAGTAGGACCTTAAACCACAACCTTCAGTTTCACACAGGCACAGTTTAATCCCTTACATTCCATGGTAATTTACCACATTACTACTTAATTTATTATATCAACACAAAGCGTAGTTAAATGGCATGTTACCTATAATTGTGCCAGTTGTAGGAGTGTAAATGTTGGTATCATCAATTTTCTGACACTACAAAGCGAGAACTGAAAACTGATAACCAATGTCAGTTCTAAAGAACAACAAGAACTCTTTGTAATTGAGAACTTAACAGTTTTCATTTTTCGGTTTGGCCATCTCTAGAGCAATTTACTTCAATCATTTCTCAATTGGACTTAAACGTAATTAAATGTGTTTAAACATCTGCATGACATTTTGCACAAGCAGTCTTATGCTGCATTTAAAGAGGCTCATCGCCAGCAGTTTGTGTTAATACCAGAACCATGCCTCCAGAAAATCACTGACAGTGATACATACTCAGGTGAATCCACGTCTCAGATCCTTTGGTCACTAAGCAGGCAGGTGGGTACAGAACTTCTGGCAGAGGCAGCTTTAAAAGTACTCTGGAGGCTGAGGCTCCCAAAAAATCTGAGGGCAATTTACAGATCTTTCGATTAAAGAATTGGCTTGGAAAGCTGATGTGGGGGCTATTGCAAGTGTGGACAACAGTCCAGGAGGCTTTGACCTTCAGATTAATGGTACAGAATGCACGGAGTTATGCATTAAGCAGCCTGCAGTGACAGAACTGCCTGTAGAGAGCTTAGTCAATGAGTTCACACAACTGAATTCAAGACTGAACAGACAGGCAGAGAAGGCTGCTAATCAGGAACAGAACAGAGAACCACAAGGCCCTGTGTTAACTCAAACTCAATAGGCAATCGCCAGCATGTGCAGATGCTTGTCGAAATCGTTCACAGCACCTACAGCACAAACTGAAAGCAAAGGGAATTATTGTCACTGGTTCTGTGAGACTTTTTGTCAGAGACACAAAATCTCACTCATTATTCTTGATTGACACAGAATGACCTGAGGACAAGTACCAGAGCCGAAGCAGTAGCAAGGTACCTATCTTCATGGTGGCGAACAATTCGCCTATCAAAATGTTGGTAAACAAACGTTGGCATTGGGATTTGTAAACGTTTTCTCGCCGACATGGACTTCTATTGTGGTTGACGTGACTGGGCCAAAAATAGGGTCCGATTTCTTAAGAAACTTTTCTGTTGTACCTAAGCTCGTTAATAAGTTTGGAGGGTGTATCACTCTGCAACTCACTACGTGTCGGGCATGATACACACGATGCCCATGCAATGGACCACGTAAAGATATCCAAACTGCATCTTCCATGTCAGTATGTCACCTCTCGCGTCTGTGCCTGTGTGAATGCGGGGTGCACAGACATGCCTTAAGTGAGAAGCTATCGAATTCTCCTGCATGCATTTCTGTAAGGAGTTTGGTGTTGAAGAATCAATGTAAGGCACTTACGGCTGAGATTGATGAGTGCAAAACTATGTGGGGGAAGACAACGAAGCAGCGACAAACTTACGGGTGCATAATCAGGATTTGAGATCGTGGATACAATATGCCCACACTGAATTGGAGCAGACACGCTGGGAGATACGTGGCTTCCAAGATGCAGGAGGCTCACAGGGCATGGGCTAGGCATTTCTCCCTTTTCCCTCACGAAGGCCAGGCAGGCAATGGATAATGACCCTGGCCAACTGTTGCTAAAGGTATTGCCAGCACTGAACAACACAGTGATGGCAGAATGTAGGCATTATCACTCTATTTTGCACTATATCTGGACGACTCCAGGACAACCTATAGTGAGTTACATAGACGTCTACTTCGAGATAAACGGCGGGCAGACAAGGAAGAATTTGACAAGATGATTGCTGAAAGATATGTATATTGTTCTCACAGTGCTTGCTCATGTCCAGTACAAATGGTTAAAGATGCTAAATGATGAATGTGTGGTGACTACAGAGAACTGAACTCTCCTGCAATACCTGTTAGGTACTCAGTACCGAATGTAGGAGATCTTGCCAGCGATTTGGTGGGTGCGCATTTCTTTACTTTGGTCGATTTTGCAAAAGATTTTGCACGAATTCTGATGGCCCCTGAAGACAAGAAGAAAACTGTTGTAACAATACCATTTGGACTATTTGAGCACAATGTAATGCCTTTTGGACTACAAAACGCGGTACGGACACGGCAATGTCTTATTCACGAGGCACTGCATGGTCTCTCTTTTGTTTTTTTTTGTTACCTTGTTGACATTTTAATTTTTTGCCAATACAAGAAGATACCGATCATGTGTCTGCAGTGTTTCAGAGACTGAAAAGCTATGGGATTGTGGTTATTGTCCATAAATGTGTTTTATGAAGAAGGAGATTCCATTTTTGGGATACATGGTCTTACACAACAGTATGGCTCAAATGGTGATATGATTACACAACAGTATATCACACCACCAAAAAAGTATCCGATATCATGAAGATGCTCCATCCTGATACTTTCAAAGGGCTTTCATGTTTCCTGAGTATGCTGAACTGTTATCATAGACATCTTCCAAAGTCCGTTGAGATTCAGGAGCCTCTCAACAGCAGAAACACATCAGGCAACAGGAAGATTACTTGGACTCCAATGGTAACGAGAACTTAAGAGGATTTACGAAGTGCACTGGCTGGGGGTTCATTACATCATTCCTAATGCTTCTATCGGTCTATTGGTGGATGATAGCCAAACAGTAGTAAAGCGGTCTTACAGCAGTCAGTATGTGGAGAGTGGCAGCTATATTTCTGTTGTCACCGATAATAAGACGCTGATATCTATCTTCCAACGAGTCATAGAATTTAATCCCCCACTGCAGGTATGCCACACAGAATTAATTGTGCAATTTTCCACTGCTATTCTTCATGCCTGGGGGCAAGACAGTGTGGTGACAGACAGTTTGTTCAACAACTGCGTAGTGATTACAACTGCTGATCGGGTGGGCATGGCTGCAGAACAGGATATGTACCCATTCGTTGTGTGTTACCAGGAAGACCTGACCTCAGCGAGTTTACACGCCAAACACTGCCTCTGCAAGGTTAAATCAAGGTATCTGGTGTGATACATCTGGAAAAAAGGGCGGTTCCAGACTGTAGCACCTACAACCGCTCGGTCACTCCGGCGGGCGAGCCAAAGGATATACCCATTTCTTAGCATGCCTCTTGATTACAAGATAAAATTTAACTTGTTACATTGACCACTTGGACGTCCATGACAGGGGCTGGAATGACTTGGAATAGCCATTCAACTGCACTCTTAATGGTTGGTTGGTTAGACTTAGAATGGTTAAATATTTGTTACAGTATAATACACTGCCAGAAAAAAATAGTACACATGGAAAGACGACATCGATTTTGATTCAATGTTGGTATATGCCACCTGGGGGATAGCAGATGTACTGATAATGGTTTCAACATCGTCTGCAAACAGATAGTGTAGTGGCATAGCTGGCAGAGCGACATTTGTGTCTACCATTTAATAGGGAATGCTCCTAGCCAGAAGGTTCAGTGCAATGCAAACATGTAAAGCAAGCAGGCAACCATGCCACTGAGATGTGCTTGTGCTTCCTGCAGTCAAGTGAGAGACTTGGAAAGGGGTCAAATTGTAGCCTTCCGGGTGGCTGGATGGTCCTTTTGGAGAAATGCCACACAAGTTAGATGTGATGCACCAGTTGTGCAATAATGCTGGTAGCAGTAGTCACATAAACATTCACACACCATAGACAAGGACTTCCACACAGCACCGACCCCACCAGTATCAACGTATAGTAAGGGCAGCTGTGGCAGATCATACAGCTATCACGCTGCTGGGGCAAAGGGGGTATGAGGACACTTTTGATATTAAATTGTTATGAAAATTATTAAATTGTGACAACTGATTGATTTATGACATTAACCTATTGCGCTGCTGAGAGATCTTGCACGTAACCCCCACCCCTCCTCGTCGCAAGAGACTCTTAACCCACTGTTTTGCTAAGTGGTTTCTGCCAAACCCCTTGCCCTCTGTTGGCCTATTGTACTGCTCTCCCCTTCTCATATGGGAAAAGGGGCACTTGTTCAGTTCTGAGCCACTTGTCCTCCTCCTGGGAAACCTCCCAACCCTCCTCTCCCCCACTTCTCCTCTCCCCTCCACCGTTTCACCTCCCCTACCCTACTAGTGGATTGGTGGGGAAAAGACTCAATCTGTGCTGGAGAGGAAGGATCTCACAATATGTAATTCAACTCAGTGTCAATTACATTGCAGAGTATGTAGTATAAAATTAAGTTTACATATTCTTTATTTAATCACTTTACGGGGGATAGGGCTTCCCAACTTTCCATGACATAAGGATCATGAAACAGGATAAGTGCCACATATTAGCCGCCATTTTGGATCGCCTACAAATGTGTCTGCCAGCTGCACTCCAGGTACGTTGTCGTTTGCATCTGCTGTCCATGTCCTGGAGCACCGAGTGTGCACATCTACACCGTGTGGATGTCAGGCTGCTACTGAGGCTCTAGTTCAATGTGCTGCAGCCTGGTGGCACCAGCGTTCCACTTCACTCACGTCCCTAAATCGGTCAGTCTGTGTCGATCTGCCAGACAGGAAGGATCTCACTATGGTGCGCTTGTGTGACAATATTTTTTTAAAAAAAAGAGAGACAATGTGGTGTGGTACGCATTTTGCTGGATATTTTAGCTCATTTCTGAACTATGTTACTACAGTGTCTCAGTATGTAGTGTCCTCCTGATATCGTACTATCGTAATTTATTCAATTGATGAGATGTTGGTCTTGGACAGAGAGGAGTTAAATAAATGCATTACATGTAAGCATAGAGCTGAGAACTGCATCCATAGCCTCCTACACAAGGATCGGAAGGTGGTGATAATGAACAAATACTTTTCAGTGAATAATTGCGAAGCAGCAGGATGGGTTCAAGATGCATTTCACAACTCATAGAGACTACTGCCTGTGCTGGAGCTGTTCATGTTTTCTGCAAATGGCCAGTGAGTCCTCAGTGCAAGAGACAACTTCACCATAGTCCACTACCCCAGACAGAATGGGCCAGAGGAGCTCATCTTTGTGTGTGGGGCTCGACTGAAATGGGTTTTGTTCCCCAGGAGCCAACAGGAATCAGCATTCTCCCTCGTCCCCCATATGAAAATTGGTGGGAACAAATAGGGGTGATGTATCCAGTCAAGTTAACATGACTTAAGAGGGCATAAGGCGAGTGTAGCAGCTCGCTGGCCTCAGCCACAATCAGTCATTGAAAGAACCATGAAGCACCAACAACAACCGAGATTCTCATCCGCCTCTGCCCCTCAGAAGGTGTGTAAGAGTAAGTACATGTCGTTTAGTGCCATATCTTTGCTCAGCTCCATGTCTTTGTCTGTAAATGCTTATTGTTTCTCCTTCTTCTTCTGTGTTCAGCGACCTCCTCTGATGTGTGCAAGCAAGTAGCCTCCAACCTGTCAGAACCTGTAATGATCTCAAGGCATGTGAGGACCATAGATTTCAAACCAGTCAGGACCAGCAGTGGCAACAACAGCGCAGCACTGTGGTATCCTGTAGTGCACCTGGTCAGGATGTTGGACCAGAACAACAAGCTGCAATTATCCATCCCTCCAAAGACACTCAGCCAGTCCCCAACTCCCAGATGAGCTGTGCTGGAAGCCCTAAATCACATGATGCAGGTCAGTACTTGTCTCTCACATATCCACCATCCCAGAATATTCCTGTGTTACTGCAAGGACAAAATGTTGATATGATGGATGAGAAACTGGCCATTTATCCAAGTGCTCTACTGCTTTTTGCTTCAACTTATGATTTAACAGCTAGCGTTTCAAAACGCTTAAATATTGGTATAGAAGCACCAGTGAATAGTGACTAGTGTGTTGTGTTAGAGACTGAAAATGCATCGAGAAATGTTAAAATGTTGTTTACAGAGTCTGATTGAGTTGAGCTGTGCCGTGTGGAACCCTACATTAATCAACAGATGCCAACCGAGTATTTACTGTGCTGGCCTAACGCTATCTACAAAATCACTATACGATGGCGCTGTACTCTAGGTGAGATTGGAGGTCAATCCATTTATCTTCAACACTCCACCATTGCAAGCTTGTTCGGCATACAGATGGACTATCCCTTGTGCTGGAAATACTGTAGGTGGCCACGGGTTCAAACTGTGCATAAAGACATTGTGAACTATCTCCATCCTTATAGTATGCATGCAGATGATTTAGAACACTGTATCAATATAGTACCAAACGAAGAAACTAAAGGAACAACCATTGGTTTGAGAAAAATATGCACTGAATTCTGCGAATACCAGAAACTTTTATTTGCAAAATAGTATACTGTTGTGAAGATTGAAAACGTTAATTTGTACTGATGCATACCATTGCTGAAGTGTAAATAAAAAAAATTGTCACAAAACTTCGTTGTTTTCCTTATGTAACTACCCATCTTTATGTAAAGTAAGGTGCAGCCATCGCAGCTCAGTCGGTAAGATGATTGCGCTACAGTGGCTACAAATCTTGTTATTGTTATTATTATTAATTTTTATTGTTATTATTACAAGTGTTCATTTTTCTATGAAATACCATTGCACACTAAAACCTGATGATGTCAGTATCATGACAGGGTAGGTGAAGCATCAGTACTTTGCTGTATGTGAGTGGTCCTGTGATGTTGTGGAAGAAGACCAGAAGAAGAAGAGGAATGGGGTAGTCCTACCTGATAACATGCGACTGATAATTGTAGGCCCATCCAACTGTAACAAGACAAATGTTCTCATGTCTCTGGTAACACAGCCAGATGGAGTCCGCTTTGAACACGTGCGGGTATTTTCACAAGCGATGTTTCAACTCAAGTACCAACTGCTGCAAAAGATACTGCAGGGTTTCGATGGCATAACATATACATCATTCAGTCAAAGTAGTCAAATTGGTCCGCCAGAAGTAAAGCCAAACACTGTATTCATGTTTTATGATGTTGCTATGGAAAACCAGGATCAAATTCTACGATATTTCTGTTTTGATCGTCATGTGTGTGTTGACATATTTTATTTTAGTCAAATATGTTCCAGAATCCCAAAGCAGTTGGTGAGGGATAATCCAAATCTCATTACAGCCTTCAGACAAGATCATTTGAATTTAAGGCACATTTACCTGGCTCATGTAGGAAATGACATGTTGTTCAATGAATTTGTAAAGATACACATAGTTTGTATACATGGAAGAACCCTGGAGATACTAAAAGGTATCAGATAGATTATATAATGGTAAGACAGAGATTTAGGAACCAGGTTTGAAATTGTAAGACATTTCCAGGGGCAGATGTGGACTCTGACCACAATCTATTGGTTATGACCTGTAGATTAAAAATGAAGAAACTGCAAAAAGGTGGGAATTTAAGGAGATGGGACCTGGATAAACTGAAAGAACCAGAGGTTGTACAGAGTTTCAGGGAGAGCATAAGGGAACAATTGACAGGAATGGGGGAAAGAAATACAGTAGAAGAAGAATGGGTAGCTTTGAGGGATGAAGTAGCGAAGGCAGCAGAGGATAAAGTAGGTAAAAGACGAGGGCTAGTAGAAATTCTTGGGTAACAGAAGAAATATTAAATTTAATTGATGAAAGGAGAAAATATAAAAATGCAGTAAATGAAGCAGGCAAAAAGAATACAAATGTCTCAAAAATGAGATCGACAGGAAGTGCAAAATGGCTAAGCAGGGATGGCTAGAGGACAAATGTAAGGATGTAGAGGCCTATCTCACTCGGGGTAAGATAGATACTGCTTACAGGAAAATTAAAGAGACTTTTGGAGATAAGACAACGACTTGTATGAATATCAAGAGCTCAGATGGAAACCCAGTTCTAAGCAAAGAAGGGAAAGCAGAAAGGTGGAAGGAGTATATAGAGGGTACTTGAGGACAATATTATGTAAATGGAAGAGGATGTAGATGAAGATGAAATGGGAGATATGACGCTACGTGAAGAGTTTGACAGAGCACTGAAAGACCTGAGTCGAAACAAGGCCCCCGGAGTAGACAACATTCCATTGGAACTACTGACGGCCTTGGGAGAGCCAGTCCTGACAAAACTCTACCATCTGATGAGCAAGGTGTATGAAACAGGCGAAATACCCTCAGACTTCAAGAAGAATATATGGTAGGTGGTGCTACAGAAGAATGCTGAAGATTAGATGGGTAGATCACATAACTAATGAGGAAGTATTGAATAGGATTGGGGAGGAGAGAAGTTTGTGGCACAACTTGACCAGAAGAAGGGATAGGTTGGTAGGACATGTTCTGAGGCATCAAGGGATCACCAATTTAGTTTTGGAGGGCAGCGTGGAGGGTAAAAATCGTAGAGGGAGACCAAGAGATGAATACACTAAGCAGATTCAGAAGGATGTAGGTTGCAGTAGGTACTGGGAGATGAAGAAGCTTGCACAGGATAGAGTAACATGGAGAGCTGCATCAAACCAGTCTCAGGACTGAAGACCACAACAACAACAACAACACATAGTTTGGGAGATTGCTGGAGACATACACAGTATGGGTTTCTTAAATCAAGAAAACTGGAAAATGATAGTTATAAACGCAATTTCCACGTGTGTCTGTATATCCATAACTATGAAAGAGGAGGGTACGTTAGTATACATCGCACCATGGATACTTTCCAATGTACGTCAGGCACTCAGCTGAAGAGGATGGCTATGCATAGACGGAGAATTCGTCTATATGTAGATGAAAAATTTCAGTATCTCGAACGTAAAGTTAAGGGGCTAGAGACGTATATCTAGACCCTTCTGAGATTGATCAAAGAATTAGATGGTAAGGCCACTCTGTTTGAAAAGAATGTAAATGGCTTAATCGCACAGCTTGATGGGAATGTATATGAGGCGCAGCCTGTGAAGCAGCCTGCTCAGTATATAGCAAAATGTCGAGTAAGTATAAGGTCTTCACTGCAAGATGGTGTTCAAAACAGCCATTTTTGTAACGAAGTTGCGGCGTTTTTTCTGAAAACTTCTACATGTTCTACCTCCTAGGAGGTCGGTTTCACAACAAAAAAGCGTAAAGCCTCAAAAACAAGACTAAATATCCCACAGAATTGTCCGACGAGCGGAATCGACGCTGGAGCGATCTGAAAAGCAGCCATATACGACCCTTCTGCGAACATAAAAGAAAAAACCCACTTTCGCTCCACAAAGCTTGAAAAATATACATGTCATCAACGAAAGTCCCTCTGCCACGTGCAAGTACATAAAATTTCCTGCAGGAGACATCTGTAACATACTGTTTCTCGATGAGGTCCGAGGGAGCAAAGCGAACATTACGAAAAATGCTTCTACACCCTAGAGCCAAACGACCCCAACCACCTCCCTATCTCTCATTCGCTGTATTACGCTTAACATACGTTGTTTCGAATGAATCGATGGGAAACTATGTTTGATTAAAACATTAAAAAGTTATAACATTTCAGGTGCCTGACACTGAATAGAAGGTTGATTATGAAATTTGTAAATTGTAATATAAGAATGTCATGACATGAATGGATGTCGAGCCCAGGGTTGATCCATTACTTCGAGTATGTTCTCCATCTAGAAGAGAAAGAAGGCTTTTAGTGACAGAATATGGATAAAAAAGTAGTTTAGTGAACAGTCGATGTACCTGCGTACATCTAGTGATGTCATGTGTGCAGTTTTTTATTCGTCTCCGTTTGGCTGTTAATGACGTAGGCAATGTTTTTTGGGCACTAGAAGGTGGTCTTGGAGGGATTTTGTTTAACGGAAGTTCCAGGATGAATGGTGAGTTGATGCTGTTCTTCAATTGAAAAAACTGAAGTATAATTATTAATGTTATGACAGATAAAACTGATTAGCGAAGACGTGGAATGTTGGAAAATATTACATGAATTAATAGCATCTGTCGCCTCAGCTGCTTCAGACAGAGGTGCTCCAAGGGGCTCCCCTGCGTCTTCTGCATCACAACTGTCATCGATGTTGGAACATGACCTTTCACATTGCTGGCACTGCTTCGTCCAGAACAGTCTTGCTCACCTATACCCACACCGACCTTGGCAATCTGTCTGCATTTGCAAGGTACAAGGTGAAGAATCCCCCCCCGCCCCCCTCCCCACGGTTCTGGCTCCGAGCACCCGGCACCCGATGGAAAACTCTGAAGGTGTGTTGCTGTGATACAGCTTCCGTGGGAAGAATGGAAGCCGTGCATGCTGATGCCTTGTAGGCTGATTTCGTATATTGCTTATATCTCGGCTTGTTGAGTGTTGTGGTTGGGTAGTTACCACCATAAAGGGCAGTCAGAAATTCCTCATCAGCACCTGTCATTTCGCTTGGATGGGCTGAAGGATCAGTGAATTTAGTAATATATGATTCGAGATCTGGATTTTTTGAGAGAGTCTAAAAAAATTAATCTTGTTTTGGTTGAATAATGCGGATGTAGAGTCATAACAACTCACTGCACGAAGGAAGAGCATATAGTTGGCAACACTCTTCTCCATTGCATTTCTTGGATGACAGGGGAGCTGAGACCCTATACATCTCCTCAGATTGAGAAAACAGACAATGGGGGTGACTCTGCAAAGCCACCATTATGACCAGAGGGTCGCCATCTTCCCCCACAATTGCGACATTCTTTAGAGCCGATGCCAGGGAGTCTTCCGTTTGTACTGTCATGGTATATGCATCATTGGCTGTCTGCTTGGATGCGATTCTACTTTCATTGCATATTGTCTTCAGCATGGTGATTAGTATGTTTTTCGCATTCGGTAGAAAATTTACTAGTGGAGCTGTTGATGTTATGGAACTGCTACATTTTATTCTGGAGACTGCTGTTTTGTCGAGCTCCTCAAGAGTTACATGGATTTGATAGTCTTCTGCCTGTCCGACTACCCATCGAACCCAATTATCGAACTTTTACTATAATTACTTCGTACATAATGGATGTATGATACGTATATTTATTCGATGGTGTGACCAATCGACCATACTAATCTCCGCAACAGAAAGCCCCCATCAATCACGTATACTGTACTGCTAGAGTTCAGAGCAGGGGGGTGGTGGCTAACAAAAACCTGTTTGGCTACAAGAGAGGCTTCTTCAGCTTCTGTCTTGCTTTTGCAAGACAGTTTGCCAAGGTCAGTGTGTGTGCAGGTGAGCATGACTGTTCTGTACTAAGCTATGTCATAAACGTGAAATGTAGTGCTCTAACAACAACAATTTTGATGCAGAAGACGTAGACGAGTCCATTGCAATACTTCCATCTGAGACAGCTGAGGCGACAGAAGCTATTAACTATTGTAACATTTCGCAGCATTGTGCATCTTTATTAATCAATTTTTCCCCTTCATAACATTAAATTTTAGTTAACAGTTATTTCAATTGAAGAACAGCAAAAACGCATTGTTCAGCCTAGACCTCCTAATGACCAAAGGGCTTCCAACTGGGCCTTCTAGTGCCCAAGAAACACTGCCATGGTCACGAAGAGCCAAACGGAGATGAACGAAAAACTGCACAAATGACATCAGTACAGCTATTTCTTCATACTTCTATTGACTAATTAACAGTTTATCTGTCTTTCGTATCCATATTCTACCGTTAAATGGTGGCTTTCTTTTCCAGATGTTGAACCTGCTTGAAGTTATGAACCAGTCTCGGGCTCGACATTCATTCACTTCATGACATATTCATATTTCTATTCAGCCTCAAGCACCTATTATGATGCAAATATGATTTGTTAACGTTTTTATCAAACGTAATTTTCCATCAGCTCATTCGAAACAACCTCTTTTAAGCTTAACACGCGGAAAGTATAGCGCCGTTGAGAGAAACAGGTGGGAGGGGTCTCTGGCCTGTACAGTGCAGAATGCATTTATCGTAATTTCCGCTGTGCCCCCTCCCCCCTGAAGAGAAAATTATATATTACAGACGTCTGCTCTAGGAAATTTGATGAAATTGCACATGGTGTAGAAAATTTTTTTGATAATGTGCATAATTTTAGAGTTGTGTGGAGTAAGAGTAGGTGTTTCAAAAGGGTCAAAAAATGGCTGCTTTTCAGCTCGCTCTAGCGGAGACACCGCTCGTCAGAAAATCAAACCTCACTAGTGCATTTTCCAGGAAATTTCATTTACTTTAATTCTGCATATAGTGGTCACCTTCTAAAAACGCATACTTGTCGAGTTTAAGCGAAAAACTTTAAAAAATGGGAACATTGAGGTTTTTCGCATTTTTCGTATGAATCTGAAGTCCTACAATGCAGAAAACAAGAAAATCGGATTCAGCGCCCCAAAAAACATGTAGAACCTCTGAGAAACCATCTTCCGCATTTTTTTTTTTTTAAGTGAGAAACCACCACCTGACTGGACTAAAGTTTAGTTTCTTGATTAGGTACTGTTCATTGAAATGAATTGCTACTATAGATGACCTGCGTATTCAGCCTTAGACCGAGTATTAATTACGGACTCGAAATTTGACAAGGGGCGCCAGTTACTGTATTCACGACGTTGGTGACTGTCAAAATAACAAAATCACATCCGTAAAGTCGTTTGCTCACAACAATCAACGATCTATAACCCACAAGCAAGATAATCCACGAATGTTACGTGAGGCGTTAAATAAGTAGTACAACACATTTTTTTCTGAACGCAGATTGGCTTTATTCAAGATTACAATAAACTGTATTATTTCCCACTCTCTTGGCAACAAAACCCTAAATTGTAATTATTATTGTAGGTGTTATTATCATTAGAGTAATAAGCCGCTCAGCATTAACAGCCTGAAGCCGTCCAATTTCTGCCAGTTCGGAATTAAGGAGTGCAGCAATGAAGTGATTTACGAAAAGTATAGTGCACGCATCTGAACTTGGTTGATTTTAAATGGGTTTGCAGTCTGCAGGTCAAGCAAGTGCTACAGTGGAGAAGAGTAATGCAGGGGATGTATGTTTTGTAACAAGTGTGTACCCTGATTGAGAAGGAGTTGTGGGTGTGGGCAGCACTTACGATGCACCACGAATTCATTCGTCATTCATTCACTCTCTCTCCCTCTCTCTCTCTCTCTCTCTCTCTCTCTCTCTGACACACACACACACACACACACACACACACACACACACAAACACACACACGAACTAAATGCCATTCATCTCTCTCTCTCTCTCTCTCTCTCTCTCTCTCTCTCTCTCTCTTACACACGCACACACACACACACACACATACACACACACACACACGAACTAAATGCCATTCATCTTTCATCATTCTGAAAACAGAAATGTTGCAGAAAAATCTTTCATTCTACAGTTTAGTTAGGTGCTAAAATTTATGATAATGTGGCGGAGGGAGGCAACAAATGGCAGAGAGTGCTGAGGAGGGGGGGGGGGCGGATGGCGAGGGTACTAATATCTGATTGCATTTAGGAGCAATGGTCTAAGAAAGGTGGGAAACCACTGATCTAGGGGATTAGTGTTCAACCTTTTTGGTACTGAGTAACTCTGACGTCTGTGTGACACTCTTCTTTTTGGAAACTTTATACCTATCAGTTGTCTCCCACTGCGCCTTCGATTTTATAGAAAATTGGTTAAATTACTATAGTTTTTCCACTAGCTTCAGTGATTTCAAAATGGTTCAAATGGCTCTGAGCACTATGGGACTTAACAACTGAGGTCATCAGTCCCCTAGAACTTAGAACTACTTAAACCTGACTAATCTAAGGACATCACACACATCCATACCCGAAGTAGGATTCGAACCTGCGACCGTAGCGGCCGCGCTGTTCAATACTGAAGCGCCTAGAACCGCTCGCCCACACCGGCCGTCACACTGATTTCATCCTTATTTGATTTTCCCGAAGTTGTTCTTCATTTAACACGCAAAGGCACTGAGAACCACGTCGTCGTCGCACCCAAACAATAACAATACCACAAGCAGCAGAACTGTTGGCACAAAACCTTGTTGTACTGTGTGCCTCTACTGGAGGCAAACGGATGGGAACTGGGGCTGTTATATGGAGCGGTCAGTAAATGCGGTACCTACACAGTCCAGCCACATTAATATGACCACCACCTGTGTTCAACGTAAAGTTGCAATAACCATTCACAGACGGCAGGTGGTAGCACTAGCAATGGAGGATATATGAAAGTGTGTCGGGGAGACTCAGAAGACAGAGCAGTTGTTGTCACAATACGGAAAGGAGCGATTTGTCAGACGTCCAGAAGGGCATGACCATTGGCCTCCGGGCCAAGGGTGGAAGCTTTTCTAAAACCGCTAAGTCTGTAAACTGTTCGCGTGCCGCCGTGCTTAGAGTATAATGAGCATGGCAAAATGTCGTTATCCAAAATCGGCGCCGAGGTAACTGTGGTGCAAAAAAATTGTTCAAATGGCTCTGAGCGCTATGGGACTTCGCTGCTGAGGTCATCAGTCCCCTAGAACTTAGAACTACTTAAACCTAACTAACCTAAGGAGATCACACACATCCATGCCCGAGGCAGGATTCGAACCTGCGACCGTAGCGGTCGCGCGGTACCATACTGTAGCACCTAGAACCGCTCGGCCACAACGGCCGGCTCAGTGATTTCATCCTTATTTGATTTTCCCGAAGTTGTTCTTCATTAAACACGCAAAGGCGCTGAGAACCATGTCGTCGTCGCACCCAAACAATAACACTAGCAGCACTGTTGGCACAAAACCTTGTTGTACTGTGTGCCTTTACTGAGCCAAATGGATGGGAACTAGGACTGTCGTATGGAGCGATGAATGCGATAACCACACTGTCCAGCCACGTTATAATGACCGCCACCTATGTTCAACGTAAACTTGCAATAACCATTCACAGACGGCAGGTGGTAGCACTAGCAGTGGAGGGCGTATGGAAGTATTTCTTGGAGACTCAGAAAACAGAGCAGTCGTTGTCACAATGCGTAAAGGAGCGATTTGTCGGACGTCCAGAATGGCATGACCATTGGCCTTCGGGCCTAGGGTGGAAGCTTTTCTAAAACCGCTGAGTTTGTAAACTGTTCGTGTGGCGCTATGGTTAGAGTTTACTGAGCATGGCAAAACGCCGTTATCCAAAATCGGCGCCGAGGCAACTGTGGTGTACCACAGGTCATAGATCTCAGGGGCGTACAGTGGGTGTGGAGATGTATGTGGGCGATTAGATGTGAAACTGTTGAGCAAGTGATCGCCCAGATAAACCAAGGGTCTACCAACAGTGTGTCCTCTACGACCGTTCAGGGAACGTTACTGCATATGGGACCCAGCAGCAGGAGGCTGTTTCATACACTCATACTAACTGTTGTTCATCGTTGACGAGTGCTGAATTTACACAATACCGCAACTGGATGACAGGTTGCCTCCTCAGATGACAGATGGCCGCTGGCGTGAACGACGTGAAACGGTTCGAAGGAAACAACCTCCAAGAATCGTCGGGAAGGTCGAAGCTGGGGTGAGCGTTATCGTCTGGGAAATGATTTCAAGGCATTTCCTGGGTGATCTCGTAATTCTGGACCGCACAGTATATCAACACAGAAATGCACCTACCCTTAGGGACCATGTCCACATCTACATGCAATTTGTTTTCCCTCGGCATCTACCAGCAGGACAATGCATCGTGTCACACAGCATCGTGCACGTACTGGGTTCGATGAGCGTCAGGGTGAGTTTACCATTCTGTCCCGGCCACCCAACTCCCCGGATTTAAACCCAGTCGAGAATCGATGGGACCACCTGAATTCGGCTGTTCGCACCATGGACCCTTAACCGAGTAACGTAGCGCACCTGACCACAGCATTGGAGTCGACATTGCTCCACATCCCTATCGATACCGTCCAGAACCTCACTGAGTCACAAAATGTGGTTATTCAGGCTTTTGACAGGTGTTCACATTAGTGTGACTGGAAAGTGTATCTTATTATGGTGTTACGGAAGAAAATGACGATTTTCTTCCATTATTCGCGTTGCATCATTAAGCTCAGAGCTGCCGCGGTGTCTCACAACTATGCACTACCTATGAAGCTTCAGAGACATAACCCATCCTTTTGCTGCCATAGTACCGTAACTAACGTCTATCGGTGCTAACCTTAAGCAGTTCGGTTTGCGGCTTGTTGCCTTATTATTCACTAAAAGCAGGTCCACACGCAACGATCTGTCTGCGCAAATATCTGTGCACATCACATCTGCGCAGTGAGATCGTTGCGCTTGACCACTATTGCATGATGTGAGGTGTGCGCAGACTTGGTAGTTGGAGTTCGGCGTTTGACCAAAACTGCTCAAATCTGTAGTTTCAAATCACATCTGCGCAGCCAAGTTGAAATGTTTGGCCAGGAGATTGCCGCAAATACGGCATGCGAAATGTGTTTGAGTCAGCTGTTTGTGCTGTCCAGTGTTTCTCGTCTGTGCGTGCACAGGGAGTTTAATAAAGGCAGGTACACGTCAGTGCTCCAGAAAGTTAATTGCCGAATTTATCCAAATATATAGGAGTCATACATGTTTGTGGAAAATTAAGAGCAAGCAATACAGCGACAGAGATAAAAAGGCAGATGCTTATTATTCTGTAATAGAGAAATTATAAGCTGCTGAAAATGGTTCAAATGGCTCTGAGCACTATGGGACTTAACATCTGAGGTCAGCAGTCCCCTAGAACTTAGAAGTACTTAAACCTAACTAACCTAAGGACATCACACACATCCATGCCAGAGGCAGGATTCGAACCTGCGACCGTAGCAGTCACGCGGTTCCAGACTAAAGCGCCTAGAACCGCTCGGCCACACCGGCCGGCCTAGGAGCGGCTGGCCCTACGGCAAACAGGGAAACGGCAATAAACAAAAGAGCGGAGTGCTTAGCACAAAGATCTAAGCAAAGTAAAGAAATCTTTTCGATGCGGCGCCGCCTACCATACTTTAGTCAAAACAAGCCAATACCATAATCTTATGTGGCAGCGTAACCGTACTTGTAAAGAAGAGTGCAGTCAGAAAATTGTGTTAAGCTGATAGCGGAAGATCTTGCAACAGTGCCTTCATGGATGTAGGAATTATTACACTTGTTTTACAGTACTTCATAATACAAAATGTGGTTCATAACAACAGTGATTTAGAGGTAAACCGTAGAATTCACTGCAATAACACTAGAACTAAAACTTTCCAGATGCACTATGAATTCCTCTCTAGAGTTCAGAATAGAGTTTTGTACAGGGTGAACATTAATAAAACCGACAAACTGCAGGGGCGGATTACTGACTGGAAACCGAGGGAAAAAGGTTGTATGAACATGCGGCCGGAAATGCATCGTTGCCACAGCAGATGGCGCTGACGAATGAAAGTTCCTCTGACGACGTGCCGTTATGTTCCGTGTGTGTTGCTGGGTATGTGATTGACGCAGCGTACTGTAAGCAGCGGAATGGTCCGGCATTCACGTTGGGAACAAGCTGAGATGGTGTTTGTGTACGACGACGAAGGTGGAAACTGTCGAGAGGCAGCACGGCTATAGCGAAACAAGTACCCTCACAACTCCAACATCTCACGCTCACAATATTTCGAGCCTTTATTGGGGCGTTTTTGTGATCATGGGTCCTTACTGGCAGACGAACGTCCAAGGTGGCCGCGGACTGTGTGTACACCAGATCTGGAGGCCGGGATTCTACAGGATATGGAGACAAACCCTACTACAAGCTCCAGACAATTGGCCTGTCAACATGGTGTAAGCCGAAGTACGACTACGTTTATCCTCCACCACAACCGCCGCCACCCCCAGCACCTACAACGTTTGCAAGAACTATCAGCAGCTGATTTTGTCGACCATCACAGTTATGGATTGTCATGAGGCCTCTTTACTGACGAAGCAACTTTTACCAGAACTGCCATCATGAACCCGCATAATCGTCATCTGTGGGTTACGGACAATCCTCGGAGAATGGTTGAGGCGTCTCATCGGCATCGGGTTGCCGTCAGTGTGTGGTTACAGGTTCTTGGCGACCACACACGTGCACCGATTATTATTCCATAAAGTCTCGACAGGAAAACGTACCTGGACTTCGTGGGGAATACTCTGACTGGGCTACTTGAGCATGTGCCTTTGATAATACGACAGCTTATGTGGTTTCTGCACGACGGAGCACAACCCCGCTTTTGCATTACAGTTCGCAGACACCTCAGCATCTACCCCGGACGGTGGATAGGACGCGAAGGTCTCGTAACATGACCTGTTAGATTACCAGACTTAAAACCCTTGGATTTTCGCCTCTGGTCGCAGCTAAAAACCATAGTTTATGCTGAACCAGTTTCTGATGTGCAGAACCTTCAACAGCATGTTCACGGCTCCTGTAGCGCTATTCGGAGAGATAGCTGAACGTGCGAAAGCTTGGGGCAATCCATGTTGCTACGTGTGAACGTGTACATAGCATTCCATGGAGGCCACTTTGAGCATCCGTTGTGACGTGGGTGCGATGCAGCTCTGTATTGTGTTCCGGAACGCTTTGTCGTCGTTGCATGCACACCGTCCATTTCCGGACACATGTTCATAGGACTTTTCTCTTCCATTCCTGGTCAGGAATCCGTCCCTATAGTTTCTCGGTTTTATTGATGTTCACCATCTATTATGGTGCAAAAGTCTGCAAGAGATTGCTGGTAGAATTCAGACAGGGAACTGAAAACTCTGACTCACACACAAACAAAGCTATAGGTCATAAACCACGTATCTAATTACTAAGCATATACGGTGTTCCGAGCACATCTGAAACTGTAAAAATGCTACCTGTAGCTTTTCAGATTTGAGATCAGTACTCTACTTGCCTTCCTGAAATCATCCTCCACGGCAGCGTAAGTAGCTTCACTCAATATTCGTTTCGAAAGTGCACTAGAAAATTTTCGATCCTTGTAGATCCATCGTGTTGCCAAGGATCTTAAAGTCACCGTCGGCCGTTCTTGTGGAGAAGTTGCTATCCTCTCAAGTGTGTTTCTCCGTACTGTATGAGGAGTTACGAACGTCAAAAGATAATAATACGTTCTCAGATCCATCCGAAAATAATTACGCCAGTCGTCGGGTTGTCTCTGCAACTCGTGAAGTAAATTTATGTGCGGAAACTGCCTTCGGTGAAGTGGCCATTGTGTAGATCACTTTGATCGGTCTTTCTGTCTCTTGCATTTATTTTGCATTTTTTTTCAACACAAGGTGCGAAGACAGACCATAACAGAATCTTCTCCATTTCAAAATAAATGAAATTAACTCTGAGGTTATGAGAGCGTAATCACTTGCCACTGAAATTTCTTTTATCCATCGAAAGGTAGCGGGTGAGCAGCAGATTATAACTTGTGTGGTGTGAACACTCCACATATACAGCGATCTGTTGCACGCTTAGACATTGCGCAGACCGATCGTTGCTTGTGAACGGGCATTAAGGAAAAGTCGGGGCCCGTGTGTTTCACATGTTAACAAAAACACCAAGTCACACTCAACGCTGCTCACACGGTATTCTGCAATTCTGTGGCCTGACAACATATTAAAAGTCAGGTTTCCTTAGGATTTTATAATGACAATTTGTGCCAAATTTTTGATGTTAATAAGAGTTCTAATGGTTCTAATCGCTTTGAGCACTATGGGACTTGACATCTGAGATCATCAGTCCCGTAGAACTTAGAACTACTTAAACCTAACTAAACTAAGGACGTCACGCACATCCATGTCGAGGCAGAATTCGAACCTGCGACTGTAGCGGTCGCGTGGTTCCAGACTGAAGTGTCTAGAGCCGCTCGGCCACACCGGCCGGCTTAATAAGAGGACTGTGTAATTAAACATTCAGAGGAAAGGGATATTATAATTTGTTATTTGTTGTCTTCCAAGCGGGTATGTTACTCAGAACGGGAATTTCACAATTTCGTTGAACCTTCTGAATTCGCAAGGCTGGTGCTGCTAAAATTGTCACTCATATCATTTTCAAGTTTTGTTCTGGTCGTTTCGTTGTTCGCCCGTAATCCTAGAGACAGAAATTCATTTGCAAAAAGGCACTGGCTTTTCAAAATGTACCGTTATTAGCGATTTTCGCTTCAGGCTACACCCGAGAACCTTCCAGAAGATGGCTGCCTCAGTTCCAACAATCAATGTCTCATAGTAGACGTTTCCGCGGAAACGCATATTCTACAGCTCTGTCAAGAAGGAAGGCGCTATGGAGTACGTGATGGTTCCGTTGATTGTGCTTGGAGCTGTACTCTTCCAGGGGTAAGTAACACGGCGGTATTTGTATTTGTGAGTCTAGAAATATACGAAAAGTACATATCTAATTTAGCAGCAAGTCATTAGCGTCGGTATTAGAGAAATGTGCGATTTCAAAAAAATGACTGCTTATCGAAAGCGCGAGCCCCAAACGATATATATCGAACGTGCGACTTGATGTCGACCAAACGTCTCGGGAGGCGCGAATGACGGCAAATGGTTAGTGCGTTGCCAAGGGAACATAGTTAACCGTTTTTGGTTGTGAATAGCAGTGAGTTGGAGCATTGCAGTTTCGAGTAATCATATTCTCATGGCGAAACCTAATTCCTGGATTATGTAGTGTGGAAAGTTGATTCAAATTTTTTTGGGACTTCGGATTGCTTCGAAATGAGGATAGAGGGATTTATGTAGACTGTTAAAGACATATTTCTCTGAAACTTCACAAGAAATGTGCGGATGCTGGTTGTCCGGCACTTATGCAGTTTAGCAGATGTACTGCGCTCAGTGTCACAAGAGAGCGTATATAAGAAATAACACATGGTTTTGCAGTTCCAAGTTATCCATCAAGAAGGGCATCATTTCAGTTTCTTGTTGGATAAGAGACCACGCGCTACAAGCCATAGTTTGAGACCCAATAGTCCACGAATAACATATACTACTACTACAGTTTCTGCCGAGAAGTCTGTTACGTCGTAGTCACCAACGAGAGTGTACGAATCGGTGGACAAAACAAGGTTGTCGAAGCAGACGAATCACATATAGCTACCAGCAAATATCAAACAGGACGGTCGTTGAAAAATGGAGTTGAACGTGTCTGGGTACTGGACGGCACTAAAAGAGAATGCCGTACGTGCTTTAGGCCTATAGTGTGAGTTTATTCAAGAGGAAAGAAAACTTTGGTCTCTGTGATAAAGTACTTTATTTTTGCAGGCACGGAAGTGATAACACAGGGTTTTAACACATACAGCACCTTAAAGAAGGGAGTTCAACATGAATTTGTGAATTATTTTGTGTGTTTCTGTCGTCGGACGATCCATCTGTCCACACACAGAACATTGAACGCTTGTGAAAATCTATCAGATCGTTGATAAAAGTGAGGGGCGTCCAGAAGATAGAAACGAACTTTATATCTCTTCCAATACCTATATTTTCACAGCTTGAGGTTGCGTGGAACAATTTTCCCCGCTGATACTCTCCCAGTTTTCTGACTGACATAGCAAGAGTGAGCCGGGTTATGTGAAAAAAGGATTGCTGCCCGCGGCTTACACAACACGAGGAATAAAGCATGAAGAAGACGAGGCTGACGAGTAAAGTAAGTTACTACTTTCATTTGTATTGAACTTCAAGTAAACGTTCGTCTTTTGTCGTTGCTCTAGTGAACGCTACAAAAGACAGCTTTATAATACGGAATTTGTGACAGAAACTAGAAATAACGTGTCTACTTCACTCGAAATAAAGACTATCAAAACTTATAACATCATATCGGCTCGTTATAATTGACAAGAATTGTAACTTCCAAGAAGCGACTCAGTTTCTGTTCTACAGACAAGCAGAAGTCAGTCTCTAGTATTTACCGTAGGTTTGTCTCTGATGCCTTTTGATTTAGTTGTTGCAACATGTTCTTCATCGCTTTCTGTCTCATACTGTCTTGTAATTAAGTCTGTGCTGCTTCCATTCTTGGTAGAAAACATTTGTATTACTAATTGTGAAAAGCTCACTTACATTCGTCATCTTTTGTGCTCAGATTTACGTCAGTAACCGCAGTCTAATAAATACAACCACGATGTTCTCTGGTGCGAAAGTCGTAACAGTTTGACAGCTAAAGCGACAGACGCTCCAAGCGGTGAGAATGCAGAAAGTTACATGTGTCATAAGGATAATGTCTATTTTTCGTTATTTTTTACTTAATTAACGAAATATTTGTTATGTTTTGCGTTCCATGTGTTAGTAAATTACCAAGAGATATGATTTATCGTCAAATATACGTAAAAACAGTCAACTCTCACTGATTCTATGAGATAAGGCACAACTTATCCATGAAGAAATTCTTTTGAATGTGCCTATATTTGCAGCTTAGCCCGCTGTAAGCAAGGCAATATAAACATATTTCACGACTGAGTAGCATATATTTCTGTTGTTATTATCATAGGCACTTTCTTTGACATTTAAAATTTTTTTGTGGGAGCCCTTGATTCACCCTTTCTTACACTTCACTAGACTTTCCGATACACAGATATTTTTGTAACTGTAATTATCTTTGCTTCAAAAGCGAATGTGTTGAAGATTCTTGCCGCTTGTGGCTTAGATTTAGCAGCAATTGTGGAAATAGTTTCTTCTGTGTTGGGAAGCAGTTTTATTGCTCCTGACGATTTATTATCACGTCTGGGTGGTTTATCTGAAGCTACAGTTGTGGTGACTTATTTGATAACGTTAAATAATATAGATGTTGCATTCCATATAGATTTTCTACGTTACACATTCAGATTTGGGTGGAAGTGTAGCGAACAAAATTCTACTTTGTTGACAGATATACGACGTCTTTCTGAAAAAGGTCAGGTCTTCTGGTGCTTACTAGCAATTTGTTGTTATTCAAGAAAAAGGGTATTTTCAGTAAACGTCTGTGCATTACAAAGTAATCGTAAACAAACTGTCTTTAGTACACCGTTTCGTATCTTCCAGGGTTCTTAAAAAACTAAATAGTCACCAATATGGTGTAATTTTTCGGTTATTGTCGATTTTTATGGCGCTGCATAGACTCCCTATTGTAAATACTTTGTTACAAATCAATATAAACTTTAGTATTCGCACTCATCCGATATCGTATTCCGAGATGTCACTTGCTAGCCACTAGGGGCGCTGCTGTCGCTGGAGGAACAAATGCGAGACGGAGTGTCGCGACTGTTACGTTAAGACTGTGTCCACAACACCCAGTGTCACTAGAGATTATTATTATAAGACTGCATCTTTGTAACACAATTTTATTTCCGCCTGTTGGATGCTATTTCGGATTTGCTAAGAGTTTTGTAACGAACAGCAGCAAACACTTCCTTCTTTTATCGAAACCAATATTCTTCAAATAGCCAGCTTGTTTATTTCCTAACATCGGTACACAGTAAACCCATTTGTAACCAGGACACCTTTCATCTTTTCCTCCTGCCCACAAGAGCAGTCTGACAGATACATTTAGGCTATTTGAAAATAATCTAGCGACCATAACATTGCGTTTCTCCCTATCGCATCCAGAAAGTAAACACCAAGGCCCGGTATTTGGTGTCTCTCCAGTTTCTTGCTATGCATATTTTAAAGTTTCCAGTATTTTTAAAAATTTCCGTTATCACAACTGATGACACCTGAGATAACTTGCGAAGCTGAGCCTGCTGGTTGATCGAGTAATAGATTCATAACGGGAGTCAAGTTCATTATGGGTACAGTGTAGACTACTACCACTGACTAATTTCGGAATGGTTGATGACTAGGTTTGAAGATACGCAGTCAAGATACTTTTTACCCTTATAATGTTAACCTCTAATTTGTCCTGAATATGATATGAACATCGACATCGTCTGTGAACTTTTCAAATCTTTGTGACTATTAAGGTATGTCTGCTTCGATCCCTAAATAAGACTAGTTGCTGAAAGACAATGATAAGTTTTACTGCATTTTTTTTGATCGGAATATAAGGAAGAAATCCTCTCTGATCTGAGTTACGTACCGTGTGCATTGACGGTGGTTCTTTTCATGTCTAATAGGTTAAATTCGTCACTGCTACAGTAGGTCTCATATCTTTCTCATCGTAATTATATTCGTTGCTTATACTAAGATCATATCTTCAGGATATAGCTTTCGACTCTAGCCGCAAAAATTTAGTAACACATGTACTGCCTATCAATATGCCAATGATTGCTTTTTTTTTAATTCCTAAAAGACAACCAGGTGTACTGAACAAAACGTCTGAGAGTTATGGTACGTATGCAACAAGCATTGTGACAAAATTATGAAGCCTCATGAATAGATACATTATTTGAAAGCCGTATTTCAACAGTGGCACAACTCCAATTTTGTTCAAATGGTTCGAATGGCTCTGAGCACTATGGGACTTAACAGCTGTGGTCATCAGTCCCCTAGAACTTAGAACTACTTAAACCTAACTAACCTAAGGACATCACACACATCCATGCCCGAGGCAGCATTCGAACCTGCGACCGTAGCAGTCGCGCGGTTCCGGACTGCGCGCCTAGAACCGCGAGACCACCGCGGCCGGCCCAATTTTGTTCATTTCGGGAGATTGAGCTTCAACATGACTGTGTGATGACAATAGAAAAAAACGGTGATCCCTTTCAACAGGCAATAAACTACAATATTACAGGTATCTCATTCAGAGAACTGTCATCACGCAGTTACTTTTAAGCTTCAGTGTCTCGAAATGAACAGAAATGGAGGTGTATCACTATCGAAATAAGGTCTTAATTTGTGCTTGACTGTTATAAGGGTTTTATTAGAACTTACATTCATGTGAGTGACTGATACCTGTCGGATTCACACAATTTCTCATGAAGTACCTCTTTCTTGTTATTTTAGTTCAGGATGAAAAATAAGATTCAGGTATTTTCCCTAAGAGCGTTACGTGTTATCCTACTGCTTCACTCCAAATATGCCTGACAATAGCATCCCTGTAGCACTATGCTTGTGGTACACTAACATTCTTAGGGGATGACAATTGGATTCGTTGGTGACGATGGATGCGGGTATACCTTAAGTGTCAAAAAGGATCGCTATTGAGAAAAGTTGGTCGATCGACCTATTATTAAGTTTTTTTTCTAACAGAAAATGTATGCAGGGTGTCCGAGGAGGAGTGGTTAGTATTCAGGGATGTGATAGGAACCATCATCACTCAGAGGAAAAATATCTTGTAAACATAGATTCTAAAATGCATACCTTAAGAACTATATGAGCACTCCTTTATCTTTCTTACTGAGAAACAAATCTCGTCTCCTGGCAGCTGTTAGGTTACCATATTTTTGGAGGAGGTAGTATGGACAAAACAAGAAAAAATTTCCGTTAAGCATGAGCTCTAAAATGCATACGTTAAGAGTTAGGAATACTTATTCATTTTCGCTATTGTTAAACACATCTCGTCTACTGAACATGTGCTCGTAGTTCTTATGATATGCATTTTAGATCCCGTATTTACTAGACTTTTCTGCTTCGAATGATCATATCATATCCCCGAATTCTGACCATTTCTCCTGGAATATTCTGTGTAGAATCCGAAATTCGGAGACGTTTAGTCCACACTGGCCTTAATTTTGGGAGATGATCGAGACTACTACACTTTCTTAACAAAAACTTCGGTTGTAGAGGAAAAGAGCAAAATTTTGGGGGGAATGCAGATTTTCGTACAGAACAGACTTTCTGTAAAAAATATGATTAATTGTTTTTCTTTTTTTTGAGATTATTACTACAGTGGGAGTAAATATACCTAACATCTACATTAAATATTCACGTCAGTCTTGCAGAATTCATTTTGTGTATTAACTTTTATGCAAAAATAAAACGATTCTCAAAATATTAAATACTTCAATCTCTATTGGTATTTGAAAGTCTGTATTACCCTGGCGTGGTCGGTAGGTCTGTATAATTAGGTTATTAAAGAAAAAGTTTAAATTGTACTGAAATGAGTCAGATATTTTTTATTCTTCGTTCTAACTCATCTTTTCTGAAAATTTTTTCGTTGGTTGTGTTCCACAACTCTGATAATTCTCAGGAATTACGTATGGTAACACGTGAAGCTGCTGTATAATTTGTTTTTAACTGTATAGCCGGCTTCAGTCAGAGACAGTTTTATTATTATATTTGCATATCATTATTATTAGTATTTGACATTTGTTTTGTACTTATGTAGCATCTGCTATTAACAAAAATTTGTACTGGTAAATGGTCAGTGACCGAAAACGATCGTACAATTAAAAATAAATTATACAGCACTTCCAATTCTTGCAGTATATCAATTTCTTTCAGTTAAATTACTGTATGGGTTGGATACGGCCTCCCGCTATTTAGTGTTGAACTTTTACTCTCCTTTCTTAGTCTTTGGAATGTTGCGTTCAATGGTCTTTGTCTGTTTGTTTAGCCTTTCGAGTGTTTTGTTCAAATATCTTTGTGTGCTCTTACATCTTCCCCTAGCGATCGGTAATGCTTTTTGTATTGTCACTTGTTTTCTCTTGACAAGTTTTTTTGCTAATTGGTTAAGGGCACAGGAATACAACTATAATTAGGTTCCTATCTGTCAAGTTTGCGTTGTATTGTGTTTTGCTGTCCTCATACCCTACGTCAGAATATCTACGGAAGTTCACTTATGTAATATTTACTCGTGACCCTGGTACTGGAAAAGTTTACTTATAGGGTGAATGTTCTCCTTGCTACACGTTCCGCACGAAGTTTTCTCATCGTGCTTACTCTGTAGAACACAAGAACAGTTAGAGCACAAAGGTGGTGAATACCAGGCAGGCTTCCGCCCTGGCCGTTCATGCACAAATATTCAGTCAGAAAATAAGTCAAAAATACATGACTGTCAGGAATATTCCAATCATTTGCACTTTTACTCGAAGAAAAAGGACCTGAACTATAAATACTACGACTAATCAAACAGATATTGGATGGCACAACATCAAAAGTTAAATTCGTAGTTGAAATCTCTGACCACTTCATGATCGAAACTGGAGTACTCTAAGGGGTGGATTATTTTCACTATTGTTCAACCCAGTCCTGGATAAAGTAATGAGGGATTGGGAAAAAGAACTGAAAATCCAAGCCGGCCGAGGTGGCCGAGCGGTTCTAGGCGCTACAGTCTGGAACCGCGAGACCGTTACGGTCGCAGGTTCGAATCCTACCTCGGGCATGGGTGTGTGTGATGTCCTTAGGTTAGTTAGGTTTAAGTAGTTCTAAGTTCTTGGGGACTGATGACCTCAGAAATTAAGTCCCATAGTGCTCAGAGCCATTTGAAAATCCAAGAACACTGGAAACCAACACGACTAGAGCGATCCTGGAACAATATGGAAATCTTAAACTTAGCTTTCCCAGACGACCTGACCATGCTTCGGAATAACCAAGTAACAGCTGCCAACAAGTAAAAAAGTACTAAAAGAATGTGCAGAAAAACTTACCCTGTAAATCTCTTTCTAGAAGTGTGAATCATTCTGTTCAAAATCAAACATACAAAAAATTAGACACAAAACACGGGCTCTCATAGGAGACTCGACTACAAAAATAAAATACAGCTTACGGCAGAACACAAGACATATATAAGAAGAAACGCCTGTCCGTTCAAACTACAACACAGTAATCAAGCCTGAGATATTGCATGCAAGTGGGACACTAACAGTCGATACGAAAAGCGACTTGGAAAGCACACTGAAAGAAGAACGCTAAATCACGAGAAAAATTCGCGGCCCAAAGCCGACAGAAGAGGGGTGCAGATTAGGAAAACCACAGAAGCTGCAGAGGTCGGAAGAAGAAGGTTAAAGTTCCACGTGCACATCAGCAGGTTACCACCAACGACACTTACCAACAGAATTCTGACATACATAAGAGTAAAAAGGGTCAGATCAACAATACCACGGATAAAACAAGTCACACTCGAAAAAACACAAATCGACCCAATGGGAACTGAGAAAGAAGTCCCAAAGAAACCAGGGACAAAGTGGACAGAGGATCGAAAGGCACCCCATGGAGAAAAAACGAGACTCATGAAAGATCAGAAAATAACATCCTCAAATGAGACAGGACGCTTTGCGTGATCCTACAGGATCTCAATGCAAATAATAATAATAATAATAATAATAATAATAATAAGTACAGTAAGCTGTGATCCCATGCGGTACCGCTTCTGCTTACTTACGCCTTCTGATAATTCAAGCAACTCGTCCGTTTACTATTGTGACGTCTACGTTGTTGATCTGTGAGTCGACTGCGTACATCTTTCGTAATTAATGGCTCCGCATTACTGGAGATCAATTTTTCGCTCTGTACTGCACTGTCTCAATGACGGAATGTGGGAAATCTTTGTATTAAAAGTTTCCTTTATTTACTGCAACATAGGTCATGAAGATGCCGTGTTTCTTGGCTTCCGCAAGGCGTTCGATACAGTTCCCCACAGTCGTTTAATGAACAAAGTAAGAGCATATGGACTATCACACCAATTGTGTGATTGGATTGAAGAGTTCCTAGATAACAGAACGCAGCATGTCATTCTCAATGGAGAGAGGTCTTCCGAAGTAAGATTGATTTCAGGCGTGCCGCACGGGAGTGTCATAGGACCGTTGCTATTCACAATATACATAAATGACCTTGTGGATGACATCGGAAGTTCACTGAGGCTTTTTGCAGATGATGCTGTGGTGTATCGAGAGGTTGTAACAATGGAAAATTGTACTGAAATGCAGGAGGATCTGCAGCGAATTGACGCATGGTGCAGGGAATGGCAATTGAATCTCAGTGTAGACAAGAGTAATGTGCTGTGAATACATAGAAAGATAGATCCCTTATCATTTAGCTACAAAATAGCAGGTCAGCAACTGGAAGCAGTTAATTCCATAAATTATCTGGGAGTACGCCTTAAGAGTGATTTAAAATGGAATGATCATATAAAGTTGATCGTCCGTAAAGCAGATGCCAGACTGAGATTCATTGGAAGAATCCTGAGGAAATGCAATCCGAAAACAAAGGAAGTAGGTTACAGTACGCTTGTTCGCCCACTGCTTGAATACTGCTCAGCAGTGTGGTATCCGTACCAGATAGGGTTGATATAAGAGATAGAGATGATCCAACGGAGAGCAGCGCGCTTCGTTACAGGATCATTTAGTAATCGCGAAAGCGTTACGGAGATGATAGATAAACTCCAGTGGAAGACTCTGCAGGAGAGACGCTCAGTAGCTCGGTACGGGCTTTTGTTAAAGTTTCGAGAACATACCTTCACCGAAGAGTCAAGCAGTATATTACTCCCTCCTAAATATATCTCGCGAAGAGACCATGAGGATAAAATCAGAGAGATTGGAGCCCACACAGAAGCATACCGACAATCCTTCTTCCCACGAACAATACGAGACTGGAGTAGGAGGGAGAACCGATAGAGGTACTCAAGGTACCCCCCGCCACTCACCGTCAGGTGGCTTGCGGAGAATGGATGTAGATGTAGATGTAGAAGTACATTGATGTACCGACGTACGGCGTGGCTGAAGTAATAATAAATTTTTGCAACGACTCAACTTCTTGTGACGCAGAATACGTGATCGTTACGTATCACTCTGCGTACCCACTAGTGGAAATTCTACTGAGTTTGATAAGCAGTTCCATTGTTTTCGAGTTCTGGGTTGCGACTTATGTTGTGGGTAGCGTTACAGGAGTTGTACTGACTTTCATGTTATCCTCTTGTCAGCACAAAGCGTCAGTTTGCACAGCCTCAACCGTTTTTGGAATTTCGTTTATTACGCTGTGACTTTTCGTTTAGTGTAGCTCTCTCGAGTCGTATCTATCCCATCTACTAGTAATGGATAACACAGCCGGAGTTACCGAGTATAAAACGCTATAATCAATTCTTCATAGATTCAAGTACAAGTAATATTGATTCAGTTTCTTTGTTGCTCTTGACACGTCAGGCTGCTGTTGGCAAGACCCATGCTCTACCAGTTTGGTGGAACAAATTTCCTGTTCGTATTCTTCATAAACTATCGTACCGGGCACAGCCAGGTATGGCTTAAGGCCCAAACGACACAAATGGCCGCTTGGAGCCCCACGCTGAGATGGGCGTAAGAGGTACCACAGCTGTGAGATATCCGTACGGGACGTATCTCCTACGGAACTAGCCCGGTTCGGAAACTGGGACGGCTGTTTGTGTTTTTAGCTTGCTTTAGGGACGCATCTTTTGTACACGACGTCATTATCCAGCTTTCAATTAGAAGCTGCTGTGGATCTCGTTCTCTTCTGGAAACGGCCCGGATCGACCTTGGATCGCAAATATGCCTTTTTCAGTTTATGTAACGAACTTACCTTTGTGATTCACACTCTTATCATTATTCTTTTGCGGCAACTGTACTACTGTTAACTTGACACTGTTGTAGCTGCTGCTGGCTGTTTGGTGTCGTATTTAATGTGTTTTTATTCTATGTTAAGAGCTTGCACTTGTACGCGAACTCTTCGTATTGTTTTACTGCGGAAATTTCAGTTATATGGCACTTCTTGATCCACTGTTGGCTATATTATCTTTTCTGCCTAAAACCAAAAATAAATGAGTAAAGACACAGGACGATACACAATTAGAAGTGGAAACTGACATGTGCGGCAATGTACAAAACGGAAAGAGTGGTGAGGGGGGGGGGGGGGGGTGCAAGGGGAGGAGCGACAAACGATAAGTCGCTCCCGTGTAAATATGGTGTCGAGCCAGCCCTGTTTACAGCTGCACATTTTCTCACGGAAGGTGAACAACGCTTTGCTTGCGATGTTATGTTTGCTATTACGAGTCTCATTATCCCTTGTTGTTCCTGACAATTCTGTTTTCTTGTCGCCTATTCTATTCTTCCATTCAGTCTTCTTTATTCGCAAACACAATTTTCAGTCACCACGTTTTTCGTTTTATTGAAAATGTAAATTCCAGTCGTAGATTTTACGCAACGTCCGTACACAATTATTTTATTGTTTTGATTAATGGAAAATTCTACTACTTGTAAGAATGGACCTTTATTCAAGTTGGTGTTTTTAATTTTCAGCCATAACTCTGCTTCTCTGCCAGAAACATTTGTGACTTCATTGCACGAAAAGCTCAAAGACTTGTTTCCATTCTGTCAACTCACTGACTGTAGTACTAGCGAAGTAGTTGTAATGACTACATCGGTGAAGTAATAGCAAGCCGCTGGTCTTGTTTTCTGGACTTCCGAATCCGGAGGTACTAAACACTCCAAAGAAGCTTCAGTTTGGATTTGTTATTCAGCTCCCGGTGTATTGCTCCTCCCCCTGTTCACACGATTTAGTGGTCTTTCACTCATTATCTCGCAGCTGAAAGAACTTGAATCATACTTTTTAAAAAAGTAACCAGAAGGTCTAAGCTGACATGCAATGTATTGGAGAGCTTAAGCACCATAGGCGGCGTCCTATTTTCCAATAAAACTGATTTGCAACAGACAAAACAAATATTTTCACACAAAAGTTTCGCTGTAACTATGTTTTATCTTACATGTGCCGTTGTCATGTTAGGCTGTGTGCAGTTCTGCGGCCCAACATGTTGTCACTTGCCAACATTGGGTCTTCGTAATTGAAAACATGTAAAACGTCTCAGCTGACAGTGCTGTTGCTACAAGTCTGTCACTTAAGGTCAGGTTCTCAATAAAATGAGCAAAATATAGGCAGAATTTGGAATTTTTTTTGAGACAATTAAAAAGTATACAAAGGATCTGTTTGGGGATAATGATTGATCATACTTCGAACTTTATTTTAGATTTCTAATACAAAAAAATGGTACCCATAATTATGGTTTGATAAAGGGCCTCCGAGTTTGAACTACACGGATTGCGTGTAGTGTAGCCTTAGGGGCTATCTGAAATCAAAATTGGATGACATCAGTCGATACTACATTAAACTTAATGGAGCTTATATCTAACAACAATGAAATGACCTTAAATGTAATGATATGGTGCTAGCTCGAACTTTGAGTTCGATTATTGTTTTTTCCACTCTTTATGGCTTTACAAGAAGTAGTTAATGTTAACAAATATCATATATTATAGGTATAAGTGCGCGAAAAAGTGTTTGCTTTTCGAGGGTCAAAGGTCGAAATTAATAGGACGAGCCGTTTTTATTTTATGCTGCACCTAGTATTGAAAAATCGTTTCTCGAGAAAAACCTGTTTAAAGTTTTGTGAAAACTTTTATATGTATTATTAGTTCCATTTGCATAAAAACTAATCTTACATTTTTGATGTCTCTGAACACAAATCTGAAGTTAGATTTTCAAAACTCAAAATGGCTAATCCAATACGGCGAACAAAAAATTATGTTTTGACCAAAAATTGAATAAAATTTGACCAAAGAAGTATTTTTGTTACTTAAGTATAGTATGCAATTCCAGGATTGTATTCCAACCGTTCCACTAAAACGAATTATTCCTGGAAAGCAATTCCCTCATTCTTGGCAGAAAAGCTGACTGTCTGAACTGGATATGCTGTGTTCGGCAGCCTGTACACATTGTCCGTCAGCTTTTTCGCCGAATATGTCTGCATACATACTGCAATATAAATCATTTTGTGAACGTGCGTCACGGCAAGACGAGTTTTCTCCCTGAGCCGGGGGTCTCCAGCTGAGAGCGTCGCACGGCGTCCGCGACACTGCATCGGACAAAGGGCTGTAGAAACTTTTGTGACGCAAGGATTAAAAAACCCTTTAGCCCCAACGTTCTAGACACACATGCCCTTCAAAAAATGCAATAAAAATCGATTTCAACCATTTTGAACGAGAACCTGGCCTTAACACAGTTGTTTGAACAGAAGCAAATTAGTACCGGCACTTCTAGAATTTCAGGAATTATTCAGAAAATGTTGTTCTATATGTTTGTGCCAATCCATTATTTCCTAACACTGAGTTAATATTCTATATTTTGATTTGCAGATGTTGCCTGGCTCTGTGCGCATGGATTATGTGCAGTAGGCTGTAAGTACACCTTTTATTAACATAACAGCTTGATATGTCTAGTTGTATATTTTTGCCAGTTATGATATAGGTGTGTGTTTTCTCTCATGTTAATTATCAGAAAATTTCTCAAACTCGTGCTACATTGATACGTTCATCTATGTGGCAAGGCAGGAAGCAATCGAGGTTTTTGAATATCGTTCTATATTTGTGCTCCCCCCCCCCCCCCCCTCCCCCACTATGCTGGAAACGCTCATGTACATGCTTGTAATTATTGAATAAATTTCTAAATAGTTTTTCTACCAATACGTAATTGTTCACTTTCCCTGTTCTATATATTTGAACACAAGTATCTCATTACTCCTAAACTGTTCCTTGAGGACTTTTGTGTTTTATCGTTTAAATGGAGATAGGTGATGTCGTCTTAGGCCACTGGAAGTAATGTGGTATATCGAATAATTCAGCTGAGCTTAGCACCAGGTACTCATGTTTGTAAACTATAAACTGTACATCGCTGTTAAAATCAATACTTTTGTAGTCATTTATTCCAACTACGAAATAGCTAACGATCTGACAGGTATGGTAATTATACATAATAATAATTATATGGCTGTTAGGGAGTAGAAACGTCACAATCTTTCTCCCAGTTACGTCGCTCTTAACGTAGAAGACGCCTGTCAGACAGTAAATATTATTCGTGTAACTGCCAGCCTGCAGTTCGACCAACAACTACCACTTCGGACAAATATGTGCTGCCCTCTGTAAATAGGCAAAGAAACGGCACCTCATGAAATTTCTGTGCACTTCATGGCAAATTCGGAGTCCAAAGGAAATAACGGAAGAGGAAAGAGTGTGTCGCTCTGGAAAAACACACATAGGTGTTAACGATACCGTGGTCAACTTCAACGTGTCACTTTACCAAGGATAGGCACAGATCGTGACTGTAACAAATAAAGAAGGAAGATTGGGGGTTAACGTCCCGTCGACATCGAGATCATTAGAGACGGAGCCCAAGTTCGGAATGTTTCAAAAATTGGAAGGAAATCAGCCGTCCACTTTCAAAGGAACCATCCCGGCATTTTGAGGGATATCACGCGAAACGTATATCAGGATGGCCGGATACGTATTTCAAACATCGTGCTCCCGAATGTGGGTCTAGTGTGTTACCTACTGCGCCACCTCCCTGAGTGGAATAGGAAGGGGCAAACTAGCGCCGGACTTGCGCGCACTAGTTACGGTCTGTAGACAATACTTATAGATTATCGTGCAAATACTTCACTGTAGAATCTCGGGGGACAAAGAAGCTGGATTGGAGTGGAACTAAAAGGTACACATAATACTGTGTGTGTGTATGTGTGTTTGTGTGTGTGTGTGTTTTCTTACCTTTTTATTACGTCTTACAGGGGTCGTGCAAATTCCCCTTGCCAATTTGGTTCATACTGAGAGTGTGTGTAGGACACGACTAGAACATTAACATATGTAAACAGGAAGACGCAACACTCAGCTGATATGTCAGGTGAAATGTTTTAATATGTATTCTTTCAACAGGGTTTTTAATTATTAGTCCAAATTTGATTAGAGTTTTGCTAGGATGGTTTTGCGAAAATCAAATTTGAAAATTATGGCCGTGCTTATGTTGTATGTAGGGCCATTACCGCGTACGGAATCCGTGTATGAGCGATTAAGTGCATAATTTCATAAACGCGAGGTCCCTTGAGAACGAATCTCGCTGATTTTTTTTTCATTACCATTTAATCCCAACAAATTTATTGACAGGGCAAAGTATCAATATCTAATAATTCATTTACTGTTTTCCTAATCTTTAACATGACAAAAAGGGAACAAGTTTTTTTCTTAAAGAGATTGGAGATGGAAGAGGCGACACACGATAACTCCCAATCAAATCAATGTTGTCTTTTATTTATGTTACTGTGTCTACCTTTGTGACAAGTATAACGTGTTATGGAGCACTGCACGAATCAGAGCGATACTGATCTTAGAAACAAGGAAAACAATAGTTTTCGCGGCATGCAGCAGATGTAAAGAAGGCCGAATTTTTGTATGCCCATATATTCTTTCAATATGTCTATTGCAAAACATACTTGATTTACAATCATAAACGGTTCTCGCTCGTCACTCAGTATCGCATAGCATCGAATATTGGTCCACGTAACTCAAAAAAAAAAAAAAAAACTAGTACCATTAGTGACATTCTATCCATTAACCTCGCGCTTATGAATCTAATCACTTACTTGCTCCGCTGTGGACTTCATGAACTATAACGGCCTTACAAAGCAACCAGTATGATCACGCTAGTAATTTTCAAACTCCATTTTTCTCAAAAACGGTTGAGAGTTGTGTCTTGCTCTTTAAACATATTGAAGTCCTAATATTCCCTACTCACCCTGTCAATGCGTGTCAAATCGGTGAGGGGTGCTTCGAACGGTCCACTTGTTAGCGTCGTTAACACATTCTGGGACTTCTTTATGAATGTAATACAATTACGTTCTGCAATATTCGGCGTTATTTACATTTACATTTGATTAGGAAACGGAGAATGAAATAAATATATTTATTCGCAAATATGCGGCAATTTCCGAGTGTGTGGTTTGGCAGGAACCAAAGGGTACGGTTTAAATTGCTGCGAGTAGAACGAGCTGCGGAGACATTTATAATTACTCGCTTGTCACAAATATGTGGCTGTTCACTTTAGGTTATGCCCCTGTGTCCGAGGGCTTGGTAAGGCAGGAAACTAACAGGACTGTTTAAATTGTTGCGAGTGAAACGAGCGGCAATGACGTGTACATTCTTCGTTGTCACGAATATTTAGCTGTTTGAGCAGGGGAAAGCAGGTATTGCGCATGTCTAGAGTGAGATGCTTCTTACGTCACTTCCGTTTGGAGCAGATGCGTGTTGTAGGTATAACGTCTTCTCTGTCGGTCGGCTAACAAGAGTACACATAGTACGATCTGTCGGTCCGTCGACCGATAAATTGGTGCGAGCAGCTTTTACTACAGCTAATTGTTTGTATCTAATCTGACAAGGTGTCTATTAATCCGAAGCATACTGATTCATTTATTTTTGTTGCAGGCAACAAGCAGAGCAAAGGATGGCGCTGCCTGTCACGTGTGAGTACAATCCATCCAACAGCTTTCAACATAGCAAAACTGCAACACTTTTGTTCCCATTCTAGGAGCATATGCTTATCTTCCTAGTCCTAACAAGCATTTCACATTTACAATGGGTTTCCTCGCGCTTACATTAACTTGTGATTTTGCAATGTTGATTACTTAAACACGTAACCCAGGCAAATGCATTCTCGAAATTTCATTACTCTGCACTAGTTATTTCTTGGTGTTGGGATTTTTTCCGTCAGTGTATCTGAAAGATGAATTTAAAAAAATGCTCAAATTCGACGAATGCAAAACAGTGTTATCGTTACAACTTAAAGACAAAGGTCTAGACGAATGTGTACCTAGACGAATGTGTAGCAAGAACAGTAATAAAAGGCTATCAAGACCCATATTAGTTTGACGCTAATGTTTGAAGAACGTTGCGAAAGCTGAGATTTATACAGTCTCGCTGGCTTGAGAGTCTAAAAAAGCCCATACACAAAACGTAATGGCATTTTGTGGAACCGAAAGTAAAGTTAAACGGGAAGCTCATATGACAGTTTGATCTAGATGGAAGCCTAAGGATGCTTTGGTTGTACGCCTAGCTTCAGCGAACGTATCCAAGCCTTTCAGTTAATCTCTCACGAGTCAGACTAGTATTCACATTAAAGGTGGCAGACAGAAAACCGAAGTAGTAAATTCTGCGTTTAAGACTGTGTTTTCGAATGAGAATATTACCATACAAAATACAGCGGGACACGCTCAGAAACGACACACATTGAAATAATCAATCTCGGAAATACGTAGAGAGGCACAGAGCGAACGGTTCAAGTGTGGACGGCTTTCCAGTTAAATTTTACATTGAATACGAGTATGTTGCGGAGTTAGTAGCTATCCTAGCTCGTGTTTATCGCGAATGTCTTACACTGCTATCAGTCGTGGTTGACTGGAGGACTCTGTAGGCCATTCCTTATCGCAAACAGAGTCAAACAATGGATGCACAGTATTGCAGACCAATGTCGCTGACGTCCAACTATTGCTGGATCTTACAGCGTAATGTGAGAGCAAACACTATGACTTCCCTGTAGAAAAGGATTTTTTGAAAGAAACGCTATGGAAACAGGAAACTCATTGTTGTGACATGTGGCTTTCTTTTTTCACACACAGTATGTAACCACCCTCCCCCCCTCCCCCGCTGCGGACTGAACACTTGCTTGCGGCATATACATGCAGATACATACGCAGATATTCTGATGGCACGGATTATACGAGATTGTATATCTACACATGAGTCCTTTACTCTAAGACGAAGCCATGCTTACGTTTTGAGGTGATGTTTTCTCTTCGTCCAGGCACGCCGCCGAGGCAGTCCTGGTGGCTGCCGCAAGCTACGGCCCCGACGGCGGAGATGCCGCGGCCTCCGCCCCCGTCGCCGCCGCTGCCGCCACCTCTGCACAGGTCGTCAATACCACTCAGGCGCAGGTTCGTAGCGTCGTCTGAATACGACGTGGATGCACATTTTCTGTGTTTACTAACCTTATAGTTGCTGGGCTCGATTAAATATCTACGAGTTACGTTGCAGAGTGATATGAAATGAAACGTACACGTGAGGACAATAGTGGGAAAGGCGGATTGTCGAGTTCGGTTTGTTCGGAGAACCTTAGGAAATTGTGGTTTATCTGTAATAGGGTATAAGATGAACATCAACAAAAGCAAAACGAGGATAATGGAATGTAGTCGAATTAAGCCGGGTGATGCTGAGGAAATTAGATTAGGAAATGAGACACAAAGTAGTAAAGAAATTTTGCTATTTGGGGAGCAAAATAACTGATGATGGTCGAAGTAGAGAGGATATAAAATGTAGACTGGCAATGGCAAGGAAAGCGTTTCTGAAGAAGAAATTTGTTAACATCGAGTATACATTTAAGTGTCAGGAAGTCATTTCTGAAAGTATTTGTATAGAGTGTAGCCATGTATGGAAGCGAAACTTGGACGATAAATAGTTTGGACAAGAAGAGAATAGAAGCTTTTGAAATGTGGTGCTACAGGAGAATGCTGAAGATTAGATGGGTAGATCACATAACTAATGAGGAAGTATTGAACAGAATTGGGGAGAAGAGAAATTTGTGGCACAACTTGACTAGAAGAAGGGATCGGTTGGTAGGACATGTGTTGAGGCATCAAGGGATCACCAATTTAGTATTGGAGGCAGCGTGGAGGGTAAAACTCGTAGAGGGAGACCAAGAGATGAATACACTAAGCAGATTCAGAAGGATGTAGGTTGCAGTAGGTACTGGGAGATGAAGAAGCTTGCACAGGATAAGTAGCATGGAAAGCTGCATCAAACCAGTCTCAGGACTGAAGACCACAGCAACAACTGTAAAGGAGACCGCCACCCATTCTTGCGTACCGTTCGATTGTTTGGGATCCCCACCGAGTCGGAGTGAAGGAAGACATCAGGGCAAATCCGAACCGGGCTGCTAGATTTGTTATAAATAGGTTCGATCAGCGCGCAAATTTGATGGAAATGCTTCGTGAACTCAAATGGGAATCCCTGGCGGGAACACGAAGTTGTTTTCGCAAAACACTATTGAGAAAATTTAGAGAGAGGACATTTTAAGTTCGCTGCAGAACGATTCTAATCTGCCGATGTACATTTCGCTTAAGGACCACGAAGAAATTAGAGCTGCTACGGAGGTATATAGATGGTCGTTTTCCCCTCGCTCTGTATCCGAATGCGACAGGAAAGGAAATGACTACTCATGGTAAAGGGTACAGGGTACTTTCCGCCGTACGTCACACTTCAGGAGTGTGTATGTAGATGTAGATGCTTTCCGTAAAAGCTTCAGTGTACAAGGCGGTCAGAAACAGTCTGAAAAGCTTGTAAGGGTGTTGTACCGTAGGTTGCACTGGGAAATTCTATACGTTGCGCTGTTTCCGAGGTAATTAGTATTGAAGTTAGCCAGTCAAGGCGCTGAGCGCGCAAATTAAAGCGGCCGACCAGAAACGGTGACGCCAGACGTGTTCTTAATTGGTTTCTTAATACTGAACAAAAGAGCGATACAGAAACTTGACAGGGCCAGGCACCTTGGCTGACAGCTGAATTCTTAGTCCTTAGAGTAGGGGAGGGTGTTGAACCTTGGTATACTTCTCAGCCTTCAGCCTGTGGCAGAAGTTTAATGCATTTACTTCTTCCATTTTGAAATGATGACATTGGCTTTATGTGTTCTACAATATTTTTCTGAAATTATAGAAATTATTCTGGAAAAGTAAAGTTTTTCCAAATGTGAAAAACTGTTACACATCACGTGTTCCTAGGTACACTACTCTCCAGGTACAGCATTCTCCTCTATTCCACTCACAGAAACAGACCGTGATTTGCAGGTTACTAATTGACTCGCCCTTTTCTTCTTACAGGAAGGCTGGCGGCGCCAACTTCGCCATGTATACAGGGTGAGTACAGTACTCTCTTAAATAGTTTTCGTGTTTACTATTGTTTGTCCCCGAAGTGCTTCATATTCATTACTTTCCTTTTATTCTTTTCCTCACAGGGAAGTTGGTGGTGGTGACGTACTGAATATAGTGTAAGTACAACTCTCTCCTATAAATCATAGGGTACTGCGAGATTTTGTAGACCGAAAGACTTTTTTAATTTGCATACAGTGAGCATTTGTGATGCTTCTTGTACTCAAGGAAAGAATCTTAAGGTTTTGTGGTTTTCTTCTTGTCCATAAGAATATTTTACCTCATTACTTAAACCTGATCTACAGCAATGCCCAGTTCTTAAAACGTATTAATGATAATAAGCTTGTCTAAGCAGCTAAAGTTTTTATTGATTCAACAATTCACGGATTTTCAGGAACTCTCATTTTACAACCTGGTAATGGCCTCATTGAACAGCGTTATTATAAAATTAGTTATCTCTTCTTATGAAATTCATATGACACATTCATATCTTTCTTCGCACAGTAATACGATACGTTACTTTTCGTGCATTTGAGTAATACCCTATAACGTTGAGTGTTCCAGAAACAATCTAATGGACTCCAGAAGTAATATAACCGTGTGCACCACAGGATAGTGAATTCTCAACAGATAACAAACAGCTCTTACAGTGTTCAGAATGATTTGTCAGGTAGTAAAGTGGACAGTCATCTGCCAAACTGCTTGTTGTCAGTCTACAAACATCTGCAGTACGAAGTGTCCGGTCATTTGAAAACTAAGGATCCTGCGCACTTTCGGAGATGGAGAGCCTATTGTCTCAGAAGTCCTGTTTAAGTCAGTTGGAAGTTCTATTTCCACTGTCAGTTCCCACTCTCTGCTGCCACATCCGCAGACCAAAGCGTTCTTTCTGCTATTTTTCACATAGAAAACTTTTCCAGAAACGAAATTTTAGCTTATTTTAAGCTCAAACACAACACCTTTTCTAACTAAATTCAAGAAAAGGTTTTTGACATTATAGAGATCTATACAAAAAATGAATTTCAGATTCTTTATTTAATTTTTGTAGCAGAGAGAGTGTAAAAGGTACTATAGTGACTTAGCAGACAGCACTTGCCGAGAAAGGATGGCAACTTCGGATCTAAAACAACATTGCCAAATAATTTCTGTTAGAGTGTAGGTTCGATGATTTGTCATCAGCCTAACGCACTATCTCACGTTTGCGCTCATTATTATGTGAATGTTAGATTACAAATGGAATTTGATGGTATTATGAGTGTGCCAGTTTGAAATATTCCAACCTAGAAAACGGCAGAAGCACACTATCTCCCATAGGGGGATTGTGTAACTCAATCACCCCCCTTCTTTGCATGTGTCATACGTGATTCTGTCTAACAAAATAAGAATCTAACACCTCTTAGAATTTTAGCTTATTCCATATTTACGGCTAATACCAAGGGTAACACAGGTCCTCTTGTATTTACAGGTGATTCACTGAACAGAATCACGGATTCGTTTGCTCTAAATTACCAGTACACGCCTAAATTTACAAGTTGAAAGAGCGGCCATCGAGCGAAGATATTTTTTCGGTAAGTACTTCTATTTATGCATTTTCAACTTTTTCGAGTAAATATAAACCTTCTCTTTCACTCTGAGTGATACGAAATAAGTAAATGCCTGGGGATAAAATTAATGAAAAAAAGCAGTGAAGTGATATGGTATCAGTGGGAACTATTCAGAAATGTCGAAGCTAGAATTAAGTGAATGTGTTATGTCAACTGAGTCTGCCTAGCAGGTGCGATCGGACGGCCTGATGGTTTAGGTCGCTAGTAGCGAAATACAGAAAAGAGATGGAGTCCCAGCCTGGCAAAAATTTTCATGTGACCTCATGTAGAACGCTCCGAGTTCTACTATTTCCGATTCTGTTGTACATATGTGACCTCAGAAATAACAGATCACCTTATGCCAATTACTCAAGGGAATTTAAACAACTTCCTGCACGAAAATGAAGAGAGCACCGAAATCACAACTGTCAAGATTACCTTTCTATTCCATCGCAAGGAAGTATTTTTTCCCTTTTCTAGGGATGCAATGCTTACAAATTTCTAATGTTAATTCTAAAATGACTGTAGTGCTAAACTTTTTTTCTGAATTAGTATACTACCACTTCGTTGGTATTGCGCTGGTCAGTCCGAAGACTGCTTGATGCAACTCTCCATGCTACTGAGTGCTGTGTTAAGTCTTTTCACCTCTGCAAGCAAATATAGCCTACATCCTCAAGAACCTCTCAACTGCAGTCAGAACTGTGTTCTCTCTACAACTTTTACCCTCTAAATCTGCCTCTATGGAGAAACCGAATATTTCTCGGCTATCAGTTCCTCAGCATGTGCTCTACCGCCCTATCTCTAGAAGCTAAATAGGTCTTCAAAGAATTTATTTAAGCAACGAACTGTTACTTCGTACTGGCATTGTACGAATATTCTCATGATACCGATCTGGCGCTGATACTGTCAAAGTATGCTCATAGTACACACTTCGACAAGGCTTTGATGCATTTTAGAAATCACGAAGCACTAATAGAGCTATTCATGCTACTCGACAGAGGTCATGTCTTAAGAAATGGGCTACAGTCACTGAAGATCATATGCTTTCAGTCTCGACTTTTATTTGGTATGATAAGAGTAATATATCTAAAGGTCTTCTGAAGACTGTTCTTTAGAGGCACGTTTCACCACGAGAACTTCACTCCTTTCAACTAGTGGCTAATATTTCCAAAAAAGTCATCGAAACGTCTCATACATTGGAGCACCACAACTGTTCAGTATAAGCCTTCCACGAACTTTCAAATGGTATCCTGTCTTTGTCCTCCGCAGGAACACGCCATATCAGAGTTCCCGAACACCGAGTTTCCCTCAACTGTTTAACGAAGTTTTGTGCTGCTGTTGCTTTCCCTATCTCAGTCGTAAGATTTTATCACAACTAAAATTAATATAAAATAGTCGTTGTTGGTTCTAATGAATTACACTCGTTTACCGATAGCAGTTATCACAGTTACATATGTACTAACACGAACAGTTACATTTATACCGCTCAGTCGAAATTAGTGTATGTGGTCATGAGTATATCGTGTACCAATATCTCATCCCCGACAGCTTGCCCCACTCGCAAATGGTGCACATTATATGAGACTGTTGGCGGGTCTCTGTGTTACTTTGAATTTCTCTCATGTAATCCACATAACTATTTCATGACGTATACTTGAGAGCACGAAGTATGTTGCTGATTCTTCTTGGAAAGTGCGCTCGCTAGTTCAATATTGTTACCTTCGGCTTGATGCACGACAACGCCCTTGCGGTGACTGCCACTGCAGTCAGAAGTTCATTTAGATAACAGTCTCTTGTTGACCAAATGAACCCATGGGGCAACGTGCAGCTATTCTTTGAATCGTCCCAGTCTCTCCTTTTATAACTCCACGGCGTGGGTACTTAGGCTTCTCAGGAACTGATGGCACATGGGTTTTGAAAGCTACTTCCTATATGAGTGAACCACATTTTCTTTGAACTTTCCAGTCTGGCATATGCAATTCTTGATAGTAGTTTTAAGTGGTCATTCCATACTAAATAGATCCAGGCAGGTTCTCCTTGTTATTTGTCAAGTTTGTTTCGGCCGCGGCTGTTCCGCCTGGCAGATTAACGGCGAGTACAAGTGTGCCGGCCAACCTGGATATGGTTTTTAGGCGGTTTCCCACATCCGCGAACGCTGGGCTGTTACTCACATCACGCCTCAAATACACAATAAGCAAACGTTTAGAAAAACGTTCCAGCACTTTTATCTGTATAACACTACAAGCAGACAGTTAGGGTATACAAACTGCGTCCTGGTGGGTACAGGGGTGGCGACAGGATGGGCATCCGCCCCACTCTAACATTAACAACGCCAAATCCGATAACAACCACCACGCCATGAAAGCAGCACATTTTGGCCGTAGTCCCGTGAAAATTTCTGATGCGTGTGTCAGTAAACCAGACACAATCTAACTTGCAAATGTTATGCACTGCTAAGTGCCATTAAACTTAAAACTTCAGATAAATATCGTCCTGATTTAGTAAATAATGCACAATTAAAAACGATCTGCCGGTAATAATTTGTACGGATACTGTGGGTGCAATACTCCACTTCGTAACTGAACCATAAGACTATAGGATAAATCTGTCATGTGAGAACTCCCTTCCTCTAAAGATGAGCTGACTGCTTGAATCAGTTGTGTTTTGAGCTAATTGTATTTACCCATTTTTTTTTCCTCCGCAGGTGCGCTCTGGCTGCGAAAATCAAAATTCTTTGTATACATCTACATCTATACTCTGCAAAGTAATTGGTCGACGTTACTTCTCCTTGCATCAAGACGATCAGTTCTTTGCAGGACACACAAGTTGGCCAGTGAGGGCGACGCCATTGCCGCGTTGCTCATCAAGTGAGTACAGCAACCAGTTCATATTTTAACCCTTTCTCGACACTGTACTTGAAAATTCTATCCTCACTCTTGCAAGTTCCATTACAAGCCTTAGTCGCTTAATTATACCGATTTGATCCTCGATAAATGTAGATCATGTGCGCGTATTTGCACAGATAAACATACACACATTGTGTATCTACAGAGCTGTGTGCTTTTATAAACTGCTCTGTGGTGGTCTACACTGGTTATCATACATGTGGGAGACGGTTCATGTAACTTATTGTGTATAATTCGCAGAGATTAATTCTTCTCTGGACCCACTCACCACGGCAGTCTTTAGCCATCAACTATACATGCCCCTGTCTTTAAAATTAGGAAGCATTAAGATAGAAATTTACTGAATGTAATCATTAATGCAATCTTTAATCGTATAATGGCTCTGAGCACTATAGGACTTAACTTCTGAGGTCATCAGTCCGTTAGAACTTAGAACTACTTATACCTAACTAACCTAAGGACATCACACACACATCCATGCCCGAAGCATTATTCGAACCTGCGACCGTAGCGGTCGCGCGCTTCCAGACTGTAGCGCCTAGAACCGCTCGGCCACCCCGGCGGGCTCAATCGTATACATCTCGTTCTGAGTATATAGACAGTGCAAATAATATTTCATTACCCACTTACATTGACTATGAATTAAATCTGCAAGAAAATCACCGAGGTATCCAACACATCGACCAGGTTTTCAGATGCCATGTTATACGTTCTTCGAAAAAAGCACAAAAAGTGACAATCGAGGCTCATTTCCCTTAAAGGATTGTCATAGTTAATCTCCCACTTTAAGTGAGCCGAGATGTATTCGATGTTCTATAACAAATGCGGGCACTGGCTTTTCATCCTCACACCCCACCGTCCAGATTACTCGTATAGACATCATATTCCAGGATGAATGGGGCCAGATTGCGTCAGAGACATGCAAGAAATGTCATCCCCAAACAGTTTCTGTCAGTTTACTCTGAAATAATTCAGGAGAAGGAGAATGGTACTTTGATTTGTGGATGTGCAGCACTCCAGCTAGTCTCTGTAGGAGAAGAAAAGGATTTCCCCAGTCCTCTCAAGGAGTCATGTTGGCATACGCACAACTGAGCCCACAACACCTCACGTGGTTTCTCAACTTGCGAGGATGTCACATTACTCGAAACAACTATTCATATTCCTGGAAATTGGAGCGTCCAGCTGTTTATCCTGCCGCCATTATTTTCTTGTTCCTTTGTGGTTAGATCTTAAGGGAAATGCTTGTGAGGAACAATTTCTAACTACAGATATTCTTTATTTGCCGTGAAAACGTCGCAGCTTCAGATCTGAAATGACGTTATCTGCCTCTACCTCTACATCTATACTGTTGTGTTCAATGTAATCTTGCCCTCAAGATTCCTCCAGGGGCGACTCGTGGGCGGCTGAAGAATATTCCTAGATTCATAATTTGAAGCCGGCTCTTGAAAGTTTGAAAGTAGGTTTCCTCGGGATGTTTACGCCTATCTTCAAGAGGCTGTGGGTTCAATTTTTTCAATATCCCTGTCACACTCTTCCAAGTCAAACAAACCTGTGACAGTTTGGGTTGCCCTTCTCCGTACTCATTCAATATATCTTGATAATCCAATACCGTATAGTTCTCACACACTTAAGTAATATTCTAGGATAGGTCGCACGAATGACCAGTATACAAACACCTTTGTATACTGATTGCATTTTCTCTGCAATCTACCTATAAACCTCCTGTACCCACAACTGAGCCAATATCACAATTCCACTTCACTCAGGTATCTGTATGAGCCCACAGACACTAACTGTGACCCATAGTCATGGAATACTACGTTTCTTAGTTTTTCGAACTGCACAGTTTTTACATTTATGAGCATTTAAAGAAATTTGCCAATCTACCAAGTAACTTAGACTAGAGTACCACTGTTTTGTTAGCAGTGTCACGCACTATCACGGCTTGTGCCCATTAAGCCGTGATTGTTGCTGGGATCAAAAGTGGATTTATGATAATACTACAAGCATGGTAGAACGAACCATTCCATCCAAGTACCGACAGGAGTACAGATCCTCCCACATAGCTGTCATCTATTTAAACTGCTCCCCCTGTACATACAACATTTCAAAGTCTCTTCCACATAGCTATCACCTATTGAAATTGTTCCCCCTGTACATACAACATTTTATTCTATCTTAACATATGGGTGCATCTAACACTTCATAGCATTTTAGCGAATTTGGGAATAACAGTAATAGTAAACATTTGTTTTTTTCTCATTACAGGTGATTTGCTAAACGGAATTATGGATACATATCCTCTAAATTTCCAGTGAAAACGTAAATTTACAAGTTGAGGAAGCGGCCATCGAGCGAAGACTTTTTCGGTAAGTAACTTACTTCTGTTTACTGGTTGTCAACATTTCCGAAACACCCGTTTCACTCGGGGTTAAAATTAATTATTTGCACTGGAATGAAATAAGTGATGAGCGGGAGATCGAGTACAGAAAAACGCATTGCAGAGATATGATGTCAGTGAATGCCGAAGCTGAAAATTGTGACCCATTGGAACCCGAACCAGGTCTTCTTACATCTCGCGAGCAGTGGCAAAGTAAACCACGGTCACCAAATAAATCCGTTCATCAGCGGTACTGTTATCACAGTCCCCATGAGATAACGTCTGGTTGTAGAGGTCGGATTACATAGGTTGACTCAAAAGTGATGATTAAAGACTTAGCCAGAAAATGAATAGAGTATCTGAATCAGGATTGTGAAGCCTAGTTGTCCATAGTATTATGGAAAACAATCCGTTTCTTTTTCTACGGATGTGAGATTTACATATTCTATAATGTCAATGGTAAAACTGATTCTAATGCTAAACATTTTGAAAGTAGGGTTCCTCGGTATGTTTATGCCTCTCTTCAAGAGTCTGTCACCTCAGTTTTTTTTTAAAATCCCCGTGACACTCTTCGTTGTTATTGTGGTCGTCGGTCCGAAGGCTTGCTTGATGCAGCTCTCTATGCTACTTTATGCTGTCCAAGCCTCTTCATCTTTTCAAGCAAATACGACGTACATCCTAAAAAGCCTCTTAACTTTAGTCAAGACATGGTTCCCTCTACAACTTTCAATCTCTGCATCTCCCTCCATAGCCGAACTGACTACTACTGAGGTATCAATACCTCAGTATGTTCCCTAAGAACCCACCTCTTCTGTTGCTCAAGCTAAGTAGATCTTCAAACAGTTTATTTAAGCGATGGGCTAGTATTTTTTTTTTATTGGCATTGTACGATACCGATCTGGCACTGATACTGTCAAGTTAGAGTATCACGTTAAGCGCTGCGGCATCCAATGCACACAGTACACACTGCGACAGGATGTCTGATGCCATTTAGAAATCACGATGCTCTAAGTGGGCTATTCATCCTAGTCGATGCAGGTTATATTTTAAACAGTAGATTAGGAATCATTGAAGATCATATGCTTTCAGTCCAGATTTTCATTTGGTATGACAAAAAAGCAACGTATCTAATGGTCATCTAAAAGTATGTTCTTTGGAGGCAAGTTTCACGCCGAGAATATACCTCCCGCCAGCCACTTGGAAACATTTTCATAAAAACTACGGAAACGTCTCGTACCTTGGAGCATCTCAATTGTTCCATATAAGTCTTTCAGATGGCAACTTGTCTTTGTCCTCCGCAGTTCGTGAAGTCTTTCCGTTTCCTGTAACTGTTTAACAGAATTGTGTGCCGTGCTTGTTGCCCCTATCCATCTCGTAAGTTTTAATTACAGCACACAAATAAAATGAGTATGACAACTCATTTGTGGGTTTTGTGAAGTAGACTCGCTTTCCAACAGCGGTTTTTTACTTCAGCACTAACACGAAGAAGTTACATTTATGCCGTTCTCTCGAAATTATTGTCTGTGGTCATGAGCAGATCGAGTACTAATATCTCGTCCCCGACAACTTGCCCCACTCGCAAATGGCGGAAGAGAAATGCCGGTGGTGGTAGGGCTCTGTGCAACATCGAATTTCTGTCATCTTATCTCTACTGAGTGATTCCGTGATGATGTTACAAGATACTGTGAAACACGTCTGTTCTACTGGAAACACTTTGGTTTCCATGGTTTTTTTTTTTTGGGGGGGGGGGGAGGAGGAGAGAGTATGAACCAAAAGAAGAAAGGTCCATTAAATGTGGGCTATGAAAAGGGTACCTTGAGAGCTACAAGAACGTAATCAGTAGAAGAACGTCATTCGTATCAAATTACTTTACATGTTTCACTTTTTTCTATTTGTAAGAGGACTGCGATACCCCAGTGTTTTATAGTAATTAGCAATATTACTCCGCACTTTCTGAGCGATACTTGTACTTAATTGGTGTTACTTGCCTAACATGATAATATTGGAAATGCTATAAAAGCAACAAATTTTACCTTTATACTCCAGAATGAATGCGCTTGTCAATAAACTTGACACAACCTGACACACATTGTACACTCCTAGATGGGATAACTTATAAAGTTAAGGAAAACATCTCAGACTCTGTAAATAATTCATAATTAAAAACAACTGCCAATAATAGTGTATACAGGGAGTGTATGCATAACCCTCTGTTCATAACAAATACCCTAAAATATATGAACAAAATAAGAACAAAAGATGTTAAAAACGCAAATTAATTTACCATGTGAGAACTCTCTTCCTACATAGATGACCAAACATGACTAACTGCTGACCATTTTGTGGTACTTGTAAGAAAAAGCTTATCAATAATTTTTTTCCTTTTAGGTGCGCTCTGGCCGCGAAAACCAAAATTCTTCGTCTACATCTACATCTATACTCTGCAAAGTAATTGGTCGACGTACTTCTTGTTGTATCAAGACGGCCAGTTCTTCCAGGGACTGAAGGAGCTGAACGGAGACACCGGCGACATTGCTGCGTTGTTCAAGTGAGTACGGCTACCGATTCATGTTTCAGCCCATTCTCAAAACTGTACATGAATATTCTAACCTCCCTCTTAAAAATCTCTGTGCACGCGTTAGCCGTCTAATTATACTCCCTTTACCCTTCGGATATTCATTCAACATCATGTCCATGCTTCCACAAATGTATACATCACAGTGTGATTTTATAACCTGCTGTTTTCTTTTTGTTCATTGGTTATCACAGATGTAGGAGGTGGTTAGTGTCGTTGCTTATGTATAATGCTCACAGATTAATTCCTCTCTGCACGCACCCACCAGGATAGCCTAGACTCCTTCAGGTTTACATCATTCTGTCATTAAAATTAGGAAACATGAAGACAGTAGTAACTTATTGAATGTGCTGACAGGGCAACTTGTAATCATATTTTCCCTTTTCTCAAAATACAGTTAGTGTAAATAACGTTTGAATACTCGGTAACTTTGACGGCGAAACACGTCTGAAAGTAACTAACTGAGGTAATCAATACACTGACCAAAAATTTCAAATTCAGTTTTACACATTCTTTAAGCAAAACACAAGAGAGAAATAGCAATACTCGTACTACGTCAATTAAACGACTGTCGTAGATAATCCTCCATTCGTCGTGAGCAAAATGTATTACCTCTCTCACAAAACTTCCGAACAGTGGCTTTTTTTGGTCGCATAGTCCATAACATCTCATATTTCGCGATAACTCGAGCGTGTAGGCGCTGATACGGCCTCTACTACACGCCATTTCTAAGTATCCGGTGGTCATTAATAATATGGGATTTGTACGCCTTGTGCCTTTATCAATGCATGAACTTTGCTGAGGAGACTTTCAATGAGGCGTGTCAATATCTGTGGAGGAATGGCAGCCCTTTCTTGCTCAAGAACAGACATCAAAGAATGTCCTGTTCGTGGATGATGGAGTCTGGAGTGGAGGTCGACGTTGTAATTCATCCCAAAGGTACTCTGTTCGGTTCAGGTCGAGACCCTGGATTGGTCAGTACATTTCAGGGTAGTTACTGTCCACAGTCCACTGCCGCACACATGCTGCTTTATGACGGGGCGCATTGTCGTGCTGATACAGCCATCGTCACCGAATTCTTTCTATACACAAAGCTCTGAAACAATTCATATCATTCTGCATTTTGCGTTTTCTTAATCGCAATAATGATATAACACCCTAAACATCGGAAACTTCGGTATATTGTAACACCACCTATTCTGCACTTCAGTATTGGTAGTACACTTGATGTCAGTCAACATTCTCCAGGTATTTTCCAGTCCCAAATCCTTCGGTATAATTGCTACTCGGTTTGCGTGATTCACTACTCCACTACTCCAAACCACCCGTTTCCAGTCATCCACTATCCAGTCGCGTCGCGCTTTACACCACCGAAAGCGTTGCTTGGCAGACTACATAAATATTTGGCTTTTTAAGGAGCTGATCGACCATTGTATCCCATTCTTTTCAACTCCCTGCGCAAAGTCATTGTGATAACTGGACTGCTGTTAGTACTTGGTAACTCACGAGTGATTCGTTCCGCTGTTTTCGTGCGATTCTTTTTTGGACCCGCCTCCCGCAATGCTCCACAGTCCCTGCCCATCGGCACAAGAAGTCTTCCTGGTCTTGATTTAGCCCTGTTTCTCCTTTCGCGTCTCCACTTCACTATGACGTCACCAGCAATCAACTGCGGCAGCTTTAGAAGAATTGAAATGTCCCTAATGGAGCTTTAAGTCATTTGACATCCAGTGACTAGTCCACGTTCCAAGTAACTGAGCTGTTCTGACCGACCCACAATGCTGTTACTGCACCTCTACTGACAACTTTATGTTCATCGCCTAGTTTTATGCTGGCGGGTTCTCGTCGTGAAATCTTGTGGTTAATTCCGCGTTACATAAGGGTGTCCAGATACTATTGGTGAGGTACTGTAATCATTGTTCTTTGTGGTGAGGTCTAAAGAGACATACCTGCGTGCAACGTGTGTTTCTGTACTCCATAGCTGGTATCTTCTGGATATACGTTGCTTGTCTGTTGCTGATGTCGTCGCCCTTGAACTTGTATCATCTTCTGAATTGTGGCTCAGCACTCTGGTTACACATTTCGTACAAAACAAAAACAGAGTTTAATTCCATCAGCTTGAAGTTCATTAGGGACTAATGTTTTTTAATCCCCGCAATTGTTAACGACCTCTGCGATGCACGTATTTTTGACTACAGTGGTTGTGCTACCTTATTCTTTCTTCACTCTGTCTGAATATGTCAGGATTTCTTGCAACGCAACCTTTCATCTGACTAAAAACTTGCCCCACCAATAGCTACTTACAATGCAACATCTAATCTACGTAATCTTATTTACGTTGGCACGCTCAGTTAATATAACATTACTTTTCTGCGCAGCTTTAAACAAACACCCGAGTTGAAAGGAGACGCAAGTTCTGACGGAAAACTGTATCCCTGCCTAGTCCACACCACCTGCAGCTGAGAATCATCACACTGCTGATGTTTCGAGGAAATCGCCAAACAAGAAGATAGTTCACCGTTGCAGCCAGCTTGTATGAAACAGAAAAATATGTAATTAATAGAGCTTGAAATAAGTTGCATAAAATAAACCTGTTATATGTTCTCAATCCCGCATTTATTTCTGTAAAACTTTATTTGCTATTGATTATCAGAGATGAGCGACAATTTATTCGTATTATGGGATTTGGGAGGGTAGGACAATGAATCCACCATATTTGCTTATAATTGCTGTCGCGAATTATCCGTTACCTGTTACTGCTTTACGATTTTAACTGTGTCAGTGAAAAATACATCGGTAATCTGCTGCAGTCTTGGTCTCCTATCCTTTGATATCAGTTTATGGTGATTATTGCGAATTACTGACAGTTCTGTTGCATATCGTATACTACTTTCTCTATTGAGAAACCATCGTACACATGTATCACAATTCAATTCTGAAAATAGTACAGACCTATTGCCAAAAATGTGTGACTTATTTACCACAATATGTTTCTGGACTACACACGTTATCCCATTATCAAGTTCTTTAAATCAAGGATGCCCAAGTCATATCTGGTGTGAAGAAATACGTGCATATTGGTGCCTAATATAGTACTAAATTAACGACAGGCACCACATATCACAGGAAGATAACGGTTAAACGTCCTGTGAGCGACAGGATCCTTAGCGACGGGTCTGATACTTAGATTTAGAAAGGATTAGGTACGAACGCAGCTGTGCACTTTCAAAGAATCTGTCCCAGCATTTGCCTCAAGTGATTTAGGGAAATCACAGAAAACTAGCATCTGGATGGCCTGACGAGGATTTGAACCACTGTCTCCCAGTTGAATTCAGTGCCATACCTGCTAACATGCGACAGTGTTAAAAATGCCAGCATTATCACTGATATTTTCGCAGTAAGCAATGCGCGCCATGGAAGAGGCAATTTCTAACGGGTTCCTTATAAGTCATTAGTACTCACAATCACAACACGTATGATTAAACAACAGACATGGCCAACATACTCTGTGAACAATCAGAACTACAAGAGCTACGCTCGATAAAATCTCTTGTCTTTGTGTGAAACGGCCACTGAACACACATCAGACTTACGCTTTACGGTTACACGAAAGAGGACCACACTCATACATCTGGGTGCGGGGAGATGTCATCTGTTGCTAACCAATAATTCTGCTAAAATAATACCTGATGAAAAAATTAAGAGGTGTCAACTTTATAAAAGCACTGAATTTGAATATGTATAATGTGCAGAAATAACGTCTACTTAATAAATTAACGCAAATGCGATCAGTTTTGAGACAGAGCTATTTCAGTATGCTAGTTAACTGGATAGAAGTATCGTAAATGGTGAGGAGGTGAAAGTTGTGGAGGGAAGAAGCTTCTCATTAGCCAAACGATTAAAAAATTTTTTAAAAAAATATTAAAAATTGTAGAAGATGGTAGAAAAAAAGAATGTTTCACACAGCGGAAAGACAGAAACTCTTCTGCATAAGTTAAAAGACAAAAAGCCGATGTGTTGACTGATTAAAATAGATACAGAGTTGACTGAAGTTATGAGTGGATGTGGACTGCCAGGGACTGGGATATCCTGGAATCGTTACATTTGGGGTAGCGTGAAGGAGGGGGCTGTGTAGGCAGATATTTGAAGGAGAGATTTGGGAAGAGATAAGAGGAATGCAGTTCCGAACGAAGTCTTAGGATGGCGAAGGTGCGGGGGGGGGGGGGGGGGGCGAGTGGGGAGGCTGGTGAGGAAGGGTGCCATGACAGGGGAGAGACGAATTGGTTCTCCTATATCTGGTAGGATGTGTGTATGTCAGAGTGGATTTCATGGTCGGTAAGTGGAGGCAATTAATGTTTCTGTGGGAGAGGAAGTGGACAGGGTGGAGGTGAAGTGTAGGGTGAGTGTGGTGGTAGAGGCGTGGCAGAGTATAAGGAGCTGTGAGCAGGAAACAAGCTAGGGGTGAATAGTGTCGAGTTTGTGGGTAACGTCGGATACTCAGAGATGTTCAAGATGGAGTACGGTAGGCGGATCCGTAAGGAAAGGCGGAGTGTGTGGCGTTCTAGGACCTGTAGGGGGTGATAAAATGAGGAAGGAGAGGAAGTCTATGCCGCAGTTGCATAGCAGACGATGTGTCGGATCAGAGATTTATAGTTGTGGAAGAATGTGGAAAGATGCAATCCCCATATTCAGTTGGTTAGTAACTTTAGTAATTTTGGTCTATTGCGGGATTTCTGTTGAGTAGTTTACTAGATGAAGCTTCCAGGCTAGTCAGTGTTTAAGTTCTAGTCTGAGGTATTTTAGTATGCTTGCTAACTGTATCGAATGATCGTAAATGGTGAGGTAAAAGTTAAGGGGGTAAAAGCTGCAGTGTTTCAGCCAATAATTATTGCCTGAGTTTTGATGGGTTTGATTTTGAGGAGCCATTGGTGTAAGCTCTTCACTATACTTTTCTGTACGAAATGCATCCCAAATTTACGTCCCACTCTATAAAATATTTACGTATTGCCAAAACTATGTACCCACAAACTGTTATCCAACTTAAACTCGTATGCTAACCTTTGACTAAACAGAACCTAATCTGAACTGAACTGTAATTGGTTTGAATACAACTTGTCTTTATATTAAATGCGCAACTGAATTAAAAAAAAATATCTGGTTCTGATCAAAATATCCACTTATCTCGCGTCTTGACAACATTGTTACGTATTTCTCGGAAGCACAACAGCAAACAGCAAGCAGGCAGCAGAAAAGCTAGATTTTCGACTGTCGCATGCCACACTTGGTAATGCGTAATGATAAACAGTGGGGTGGGGAGAGTAACTAACTATAACTATTCCTGTGAAATGATATTCCAAGACAACGATTTTAGAATGAAGTATGTATTCAAAGAGATAGAGTAAATCTTCGAGCAAACAACACACATAATTTTGGTCTGAACTATACTATGCTTAACAAAGAGAACAAACATCAAAAACGTGTACAACGTTACCAGAGAGGTTCTATGAAAACTAAACAGCTTAATCAGTTGATATCTTAATACAGTATTCGTGGAAGTGGAGTAGTCTTACTCTCAGGTCTGAGCAAGTTAATATAACAACACTGTTCGACATGGATTCTATTTCTGATATTAAAGTATGTGCTTCTAGACCATTTTACCGTGGGAAATTCAAATATGTAAACAAAATATCGTTGTCTGGGATACATTTTATGTAATATGTATATACATTTATATTTACAATTCATGGCAAACACAGAGACGTTATAGAGAAATACGGGTATGTCGCCGCATCCAGTAGTGATAGAACGTGACAAATTCTTGTGCAACAGCAGGTGGGAAGAATCAGACATCATTAGGTTATCCCCGCCACACCTATGTCATTAAGACCACCTGAAACATCTCATTAACTGGAACGGCGACAGCCGGTCGCTGCCTGGGCAGTAAAGCTTCACGCCTCCTAGGGGCAGGTGCATCGAATTTACAACAGTGGTGTTAGCCGCAATTTGTGTCAGTCTTAACGAGTGGATGTTTTGGCTGACAAGTAACTGCCTGTCATATTTCCGAGCGCGGTTGAATTTTTTAGTTCCTGTGTGCAAACTAATTGAGCCTGGTGCTGAAGGTAAAACGACTGCTTGTTTTTACACATCAGCGTTCCTCTAGTTCCCTACTATTAATTTAATACAGGTGTATTACCAAAGTGGTATTTTTAAATTTGCAGAAATGCCACGTCGTCATGGATGCCGATATAAGCCGGACAACTTCTGCTACATCTGTGGGAAGTTTACTTTTGCCAGAAATAGGAAGAAAATTTCTTCAGTTATAAATAAAGCATACAAACATTACTTTAGTAGAGGTAGGAGACCAAGATAAAGAATGGGCACCACATTTCTGTTGTGCTACATGTTACTGCGAACTAATTCAGTGGTGGAAAGGTAAAGAGAATGTGACATTGTTTGCTGTTCCCATGCTGTGGAGGGAGCCTAAGGACCATGTTACTGATTGTTATTTCTGTCTAACAAAAATTCAGGGTTTTACAAACAAAAAGTCGAAGAGGCATATTGTTTACCCAGATCTGCCTTCAGCGAGAATGCCAGTGCAGCAATCCGACGACCTTCCAGTACCTTCAAGAGCTCGAGGTCAAATTCCGAGTGACAGTGACATAAGTAGCACTGAAGAAATCACAGATGATGATTCTTTATACCACTGCACAAGTGAGTCATCGCCACATTTGTTAACACAGGCAGATTTAAATGATTTAGTACGTGATCTAGGACTAAGTAAACAAAACTCGCAGCTGCTTGGTTCAAGATTAGAAGAGTATAATCTGCTGCACCATAGTACTAAAATCAGTGTGTTCAGGCACAGAGAACATGCCTTTATTTCTTATTTTTCAACTGACGAAGCACTGACATTTTGCAATGACGTTGCTGGCCTGATGAAAGTTCTGAACTTCACTTATATTTCACAGGAGTGGAGACTTTTCACAGATGCATCGAAAACAAGTCTGAAGGGTGTTTTGCTCCATAACGGAAGGTTTTTTTGTAGAACATCGTAATCATTCCGACAAAGTAGCTGTGCAGTACTGCAACCTTACCTCAAACTTCCACCCTTCAAGAACAATAACATTATACAAAACATTATATTCTTTTTGCCTTCCAATATAAACGTTATATTCATCCTTGTTGTCTTTTACAACGAATTTTTCTTCATCTAGAAGACACCATCACAAGTCAACACAGCACTACTGAATACGCCTGCCACCTCCGCATTTCAACTAAGAATGTATCAGACTACGCAGAGGCAAAGATTTTGCCACTACAAGACCAAAGATTGTTTAACAGTGACATAACTTGCTCTCTCTCTCTCTCTCTAACGTGCACGTCGATAACTGACGAATTCGTAGTGATATGCTCACCTTGCACTTGATGCACCTTGGGGTGAACTGTTTGAGACGGAGCTAGAGGAATCGTTAGGATTTCTGAGCATACGGTAGAGGCCAGGTGTGATCGGCGTACTGGAGGAGATGAACAGGAGGAGGCGGCTTTGCCACATCGACAGTATAGAGGACATGCAGGAGAGGACAGAGAACAGATCGCAGGGGCACACCTGTTTGTGTTCTATAAGCATGTAATTTGATATCCCCCATCGCAGTTTCTGTCTGTATGTTCAGGCTAATCTCAGGAACTACTATAGAGTTTTTCATACGGATTTCACTAATGTATAGGATGACTCACAAGGGAGGTTTGTGGGCGCAGAGGACAGGCATAAGGCCACCTGGCCGGCCACCTGGCCGGCGCAAGACACTGCTACCTACAGGCCAGTTCAAGGTACTGCAGATTTTCTAAATGGACTATAATGCAGGTTACATCAGATATTAAACTGATAAGAGTAGATGAAGAACAATGCAGGAAAAAGTCACACAGAAAACGTAGCTCGCACCAGACTGGTGCTGGCTGAAGTCGACTGGGCGACAAATGGCTGTAGCCTGCGGCGAACTGACGCTGCAGTCAGATGGAGCAGCTGTGCCAGTATCTAGCAGCTCTCGTCATTGTCCCGAGATGCCACTCCAGAAGCAATTAAGTGTCGAAGAGATAACATATGTGATTCTATTCTGGTGTGCGCTGCATAAATCGTTTAAGTTATATGAGAGTAAAAATTGTTCAGAACAGCCATGGACAAACAGCAGTTCATGCCAGTGATCACGACATTCTTAGTGGAGAGGCACTTGAAGAAGAAGAAGAAGAAGAAGAAGAAGAAGAATACGAAGAGAATGATGGAACAGAAGAAGAAAAGAAGAAGAATTGTAACATGTCGTTGGCGTTCTTGAGGGTTACAAATTCATATGCAAACTTCATGCTGAGACTGCAGGAAGCATGCGAGCGGGAGAGTCTATGATAATGTTGGTTTTGTTGGACAAATTTAACTTCAGCATTTATTAGAAACTATAATCTAAACTTCACACATCATACTAAGAGCGGTTCATCCTCACTGGTCACAACATTTTGAACTCTTAAATATATTTTTTATCGCGCTTAGCTCGGTGCAACGCTCTTTAATGCTACAACTGGTGTCAAAATGTGTGACCATAATTTTTGGTGCACATAATATTGAAGCACAAATAAAATCTGGCATACACACGTTATCAAAACACAATGATACACGAAAGGTGATAAAATGAGTGCAAAAGGACAATATTAAAACTCAAAATATTAGAACAAATATTTCAGCAATTTTTTAAAATGAAATTCTTAACAGGGAAGTATGTATATAGCCCAAGAGCTCTGTGTAAATTCATTACGTTCCTTTGTCGCCTATAAACCACAGGGAGACACCAGATGTGTATGTTATGGCACATCTGAGGAAAACAATATTATCATGGTCAATAGGTCGTGCACATTGTATCACAAATTTGCGCATTCTGTAGATAACATAATTCACTTACAGATATGTTTTCTTCACAGAAGGTAAGATTAGATAACGATCTTTCCCATTTCCTAAAGCATCAGTCTGCTTATTCTGAATCTGGCCATCTCATACCATACATAAATCAATACAGGAAATATACAGTTAATTTCTAATTTGATCTCATGCCTACAAATGGCGAAATTAGTGGTAGTCATGACTGTCAACAATAAACATTTTCACCTCGTATTCCCAATTAGTCTACATTCTAACAAGTCAAATGATATTTCAAATCACTGTAAGATCAGTACACAGTATTATGTTTCAATAAAGCATGATAGCCCTTTGCCGCAAATAAACACGTGATCATAGATTAGATTAGATTAGATTAATACTAGTTCCATGGATCATGAATACGATATTTCGTAATGATGTGGAACGAGTCGAATTTTCCAATACATGATATAATTAGGTTAATTTAACAACATACTTAAGTTAATATAACAACTTTATTTTTTATGTTTTTTGTTTTTCTTTATTTTTTATTTTTATTTTTAAAATTTTTTTTTCCTTAATTTATATCTAAAAGTTCCTCTATGGCGTAGAAGGAGTTGTCATTCAGAAATTCTTTTAATTTCTTCTTAAATACTTGTTGGTTATCTGTCAGACTTTTGATACTATTTGGTAAGTGACCAAAGACTTTAGTGCCAGTATAATTCACCCCTTTCTGTGCCAAAGTTAGATTTAATCTTGAATAGTGAAGATCATCCTTTTTCCTAGTATTGTAGTTATGCACACTGCTATTACTTTTGAATTGGGTTTGGTTGTTAATAACAAATTTCATAAGAGAGTCTATATACTGAGAAGCTACTGTGAATATCCCTAGATCCTTAAATAAATGTCTGCAGCATGATCTTGGGTGGACTCCAGCTATTATTCTGATTACACGCTTTTGTGCAATAAATACTTTATTCCTCAGTGATGAATTCCCCCAAAATATGATGCCATACGAAAGCAATGAGTGAAAATAGGCGTAGTAAGCTAATTTACTAAGATGTTTATCACCAAAATTTGCAATGACCCTTATTGCATAAGTAGCTGAACTCAAACGTTTCAGCAGGTCATCAATGTGATTCTTCCAATTTAATCTCTCATCAATGGACACACCTAAAAATTTGGAATATTCTACCTTAGCTATATGCTTCTGGATAAGGTCTATATTTATTAAGGTCTATATTTATTAATGGCGTCATACCATTCCCTGTACAGAACTGTATGTACTGTGTCTTATCAAAATTCAGTGAGAGACCGTTTACAAGGAACCACTTAGTAATTTTCTGAAAGACAGTATTAACAATTTCATCAGTTAATTCTTGTTTGTCAGGTGTGATTACTATACTTGTATCATCAGCAAAGACAACTAACTTTGCCTCTTCATGAATATAGAATGGCAAGTCATTAATATATAATAAGAACAACAAAGGACCCAAGACTGACCCTTGTGGAACCCCATTCTTGATAGTTACCCAGTTTGAGGAATGTGCTGATCTTAGCATGTTACGAGAACTACTTATTTCAACTTTCTGCACTCTTCCAGTTAGGTACGAATTAAACCATTTGTGCACTGTCCCACTCATGCCACAATACTTGAGCTTGTCTAGCAGAATTTCATGATTTACACAATCAAAAGCCTTTGAGAGATTACAAAAAATCCCAATGGGTGGTGTTCGGTTATTCAGATCATTCAAAATTTGACTGGTGAAAGCATATATGGCATTTTCTGTTGAAAAACCTTTCTGGAAACCAAACTGACATTTTGTTAGTACTTCATTTATACAGATATGTGAAGCTACTCTTGAATACATTACTTTCTCAAAAATTTTGGATAAAGCTGTTAGAAGGGAGATTGGACAGTAATTGTTGACATCAGATCTATCCCCCTTTTTATGCAAAGATATAACAATAGCATATTTCAGTCTATCAGGGAAAATGCCCTGTTCCAGAGAGCTATTACACAGGTGGTTGAGAATCTTATTTATCTGTTGAGATCAAGCTTTTAGTATTTTGCTGGAAATGCCATCAATTCCATGTGAGTTTTTGCTTTTAAGCAAGTTTATTATTTTCCTAATTTCAGAGGGAGAAGTGGGTGAGATTTCAATTGTATCAAATTGCATAGGTATGGCCTCTTCCATTAACAGCCTAGCATCTTCTAATGAACACCTGGATCCTACTATATCCACAACATTTAGAAAATGATTATTAAAAATATTTTCAACTTCTGACTTTTTGTTCGTAAAGTTTTCATTCAATTTGATGGTAATACTGTCTTCCTCTGCTCTTGGTTGACCTGTTTCTCTTTTAATAATATTCCAAATTGTTTTAATTTTATTATCAGAGTTGCTGATTTCAGACATGATACACATACTCCTGGATTTTTTAATAACTTTTCTTAATATAACACAGTAGTTTTTACAATTTTTGATAGTTTCTGGGTCACTACTCTTTCTTGCTGTCAGATACATTTCCCTTTTCCGGTTACAAGATATTTTTATACCCTTAGTAAGCCATGGTTTGTTACAAGGTTTCTTACGAGTATATTTAACTATTTTCTTGGGGAAGCAGTTTTCAAATGAATTTACAAAAATGTCATGAAATAAATTATATTTTAAATTGGCGTCAGGTTCACGGTACACCTTATCCCACTCTAACTGCTGTAGGCTTTCCCTGAAATTTGCAATTGTTAAATCGTTGACTGAAGGTACTACTTTGGAGGACTGTTTAGTATTGCTGAATGGAGCTATGTCATAAATTGTAACTACCTGAGCACCATGATCAGAAAGACCATTCTCAACAGGCTGAGCATTTATCTGGTTAAACTTATCTTGGTCTATAAAGAAGTTATCTATCAGTGAGCTGCTATCCTTTACCACCCGAGTAGGATAATCAATAACGGGTGTCAAATTGAAAGAACCGAGTAATACTTCAAGGTCATTTTTCCTATTACCGTCTTTCAGAGAATCTACATTGAAGTCCCCACAAATAATAATTTGCTTCCCCCTGTCTGACAGATAGCACAACAAGTAGTCCAAATTTTTCAGAAATAGATGAAAATTTCCTGATGGGGACCTATATACAGTTACAATTATAAATGTGCCTTTATTTAATTTAAGCTCACAGGCACATGCTTCTATATGTTTCTCTACACAAAACCTTTTTGTTTCTATACTTTTTGCACAATGATAACTTTTGACATATATGGCAACTCCTCCTTTCTCCAAATTTTCTCTCATTACATGTGCAGAGAGCTTATATCCACTTACATTTACCTTATCCATATCAGTAACAATGTGATGCTCAGATAGATAGTATATCTACGATTTCATTCTCAGCTTCTAAATCTTCTAAACAAACCAGAAGCTCATCTACTTTATTCTTTAAACTCCCAATATTTTGATGAAATATACTTACATTATTTTTAATTATACTTTTATGAGAACCTTTCCTTATTCTAACATTTGCAGTACTCTCCTGTCTGAGTTTCTCATTGTGCTTAGGCCTAGTTCCTATACCAGTGGTCACATGGTGTTCAGAGAGGCAGATTATGTCAACTGGGTTGGGTGACTTTAATTCATCAATGCAATTACCTAGGACTGAGATACAACTTGGTGGAGATAAAATTTCTGGTGATTGGTGAAAATTTGTAATTGATAGCTGTGATTGGTGATCAAATGTGCTAGAATTGTGCTGTTTAATTTCTTTCCTAAACTGAAGATTTGTTTCAATCCTGACCTCTCGTAGAACTTGACATCTTTCTGTCTTATCTATCCTAAAAAAGGTGCTGCTCCAACACCTGTAACCACTGGTATTTTACCATTCATGGCAGTGCCTCTCCCCCTTAAATTTCCTGCAATTACCCCAGCCAGTTTCCCCTTCCCTTTCCTGTTGAGATGTAGGCCGTGCCTGGTATAGTCCCACCTACTGAGATAATCATAGACATAAATAAACGACAAACAACACCTAACACTAATTTTAACAAACAGGGGCAAACAAGAAAGGAACTTGACATGTCGTAACAGGCTCCCTGGCTTGAATGAGAGACCAACCAAAAGACATACACAGTTTAACAAGACACTAACTCATGTGCAGTAGGCAACATCTACATAAATCCATAAACAACACGAACATGATACAGAAGACAGGTCAAACCTCAAAAAATACAATGCTGTACGAAGCACAATAACCGTCAGAGCGCTCACACATAATCAACATGTAACAGCCACAGCTACATACCGTTCCGATGTCCTCCGGGGCGCCGTACCCTGGAGACTCAGCAGCGAGAAAACGGCCAGTTTACACCTGTTGCTAGCGAATCCACAGTGTCCATCTGTGCGTGGTATTTGGTAAACAGTATCGTGGTAACGACAGGCCAACTGCCTGTACCCCGTTCTCCAGGCTAAAAACGGAGAAGTGGCAGACAAACAAACAGCCTGCACTCGGCGCACAGAGATCAGGACTTCCCTCTGTGCTCAAAGGTCGCGGCCACAACTTCAGTACACAGTCCGGCCGCTACCCAAGCCACTGCAGTGGACCACATGTCTCCTTCCTTGTTCGTAGGGAACTCATGACTGAGTTCCCACAAGGTTGTAAGTGGTCTACTGTGAACAGCGGACTATTTGAAAGGCTCCTTGGCGGCCAAAGTGGTGGTAAAGTTAGGCGCCTTTGGTTATAACACATCTTCCTTTGAAATAAGTCACAAACTTAATACTCTGCTTAATTATGGACCTAGAAGACAACAATTTAATTTATGGGAAAATGGAAATCAGTCACCATTTACTAAAATTTTTTGTGCTTTATAAGAAATTTGCCATAATAATTTGTTTGCGAGTAAATACAGCTTATCATGGTAGCGGGACCGCGAAATAAAGTGTTTTGAGCCTCATGCCCACCACCACTATCAAAAATAACATCTGTAGTTTAAAAGAAGAATGTAAAGTCAGTGATGTATCCCTTCTAAAAACGTTAGTGCAATGACTGAAAGTCCCTAACATAAAAAATCTGAACATATCCATGTACCTGTGAAGGGTAATATTGGTTCTCTTCCCGAAATATTTGTGCAATTCACCACTGCATAACTCTTCACCATTTTTCTTCACATACACTAGAATGAGTAGACAGTTCAGTTACAATTATGAAGTATTGTATTTATGCACCAATAAATGTATAATGGTCGATCTGTGTCCCTGCAAGTCACAGTACACTGCATCTCACCGAACACCTTCCCATCATAATGGCGTCCAGCCAAAGGCTCAAAATAAACCGCGCCTGCAGCGTCCTCGGTGAGTCTAGTTGCTTTTACAAGGTCTTTGCTCGCGACCAAAGCCGCGCACGAGTCAACTATGATCGACTTCAACTTCGGTCTCAGGTTACCGATGCCACAGCGCACTCGTGTCAAACGACTTTGATGTCGACTGCCAGAGACATGCCGGCTCGGCTCAGATGTATTTCCCCAACCTCTACGCCGATCTCAGTCAGGAAAACAAAGTTACCAATCGCTTCAAGCTAGCTCGCAATTTTGATGGTACCGTTAAGAAATTTTTCGTTTGACCTTTTAGACAAGTTTCATTTTTTGCATTTGTGTAACAGAAATGAATACTAGTCACTGTCTAACATTTTCTAAAATAACACACCTGATTCTTTACATTGTTGTTGTTGTGATCTTCAGTCCAAAAATTAGTGTGATGCAGGTCTCCATGCTATTCTACACCGTGCAAGCCCCTTCATGTCCGAATAACTACTACAGCCTCCATCCATGTCAGGCTGCTTATTATATTCATCTCTTTGTCTTACTCCACGTTTTTAACCCCCCCCCCCCCCCCACACACACACACACATACTTCCCTCCAATATTAAATTCGTGATCCCTTGATGTTTCAGAATGTGTCACATCAATTGATCCCTTCTTCTAGTCACATTGTGCTACATATTTCTTTTCTCTTCAGATCTGTTCAGTACTCCTATTAGTTACATAATCGAACGGTCTGATCTTCAACATCTTTCTGTAGCCCCACATTTCGAAAGCGTCTATTCTCTTATTTGTTTTCTCTACGTTTCACATCTATATATGGCTACACTCCATACAAATACTTTCAGAAAAGATTTCATAACACTTAAATCTAACGTACCTTCGACATTAGTAAATTTCTTTTCTCTAGTTACGCTTTTCTTGCCGTTTACAGCCTACATTTTATACCCTCTCTAGTTCGGCAATCATCAGTTATTGTGCTGCCCAAATAGCGAAACTCATCTACTAGTTTAAGTATCTCATTTCCCAACCTAATTCCCTTACCATCACCTGATTTAATTCGACTGTATTCCATTGTCCTTGTTTTGCTTTTGTTGATCTTCAGCTAATACCCACCTTTCAAAACACTGTCCATTCCATTCGATTGCTCTTCCAAGTTGTTTGTTCTCTTTGACAGAATTATAATGTCATCGGCAAACCAAGGCTTTTGTTTGTTCTCCCTTAACCTTAATCCCTTCTCCAAACTTTCCTCTGCTTTACTTTACTGCTTGCTTAATGCACAGATTGAATAACATCAGTGATAAGAAACAACATTGTCTCATTCCCTTCTCAATCACTGCATCCTTTTCACATCATTTGTTCCTTTCTTATAAATGCCATCTGGTTTCCGTACAAATTGTAAATAGCCTGTTGCTCCCTCTATTTTACCCCTTTACCTTCAGAATTTCAAAGAGAGTATTCCAGTCAAATTTGTGAAACGCCTTCTGTAAGGGTGCGAATGCTATAAACGTACATTTGCCTTTAGTTAACCCATCTTCTAACGTTCAGTATTGCTTTGCGAGTGCCCACATTTCTCTGGACGCCAAACTGATGTTACCCAAGGTCGTCTTCTACCAGTTAATCCAAGGCAATATCTATCTTTCCCCTCGTGACATAAGCTGCTATATCATTACATTTGTCCTCTAGCCATTCCTGCTTAGCCATTTTGCACTTTCTGTTAATCATGTTCAGTATCTTCTGAATTATACAGGTATTTCAACAAGGCATTGTTTTTTTACCTATTTGATCCCCTGCTGTCTTCACTATTTCATCTCTTAGAGCTACCCATTCACCTTCTACTGTATCATTTCCTCTGGTCTAGTCAGTCGTTGCCCCATGCTCCCTCTGAAACTTTCAACAATCTCTGGTTCTTTCAACGTATCCAAGTCCCCTCTCCTTAATTTCGTATCTTTCTGCAATTTCTTTACATTAATACTTTCTAAGCACAAAAATAACTGCTGTACAGTAGAATCCTTGTATTACGAACTCAGTGGGGGTATGGTCTGTTCAGATTCGGAAATGTTGATATTATTGAAAACTAATGTACTGTACATACACAAATAGAGCCACTTATTAGCATTGCCAGTCACATGATAACGTAGAGTAGCGATGTGAGAAGTGACAGCGTAGCGACGTGAGGAAATAACAATATTACGAATACCTCACACAATACTTCTACAACAATGCAGCTACATAGCTGATCCCACGTGGTGGTGTTGCTACCTTGTTCATAGCAGTTTGTTTGGCTGCTCTTAACGGATATTCTTATACGATAACATAGTTCATGTACATTAGAAGAAAAAGTGGAAGTGCTTAATTAAGCGGTTTGAAAATGGAGAACGAGCTACAATATTGGCTACTGAACTTGGTACTGTGAAAGCCGCCACTTGTGCTGGAAACAATCAGAAGAAAATCGAAAGCTTCTACAACATAACTAGTGAAAAACTTTGGAACAATAATGGAACCCCTCCACGTTGTCGTATGATGAAACTGATGGGCGACTTTCTTCTGGTTTATTCAGGAAAGACGAAATGGCATTCCTTTTAGCGACACTTTGAATCAAGAAATGGCGTTGCAAGGGAAGAAACTTATGGAAGGTGATCGAACGTTTGCTATCATCAATAGTTGCTTAGACCACTGGAAGAAGAGACACAGGATACAATTAAATATAAGTGGATAAAATTATCAGCTGATGTTGACGCCAAAGATGCATTCTTAGACAAGTTTGCAGACTTGATACCGCCAGAAAATTACTAGCCACAGTTAGTTTATAATGCTGATGAAACTGAACAGAATTTGAGGCCACTCACTGGAAAAAGTCTTACTTCAAAAGGAGAGTAGTCACCTAACCAGGTTTTAAAATTAATAAACAACACCTTACAGCATATCCTGTAACAATGCCAATGCAAAACCAAACCACCACTCATGGTAACTGTGCAAAACCACGAGCCCTAAAAGACGAGAATATGAATGCTCTCCCTGCTGATTAAAAAAATCAAAGGAAATCTTGGATGATTGGTGTTACTGTTTTGTGACTGATTCCAGAAACAATTTGTTACCTCTGTTAGCAGGCTCAGGAAAGAAAATGGACTGCTACCCTGAACTCTACTTTTGACTGACAATGCTCCATCTCATCCTTCAGAGTTGCAGCTGGAGAGATTTTTATTCCACCAAGTATAACCTCTATCTCGCAATCAGTGGGCCAAGCTTGTTACAAACCCAAGAGTTGAATTACATAAAAAACACCTACGATTTCTAATTGAAACAGAGGGCTGTTCAATCTTAGAAATAGAGAAAAACAGAACGATAAAGGATGTCAGCTACTGGATATGTGAGGCTTGGGACAATCTGATCAAACATTTAATGTAAACTTCATGGAGGAAACTGTGGCCCAGTCCCATGTCTAAAGAAACCACATCCATTCTGGCATAAGATAATAATGATGTTCTCCAGCTTGTTCAAGATATCCCAGGGTGCGAAGATGCAGGGGAATGGATATCAGTCGATGATAATCGTTATCAAGAAATCACTACAGAAGCCATTGTCTCTATAGTCCAGAATCTACCTGATGACAACTCTGACAACAAACACAGTGAAGGAGATGACGCACCTAAAAATAATGTTTCACATTCTGATGCTGCAGGTACCCTTGAATTGGCATTACACTACATACAACGGCGCAATCCAAAAATTCAATTTATTGTGTCTGCAAACAAAAAAAATTCGTTCCTTCAACCCCACAAATAAAAAAAAACTCGTTCAGCCCTCTTGAATAAATACAAATCGAATTCTATGTGAATACAATGGAAAGAAATCTAATGGATAGAGTTGAGGTGTATAAGTGCTTAGAAAATCGCAGTAATTGAAATTTTAAGTTAATTAGAAAAGAAAAAATTAAAATTTTTATTCATAATTAAATAACATGAACTCTCTTACCTTTGTTTTGTTTTTTTACCTCGATAGATAAATTTTAATCCCACAATTTTTCTAATTGGTCTTCACCTTTAAAAAAGATTTTAGACTAATGATCATGAAGACAAATTTTACATTTTTCATGCAAAAGTAATAAAACTATTTCTCCAAACTTATTTATCAAATTTTCAGCGTTTTAAATAATGTATGGTTTATATTTTTTCAGGTCCAATAAATTTGCAAAAACGTCTGAACAACCATGACTAAAATTGTTATGTTCAGATAATAGATCTTCAATGCTACGTTTCATTGACATTTTCATTTATGTAGAAAAGAATTTTTAAAAAATAAAAATAAAAAATGAAGAACGAAAGAATTGAACAAAACGAAGAATGAAAAAATTGAAAAAACAAAGAATGAAAAAATTGAAAACAGATAGATGAAAGAAAAAGAAAAATTTCTCTAAACACATGCATTTGGAGAGCATTTTCATTTTTGAAGAAATCAAATTTTCAGTTTAAAAATTTTTGGTAAGCATTCTATGTTGTGAATCATAAATTAGATTCTTTTTACCATGGATAATAACATAAGCAATTGTAACAGTTGGAATGTTTTCATTAAAGAGTGTTCATAATTTCATTTTTGTCTTTTGAGTAGTTACAATGTTGTTTCTTCTAGTCATATTAATCACATTAATAGGATAATTTTGAATAAAATTGAATGTAGTCACACGAATATCATTATTTAATAGTGATATTCTTTTAAAACCTCTAAAAGAATCATAAGCTTTCCAGAACATATTTTGTGCATGAAAATTCAACAATTCTGATGAAAAAACTTCATTCCTCCCATTTATAACATATATATTTTGTAATTTAACATGATCAAATAAAAAAGAATCAAACAGTTGATTATTTTTTAGGTTAGTTTGGGAAACAACAAAAATAAAGTAAGGTATATCAAATTCAGTAGAATTGTAGTAATTACTAATATCCAGTTCAAAATTTCATTTTCTCTGTAATCCAGCAAATTCAATTGTTTGTAGTCCAAAGAAAGAAATTGGCATTTTTAGATTTTTATTTCTCTCTTATTGCAATTCGAGTGAATATTCTTCTACATATCTAACAACAGGAACACGAAAATCCATCGATTCTGCAACAATTTTTCCTTCTTTTTGAAGAGTATCTTTTATTTCAACTCCAGCATCATTTTTATCAGCCCAACGAAGAACTGAATCTTCAGAACTTGACCTCCAAGTAGTAGTAAAGATCATTTTTTCCAAAAATAGTAGCTGTGGTTTAGGAATATTTCTCCCATATGAATCAAAAAAAATTCTTGTTTTTATTTACTATTCCACATTATAAATTGTTCGCTTCATGTGGTAATTCATCTACCATGAAAACGGCTCTAAAATGATTAGTTTTTAATTGAACTAGTTTTTCTATTTCGAAATTACATGGATTGTTAATGTTTTTAATTTTTTCTGAATTTTTTACTACTTTTCCTTTCTTTTCCATTTCCAAATTACGTCTTTTTTGTTCCTCTAGCTATTTATTGGGTTCTTTGTTTATTACTACATTTGCGATTGCTGCAGATCTGTCAGCCAATGAGCCAATTGTTGCAAGATGAGGCAAATCTGCTAAAAGTAAAGGAAGAAAACCACCTGCATGTTGTGTTACCCTTTCCCTTCATTCCATTTTAGTAAGATATTCAATGATTTTTTGCACTAATGTATTGGTTAATGTAAAAAGCAAATATCCACCATTTTTTTCACTTTCTTCCTTTTTTTGTGATTCAGTTAAGGATGTTTCAATTGCATTTAATCGATCATTATTGAGCTTAAGGTAAATCGATTTTGGTTTAGTTCTGGCACTTGGAAGCCAAGTATAATCAATCGAAAAGTTATTTATTTATATAGATTAAACATTAAGAAAATAAATTATTTTTAGATAGCACTTCTGCAGTGCTACTGAAATTTTTTTATAAATCCCATCCATTTTATCAGCTTCCATGCCCATTCCTAATTTTCGTTTTCTATACATTATTCCTCGACCTGCTGTTGCTGCAACTTTTCCGCTTAATGAAGTATCATTTGCTTGCATTCTTTCTTTTTCAACTAACTGAAGTTTTTTATCTGATTCCCAGGCATTTTCTAATTCTTTATTTTTCTCTATATGCAATATAATTTTCTTTGCATGCTTCATCTACTGAATTAATTCCTTGATCTCCTCTAGTTATTCTTTCTTCTAATAGTAGTTCTCAGACAGCAAAATTTATAGCCTGAAAAAGTATTTCAAATTGCAATTTGTTAATTAAAGTTCTGATTAATCCTTTTCCACATTTTTCACTTTCCCAAAATGTATGAGGAAGATTATTCAAAAATCTAATAAGTATGGGATTCCTTTAGGATTATTGATGATGAAATTGCTAAACTTGTTTGTAAAAATTTTCGTTCTTCCAACTTTTTTATTATGGTAATTTTTATTTCGTGATAGTCCTTCACCATGAATAACTGCTAATACATCTATTAATGGCCAAACATCATTTATCCTAACATATTAGATTAGTTTCACTGTACATTTTTTAATTTAACATCTGCCAACATTTTCAAATGAATCATTAAGATTTATATCTTGAAAACTGGGAAAATATTCAAAAAATGTTTTAATCAAATTATTATATCTGTTTCCTATACTTGATTTTATTTCATTTGGTTTACTTTCATCATACACTGTGTTTCAGTCGAATGAAATTCTTGTGTAATTTTGTAAATCGAGAGAACTAAATTCTGTTCCTAAATCATCCATAGTTATTTGCCTCCTAATCAAAAGTTTCATTAATACATCAGTTCCTTCATATTCTTTAGCTCCAGTTATTAACTTATTGACAGTAAATTTCATTGGCAATATTCCAATATATTTAAAGGTGCCAACTGGCTTTAATCGAAAAACAATATCTTCAGTATGATAGATAAATTCTAATATAGTTTCGTGTATATATTTTTTTAATATACCTGTCTTTTAATTGTTTTATTTCTCCTACATAATATTGTAATAAATTGTTTATTCCTGATTAGCTTAATGTGAAATCTCTTTTATCACTATCATAACGTTTAATTGTGGAACATCGTTAAATTCTTTAAAATGATGTTGATTCTAAGGAATCATTTGTTTTTCAACTTCTCTATTTTCTTCTATTCCTTTCAATCCTTTATCACCTTAACATTCCATTACTTCTTTAACTTTTTCAGTTGTATCGGTAACTTGCTCATCTTCTTTTTTAAAATTTTCATATTCTGTTCCCAGTTGTTTTTCCATAACTTAAGTTCTTCATTTAATTGCTCGTTTACTGTTGTATTTGCTGTGGATTTTTTAGCAAATTCTGGATCGTATTTTGCGAACATTTATTTAGAATAAAACTATGATAATCATATTTGATTTTGCAGTCATCATTTATGATCAGTGCTCAATGTTTATATTCAACATTCGTGTTCAACATTCAACATTTATGTTCAATGTTCATGTTCAGCATTCAACATGTGCAGCATTCACGTTAATGGTCAAAACATTGTTAACCTTTTATCCGTACTACATTTATTAGTTTTTCTTGGCATATCAATCATGACAAAACCAAATGTATCTTCATTCTATATTTACTACATAATTCCTTAAAATCATCAATATTTAAATTGTCTCCAACAAATTCATCATAAATCAGATTTAAATTTGCATCAGATTGTCTGAAAATATTTAAAAAAAGATTATCTCTGAGTAATTGTTTTTTCATTTTTGAATACGTTTGACTCAAATAACAGCAATCTATTCCTTTATGTCTTCCTCTTGTAAAATATTCTCTAACTACATCTGAATGATGAGAATGAAGTCAACAAAAATATCTACTGAATTATCTTGACATTTATCTAATGGAATGGTTTCATCATTATTCACAATAAAAATAACAATTTCTTTCATTAATTTATCCTCAATTTTCTGATATTTCTTATAAATTCTAGGATATTTTAATTGACCTAAACTTATTGAATAAAGATACATCTGATTAATTTTTTTCCAGTGCTTGAATATAATTATCAATCATTAATGTTGTTTTGCCACATCCTTCACATCCTTTCAGTCTGATTATTGCACATCAGATTGAATTTGATAAAAGTTTACCATGTTTGTTTCTTTATTTCTTTCTAGAATTCATTCTTTTGGCTTCCAATCTATCATTTATTTATATAATTTTATTGATATGGATAAGTAGATTATTTCTGTTGAATAATAATGCTTCTGTTTGTAATATTATTGGTATTTCCGTACTACGAAAGCTTTGAGTATTCTTTGAAAAACATTTGTTTTGTATAATTTACGTAACTGTAAAGATGCGCATCTAGCGCGGACGCTAATACATCGATTGCGCAGTCAAAGAAACATTTTAACAGAAGCTGAACTGTCGTTCCACTTCGATCTAAATAAAAGATGACGGTAGAAAACGTTTGTAGATCTTCAGATTTTAATGTACTTCTGCTTGTGGTGTGAAAGCGTAAAGGAGGTCGACTTTAAGCTAAAAGAGTGAGCGGTCTTGCCAGCGTGCAGACAACATTATTAATTAATAACATTCAAGTAATTTATGTTCGAAATTGTAACTCGGCAAGCTATTGTTATCGGGGGTGTTGGACAGTGCAAGAATTGTCTTCAACGAAGGAGAAAAGTGACTGTAATTTGTGACAAAAAACGCGAACATGGGAAACAGCACAGGACAGGCTGAAATCTGATCGCACCATACTGTTAGAAAAGTAATTATGTAAGTTGTATTGTTTATAAATAAGCCCTAATTTGCTAGTGAGAATTGTTTGAATATATTTAGTGTTTACCAGACTTCTTATTCTGTTTTTTTTTCTTTATACTTTTTTTATCTCCATGCCATATTATTTTTATGAATGTCAAACAGCTTTTACTACAGCAGAGAATACTGCGGCATCCTGGTCGCGTACAGAAGGCCGCCCCTTATCTTCTGTACAACTCATAGCAGCCCCATTTATGAATGATTTCATTTGCAAATGCATTTTTTCTTACTGTTCATTGTTAAAGGTCCCTTAGGTAATTTAAAAATCATACTGATTACGTAAAGAAATCCGGGTTGTTCTTTTCCAAGTAATAGAAGTCTTTGCGTATTCAAAAACTAGTCTCCTTCTGACAACGATCAGGAGCCGACCAGAAGACGGACGTCTTCGACCGCTTTCGTGTCTCCTGTGGCAAAGCTGTGCCAAACTGGGAACACGACATTCTAGTATGAAATACCGATCTAAATTGAAAGAATTGAAATATATTTAATAGTAATAATAATTTTTTTTTATCATACTAGATCTGGCACCCGAACAGGGACCTGATAAAAAATTTTAATCTGTTCTGTTATTGTATCATGACATCATCCGGTGGACATCGGGAAGCCGTAAAGGAAGTACTGAACGAAACTGTGGATGTATTAAAAAAAAAATTTCGAAAAATAACAGCAGTGCGCAAAACGACTGATGTAAGTACGGTTTTCATTACGCATAAAATCTCACGTCTTGTATAATATAACTGATTTCCGGAATTTCTTTCCTTACTGCTTCATTTTACCCTATCGCTGTTATTTCCTTGCAGAGTTGCTTATTTACGTAGTTAGAATTCATTTCTGATCATCTCTTCATGCAAAGTTAATTTGTTAGTATTATGAGCATCTTCATTGTTGCTACGGTTAAGAACACAAGATGGATGCCATAATAGCAGGATTCAGTGTCTAGTAGGTGTTTGTCACTTATTTTCAAAGTTAGGTGCCATCTTGTCTTCTACCCGGTATAGCTCTGCAATTGTCACCTACCGCGGTGTGACGTTTGACTATCAGCGCGCGCATCTGAGAGTTGACGATCGGCATACCGCGAAATATTTCTTTGAGCAGTTACGTCACAAACTTGAAAATAAACATGGCAGATGACAAAGGAAAGCCGACAAACAGTCTGGATGACGGTGATGACACAGTTGTCAAGTCATACCCACTACGTTCGCGAACGGGAACAGGCAGACCCGAATCGCGAATGGAGACAACGGTAGACGATGATGGTGTGCGTGACGTATCGTCACAGCAATCATCGTCACAGCAAGCGGGAGAAAATTTGATGGTTGAAATGATGAGAATTTTTTTTCAAGAAAGAGAACAGGAGAAACGGGAAAGGGAAGCTTATAAATTACAAAAACAACGAGATAGACAAGAAAGGGAACAAAAAGAAAGGGAAAAGGAACGGGAGACAGAGCGAAAATGGTTTGACCTGAATACCATGATTGGTACAATGAAAAATAGGTTAGATAATATTGATGCCAACTTAGAGGCAAGAATTAGGACAGTCACGGTGGAATATATCTCGGAATTAAGTACTAAAGTTAATGAAAGGATAGAAGGTATTCTGCAGAAGGTAGATGCATGTGAGAGCACAGTAGGTAACGTGCACAAAGACATCAAAGTACAAATCGAAAGTTGCCAGGCAGTTACAACAGAAGTTTCAAAAAAGTCCGCTGAGGTCGGAACTAAAGTAAACAAGCTTGCAGACAATGTCGTCACTCTGCAAGGCCAGGTCAATGACCTGACACAGGCGCTATCCGAAATAAACATTGAAAAGAGGGTGAATGATGCTGCAGCCAACGTACGTTCCACGATAGGAAAAGAATTTGTAGAATGGGTCGAGACTAAGGAACAGTACATAGCAAACAAGGTTCAACACGACTTAAAAGAAGCCGTTAAGTCAGCCACAGTTGAAGTTTTAGCTGCTCCAGGTACATCAGGAGATACGATTCTCACTGAATTAGGAGAGATTCGTAGAGTTTTTCACCGAGATCTTCCCGAGTGGAAACGACACCTCACTGAGGAAATCGAGCAGTTGAAACGACAAGTCAATGATTTTCCTAATGACAATAAAAGTGAGCATTCACACTCGCTTTCTTCAGAACATGAATACAATAATAATCCCGTGTCTCGTGTAGAATTCTCTCCACTTGTACATGGACACAGCAGTAAGAATCCGTTAGTACGCAACCAGAATGATCAAGTAACTCTTGTCGAGCTAATGAAAGAAGAAAGCGTTCTCAAGCACCGCGTGTTCCAGCCTTTTCTGCCAGAGAACCGCAACATCCACTCAATGGTTTTTCTGAAGTCATTTAATGGTGTTTTTCCTGAGAGCTGGGATGACAAGCAACGTATGCGCTTTATAGTAGGTTACATTCAAGGAGAGGGTTCTGTCTGGGGAACAGAAGTAATTGACAGATGTAATAATTACGCTGACTTCGAAAAGCAATTTCTGAACAAATTCTGGAGTTCAGGCATACAACAACGCCTTAGAAAGGAGGTATATAATGCTGAACCATTTAATACGAGAAGTGCTGGTCTCCGTAGGTACTTCGAGAAATACCTGCGAAAAATACAATATTGGGACACGCCCATTTCTCCGAAGGACGTAATTATGATTCTTAAGTCAAAGCTACCGGTATCAATCAGGGAGAAGTTAGTAAATGTCAGTGACGACGACACGGAGGCTTTTCTGTCAGTACTTGACAACCTTGACATGATTCAAGAAGACGTGCGTGCTAGTGCGCGGAGTAATTGTAATCTTGGCCCGCACACTACACAGCCGCACGGTGTAGGCGCAGACTCAGGTATGTCATACCAACCCAACAACAGTAAAGGACACGACGTTCCGTGCGATAATAACAACTACTATTGCCGTAACGGGAAGCAGAAACATAAATTCCAGGATCAAAATAGGTACCACCCCATATACCAGACAACACAACAGCAATACGGTAATTCACCAGTTAATTACAATGATCGCTATAATAGTAATTTCAATGGAAAAGGACGTTGGCTTAACACCAACAGTCAGCAGCAGTATGGTAACCAGCCTACATTCCAGCACCGTTCTCAAGGGAGAAATCCTCCAGATCCTTCCAAGCAATACAAACAACAGTATGCTCCAAACTTTAGGAATAGTCCTCCGCCTTTTGCCAACTATCAAAGTCACAATCATGAACCTCAAAATTCTCGAATCTATTATGCCCGAGCAAACCCGCCAACACACACCATCTCGACTGAAATTCCGGCAAATAGCTCGCAACTTAGGTGGAATACGGAAGCAAACCTCGTACCGAGCGTACCGCCCGGTACTTCAAAAGTAATTGTGAGCGAAATTCAATCTAATGAACATGCGGAAAACTAAAAGCAGCTTCTTTTTCTTGCCTCCTTGGGGAAGCTGCGGAACATGTTGGGGGCGATTTCATTAGGGGGCAAATCAACCTTATACGATATGACAATGACTCTGACTTACGAGATGACTTGCTGAAGGAGAATGACGTTTTTAATGGTGAGGATTTATGGGAAAACCAGGTTCAGGCATCCACTATGATTCATATTCATGATGTACCACTTGTCGCTATAATAGATACTGGTGCCAATATCAATGTTTTGTCTTTATGTGTATATAAGAAAGTGTGTTCTGTAGCAAAAGTTCTGTCATTGCCAGTACAAGGGTGTACCGTCTCCGGAGCTGTAGGCTCTCTAGTTCAAAAGGTGACGCTACAAATTCATGTACCAGTGAGATTTGCATCAGACACCATACCATGTACTTTTCTAGTTGTGAAAAATCTGTCAGTACCTTGCCTCCTAGGAATGGAGTTTCTACGTAAGAATCGTGTCATCATAGATTTGCATGAAGGTACATGTACTTTCAGATGCAGTGATAAGAGTATAGTGATTCGACTTATGAGGACCAAAGTTAAGTTGTCCAGCCAAGAACATAAAGTAAAGCTCCGCAAGCTCACATCTCGGCAACAATATTTCAATTATTTAGACGAGTCAATAGATGCAGCCGAAGACTTTGACTTATTACCGACACATGAAGAATTACTGACGAAGGTTAATGAATCTGAAGGATTAGGTGACCGACAAAGAAAGGAACTATACGATCTGTTGACACAATTTACCAAAGTGTTTTCTAAGAAACCGGGAATCATAGCCAACTATGTATTCGACATGAAGGTTAAGCCCCACAGCACCTACTGTAAAACCACCTATGCAGTTCCGCATTCCCGCAAGGAAGCAGTACGACAGGAAATCCGCAAAATGTTAAACTGGAAAATAATTGAGCCCTCTGACTCTCCATATTCGAGCCCATTATTGTCTATATTTAAACAGGACGGAAGTGTTAGGCTTGTTCTAGACGCTAGGAACATCAACAAAATTATTGTTCCTGTGTGTACCCGACCGGAAGCATTGGAGGAGCAACTGCAAAGGTTTTATGGTATCAAATTTCTAACCTCCATCGACATTCGAAGTAGCTATTGGCAGGTGAAGTTGTCGCCTTCTTCGAGGAAGTACACGGCCTTTATCTTTGCGGGTCGGTCATATCAATTTCGTGTCGTACCCTTTGGCTTGAATATTAGTTCAGGTGTCTTTATTGCCGCACTTGACCATGTCTTAGGTCATGATTTACTGGACAAAATAACTGTCTACGTCGATGATATCTTAGTAGCCTCGACTTCATGGGAGGAACATCTTGACTTGATTCGGAAAATCTTCGTGAGGTTTGCTAACTTTGGCGTTACTGCCAATTTACAGAAATCAAAGTTTGTAAAAAAGGAAGTAAAATTCCTTGGTCATATTATCTCTTCTGAGGGAATCTCTCCCGATCCTAACAAACTGTCTGCAATAAGGAACTTCCCTGTGCCCTGCACCAAAAGACAATTAAAAGGGTTTCTAGGGTTAACGTCTTTCTTTCGTCGCTTTATACCAAATCAATCCATGAACAGTCCAGTGTTGCACAATCTATTAAAGAAAAACGTTCATTGGGTATGGACCTCTGAATGTCAGCAAGCCTTTGACAAAATCAAACAAGCTCTTCTGAATAGCAATATCCTCAGTCATCCGGATATGAACTCCGAATTCTGCATTTCTTGTGACGCCTCATTTCAAGGTTTGGGCGCTTGTTTGTTCCAGCTAAAGAAAACTAGAGATAAAGAAGAGATTAGGATAGTTAGTTTTGCCAGTCGTGTGCTGACGGAGTGCGAAAGATCGTATTCTGTTACAGAGTTAGAAGGATTGGCAGTTGTGTGGGCGTTCCGCCGTTTTAATTATTACGTTTATGGCCATCCGATCAAAGTGTATTCCGACCATCAAGCTCTTAGCTTTCTCCTTTCGTGTAAGCTCTATCATCCGAGGCTTACTCGCTGGTGCCTATTTCTACAGGAGTACAATTTCGAAATTGTTTACGTGAAAGGCAAGAACAACATCGTTGCAGATGCACTGTCACGCATGCCGGAAGGTATGCCGGAGCCTACGGAACTTGTAGAACAGATTTCCAATCACAAGATACTCCTTATGAAAGATCCCTTGAATCGTAGTTATTTTCTACGTCTTTGCCGACAGATGGGTACTCTGCAAGAAAGTGACCGAAAATGGAAGAGAGTCAAACAGCTTCTACAAGACAACCCCAATCATCGTTTGTCGAAATTTTATAAATCACACAATGGTGTTTTATTTCATCGTACATCTACACTCCTGGAAATGGAAAAAGGAACACATTGACACCGGTGTGTCAGACCCACCATACTTGCTCCGGACACTGCGAGAGGGCTGTACAAGCAATGATCACACGCACGGCACAGCGGACACACCAGGAACCGCGGTGTTGGCCGTCGAATGGCGCTAGCTGCGCAGCATTTGTGCACCGCCGCCGTCAGTGTCAGCCGGTTTGCCGTGGCATACGGAGCTCCATCGCAGTCTTTAACACTGGTAGCATGCCGCGACAGTGTGGACGTGAACCGTATGTGCAGTTGACGGACTTTGAGCGAGGGCGTATAGTGGGCATGCGGGAGACCGGGTGGACGTACCGCCGAATTGCTCAACACGTGGGGCGTGAGGTCTCCACAGTACATCGATGTTGTCGCCAGTGGTCGGCGGAAGGTGCACGTGCCCGTCGACCTGGGACCGGACCGCAGCGACGCACGGATGCACGCCAAGACCGTAGGATCCTACGCAGTGCCGTAGGGGACCGCACCGCCACTTCCCAGCAAATTAGGGACACTGTTGCTCCTGGGGTATCGGCGAGGACCATTCGCAACCGTCTCCATGAAGCTGCGCTACGGTCCAGCACACCGTTAGGCCGTCTTCCGCTCACGCCCCAACATCGTGCAGCCCGCCTCCAGTGGTGTCGCGACAGGCGTGAATGGAGGGACGAATGGAGACGTGTCGTCTTCAGCGATGAGAGTCGCTTCTGCCTTGGTGCCAATGATGGTCGTATGCGTGTTTGGCGCCGTGCAGGTGAGCGCCACAATCAGGACTGCATACGACCGAGGCACACAGGGCCAACACCCGGCATCATGGTGTGGGGAGCGATCTCCTACACTGGCCGTACACCTCTGGTGATCGTCGAGGGTACACTGAATAGTGCACGGTACATCCAAACCGTCATCGAACCCATAGTTCTACCATTCCTAGACCGGCAAGGGAACTTGCTGTTCCAACAGGACAATGCACGTCCGCATGTATCCCGTGCCACCCAACGTGCTCTAGAAGGTGTAAGTCAACTACCCTGGCCAGCAAGATCTCCGGATCTGTCCCCCATTGAGCATGTTTGGGACTGGATGAAGCGTCATCTCAAGCGGTCTGCACGTCCAGCACGAACGCTGGTCCAACTGAGGCGCCAGGTGGAAATGGCATGGCAAGCCGTTCCACAGGACTACATCCAGCATCTCTACGATCGTCTCCATGGGAGAATAGCAGCCTGCATTGCTGCGAAAGGTGGATATACACTGTACTAGTGCCAACATTGTGCATGCTCTGTTGCCTGTGTCTATGTGCCTGTGGTTCTGTCAGTGTGATCATGTGATGTATCTGACCCCAGGAATGTGTCAATAAAGTTTCCCCTTCCTGGGACAATGAATTCACGGTGTTCTTATTTCAATTTCCAGGAGTGTATGTTGACGGAGCAATGGTGTGTTTGTATTCCTGAGGAGTACGTTGAATATCTCATATGGTACACTCACCTATCCTGGGGACATTATGGCCCCGAGAAGTGTAAAAGAAAGATCTCTGCCTATTGCTACGTACCCAATCTGCATAAGAGAATTCACAAACTGCTAACCACTTGTGTAATCTGTCAGAAGGCAAAGCCCTTCAATCTTTCGAATGTCATACCATTGAATCCTATCTACACTGAGCGTCCTAACCAAATAGTCAGTCTCGACTATGCAGGTCCACTTCCTAGAGGAAGAGGAGGTGCTAAGTACCTTGCTGTTTTGCTAGACCTCTTCACTAAGCACGTGCGTTTATACGCGATGAAGTCTTCCAGTGCAAAATCTTTAATAAGACGAATAGAAAAGGATTATTTTCCTCGTTTTGGTAAGCCGGAAACCATGTTGTCTGATAATGCTTCAAACTTCGTTGGAAAAGAGTGGAGACAGTTTCTTGCCAATAATGGTATTAGACAGATTCTAATCTCAAGATTTAGACCGCAAAGTAACCCGACAGAACGAGTCTTCAAAGAATTTAATCGTTTTATTCGCACCTATGTACCGAACCAGCAAACACGGTGGGTCGATTTCGTTACTCCATTTGAAGAGATTGTAAATAATCTTCCGCACACTTCGACCGGTTTCACACCTTCAGAATTAATCTCAAGGCAAAGGGAAAGCAATGAATGGACTGATCCCATTCCCAAGATAGAAGGTCCAGAAGTCAACCTAGATAATAAGTTAAGACAAGCCCTGATCTCTCTCACAACTCATGCCAATTTAAGAAAAAAGGCATTTGACAAGCATGTCAATAAAGTTCTGTCGTATCGCCTGAACGAGCGTGTTCTTCTGAGGACACACTTCAAACCATCTCTCATCTTACGTAAAAATCGTAAGTGGCAACACTTATACGAAGGACCGTTTGTTATAGTCAGGAAGCCACATATTGGTTGTTACGTGTTGGCAGATCCAGTTAGTGGACGAATAAAAGGACTTTACCACCATGTAGACCTGAAGAAGTACCATGAAAAACATTAAAAAAAAAATATCATTTATTATGTTAAGCTGCAACTTGAAACAAGAGTGTGATCTGTTTAGAAAGTAAGTGAATCAACAGCATGTACATGTATTCTGCAGGTGACGTAATCATTTGAGTGAAGTGGTCATGAAGTAATGATGGAGCTTGAAAGATATGAAGTGATTGAAGAAGGTACTCTACGTATTTGGAAAATAAGATTTGCTTTAGTTTTAAGGTAGTTTTAAGTTTCTTGAGCACGAGAAGACTGCAGTCGTTGGATTGAGTAAGGGATGTGCCAAAGTGCCACCTGCTGCTTTAGTTTTAAGTTATGGCAAATCTCCTTTTTACCAAGTAGTAAAGGTTTTCTTTAAATCCCTCATTCAGACCAGAATGTCCGTATATGTGAATTATTAACCTAAGTTAAGCCTTCAAAGGATTGATATTTTAAGTCGCTAGAACCATGTACGATGCAAAACTGATGCATTGTAATCTGTAGATTACACCGAGTATAAGCAGCAACATATAGTTAATGTACAAAGAAATGAATAATGGTACTCGCAACTGGAGAGCAACCTTAATTTATTTGTTACTATGAGTCAACCAGTTAAGAAATTTGCATTTATAATAAGAATTAGGTCCTGTATTGGAGAAACTTAGAGAGACTATTCCTATGTCACGAGTATTATACAGAAACCTTCGATATTAAGACACCTAGTTGAGGACTGAGATAATCTGCTTATATTCTTCTGCTATGTCCGCATGCCGTGATGTTGAGATATATTTGAAGATGCTTTGGAAACGGATTTGTGCGAAATTTTAATACTGAAGTCAAGTTATGCCACGTGGATGACATTAAAAACGGTGGAGCCGAAGAACGAATTTGCTCAACTGATTATTTCACCTATTATCTATCTTCGTATCTTTCATTTCCTTGCACTATCCTATTGTAGTTTTCTTCTTTAGCGTTCTTACCTTTCTACCCTACCCGGTAGGGGAAGAACTTTGGAAATTGGTTCAAAAGACTTGACGTGTGTATATTGTGTGTATTGACGATCGTGGCTCGTTGGTTAATGCGTATCTGCGGTTACTTATCGGAACGTGATGTAAATCTGATTTGCTGTGAGCAAAAGCATCCCAGGAAATAGGAATAATTTTCCCGATTTCTGCTAGATGAAGTTTTGAACGTGAACTGTTCGGCACGCCAAAGTGGGTATATTTACTGATTATTGATGTAACCGAATAAATGAAAAAAAAGGGGCTGTTATAGAATAATAAGAAAAGGAAAAGAATCAGATTTAAAATATATATAAAATCTAACGTGCTTCAGAAGCACCATTCAGAATAGCAAACACGTTTTTCGTTAGGTCTTGGACAGTAATTAAAAAAAGCTATGTATATTTTGTAAATGATCCTTTCATGATAAGTAATTTTAGCATTACCTGTGCTACTCTGTGGTATAGAGAGACCTATATGGACACTTATGGATTGCTGCGTGTGACTCTGTGACAAAATGATGGACACGTGTGTAAAATAGTAATTTGACACATGTATGGGCACGAGAAACTAGTTATCTCTTGTGTGAATCAGAACTGTAATAAACTTATGGACACGAGTGATGTGCCGCGTGTGAAGTAGCATTACAAGTATTCTCACGTTGCAACGACGATACAGTGACTATCAGTCAAAGGATAGACAAGCTATTGTACTTACTGCAATAGGAGACAGTAGTCATTTTCATCGATGACTGTTCTTCGTCGCTGGTGCAGTCAATTTACCGTCCAGGTTGACCATGTCGCCTTGACGAGCTGCTCCAGTACCCACGATTCAACAAAATGCACAAGTTAAAAGAAAGATTGGCAGCCACAGAACTATCTGCCTCGTGCAGGACGCGGACTGCCAACGCTGTTAAACCGCCAGTTCGTTACCACGTGACAGTGAAGCACTGTGGCAACATTCAATGACTGCTCGCCGGCCCGTACTCAACAATAAGCATTCCACTCCATAACGGGCGCAAGCGTGCTCCAGATTTGAGATGAAAATGGACATAAAAATAATAAAACGTTGATAAACTACGCACGATTTTACTATATTTACATTTAAAGGACACTAATGATGACTTTTCCTTAACTATAAAAATTGCTACGGCAATATTGCTAAATACATTGCTTAAGAAAGACCTGTACCAGATGAAACGTGTTTTGCTAATAATTGCTAACGAAAGAACATAAAACCGAGACACAAAATATGAATAATATATATTATGTATATGTACAAAGTCTATGTAGTAATTTTTATTGTCTTAAATTCTTACACTATATTCCCTTAGATTAAGATGCTAGTTAATGAGCAAGTCCTAATACAGATTTTTTTTCTGTATTTTCATGTGCTGAAACATGAATTGGAATGAGATTAAGACAGCCACCAAACTGACTCATTCGTCATTGAACCAGTCATCAACTTTCCTGATTCCCGACATGACCCGGTGGATCGTCGAGTCAAGAAATATCACTTCCCCCTTCACATAGTGAAATTCCCAGTGTTTTTCCACCAGAATGTGAAAAGGTGATCCCCAGTTTTAGTGCAGTGAAAAGTGACAGGTGATGAAAGAATTCCCCTGTGAAAATCACCCGAGTTCATGGGAAATACTCCCAACTACAAAGTGAAGAGTGACGTCGCTACGAGAAAGACTGATAAAAGTTTTATGTTCTGTTCACAATTGGCGGAAATGCACCAATACTGTAATAGATTTTTTTTTTCTTATTGTCAATATTTATGTATTTTGTATCTGTATGTGTATTTAATTTGTACTTGTATCTATGTTAGTATTTCAATGTTTCAATTGACTGAATGAGAGTAATTCTTGAGAACCTATGTTAAATCCTTGAACACTTATGATGACATCATGCCACAACCAAGTTTGTTAATGATCAAGCAACTGTGAGTAGCTTTGACGACTTAGTATGAAACGCATATAATTCTATGTGCCTTATGTTATGTCTGTTTTGCTCCCTACAAGGAGACATCCTTAAATACTTCATTCACTAAGTACGTGAATCCAATAATATTACGACTGCGCGTGAGTCGTACCGATCTTTCAGACTCATTACTCCTCACGCGGGAAGCGATGTAATATTATTGGTATTTCCGTACTACGAAAGCTTTGAGTATTCTTTGAAAGACATTTGTTTTGTATAATTTACGTAACTGTAAAGATGCGCATCTGGCGCGGACGCTAATACATCGATTGCGCAGTCAAAGAAACATTTTAACAGAAGCTGAACTGTCGTTCCGCTTCGATCTAAATAAAAGATGACGGTAGAAAACGTTTGTAGATCTTCAGATTTTAATGTACTTCTGCTTGTGGTGTGAAAGCGTAAAGGAGGTCGACTTTAAGCTAAAAGAGTGAGCGGTCTTGCCAGCGTGCAGACAACATTATTAATTAATAACATTCAAGTAATTTATGTTCGAAATTGTAACTCGGCAAGCTATTGTTATCGGGGGTGTTGGACAGTGCAAGAATTGTCTTCAACGAAGGAGAAAAGTGACTGTAATTTGTGACAAAAAACGCGAACATGGGAAACAGCACAGGACAGGCTGAAATCTGATCGCACCAAACTGTTAGAAAAGTAATTATGTAAGTTGTATTGTTTATAAATAAGCCCTAATTTGCTAGTGAGAATTGTTTGAATATATTTAGTGTTTACCAGACTTCTTATTCTGTTTTTTTTTCTTTATACTTTTTTTATCTCCATGCCATATTATTTTTATGAATGTCAAACAGCTTTTACTACAGCAGAGAATACTGCGGCATCCTGGTCGTGTACAGAAGGCCGCCCCTTATCTTCTATACAACTCATAGCAGCCCCATTTATGAATGATTTCATTTGCAAATGCATTTTTTCTTACTGTTCATTGTTAAAGGTCCCTTAGGTAATTTAAAAATCATACTGATTACGTAAAGAAATCCGGGTTGTTCTTTTCCAAGTAATAGAAGTCTTTGCGTATTCAAAAACTAGTCTCCTTCTGACAACGATCAGGAGCCGACCAGAAGACGGACGTCTTCGACCGCTTTCGTGTCTCCTGTGGCAAAGCTGTGCCAAACTGGGAACACGACATTCTAGTATGAAATACCGATCTAAATTGAAAGAATTGAAATATATTTAATAGTAATAATAATTTTTTTTTATCATACTAGATCTGGCGCCCGAACAGGGACCTGATAAAAAATTTTAATCTGTTCTGTTATTGTATCATGACATCATCCGGTGGACATCGGGAAGCCGTAAAGGAAGTACTGAACGAAACTGTGGATGTATTAAAAAAAAAATTTCGAAAAATAACAGCAGTGCGCAAAACGACTGATGTAAGTACGGTTTTCATTACGCATAAAATCTCGCGTCTTGTATAATATAACTGATTTCCGGAATTTCTTTCCTTACTGCTTCATTTTACCCTATCGCTGTTATTTCCTTGCAGAGTTGCTTATTTACGTAGTTAGAATTCATTTCTGATCATCTCTTCATGCAAAGTTAATTTGTTAGTATTATGAGCATCTTCATTGTTGCTACGGTTAAGAACACAAGATGGATGCCATAATAGCAGGATTCAGTGTCTAGTAGGTGTTTGTCACTTATTTTCAAAGTTAGGTGCCATCTTGTCTTCTACCCGGTATAGCTCTGCAATTGTCACCTACCGCGGTGTGACGTTTGACTATCAGCGCGCGCATCTGAGAGTTGACGATCGGCATACCGCGAAATATTTCTTTGAGCAGTTACGTCACAAACTTGAAAATAAACATGGCAGATGACAAAGGAAAGCCGACAAACAGTCTGGATGACGGTGATGACACAGTTGTCAAGTCATACCCACTACGTTCGCGAACGGGAACAGGCAGACCCGAATCGCGAATGGAGACAACGGTAGACGATGATGGTGTGCGTGACGTATCGTCACAGCAATCATCGTCACAGCAAGCGGGAGAAAATTTGATGGTTGAAATGATGAGAATTTTTTTTCAAGAAAGAGAACAGGAGAAACGGGAAAGGGAAGCTTATAAATTACAAAAACAACGAGATAGACAAGAAAGGGAACAAAAAGAAAGGGAAAAGGAACGGGAGACAGAGCGAAAATGGTTTGACCTGAATACCATGATTGGTACAATGAAAAATAGGTTAGATAATATTGATGCCAACTTAGAGGCAAGAATTAGGACAGTCACGGTGGAATATATCTCGGAATTAAGTACTAAAGTTAATGAAAGGATAGAAGGTATTCTGCAGAAGGCAGATGCATGTGAGAGCACAGTAGGTAACGTGCACAAAGACATCAAAGTACAAATCGAAAGTTGCCAGGCAGTTACAACAGAAGTTTCAAAAAAGTCCGCTGAGGTCGGAACTAAAGTAAACAAGCTTGCAGACAATGTCGTCACTCTGCAAGGCCAGGTCAATGACCTGACACAGGCGCTATCCGAAATAAACATTGAAAAGAGGGTGAATGATGCTGCAGCCAACGTACGTTCCACGATAGGAAAAGAATTTGTAGAATGGGTCGAGACTAAGGAACAGTACATAGCAAACAAGGTTCAACACGACTTAAAAGAAGCCGTTAAGTCAGCCACAGTTGAAGTTTTAGCTGCTCCAGGTACATCAGGAGATACGATTCTCACTGAATTAGGAGAGATTCGTAGAGTTTTTCACCGAGATCTTCCCGAGTGGAAACGACACCTCACTGAGGAAATCGAGCAGTTGAAACGACAAGTCAATGATTTTCCTAATGACAATAAAAGTGAGCATTCACACTCGCTTTCTTCAGAACATGAATACAATAATAATCCCGTGTCTCGTGTAGAATTCTCTCCACTTGTACATGGACACAGCAGTAAGAATCCGTTAGTACGCAACCAGAATGATCAAGTAACTCTTGTCGAGCTAATGAAAGAAGAAAGCGTTCTCAAGCACCGCGTGTTCCAGCCTTTTCTGCCAGAGAACCGCAACATCCACTCAATGGTTTTTCTGAAGTCATTTAATGGTGTTTTTCCTGAGAGCTGGGATGACAAGCAACGTATGCGCTTTATAGTAGGTTACATTCAAGGAGAGGGTTCTGTCTGGGGAACAGAAGTAATTGACAGATGTAATAATTACGCTGACTTCGAAAAGCAATTTCTGAACAAATTCTGGAGTTCAGGCATACAACAACGCCTTAGAAAGGAGGTATATAATGCTGAACCATTTAATACGAGAAGTGCTGGTCTCCGTAGGTACTTCGAGAAATACCTGCGAAAAATACAATATTGGGACACGCCCATTTCTCCGAAGGACGTAATTATGATTCTTAAGTCAAAGCTACCGGTATCAATCAGGGAGAAGTTAGTAAATGTCAGTGACGACGACACGGAGGCTTTTCTGTCAGTACTTGACAACCTTGACATGATTCAAGAAGACGTGCGTGCTAGTGCGCGGAGTAATTGTAATCTTGGCCCGCACACTACACAGCCGCACGGTGTAGGCGCAGACTCAGGTATGTCATACCAACCCAACAACAGTAAAGGACACGACGTTCCGTGCGATAATAACAACTACTATTGCCGTAACGGGAAGCAGAAACATAAATTCCAGGATCAAAATAGGTACCACCCCATATACCAGACAACACAACAGCAATACGGTAATTCACCAGTTAATTACAATGATCGCTATAATAGTAATTTCAATGGAAAAGGACGTTGGCTTAACACCAACAGTCAGCAGCAGTATGGTAACCAGCCTACATTCCAGCACCGTTCTCAAGGGAGAAATCCTCCAGATCCTTCCAAGCAATACAAACAACAGTATGCTCCAAACTTTAGGAATAGTCCTCCGCCTTTTGCCAACTATCAAAGTCACAATCATGAACCTCAAAATTCTCGAATCTATTATGCCCGAGCAAACCCGCCAACACACACCATCTCGACTGAAATTCCGGCAAATAGCTCGCAACTTAGGTGGAATACGGAAGCAAACCTCGTACCGAGCGTACCGCCCGGTACTTCAAAAGTAATTGTGAGCGAAATTCAATCTAATGAACATGCGGAAAACTAAAAGCAGCTTCTTTTTCTTGCCTCCTTGGGGAAGCTGCGGAACATGTTGGGGGCGATTTCATTAGGGGGCAAATCAACCTTATACGATATGACAATGACTCTGACTTACGAGATGACTTGCTGAAGGAGAATGACGTTTTTAATGGTGAGGATTTATGGGAAAACCAGGTTCAGGCATCCACTATGATTCATATTCATGATGTACCACTTGTCGCTATAATAGATACTGGTGCCAATATCAATGTTTTGTCTTTATGTGTATATAAGAAAGTGTGTTCTGTAGCAAAAGTTCTGTCATTGCCAGTACAAGGGTGTACCGTCTCCGGAGCTGTAGGCTCTCTAGTTCAAAAGGTGACGCTACAAATTCATGTACCAGTGAGATTTGCATCAGACACCATACCATGTACTTTTCTAGTTGTGAAAAATCTGTCAGTACCTTGCCTCCTAGGAATGGAGTTTCTACGTAAGAATCGTGTCATCATAGATTTGCATGAAGGTACATGTACTTTCAGATGCAGTGATAAGAGTATAGTGATTCGACTTATGAGGACCAAAGTTAAGTTGTCCAGCCAAGAACATAAAGTAAAGCTCCGCAAGCTCACATCTCGGCAACAATATTTCAATTATTTAGACGAGTCAATAGATGCAGCCGAAGACTTTGACTTATTACCGACACATGAAGAATTACTGACGAAGGTTAATGAATCTGAAGGATTAGGTGACCGACAAAGAAAGGAACTATACGATCTGTTGACACAATTTACCAAAGTGTTTTCTAAGAAACCGGGAATCATAGCCAACTATGTATTCGACATGAAGGTTAAGCCCCACAGCACCTACTGTAAAACCACCTATGCAGTTCCGCATTCCCGCAAGGAAGCAGTACGACAGGAAATCCGCAAAATGTTAAACTGGAAAATAATTGAGCCCTCTGACTCTCCATATTCGAGCCCATTATTGTCTATATTTAAACAGGACGGAAGTGTTAGGCTTGTTCTAGACGCTAGGAACATCAACAAAATTATTGTTCCTGTGTGTACCCGACCGGAAGCATTGGAGGAGCAACTGCAAAGGTTTTATGGTATCAAATTTCTAACCTCCATCGACATTCGAAGTAGCTATTGGCAGGTGAAGTTGTCGCCTTCTTCGAGGAAGTACACGGCCTTTATCTTTGCGGGTCGGTCATATCAATTTCGTGTCGTACCCTTTGGCTTGAATATTAGTTCAGGTGTCTTTATTGCCGCACTTGACCATGTCTTAGGTCATGATTTACTGGACAAAATAACTGTCTACGTCGATGATATCTTAGTAGCCTCGACTTCATGGGAGGAACATCTTGACTTGATTCGGAAAATCTTCGTGAGGTTTGCTAACTTTGGCGTTACTGCCAATTTACAGAAATCAAAGTTTGTAAAAAAGGAAGTAAAATTCCTTGGTCATATTATCTCTTCTGAGGGAATCTCTCCCGATCCTAACAAACTGTCTGCAATAAGGAACTTCCCTGTGCCCTGCACCAAAAGACAATTAAAAGGGTTTCTAGGGTTAACGTCTTTCTTTCGTCGCTTTATACCAAATCAATCCATGAACAGTCCAGTGTTGCACAATCTATTAAAGAAAAACGTTCATTGGGTATGGACCTCTGAATGTCAGCAAGCCTTTGACAAAATCAAACAAGCTCTTCTGAATAGCAATATCCTCAGTCATCCGGATATGAACTCCGAATTCTGCATTTCTTGTGACGCCTCATTTCAAGGTTTGGGCGCTTGTTTGTTCCAGCTAAAGAAAACTAGAGATAAAGAAGAGATTAGGATAGTTAGTTTTGCCAGTCGTGTGCTGACGGAGTGCGAAAGATCGTATTCTGTTACAGAGTTAGAAGGATTGGCAGTTGTGTGGGCGTTCCGCCGTTTTAATTATTACGTTTATGGCCATCCGATCAAAGTGTATTCCGACCATCAAGCTCTTAGCTTTCTCCTTTCGTGTAAGCTCTATCATCCGAGGCTTACTCGCTGGTGCCTATTTCTACAGGAGTACAATTTCGAAATTGTTTACGTGAAAGGCAAGAACAACATCGTTGCAGATGCACTGTCACGCATGCCGGAAGGTATGCCGGAGCCTACGGAACTTGTAGAACAGATTTCCAATCACAAGATACTCCTTATGAAAGATCCCTTGAATCGTAGTTATTTTCTACGTCTTTGCCGACAGATGGGTACTCTGCAAGAAAGTGACCGAAAATGGAAGAGAGTCAAACAGCTTCTACAAGACAACCCCAATCATCGTTTGTCGAAATTTTATAAATCACACAATGGTGTTTTATTTCATCGTACATCTACACTCCTGGAAATGGAAAAAGGAACACATTGACACCGGTGTGTCAGACCCACCATACTTGCTCCGGACACTGCGAGAGGGCTGTACAAGCAATGATCACACGCACGGCACAGCGGACACACCAGGAACCGCGGTGTTGGCCGTCGAATGGCGCTAGCTGCGCAGCATTTGTGCACCGCCGCCGTCAGTGTCAGCCGGTTTGCCGTGGCATACGGAGCTCCATCGCAGTCTTTAACACTGGTAGCATGCCGCGACAGTGTGGACGTGAACCGTATGTGCAGTTGACGGACTTTGAGCGAGGGCGTATAGTGGGCATGCGGGAGACCGGGTGGACGTACCGCCGAATTGCTCAACACGTGGGGCGTGAGGTCTCCACAGTACATCGATGTTGTCGCCAGTGGTCGGCGGAAGGTGCACGTGCCCGTCGACCTGGGACCGGACCGCAGCGACGCACGGATGCACGCCAAGACCGTAGGATCCTACGCAGTGCCGTAGGGGACCGCACCGCCACTTCCCAGCAAATTAGGGACACTGTTGCTCCTGGGGTATCGGCGAGGACCATTCGCAACCGTCTCCATGAAGCTGCGCTACGGTCCAGCACACCGTTAGGCCGTCTTCCGCTCACGCCCCAACATCGTGCAGCCCGCCTCCAGTGGTGTCGCGACAGGCGTGAATGGAGGGACGAATGGAGACGTGTCGTCTTCAGCGATGAGAGTCGCTTCTGCCTTGGTGCCAATGATGGTCGTATGCGTGTTTGGCGCCGTGCAGGTGAGCGCCACAATCAGGACTGCATACGACCGAGGCACACAGGGCCAACACCCGGCATCATGGTGTGGGGAGCGATCTCCTACACTGGCCGTACACCTCTGGTGATCGTCGAGGGTACACTGAATAGTGCACGGTACATCCAAACCGTCATCGAACCCATAGTTCTACCATTCCTAGACCGGCAAGGGAACTTGCTGTTCCAACAGGACAATGCACGTCCGCATGTATCCCGTGCCACCCAACGTGCTCTAGAAGGTGTAAGTCAACTACCCTGGCCAGCAAGATCTCCGGATCTGTCCCCCATTGAGCATGTTTGGGACTGGATGAAGCGTCATCTCAAGCGGTCTGCACGTCCAGCACGAACGCTGGTCCAACTGAGGCGCCAGGTGGAAATGGCATGGCAAGCCGTTCCACAGGACTACATCCAGCATCTCTACGATCGTCTCCATGGGAGAATAGCAGCCTGCATTGCTGCGAAAGGTGGATATACACTGTACTAGTGCCAACATTGTGCATGCTCTGTTGCCTGTGTCTATGTGCCTGTGGTTCTGTCAGTGTGATCATGTGATGTATCTGACCCCAGGAATGTGTCAATAAAGTTTCCCCTTCCTGGGACAATGAATTCACGGTGTTCTTATTTCAATTTCCAGGAGTGTATGTTGACGGAGCAATGGTGTGTTTGTATTCCTGAGGAGTACGTTGAATATCTCATATGGTACACTCACCTATCCTGGGGACATTATGGCCCCGAGAAGTGTAAAAGAAAGATCTCTGCCTATTGCTACGTACCCAATCTGCATAAGAGAATTCACAAACTGCTAACCACTTGTGTAATCTGTCAGAAGGCAAAGCCCTTCAATCTTTCGAATGTCATACCATTGAATCCTATCTACACTGAGCGTCCTAACCAAATAGTCAGTCTCGACTATGCAGGTCCACTTCCTAGAGGAAGAGGAGGTGCTAAGTACCTTGCTGTTTTGCTAGACCTCTTCACTAAGCACGTGCGTTTATACGCGATGAAGTCTTCCAGTGCAAAATCTTTAATAAGACGAATAGAAAAGGATTATTTTCCTCGTTTTGGTAAGCCGGAAACCATGTTGTCTGATAATGCTTCAAACTTCGTTGGAAAAGAGTGGAGACAGTTTCTTGCCAATAATGGTATTAGACAGATTCTAATCTCAAGATTTAGACCGCAAAGTAACCCGACAGAACGAGTCTTCAAAGAATTTAATCGTTTTATTCGCACCTATGTACCGAACCAGCAAACACGGTGGGTCGATTTCGTTACTCCATTTGAAGAGATTGTAAATAATCTTCCGCACACTTCGACCGGTTTCACACCTTCAGAATTAATCTCAAGGCAAAGGGAAAGCAATGAATGGACTGATCCCATTCCCAAGATAGAAGGTCCAGAAGTCAACCTAGATAATAAGTTAAGACAAGCCCTGATCTCTCTCACAACTCATGCCAATTTAAGAAAAAAGGCATTTGACAAGCATGTCAATAAAGTTCTGTCGTATCGCCTGAACGAGCGTGTTCTTCTGAGGACACACTTCAAACCATCTCTCATCTTACGTAAAAATCGTAAGTGGCAACACTTATACGAAGGACCGTTTGTTATAGTCAGGAAGCCACATATTGGTTGTTACGTGTTGGCAGATCCAGTTAGTGGACGAATAAAAGGACTTTACCACCATGTAGACCTGAAGAAGTACCATGAAAAACATTTAAAAAAAAAATATCATTTATTATGTTAAGCTGCAACTTGAAACAAGAGTGTGATCTGTTTAGAAAGTAAGTGAATCAACAGCATGTACATGTATTCTGCAGGTGACGTAATCATTTGAGTGAAGTGGTCATGAAGTAATGATGGAGCTTGAAAGATATGAAGTGATTGAAGAAGGTACTCTACGTATTTGGAAAATAAGATTTGCTTTAGTTTTAAGGTAGTTTTAAGTTTCTTGAGCACGAGAAGACTGCAGTCGTTGGATTGAGTAAGGGATGTGCCAAAGTGCCACCTGCTGCTTTAGTTTTAAGTTATGGCAAATCTCCTTTTTACCAAGTAGTAAAGGTTTTCTTTAAATCCCTCATTCAGACCAGAATGTCCGTATATGTGAATTATTAACCTAAGTTAAGCCTTCAAAGGATTGATATTTTAAGTCGCTAGAACCATGTACGATGCAAAACTGATGCATTGTAATCTGTAGATTACACCGAGTATAAGCAGCAACATATAGTTAATGTACAAAGAAATGAATAATGGTACTCGCAACTGGAGAGCAACCTTAATTTATTTGTTACTATGAGTCAACCAGTTAAGAAATTTGCATTTATAATAAGAATTAGGTCCTGTATTGGAGAAACTTAGAGAGACTATTCCTATGTCACGAGTATTATACAGAAACCTTCGATATTAAGACACCTAGTTGAGGACTGAGATAATCTGCTTATATTCTTCTGCTATGTCCGCATGCCGTGATGTTGAGATATATTTGAAGATGCTTTGGAAACGGATTTGTGCGAAATTTTAATACTGAAGTCAAGTTATGCCACGTGGATGACATTAAAAACGGTGGAGCCGAAGAACGAATTTGCTCAACTGATTATTTCACCTATTATCTATCTTCGTATCTTTCATTTCCTTGCACTATCCTATTGTAGTTTTCTTCTTTAGCGTTCTTACCTTTCTACCCTACCCGGTAGGGGAAGAAATTTGGAAATTGGTTCAAAAGACTTGACGTGTGTATATTGTGTGTATTGACGATCGTGGCTCGTTGGTTAATGCGTATCTGCGGTTACTTATCGGAACGTGATGTAAATCTGATTTGCTGTGAGCAAAAGCATCCCAGGAAATAGGAATAATTTTCCCGATTTCTGCTAGATGAAGTTTTGAACGTGAACTGTTCGGCACGCCAAAGTGGGTATATTTACTGATTATTGATGTAACCGAATAAATGAAAAAAAAGGGGCTGTTATAGAATAATAAGAAAAGGAAAAGAATCAGATTTAAAATATATATAAAATCTAACGTGCTTCAGAAGCACCATTCAGAATAGCAAACACGTTTTTCGTTAGGTCTTGGACAGTAATTAAAAAAAGCTATGTATATTTTGTAAATGATCCTTTCATGATAAGTAATTTTAGCATTACCTGTGCTACTCTGTGGTATAGAGAGACCTATATGGACACTTATGGATTGCTGCGTGTGACTCTGTGACAAAATGATGGACACGTGTGTAAAATAGTAATTTGACACATGTATGGGCACGAGAAACTAGTTATCTCTTGTGTGAATCAGAACTGTAATAAACTTATGGACACGAGTGATGTGCCGCGTGTGAAGTAGCATTACAAGTATTCTCACGTTGCAACGACGATACAGTGACTATCAGTCAAAGGATAGACAAGCTATTGTACTTACTGCAATAGGAGACAGTAGTCATTTTCATCGATGACTGTTCTTCGTCGCTGGTGCAGTCAATTTACCGTCCAGGTTGACCATGTCGCCTTGACGAGCTGCTCCAGTACCCACGATTCAACAAAATGCACAAGTTAAAAGAAAGATTGGCAGCCACAGAACTATCTGCCTCGTGCAGGACGCGGACTGCCAACGCTGTTAAACCGCCAGTTCGTTACCACGTGACAGTGAAGCACTGTGGCAACATTCAATGACTGCTCGCCGGCCCGTACTCAACAATAAGCATTCCACTCCATAACGGGCGCAAGCGTGCTCCAGATTTGAGATGAAAATGGACATAAAAATAATAAAACGTTGATAAACTACGCACGATTTTACTATATTTACATTTAAAGGACACTAATGATGACTTTTCCTTAACTATAAAAATTGCTACGGCAATATTGCTAAATACATTGCTTAAGAAAGACCTGTACCAGATGAAACGTGTTTTGCTAATATTTGCTAACGAAAGAACATAAAACCGAGACACAAATTATGAATAATATATATTATGTATATGTACAAAGTCTATGTAGTAATTTTTATTGTCTTAAATTCTTACACTATATTCCCTTAGATTAAGATGCTAGTTAATGAGCAAGTCCTAATACAGATTTTTTTTCTGTATTTTCATGTGCTGAAACATGAATTGGAATGAGATTAAGACAGCCACCAAACTGACTCATTCGTCATTGAACCAGTCATCAACTTTCCTGATTCCCGACATGACCCGGTGGATCGTCGAGTCAAGAAATATCACTTCCCCCTTCACATAGTGAAATTCCCAGTGTTTTTCCACCAGAATGTGAAAAGGTGATCCCCAGTTTTAGTGCAGTGAAAAGTGACAGGTGATGAAAGAATTCCCCTGTGAAAATCACCCGAGTTCATGGGAAATACTCCCAACTACAAAGTGAAGAGTGACGTCGCTACGAGAAAGACTGATAAAAGTTTTATGTTCTGTTCACAATTGGCGGAAATGCACCAATACTGTAATAGATTTTTTTTTTCTTATTGTCAATATTTATGTATTTTGTATCTGTATGTGTATTTAATTTGTACTTGTATCTATGTTAGTATTTCAATGTTTCAATTGACTGAATGAGAGTAATTCTTGAGAACCTATGTTAAATCCTTGAACACTTATGATGACATCATGCCACAACCAAGTTTGTTAATGATCAAGCAACTGTGAGTAGCTTTGACGACTTAGTATGAAACGCATATAATTCTATGTGCCTTATGTTATGTCTGTTTTGCTCCCTACAAGGAGACATCCTTAAATACTTCATTCACTAAGTACGTGAATCCAATAATATTACGACTGCGCGTGAGTCGTACCGATCTTTCAGACTCATTACTCCTCACGCGGGAAGCGATGTAATATTATTGGTATTTCCGTACTACGAAAGCTTTGAGTATTCTTTGAAAGACATTTGTTTTGTATAATTTACGTAACTGTAAAGATGCGCATCTGGCGCGGACGCTAATACATCGATTGCGCAGTCAAAGAAACATTTTAACAGAAGCTGAACTGTCGTTCCGCTTCGATCTAAATAAAAGATGACGGTAGAAAACGTTTGTAGATCTTCAGATTTTAATGTACTTCTGCTTGTGGTGTGAAAGCGTAAAGGAGGTCGACTTTAAGCTAAAAGAGTGAGCGGTCTTGCCAGCGTGCAGACAACATTATTAATTAATAACATTCAAGTAATTTATGTTCGAAATTGTAACTCGGCAAGCTATTGTTATCGGGGGTGTTGGACAGTGCAAGAATTGTCTTCAACGAAGGAGAAAAGTGACTGTAATTTGTGACAAAAAACGCGAACATGGGAAACAGCACAGGACAGGCTGAAATCTGATCGCACCAAACTGTTAGAAAAGTAATTATGTAAGTTGTATTGTTTATAAATAAGCCCTAATTTGCTAGTGAGAATTGTTTGAATATATTTAGTGTTTACCAGACTTCTTATTCTGTTTTTTTTTCTTTATACTTTTTTTATCTCCATGCCATATTATTTTTATGAATGTCAAACAGCTTTTACTACAGCAGAGAATACTGCGGCATCCTGGTCGTGTACAGAAGGCCGCCCCTTATCTTCTATACAACTCATAGCAGCCCCATTTATGAATGATTTCATTTGCAAATGCATTTTTTCTTACTGTTCATTGTTAAAGGTCCCTTAGGTAATTTAAAAATCATACTGATTACGTAAAGAAATCCGGGTTGTTCTTTTCCAAGTAATAGAAGTCTTTGCGTATTCAAAAACTAGTCTCCTTCTGACAACGATCAGGAGCCGACCAGAAGACGGACGTCTTCGACCGCTTTCGTGTCTCCTGTGGCAAAGCTGTGCCAAACTGGGAACACGACATTCTAGTATGAAATACCGATCTAAATTGAAAGAATTGAAATATATTTAATAGTAATAATAATTTTTTTTTATCATACTAGATGTTCTGAAGAAACGATTAACTGTTCCAATAAGAAATTTAAAAATTGTCTCATTGGTTAGCTTTTACTCAACATTTTTAAGTCCAAACATCACATCGAAATCTAATAAACATTATTGTGATGGAGAGACAATAGATATTCCTGTTTGTCAACAAAGCGATAAGAATTATACATGGACAAAATAGAAAACAATAGTTCAACTGTTTTGGGTTTTAATAATTAAAGTATTGATCCTAATAAAAAAATTGCTAAAGATATTCCTAAAATTATTCCATTTGAGTTAATAAACAAAAATTTTTAATTTGGCTAATAGAATGTTGTTAACATAACACTCTTCAAGAAACTAACGTTATTGCTTCATACAAATCGAATTCTGAATTCTAAGGTCCAATAATTTATGAATCAAATCATCGAATACAAATTCCAATTTTCGATACTGTTCAAAATTTATAAATTACTCTAACTGACGAAAACGATAATTTGATTGACTTCAATGGTGCTTGTGTAACAGTAATTTTGAATATGAATTAATGAATTTTTGTCTTAATAAATTGTGAATAAAATCGAGAGTTATCCATTTTACTCATTTCCTGTTAATGAGAAAACTAAAAATAATTTAAATCTTCCTAACAAGGAAATTGAAATTAATATTAATATGGGTGGCGGCTGGGTTCATCCAATCATACTCAGTTAGACATGAACTTCAGTATTGTTTGAACTGATTGAGCAGATTATCAACCTTCTGTCGGGAAATCCAATAAACCATTAATCAATAATTATGTCACAATACTATTTGACATTACCACAATTAAGAAAAGAAATAATTTTTTATCTAGAACTGAACATCCTTTTATTACTTCTTCAGCCGTAATTTGCTTAACTTCTTCTCTTTCAAACGAATTGGTTATGCAATGTCATATTCATAACAATGGAAAGATAAAGTAAGAAAAATGAAGTTCTTTATCCTTTAGAATTATTTGGTGGATTTTTAAGGATTATAAAGGAATTATGTTTGCAGCTGAGACATAATACTGTGTACTGATCTTACAGTGATTTGAAACATCAATTGACTTGTTAGAATTTAGTCTAATTGGGAATATGAGGTGAAAATGTTTATTGTTGACATTCATGACCTCCACTAATTTCGCCAGTTGCAAGCATGAGATCAAATTAGAAATTGACTGTATATGTCCTGTCTCGATTTATGCATAGTATGAGAAGCACAGATTAAGAATCAGCAGATTGATACTTCAGGAAAGGGCAAAGATCCTCATCTAATCTCAACTTCTGCAAAGAAAACGTATCTGCGAGTGAATTATGTTACATAGAGAGTTGTCAAATTTGTGATACAATGTACACAACCTATTGTTTTCCTCAGATGTGTCACAACATACACATCTGGTGTCCCCATGTGGTTTATAGGCGACAAAGGAACGTAATGAATTTACACAGAGCTCTTGGAATAACCACATACTTCCCTGTTAAGAATTTCACTATAAAGAATGCTCAAATACTTGTTTTAATATTTTGAGTTTTAATATTGTCCAATAGCACTCATTTTATCACCTTTCGTGTATCGTTGTGTTTTGATAACGTATGTATGTGAGAATTTATTTGTACTTTAATATAATGTGCATCAAAAGTTACGGTCATACATTATGACACCAGTTATAGCATTAAATGGCGTTGCATCCAGCCAGATGCGATCAAAAAAGAAAAAGATTTAGAGTTCAAACTGTTGTGACCAGTAAGGATGAACCGCTCTTACTATGATGTGTGAAATTTAGATTGCAGTTTCTAATAAATGCTGAACTAAATTTGTCCAGTAAAACCAACATTATCTTCCACTATCCCGCTCACATGCTTCCTGCAGTCTCAGCATGAAATTTGCATAAGAGTATGTGACCCTCAATAACAGCAACGATATGTTACAATAATTCTTCTTTTCTTCTTCTGTTCCATCATCTCATCACCCTCTCCCTATTCTTCTTCTTCAAGTGCCTCACCACTAAGAACGTGGGCGATCACTGGCATGATCTGCTACTTGTCCGTGGCTGTTCTGAACAGTGTTCCTATGCTCAGTGCAAACCATCGATGTAAGTTCTTTAGCGACGATAGTGTTCATCTTTGACCATGTCCACCATCAATCTTACATTGGGGTATTATGAACATCAGGTAGTATTTGTTATTATGTGTTTTATGGCTTACGTTAAGGAAATTGAAGCATTTGAGGCTATGAATAATTCAGAAATTTTTATAAGGTACGAAAGTGAAAATCTGCATATAAAAATTGTCTGGTTCAACGGCGGTCAAGAGATATATTTAGGTAACGATTATATGTATGTGTAGAGAAATTTTTCCCAGGTTTTTGTGGGTCATTGAAAAGTTCAGATTATCGTCAAGATTGCGATTTCCATTAAAACCAAGTCTTTGTGCGAACGTGAACGATTTCACATTCAGCGCTCCTGAAAAGTGAATTTGGCTTTAAGAAAGGGGCAAGTTCTGGCAACTTAACATTGAGGAGTGCTCGTTCCAGAACTACTGTACATGTCATAGGTCTGTAAACACTTTCTACTTTGTCATCCTTCGTCTGCCGACCGCTTTTATTAAGAGCCAAGATTTTGAATAGCACCCAAGGTGAGCAGCAGGTTTTACTTTTTGGACTACTATGGAGAAGTGATCACGCGATTCCACGATAGCCATACTGTGGCAGTGTTCCTGAATGTTGACAATTCAGCAATTTAGGGAAGGCTGCTGGTTTTCAGCAAAAATAGCATTTAAGTGTGGTGTTACTCACCAGTGACGACAACTAGATTAGTAATTATTGCAATGATAGTTCGAAAATACGTCATCAGTCCAAAAGTTTCATTAGTTGATTAATAAAAAATAGAGAAACGTTAAAATAATGGTTTAAATGTTTCAAGTGTTCTGCACAGTCTCCCTATTTGAGTATTACTCATGGATCGTTCATATATCCACGAGGATCTGTGAGAAAAGTTCTTTGGGATGTTGTTCAACTCTCATGTCACATTGCCTTGATTGTCAGTTATACCATCTAAGTGATGACCCTTTAATGAATTCTGCACTTAGTCGTTTTGTGGTAGATTCGTATTGATAACATTAAATCTCATCATCCATGATGATCGCTTCTATAGGTGAACTGTATGAGTTTTGCTTTTCAATCAAGTTGTTACAGGTGTCCACAAGTCCTTGTATTTGTTCATGAGTGAAAGTGGATGGGAAAAACATTGCTCGCACTTTTCCCTTTTTCAAAACATTCTGCAGAATGTCTTGAGCACTTTCAGGGTTGCCTATTCATTCGGCACTTCCATTTCTTCCCATTATATATGGTTTTTAGTAGACCTCAATATTTGTCCTGACAGTACTTTATGCAAGTCAGCTGCAATATGCTTCGATTTATCGATATAAGCGCTGTAGCAACCTTCCTGCGTGGTCAATGAAGCAGTTTCGCACCTTTGGACATTCAATTTTTTTTCGACCAATATAGTTCGTATGTAGATTGCAGCCCATTAAGTCCTTTCTGTTTGAATGAGTATTTGCCATTCTACTTTATTTCTGTTCTGAATGTTAATGATGGAGTCGTTTTACAAGAGAAGACTGCCTTTGTCTAAGGAAGGTCTGTGCTGTTGTAGAGATTCTACAACAAATAAAGAATTGGCTGAGGCCATTTCAATATACTTGTGATGAAGAAATCGGTTTGCCACTATTATTCGGCAAAAAAGAATGAGGTAATGTGCTTGCTTGTAATAAAATGGAAATTCAGAGGTTCTCATGCTTCATTGAATGAACCTGATTGAAGCATCGTATATTATCTATTCATTTCGTTCTATCATAAATTCGTTGTTTTTAAACTGTCCCTAAATATAAAATGGGTTTTTCTTTGTTGAAAACCGTTATATGAGAAAATGATCTACCGATTTTGCTTCACGAAGCTAAATCGTGTGCTTGTAAGTGTCAGTACTCTTGCAGGCTTGAAAAGTCATTTCTTTGTGTTCACTTACAATGTGACTGCTTATCAAGTTATTTCTTTTGGATTAATTTTGATTTACAGGGTGGTCAGAAACAGCCTGGAAACCTTGTAGTGGCGTTGCAGAGTATGTTGTGCCGAAAAATAATTTTTAAAAAAATTCGGTACATTGCCCCATTTCCAAATTAACTAGGATTGAATTGAGATAATCTGTCCGTTGTGCACATAGTTTAAACGGCTCACTGGATGCAGTTAGTGTCAGTTGATCTTATAGGGTAGATGATAGCGTGTGACACCGCTCAGCCTTTGCTTCGGGTTAGATCCTTAGAATCGTTGCATGTGTATTGGTCGCTTGTTCTGTTTCAGGAAACTAAATGAGGGACTCGTTTGACAACAGCGTCTCTGGAAGACCTCTTCAATATGTGCCCGAAAAGACTTGATTGGCTACCTTCAATGCTGGTCAACACGGAAACGGTGTAACGTATCGCAGTTTGTTTTCCTTAACAATTATTTCTCAACACAGTCTACCCCGCAACTGTCTTACAGAGTTTTCATACAGTTTCTGATCGCTTTGTCTACCTTATGATTCTTTGTGCTGAGATACTTGATCGTGCTGTACTACATGGCAGCCATTTTTTGCTATGTTGTGGGTTCTCCTCACCATGCATTGGAGTTTTTTAATGCATATAAACTGAACAGACAAGAGACATTAGTAATAAGTAGTGCTTCTTTGTATACTATCAGGATACAGCTGTTGATGAAGTAGGGTGACAGGTGTTGTTTTCTAGATATCATGCGCAGTAATTTTGCACGGTACCAAGAAATTAAGTAAAATGGTATTCATAAATTACATTTTGGCTCTGATGGTGTAATAGGATTTTCTACCCCAAATCAAAAGTTACAAAACTGAGGAGATATGGTCATTGCGCAGCCAGAAACTAGAAACCTGTGCAGTGTTGGATTACTGTTTAGGGTACCATTGCGATTTCTGACACAAATACGGAGACATACTAAAATCGCTTGTTCACTACTTCACACTGCCTGCTCTCAACTGACTAGTCGAATGTAAGTATGTTGTTTGCAGCTGTTCAAGCTGTCACCATGGTGGCTGTGCAGACATCTCTCATACACGAGGAAATAAATTAGTCTTTTTGAATGGATGGAGAATGTTCACAACCAAATCATGAACCATTCATACTGTTGCACAGGTAGCACTAACTATTCTGTTGCCATGATACGACCAATCGACAAAATCTCTCCCTTGCTTGCTTTCTTTTATCTTGTTTTACAATGGTTGTAGTGTGTAAGTTTCTTTTGTTCATCAAAGAGTACTGCCCGTCAATAACCTGTATATTTTTAACGGTTTAAGCACGATTTGCCACTCATTTCGCTTCTATTACATTAATATATTAACTGAACTTCTTGTATTTGTATCCAAGGGCTTTATATACCTACGCTGCCAATGTTAAATTAACGAATTTTGTGACCCATTATTTTGGAAACTTTTAAAGACACCAACTTACAATTTTCCATAGTTATTGAATGCACCTTTCTAGATACACTGAACTAGAATTATTACTAAAATTTTATTGTGGGCCATTTATCTTTTTTTCAAGCACTCAATTTTTAACTGCATTTTATAAACCAATGAACATATAAACAAAACAACTCAGGATATTTTAATTAGTCTAGTTTCATATGTGTTGAATCTCACGCTTGGCATGCTGTGAAAATTTCATGTCCCTACCATCAGTACTTTTTTAGAAAAGGGATCATTCATTGCAAAGAATGTAGTTCAGAGATATTGAGGTTTAAAACTTTTTTATTACAAATTCTTATACAGATTTACATTTCTGTGTCTTTTGTGCACTAGAATGACCCTGGCTCATAGTCTGTGTCTTCTTCAGTGTCACAACATCCCAGTGCTTGTCCCCTCCTTTTCTTTCTTGCTTCTTTGGTAATTTTCTGAGCAGCTAACTCTGCTTCACATACACGAAACTCATCCAGTTCCCTCAGTCCTTTAGCTGAGTTCTGTCCAAATCTTACCCCTAACTTCTCCAGAACCTTAAGTCTTTCATAGTTCCCACCATTAAATGTTATTACAGCATCAGACACTGCTAACTTTAGAGTCATAAGGCTAAACATACTTTTTCGGGCACACAGCACCACACAACATTATTGAAGGACTCATTCACATTCTGGGTCTTCTCATGTAAACACTTCTTTAATAGCTGAGGATTTGCCAAATCTCTGTAAATAAGTTTGATTTCCTCTATGACTGCCAAAGGAAGGGGATGTTTGTGTGTAAGTTCATGCAGGGTGCCAGAAAATTCAGTTTGCCTATATTTATAGCAAGTGTTTGGTGGACACAAAGCATGACATGGCCTTTCATCGGTTGATATTCGATGAAGGAAAGTATTCCACACAGCTTCAGAAGAAAATCCAGGTCTCACATATCTGTTACCAGCAAATCTGCATTTTTAAAGTTACTTTTACGCTTAGTCATTATATTTATATATAAAAAGCAATAGAAGTTAGTTTACTACAAAAATAGCCGATAATCACACTATTTCCAACGAAAACCAGTATCAGAAACAAAGGACTGATTTGTTTTATTTGTAATGCCAACTTCTGAGACGTAGCAGTAGGCACAAATCAAAGCAATTCACAGCCTTCTAGACTGTGTAGTTTCCAAGGTATGACTTCTTAACTGTGGCAGTGTATGCGCAGCTGCGAAATTTGACAGTCACATGTCAACATTCAAAATATTATTTGAAGATCTCACAATTGTGTCTGATTTTAATGTATTATACACCAAAATGTTCAGGAAAGTCCCAAGTATGTTATGGTGTAGAAAACAGAAAATGTCAAATTTCTCTAGGTGCTTCAGTTTGGAACCACGTGACCGCTCCAGTCGCAGGTTCGAATCCTGCCTTGGACGTGTTAGGTTTAAGTAGTTCTAAGTTCTAGGGGACTGATGATCTCAGATGTTGAGTCCCATAGAGCTCAGAGCAATTTGAACCATTTTTTTGTCAAATTTCAACTAATTTCACTTACAATGTCCCCGTAATATCTTTATATACTTAAATTTTTAGCACTGAAATCTGTAGTGATCTATTTATAACAGACCTCTTCAGAAGTTGTAAGATATGTTGAAGTGGTGTGTCTAGTATGGTTCTTTACCTTCCAGATAGCTATGATGATTCAGTATATTTTGAGTACATTACATGTAGGCGATCTGAAAAAATAGTAATTATTTTTTTGTATCTAGGAAACTTGCAATATACCCTTGCTTCACAAGGGCAGCACTAAGTATTGATGGTGAGCTGACTTTTCTTTAATGTTTTCTTTTATGTGCCACTGCATAGTTATGATTAAAATTCAGAGAGCAATGTTAGATAACCGAATATCATTACTCTTATATAACTTTAACGACTTATACTGTGTACACCAGGATAGTTCTCAGGAATCATGTATGTTATCTGTTCGACACTTAATTGGCTTCTGGAGTAGCACCTCGAGCCAATGATGAGAGCTGCTAGCTACTGGCCGGCTGCTGCACCTGACTGCAGCGTCAGTTTGACGCAGGCTACAGCCATTTGACGCCCAGTCGACTCCAGCCAGCTACGTTTTCTGTGTGACGTTTTCCTGCATTTCCTTTCATCTACTCTTATCAGTTTAATATCTGATGTAACCTGCATTATAGTCCATTTAGAAAATCTGCAGTACCTTGAACTGGCCTGTCGGTAGCGGTGTCTTGCGCCGGCCAGGCATTGCGGTTAGGTGGCCTTATGCCTGTCCTCTGCGTCCACAAACCTCCCTTGTGAGTCATCCTATACATTAGTGAAATCCGTATGAAAAACTCTATACATACAGACAGACAGAAACTGCGATGGGGGATATCAAATTACATGCTTATAGAACACAAACAGGTGTGCCCCTGCGATCTGTTCTCTGTCCTCTCCTGCATGTCCTCTATACTGTCGATGTGGCAAAGCCGCCTCCTCCTGTTCATCTCCTCCAGTACGCCGATCACACCTGGCCTCTACCGTATGCTCAGAAATCCTAACGATTCCTCTAGCTCCGTCTCAAACAGTTCACCCGACGGTGCAACCAGTGCAAGGTGAGCATATTACTTTGAATTCGTCAGTCATCGATGTGCACGACAGAGAGAGAGAGCAAGTTATGTTACTGTTAAACAATCTTTGGTTTGTAGTGGCAAAATCTTTGCCTTTGCGTAGTCTGATACATTCGTAGTTGAAATGTGGAGGTGGCAGGCGTATTCAGTAGTGCTGTGTTGACTTGTGATGGTATCTTCTAGATGAAGAAAAATTCGTTGTAAAGGACAGCAAGGATGAATATAATGTTTATATTTGAAGGCGAAAAGAATATAAATTTTTGAATAATGTTATTGTTTTTGAAAGGTTGAAGTTTGAGGTAAGGTTGCAGTACTGCACAGCTAGTTTGTCAGAATGATTATTGTCAGCTAGTTAACTTGCTCAGACCTGACAGAAAGACCACCCCACTTCCTTGAATCATGTATTAAGATATCAATGGATTAATTGTTTGGTTTTCATAGAACTCCTCTCGAAACGTTGTACACTTTTTAAATCTTTGTTCACTTTGTTGAGCATAGTATAGTTCAGATCAAAATTATGTCTGAAGTTCACACAAAGTTTTATTCTCTTTTTGAGTACACACTTTATTCTAAAATCGTTGTCTTGGAATATCATTTCACAGGAATAGTCGTAGTTAGTTACTCTCCCCACGCCACTGTTTATCATTACGCATTACCACGTGTGGCGTGCAACAGTTGAAAATCTAGCTTTGCTGCTGCCTGCTTGCTGTTTGCTGTTGCGCTTTCGAGAAATCTGTAACAATGTTGTCAAGACGCGAGGTAAGTGGAAATTTTGATTCGAACCAGGTAACTTTTTTACTTCAGTTGTGCATTTAATATAAAGACAAGTTGTATTGAAATCAATTACAGTTCAGTTCAGATTAGGTTCTGTTTATTCAAAGGTTAGCAAAAGAGTTTTAGTTGGACAACAGTTAGTGGGTACATAGTTTTGGCAATACGTAGATATTTTATTGAGTGGGAGATAAATTTGGGATACATTTCGTACACAAAAGTATAGTGGAGACCTTACACCAACGGCTTCTGAAAATCAAACCTATCTAAACTCAGGCAATAATTAAGGGCCGAAACACTGCAGCTTTTACCCCCATAACTTTTAGGTTACCATTTACGATCACTCTATACAGTTAACAATCATAGTAAAATACCTCGGACTAGAACTTAAACACTAGCCTGGAAGCTTCATCTAGTAAACTACTCAACAGAAATCCCACAATAGACTAAAATTACTAAAGCTACTAACCAGCTGAATATGAGGATTGCATCCTTCCACATTCTTCCACATCCATAAATCCCTGATGCGACACATCCTCTGCTATGCAACTGCGGCATGGACTTCCTTTCCTCCCTCTTTTTATCACGCCCTACAGGTCCTAGAACGCCACACACTCCACCTTTCCTTCTGGATCCGCTTACCCTACTCCATCTCGAACTTCCATGATACCCCAATCCCCGGCAGTCAACATCCACTCATAACTTCAGTCATCTCTGTATCTATTTTAATCAGTCAACACATCAGCTTTTTATCTTTTAATTTATGCAGAAGAGTTTCTGTCTTCCCGTTGTGCGAAACACTCATTTTTTTTCTACCATCTTCTACAAATTTTAATATTTTTTAAAACTTTTAAAATCATTTGGCTAATGAGCAGCTTCTGACCTCCACAACTTTTACTTCCTCACCATTTACGATCGTTCTATCTAGTTACGTAGCATACCTCTGTCTAAAACTTAATTGCCTTTGCGTTAGTTTATTAATTAGTCGTTATTTCTGAATATTATACACATTCAAATTCAGTGCTTTTATAAAGTTGGCAACATTTAATTTTTTCATCAGGCATTATTTTAGCAGAATTATTGGTTTGCAACAGCTGACATCTCCCCACACTCAGATGTATATGTGTAAGGCTCTTTCGTGTAACCGTAAAGCGTAAGCTTGATGTTCAGTATCCATTTCACACAAAGAAAAGGGACTTTATCGATCGTAGCTCTTGTGGTTCTGAGTGTTCACAGAGTATGTTGTCCATGTCCGTTGTTTAATCATACATGTTATGATTGTGAGTAGTAACAATTTATAAGTAAACCCTTAGAAACTGCCAGTTCCATGGGGCGCAGTGCTTACTGAGAATATATCAGTGATAATGCTGGCATTTTAACACTGTCTCATGTTAGCGGTTATGGCACTGAATTCGCAAACTAGGAGACAGTGGTTCAAATTCTCGTCAGGCCATCGAGATATTACTTTTCTGTGATTTCCCTAAATCATTTGAGGCAAATGCTGGGACAGATTCTTTGAAAGTGTAAAGCTGAGTTCCTACCTCATCCTTTCTAAATCTAAGTATCTGACCCATCGCTAAGGATCCTGTCGCTCACAGGACGTTTAACCGTTATCTTCCTGTCATAGGCGGTGCCTGTCGTTAATTTAGTACTACATTAGGCACCAATATGCACGTATTTCTTCACACCAGATATGACTTGGGCATCCTTGATTTAAAGAACTTGATAATGGGATAACGTGTGTAGTCCAGAAACATATTGTGGTAAATAAGTCACACATTTTTGGCAATAGGTTTGTACTATTTTCAGTATTGGTTTGTGATAGATATTTACGATGGTTTCTCAATAGAGAAAGTTGTGTACGATACGCAACAGAACTGTCAGTAATTCGCAATTAACACCATAAATTGATATTAAAGGCTAGGAGACCAAGACTGCAGCAGATTACCGATGTAAGTTTCACTGACACTGTTAAAATCATAAACCAGTAACAGATATCGAATAATCGGAGACAGCAATTATAAGCAGATTGAGGAGGATTCATTATTCTACCCTCCCACATCCCATAATATGAACAGATTGGCGCTCATCTCTGACGGTGAATAACAAATGAAGTTTTACAGAAATAAATGCGGGATTGAGAACATATAACAGGTTTATTTTATGCAACTTATTTCAAGCTCTATTAATTACATATTCTTCTGTTTCGTACAAGCTGGCTGCAACGGTGAACTATCTTCTTGTTTGGCGATTTGCTCGAAACATCATCAGTGTGATGATTCTCAGCTGCAGGTGGTGTAGGTTGGGCCGGGATGCAGTTTTCCTTGCGTCTCCTTTCAACTCGGGTGTTTGTTTAAACCTGCGCGGAAAAGTAATGTTATATTAACTGAGCGTGGCAACGTAAATAGGATTACGCAGATTATATGTTGCATTGTAAGTAGCTATTGGTGGGGCAAGTTGGTAGTCAGATGAAAGGTTGTGTTGCAAGAAATCCTGACATATTCAGACTGAGTGAGGAAAGAATAAGGTAGCATAACCACTGTAGTCAAAAATACGTGCATCGCAGAGGTCGTTAACAATTGCGGGGATTAAAAAACATTAGTCCCTAATGAACTTCAAGCTGATGGAATTAAACACTGTTTTTGTTTTGTACGAAATGTGTAACCAGAGTGCTGAGCCACAATTCAGAAGATGATACAAGTTCGAGGGCGACGACATCAGCAACAGACAAGCAACGAAAATCCAAAAGATACCAGCTATGGAGTACAGAAACACACGTTCCACGCATGTACGTCTCTTTAGACCTCACTACAAAGAACAATGATTACAGTATCCTACCAAAAGTACCCGGACATTCTTATGTAACGCCGAAGTTACCACAAGATTTCACTACGAGAACCCGCCAGCATAAAACGAGGCGATGAATATTAATTTGTCGGTAGGGGTGCAGTAACAGCAGACTGGGTCGGTCAGAACAGCTCAGTTACATGGAACGTGGACTAGTCACTGGATGTCAAATGACTAAAAGCTCCATCAGGGACATTTCAGTTCTTCTAAAGCTGCCCTAGTTGACTGCTGGCGACGTCATAGTGAAGTGGAGACGCGAAAGGAGAAACAGGGCTAAACCAGGACCAGGAAGACTTCTTGCACCGGTGGGCAGGGACTGTGGAGCATTGCGGGAGGCGGTTCTAAAAAAGAATCGCGTGAAAACAGCGGAATGAATCGCTCGTGAGTTACCAAGTGCTAACAGTAGTCCAGTTTTCACAGTAACTTTGCGTAGGTACTTAGAAAGAATGGGCTACAGTGGTCGAGCAGCTCCTTAAAAAGCCAAATATTTATGTAGTCTGTCAAGCAACGCTCTCGGTGGTGTAAAGGGCGACGCGACTGAACAGTGGATGACTGGAAACGAGTTGTTTGGAGTAGTAACAATCCTATCGAAGGATGTGGGATTGGAAAACACCTGGAATGTTTTCGATGTTTGGGGTGTTATATCATTATTGCGATGAAGAAACCGCAACATGCAGAATGATACATGTTTCAGAGCTTTGCGTCAAGGAAGGTGTCGGTAACGATGACTTTATCAGCACGACAGTAAGTCCTGTCATAAAGCAGCATCTGTGAGGCAGTTGATTGTGGACAATAACTATTCTGAAATGTGCTGGCCGATTCAGTGTCCATATTTGTGCCCAATGAAACACCTTTGGAATGGGTTAGACAGTCGACTCCACTTCAGATTCCATAGTCCACCATCAGGACCTTCTCTGACGTCTGCTCTTGAGCAAGAAAGGGCTGCCATTCCTCCACAGGCATTCACACATCTCTCTGAAAGACTCCTCAGCAGAGTTCAGGCATTCATAAAGGCAAAAAGGAGTACAAATCCCATATTAATGACCACTAACAGATGTCTGGATACTTAGAAAGAGTGTATAATAGAGGGAGGATCACCATGTACACGCTCGAGTTCTCGCGAAAGATCGGATGTTATGGACTATGTGACAAAGAAAGCCACTGTCCGAAAGCTTTATAAGATAGATAATACATTTTGCTCACGACATATGGAGGTTTATCTATGACAGTCGTTTAATTGACGTAGTACGTGTATTGCTATTTCTCTCTTGTGCTTTGCTTAGAGAATGTTGTAAGGGGTCCGTAGGCCCTTACTATAAATTTGCACTCGGCACAGGTCGATAGGGCGAACAATCGATTGTGTCGTGTAACGAGAGCGAGTGTGGAGTTGAGCGAGTGCCATGTTGCGGGTAGAGATGTGTGGAGGTCTTTGTTGAAATAGAAGGCTTTAACGGAGACGGGTGTCGCCATCGCCGTGGTTAGACCCTTTTGTACTAGAATAATACCGGGAAGGTGAAGAAGTATTATTACGAAAGTGATCAGTGATATTTCTAGGGCCGATATTTGGTTTCGCGTCTACCGCGCCGGCATCACCTTGGATTGCAGTGTTGGATTGCAGTGCTGGATGCAGTGATGGATTAGCGTGTGACGATAATGGAAAATGAAGAAGCCTGTGCTGAGATTAGCCGTAATTAGATATGTATGACGAAGGCAGTGGCTGTCTCCTTTTTTGTGTTTTTGAGAAGAATATAGGTTCGTAATTAGTGAAACTGTGTTGGTGTTTTTCTTGTTACCAGACATTTCATTATTACAGTTGAACAGGACGAACTGGAAAGTAACAACTTCCGTAGCAGTCAATTCCGATTACCAGCCCCATTAGGTACACGGTCATATTAATAATAAATATTGGGCTGCTATTCGATCTGACGAGGTCAGGATAAATAAACGGAGGTGTTACAATGTGTAAAACTGAATTTGAAATTTTTGGCCAGTGTATTGATTACCTCAGTTAGTTACTTTCAGACGTGTTTCGCCGTCAAAGTTACCGAGTATTCAAACGTTATTTACACTGACTATTGTCAGAAAAAGGTATATACGATTCCAAATTGTCCTGTCAGCACCTTAAATAAACTGCTATCTTAATGCTTCCTAATTTAAATGACAGAACCATGTAAAGCTGGAGGACTGTAGGCTAGCCTGGTCGGTGCATGCAGAGAGGAATTAACCTGTGAGCATTATACATAAGCAACGACACGAACCACCTCCTACATCTGTGACAACCAATGAACAATAGAAAACAGCAGGTTAGAAAATCACACAGTGATGTATACATATGTGGAGTAGAATTAGACGGCTAGCGCGTGCGGCGAGATTATTAAGAGCGAGGTTAGAATATTCATGTGCAGTTTTGAAAATGGGCTAAAATATGAATCGGTAACCGTACTCACTTGAACAACGCAGCAATGTCGCCGCTGTCTCCGTTCAGCTCCTTCAGTCCCTGGAAGAACTGGTCGTCTTCATACAACAAGTAGTACGTCGACCAATTACTTTGCAGAGTATAGATGTAGATGTAGACGAAGAATTTTGATTTTCGCGGCCAGAGCGCACCTACGGAGGAAAAAAGATTGATAAGATTTTTCTTACAACTACCACAAAATGGTCAGCAGTTAGTCATGTTTGGTCATCTTTGAAGGAAGGGAGTTCTCACATGGTAAATTAATTTGCGTTTTTAACATTTTTTTCTTATTTTATTCATACATTTTGGGGTATTTGTTATGAACACAACGTTATGCGTACACTCTCTGTATAAACTATTATTAGCAGTTGTTTTTAATTGTGAATTATTTACATAATCTGAGAAGTTTTCCTTAATTTTATAAGTAATTCCACCTAGGAATGTATAATGTGTGTCAACTTTTGTCAATTTTATTGATACGCGCATTATTTACTCGTACATTCTGGAGTCTAAAGGTATAACCTGTTGTTTTTGTAGCATTTCCAATATTATCATGTTAGGCAAGTAACACCAATAAAGTACAAGTATCGCTCAGACCGTGTGGAATAATATTGCTAAATACTATAAAATACTGGGGTATCGTAGACCTTTTACAGATAGACTTCACAAATAGGCTTACTGTGCTGGGACACAAAACAATCCACAATGGAAACAAAAACTGAGGGCAAAAAGTGAAACATGAAAAGTAATTTGATACGAATGACGTTCTTCTACTGATTACGTGCTCATAGCTCTTAAGGTACGCTTTCCATGGTCCATATTTAATGGACTTTCTTCTTCTTTTGGTCCAAACTCTCTCATCAAAAAAAAAAATAATAATAATAATAATAATAAAATAAAATAAAAAAACATAAAAAATAAAAAAATAAAAAATGGAAACCAAAGTGTTTCCAGTAGAACAGACGTGTTGAAGATGAACAAGTGGTCATAGCTCTTGAGGTATGCATTTTAGAGCCCATGTTCACTAGTCATTTTTTTCCTGTTTCGGGCCATAGTACTGCCTCTGAAAGTTGCCTACACCACAGTTTCAGCAACAAGAGTACCGCTAGGTGCATTCCACTGATAGAGATATCAGAACGACTCTGTCGTCTCCGGACGACGATCCTTTACCTCAAATTGAAATACTTATCCTTCTCCATCATCCTTAAAGGTTTCTAACATCATCACGGAATCACTCAGTATAGATAATATGACAGAAATTCAGTGTTGCACAGAGCCCTACCACCACCGGCATTTCTCTTCCGCCATTTGCGAGTGGAGCAAGTTGTCGGGGACGATATATTAGTACATATTCTGCTCATGGTCATATATAGTAATTTCGATAGAGCGGCATAAATGTAACTGTTCGTGTTAGTGCAGATGTAAAAAACTAGGGTAGGAAAGCGAGTCTTAAGTCACAAAACCCACAAACGTGTTTTCATACTCATTTTATTTGTGTGCTTGAATTAAAACTTACGAAATGGATAGGGACAACAAGCGCGGCACGTAATATTGTTAAACAGTTACGGGAAACGGAAATACTTCAGGAACTGATTTATGAGATATTCCTCAGGAGGACAAAGATAAGTTGCCACCTGAAAGTCTATGGAAGACTTATATGGAACAATTGGGAAGCTCCAAGGTACGAGGCGTTTCCGTGGGTTTTACGAAAATGTTGTCCAGTTTGCTGGCAGGAGTTAAATTCTCGGCGTGATACTTGTCTCCAAAGAACACACTATTAGATGAGCATTAGATACGTTACTCTTTTGCCATACCAAATAAAAACCTAGACTGAAAGAATATGATCTTCAGTGATTCCTAACCTACTGTTTAAAATATAACCCGCATCGACTAGGATGAATAGCCCACTTAGTGCATCGTGATTTCTAAATGGCATCAGGCATCCTGTCGGAATGTGGTACTGTGTGCATTGGATGCCGTCGCGCTTAACGTGATACTCTAACTTGACAGTATCAGTGCCAGATCGGTATCGTAGAATGCCAATAAAAAAAATACTAGCCCATCGCTTAAATAAACTGTTTGAAGATCTACTTAGCTTGACCAAAAGCAGAGGTGGGTTGTTAGGACACATACTGAGGTATTGATACCTCAGTAGTAGTCAGTTCGGCTATGGAGGGAGATGCAGAGATTAAAAGTTGTAGAGGGAACCACGTCTTGGCTACAGATAAGAAGCTCTTTAGCATTTACGTTGTATTTACTTGCACAGCATAAAGTAGCATAGAGAGCTGCATCAAGCCAGCCTTCGGACCGACGACCACAATAACAACGAAGAGTGTCACAGAGATTTTTAAAAAAAACTGAGGTGACAGACTCTTGAAGAGAGGCATAAACATACCGAGGAACCCTACTTTCAAAATGTTTAGCATTAGAATCAGTTTTACCATTGACATTATAGAATATGTAAATCTCACATCCGTAGAAAAAGAAACGGATTGTTTTCCATAATACTATGGACAACTAGGCTTCACAATCCTGATTCAGATACTCTATTCATTTTCTGGCTAAGTCTTTAATCATCACTTTTGAGTCAACCTATGTAATCCGACCTCTACAACCAGACGTTATCTCATGGGGACTGTGATAACAGTACCGCTGATGAACGGATTTATTTGGTGACCGTGGTTTACTTTGCCACTGCTCGCGAGATGTAAGAAGACCTGGTTCGGGTTCCAATGGGTCACAATTTTCAGCTTCGGCATTCACTGACATCATATCTCTGCAATGCGTTTTTCTGTACTCGATCTCCCGCTCATCACTTATTTCATTCCAGTGCAAATAATTAATTTTAACCCCGAGTGAAACGGGTGTTTCGGAAATGTTGACAACCAGTAAACAGAAGTAAGTTACTTACCGAAAAAGTCTTCGCTCGATGGCCGCTTCCTCAACTTGTAAATTTACGTTTTCACTGGAAATTTAGAGGATATGTATCCATAATTCCGTTTAGCAAATCACCTGTAATGAGAAAAAAACAAATGTTTACTATTACTGTTATTCCCAAATTCGCTAAAATGCTATGAAGTGTTAGATGCACCCATATGTTAAGATAGAATAAAATGTTGTATGTACAGGGGGAACAATTTCAATAGGTGATAGCTATGTGGAAGAGACTTTGAAATGTTGTATGTACAGGGGGAGCAGTTTAAATAGATGACAGCTATGTGGGAGGATCTGTACTCCTGTCGTTTTCTTGGATGGAATGGTTCGTTCTACCATGCTTGTAGTATTATCATAAATCCGGAAATTTAGAGGATATGTATCCATAATTCCGTTTAGCAAATCACCTGTAATGAGAAAAAAACAAATGTTTACTATTACTGTTATTCCCAAATTCGCTAAAATGCTATGAAGTGTTAGATGCACCCATATGTTAAGGTAGAATAAAATGTTGTATGTACAGGGGGAACAATTTCAATAGATGATAGCTATGTGGAAGAGACTTTGAAATGTTGTATGTACAGGGGGAGCAGTTTAAATAGATGACAGCTATGTGGGAGGGGCTGTACTCCTGTCGGTTTCTTGGATGGAATGGTTCGTTCTACCATGCTTGTAGTATTATCATAAATCCACTTTTGATTCCAGCAACAATCAAGGTTTAATGGACACAAGCCGTGATAGTGCGTGACACTGCTAACAAAACAGCGGTACTCTAGTCTATGTTACTTGGTAGATTGGCAAATTGCTTTAAATGCTCATAAATGTAAAAACTGTGCAGTTCGCAAAACTAAGAAACGTAGTATTCCATGACTATGGGTCACAGTTAGTGTCTGTGGGCTCGTACAGATACCTGAGTGAAGTGGAATTATGATATTGGCTCAGTTGTGGGTACAGGAGGTGTATAGGTAGATTGCAGAGAAAATGCAATCAGTATACAAAGGTGTTTGTATACTGGTCATTCGTGCGACCTATCTTAGAATATTACTTAAGTGTGTGCGAACTATACCGTATTGGATTATCAAGATATATTGAATGAGTACGGAGAAGGGCAGCCCAAACTGTCACAGGTTTGTTTGACTTGGAAGAGTGTGACAGGGATATTGAAAAAATTGAACCCACAGCCTCTTGAAGATAGGCGTAAACATCCCGAGGAAACCTACTTTCAAACTTTCAAGAGCCGGCTTCAAATTATGAATCTAGGAATATTCTTCAGCCGCCCACGAGTCGCCCCTGCAGGAATCTTGAGGACAAGATTACATTGAACACAGCAGTATAGATGTAGAGGTGGAGGCAGACAGCGTCATTTCAGATCTGAAGCTGCGACGTTTTCACGGCAAATAACGAATATCTGTAGTTAGAAATTGTTCCTCACAAGCATTTCCCTTAAGATCTAACCACAAAGGAATAAGAAAATAATGGCGGCAGGATAAACAGCTGGACGCTCCAATTTCCAGGAAAGAGAACATAATGCTATGAATAGTTGTTTCGAGTAATGTGACATCCTCGCAAGTTGAGAAACCACGTGAGGTGTTGTGGGCTCAGTTGTGCGTATGCCAACATGACTCCTTGAGAGGACTGGGGAAATCCTTTTCATCTCCTACAGAGACTAGCTGGAGTGCTGCACATCCACAAATCAAAGTACCATTCTTCTTCTCCTGAATTATTTCAGAGTAAACTGACAGAAACTGTTTGGGGATGACATTTCTTGCGTGTCCCTGACGCAATCTGGACCCATTCATTCTGGAATACGATGTCTATACGAGTAATCTGGACGGTGGGGTGTGAGAATGAAAAGCCAGTGCCCGCATTTGTTATAGAACATCGAATACATCTCGGCTCACTTAAAGTGGGAGATTAACTATGACAATCCTTTAAGGGAAATGAGCCTCGATTGTCACTTTTTGTGCTTTTTTCGAAGAACGTATAACATGGCATCTGAAAACCTGGTCGATGTGTTGGTTACCTCGGTGATTTTCTTGCAGATTTAATTTCTACTCAATGTAAGTGGGTAATGAAACATTATTTACACTGTCTATATACTCAGAACGAGATGTATACGATTGAGCCCGCCGGGGTGGCCGAGCGGTTCTAGGCGCTACAGTCTGGAAGCGCGCTACCGCTACGGTCGCAGGTTCGAATCCTGCCTCGGGCATGGGTGTGTGTGTGATGTCCTTAGGTTAGTTAGGTATAAGTAGTTCTAAGTTCTAGGGGACTGATGACCTCAGAAGTTAAGTCCTATAGTGCTCAGAGCCATTATACGATTAAAGATTGCATTAATGATTACATTCAGTAAATTTCTATCTTAATGCTTCCTAATTTTAAAGACAGGGACATGTAAAGTTGAAGGGCTAAAGACTGCCGTGGTGAGTGGGTGCAGAGAAGAATTAATCTCTGCGAATTATGCACAAGAAGTTACATGAACCGTCTCCAACATGTATGATAACCAGTGTACAACACCACAGAGAAGTTTATAAAAGCACACAGCTCTGTATATACATAATATGCGTATGTTTATCTGTGCAAACACACACACGTGATCTACATTTATGGAGGATGAAATCGATATAATTAAGCAACTAGAGCTTGTAGTGAAACTTGCAAGAGCGAAGTTAGAATTTTCAAGTGCAGTGTTGAGAAAAGGTTAAAATATGAACTGGTAGCTGTACTCACTTGATGCGCAACGCGGCAATGGCGTCGCCCACACTGGCCAACTTGTGTGTCCCGCAAAGAACTGGTCCTCTTGATGCACGGAGAGGTAACGTCGACCAAGTACTTTGCAGAGTATAGATGTAGATGTATACAAAGAATTTGGATTTTCGCGGCCAGAGCGCACCTGCGGAGGAAAAAAAAAATGGGTAAATACAATTAGCTCAAAACACAACTGATTCAAGCAGTCAGCTCATCTTTAGAGGAAGGGAGTTCTCACATGACAGATTTATCCATTAGTCTTATGGCTCAGTTACGAAGTGTAGTATTGCACCCACAGTATCCGTACAAATTATTGCCGGCATATCGTTTCAATTGCACATTATTTACTAAATCAGGACGATATTTATCTTAAGTTTTAAGTGTAATGGCACTTAGCAGTGCATAACATTTGCAAGTTAGATTGTGTCCGGTTTACTGACACACGCATCAGAAATTTTCACGGGACTACGGCCAAAATGTGCTGCTTTCATGGCGTGGTGGTTGTTATCGGATTTGGCGTTGTTAATGTTAGAATGGGGCGGATGCCTATCCTGTCACCACCCCTGTACCCACCAGGACGCAGTTTGTGTACCCTAACTGTCTGCTTGTAGTGTTATACAGATAAAAGTGCTCGAACGTTTTTCTAAACGTTTGCGTATTGTGTATTTGAGGCGTGACGTGAGTAACAGCCCAGCATTCGCCCAGGCGGATGTGGGAAACCGCCTAAAAAACATATCCAGTTTGGCCGGCACACTTGTACTCGCCGTTAATCTGCCAGGCGGAACAGCCACGGCCGAAACAAACTTGACAAATAACAAGGAGTACCTGCCTGGATCTATTTAGTATGGAACGACCACTTAAAACTACTATCAAGAATTGCATATGCCAGACTGGAAAATGCGAAGAAAATGTGGTTCACTCACACAGGAAGTAGCTTTCAAAACCCATGTGCCATCAGTTCCTGAGAAGCCTAAGTACCCACGCCGTGGAGTTATAAAAGGAGAGACTGGGACGATTCAAAGAATAGCTGCACGTTGCCTCATGGGTTCATTTGGTCAACAAGTGAACCAACAACGACTATTTTATATTAATTTTAGTTGTGATAAAATCTTACGACTGAGATAGGGAAAGCAACAGCAGCACAAAACTTCGTTAAACAGTTGAGGGAAACTGGGTGTTCGGGAACTCTGATATGGCGTGTTCCTGCGGAGGACAAAGACAAGATACCATTTGAAAGTTCATGGAAGGTTTATACTGAACAGTTGTGGTTCTCCTAGGTATGAGACGTTTCGATGAGTTTTATGGAAATATTAGCCACTAGTTGAAAGGAGTTAAGTTCTCGTGGTGAAACGTGCCTCTAAAGAACAGTCTTTAGAAGACCTTTAGGCATATTACTCTTATAATACCAAATAAAAGTCGAAACTGAAAGTATATGATCTTCAGTGACTGTAGCCCATTTCTTAAGGCATGACCTCTGTCGAGTAACATGAGTAGCTCTATTAGTGCATCGTGATTTCTAAAATGATTCAAAGCCTTGTCGAAGTGTGTACTATGAGCATACTTTGACAGTATCAGCGTAGATCGGTATCAAGAGAATGTTCGTACAATGCTAGTACGAAGTAACAGTTCGTTGCTTAAATAAATTCTTTGAAGACCTATTTAGCTTCTAGAGATAGGGTGGTAGAGCACATGCTGAGGAACTGATAGCCGAGAAAAAGTCAGTTTCTCCATGGAGGGAGATTTAGAGGGTAAACGTTGTAGAGAGAACACAGTCCTGATTGCAGTTGAGAGGTTCTTGAGGATGTAGGTTATATTTGCTTGCAGAGGCGAAAAGACTTAACACAGCACTGAGTAGCATGGAGAGTTGCATCAAGGAGTCTTCGGACTGACCAGCGCAATACCAACGAAGTGGTAGTATACTAATTCAGAAAAAAAGTTTGAGCACTACAGTCATTTTAGAATTAACATTAGAAATTTGTAAGCATTGCCTCCCTAGAAAAGGGAAAAAATACTTCCTTTGCAATAGAATAGAAAGATAATCTTGACAGTTTTGATTTCGATGCTCTCTTCATTTTCGTGCAGGAAGTTGTCTAAATTCCCTTGAGTAATTGGCATAAGGTGATCTGTTATATCTGAGGTCACATATGTATAGCAGAATCGGAATTAGTAGAACTCAGAGCGTTCTACATGAGGCCATATGAGAATTTTTGCCAGGCTGGGACTCCAACTCTTTTCTGTATTTCGCAATTAGCGACCTTAACCATGAGGCCATCCGATCGAGCCTACTAGGCAGACTCAGTTGACATAACACATTCACTAAATTCCAGCTTCGAAATTTCTGAATAGTTCCCACTGATATCATATCACTTCATTGCTTTTTTTCATTAATTTTATCCCCAGGAATTTACTTATTTCTTATCACTCAGAATGAAAGAGAAAGTTTATATTGCTGTAAAGAGTTGAAAATGCATAAATAAAAGTACTTACCGAAAAAATATCTTCGCTCGATGGCCGCTCTTTCAACTTGTAAATTTAGGCGTGTACTGGTAATTTAGAGCAAACGAATCCGTGATTCAGTTTAGTGAATCACCTGTAAATAAAAGAGGACGTATGTTACCCTTGGTGTTAGCCGTAAATATGGAATAAACTAAAATTCTAAGAAGTGTTAGATTCTTATTTTGTTAGACAGAATCAGGTATGACACATGCAAGAAGCGGGATGATAGAGTTACACAATCGCCCAATAGGAGACAGTGTACTTCTGCCGTTTTCTGGTATCGAATATTTCAAACCGGCACACTCGTAATACCATCAAATTCCATTTGTAATTTAACACTCACATAATAATGGGTGCAACATGAGATATTGCGTTAGGCTGATGACAAATCATCGACCCCAGAAATTATCTGGCAATGTTGTTTTAGATCCCAAGTTGCCATCCTGAAAATCATTTGTCGTATAGATCTTCAAATGTCTCTAACCATCTCAAAAATATTTTCTTGAATTTAATTAGAAAACGTGTTGTGTTTGAGCTTAAAATAAGCTAAAATTTCGTTTTTGGAAAAGTTTTCTATGTGAAAAATTGCAGGAAGAACGCTTTGGGCTGCGGATGTGGCAGCAGAGAGTGGGAACTGAAAATGGCAATAGAGCTTCCAACAGACTTAAACAGGACTGCTGAGACAATAGGCTCTCCATCTCCGAAAGTGCGCAGGATCCTTAATTTGTAAATGACCGGACACGTAGTACTGCAGCTGTTTGTAGACTGACAATAAGCAGTTTGGCAGATGACTGTACACTTTACTACCTGACAAATCATTATGAACACTGTAAGAGCTGCTTGTTATCTGTTGAGAATTCATTATCCTGTGGCGCACGCAGTAGATTGCTTCTGGAGTCCATTAGATTGTTTCTGCATTACTCAACGTTATAGGGTCCTACTCAAATGCAAGATAGTAATGTATCGTATTACTGCGCGAAGAAAAGATATGAATGTGTCATATGAATATAATAAGAGGAGGTAACTAATTTGTCTCAGCTTATAATAACGCTATTCAATGAGGCCATTACCAGGTTGTTAAGAGTTTGTAAAATGAAAGTTTCTGAAAATCCGTGAGTTGTTGAATGAATAAAAACTTTGGCTGCTTGTCTACATATTTATTATCATTAATACGTTTTAAGAACTGGGCATTTCTGTAGATCAGGTTTAAGTAATGAGGTAAAAAGTTCTTATGGACAAGAAAAAAACCTCAAAACCTTAGACTCTTCCCTTGAGTACAAGAAGCGTAACTAAATATGAACACTGTATGCAAATTAAAAAAGTCTTTCGGTCTACAAAAGCTCGCAGTGCCCTATGATTTATAGAAGAGAGTTGTACTTACACTATATTCAGTACGTCGCCACCACCAACTTCCCTGTGAGGAAAAGAATAAAAAGAAAGTAATGAATATGAAGCACGTCGGACATAAACAGAGGTAAACACAAAAACTATTTAAGAGAGTTCAGTACTCACCCTGTATACACGGCGAAGTTGGCGCCGCCAGCCTTCCTGTAAGAAGACAAGGGCGAGTCAGTTAGTAACTTGCAAACCACGGTCTGTTTCTGTGAGTGGAATAGAGGAGAATGTTGTACCTGGAGAGTAGTGTACCCAGGAACACGCGATGTGTAACAGTCTTTCACATTTGGAAAAAATTTACTTTTCCCGAATAATTTCTATTATTTCAGAAAAATATTGCAGAACACATAAAGCCAATGCCATGATTTCAAAATAGAAGAAGTAAATGCATTAAACTTCTGCTACAGGCTTAAGGCTGAGAAGTATACCAAGGTTCAACACCGTCCCTTACTCTAAGGACTAAGAATTCAGCTGTCAACCTAGGCACCTGTCCATGTCCAGTTCCTGTATCACTCTCTTGTTCAGTTTTAAGAAACCAATTAAGAACACGTCTGGCGTCACCGTTTCTGATCGGCCGCTTTAATTTGCGCGCCCAACGCCTTGACTGGCTAACTTCAATACTAATTATCTCGGAAACAGGGCAACGTACAGAATTTCTTTCTTAACAATTATTTCCCAGCGCAACCTACCGTACAACACCGTCACAAGCTTTTCAGACTGTGTCTGACCGTCTTGTACATTGAAGCTTTTACGTAAAGCATCTACATCTACATACACACTCCTCAGGTGTGCCGTATGGCCTTTCCTGTTGCATTCGGATACAGAGTGAGGGGAAAACGACTGTCTATATATCTCCGTACGAGATCTAATTTCTTCGTGGTCCTTAAGCGAAATGTACACCTGGAGAGTAGAATCGTTCTGTAGTGAACTTGAAATGCCTTCTCTCCAAATTTTCTCAATAGTGTTTCGCGAAAACAACTTTGTCTTCCAGTCAGGGTTCAAAAATGGTTCAAATGGCTCTGAGCACTATGGGACTTAACATCTAAGGTCATCAGTCCCCTAGAACTTAGAACTACTTAAACCTAACTAACCTAAGGACATCACACAACACCCAGTCATCACGAGGCAGAGAAAATCCCTGACCCCGCCGGGAATCGATCCCGGGAACCCAGCGCGGGAAGCGAGAAAGCTACCGCACGACCACGAGCTGCGGACTCCAGACAGGGATTCCCATTTGAGTTCACGAAGCATTTCCATCATATTCGCTCGCTGATCGAACCTACCTGTAACAAATCTAGCAGCCTGCCTTATATTTGCCTTGATGTCTTCCTTCACTACACTTGGTGTGGATCCCAAACAATCGAACGGTACTCAAGAATGGGTCGCGGTCCCCTTTACAGATGAACCACAATTTCCTAAGGTTCTCCGAACAAACCGAACTCGACAATCCACCTTTCCCACTATCGTCCTTACGTGCTCGTTTCATTTCATATCACTCTGCAACGTAACTCGTAGATATTTAATCGAGCCCAGCAACTATAAGGTTAGTAAACACAGAAAATGTGGATCCACGTCGTATTCAGACGACGCTACGAACCTGCGCCTGAGTGGTATCGACGACCTGTGCAGAGGTGGCGGCAGCGGCGGCGACGGGGGCGGAGGCCGCGACATCTCTGCCGTCGGGGGCGTAGCTTGCGGCAGCCACCAGGACTGCCTCGGCGGCGTGCCTAGGCGAAGAGAAGAATCACCTCGAAACATAAGCATGGCTTCGTCTAAGAGTAAAGGACTCATGTGTAGATACAGAATCTCGTATAATCCACGCCATCAGAATATCTGCATCTGTATCTGCATGTATATGCCGTAGGCATGTGTTCAGTCCGCGGCGGGGGAGGGGGGGGGGGGGGGGGAACATACTGTGTGTGAAATAGAAAGCCACATTTCACAACAGTGAGTTTCCTGCTTCCATAGTGTTTCTTCGAAAGAATCCTCTTCTACAGGAAAGTCATAGCGTTTGCTCTCACATTATGCTGTAAGATCCAGCAATAGTTGGACGTCAGCGACATTGGTCTGTAATACTGTGCATCCATTGTTTGACTCTGCGATAAGAAATAGCCTACAGACACGTCCAGTCACGCAGGACTGATAGATGCGTAAGATACTCGCGATAAAGACGAGCTAGGATAGGTACTAAATCCGCAACATACTCGTATTCAGTGTAAAATCTAACTGTAGTGCCGTCCTCACTTGATGAACACTTCGCTTTGTGCGTCTTTATCCTATTTCCGAGAGTGATTATTTCAATGTGTGTCGTTTCTGAGCGTGTCCCGCTGTATTTTGTACGGTAATATTCTCATTCGAGAACACAATTTTAAACGCAGAATTTTACTACTTCGGTTTTCTGTCAGCCACCTTCAGTGTGAATACTATTCTGACTCGTTAGAGATTAACTGAAAGGCTTGGGTACATTCATTGAAGCTAGGCGTACAATAAAAGCATCCTTAGGATTCCAACTAGATCAAACAATCGCAGAGAGACTGTAGAAATCTCTGCTTTCGCAACGTTCTTCAATCAATACCGTCGACCGAATATAGGTCTTGATAGCCTTTTATTACTCTACTTGGTATATATTAGTCTAGACCGTTGTCTTTAAGTCGTAATGATAATATTGTTTTGCATTCGTCGAATTTGAGCTTTTTTTTAATTCATCTGTTAAATACACTGACGAAAAAGTCCCAACACCAAGAAATAACTAATATAGAGTAACGTAATTTCGGGAATGAATTTGCCTAGGTTACGCATTTAAGTAATCAACATTGCAAGTTCACAGCTTAATGTAAGCGCGAGGAAAGCCAGTGTAAATGTGAAATGCTTGTTAACACTAGGAAGATAAGCATATGCTCCCAGAATGGGAACAAAAGTGTTACAGTTTTGCTGTGTACAAAGCTGTTGGACCGATTGTACTCACATGTGACAGGCAGCGCCATCTTCTGCTCTGCTTGTTGCCTGCAACAGAAACAAATGAATCAGTATGCTGCGGATTAATAGACGCCTTGGCAGATTAGATACAAACAATTAGCTGCAGTTAAAGCTGCACGCACCAATTTATCGATCGACCGACCGACAGATCGTACCGTGTGCACTCTTGTTGGCCGACCGACGGAGAAGACGCTATACCCATAACACGCATCTGCTCCAAACAGTAGTGACGTAAGAAGCATCTCACTCTCGATATGCGCAGTACCTGCTCTCCCCTCCTCGTTTCAAACACGTAAATATTCGTGACAACGAAGAATGCACACGTCATTGCCGCTCGTTTCACTCGCAGCAATTCAAACAATCGCTGTTACTTTCCTGCCTTACCACGCTCGCGGATACAGGGGCATAACCGAAACTGAACAGCCGTATATTTGTGACAAGTGAGTAATTATAAATGTCTCTGCAGCACGTTCTACTTGGAGCAATTTCAACTGTACACTTAGGTTCCTGCCTAACCACACACTTGGAAATGGCCGCATATTTGCAAATAAACAGTCAGATATTTATTTCATTCTCCGTTTCCTAATCAAATGGAAATGTAAATAACACCGAATATTGCAGAACGTAATTGTATTACATTCATAAGGAAGTCCCAGACTAACAAGTGGATCGTTCGAAGTACCCCTCAGCGATTTGACACGCATTGACAGGGTGAGTAGGGCATACTAGGACTTCAATAAGTGTATAGAGCAAGACAGAACTCACAACCGTTTTTGAGAAAAATAGAGTTTGAAAATTATCGGCGTGGTCATGCTGTATGCTTTGTAAGGTCGTTATAGTTCATGGAGTCCGCAGCGGGACAATTAACGCTTAGTTTCATAAGCGCGAGGTTAATGGATAGAATGCCACTGGCGGTAGTAGTTTTTCTTTGTGAGTTACATGGACCAATATTCGATGCTATGCGATACTGAGTGTCGAACCTGGAACCGTTTATGACTGTAAATCAAGTATGTTTTGCAATAGACATACTGAAAAAATCTATAGACATGCAAAAATTCAGCGTTCGTTACATCTGCTGCATGTCTCGAAAACTATTCTTTTCCTTGTTTCCAGGATCAGTATCGCTCTGATTCGTGTAGTGCTCCATAACACGTTACATTTGTCACAAATGTAGACACAATAACATAAATAAATCACTAGACTGATTTGGTTGGAAGTTATAGTGCGTCGTTTCCCGTCGTTTCTTCCATCTCCAATCTCTTTAAGGAAAAAACATTTTTCCCTTTTTGTCATGTTAAAGGTTAGGAAAACAGTAAATGAATTATTAGATATTGATACTTTTCCCTGTTAATACATTTGTTCGAATTAAATGGTAATGAAAAAAAAAGAGATTAGTTCTCGAGGGACCTCGCGTTTATGAAATTATGGCTCAAATGGCTCTGAGCACTATGGGACTTAACATCTATGGTCATCAGTCCCTAGAACTTAGAACTACTTAAACCTAACTAATCTAAGAACATAACACAACACCCAGTCTATGAAATTATGCACTTAATCTCTCATCTACGGATTCCGGAGGCGGTAGTGGCCCTACATACAACATAAGCACGCCCATAATTTTCAGATTTGATTTTCTCAAAAACAGATGAGTGTTGCGTCTTCCTGTTTACATATGTTAAAGTTCTGGTTGTGTCCTACACACTCTGTCAGTATGAACCAAAACGGCGAGGGGAATTCGCACGCCCCGTGTAAGACGTCAAAAAAAAAGGTAAGATTCAAATGGTTCAAATGGCTCTGAGCACTATGGGACTCAACTGCTGAGGTCATTAGTCCCCTAGAACTTAGAACTAGTTAAACCTAACTAACCTAAGGACATCACAAACATCCATGCCCGAGGCAGGATTAGAACCTGCGACCGTAGCGGTCTTGCGGTTCCAGACTGCAGCGCCTTTAACCGCACGGCCACTTCGGCCGGCTAAAAGGTAAGAAAACACACACACACACACACACACACAGGAGTACACGAAGCACCATCCTCCAACACCGTATTCTACAACGGTGCCTGTTACGCTACGCGGTAGTCACATTGTGCCCGTATTTTGTCTTGAGGATCATACTGTCTCTTGAAGGCTTGTATCGTTGATGCGTCATTAACTGACATTTAATGATAGCGACAACGTGTTTGTGATAAGCCGTCATGTTACTTTCATACGGCAGACTGCGGGTTTAACACAAAATAGCTAAAAAAGCAAAAATAAATAAGGCTTCTGCCGCATCGAGTCACTTCCATTCAGAGCATATGCGTGTTGAAGGTTTAATGTCTTCACACCGACAGTCTGATTTTGTTTGTCGGGCTGTCGGCTGGGTATGACAGCTCGACAGCTGGACACCCCACCCAAAACTCTTCTCTCCCATCCTCCTCCCCCAACACTTCACCAACTAAACTGTGAACGTGTTTTGCAGTCGGGCACGACAAAGTTTTGTTTTGCAGCTGCGCGTAGGAATATACGCCATTCAGGCTACCATGCCTGACTGCTATGAGGGCGGAACTTTAATGTCAGAGTATCTGGAGAACCTTCAAATGCTTCTGTGACACGGTATGCGAGGGGCAGAGCAATGGGATTGCAAATAATTAAGCTAAGCACTGGTTACATTTTTTCAACGGAGTCGTAAACAGAGAGGGTAAAAGATAAATATTTTACGAATAGAAGTCCGTTGACTGTCTGTACTCATCTTTTTAGATTATATTTCCTATGCTTCATAAAATATATATGCTTCACTGTATTTCTGTCTATACTCACCATGGATGTAGATTATAGACTAAATTTTTATGATGATGTGGGAAAGATGTGAGCAATTATGTTTATCCTCTATGTGGTGAATGTACCTCGTTAGAAATTGATGGGTGCGATAGTTGTACGTTGTTCTGTATTATTCAAATTAGGCCGAATTCACAAGACTTCAGTTTCCTGACACAAAGAAATAAATACTCAATACAATGTTTGCAATATACTAGTGTTATGTGTACCTTTTAGTTCCACTCCAATACAGCTTCTTTGTCCCCCGAGATTCTACAGTGAAGTATTTGCACGACAATCTATAAGCATTGTCTACGGACCGTAACTAGTGCGCGCAAGTCCGACGCTAGTTTGCCCCTTCCTATTCCACTCAGGGAGGTGGCGCAGTAGGTAACACACTAGACCCACATTCGGGAGCACGATGGTTGAAATACGTATCCGGCCATCCTGATATACGTTTTGCGTGATGTCCCTCAATGCCGGTATGGTTCCTTTGAAAGTGAACGGCTGATTTCCTTCCAATTTATGAAACATTCCGAACTTGGGCTCCGTCTCTAACGATCTCGATGCCGACGGGACGTTAACCCCCCCAATCTTTCTTCTTTATTCGTTACAGTCACGATGTGTGCCTATCCTCGGCAAAGTGACACGTTGAAGTTGATCACGGTATCGTTAACACCTATGTGTGTTTTTCCAGAGCGACACACTCTTTCGTCTGCCGTTAATTCATTTGGACTCCGAATTTGCCATGAAGTGTACAGAAATTTCATGAGTTACAGTTTCTTTGGCTATTTCCAGAGGGCAGCACATCTTTGTCCGAGGTCGTTGCTGTTGGTCGAACTGAAGGCTAGCAGTAACAAGAATAATATTTACTGTCTGACAGGCGTCTTCTACGTTAAGAGCGACGAGACTGGGAGAAAGGTTGTAACGTTGCTACTCCGTAACAGCCATGTAACTATTTTTATGTATAGTTACCGTACCTGCCAAATCGTTAGCTATTTCGTAGTTGGAATAAATGACTACAAAAGTATTGATTTTAACAGCGATGTACAGTTTATAGTTTACAAACATGAGTACCTGGTACTAAGCTCACCTGAATTATTCGATATACCACATTACATCCAGTGACCTAAGACGACGTCATCTGTCTCCATGTTAAAGATAAAACACAAGAATCCTCAAAGAACAGTTTAGCAGTAATGAGAAACTTCTGTGGAAATAAATAGAATAGGGAAAGTGAACAATTACGTATTAGTAGAAAAACTATTTAGAAATTTGAAACTTCCTGGCAGATTAAAACTGTGTGCCGGACTGAGACTCGAACTCGGGACCTTTGCCTTTCGCGGGCAAGTGCTTTACCAACTGAGCTACCCAAGCACGTCTCAGGTCCCGTCCTCACAGCTTTACTTCCGCCAGTACCTCGTCTCCTATCTTCCAAACTTTACAGAAGCTCTCCTGCTAACCTTGCAGAACTAGCACACCCGAAAGAAAGGATATTTAGAAATTTATTAAATAATTACAAGCATGTACATCAGCGTTTCCAGCATAGTGGGGGAGGGGGTGGTGGTGGTTAGAGGGCACAAATATAGAACGATATTAAAAAATTGCGTCCTGCCTTGCCACATAGATGAACGTATCAATGTAGTACCAGTTTGAGAAATTTTCCGATAATTAACATGAGAGAAAACACGCACCTATATCATAAATGGCAAAAATACACAACTAGACGTATCAAGCTGTTATGTTAATAAAAGGTGTACTTACAGCCTACTGCACATAATCCATGCGCAGAGAGCCAGGCAACATCTGCAAATCAAAATATGGAATATTAACTCACTGTCAGGAAATAATGGTTTGGCACGTACATATAGGACAACATTTTCTGAATAATTACTGAACCTCTAGAAATACTAATTTGCTTCCGTTCAAACAGCCGAGTTAACCGCAGGTTCTCGTTCAAAAAGATTGAAAATCGATTTTAATTAGCTGAGGGGTTTTACATATATTGAATTAAAAGGTTTCAAGTTGGAAACTGACAACATGTTTGGCAGCAGTTGCAGCCTAACATGACAACAGCACATGTAAATTTGTTCAGTCAAAATATGATGCCACCCATGCTTTAACAAATGTGTGTTTCTGCTTACTGTTTTAAAATTATGATTCAAGTTTTTTCAGCTGCGAGATAATGAGTGAAAGACCATTAAATCGTGTGAACAGGGGGAGAAGCAATACACCGAGGGCAGAATAACAAATCCAACCTGAAGCTTCTTTGGAGTGTTTAGTACCTCAGGATTCGAAAGTCCAGGAAACGAGTTCATCGCTTGGTATTACTTTACCGATGTAGTCATTACAATTACTTCGCTAGTACTATAGTCAGTGAGTTCACAGAATGAAAAGAAGTCTTTGAGCTGTTCGTGCAATCAAGCTTCAAATTTTTGTGGACCAGAGACAGAGTTATGGCTGAAAATTAAAAACACCGACTTGAATAAAGGCCCATTCATACAAGTAGGAGAATTTTCCATTAATCGAAACAATAAAATAATTGTCTACGGATGTTGCATAAAATCTACGACTGGAATTCACATTTTGAAGGAAAAACGAACATGATGATTGAAAATTGTGTTTACGAATAATGAAGAAAGAATAGAAGAGGCGACAAGAAAACCACACTGTCAGGCACAACAAGAGACAATGAGAGTCGAAATAGTAAACATAACACCGCAAGCAAAGCTTTGTTCACTTTTCAGGAGAAAAAGTGCAGCTGTAAACAGGGCTTGTTCGGTACCATTTTTCCCACGGGAGCGACTTATCGTTTGTCGCTCCTCCCCTTCCCCTCCACTCTCCCTCCATTTTGTACGTTGCCACGCAAGTCAGTTTCCCTACTAATAGTGTTTCATCCTGTGTTTTCATTCATTTATTTTTAGTTTTGGTCAGCAAATATAATATAGCCCAACAGTGGTTCCAAAAGTGCCATATAACTGAAATTTCCACATTAAAACAATGCAAAGAGTTTGTATACAATTATAAGTTCTTAACTTAAAATAAAAACACTGAAAGACGAACACAAAACAGCCAGCAGCAGCTACAACAGTACCAAGTTAATATTAGCACAGTCACCACAAAAGAATAATGATAAGAGTGTGAATCACACAGGTAAATTCGTCGTATAAACTGAAAAATACAGATTTTCGATCTTGGGTTTCCAGAAGAGAACGACTTCCACAGCAAATTGTAATTGAAAGCTGGGTAATGACGTCGTGTACAAAAGGTATGTCCCTAAAGCAAACTAAAAACACAAACAACCGTCCCAGTTTTCGAACCGGACTGGTTCCGTGGGAGATACGTCCTGTACGGATACCTCACAGTTGTGGTACCTCTTACGCCCATCTCAGTGTGGGGCTCCAAGGGGCCACTTGTGTCGTTTGGGCTTTAAGCCAGCCCTGGTTGTGCCCGGTACGATAGTTTATGAAGAATACGAACAGGAAATTTGTTCCACCAAACTTGTAGAGCATGGGTCTTGCCAACAGCAGGCAGACGTGTCAAGAGGAACAAAGAAACTGAATCAATAATACCGGTACTTGTATCTATGAAGAAGTGATCATAGCGTTTTATACTCGGTAACAGCGGCTGTGTTATCCATTACTAGTAGCTGGAATAGATACGGCTCGGGAGAGCTACATTAAACGAAAAGTCACAGCGTAATAAACTAAATTCCAAAAACGGTTGAGGCTATGGAAACTGACGCTTTGTGACGACAAGGAGATAACATGAAAGTCAGTACAACTCCTGTAACGCTACCCACAACATAAGTGGCAACCCAGAACTCGAAAACAATGGAACTGCTTATCAAACTCAGTAGAATTTCCACTAGTGGGCACGCAGAGTGATAATGTAACAATCACGTATTCTGCTTGTAAATACTGACTGTCACAAGAAGTTGAGTCGTTGCAAAAATTTGTTATTACTTCAGCCATTTCGTACATCGTTACATCAATGTACTTCATGATCTGTGTTGCATTTAATAAAGGAAACTTTTAATACAAAGATTTCCCACATCCCGTCACTGAGACAGTGCAGTGCAGAATGAGAAATGGATCTATAGTAATGCCAGGAGCCATTAATTACGAAAGATGCACGGAGTCAACTCACAGATCAACAACGTAGACGTCATAGTAGTAAACGGACGAGTTGATTGAATTATCAGAAGGTGTAAGTAAACAGAAGCGGTACCGCATGGTATAAGAGCTTACCCTACCTATCATCATCATTATTATTATTATCTGCGTCGAGATCCTGTAGGATCACGGAAAGCATTCTGTCTCATTTGAGGATTTTATTCTGATCTTTCACGAGTCTCTCATTTTTTATTCATGGGATGCCTTTTGATCCTCTGTCCACTTTGTCCCTGGTTTCTTTGGGACTTTTTTCTTAGTTCCCAATGGGCCGATTTGTACGTTTTATAGTTTTCAAGTGTGACTTGTGTTATCCATGGTATTGTTGATCTGACCTTTTTTACTCGTATGTATGTCAGAATTCTGTTGATTAGTGTCGTTGGTGGTAACCTACTGATGTGCACGTGGACCTTTAACCTTCTTCTTCCGACCTCAGCAGCTACTACTGACATCTTCTGAGAGTTTCCTAATTTGTAACCCTCTTCTGTCGGCTTTGAGCCTAGAATTTTTCTCAAGATTTTGCGTTCTTCCTTCCTTGTGCTTTCCAAGTCGTTTTCCGCATGGACTGTTAGTGTCTCACTTGCATGCAGTATATCAGGCTTGGTTACTATGTTGTAGTGTGTGGTCTTCGTTTGAATGGACAGGTGTTTCTTCTTATATACGCCTTGTGTTCTGCCGTAAGCTGTCTTATATTTTTGTAGTCGAGTCTCCTATGAGAGATTGTATTTTGTGTCTAATTTTATGTATGTTTGATTTTGAACAGAATAATTCAGACTTCTAGAAAGAGATTTGGAGGGTCAGTTTTTCTGCAATCCTTTTAATACTTTTGTTTGTTTGGCTGCTGTTGCTTCGTTATCCCGGGATAGAGCCAGGTCGTCGCCGAAAGCTAGGTTTAAGATTTCATATAGAAACTGCCTGCTTCACAAATTGAGGAAGACAAATCAGAGGTACAATTTGAGAGGCAGGCAAAATAAAATTGAGAGGTAGTGTCTGAGGATCGCTCTAGTCGTATTGGTTTCCAGTGTTCTTGGATTTTCAGTTCTTTTTCCCAATCCCTCATAACTTTATCCAGGACTGGTTTGAACAACAGTGAAGATAATCCGCCGCCTTACCGTACTTCAGTTTCGATCACTAAGTGGTCAGATATTTCACCTAGTAATTTAACTTTTGATGTTGTGCCAGCCAATACCTGTTTGATTAGTCGTAGTACTTTTAGTTCGGGTCCTTGTTCTTCTTGTAACAGGGCAAATGATTGGAATATTCCTGATAGCCTTGTATTTTTTAATTATTTTCTGACTGAATATTTGTTCTGTGCGTGAACGGGCTGGGTGGAAGCCTGCGTGGTATTCACCAGGTTTGTGCTCTGTTCCTGTGTTCTCCAGAGTAAGCACGATGAGAAAACTTTGTGCGCAACTTGTAGCAAGGAGAATCTTCTGTAGCTATAAGTGCACTTTCCAAGTACCAGGTTCAGGAGTCAATATTAGACAAGAGAACTCCTGAGGTAGTGTCTGAGGATAGTAAAACGCAATACGACGCAAAGCTGACAGACAGGAACCAAATTATAGTTCTTTTCCTATGCCGTTAACCAAATAGCAAAAAAACTTGTAAAAATAAAACAAGTGACAATACAAAAAGCATTACCGATCGCTGAGGGAAGATGTAACAGCAGACAAAGATATTTGAACAAAACACTCGAAAGGCTAAACAAACAGACAAGACTATTGAACACAACCTTCCAAAGACTAAGAAAGGAGAGCAAAAGGTCAGCACTGAATAGCGGGAGGCCGTATCCAACCCATACTGTAATTTAACTGAGAGAAATAGACATACTGTAATAAGTGGAGGTGCTGTATAATTTATTTTTGATTGTACGATCGGTTTCGGTCACAGACCATTTTCTAGTACAAATTTTTGTTTAATAGCAGATGCTACATCAGTACAAAACAAATATCAAATACTATTAATAATGATATGCAAATATTATATTAAAACTGTCTCTGACTGAAACCGGTTATGCAGATAAAAACAAATTATGCAGCAGCTTCACGTGTTACCATACGTAATTTCTGAGATCTTTCAGAGTTGTGGAACACAACCAACGAAAAAATTTTCAGAAGAAATGAGTTAAAACTAAACATAAAAAATAACTGAATCATTTCAGTTCAATTTAAACATTTTTTAATAACTGTGTGATACAGGGCTATCAATCACGCCACGGTACTACAGACTTTCAAATTCCAGTAGTGATCCAAGTATTTAATATTTTGAGAATGGTTTTATTTTTGCATAAAAGTTAATACAGAAAATGAATTGTGCAAGACTGACGTGAATAATTAATGTACATAGATGTTAGGTATATTTATTCCTACTGTAGCAATAACAATTATAAAAAAAAAATCAAAAATATTTTTACAAAAAGTCTGCTCATTACGAAAATCTGCATTCCCCCCAAAAATTTTGCATTTTTTCTCTACAACGGACGCTTTTGTTTAGAAAGTGTAGTAGTCTCGACGATGTTCCAAAATTAAGACCAGTGTGGACTAAACGTCTCTGAATTTCGGTTTCTACACAGAATATTCCAACAGGAATGGTAAAAATTCGGGCATAAGATACGACCATTCGAAGCAAAAATGTCTAGTAAATATGGTATTTAAAATGCATATCATAAGAGCTAGGAGCACATGTTCAGTAGATGAGATGTGTTTAGCAGTAGCGAAAATGAATAAGTATTCCTAACTCTTAAGATATGCATTTTAGAGCTCGTGCTTAATGGACATTTTTTCTTGCTTTGTCCATACTACCTCCTCCAAAAATATGATAACCTAAGAGCTGCCAGGAACGAGGTTTGTTCCTCAGTGTAAAAGATAAAATAGCGCTCATATCGTTCTTAAGGTATGCATTTTAGAATCTATGTTTACAAGACAGTTTTGCTCCGAGTGATGATGGTTCCAATCACATCCTTGAATACTAACCACTCCTCCTCAGCCACCCTCTATACATATTCTGTTAGATAAGAACTTAATAAGAGGTCGATCGATCAACTTTTTCTCAATAGCGATCCTTTTTGACACTTAAGGTATACCTGCAGCCGTCGTCACAAACAAATCCATTTGTCATCCCCCAAGAATTTTAGTCTACCACAAGCATAATGCTACACGGATGCTATTATCGGGCATATTTGGAGTGAAGCACGCTAACGCTCATAGGAATAATACCAGAATCTTATTTTTCACCCTGAATTAAAGTAACAAGAAAGAGATACTTCATGAGAAATTGTGTGAATCCGACAGGTATCAGTCTCGCAGATGAATGTAAGTTCTAATAAAACCCTTATAACAGGCAAGCACAAAGTAAGACCTTATTTCGATAGTTATACACCACCGTTTCTGTTCATTTCGAGATACTGAGGCTCAAACATAACTAAAATTTGGAGTTAAGCCACTATTGAAACATGGTTTTCAAATAATGTATCTCTTCATGGGGCTACATAATTTTGTCACAATTGTTGCATACGTACCATAACTCATAGACATTTTGGGCACTTATGCAGTTTAGCAGGTACAGAAAAAATTTATCAATTTTTTTCAAAATTTGATCGATTATAGTCAAATTTGATACGCTGATTACGAATACGATATTTATTTTCGCCCCAGTCAATTATTTACATCAAAAAAATTGTTTTAAAATTTTTTAAAATTTTTTTATTTTTCAATATTTTGTCGATATAGTGAATTCTGATGCGCTGATTTCGAATATAACATCCATTTTCATTTTCCCTTGACAGTCGGCGATATCTTCTGCCCGATAAGCGCGGCGCTGCCGATGACGCAACATTGCGTAATACACTAACTAATCAGTATTTTCAAATCATAGGCGGCCGCTGCCGCGGCCGCATTCCAAAAAAAAACTCCCAACCTAACCTCAAGTGGGCTACGCTATAGATCACTTTATTTATGAAAATACAAAGTACAATCACCAACAAACTTTACATATTCACCCACAAAGCTCTCCAAGCCAGATACATTTGGAATGAAAATTTTTTTCCGTACCTGCTAAACTGCATAAGTGCCGACATTTTGTTCAGTACATTTGGTTGTCTTTTAGAAATTAAAACAAAAAAGCAATCATCTCGCATATTGATAGGCAGTACATGTGTTACTAAATTTTTGACGGCTAGAGTCGAAAGCTAAATCCTGCAGATATGTTCGTAGTACAAGCAACGAATATAATAACGATGAGAAAGATATGAGACCTACTGTAGCAGTGATGAATTTAACATATTAGACATGAAAAGAACCACCGTCAGTGCACGCGGCACATAAGTCAGATCAGAGAGGATTTCTTCCTTGTATTCCGATCAAATAAATGCGGAAATACTTATCATTGTCTTTCAGCAACTAGTCTTATTTACGGATCGAAGATTCACCGAGATTTGAAAATGTCACAGATGATGTCGATGATCATACCATATTCAGGACAAATTAGAGATTAACATTCTAAGGGTAAAAAGTATCTTGATAGCGTATCTTCTAAACTAATCATGAACCATTCCGAAATTAGTCGGTGGTAGTAGTCTACACTGTACGCCAAATGAACTTGACTCCCGTTATGAATCTATTACTCGATCAACCAGCAGGCTGAGCTTCGCAAGCTGTCTCAGGTGTCATCAGCTGTGACAACGGAAATTATTAAAAATACTGGAAACTTTAAAATGTGCATAACAAGAAACTGGAGAGACACCAAATACCGGGTCTTGCTTTTTACTTTCTGCACGCGATAGGAAGAAACGCAAAGTTATGGTCGCTAGACAATTTTCAAATAAGTGTATCCGAATCAAACTGCGGTTGTGGGCAGGAGGAAAAGATGGAATGTATCCTGGCTACAAATGGCTTTACTGTGTACGGAAGTTAGGAAATAAACAAGCTGGCTATTTGAGGAATATTGATTTCCATAAAAGAAGGAAGTGTTTGCTGCTGTCCGTTACAAAACTCTTAGCAGATCCGAAATATCATTCAACAGCCGGAAACAAAATTGTTTTACAAAGATGCCGGCTTACAGACTTATGAGTGTGAGCACAATAATAATCTCTGGTGACATTGGAGTTACGGACACAGTCTTAACATAACAGTCGCGACACTCTGTCTCGCTTTTGTTACCTCCAGCGACAGCAGTGCCCCAAGTGGCTAGCAAGAGACACTTCGAAATATGATATCGGAAGAGTGCGAGTACTAACGTTTATATTGATTTGTAACAAAGTTTTTTCAATATGGAGTGTAGGCAGTGCCATAAAAATTGACAATAACCGAAAAATTACACCATATTTGTGTTTATTTAGTTTTTTAAGTGCCCTGGAAGATACGAAACGGTGCATTGCAAGAGAGTTTTTTTACGATTCCTTTGTAACGCACAGACATTTACTGAATAATACCGTTTTTCTTTAATAACAAAAAATTGCTAGGAAACACCAGAAGACCTGACCTTTTGCGGGAAGACGTCGTACATCTGTCATCAAAGTAGAATTTTGTTCGCTACATTTCCACCAAATCAGTGAACGTGTAACGTAGAAAACCTATATGGAATGAAACACGCACGTTATTTAACGTTATGAAATAAGTCACCGCAACTGTAGCTTAAGGGAAAACCACACAGACGTGATAAATCGTCAAAAGCAATAAAACTGATTCCCAGCACAGAGAAACGAATTCCCTAGCTGCTGCTAAGTAGAAGCCACAAGCAGCAAGAATCTTCAACACATTCGCTTTTGAAGTAAAAGTAATTAAATTTACAAAAATATCTGTGTATCGGGAAGTCGAGTGAAGTATAAGAAAGGGTGAATCACTGGTTTCCATAAAAAAAATTAAATGTCAAAAAAAGTGCCTATGATAATAACAACAGAAACACATACTTCTCAGGCATGAAATCTGTTTATATTGTCTTGCTTACAGCGGACTAAGCTGCAAATATAGGCATATTTAAAAGTATTTCTTCATGAATGAGTTGTAGCTCATATCATTGAATCAGTGTGAGTTGGCTATTTTAACGTATATTTGACGATAAATCATGTCTCTTGGTAACTTACTAAGACATGGAACGCAAAACATAACAAACATTTCGTTGATTAAGTAAAAAATAACGAAAAATAGACATTATCCTTACGACACATGTGACTTTCTGCGTTCTCACCGCTTGAAGCACGTGTCGCTCCAGCTTTCAAACGGTTACGACTTTCGCACCAGAGAGTATTGTGATTGTATTTATTAGACTATGGTTACGGACCTAAATCTGAGCACAAAAGATGATGAATGTAAGTGAGCTTTTCACAATTAGTAATACAAATGTTTTCTACCAAGAATGGAAGCAGCACAGACTTAATTACAAGACAGTATGAGACAGAAAGCGATGAAGAACTTGTTGCAATAAATAAATCAAAAGGCATCAGAGACAAATCTACAGAAAATACTGGAGACTGAATTCTGCTTGTCTGCAGAACAGAAATTGAATCGCTTCTTGGAAGCTACAATTCTTGTCAATTATGATGAGCCAATATAAAGCCATGAGTTTTGATATTCTTTACTTCAAGTGAAGTAGACACTTTATTTCTAGTTTCTGTCACAAATCCCGTTAAATAAAGCTGTCTTTTGTATCATTCACTAGAGCAACGACAAAAGACGAACGTTTACTTGAAGTTAATTACAAATAAAAGTAGTAACTTTACTTACTTTATTCGTTAGCCGCGTCTTCTTCATGCTCTATTCCTCGTGTTGTATAAGCCGCGGGCAGCAATCCTTTTTTCACATAACCCGGCTCACTCTTGCTATGTCAGTCAGAAAATTGGGAGAGTATCAGCGGGGAAAATTGTTCCACGCAACTTCAAGCTACGAAAATATAGGTATTGGAAGAGGTATAAAGTTCGTTTCTATCTCCTGGACGACCCTTACCTTAATCAACGATCTGATAGGTTTCCACAAGCGTTCAAAGGACACAAACACACAAAATAATTCACAAATTCATGTTGAACTGCCTTCTTGAAGGTGCTGTATGACTTAAAGCCCTCTTTTATCACTTCCGTGCCTGGATAAATAAAGAACTTTATCAGAGAGACCAAAGTTTTCTTTCCTCTTGAATAAACTCACGCTATAAAGCACTTATGGCATTATCTTTCAGTACCGTCCAGTACCCAGACACGTTCAACTCCATTTTTCAACGGCCGTTCTGTTTGGTATTTGCTGGTAGCTATATGTGATTCGTGTGCTTCGACAACCTTATTTTGTCCACCGATTCGTACACTCTCCTTCGTGACTACGACGTAACAGATTTCTCGGCAGAAACTGTAGTAGTAGTATATGTTATTGGTGGACTATTGTGTCTCTAAAACTATGGCTTGTAGCGCATGGCCTCTTATCCGACAAGAAACTGCAATGATGCCCTTCTCGATGGATAACTTGGAACTGCAAAACCATGTGTTATTCCTTATTTATGCTCTCTTGTGACACTGGGCGCAGTACATTTGCACAGGACAACCATCATCCGCACATCTCTTGTGAAATTTCAGAGAGATAAGTCCATAACAGTCTACATAAATCCTTCTATCCTCATTTCGAAGCAGTCCGAAGTCCCAAAAAGATTTGAAACCACTTTCCACACTACATAATCCAGGAATTAGGTTTCGCCACGAGAATATGATTACTCGAAACTACAACGCTTCAACTCATCGCTACTCACAACCAAAAACGATTAAGTATGTTCCCCTGGCAACGCACTAAACATTTGCCGTAATTCGCGTCATCCGAGTCGTTTGGTCGACATCAAGTCGCACGTTCGATATATATCGTTTGGGGCTCGCGCTTTCGGTAAGCAGTCATTTTTGGAAATAGCCCATTTCTCTAATACCGACGCTAATGATTTGCTGCTGAATTAGATATATACTTTTCGTATATTTCTAGACTCACAAATATAAATACCTCAGTGTTACTTACCCCTGGAAGAGTACAGCTCCAAGCACAATCAACGGAACCATCACGTACTCCATAGCGCCTTCCTTCTTGACAGAGCTGTAGAATATGCGTTTCCGCGGAAACGTCTACTATGAGACATTGATTGTTGGAACTGAGGCAGCCATCTTCTGGAAGGTTCTCGGGTGTAGCCTGAAGCGAAAATCGCTAATAACGGTATATTTGAAAGGCCAATGCCATTTTTGCAAATGAATTTCTGTCTCTAGGGTTATGGGCGAACAACGAAACGAGCAGAATAAAACTTGAAAACGATATGAGTGACAATTTTAGCAGCACCAGCCTTGCGAATTCAGAAGGTTCAACGAAATTGTGAAATTCCCGTTCTGAGTAACATACCCGCTTGGAAGACAACAAATAACAAATTGTTCCTTTCCTCTGAATGTTTAATTACACAGTCCTCTTATTAAGCCGGCCGGTGTGGCCGAACGGTTCTAGGCACTTCAGTCTGGAACCACGCGACCGCTACGGTCGCAGGTTCGAATTCTGCCTCGACATGGATGTGTGTGATGTCCTTGGATTAGTTAGGTTTAAGTTGTTCTAAGTTCTACGGGACTGATGACCTCAGATGTTAAGTCCTATAGTGCTCAGAGCCATTAGACCCAATAGAACTCTTATTAACATAAAAAATTTGGCATAATTTGTCATTATAAAATCTTAAGGAAACCTGTCTTTTAATATGTCGTCAGGCCATGGAATTGTAGAATACCGTGTGAGCAGTGTTGAGTGTGACTTGGGGTTTTTGTTAACATGTGAAACACATGGGGCCTCGACTTTTCCTTAATGCCCGTTCACAAGCAACGATCGGTCTGCGCAGATATCTGCGCAGTGTCTAAGCATGCAACAGATCGCTGTATATGTGGAGTGTTCACACCACACAAGTTATAATCTGCTGCTCACCCGCTACCTTTCGATGGATAAAAGAAATTTCAGTGGCAAGTGATTACGCTCTCATAACCTCAGAGTTAATTTCATTTATTTAGAAATGGAGAAGATTCTGTTATGGTCTGTCTTCGCACCTTGTGTTGAAAAAAAAAGAATGCAAAATAAATGCAACAGACAGAAAGACCAATCAAAGTGATCTACACAATGGCCACTTCACCGAAGGCAGTTTCCGCACATAAATTTACTTCACGAGTTGCAGGCTAAACCCTACGACTGGCGTAATTATCTGCGGATGGATTTGAAAACGTATTAGTATCTTTTGACGTTCATAACCCCTTATACAGTATGGAGAAACACACTTAAGAGGATAGCAACTTCTCCACAAGAACGGCCGACGGTGACTTTAAGATCCTTGGCAACGCGACGTATCTACAAGGATCGAGAATTTTCTACTGCAGTTTCGAAACGAATATTGAGGGAAGCTATTTACGCAGCCGTGGAGGAGCATCTCAGGAAGGCAAGTAAAGTACTGATCTCAAATCTGAAAAGCTACAGGTAGCATTTTTACAGTTTCAGATGTGCTCAGAACACCGTATATGCTTAGTAATTAGATACGTAGCTTATGAACTATAGCTTCGTTTGTGTCTGAGTCAGAATTTTCAGTTCCCTGTCTGAATTCTACCAGCAATCTGTTAGAGACTTTTGCACCATAATAGAGGGTGGACATCAATAAAACCGAGAGACTATAGGGACGGATTCCTGAACGGAAATGGAGGACAAAAGGTCCTACGAACAGGAGTCCGGAAATGGACGGTGTACATGCAACGACGACAAAGCGTTCCGGAACACAATACAGAGCTGCATCGCACGCACGTCACAACAGATGCTCAAAGTAGCCTCCATGGGATCCATTGTACGCGTTCACACGTCGCAACAGGGATTGCCGCACTCTTTCGCACGTGCCGGCATCTCTCCGAATAGCACCACAGGCGCCGTGAACACGCTGTGGAAGTTTCTGCAAATCAGAAACTGGTTCAGCATGAACTGTGGTTTTTAGCTGCGACCAGAGGCGAAAATCCAAGGGTTTTAAGCCTGGTAATCTAGTAGGCCATGATACAGGACTTTCGCATCCTATCCAATGTCCGCGGTAGATGTTGAGATGTCAGCGAACTGTAACGCAGAAACGAGGTGGTGCTCCGTCATGCAGAAACCACATCGTAAGAGGTCCATGATTAAGGAATTTGTTGCTAGCACACTCGAGCACATGTAACTTCGATGGATTGCTCACACGCTGCCTGCGATATGTAAGCTATAAGAGAATTTCAGACCAGAGAGCAGTGTTGTATGCAGTAGGAACTGTGTAGCAGCTGTAGTAGCAGTAGCGAGCGGTCTGGTGTATCGTGTTGGCTGGGACGGTCGTGTGGAGCGATGGCGGTGCCTGAGCGTTGTAGTGTAAGGTAAAAGCAGCCTCGCGCATATGTAGTATTGTTATATCAAGTCCCATGTAAATGCTTTTAAAAAGAAATCTCTTAGTAATAATCTTTCGCAGTTGAACGGAATGGACTGTGTCTTGAAAGGAGGATATAATATGAACATCAACAAAAGCAAAACGAGGATAATGGAATGTAGTCAAATTACATCGGGTGATGCTGAGGGGATTAGATTAGGAAATGAGACACTTAAAGTAGTAAAGGAGTTTTGCTATTTGGGGAGCAAAATAACTGATGATGGTCGAAGTAGAGAGGATATAAAATGTAGACTGGCAATGGCAAGGAAATGGTTTCTGAAGAGGAGAAATTTGTTAACATCGAGTATAGATTTAAGTGTCAGGAAGTCGTTTCTGAAAGTATTTGTATGGAGTGTAGCCATGTATGGAAGCGAAACGTGGACGATAAATAGTTTGGACAAGAAGAGAATAGAAGCTTTCGAAATGTGGTGCTACAGAAGAATGCTGAAGATAAGGTGGGTAGATCACGTAACTAATGAGGAGGTATTGAATAGGATTGGGGAGAAGAGAAGTTTGTGACACAACTTGACTAGAAGAAGGGATTGGTTGGTAGGACATGTTTTGAGGCATCAAGGGATCACAAATTTAGCATTGGAGGGCAGCGTGGAGGGTAAAAATCGTAGAGGGAGACCAAGAGATGAATACACTAAGCAGATTCAGAAGGATGTAGGTTGCAGTAGGTACTGGGAGATGAAGGAGCTTGCACAGGATAGAGTAGCATGGAGAGCTGCATCAAACCAGTCTCAGGACTGAAGACCACAACAACAACAAAATAATCTTTCTTATAAAAATTAACTTTTGACAATCATTCAACTCAATTTAAAGATTTTACTAATTTCTCCAATCCATGGTCATCCTGATTATTGTAAAGAAAAATCAGTTGTTTCTTTTTATACATGACAAATCTATCGGCCAGCATTGCACTGACCTGTGGCAGAAAAAATTCTTATAGGAGCAGATATATACGCATTATCTGGCGACCTTATTGAGGTAAGAATTTTCATTTTTTATTCAGAATGATCTTTCAGGGCCATGACGCAGCGCTGCTGACGTCCAAAATTTACCAGTTTCAATTCACAGTCAATTATTGAAAGGTTATAGGTGAGCCACAATTTAATTAGGAGGTCTGTCACATTTTTATTATTGGTAGGTTACGGAATTTATCTGTTGGGTAGTTACACTGAATGTGAATGATATAACCATATACTTATATTCTTTACTGTTGGGAAGTTATCATATTTTTTACTGTTGGGAGGTAACACTTAATGTAAATGCCATATACATATTTTTATTGTGGAGAGGTTACAACATATCCTGTCGTATTACCAAAGGCACATTCTCAAGTAGCCCAGTCAGAGTATTCCCCACGAAGTCGAGGTACGTTTCCCTATCGAGACGTTGTGGAATAATAATCGGTCGACGTCTGTGGTGCCAAAAACCTCTACCCACACATTGACGGCGAACCGATGCCGATGAGGCGCCTCAACAATTCTCCGAGCATTGTCCGCAGCCCAAAGATGACGATTATGCAGATTGATGATGCCAGTTATGGTAAAAGTTGCTTCGTCGGTAATTGTGATGGTCTGGTGCAAAAACTATCGACAAAATCAGCTGCAGATAGTTCTTGCAAACGTTGTAGGTGATAGGGGTAGTGGCAGTTGTGGTGCAGGATACACGTAATCGTACTTCGGCTTACACCATGTTGATAGGCCAATTGCCTGAATCTTGTACTACGGTTTGTCTCAATTCCTGTAGAATCCCGGCCTCCAGGTCCGGTGTACACAGTCCGCGGCCACCTTGGACGTTCGTCTGCCTGAAAGCACCCATGATCACAAAAACGCCCAAAAATGTTTGAAATATTGTGCGTGTGAGGTGACTGGTGTTGTGAAGGTACTTGTTTTGCTATAGCTGTGCTTCCTCTCGACCGTTTTCACCTTCGTGGCTGTACAGAAACACCATCTCAGCTTGTTCCCGACGTGAACACCGGACCATTCCGCTGCAGCAAAATACACGGATCATACGGAACGTCGTCAGGGGAACTTTCATTCGTCATCGCCATCTGCCGTGGCAAAGATGCATTTCCGGATACGTGTTCATAGGACCTTTTTTCCTCCATTTCCAGTCAGTAAGCCACCCCTGCAGATTGGTGGTTTTATTAAAGTTCACCTTGTATATAACTCCATTCTCAACTCTAGAGAGGAATTCATAGTCTATCTGGAAAGATTTAGCTTCAGTATTGTTGCATGAATTCTACGGTTTATCTCTAAATCACTGTTGTTATGAACCACATTTTGTATTATGAAGTACTGTAAAACAAGTGTAATAATTCCTACATCCATGAAGGCACTGTTGCAAGATCTTCCACTACCAGCTTAACACAATTTTCTGACTACACTTTTCTTTACAAGTACGGCTACACTGTTTTTTTTTAAATTTTTTTTATTTTTTATTTTTACTGTTTCCCTGTTTGCCATAGGGTCAGCCGCTCCTAATTTCTCTATTACAGGATTATAAGCTTCTGCCTTTTTAACTCTGTCGCTGTATTGCTTGCTCTTGATTTTCCACGAACATGGACGACTCCTATGAATTTGGAGCACTGACGTGTACTTGCCTTTTTTAAACTCCCTGTGCACACACAGACGAGAAACACTGGATAGCACAAACAGCTGACTCAAACACGTTTCGCGTGCCGTATTTGTGGTGATCTCCTGCCCATACCTTTCAACTTGCCTGCGCAGATGTGATTTCAAACAACATATTTGAGCAGTTTTGCTCAAACCCCGAACTTCAACTACCAAGTCTGCGCACACCTCACATCATGCAATCGTGGTCAAGCGCAACGATCTGACTGCGCAGATGTGATGTGCACAGATATTTGCGCAGACAGATCGTTGCGTGTGGATCTGCTTTTAGAGAATAATAAGGCAACAAGCCGCAAACCGAACTGCTTAAGGTTAGCACCGATAGACGTTAGTTATGGTACTACGGCAGGAAAAGTCTGGGTTATGCCTCTGAAGTTTCCTAAGTAGTGCATAGTTGAGAGACACCGCGGCAGCCCAAAGGTGCAGACTCGAATAATGGTAGAAAATCGGCATTTTCTTCCGTAACACCATAGTAAGATACACTTTCCAGTCACACTAATGTGAACACCTGTCAAAAGCCTTAATAACCACTTTTTGTGACTCAGTGAAGTTCTGGACGGTATCGATAGGGATGTGGAGCAATGTTGACTCCAATGCTGTGGTCAGGTGCGCTACGTTACTCGGTTAAGGTTCCATGGTGCGAACAGCCGAATTCAGGTAGTCCCATCGATTCTCGACTGGGTTTAAATCCGGGGAGTTGGGTGGCCAGGACAGAATGGTAAACTCACCCTGACGCTCATCGAACCCAGTACGTACACTGCTAGCTGTGTGACACGATGCATTGTCCTGGTGGTAGATGCCGAGGGAAAACAAATTGCATGTTGATGTGGACATGGTCCCTAAGGGTAGATGCATTTCTGTGTTGATATACTGTGTCGTCCAGAATTACGAGATCACCCAGGAAATGCCTTGAAATCATTTCCCAGACGATAACGCTCACCCCAGCTTCGACCTTCCCTACGATTCTTGGAGGATGTTTCCTTCGAAACGTTTCACGTCGTTCACGCCAGCGGCCATCTGTCATCTGAGGAGGCAACCTGTCATCCAGTTGCGGTATTGTGTAAATTCAGCACTCGTCAACGATGAACAACAGTTAGTATGAGTGTATGAAACAGCCTCCTGCTGCTGGGTCCCATATGCAGTAACGTTCCCTGAACGGTCGTAGAGGACACACTGTTGGTAGAACCTTGGTTTATCTGGGCGATCACTTGCTCAACAGTTTCACATCTAATCGCCCACATACATCTCCACAGCCACTGTACGCCCCTGAGATCTATGACCTGTGGTACACCACAGTTGCCTCGGCGCCGATTTTGGATAACGGCGTTTTGCCATGCTCAGTAAACTCTAACCATGGCGGCAGACGAACAGTTTACAAACTCAGCGGTTTTAGGAAAGCATCCACCCTAGGCCCGAAGGCCAATGGTCATGCCATTCTGGACGTCCGACAAATCGCTCCTTTACGTATTGTGACAACGACTGCTCTGTTTTCTGAGTCTCCAAGAAATACTTCCATACGCCCTCCACTGCTAGGGCTACCACCTGCCGTCTGTGAGTGGTTGCTGCAAGTTTACGTTGAACATAGGTGGCCGTCATTATAATGTGGCTGGACAGTGTGGTTATCGCATTCACCGCTCCATACGACAGTCCTAGTTCCCATCTATTTGGCTCAGTAAAGGCACACAGTACAACAAGGTTTTGTGCCAACAGTGCTGCTAGTGTTTTTGTTTGGGTGCGACGACGACATGGTTCTCAGCGCCTTTGCGTGTTTAATGAAGAACAACTTCGGGAAAATCAAATAAGAATGAAATCACTGAGCCGGCCGTTGTGGCAGAGCGGTTCTAGGTGCTACATTATGGTACCGTGCGATCGCTACGGTCGCAGGTTCGAATCCTGCCTCGGGCATGGATGTGTGTGATCTCCTTAGATTTTTTAGGTATAAGTAGTTCTAAGTTCTAGGGGACTGATGACCCATAGTGCTCAGAGCCATTTGAACTATTTCGAAATCACTGAAGCTAGTGGAACAACTGTAGTAATTTAATCAATTTTTTATAAAACTGAAGTTTCCAAAGAGAAGAGTGTCACACAAATGTCAGAGTTACTCAGTACCAAAAAAATTGGACAGTAGTCCCCTAGATCAGTAGTTTCTCACCTTTCCTAGACAATTGCCCCTGAGTGCAATCAGATGTTAGTAGCCCCGCCATCCCCCCTCCCCCCCCCCCCCATGCCATCTGTTGCCCCCCCTCCACCACATTATCTACAATTTTAGCTCCTAACTAAACTGTAGAATCAAAGACCTTTTCTGGAACATTTTTGTTTTTAAAATTATGACAGATGAATGGTATTTAGTTTGTGTGTGTGTGTGTGTGTGTGTGTGTGTGTGTGTGTGTGTGTGTGGCAGAATGAATGAAGAATGAATTCGAGGTGCATCGTAAGTGCTGCCCACACCCACAACTACTTCTCAGTGCGGGTACACACTTGTTACAAAACATACATCCCATGCATTACTCTTCTCAATTGTAGCACTTGCTTGACCTGCACACTACAACCCCATTTAAAATCAACCAAGTTCAGATGCGAGCACTATATTTTCCGTAAATCACTTCATTGCTGCACTCCTTAATTCCGAACTGACGGAAATTGGACGACTTCAGGCTGTTAATGCTGTGCGTCTGATCACTCTAATGATAATAACACCTACAATAATAATTATAATATAAATGGTTTTGTTGCCAAGAGAGTGGGGAATCTTCACTAAAGTCAATCTGCTTTCAGAAAAAATGGTGTTTACTACATATTTAACGCCTCTCGTAACATACGTGGATTATCTTGCATGTGGGTTATAGATCGTTGCTGGTCGTGCGCACACGACTATACGACTTCATGGCTGTGATTTTTTCATTTTGACAGACGCCAACGTCGTGAATACAATAACTGGCACCCCTTGTCAAATTTTGAGTGCGTCAGTTAATACTCGGTCTAAGGCTGAATACCCGAGTCATCTATAGTAGCAATTCATTTCAATGAACAGTACCTCATCAAGAAACTACTCTTTAGTCCAGTCAGATGGTGGTTTCTCTCGTAAAAAAAATGCGGAAGATAGTTTCTCAGAGGTTCTACATGTTTTCCGAATTTCTTGTTTTCTGCGTTGTTGGAGGTCGGATTCAAACGAAAAATGCGAAAAACCTCAATGTTCCCATTTTTTTAATGTTTTTCGCTGAAACTCGACAAGAATGCTTTTTTAGAAGATGACCAGCATATGCAGAATTAAAGTAGACGAAATTTTCTAGAAAATGCATTAGTCAGGTTTGATTTTCTGATGAGCGGTGTCTTCGCTAGAGCGAGTTCAAAAGCATCCATTTTTTGACCCTTTTGCGGAAACAAAAGCACACCCACTCTTACTCCACACATCTAGAAAAGTATGCAGATTACCAACAAAAACTTCTACACCATGTGCAACTACATTAAATTTCCTAGAGCAGAAGTCTGTAATGTACAATTTTCTCTTCAAGGGGGAGGGAGCAAAGCGGAAATTACGATAAATGTATTCTGGACTCTACAGGCCACAGATCCCTCCCACCTGTCTCTCTCTACAGAGCTATACTCTCCGTGTATCAAGCTTAAAAGAGGTTGTTTCAAATGAACTGTTGGAAAATTACATTTGATCAAAACGATAAGAAATCTTAGTTACATCATATTAGGTGCTTGAGGTTGAATAGAAATATGAATATGTCATGAAGTGAATGAATGTCGAGCCCGAGACTGGTTCATTACTTCGAGCACGTTCAACATCTGGAAAAGGAGGATACGATTTAATGATAGAATATGGATACGAAAGACAGATAAACTGTAAATTAGTCAACAGAAGTATGAAGAAATAGCTGTACTGATGTCATGTGCGCAGTTTTTTATTCATCACCGTTTGGCTGTTCGTTACCATGGCAGTGTTTCTTGGTCTCTAGGAGGCCCAGTTGGAGGCGCTTTAGTCATTGGAAGGTCCAGGCTGAACATTCATTTGTTGCTGTTCTTCAATTGAAATAACTGTTAATTGAAAGATTAATATTATCAAAGGGAAAAACTGATTAATAAAGATGCACAACGACCAGAAATGTTACAACAGTTAATAGGTTCTGTCGCCTCATCTGTCTCAGATGAAGGTGTTGCAAGCGACTTGTCTACGTCTTCTGCATCAAAATTGTCGTCGATGTTAGAGCACTACATTTCACATTGCTGACAATGCTTCGTGCAGAACAGTCATGCTCACCTGCACACACACCGACCTTGGCAATCTGTCTTGCAAAACCAAGACAGAACCTCAAGAAGCCTCTCGCGAGCCAGGGGTTTAAGTGTGGTAGTTGTAGCCAAACAATGTTTTGTTAGCCACTACCCGCCTGCTCTGGACGCTAGCAGTACAGTATACGGGACTGATGGGGGATTTCTGATGCGGAGATTAGTATGGTCGACTGGACACACCATCAAATAAATATATGTATCATACATCCAGTATGTACGAAGTTATTATAGTAAAAGTTCGATAATTGTGATCGATGGGTAGTCAGACAGGCAGAAGACTACCAGATCCATGTAACGCTTGAATTTGTCGACAAAACAGCAGTCTGTAGAGTAAAATTTAGCAGTTCGATGACATCAACACAGACATAGAGTAATCACCATGCTGAGGGCAAAATGCAATGAAAGTAGCATCGCCTCCAAGCAGACAGCTAATAATGTAGATACCATGACAGTACGGACGGCAGAATCCCTGGCTTCGGCTCTAAAGGATGTCGCAATTTTGGGGGAGGATGCCGACCCTCTGGTCATAATGGTGGGCTTGCAGACTTCCCCCCATGTCTGTTTCCTCAGCCTGGGGAGATTTACAGGGCCTCGGCTCCCCTGTAATCCAGGAAGTGCAGTGGAGAAGAGTGTTGGCAACTATATGCTCTTCCTTCATGCAATGAGTTCTTGCGAATCTACGTCCGCATTTTTCAACCTAAGCTTGATTAATTTTTTCGATACACTCTCAAAAAATCCAGATCTCCAATCATATATTACTAAATTAACTGATCCTTCAGCCCATCAAAGCGAAATGACAGGTGTTGATGAGGAATTTCTGACTGCCCTTCACGGTGTTAACTACCCAACCACAACACTCAACAATCTGAGATATAATCAATATGTGAAATCGGCATGCACGGCTTCCATACCTCCCACTGAAGTTGCATCTCAACAACACACCTTCAGTTTTTTCCATCGAGTGCCGGGTGCTCGGAGCCAGAACGGGGGGGGGGGGGGGGGGGGGGGGCGTAAAGTGACCCCGACAGGATTCTTCACCTTATACCTTGCGCAGATGCAGACAGATTGCCAAGGTCGGTGTGGGTAGGCGAGCAAGACTGTTTCTGGACGAAGCAGTGCCAGCAATGTGAAAGCTCATGCTCCAACATCGATGATAGTTTTGATGTAGAAGACTGAGGGGAGCCCCTTGGAGCACCTCTGTCTGAAGCACCTGAGGCGACAGATGCTATTAATCCATGTACTATTTTGCAACATTCCACGTCTTCACTAATCAATTTTTATCTGTCATAACATTAATAAACATACTTCACTTTTTTATCAATTGAAGAACAGAAACAACTCAGTGTTAAGCCTGGACCATCCATTAACCAAAACCCCTCTAAGTGCACCTTCTAGTGCCCAAAAAACATTGCCTACGTCATCGTCTACATTCACACTGTCTTAAAACTTTTTCTCTCCAGTTCGTACAGCGTTCATCAGTAGAACAATGACCTACATATTTACTTTAGACCACACTGACTCATCATTCACACTACTAAAAGCATATACAAAACTGTACAAACATAAATAAACGAAAAAGCCTTCAAGAAACAAACAGAACAATTCACAAAAACATTCTCTTCACCTGTTTCTTGAATGTATGTGAATTACTGGACTCTGGTGGTCAAAATTGTTAAGTACATTATACTTCTTTTTCATGTTAACGGAATCTTCCGTCGGTTCTTGGTAGAACAACATTATAATAAATGAAAAGCACCAGTTTGCTTTTGTTCTACGATATTACTTTTATTGTTAACCGGTTTTCGGCTTACAAGGCCATCTTCAGACATTTACTGAGTAATATCACCAAAGAAGTTAAAATGTTTGCAAACAACATTGGAAGAGAAGTAACAAGTCTAGGCTGAAGTAGAAACGTACAGTAAGTAACATCTTTGCAATGAAAAAAACAACCCTGTGTGTTTTTAATAGCAAAGACAAGATCCAGTTATTAGCCAACAGTGGGGTATACAAAATCACCTGTTATGATTGTGACAAATTTTACATTGGTCAGTCAGGCAGAAACACATCAACTAGGCTGGCTGAACATGAACGCAGCTGGAGGTTGCAGAATTCAGACTCTGCATTTGCTGAGCATGTACTGAGTGAGGGTCACAACTACCAGCCAGTGTCCCATGTACTTCACTTAGCAAACAAAGGCCATAAACTCAACCTGCTGGAAGCCCTGGAAATTAACAAACATCTTGCTCACAGTCCAGTTCTCATCCTAAATGACCAGACACGTCTCAACACTTCCCCTCTCCTAAACTTCATATAATCATCTCTGTTGTTCATTACTTCCCACACTCTCTCTTCCTACATATTCCCATTTTCCTGTATTCATTAAGTTGTTTTGTTTTGTTGAAGTTGTCTTTGTATTCCATATAGACTGTAGTTTCAACAGTTAAGGCTTTCATTTAACTGGTACTTGTATTACTGTCCATGTTTAACACACCTTGTAGTTGTCTCATCAAATACTGTTCATATCTTACTTTGCTCATTTATTTAATGAAAACTATTACACACCCACTCCTTTGATTATAATGTTAATGTTAAAATGCAGTACCACCACACTCTCAAACTGTAGGTTCCCTCAAACACCTCCATTTTCCTGCATTTATTTATTTGTGTTTATCTTATTGATATTGCATAAGTTCCTTATGGGTTCTGTAGTTACATTGATAATTGTGTCTTCTTTTAATTGGTTTGTGTACCACTCTCCATGTTTCATACCTCCTGATATAGCCTTGTACTAATTTTATTTTATTTTATTACTTTTGTTTATTGATAGAAACTCTTATGTAGGCATGCTATTCCTATTTTGTGCTAAAGGTTTTCCTGTCTACTCCATTGTTATTTATGTACTGTTCAATTTTTACTTTTTCATCGCAAAGATGTTACTTACTGTATGTTTCTACTTTAGTCTGGACGTGCTACTTCTCTTCCAACGTTGTTTGCAAACATTTTAACTTCTTTGGCGATATTACACAGTAAATGTCTGAAGTTGGCCTTGTAAGCCGAAAACCGGTTAACAATAAAGTAATATTGTAGAACAAAAGCAAACTGGTGCTTTTCATTTATTAATACTTCTTTCTGTTTAGTTGTGTCCGCCACTGTCCTCTAGCAGATGAAAATTGGAACTACGTACTCGACTGAATCCTCTTCAGATTATCTGTCACTGTGCATGCATGAGTCACTCTCCCGATACACAGGCTCAAGACAGGAGCGATATAAGGCGTCACGCCTCAGTGAGACAATGTATAACAGGACTCATCAGAGTCGGAATGGGATAATATATGGACAGAACGGCATACTGGGTTGTGTGGCAGCCAGTCCATGGTGAGCGTAGTCTTTACTTCGTTGCATACTTACAATTACCGTTATAATACAACAATGCTCCATTGTACAAATCTGATTTTTGTCGTCCTGAGACGGTGATGGAAACTGTAAGTGTTACTGTGAATATAAAACCGGCGAACTGCACAGATTTTGACTTGGTCTTTTGAAGTCACAGTTCCCACGTTTACAAGTACAGCAATGCAACTGTTGCATCGTATTCAGCAATTTTCAGGAAGAGTATGAGCAAATATCCCACACACTAGAATTTAAATTTTTTACTTCCGGTTTAACACACACTTCTTTACCATTGCCTTTCGTCACTGACTTTTCAGTACTAGAGACGGTCTCCCTGAAATCCGTTACGTCCTCCTTTATCATAATTCAGTCAAATACTGTTCCACCATCTACTGCACGTTTGTTTATAATGTTTTTACAGTCTCTGAGAATATAAAATTCCTGTAATTATTTCTGTATTGGGAAAAGTTTTCTCACACATCTTTTCTCTGTTTCTAGTTTTGAATTACGATTTAGTTCTGATGACTTGTTTATAGTTTATAATGAGAAACCAAATCAGCTCACCAGTGTTTTTTGCAATTCAATAAATTATTTGTAAATTATGGTCTAATGATGGTCGAAACAATCTTCCCTCTCTCTCGATCGTCTGGAAATTTGCTTTTCCTAATGTAGCTTTTTTTTTAAAAAAAGTTATTCTTAATATTTTCTAACCTATCGCAGAAGTACAATATCGATGCACCTGTTTCTCTTCGGTTCCCTAGCACTATTTACCACAACTGTGTCCTTTATCGTCTCATATTTTCTTGTTCTATTGAATCAAATTTTCTTCACCCTGTCTCAGGTCCTAAGTATTTTGAATATTTTTCATCATCACTTTGTGAGATCGGCATGTAAAGCAGTAAAGTTATGCTTATGTTATTTTTAAATTATCAGAATGTGATCAGAGTACTTGAGACTATTCGTGCTCACGAGATAGTTCCTTTCGACTCAATAATTTTTAATGAATATGTTCTCATAATTCATTGAAATAGAAACTATAAGAGATGTATCGTGCTTATCGCTGCATGACATGATGTAGATTTGTGCTGTTGTTGATATTTAATCCACTGAATAGCTTTATGCTCAGCCTCTCCGTAATATTGTGCGCTGTGTTTACATTCAGGTCAAATATTATCAACGGAGCTGTTAGAATTTAATCTAATCGAAAGTACTAAGTGAAAATGTGTATTTTTGGCATTTATGACCACACTAATTTCTCCAGTTGCAGGCATGAGAGCAAATCAGAAGTTAACTGTGTATGTGATATACGAGATATATGTATGGGATGAGTGGGACAGATTCAAAATCACCAGACTGGTACTTAGGAAATGAGCAAAATGCTAGTCTAATCCCATATTCTGTAAAAGAAATATTTCTGAGTGAGTTGTGTTATGCAGAGAGTTACAAATTTGTGTAATAATATGCACAGCCTATTGATTCTGATAATATCGTTTCCCTTAGAAGTTCCACAGCACACACTTACTGTATCTCTGTGTGGTTTACAAACGGTAAAGGATCATTATCAATATATGCAGTGATCTTAGACTACGTTCACTCGTACTTATTAATAACTTCGTTTTAAAGTTTTTGCTGAAATATTTGTTCGAATATTTGAGTTTCAATATTGGTCATTTGCGCTCAGTTCACCATGTTGTGATTTACAAAATATGTATGCATGAGTTTGTTAGTTGTTGCTATGATAGAATGTGCATCAGAAATTACAGCCAGACGTTTTGACAGTTTAAAGAGTGTTGATTTTAGCCCCATACGATCAAAAAAATATCTAGAGATTGAACTGTTGTGACTGGCAAGGATAAATCGCTCTTACAATGTGTAAAGTTCAAATTATGATTTATAATAAACGTTGAAGTTAAATTTGTCTAATAAAACCACCAGCACCTTCCACCCTCCCACTCCCACACTTCATGCCTCCTCAGGATATGAATCTGGATATAAATTTGTACCTCCAAGAGTTTCCAATGAAATGTTGTAATTCTTCTTTCTCAACTGCCTCTCCTCCAAGAACATTCGCACTCACTTAAGACAAATGCCAGGACGGTTCTTTTGTAAGTGCATAGCTGATTTCTTACCACGTCCTTTCTAAATCTAAGCTGCTGACCCGTCGCTAAGGATCCTGTCGTTCATAGAACGCTATACCCTAATCTTCCTGTCATATGTTGAGTGCCTAACGTAAATTAATTATTGTACTACACACCAGTATGCAAGTATTTCTTCACAACAGATATGACTTGTGCTCCCTTGTTTTGCAGAACTTGATAATGGGATAATGTCGTTTCCAAACATGTGGTAAACAACTCTCACATTTTCGAAAACTACTATGTAATATCCTCAGTACAAATTGGTTGGAGAGTTGTCCGATGGTTTCAAAACAAATCACTTAATGTAAAATATACAACAGAATTGATAGCAATTCGCAACAATGTCCAGAAAGTACTATCAAATGCAGAAGAACAGGACTGCAGCAGATTACGGATGTACGTTTTACTGACAAAGTCAAAATCGTAAACCAGTGACAGGTAATGAATAGTCGGAGGCAGAAATGGTAAGCAGATAGAGGTGGATTCATTTCGCTAGGCTCCAAAATGCCATAATATATATAGAGTGCATCTCATCTTTGACAATCTATAGCAAATAATGTTTTATAGATGATAATGTTATATAGATGTGAATGCATGATAAAAATTGTATAACTCATTGTGGTGGTATTATTGACAGCAGTATTGGTTTATTTCAAATATTTTTAACTCCATATTTTTCCGTTCCGTACAAGCCGGATACGAAGATGAATTGTCTTCCTGTTTGGTGATTTGCTCGAAACATCACCAGTGTGAGGATTCTCAGATGCATATGGTGTGTAGTAGACAGGGATGCAGTCTCCCATCAAAGTTTGCGTCTCCTTCGATCTATCTGCGACTGGATACCGCATATTTGTTTAAACCTGCTCACGAAAATAATATTATATTATTAACTGTGCATGACCACGTGAATAACGGTCATACAGATTATATTTTGCATAGGAAGTAGCTACTAGAGAGGCATGAAAGGTTCAATTGTGGTGTCACCGCCAGACACCACACTTGCTAGGTGGTAGCCTTTAAATCGGCCACGGTCCGTTAGTATACGTCGGACCCGCGTGTCGCCACTGTCAGTGATTGCAGACCAAGCGCCACCACACGGCAGGTCTAGAGAGACGTCCTAGCACTCGCTCCCAGTTGTACAGCAGACTTTGCCAGAGATGGATCAATGACAAATACGCTCTCATTTGCCGAGACGATTGTTAGCATAGCCTTCAGCTACGTCATTTGCTACGACCTAGCAAGGCGCCATTACCAGTTTATATTGAGACTGTAATTATGTATCATCAAGAGCGATGTTCTCCAATTCTGGATTAAAGTTAAGTATTCCACAATCTTCATACTTTATTTATTAGACTCAATTCCTTTAATTGTTCAGACCTCACGCCAGTCTGCGTGAGCTTAAACGCGTGCATTTCGGCCTCCTCTAGCAACACGGTGTTGGCTCTCCTGCCAACACAGCATATGGCGCCGAGGATTTTTCGTTCCTAACTATATTACCGTAATTACTTGTGTCATGGCTTCGCCACAATCTCCAGATGTACTGTCCGAATTTTATCGCTTGCAGAATCAGCAGATGCAGGCCTTATTGGATGCCCTTGGACAGCTCGTCCACGGTCAACGTCCGATGCAAAACGATGCGGCAGCCGCCGCTCCACCGCTACCGCAGCCACAACACGCTGTTGCACCACCTTTTCGTCCTTTTGATGCGGCACTGGAAAGCTGGACGGAGTGGTCACGCCAATTTGGATTCCATCTCGCCGCCTACAGAATTCAAGGTATTGAGCGGCAGCCTTTTTTGCTTTCTTGTGTAGGAGTGTCCACGTACCGAGTGATAGTGAAATTATTTCCCCGACGCGACTTAGCAACTCTGTCCTATGACGAAATTTTGTCTGCATTGGATGCATATTTCAAAGAATCAGTCAATGTAGTTGCAAAAAGGTATACTTTCTTTCGTACAAAACGTACGGCAGGTCAGACTAATAGGGAGTGGGTTGCAACTTTGCAAGGCCTTACTAGGGATTGTGCTTTTGAGTGTGAATGTGGACTCCCTTATTCAGATACTATGGTGCGTGATGCAATTGCACAGAACGTTTCTGATGTTCGTATAAGGGAACAGATTTTGAAACTAGTCAATCCCTCCCTTCAACAAGTGCTGGACATATTGGATAGGCAGGACACACTTGACTTTGCTCAGGAATCATTTGAAACTTCGCCAGCCGTGTGTCACGTTAACCGGCCCGCCGGGCGCGCTGCACAGAACTGCAAACAGCCCTCGCGCCTGTCCGCGCAGCTGCCGCCAAGCTCTCAGCCAAGTGTGCCGCGCAAGCAAGCAAATGCAGTGCTCAAATCATGCCCGCGGTGTGCTACTAGACATTCGCGTGAGAATTGCCCGTCCCATCAAGCTATTTGCTTTTTCTGTAATAAAAAAGGACATGTTCAGAGTGTTTGCCAGAAAAAGCTCAGATCGGACACTCACAACCATTCCAGGCCCTTTGCTTCCTGCTGGAATCGGAATCGCACCAAGAATACTCAGGCTCGTGAACCTTCGCCCATGGAAATTCGTGTAGTTAATTCTACTCCGCCCAGTGCCACTCTCCCTAACAGTGACTGTGTTTGTCCCACAAATAGTGTGCGTCGACATCGACGGAAATCACGTCAAGTCGCAAGTGATTCTGTACCAGTGTCAGTTCATGTTGCACGAGACAGTCGCTCTTGTCATCAGAAGGACAATAAACTTTTTGTAGACTTGAACATTAATGGAAAAGTGATACCGTTCCAGCTCGATACCGGTGCTGCAGTTTCACTGATCAGTCACGACACGTACAAACAACTGGGCACACCTCCGTTGCGTGCCGCAAATGTTCAGTTAAATAGTTATTCAGGACAAGCTATCCCTGTGTTAGGACAGTGCAGCCTTCTTGCAACATACAAGGGACAAACAAAACTTGTGTCATTGTACGTCCTTCATTCTTCTTCTGCTGTGAACTTGTTTGGTTTAGATTTATTTCAGTTGTTTAACTTGTATATAGTCAATCAGGTCCTATCAGTGAATCAGACTGTGCCTTCCGACAGTGTTTCTCGTCTATGTGAAGTATTTGCAGACATTTTTGCACCGGGCCTAGGTTGCGCTAAGAACTATAAAGCACATTTGGAACTGAAAGTAAACGCTCAACCGAAATTTTTCAGAGCGCGCAATGTTCCCCACGCATTGCGTGATGAGGTCGCAAGAACATTACACGATTTGGAATCACAAGGTGTGATTGCACGTGTGCAGGCTTCTCTCTGGGCATCAGCCTTAGTCATTTTGCCAAAACCTTCCGTAAAATTGAGACTTTGTGTGGACTTCAAGGCAACAGTGAATCCACAACTAGTGATTGCAACTTTTCCTTTACGCCGCCCGGAAGATCTTTTTGACAAACTGTGCCCGGGTAAATATTTTTCGAAGGTTGACCTAGCAGATGCGTACTTGCAAATACCGGTGGACGAAGAATCCCAGCGCGTTTTGGTGGTTAACACGCATCTTGGTTTGTATCGATTCAAAAGACTGCCATTCGGGTGTGCTTCCGCCCCTGCATTGTTTCAGCAATATCTGCAAATTGTTTGTGCCTCGGTCCCTACTGCAGCAAATTATCTGGACGATATTGTGATCTCCGGAAAGACAGAAGCAGAACATTTAGCCAATCTCAGAACATTATTTCAGGTCTTGCGACAAAATGGTCTTCGCTTGCGGAAGGACAAATGTGTGTTTTTTGCTCGTGACTTACCCTACCTGGGACATGTAATCAATGCCCAAGGCATACACCCCAGTCCAGAACACCTCCGTGCCATACAAGACTTGCCTTCGCCGCAGAATTTGAAGCAGCTACAGAGTGTGCTGGGAAAAATTAATTATTACCATAAATATGTGCGCCACGCCTCTTCCATTTCAGCTCCGCTTCATCGCTTACGCCGTAAAGGTGTTCCGTTCGTCTGGACGACGGAATGCGGACGCGCCTTTCGACAGTTGAAATCGGCGTTGCTTTCAAGTACTTGCCTTACGCCATTCGCTCCCCAGAAACCCCTTTTGTTGATGGTAGATGCATCGGATTTCGGGATCGGTGCTGTGCTTGCGCACAAAGATGGATCGCATGATCGCCCTATTGCCTTTGCGTCCAAATTGCTTTCGTCTGCGCAACGACATTATTCCCAGATAGAGAAAGAAGCTTTGGCTCTCGTATTTGGTGTTACAAAGTTTCGTGATTTCTTGTATGGTCGTCACTTTACCATCATCACAGACCACAAACCTTTGACATCGCTTTTTCATCCGAACAAGCCTGTACCTCCACGTACAGCGCAGAAATTTATTCGCTGGTCAATTTTCCTCTCGCAGTACCGCTACGATATCTTGTATCGGTCCACTGCTAAGCACGAAAACGCTGATGCGTTGTCCTGTTTGCCTGTTGCTGAGGATAGAGCATTCGATTCCTCCGAACTTGTTTGCCTGTTCATTGATTCGGAAACCGATGACGTGGTCGAATCGTTTCCGATTGATTTTCGTCGTGTAGCTCCAGCCACAGCTGCTGACCCTGTCCTTGCTACCGTTTTGCGTTTTGTTGCTACACAATGGCCCTTGTCAAAGTCACGGATCGAGGATCCGTTGGTTCGCCGATTTTTTGCTCACAAGGAGAGACTTGCTGTTGCGTTTTGATAATGATCAGTCCAGGGTCGTGATCCCACGTTCGTTACAGTCCTCTGTCTTACGGCTTCTCCACCAAGGACATTGGGGTATAGTGCGAACGAAACAATTTGCTCGTCAGCACTGTACTTGGTTCGGAATCGGTGCTGCGATTACGAATATGTGCTCTTCTTGCATGGTGTGTGCCGAACAACAATCCGCACCACCGCGGAAATTCTTTGCATGGCCGAAAGCCACTTCCCCTTGGCAACGCTTACACATCGATTTTGCTGGTCCATTCTGGAATGCTCGATGGTTGGTTGTGGTAGATTCATTCAGTAATTTTCCTTTTGTTGTCCGGATATCTTCCACAACGTCATCTGCCACCATCCAAGCGTTATCCGCTATCTTTTGCATTGAAGGTCTTCCACAGACTATTGTTTCCGACGATGGCACACAATTCATGTCCGCAGAATTTCAGTCATTCTGCAAGGCCAATGGTATTCAACATCTGACGTCCGCGCCGTTTTCGCCTCAGTCAAACGGTGCCGCTGAACGATTGGTTTGGACTTTCAAGTCACAGATGTTGAAGTTGAAAGAGTCGCATTCTCGGGTGGACGCGTTATTGCTCTTGTTGTCCTCGTATCGCTCTCAGCCCCGAGATGGTCGCTCACCGGCTGAGTTGCTCCACGGTCGTCCTCTTCGAACCTTGATGTCTTTGCTACATCCGCCGCGTCAGGTTCCTGTGCAGCGGCAGCCACCTGCTTTTGCTCCAGGCGACGTTGTATACTATCGCAACTATCGAGGTTCACGGCGTTGGCTCGCAGGGCGCATTCTTCGCTGCCTCGGCCGCGCTATGTATCTGGTTTTGGGGGCTTCTGGTGAGGTGCGTCGGCATCTCAATCAGCTGCGCCTCTGTCGTCGCACGGGTTCTGCCGCTCCCCGTCTGCTTTCAGCGACGGTGCCGTCATGTCAGCGCCCTGGGGACCCATCTATTGGCTCGCTTCATCCCTAGGTGCTACCGACGCTGCCTTCCCTTTTGCCCCATGGCGACGCGCCGCCGCCGCCGCCGCCGCCGCCGCCGCCGCCTGTTCTCCCGCCGGCGACGCCCGAAGTGGACCCTTCGCTGCAGCCGCCAAGCGCCTCCCTGGGTCACGCGCCGCCGATCGCTTCCCGTGACCAGCTGTCCTCCGACATGGAACTCTTGCCCGCTCCAGACCACATGGTGTCTTCGCCCGTCGGGTGCCCAGCCCCGATGGAGGTCGACTCTTCGGCCCATCCTGTCTCTCTGCGGGCGCATACACCGCATGTTGGCGTGCACCCTGGACTAGGTTTTCAGGCGTTTCCTAGCTCCCCTCGGACCGAATGGCAGGGTGCGGGTGGCACAGCCTCGCCTGTTGTTAGGCTCCCCACCTCGTCGCATACGTCAACATGGGGTCCTCCCCATGGCGGGCGGAAGCCTTATAACACAACCGTTCGCCGATTTGCGGGGGAGGAATGTGGTGTCACCGCCAGACACCACACTTGCTAGGTGGTAGCCTTTAAATCGGCCGCGGTCCGTTAGTATACGTCGGACCCGCGTGTCGCCACTGTCAGTGATTGGAGACCGAGCGCCACCACACGGCAGGTCTAGAGAGACGTCCTAGCACTCGCCCCCAGTTGTACAGCAGACTTTGCCAGAGATGGATCAATAACAAATACGCTCTCATTTGCCGAGACGATCGTTAGCATATCCTTCAGCTACGTCATTTGCTACGACCTAGCAAGGCGCCATTACCAGTTTATATTGAGATTGTAATTATGTATCATCAAGAGCGATGTTCTCCAATTATGGATTAAAGTTAAGTATTCCACGATCTTCGTACTTTATTTATTAGACTCAACTCCTTTAATTGTTGCAGACCTCACGCCAGTCTGCGTGAGCTTAAACACGTGCATTTCGGCCTCCTCTAGCAACACGGTGTTGGCTCTTCTGCCAACACAGCATCAATATATAGGAGTTACAGGAAATCTCGATATCTACAAACGAGTGAATAAAAACTAAGGTAGCATAACTACTGCAGTTAAGAATACCTTTACGCCAAACGTCATCATGTAGGGGGAATTAACAAACAGTGCTCCCTAGCGACCTTGATGCTAACTGAATGTTAAACTCTATCTTTGTTTGGTTCAGAATGTATCACCGGAGTGCTGCGCTCCAGTTCAGCAGGTCATCAAAGTTCCAGGACAGCAATAACAACATACAAGTAACGAATCTCCAGACGGATGCTAACTATGGAGTAGAGAAATTCTTGTTCCATGCAAGTATGTCCCTTTAGACCACACAACAAAGAATAGAGACTACAGTTTCCTATGAAGATTATAAAGGCTGCCGTATGCAATATATAACTGACAATGAGCTTTTACGAGAGGCTGCCAACCAGTATAAAAGTAGACAGGGAATACGGAATTGTCGATAGGGATGCGGCAACAGCAGACTGGGTCGGTCATAAGAACTCAGTTACTTCGAAAGTGGACTAGCCATTGGACGTCACCTGAGTTTCAAATCCATCAGGCACACTTCAGTTCTTCCAAAGCTGCCCAAGTGATGCGAAAGGACAAACATGGTTAAAAAAGACCAGGAAGACTACATGTACTCATGGACAAAGACCGTCGAGCATTATGGAATGTGGATCTAAAAAAATCGCATGAAAACAGCGGAATGAATCACTCATGAGTTAATAAGTGTTACAGCAGTCCACTTTGCGGAATGTCTTTGCGTAGGGAGTTGAACAACATGGGACCCAGTGGTCGAGTAGCTCCTTGAAAGCCAAATATTTATGTGGTCAGTGCTAAGCGACGATTTCGGCGATGTAAAGAACGAATCTATTGGACAGTGGATGACTGGAAACGAGTGGTTTGGAATAATGAAACACGCTATGACAGTCCTATCAAAGGATTTGGATTCACCAAATAACTGCCATCAAGTGTACTGCCAACACTGAAGTACAGAGTAAGTGGTCTTACATTATTGGGATGTTTCCGATGTGTAGGGTGTTATCCCCTTATCGCGATTAAGGAAACGCAAAATGCAGAATTATATGAATATGTTTTACTGCATAGTGTGAAGGAACAGTTCGGAGACGATGACTGTATCAGCATGGCAGTGAACCCTGTCATGAAGCAGCATCTGGGAGACAGTAGCTTGTTGACAGTAAGTATCCTTAGACGTACTGGCCGGTCCAGAGTCCCGACCTGAAACCAATAGAACTTCTTTAGGATGAGTTACAACGTCGATTGCAATCCAGACTCCATCGTCCATCATTAGTACCTTATCTGGTCTCTGCTCTCGAGGAAAAATGAGCTGACATTCCTCCACAGATATTCAAACACCTCGGTGAATGACTCCTCAGCAGAGTTCAAGCCTTCATAATGGCAAAAGGTGTACAAATTCCATATTAATGTCCACTAGTAAGTGTTGGGCTACTTTTGGTAAGATAGTCTATAATGGAGACAGGACAACCACCTGGACGCTCGAACTCTCGCGAAAGATGAAATAATACAGAGAAGAGCTCTTTTGAGTAACGCACAGTTTGGACACCTCAAGGAGGTTCATTGCATGAGGCGTCGTGAACTCAGTTGTGGGTGTGCCATCATCCCTCCCGGACAGGATCGTGGACATCCTTTTCTCATCCTATAGATACCAGCTGAAGCCGTGTACGTTCATCCTCTCCTGAAATATCTCACAGTGAATTCACAGCAAATCTTTGGAGATGACAGTACTTGCAATTTCCTGATGCAATCTAATCTATTTTCTGTTGTCAATATGCTGTATACACGTTTTCCATTGTCAATCGACATTGTGACAAAAGAAAACACTGCCCAAAAGTGTTATAATAGACCAAATACTTTTTTATAACTACAAATGGACGATTATCAACGACTGTCGCAGTCGTTTGATTGCCATCCAACACGTATTTTTCTTGCTTTTTTGTACTTTGATTAAAGAATATATAACAGCGAATCTGAAATTTTTGGTCAGAATATTCGGTACCTAAGTGATTTACTTGCAGACGTATTTCACCGTCAAACTAACTGAATATTCAAATATTATTTTCGTTGACTATATAGTCACAAAAATGTACATACGACTAAAAGTTGCCCATAAGAATATTTAGCAAATCACAATCATAATGCTTCCTTTTTTGGAGATAGTAACATGTAAAGCTGAAAGATTGAAGGGTGTCTTCGTGAGTGCGTGCAGAGATGAATTAATTTGTGAGAACCATTCGCGAGAAACGACATGAATCATCTCTTGCATTCATGATAACCAATATCGAAAAACACACAGTAGTTTACAAAAGCACACTATTCTGTAGAAATTTGTGAAAATATAAAGATGTCTTGGCCTACATATTCCAAGGGTAATGAAATGTCGTGTGGCTAGGGCCTCCCGTCGGGTAGACCGTTCGCCTGGTGCAGGTCTTTCTAGTTGACGCCACTTCGGCGACCTGCGCGTCGATGGGGATGAAATGATGATGATTAGGACAACACAACACCCAGTCCTTGAGCGGAGAAAATCTCCGACCCAGCCGGGAATCGAACCCGAGCCCTTTGGATTGACAGTCTGTCACGCTGACCACTCAGCTACCGGAGGCGGACATTCCAAGGGTAAAAGCAGTATAATTAGACAATTAGCACGTGTAGAGTGAGGTTAGAATATCAACATACAGTTGTGAGAAAGGATAGAAATATGAATCGGTAGGCATGCTCAGTTCATGAACAACGCAGCAGATTCGCTGTCACTGGGCGACTCTTTACCTTCCCGGAAGCGCTGGTCGTCTTTGCTACAACAAGAGGTATGTCAACCAGTCATTTTTGCAGAGTACTGATGTAGATGTAGGCGAGGAATTTGGATTTTCACGAAAGCTCGCGTCTGCAAAAGGAAAAGAAAAAGAGTGAATAATTTTTTTTCAGTTACCTGAAAATGGACGCCAGCTAGTCATATTTGTTTATATTTGAAGGCAGAGAGTTCACACATAGCAAATCAATTGTAATTTACGTTTCTACCGTCTCTCTTTCGTGTTTACCTATTAGTTGCATGCTATTTGTTATAGAATGTTGTGCATACACTTTCTTTACTAAATGAGAACAATTTTTTCTTGAGTTTACATGGAATGCCGCCTAGAAGTGTATAATATAATATGTGTCACCTCGTGTCAAATTTGATAAGTGCTTTACATATACCCAGGAGCATACAATTAAAATTTGTTGCATTCATTGCGTTTCCAATATTATAATAATACTCAGGTAACACCAATAAAATAAAAAAAAAGCACTGAGTACTGCAAGATAATGAGGTATCATAGAAACCCTTTACAGATTTGACTACTGTGTTAGATGCCCAAAACAATCTAGGATCAAAACAAAAATTTAGGGATAAAAAAGTGAAACATGAAAAATAATTTCACACAATTACGATCTTCTACAGACTAAGTGCTCGTCGTTCTTAAAATGTGTTCTTTAGAGCTCTTGTTTACTAGACTTTTTTTCTTGTTTTGATCCACACTAACACCTCCACAAAATACAGAAACCAAAGAGACTGCAGGAGAAGAGATGTGTTTCGCAAAATCGAAGATGAATAAGTTCTCGCAGCTCTTAAGGTATGTTTTTTAGAGCTCATGTTTACTAGAGCTTTCTTTCTTTTTTTGGTCTATACTATCATGTCTGAAAGTTTCCTACACTACAATCTCAGCAACTAGAGTACCGGTAGGTGTATTCCACTGTCAGCCGTATCACAACGATTTTCCCTTATAACTATCGATTCTGTCGTTTCCAAAGCAGGGTTCTTTACCTCAGACTGAAACATTTTGCTTTCTCCACCATCCCTGAAAGATTGTAACATTATTACGGATTCACCCAGTATAGATAACATGAGAGAATTTCGACTTTACACAGACGCCTACCATCACAGGCATTTCCCATGCGCCATTTGCGAGTGGGAGGTTGACGAGATATTAGTACACGATCTGTTCACGACCAGAGACAGTAATTTCGACTGATCAGTGTCAGTGTAGTTGTTCGTGTTAGTCTAAGTGTAAAATGGAAAACTGCGCTTGGAACGCGAGTCTAATTCACAAAACCCACAAAGGTGTTTTCGTGCTCAGCCGGCCGGAGTGACCGTGCGGTTCTAGGCGCTAAGGTCTAGAGCGAGCGACCGCTACGGTCGCAGGTTTTAATCCTGCCTCGGGCATGGGTGTGTGTGGTGTCCTTAGGTTAGTTAGGTTCAATTAGTTCTAAGTTCTAGGCGACTGATGACCTCAGAAGTTAAGTCGCATAGTGCTCAGAGCCATTTGAACCATTTGTTTGCGTGCTCATTTTATTTATGTGCTGTAGTTCAAACTCACAGCACACAACTCTGTTAAACAGTTGCGGGAAACGGTAAGACTTCAGGAACTGATTTATAGTGTGATCCTGCGGAGGACAAAGATAGGTTGCCATCTGAAAGTCCATGGAAGGCTTGCATGGAACGGTTGGGGAGCACGAAGGTTTGAGACGTATCCGTGGGTCTTATTAAAATGTTGGCCAGTGGCTGAAAAGATGACAATATGATATACGCTATTGGCCATTAAAATAGCTACACCACGAAGATTCGTGCTACAGACGCGAAATTTAACCGACAGGAACAAGATGCTGTGATATGCAAATGATTAGCTTTTCAGAGTATTCACACAAGGTTGGCGACGGTGGTGACACCCACAACGTGCTGACATGAGGGAAGTTTCCAACCAATTTCTCATACAAAAACAGCAGTTGACCGGCGTTGCCTGGTGAAACGTTGTTGTGATGCCTCGTGTAAGGAGGAGAAATGCGTACCATCACGTTTCCGACTTTGATAAAGGTCGGATTGTAGCCTATCGCGATTGCGGTTTATCGTATCGAGACATTGCTGCTCGCGTTGGTCGAGATCCAATGACTGCTAGCAGAATATGGAATCGGTTGGTTCAGGAGGGTAATACGGAACGCCGTGCTGGATCCCAACGGCCTCGTATCAGTAGCAGTCGAGATGACAGGCATCTTATCCGCATGGCTGCAACGGATCGTGCAGCCACGTCTCGATCCCTGAGTCAACAGATGGGGACGTTTGCAAGACAACTGTCTGCACGAACAGTTCGACGCGTTTGCAACAGCATGGACTATCAGCTCGGAGACCATGGCTGCGGTTACCCTTGACGTGGTTGTTCTGGGTACTGAATTCTTATGATCTATGCACCCAAATTGCGTGAAAATGTAATTACATGTCAGTTGTAGTATAATATATTTGTCCAATGAATACCCGTTTATCATCTGCATTTCTTCTTGGTGTAAAAATTTTAATGGCCAGTAGTGTATGACTTTTTTTATCATACCAAATGAAAATCGAGACTGAAAGCATGTGATCTTCAGTGATTACTAGTCGATTGTTTAAGAAATGACCTGCATCAAGTAGGATGAATGGCCCTCTTACTGCGTCGTCGTTTCCAAATGGCATCAAACACCCTGTCTCAGCGTGTATTGTGTGCATTGGATGCTGTACAGGTAATTTGAAAGTACCAGTGGCAGATTGGTATGATGGTGATGCTAGTACAAAGCCAGTGCAGAGTACTTGCCCGTTGCTTAAGTTAATTTGAGCACCTACTTAATTGGATTGGAAGAATAAATACGTTGGTAGGGTACGTTCTGAGTTACTGGTACCCCAGGAATGGTTAATTCGGCTATGGATGGAGATGTAGGGATTAAAAGATGTATAGAGAAACAAGTCTTGACTACAGTCAAGAGGCTTTTTACGATGTAGGTGGTATTTGCTTGTAAAGATGAAATGGCTTGCACAGCATGGAGCAGCATGGAGAGCTGCATCAAACTAGTCTTCGAACCGGCGACCACAGTGACAGTAAAATGATAGACTAATTCAGCAAAAATGTTTAGCACCATAATCACTTGTACCATTGACATAAGAAATATGTATATCTCACGTCTCTAGAGGGATAAACAATTTTTTTCCCACAATATAATGCAGAGCTGTGCTTGACAATCTTGATTTACGCTATGTCTCAATTTTTTCACTCAGACTTTAAACATATCTTTTCGTTCAGCCTTTATAATCCAGACACTAAAACCAGAGGTTATCTCACGGGATGTGTAAAAACAGCACTACTGACGAACCAACATAGTTGTGAACTGTTGCTTCTTCTGCCACTGGTTGCAGGAGAACTGGTTTGGAGTTCTAATGTGCCACAGATTATCAATTGTCGTAGTGCATTCACTATAATCTAGCTTCGATATTCCTGAAGAGCTTGCACTGACACCATATCACTTCATTGCTGTTTTCCTTAATTCCACCTCTAGCTCTTCATTTATTTAATTCCAGTGCGCTTAATTAATTTCAACTCAGAGTGAAACAGCAAGTTTTAATTTTTTTTAGAAAAGTTGAAAATTAATAAACAGAAATACTTAACGAAAAAATCTTCGCTTGATGGCCACATCTTCAGCTTGTAAATTTATGTTTGCACTGGTAATTTAGAAGATAAGAATCCATAATTCAGTTTAGAAATAACCTGTAAAGAGAAAAAATGACTGTTTACTATTATTGTTATTACCAAATACGATAAAATACTATGAAATGTTAGATGCATCCATATGTTAAGATAGAACGAAGTGTGGTATTTGCAGGCGACAGCAACTGAAAAGACAGTAGCTATGTGGAAGTGAGCTTAATAGTGTCGTCTTCTTTGATAGAATATTTTGATCTGTCGTCACACTCGTAGTATCATCATAAATCTACTTGTGGTCTCAGAAACAATCAAGGATGGATGGTCACATCACGAGATAGTACGTTTGATTGCTGACAGAACTTCGGACCCATAGTCTAAGTTACTTGACAGGTTGGCAACTTGCTGTAAATGTTAAAAAGTGTAAATTTGTGCTTTTCAAATAACGAGGAAACGTAGTGTCATATGACTGTTAGGACTGACGGTTGGAATCTGCCAACTTATGCAAGTACTTTGTTGTAATACTTTGTAGAGAGATGGAATGGAATGATCACATAGGCTCAGTCACGGGTAAAACAGGTTTACGGCTAGAATTCTGGGGAAATGGAATTAGTATGCAAAAATAAATATTGCTTACAGATCATTCGTACGACTCATCATAGAATATAGCTAAAGTGTGTGGGACCCATACTAAGTAGGACTAACAGGGGATATGTAACATATACAGTGAGGGGCAGCACAAATGGTCAGAGGTTTGTTTTGAATGTGAAAGAGACTGACATAGGTGCTGAAGAAACTAAACTATCAGCCTCGTAAAGAAAGACATAAACTATCCCGGTAAAGCCTACTTACAAAGTTTCAAGCACCAGTTTCAAATTGTCGGCTACGTATCGCTTCTGCATCTTGAGAACAAGATTAGATTATATGCAGCACGCGCGGTGGCATTAAACAATCATTATTCCCGCACTCCATCCGTGAATGGAACGAGTGGAAACCACATCAACGGATACAATGGGACATAACCTCTGCCGTGCACTTCACAGTGGTTTGGATAGAACAAATGTAGGGCTAGAAGCAAATAGGGCAATTACAGCTCTGAAGTTGCGAAGTTTCATAGCAAATAATGTAGATACAGGAGGATAATAACTGTAGATACAAACTTGTTCCTGGCGAGTATGTCCCGTAAGACCAAACCACAAAGCAGAGAGATAACAATGAACGATGGATGAACTTCTGGACGGTACTGTTTGCAGGAAAGGTGTCATAACGCTATGAACAATTTAGACCGTTGGTGATATCCTCGTAAGTTGGCAGCAGGTGAGATATCGTGGACTCAGTTGTGTCTGTGTCATCATTCCTGCCATACAGTATTGTAGATATCCTTTTATTCTTATAGAGGAACTAGCTGGAGTCCTATACGTTTACAAGTCAACGTACCATCCTTCCTCTCTTGAATTATTTCAGGGTAATTTGCCAGAAACTCTTAGGAGATGACAGTTCTTGTACGTTCTTGACGCAATGTGACGCCATTCATGCTACGAACAGACTGTCTATATGAGTATCTGGACGATGGGTTGTGAGCAATAAAAGCCAGTGTCCGCGTGTGTTATAAGATATTGAATACCATTTGCTCACTACAATTGGACGATTAACTATCACAATCCTGTAATTGAAATAAGACGTATTGTTCGCTACTGTTTGTGCTTTTCTTAAAGAACAACTTCTGAAATTCTGATCGATGTAGTCGTTATTTCACTGATTTGATTCCAGACAAAATAACCGAGTTCTGAAATATTATTTGCACTGACTGCATAGTCAAAACCAAACATACACGATAATGGTTGCCTCGTAAGCACATTCAGTAAATTAGTTTCTTAATCCTTCCTAATTTTAAATATAGGAATATGTAAAGCTGAAGGACTGAAGGCTGTCGTGGTGAATGGGTGCAGAGAAGAATTAATCTCTGAGAATTGTATACGAGAAGTTACGTGAACCATATCCAACACATACGATAACCGATGTACAAAAACACAGCATAGTTTATAAAAGCACACAGCTATGTAGATACATAACATGTGTACATATTTCTCTGTGCAAATACAGACATAATGTGGTCTACATCTTCTACGAAGGCCCAAAGCAGTGTAATTAGGCGACTAACGCGTGTAGTAAAACTCGCAAGAGCAACGTTAGATGCTGTACGTACAGTGATGAGAAAGGGTTAAAGTAGGAACGGGTAGCTGTACTCACTTGAAGAGCAACGTGGCAATGGTGTCGCTTCACTGGCCAACTTTTTATGTCCTGCAAATAACTGGTCTGCTTGATGCCAAAAGAAGTAACGTCGATCAGTTACTTTGCAGAATACAGTTATAGATGTACACAGAGAATTTGGATTTTCGCGGCCAGAGCGCTCCTGCGGAAGAAAGAACATGGGTGATTAAGCGCTCTATACAATTAGCTCAGATTACTAACGATTGAAGCAGTCAGGCATATTTGCTCATCTTTAGAGGAAGAGAATTGTCTCATGACATATTTATCCATTAGTCTTATGGTTCTGTTACAAAGTAGAGTATTACACCCAGAGTCTCTGTAGAAATTATTACCGGCAAGGTTGGAACTCTAATAGTAGCAACTATTTATTTACAGCTCGTACAAAACAGATACGCGTTTCAATGTTTTACTGACCTTCAAAGTAATCACCAGCATTGTGTATAACCCGTTGCCAGCGATGTGGAAGTCATAGGATTCTCTTAGCAGTGCCAGTTGTGTTGATAGTTCGAGCGGTGCGGTCTATTGCCCGACGAATTTGTAGCTATTCCGAAGCGAATGACGTGAAGTGTTTCCTTCAGTTTAGAAATCGATTTGAACTCAAGAGGGATTAAGTCAGGGGATATCAGTGGGTGGTATAGCACTTAGCAGTCCCATCAGTCAAACAAATCAGTAACAGCTTACATTGTACATGTTTGAGCATTGTCCTGCAAAATGATGGTCAGGTCCTGCAGAAAGTGTCATCACTTCTGTCTCTGTGCCGTTCATTTTTGGAACACAACCTAAGATCAGCTTAGAAACAGAGGTGATGACACTTTCTGCAGGATCTGAGTATCATTTTGCAGGACAATGCTCAAGCACATAAAATGCAAGCTCATACTGATTTATTTGACTGATGGGGCTGCTAAGTGCTACACCACCAACTGCACTCCCCTGACGTAAGCCCTCGTGAGTTCAACTCGATTTCTATACTGAAGGAAACACTTCACGGCATTCGCTTTGGAACTGCTACTAATTGGTCGGGCAATAGACCCCGCCACTCGAACTGTCAACACAACTGGCACTGCTAAGAGTATCCTAAGACTTACACATCTCTGGCAACGGGTAATACACAATGCTGATGACTACTTTGAAGGTCAGTAAAACTTTGAAACACGTATCTATTTTGTACGAGCTGTAAATTAATAGTTGCCACTATTAAAGTTAGAACCCTCGTAGCAAAAAAAAAAAAAAAAAAATTGAAAACGCAAAAATAAAAGCAGTTACCGGAAAAAAGCTTCGCTCGATGGCCGTTTCTCTTACTTGCTAATTTAGACGTGTGCTGATGATTTAGAGTGGACGAATCTATGATTCAGTTTAGTAAAGCACTTGTGAAAAGAAAAAGAGAAGATACGTATTACTCTTGGCGTTACTCGCAAGTACTGAAGGCGCTAAAATGCTAACAAGTGTTACACTCTAGATAGAAAGACGTGTAGTATGTGCAGGTGAGAGCAATTGAGTTAGACAATCACAATGGGAGATACACCGAATTTTCGTCGTTCTCTGGGACGGAATATTTTGAACTAGCTCACTCGTAGTACCGGCATAATTCCACTTGTGGTCTAACATTCACAGAAAGATGTGCGTGACGTGAAACAGAGTGTTGGATTGCTGACAAACAATCGATGCTATACTATAATTTAAATTATTTCGGAAGTTTCGTTTTAGTTCCCAAGTTGCCACCCTTTCTCGTACGTGCTGTCTATAGAGTCACTACAGCGCTGTTTACATTCTCTCTCTGCTATAAAATTTAACTAAAGAGAATGTGAACTTCATGTATGGTCCTGTAGTGTCTCTAATCACGTCAGAAATCTGTTCTTAAACGTAAGCGGGAATGTTGTTGAGCTTTTTTTTATTTAAAAAAAAAAACCGGAGTCAGAAAACCTTATAAACTTTGTTCTGTATGCATGCAGTTTTAACGTTTTACCTGTAAAATACTTGGAGATTCTGAACTGATTGCAACAAAGACGATATAAGTGTTACATTAAAGCAGGAGAAACATATTTTCTCATTCTAGGGCGTTGTTCTCCACTGTTGTATGTAATATAGATATCACCGAATCTGGACTGGTACCCACAAACAGTATTTTACAGCAATTCTTAGGAAAAGAACCAATGTGTCGAACAGATCTAACCCATCCCGCATTAAACATATTTTATCCTTTTTAAGTGAACGCAAAAGAAAACAGGAAATGGATGAGGTTGAAAGGATGAATATAAAACTATAACTGGAAAAAGGAGAACCTATTGCAGATATGCAAGCAAGGTCCACATATTGCTTTAAACATGCTGTATGGAGAAGCCTAGCTGCAGCTAGGGATTGTAAGATATTAGCATTTACTATTAACAGCAATTGCAGACGGTTATTCGTTGGAGTACTTACCGAAAATGATACACTCGAATATATTTACCACATTAGAGGACACACGAAAAATCTGTCCATATAGCTCCATCTGGATCTGCTCAAAAAAGAATGATGATATTGTGTGTAAATATGATGGATTAGAGGTTGTGCAGCTAGCAACGGAACAGCCCTTTGCGGAGTTTAAGACCTATTAAGCACATCATCGTTCAGTAGCAGGACCTTCGAAACATGTTATGCATGAATGCATTTTCTGGACAGTTGTTGTTGCGTTAGACAGAGAGAGAGAGAGAGAGAGAGAGAGAGAGAGAGAGAGAGAGAGAGAGATCGTAGTTAACTTGAACTGTTGTTTGTGCTTTTAAAATATAGAAGATTTTATGGACTGTATACTACCTTAACGAATTAACAAAGTGCTCAGACTAAGGAATGCTGTAGTATTAAGCTGATACTTGCAGCTTCTTGGTGCTGCTGCTAGTTATTCTCACTAGACTGTGTAATACGGTTCTGTACTGTATCCAATAAAGAGCACATTGCGCATCTAGAAGCTGTAAAGCGGTTTGTTTGGTAAACTTCTATGAGTAGATGGTGAATCAGAACTCCATCGATAAAATTTCGGAGGCTGTTCAGGGATTTTTTTGTGAGTATTTTGGTATAAGGGACTTGTGGCCTACTGTACCTTCTTATAGAGTAGTAATGGGGAGGTTTCGTCTTACGTTATAGGGATTGTATTGATACTTATTTTTACTCCCTCTCCCCACCTACGTATCTCTCAGAATTGTACGAGGGTTGTCCAGAAAGTAAGTTCCGATCGGTCACGAAATGGAAACCACTGGGAAAATCCGGCAAAGCTTTGCACAGATGTGTTGGACAGTGTCTCTAGTATGCCTGTCGATTGTGTTGCGTCGCTATTTTCCGTTCTGAGTGAACAGTGAGCACGTAAAGATGCGTAAGGAATAGCCTCTCCCGCCAAATATGAGGGCCTGGTTAGAGATTTCGCCTGTGTCATGCAGCCCACATAACACAACTGTCGAGCACTTCCTTCTTCACGCCAATTCTCGACTGCACACTGCAGGGGCAATGAAGACGCTCCTGCAGCGTATCCAATGAGAAGTGTTTGATCACTCACAACACAGTCCGTAATTGGCTCCCCCTGAGTCTCATCTCTGCTCACAATAACCGCTGGTTATGATGACAAAATTTTTCCACAGATAACGAGAGTTGGACCAGTCCAGACAACTGGCCGAAAGCACGGGCGGCTGCACTCTATGACGAGGATATTGGAAAGTTGATACAACACTACGACAACGCTCGAGGTTGGAGCGGCGGCTATGCAAAGAAGTAGGTGGAAGATGTACCTAACTGTGGCAAGTAAAACGTTTCTGGTTTTCACTGTGGTTTCCATTTCGCGACCGGTCGGAACTTAGTTTCTGGACAACCCTCATAATTCCACCTCACGTAAGGCGATGTGGTTAGATCGAGACAGTTCTTCGTGAATAATGCCGCTACAGCTTGTATAAGGTTAGATGACTGTTAACTGCATAGGTTTTGTGTGTCGTTTTAATCGTAATGGTTAATATTCACGAGGGTTTAACGGGTAAATTTAGTTACTCACATACACACTTGTTCCATATTGTCCTTTGAGATCGTTTCGTGGCGACAGTGGCGGCACTATTGTGTTACTGAGCTCGTGAGACACTTCCTTCTAAATTGAGGGGACACAATTATTACTAGGACTGCTGCGTCTTGCAGCTGTCAAGCTAATAAGAATCGTAATATTTTTTAACTGGTTTTTGTTTGGTCTTAGGTACATCTAGAGTGAGCCATTGATATCATAAGTCATGTTGATAGCATCGAACATCGTATATGAATTTGGAATCGTAGTAATAATATGAGGTCTGAACAATTGTTTAAGGTGTGACGAGCCAGGGGTTGAACAATGGTCATTGTGGAACTATCGAAGGTGAGTGTGGAATGATGGTCATGAAAACTTGCATTAAATATGACCATAGAGAGACAGATGAGTCGACATAGCGAGGCAAACGGACCGGCTCGTTGGCCACAACTTGCAGCGTGGTGTTGCGTGGTGCGGCCGGCAGCCAGTGGTCTTGGGCGCAAGTGGAACAAATGGATATTTCTGGACTAAGGCGCAGGCCGCCACTGAGCTCCCCCAAACTGGTCAGGCAGAGTGCGAGGGTCCTGTTGACCTGCTTAGGCGTTTCCTCGATCTCTGCGGTCTCCGACAGTCAACCGTGATTTAGAAAATCGAGTCTTCAAATTTATAACTGCAGTGCTTCTAAGTCAGTCACAGGTTTCTGTGGAGGTACTGCAAACGGCCTGTGAGGTATTGCAAACTCTCTGTACACACCTGCCTTAAAGTTTTCGTGTGTGAAAGAGACTGTGTTCTGTCCGTGGAGTTAGTGCACCGTGATGTGTAATTACGTTGTCAAACACCACTGTTGCATTTGTCTATTTCCCCATTAGATTTCATTGTATCATGCATTTTGCTGTAGATGGATGTTCAGAAATAACAAGTACATTTTGCCGTGATCGGTAGTTTTCAGATCAAAACAGTGGTTCTCTATTCATTCAGCGTATGTTATCGATTTAGCCATGTACCTGCCGTCTGCCTAAACGGATCGACAGCCCCTCAGACACTGAAGCATCACACGCTTGCATATACGTAAGGCGTTGCCTCCCCAGACTGCATCGATCACAACAAGGATGACAGACGTCAGGACAAGCGCCACCAGAGGTCCTCCATGACAGTTGTATGATTTATTATTGAGAAGAGTTTTCCTTTGTTGTTAAATCTCTCTACTGTGGTTGTAATAAACCCTTGTTCTTTTTTACCTGTGTCTTCTTTTTTCTTATCAAGCAACTTCCTGTGGGAACTATATCAGATGTCATACACGATAGACATGTACGAGAGATGTGTGGTAGGTTAATACATGTCTGGAAAGACTACCAGCGAGGATGGAGTGATGTGGAAGAGTGTATGGCTGCTGTAGGCTATTACTCTCCAAAGTAGGGTGTTTGTCGAGTGGTATTGTGGTCTAGTGCATACACTAATGCCACATTCCTATCCGTGTTACAAAGAATCGTGTTTTATATGGTGTACAAGGCAGTTGTCTTATCGCCTGAAGGTTTGTCGCTATACTGTTTCAGAGAGAAAATTGCAGGGAGAAAGTATGTCAGACACTGAAGGCAGCCAAATATACCAAAGTGAGCCCTCTGGAGCAAGCAATGGAAGGACCAGCAGGTGTTGTGGGAGGCTCCCATACATTGTTATCGTCAATAGCAAATCGGCAGTGCACCACCTACATTGTGAATCTTGGTCCTGAAAGCACAAACCTGTCTGAGAACCGCCACAGCTGCAGGCTTGACATAGGAAAAAATAGGGGCGGCTGTAGAACAGATGTCCGTCTATTTCGAGTGATATTGTAGACTCGGGCATCTGAAAAAGTGGGGGGTGTAAGGCGTCGGAAAGTGGTAGTGGCGGTGACAGTGTGTGGAGGCAGCTGTAGGACAATATAGGAGTATAACACCCTAAAAAAGAAGAAGTAAATAAATACCTTACATCCTTTTCTCCACCAGCTCAGCACTGATTGAGACTTTTCCTTGCCTATTCACAACTGATAGAGGGTAGGGGAAGTGCGAAAGCAGAGGGAGGGCGGGGAAAACACCTAGGTCTACTGGTTTGAGGTGCAGGTGTTACAATTTTTGGATCCGTACCACGTCGGATTGAAGGAAGACATCGAAGCAAGTCGGAGGCAGCCTGGCAGATTTGTTACCGGCAGCTTACAACTATACACAGTGTTACGGAGATGCTTTGGGAACTCAAACAGGAATCCCTGGAGGGAAGGCGATGTTCTTCTCGAGGAACACTTTTGAGATAATTTAGAGAGCTGGCATGTTAAGCACACTGCAGACCGATTCTGTTGCCTCCAACATACATTGAGCATACGTTCCACGAAGATATGATTTAGGACTCATTCAGAGGCATATAACCAGCCGTTTTTCCCTCGTTCTATTTGCAAGTGCAACGGGAAAGGAATTGACTAGTAGTGGTACGCAGCACCCTCTGCTACGAGGCGTAAGGTGGATTGCAGAAGATCAATGTAGATGTAGATTGAGAAGAGAGTGGACAGGATTGTAGACTATCCCTAATGTTATTCAATCTGTACATTGAGTACGCAGTAAAGGATACCAAAGAAAAATTTGGAGAAAGAAATAAACTTCAGGAAGAATAAATAAAAAATTTGAGGTGTGGCCAATGACATTGTCATTATTTCTGAGACAACAAAGGACTTAAAAAGCAGTTGAATGGAATGGGCAGTTTGTTGACTGGTGGGTATAAGATGAACATCAACAGAAGCAAACAACGCTAATGGAATGTAGAAGAATTAAATCAAGTGCTGCTGAGGGGATTAGATTCGGAAATGAGACATGTAAAGTAGTATATGAGTTTTGCTACTTTTGCAGTAAATTAACTGATGGTGACTCAGAGGATCTAAAATGTTGACTGATAATGGCAGCAAAGAAAAGACATGTCATAACATTGAATAAAGATAAGTGTGATAAAGTCTTCACTGAAAGTATTTGTATGGAATTTAGCCATGTATGAAACTGAAACATGGGTGATAAACAACTTAGACAAGAAGAGAATAGAATCTTTTGAAATATGGTGGTGCAGAAGAATGCTGAAGATCACATGGGTAGATCACATAGCTAATTGTGAAGTACTAAACAGAATTGGGGAGAAAAGGAAATTGTGGTACAACCTGACTAGAAGAAGGCATCGATTGATAGGATACATTTTGAGACGTCAAGGTATCACCAATTTAATACTGAAGGGAGGTTTCGGGGTAAAAATGGTAGAGGGAGACTAAGAGATAAATACGATAACCCGATTCAGAAGGATGTAGGTTGTAGTAGTTACTTGTAGAAGAAGAGGCTTGCACAGGATAGAGAAGCCATGGAGAGCTGCATCAAACCTTTCTTTGGACTGAAGACCACAACAACAACAACAACAACAACAATCTGCATATACTTGTTTTAATTTTGAATTGTAAACTGAAGCATCTTGCTTCAGTAGTCGATGTAGATATCTCTTTCTATTATGTGAAATGTCCATTTAATGGTTGTAACTAGTAACTGATGTATCCTTTTTTTGCTATCCAAGCAAATAAAAAGTTTTCTAAGGAAGACACCTCTCTCTTTTTGTAAATTTTCACTGTGTACATTCACACGTGCTATAGCTTCAGCCTTTTTTAGCACTAAAATTTCCCATTAAAACGTACAGGCTTCAATTATAAAAGCACATATTTAGTTCAGTATGACATATGTCTTGCCGAAAAGTTCATATTGATATTTTAAATTGATCCAGTATGATGCTGTTAATCATTAAAAAATCGGTCAAGTGCGTAAATACGTCCTTGCCAACGATATAAAATTACAGACATCTTAATTCCACGATTACTAATACCTGACAGACTTTAACAGAAACACTCCCACATCCTGAATGATGTCCGTGTAGTACTTGGTAAATATGTCATATGTGCTGAAAGAGGACAAGATCGTAACTTTGAACACCAGGAAGATTACTGTGCACAGAATACGGAAAACAGCAACATACATATAGCCATAAAATAAGTTTCCACTCACAAAGAAATGAAAGTACATGTTTTAGATAGTTTTCGCTACGGTTATGGAGCAATGATCATGGGAAAATTGTCTGAACGTAATTTGCGAATGGGAACAAATACGTTACAGCTTTCTGGAGAAAATTGGACTCTTCCTTACGCGACACGACAGCTGTCTTAGGAATGTAATTTTAAATATCAGAATGTCTGCTCTTTCCTGTAATGACAAATTTTTGGAACTTAAATGCTGAGTTTCGCCTATTGTTTGGTCAGAAATATGAGTTTTTGTAATGTACTGTTTCTAAAATAATAAATTAATGAATACTTCAGGATCTGGTTTTTCTATGTGTCTGTATCTGGGGATTAACGTCATCTCTTTCATCACATTAACTCAACTGAACTTCGATCGCTTCTCCATTGAAAATATCTGTCTTGTGCTAGGACACACAGTCTTGTCAACCGCAATTCCATTACAGTTGATGAGCTGGAAGTCGAAATTAATCTTCATTAAGTAGGATAGGCAGAGAACAATGTTCTTATGCGGTATTCACAGTGAGACGTTTGGTCGCTGCTGCATCTGATTCAGTGACGGATAGCTGCCCACTAGCACTAAAGTGTCGAGAACAAGCTTCTACCACGATTGTTTCACCACCGCTAAACACATAGTTAATAGTTCACCATTTCATAACATCACCAGAAGAAATGAAAGATAAGTTAAGAAGGGCTTTTTATTTCTGTTGGGATAAGGTACACATACATCTGTGAAGATTTTTGGTTTTTCTCAGTGTCTTTACAAGCATTTGCAGTGAGCCACTATATATTGGTTATATCTTTTTGCAATGAATGACTACAGGTTGAAAAATGCTGTCAGGCCTCTACATTTTCTGACTCAAGTGTGTGGTCTGGCTCCAGTGAGATGTGGCGGTCTGATCTCTTCAGAATCTAATATGTTCAACACACGAGGAGTAGGTTGCCTGCTGTAGGAATAGCAGCTGTCTGGCTAAACTTCATAGTAGGCACTGGCTCATACTGCTCCTTCAGCCAGAAATGTTTACGGCAGCATATTAGAACGCCTCCGGAGGTCCAAGTTATAAATTTACTGGTTTCATTCGTCAGTTGGGTTGAGCCGACTGTGATGTTGATGACATGTGTAATTTCTGCACACAGATATATAAGAGAAATTTTTCGACTTTTGGAACTGGTAGACGACTTGTTTGTCCAGTATGAGAGACGTTATTTCCGAAAACATTACTGTAAAACGAAGCTACTCGGAACTGTTTCGCTGGTTTCAATTCTGAGTTTTCTTATCGTACCTCTCATGTTCTTCATATACAATATTTTCGGTCAAGTTGGGGCGCAGGGCATCCTTTTCTATCTCCAAGCGTATTCGATGGTTTGGCGATGTCAGTTCACTTGCATCGTTTTGCTAATAAGAGATCGTCTGCGCACTGTGAGTGTCCACCTCCTGAGAAGTGTGTGGCCGCGGACCCGCGGAGAAAACGACCTGGACGAAGCGGTGACGTGGCCGGGGCTGTCTGCAGCGCCTCTGGCGGCGTTCGGTGAACTGCGGCGACTGCAGCGCGCCCGGCTGGCGCTGCACAGCTGCGGCCTGCTGTCTGGCCGCCACTTCGGACCAGCGCTGCTGCTCGCCGCCGCAGGCAACTTCGTCGGCATCGTCTCCCTGAGCTACGGGCTGGTGATGGTACGAGTCAGCAGGCAGAGCAGTCCCGTCACGGCTTGGCTCTCCATCTGGCTGCTGTTCGTGCTGGGAAATCTCCTCCTCACTTGCTGGGCGTGCTCTTCTGCGGCCAATCGCGCTACCAGAGTGGCTGTGATATTCAGCTAGATCCCGACACTTCTAAGGCAGAGTGATACTTCTGACACTTCCCAGCTGGAAATGGACCCGCTGCACTTCTCGGCTGCAGGTTTTTTCGACATCAATTTGCCTCTCTTTGTATCTACTGTTAGTGCTGCTGTCGCCTACATGGTGGTGTTTCTACAGTTTTCTGAACCCCAAAGGACATCTCATAATTCCAAGATGTAATCCATTGCTAAGCTCACTAGACACCATATCAGTCATCCCCTCAAGTGAGCAGGCTGGGCCCATGGAGAAGTGTAAACAATGGTTCAAATGGCTCTGAGCACTATGGGACTTAACTTCTGAGGTCATCAGTCCCCTAGAACTTAGAACTACTTAAACCTAACCAACCTAAGGACATCACACACATCCATGTCCAAGGCAGGTTTCGAACCTGCAACCATAGCAGTTGCGCGGTTCCAGCCTGTAGCGCCTAGAACCGCTCGGCCACTCTGGAGTGTAGACGGTGCAAAAATAGGCCTGTGATGTTCTATTGACCACTCAAGTCATGGCACTGAAGTTGTATGGTCCAGTCCATTGTATGCAAGTAGTGAAATAGTATGGGACGACATGGAGATGTAGCAGAATGGCAGAAAGATTTGGATATATTCACCAGGCAAAATACTACTCACAACCTTAAGAGAGCACAGTGGTCGCTGTGGAGTAGTGTAGATGACGTAGACCTGCTGCCATTCGTTCATATGAAACACTACAACCCATGGGATTAAAGCAGTTAAGTGATGTGTGTTTACAGTTTAGTGAGTATATGCGCAAATACTTCTACTGGTGTCTGGGAACAGGGTACTGAACGAGAATACATCGCTATTTACGTCACTTGCAGAGTAATAATTATAGCTGTTACAAGTTGTATGTTTTTAGGTTGAACAAGCCATTAATGCTAATTTTCCTCTGGGCAACAAGTCAGGTGTGGAAGTGTGCACATATGGACACAAAAGGGTTAGTCTATACTGGCAGGGATAGTCCGCTTTGTGGTACAGTTACAACTGTGCAGAAAACAACAGGTAGTAAACTATGTGATGTGTTTGCAGGAAGACTGTTTGATACCAAGATAAATGAACCAACACACTGATGTGTATACATGTTAGCATGCCTCATATAAAAATATCTGCACTTATACCCATTGCACTCTGTATATCACTCGATTGTATGGAATCAGTGTAATAATATGGGTTGACTTGGAGATGTGACTGGGTGGCAGAAGGGAGTTATCATGTCTGGACGTGCCTGTGACAACACTTCAAATGAAAGAGCCCTGTTTGTTGGTATATCAGTGTCAACTATCCAACGTGTCTACTATGAATGGTGTACAACTCATAGCTCTGTTACACAGTGTACGAACACGGACTGTGGGAACATCTTATCAACCAGAGACTGCAGATGACACACCACATAAAAGACAATAATTGTTTCTACCAGTGCATGCAGGTACATATCAACCAGTTTTCGAGACAACTGCTTCCAATGTACCTGTGGGGTCCAGTATCTCCCAAAACACTTTTGCTCATACCGATACACAGAGCTACACGTCTTCAGTGGTCCAAACAACACAAAATCTGGACAGTATCTATCTGAGGTGTGCACCTTTAGTGCAGTCCAATGAGCTACGGTTGAAAAATTTTTCAAAAGGTGCACGACTTTGGGGACACCGACGATGTATTGGTAATATATAATTGGTATTTCTGAAACATAATGAGGAGTAGTAGTGAGTTGGATATGATTAACATGTCACCTATGCCTGAGGTAAAGGCAAGATTAACCCCATTTTGCTCATTGCTAAGAGCTAGTCCAATATTGGAGACACTGGGCAATACTGATGCGAGTTTAGAAGGGAAACAGCAATTAAATGGAACTTGTATCGGTGATGCAGAAATACTAGGGTAGCCCATGCACTTGTGATATCTTTAGTGCCACTGTGGCGTATTGGATAGCACATCTGCGTAGTAAGTAGGAGGCCTGGGTTCACATCCTGGCAGTTGTACAAGTTTTAATTCGTTGCTTTGGCCTATATCAGTACCATTACTGTACAATTATTTGACTTGCCACAGTTTACCTTGTAAAATGATCAATATATGCTAACCATTTTGCGATAATAATAGAAATAATAATAATAGTAATGATTAAATTGTTTTAAATAATAATTAAAATGGTAGTAATAGTAGTGAAATGTTCATTTAACTCACTTTTTCGTAATATGTCAAAGACAGATTATGTTCTGTTGTTTCCACTGTAACTGCAATAATTAATTACATTTAGTTTAACAATGTTGACAAAGAATTAAAACAAGTGTTATTGCCATTAGGACTCTTTCATTAATTCTTTCTTTATTCTGTATTAGTATAAGCTCTGAGGTAAATTTTATTAGCATAATATCTCTCAAGTTGATATTCTGTGTGTACATAAAGATAATAAAGTGTGACTACTGCTGTGACTCTGAAGTTTGGTAAAGACATATATGGGCTCTAAACTTTTTCAAATGTCTTCTGTATGCCTAATTTTGAAGCAAAGCATATGCACATTTGGATAACCATGTGTGCACAATAACTTTTTATACTAGACATTCATATTTGGAAATTAAGCTACAGTTATATATTTCTAATCAAATTGTTTATAAAACTTAGAATTTCTGTACGTGGTGCACGGAAATGAGATGCAGATGATGTGCTACATAATCTCACTGGAAAGTATACAACAATGAACAGAGTCTTGAAATGAGATTATAAGATCAATGTCAACAGAAATAAGTGTAATGTGGTCGAATGAAATAAAGTGAAGATGGGGGAATAACATAGGGAAAAGAAGCACATCAAGTTGAAGATTTTTCCTGCTATTTGAGCAGCAAAATAACTGTTCATGCCCAAAGTAGAATGGATATAAAATGTATACTGACAATGGTAAGTAAAGCATTCCTGAAACTGAGAAAACTGTTAACAACGAATATAAATTTAAACGTTAGTAATTGTTTTCTTTAGGTATTTGTCTGGAATGCAGCCTTGTATAGAACTGAAACGTGGACAATAAACATTCTAGGCAAAAAAAAAAGAAGTGAAGCTTTTGAAATACCATTATACAGAAAAGTGCTAAGTGTTGTGTGAGTAGATCGAAGAACTAGTGAGGAGATACTGAACCTAAAAAGGGAAAAAAAGTCTACAACACAACCAGACTAACAGGAAGATGCAGTTAATAGTCTACATCCAGATGCACCAAGATCAGTTTGGCGATGGAGAAAGGTGAGTACGTTTGTAGATGGAAATCAACACTTGAATAAAGTACGCAGTGTCACAGAGAAACAGGCTGTTGTAATTATGCGCAGATGAGGCGACTTGCTCGGGAGTGTGGTGAGCTGCAGCAAATGAGTCTTCGGACTTGACACTACAAGAACAGCGGCAGCTCAAACATAAAACATCATGCAACAATACACACAATACTTATTTTCTTAAGTATTCGTGTTTCTTGTTTTATACAACTTGTTCCCCTCATAAAGAGGTTTATCAAACAAATCTAGATATCTCACGGTTATTTACGGAGCAGGGAGGCAGGTTCTGTCACTATCAACAGTACAAGGTCTTACCAAAAATCTAAATTACTAAAACTCTATCATAGAACCCAATATCTGTTGCTGGTTACCTACCTAACTATTTCCTGACGAAACCAAATTTGATATTCTATACTTCATGTGATTATTGACCGAATTCAGCAATTTAAAATGCCATGATCTACTCATTAAGAGATATAATATTATGTTAAAATTTTAAAAAAATAAGAAAGTTTTACAGTCAGAAACTGTGTGTATTGAGGTAGTGTAACTGACGGCACACAAATACCCTGAATGTTTCTCGGAGTATTTATAAATGAGAGAACTTAGCCCTGCCAACAAAATTTAGACATAATTTCAGATCTTTACGACACATCTTCTTTGTGACACCCTGACCCCTCCTCCTCCCCCCCCCCCCTCCCACACGAAATGATGAAGCAAAAAGTCTGCTCACAATTCAGTTTGCGGACAGTGTGCTATCCACACATAGCACTGAATGCACCTGAAACATTATATCGTTGTACGACTCACAGTCCAGGGGACATAACATCATAAACACTGAGACGAGTGAAAACTAGCTTCTGTTTTAAACTGAATGCAAATTACTGAGACTATGTTTATCCATTGTTTCATAACGAGAGGTCTTAGCGACTTCCAGCAAACTTTAAACCTAATTCCAAACCTTCCATAAACTTTATCTCTCCTGCTTGCTGACAGTCAAGTATTTAACACGTTGACTCATTTGTAAAGTAATAAGACGTTTGAAGTTGTTGTATACATGGGAATTCGATCCTTTAAAGAATCGATGATTTCTTGCATGTACCTAGTCGGCCTTTTAGCCATTTATAATTTTGGCAAAAATAATCGGTCAGAACGAAATCTGTCGTTGATATGGTTTCTTTTATTTAACGCATCACACAAAACATGTTTATAACCGAACCCACCCAATTCCCGCTCGACCTGTCCGCTAAATTCTTAAGAAACAGATCGCTTCAAATCGAAACTATAACTTTTAGTAACAGTGACTAAACTTTTAATTACGAAAATAGTACATATGATGTGATTTAAGTTAACTTGCTCTTACTTGCAGCAGTGTTTAAATACTGTTTCTAGCAGATTCGGCTACTCGTCCACTCGTTTCTGTGCTGGGACGGCCCATATGCTGTCACAAAAAGAACTTTGGTGACATACGCGGTTTCCAGCACCACTAACGCTTATGCTTTGTCAGTACAATATCAGTGTTTGGTCTGTACTTAAAGAAAAGAAAAACATTTTCACGTAACCTATCTTACATGCTTTTAATTATTGTTGACCATCTGGAACGCAACCGAAATTTATTTTATCGGCAAGGTGATCAGAAACTATCACTGACCTCTTTACCAAAACTGAAAACTGAATGTGGGTAAGGGGTCACATTCAGGAATTTGGAACACATACAAATCACACTTTACTGCACTTCCTACCTTCGCTTATTACTTACAACTTGTTTGTAACCTCAGCACAGCAACATGCCGTTTGTAGGCTGTGGACAACTGGTATTGCTTGGATGACAATCACTCTGCAAGGAATGTTGTTCTACGAAGATTTCTGCCGTCAGCTTTCAAGGAGCAATTAACTTTAACGTTTCACAAATATTTTAGCTTTTACTGAAATGAAAGTTAATTTTATTTTATCAGAATGACATTTCACTTAGTGACAAGACTGATGCAAACTGTGAAAGCACTAAAGGCTACCATCTATAGTTTTGAATTTACGTAAATATTTATGTCAATTACTGGAAACCTCTGACGTTACTTTCGAGCAAAATCAGCAAGATAGCAAAGCAACAGCTATGTTTATGTGAAAAAGTAACAGATCTTGAAGGTGGGAAACAATTATTCAGAACTTGCATCAAAACAAACTTTGTCGTAGCGTTTTTGATTCTATTACGATCTTTTAAATCGTATAAATTTATACTGAAATATTTTTTATGAAAAATATGAATGGGAAACAAGTTTCAATACGTGATTTAATTACAGGTAAAGCGGTATGTCATCAAAAGTGATGCCTGAACATTTCTATAAAAGGACGGCACAACCTATTCCCAACATACATCAAACCATGGAAATTATCCTCACCTATCCAGAAGAGAACAGCAACGAGTGCCAGTTTTCCTTTGGACTTGATGCAGTACGTGAAAACTCTCGTCTACATGTTGAAAGGACTTGATGCAGTACGTGAAAACTCTCGTCTACATGTTGAAACTGTGCAAAAGAATCTGGAAGAGAAATATAGAGCTGACAAAATCGTCTCTGGTTCACTCACAAAGGAAGAATCGTATGTTTCAAGAACACTGGCCACAAACTTTTGTCTGACAAGTGGTACTTGAACGACGAAGAAGGGTACCTTACTGCTTACCTTCGCACTGAGAATTTTTTGGTGGTTAATATCATGTTGTCCCCAAGATATTACTTCTACTCCCGCTTAAAATCATTTTGACAAACAGGGGGTTCACTGGAATTGAGAAAGAGGAAATGTCTTTTTCTGCACATCACATTATACTAGCCATGCGACTAACATCGTTGTTGTCTCTCATCTCAATTGCGGTTGTGACGTATGTTTGCGACGTACTGTGACAGGGACTATAGCCTGCAATCAGGAAGTAAGTTCTGTGGTACACTCAGTGTAAGGGTGCGGGAAGTACTGTAAAGAAGCAGTGGTGCATCAGTTACAAGCTGAGGATAGTGTTAATCCTTGGAGATACGTCGGAATGGAGCATTTAGTATGCAAAGTAGGAGACGAGATACTGGCAGAAGTAAAGCTGTGAGTATCGGGCGTGAGTCGTGCTTCGGGAGCTCAGATGGTAGAGCTCTTGCCCGCGAAAAGCAAAGGTCCCGAGTTCGAGTCTCGGTCGGGCATACAGTTTTAATCTGCCAGGAAGTTTCATATAAGCGCACACTCCTCTGCAGAGTGAAAATCTCATTCTGGACGCACTAGGTGATTAATTGTTCGAGGATAACAGTTAAGCGTGAACAGTGCATCGTTTTCTATTTATAATGAGGTGAATTCCGTATTCCCCTCTTGGAGATACGTCACCAGGGAACCACTAGGATGCAATGGCGAAGGTATATCAGTGACGCACCATGAGTGTGACTGTTCAAGGATAATAGTAAGAAGGGAACAATGTGTCAGTTACAAACTACTAAGGACGTGAGTAAAATGGGAACAGTGCATTGATTACTATCTACTAATAAGGTGATGTAAGTATTCCTCTATTGGAGATACACCAACGAACCAATAAGATGCAAAAGCGAAGCAATATCAGTGAGGCACTGTGAGTATGAGTCTTCAAGGATAACACTAAAATGGGAAGAGCGCATCGTTTACAAAGTACTAAGGACATGAGGCCATTATTAGTCTCTTGAAGTCCGTTCCCTGGAAACCAATAGGATGCAATGGCGAAGGAATATCAGTGACACATCATGAGTGTGACTGTTCAAGGATAACAGTAAAATGGGAACAATGAATCAGTTAAATACTGCTAAGGACATGTGGCCATTATTAGTCTCTTGGAAATACGTCACCAGCGAACCAAAAGTATGCAGTGGTGAATAAATTTCAATGACGCATTGTGTGTGAAAGGTTCAAGGATTACAGTAAAATGGGAACAGTAAATCAGTTACTATCTACTAATGAGATGATGTCAGTATTCCTCTCAACCAAATACGTCGCCAGGTAACCAAAACTGACCAATGGCGATGCAGTTTCAGTGAGGAAGGGTGAGTGTGACTGTTCAAGGATAACAGTAAAATGGGAACAAATCAGCGGTTACAATTTACTAAGGAGGTGAGGCCATTATTAGTCTCATAGAAATACGTCGCAAGGGAACGAATAGTACGCAATGGCGAAGCAATTTCAATGAGGCCCTGTGTCTGTAACTGTTCAAGGATAACAATAAAATGGGAACAGTGCATCGGTTACCATCTACTAATGATGTCAAGTCAGTATTTCTCTCTTGGGTATACGTCGCCAGGGAACCAATACTATGCAATGGCGAAGGAATTTCTATGACGCATTTTGTGTGTAACTGTTCAAGGATAGCAGTAAAATGGGAACATTGCATTGGTTACTATCTACTAGTGAGGTGATGTCAGTATTCCTCTCTTGGAGATACGTTGCCTGGGAACCTATATGATGCAATGGCAGAAGAATCTCAGTGATGCATCGCGAGTGTGACTGTTCGAGGCTAACAGTGAAATGGGAAAATTTCATCGGTTACTATCTGCAAATGACGTGATGTCAGTTTTCCTGTCTTGGAGGTACGTCGCCAGTTACACAAGAGGATGCAATGGTGAAGGAATATCAGTGACACATCGTGTATGTGACTGTACAAGGCTAATGGTAAAATGGGAACAATGCATCGGTTACTATCTTTTCAGGAGATGATGCCAGTACTCCTCTCTTGAAGATATGGTGCCAGGGAACCAATACTAAGCAATGGCGAAGCAATTTCACTGAAGCTCCATGGTCGTTACTGTTCAAGAATAACAGTAAAATGGGAACAATTCATCGGTTATAAACTACTAAGGAGATGAGGACACTATTAATCTCTTGGAAATACGTCGCCAGGGAACCAATACCATGCAATGGCGAAGGAATTTCTATGACGCATTTTGTGTGTAACTGTTCAAGGATAGCAGTAAAATGGGAACATTGCATTGGTTACTATCTACTAGTGAGGTGATGTCAGTATTCCTCTCTTGGAGATAAGTTGCCTGGGAACCAATATGATGAAATGGCAGAGGATTCTCAGTGACGCATCGTGAGTGTGACTTTTCGAGGCTAACAGTGAAATGGGAACACTGCATCGGTTACTATCTAGTAATAAGATGATGTCAGTATTCTTCTCTTGGAGATACGTCGCCAGGAAACCAATACTATGCAATGGCGAAGAAATTACAGTGAGCACCATGAGTGTGAATGTTCAAGGATAACTTTAGAATTGGTACAATGCATCGGTAGCAAACGACTAGGAAGTCTACATCTACATCTACATCCATACTCCGCACACCACCTGACGCTGTGTGCCGGAGGGTACCTTGAGTACCTCTATCGGTTCTCCCTTCTATTCCAGTCTCGTAATGTTCGTGGAAAGAAGGATTGTCGGTATGCCACTGTGTGGGCTCTAATCTCTCTGATTTTATCCTCATGGTCTCTTCGCGAGATATACGTAGGAGGGAGCAATATACTGCTTGACTCCTCGGTGAAGGTATGTTCTCGAAACTTCAACAAAAGGTCATTATTAGTCTATTGGCAATTCTTCGCCAGGTATCTTATAGTATGCAGTGGAGAAGGAATTTCAATGACGCCTTGGATGTGCAACTGTTCAAGGAGAATAGTAAAATGGGAACAGTGCATCAATTACTATCTTTTAATGAGGTGATGTCAGTATTCCTCTCTTGGAGATACGTCGGTACGGAACCAATACCCTGCAATACAATGCAATTTCTATTAGGTACCGTAAGTATGACTGTTCAAGGATAAAACTAAAATTGGAACTATGCGTCTGTTGTAAAAAACTGAGTTGGAGAGGCCATTATTAGTCTCTTGGAAATACGTTGCCAGGGAGCCAACAGTATGCAATGGTGAGGGAATTTCAATGACGTACATCATGTGTAACTGTTCAAGGATAACAGTAAATGTGTAACAGTGCATTGGATACTATTTTTTAATGTGCTAATGTCAGTATTCCTCTCTTAGAGATATATCGCCAGGGAACAAATACTATGCATACGCGTAACAATTTCAGTGAAGCACCATGAGTGTAACTGTTCAAGGATAACAGTAAAATGGCAACAATGCATCGGTTACAAGCTACTAGGAAGGTGAGGCCATTATTAGTTTCTTGGAAATACGTCGCAAAGGATCCAATGGTTTGCAATGAAGGAATTTCAATGACGGTTTGTGTGTGTAACTGTTCAAGCATACCAGTAATATGGGGACAGTGCATCGGTTACTATCTTTTAATGAGGTGATTTCTTTATCCATCTCTTGGAGTTATGTCACCAGGTAACCAAAGCTATGCAATGGCGAAGCAATTTCTGTGAGACACTGGTGATGGTGACTGTTCAAGGGTAACAGTAAAATGTAAAAAATGCATTGGTAACACGCTGCTAAGGGACTGAGACCTTTATGAGTCTCTTGGAAATACGTCGCCAGGGAAGCAATAGTATGCAATAGAAAAGGAATTTCAATGAAGCATTGTGATGTATAGTGTGTGTAACTGTTCAAGCGTAACAGTAAAATGGGATGTCAGCATTCCTCTCTTGGCGATACGTCACCAGGGAACGAATACTATGCAATGGCGAAAGAATATCAGTGACGTATCGTGGGTGTGAGTGATCGAAGCTAACAGTAAAATAGGAACAATGCTTCGGTTACAAACTACTAAGGAGATGAGGCCATTGTTAGTGTCCTGGAAATACCTCACCCAGGAACCAACAGTATGCAATGGCGAAGGAATTTCGGTGATGCATTGTGTGTGTAACTGTTCAAGGGTAACAGTAAAATGGGAGCAGTGCATCAGTTACTAACCACTAGAGAGGTGATGCCGGTATTCGTCTCTTTAAAATATGTCGCCAAGGAACCAATACTATGCAATTGCGAAGCAATTTCTGTGAGGCACGGTAGGTTGACGGTACAAGGAAAATAGTAAAATGATAACAATGCATTGGTTACAAACTACTAAGGTGGTGAGGCCATTATTAGTCCCTCGGAAATATGTCATCAGGGAACCAAATCTAGGCAATGACGAAACAATTACATAACGCATTGCGTGTGTAATTGTTCAAGGATAGTAGTAAAATGAGAACAGTGCTTTGGTTACTATCTATTAATGAGAAGATGTCGGTATTCCTCTCTTGGAGCTACGTCGCCATTGTACCAATACTATGCTATGGCAAAGCAATTTCAGTGAGGCACTGTGAGCGTGACTGTACAAGTATAATAGTAAAATATGAACAATGCAATTGTTAAAAACTACTAAGGAGGTGAGGCCATTATTAGTCTCTTGGAAATATGTCGCCAGGGTACGAATACTATGCAGTGGTGAAGCTATTTTAGTGAGGCACCGTGAGTGTGACTGTTGAAGGATAACAGTAAAACAAGGATAATGCGTCGGTTGCAAACTCCTGATGAGATGTAGCCGTTATTAGTCTGTTGAAATTTCGGTGCCAGGGATCCAGTAGTATGCAATGGCGAAAGAATATAAAATACGCATTGTCGTTGTAACTGTTCAAGGTTAACAGTAAAATGGGAGCAGTGCATTGTTTAATATCTACTAATGAGGTAATGTCAGTATTCCTCACTAGGAGATACGTCGCCATTGAACCAATACTTTGCAATTGCGAAGCAACTTCAGTTTGCACCGTGAGTGTCACTGTTCAATGATAACAGTGATATGGAAACAATGCATCGGTTACAAACAACTAAGAAGTTGAGGCCATTATTAGTCTCTTGGAAATACGTCGCCAGGGGTCCAATAGTGTTCAATGGCGAAGTAATTTCAATGACGAATTGTATGTCTAACTGTTCAAGGATGACAGTAAAGTGGAATCATTGGTCGGTTACTATCTACTAAAGAGCTGATGTCAGTATTCCTCTCTCAGAGCTACGTCGCCATGGGAGCAATACTATGCAATGGCGAAGCAATTTCAGTGAGGTACCGTGAGTGTGATTGTTCAAGGATAACAGCAGAATAGGAACAATGCAGCGGTTACAAACTACCAACTAGGTGAGGTCATTATTAGTCTCTTGGAAATACGTTGGCAGGGGCCAATAGTATTCAATGGTGAAAGAATTTCAGTGACGCATTGTGTGTGTAACTGTTCAAGGATAACTCTAAAATGGAAATATTGCATCGGTTACTATCTACTAAAGAGATGATGTCAGTATTTGTTTCTTTCAGACACGTCGCCAGTGAGCGAATATTATGCAATGGTGAAGCAATTTCAGTGAGGCACCGTGGGTATGACTGTTCAAGGATAACAGAAAAATGGGAACAATGCATTGGTTACACACTACTAAGGAGATGAAACTATTATTAGTCTCTCGGAAATACGTTGATATTGAACCAATGGTATGCAATGACGAAGGTATTTCAATGATTCTTTGCGTGTGTAACTGTTCAGGGATCACAGTAAATTGGGAACAGTACATCGGGTACTGTCTACTAATGAGGTGATGTCGGTATTCGTCTCTTGGGTGTACGTCGCCAGGGAACCAATAATATGCAGTGGTGAATCAATTTCAGTAAGGCACCCTGAGTGAGACTGTTGAAGGATAGCAGTAAAATGGAAACAACGTATCGGTTACAACTGATGTGGAGTTGAGGCCATTATTAGTCTCTTTGAAATATGTTGGCAGGGAACCAATAAAATGGAATGATGAAGAAATTTTACTGAGTCACCTTGAGAGTAAACGCTAAAGGATAACAGTAAAATGGGAAGAGTGCATCGGTTAATATCTTTTATGGAGGGTATGTAAGTATTCCTCTCTTGGAGATATGTCACCAGGGAACCAATACTATGCAATGGCGAAGCAATTTCAGTGAGGCACCGTGATTGTGATTGTTCAAAGATAACAGTAACATGGGAACAATGTATCGGTTACAAACTACTAGGGATGTGAGGCCAGTATTATCCTCTTTTAAATACGTCACCAGGGGAAAAATAGTTTGCAATGGCGAAGAAATTTCAGTGACGCATTGTGTGTGTAACAGTTCGATGATAACAGTAAAATGGGACCACTGTATCGGTTACTATCTACTAGTGAGTTGACGTAAGTATTTCTCTCTTAGAGATACGTCACCTGGAAACCAATACTGTTCAATGATGAAGCAATTTCAGTGAGGCAACGTGAATGTGACTGTTCAAGTAAAACAGTAGAATCAGAACAATGCATCGGTTACAAACTACTAAGGACGTGAGGCCATTATTAGTGTCTTGAAAATACGTCGAGAGGGAACCAATGGTATGCAATGGCAAAAAGAATTTCAGTGATGCTTTGTATGTGTAACTGTCAAGGATCACAGTAAAATGTGTACAGTGCATCGGTTAATATATACTAACGAGGTGATGTCAGTATTCCTGTCTTGGAGATACATCGACAGGGAACCAGTACTATGCAATGGCGAAGCAATTTCAGTGAGACACCGTGAGTGTAACTGTACAAGAGAAACTGTAAAGGTTGAACAATCCATCGGTTAGAAACTACAAAAGAGGTATGGCCATTATTAGTCTCTTGAAAATACGTCGCAAGGGAACCAATAGTCGACAATGGCGAAGCAATTACATGACACATAGCGTTAGTAACTGTTCAAGGATAACAGTAAAATGGGAACTGTACATCGTTTACTATCTACTAATGAGGTGATGTCAGTATTCCTCTCTTAGAGATACGTCGCCATTGTACCAATTCTATGCAATGGCGAAGGAATTTCAGTGAGGCAACGTGAGTGTGACTGTTCAAGCCTAACAGTAAAATGGGAATAATGCATCGGTTACAAACTACTAATGAAGTCATGCCACTATTAGTCTCTTGGAAATACGTCGTCAGGGAACCAATAGTATGCTATGGGGAAGGAATTTCGATGACGCATAGGGAGTGCGACTATTCTAGGATAACAGTAAAATGGGAACACTGGATCGGTTACAATCTACTAAGGTGGTGAGGCCATTTTTAGTCTCTTGGAAATACGTCTCCAGGGAACCAATGGTAGGCAATGGCGAAGCAATTACATGACGCATTGCGTGTGTAACTGTTCAAGGATGACAGTAAAATGAGAACAGTGCTTCGCTTACTATCTGTTAATGAGGTGATGTCAGTATTCTTCTCTTGGAGATACGTCGCCATTGAACCAATACTATGCAATGGTGTAGCAATTTCAGTGAGGCACCGTGAGTGTGAATGTTAAAAGGATAACAGTAAACTGGGAAGAGTGCATCGGTTACTATCTTTTATGAAGGTTATGTAAGGCAATCCTTTCTTGGAGATATGTCGCCGGAGGACCAATACTATGCAATGGCGAAGCAATTTCAGTGATGCACGGTGAGTACGACTGTTAAAGGATAACAGTAAAATATGAACAATGTATCGGTTACAAACTTATAAGGAGATGAGACCATTGTTAGTCTCTTGGAAAAACGTCGTCAGGGAACCAATGGTATGCAATGGTAAATGAATTTAGATGACGCACTGTGTGTGTAACATTTGAAGGTTAACAGTAAAATGAGAAAAATGAAAAATTGCATCAGATACTATCTTTTAATGAGGTGATGTCAGTATTCCTCTCTTACAGATATACGTCGCCAGGTAACCATTACTATGCAATGGCAAAGAAACTTCAGTGAGGCACTGTGAGTGTGACTGTTCAGGGATAACAGAAGAATGGGAACAATGCATCGGTTACATACTACGAAGCAGGTCAGGCCATTATTAGTATCTTGGAAATACGTCACCAGGGAACCAACAGTATGCAATGGCGATGCAATTACATGATGCATTGCTTGTGTAACTGTTCAATGATAACAGTAGAATGGGAACAATGCATCGGTTACATACTACTAAGGAGGTGAGGACATTATTAGTCTCTTGGAAATACGTCGCCAGGGAACCAATACTGTGCAATGACAACCAATTGTCTTGCAAACGTCCCCTTCTGTTGACTCAGGGATCGAGACGTGGCTGCACGATCCGTTACAGACATGCGGATAAGATGCCTGTCATCTCGACTGCTAGTAATACGAGGGATCCAGCACGGCGTTCCGTATTACCCTCCTGAACCCACTGATTCCATATTCTGATAACAGTCATTGGATCTCGATCGACGCGAGCAGCGATGTCGCGATACGATAACCCACAATCGCGATAGGCTACAATCCGACCTTTATCGAAGTCGGAAACGTGATGGTACGCACTTCTCCTCCTTACACGAGGCATCATAACAACGTTTCACCAGGCAACGCCGGTCAACTGCTGTTTATGTATGAGCAACCGGTTGGAAACGTTCCTCATGCCAGCACGTTGTAGGTGTTGCCACCGGCGCCAACCTTCTGTGAATAGATGAAAAGCTAATCATTTGCATATCACAGCATCTTGTTCCTGTCGGTTAAATTTCGCGTCTGTAGCACGTCATCTTAGTGGTGTAGCAATTTTAATGTCCAGTTGTGTAGATAAGGAACAGCAAAGGGTCTATAAAACTACCTTGGGGAACGCCAGAAATCACTTCTGGCTACGAGCGCCCATTGTCGTGGGATTGTGTCGTTAATCATCCTTTCTGCTCCACACCACTCCAGCATCTACGCACTTCATTCTAGTTTGCACTTGAGGGGCTCTGTAAGGGATTCAAACTTCTGTTATCAAGTTGAGTGGACATTCGTTGTCAGAAGCTGTACGTAGAACAGTAACGTTAATAAATAATTATTAATACAAGTGTGTATCTCAATTCTGTCATTTGCACCACTAGGCAAATCTAGCTCCAGTTAGCAATGCCATACCCGCTAACAATCATGGCAGGATAGGCACATCAAATTTCAGTTAGCAATGCCACACAATCTTGACAGGATCCAAGGCATGTATGCAAATAATTAAGTTTGATGGATCGATGAGATGAAGATCGTTACGAGCAATTAATTTTAGTGGTCACGAACTGTGTTGCATAACACAATGTCGCGACAAATTTATAGACAAGTTATTACTTACGACATCGCCAGCAACACTGAAGAAGTTCAAAATACTCCACACGATATTTCAGTCTGCCTATATTAAGCTGAGTTACGGCTCCCTAAAATGTGAACAGAAAGATAACTGCGTTTCACTATGAAACCTTCCCGTCTCCTCTATATCTCTTTTTTTTTTACTCAACCTTCCCTTCTACAATAACCTATGAAACCTTTCCTTAGGATTTCTATCTCTTGCTTAATAATAACAAGTGAAATCTTCCCTTTGAAATTTATTCTCTTTCTCAATCTTCGCATACAAATATAATTGCTGCTTATTAAAAGTGATTTTCTGATTATTTCGACGAAACATAGAATGTGTTGTCGTCGTGGCCATTAGTCGTTATCTGCAATAACCCAAAACTGTTCCTTACCTTTTTTACTGTTACTGGATCGCCATCTCACTGCTACATCGAACTGCGACATGAATATACTTACTCTGGTTTACTATACTCTTTTAACTGCTGGTGGGCTGTCATAATAAGTGGCTGTATTTATTACCAAAGCTAACGTTATTCTTTAATAGCAAAGCTGACGTTATTCTTTAATTAATTTGACTGAAGTTACGTAATTCATAGTTACACTTTTTCTTGACAACAATAAAATTTTTGCCAAGTTTTACGTTGATGTATTTTGGGATGGATAATAATCAGTAATGCAACAGTGCTGGCAAAAATTAATTATATTCTGAAAACGCTTCAAATATTTACTGTTGGTAATGAAATGGTTTTACAAACGTTCAAATGGGACTTACTTTTTACAATAATCTTACAACTAGCATTGCGCAAACATACCTTCAGTAGTCTTGAGTTTCGCACAGAAAATAATTCAATAATATTAGTTCCTCTTATGATAATAGTTAGTTGATATCTCTGTATATCCGTTTATAATCTCTTGTAAATCACAGCTGGTGGCTGGCAGGCACACTACTCCTCTCAACCTCTCGCTTCAGACCTGCTACCGACTCGCTTCACATCTCGCTTACTACTGGCTTCCTACGAACGCTAAAATGCGGTCTCTCCTGCCAGCAATGCTTTCTGGTGCAGACAGTTCCCTCTACCATTACAAAATGTATCAATGCGCGGTCTTTCCCGCTCTTTTCTTAACATGTATCCATACGCGGTCTCTCCCGTCCTTTTTAAAATTATATCAGTTTGCGGTCTCTCTTGCCAACAATACTTTGGTGCAGACATTCCCTGCTTCCACAATTACTTCCAACATGTCAAATATTAATTATTCCTACTTAATCCCATTAATAAAATATAAACATCTTTTATAAATTGTACTTCTTCCTGCTGCTTCTGAAGTGTACGTAGCTTGTAATGGAGACACACACTTTCAAAACTGCTATCAACCACTGTATGCAATGGACCAGATCTGTGGCCGCAATTCGATAACGAGTGGTGGCAGCAGCCGAGTTCTCAGTGCGATTTCAGCTTGGGTACAGTTAGTTGGCTTTGGCTCTTACAGCACTTTCAGCCACATAAGCATATATTCACTCCTGGGAGCAGCAAATTTTACGTTAAAGGTCATGAGTCTCTTGATGTGGCTGGAGCACACATCACTGCTGATTACATGTCTTGTTACTAGGCAGAAAACACATGTGAACTTATGGTTACGTTAGAAACATTGTATACTTTACTTGTAGGTCAAAACTTTAAGATTAGTATGGAGAATTTCAAGAGATCGAGAATGATGTCCACTCTTCTTCTTGCTAGCCGTTATAATGAGAAAGCTTTGTGTAGCTACATCCAGTATCACTGAGTCATCTGAGGGACTGACACTAAATTTTACCTTCTTCTTCATACCATATTCTCGTCAGTGGCAAGTGCAGTTCCTCAGTATAGCGGCAACGGTGCGAGACCCGATGGATGTCGTCTCTACACAGCTGCTGAGGAATATGCGGCCGACGCTGCCCAGGGGGGCTGGCGACCTCCGGAGATCGGCGGTGTGTGGCGGAGGGTGAGTTGCGGCGGCTGCAGCGCGCCGCGTCGCCCGCCTCTGCGGACACCACTTCGGGCTCTCGCTGGTGTTGTCCTTTTTCAGTTTATTTTTTTGTTTAATATGGATGCAGAGGCTCAGAATTAACACAGACGTAATATTAAATATTGATCACTGTGTAACACTTGCTGTTTAATGTCTTAACTCTCACCTGTCCTTTTAGAATTAACTAAAAGTTATGACTGGCAGGTGATGTCAGCTGAAGTCAAAGATTTTGATACTAATGTACTCATTCGCTCAAAGAAAGCAACTGAATCACGTATGACAAACGACGGGTTACACTTTATACGCATGAGAAATTATCATCTGGCAATTCTGTAGCTTGGCAGCCAAATGTAGCAAATCAAAGCTACAGTCTTCCAGTTACCTTTACAGGATTTAATTTTAGTACGTGATTAAAAGAATTAAGTTCGATGTCGATGCGTCACTCTGAAGACAAATTTGGGTTTGATAACTTTCATCAGTAGGAACAGTTTATTAGGCTGTGAGAAGTGACTGCTAGTTGAGTCTGTGACATCGACTTCGAGTTCGTTTGTTAACATTTTTCACTACAGATTCACTGCTATTCAGATTGAGTAACTTTCGCCCCTTGCCATCTCCACATCACATGTCTAAAGTCAGATCGCGAATGAAGCATTTTGTTTGGGGCGCGAACAGTTATCATATTTTTGTATGTGGTTAGTTGAATGAGTGCCTATTTAAACGTCAACTGTACTCTCAACACGCTCATTATTTTTACAAAGAAATTTTATTTTAAAGAGGCTCTGAGTATGACCCACTCATTTCAGCCTCACGATTATGTGTTTCGTTCAATCCACAATAATAAAGTAGTTTCAGACCTTCGTTGACGATGTAAAAAGCTTGGAACATAATGAGCGGAAGCTTGAAAAGTTGAATTTAAATACAGCACTGTTGATAGTGGTGAGAAACGTAGCTTTATCCATGCTGCAGGCTTGATATATTACGAGCTGTAGACTTTTAACGCAAGTTGATATGTCCTTCTAGCCCGCTATTCTCAGCCTTTATTGTACCACAAAACTCCCGATTCTTTAAAGCATCGAACTCCCACATATAAAACATTTTCAAACCTCTGAGGTCTCTACAAATGAGTTAATGTGTTAAATTTTTGACCTTAAGCATGTACATGAGGAAAGTTTAGAAAATATTTGAAATTATGCTTAAAGTTTGTAGGAAGCCGCTGAGAGATCTCATTACGAAACACTGGATGGTTGAGTAATTTGCGCAAGTTTTCCATACGTCTTAAAATGTTTATGACGTTATGTCTCCTGAAAAATTGTCACACACAGTGATATAATTTTGTAGATACAGTCAAAGATATATGTTTGCTAAACTGTGTTGAGGGTAGAGTTAGCAGTAAAGAAGTATTAAGTTAACACGTCATAGGTGATGTTTACGTTTTACTGCCCGCCAACTTAAGTAGAAATTAGTTTTTCACGAATTTAAATGTCTGTTATGTCATATCTCCTGAAGTACGTGGTACGTTCCGTGGTTAATGGGGAGACTGTATGCAAACGGTGCTGCAAACGGAGGTGATAGCAGCCTAGCAATAAATTAAAATGTCATGTCTTACGCTGAACTTTTAATGCATGAACAGCGAGAATATTGCAAGCCGTAAACTTTTTCCCCTTGCATCATGTTGTGTGGAGTGTCAGCTAGAAAAAGTTACATGTTGTTGTGGTCTTCAGTCCAGAGACTGGTTTGATGCAGCTCTCCCTGCTACTCTATCCTGTGCAAGCTTGTTCATCTCCCAGTACCTACTGCAGCCTACATCCTTCTGAATCTGCTTAGTGTATTCATCTCTTGGTCTCCCTCTACGATTTTTACCCTCCACGCTGCCCTCCAGTTCTAAATTGGTGAACCCTTGATGCCTCAGAACATGTCCTACCATCCGATCCCTTCTTCTAGTCAAGTTGTGCCACAAACTCCTCTTCTCCCCAATTCTATTCAATACCTCTTCATTAGTTATGTGATCTACCCATCTAATCTTCAGCATTTTTCTGTAGCGCCACATTTCGAAAGATTCTGCTCTCTTCTTGTCTATACTATTTATCGTCCATGTTTGGCTTCCATACATGGCTACACTCTATACAAATACTTTCAGAAACGTCTTCCTGACACTTAAATCAATACTCGATGTTGACAAATTTCTCTTCTTCAGAAACGCTTTCCTTGCCATTGCCAGTCTACATTTTATATCCTCTCTACTTCGACCATCATCAGTTATTTTGCTCCCCAAATAGCAAAACTCCATTACTACTTTATGTGTCTCATTTCCTAATCTAATTCCCTCAGCATCACCCGACTTAATTCGACTACATTCCCTTATCCTCGTTTTGCTTTTGTTGATGTTCATCTTATATTCTACTTTCAAGACACTGTCCATTCTGAAGGATTGAAATTAAGTGTGAAGTTTGTTGGAAGTCGCTATGTGCTCCCATCCTCAGACACTGCAGGAATAAAGTCGGTGGATTTCCGCGCCATCAGTTACGCTGCTTCAAGAGGGACATGCAGTTTCGAACTGTAATAATTTTCTTATTGTGTTAAATTTTTAACATAAGATTATACTTCTTAAGGAGTAGATTAAACATCATGAAAATTTTTTGACTTAGGCCACTAATTAGGTGAAATAGTGAATATCAAATTTTTGTTGTCCCTGGAAGCCGTTACATAGGCAACAAGTAACCTAAACCGGACGCTAGGATACCCGCTAAATAGCAGAGCTACTCTTAGTCTCTCCTCTTCGAATCATCTGCTTATGAGTGAAATTTTTATTGTATGGTATATTTATTAAAGTACTGGTGCAGGTCACTTTATAAATGTGCAGTTCACATTGACACTTTTTTTTTAAGGTGCTTTGGCTAAGACCTGTGCCTGAACCTTTTAACATATTGCTATTACATTAAGTCAGTTGGTGTTGGCTACATTTCTTCTCCTTGACAATCCAACCCTTTTGAGGCGTTTTGAGTAGCTGTATGCCTTGGTTTTAGCAAAGGCTTGCATATGCTTCATTATGGCGCATGTTACTACAGCTTCAACTGAAGTTTTCATTACACGTAACAGTACATACACATACTGTTACACTTTATTTTTTTCAGCTATCGGATGCTGATATGAATGTCGCAGTTACGATTGAAGGTCAATCGAGCAGCAAGAGCAGTTTAAAAAATATACTACGTTCATGAAAAGATGTATAACCTTTGTGGTAATCAGATGTGCACGTAGATGGGTTGTTTCATTTTATACAAGGATTAAATATTGTCAGATATGTTATTCTTTCTTTGGAGTAGCAAATTTTACATGTAAGATTCATGTTGAGAAAAGTGTAGCTTGAAACTGGTTTAAGTTTCATACGTGGTCTAACGTCAGGATAACTTACAGTATCACGCTGAAAATATGTAGTCTACAGAACAAGAATGATTTGCATACTGTGTAGTGTTGGTATCTATTCGACGAAAAGTTCACAATGACACATCGCCCTTAGACGGGCAGATGCTCAGCCACATGCGATATGTCAGGTTACTTTCCAGGCTCGTTATGTCGATTAGCGGGTGTATCACTCTATCCACTTGTGTAGGGTTGCACTCTACCAAAACACAGATAGGGAAAGAAACGTAAATGAATGTGTAAAAGAGAAACGGTGAACCACACTTTTGTCTTGCTTTTTTTCTTTCTTTGGTTGTTTGTTTTTCACATAATAAGAACCTCACAACATTCAGTGTTAGTCCATGGTGTATTTTATATCCATACAGAATATAAATTGCATTTTACAAGTAACAAAAATTACTTGCTTGCATAAACTCTGCCCTTTTATATAACAACAGTGTGTTGATTGATGAAAACAGATGCATAGAGGAGTGAAAGTGATAGTGCATATCGGCTGACAGGGAATTACAGCATTTAGGGTAGTGCGTAGGAGTGGATCTTTGTGGCGGATTTTGGACGACGTTTGTCGTGCAAGATCACGAATCATACGTAAACAGGTTGTGTGTGAGAGTGAACGCAGTTTGTAGGGTTTTGTATGTTTTCTGGCACCATAAATATTGCACCTTTCCTGTAATAGGACAAAGATACGTGAGCGCTCTACACGAGTAGAGGGTAAGAGCCTTGACTCTGTGTTTAATGTAATTTGTGATGCGCCCGGTCACCTGTGAGTTGTGCAGCTTTAGGGCATTCGTATTGAAGGCGTAGTAGCGAGCAGCGGAAATTTAAAGAAGGAGATCTGATATTTGTGAATCGTGGAGAAATTACCTAGGATATTTATTACTGAGATGTAAACCTGTTTGTGAAGATATTTTCTGGACTGTATGGATGGAGAAGATGTTTGGAGGAATATTTCAAGGTAACCAACGCACGAGCGAGAATGAAATGCTTGTTTTGGAGAACTATTAATTGAAGGAAATCTTTGTCTCTTAAATATGTAACAATATTCACGACTAGTGTTAATTTGATCACTCTGTTTTCATTACACAACAAGTAACGCAATTGGTTTAAATGTCTGTAATTTTTTAAATGAATGAATTTTGGAATTTTTAGAGGTTTCTTATGCTGTACAGTGGTTTTTTACAGCAAGCAGAGTTCAGTTTTCTTTAAAGTAAAACCTTTCTCCGTCATTCTTGGCAAAGTTTTAAATACTTTGTCGTATTTAATTATTGTGTTTCAGTTAAATATTTTTCTCTGGCTGCACAATTAGTTTCTTTTGGGATTTAAATAGATTCATTTTCATTACTTCACATTTTGCGTTCCACTAATATTACAGTTTTGTTTCATGACGCTCTTCACAAGCACAATACAAGGTCAACCAACATTCAGTGTTGCTCAGCAACTGACAACGTTAGCTTAAGGAAACGTTACATGAGGAAAAAGTTTTTTGAAACGGAATATTCAGTATTTCATGTATAGATAATTACATAGAAAGCTACAAGCTAAACGATTAACAAGACGATTCACGACCACAGAGACGTTTCAAATACAGGTGAGGAGAAACAACGATGTAATACAGGAATAATAATTTATAATCTAGTTCAGCGTTCTACTGTATAATCATTTACTTAAAGACTTAGTTGTCCTTCGTTGTATGAACCAAAAAATGGAATTAGCTGTCCATGATGTGAGTGATACGGCATATATGTACAGTCTTCTTTGTACTCCTAATATTGTGTTTTCGAAAAGTCCCAAAAAGTAGAGATTACTGCACGGTATTTCACGAGAATCATCCTCTGACTAAGCCATGTTTTTCACATACGATGAACTGCTTTGTGATTTAATGCTTTTCAGGCTGTTCTTGAAAGTCAAAGTTTTGTTGTCCATCTTTTTGAAAAACTAAGGCATGATCGTACCTGACCAACTCGTGACAGATCTAAATCTGAAGAACTGCTACAACACCTTACAAAACTGTTGCTTATAATGGAATTAGTGGTTGCTTATAATAGAACAGACCCTAGAAGTTCTGCAAGTATTATCGTTCTGTCTGCAAAACAGAAACTGTTCAATCCTTAAAGCAAAGCAAAAACTGAAGTGGTAGAAAAAGCTTTTGCAACACTGAAAACACGTTACTTGCTACGAGTTAGCACAAATCTCAAAAATTTTGGAAGTAATTTTTCAGTTTTTGGTAGACAGTAAAAAAACCGCTTTGAAGACTAGAATTTCTTTTCCGGTGCAGCCGCATTAAATTCATACAGGTGGCCCTCACACGAATATGAATGTGTGTTTTATGCTGCCGTTTCAATTCCTTGCTTATGTAACAAGGTGGTTTTTAAATTAAGTGAAAGCACATTTGCGCGTCTAGTTAAATATTCTAGAATGCACAAAGAAAATCCTCAACACATTCCCACTTAAGTGTTTATGGCTGAATGTGAACGGGGACTTAGTGCCATGACTCTAACGCTAACTGATAAGGGAAATCATTTACAAATTCCGACACTTTCAAGTCTACATTTTATTTCAATAAATGGACCTTCACTGGACTGCGCCGACGCAGGGAAATTTGCAGCACGGTGGATCAAGCCTCAGCACCATACCGTCCTTGAAAAAACATTTGGCAAACCATCGAATCATCAGGAGCAGTATCATTCACCTCGTCTGTATAACTAAACTCTGTAACCGTAACTATGACAGAAACTTGAATAAATAATAGCACTGCAAGTAAAAATGATTAATCATAAACTGTAGAAATGATTTTGTAAACATTTGTGTAAAGTGTGCTTTTAAGATACATCAAGAAAATAATCACAGATTGTATAATGGTAATTAATAGGCAATATACACAAGAAAAAGAGTGTAATATAACTATCATAAAGTTGTGGCAATACCGACAGTACTATATGGCTAATAAGGTTGGGCATTAAGAATCAGAAGACATAAGAAAACTTGAATCATCAGAAACAAAGTTTCTTCGAACAGTGAAAGGCCGCACAAGAGAAGACGAAACAAGAAATTAAGGATTAAGGAAGGAACTGTGATTGCAGCCATTACCTGAAAATGTAATCAAACAAAATCAGGATTTTAAAGAGCATGTACTGCATATGTCACCTTAGAGAATCACTCGGTATATAATGGAATAAGATCCTACTAGAATAAAAAGTGTGGAAAGGTCGAGGAGGAGATGGATGTATATGTAATAGGGCATCCTCCAGCCCCCCCCCCTCCCCCGTTAATCTCCTCAATGGTAAAACCACAAATCGCATACTACTGTAATCTAAAACCATGATATTAATTGCTAACTGAAACCGTGGCCAAACGAAAAAGCGGAAGTATAATTTTGTCTTTTAGTTGTCTATACTTTCTGTAGAGGATGTTTCAAAGGAACTCTGTAACTAGGTCTTGAATCTGGACAAATGTTAGTCTTTATCTAACAAGAAAGTGGTTGAAACATAGGCTGAAAAGGTTTCGAAAGCCTTCCCTAGTTTACCGAAAATCACTTGAATGACATATTTTCAAAACTACAGTGGTCAAATGATGCTGACGTATCGTTTGCGTCAGAACCGCACATCTTATAAGACAGGTTTAGTGATATTACTGTCATGCAGTTGTGACAAGAAATTACAGAGTAAAAATACATTGAATATGGATGTGCAACAACATAAACTCTCTTACTGACGTACAGTCCCAGAGAAATTGTTGGACGGGAATCGTGGAGAATGCTCATAGACAAATGCAGATTGAAAACGTTTTAAGACAAACAACGAAGTCATTTTTATATCTTTCAGAGCCAGAAACCAGTAATCTAAATAAAAATTGGCTGCAGTTTGTTCCACATTTTAGACAGAACTCCCTAACATTGCGTAATATGTACAGGGAAATATGAAGAGTTCATTACCCTAATTAAAGAGAAAGCTTTAAGTACAGGTACATCTGTTTACTTGAGACTTAATCGAAGACTTAGATTGTAAAAGCGGAACAGTATTTTCAAAGCGACTTGTTAATGTGTTATGAGTGGTAGAACCTTCGCAAAAATGTGGGAAATGAAAATGAGACCAAATGTTTTTTTTTTTCGTCTGTGTGACGGCGAGTATCCCGTACTGTAAGAAATCAGCGCTTCGATCGATGTTCCATTAGGAGTAATGAACTAGAGAAAATATACCATACAGGTTACGAAACCATATAATCTTTGGCGAACGTGTCATCAGATTTACGCAGAAGAAAGGTTCGACATGTGTAAAGAGACTGCTAAAATTAAGTCTGATTAAATAGTGGTGTTTTGTGGAATAATAGTTGCCTCCTACTTCTATCACTATGAACTAGTGGTCCAGGTGAACTCTGTACTTGTGCTTCAAGCAACCTTTTCGAAATAAAACTAACTGGTGTTAAGTGTTTTGAAGAATAACATGTGTCTGATGCAGTGACAGATTTTTGGAAGGATAAAACTAATGTGTGAATACAGCTTTAGAAAGGCACAGAGGACACTAATACTGGCCTCACTCCGACAGCCACTGATGATTATAGTTTTCTAACTCGCATTTTAGAAAAATGGTACGGGTGTGGCCACTACTTCACTCTGGCTTTCCAGCACTCTCGCAGCTGGTGTTTGTTTGATAGTAGCCTCATTGGTTGAACACCATTCGCTGATGTTGCATTCTTAAATCGAATTACGTATACGCTGGTCTGTTTGTTTATCTGGTTAGAAGCTGCTGTGATACTAACTACATGTTTGTTGACTGATACACGGAATATGGAGGAAGTGACTGATCTGTTGGGACCTGTGCACAGTTTGGTTACTCATCACGAAAATTCGTACAGTAAAACTATAGTACTGATATCACACCATAGCTAAGCTCCCTTGTCACTTATATATCGTCCGACTGGCATTGTCATTGCGGATATTCGTCATCCTGACGAGACAGCTGACGTTCTGCTGGGCATGCTCATCGACTGCAGAGCGAGCTGTTCAGTCGCACCTACCGATGACCAGAGTTCAGGCGTTACTGCCTTCATGGGAGACGCTGGGCGCCATAATGCTGTCTATAGATGCCCTGCAGTTCTGTGCCTGTGGCTTCTTTAATGTAAACATGTCTCTCTTTGCATCAGTTATGGGTGGAGCTGTGGCATACATAGTGATACGTCTCCAATTTTCTGAATATACTATCAATCAGGTTTCTGGATATAAAGTTTGAAAGCAACCTGAGTCAGAAATTATCTTTGCTTGTTGGCTTGTGTTTTCTCTCTTATTGAGAATTATTATTGTATATGTCAGATGATATATGTAAATTCCCTATGTTCGACGTTCCATGCGAGTAATTTCAAGTAAACTGAGTGCTGTTTGTACAAAGAAAACGTTATTAATGCCAGTTTAATGGAGGGAAAGAAGGGACCTACTGAAGGAAAGTGGTAACGGAGCTATATAATCGATTTAGAGATCGTAAGAATTTCCTGTAAAACGTGATTTGAAGTATATGAAATGAAATCGTGTCGAGAAGATGTCAAATGGTACCCAATAAAGTGGCGTTATTCAAATGAAAATTTCACAAAGAAGCCAAAAAACTGCTCGTCTTTAGAGTAGGTTGTAATTGCTCTTGTCTATATTGTTGGATGCGTGAGATTTTTCTAACTGAGAACATCAGAATTTAATAATTGGAAGGTACATAAAGATATCTCAGACTGCCAACGATTTTGTAATAATGTTTTAATAGGTCCAGACTGAGTTGACTGACTGCAGGACACATATGAACAGAGTACCAAACACAGTTGATGATATTCTCGTAGGTTCTTCCTTCTGTAAACAGCGCTGCACGCTGCAACGAGAATCAGCCTTGTTTGTAACGGTATAGCATCTGCATTTAAATATAAACTTTGAAACCACCATGATGCGCATAGCAGAGAGTACTGGCTGTCCTACAACTTATTACAGTGTCTTCCCATTTGATCTACATTCGTGATCTCCTCGGGAGGTATAAGTAGGGGAAAGCGATATATTCGATACCTCATCCAGAAACGCACCCTCTCGAAATCTGGACAGCAAGCTACAACGCGATGCAGTGCGCCTCTCTTGCAGAGTCTGCCACTTGAGTTTGCTAAACATCTCCGTAACGCTTACCAAATAACACTGTGACGAAACGCGCCGCTCTTCTTTGGATCTTCTCTATTTCCTCTGTCAACCCGACCTGGTACGGATCCGACACCGATGCGCAATACTCAAGTATAGGTCGAACGAGTATTTTGTAAGCAACCTCCTTTGTTGATGGACTACATTTTCTGAGGACTCTCCCAATGAACCTCAACCTGGCACCCGCCTTATCAACAATTAATTTTATTTGATCATTCCACTTCAAATCGTTCCACACGCATACTCCCAGATAGTTTACAGAAGTAACTGCTACCAGTGTTCGTTCTGCTATCATATAATCATACAATAAAGGATCCTGCTTTCTATGTATTCGCAATACATTAAATTTGTCTATGTTAACGGTCAGTTGCCACTCCCTGCACCAAGTGCCTATCTGCTGCAGATCTTCCTGTATTTCGCTGCAATTTTCTAATGCTGCAACTTCTCTGTATACTACAGCATCATCCGTGAAAAGCCGCATGGAACTTCCGACACTATGTACTAGGTCATTTATATATATTGTGAAGTCAACTGTGGTGTATCCGAGGGTTCTGTTCTAGGCCCTCTGCTCTTCTTAGTTTTATTAATGATTTTCCTAACTATCTAACAAGTACAGAATCAGTACTTTTTGCAGACGATGTGCGCCTTTTTATCAAGGGAGTTAGTGAAGCTGACCTACAAGAAAAAATAATGTCAACAATGAATGAGGCAGCTGAATGGGTCAAATACAATTACTTAATTATAAATGACAAAAAAACTACTTGGATGAATTTTAGGCACATAAGGAACAAAGTAAAAAATAACATAAGAGTAGAGATTGGAAAATGTCTGATAGAATAAACTTCTTGTACAAAATTTTTGGGTGTATGGCTGGACAATAACTTACGATGGGAAAAACGTTAACTATTGAATAAAAAACTTTGTAAATGCTATTATACAATAAGTAAACTACAAGAAACAGTAATATGTGCCTACTACTCTACATACATAGTAATATAAGATATGGTATTACATTTTGGGGGATACAGGTTTCACAAAAAGTTGTTTTAAGCTCAAAAATAGAGCTATTTGTATTGTGAAGGGTGTTGTCTGCAGATATTTATGTAGAGGACTCTGTAAGGAATTGAAAATTTTGATCATCCCTAGCTTATTCATCTATGAATCCGTATGTTTCCTGAAGTCAAATCAAGAATTCTCTCCTCTAAACAGTGAAGTACATGACTATCAAACCAGAAACAGGCATGATTTTCTTAGAAACATACATTTTAAAGCCCTGTACCAAAACAGTGTGATGTATCTAACCAAAATAATGTTCAATTCCTTACCAAAAGAAATAAAAAGTGTACGAAACTTACATATATTTAAACAAGAATTAAAGAGGCTACTATTAGGTCAACGTTTCTATAATGTTTCTTTGTATCTAAAGAGATAGTGCTCATCTTTTGATTTTTCTGCATAAATCTTTCTTTTCAAATTGCACATAAAAGGAAGACAAAATATGTAAAGTGTAATTAAGAAAATGTTATTTCCCTTAACAGTTGAAAACATAAATCATGCTCTCGCTCTTCCTCTCTCTCTTTCCTGTATCATGTGTATGATAAATTGAATTGAATTGAAGTACGTATATTCTCCTTTATAACAAATGCAGGAGACCTGATCTTCACTGTTTGATGTACTACATGTAACCACTTATTGACTCTGTAGAGAGGTTTTTCTAACTTGTAATAGGTTTATCTACAAGCCATCAATACTCTGGTACCTGTGGATAACGATTCGTAGGTCAAATATTTTTCACATGAGACCAGCACAGCACTGATGGGAGCCTTTGACAAGGTTACAAACCAGAAGACCGCAGTTAGTTTAGGAACAACACTACAGTTGGGAGCTGCCTTCCCATCTTGTGAGTGAAGGTAGCTGACTTCAGCACTTCAAAAAGTTGGTGGAAGCGTCTGAGAATGACATCAGAACCCAGATGACAGATATCATTGATGCTGACAAAGAATGCAACTCTAAACTTCCGCATGAAACGTTATGGAATCACTGATTAAACGCTTCTGTGAGCAATATAACTAGCATAATCTTGACATCACGATCCCTGCAGAGGCGATACGGAAGGGATGTAGTACACTGGTAGATTTCGCTGCATGGTCTTCAAGCCGAAAGCAAAAAGTTTATATATTCTTTTATATTTTGCACTTGAAGTTGGTGCCTGAAACTTTGTAAGTACGCTTTCATAGGATGTTTTGCGTCTCTCTTCAAGCGTCTGCTAGTTCAGTTTTTCCAGCATCCAGTGACACTCTTCCATGCGCCAAACAAACCTGTGACTACTATTCTGGGTTGGATCGCACAACAGTTTCGTTAGCAGTCTCCTTCGTAGAATAATTGCATTTTCCTGGTATACAGCCAATGATCCAAAGTATGCCATCTGCTTTTCCTACTGCGGAACCTACGTGATCTGTGACTAATTGGTTCTCTAGTTATTGGCTACCACATTGTTTGTCATTGTCTTCATTGAGCTGCTATTTAATTAACGATTGGGCCTCAGTGAAAATAAATAAATCATATGTGCAATCAGCCATATTTTGTAAAGCTGTCTTCGACTGAAAGTCTTGTCTCTACCCTTTGTGATACTTTTCCCCGAGCTGCTTGTAAGTAATGGTTTGAACGAAAACTGAATTTTCCGACAGCACCGCCTAGCAAAGTGATCATCTTATTTTTAACAACTGATTTTTATGAATCCAAAATGTAGAGCCACCACATTAGGAGTGTTTAGAACTGACTTCTTCGTTTTAAACAGTGAATCGAGCTAGTTATTTAGTGACATTCTCGCAGGTACAATTACAAAATAATAAATTATTTTTATAACTAATTTAATTCGTTGTTATGGAGCACTTGTGCCTTAGCCTCCCCAGCTGATCAAACAATTTGTCGAATTTCGTTTATTAGTTCACTGCTTTATGCTCTAGCTGGTGTTTGAGAGAAATTTGGAGTGACGACCAGTTTGTCAAATAAGTTTGATCGTTTACGGTTCCGTTTGTCAGACAAAAGCCAGAAGGCTGTTAGACTTCCGAGATGCCAGGCCGACCACATGTAAATATTTCGTCGCACATTTTGATCGAAAACGAAACTGTGTTGCAGTTCATTTCGTTAACCGTTAGGTCCGAAAATTGTGGGATTCATCAAAATTTTAGGTTAGCGTTGACAGCTGGAGTAGACTTTTGCGTAAATGTGTCTCCTTTTCCAGTACGAGGCCGTGAAGTAATTGTAACAAGTTTTTAGAAGGTTGTACATTCTCAGAAAACTGAAGTAATCATAAGATTTTGAGTGTGATATTTGTTTCAGCAGATTTTCATGAGTATATTCATCCCTCATTTTCCACCAAACTGAAGTACTCATAAGATTTTGTGTGTGATATTTATTTCAGCAGTTTTTCATGGGTATATTCATCCCTCAAGTGACTGGTTTCCTGAATGTGAAAGTGAGCTGCATCCATATATAGACAAGAAACGTAATGCTCATACACAGGTTATGAATAATCCTAAAGACCAACGAGCAGTAGCTGACTACAAGGCCTGCAAAGCTGATCTACAACGAGTTTCCCGCCATTGCGCAAATATATATTGGACCAACCTTTGTAAAACTATTCAGATCTGCCGAGACAAAGGAAGGCATGTATGAAGGCATCAAAAAGGCCATTGTACCAACAAGCAGGAAGTTCGCTGCAATAAAAGATCTAAATGGAGACCCAATCAACAATAAAAACCAGCAGCTAGATAGATGGGTGCAGCACTATGCTAAACTATACTCAGAAGAGGTCAACATTTCTTCAGGAGGTCTGGGTACTTTACCAACTTACCCAGTTATGTCTGAGCTTGATGATCCTCCCACTGTTGACGAATTAAAACTCGCACTTAAAAGTCTAAAGTTAGGCAAGAGTACAGGCCGTGATAACTTACCAGCAGAAATCATCAAACTTGACTGCGTTTTGTCGATATTGTATCAAATCCTACTGCAGTGCTGGGAAGAAGGCAAAGTACCTCAAGACATGCGAGATGCAAATATAGTAACAATCTGTGAGGGTAATGGCGACAGAGGTAATTTGTAAGTAGGCTGTTTATGTTTTCTCTATGTAAGTAGGCTGTTTAGGTTTTTTTATTGGTAACGCCACCTCTGTGTGAAAATCACTGGCTGTGCTGTGTGCAGTCTGTGTCTAGTTTGCATTGTTGTCTGCCATTGTAGTGTTGGGCAGCGGCAGCTGGATGTGAACAGCGCGTAGCGTTGCGCAGTTGGAGGTGAGCCGGCAGCAGTGGTGGATGTGGGGAGAGAGATGGCGGAGTTTTGAAATTTGTCATGAACTGCTATATTTATATATGATGATATCAAGGTAAATACATTGTTTGTTCTCTATTAATATCTTTCATATTCCATTATCTCTACAAGGACTACAGTGGGTCTGCATCTATGATGACCCACCATGCCATTATTTCTACAAGGACTACAGTGGGTCTGCATCTTTGATGACCCCCCATGCCATTATTTCTACAAGGACTGCAGTGGGTCTGCACCTCTGGTGGCCCACCAATACCACAATCTCTACCAGGACTCCAGTGGGTCTGCTCTGTGATGACCTACCTACCAATATTCTTCAAAACTTCGAATGACTCTGCTGTGGGTTTGCTCTGTTGTGGCCCATTACCTGTCAGCATGTCAAGAGTCAGCACTGTCTTTCCATTGGAAGGACAACACTACTTCTTCAAGACAGCATGGAAATCCACTACTTCTGTGTGCATTTTCTTTTACTGCTCAGACTTTGAGAAAAACGCTGCTATTTTACTGTGATGAACGATTAGGACTGTCTTTATGGACTGTGAGAAAATTTTAGCTTTTGACCAACAGTGTATCAATAAGTGTGTGCATTTGATTTCTTTGTTATTGTAATTATGAAAATTTTTTCAAATCTGTATTGGCCACTGCCCAAAAAAAATTTGTAAAATTTTTTGTGGGGAGCATGGGGGCTATGTAAGTAGGCTGTTTATGTTTTCTCTATGTAAGTAGGCTGTTTAGGTTTTTTTATTGGTAACGCCACCTCTGTGTGAAAATCACTGGCTGTGCTGTGTGCAGTCTGTGTCTAGTTTGCATTGTTGTCTGCCATTGTAGTGTTGGGCAGCGGCAGCTGGATGTGAACAGCGCGTAGCGTTGCGCAGTTGGAGGTGAGCCGCCAGCAGTGGTGGATGTGGGGAGAGAGATGGCGGAATTTTGAAATTTGTCATGAACTGCTATATTTATATATGATGATATCAAGGTAAATACATTGTTTGTTCTCTATTAATATCTTTCATTTGCTAACTATCCCTATCAGTAGTTAGTGCCTTCCATAGTTTGAATCTTTTATTTAGCTGGCAGTAGTGGCGCTCGCTGTATTGCAGTAGCTTGAGCAGCGAAGATTTTTGTGAGGTAAGTGATTTGTGAAAGGTATAGTTTAATGTTAGTCAGGGCCATTCTTTTGTAGGGAATTTTGAAAGTCAGATTGCGTTGTGCTAACAAAATATTGTGTGTCAGTTTAAGCACAGTCATGTATAATTGTTCAAAGGGGACGTTTCAAATTATAACAACTATAGAGGAATATCTCTCTTGAGCGTTGCTGGAAAGTCATATGCAAGGATAATCCTGAAGAGACTGGAAACCTTGGCTGCTCGGATCTACCCTGAGTCACAGTGTGGATTTCGAACTGGCAGATTCACAAGTGACATGATATTCACCTTGCGCCAACTACAAGAGAAGTGCCGCGAACACAGAGTGCCATTATATGTGGCTTTTGTTGACCTCAACAAAGCCTTTGTCACCGTCAGTGGGGAGGGACTCTACAGTATATTGGAAAAACATGGATGTCCCCCAACTTTGCTGTCTTTAACAAGATCTTTTCATGACAATATGCGTGATCTGTAATCTTCGATGGCAGTACATCTAAACCATTCGGTATGAACTGTGGCGTAAGACAAGGCTGTGTGTTGGCACCTACACTTTTTGGAATTTTCCTCTCGGGTCTGCTCCAAGTGGCTTTCGAGAATTGCAATGTTGGAGTACATCTGCACACTAGGAAAGATGGAAGGCTTTTCAATGTCAGTCTTCTGAAGAGTGAGACAAAGCGCTACGAGATAGTCGCTCGTGAACTCCTGTACGCTGATGACGCTGCAATTGTTGCGAACTCCGCAGAAGAGCTGCAAGAGCTAGTATCAAAATTTAGTCACAAGACCGTAATTATAGTTCAGGGTACTAGCACAAAGCCGAATATCACACTAGATGGCACTACTCTGCAAGTCGTAGATAACTTCTGCTATCTTGGATCTACTATAGAATCAAATATGTCTGTTGACAAGGAAATTGATGCTCGCATTGGTAGAGCTGCGACAACTTTTGGCAAACTCTCTACACGTGTTTGGAAAAACAACAAACTCTCTTTGACCACTAAAATTCTTGTATATCAAACTTACGTCCTCAGCATCCTTTTGTATGCGTCTGAAACATGGACTACCTATGCCAAACAAGAACGTCGCCTTAATGCTTTCCACTTGCGGTGCCTGAGATCCATCCTCGGAGTAATGTGGAAGGACCGAGTGACCAACAAAGCAGTGCTATCTAAAACTAACTGCAACAGTATTTCAGCTATCTTGAAGCAGAGACCTCCGCTGGCTGGGACACGTCCACCGTATGGATCCTGACAGATTACCACGTGAGCTGATGCTTGGAGAGATCTCTATAGCCAAAAGAGCTGTAGGACGTCCTGTATTGAGGTTCAAGGACTCCTGTAAACGAGATATGGAGAGCTTTGGAATCAACACAAACAGATGGGAGGCGCGGGCTAGCATGAGGCCAGAGTGGCGTGATGATATATCATCTGGAATATCGAAGCATGATGAAGGCTTGTTAGATAGATTAAGGCAGAAAAAGCTTCGCAATGCTACCACTGCTCCTGCCTCAGCAGCCAGATACACTTGTGACAATTGCGGCAAGAGATGCCGTGCTGCCATTGGCTTGACAAATCATATGAAAAAATGCAACCCATAAACACACAGACACTGCAACAATCATCTACCAAGATGTCGTGGCCAATATGTATATATATTCATCCCTCATTTTCAACCATTCCTTGCACTAGCGTCTAGTCTTTTTGTCCCGTCTAGTCTTTTTGTCCTTTACACACTGTGCTAAAATCAATGTAAAAATGCACTGTCAGCATTAGAGTCGGTCACGTCAGCCTTCAGGCTTGCTCGTAGCTCGCTACCGCTGTGAGTCGTACTTACGGCCACGAGGTGCAGTGGGAACGGGCGAGCCTGCGGCGGCTCTCCTGCTATGGCTTCCCACTGCGCTCGTGAGGCTCGTAGACACTCCAGTGTCTTCTCTTACAAAGGTATGACGACGAAAGAGCACGTTCTGTGAATGTTAGCAGAGAGACATACGTTCTGCTCGACAAACCCGGAACAAGCCGGCGTAATTCCTACTGGTATGAGTTCAATGTACGAGTTTAATTTTGTTATGAATTTGCATCATTTCGTCTTAGAGGAACGATGTGCCACGATAATTTCATCAGATTTTCCCTAAGTTTACTCTTACACCCATGTCAAACAAGAGTGCTCAAGATTTATTTTTATATCTGTTTCTCTGTGTAATAGTGACAGGTTAAAGCCTGTAGTATATTATTACAGCATACAGTATATTTGCGAATTTTACTACGGATGTGGACTTTGCGCGCTCGTAACAGGTATGTTTTGAGGGCAAGTGAAGCAAAGACGCTATGCTGAGTTAAAACATTCGCATTAAACGCTGCTAATTGCTCCCAATTGCTATCTGCAGAAGCTATTAAAACTAAATTTCATTTGTTCTCGTACCTACTTCAAGTGTTCGCTTCATCTGTTTAAGATTTCCAAAGAGTGGTGCGATCTGTATTTAATAGTAGAAATAAATTAGTCTGTGCCAGGTATTTTGAATGTATGATTTTAATTATCACATTATCACAAGAGTTGAATTAATTACTGATGCATTTCACTGAATGCGCAGTTTTTTGAAAAGTCCTCAGCTCCACTAATTGAAATTTTGTCGCTGAGTCTCGGGCTATTAAGGTCTAAATTTGCTAATGTGCCTTCTGCTTTAATGGACTAATAGAGGGGCGTAGCGCAACGATCCGTTACCTGTTGCGTGTTTATTACATAAAACGACACAGTTTTTAACCTGCGCTATATTTTTACGAGCCCGATACCAAGTTCATTGACATTTAATTGCTTCAGAAAACTCGATTAACGACAGATAGCCAAGAAGTTAGACGTGTGCTATAGCTTCCATGGAGTGATTCTTGATAAGAAACAATAAGACACAGGTAAACAAGAACAAGTGCGTATTACGAGTACAGTATAGAGGTTTAATAATAAAGGAAAACTCTTCTTAATAAAAAATAATACAACTCAGGCGCTAACAGGCATACGCCTGGAACAAAGTGAATAAACGTAGTGGGACGTGAATACTATGCCATGATAGTCCCTATCCACGGAGATTCAGCATTCGCCGTAGTTGTCCAACAGGTACTTCCTGGGATAACGCTGGAAAGTCGTAGATCCCGCTGCAGTGGCTTCCAGCCGGGCTGGAAGAGTCGGCACATGAATTACCCGAAAACTCCGGCGGAGCCAACTGCTGTCGTGTAGGCTTGCGCCGCCCTATATAGCCGGGACAGGGAGGAATTCGAGCCGATCCAGTTCCACACAAGTGACACAACGCAGATAATAAGTCCCTGGCACAGAGGACCTTTGGTGGCGGTGGTCCTGCCTTCTGTCGTCCTTGTTCTGATCGACGCATTCCGGGGACGCTACGCCCTGTACATATACAAAATCGCGATGCTATAGTGTCTGAGGGGCTGCCGGTCCGTTCAGGCGCACGGCGGTTACAAATCAAGGTGCACATTACAAACTATCAAAACTGATGCTTTTCTTTTGCTCATAGGCTAATTCATGTTAACACAGTTCTATATAAAGCTGAAAAACTCAGTCACAGACGATGGTCGCCGTTAAAAATAATAAAATAAAATAAATGGTCAATACTTTTGCGAACGGATTATAAAATGTGCTACTTTGACTTCATCGAGTTTTGGATTATATCTACAATGTATTAGCGCCAATGTCCTCCAGATTTGAGGTTGGGGCATTGTGGGAATAATAACTATAAAATTTTTCGCTTTACTTTTTGCTGACTTATAGTTTCCGAAAAAATTGCTTCATTATGTTAAGAGAAAAAATCTAGGAGCTGTATTCGACGGAACAGAAGCTTATTCTAGAAGCTAATTCCAGGTTGTTGCTGAAAGGGATTCTTTTGATCTCACGGATGATGTTCAACGTCGAAAAGAGAGATGTAAAGTGTTACTCCTGTACAAAGGAAGCACCACGAGCATGAAAGACATACGTGCAAAAGTATCACACATTCGACATCTACAACAGTTTCGAACCGCAACAAAGAGACAGTGAGGAACAAGCGTGTGCAAATGTGCACGTTGGATCTACGGCCGTTCAACATTATCAGAGAGGAATGGTTTATTAGCCTTTCACAAGAACTCGTTGATATTGGTGGAGTGTGTGGGACAGTGAGAGCACAAGAAATTTTGCGTTCTCCGAGAACTGTCTCTCGACATATACAAGACATTATCTTAGCACCCGCTGCTTCGCTCGCGTAGACTGTATGGCCTGCAGAGGTTTTTTTGTTTTTATTTAATCAAATTTCTATGTTGTTCATAAATTGCAACACGTTATAAGCTTTTCACGCTAAGTAATGCCACATAAGCATTGTCTTTTCCGAATGCACTTCTAACCAAGAAGCGATTCTGGTAGCTGGAGCCCAAAGTTTTCTTACAGATACCTTTTGCGTCCTTATGGAGGTATTTCCATAGTACCTTTTGTACCATAACAAACATTTCTTTAGATCTATCCCAGAAGTTAAATAACAGTTTTCATAAATTTCACTTTAAAATTTTTTAATGTAACGAAATACTTCCTTCAAATTTTTCATCCCCTGTTGCACTCCCTTAGGCGTAGAATTTCCAGATACGCTAAAACACTATTTCCTTTTATTGCTAACTAAGAGGTTTAATAGCAGTTGTCATAGATGTAGCCTCAAAAAGTCTTTAGTTCTATAGTAGTTGTTTATTTTCAAGAATACTTTCACCCACTATTTTACCTCCACATTGGTTGAACTTCCAAAATTTTGAAACACGTATTTTTTTATTTACTGAGTGAGAAACCAAATACCAGTTTTCGTATTTCTAGCTACAAAATTCCCTTAATAGCGACATACTTTCAGAAAGCCTGTTACCCCCTATTTCATGTCCTTTGAGTGGAAATTCGAACAATCCCTTATTAAACCATGCCCACAAAATAAGATGCACACCCTTTCCAAACTCCAAGTTTCTATCCTTAGCGATTTGGGCTGGGCGATGACGAATCAGTGAATCAGTCTGACCCTATTTCACCCCCTTAGCGGCTGAATTTCCTAAAACAGTGAAACAAGTATTGTAACCAAGAGGCCAAACACTACCTTTCATAGACTTACCTTTAAAACGTCTTCGCAGAGAAATATTTTCATAAAACGTTTCACCCCATTTTTCGACCCCTTAGGGGTTGAATTTCCAAAAACAGTGACGTGTGTGTTTTATTTGTAACAGAGAAGCCAAATACAATTTTTCGTAAATTTAGTTTCAAAAACGCTTGCGCATTGAAATATTTCCATAAAAACTTTCATCACCAATTTCACTCCTATAGGGGTTGAATTTTCTAAAAGAGTGAAACACACACTTTTTTTTAACTGAGAAGCCAAATTTAATTTTTTGTATATTTAGCTTCAAAAATGTTTTCATGATGAAATATTTTCATAAAAAATCTCATCCCCTATCTCACCCCCTTAAGGGTTCAATTTCCAAAAACACAGAAATGCATATTTTTGTACTTATGATCGAGAAGCCAAATACCAATGTTCATAGATGTAGCTTTAAAAACATTTTAGTAGTTCTTTAATAATGTGTTTTCGAAAAACTTTTCATCCACCATGTCACCCCTATGGTGTTAAATTTCCTTATTTCTGACCGAGAAATCACATACCAACTTTCTTACGTCTAGCTTCAAAAGTGCCAACGGCCTTGCCGCAGTGGTAACACCGGTTTCCGTCAGATCACCGAAGTCAAGCACTGTCGGGCTGGGCTAGCACTCGGATGGGTGACCATCCGGTCCGCCGAGCGTTGTTGGCAAGTGCGTTGCACTCAACCCTTGTGCGGCAAACTGAGGAGCTACTTGATTGAGAAGTAGCGGCTCCGGTCTCGTAAACTGACATACGGCCAGGAGAGCAGTGTGCTGACCACATGCCCCTCCATATCCGCATCCAGTGACGCCTGTGGGCTGAGGATGACACGGCGGCCGTCGGTACCTTTGGGCCTACATCGCCTGTTCGGACGGAGTTTTGTTTAGTGCAGTTTTTAGCTTCAAAACTGCCTTAATAGCGCTAGCAGATAGTGTAGCATACTGCCTAGCAAGAAGGTATCAGCACTCTGAGGATTCTGGGAATCCGATGACCAGCACGAGTTGACACCAGCTAGAAATGGTCTCCTAAAATCTGGCTGGGCTTTGGCCAGTAAGGGATGAATATTATTACGACAGACAGATATAATTTTCATATTTCTGAATATGTGCCGTATCTAAAACTCGCCTTCAAACAAAAATATATGACGACTGGAAATGTCCAACGACCTAAGTGCATTATTTTTTCACAAAATTTGTTTTTAGTGCTGTTGTGATCTCAGTATCCTGTTGTACGTTGTTAGACTTGTTCCAAGTATCAAAACATTGAAAAATGTTTCAAGCATTGTGAGAGTGTCTTCTCTATTTAGTTAACGCACAGTTTGTATGGTACGGAGAGTGCAGGTAGATTTTTGTTTTTTGCGCTCAAAGCTCATCCACAGATCCTAGATAAGATGGTTTGGAAGGCGATGTAGCAAGTAAAAAAATCTGAGACAAATTTTCATTTAAAAGTGAATATTAAGGTTGTCAGAAACATTTAAAATTATAATAACTGAACTATATAAATAGCATTATGTTTGATTACACAGACAGCATTAACCCTAGCATTACCAACGTATTTTTTGTTACATGTAATACCAACGGGGGGGGCCTCAAAGGCCCATAAAGAATACCACAATTTATTTTATCATAAATCAAATTTATTTACTTCTGATACCTCTAATAACAATTCAAAATGCTTAGACATTGTTTTTGTATACTGGATAATAAAAGATGTTATTATAATAGGAATAAAATGAACAAATCACGAGATTCAGTTTATATATTTTTTGGAATAATGTTTCAAAATAGTGTTTTCTTATAAAAACGACTTTTTTCATTCGATACACTACATGAAGCAAACAAAATTTACTGTCTCATTCTGCAACGCATTTTTCACACAACACTGTCTTCCTGCAGTGTTTCCCACAGACGTGTTTGTGGCACTGAGAGCAGGTAACAGTTGACTTTCCCAGCTTGTTGTACTTGATCTTTTTAGATGCAGCTTCTTGGCAGCATAGGTGGCACCGTCCACGTGTTCCTGGTTCTGCTGTTGAGGATGATGGTTCTACAGAGCAGCTGAGCTTCCGTTGTGTGATGCTTTCCATTGCCATTATTACTGGCTTCTGAAGTCCATACAAATTTTGTGCCCGTTTATCTACTTGAGATCTTATTAGTTTGAGACCTAAGTTAGTGATAAAAACTCTTCTGCGGTTTAGCAAATTCTTTTTCCAATTCGGAAAGTTGAGGAGGAAGAGTGAATATGCATTTATTGCTGCTATGTCAATGAGTGTGTAGAAGAGGGACAAAGGCCATCTTCTTGTTCCTCTCTTTGTGCTGTAGTGTCTTGCCATCTGGTCTATGGTGTCCACGCCTCCCTTTGTAGAATTATAAAAAAGATTTATGTTAGTCTTTTTTGAGTCTTCATTCAACATCCCTTCTGAGTGATAAGTTGAAAGCATCAACAGCAGTCGTTTTGGCTTCTCGCGGACTAGCGTTGATGCAAGAGTAACTGGTGGCCTCTGTGTCTGAGGGTCAGTATAAGCAAAGATGGAAGAGTGTAAACTGCGGCCAGTTGTAGTCTTCAGCTCTTCAGGTATGTGTCGTCTGTTAGACTGTAGGGTGCCAACAAGTGTGAGGTGAAAATCATTCCATAGAGTCTCAGCAAGCTCCACTGAAGTATAGTACCGATCTGTGGTAACATTACGGCCTGATTTTTCAATAGGTTTTATTAGTCTCTTTACAATTTCCATCGGTCCATTTGAATGCTGTGTATTTCCTTACTTGCCTGTATAGATGTCCATGCTGATCACATATCTAGTCTCAGAATCAGACAGCATTCGAATTAGAATGCCGTATTTTCCAGGTTTTTCTTTTAGAAACACCTTGAATGGACAGCGACCACGGAAGGAAGACAACATCTCATCCACTGTCGTATGTAGACCAGGAATGAAATACAATGGAAGTGAAGAATTGAAGCTTTCAAAAATTTCCCTCATTGGAGCAAACTTGTCAGTCTGGTGACGAATTTCTCTTGTGTTCTTATCATCAAACCTCAATATTTTAGTCAATTCGAAAAATCGGGTCCGACTCATTGATCCATAGTACACTTGTCGGCCCTGAAGCAAAGACCATAAATCTTGGACAGGTATCTTATTGTCATGATTTGAACCCATGATTAGCAAGAGTCCTGTATAACAAAATAACTCATCTTCATCTGTGTGCTGAATACCTAGTCGAGAAGCCTCTTCATTTGAGAGTAGTTTTATTAGATTCATAATTTGAGGTGTAAAAAAGAGCTCTATAGCCTCTTTCGGAGACGCAATTCTTCCTTGTTGTCCTAGCCCCATTCTTTCTCGCACTATATCTTGTACAGAACGCCGATATTGTCGAGATGGCTTCGTAATATACTCTCGTCCACTTTTTGCAATGAATTTATCACATTCCGTATCATTATCATCTGGTGGATTGGCTTCAACCTCATCTTCATTCTCAGACGATGAATCAGTTCTAATTTCTTCCACATCATCATCCACTTCACTTTCCTCTAAATCTGATTCGTTCAAAACTTCTTCTAGCACTCTTTCAATGGAACTATCACGTAAACGATATCTACTCATGTTGCTGGTTCAACAGCAGCAGAAACACTGAAAATAACAATGGTCCGCTTCATAATAATATGTCTGAAGGCAACAATGCCAAAATTCGTTTCATGGTAAGAATTTGAAACGAGAGACTCAACCTCGTAAATCTTTCCTTGCTATTACCAACGGGTGGGCTTCTAAGGCCCACAGAGAATTAAATCAAGTAAATGAATTTTAATTACATTTTTATTCCGAAATTCTGTAATGACTCAATAGTACATTCAATAACGAACAATTACCTTTGCTTTCAAGTTCATATATCAAAGGGTGTGGATACAACATAGAAAAACTGAGTCAGTGGGCCTACGAGGCCCCCCCGTTGGTAATGCTAGGGTTAAAGCACTAAACATGTGCAGAAGTCATATTTTATGTAACACTATCTTTATTTAATAGTATAAATCGTATATACATCAAGTCGTCCTACTAAGTAATTCATACATAGAATAAAAGTTGTTGGTTGTCAGTAAATGTAGGCTTTTCTCAAATTGCACTCAATAGTAGCTAAAGATTTTATGGCTGCTAGCAATTTATATAAAATGTATGTTCTTGAATAACGAAAACCTTTTATAACCAAAGTAAATGACTTTATATCTTAATGTTTATGCCTCTACTTCTACTACAAAGTGGGAATTACATTTCTCAGCTACACAATTTCTTAAAGTACTGAGTATTTTCGAAACATTTTAAGAAACATTGTTCAAATTTCATTGCTAACATACCAATTGCAAACATAAGCATCGTGCAGTCAGAAACAGCACATGTACATGTGTGCATATACATGTGTGTGTTTTGCTATCGCATCTCACGAAAAGAGAACGAGAGACTCTACTCCTGGAAAGTAAATTCGGACACCGATACTGTGCACTTAACTCGTACACGCACATAGTATGCAAAATACACCTATATTGCATGGATCGTACACGCATACATCCTGTCTGTCTCACACACGTAAATAGTTACATCCAGCCTCTAATCGACATGACCAGGCTGAAAATTAACTTCGTGCATCACATATGTTAGCGCATCTGCCCGCCAAAGAGCGGCACATGATTCTGTACTTTTTTGACTGATCACATATAATATCCATAATATGCAAATCACTCGTGTTTTGCAGACTACGTTTTTTCAGTATGACACTGAAAATTACGTTGGTGATAACCCACATATGAAACTGAAATGAATTTCAAGTTGTATTTCTCTCAGTATGAATGTTACAAGTAAGATTATTACTACTCCAAAAATGAAGAAAGCGTCTGACAATATTTAACCCTTCCATAAAACGGAAAATCCCCTCTGCATACAATCGTGAATAAGTTACTGATTCCCACAAAGTTAATTAGTCGTTTCAAGAACGTAGTCTCTATTTTAAACTGTTCTCGCTCTACTCTATTCACCTCTTATCGTAATTCTGACATTTAACAAGCTTCCGATAGATGAAATAGATAAAGAGTAGCAGTGTGTGTTCGTCCTTGTACTGGGAAGTGCAGTGAAAATTTCAGATCATTGCGTCAGTAACATGTGCCATAATGAAGTAAATAACAGCCTTCGCTAAAGCGAGGCAGACAGCTATTTAAAATACTACAAAGTCGTAGAATGATAATGTGACTGGCAAGGAAGAACTGATGTAGTACACATCAAATGTCTTAACGTAATAGCAGCAGAGTCAAACGTTCTGCTCAACCTTTTAGACAAAGCACCTAGAAAAAAAAGTGCTAAGAAGTCTCAATGTGATTTGTAAAAGTATAAAGTGAGCGACACCATATACGTATAATTTAATGAATATGCGACACATTAAACATTTAATCCATAACCAGGTATTTCGAAGGAGAGAGTAAGATTACACTACCAGTTTCATCCATAGGCAAATACTTCTAACACCCAAACCTCCAGATGTCAGACACTCAGATCGGTACCAAACATTTGCGCCGATAGAGTATCAACCAAAACACCAATTTAGTTCGTACTGTGTACTGTCGTCCAGTAGAAGATGCGTAAACGGTAATTAAAAGTAACTGGGTTGGTAGAGCGTCCGATCGTTGTACTAAAGGTCACGAGTTCGGAACCTACCGATCGCGATTTCCATTGACAGATCAGGGGTGAACCTGTCATATGGGGAACGTTTTTCTGGCACGTAAAAGGACGTTGCAGAGTTTCTAGCAATGTTCTTTTTTCAGTCTGCTTTCGCTATATTAACTGATAGTAGCAAAACTGTAGCGTACATTTGTATAGGTAAGGTGTTATCTATACAAATGTACGTTAAAGGTTTGCTAGAGATAAGGTGTTATCCATACAAATGTACTCTACAGTTTTGCTGCTTTCAGTTAACGAAGCGAAAGCAGACTGTCAAAAGAACGTTGCTACAAACTCTGAAACATCGTTTTACATGGCAGAAAAATGTTCTCCCATATGACAACTTCATTCATAATCTGCTAAAAAAATCGCCGTTAGTGGGTTCCGAACTCGGGACATTTAGCATGACAATGCGATTCTCTGCCAACTTCTTTTTTTTATTCTTATGTCTCATGTTGTTCAGTTTTGTTCGTTGCATTTGGGTAGGACGAACGTCCCATTACACCTGTTCAAGTTCATCATTGATCCGTTTACTCAGTTTTTTATTACAGAAGACAGCTAACCCTCGGACCACACACGCTGAGCTACTGTGCCGGCGGCCAACTCACCTACCAGAGATCTTGCTCTTAAAGTTCACAGATACGGTTTACCCACATTCCGTAGTTCTGGTGTTACTTTTAATTACCATTTACGCATCTGCTACTGGACGACAGCATACAGGACGAGCTAAATCGGTGTTTTGGTTGATACTCTATCGACAGGTGACGTTTGGTACCGGTCTGAGTGTGTGACATCTAGAAGTTAGGGTGTAAAGATAGAGAGTAAAGGAATACATCAGAGCTTAACAGCCACGAACCAGTAGGACACCTGAATATGTGTTAAAACTCTACAGCTCAAAGTAGGAAACCTATGGCTTTGTAAAGCTATATTTCTCGGTTCTATTTACTGTGGTGTACTTAAATCCAACATTTCAAGTTTCCGCTCACTGTTTTCCACACCTCTTATTGAAATTACAACATTATTATGGGTCCAATGAAACCGAAATTGTGCGGCTAATATGACTGACTCGCACTCCAAGACATAATAGCAGTGAAACTGTGGTATAAACTGTAAACTACATGAACTGAAAGTAGACCTCATAGGCCCAACTAGCAGGCACGTCGCACACTCTAACAAACTATTGTTATTGATGAAAGTTATGAACTGCAAATTTGTCATCGGTGTGATAACGTTTGGCAGACAAGCAACAGAATTGGCATATCACAGTTGCTGACAGTTGCCTGACAAGTCACATATCACTTGTGATATGTGACTCGGAATCTTTTTCTTTTCTTCGCCTGAATGAGAATATTAGGATTAAGGTATTTCAGTTCGTTTGATATCACCTGTCAGTAGCACTGTCACATAATTATAAAAAAAAGTAGGGAGTTAAGGCTTTAAACAGCATCTGCTACACAGAGAAAACAAATTTTTACGTTTTTCTTACTGGTGAGCTTCTGCATACAAACTGTTCCCAATATTATACAAAAAACTGTGCAAGGATCACAATGTAGGTTACGACAGTACCAATCACGGCAACAAACAAGTGCAGATCTATGTCGAAGAAGCCGGCAGCAGAAAACGCGAGCTTCCCCACTGGCAGTTGGAGAACACCTGGCGTCGAGGAAGGAGGTGGCAGAGCCAGAATCAAATCCATCAGCCTGCCTGCTGTGGCAGCACGGCCAGTGGCGGAGGAGCAAGCCCAGCACATGGCTAGAAGGTTGCCTGCTGCGCACACCAGCTCCACGGAGATCACATATGCGATGACAAACAACTTCTTCTCGAGGAAGTCACTCCACTTCACAAAAAGCACGAGGAAGTAGGTATTTAGCACCATGCGAACCGAATTCTTGAGCAAAGATAGCAGCAGCGCGACACCAAAGTGGTGTCCGCAGAGTCGGGCGACGCGGTGGAGGGACAGCCTGGCGCGCTGCAGCCGCCGCAGCTCACCCTCCGAAACCCACAGCCGCGCTCCGGAGGTCGCCGCCTCCTCCAGCTCCGCCTCCCTGTACAGTGGTGGCCGCACACTCCTCAGCAGCTGTGTACAGACGGCACCCATCCGGTCTCGCACTGTTAGCACTATACTTAAGAACTGCACTTGCCACAGATGAGAATATGGTAAAAGGAAGTGGGTAACTACTACACTCCGTCCTCCAGTTAGCTCAATGGCATTGACTGCAGCCACAAAAAACAACTTTATTATAACGGTAGCCAGTAGAAGAGTGGACATTATTTTCGTTTTCTTGAAAGTTTGCTCCCTAATTTTACCATATTGGCGTGCAAGTAAAATATCCACCTTTTCTAACACATCGATAAGTTCACACATAAACTTCTTCCTCGTAATAAGACACGTGATTAGCAGTGATATGGGTTCCAACCACATCAACAGAGTCCTGACCACTAACGGAAACTGTGCCGCTTTCAGCAAACCTGGGAGCAAATATGTGCACAATTGGCTGTAGCTGCAGTAAGAGCCAACACCCGTGACGACAGCTAACCACACTGCAGTTATAACTGCACTAGGTGGGCGTCTTACCCTACGTTTAAATACGTTGTTACCGCTGGCGGTCATCACAGGATTCAGACCACAGATGTAGCTCACCATGTACAACGGTCTTATAGCTCTTTGGAAACTGTACGTCTCCATCACGAAACACGAATGACTGAGATATGGCAGTTAGTGAAGAGATTTTGGTAGATATTATGTAGAGCTAAGCATGCAAGATATTAATCATACTGTTTCCACATATCCGATTTTAGAGAGATACAAATGTATAGTGTGATACAATCATTTTTCTACTCGCACTGTTCCCACTAGTGGGTAGTAACTCTGATGGCTGCAGGCAGACTAAAACCTGGTGTGCAGTATTCTAACGACGCTCAGTATTGCGGAAGACGTGATAAGTAGATGGCTTTCCGATCAATATATCGTGACACTGTATTAAGAAAAGCTGTTCGCGATCACTAAAATTAATTACTCATACCGATCTTTACCTCAGTGAAATGTCGCACATAAATTTCATTCCTGATTTCGATCGTGTCGAGGCAATCTTAATAATTGTACCCTCGCATACCACTCCATGTCAGCAGACACAGTGTTTCTAATTAATTGGAGACAAGCAGTAGTGGGCTGCAGTCTTATAGAACAGCTTTTCCGTTTCACGACGACATTTAAGGTGAAACCTCACTTTTTCTTTTTCATTTCGTGCTCCATCTATATCCACTAACTATAGTTTTCTTTGTTTCTGGTACTACCGTTTCTAGTCTGCCATATCTGTCAGACATGCTTCCCTTAACACTCCTGTAGGTGTCATAATCGTTTTACAACTTATGAATGACAGTAGCAAACAATAAGCACCTAACAAATCATCATTACAGCCGAACACTAATGGACGTTGTGAACGTAAATCGAAGAATGCAAGAGTATAAATTCCATAAGACGTGACTTGAGAATAAAGCAAGCTAGTGGACAGCGTTCCTTGGAAATATATACAATTTAAAAGAAAATATCGGGGGTGTGAAGTTTCGGCGACAATTTTGGAAGACGATTGCTTCTGAGGAGGTGTTTCTTCAGTTCCGTGCCAAAAGAATCATTCTGCTGGCATGATATTTAATGCTTGACTCACTACAGAACCGAACTTACCATACTGGAGCCTTCACTCATCTGTTCTATATAATTGCAATTTTATTTATTTCAAATTAGCTAGCGGAAGATAACTAATAAATTAGATATCTATAACGAATATCGACGGAGATGGCGAAGTATGACGAACATGCGCTCTGTGCGGCTAGGCGGGAAATGCTTAGGACTAGTCATCAGTCAAGGCTCTGTGATGAGGAAACGAGTAACTCAGTCAACTCTGGTGCACTGTGATGCAGAATATAACTAATCTAGCTCGGTAATCAGTAGGAGGGAATATGTAATTTTTATCAAATGGGCCAGTTACGTTTCTGTAATTAAATGTGATATAAAAGATAAGGTTGCCTCACGGAGACTCGGAAGAAGAGATAGTGAAGTTAATGTCTTACGTATGTATTGCTCGAGATAATATTATTAGACATCGTGGTTATTACATTGATTTATGGATCAGGCCAAAACATAGAACATTTAAAATAACGTACAGCGTGAGTATCAATAAAACCACAACTATACTGTGTGTGAATGAGTAGACACCGAGTTTAGCAGAGGTTTCATTGATACCGACACTGGACGTTGTTTTACAAGTACTAAGTTTCAATCCGATCATGGCAGGAGCCGAAACAACTTTATAAATGAAGAAGCATATTATGAGACCTCCACGGTTTTAATCACAAAATACCCACAGAGTAGCCAAATTTATTGGTGTAGGAGGCTGACAAATTATAGCTGTATTTGATTTACTGAAAAAAAGATATTCACAACATATCTTATATTACATCTGGGAAACGAGTGCGACAGCAAAGACAAAGAGGAAATATTTAGTTAACAAAGAATCAGCTTTGGCGCAGCTAGAGAAATTTCATTCGCTTATCACTGTGTGAATTTTCCTCATTCCAAGTTCTGTGTTGTGAACAGACCGCTCTTAATTTATGTCTTTTAAGAAGTCCGGTGACGTGCCATAATAGATGTTTCTTTATACTTTCTACAACGTATATGACAGTATGTGCACTCTAGTTTGCTATTGTCTGTAATGTCACGGAGAATAGCGAATGTCTTCCATATGAGTCGCTTCATTTAGCGCTAAAGGATTGGAAAAGGGCACAGGTCATCCCCGATTTCAAGAAGGGACGTCGAGCAGATGTGCAGAACTATAGACCTATATTTCTAACGTCGATCAGTTGTAGAATTTTGGAACATGTATTATGTTCCAGTATAATGACTTTTCTGGAGACTGGAAATCTATTCTGTAGGAACCAGCATGGGTTTCGAAAAAGACGATCGTGTGAAACCCAGCTCGCGCTATTCGTCCACGAGACTCATTTAACGAAATCGTCGAAATGAATGGAATTGATTTGAAATTTCGTTAAAGAAGAATAATAAATTTATCTGTTGTTTTTAAGTTAATTTTCTTTCGTGCGAACTTTGTTGTAGAACCACTCTCTTATTTTCGTGTGGTAATAAAAAATTTTTACTTTCTTAAGAATTACGTACATCTAAAGAAAAAATAATATTTACGTGAACTCATATGAACTGGTTAAGAATATTAGGTTGAGAATTGAGTCCTTTAAATCATTCGGCCTTGGCATACACTTTCCAGATGCAGTGGGTTTTTTGTTAAATATGTTTACTAAATTTGATCCCGGCACTAGCCATAGAACACAAGATTACCTCTATTAGCAGAAAATGTTTTAATTATTGCCAAGCCGACATTTATCACTGATCAAACCTACTTCATTACACATTTAAGATATTTTGAAAGAACCAAACTGTTTAAATTTCAATGTTAACTAACATTAACTATCCGCCTACGAATGCACAAACGTATAATTAATTCAAATTTTATCAGCCACAGGACCACTGAAAAAGAAGAACAATTTCTTAATTCACCATTGATTTTTATGCATCTGTTCCCGATTTACGGGTTTGCTATTGTTGGTCGCGGCACAGCCCAGCAACACAGCTAAAAAAAAAAATGCTGAAAAATTCTTAAAGAAATTTTATAGATGACGTGGGCAAGCTAATTTACATAAATAATTCACACTTTTGATAAACTCTAATATATTTAGATCAAACAACAATACAACTCACATTAATTCGTAACGCATCGTCTAATGGCGGCTAAGTCCAGACAGAGACAAAAGAAGTCTACCCATTCGTAAAAAACTCTTTGACAGTGTCATACCGCAATGACTTCTGAACAGAGAAGACCAAACAATACATAATGCATTGTGCTTAAATAGTATTGCTGACTATTAACATTTCTTTGCAAATTGACGATATTATTCTCTTCTGACAACATTTTATATATATATCTCTGCTATCGCAAATACTGACACATTTTACAATCACATAATAAATACAGAAAAATTCCTATCCTAAATACAGAGAAATATTACAACAAAAAAATATAAGGAGAATAACAAATGTCTTTTACACCACATTCAGTAATATTTTTGTTCAATAATTACGATATATACAACTTGCCCAGAGCGGCGTATATGGTAATGTGAGTTTGCCAGGGAACGTTACATTGCCCCCTGGCAGCATTTGGCAAAGAGTTTTTACACTTTGACACAATGGTGCCAGTAACGTTCTTTACACTTGTATATTTTACGGAATGGCTCTTTTATTTAGTCCCAGGGTTATATAAGTTCATGGCTCCCCCATTTGGGCGTAGGCAAACAGAAAACCTGGGCAAAACTGTGCCGGAGCCCAGCCATCCCAGTTGGTTCATGGTCAATATTGTCTCTTTAACAGTTATTCATTTGAATTAAATTAGCAGTTCGTCACAAACGGTTACACAATTACACAATATCACAGTCACATACAGTTCGACTGAAGTTTTTTGTGTGTGATACTATTATTCTTGTGATACACTACAAGGTCACTTGTCCTACGTAGTAAATGTTCAATGTTTATCGAAATGAAGTCATTGACATGTTATTCAGTTTATGTGAACATAAAAAAAAAAATCAATAATGCTGTATTTGGTGAGCGGTGCGGAGTGATTGTTGAGCGGCGCTCGGCGCGGCGCGCTGACTCCGTGTAGGTCACCGCCCCCGGCGTTGACAGCTACGGCGGGAGGGGCGTGGCTGTCTGTCTGGTCTGCTACGGGCTGCTGCGGCCGCTGCATAGCTGATGTAGCCGGATGCGCGTTGGATATCCGCTCGCCCGTGCGACGTTTTCTTGCAGTGCTCCAGGAAACATGCAACAAGTTCAGAAACAGTGTACTATCCTTTTTAGATCTTGCACATCCGCACTTGAGCCCACATCTCTGGCCTCAATTGCGGCGTGCACTTTCTGATCTATTTCTTTTATGACTTCATTTTCTACTTTGTGCACTTGTTCGATCACTTTGTTCTCAATTACTTGAGTTGTGTCGATTTCTAGTTGTTCGACCCTATTAGTCAGGACACTGATTTCCTCTACTATATTGGCGTTAGCCACTTGAACACTATCTACTCTTTCGCTTAATTCTTGCACCGTTTTGGGTATGGTTTCATATTTTTGTTTCAAACTAACAATCTCACTTTGCATAACTTCTAAAGTTTGCATCAACTGCAAGTCCCTCTCATGCAGGCGTCGGTCACGCTCTGCTTGTTTAGCATCACGTTCTCTATCGCGCTCTGCTTGTTTGGCAAATTCAGCTACCAATCTCTGGTCACGCTCTGCTTGTTCAGCATCACGTTCTCTATCGCGTTCTGCTTGTTTAGCATCATGTTCTCTATCACGCTCTGCTTGCACACGTACAAATTCAGCTTGGAAATTGAGCATGCGCTCGAACATAACTCTTAATGATTGCACTTCTGACACCTCATCACTCTCTGGTCCGTGTCCAGTGCTTGCGGATGGCACAGTATTTCCGCTATCAACTGAATCACTGGGTGGCAATGGCAACATTTCTTGCCCTTCTGCCCCCAGATTTTCATATTGTACTTCTCGAACTACATCACTAACATTACTTTGTGTCCCACTTTCTAACTCAGTATCACTACTTACTGACTGTTGCTCATTATCCATGTTGATATCTTTCTGACTACGCAATCTAACCATAGTAAACAAAAGAAATAAAATCTGAACTAAATATCCTAACACTCAGGTTTCACTGACATAATCACACAAGAAATGGACATTAACTGATACACACTTACTATATACTACAATGACTAACTACCTAAATGTCCTGTTATTTTAAAACAAAGTACTAACAACAAGCACACCACTAATGATCCGAGAACACTGCACTGAGGCTACTTTACTACCCACAGGACAACTACACTGTAGCTTTACCTTTTGGTGATCTATCTTGGGTGCAGCTGCCCCCTGATATTGTGGTAGGTAATTAATTTTTCGAAATATTGAGCTCTCTTCTTCAGCTTGCCTCTGGGTACATAGTGTTCTCATGCAAAAAATCGTACGCAGGTATTACCACACAATATTGGTTATGCAATACATACAATACATAGAAAAATTATTAAATGTTCTGCAACAAAGTTCGACTATATTAATTCCCTAGTTATCTCACGGGTATTTAGTGGCCACTGCATATTCGAGCCCCACGTTGGGCGCCAATTTAACGAAATCGTCGAAATGAATGGAATTGATTTGAAATTTCGTTAAAGAAGAATAATAAATTTATCTGTTGTTTTTAAGTTAATTTTCTTTCGTGCGAACTTTGTTGTAGAACCACTCTCTTATTTTTGTGTGGTAATAAAAAATTTTTACTTTCTTAAGAATTACGTACATCTAAAGAAAAAATAATATTTACGTGAACTCATATGAACTGGTTAAGAATATTAGGTTGAGAATTGAGTCCTTTAAATCATTCGGCCTTGGCATACACTTTCCAGATGCAGTGGGTTTTTTGTTAAATATTTTTACTGAATTTTATCCCGGCACTAGCCATAGAACACAAGATTACCTCTATTAGCAGAAAATGTTTTAATTATTGCCAAGCCGACATTTATCACTGATCAAACCTACTTCATTACACATTTAAGATATTTTGAAAGAACCAAACTGTTTAAATTTCAATGTTAACTAACATTAACTATCCGCCTACGAATGCACAAACGTATAATTAATTCAAATTTTATCAGCCACAGGATCACTGAAAAAGAAGAACAATTTCTTAATTCACCATTGATTTTTATGCATCTGTTCCCGATTTACGGGTTTGCTATTGTTGGTCGCGGCACAGCCCAGCAACACCGCTAAAAAAAAATGCTGAAAAATTCTTAAAGAAATTTTATAGATGACGTGGGCAAGCTAATTTACATAAATAATTCACACTTTTGATAAACTCTAATATATTTAGATCAAACAACAATACAACTCACATTAATTCGTAACGCATCGTCTAATGGCGGCTAAGTCCAGACAGAGACAAAAGAAGTCTACCCATTCGTAAAAAAACTCTTTCACAGTGTCCTACCGCAATGACTTCTGAACAGAGAAGACCAAACAATACATAATGCATTGTGCTTAAATAGTATTGCTGACTATTAACATTTCTTTGCAAATTGACGATATTATTCTCTTCTGACAACATTTTATATATATCTCTGCTATCGCAAATACTGACACATTTTACAATCACATAATAAATACAGAAAAATTCCTATCCTAAATACAGAGAAATATTACAACAAAAAAATATAAGGAGAATAACAAATGTCTTTTACACCACATTCAGTAATATTTTTGTTCAATAATTACGATATATACAACTTGCCCAGAGCGGCGTATATGGTAATGTGAGTTTGCCAGGGAACGTTACAGTAGCCAAATTTATTGGTGTAGGAGGCTGACAAATTATAGCTGTATTTGATTTACTGAAAAAAAGATATTCACAACATATCTTATATTACATCTGGGAAACGAGTGCGACAGCAAAGACAAAGAGGAAATATTTAGTTAACAAAGAATCAGCTTTGGCGCAGCTAGAGAAATTTCATTCGCTTATCACTGTGTGAATTTTCCTCATTCCAAGTTCTGTGTTGTGAACAGACCGCTCTTAATTTATGTCTTTTAAGAAGTCCGGTGACGTGCCATAATAGATGTTTCTTTATACTTTCTACAACGTATATGACAGTATGTGCACTCTGGTTTGCTATTGTCTGTAATGTCACGGAGAATAGCGAATGTCTTCCATATGAGTCGCTTCATTTAGCGCTAAAGGGTTGGAAAAGGGCACAGGTCATCCCCGATTTCAAGAAGGGACGTCGAGCAGATGTGCAGAACTATAGACCTATATTTCTAACGTCGATCAGTTGTAGAATTTTGGAACATGTATTATGTTCCAGTATAATGACTTTTCTGGAGACTGGAAATCTATTCTGTAGGAACCAGCATGGGTTTCGAAAAAGACGATCGTGTGAAACCCAGCTCGCGCTATTCGTCCACGAGACTCAGAGGGCCACAGACACGGGTTCTCAGGTAGATGCCGTGTTTCTTGACTTCCGCAAGGCGTTCGATACAGTTCCTCACAGTCGTTTAATGAACAAAGTAAGAGCTTATGGACTATCAGACCAATTGTGTGATCGGATTGAAGAGTTCCTAGATAACAGAACGCAGCATGTCATTCTCAATGGACAGAAGTCTTACGAAGTAAGAGTGATTTCAGGTGTGCCGCAGGGGAGTGTCGTAGGACCATTGCTATTCACAATATATATAAGTGACCTTGTGGTTAACATCGGAAGTTCACTGAGGCTTTTTGCGGATGATGCTGTGGTATATCGAGAGGTTGTAACAATGGAAAATTGTACTGAAATGCAGGAGGATCTGCAACGAATTGACGCATGGTGCAGGGAATGGCAATTGAATCTCAATGTAGACAAGTGTAATGTGCTGCGGATACATAGAAAGAAAGATCTTTTATCATTTACCTACAATATAGCAGGTCAGAAACTGGAAACAGTTGATTCCGTAAATTATCTGGGAGTAGGCATTAGGAGTGATTTAAAATAGAATGATCATATAAAGTTGATCGTCGGTAAAGCAGATGCCAGACTGAGATTCGTTGGAAGAATCCTAAGGAAATACAATCCGAAAACAAAGGAAGTAGGTTAAAGTACACTTGTTCGCCCACTGCTTGAATATTGCTCACCAGTGTGGACCCGTACAAAATGGAGTTGATAGAAGAGATAGAGAAGATCCAACGCAGAGCAGCGCGCTTCGCTGCAGGATTATTTAGTAATCGCGAAAGCGTTACAAAGATGATAGATGAACTCCAGTGGAAGACTTTGCAGGAGAGACGCTCAGTATCTCGGTACGGGCTTTTGTTGAAGTTTCGAGAACATACCTTCACCGAAGAGTCAAGCAGTATATTGCTCCCTCCTACGTACATCTCGCGATGAGACCATGAGGATAAAGTCAGAGAGATTAGAGCCCACACAGAGGCATACCGACAATCTTTCTTTCGACGACAATGTGAGACTGGAATAGAAGGGAGAACCGATAGAGGTACTCAAGGTACCCTCTGCCACACACCGTCAGGTGGCTTGCGGAATATGGATGTAGATGCAGATGTATATGTAAATCAGTTGCCTTAGCTAACAAAAAAGGTAAAAGAAATATAAAAGTACCTAATGAAAATCAAATATTTCTCATGTAAGAGACATACCTTCGATACAGCTTCTAACGTTACATAAAAATGTGTACACTCAGAACGATTAAATGAAGTGACATACGCTGAAACTAAATAACTCCTTGCGATGGTTTTGGCCGCCCTTCATACGTATTTGTTTTCTTTTGCGTGGGGCGTAATTTAAACTGTGGGGAACTTTCTTGAGAGCCAATAGGCAGAGACCCACTGGCACTGCTGACGGATGTTCTCCTACCTGGAGGCTCCGCTAGCTGGGCAGCGAATGTGTGACCAACCCTTCAGAGCATTAGGAGAGAAGCCGACATATCACATTACACAGTGATAGCCCGACATTTAACAGCTAGATGAGTCAGTTATCGCAATAGCGGACTCTAATAAGAAAATAATAAATTGTGAACACTGAGGGGGAGACCTAAAATCGATGATGGTATTGCATCACTACCAGAACAAAAGTACAGTAGGACTAAATTATAACGTAGCTACTGAACTATTTTTCGTGGTTATCGAAGACTTCCGGCGTGTGCTAAAGTTCACCAAAGCCTAGTGAAACAGTCAGCCACATTCTTTCCCTGAACAATTCTAAAACCCTTTGCCTCTGATTGAAACTGCTGCAGTAAGGAGAAGCTGTGTATCAAGTAACCTGGCTAGTTCAGTCATCTTTGAGGAGAGAGCTTCCAGTAGTCTGACAATAACGTCCGTGTTATTCTATTGTTGCGTTGTCGTACTGATTCAGATTAAAAGGTGTCTTCTGTGTTGCCAGAAACTGCAGCATCAGATTTGATTCCAATAATTTACTCTCTCTGTAGTACTCCTAAAAAAAAAACTGCCGTAGCTCCGGTTCCATGCCTTTTGAATGGCAAATCTCGTTTCTTCTCTCATAGTACGAAAGGCAGTCATTTAGTTGCAAATCTTTGTTTTGTCTGTGTTTGACTTCACATCATCCCCTTTCACTTCTGCATCCTCAGTTAGTACGAGTTCTGCCCAATCCAGTATTTCTTTATCCACATCGTCACTCGAATCTTCATTTGATTCATTACTTGATATTTCATCTGTCGTAACATCAGTATATGTATGTTTTCTTCAACTTTCTTATGTGCTCGGTCGCATGTAACTCATGACTAAGGCGATAGCAGTACAGGCGCCATCACAATCACTATATTAGTATTGTTACTACTACTACTGCTACAGAAAAAGTATTTCAAAAAATTATAATTAAAATTCGTTAGATTTACAACCTAGATATTTAATGTGAACTCTGGCAAGTTCACTGTAACATAAAAAATACCTGGTGTGTAGTAGCTGGAGGAGCTAGTTCCTAATGCGTCATCTGTATGTGCGTATGTGACTCTATCAGGCTGTATCGCTAGTTATTCTTGATGATGTTCACAGATGAAAATGCAACCACGCAAAAATATGTTGAGCCAAAACAAGTTTTCAAAACATCGTTAATGATCATGGTATACTTATTCGTGTCCAGCAGAGTCCAGAGATTGCTTTAAGTTGCAATACGTCATCTCAGAGATATATCTTCATGAAGATCTAAAATTTCAGTTTCTAATTCAAGATTACGATTTCCGAAGATTTCACATATCGCGCTTCCACATTCAGTAATGTCAACTGAAACGAGTGGATTACTAATGAACATGATCACTGGATCAAGTGTTGAAACCTGGTGCATGGCGAAGGAGACGGATTCGTGACATGAGAGAGAACACTTAATTTAGAGACTTTGTCTGGAGATAGGGCAGAGAACTGATACATTGCTGTCTGCAGAATGTCATGGTGTCCCGTATGCTCCACTGATCTGAGTGCTGAATGTGGTGAGAAACTGCAGCTTGGGCGAGCAGGGTAGGAAAAATCAACGTGCGTTTGTCGAAGGACATTTCGGAATAAACGTTTAACGCAGGAAATTTAATGCTCGTTACCACTCAATCGAAAATGCTGGTTATCTGTGAAGTTTTCAGTTTTCTGGCGGGTTCTAGCATTTAACGTGCGACCACCTAGGGTTTTATCTGCCCTTAACTCATGTGTAGATTACGGCCTTGTCCTGTTCTTCGATCCATCCAACCTTTGCTGAGATTTTTATGTGCTAAAGTAGTACTGATTCACGTTAACAACTGATAATGTCTTTCTTCCCTGGATTTCTTGTGATCGAACAGATTCTGAAATAATTTGATATTCATGTATGCTAGTGCGGAATTTTTTAATAGGCATGGAGTAATGAGAACTATTGTTTCATTTTATACTTTGTTTGTTATCTTTTGCGAGGTGCAGTACCCATAGCTCATGCCTGCTAGCTCCACCTGTATCGTAGTCATTATACGTTGCGTGACATAATTTTCATTAAATGCGTATGAGTACGTGGGGAAGAATGTGACCGTCAGTCAATCCAGCCGACGTAGATCATCCTGAAATCCACAAGGGTATGTCGAAACCTCAGTTGTACTTTCACACTGGCTGATAACAAATACAAAACAGAAGTACAAATGCAAATGAGGAAACTGTATGCTACAAACGTAACGTAGATAACGTTCTTACTTTAAAGGCAGGCAGTGAATACGACAAAACAATTTGCTTCCCTTTACAGTAATATGTACTCCAAAAATAATTTTAGCCTTTAGCATGAACAGAATTGTTGTATTAATTACTTGAGTTTTTTAATCGCTGGAAAAGATAATAAGGCTACATTTTGGATTTTCCAGAAATCGTAATGCGTTAATGTCATTATTACTGCAAGAGATTCTCTTTATTTTATGACACGTCATCTTTTACATTTTCCATTACCGCAGTATGAAACTGAAAAAGCGTAACAACTTAAAACAAATTTCAGTAGCTAATGGATAAAGGGAAACTAAGGTCACCATATATAGAAAAAACTTCACAGACACCATTAAGAACAAAAAATCTAAAACTAGGTTTTTAGCTACGACCTCAAACGGCCACGTATGGTACATAACTGAGTACTGTCTCCATAAAACCACTGTCAGGTTAGAATTCCGAGTAACAGACACTAATTAAAAGCGTCTCTGACATCGTACAGATGCTAAGTAGGGTATCAGTGTGCGTTCTAATCAAGGTAACGATCTTAAGTTCAGTGATAAGATAAGACTTACGATAATCTGCAGCCACAGCCCCCTGCCCCCGATAAACCCTGAGTCTTGGACAATTGCATGTGTTACCTGGTGTGACTTGATACCCATGTGGCGTGCCGCCGCCGCTGCCGCCTCTAGCGCAAAAGTATGAACTAGAATTGGGGGGTTAGTCCTCTCCTGTCCTCCCCCACGTCCCACAACAAATTGACAGGCACCCCCCCCCCCCCCCATCCTCATTTTTTCTCTCTAGCCCCTCGTTTGCGATCTATATCCCATTATGAAAGGATCATGGTCTTTCTCTGTACATAATAAGAGTACAATTGTAGTATTGGAGGGCAGCGTGGAGGTTAAAAATCGTAGAGGGAGACCAAGAGATGATTCCACTAAGCAGATTCAGAAGGTTGCAGGGTGCAGTACGTACTGGGAGATGAAGCAGCTTGCACAGGATAGAGTAGCATGGAGAGCTGCATCAAACCAGTCTCAGGACTGAAGACCACAACAACAATAATAAGAGGTGTACAAATACCTGGTTTATTAACAATATTTTTAAGAATACACTATTTATTTTGTACCTTACTAGAAAACTTATGTACAATGAGCGATTAAAAAGTTTCAGTTCAAAGATCTTACAGGGTAGAATCGGTATTTCAGTAAGGCAAAATCGCCTTTAGCACTGAGGCAATCATCCCAACGACCCACTAGGTTGAAGATACCCATTTGGTAACACGCTGTGTGCTGCTGCATAAAGAAACCCAAACCTGCCTGCTGCACATCCTCATCCAACAGCAATCCCTTCAATGCCTTTTTAAGGGATTGAGGTCATGATTATGAATTGGGAAAAGATCGGGACTATAGAGTGGTTGCTAGAACATCTCAAAGCCACATAGGCGCAACTTCTGCACTATGACGTTTGTGACATGGTGACGAATCGCTATTTGTCCTTTGGTAGCCATGAAAAGAATAACAGCCCGATTGACGTGTTTTGACGTCTTTCGCCGAGCGGTTCTAGGCGCTACAGTCTGGAACCGCGCGACCGCTACTGTCGCAGGTTCGAATCCTGCCTCGGGATGGATGTGTGTGATGTCCTTAGGTTGGTTAGGTTTAAGTAGTTCTAAGTTCTGATGACCTCAGAAGTTAAGTCCCATAGTGCTCAGAGCCATGTTTTTGACGCCTTTCGTAACAATGTCATCGTGGTTTACGCTTCTGCATTTACCGTGTGCATGTCAGTAGGACGAAAGTGCCACACTAATCCTCTTCTTATACGTCTGTGCTTATATACTCACATTGGAGTCTCACTAAATTGTGTATACGCTACTGTAACACCTAAAATTGGAAGCTTTATGATTTCCCTTTCAAACAGATAGAAATAATGGTACATCTTATCCACAGAGAGAGTTACTTCTAGTGAAGATGTTTCTTAGTCAATAATTCTTTTTAGGATTTTTTTTCTATATGCACTGTTTCATTCTTTTATGCAACACATGGGGAACGAGACTAACATATACAACTAGCAGCAGTTGAACCCCCCCCGCCCCCCCCCCCCCCCCCACTCCCACACACAAGCAGTCACAGAGATTTGTATGTATTGTAGCATATGATTCTATACACACGCGCGCACAATGTGGATTAAACCAGGTGATCCACCCCCCCTCGCCCCCCCCCACTCCCACACACAAGCAGTCACAGAGATTTGTATGTACTGTAGCATATGATTCTATACACTTGCGCGCACAATGTGGATTAAACCAACTAAGACACACATACACACACCTACGACAATCATTCCATGCTACTATTGGATGCACACATCCCCTGCAAATACATCCATTCACTCACTATCACCCATTTGAACTGTGTGGAAATAGGAGGATGCCAAACCCACCCCCACACGTTAACCATTTGTCATCATGGAATGACAGACGAACTCTCATGTGGAATTAAGTATGCATTAGATGGTCTGAGATCAAACAGTACTTGGCACACCATGTGCATAGGCTGAGATGGGGCACAGCCAACAACGTTGAGCATACACTATCTATAATTTTCGATCGTGAGAACCATGGAGACCACATGATGCACAACGTTAGCCTAACATTTAGTATCACCTGCATGGCATGTGTACATTTTCGTTCTGGGCCCCACAAAATCACTACAGTATGTGACTCATTCTCCTCGTCTTTTATCAGGCCAAAAATCATATTGTTTTGAGATGTGACGCATTAATGATTATCAGCCGCACACACAGACATGTCAGATGCATCACATTTATACAGTATTACTTCATATGGATTGCAGCCTTTCACCTAGCAGATGAAACTCTTTGGACACATAGAAAGTAACTTTGTATCAGAGAAGTAAGGTTTCAGAAACTCATAGGGGAAATGGTATACATGGAGTTTGGAAATGTTGTGCTGTACAAAAACTCACTCATAGTGGAGTCTTCGGTTTGGTTTGTAGGAGATTGAGCAGAACTGTAGCATGTAAAATATTAGTTCACTTTGTTAAAATATAGATATGAATATTTCCCCAGTAATGTCAGAGCATTTACACCTCTCTCTGAATATTAATGTATCAATTGACACAGACAAATTTGAAGAGTCTTCAGTTGGAGAATAACTCACATAATGTTCGCATAAATTCTGATTATGTACGCTACCTAAGAAGAAGCTGTCGTCTTGATCGTTGTCTGTGAACTGGGTTCAGTGTTCCTCTGCTCAGCTATAAGTAGACCATTGATTGCTGTGGCTTACGGAAGCACTAGGAAGCGTGAAATCACCGGCGTTTCTCATTTGGTGGTGCGACATGCTGCGAATATGCTCTTCTATGGTTTCATTGTGAGTTAGCAACCTTGCTTTCGCACCCAGTTCTTTGGTCAACACAACTTTCCTCGCCTTCAGGCCTCCGCACTGTCATCGTGTAACAGAGGGAGGGGCTAAGACTAAATGTGAATGCAGATGAGGAGATAGGGAGTATACCTGTAGCAGATGGCTGCTCCCTGCCTGCACACTAGTATTCACCTCCAGAGAGATCATGAACCCTGGCCAAGAAACCAATTACTGGATGCTCGACCACATCCAGATATGTGACTGGGGTAGCGTGATGACTTTCCATGCGTTGCTCATAAATGGACATCAGTTCTGACTGTGGGTGGGCAACAACCTAGGTGACGTCAGTAGTGATGGTGATGGCGTTGGGGTGTCGACTTCAAAGGACACCACAGTGGATGCTGTAAGTTGCGACTTGCAGAAAGTGTAAGTAATAGCTGATGTGGACCCCAGCGATGTGCTGAGTCTGTGGACAAACATTCTGCAGCCGAATCACTGACATACTCGGAAGTGCACCAGAATTGGGTTTTATGGTGCTGCTACAGGCCTGCAGTGCCTTGAATGATGTAAGAAGTATGTTCAATGGTTCTGCTAATGACTCCACACTGATAACGTTTTGCTTTACAAAAAACCTGTAGAAAACTTTATGTTGTGGACCTGGTGGAATGAACTGTGTCTGTAGTGACCACAAAAGATGCAACTGGTTATGATGTCTGCTACCGTGTAGCAATTCTGCCAGCGAAGTCCTGTCATATGGTAAGGAGCTGTGGAAGCACAGAATAATCTTTACAGGTTGCTCTCATGTGTGAGAGGAATGGAGTTTATCCATGTGATTTTTTTGCATGTTGGAACGAACCGCTCAGCTTCACCTTTAGACTCCGGGTGAGAACGTGCAGTGGTCACATGGTGTATGCCACTGACGGAACACAACTCTGTTCAGCTGAAGTGAATTGTGTTCTGTTAACACAATCACCTCAACAACACATTCAATACAAAAAAAAATAGAAGACAGAGCCGATACCGTACATGCAGTAATGGTGTGTGTCATAGGCACACTAAAAGGAAACTTAATGAAGACCTCTACAACTAACAACCATAGCACGTTTTAGAAGAGACCCACAAAAGCAATATGTATGTGTTGCCATGATACAGACACAAGTGGTCATTCAATAAAGCATTGCGGCGAAGTTGCCTGATATTCCTCACAAATTTTCCAATGAAAGGTCTTTTGCTCAAGCTGAGCATCCAACCCCTTCCAAGCTCAATGATGTCTGGTAAGTTGCTTCATGCGAACTACGTCCCATTGATCTTGGTGTAATAAAGACAAAAATTGGTTCTAATGGCTCTAAGCACTATGGGACTTATCATCGGTGGTCATCAGTGCCCTAGACTTAGATCTACTTAAACCTAACTAACCTAAGGACATCACACACATCCATGCCCGAGGCAGGATTCGAACCTGCGACCGTAGCAGCAGCGCGGTTCTGGACTGAAGCACCTAGAACCGCTCGGCAAGAACGGCCAGCTGAATAATAAAGACGAAATGTCCCGCTGTACAGAATGAGGAATCGCAGTACACGCGTTGTCATTTTCTGCATGTAACAGCAGAATTCCTGAAAACAGAGACATGCAACTGGGGGAATCTATTTCATACTGCATGGCAACCCATGGTGCACACATTGCAAAGCAAACTGAATAGCTGCAGCAACACTATGAAAATCGAGTGGAAAATTTTGAAGACATTCAAAATCCTGAGAATCTATTTCAAAACGTGATTCATCAGATGAATCAAATACTGTGTCGGTATTAAACCGCTAACCGAGACAATAAGTCAGTGTTTGAATATTCGACATTGGGCCTGTACAACATCTCATACTGATAACCAGATAATTTCAGAGCCCAACTTTGCACGGTTTACGCAGTCTGAAGTTTGACAGGCATGGCACGACTCAATAAGGCCATCAAAAACTGATGATCTTGCAGAAGATCCAACATCCAGTATTACAAATATTGCACAATAGACGATGGCGGTAGATAATGGCGAACGCCTCTTCTTAGGCTAACTTCGATTAACAAATGGTCTATGAGAAGGAAAAATTCCATGGTACAGCACTGCCCTAATCCTGTAAGAGACTGCACCCACAACTAATATGATGTGTTTCGCTGGGCCAAAATGAAGCAAACATTGATGATGACTTAACTATTCGTCATATAATTGCTGGAATGTGTTCTTTGGACCACACAAAAAGAACATATTTCTGGCGCAGCTAGCTCAGCGGTGCAGCGATTTGCGCAGCACGGTGAGTAAATATGATGTAATATGAGAGATCCCCACGACTGATAGGAGCTACTTAATGTTAAGGATGCTGACAGGTCTCTAATTGCATCCAATTGTGATGTAGTAGGATGAATACTCTGTGCATTAATTACGTGACCTAAGTAGCTCAGTTCTTCCTTGAAGAATAAGCACTTTTCTTTGTTGCATTTTAAGCCAGCCACAGAAAGAACTTGAAACAAAGCAAAGTAGGACTACTTTGCTTAATGCTCGACAGTCCTACGACCCGCCGCTACAATATTGTCACGTGGAAGAAGGTGTAATTACATGAATGACGAACACTAACTTCACTTTAACGAAGGTTTATTCAGCACATGCACATACAAGAACGCGGAGCCAACTGCCTCCGGCCAGAACACATGTAGTATATATATATTTACAGAACATTTCAGTACATTGATTCTTGACGTGTGGATACTTCTAGAATGTACTCGAAGCGAGTACAAGAATTAAAATTTTACAGTTCAGTTGAGTTTTGAATTCAGGACCCTCCATGCAACAGTCCAGTATCATAAATACTATACCACAGTGACGTTGCTACTCAACTTCATCAGCGTCAATATCATCCAAACAGTTTATGCAAGAATGAACGTTTGCTATATACTCCGGTAACCGTTGAAAAATTGCAGAAGCTAAAACACTTCCTAACGGTAGTCTTCAAAATTAGAAAGAACTTAGGTGAGTGTTTATCACAAAATATTACTGTGGTGTCACCGCCAGACACCACACTTGCTAGGTGGTAGCTTTTAAATCGGCCGCGGTCCGGTAGTGTAAGTCGGTCCCGCGTGTCGCCACTGTCAGTGATCGCAGACCGAGCGCCACCACACGGCAGGTCTAGAGAGACGTACTAGCACTCGCCCCAGTTGTACAGCCGACTTTGTTAGCGACGCCACACTGACGAAGACTCTCTCATTTGCCGAGACGATAGTTATCATAGCCTTCAGCTACATTTGCTACGACCTAGCAAGGCGCCGTATTCAATTGATATTGAGATTCTATTAATGTATCATCAAGAGCGATGTTCTACAAATGTGGATTAAAGTTAAGTATTCCAGAAGCTACGTACTTTTCTTTATAGCATTCAGTATGTATCCTGTTTCAGACCTCACGCCAGCCTGCGTGAGTTTAAGCGCGGTGCCTTTCGGCTTCCTCTCATTGTGTCTAGGCTGTCTTGTCTAGACACAACAATTACTTCGACTGCTATTGCAGTAGTAACTGTAAATATGCCTCACGCAACTCAATCTTTGAAAAGAATCTGACCTATCCCAAACTGTCCATCGGTTCCTCCGGATGTGGAAGAGCAAAAGAGTCCATACAGTCTGTGGATTTACTGTTGCATTAGAATCAGTACACAGACAAATTTACAACGCTCTTCAGTTGAAGAATAACTGTCGTAATAAATTTGGCCTACGACATGTAAGATGATGCTGTCATCTTGATTGTTGACTGTTAATTGGGAAAAGCATTCCTCTGCTCAGTCGTAAGTGGACCAACTGCGGTGGCGTAGCGAAGCGCTGGGGAGTGTGGCTATGCCAACGCTTTCTCATTCGACGGTCCACCATACAGCGACTCTACTCTTCTGGGTTTCACTGCAAGGTGCCAAGCTTGCTATGGTACCCTGTTCTTCGGATGATACCACAAGAAAAATCCAGTATACAAATACCAATGTACAGGTTTTATAAACCCCATCTCCAGGGCAAAGAATCCTTGACTAAGCAGAAATTATCGACACTCCCAACGCTGTTCAGATTTCGAGTTTTGCTCCATAGTATGAAGGTGAACGTCGCAATGTTTTCTTGGTGTAATGAACGCCCAACCTGGATTGTCAGAGGAAAAAGACAAAAACCATTACAATTTGGTTGGCTTTGGAAAAAGATTTAGAGTAACATATCAGTTAAGTTGAATAAAACACATATTTGTGAAAGCCTGTTTTCACGGTAACATTTGTAATGAGTAATATTTGATTCCAATCACGATAAGGTTCCAAGAGACCGCGAATATTTTACAACTGTCTGATTTAGTCTTCCAGTGGAGCTCCCTTAGGTGGAACATTCATTGTTTCCAGCGTGTTTCCAATGTATGATAGCAGTAGGGTACTGCAGCTCCAAAGACACTTTTGATATCAAAGTGATATGCAAACTAACTAATTTGATCAACTAATTACCCCCACAAACACCCCACCCCCCAATCGGATGCCATCATCCGTTTTCCCCCGCCGGCACGTGGGCCCCACCCTTTCCCACTCCCCACCCCTCTCCCTGACCTACCTGTTTTATTGACCAGATTTTAGAATTTTGGTAGGAATTCCGAACTTTAGCCGGAATTTCGAATTTTGGTGGAAATTTCTTTGTACCAGGGCAGTGCTGTCGTCCGATCCCACCCGCCACCCGGGCATTGACGGGAAATTAAAAATGGTGGTGCCCCTTGTGTGACACGAACCTTGGTCCTTCTGGACAGAAGGCCCAAACCTCACCCCGAAACACATGGAAACTGCCCACATGCATGAGACGAAGGTTATGTTGCATTAATTTATTTATTTTGTTTGGGAAACCGAAGTAATGATTGGTAATAATTACGTAATTAAAGTTCTGATCCAATTACACAACGATATGTATAGCGCTACACAACGAACGCCTGAACTCTCTATACAGCTTAAAAATTGATGGTGCCATACAACTGGTGTTATCCTGCTGGAAAAAAATTCACAATACCACTCAAGGCTAATGGTTGACGTACTCAAACTCTACCCTTCACCTAGAAGCTGGTGGCAAAAAGGCTGGTGGGAATTGTGGTCAACTGACGAAATGCTGGTCTTGGACAGAGAGGAGTTCAATATGTGTATTATCTGTAAGCATACAGCTGAGGACGGTACCTATCGCTGTAGAGTTTGCTACAGCCGCCTCTCCCTGCATTTCTCAAGAATCACCCTGCAGCTCCGGAAATCGAAGACACTACACACAACTACAAGTGGTGGAAAATGTTTTATTACACATCGAAATTGTCGTGAAAAAAAACCAGCTGTCATAATCAATGGGCCATAATGGAACATATATACTGGGGACTAGTGATAATCGTCATCCCAAAAGTTTGCAATAGGAGCGAGGGGAGGCAGTGAAACGTGCGTTCTCCTCCATGTGCGATCAGGAACTAGCGAAATTAAAGTTACTCTTAGTACCCCTTCATCCCTCCCTCCCTTCACCTGCAGTGGCGCTTTCAAACAGCCAATGGCTACCATGCAATTCCATCTTCTTTGTGGGATACCGGCCTTCTGGGGACCATAGTTCGCACTGGGACCACAGCAGTTGACGGTTCAGGCAGTGGCACTTCGCCAACACAGAAGCCTCTAACGACCACCTAAACAATGCAAGACAAATGAAACTAAATTGTAGCTATGCCCTAGTCAGGTAATATTGGCCTATGGCGACCACATGCGCAAAGTGGCCGCACCGCCACACCGGTCCCAGCAGGCGCCCACCGTTCTGACTGTGAGAAAATTTCATTTTAAGAATTTTATTTAGAATCAAGACAACTCCTATAACCGAGCATCTAACACAACCGTGACGATAAGAAATGTCCTCTTTCCACGAAAATAGGAACAATCTATATTCCTTTAGTTTTATGAGCATCTCTCTCTCTCTCCTCGACGCCCCCCCCCCCCCCACCGTCACCTATTATTTAGCAGTCTCTGACCTTTTTTTTGCTCCATAAGTCGCCTCTAGTGATCTGTGTGTAAAGTTTCTGTTATCCAGCAGACAATCATTCGAAATAACAGCAGATTCTGGCGTTTTAGTTTCGTAAGCAATTTGATCATCACAGAATAGAATGTTTCACGCAATCTACTCGCATGTCGGAGAAAACACTATCATTCCTAGGTACCACAACGAGCTGTAATTCAAGTGGTGTCTACTTTATGATTAGAGGTTGCGATGTATGAAATAGTACACCGCAAACACCTATTTTTAAACACGCCTCGTAACGATAATAATAAAAGCAGTCACGATTCCATGAAAATATATACAGTCGATTTCTATCAGTTTTATAAGCAAAAATGATATAGTTTGAGAGCATTCTGCATGTTCAAATGACAGACTGTCATGCATGACGGCATTACATTCACTTCAGATGCACGAAATACCGATACAGCTCAGCGTGTATACAGTCAGTTAGTATGCTCAAGTGCACTCTTCATCGTTATTTTGTAACATCCAGAGTAGATAAAAAACTATTACCTATCTGCAGCCTAACATTAACCATCCTACTACTACTTGCAGTAGAACATCCTATAAGATTTTACCACTTCTCTCTCTTTCGATACATCGAAAAACGAAGACCATCAAGTGTATTACGTCTACACATATAGTTTCACTGGAGTAGGTGGCCAGTGGTCGAAGTCGCTTGGACATACCCGTTTAAAATTTTGTCACCTGTAGTGGGGGATGACCATATCCAATAGACTATCAATCACAAGAGAAGAGTCCTGTGCTGTTAATTCATGGGCAGTGCAATACATTGTTTTTGAGCTGTAAAACATCCAAGAACATGACTAAAGCTTTTTACATCAAGATACACTTTGTTTTTCCACCATGACATCAACGTCTGTGTCAGATGCTAAACTGACATTAACACGTTTCGATCCACTGGCTCTCACAGAAAGCTGAACATCGCTTGGTGAAAACTATGTACGTTCCACAACAAACAGGATGGTATAAATAAAATGTTTCTCATTAACAGAAATGTGTAAGAAATCACAACATATGGAAACTCGGTGAGCTTGCGGCACTGTAGAGCGTTTACAAACAGATACCCAAAGGTGATGACCTATATAGTTCATCTCATCTTCCACAGTGACAGGGTAGCAGATGTCTTGGTGTTCCTCATTTTGTAGTCATGTTCATGATTACTGTTCTGGTAGTGACCATCCCCGGAAGGTTCTGTTCACATCATGTGTGAGGTAGTAGAAATAAATATAGGCACTATTACATTATTGGTGCAAAAAAATATGGAGGGCATCTCAGCAGATGGAAATAGGATGAGTCTGCAGCATTGAGGAATGCATCCAAGCAATTGTCTGAAAGTGATCAATCTGCCGAGGGTCTCTCGATCTCAACCAAGTGGTGTCAGTCAATCACTATGAGGTAATGAACAACATACCAGTGGTTGGATGGGATGGAACACATTATTAGTGTGCAGTAGACATGAGAGTGTTGAGGTGATATAGCAGATGGTTAAGAAGAAACAAATACTTATACATGACGGAGCTCCAAGGCATCGACCTTGAAATGTTTCACGTAAATCAACTGTGCTATCAATTCTGAAATATTATTCCATTGTCTGGAGTCAGTACCAGGAAGGCATCAGCATGAGAGAAATGGTCATAGAGCATACGCACTCCTATGGCTACACGGTTCGGCATTTAAAAATGCTATATCATCAAAGCGAGATGGTTTCTGAAGTAGTAGTCGTGCAGAATGCAGCGCTTTTAATACCCTAATGCAGGTATGTTTGTCCAACATCAGAAGTACAACCACCCTGCAAGTTTCCTACCTCAATCACTACGGCGACAAACTTTAAAATGATAAAACTACTTCCTTCTATACTACTCTGTTGTTTTAGGGAGGCATCCGCCGCTTGTTCTGCTTGTACACAAACTACAGCGAAGTCAGGAGACTGCTGTTCTGTATCTTAGGAAACTGATGGATTTTATATGTCTTTTTAAGTCAGAAACCTAGGAATGTACATACCCTCAATCACACTTGCCACGGCTGGTGTGATTATTATTAACAGTAGTAGCATGCGTGGAAGTGAGGTGGGTTGGGGTACCTAGGCACATAGATCGGGAAAAGCTTAAAAATTGTGCTCTGCCTGCATTCAGATCTATCCTTCCACCTCCCCCTGTAAACTACGTGGGATTCCGTCACACATACTTCAACAAAGACGATATAAGTGTTACACAGAGCACTATATGTATCCCAATCCAGGACTGTGTTCTCACACACGCAGTCGAATGTAGGTACTGCCGAACTGCAGTTGGCTCTTACAAGCAATCCTTAAGTATTATTATTTACCAGGATTAAGCTGTTGCTTAGAATGTTCTGTAGGACAGTGGACCGATGCACATGTATCACATTTAACAGTGTGACGAGGGTCTACTCGAGAGATATGGTGTTAAGACGAAAATGCTACATTTCCCCAGACTTGAATAAAACTACTTAACATCATACTGCGACCTCTTTGTGCAAGACGAATGTTACCAGAGTCGGGTTGGAGCTACTGTAAATAGCAAAAAGAAGAAAAAAAAAATTGGTTCAAATGGCTCTAAGCACTATGGGACTTAACATCTATGGTCATCAGTCCCCTAGAACTCAGAACTACTTAAACCTAACTAACCTAAGTACAGCATACAACACCCAGTCATCACGAGGCAGAGAAAATCCCTGACCCCGCCGGGAATCGAACCCGGGAACCCGGGCGCGGGAAGCGAGAACGCTACCGCACGACCTCGAGCTGCGGACTGTAAATAGCAATAAGACTGTTACATCCCTTTGGCTAGTGATCGTGGTGCTTACCCCTCATAAGAAGTTGCTGCTCCTTTGTGTGCAATTCATGTAGCAGGGCATGGGTGGTAACACAATGTATCAACTATCGAAAATATTCATGTCCATTTTTCCTCGCTCTCTTTTCTGGTGAGGCATAGCTGTATCTATCAAAATCGCTGCTTCTTCTACCAAAAATAAGCATGACTGGCGCGGGAAGTGTGACAGAAAATGTCTGCATTTCTGACTAAAAAAGACACATAAATTCCATCAATTTTCTAAGATTCAGAAGAGCAGTCTCCCGACTTCGTTCTAATTGGTTAACAAGCACGAAAAGCAGCGGATAAACACTAGGACACCAGAGCAGCGCAGAAGGAAGTAGTTTTATAATTTTAAAGTTCGTAACTGTAGTGAATGGTGGAAGAAACTTCTAGGGTGGATGTATATCGGATGTAGGACAAATATATCCTGCATTAGAGTATTAAAAGAGATGCATTCTGCATGACTAATACTTAAGAAATCATATGGATTTAACAATATAGCATTTTTAAATGCAGAACCATGTAACCATAGGAGTGTGTGTTAATGCTCTCCGATCTTTGTCTCGTGTCAGTGCCTTTCTGGTTCTGTCTCCAGACAGTGGAATAATACAGGGTGATTCAAAAAGAATACCACAACTTTAAAAATGTGTATTTAATGAAAGAAACATAATATAACCTTCTGTTATACATCATTACAAAGAGTATTTAAAAAGGTTTTTTTTTCACTCAAAAACAAGTTCAGAGATGTTCAATATGGCCCCCTCCAGACACTCGAGCAATATCAACCCGATACTCCAACTCGTTCCACACTCTCTGTAGCATATCAGGCGTAACAGTTTGGATAGCTGCTGTTATTTCTCGTTTCAAATCATCAATGGTGGATGGGAGAGGTGGCCGAAACACCATATCCTTAACATACCCCCATAAGAAAAAATCGCAGGGGGTAAGATCAGGGCTTCTTGGAGGCCAGTGATGAAATGCTCTGTCACGGGCTGCCTGGCGGCCGATCCATCGCCTCGGGTAGTTGACGTTCAGACAGATAAGTGTCAATGTGGTGGCGCTCCATCCTGCTGAAATATGAATTGTTGTGCTTCTTGTTCGAGCTGAGGGAACAGCCAATTCTCTAACATCTCCAGATACTGTAGTCCAGTTACAGTAGCACCTTCAAAGAAAAAGGGACCAAAAACTTTATTGGCTGAAATGGAACAGAAAACGTTCACCTTAGGCGAGTCACGTTCATACTGAGTTGTTTCCCGCGGATTCTCAGTGCCCCATATACAGACATTATGACGGTTGACTTTCCCGTTAGTGTGGAAAGTTGCTTCATCACTAAACACAATCTTTGAAACGAAAGATTCATCTGTTTCCATTTGAGCAAGGATAAAATCACAGAAATCGATTCTTTTAATCTTATCAGCTGCAGACAGTGCTTGAACCAATTTCAGACGATAAGGTTTCATAACTAATCTTTTTCGTAGGACTCTCCATTCAGTTGATTGTGGAATTTGCAGCTCTCTGCTAGCTCTGCGAGTCGATTTTCCTGGGCTGCGAACAAATGCTTGCTGGATGCGTGCTACATTTTCATCACTCGTTCTCGGCCGTTCAGAACTTTTCCCTTTGCACAAACACCCATTCTCTGTAAACTGTTTATTCCAACGTTTAATACACCACCTGTCAGGAGGTTTAACACCATACTTCGTTCGAAATGCACGCTGAACAACTGTCGTCGATTCACTTCTGCCGTACTCAATAACACAAAAAGCTTTCTGTTGAGCGGTCGCCATCTTAGCATCAACTGACGCTGACGGCTAGTCAACAGCGCCTCAAGCGAACAAATGTACAACTAAATGAAACTTTATAGCTCCCTTAATTCGCCGACAGATAGTGCTTAGCTCTGCCTTTTGTCGTTGCAGAGTTTTAAATTCCTAAAGTTGTGGTATTCTTTTTGAATCACCCCGTATTTCGGAATTGACAGCACAGTTGAATTCCGCAAAACATTTGAAAACCGATGCCTCTGGAACTTTATCATCTATAAACCACATGCTTCTTCTTAACCATCTGTCATATCACCACAACATTTTCATGTCTACTATACACTAAGAAGGTGTGCTACCCACTTCGACATGCACAGATCTTGTGTGCTTGGATGGATGCTGTGGTTAAAAGTGGTGCAGAATTGTCTTCACTTAACAGCAGCGCTCTTGTGCACTTGAATGGGTGCCATGGGTAAGTTTGGTGTGGAACAATTTCCACTGAACAGCAGTTACAGACAGAGCTCACTCTGTTCCGTCATGATACGGTGGAATGTAGTGGGTATAGGATCCTCATACATCTGATCAGTTGCGGATTAAATTGGCGATTGTGTTGCAGGGAGGATTAGTCAAGAAAAATGGATGAGGATCTGTCAGTCTCTGACTTTGTCCTACGAATGCGAGAATACTTTGTGATGCCCGTCCACGTAGGGAAAAGTGGCCAGTCGTAACCGCAAATAGCATTATGATCAAGTGCTGGAAGTATGTAGATACCCTAACTGCATCGGTATAGGACACTGTCTGGTATAAGTACTAATGGTACTTGAAAAGTAGCGGAGGGGTTATTTAGTGACGTTACAGAAATTGGGAAGCATTCTGCTGTGTCTTTGCCTGGTGTTGACATTACGAAACAATTGGAAAAACTGCTAAAATTCATCACACTATCAACTGAATCACGTGTTATATTACATCATCAAATATCGACAATGTCTTTCCCACCCCATCCATCCACTGGTATGCTGTAGATACCTTGTAATGACAGACTGCCACCACTTGGTTGAGAGAAAGAGATCCTTGGCAAAACACTGGATATCTATTACATATCTCTGCGTGGGGCGTAGGATGAAATGTAGAGGTCATCACATCTACACAGATGCTTCGAGCGTTCATCAGTGCTGCAGACTCGTCCTATTTCCATATGCTGCGATTCCCTCCTGATTTTTTTTTTTTTGCACCAATAAGCTGATAGTACGTATTTTTATTTCTACTACCTCATGCATGTAGTGAACAGAACCTTCTGGGATGGTCACCACCGGAACAGTGGTCATCTACTACTCTGTCTTAATGGAAGATGAGGCATGACTGCAAAATGAGGAAACAATGCTCTTCAGTAGGGAACACCAAGACATATGCTACCCCGTCACGGTGGAAGATGAGATGAACTGCCGGCCGCTGTGGCCGTGCGGTTCTAGGCGCTTCAGTCTGGAACCGCGTGACCGCTGCGGTCGCAGGTTCGAATCCTGCCTCCGGCATGGATGTGTGGGATGTCCTTAGGTTAGTTAGGTTTAAGTAGTTCCAAGTTCTAGGGGAATGATGACCACAGATGTTATGTCCCATAGTGCTCAGATCCATTTGAACCATTTTTTTTAGATGAACTGCATAGGTCATCACCCTCGGATAGCTATTTGGAAATGCTGTACAATGCCACAAACTCATCCAGTTTCCAAATGTTGTGATGTGTTCCACATCTTTGCTAACGAGAAACATCGTCTCTGTACTTTATTTTTACCATCCCGTTCATTGTGTGTGGTACGTAGTTCCACTAAGTGATTTTCAGCTTTCTGTGAGAGGCAATGGATTGAAATGTGTTAATGTCGGTTTAGCACCTGACACAGACGTCGAAGTCCTGGTAGAAAAACAAAGTGTATGGCTGTGTAAAAAGCTTTAGTCATACACTGCTTGGATGTTTTACAGCTCAAAAGCAATGTATTAAACTGATTATGAATGAACATCACAAGACTCCTCTCTTATGATTGATAGCCTTTCAGATATGGTATTCCTCCAGTACGGGCGACAAAGCTATACACAGGTTTGTGCAAGTGACTTCAACCACAGGCTACCTGCCAATGGAGCGATACATGTATATGTAATATGCTTGATGACCACACGCAGACAGTATTTGTTTTTCAATGCATCGAAAAGCTGAGGTGGAGTAAAATCTTACAAGTAGTCATATGACTGGTTAAAGTTGGGATGCAAAAACCTTGTAGTTTTTTTTATCTACTCTGAATGTCACAAAATAACGATGAAGAGTGCCCTCGAAGATACTAAATGACGTATATACGCTGATTTATATCGGTATTTCATACATCTGCAATGAATGTAACGCCTTCATGCATGACAATTTGTAGTTTAAACACACTGAATGCTCTAAAACTACACTAAATGTTTCAAATGGCTCTGAGCACTATGGGACTTAACTTCTAAGGTCACCAGTCCCCTAGAACTTAGAACTACTTAAACCTAACTAACCTAAGGACATCCCACACATCCATCCCCGAGGCAGGATTCGAACCTGCGACCGTAGTGGTCGCGCGGTTACAGACTGTAGCGCCTAGAACCGCTCGGCCACCCCGGCCGGCAAACTACACCAATTTTTCTCTAAATCTAATAGAAACTGACTGTATCTATTCCCATAGAAACATCACATTTTTTCATAACAACTGCGGATTTAGGTGTCACCACAATTCCTGTGTTATTTCGTACTTTGTAACCTAGAAATGATAGTGTTTTTCCCAAAATCTGAGTAAATTGAGAGGGACATGCTGTTCTATGACGATAAAATTGCTCACGTCACTAGAACCCAAGACTCTGCTGTTACGTAGAACGATTGTCTGCTGGAGGGTAGAAACTTTATATACAGGTCGCTAGTGGCGAGTTATGGAGCAAAAGAAAAGTCAGACGCTTCAAAATAGCAGAAGGTAGGGATATAGAGTGATGAGAATAATATCATGTAGTCACACATAAAAACTGTAAAGATTTTGATTATAAAACTTATAGAAATCGACTGTGTCTATTCTTGTTGAATGATGACAGTTTTTATTATTATCGTCACAATTTCATGTTTAAAAATAGGTGTTACTACAAGTCCAGTGTTATATCATACTTTATAGCCTCTAATTACAAAGTAGACACCACTTGAATTATAGCTCAATGGATAACCTAGAAAAGATAGTGTTCTTTTCCTAAATGTGAGTATATTGTGCGAAGCATGCTGTTCTATGATTATCAAATTGCTTTTGAGACTAGAAATCAAGAATCTGCTGCTATTGCGAATGACTGTCTCTGGATGACAGAAACTTTACATACAGGCTGCTAGAGGCGAGTTATGCAACAAAATTTAAAGATTAGATGTAAAATAAACGGGTGGCAGGGGGGGAAAGAGATGTGAATTGCATCCTGCATTTAAACGTAAAATCCATACCGCTTGTCCTCATAAAACTAAAATAAAATAGACTGCAGCTGTTTCCATGCAAAGAGGACATTTATTATAGTCCCAGTTGTGTTTCCGTTTTTTAATACATGCTCGCTTGTAGGAGGTTCACTGAAATTAAACAATATAGTTACAGTGAATTGTTTTCACACTCAGAATGGTGAGAGCTTGCAGGCACGATGTGGGGGTGGGCCCATTGTGTGCATGTGGTTGCCATAGGTGGCTATGATCCAACTGGGGCATGGCTACAGTTTAGCGTCATTTACCTCACCTTGTATAGAGTGCGTTATAGGCTTTTGTGTTGGCAAAGCGCCGCTGCCTAGACCTTGCAAACGCTGTCAACTCGTCGTCCACTGGCGGGAAGCCATTACGCCGCAAAGAGTAGCATGAAGTGAGTAGCAGTTGGTAGTTTGAAAAAGGCTCCCCACTGTAGGTGCAGGCGGAGGAAGGGTGAGAGTTGAGGGGTGGTAAGAATGCCTTTAATTTCGCTAGTTCGTGACTGCACATCAAGAAGAACGCATGTTCAACTGCCACCCCTCTCTCCCCTTGTAGTGTTTAGGATGAATATTTTCCCTTGCCCTCAGACATGCACTATGACCCACTGATTACGACAGCTGATTTTTTCAGGACAATTTCGATGAGTAATCAGAACAGTGCAGTATTTTCCATCAGTTGTATTAATGTGTATTTTCTTCGATTTCGTGGGCTGCAGGCAATGCTGCAAACAATGCAGGGGGGAGGCATCTATAGTGAACTCTAATGTCAAATAGTGATAGATACAGTCCTCAGCTATATGACTGCAAGTAATACACTTATTAAACACCTCTCTGTGCGACCAGCATCTCGTCAGTTGAACAAAATTTCGGCCAAAAATAAAGATAGTGCCTTCCACCCCAGCCTTTTTCCCACCTACTTGTAGGTGAAGGGTAGAGTACATCAACCACTAGTTTCGAATGGTATTGTGAAATTTTTTCCATACACAGTTGTATGGTACCATAAAATTTTGAGCTCCATTGCTATTTTAGGCGTTCCTTGAGTAGCGTTATGCATGTCATTGCGTAATTAGGACCGATCTTTACGATTAACTATGTAATTATTACCAATTTTTATTTCAGTTTCCTACCAAAATTAAGTAAATTATATTAACATATTCTTCTTCTCCTGCATCTGGGCAGTTGCCATGGTTGAGGGGCGCACTTTGGCTTTCTGTCCAGAAGGACCAGGGTTCGAATCCCTGAAAAGGCCCCGCCGTTTTTAATTTCGTCTCAATTCCGAGGTGGGGTGTAGGGTGGGACGTCATCACTGCCCTGTGGAAAAGAAATTCCCATCAAAATTCGGAATTCCATTAAAATTCGAAATTCCTGCCAATAGCGTTGATTCGTGGGTATAAGAGGTGGGGAAGGGGAGTTGGTGGGGAACAACATGCTGGCTGGGGATAAGACATGATGTCATCCGTGCTTGGTGGTGGAATGAGGGGGGGGGGGTGGCAGTATATGTGTAATTAATTGATCAATTTAAGTAATTTGTATATTAGTTTGGTATCAAAAGTGAACCTTGGTACCCCAGTACCCTACTACTTATAGTAAAGTTCAGTACCATTGCCAATTATTAAATTACTATAGGTAAACGCATTCAACAAAACCGTCAACCATGTCTACACCATTTTGTGTTTTTGTGGCTCATATTTTCGATTTAGAATACATTACAACAAAGCTTATTCAGTAGCATTCCTGCTCGTGATAACCTAGAAATGCTACCAGCATGTAATTGATGCCATCTGCTAGGTTCAAAATGTTTCAAATGGCTCTGAGCACTATGGGACTTAACATCTGAGGTCATCAGTCCCCTAGAACTTAGAACTACTTAAACCTAACTAACCTAAGGACATCACACACATCCATGCCCGAGGCAGGATTCGAACTTGCGATCGTAGCGGTCGCGCGGTTCCAGACTGCAGCGTCTAGAAGCGCACGGCCACACGAGCCGGCATCTGCTAGGTTTTAACAAGTAGATAAGCACCACAGTTCACAATAAAAAAGTTAATGTTACTTTGAAAGTTCTCTTAAAGAAATAATATTAGTGAAAGTTCTCTTTAAATAATAAAAAAAACTGACGTTCTGTTTCTGATTGCAAGCTCTGAGCTGTAATAATAAATGAACTGTTGTAGTGAAAGTTGTACTGTTGTAATGTGGAAGCAAAGCTTCACTGTAATAATAATTAATTCCCATAATCAAAAGGGCAGTCTTCGATATTGTAAAAGTTAGCCAATGACTACAAGAATTTTGAACGGTATAAACAGCCTGAATAATGAAGTTGGACATGAAACCTACAATAATTAGTTTTGCAAAATTGATCACAAAAACTGTCTCCGAATGACAAAAAATTGGTCCTTACCTCTGTTCTGCGCAAATCTGGATAACACATTGCAGTGCTGCTCTTTCTTAAGCTCTGGCTTAACTTGAAACTCATAAAGAAAACCACGAATAGTGCCTGGTACATTATCAAAAACATGAGCATGAGTTTGTAAGATTTCCCGTAATTGTTGTTTACGAAAATCAGAGGTGGTTTTACAGTTGCCAATTTTATTCTGAATCCTGTCGAAAATGTCAGTCACAATGTCGTCATCGTTGTGCTAATAGTACGGGTCAGCTGAATATAACTGTTTGGTGTACCAGTCGATAATTCTGCTTGAAGAAAGGAAAATGTTAATGTCTTATTCCCCGCTAGAGAGGCTCTGGTCAAAATTTAAAAACATCATACTGTCGCTGATTTGTAACGTAATACAAGAATGTTAAAATCCAACACTATCTTATGTCTGTTTGATAAATCGATGTCCAGAATGACTTCAGTTGTTAATAATGGAACGATAAGAAAGTTACGAAAAATGTGTGACCTTCAGTAGAAAATTCTAAATGGGTTTGAGATTTGACTTCAACGCTTTTACCAGGTACGGCACCATTTATTTTGATTCCATTGAGAGGTAGCATCGCACAAGAATCATCAGAACTGCAGCGGTTGAATGCTGCGTCACTCATGACAGTAACGGAAGAACCAGAATCCACAGCTGCTTTTAATACGTGTTTGCCAACTTGAATGGTAATAACGGAATGACAAAAATGTTTCAGAGGCTGCTCAGTTCCAAGCAACAGTAAATCCCTGATGACTTGTAAGCGGATCATAGTATGCTCTATAATGTGTGCAGAATGCGATGTACCCTGTGTTGGCGCCGCGTCGGCATCATCTGACGCCAGGTCGTTAGTCGTTGCGTAGAATCTGCACCTTTGGGTACGTTGTCAGAAGCGACATCAATGATTTGAGCCGTGCGCTGGGATTCTGAATGATTTTGATATCGCTATAGCGGATGAAAGTGTGAATCCGGTTCTTTTAAGCATAAGGAATGGTTGTTATTAAAGTGCCCTGTATTCCTGTAAGTATGATTAAAAGTTCTGTTTCCGTGCTTATTCCCATTGTGACGTGGAAAATGCTGGACATTTCCGTAAGAGTTTTGCTGGTAAGGCTGTAATTACGGAAAGAGTTCCTGTGTACAAAATTGTTACCAAAATCCTTTTGCGAAAATGACTGCTGTTATGACAGCTGTTGCGGGAAAGGCTGATTTATGTGTTGTCTGGTATTAAAATATGGCTGACTAGACTGCTGGAAATTGTGATTCAACTGGTGGTAGTTATTGGGAAGACTACGGTTCTGCTGAAGGTGTCGTTGCTGGTTGCCATTAAAATTCTGGTCATTGTTACAAAATTTCTGTTACATCTTTCATTCCCAAAAATAGTTACTCTTATTGTGATTGAAAAACATGCTAGAATGACCACCCGTTGCGTTGGTAGTGAAAATTGCGGTTGTTGTCAGAAAAAATTATTATTATTCTTCTGCTGAGTAAACGATTGATCAATTACAAGTAATTGTAAAAGTCACTAAAAGCACGTATGTTAAATGTTTGTTGATCTGCTCGTAAAGCACATTCCAAATTTCCTGTAAGTTTTAAAATACGGATGTGGATCAAACCTGACTAGCGGAATGGCTCATGTAAATGCTGATTTTGTTGTACCATGTATTAAAAGCATTGTGTTAATGTTTCAAAATTCGAGTTGTTGAAATTCGGTAAATTTATTAATTTGTCTTTCACAGCAGGATGTGTCTCAGACCAGTACGCTGCGAGGAAAGCACTTTGAAATCAATCAACTGAAAAACATTTGCGTACAGCAGGTCGCATTCTCATAGACGATTCCTCTTCCAAAAAACTACAAATAAATTCAATTTTCTAACAGACAGGCCAGTTTGGCGGCACAAAATAGCTATCTTGCTGCATCCAGTCCAAGGGATGCAGACAATGAGGGGCATTACGAAATACTTTGAATTTTCTGACAGACAAAAAATGCTTGTCGAATCCAACGGTTCTAAAATTATCAAGAAAATGCTGTCGGCTGAAAAAGGTGTGAGAGTTGTCATGTGATTGTAAAAAGTCTCTTTCTCTGACCGATTTAGTAAACTGAGGCTGCGGAGAATGTTCTATATTTTGATCGATACAATGCGTGCAAAATTATGTGAACAGTCTTGAGAAATGGTATCGTTTTTACTGTCAGATAAGCGAGCATTAAGTTTATTAAGTTCCTGTCTGATTTGAAGATTAATTTGCATCTCTTCCTGTCGAAAGTTTTCAAATGATTCAAATTCTTCTGTGACAGTGATGTGTACCGGTTGTTTAGCTTCAAGTGATTGTCATGATTTAATTTTAATTGTGCTACAGTGTCGGCGAATTCATGATATTCAGCTTTCAGAATGTCGTACTGGTCGTGAATTTTGGTAATACCATCTTTACGGGACTGTGATTGTGCAGCATGAATACGCGTTTTCTTTTGAAAAGTAGCAACAATCTCACTGGGTACCGACTTTCTAATTTGTATTGCCGCTGAGTTTCATAAATAGTATTAAGTCGTTCACCAACAGCTACTTCTCTGTCTGACACACGTTGATTAAGATTTTCACGACCTGTAGTTAGTTCGCTTAAATGAGATGTGTCAGTGGTATCCTCGGTTGAAACGTTGTTTATACGGTCTGTTAAAAATTTGTGGCTGTCTCTTAATTGGTCAGAGAGTGTTTTGTGATTGTCACGGAGAGCATCTAAGGATTTTTTATGCTCTTCGAATTTGTGATTAAACTCTTCCAAATGAGTAGCCTGTGAATCAAAACGTTCTTACGTAAGGGATTCATGATTTTTAGAACATTAATGAGTTAAGTTCTTGAAATTACTATGTAAGGGACTCGTTACTATTTTCAAGTTCGTAAAAACGAGTGGATTGTTCAGCAAAATGTTTCGTATGTGACATGTTGTTTTCTTAAAGTTCCTTAGCAAAACTAGTTGACTGATCCTCATAACGAACGTTTCATAAGTGCCATATTGTTTTAAGTTCCTCAGCAAAAAGAGCGGACTGTACCTCGAAACGTTTATTGTTTTCGTCAGATAATGTCTTAATAGCTTTCAACAGGCGTTCAAAATCTGATTTAGAAAATAAACGAGAACTGTTGGTTGTCAGAGAACGTTGTTGCGTAGCAGAATTGTTTGTTCGAGCATGGATATCGGATTTAGTCAAAGGGAGTGAATCTTCCATATTTTTGTGTGTTATTACTGTTCTCAGAAAATAAAAGATAAGTATTAAGACAAATATTACTATCGGAACGTTGAGTTACGTCATAGTCAAGAGTGTCTACAATGTTCGTGCGTTAACTATCCGGTTGCAAAGACACAGCATCTGGCCTTATTGCGTCAGAAATATGGTTAGTGTTAGTGGCAACAGTATGATCAGCAAAGGTATTGTTGCTGTCGGTTGCATTTTGCAAATCATATTTTTGCGAATACATCGTACAGCGTGATTTGCTGACAAACGAACTACGTGGCATGATAATAGAGAAATATAAAAACAAATCAAAGATGTAAAAGACAATGTCCAGAACAATAGATGTCAAATCTGAAAAGAGATGTATAATGTTAGTAGAAAAATTCGCGTTGCGCCAAAATTATAATAAAAAATAAGACGGAGCAGTACACAATTCCTGACTGTTTCTCAAAATTTTCCTACGTCGCCTGTACTGTACAAGGATATCGCCATGTGAACGTTCTCTTTAAATAATAAAGGTAAGAGTGAAAGTTCTCTCTTAATAATAAAAACAAGTCTGAAAGTTCTCATTCAATAATTAAAAATAACAACTCAATTACTGTTTCTGATTGTAAGTTCTGAGCTGTATTAATAAATGAACTGTCGTAATGAAACATGTACTGTTGTAATGTGAAAGCAAAGCTGCACTGTAATAATTAATTGTGGTAAGGAAAAGGGAAGTCTTCCATACTGTAAAAGTTAGCAATCTGACTGCAAGAATTTTGAACAGTATAAGCTACCTCAATAATGAAGTTGAACATGAAACCTACAATAATTAGTTTTACAAAAGTGATCACAAGAACTGTCTCTGAATGACATAAGTTGGCCCTGATTGAATAAATAAAAAGGAAAACATCAAAATATTTAGTCATTACCTCTATTTTGCGCAAATCTGGATGACGCGTTGCAGTACTGCTCTGTCTTTTACACCGCTATGCTAAAGCTGCAAATTACTGTATCTACACAGAGGCACTCGAAAAGTGTAATGAGTTCTCTTCTAGTTGCAAATCGAAGTATTTTCCAAACACACTCGATTTCATGATGAATTAAAACATTGTAAGAGAAAGGTTGGTAAAAATGAAATATGCACAGTTTTTTTTTGTATACTGTGAAAAAGTGCTCATGAACGTATTAACATCCAAACAATACACTTCCCTATCTCTCATATCTAGCAACTAGTACAAAAACCGAGTTAGTCCGATGACATAGCATTATAATATTTACCTCTGACATTCCATTAGATCTCAGTTTCTCTTACATTCTTTAATTAATCATGTTGACTGAACAAACTGATAAATTGAGTCATTAGATTTGAAACACAGTGTCACCTTTGCTTCTTCGTTCTAGCACAGCTTAACTTTGTCTGACCCACAGCGGCCTCGTGCACATCAGAGATACTAACCTAACATCTGCAATACAGGTATATAACATCTCTGCTCGATCACAATCGATTCAGATACCAAAATTATACATGAAACCTAACAACTTGTATATATTACAATGACAAACACCGGCATATACAATTTCGATACTGCTGCCTGACTTACGCAAAAACTATGCCGAAGGCTTAAAATTTCAATTTTAGCTTCGTTTTCCATACCAACGACGTTACTTTTTATGATCTTACTGATTATAAAAGTCAGTGTCTTAGTCACATGCTGCTTTCATAAAGCTGATAACTGGTTTCGGCTTTGTAGCCATTATCATATCTAACAACAACAGCTGCGACATGTACTCCTGTAGTCATCACTTAAACGTGTAATTAGCATTAACCAATCCTTGTAACACTTAACACCATTCTGATTGTGGTTTTTAAACATGTAGCCAGAATAGGGAATTCCAATCTGTTTTCCATCTATATTTCCTGAGTCTTTAAAACATATTGTAGCAGCCATCCGCTGTTTTTCAGAAATCATCAAAGTGTGCAATTTTTATTGTGTACAATTTGACAATATTTCTAAACAATTGTCTTTATCCCTCTTATCATTTTCGCAACAGTCGGAACTACAACGTGAAAAGAAAATGACAGACTTCTACATGTCAAATAGACAAATATCTAAAAAATGGAATTCAGTGAAGCACATGATTTTTTCCTGTTTATCGTGTGTTACACCTGTTTAGCGTGGTTTTCAAGAATAATGTATTGTTGATCACAAATCTTTAGTTTCCAGTGATGGAAGTTCAAAATAAATGAAAAAGATTGAGTGATAACTGTATGAATACACTGGTTTCTATTTCAAATACAAAACACATACATTGCTCGGAACTCGGCTCCATTCTGATCTTAAGGCTCCATCCTGAATCTCTCGTCTGTATTGCTAAACGTTTAAAATGATCACGCAGTGGTTTGGATAATGATGGTTAATGGTTTAGTGATCATCAAAGCACGTGCTTGAAATAGATACAGATGATGGTGAGGAAACTCAATAAAAAATAAAAATAAGCAGAAAACTAAATAAAGTAAAGAGTTAAAAAGGGGATAGGTGCTACTTAGAAATTTTGGGTGACGAAGTTACTCAGCGACACATCGAAATCTTACATCCAGTATTTTGGGAGGATTTCCTGACATCAGTCAAAACCTGAAAGCACTTACCACACTTGTGTTAGTATCAGTTAAAACAGAGGAGAAGTCCTGTAGGAGAAACAGGTGTTGCCCTCAGATCCTCATATATAAAGTATTCAATCAAAATTTGTCGTATTGACATCAGTGACACATTGGATGAGGTGTAAACATCTATTATCTCAGATAGATTAAAAGTTCAAACGAGTCTATATGTGTGATCAAGATTTAATTACTACTCCATCGAGTAAGATTAACCCACACTTTGTCACACAATCTGTTAATAACATAAAAAGGATGCTATTAGCATGAAATACTTCATTATATCACGTAAGAAGTAAATTTAGTGGTTATTGTTGTTCAGTCTCACATTAATATATACGTCTTAACAGTGCAAGACCAGGAGGAAAATAGGTGAACAAGGAAGTAACAGGTGAATGTGTCAGACAAAAGACGAGTATTAATTTTAAAAAGATGGTCCTATTGTTCACTTCTCCCTCCTTAGTTGAACTGATACCATATTTATGATTTTCCGTTTTAAAGCGTTGGCTCCTTTTCTTACTACAGATAACATATTTCACAATCCATACGACTACATCAGCTGTAAAAAGAAATTTTCGTCCCCCTTCTTGACTGAGGCAAGGAAATGATATTTATGTGCGAACTCAAACTTAAAGTATTTCACTGATTCTAAGTGTCCATAAATAAACATCTATTATCGTAGATAGGTAAAAAGTTCAAATGAATGTCTGTTTGTGGTCGGGAGTTAAGTCCTTCATAATTTTCTTCGTCTGACCCACACATTGTACGATTACACAAAGACGAAAGATAAAACAGTCGGCCATTATATTGAACATTCAGTGGGTCTAGTAGTCTCATATTTCATAAAGTCACAGCACTTTCACTAGCGAATGTTTTGTCTAAGGACAACTAATCCTAGGTGCTGTATACAGTGTCCTTGTGCATCGTTTTGTCATTTTAAAACGCCTCTTCTTTGTCCGTTGACTGTTAACAATGAAGGTGTCTGTATCAGGACACCGACAACAATTAAGTCTTATGTCACCACACCTGGAAGCCGACTGTTTGGACTGAGCCATGATGTTACACCGACGGGCGTGTGCACACGTACTTTTCATTTAGCGAACGTTCAAAACGTGTGTATTATCAGCAATTCACTGTCTTTCGTATTATTCACTGGACGAATAGAAGACTCCTTTTGTTACTAGAATTACTGCTTCTTCCGCAACGTCCCACCACTGATAAGTGAAATGTACTTTCTTCACACTGACATAGTTTATTCAGAGTGCAACAGAGTTACTTCGCACAGTCAGATATAATCGTTTCACTTTTTATCCAGCACAAACAGCCTTAGATTCACATAACACAATTAGTTACCAAGTCTCTATCAAACTAGTTTATTCTCTCCTCTGTGCCTTACTTATAGAACATTTTACACGATAATTAACGTTCCACCAGGAATTGTGTAACAAATTTTATTTACTCACAGCTCTCTTTCTTTGCATACGGAAATTATCCAGTTATTCGGAAAGATAACGTTTCGTGCTTTAATTCTGCTTAATCTTCGGGCACAGTAATCCTGCGTTCCTGCATCTAGTGAACTTCTCACAAACACTAGCACAAATGAAACACGCATGTGAAGAAATTATAAGTTTAAGAACTTACAAGTCACCTAGCCACGCGTGGTGCCAACGGTCTCAGACTCAGCTAAGCAGATTGTTGATATCCGTGTGCACTCTCAAACTCTTTTAGACTTTCTGTGAAGGAAGTGAAAATGTACGTGTAGGACATACATGGACGATCCAGGAGTGCTTGTGGCATCACTTTAGTATGAATGTGAGTTTAAGAGGCCTTTTTGCTCTAACAGGCAGAGTTGTTGATTTAGGTTAAATGTTTTGAACGTTGTTGATATTGCAGACAGGCCGTATATTACCAAATTACAGTCTGTGTGTAGAAAAAACAAGTTCCTAGTGCAGAGGATTTTGACCGAAGTTTTATGTAGAACAAAAATGTGTTTATTGTGAGAGGCATGATAGCTTTGGCAGCATTGGGCGAATGAATCTCTATTAAGCACTGAAGCTGCGATTCGACCTCTTTCATAAATCTTGTGGAGTACTGAGCAAACAGTTGGCAACAGTACAAAGCCTGCACATTTGGCACATGTTGTCGCTGCTTACTGCCGCTACGATGAATATGTGGGCGGAGGAGCTGCCAGCGGTCATCAACCAGCGGAGGAAGCGACCTTACCCCTCTTACTTCAAGAGTTTTTCACGGGTGCGCAGAACATTTAAACAACGAGCCTACATTGAGTTTATATAATCTAAGCAAATGTTTATAAACTACTACAACACATGACCACGACTATATTGGTGTTGCATACATGCATTTTTTATGAGTATTTCAAAACTACTCAACATGAGAACACCTCAAGTGTACTTTGATTTTGTATAAATTCACCACATGTGGACGTTCTTCCCATCACCACCGTCAGAAGACTGCGAGTCGATTTTGAGTTTATAGAAATTCACTTTTATTTGAACGAGATTCCTAATCTACCAACCAAGGACATCGATTCTATGTTGCTTTTATATAACATTAACATTTTATTTGGACCATCACTGATCGTTGATCCATTGAGACGTCGAGTCTACTTAGTACTGTATCGAGCCAAATTTCTGAAATTAGTTATGATCTGAATCGCAGTTAATCCAGGGCTATTTTTTCTACACACGCCTACGGTTTGAAATTATTGAGATACGGTACACTAAGTGTAATTTACAACAGGGTAAGTTGTTCATCATTTGTTTGAAGCACACTGTATTTCCGTAAACATTTTGATCATTTGAATCTATGATCCATGGATCAATATATTACCTGTAAAAATGTAAATACTTTAAGAAGTGGAAATTAATTGTAATTTTCTGCACAAATTACAATGTGTGTGAATAACTGATAAACTTTGTTATTTGATTCTGCTACGTAGTACTTTCTTAGTTTCTTACTGTGCAAGTATATTTGACCACTGCCGATTGTCATTACTTACTAAGGTAGCTTGTAAGATGAAATCGATACATTTTATGGTACCATGGTTTTTATCCTAAAGTTGTCCAAAGACTAGAAGTTATTCGGCGTTTCGTATACCTTCAAGCCTTCATGGCACCCACGTATTATTACATTTTGTCAGCCAGAATTTGCACGTATGAATTATTCATACAATAACAATGTCAACGATGCACCTATACACTTACTCTGAATTTAATCACTTATTTAGATTAGATTGTTTTTTACGTTCCATAGATTCGTGCTGAGGACATCCTCGTGGATGTGAAACATGTCATTTTTTTTAAAGCTGAAATAACAATACTAATAGTATGAATATATACAATACATCTTTTGTTTCTATTAAAAAATTCGTCAATAGATTAGAAGGAGTTGGCCACTAGTAAGTCTTTCAGGCTCCTTTTAAACTGATCTTTATTTGTAACTAATTTTTTTTACATTTGCTGGCAAATTATTGAAGATGAGTGTTCCCGAGTAGTGGATCCGTTTTTGAACTAAAGTAAGTGCTTTTAAGTCCTTGTGCAGATCATTTTTGTTCCTGATGTTGTATGTATGAATTGAGCTGTTTGTTGGAAAAAGAGATATATTATTGACGACAAATTTCATTAAGGAGTAAATATACTGAGAGGCAGCAGTTAGTCTACCCAGTTCATTGAAGAGGTTTCTACAGGACGTCCGTGAATTTACTCCACAAATAATACGTATCACACGCTTTTGGACTCTGAAAACTTTTGTTTGACTTGAAGAGCTACCCCAAAATATTGTACCATATGACATTATGGAATGAAAGTAGGCAAAGTATGCAAGCTTTTTCATTTTTATGTCGCCTATGTCTGCTAACACTCGAATTGCAAATACAGATTTGTTAAGGCATTTCTGCAGTTCTGTGGTGTGCTCCTCCCAACTGAATTTATTATCAAGTTGTAATCCCAGGAATATAAGACCGTCAACTTCTTCTATCTGCTCTTCTTCATACTTATGCATATGCTGGGTGGAAACCTCTTACAGGTTCTGAACTGCATATAGTGAGCCTTTTCGAAGTTTAATGTCAGTGAGTTGCTTTTAAACCAATTATTAATATCCATGAAAATATCATTAGCAGATCTTTCTAGAACTACACTCAACATATTATTTATTGCAATACTTGTGTCATCTGCAAACAAAACGAACTCAGCTTCTGGCAGTGTAACTGAAGAGAGATCATTAATGTACACAAGAAAAAGCTATGGCCCTAAGATGGATCCTTGTGGGACACCACATGTAATTTATTCGCATTCTGATGATGACTGATGACTTAATTCACTAGTCTCTTGCACTGACACCCTTTGTTTCCTGTTAACGAGGTATGACTTGAGCCATTTTGCATTTGCAATTTATTTAAAAGGATATTGTGGTTCACACAATCGAATGCCTTTGACATATTTGTTTTATCGATCGTTAAATCCTCGTGTCTGCGAGTTAAATGCAAATGCTGTACTAATTTCGTTCGTCCATAATTTTTTTCCTCCTGATATTTCGAATAATAATCTTGTTAGAGCCACATTTCGTGTGTTATTTTGGAAAGGTATCACAGGCATTCTGCTGCACTCTTGTAATGATTCCTATGAAAATCTTATATATGTTTTCTTAATATAGTACAATGGCAAAATTGTTCTGCCTTTCAGTTATATTTTAAATCCCTTCATTTCTCTATGTTTTTTAGCTCATGTGATGTGTTCTCAGAGAGGTGCGGCTGGAACAGAGGAGTCGACAGCACATTTTTAGTGGACGTTAATGACGGAACACTCGCCGTGGCCTGATTTTGATTCTCATTGCGCATTACGTGGTATCTGAACCGGTCATTTCTTGTATCTACTGGAATTTTTCTTGGATGTCATACGTTGTATGTTTCAGTCATTCGTCCTCTAAGAATGATTTTGTCGTACTGCCTACACTGGTCGGACACAGGCCCCACGATTAACTGAATTTGATGGTGGTTTTAGTATCTTAAGTAGTCTGCTTCTCCCTGAACCCATACGTATATACTGCGGACGACACCGGGTGACGCCTACCCTGTTTACAAATTATATTTTAATTTGTATCAATATTGACCCTACGACTTATCTTAGAAGAAAGATTAAGGAAAGGCAAACCTACGTTTCTAGCATTTGTAGACTTAGAGAAAGCTTTTGACAATGTTGACTGGAATACTCTCTTTCAAATTCTGAAGGTCGCAGGGGTAAAATACAGGGACTGAAAGGCTATTTACAATTTGTAAAGAAACCAGATGGCAGTTATGAGTAGAGGGGCATGAAAGGGAAGCAGTGGTTGGGAAGCGAGTGAGACAGGGTTGTTGCCTCTCCCCGATGTTATTCAATCTGTATATTGAGCGAGCAGTAAAGGAAACAAAAGAAAAATTCGGAGTAGGAATTAAAATCCATGGAGGAGTAATAACAACTTTGAGATTCGCCGAAGACATTGTAATTCTGTCAGACAGCAAAGTACCTGGAAGAGCAGCTGAACGGAATGGAGAGTGTATTAAAAGGAGGATATAAGGTGAACATCAACAATAGCACAATGAGGATAATGAAATGTAGTCGAATTAAATCGGGGAATGCTGAGAGTATTAGATTAGGAAATTAGACGCTTAAAGTAGTAAATAAGTTTTGCTATTTGGCGAGCAAAATAACTGATGATAGTCGAAGTAAAGAGGATATAAAATGTAGACTGGCAATGCCAAGGAAAGCGTTCCCGAAGGAGAGAAATTTGTTAACATCGAGTATAGATTTAAGTGTCAGGAAGTCGTTTCTGAAAGTATTTGTATGGAGTGTAGCCATGTATGGAAGTGAAACATGGACGATAAATAATTTGGACAAGAAGAGAATAGAATCTTTCGAAATGTGGTGCTACAGGAGACTGCTGAAGGTTAGATGGGTAGATTACGTAACTAATGAGGAGGTACTGAACAGAATTGGGGAGAAGAGGAATTTGTGGCACAACTTGACTAGAAGAAGGGATAGGTTGGTAGGACATGTTCTGAGGCATCAAGGGATCACCGGTTTAGCATTGGAGGGCAGCGTGGAGGGTAAAAATCGTAGAGGGAGACCAAGAGATGACTACACTAAGTAGATTCAGAAGGATGTAAGTTGCAGTAGGTACTGGGAGATGAAGAAGCTTGCACAGGATAGAGTAGCATGGAGAGCTGCATCACACTAGTCTCAGGACTGAAGACCACAACAACAACAACATAAAAGCCTAGAAATTTAAGTTGTAAAATCTATTTACCGGTTGACAACGTGTCAGCATGACAAGAAAAGGGTTCAAACAAAGGTTGTTTGGTTTCAAAAGACCAACCTACATGTTCAAATGGTGTTATGGTATAGTTATCCGCCAGAACTGCGTATGTATGTAACACAAGTATAGTGACATCACTGTTTTTCTTATGTGAACAGAAATTGCAGAGTAAAAATACATTGATTGAGGAGATTTTTATACCTTTCAACCGATTGAATGAAGCGTTTCACGTAAGTTTATTTCACATAAGTTGATTCTGCTTTCTTTCAAGGATCCCCATAGTGTTAAGAATGGCATTAAATATGTAACAACATAACCTCTCTGACTGGCATAACCTCTCTGACTGATCTACAGCCTTAGAAAAATTTTAGGAAGGGAGCGGTGGTATATGTATATAGACAACTGTGAGACTGCAAGTATTTAAAGAGAGACAATGATGTGATTTTTATATCTTTAAGTGCCATAAATTAGTAATCTTAAGAAAAATGGAGGGCCGTGTGCTCCAGAAAATGGACAGGGCAATATAAAATCTGGCTTCTAAATTAAACAGAAAAATGTATATGTACGTTAGTATGTTTGCTGCAGACTTAATGAAAGACTAATATTCTAAAGTGAAAGGGCACTTGCAAAGTAATTATCTAATGTGCTGTGAGTGGCAGACCTATAAAAACGATGCAGCAAATGAAACTGATGGCAAATGTTTCTTTTTTTGTGTGTGTGGTAGCGAAAGCCCTGTACTCTAAGAAATTGGCGCTTCGATCGCTGTTTCATTAACAGTAATGAACTAACGAAAACGTGCAGTACAGGTTACAAAGCCATAATGACGTTAGCTGTCGTGTGATCACATTTCTGCAGCTTAAGGTTTGATATGTGAAAAGTGATTGTTAAAATTAAGTCTGGCTAAATAGTAGTGTTTTGTGCTGTAGTAGTTAGGTGTTACTGGTATCTTTATATGCTGGTGGGGTGCTTTCTACTGAGCAGCACAAATATATGCTCTTTTAATAACGTCCCCAAAGCGAAATTATGTGGAGTGTAGCGTTTCGCCAAGAAACTTTGTTTGATGCAGTGACAGTGTCCTTGAAGGATCAGGATAATGTGTGAATACAGCTTCAGAAAGGCAGTGTGGCCTCTTCTACTGGTGAGTCAGATAAGTGGCCTTGCTCCGATAACCAATGACGACCATAGTTTTCTAACTTTCAGTTCCTATCCGCATTACAACAAAGTCATTAGTGTAGCAACTACTTCACTCTGGCTGGCCACCATTTTCGCAGTCAGTGTTTCTTACATGGTCAACCCATGGAACACGGAACCTTACTCCAAGATAAAGGTGTTACATCGAATTATCTATATGCTGTTCTGTTTGTTTACTTGGTTGGAAGCAGTTGTGATACTAACTACATGTTTGTTAACTGGTAAAAGGAATGTACAGGAAACGTCTGATCTTTTGGAACTTGTGGACACTATGGTTGCTCAACGTGAAAATTCGTACAACAAGACAATATTCATGAAGACACGCTTGATGACTTATGTGCTCCTGTGTATTCTCGTAGTCCTTGTTTGCGGTCCAGTCGCCTGTAATGTATGCACCTTTCTCGACTTTTATCCAGCAGCAGGGTTCGTCTTCTGTCTACTCGCGTTCTGCAATGTGTGGCACGTTCAGTTCATCGGCCTGTTGCTCACGTTACGTCACCGGCTGGGCATTGTGAACGCGCAGCTGCTGAGAAGCGTGCGTCCGCCAGTGACCAGCGAGGCAGACCTGGAGGACCTGGTGCCATTGGCTGGACTTCCGGGAGCCCCTGTGGCGCTGGGGCGCGAGCTGCGGCGGTTGCAGCGCGCCCGGCTGGCTCTCCACCGCTGCGCTCGGCTCTGCGGACGACACTTCGGCCCCGCGCTACTGATGAACGTGCTCGGCACCTCTGTGAGCCTCGTCAATCTGTCGTTTGCCATAGCAATGACGTCGCGCCATGGTGACGCTTCCTGGTCTCTTAAATATATCATCAGACTGGCACTATCCTTGTGGATATTCGTCATCCTGACCCGACTGCTGACGTTCTGTTGGGCTTCCTCGTCAACCGCAGAGCGAGCCCTGCATTCAGAGCTGCTGATGGCCAGAGTTCAGGCGTTACTGCCCCCGTGGGAGACGGTGGACGCCCTACGGCTGCCTATGGATGTGCTGCAGTTCTCTGCCTGTGACTTCTTCAAAATAAATATGTCTCTCTTTGGCTCAGTTGTGGCTGGTACTGTGGCATACTTCGTGATACTTCTCCAATTTTCTGAAATCACTATCAGTTAGACTGCAGTGTATATTGGCCCACCATCAAAGTCAGAAGAGAAATTTTCTTTGTGCATTGGTCTATTTTTTCACACTTGTCTTAAATTAATGTTATTTACGTTATGTGGCATATATAAATTTTGTATGTGTGAAGTTTTAGTCAGGTAAAATTTAAGTAATTTGACTGCCATGTGCATGGAGAAAATATTATCTACAGTGAAGAGAAAGGAGGAGACAATTGAAACAGAGTCGGTGTGTAGTGACGTAGTTGTTTTAGGGAAAGTGTGGGAATTTTGTGTGAAAGATGATTTGCAAATGTATGAAATAGATTAAGTTGCGTGGAAAAGCGCATGACACAGAGGTTTAATGGTACTGAACAAAGCAGAATTATTCGGACGAAAATTCCAGAGAGAAGCCAATGAACAGATCGTGTTCAGAAGACGTTGTAATTGCACTTGCCTCTATTGTTGGCTGTGTGAGATTTCTAATTTTGAAGACATCAAGGACTTCATCTCTTTTTGTTCGCCTATGTGATTTTGGCCGAATGATTGCTTAAACCTCTCTGTGAGCACAGCAACTAGTATAGCCTTATCATCATGAAACCTATGGGAGCAATAAGAATACCCCTAGATTTGGCTGTATGGTTTTCCAACCAAACAAGGAAAGTCTATATATCCCTCAATTCTACACTTGAAACTCTTCTTTAAACTTTGTAAGCATACTTCCATGGGATGGTTTGTGTCTTTCTTCAAGAGTCCCTAGTTAAGTTTTTCCAGCACCCCGTGACGCTCTCCCTAGCGCCAAACAAACCTATGACTAATATTCTAGGCTGTATCGTGCAAGTGATTCGTTAGCCACTTCTTTTCCAGATTGCGTTTTCCTAGTGTACAACCAACGCCCCGAAGCCAACCACCTGCCTAGCCTATGAGTGACAGATTCCAGTCTTTACTATTTTGTGCTGTAGTTGTAAGATATCACATTGTTCTGCTTTGTCTTCATTGAGCTGCTATTTAATGAAGGATGGCGCCTCAGCGAAAAGAAATATTTTGAAAACCTATGTTGGAGTGAAAATTTTAGTTCCTCCCTTTGTGAACCTTTCGCCACGCAGGATTAGCCTAGCGGTCTAAGGCGCTGCAGCCATGGACCGTGCGGCTGGTCCCGCCGGAGGTTCGAGTCCTCCCACGGGCATGGGTGTGTGTGTTTGTCCTTAAGATACTTTAGGTTAAGAGTGTGTAAGCTTAGGGACTGATGACCTTAGCAGTTAAGTCCCATAAGATTTCACACACATTTGAACATTTTTTTTTGTGAATCTTTTATCCCAAATTGCTTTTAAGTATTGTTTTAAGCTGAAACTGTGAATTTTCGGCAGCACTGGCTGTCAAAGCAACTACCTTCAACTGAACAATCGATTTTTATAAAGTGAAAACGAGGAGCCACCATACTGGGCGTGTTTAGAACTGACACAGTTTAAAGACTTCTTTGTTTTATGTAATGACTCAAGGTATTTTTTCAACTGCCATCTTGCAGATGAAATTATAATATCAATAATTTTGTCGCTTACTTAATTTGTTGTTATCGATTTCATATGTCTTAAAGTCTCTCCAACTGATCAAATAATTCTTCAGATTTCGCCTGTTGGTTGACAGCTTGCTGCTCTGATGCTGACTGAGAGAAATTTGGACTGACATCCAGTTTCTTAAAGAAATTCAATAGTTTTCAGTTACGTTTGTCAAACAAAGACCAGTTTCTTATGAACTTCCGAGATGGAAGGTTGTAAACGTGTCGTGCAGCTGGAGCAGACTTCCACATAGAAGTGTCTCTTCTTCATTAACAAGGCCAACTAATTGTGACAAGTTATTAGAAGGTTTCATATTGTGAGAAAGTTGAGTATTCATTATAATATATAATTATTATAATTATGTATTATATTATATTATAATTCATTATAGTATTTTCTTCAGCAGATTGTCATGGGTGACCTTGTCTCTCATCTTCAACCATGCACTAAATGGCTAGCTTGTTTTCTTGTTCTTTACGAACAATGCTAACATCATTGTAAAAAATGAACTGGCAGTGCTGGCTGCCATTCCCACTTGTGTCAAAATACTTCGACTCACAGTAATTACGCAACATGAAAGCTGCTCCAAATAGGGTGTTAAAATTGTCAAACTATATCTGTATGTATATGTGGTTATTTGACTAACCCCTGGAAAACAAAAAGCGATTTTCATCAACTAGTTTCATCGTTTAAAGGCGCCTAAGAATCCTCGTACTTTTCAGTAAGTTCACAAACAAGTTTTACTAACAACCAATGAGTCATTATTTGGAGGACAATAACGAAGAAGAAAAACACACTTTTAGACCAATAAACAATCTCCAATAAAGTTAACTTGTTTAATGACATTTCAGATAATAAAAGTATTCCAGTAATATTCTTTTATGGATTAATGTAATGTGAAAAACTGAAACAACTGCTTGAATGTTTGTGAGTTGACAAGCTAGATATATGGGCAGAGAGGGTGCGTTGGTTTGCAAGTAGTTCCCAGAGTGAACCGTGACTCGACTCTCACTGGGACAGGCAGAGAGGCCGCTAGGAGACTCGGTTAGTATACTACCCATATGTAGAGAAAAACGTTCCTAGGATGCTGGGAATCCCATGACCAGCACCAGTTGAGTCAGTTAGTAATAATCTCCTAATTCTGCTGGACAATGGCCAGTAAGGGGTGAACATTGCTATGACAGACATATATATCTTTCTCATTTTTAAATTCAAGTTGAGGACAGTTTGTGAATGTAAAACTTGTCATCAAATAAAAATAATTGAAGAGTAGAAATACCAAATAGTTCAAGTGTAATTAATTCATAAATCATGTTTTTAGTGTTTTTGTGGCCACAATATTCTGTAGAATGTTCCTAAACATGTTGCAGGTCCCAGATCATAAAAATTATTTAAACATCTATTACCAGATAGAGCATACACTATGTTCCAAGCAGTGCTTGCCTGTGGAGTTCTAAATGCTGTGTGTCAATGTCTTCTCCATTTAGTTGATGCACTGTTTGTGTGGTACACAGAGTGCATGTAAACTTTTGTTTGTATATGCTCAGGGTTCATCTGTAGACCCTGTACAGCATGCTCCTGAAGGCAATGGAACAAGTGAAATATCTGAAACAAATTCTCATTTCAAAGATAATACTGGAATCGTCAGAAACATATAGATGTATAATCACTGGAGTGCATAAGATAAAGATGAGCATACTACAATTGCTTATACTGAAAGCATTAATTCACTGAAGATGTGCAGAAGTCAGATTTTACATTACACTAACGTCACTTAACTCTATGAATAATATATATATATAAAGTGGTTCAATCGACAAATTTGTTGATGGAATAAAAGCAGTTGGTCAGCATTAAATTTTTTATGCTGTTCTTAAATTATGCTCATTAGTACCTGAAGTAGCAGGTAATATAAAATGTATGTTCCTGAATAATTAAAACCTTTTTTGGACCAAAGTAAATGACTTTTCATTTTAATGTAGATGACCCTATTTGTACTACATAGTGGGAAATACATCAATCAACTATAAAATTTCTTAAAGCATTTTGTATCTTAGAAGCATTTTGAGCATTTTGAACAGATGATGTTCATATCTCATTGCCAACATACCAACTGAAACATAAGTATCCTGCAGTCAGTAACAGCACACTTACTTGTGTACATAACACTACGATATCTTTCCAAAATAGAAAGAGAGCATCTACTCACATTATGTACAGCTAATGTGCCCAGATAGTATGTGAAACACATCTATACTGCATGGGTCATACACGTGCTGATTCAGTCACTCTCACACATGTAAATAGTGCGATCCAGCGAGTAATCGACATGAAGGGACTGAAAATTAACCTCACGCTTCACATGTGGCAGAGCACCTGCCCACCTAAGGGCAGCACGTGACTCTGTAGACATGCAAGCCATTCTGTTTTTTTACACTAGGTTTTATTAGTATGACACTGGAAGTTAACTTGGTGATGGTCCATACATGGAAGCGAAATTCATTTGAAGTTACACTTTCTGAACATGACTCTCACACTGTAACTCTCACACTGTTACTGCTCCAAGACACGAAGAAGTCATCTGACATTATTCAACCCTTGTCTACAAGAAAACAACCCATGTGCATACAATTATGAACAAGTTACTGAGTTGCACGAAGTTAATGAATTATTTCATGGGCATTGCGTTTCTATTTTGAACTGCTCTCTCTCTCTGGTTCTCTCTTTCTCTCACTCTCTTTCTCTCTCTCTGTCCGTATTCATTTCACCTCCAAATGTAACTGTGACTTTCGGCACAGGGTGTGATAACTAAAACAAATGTAGCAACATGCGTACTTCGCTTGTTTGTTGTGAGACATGCAGTGAACACTTGAGTTCAATCCTACAGTAACGTGTGCCATAACGAAGTCAGTACGAGAATTTGCTGAAAGCAAGGCTTACAGCTATTTAAAATGCTTCATAAGGGTAGAATAATAATGTGATAGCCAAGGAGAAGCGAGTTGTAAACACTGACTGACTGAACGTTATAGCAATCGTTATAGCAACATAAAGTTCAGCCACAGTTCTTAGACAAACCACTTAGAAAAAAAAAAAAAATAGCCGACGAGTGTCAAGGTGAACTGTTAACGAATAAAACGAACCACACCACATATCTATAATTTAATCAGAACCCTATAGCAGCGGGCTAGTGTGACACCTGATTATGCGTTAAAAGTCTGCAGCTCATAATGTGTGAAACAGATAATATGTATAAAGCTACATTCTAGGCCTCATTTAGAATGTTGTACTTGAATTCAGTGTTTCAAGCTTCCCCTCGTTGTATTCCGTAGTTTTCCTTTGTCGACGAACACCTGAAAGGTATTTATCGTTCTGGATTCAACATTACACAAAATGGTCTGCCACGAATGAATGATTCATACTCAGTGTTACTTTACAGAAAATAAACCTTCTGTGGAAAAGTTCTGAGCCTGCTAAGATTTGGGTTAATGTTATAGCTACCACTCTTCCTTGAAATAACCACATAAAGGATTAAGATCACTATTCATGCACGAATATCTGACTTTAGGCTAGTAATATGGAACTGGAATGTGGTAAAGTTACTCAGTCCTTTTAGCAATGAAGCTGTAGTAGAAACTGTAAACTATACGAACTCGAAGTGGACCTCATAGGATCAACTAGCAGTCATGTACCACACCCTAATAAACTATTCCTATTGGTGGACGTTATCAACTTCAAATTTGTCGTCAGACTGATACATTTGGCAGACAAGGAACAGAAGTGGCATATCACGATTGCCCATTCGAGTAGAGTTGACGTAATACGTGACTCAGAATCAGTTTCTTCCTCAAGCGAATAGAATACATTTGCATTAATGTGCACTGAAGAGACAAAGAAACTGCTACACCCGCCTAACATCGTGTAGGGCACCCGCGAGCATGCAAAAGTGCTGCAAAGCGACGTGGCATGGACTCGACTAAAATATGAAGTAGTGCTGGAGGGAATTAACCCAATGAATTCTACAGGGCTGTCCACAAATTTGTAAGAGTACAAGAGGGTGGAGATCTCTTCTGGACAGCACGTAGCAAGGCATCCCAGACATGATCAATAGTTTTCACGTCTGAGGAATTTGGTGGCCAGCGGAAGTTTTTAAGCTCAGAAGAGTGTTCTTGGAGCTACACTGTATCAATTTTGGACGTGTGGGGTGTAGAATTGTCCTCCTGGAATTGCCCAAGTCTGTCAGGATGCACAGCGGACATGAATGGATGCAGGTGATCAGACAGGATGCTTACGTACGTGTCACGTGTCAGAGTCCTGTCTAGAAGTATCATGGGTCCTGTATCACTCCAAGTGCACACGCCCCACCATTACAGAGCCCCCACCAGTTTGAACATTCCCCTATTGACATGCAGGGTCCATGGATTCATGAGTTTGTCTCCATACCTGCGCTAGATACAATTTGAAATGAGGCTCGTCCGAGCAGGCAACATGTTTCCAGTCATCAACAGCCCACTGTCGGTGTTGACAGGCCCTGGCGTGTCGTAAAGCTTTGTGTCGTGCAGTTATGAAGGGAACACGAATGGACCTTCGGCTCCAAAAGCCCATATCGATGATGTTTCGTTGAACGGTTCGCACGCTGACACTTGTTGATGGTCCAACACTGAAATCTGCAGCGATTTGCGGAAGGGTTGCACTTCCGTCACGTTGAAACATTCTCTTCAGTCGTCGTTGGTGCCGTTCTCGCAGGATCTCCCTCCCGCCACAGCGATGTCGGAGATTTGATGCTTTACCGGGTTCCTGATATTCGCGGTACGCTCGTGAAATGGACGTACAGGAAAATCCGGACTTCGTCGTTACCTCTGAGATGCTGTGTCCCATCTCTCGTGCGCCGACTATAACACCACGTTCAAACTCACTTAAATCTTGATAAACTGCCGTTTTTCAGCAGTAACCGACCTAACAACTGCGCCAGACACTTGTTATCTAATATAGGCTTTGCCGGCCGCAGCGCCATATTCTGTCCGTTTGCATATCCCTGTAATTGAGCCACACGGGGTAGCCACGCGGTTTTAGGCGGTTCGTGCGGCTCCCACCGTCGTATGTTCGAGTTCTTCCTCGGGCATGGGTGTGTGTGTGTGCTGTCCTTAGCGTAAATTACCTTAAGTTAGATTAAGTAGTGTGTAAGCCTAGGGACCGATGACCTCAGCTGTCTGGTCCCATAGGAACTTACCGTAAATTTCTGTATTTGAATACGCATGCCTATACCAGTTTCTTTGGCGCTCCTGCGTATTACAGTTCATTTGATATCACGTCACTAGTAACTTTCACATAATGTTTAAAGACGAATAATGAGATAAGACACGAAACTGCATCTACTAGGCGCTTCAGTCAGGAACCGCACGATCTCTACGGTCGCAGGTTCGAATCCTGCCTCGAGCATAGATGTGCGTGATGTCCTTAGTTAGGTTTAAGTAGTTCTATGTTCTAGGGGACTGATGACCTCAGAAGTTAACTCCCATAGTGCTCAGAGCTATTTGAACCATTTTTTTTTGCTTCTACTACACAGCGAAGAATTATTGAATTTTTACAATTGTGTTACTGGTGAGCTTTTGCATCCTGGATGCACCCGACATTACCCAAAAATCTGGGTAAGTACGAGGGTTGGAATTTTAATAGTGGCAACTATTTATTTAAAGCTCGTACAAAATAGATACGTTTTTCAAAGTTTTACTGACCTTCAAAGTAGTCACCAGCATTGTGTATAACCCGTTCCCAGCGATGTGGAAGTCGTAGGATACTCTTAGTAGTGCCAGATGTGTTGTCAGCTCGAGCGGCGCGGTCTATTGCCCGACGCATTTTTAGCAGTTATGAAGCGAATGCCGTGAAGTGTTTCCTTCAGTCTAGAAATCGAGTTGAACTCACGAGGGCTTAAGGCAGGGGAGTGCAGTAGGTGGTATAGCACTTAGCAGCCCCACCAGTCCAACAAATCAGTAACAGCTTGCACTGTACGAGTTTGCAAAATGATGGTCAGGTCCTGTAGAAAGAGTCATCACTTCTGTCTCTAAACTGGTCGTAGGTTGTGTTCCAAAAATGAACAGCATGGGGACACAAGTGATGAGACTTTCTGCAGGACCTGACCATCATTTTGCAGGACAATGCTCAAGCATGTACAGTACAAACTGTTACTGCCTTGTTTGACCGATGGGGCTGCTAAGTGGTATACCACATAGTGCATTCCCCTGACTAAGCCCGCGTAAGTTCAACTCGATTTCTGAACTGAAGGAAACACTTCACGGCATTCGCTTCCGAACTGCTAAAAATTCGTCGGGCAATAGACCTCGCCGCTCGAACTGACAACACATCTGGCACTACTAAGAGTATCCTACGACTTCCACATCGCTGGCAACTGGTTATACACAATGCTGGTGACTACTCTGAAGGTCAGTAAAAGTTTGAAACACGTATCTGTTTTGTGCGAGCTGTAAATAAACAGTTGCCACTATTAAAGTTGCAACCCTCGTGTAACAACGTAAGTTACGACAGTGCCAGCGAACAAATGCAGATCTGTCGGAGCGGTCGGCAGCAGAAAAGGTGAGCTTCTCCACTGACGGGTGGAGAACACCTGGCGCTGAGGAAGGTGATGGGAGAACCAGACTCCTGTCCATCAGCCTGCCCACTGTGGCAGCACGATACGACGAGGAGGAGCAAGCCCAGAACATGGCCAGTAGACTGCCTGCTACCACCGCTAGCTCCACGGAGGCCGCATATAGGCCGACAGTCATCTACTTGTCGAAGTAGTGCTTACCACTCGAAGCCAGCACGAAATAGTAGGCCACAAGCACCATTCGAAGCAAGCTGTTGAGCACAGACAGCAGCAGCGAGAGCCCAAAATGCTGTCCGTATTGGAGGGTGACGCAGTGCAGGGACACCCCGGCGCGCTCACCTCGCGCCACCCATCGCCACTCCCTGAAGGTCACTGTCTTCTCCAGCTTCTCCCTGCGCAGTGGCGGCCGTTGTATAGAGGGTAGGAATAGTCTCAATCAACTTCTGCAATGTGAAAACGTGTAACTCGGTGTAGTCTTTGCATGTGATGTGGAACGTGACTAGTATATCTTGATAATAGATTAAGTGTAATACGAGAGGAAACTGACCATTATGTTTCTGTAAGTGAGACCTCGGGCAACGTTAGTCTGATCTGAAAAGACTATTTTTTTGTAGTGCTCGAGATAGTATGATTAGACATCGTGGTTATTACACGAATTAATGGATCAGATCAAAACTTAGATCCTGTAAAAGAACGTTCAGCGTTAGTATCAATAAAACTATGCCTAAACGGGATGTCAATGAGGTTACAGCGGGTTTAGCCGATGTTGTATGCATAGTGACACTGATCGTCGTTTTACAAATTTTAAGTTTTCGTCTTATCATGGCAGTAGCTGAAATAACGTTATAAATGAAGAAAGATATATTAAGTGACCTAGACGGGTTTATCCACAAAGTATCCAAAATGGTCACAGGTTTATATATCCATTTATTACTAAGTAGCATCAATTATCTGTGTAGAAGGCTGAGAAATTGTAAAGTAGTTTGCAAGATACCTCGTGTGGGAGGGAGAAAGAGGTGAGAATTTTATTTAGATTCTACAAATGAAATGCAAGAGTGCTGTTCAACACATAGGTGGTTTATTCAGTGAAACTGCATTAAACTGCATATGCAATAATTATTAAAATTTTATCAACTTCTGTTCGCAGCTCGTGGTCGTGCGGTAGCGTTCTCGCTTCCCGCGCCCCGGTTCCCGGGTTCGATTCCCGGTGGGGTCAGGGATTTTCTCTGCCTCGTGATGACTGGGTGTTGTGTGCTGTCCTTAGGTTAGTTAGGTTTAAGTAGTTCTAAGTTCTAGGGGACTGATGACCATAGATGTTAAGTGCCATAGTGCTCAGAGCCATTCGATTTTTTATTTTTTTTATCAAATTCTTAAAACCTTCACTCACAAATTATTCAAATAATGAGAAACAAAAAGTATAAAAATGTGTCGCCAGATACTGTAGAAAGTATAAAAAAAAACAAAAAAAATAGAATTGATTTGACACCAAGAGATCACAACAAGTGAATTATATAAGGTGCCTGACCTGGTATTTGACTTTTAACATGAGCATTGTATGACTTCGTTCTAATTTAACATATAAATAAATTACACGAGACGGGTTGACCTGGTGTAATAAATGAGGAAGGAATCATTAATTAAAAAAAAACAGCTGAACATAAGACTCTCTTAGCGGGCAAACGGTGAATACTGTGACTTGCGTCTTTATCAGCATCTAACACATTGCAAAGGAATTGAAGAAAGCGAAAGAAGAATGCGCAGCTAGGAAAGCGGGCGTTTTCTGTATTACCATGTTCATAGCGTCGTCGGCGTGGCGGTGGAGTCGGCTGATTGCGTGCGGCTGCATCAAGACTCTGCCGGCGACGTAGTTGATAGCGTCTAACATGCCCTACGCTGAAAATAGTGACCGAAGCCTGCTACTGGAAGTTATCATTACAGGACGACAGTATGCGTCCATCTGCAAGTGCAAACCTACGTGAAACTGCATTAAACAAAGCTGAAAACAGTTCTAACAGTACTACCGTCATCGGACATGTAGTAAATCAAAAATGTGATCCCGAGTTAAGCTCTTGATAACGCTCACAGTGAGTGAAGCTCGCCTACTTGGATCTAACAAACTTTGCTCTCTGCGCTGTTTGCGACGAATGCAAAGTGCATTGTCTCATGGCAAGCGATAATAGAGGACCCTTGCGACTTATCGGAAGCAGTCAAGAGTGAATTCCTGCCTCCGCAGAAGCAGTATTCGGAATCCCTAATACCAGTGCGCTCCTTGCACCTGGAGAGAGAGAACTGCTCTCCTCTAGCGTCTTGTCTCCACCCTTCCGAAAAATTACGTAGCTCGTACGATTTTTCAAAGCCAACGTTAGATTCTTGCCAATGAAGAAGTCCCTTTCAAAATTTCCTCCCTCCTCCCTCCTTGCCGTCGCATTCCGCGAGGAAAAGAGAGCCATACTCTGTGTGAGACAGAGTATACAAATAAACCAAGACTTCTCCCATTGGCGGCCGGTGTGGCCGAGCGGCTTTAGGCGCTTCAGTCTGGAACCGCGCTGCTGCTATGGTCGCAGGTTCGAATCCTGCCTCAGGCATGGATGTGTGTGATGTCCTTAGGTTAGTTGGGTTTAAATAGTTCTAAATTCTAGGGAACTGATGACCTCAGATGTTGAGTCCCATAGAGCCATTTGAACCATTTGAACTTCTCCCTTTGAGTATTGGCGCTACGTTCCCAGGTGTTCTGCTAGCGGGAAACAGCCAAATTCCTTGGGCCACTTGAGATTCTTGGACACCCAAGTCGTACCGTTGCCATTCAACTCGCCGCTCTGTCCGTATTACCTAGATTCGTGGCAAAGCTGTTTTTCGCTCTAAGTTCATAGTTTCCGCTGCCTCGGGCACACGTGCGAATGTCCACGGCTTCCCTTGGCAGCGTGGTGATGTATGCAGCGTCTTCGCCTGTCGCTAATCCTCTGGGGGCCTGCCCTCTGTGAAGCGTGCCGACATGGGCGCGCGACCGCCGCTCCCCCGTGGGCACTACCTGTGTCCACCTGTTCCCAGCTAGGAACGCATCAGAAGAATTCCTTTCATGCTCAAAGTCTACCAAGTTTGCAAAGAGAAGAATCATAGCCCTTTACCGATGCTTAATGACACAATAATTCACCTCCATCACAATTCATATATTGAAATAAACTAAAGACTAATTTTAAAAGCAATTATCTCCTTTAATTATAAACATGAAAAGCTCTGACGCTTTTCAAGTTGATGTACTGTGAAAGATTAAAAACTGCTGATATATTAAAACAGCACAAGAAGTGTAACAGCAATTTGAAAGAGGAAATGCATACTTAAGAAACATCAACTTTGATTCAACAAGCGTAATTTCAGTAGGATCCAACTGCATGAATTCGCTCTTTGAGTACTGAGAGAGCGCCATTAACTTTCTCTTTTTTTCAGAAGTCCAGTGGCACGACTTTAGGGTAGTTACGCTATATAGTACTTGCGGCATCGTATGTCACAAGATGCTGACTCTGTTCAGGGGTTGTCTATAATATCATGGAGAATATAGTATATCTTCCATATGACTCCCTCCTTCTGACTTCTGACCTTGTTAATAGGTCGCCTTATCTCACAAAAAAAAAAAAAAAGGGTACGTGATATAAAATCTTTCTCCGCAATCGACAAGTTTTCGATACAGCTACCGACACTCAGAACGAGTGAACGAAATGACACGCACAAAAACCAAATAACTCCCTGTGATGGTTGTGCTCACCTTTGACAAGTATTTGTTTCTATTTGCATGTGCGATAATTTAATCTTTTTTGAAAGCCACTAGGCAGATGTCCACCGGTACAACCGAACAGGTGTTCTCTCACGTGCAGAATGCGCTAGCTGGGCAGATAGTCCTTCAGCGAATGTGTGATGACGCAACTGAGTGTGAGAAGAGAGCATAGCATTTGAGGACATCATACCGCTGTAGCTTGACATTCAGCTGCCAGGTGAGTCAGAATCTTACTAACGAATACAGTGAAAAAAATAATAAATTTACCAAGATTGAAGGGAGGCCTAACTCGAGGCCGGCCGAAGTGGCCGTGCGGTTAAAGGCGCTGCAGTCTGGAACCGCAAGACCGCTACGGTCGCAGGTTCGAATCCTGCCTCGGGCATGGATGTTTGTGATGTCCTTAGGTTAGTTAGGTTTAACTAGTTCTAAGTTCTAGGGGACTAATGACCTCAGCAGTTGAGTCCCATAGTGCTCAGAGCCATTTGAACCATTTGAACCTAACTCGAGAATGATAGTTAGGTTTAAGTAGTTCTATGTTCTAGGGGACTGATGACCTGAGAAGTAGAGTCCCATAGTGCTCAGAGCCATTTTTTTTGTTGCTCCATCTCTTTTGCATGCTAGATCTCGTTCCTTCCCGCATCTCATAACAGACACTCGTTTCGTTCTTTTGTTTTTGTTTGAGTTACGTTGGACTTGACATCACTCCCTTTAACTTCTCCACCCTGGGCTGACACAGTTGTCGCTTCTTCAGTCTCACCTGCATAATCACGAATTTCTTTTTCCAAACTGTCACTTTAATCTCCATTCGATTCACTACTTTATATTTCTTGTGCCTCATCATCACTGTGACTATTTCTGTTATGCACTCTACGCCTTCTTCAGATCATCACTCTAATTTTCCTTCAATGTGTCTCTCACATCTATTTTAAATCACTTTTCCTTTTTCTGCTTTCATTGCAGAAATACTGCATCCATATCAGTTACCTCACTCAGCCATTCACCAACCTTTGGGGATTTCATCTAATTACTTTACACTGATTGATCCATGATCCTTCTACTTCAACTCATACATTTCTCTCGGTATTAGTGGTTGTTGTCTACCAATGTCGTTTGTTTCCTTCTTCGCATCTCCTGTGCTGGTGTAAGCTGGCTCCAGCACGCCAGGCCGCAAAGAGGTTGCGAGAAGATCGATAATAGATATCGGGGCAAGCGAGTGTAACAGGAGAGAGACCAAATACGGACTCGCAAGACACGCGCCGCTAACGCCGTCTCGATCGCCAGTATTTAGATCGCGGCCGCGGATCGGAGGGCCAGTCAGTTCTAGTCAGTCCTCAGTCAGTACCTAGCGACCAGAGTAGCGGGACATGTACTTCACCAGCAGTGAGGCTAGCGTGGGCTACTACAGAAGAGCTTGATACCGCAATACCTTGACTATCTTAAGTTAAGTAACTTCTTATTTTTATGAATGAAGAACCCTGTAAATACATGCATGCAGTTTGTGTTATAGAGGAGGATAACGGTCACCAAGAAACATCCTTTCCTTGCTTCCCATGATACAGTTCTACAGAGACAACGAGACGACACAAAAACAGGCGACGAGAATACAACATCCCCTTCTCTTAATCCACTTTCTTTATAGTTCATAATCTCATTTCAGGTCACTAACCACGTTCTTCCACCCCCATAATTTTAACTACCAGCAATACCTTCAACTCCCAATATTCTCACATTGAGTCCACATTAAGAATGATTGCAGTTCCCCTCAGAGGGTGTTCTAGGCTAAGCCGTATCTTTTCATAATTCCCTCCTGTGCTTATTCCAGATCTTTCATTACCTTTGATAAACCTTTTCCCCCTATTCTATTCATATTATCATTTCTCTTTTCATAATCAAACCCTTATTTCTCCCATTCTACTGCTTCCCAAACATTTTATACTCGTCACATAAACGAACTAACTCATTCGTGCATACCAATACTTTTTCTAACACTTTACCTTAAACTGTGGCCACGATAGACACGAAGCCCAAGCCTACTACAGTAGTACAACTTTATATGCCAACCAGCTCTGCAGATGATGAAGAAATTGATGAAATGTAAGATGACATAAAAGAAATTATTCAGATAGTGAAGGGAGACGAAAATTTAATAGTCATGGGTGACTGAAATTCAATAGCAGGAAAAAGAAGAGAAGGAAACATAGTAGGTGAATATGAAATGGGAGTAAGAAATGAAAGAGGAAGCCGTCTGGTAGAATTTTGCACCTAACATAACTTAATCATAGCTAACATTTGGTTCAAGAATCATAAAAGAAGGTTGTATACATGAAAGAAGCTTGGAGATACTAAAAGGTATCAGATAGATTATATAATGGTAAGGCCGAGATTTAAGAACCAGGTTTTAAATTGTAAGACATTTCCAGGGGCAGATCGGACTCTGACCACAATCTATTGGTTATGAACTGTAAATTAAAATTGAAGGAACTGCAAAATGGTGGGAATTTATGGAGATGGGACCTGGATAAACTAACTAAACCAAAGGTTGCACAGAGTTTCAGGGAGAGCATAAGGGAACAATTGAAATGAATGGGGGAAAGAAATACAGTAGAAGAAGAATGGGTAGCTTTGAGGGATGAAGTAGTGAAGCCAGCAGAGTATCAAGTAGGTAAAAAGACGAGGGCTAGTAGAAATCCTTGGGTAACAGAAGAGATATTGAATTTAATTGATGAAAAGAGAAAATGCTGTAAATGAAGCAGGCAAAAAGGAATACACACGTCTCGAAAATGAGATCGACAGGAAGTGCAAAATGGCTAAGCAGGGATGGCTGGAGGACAAATGTAAGGATGTAGATGCTTATCTCACTAGGGGTAAGATAGATACTTTCTTTTAATGAGTTCTTGAACATCGGCTAAGCTCAAAACGAAAAACAACCTTTTCCATAAACTTTGTGGCTCTCATTGAGGATCGTCAGCAGACACTCTCCAGGTATCAGCGGTCGGATTGGTACACTCAGCAGCAAAGTACTGTACACCTGTCTGCCTTCACAGTCCACCTGTAAAAAAGATAGACGTACTACTTAATAAGGGCATACGCATTGTTAGTGTGTCAATAAGACTGCCCCCACAAATTGGTTACCTGTCTCGAGCCATTTTCTACCTCCTGATGTTAAACGGAAGAGCGCGCTACTGCGTGAAAACCAGAATATCGCTAATAACATCGACCTTCCAATACTGGACGACGTATTCCCTGCAGAGCGAAAAAGAAAAGAGCAAGAAATATTACTCTCATAGCAAAAAATGGTTCAAATGGCTCTGAGCACCATGGGACTTCACTTCAGGGGGCCATCAGTTCCCTAGAACTTAGAACTACTTAAACCTAACTAACCTAAGGACTTCACACACATCCATGCCCGAGGTAGGAATTGAACCTGCGACCGTAGCGGTCACGCGGTTCCAGACTGTAGCGCCTAGAACCGCACGGCCACTTCGGCCGGCCTCTCATAGCAGCGGGGACTCTCATGGTCTATGAATGCAAACGCTACTGGAAACAAAACTGTTCAAATGGTTCAAATGGCTCTGAGCACTATGGGACTCAACATCTGAGGTCATCAGTCCCCAAGAACTTAGAACTACTCAAACCTAACTAACCTAAGGACATCACACACACCCATGCCCGAGGCAGGATTCGAACCTGCGACCGTAGCGGACACGCGGTTCCAAACTGAAGCGCTTAGAACCGCACGGCCACACCGGCCGGCAACAAAACTGTTCTCTACAATGCCTGAAGCTGCCTTGCATCCAGAAGAAACCCGCTTTATTCGTCCTGCCTCGGGCAATTAGGACTACCTTGGAGCGCATCCAAATGGGCCACGGGACATGTCCAGACACTCTCTACAGGTGGGGCAAATCTTCATCACCATCGTGTGACTGTGGCGCGGAATGACAGCTCATGTTATACCGACATGTGCCTCACGTGCCCAGAAGAGTCCTTTCGAAGATTTCCTGACACAGCGACGAGTGATGTTATAAAATACGACCTTGAGAACCGTATATGTTTTTTATGTTGGAGAGCTGTGTTTAAACGCTGAAGTGTAATCTTTGTATGTGTATTGCCATACGATAAAGAAATAAATTTAAAAACATTCTATGTAATATATGTCTTACGGCTACTCACCGTAGCGAAACTGACCCAAAAGAAGGCACATTAGATGTCGGAAGGACACCGTATAGAGAAAGCCACTATAGCTAAGCGCTCTTTTTGTTTAACGTTAGCCACCTATGGAAAACACCACTTCACATCTCCCAACATGTGTGAGGGAATGCTAAACAACCACCAGTGTACCATCACACTAGCTGGAGCTCTGTAGTCCGTCACTTCACGTGATGAAGTCTTGTCGTGAGGTCTACTGCAGAGCCGTCACACTCGTCTTTCACTCAAGCTTCAGTACAGTGGTATGTCGCCTCGTAATGTCTCGGTTCGACAGGCCGCGAGGGAAGAGCATTCCTCTATGTGCAAGACGCACACGTTGGTCATATGGTTTTGTTTGTCGAAAATACGCACTGTGTTCCGTCACACATCGCTGATGGACAGCATGCATGAGTAGGCAACATTCAACAACATTAACAGCCGTTTTGTACACGCCTAAAAGAATTATTATGAGATCTTGCTCAACCCTCATACGTATCATCACATTGCAGTTCTTACATCCAACTGTAATTAATGGGTACTAAATTCCACACTGTTTGCATGCTTCTTCAAAGCCTTGCTATTTGAGCAAATATCATATTTTGGCGAAGATTTGGAATTTCATTGTCATAAAGGTTTTAGATGTCTAGCAACACTCACGAGTGTTACGTTTCGAAAATAAGCAAAGAATTCGTTTAATTGTCCTACGCATGTTTGAGATTAGATCTCAGCTTTATAGTAACTGTACACGTTACTTTGGACTTTAGTTTTAAGTAGAGTTACCAGACGAGTGGTTTTAGCGAGGTCAATACGGAATTTTTCCCTTTTGTTCCGGGTACGTTACAAACTTTTAACTATACACCAAATGTGCAGATTTTGGACTTGAGGTACAATACTTATATTTTCAATCTTCGAGTACCAAATTTTACGAAGCAAATTATATTTTTCACACTAGGCGCGCATGTGATGGTAGTTGAGACGGATGTGACGTCACAGGCAGAACTGCGAGAAGACACTCGGTTCCATTCATTTCGGGAGCAGATTAAACACTTTGCCGCAAGCCATCTTGTATTTTAAGTTTTAAAACTAACTTCTTTATAGAGACAGGGTTTTCAAAATGTATATTAGTGTTTTCTCGAGGGCATGCAGCTTTACTGTATGGTTAAATGATGATGGCGTCCCCTTCGGTAAATTATTCCGGAGGTAAAATAGTCCCCCATTCGGATCTCCAAGCGGGGACTACTCAGGAGGACACCGTTATCAGGAGAAACAAAACTGGCTGTCTACGGATCGGAGCGTGAATGTCAGATCCCTTAATCGGGAAGGTAGGTTAGAAAATTTAAAAATGGAAATGGATAGGTTAAGCAAGCTGCGACATTGTCCCGAGAAAACATTGACCCGTATGTACAATAAGTTTCATTTTATTTACATCTATGGTCACAAACCTTTTGTTAACAGACCGAAACCGGTACTCTGTTAGCAAAACGTTTGTGACCATAGACGTAAATAAAAGGAAACTTATTGCATAGGTTAAAGTTAGATATAGTGGGAATTAGTGAAGTTCGTTGGCAGGAGGAACAAGACTTCTGGTCAGGTGAATACAGGGTTATAAATACAAAATCAAATAGGGGTAATGCAGGAGTAGGTATAATCATGAATAAAAAAGTAAGAGTGCGGGTAAGCTACTACAAACAGCATAGCGAAAGCATTATCGTGGCCAAGATAGACACGCGGCCCATGCGTACCAAAGTAGTACAAGTTTATACGCCAACTAGCTCCGCAACGAAGAGATTGATGAAATGTATGATGAGAGAAAAGGAATTATTCAGATAGTGCATAGAGCATAACTTAATCATAGCTAACACATGGCTCAAGAATCATAAAAGAAGGGTGTATACATGGAAGAGGCCCAGAGATACTCGAAGGTTTCAGATAGATTGTATAATGGTAAGACAGAGATTTAGGAACCAAGTTTTAAATTGTAAGACATGTCCGGGGGAAGATATGGACTCTGACCACAAGCTATTGGTTATGAACTGTAGATTAAAACTGAAGAAACTGCCAAAAGGTGATAATTTAAAGAGATGTGATCTGGATAAACTGACAGAACCAGAGGTTGTAGAGAGTTTCAGGGAGAACATTAGGGAACTATTGACAGGAATGAGGAAAAGAAATACAGAAGAAGAAGAATGGGTAGCTTTGAGGGATGAAATAGTGAAGGCACCAGAAGATCAAGTAGGTAAAAAGACGAAGGATAGCAGAAATCCTTGGGTAATGGAACATATATTGAATTTAATTCATGGAAGGAGAAAATATAAAAATGCAGTAAATGATGCAGGAAAATGGAATACAAAGGTCTCAAAAATGTAATCGACAGGAGGTGCAAAATGGCTAAGCAGGAATGGCTAGAGAACAAATATAAGCATGTAGAGACATATCTAAGTAAGGGTAAGATAGATACTGCCAACAGGAAAATTAAAGAGACTTTTGTGGAAAAGAGAACCACTTGTATGAATATCAAGAGCTTCTAAGCAAAGAAGGGAAAGCAGAAAGGCGGAAGGAGTATATAGAGGGTCTATACAAGGGCGATGTACTTGAGGACAATATTATGGAAATGGAAGGGGATGTAGATGAAGATGAAATGGGAGATATGATACTGCGTGAAGAGTTTGACAGAGCATTGAAAGACCTGAGTCGAAGAAATGCCCCAGGAGTAGACAACATTCTATTAGAACTACTGACAGCCTTGGGAGAGCCAGTCATGACAAAACTCTACCATCCGGTGAACAAGATGTACGAGACAGGCGGAATACCCTCAGACTTCAAGAAGAATATAATAATTCCAATCCCAAAGAAAGCATGTGTTGACAGATGTGAAAATTAACGAACTATCAGTTTAATAAGTCACAGCTGCAAAGTAGTTACGCGAATTCTCTGCAGACGAATGGAAAAACTGACAGAGGCCGACCTCGGGGAAGATCAGTTTGGCTTCCGTAGAAATGTTGGAACACGTGAGGCAAAACTGACCCTACGACTTATCTTAGAAGAAAGATTAAGGAAAGGCAAACCTACGGTTCTAGCATTTGTAGACTTAGAGAAAGCTTTTGACAATACTGATTGGAATACTCTCTTTCAAATTCTGAAGGTGGCAGGGGTAAAACACAGGGAGCGAAAGGCTATTTACAATTTATACAGAAACCAGATGGCAGTTAAAAGAGTCGAGGGGCATGAAAGGGAAGCAGTGGTTGGGAAGGGAGTGAGACAGGGTTGTAGCCTATCCCCGATGTTATTCAATCTGTACATTGAGCAAGCAGTAAAGGAAACAAAAGAAAAATTCGGAGTAGGAATTAAAATCCATGGAGAAGAAATAAAATCTTTGAGGTTGTAATTCTGTCAGAGACAGCAAAGGACTTGGAAAAGCAGCTGAACGGAATGGTCAGTGTCTTGAAAGGAGGATATAAGATGAACATCAACAAAAATAAAACGAGGATCATGGAATGTAGTCGAATTAAGTCGGGTAATGCTGAGGGTATTAGATTAGGAAATGAGACGCTTAAAGTAGTAAATGAACAAAGTAACTGATAATGGTCGAAGTAGGTTATAAAATTTAGACTGGCAATGGCAAGGAAAGCATTTCTGAAGAAGAGAAATTTGTTAACATCAAGTATAGAGTGAACTGTCAGGAAGTCATTTCTGAAAGTATTTGTATGGAACGTAGCCATGTATGGAAGTGAAACGTGGACGATAAACAGTTTGGACAAGAAGAAAATAGAAGTTTTCGAAATGTGGTGCTACAGAAGAATGCTGAAGATTAGATGGCTAGATCACATAACTAATGAGGAGGTATTGAATAGAATAAGGGAGAAGAGAAATTTCATCTACATCTACATCTACATTGATACTCCGCAAGCCACCCAACGGTGTGTGGCGGAGGGCACTTTACGTGCCACTGTCATTACCTCCCTTTCCTGTTCCAGTCGCGTATGGTTCGCGGGAAGAACGACTGTCTGAAAGCCTCCGTGCGCGCTCTAATCTCTCTAATTTTACATTCGTGATCTCCTCGGGAAGTATAAGTAGGGGGAAGCAATATATTCGATACCTCATCCAGAAACGCACCCTCTCGAAACCTGGCGAGCAAGCTACACCGCGATGCAGAGCGCCTCTCTTGCAGAGTCTGCCACTTGAGTTTATTAAACATCTCCGTAACGCTATCACGGTTACCAAATAACCCAGTGACGAAACGCGCCGCTCTTCTTTGGATCTTCTCTATCTCCTCCGTCAACCCGACCTGGTACGGATCCCACACTGATGAGCAATACTCAAGTATAGGTCGAACGAGTGTTTTGTAAGCCACCTCCTTTGTTGATGGACTACATTTTCTAAGCACTCTCCCAATGAATCTCAACCTGGTACCCGCCTTACCAACAATTAGTTTTATATGATCATTCCACTTCAAATCGTTCCGTACGCATACTCCCAGATATTTTACAGAAGTAACTGCTACCAGTGTTTGTTCCGCTATCATATAATCATACAATAAAGGATCCTTCTTTCTATGTATTCGCAATACATTACATTTGTCTATGTTAAGGGTCAGTTGCCACTCCCTGCACCAAGTGCCTATCCGCTGCAGATCTTCCTGTATTTCGCTACAATTTTCTAATGCAGCAACTTCTCTGTATACTACAGCATCATCCGCGAAAAGCCGCATGGAACTTCCGACACTATCTACTAAGTCATTTATATATATTGTGAAAAGCAATGGTCCCATAACACTCCCCTGTGGCACGCCAGAGGTTACTTTAACGTCTGTAGACGTCTCTCCATTGATAACAACATGCTGTGTTCTGTTTGCTAAAAACTCTTCAATCCAGCCACACAGCTGGTCTGATATTCCGTAGGCTCTTACTTTGTTTATCAGGCGACAGTGCGGAACTGTATCGAACGCCTTCCGGAAGTCAAGAAAAATAGCATCTACCTGGGAGCCTGTATCTAATATTTTCTGGGTCTCATGAACAAATAAGGCGAGTTGGGTCTCACACGATCGCTGTTTCCGGAATCCATGTTGATTCCTACATAGTAGATTCTGGGTTTCCAGAAATGACATGATACGCGAGCAAAAAACATGTTCTAAAATTCTACAAGAGATCGACGTAAGAGATATAGGTCTATAGTTTTGCGCATCTGCTCGACGACCCTTCTTGAAGACTGGGACTATCTGTGCTCTTTTCCAATCATTTGGAACCCTCCGTTCCTCTAGAGACTTGCGGTACACGGCTGTTAGAAGGGGGGCAAGTTCTTTCGCGTACTCTGTGTAGAATCGAATTGGTATCCCGTCAGGTCCAGTGGACTTTCCTCTATTGAGTGATTCCAGTTGCTTTTCTATTCCTTGGACACTTATTTCGATGTCAGCCATTTTTTCGTTTGTGCGAGGATTTAGAGAAGGAACTGCAGTGCGGTCTTCCTCTGTGAAACAGCTTTGGAAAAAGGTGTTTAGTATTTCAGCTTTACGCGTGTCATCCTCTGTTTCAATGCCATCATCATCCCGTAGTGTCTGGATATGCTGTTTCGAGCCACTTACTGATTTAACGTAAGACCAGAACTTCCTAGAATTTTCTGTCAAGTCGGTACATAGAATTTTACTTTCGAATTCAATGAACGCTTCATGCATAGCCCTCCTTACGCTAACTTTGACATCGTTTAGCTTCTGTTTGTCTGAGAGGTTTTGGCTGCGTTTAAACTTGGAGTGGAGCTCTCTTTGCTTTCGCAGTAGTTTCCTAACTTTGTTGTTGTACCACGGTGGGTTTTTCCCGTCCCTCACAGTTTTACTCGGCACGTACCTGTCTAAAACGCATTTTACGATTGCCTTGAACTTTTTCCATAAACACTCAACATTGTCAGTGTCGGAACAGAAATTTTCGTTTTGATCTGTTAGGTAGTCTGAAATCTGCCTTCTATTACTCTTGCTAAACAGATAAACCTTCCTCCCTTTTTTTATATTCCTATTAACTTCCATATTCAGGGATGCTGCAACGGCCTTATGATCACTGATTCCCTGTTCTGTACATACAGATTCGAAAAGTTCGGGTCTGTTTGTTATCAGTAGGTCCAATATGTTATCTCCACGAGTCGGTTCTCTGTTTAATTGCTCGAGGTAATTTTCGGATAGTGCACTCAGTATAATGTCACTCGATGCTCTGTCCCTACCACCCGTCCTAAACATCTGAGTGTCCCAGTCTATATCTGGTAAATTGAAATCTCCACCTAAGACTATAACATGCTGAGAAAATTTATGTGAAATGTATTCCAAATTTTCTCTCAGTTGTTCTGCCACTAATGCTGCTGAGTCGGGAGGTCGGTAAAAGGAGCCAATTATTAACCTAGTTCGGTTGTTTAGTGTAACCTCCACCCATAATAATTCACAGGAACTATCCACTTCTACTTCACTACAGGATAAACTACTACTAACAGCGATGAACACTCCACCACCGGTTGACTAGAAGAAGGGAGCGGTTGGTGGGAAATGTTCTGAGGCATCAAGGGATCACCAATTTAGTGTTGGAGGGCAGCGTGGAGGGTAAAATTCGTAGAGGGAGACCAAGAAATGAATACACTAAGAAGATTCGGAAGGATGTAGGTTGCAGTAAGTACTGGGAGATGAAAAAACTTGTACAGGATACAATAGTACGGAGTGCTGCATCAAACCAGTCTCTGGACTGAAGACCACAACAACAACAACAACAGTAGTGTATCTAATCTCACGCTAAGTGTATCAGATATTCAGACCAGCACATACCGGAATAGAAGACGGCAAATGTTTCGTTCGGTTTGGGAAACATGATTTCCAGAATTGCGGCCATTCCGGTAAATACATATAAAGTAAGTATTACACCACTGAATGAAAATCTGGAGAGAGATTGTCCATTTCACACGGCGGTGTAGCCTGTGTTAGACTTCCTTTTAATAGTGTTAAGCACAAACACAGACGCTTAACATCGGTACAAACCACGTTGGTGAAAAGTTACTAGGAGATGGACTCTGCCGAAACAGAGATATTATGTAGTAGATGCACGCTTATTTCTACAAAATCTAATTTTCAAGGTAATAATAGCCCTATTTAAGAAGTAATAAAATGGCGCTATTAAAAGTGCTTTTCAGAAAACTGCGTCTGAGCTTACATTCGCGTTTCACACATTTAAACATCATCTTAGCTACGCCACCACTGCCTGCAGTGTGAAAGCATCGTCTCAGCTATTCCCAGATTTGACAACTGAAGATAAGTTCTCCTGTGATAAAAGAAAATGTGATGCATTGATTGCTGTTGTTTTTGGACCAAACAGCGTCAATAATTTATCGCAAAACTTAAAGGGTATGAACTTTTTGGTGGTGGATTTGAGACTTCCAACATAAGTCATCAAAAGTGTTATACTATTTGTGTAAGATACTTTGACATGTAAGTAGGTGTGTCCAAGAGAATTCTAGATTTCTGTGATGAGTCTAGTGAACCTACAGTGTCTATGAAGGTCTTCAGAAGGACCCCAAAGCGCGAGTTGAATTCGTCCCAGGTTTCATGTTTTACTGTGGACAACACAAATGCAAACTATGGGAAGGAAAACTGTTTGTTGCGTTCGCTTGAAAAGGGAAAATCGTTGTGTAGTGAAATTCAATTGCTGTCCACATACAGTACATTAATCTGTAAATCTGGTGTGAATGATATGTCCTTAGATAATGAAATGTTAGTAATCAAGACATTCAACTATTTATCAAATTCAGCTAGAGGGGTATCGGAGCTCAAATAGTTGTTTCAATTTCTTGACATGGAATACAATGCGTTGTTGTGACATAGACCTACAAGATGCTTAAGCTTAACGCTTGCCGTAGAACGGTTGTTGAAAAATCTTCCTTTCATTACATGGTACTTTTCTAGTGTAGATGACTGACCCTACTTCATTAACTTCTGGTTCAGAAAAACAACAATTCATTTTAGTGAAATTATATCTTCATTTTTCGCTGCATTTAACTGGCACTTTCCAAGGGTATACTCATCTCAGAAGAAAATGTACTGAAAATTTGTGAACCTTACTGTATGATAGGGAAAAGAAATGTAGTTAGGACATGGGTTAATTATTTGTTATTTTCGTTGTGAGTTGCAACAGTTTCTAGATAAATTAGAAGATCTAATACCAAGTGAAAGACAAACACAATTATAAGAATACAGACACACATAAATGTGGTGTGTCTGAAATATTTGAATGAATGTATGGATCTTAATGATAACCACGTTTCATCATTAATGAGTAATACATCACATGAAAACAAAAACGATGTGTTTCAAAATACAGGGTGTACGTAAACTCTGGTAACGATTTCAATTATTTATTGCACAAGAACTAAACATTGTAGAGATGTCATACATATTACATTTTGGAGAGGAACTCTGAAATTATTTTTACAAACATTCGATATGCGAACCATGAGTGACCCGGCAGACGTCAATACGGTAATCGAATTCTTGCCCAACCCGTCCCAGATGGCATCGTCGGCTGTGGCAGTCGCTTCCCCTATTCCCTCCTGGAGCTCTGCTACACCAGATCTTAAATGTGTCCTCACAAAAAAAAGTCACACAGGGTGAGATCTGGTGATCGGGGAGGCCATTTCATGAAACAACTGTCCACTTCTCTAGCGCGGCCGATCCATCGATGGGGCAGCTCAGTGTTCAGGTACCCACGAACTTCCCAATGAAAATCTGGTGGAAGCCCAACCCTGCTGAAAGATGAACAGAAAGTCCGACTGCATTTGAGGCATCTTTCTTTGGACTTCTTATGTCTGTCTCTCGTACGTGCTCCACATTCACTTCACTCTTACTGGGACGTCCGTTTCTCTCTGCTGGGCACAAGCAACCCGTCGTAACGAATTTGTTGTACCAGTGGTAAATGGCCTTCCTTGTTGGTGGCTTCTTACCGTACTTGGTTCTAAACATCTGTTGAACAGCTGCAGCACACTTGTTTTTGTCGAACTCCAACACACAGAAAGCTAGCTCCGCACCTGAACTCGCCATGTTTGCGACTAACGCTGACTATCGGCAAATCACCAAACTACGCTGTAGCGGTAAACACGAAAAAAAAAAAACTTTCAGGGTGTCTCTTCAAAATTATACATGTATAATATCTCCATAATGTTTTGTTCTTGTGCAATAAATAATTGAAAGTGTTCCCGGACTTTATGTTCCACAGAGAGAGGTTTCTCCACTATAAACACATAAACACAGTGATGAGCGAAAAACATATTTAGTTGATTTAATAATAGTAATGAATTTATACTTACTTCCAATTTGATTTAAGTTACAGTGATTTTTATAATACTGTCCTGAGAAATGCATGCTCAACTGAGAACTACTCTTCTTAATTGTGTTGTGTGTGGAATGAAGGTATATATATATATATATATATATATATATATATATATATATATATATATAATTTTACAAAACCTAGTGGCCCCAATGTAATCTGCAACCTTATATTTAAGGGCGTGAAATAGTTTTCCTAGTAGTGATTCTATTCAGCGATTTACTCGATTTTTCTCTGTGGACCATTCGTTTTTCAGCGTGTGACGGGTGTAAATGGAGATATTTTTATTGATGACTGAGGACGGTGTACTGAAAAACATTACATCAGTGTTTTACGTCACTTACCAATTGATATTTCTAGGTATTATAAGAGGTATATTTTTATGTTGGGTAGTACCTCCAAGAACTTATGGTCAGAGCAAGGCATTAATGGTTGTTTTATCCTCTACAGCAGGTTTGGTATTGAAGAGTGGATGTATGGATACTAAAATATTAGTCTCTATTGACAGGTGTTGTCCACTTAGTGGTGTAGTTACTGCCATGCAGAAAACATTGGGCTGTGAAGTATGCAATGTGTTTGTGTGAAGAGTGATCGACATAGAGAGAAAAACGATGAACACACTGGTGTGTGTACATATCACGCTACCACATATACAAATATCTGCCCTTATACCTGTTGCACCCAATACAGTGCATCCCATTTAACAACTAAAAATGCAGAAACCAAAATTCCGACAATAAAACTTATGTGGTAAGTAAGTGTTAATTTGAAGTATAACTAATATTCACTTATTATTGGCAACTGAGTTATCGAAGGAAGCCTGGCTTTTGATGTACTTTTGGTCATATTTTTAACGGCATTTAATAGGAAGAATTGGAAGATGTACAGGTATAATAGTTAACAAAATTTACAGAGAAACTTCCTGCAATACTGTTTTCGAAAAACTTGCAGGCAGTTTATAGAATATGAGTTGAATGGTAATAGCACATTGGAGAGTCATATCTGTTTCATGCGCACATTATGTAACAGGAAAATCTGGTCTGTAGAGGAAGAATAGTCATCTAGATGAGTTTGTTAATTTTTATTTTAATACTGTGAAAAAGCGTAATTACATTTCAAAGCAAACTGTGCAGTGGCAGGAGTTGTTACAAAGTGTCTCTGAGTGAGTGTCTAAATAGTATCAAAAGAAAGCTAGTGAACCATGCATTTGTTGTCTTATCTGCGAAACTGTACAAGTATTATAACATACGTGACACTCGTACCAATAAGAGCAACAAATAAACGTAGATCTAAGTCAAAGAAGCCTGCAGCGGAAAAACGCAGATTCTCCACTGTCAATTGGAGAGAACGTGACGTAACACTGGGGGGCAGCAGGGACTGAATCTTGTCCAGCACCAGGCCAACTCTGACCGCTCTATCCCGAGCAGACGAGCACACCCAGCACAGGGCTAGCAGGAAGCTGGCTTCAACCACCAAGAGAACACCGAGCGCAGCGGCAAGGGCACGTAATCCGAACGAGAGGTGTTGCCAGTTGTTCGCCAGGAGCACGGAGCTGTAACTGGTGCAGACGAGCAGCAGCAGGCGGTTGAGAAAGGACAGTGACAGCGAGAGCCCAAAGTGTTGACCGCAGAGGCGGGCGACACGGTGCAGGGCCAGCCTGGCGCGCTGCAGGCGCCGCAGACCACCCTCCGCCACCCACCGCCGCGCTCCGGAGGTCGCCGCCTCCTCCAGCTCCGCCTCCCTGCGCAGCGTCGGCCGCACACTCCTCAGCAGCTGCCTGCGGATGGCGCCCATCCGGTCCCGCACAACCAGCACGATGCCGAAGAACTGTACTTGCCAAACTAAGTTATAGAGTGCAGAAAAAAAGACAATATTCTTCTTCCACTTCCCTGCAAAACTAACAGCTGCAGTATGTAAACAGAGACCAATAAAGAGTCCTAATGATACTGCAACAAAAATAAAAACAACTCTCCGTGTTTGGGTAAAAACCTTGCTGTACCCATACTGGCAGTGGAGAAGCAATTGATCTACTGTTTCAAGCAGGTTAATTATTTGGCAGAAGTGTCGGTTCCCAGTAGTGAGACACTTGAATAGCATTATAGCTGACTCCATCCACACCAGCAGTAAAACTAATCCCGCAGGAACCGTCAAAGTTGGTAAATATTCTCTAATCGGAGGATTACAAGAGTAACTATAGCTGCAATATGAGCCTAGTGCCACAATACAAGTAAACCATACTGCACTTGTTACATACCACCCTCTCAGACAGAAGTGTTTCCTGTTTCTGTCCATTCTAATCACTGAAGCGTAACCACACATTCTGAAGAGTATATATAAAGGTTTCACTGCATCCATGAAGGTACGAGGAGTCATAACTGTTCTTGAGAAAATCGATAGCGATGATATGTGTCCACTGAACTGGAATTACTCTTTTGATTTTGCTACTTTAAATGCTTCTCGCAATGCCTCAGACTTGCTGTAAGATCTCCTCTTTCTGTGAATAATATATACAAATACTGCGTTACAACTTCATTATGCATAAACTTAACAATCAGTGTAAATTCGGATGACTGTGTCTCCACTGTCGCAATCTACCTAACTGAAGGAGAGCACACTGTTTCCCAGTAGTTATTCTGCTCATCAGTACTGTAAGCGACGAGGGACACATCGATTGAATGTCACCTAAATTAATTATCTTGCCTTTACGAGTGTCTAATCCACTAATTGACATTCATTTCATTACTGCACAAAACGCTCATACTTCTTTATATCGAGTAGCTCCTAACATTATCAAACTGTTGTTGTGGTCTTCAGCCCAAAGACTGGTTTGGTGCAGTTCTCCATCCTTCACTAACCTGTGCAAGCTGTTGGTCTCCATCCACAGTTTTTGCTCCCCATGCTTCCTCCAATATTAAATTCATAATCACTTGATGTGTTAGAATGTTTCCTGTCAACCAATCCCGACAGTTACTTTACTTCCAAAATAACAAAACCCAACTGCTACTATAATTGTATCGTTACCTAATTTAATTCTCTCTGTGCCACCTGGTTTAGTTCGGGTGGATCCTATTATCCTTGGTATGCTTTTGTTGATGTTCACCTCATATTCTCTTTTCAGGACACTTCGCATTCCGTTCAACTGCTCTTCCAATTCCTCTGACACAATTACAATGTCATCATCAAAACTGAAAGTTTTTATTTTTTCTGCCTGAAGATAATTCCTACACCAAATTATTCTTTGCTGTCTTTTATGCTTTCTCAAAGTACTGATTGAATAACGTTGGTGATATAAAAACTGCGATCGGCTACACACTGTCTCACTCCCTTCTCAACCATTGCTTCTCTTTCATACCCTTCGACTCTTGTAACTGCCGTTTGGTTTCTGTAGGAGCTGTCAATTACCTTTCGCTTCCTGAATATTACCCCTGCTATCTTCAGCATTCAAAGAGGGTACTCCAGTCAAAAAAGTCAAAAGCTATCTGTAAGTCTAAAAATCCTATAAAGATAGGTGTTCTTTCCTTAACCTACCTTCTAAGTCTTTCCATTCTTCTGTAAAGAATTCATGTTAGTGTTTTGCAAATAATGACTTATGAAACTGATAGTTCGGCAATTTTCACATCATTCATCATCTCCTTTCCATAGAACTACTTTCTTTTTGAAGTGTGAGAGTATTTAGACTGTCTCATACATCTTGCACGCAAGATGGAGGAATTTCGCCATGATTGGTTCTTTTTCTCTCAATGGTATCAGTACTTCTGATTGAATATCTACTCCCAAACCTTGTTTCGACTTAGTCTTTCAATTCTCTGACAAATTCTTCATGTAATGTCATATCTCCCATCTCATCTAAATCCTCTTCCATTTATAAAATACTGCCTTCAAATTCATCTTCCTTGCAGTGACCCTCTATATACTCCTTCCGCTTTTCAGCTTAGGACTGGGTTTTCCATCTGAGCTCTTGATACTCACATAACTGCATATCTTCTCACCAAAGGCGTCTTTAATTTTCTTTTATGCCATATATGTCTTTCCCCTGGTGAAGAATGCTTCTAAATACCTACACTTGCCCTTTAGCCTTTCCTGCTTAGCCATTTCGTACTTAATGTGAATCTCATTTTATAGACATTTGTTTTCCTTTACACCTTCTTCACTTGCTGTATTTTTATATTTTGTCCTTTCATCAACTAAATTCAGAATCTCCTGTATTACACAAGGATATCTGGTAAGCCTTGTCTTTTTATCCATTTGATCTTCTGCTGACTTCACTATTTCATCTCTAAAGATATTCGTTTTGTACTGTGTTCCTTTCCTCTGTTCAGGTCAATCGTTGGCTAATGCTCCTTCTGAAATTCTCAACAACCCTAGCTGTTTCAGCTCATCCAGGTTTCATCTCCTAAATTTCTTAATGTTTTGCAATTTTTTAGTTTTGATATACATTTCATAACCAATAAATTGTGGTCAGAGTCCACATCTGCCCCTGGAAGTGTCTCACAATTTAAAATCTAGTTCCCAAATCTATGGCTTTTCGTTATATAATAAATATCAAAACTTTGCTGACCTCATCCAGGCATATAACCTTCTTTCACGATTCTTAAACCAAGTGTTAGTGATGATTAAGTCATCCTCTGTACAAGATTCTACCACGTGGCTTCCTCTTTCATTCCTTTGCCCTAGTCTATATTCACCAACAATCATTCAATCTTTTGATTTTCCTGCTACCGAATTCCAGTCTCCCATACCAATTAAGTATTTGTACTCCTTGGAAATATTGCTATTACAGCAAAAAATTATTCCTTCCAGAAGAACTGACCTACTGACAAAACAGTAAATATACATATCCTGAATTTATTGCGAAGTCAGAAGTTTCATGATTTTTTAAAAGTAATAGTGCTTTAACTTTTAGAAATCAGTAACTATGAACCTGTTGCTGAATATGACAACTATCAGTTTTTTAGGAACTTTCATTTTCTGTGTTCTAGTATTAAACATTCGAACATGTCAGCGTCGTTTACTGATATCTCCTCACATCGCAACGATGCCAAATCAAAAAGAACGATGTGAAGATTATACACTCAGATTAAGCATAATTTATTTTATACTCCGTAAACTTCGTTCGGAAAATGAAAATATTATTTTGTCCATTTTCAGTAACTGTAGTCGTCTATAATTAAGTAATCAGCAACTAGTTGCATACAAGAAATTTAATTCCTTGAGCGTTTCACGCACTTAGTGCTCTTCTCCTGAAGGTGATGCGTGTCGCATTATTTGCGATTGTCAGTAATGAAGTACGTACAGCACAAAATAAGATCACGTTGAAAAATGGTCAAATTCAACGTTGAGTGTATAGGAACTACACAAGGGCCCGATACGGAGCTGTGGCACAGTAATGAAACTAGTTGCTGGAATGGCATTAACCGTACCCAAAGTTTTCTCTTTCCTAACTTCTCATGTGAATTCCAGGAAGTGATCGTTTCCAAATACGTCTTTGTCATTTATGTAATGAAGTACATACAGCACAAAATAAGATCACGTTGAAAAATGGTCAAATTCAATGCTGTGTTAGCAACTACACATGTAACAATGTAAAAATAATTATCAGTTTCAATCAGTGTGGCATAGTGACGTCAATTATTTAAAAATTTCTATATACTATCATGATGACTGTCATTCATAAAATAGTGGCCGTTGTCGTGGCACTGAAATTGGAATTGATGCAATGTGGCATTAAAGAATTATATAAATATATGAAAGGTTCTGTGGTATATCGGCTTTCCCAAGCGTTTCTCTTTCATTAATTTCCAAGAAAAGTGATGGAGGTGTAATACAGGAGTTCTCTCGCAATTACTGCAAGTGAAATTCCAACTTCTTGTATGAATTCGGGAGTTAACTAAATACAGAAATAAAAAATTAACGAAAACTGCAAAAGTGTATTTGCGAAAAATGGCCGACAAAGACATATTTGGAAAGGATCACTTCCTGGAATTCACATGAGAAGTTAGGAATGAGAAAAAATTGGGTACGGTTAATGTCTTTCCAGCAACTACTTTCATTACTGTGCCACAGCTCCGTACCGGGCCATTCTGTAGTTTTTATACTCAAGTAATAGCCAATTAGAGGCCAGAAAAGACAATGTTTCCTTATAAGAGCATTCTTTACAGCGCTGATGAAAGGCAAAAAAAAAAAAGAATTCCTTGTGTGTTCTACACGCGTGGCCACACACCTACTATATGATGACAAAGGAGTTTAGTTTATCCCATATTACGCAACATTACAGTTTCCGTATATCACATTATTTGGCTGGAATAACTGTTTCCAAATAACTCAAGATTATGATGGTTGTTATGTTGGTTGTTTTCAGACTTGCAAATGTGTCTATAACGCCATTATAAGTCTTCCATGTTTTTATACGTATCCCAACTCACGACTATGATTCCATAAAACGTTTATCCCTTGTTCTCCTATTCCAAAACTCTCTGGCATGAGTGAGTGAATGAATGTGGGTGTGTTTCATTTTGCTGTACGGCGGTTTAGTCTGCTGGATATAATCAGCGGTAGTCTTACGGAATGGCCAACCCTTGTCGATTTCAGGTAGGCAAAGAGGTATCTTCCCTTTGCGTCTAAGTTACTGGTGTTAGGTTGGTGGCGTAAGCCTCATCTCTGGGTTTTCCTGGCCACGCGGTTGTGTGGGAGAAGTTTTAGCGTGAGGTAGTCAATTTGCTTCCAGCTCTCCGAGGGTCTGCAGACGAAATCTCTTCGAATAAGGGTGAGTTGGTTTAACCGCGTGGCGCTTTGTCTCATAACAAGAGAGGGGCTCTTTGTAATTCAGTCTCACTGACCTTGCACCTTGTGCAGTTTTTGGCCTCACGTTTGTCTTATGAAGGTTGTTTCGCTGGTTCGCAGCAAGGAATGCAAGGCTTCTGCAGACTTTTCAGCTTCATTCCTGATGCAGACTTTGGTCCGTAAGAAAAACGTAGCGCAAGGGTGTTGCATATGTTGAAGCGATCTCAGGGAGGAAATGCTTCCTCGGTTCAATGTGAATGTTTGTGTGCCTGCGGCTGCGTGTGTATACAATCTAATCTTTTCCCAATTTTTGCCTATTTTGTGAATTTTCTTTGTTTCATTGCTATATTTCCGTTGAAAACCATCCACGTGGGTTAATATTACAGTTGGTTGGCCCTCTACCAGTACCCTTTGTCTACTCAAATGTGTCCTCTGTAAAATGTTAATTGTTAACGGGTGCGTGGTAATGTTGCCAAATATTGGGATACGGTACGTAGAAATTGTGATTCGGCGAACCACGTAGCCACACTACGCATGTTAACTGTGAGCCTAACTTTGCTGTGGCCACCTGTCTCGGTCCTATTGTTTACTTATTGTTCTGGTTTTATAATATTAAATATCTACTGTCCGGATTATTTAATTTTATTTGTGGTTTACGATTTCATGTTAAGCGCATAAGCGTGTATGTGTGGCCCTCATTGACGCTGTTTCTCCAAACTGAGGTTCAACTTTAAATGAAACACAGTGGAACCAACCTCCTAGCCTCGTTGTATGTTGGTGCTGGGACCGTCCTTGCTGCTCTTTGGGTGAATATGGGTCTGAATGCGAGCAATAAACGTTTCCCGCCCCCGATAATTACGACCGCGAGTCTAAATTAAGAGATTCTGTTGTGAATTGTATAGCATTTCACAAGCAATCGTTCATAGTTACCAGGCAACAGCAGTTATCTAGATGTCTTACATCAATGTCTTACGAAATAAATTATTTTGTTTAACGTCTTATCAAGTGTAAAGATGTTACGTCTCCTTTACCTATGCCATTTATATAGCAGTTTCCTTGTTAGCCCATCCATAGTGTTTCCATGCGCACAGGTCCAATAATTGGTGTTCCCTTTTTATTTAAAACAAATTATTTAGAGTAGATCTTGTTTTCAGCAATTTTGCAGCAATCTGCTCTTATTCACAGTGTTCACACACTTTTTACTTTAATATTCGATTTATGTGAACAATTCCTGGATCATATTAATAATTACATCCAACTTTTTTGAGTGACATTACAACGAATGTTCTTTTATGAGTTTTTCTTATGACTAAATTAATTAATTTTCCAACTTAGTCGAACCTTTATATTTCAATTTACCTGTGGCTCTTTTAGCCATCACAATATCGCTCAGGGTTCCACTCATTTCATAAACACCACTTAAGTGCACGTCACTTACACAGGGTCCCTTACCATAGGTATTACACCTTTATAGACTAATACAGCTTCCAAAACAAATTTCTGTTACCAATACTGAACAAAAACTGAAACATCATAATGCATTTCAGCATCAACAAACATCTTTAACATATCTGTGGAGTCAAAATAAATTTGTCTCTATTACCTCACTTTAAACATGTATAGCCACTAATAATTATATGAAGATGCTGGTTTTAGTAATTTTAATTTTGTTTGCTGCTTCTTAGACTTTTTCAATATCCTCTCTATCCTAAATCACATGATTTTGGTTAGCTTCATTTTGTCCTCATTAGAACAGGAGGGGAGGTTCTGGGCAGGTAACCACCTTATCAGATCCTCTGTCAGATTAAAAATTTGGCTCACTTATATTTAAGGTCATTCCTTATATCCTTTCCTTAACGCCCCCACTTCTCTCCAACCCCAGAGACCACTGGGAGTAGATCAGTGTCGCTCATGGGAATCTCTCACAAGCCTTAGGCAATTGTGCTAACTGTACCCGAGCTCATGACGTAATTCAACAGTGGTCGCATGACATAAAATGACAGGAAACACAGTGGGCCAATAAGCTTGGAGCCCTCCCTCCTTCTTCCACCACATCATCTTTTATAACTACATCAACTTTGTGTAGGCCTCTTCATTTGAGGTCTGATCATCATAGGGAGAGGTTCAGGTTTTCTGTAAACAACAGAACATTAAGTAATCAACAATAATTTTCTCTCTGTCTCTAGTTTAATTATTGCATGAGCTCATTCAGTTGAACTCTGGCGTTTGTAAATAATAACACTGAACTAAAAATATCTTATTGCTTATTGTCAGTTTTTGTTGTTAACAACTTTTATGCACTTATAACAAAAATAATTTCTGATATATTTACATAAATGTTTTACAATAAATAATTTTTTGTAATGGACCGCATCTCGTGGTCGTGCGGTAGCGTTCTCGCTTCCCACGCCCGGGTTCCCGGGTTCGATTCCCGGCGGGGTCAGGGATTTTCTCTGCCTCGTGATGGCTGGGTGTTGTGTGCTGTCCTTCGGTTAGTTAGGTTTAAGTAATTCTAAGTTCTAGGGGACTGATGACCATAGATGTTAAGTCCCATAGTGCTCAGAGCCATTTTGAACCATTTTGTAATGTACAAATATATGCATTTTACTTTAAACTATTAACATCAGGTACTATTGGTACATAAACAAGGAGAATGTAAATACTATGTATCCCATGTAAACATTATTGTCCAATTTCTTTCAGTATTTAGCTTTCTTTCATTATATATCATGTATTTACATTTCATTACTGGTTTATTTCTATTTACCATTCTCTTTCGTTTACTCTATATACATATATATATATATATATATATATATATATATATATATATATATATATATATATATACAGCATTTACATTATCTTTGTGTTCACTCTACACACACCTCGATCAGTGCATATATATATACCATTTCTTCAAGCACACTTAGTGTCCAGCTGTGTACATGGTATACACAATATATATGCACACACAGTGTGTAATGAGTCATTCATATACATACACGTACACGCACACACACACACACACACACACACACACACACACACACACACACACACACACAACTACAACAAATGGTTCATCAAACCATTCCATATAGAGTCACAGAGATGCACATCAACTCTTTTGAAGCATCTACATAGCCACATACTCAGTCACTGCAATAAATAGTGTGAGAATGGTAGGGTTCCAATCAGACTCTGACGGATGAACTGTTTGTTGTCATAATTTTACAGTTCTACATTCTGCTGCCATGTATTGCACGCAATGCATCTAAGGTAATCAGGTACAACACAAAGAATTAGACGCATTACGATACACAATTGATAATCATTATGGAATATCACCTCAAAACAAGAAGGTCATCTGCCTGATGAAAGATGAAGTCAGTGGTTCGCAGATCGTCGAGTTTGTTCGGCTCAGATCTAATATGAACGTTAAACATATAGAAGTAGGTGGCACACAGAGTGATGCTGAGGATGTGCATCATGTGGGCTCAAAGGCTCTCACTGCCTTTCAACCAATGGATGAAACTATCTCCATCTGTATGAAGTAGCTTGGGAGTAGCAAAGTCTGGATTATCAAAGTCTTAGGGAAAGGCGTACCTGTGGAGTTTTGAGAGGTCCAGAACACGTATACCCATATAGATAGGTTTCATGAACTGTAGTGAAATATGGGATATCTCCACAGTGACTCATCCTTCATTGAGGATGATAACCCATTTGAAATATGGTCTAGCGACATAATCTCTTGTGCCATATGCCCATTCCACCGGTAAACTAAATGACTTTCCTGGTATTCTCTAACATTGTCTACAGGTTTCTTAAAAAACTGACTTGATCATTAATCTGTAAAAATCTTTCTCAAAATTATGTCACCAGAGCCCCTGTTCAACTTTTAAATCAACATATTTTCGTGGCGAGGGATGCTGATTGGAGGAGATTCTGTGAGTGATACAAGTTCCATCCCCAAACTGAAACATTCCTGGAGGTTATTTTAATGGATAATATGACGTTGTTTCTTCACCAGCATTGTCATCCGCTTTGAGATGGAACTATTTCGAAAGACTAGGTGCTCTGGACACAATGGTAAGTCTCTCTGTTTATCATGGTGGGATATTCCACCTCTAGATGTTCAAATGAGTGTGAAATCTTATGGGACTTAACTGCTAAGGTCATCAGTCCCTAAGCTTACACACTACTAAACCTAAATTATCCTAAGGACAGACACACAAAACCATGCCCAAGGGAGGACTCGAACCTCCGCCGGGACCAGCCGCACAGTCCATGACTGCAGCGCCTTAGACCGCTAGGCTGATACCACGCGACCCACCTCTAGACGCAGGACATACACCTCACCTGCATCCTCAGCTACGTGATGGAACTTTCCGTTCACTTTGTCGATTTCCCCTGGTACATCCATCAGAACACTCAAAATGGTAGACTTGGTTGCATGGCTTGTCCAAAGAGGTTTTTTACTTCCTGGTAGAGGATGTACCTTAAATTGTCAGAATACCTGTACTTCTCACTCGTTCACAGGCTACTCGCCTTGGTGTACTGGTGCATACACTGGCAAAATATTCCATGAATCACGCATTCAAAGAAGAGCAGCATGTCAACATTAGTCAACAGTTCGACGCTGACATGTGCTTTCCATAACATTATGCCCCACTAAACCCCAGATGTTATGAAATAGAAGGCAGGATCCAAAAATTATGTGCCCAGGAAAACTCTCTGGGAGTTCTCAAAGATGTCTGTGGGTAGGTGTAAGTCCGTGTTTGTACATAATCTGGCATATTCGCTTGAATTAGGGATAATAAACTCTTTCCAAACATTCACCACATGCTCATACCTTATCCATTATGGTAGTGCCTGTTAGTTTATTGGAGAATGTGACTATGTTGAACAGTGTGGTTTCATGTAGTCTCTCCATCGCAGCCTGGTTTTACTATGGAAATACCTCCTTCTTCATCATCAGTTTAAGTTTGAATCACCAGGATATGCGGCTCTAATGATACTCATATCTTCCAGAGGCATCGTATTGGCAACTTACTGAAGAAACATGTGGGTGAAGTGAAGGGAATCCAGGAAGCGAGCATTATTCTCATTGTGGATCTCTTGGAAAACGGAATGTACTTAACGAAATCAAGCACCACAAGCATTATCATCCTTCAACCCAAAATCATCACAGCGTTGAACTAGAAAGCGTGCATAATACTCACTGAAAGTGTGGAGAAAGATAGGTATGTACCATGGCAGTTGATACGTCAAGATGTATACATTGTGAGTTGCATCACAAAACGCGCTGCTGTATGACAGTGGTGTCTATGTGGAAGTTCCACGTCTCTGTCCAACGGAACCCCACAATTATGACACTAAAATGCCTTCTCATTACATATTACAGTTGATCATCGTGTTGCTGTCATCATAAATGAGGTCAACTCACCATGCAAATTCTTCGAGCTCAGCGAGCAACGATCTCACAGGACCATCCCCAACATAAAATCGAATTTGTTGTGATTATGGTCATACGTGCATAGAATTTGATATGCAGCCACATACGGTACATACCATTCTGTGAAGGTGGTATGGAAACCAGAAGGTTCACCTCCACAATGTGCCACAGGAGAGAGAAGGCAATCAAAATCAGTGTAAATGAGGAAGGGACATCAATCCTGGTGGTGTGCATTCTAAAACTTTAAGACCTTTCTATGTTTGGTAGGCATTTAAACACGTACCTGGTCCTGTCTCTAGCAGTCAATGATGGGAATCCCATATTGGTATGTGAATTGACACTTCAGCAGCAGAAAGGTCTTGCACATTTTTATACTCATTTCAGAAGAAAACAGGCATGACATGTGTTTCATCCATACTTAGTGTTGCTCATCGCCCTTGGTGATTAGCAACAAGTCTACATGTTTGGTCACTTACCATTGGAAAAGTTCTGCCCTATGTGCTCATGTCATATTCATCTTCTGGCTTACCAACTCCCATGATGTGTATATCAATCAAATTATTGGGTCTCTGCCACTTGAACTTTGGAATATCCTGGAGTTTTATAGGGAGTGAAATGCCCTGGAAATTATAATGCCCATTGATATGAAATGTTTTATACCTTTTTGGGTCACATCCATTTTTAAGGATATTTCTGTTGCACGTCAGAACTGACAATATGAATTAATAATTAACCATAAGATTATTGACATTGATGATGCATTTTTGCAGTATATCTTACGGTAGAAGAATGAAACTGGATCCTCCATTTAGCGGGTTCTGGACATGTGAACAAAAATCAAGAGACAGCACATGACAGTGCCTTACCAGATTCCATTTCTGCGTCTTGGGAAACTGGCCCAGTATGACAAAAGCTGCAAACCACTATGCATTGACTTGCTCAGTGATACCACGTGAAAAGCCTCCGAAGCTGGGACAATGCTCTTCTCCTCAGTATCGCTGTCCTCTTTCCAGAGTTGCACCAGTTCACAACAGAGAACTGCTTTGCATTTAATGGTGGGATACAGTGTATTGTTGCGGTACCCAGGGAGCTCCCTTTCTAGAACTGCTGGATAAGCATTAAGGAAAGGATCTCAGAATCTTGCATTCGAATTATCAATTGGGGAAATTGTGATCTCATACCCAAATGTGCCAGCAATCACCAAGTAGTGCAGTTTGGTGAAAAGTCTCACTTGGTAATCAGTAATAGCGCAGGGTTGGGGGGGGGGGATAATGCTTTTGCTAGACCCACCATGATATCTTGCTGATGTTCAACCTCTGGTGATACAAGATGGGCCAGGGAATGGAAATGCTTGCCACATTTCAGCAAATAAGCCTAAGTCATGATCTCATGTCACAGACCAGCCTGAGATATTGATGGTCAAGACCGAGCTAAGATTTCAATGCACGTGGCTGCTGCTTCTGCTTTGTGGCCAGCTATGGGTACATTATCAGAGATAATGATGGGTCCAGTTGCTGCTGCTGCTGCTCCTGCTGCTGAATGTCTGGTCCCGGGTACATCATTGTAGATGATAGGCCCAGCTGCTGTTGTTGCTGCATGGCTGACAGTGGGGACATCATGGATGGCTAAGCATCCTTCTGCATAGGTGGCTATGGGCACATCATTCGCAGACCAGGCTCCATCACCATCATGGGTAGCTGTGGAATGGACTGTATCATAGTCATGGATGGCGGAAAGGGTTACTGGAACATCAGCACAGATGATACGTTGGGCTGCTGGTGCATGTCCAGCCATGGCTGCACCATTGTTGGTGGGCCAGCTGGTTCTGCTGCCAGTGCACGACTGCTTTCCACTATCTCTTCCATATCATTTGCACAGACAGAAGGAGAAAAAAAATGTTAAGTAACATCGCTAATTTAAAAAGATGTGAAGATATGTGTGGGTGTTTATAGTGTTTCTACTAACGTTAAAATTAACTGTCTCTAGATCGGTCAACAGGGTCCTATTGGTCGCTATCTCCATCAATAGTCAGCCCAGCTTAACCTGTGTATCAACTGCATCTAGAAACAACAAGAACAATTCATGTTAGTAATCCATTCATGCAATTGTGTGGACTGGGTGTATTGTTACTATAAGAACAGAACTCCTACCACTCACTCATTTTCTGCCCCATTACTGGCGCCATGCCCAATGAACTAATGCTGGTGAAAGGGCTCATAGGTTGTGTCAAGACATTCTCTCAGGATTCATCAGTAATATCAAATGCACCTACAAGAAAACAAGAACGTATAAAGTTAGTAATTGAAGTATGTGTGTGTTGGGTGAAGGCAGTGTTAGAAGAAGGATACAAAGAATTACTACTTACATATGCACTCCTTCACGATTAGCATCATCCACCCATGATCTTTCTGTAGAAAATGGTGTTGGCTCTACCACTATGGGGTGTTTTGCATATCATCATTGTTATCAATAATGGTAATGGGAGACTGTGGCAGTGTCGAGTGGATAATTGTTGGGTTCAGCTGTCAGATTACACATTTGCCTCACGATCACTGAAGAATTGTAAAACAAACAGAACCAAAAAAGCAAAATGTTAACTAAGTGCAATGTTAATCACACACGAAGAAATGGAGGGAGAATAAGAGAAACTGGTACTCACTTTCACATAAATTGAGATTTATGCTGCCACCTTTGTCTGAAAAGCTAAGCTGTTAGAGTGCACTATTGATAACAGGGTTGATGATATGCTCCCATGATGCAAGAAGATGAAGAAGAAATTAGTCACCTGACTGCAAGTAATAAAAAAGAAAATATGTACACACAAAAACAGAAAAATATAATTAACAGAAACATATCTCTATCCTGAGAGGTCAGTCTGGACCACTTATTAACCACACCATTGTCTTCATCAGCAAGCAGCAACATGGTGCTTCATAGCTCTGACAGGAGTCTAGGTATGAAGAGAGAACAGAGGTAATAGAACTGGAAATGAAAGGGCTACTGGGATGGTTACTAATGAACTATTGACATGCACTGGCCAGGCTTATCAACAGACCACGTTAGGGAATTTTGGGATAAGCCATAAGAAGCACCAAAGAGTTGCTTTGCCATGTCTGCTCACTAGAGAAAGGAAGTGACTTCAGTTGTGGATCGGACTCGAATGACAAGCGACCTCTTTATAAGAGAGAGCTGCTTATTTTAGCCTGTAGGAAACGAACACTTATCGCTACCGTTGCCATTTGGTGTAATGGTGTTATGCAGTGTTATAAATGGTTTGGGTGCAGAAACGTTTGTTGACAATGTTGTCAATACTTGTTCACTGTTTTTGGATATCTTTAAACACAAATTATGCACACTTACTGTATAAGCCCTGCACATTTTCAGTGATGCTCACGCTTTGAAATGCGATTGTAAAGTGCTAATGGTGTGAATCAGCACAACAAAATTTATTCTGTTTGCTGCTCAGTTTCTGTGAGAGACCAGTGGTTGATAATATGATCATTCAACAATAATACTTGCGCCACCGTGTTTGGCGATATTTTGCCCAATCATTCAAATTCAAAGCGAATTGCTACAGGAATTGCACTGATACTTTCGTTTTGCTCTGAATAATCAATCACAACAACAGGTGCCAATTCGTTCAACTTCTGTGAACTGTAAATTCATAACCCTCGTAGCGGGAAGATTGAAATCTTTAGCACACACCGAACAGCAGACTGATATCCTCACTGTTACAGACAAGTTGTAGATTATAGATTGGGCAATATCCTGAATTCAAGTACACTTTTTCATTTGTTAGGCTAAATGGAATCCTTAGTTGCGTTGCCTCAAGTGTTTCTCTGCAGCCCCAGATTCGTGAATCAAGGCATTGCTAGTTGAATAGATATCTTTATTGCTTAGTTATATCTTGAAGTCGTCGTTGAGCTGGACACTCATGACCGCCAATGAATGGAAACTTATTGGCAGTTGAAATCTAGACTTCAGCACACACAAAATTTCAGACAGGGCTCTTTTGATACAGAATTATGATGTAGTTACCACACTATTTAAAACAGCTTTATTTTCTGCTACTAGTCCTTCTGAGAATGCGCTAGGTGACGATCAGTTTGGCTTTAGGAAAAGTAAAGGGACGAGAGAGGCAATTCTGACGTTACGGCTAATAATGGAAGCAAGGCTAAAGAAAAATCAAGACACTTTCATAGGATTTGTCGACCTGGAAAAAGCGTTCGACAATATAAAATGGTGCAAGCTGTTCGAGATTCTGAAAAAAGTAGGGGTAAGCTATAGGGAGAGACGGGTCATATACAATATGTACAACAACCAAGAGGGAATAATAAGAGTGGACAATCAAGAACGAAGTGCTCGTATTAAGAAGGGTGTACGACAAGGATGTAGCCTTTCGCCCCTACTCTTCAATCTGTACATCGAGGAAGCCATGATGGAAATAAAAGAAAGGTTCAGGAGTGGAATTAAAATACAAGGTGAAAGGATGTCAATGATACGATTCGCTGATGACATTGCTATCCTGAGTGAAAGTGAAGAAGAATTAAATGATCTGCTGAACGGAATGAACAGTCTAATGAGTACACGGTATGGTTTGAGAGTAAATCGGAGAAAGACGAGGGTAATGAGAAGTAGTAGAAATGAGAACAGCGAGAAATTTAACATCAGGATTGATGGTCACGAAGTCAATGAAGTTAAGGAATTCTGCTACCTAGGCAGTAAAATAACCAATGACGGATGGAGCAAGGAGGACAACAAAAACAGACTCGCTATGGCAAGAAAGGCATTTCTGGGCAAGAGAAGTCTACTAATATCAAATGCAGGCCTTAATTTGAGGAAGAAATTTCTGAGGATGTACGTCTGGAGTACAGCATTGTATGGTAGTGAAACATGGACTGTGGGAAAACCGGAACAGAAGAGAATCTAAGCATTTGAGATGTGGTGCTATAGACGAATGTTGAAAATTAGGTGGACTGATACGGTAAGGAATGAGGAGGTTCTACGCAGAATCGGAGAGGAAACGAATATGTGGAAAACACTGATAAGAAGAAGGGACAGGATGATAGGACATCTGGTAAGACATGAGGGAATGACTTCCATGGTACTGGAGGGAGCTGTAGAGGGCAAAAACTGTAGAGGAAGACAGAGATTGGAATACGTCAAGCAAATAATTGAGGACGTAGGTTGCAAGTGCTACTCTGAGATGAAGAGGTTAGTACAGGCAAGGAATTCGTGGTGGGCCGCATCAAACCAGTCAGTAGACTGATGACCAAAAAAAAAAGTCCTTCTTGAATGTACACATTATTGTTTGTTACACTCTGAAAGAGAATCAGCTCCTGCTCAGCAATCATAATGGTCCAATTACCATCCTCAAAGAATTCCATAAGCATTTTGGAGGGATACACGTACTAAAATAATTATTTATGCTGAGTTTTTTCAAAACATTGAGGTCGAAGTTTGATGTGGATACTTAAGTTTTGACTGTGATTCCAGTGTTCCTTGTTCAGTCGACTTCGATACTGTTTAGTTCATATCATGCCTCTTGAAAAAGGAACAAGAATGCATCACACATAGGTCACAATGTTTCTGCTATAGCATCTCCATCATTCCTTGTAAATGTGTCTTCAAGGTGTAGGAAACTGCTGCTGAATCAGTATTCGTATCTCATCATTATTACTGAACGTTGCTGAAGGAAAGGGTTTGTGGCATGTATTTCTGATGAGTGCTCCATAAGTCATATTGAAGTGGTGTTGTTATTTAGAGTAACATCATTGTGAGGTTCCAGTTCTACCGATTTGAGAAACTCATAATTCCGACATGTTATCACCTTGTCTTTCCGCTGCAGATGTGTGTACTGAATGGTGTGTGTGCTTTTTTTTTACTTTATTCTCACATTGCTGTTGCAAATTAAGACATACAATAATTTTTCCTCCTCAAAAATCAACTAGTTTCCCAACTTGGTCAACAATACTCACTGGGACCTGTTGGCCGCCATTTCCCCCACGCCATCTTGGATTATGTCATGGAATGGACGACAGCGCTCTCTGGAGGTGTTACTGTGTACTAGACCTCATGGTGAACACACTGTTTGCCGCCATCTTGGATTAGGGTACTTGTGTCATCAGCTGCCATCATGACTGCCAACTTGGATTATGTCATGGAATGGACGACAGTGCCCTCTGGTGGTGACACTGTGTACTAGGTCAGTTGGGCTCTTAGCCTCATTGCGAACACACTGGATGGCTGTAGTGGCTTAAATTATTTAAGCAAAGACTGGTGCATGATTTCGACAGTTGCTGATTAGTAAGCATGTTTGCAAAGTCTTTTAGTGGTTTGCACGTCTGTAGGCTGTGTGGCGTGACCCAAGGCATGTCAGAGCGTGTGTTTGGTACCACTGTGATAAATATACTCCATCCCTAAATAAGTTGTCCCAAAATAAATGAAGTACACTAGTTGCCCTCTCCAGCAGCCCAACACTGGTCTTTCCCCATGAATCCCTAGGGGGAGGTGGTGGTCGGGTGACTTAGTTTAGTGGGGGATGCGCAAGTGACCTTTTTTCCCGCCGTTTAGTTAGGTTAGGAGAGGTGTGTTGCATTGTCCTGTTGGAATTTGAACTCCCCTCTATTTTCTGTGGGAAGGGGTTAGGTTAGTGGAAGTAGCCCAATTGAACTTCTCCCTGCCAAAACCCGCCATTTTGAATGACGTCACGGCCGATATCTCGGATGATGCCACGGACTTTTGCCAAGTGTACATGCCGCCATCTTGGATGACATCATCGCCACCATCTTGGATACATCTGGCTACAATGGAATGTGGAGTAGAACGAAGGTAGCCCCCCTACTTGTGGTAAGGCAAGTGGTAAAGTAAAACAAACAGAACCATCTGGTGGAATGACAGACTAAAGGAAGCTATCAAAGAATGTAACTCGCTATCAAGGAATGTAGTTCCGGAAAGGAAAACAAAAGCTAACCGATGTGATCAAGTCAGTAGATACTCAAAAACCATCCACATTGAAACGGACATCCAGGAACAAGAAACTGACATGGAAACAAAGAGGAGGAAGCAGAGGAATGGACTTGAGAATGTGGATGGACCGATGTGGGTGATGGCATTTGCATTGAGGTCAAGGAAGTGATACTTGCATTTTTCTGTGTTTAATCAGTATTTGCGTAGGGTATTATGTGGAGAGTGATGGGTTGTAGTAAACTGGGTGTAACATTAAGTATTGTGTATAACAATGTTTTAAGTAAAGATTTCTTATGATTTCCTTGTATAAGAATAGTTACCAGCGTCAGCCCCTCTTTTCAGGTTGTTGTAAACTGAGGGTGAGAATGGGATGAATCCTTAGTCGTGAAGGCGCTTCGAAGTCAGAAGATGGAGGAGGAGATATTTTTGTCAAGTAAGACGATGAGGTGGGCACCAACCATCAGTGAACGCTAAGATTAATTTGTAATGCTTGGGATATTTTTTTTTTGTTGAGTCATCAGTCTTCTGACTGGTCTGAAGCGGTCCGCCACGAATGCCCCTCCGGAGTGCCCGAGCGGTTCTAGGCGCTACAGTTTGGAACTGCGCGACCGCTATGGTCGCAGGTTCGAATCCTGCCTCGGGCATGGATGTGTGTGATGTCATGTTAGTAGTTCTAAGTTCTACGGGAGTGATGACCTCAGCAGTTAAGTCCCATAGTGCTCAGGGCCATTTGAACCATTTAAATCCTGGGTAATATCTGCCTGCTCACCGCTAATAACCTGACGTGGATCCATGTTTAACAAAACGCAATTACTTCCGCTACTCTGTAGCAAACATACCTTGCTTCTTGGAAGCATGCACTCTAATTCTGACCCAAACGAATTTAAACACTACACATTCCTATGCCACACAGATTATACTCTAAATTAAGCTCCTGTGAGTTACTGATTACTAGTTCGAGACAACGAATTCAAATAACAGCACGCTTGCCTGTGCTCACAAACGAAAATCTCAATCTATCCTAACAAATCAGCACAACGCCGTTCGCCATCAGAAACAAACAACCAAGTGACACAGAAGTCACAACCACAGCATGAAAATACACACATACAATAATTAAGTATTAATACTTTGTTTAGGCCCAGCAACACGAAGTATTAGTACTTTGTCTAGGTCCAGCAACGCGAATCGACTCTACCCAGTGCACCAAATTTAACATGGGAGACTAAAAATTCACTACACAATACTACCTACTATCTGACGGTCATAGAAGGTACCATCAATTCAAAATACTGCCCAAGGGACGTCAAACTGAATGACTACGCTATGCAACGCGATCTGACGGTCACAGAAGGTGCCATCAATCCGAGATCCTGGCATGGGACGCCACAATGAATTGTTACACTGTTTGGACTATTTAATTGATTGAGAATGATGGCAAATTTTAGTGTACTAACAAAATTTATTTTTTCAAGCTAGACATAAATTATGCTAAACAAGTTATAGATTGAATTCCCTAAACAACTAACAGATGATATAACACTTCACTGAGTGGATCCTAGTTAGCGAAGACAGTTGAACTAGGTGATCAGTGAGTCAAGTACTCTGGCCCTAAAAATGTGGATAACGCAAGATGAATTTATCTTACGCCGAGCAGACTTTGATTCATCAAACCTACTGATGTTTCTCTACTTACGTGCAGCTTAGAGCAAGTGGCGATTGAAATCTATAGGCCTTGACATTGCCAGAGCAGCAGTATGTTACCCTGTTTGCCTCGTGCGGCGACGTGACTTGCAGCTGGCGAGATGTGTGCGGCGGAGGATGTGAGACTTGGAGGCGGCACCTGTGAATCAATAGTGGCCAAGAAAGAAATGCAAAAATCTCACAGTCTAACGATCAGGCAGACGGATCGCAATTTACTCTCTACCAGAACCCTGAAATCAGAGTATTAGTGTGTGACGGACCCATTCGCTTGTCGTACGAAGGACCAACTTGGCTCACTTATGCAACACAGCACACAAGAATACCAAACGTCAAGACTGGAAAACCATGGAAACCAGTAAGTGTGTCCTCGGCAAACGAGTAGTCCGAGATGTTTGAAGTCGCACTGTTGGTAGAGTAAGAACTTCACCACAGGATCCCAGGCTAAATCACTCACAAGTGAAGTCAGTCACAGGACAGGTCCCAAGCACCAACCACACATCCCAGAGCTTCGACCAGAAGTGCTTATGAGAGCAAAGCCCCTCACCCAAGCGCTTTGCACCTCTCCAGAAAAAAATTCCGTTTTCCCTCAAAGTGCAGCAACGTCACAGCCTTCACCCCATCTTGAGCCAATCACAAGTCTCTAGAAGTGCTAAATCTCCCCTCCCACATGACAGCATAAACTCATGCCGAACCAGGGCAAGTGGTAAGAAACCTTCATCTCTGAAAAAAAAGAAACCGCCAATTACTGGATTTTTTAAGTTTTCGCAGAGGGGGAAGAGATGATATTTTCTGAAGTCAGTCTCTTCCCACGGCAAGAAGGGAACTGATACAATCTCAGAGATCTTCATCTAGATAGCCTGTGCCTTGTAGCTTATTAGTCCTAGCTATGACGTGTAATAAAGATTCTATCTCTAGACGTTTCTCAGATGCCCAAGTTTTCTTATACAACAGAGGCCGAGGGAAATGGTTCAGTACAATACTTCCACTATTGACAAACACAAAAACATGTAAATTTTTATTACACGTGACTTTGCACACAGTGCCTGTCTTACGACTCAACTGTGTATATGCATGTATTTAGACCGTCGCCCCAGGGCAGGCTTCTACTGGCGCCACAGCAGGTATCACGGCAATGTTCTGCTGGAGCCCTGTTTCGATGGGGGGCTGCCCTGTCATCCCTGTATGGCTTTGGGCATGTCCAGCAAGATTTACTAAGGGATGTTTCTCTACATAGGTGCAGCTGAGAGAAAGTGGCGATTGAGATCTGCACGCCCTAACAATGCCGGAGCGGCAGTACTGTACCCTGTTTGCTTCATGCAGCGAAGTGACTTGCTGCTGGCGAGATGTGTGTGGCAGATTAGGTCTGACGTGGAGGTGGCACCTGTGAATCGATCGTGGCCATGAAAGAAATGCAAAAATCTCACCCTCTGGCGGTCAGGCAGACAGATCACAATTTACTCTCTACCAGAGCCCTGAAATCACAGTACATTCCTGTGTGTGACGCACCTATTCACTGGTCGTACCAAGGACCAATTTGGCTCATTTAAACGACAGAGTGCACAATGCTACCAAACGTCAAGACTGGTGAGCCAGTAATGAATAAGTGTACACTCGGCAAACTAGTAGTCCGACACGTTTGAAGTTACACTGTCGGTACAGTAAGATCTTCACCACAGGCTCACCATTCTCGACAAAGGGCTGCCCTGTCTCCCCTATATGGCTGTGAACCTGTTCAGCAAGATTTACTAAGGGATGGGCTTGCTGCCAATTTCTTTCAACTCCCAATAAGCCGTTTCTATGAGTTAAGAATTATAAAAATAGCTTATGCTTTAAGCGCCCTACCGTGCTCCATCAACGTCTGCTGAGGTGCGTCAGGTTGTAATGAAAATGTTCAAATGTGTGTGAATTCGTAAGGGTCCAAACTGCTGAGGTCATCGGTCTCTAGACTTGCACACTACTTAAACTTACTTATGCTAAGAACAACACACGTACTCATGCCCGAGCGAGGACTCGAACCTCCGGCGGGAGCGGATGCACAATCAATGACATGGCGCGTCCAACAGCGCGGCCACTCCGCGCAGCTGTAATGAAATCTTTGATAATTTGCCGTATGCGAAAAGTAGGTGAGAGAGTAACTTGTCCTCTCTCAAACTATCAAGCTGAATGTAACGGAGCCACTTTTACACTGGACAGACAAATCCCTACAGGTACTTCTGACGCAGAATTAAACCTTCCTTAATAACACATTTAAAATAATCATTATCCATTCCGTGAACCAATTCAAAGCCGCACAATAAGCATGAATTTCAGCGGATCGGTTGATGCAGCATGTGCAAAAGAATAGAGAAGGGCAACGACGAGAGATGGTGATCTTGACTGATACGATATCTATCGATACAGTGGCTCTAACTCTGCTGTGTGTTAGCTTCATCTGTCTAAGGCAGAAATTGATCCATAACAAGATCCACCGGTAGCATTGACTCCAGTAGGATGTATCTCTAGAGCATGAGAGTGAGTATATAAGGAATACTGCAGGGTGAGTGTTGATGAGAAATGCGTTTCCTAGAGCCTTTGAGCTACGGAACAAGCCCTGAGAGCATAGCGAGACAATTTCAAAGTGCACATGGATAATATGACACAAAGATTACGGTATATATTCTAAGGGAACTGATAGATTATTGTGTGATGTAGGAAATAAGTAGCCTAGTAGTATAAAAGAAAACATAGCGAGAAAGCTCATATGGTTAAATGTGGTCTTCGAAACATGTGGTTTATGCGGCCAGATACTCTTGTGGGGCAAACTAGTATTGTAAAATGTAATATGACATTCACTGGGCGGGGAAATTTCTGTTGTAGACGAATTTAAACTGGGGACCCAGGTAACTGGGTCTCCCCATAGAAGTAGGTAGTGTAGCAACACTATTATTTTGTGGGCAAATCTATGGGAATATGGAGATAAAGCACTGGAGCAGCCGCTGGCAACCGGCCAGCGTGTGGTATTAAAATTCCCATTACAGTAACTGGGCTCTTCATCGATTGTGAAATGGTCCACGGTTGGGTCTGCAAAACCTGCCACCGCAGCGGTAAGATACAGCTGTTGCAGTACAGACACAAGGATTTATTCACTGATTGGCTTCAGTGGTGTCTTTATTGTGTCTGAAAGTGGGTATTGACATAACAGGTGTGCTGCTATCTTGTTTAAATAACTGCCATTTTGTAGCAAAATCATCGGCAGTACATACAGGCTACACGGGATGAGGGGACGACATGGAGCCACCAGCAGCTATGGTAGGTTTGAGGATCCGTTACCATACCTGTCTTCTGCACGAAGTCCACCTTCCAGCCTTGATGCCAAGACGCGGCAAGGCTGTCCCAGGCCCAGTGGATCAGTGAGCCTGACTTCTGGCGAGGGGAGCAGAATGTCGAGTTCCATTCACGGCTGCTGCCTTCCGCCACTGCCAGGGCTGGCGCCGCCGCGGGTCCCTCCAGTCCCTAACGGGACGCAGCTGTCCACCCAGGAGCTGGAACTTCTGCAAGAATCCTAGTTGCACTCGAGCACCACTGACGCCGTTTGCTTATAGAACGGATTACGCGCTGCATACCGGGCATTGGCGTGAGCAGTCCAGGGTGCGTCTACCATAGCCAGCCAGTTGGGCACTAGCTGTCACCTTGCTGGGAAAACGGACCTTTCCCCTTTCTGTGAGGGACGTGGTGGCCAAAATTGTAACTAATTTTTTTCCAGTGTAATTACGTTCCTCATTAACGTGTTAGAATATGTACAAAGTTTCGTTGACATAGGATAATTACAGCCCACACTTGACCTCCATGGCACCGACGTGTTAAGTGTAACCACCCATTAGTTTGTAATCTCATAAATACTTCGCCGGCCGCTATGGCCGGGCGGTTCTAGGCGCTTCAGTCCGGAACGCTGCTACGGTCGCAGGTTTGAATCCTGCCCCGGGCATGAATGTGTGTGACGTCCTTAGGTTAGGTAGGTTTAAGTAGTTCTAAGTGTAGGGGACTGATGACCTCAGATGTTCAAGTCCCATAGTCCTTAGAGCCATTTTTGCCACAAATATTTCCATATTTGTCAACAGACCACCTGTGCAGAATTCTCTACAACTGTGTGATTCCTAAAATTTCTCACATTTTGGAAGGTCTTCATGTGCCATTAACCTTCCAGAACATTTCCACGTACTGGGGATTGGTTCAAATGGTCCAAATGGCTCTGAGCACTATGGGACTTAACTTCTGAGGTCATCAGTCCCCTAGACTTAGAACTACTCAAACCTATCTAACCTAAGGAAATCACACACATCCATGCCCGAGGTAGGATTCGAACCTGAGACTGTAGCGCCTAGAACCGCTCGGCCACTCCAGATCCTACATTTTCTTGCCACACGTGAATTCAACATTATTTTCGTTGCAGAGCGTCTGACTGCCTCTTCTACATAACTTTCTGTGCATGCCCGCACCACATTACTTCTTGGGCTCTGTGAAACCACTCTTATTGAACTTTAAGATATTAGTTCACACATGCCAACAGCCATGCCGTAGTGGTAACACAGTTCTCCGTCTGATCACCGACGTTAAGCGCCTTCAGGCTCCCTAACACTTGAATGGGCGGCCGTCCGTGTCTGCCGAGCGCTTTTGCAAAGCGTGGTGTATTCAGCCCTTGTGAGGCCAACTGAGGAGCTCTCTGACTGGGAAGTAGCGTCTCCGGTCTCGAAAACTAAAAACGGCTGAGAGAGCGGTGTGCTGTCCGCATGCCCCTCCATATCCGTACACAGCGATGCCTAAGGGCTGACGATGTCACTGCGGTCGGGCCTTTGCGTGTTATATTATTAACATCAACTGAGTTCGTCACCATTATCGGATAACGTTCTGAAAGGGGGGAGACCGCTAAAAATGGTTCAAATGGCTCTGAGCACTATGGGACTTAACATCTGAGGTCATCAACCCCTAGAACGTAGAACTACTTAAACCTAACTAACCTAAGGACATGACACACATCTATGCCCGAGGCAGGATTCGAACCTGCGACCGTAGCAATCGCGCGGTTCCGGACTGAAGCGCCTAGAACCGCTCGGTCACCGCGGCACGCAGAGACTGCTAAAACATGTCACATTTGTCTGTGGTGCAGCTATTTATCAGTATTACATTTCTAGTGGAGTACTGCTCAGTTAATTGCAAATGGAAAGTATGACGCCATTTGGTATCAGAAAATTAGTCAAAATACAAAACTCTAGCATCTATGCAACTCTCCGATGTTTTTGAAATACCGCCACCTACGGTGCACGGCGCTGCCATCAAAGCGACGCTCTCTGGCGGCTGTTTTCGCGACTTCAGGCGAACAGCGGCCAGATACCAGCCTTTCTCTAGAGCGACACGGAACAATGCGGAATAGCCAGCAGTATGGGCCACCACTTGTGTTCGTTGTGATAGCTTTTCCTACGTGTATCGCGGAGGCATGAAGTCATGTGTTCAGAGGTTGTTGTGGCAGGCCATTCGTCGTACCTTCTGTCTAATATTCTACCGTGTAGTTGAAGTGCTTGAAATCCTTTGTCCTGTTGTCTGATCGTGCTTACTCATTTGTCGAATGTTGAGAGCATCAGAATGAATTCTTGCTTTCTACTATCTATAGTAAGATTTGTTTTTTGTAGAGGCCGGAATGCCGACGGTTCCATGGTTTGTGGTGAATGTAGTGTGTGTTAATTAATGTAGTGTGTCGTGGATGACGTGTTCTGAAGCGCGTTAGCTCCACTGGGAGTATTTAGCAAACGACGCGTGGTTAGTGAGTAGGACCCCCCTGTGGGTTCGGGGGTAGAATAGGCCCGCGGTATTTCTGCCTGACTAAAAGGCGTCTCAATCTTTTCGGCCTTATGTGATGGTCCCCTGTTGTGTTTGACCTCCATCTCTTAAAATTTTCCGAAGAGCGAGCCGATAGGGGAAGGGCGCCTTACTTGGTGCATTGTGTTCATCTTGCGATCAGACCTTTTGCCAGCTTATTCGCCGTTGAATTGCAGTCCAGCCCGCTCTCCATCTCTTGGGCATGACTACTTTTCTGCGTGCAGATTACACCTTGCACTGCGCGGTGCCTCTTTCTGCACTGACGGCGACCATGGACCACATGTCACCTAACATCCAGCATGGTAGCCAGTCCGTTGTGGTGGGGCCGCCATGTACCCTGTTGGTTGTAGCCCCCTGACAACACAGGGATCGCTCTACTGATGCCTGCGCCGTTAACTCCCCACGTATGCCAAGGAGTAGATGCCTACCCTCCTGGGGTATCGGGACTCCCGGCAACGGCCATCCTGCCAGGTGGCTCTTGCTGCGGCTGGGTGGCGCTCGTGGGGAGGACCCTTGGTCAGAGTAGGTGGCATCAGGGCGGATGACCCGCAATGAAGCGTGGTACATCGTCTCTCGCTGGTGGCCAGCCGCCAGCAGTCTCTAAGCGTTCTTGGGCTCAATTTAATGCTCAGAAGTACGATCCGAAAACTTTCCCCTCCCTGGTCACACCGTGGGAGGAACGTAAGTCTCAGGTTGGCAGTAGCAGTTATTCGCCCTGATTCTTAGTTTGTACGAGAGCTGATGGGGAGTCTTTTCTCTCCACAAAGCCTCAGTTCTTCGTCAAGCATTTAGAGGACAAGTTTTGGGAGGTGGAGGGCTTGTCCAAAATGCGCTCTGGGTCAGTCCTGATACAAACGGCATCCTCTGCCCAGTCATGGCGGTTACTTGCTAGTGACAAGTTGGGGGATGTTGCAGTTACGATCACACCCCATTAGAGTTTAAATATGGTCCAGGGAGTTATTTACCATAGGGATCTTCTTTTGCAGTCTGATGACGAGCTGCGCGCCAATTTAGAGCGCCGAGGTGTACATTTCGTCTGGCGCGTTCATCGGGGTCCGAAGGAAAATCAGATTGCTACCAGTGACATCATCTTGGCCTTCGAGGGGGATACATTACCGGAAAAGGTCAAGGTGATGGTCTACCGATGTGATGTGAAGCCCTATATCCCTCCCCCGATGTGGTGCTTTAAGTGCTGGAAGTTCGGCCATATGTCTTCCCGCTGCACTTCCAGCCTCACATGTCGAGATTGCAGACGCCCATCACATCCCAATACTCCATGTGCCCCGTCTCCCATCTGTGTCAACTGCGGGGAGCTCCATGCACCTTGCTCGCCAGACTGCCGAATCTTCCTAAAATCATGGAATACAAGACCCTGGACCGACTGACCTATACTGAGGCCAAAAGGAAATACGATCGACTCAGTCTTGTGAGAATGACATCTTCCTACGCCGCTGCTACAACGCCTGTGCTAGCCCCATCAGTTCCTCGAATTCCGGCTGGATCGACGAGTAGTACAACTCCTGCTGCCCCCTCGCCAGTGGGGGGCTCTACCAACCGGGTTGCTCCTGCGCCACCTACCTCAGGAGCAACACCATCCCAACCATCGGGGACGTCCGTCCCCGCTTCTAAGCTGGAGAAGTGTCTAACTTCCAGCGGGAAGGCTGACGACCAACAGTGGCGTATGTGCCCACAATCAGCAGGTCGTAGGGCTTCACGATCCTCCTCCGTCCCGGAGACTGCATTGGTGAAGCCCTCCCAGCCAGTGAAACCCAAGGGGCAGCGTGAGAGACCCAAGAAGAAGAACTCTAAGCCCAAGGAACTCGTGGTGGCAGCCACCCCACCGCAACCTTCCAGCTCTGTGTCTGAGGACGAGGTGGAGATTCTGGCGTCTGCTGAAGACCTCGATCTCGCTGGGCCCTCAGACACCATGGATAGCACTAGCACAGGTGGTCAGTCGGAGGCAGCAAGTGACCCAGCGGCGTAATCTGCCTTCCAAGTCCCGTCACGCCTTTCTCAGACATGGACAATACCATCCTCCAGTGGAACTGCAGTGGTTTCTTCCACCATCTAGCTGAGCTCCGACAACTTATCAGCCTTCACCCTTTCTTCTGCATTGCTCTTCAGGAAACTTGGTTTCCAGCAATGCAAACCCCCGCCCTCCATAGCTATCGGGGTTATTATAAGAACCGGGCAGCTTATGAAAGGGTGTCTGGTGGCGTCTGCATATATGTCCTTAACTCTCTTCACAGCGTGTATGTCCCTCTACAAACACATTGAGAGGCTATCGCTATTCAGGTGTGGACGCCACAGGCTGTTACCGTCTGCAGTCTTTACCTTCCACCGGATGGTGATGTTGTGCAGCATGTCCTGGCTGTGCTGATAGCCCAACTGCCGCCACCTTTCTTGTTACTGGGCGACTTCAACGCCCATAACCGTCTGTGGGGTGGGTCGGTGGCGACAGGTCGATGTGCCACCATTGAGCATTTCTTGGCACAGCTTGATCTTTCGCTTTTAAATGATGGATCCTTCAAACACTTCAGCGTGGCGCATGGCACGTACTCCGCCATCGACCTTTCGATCTGCAGCCCTAGCCTCTTACCATCTGTCCAATGGAGTGTGCATGACGACCTGTGTGGTAGTGACCACTTTCCGATCTTTCTGTCACTGCCACAGCGACACTCTTCTGGTCGCCCTAGGAGATGGGCTATGAATAAGGCTGACTGGGACTTGTTCTCCTCCACTGCCGCTATTGAGCCTCTCTCTAATGATGATATTGATGCGGTGGTTCAATCGGTCACCACCGGCATCGTTACTGCCGCTGAATCTGCCATTCCCGTTATTCTGATCCTCTCGGCGGCGGACTGTGCCTTGGTGGTCGCCTGAGATCGCTGAAGCGATTAAAGATCGCCGGCGGGCGCTCCAGTGCCACAAGCGACATTCCTCCATAGACCACCTTATCGTGTTCAAACGGCTGCGTGCGCGAACCCGCCTCCTTATCCGCCAAGGCAAGCAGGAGTGCTGGGAGCGGTATGTGTCCACCATTGGCCTCCATGTCACTCCATCGCAGGTCTGAGCCAAGATTCAACGCGTCTACGGCTATCGGACCCCTGTCAGCGTCCCTGCCTTCTCACTGAATGGAGCAGTTTGTACTGACTCCGACGTCATTGCAAACCGCTTGGGAGAGCATTTTGCTATGAGTTCCGCTTCTGCGAATTACCCCCTGGCCTTCCGCTCTATTAAAGAGCGGATGGAACGTCGGAGCCTTTCGCTTCACACCCACCATCCAGAATCGCACAATGTTCCATTCAGTGAGTGGGAATTTCGCAGTGCCCTAGCCGCTTGCCCTGATACCGCTCCTGGGAAAGATGGCATCCACTGTCAGATGCTGAAACGCCTTTCAGTGGCCTGCCAGCGACGACTCCTCGACCTTTACAACCGTATTTGGGTCGAGGGTGAGTTTCCGTCGCAATGGCGGGAAAGTATTGTTATCCCCATTCTGAAACCAGGCAAGAACCCTTTGGAGGTGGACAGCTACCGTCCCATTAGCCTCACCAACGTTCTTTGCAAGTTGCTTGAACGGATGGTGAGCCGGAGGTTGGACTGGGTACTGGAGTCTTGGGGCCTTCTGGCACCGTCTCAGGGTGGGTTCCGTAAAGACCGCTCCGCCGCCGACAATCTGGCGAGCCTGGAGTCGGCCATCCGTACTGCCTTTGCCCGCCGTCAGCACCTGGTCGCTGTCTTTTTCGACATGCGGAAGGCGTACGATGGGACATGGCGTCATCACATCCTTTCTACACTTCATGGATGGGGTCTTCGGGGCCCTCTGCCGATCTTTATATGAAATTTTCTGTCGTATCGCACCTTCCGCGTGCAAGTCGCAGCCTCCCATAGTTCCTCCCGAGTCCAGGAGAACGGGGTACCACAGGGATCTGTCCTCATTGTCTGCCTGTTTTTAATTGTAATAATCGGGCTCGCTGCAACGGTGGGAAATTCAGTCTCCGCTTCCCTGTATGCTGACGACTTTTGCCTTTACTACAGCTCTATAGGCATTGCAGCTGCTGAAAGTCAGCTACAGGGCGCTATCCGTAAGGCACAGTATTGGGCTGTAGCTCATGGGTTCCAGTTTTCTGCGGCCAAGACCTGCTTTATGAATTTCTGCCGGCGACGCACTGTTCACCCGGAGCTGCGGCTTTTTCTTGATGGCGAACTTCTATTGTGGTGGAATCACACAGGTTTTTGGGGGTGGTTTTCGATGCCCGGTTGACTTGGCTGCCTCACATCCGGCAGCTTAAACAGGCGTGTTGGCCTCATCTAAATGCTCTGCGATGCTTGAGCCACACCCGCTGGGGCGCCTACCGATCTACCCTGTTGCGGCTCTACCAGGCGTTAATCCAGTCCCGTCTGCTCTAAGTAGGACTGTCAGAACTGTCACCTGATACTTGAGGTTTCCATCTGTGTACGAAATTTAACCATCTGTAGCCGTAGCACACAAAAACAAAAAGCAAAGTAACCACTGAAATAGACAGGATAAAGCAGCAAACCACACAGTTCTAACTCGTCTTAGGTCGAGGAAGAGCTTTATCCAACGGACAGTACTGCTGGAAGGCCATCAGCACCGCCTTCTATCTCATATTTGGACATTCTGCAAAATACAAACAAGCTCCCTGAAGAGTATATAACGCAAGGGTAGAAATTACTTTATAGTACATGGACAGCACTGCATATGGAGAAACATTTGCTACTGTGCTATAGGATGGAGTTTCTTTCTGCAGCAATGACGAGGCCCTTAAACCTCCAGAGTTTGGAAGAATAGAGTTTTGGGGAAAAGAAGTATCAGTCTATGAGCCTTACCAGGACGGACTGATATACGAAACAGAGAAGATACAACAAAGAGCGGCCCGTTTCGTCGTGGGATCGTTCAGCAAGAGCGACAGCATTCCGGAAAGGCTCAAGAAACCTCAGTGGCAGAGCTGCAAGAGAAGCAGTGTGTCACTAGTTGTTTGCTGTTGAAATTACGAGTGTATAAATTCCAAGGAGAATCTGCCAGCACGTTGCCTCCTCACACAAATGTCTCACAAATTAACCAGAACGAGAATATCGGAGAATGGATCTCATATGGAAATCTATCCAAATAGTTTTTCCCACGCATCGGTCGCGAATGTAATACGGAAGAGGTAGATGATAACCGTCCTGCAACTACACTCTGTAACATCATAGATTAAGGGTCGACCTGCGACAGCAATCGCACAACTTGCGTACGGGTCGCTGGACGCCGCCGCGAGCGCTAAGAGTGCATTGCGATCGCAGGCGCGCGTGTTGCGTACGGGCCGCGAGGAGCCGCCACGAGCGCAACCGTATATAAATGCCGACGGAGTTCGGCCAGCTCTCGTTTGGTTGGCATCTCATTTTTGCCTATTCTCTTATCTGCTTAGTTGCTTAGCTCTTATTCGTTTATGGCTAATGTTATTGTGCTCTCTTTCAGCCATTCTGATGGTTTTGATTCACTCCCAATTGAGAAGTGCTCATTTTGGCATTTCACTTTTGCATATTTCTCATTTTGCTAATAATATGCTCCTTAGCTTTTTACAGTTGAACTGATTAACATAGTCTCATGTACTGTTTGTTCATTTCAGCCTGTTCATTTTTGTTGTTCTTTAAATACTGTAATAATTATCGGAAGCATTTCTTCCCTTAAACTTGTGTAAAGTAATCTCGATGTAGGATTTGTTCTGTGACACAGTTATAAGGTTTTTAATATAAATTATATACGAAACTGTGCTTTAAAAGGAATTTATTCTTTCAGTTGTAGTACTCCAGACGACAATTTTGTGATATGAGGGACAAACTTGAGGGGGCGAACCCATGGAAATAGTCTTCAGTGATCCCCTTTAAAAATAAAATATTGTGTGACACTAAAAGACGTGACACTGTACGCACCGAAAAAATATATGTATAAAACTATACGTCACAGCTCCTAAATACATTGTAAAGTTGCTTGTGGAGTATAAATGTAATTTAGGTTCTGCTGACCCATGCGGTTGCGCTGTTTTGAAATTTCGATGGAGTACATTGAGCTGCAGTCGAATATGGCCACTTCTTGCTGCCAGAACGTCGTCAGGGAGGCATCAATTGACACCTATTTGTTCGAATGATGGCAATCTGCAGCATAAGTCGATAATATTGTTTTCTTATCACGTCTGTAGGTTGTAAGTTTGGTTACTACTACGGAAACTTATTTTTGTGCTGGTGTCGCAGGATAGCATATATCTGTGTCGATCGTGGAACCTCGACAGTCGAATCACCACGGTTACTGCTCTGTGACTTTCATAGAGCCACTTCATATCTAGAAAAAACAGAGAATCTACGTCGTGTGGGTCTTAATTGTGTGCAGCCAATTTTCAAAGTAAAAGCAGCATAAAACTGTCTTTTTTTCAATCGTTCCGTTTCGACTCAACCTGAGCAGTTGTAACGTAGTAGCTGTGTATGCTGGTATGTGACAAGGACCTCGTAGTCGATCTGTTGCGCCATGTTGTGTTCTGTAGCCAGTCAGCAGTGCTTCGTTCTTTTATGGGACATGTTTGAGTGGCAATGGTTGTCGACAGTTCTACGCATTTAGGTTAGATTTGTACATAAGATCTGTTAATATGTTTACACACTCATCATCGCGAACATTTTAAATTAGCTGCTCTCGCCAAACGATAAGTTAGTAGTTTAAAATTGGATGGGGCTAATATTTCTTTAATTTTAATTAACAAGAGCTATGGAATTTCTGTTAGCGTACTTGGGTTTAGATTTAGTTTTCTTTTTGTGATCTCATTTAATTCTCTCGTAAGAAAATAACAAGAAGCGTCATTTGTTCAATCTAACGATTTCCATAATGAATGCTTCACAATGTTATTGCCCCGTCGCATTTGTATTCAGTCTCAAACTTTCGAAGTCTTCCTCCGTCCTCACCGTCAGAAGATTCGGTTGGCCTTCTGTACTTCGTTCAGCTGGTCGAATTATTACGAACTGGTGACGTCGCGAAATCGCGGAGCTATCATGCGTAGACACCATATGGATGTCTACCACTGAAAAACATGGTCTGCGACGTTACTTTCGTCAGATGGTGGATGAGACACCTTATTCCACTATGGGCTTTGCCCGTTTCCATGCACCATTTAGTGTACAGCTGCTGTCCCATTGTCACTTAATGATGACCATATGAGAAAGTAACCTTAATTTTACACTGTTCAGTGTGAAAATTTCTGAGTACCATAAAAAGTAGTAATATTCTTTGTAAACACTATGAATTTCATTTGATGCATGCATATATCGTATATCAGCAATACTTGTGTAAAACGTAAGTCATTTTATTTGCGGTTGCAGCAATCGGATTTCACCTAACGATGGCATAAAAGTCGAGAGATGGTTTATGGTCAAATAAATAATATTTAGCAGACTACTGTAAAAGATTCCTATTTAAAGTTCTTATATATTTGGTAGGATGAGTCGCGAAAATGCAAGTTCTTATTTAAGATTCCATGGATTATTTTACGTGACCTACCTTCCTGTTAAGATGTGTCCACTATTGCACCTGGATTGATTTACATTTTCGAATCGACTATAAAGGATTATAGTGAACTGAATATACATCTACATCGATATTCTGCAAATCACATTTAAGTGCCTGGAAGAGGGTTCATCGAACCACCTTCACAATTCTCTATTATTCCAAACTCGTATAGCGCGCGGAAAGAACGAATACCTATATCTTTCTGTACGAGCTCTGATTTCCCTTATTGTAACATTGTGATCGTTTCACCGTAAGTAAGTCGGCGCCAACAAAATATTTTCGCACTCGGAAGGGGAAGCTGGCGATTGGAATTTCGTGAGAAGATTCCTCCGCAACGAAATACGCCTTTGTTTTAATGATGTCCATCCTAAATCCTGCATAATTTCAGTAATACTCTCTCCCCTATTTCGTGATAATACAAAACGTGCTGCTCTTCTTTCAACTTTTTCACGGTACTCCGTCAATCCTATCTGGTAAGGATCCCCTCAGGGGACTCAGAATTCATTTGCTGGGTACGGGTTTGGCGAACCCGGGGTCCCCGAGCTGTGGACTGGTGTGCGCCGCCGGTCCTCTGACACCGTAAGCTCTGGGCAGGCTTCAGCGACCACCGTGTGGCGAAACGGTGGAACGTTGTGTGTCGCAGGGACCGGGGATCTTTGCTTGATTGCCTGGATCGCGAGGATGGTACATACCTATATAAAAAACCCTTCAATCTTAAGGTGTGCTGCTCGCCGATAAGATGCATGGCTGTTGAGGTGGAACAGCCGCTAGCGGGCGACCTCTGAGGAACCCGCCGCACCTCAATTGTATAAGGCCTATCCAGGCATGCGGGGCTCTGTCTGGGCTGACGTTTAGTTCCCTAGCTGCTCGTGGGGCGCATATGGCTACCACGTATTTCCCTTCACCAACTTCTCAATCAGTAAAGCGCATGAGGGAGGCTAATCCTCCAGATAAGCAGATAGAACTGAGTAACAGGGCTCATGGAATCATAAATGACAATGTTTTCATCGTGATTAAGAGGAAGGAGGGCTCATTTGAAAAAGTGTATCCTTTCTATATACATAAAGGTTTAGGAGGACTCGCAGGTACACTGAAATCTATCAAACGCCTGTGGAATGGTACCCTGTTAGTTGAGACTACTAGGGCAAAGCAAGTGGAGCTGCTTCGAAAGTCAACCAAGTTAGGCGAGTATGATATTACTGTCGAGTTTCACAATTCCCTCAACTCCGGTAAAGGCGTTGTGACCTGCCGTGATTTAATGGATATCGAGGTAGAAGAGCTGAAGCAAGAATGGGCAACACAGGGGATTGTAGACGTGGAACAACGGACACGTAGAAATAATGGAGTTGTTGAGAAATCTGCCACCTTCATTGTGACTTTCAATTCGCCTGTCTTGCCTGAATACGTTGTGGTTGGTTTCCTCCGACTTAGGGTTAGGCCTTATATACCTAACCCTATGAGATGTTTCAAATGTCAACGATTTGGCCATACAACGATGAGTTGTGAAGGTGAACCGACCTGCGGTATATGTGGCAAGGCAGCTCATGAAACTGGTACCAACTGCACATCTCCAGCGAGAGAGAAAGCTGGCGATTGGAATTTCGTGAGAAGATTCCTCCGCAACGAAAAACGCCTTTGTTTTAATGATGTCCACCCCAAATCCTGCATCATTTCAGTGATACGCTCTCCCCTATTTCGTGATAATACAGAACTTGCTGTTCTTCTTTGAAATTTTTCACTGTACTCCGCCAATCCTGTCTGCTAAGTGTCCCACACGGCGCAGTAGTAGTCTAAAAGAGGACGGACAAGCGTAGTGTAGGCAGTCTGTAGGTATTTAGTTGAATTTATGTCCTTTGGATTTGACTGATGTATAGTGTAACCGAGGTTTAATGAATTCCTTTTACCACTCATGAGAATGACCTCATACTTTTCTTTATTTAGGCTCAATTGCCAAATTTCGCTCCATACATAAATCTTTTTTAAATCGTTTGCAATTGTTCTTCTGATGACTTTTCTAATCGATAAACGGCCGCGTCATCTGCAAACAACCTAAGACTGCTGCGGAGATTGTTTCCCAAATCGTTTATATAGATAAAGAACAGTAAAGGGCATATAACACTATCTTGGGGAAAGCCAGAAATCACTTCCTGTTTACTCGATGACTTTCCGTCAATTACTACGAATCTTGACCCCTCTGACAGGAAATCACGAATCCAGCCACGTAACTGAGACGTTATTCGTTAGGCACGCAATTTCACTACAAGCCGCTCGTGTGGTACAGTATCAAAAGCTTCCGCAAATCCAAAAATACCGAATCAATTTGAAATCCCTTGTCGATAGCACTCAACACTTGGTGCGGGTAAAGAGCTCGTTGTGTTCCACAAGGACGATGTTTCCTAATTCCAAGTTTACTGTGTGTCAATAGACCGTTTCCTTGTAATTCATAATGTTCGAACACAATATGTTCCAAGATCCTGCTGTATATGGACGTTAGTGATATGGGCCTGTAATTTAGTGGATTACTCCTACCTTACTTGAGTACTGGTGTGACCTGTGAAATTTTCAATTGTTGGCTACGGATCTTTCGGCGTGCGAACGGTTGTATATTATTCTTAAGTATGGAGCTATTGTATCAGCATACTCTGAAAGTCTTGTGTACAGTGTAGACCAGAAGACTTGATTTCATCATGCAATTCAAGTAGCTTCACTACTCTGAGGATGTCTACTACTTTACTCATGTTGGCAGCTGTTCTTCATTCGAATTGTGGAATATTTTTTTCATTTCTTTTGTGAAGGCATTTCGGAAGGATGTGTTTAGTAACTCTCCTTTGGCGGCACTGTCTTCCCTTTTATCTCCATCGCTATCGTGCAGACAAGGCATTGATTGTGTCTCGCCGCTGACATACTTCACAGACGACCGGAATCTCTTTAGATTTTCTGCCAGGTTTCCAGACAAAGTTTCATTGTAGAAACTATCATAAGGATCTCGCATTGAAGTCCCCGCTAAATTTCGAGCTTCTGTAAATAATCGCCAATCTCTGAGATTTTGCGTCTGATAGAATTTGGCACGTTTTTTCATTGTTTCTGCAACTGTAAATTCATACGAAAGCTATTTTCTCGTTCATGTACAGTTTTACTTGCAAAGTGATGTTCTTTGTGTTTATGAATTTAAAGCTGCCTTACGATATCTGAACTGGAATTCTGGTGGAGAAAAATTTTGGTTTCGTGTATGCGAAGGTGGCTCGTAATGAAGCACTGCTATGGGCATTTAGAGCTGGTAGAGGAGACGCGGAAGCTGTAATGCTGAAAGTAGTACAGCAAAATTTGAAATGCTGAAACTGAGAATGAGAAAAAGGATTGTGGGAGATAGGAAGCGGATAGGGTAGGCCGAGGCGAGCAATTTGATACGTGACACTTGTAATGTGACAATCGGGATAAAAACCTCAACCTGGCCTACCTAAGGTACAGCACATGCACCGCGCGGGAGGTTTTGAATATCCTCTCGCCCTCTTACGACTTTGACTTAGTCGGTCAGATTTTGGAGGTAAAATTTAGTCATATATTTTCCAATTTGTAAGTGCAAGAACAAAGTATGGTCAACATTCAAGAATGGTTTTAGAGAGAACTGAAGACCGACAGAGCACGAGGACGAGAAAACATCGACAATTTCGCTCACCACATACGCGCTGTAGGTTAGGTGGTCTCTGAGGGCCGGTTAGATGTGGTTTCCAAGATTGATGGGCTGGTAAGGTGGTTGTACTTTCATTCGTAATGGTAACCTGGAGGCCCAACCCACCAGGTGGAGAATCTTGTGAACCGTCAGCGGCGAAGCCCCCCCCCCTCCCCCCTTTACCACAAAAATGGCAGTGCACAATTGCGCTGCTTTCTCTTCAACGTACCTTCGAGTCATAATATGTGGCTAGTCCGCTTCAACGGGGATTGTTCACTGTGGACAATCCGTGCGAGGCAGATCTCGAACGAATTGTGTCTCACGGTAGTGGCTGAATGTTCGAACGGTGATGGCGTGGTGAATGCCATTTCAACTGGTAAGTTAATGTGCAGATAGCCATTCTTGCCATAAAGGAAGAATGTGCTCACAGTCTACGCTTGAAGTCATTTTTATCAGACAATGTTGATACACTGCGTAAATATTATACACTGCTGAACTACTATACACTGCGTAATTATTATGAATTTTCTTATATGTATATATTGTAATGTGAATGTTCCTCCTATTGAACAGTGCAAATCCTATGACGACATAAACGTTGTGTGATGAAAGGAGACGCTAAATCAACCTAAATGTATTCCAATTAACTTTTAGTAGAAATAATTAAGAAACTTAAAACTGTATACTACCGAAGTTATCATGTGAAGGTATATCATACAGTGTAGCGAATAATGCTACAATGCGTGACGTCATAGTACATACCTTTTAATTCTAACACAAGAAACTAACAGAGTAAAAGTCCTGCCTAAAATTGCCAACCGACCTTTGGAAGAATAAATGCCAAAAATGCTCTTGTTAAAATTTCAGTACCCAGACAACTCGGAAGCCTGCGTGACATACAGGCGAACATGTAACATAGCACACTGTAAGACTAAAAAAATTTGTCAGGAGATTCGAGATCTGAGACTCATGATAATTTGTAATGCAATGCTTGAAAGTAAAGTCTTACTGTGTCCTAACAGTAACGTCAAACTAGCCGTAACAAGCTTTCATGTCTTACTTTGTGGCAAGTGGAACAAAGTACTGCTCGAAAGTCGTTAACGTTAGAACGCAGTGCTGCAGCAAAACAGCTAGAAAAAAACCTTGCCCAAGTCCAATGCAAGGGAAACTAACTGTGCTAAGCATATTATACTTCAAGCTTTAAGTAATTATGTTCCGCTAAGAGCAATCCCATGACTCCAGATTACAAATTTAAACTTCAGTAAGGGGACAGTGAAAGAAACTGAACCTATTAAATGGTATAGAAGAGAGTAGCAATAAAAAAACTATTATGAAACTGGCTTTTAAAGGTACAGCAATCTTTACAAAATTATCTTCTTATATAAAAAAAATAGACCTCTGCTCTGCTGCAACTCATTAATGAAATGGTAAAAGGGTGGTGAGTCAATGACTCTGTATCCAAGCCATAAGAACTGTTATATCCTAGCCAGTAATGCCACCCGAGCCCGCTGCCAAAAGGTTGGCAGCATCAAAGTCCGGACGCCGTCCGCATAAGCAGCGCCAGCGAGACAGGAAATCGCCGCAAGTCTGCGCGCGCCACCGCTGGCTTCTGGGTTCTTAAGCGCTGGAGTCGCGAGCGCTAGGACAGTTCTGTATTCGCCGCTCAGTTGTATACTCGCCACCGAATTGTGTACTTGCTAGTCAGTTGTGTGTTCATCGCAGCAGAGTTGTTGTTTGTCGTCAGCCGACGCTGACCTAGCCGCTCCGACTCGAACTAGACAGATCTCTGTAGACACGGAGTTCACTACTGTGTTTCTGTATCTTCGTTAATAAAGATAAGTACCGACTTTTATTTAATCAGAGTGTTTGGGTTTTCATCTTTCTGTTCACTGTTCCAGCGGACCGGTCGGCCCGCTATTAAAAGTGTGGCGGTGACTTCGTAAGCCGTTTCTACAGCGAACTGTTTGTCCCTACGAACGCCGCCACAAAAAGAACAGATAATTTCGTTTAATCTTGTCGCGACAATCAAACTAACCGACTTGAATCAATTATGGATAATCACAACGAAAATTTGCCTACCTTAATGCGGCAGTGCACTGGAAACATTAGCTGAATATCTTCTCACTTGTAAAATCGATGCTTACAAAACAGTATTTCCAAAAACCAACATCCTCTGCATCTGCGTGGGCTGCAAGATATTTTCCCATACCGTTCAGCAATGTGACCGACACCAGACACTGTCACTGAATACGCACGAGTGCTACACTGACAACGACAAACTACTGACAACGACAAACTACTGACAACGACAAACTACTGACAACGACAAACTACTGACAACGACAAACTACTGACAACACAAAATCACACTGCTTGTACCCGGAACATTTTTGGCCTAACGTATCGACAATTAAAGACATTTGTCTGATAAATATCCAGAGTTCAAATATAAAGTATGACTCATCCAATAAACAGAGAACTCACATCGCTCTCAGCGACTACGAGTACTAAGCTGGAGACTTTACATCATTTTACAACAGCACGGCGCACAGAAGCAGCGTCACCCCATTCCCGACAGAGTCGGCGCGCTCTTCTTCACAGAACTCAAGATGCAGATTCACTCTTAACTTCATTACATGGGAGTATCTTTGTTGCAGTTCCCTGGCATCAAAACGTGTTGAAGAGGTACCCGACGAATGAAAAAATGGATTAGAAGAATATTTGTGAATCATGGAGGTAGTAAAAAACATTACAACATTTTCTAGCTGTTTGTGTTGTACAGATAATAAATCTTCAGAACGGCAAAATCATGCGAGTGCGGCTCTTGAGTATTATGTTCTGTGAGCTACTGACATTCACTGGTGGTATCCTTGGACACAGACTGAATAAGTACACTGGTCCCCTCTGTAAGTAAATCTGTGAAAGACAACAATGATCGGTTTCTGTTGTATAATAATGACAACAATATCAGTTTACAAATTATAATTTTATCATTTCGAGTGAATCTGCATTTAATAATTCTGTTATGTAGGCAGTATTTAAGTGTATGAAATAGGAGACCATAGGTAACATTAAGGTCATGTGAGTACATAGAAATGTGTTGGTTTGGGAGCACTTAATTACAAAATAGTTATGCTTTCTTCCTCAATTTAACGTACATAGGACAGTGATAGTGAAGAAGGACTCTAGAATAATTAATTTCAACACAGTTACAGAATTAACTTGCTTTAATCAATACTACACGCAATAAAAGTTACAAGAAAATATAAAATTGCTAAAATATCTTTGAAAACTGGTACAGGTACATGAGCACCCTTGTCAGTGACTCCCACACTGGTTGTTTGTTCGTCAGTCTACAGTCCATTAACTTCCGAATTGTCTGGCTCCAATTAATCATACCCCAACAAGCTGGCCATGTTCACAGCAGATCAGGTTATGAGCAAGTCAGACCCAATGGTGTCCGCTATGTTGCAGGCTACATCAGTAAAACAACAAAGGTTGACGCACACACACACACACACACACACACACCATGCATCATAGATCTAACAGGACATAATCGAAGCAAGACCAAGTGTCCATCTGAATCCCATCAGTTGGGGACATTGGCATGTTGTCCTGCTCTTCTACTGGTGTAGCCTGCAACAGTGTGGATACCATTGGATCCCACTCAGATGTGTTCTGGTCTACAGTCGTCAGTCCACATTCACCCATGTCGTGGTCTTCAGTCATTGTATTCCACTCACACACATCCCGATTTTCAGTTGGCAGGACCCATTCACACAAACCATGATCTTCAATCATTGGAACCCATTCACACATGTCCTGGTCTTTAGTCATCTGAGTCCATTCACACGCATCCTGAATTTGAGTCATCTGGTTCCATTCACTCACATCCTGACCTTCGGTCAACATGGCCAACTGATTGAGGTATTCGCCATTTTCGGCGGTAGGTGGACTGCAGTGCTCTTCAGTGGTGGGTAGTGCCATGCCAATGCCAGTTGCAGATTCGCTAGAGTCAGGATACGCCAAAGCCTTGCCAAGGTTTTCACCACTGCTCTCTTCGCCGTCTTTGCACTCTTCACACTCCACTTCTTCGACCTCTTCACAGCCTGGACTCTCCCTCTGCCTCCGCTCCTTCGCCTCGTCGGAGCTCCTCCGCAGTGCCGCCTTCAGCAGCGACAGCCGCCCATCCTCGCAGCGCTGCCGGCGGCCCCTGCGTAGCTTCCGGACCCTGAGCTCCATCCACCTGTGTGAAAGAAACAAACGGCTGCTTAAAGGCTCCCACTACCTGGAACTTACATTTCTAAATATGGTACAAAGCCCCAGCCTCTGGACCCTGAGCTACATCCACCTGTGTGACAGAAACACACGGATGCTTAGAGGCTCCCACTACCTGGCACCTACGTTTCTAAACAAGGTGCACAGCCCCAGTTACAGGTTATCTATTTCAGTTTCCAGGACTAACAAAACTTTATTTTCAGTACTTCATAAAATTCTTTTTTGAATTTAAAATTTTAAAATGCTTTGAATCTACTAACTGACAGGTAAATGAGAGGTAAAATGTTACCTCAAACGAGTAACAGAATAATTTAACTATCATTCAAGACCGACTTGTTTCTTTTTTTTCAGCAAGTTTAGATGTATTCAAGTAGATCAAAATAAAAGTTATGGCAATTGTGTTTCGGAGGGACTGTAAATGCTGATAAGTAGGAAACTGTCTGACCTCTCTCACCTTTTGAATCCGTGGGAACCAAACTAAGATACAAACAGATTATTTCCAAGAGGATAAAAATTGGAATGGTTGGAAACATTTAAAGATCGCAACTCAATTTAAATTAACAGAAATATTTTTAGTTTACTTGCAAGAAGTCGAAAAAATAAATGAACTGCCATGGAATAAATGTTTTTTTCTATTTAATAAGAAACAGTTGTTGGCCCTGTCTAGTTATATTACAGGAACACATTCTGCTGGCATTAAGCTTGCAACAGTCATTTCACTCGACGACAAATATGAGCGACATAAAATTTTCTCGGCACCACCTGCAGATCTCACCCCAAGACATTTGAAACTGAAGTCAGACACTGCCCACTGAGCACTAAAAACGTAATAATATTCTCATAAAAACGCAATCATATTCTCAGAGAAAATGCTACATTTGTGTGTCACATGAAACACTACCGCAAAACACCGTAGGAAAAGTAGTTCGCTCTTTCTTGAGATTTCAGTTGTGACCCGACCTCAAATGATGCCAGAGGTCTTGTCGGTATCTGCGACGCTGGTGCCACCTCTTAGAGCGCAAACAAATGACTGGATTTTGGTGTGCTCGCTCGGTGTCAAGAGCCAGCCCCAGGCACCAATGACATACCACCGCTGTTCCGGTAAGAGATGTTGTTGCATAGTCGCAGAATGCTGATGTGTCAGATCAGGTTTTATTTGATCAGACGTATTTTTTATTCGTTAGAGCGTTCTCAGAAAGCTACGATTTTTCTGTATCACGACTTTCTGTACTCCTAGTGTTCTGCATGACATGTGAAAACTGTCATAACCGATGTAGTTGCTTCTGCACTACGGTATGCCTGCATAATCCAGGGACGCTCAGGCCAAGACATGAAAGCTGGATGCAGCAGTGCTTTTATTTTCTTGGACGGTCGGAAAATTTACCTTTTGTCTTGTTTGCCTAGGACCCTACTTCACAGATAACCATAACATTAAGTTTCATGAAACCAGAATCTCGTCCAAACTGTCTTCGCGTACACTTGTAAAAGATACTGTAGAGAACAGACTCTGATACTTCATTGGTATTGCAGCTGTAATTTTAGAGGTGCATGAAAGCGGTCTCTAGAGATGGGATACTCAAAGTTTTATCACCTTGAAAAAATATATCGCGTAATTAATGTTTTGGTTGCTGGCAAGCACATGTTTGCAGTACTGGTACACAGCGAAAACCTCGCGCCACTGTAACAGTTGCGTAGCGGTCGGCCAGAGCAGCCAAAATAAATTTGCGCAGACAACTGGTAATGCAGCGCATGAGAAGTAATTAATTTTCGGCTTCAGCAGCGATGTCGCGGCTGTGGCGGCCCCAGTACAGACTGCTGGGGAAGTCTCGGTACGGAGCAGTTCGCTGCTGGGTTCACGTTCCCACGGCCGCCACTGGCATCGCTCACACGTCGACACGATGTCTGATACCACAACAGTAAGTTTTTACAGACAAAGATGAAGGAGATTACCGTCGAATGATAGAGTTCTCACCTGACGCCGCATGAATGCCGAAAATACTTAACAAAAGGGTGCCATCGGGAGAAATATCTTTCCCGCATGCCTCAATGTATTGATAACTACTGAAACCAAGAAGCAGCTCAGGAAAACCTGGAGAAGGAATGTCGACATCCTTTCAAAAACACTTACTCAGAGAAAAAAAAGTATTTACGCGCAGATCTGAATAAGACCAAAGGAATTCATACGCAAATAGTGGTCAACTCTTCGCCCAGAAGGATCCTGCGTGCAAGTTCAGTTGCTTACGCGTATCTGTGTGATTAAGCTCGAGTGGTAAGTAGTGGACTAGAAACAGTTACTCAGAAAACAAAGGACTTACTAGCAGATCTGAATAAGACGGAAGTAATTCATATGCAAATAATGGTCATCTCTTCGCCCAGAAGGATCCCGCGTGCAAGTTCAGTTAACGCACATCTGTGTGGTTAACGTCGAGTGGTATGTTCTCTACAGGTAAAAGAACAGATTTTCATTGCCTTCATTTTGGTGGGAAGTTGAGAAGTGATGGCCTACAGTTCCTGGCTGTCAGATTTTTTCCCTATTTCCCAGATTAAATTCCAAACATATCGACCATGTCGCTTGCTGTAAAAACACTCCACGATAAGATCCGTCCGTTGGACTCTACCACTGCCGAATCTCAGTTTGTGAGCGCCTCAAAATTGCACGCTCTCCCTTCCGTCTTATCACCAGCAACGACACACACACACACACACACACACACACACACACACACACACACACACACACACACGCGACACGACATACCTTCAACACACACTCACTATGGCTACTCACACTACATTTCTGACACCATGCAAGCGTATGTACCAAAATGATATCTACATCGAAGGTTGCCTATCGGGAATGAGCAACACAGTAAATCAAAGTCAGCCGTTGTGGTCGAGCGGTTCTAGGCGCTTCAGTCTGGAACCGCGCGACTGCTACGGTTGCAGGTTCGAATACTGCCTCTGGCATGGATGTGTCTGATGTCGTTAGGTAGGTTTATGTAGTTCTAAGTTCTAGGGAACTGATGACCTCAGGTGTTAAGTTCCATAGTGCTCAGAGCCATTTGAAGTAAATCAAATTCTGGAGAAACTAACTACCTTATAAGGTACCACTACCTCCTAGATCTTACACCCAGGCCGTTACTTCTTATGTCAGAAAGTTATTGGTCCCAGTCAGAGAATGCAAATCTCAGGAAAATCCAGTACCCAGATTTCTCTTAGAAAATACATGCGCTTTTCCAACGACGTCTGCAGGGAACAAGGGTTGACAATCAACTACTAGTTTTGAGGATCAGCCTCAAAGAGGTCTCTCACGAAGCACTACAGTTAACTGAATGAATATACCGACAGTAGGGGTGCAGTGGTCAGTACACTGGACTTGCAGAGGGCAAGAACATTTCGCATTCTCGTCCGGCTATCGGACTTTCAGTAGTTACCGTGACTCAATGTGGTTACAGGCAAGGGCTGAATTACTACCGTATTCTCTTCCAATTTCACCTACCAGCCCGACCCTAATGACTTCATCGATGGGACCTTAAACTCCAGTATTCCTTCCTACAAGAATATCTCGAAAACGTTTATTTAGAGAATAAAAGGAACAGCCTTACCAGTTGCTGCCTGCATTAAATATCAGTCAAATTTATGAAAATTTCTGGCTTTTTCTCTTGTGCTTTGAAGGAGTTCCCGAAACTGTCTTACCCTTCCCCTGACCAGCGGCCACAGCTAATTGTTCCAAGGAAAAGAACGAACAAGCTGAGTACTGTCTTACTTTCTTATGCCCTTTGCATATTGGCCTCGCATATTAGAGTTAAGGAATTTCATCCTTTCATCAGCCTATTATCCCCCACCTTTCTTCCTAGCTTCTTTTGTGCTAAGATATGCCTGCTTTCATCTGCTGTCTTTCAATTGGGATTCGTTTCAATGTTCCCAAATAGGTTTAATCTAACCACTACTACTACAAACGTATTAGCTGGTACTTCACTCTTGGTTTGTTGACAAAAACTACTAGGAAACTTCCATTTGAACGTGGTAGGGAAAGTAGAACATCTGAAAAGGGAAATGCAAAGGCTCAATCTAGATATAGTAGGGGTCAGTGAAGTGAAGTGGAAGGAAGACAAGGATTTCTGGTCAGATGAGTATCGGATAATATCAACAGCAGCAGAAAATGGTATAACAGGTGTAGGATTCGTTATGACTAGGAAGGTAGGTCCGAGAGTGTGTTACTGTGAACAGTTCAGTGACCGGGTTGTTCTAATCAGAATCGACAGCAGACCAACTTCGACAACGATAGTTCAGGTATACATGCCGACGTCGCAAGCTGAAGATGAACAGATAGAGAGAGTGTATGAGGATATTGAAAGGGTAATGCAGTATGTAAAGGGGGACGAAAATCTAATAGTCATGGGCGACTGGAATGCAGTTGTAGGGGAAGGAGTAGAAGAAAAGGTTACAGGAGAATATGGGCTTGGGACAAGGAATGAAAGAGGAGAAAGACTAATTGAGTTCTGTAACAAGTTTCAGCTAGTAATAGCGAATACCCTGTTCAAGAATCACAAGAGGAGGAGGTATACTTGGAAAAGGCCGGGAGATACGGGAAGATTTCAATTAGATTACATCATGGTCAGACAGAGATTCCGAAATCAGATACTGGATTGTAAGGCGTACCCAGGAGCAGATATAGACTCAGATCACAGTATAGTAGTGATGAAGAGTAGGCTGAAGTTCAAGAAATTAGTCAGCAAGAACCAAAACGCAAAGAAGTGGGATATGGAAGTACTAAGGAATGACGAGATACGTTTGAAGTTCTCTAACGCTATAGATACAGCGACAAGGAATAGCGCAGTAGACAGTACAGTTGAAGAGGAATGGACATCTCTAAAAAGGGCCATCACAGAAATTGAGAAGGAAAACATAGGTACAAACAAGATAGCTGCGAAGAAACCATGGGTAACAGAAGAAATACTTCAGTTGATTGATGAAAGGAGGAAGTACAAACATGTTCCGGGAAAATCAGGAATACAGAAATACAAGTCGCTGAGGAATGAAATAAATAGGAAGTGCAGGAAAGCTAAGACGAAATGGCTGCAGGAAAAATGTGAAGACATCGAGAAGATATGATTGTCGGTAGTACAGACTCAGCATACAGGAAAGTCAAAACAACCTTTGATGACATTAAAAGCAACGGTGGTAACATTAAGAGTGCAATGGGAATTCCACTGTTAAATGCAGAGGAGAGAGCAGATAGGTGGAAAGAATACACTGAAAGCCTCTATGAGGATGAAGATTTGTCTGATGTGATAGAAGAAGAAACAGGAGTCGATTTAGAAGAGATAGGGGATCCAGTATTAGAATCGGAATTTAAAAGAGCTTTGGAGGACTTACGGTCAAATAGGGCAGAAGGGATAGATAACATTCCATCAGAATTTCTAAAATCATTGGGGGAAGTGGCAACAAAACGACTATTCACGTTTGTGTGTAGAATATATGAGTCTGGCGATATACCATCTGACTTTCGGAAAAGCATAATTCACACAATTCCGAAGACGGCAAGAGCTGACAAGTGCGAGAATTATCGCACAATCAGCTTAACAGCTCATGCATCGAAGCTGCTTACAAGAATAATATACAGAAGAATGGAAAAGGAAATTGAGAATGCGCTAGGTGACGATCAGTTTGGCTTTCGGAAAAGTAAAGGGACGAGAGATGCAATTCTGAAGTTACGGCTAATAATGGAAGCAAGGCTAAAGAAAAATCAAGACACTTTCATAGGATTTGTCGACCTGGAAAAAGCGTTCGACAATATAAAATGGTGCAAGCTGTTCGAGATTCTGAAAAAAGTGGGGGTAAGCTATAGGGAGAGACGGGTCATATACAATATGTACAACAACCAAGAGGGAATAATAAGAGTGAACGATCAAGAACGAAGTGCTCGTATTAAGAAGGGTGTAAGACAAGGCTGTAGCCTTTCGCCCCTACTCTTCAATCTGTACATCGAGGAAGTAATGAAGAAAGGTTCAGGAGTGGAATTAAAATACAAGGTGAAAGGATATCAATGATTCGATTCGCTGATGACATTGCTATCCTGAGTGAAAGTGAAGAAGAATTAAATGACCTGCTGAACGGAATGAACAGTCTAATGAGTACACAGTATGGTTTGAGAGTAAATCGGAGATATACGAAGGTAATGAGAAGTAGTAGAAATGAGAACAGCGAGAAACTTAACATCAGGATTGATGGTCACGAAGTCAATGAAGTTAAGGAATTCTGCTACCTAGGCAGTAAAATAACCAATGACGGATGGAGCAAGCAGACTCGCTATGGCAACAAAGGAATTTCTGGCCAAGAGAAGTCTACTAATATCAAATACCGGCCTTAATTTGAGGAAGAAATTTCTGAGGATATGCGTCTGTAGTACATCATGGTAGTGAAACATGGACTGTGGGAAAACCGGAACAGAAGAGAATCGAAGCATTTGAGATGTGGTGCTATAGACAAATGTTGAAAATTAGGTGGACTGATAAGGTAAGGAATGAGGAGGTTCTACGCAGAATCGGAGAGGAAAGGAATATGTGGAAAACACTGATAAGGAGACGGGACAGGATGATAGGACATCTGCTAAGACATGAGGAAATTACTTCCATGGTACTAGAGGGAGCTGTAGAGGGCAAAAACTGTAGAGGAAGACAGAGATTGGATTACGTCAAGCAAATAATTGAGGACGTAGGTTGCAAGTGCTACTCTGAGATGAAGAGGTTAGCACAGGAAAGGAATTTGTGGCGGGCCGCATCAAACCAGTCAGTAGACTGATGACAAAAAAAAATTGACGACGTTGGCTGAAATATGACATTGACGTAGGAGAGAAAATAGTTTACAGCCACGGCAAACCAATCATAAAACAGAAATCAAGACATTTCTAAAAAAAAAAAACAATGAAGGAATACACATTACACTGTACGATTTTGTGTTGAAGATGATAAAAGTGCTTGCTACCGTTCTAGCAGGAATTTATCATTGGTGTCTCGGGCAACGAAGCGTTCCGTATCAGCGTGAAAACGCGGAAGTAATTGCTGTTATAAAAAAAGGTCGCCGCATAAATGAGTTTAACTAAGGTCTGTATCACCAGTCTGTGCTAGATTTTTGGAATATGTTCTACACTGGCGTATCAGGATCTTTCTAGTGCCACGTAAATGTTATAAATATCCATTGGAATATAAATAAACTAGAAGTCCGTGTCATAAATCGACAGTTATAAAGCTTCAATTTACTTGCTAACTTCAAATAGTTCTACATACCACAAGCTTTAGCCTGTAACTTCACATGTATTGGATATACTTGAGGTAGAATGTGTGATATCTAGTGGATAACTTAGTACAATAATCGGGAATTGAGATTCAACATAATTTAACAGAAATTAAGTATAAATTAATATAATATAAGCTACTGCAGAAGACTAATTGTACCTGTAAAATGAGAGTTAAACTTTCGAAAAATTGGTGGAATTCTAGAAACTGTGTTGACCACACACACGTGCTCCCTTTACGATTAATCTGAATTCAATTTTTGGGGGCGATAGACAACAATATCTTCTCTAACTGAATTCAGTAGAAACTGTTTTAGTTGAGTTTAGTGCTAGTGCAGTCTAAATCACTAGGAAGGTTTGTGTTCTCCCCAGCGACAACCAAGCAGTCAGAACACTGAGCAACATCAAGAGCATCAGACTTAATTAACGTGTTTACACCATCAGTTTGGCTTGCAGACTTACCTCGAAGTGTTGGGGCCGTATGCGTTTTGTTCGTTTGAAAGTCATTTATTTGCTGATTTAACTCACATTGGCTCAAACTCGACATCAAAACGGCTTTAAGCACTATGGGACTTAACATCTGAGATCATCAGTCCCCTAGACTTAGAACTACATAAACCTAACTAACCTAAGGACATCACACACATCCATGCCCGAGGCAGGTTTCGAACCTGCGACCCTAGTAGCAGCGTGGTTCCGAACTGAAGTGCCTAGAACCGCGCGGTCACAGAGGCCGGCAAACTCGACATTGGCGAGATTTCTATTTCCATAGCCTCCCAGGCGTTCAGCTGATGTAATACTCTTACTTCCAGTACATAAAAGATATTCTCAATTTATTACTAACTCCACCTTTTCAACATAAACTTATTTTTTAACAGAATTGGCCAAATCATAAAACTAAGATTTGATAATAGCTATATCATCCAATAGAGAAAGGATACGGGGCTAACTCATAGAGATAATATTTCCTAAGTTGTTCATTGGATTTCCTGTGGAAGTCAGCTCTGAGAAATTTATCAGTATTTGAAGGGTGAAGTCTGCCGATAGTTTGGATTTGAGATGCGATAGTATTTAGAGGACAAGTCGGTTAGCTTTTTTCTGTTTAACTTCACTATACCGAAGTTCTCCCCATTCGGTGTAACGCATTCAGTTTATTCACCCACTATCGAAGAGCTAATAGACACTACGATTTCAATAACAGGAATAGTATCGTGAGACGAAAATCTGTCATTCAGTTTGACTAAGTTATTTATTAGTATTCTTACAGGTCTAACAACCAGATGCTGCTTAGGAGTTCCAAATGTCACGCCATATAACTGCTGGACTTGGTGTAGGATCTCGACAACAGTAGACATCGAAGCAGTCCGCCCAGCCAGAATGCTATGTATCTATTAATTCTCTGCCATGTGTTAAGACGCAAAGTACTCTGACTTTGCTGACCTTTTTGAAAACTTCTGATATTTGACAGCCGGCCGGTGTGGCCCTGCGGTTAAAGGCGCTTCAGTCTGGAACCGCGTGACCGCTACGGTCGCAGGTTCGAATCCTGCCTCGGGCGTGGATGTGTGTGGTGTCCTTAGGTTAGTTAGGTTTAATTAGTTCTAAGTTCTAGGCGACTGATGACCTCAGAAGTTAAGTCGCATAGCGCTCAGAGCCATTTGATATTTGACAACTTTGATCCTATGATGTTTTTGCTAGAAATATGGGCGTTTCGTGGATATTTTACTTTTCCGTCAAACTTAGTAAGACTACCTTGTTTTGACATTGTGTTTCTACAACGGCCCTTCATAGAACAGAAACTTATCTGCACTTTATCGACCAAGAATTTCATACTATACATTGTATGTACTTGTGTATTTTTTAATGAAAGGATTAGTTTGATAAAATGGAGGACAGTAAGAAAAAAGTTTGAAACTTACGACATTTTTTCAAGGTAGCAGCCGAAGCTCTACTAGGAAATAGCGCACTCTAATATCAACCATATGGGAGGCTTGCCTCAGTGATGAAAACATTGTCCATAACTTCTCCAGGGCATCACATTTCCTGCATATAATTTTACAGGGCCACAATGTTTATTCATTATTGAGGACCAAACCCTAAACAGCGACAACCATAAAATATCGATGAGTATACATCTAGAACGATCACATAAAACCGTTTGCAAAAAAATCACCTACTAGACAGATTCACGGAATAATTTGAGGATATGTTGTTCACCGTCGAAATAGGTAGCTTTCAAAACTGTCTTCCGACAAATACTAGAACATTACTCCTTATCCCTGGGACTATTACGCGATAGCATTAGTAGAGGTTAGAGAGTAGATCCAAAAGAGCAGCACGTTTTTCTTTGGGTTCGTTTGGACAGAGCAAGAGGAACAAAATACACGTTCTGCATCACGAAAACGCTTGCCTTAAAACTGTACGAGCGGTCGTTCGAAGAAGAGTTAAACGATATACTACTTCCTAATATACACTCTCAAAAAATTAATTTTTCAGGTTTTATTTTTCTCCTCAGTCTTACAACTGCAAACATCAGTATGCTTAGTGAAAATCTTCTGTGCATTAGCCACATTAATTGCGAAAAGGGGCAGCATCTAATGGCTTCATCTGAGAATTCTGCCACTTATGGTCTTCTACGTAAAGGTGCATCAAGATGAGGGACGTAAATTTCCAATCCTTTTATTGCGCCTGCTTCCACGTACTGTCTGTGAAGTACATTCCCGTTCCGCGTTTCTCAGTACCTCTTGATTTGTTGTTCTGCCTATCTGGCAAAATGACTCGAATGAAAAAAAAAATTGTTGTTTTGACCTCATAGTAATGCTTAGCGGTGGCTGATGTTTCCGGGCAACATTTGCAGATGGAATAACAATGGGATGAAATAAAAAGAGAGGCCCATAGTACCTACCGCCATACACCATGAAAAAATGTCCGAACCACAGATATATGAACATGCATCGCACTGCGTCTGTCTTGATTGAAACTAACTGCACTTTCAGTATATTACTTCTACAGATCGAGGTTCTTCTTTATGTCACCAAGAACGTGGATGATTTACTCAACCTATACAAAAACGAAACCACCTTTTCTATGGCAAAGTCAATTACGATAATATTATGGTCACTTTGTGCGTAATTTTGATTGTAAGATGTCCACCAATGTAAATTGTCGTTCCCTGCTCTAGACTCCTCAGTTGCCTCAAAATGAAATATATACTGAATTCTTAACGATAAGCGTTGCACTTTAAAATGTAGAGCAATTTCACAGAAAAGTTGACTGCCTGGATATACAAGTACAGAATGAAACAAGTCATATTCAACCAACCATATGACCTTTCTACACTGCAGAGCCAAAGAAATGGCTACACCCGCCTAATACGGTGTAGGGCCCCCGCGAGCACGCAGAAGTGGCGCAACACGACGTGGCATGGACTCGACTAATGCCTGACGCAGTGCTGGAGGGAATTCACACCATGAATCCTGCAGGGTTGCCCATAAATCCGTAAAGCTACGAGAGGGTGGAGCACAGCACGTTGCCAGGCATCACTGATATACTCAGTAATGTTAATGTCTGGGGATCTAGGTGACCAGCGGAAGTGTGTAAACTCAGAAGAGTGTTCCTCGAGCCACTCTGCAGCAATTGTGGATTTGTGGAGTGTCGCAGTGCCCTGCTGGAATTGCCCAAGTCCATCGGAATGCACAATGGATATGAATGGATGCAGGTGATGACATAGGATGCTTATGTACCTGTTACCTCTGACAGTCATATCTAGACGTATTAGGGGTCCCATTTCACCATATCACTCCAACTACACATGCCCCACACCGTTACAGAGCCTGCTCCAGATTGAACAGTCCACTGCTTACAAGCATGGTTCATGGATTCATGAGGTTGTCGCCACACCCGTACACGTGCACCCGCTCGTTACAATTTGAAACGAGACTCGTCCATCCAGGAAACATGTTTCTAGTCGCCAACAGACCAACGTCGGTGTTGCTGGCACCAGTCTAGGCGTAAAACTGTGTGTCGTGCAGTGATCAAGGGTACACGAGTGGGCCTTCGGCTACGGAGCCCCATATCGATGACGTTTAGTTGAATTGTTCGCCCTGTAACACTTGTTAGTGGCCCAGCAATGAAATCTGCAGCAGTTTCCCGAAGGGTTGCGCTTCTGACAGGTTGAACGATTCTCATTCGTCGTCGTTGGTCCCGTTCTTGCAGGATCATTTTCCGGCCGCACCGATGTCGGAGATTTGATGTTTTACCGGATTCCTGATATTCACGGTACACTCGTGAAATGGTCATACAGGTAAGTCCCTACTTCGTCGCTGCCTCGGAGATCCTGTGTCTCATTGCTCGGGGAGCCGACCAAACCACCACGTTTCAACTCACTTATATCTTGATAAGTTGCCATTGTAGCAGCAGTAACCGATCTAACAGCTGTGCCAGACACTTGTTTTCTTATATAGGCGTGGCCGACCGCAGCGTCGTGTTCTGTCTGTTTGCATATCTCTGATTTCAATACGCGTGCCTGTATCGATTTCTTTTGCGCTTTAGTCTATTATTATGTTCTAGCGAGTAATGCAGTAGTGAGGAATTTTTGCAGATCATCAGCACATCAGGGAAGGTCAGTCCCACTGCACACCTTACTCTCTACAATCTACAGCCACAACGCATTTACCAAACATAACGTAACCAAGCAGCAAGGTTCAGTGAAATTATGCTGAATTCGTTATAAATATGTGATAGAGTTGTCACTTACCGTGGATTTCGGTTGCTGGACGGTGTCTTCGCGTAAATTTCTTCCAGCGAGTGCACGGAGACCACCTGAAAATCATTACAAGAATCATATTACTTAACAACATTCGTTCAGAAGTTTGCAAAAACATGAAAAGACATTATTCAACACAGACTGGACCTTTGTAGTCCTCTGACGGTGATAACAGATGACTTGCAGTTCCGCTCATCGATATGTACTGAGCACTAACTGTAACCTTCAAAGCGGATCAGAAACGGAGGTACTGTATTAAATATTATCAAGACCGTTACAGCATTTTCTACGTGAATCTAATTTCTACTTCTTAAATGAAATTTCACTAACATTTCAGTTCTGTAGCGATTATCAAGGGCAAATGCCAACTTAAAATAAAACGTATAGATAGTACAGTGCAGGGCATATTACAGAGAATATAAAAGGCAGTACATATTTAAGGAGCACTACCCACAGACCAAACAATGATATGTCTGAATGACACTCATCATCAACATATTACAACATATATTACGTCGCGTACACCAGTCGTTGCATTACATGATGTGGATTCGTATTAAAAATACATAATGCACAGCAGAGACATTTCATCACAATGTGTAGTGTTTACGGTGGTCGTTACGATGCTGTGACGTGCTACCACGTCCATATATCAATAACATAAGCATTTGTAACCGCTGTAAGTGGTGTGCGATCTTTGGAGCGCTAATGCCACTACCAGGAACGGGAACGGGGAGTGACCGTTTACTTGGCTTGGCGCTCGGCATACACATATGATTGGCTCAGCGTCTTACAAAGGATACAATGAATAAAAGCAGCTCTCAAAGCAGAAACATATCCTTTCTGAGATATACAACAAATTGTTATCTCAAAAGCAGTCTGAACAGATCTCACAATATAAATCTGTATTCTACTTGCGCGGCTAAAGTTACACAAAAGAGAGGATATACTGTTACATGTCGTGGTTTAAAATCGTAATGCATTAGCTGCAGTTAACATATCTAAAACCGAGCGAGATGGCGCAGTGGTTAGCACACTGGACTCGCATTCGGAAGGACGACGGTTCAATCCCGCGTCCGACCATCCTGATTTAGGTTTTCCGTGATTTCCCTAAATCGCTCTAGGCAAATGCCGGGATGGTTCCTCTGAAAGGGCACGGCCGACTTCCTTCCCCATCCTTCCCTAATCCCATGAGACCGATGACCACGCTGTCTGGTCTCCTTCCCCAAACCAACCAACCAACCAACCATATCTAAAACGTGGCAGGGAGGGCACAGAAAAACGACAACGCCGTCTTCACATGACATCAACCTCTCACAGAATTCATGTGAACAGCCAGGCGACGCCGCAACACTCACTCAGGATCTTATTCAATGACAGGATACCAAGCGCAGAACAAGATTGACGATCAGTAATTAAAGCCTACACGCTATGATAAGATTGACGATGTTCGTTGTACTATCTTATGAACATGATATAGTTTCTGGTAGATTAGGCGAGGTGGAGAGGGGCGGGAGAAAGGGGTACAGTCTTACTCTGCAGTATTTGCATTATCGTGTACTGCAATATGCATTAGAAAAACTGGAAAACCCCACTTTGTCTTGCTGAAATTTCACCCAAAGAAGGAAAAACCGTTTTTTTTAGTGATATGCGACCTCCAGAACCTTAAAAACCTACTGTTGTTTACGTTTTCGCGACTTTTGAGGTAACGCAGCCCTTACTTTTATGGAATGCTTATTTACGGATACAGCACTGAACATGGCGAACGTGTCCTCCGGCGCGACCAACATTACATACGGTATACGTTTGTTCTGTTTGATGAAAGCACATTTTTGTAAACCGTAAAGCTCAAGTATCTACACTACTGGCTGTTAAAATTGCTACACCAAGAAGAAATGCAGATGATAAACGGGTATTCATTGGACAAATATATTATAGTAGAACTGACATATGATTACATTTTCACGCAATTTGGGTGCATAGATCCTGAGAAATCAGTACCCAGAACAACCACCTCTGGCCGAAAATAACGGCCTTGATACGCCTGGGCATTGAGTCAAACAGAGCTTGAATGGCGTGTACAGGTACAGCAGCCCATGCAGCTTCAACACGATACCACACTTCGTCAAGAGTAGTGACTGGCGTATTGTGACGAGTCAGTTGCTCGGCCACCATTGACCAGACGTTTTCAGTTGGTGAGAGATCTGGAGAATGTGTTAGCCAGGGTAGCAGTCGAACATTTTCTGTATCCAGAAAGGCCCATACAGGACCTGCAACATGCGGTCGTCCATTATCCTGCTGAAATGTAGTGTTTCGCAGTGGTCGAATGAAGGGTAGAGCCACGGGTCGTAACACATCTGAAATGTAACGTCCACTGTTCAAAGTGCCGTCAATGCGAACAAGAGGTGACCGAGACCTGTAACCAATGGCACGCCATACCATCATGACGGGTGATACGCCAGTATGGCGATGAGGTATACACGCTTCCAATGTGTGTTCACCGCGTTATCGCCAAACACGGATGCGACCATCACGACGCTGTGGAAAGAACCTGGATTCATCCGAAAAAATGAGGTTTTCCCATTCTCGCACCCATGATCGTCGTTGAGTACACCATCGCAGCCAATCCTGTGTGTGATGCAGCGTCAAGGGTAACCGCAGCCATTGTCTCCGAGCTGATAGTCCATGCTGCTGCAAACGTCGTCGCCCTGTTCGTGCAGATGGTTGTTGTCTTGCAAACGTCCCGCCTGTTGACTCAGAGATCTAGACCTGCCTGCACGATCCGTTATAGCCATGCGGAAAAGATGCCTGTCATCTCCACAGCTAGTGATACGAGGCCGTTGGGATCCAGCTCGGCGTTCCGTATTACCCTCCTGAACCCACCGATTCCATATTCTGCTAACAGTCATTGCATCTCGACCAACGCGAGCAGCAATGTCGCGATACGATAAACCGCAATAGCGACAGGCTACAATCCGACCTTTATCAAAGTCGGAAACGTGATGGTACGCATTTCTCATCCTTACACGAGGCATCACAACCACGTTTCACCAGGCAATGCCGGTCAAGTGGTGTTTGTGTATGAGAAATCGGTTGGAAACTTTGCTGATGTCAGCACATTGTAGGTGTCGCCACCGGCGCCAACCTTGAGTGAATGCTCTGAAAAGCTAATCATTTGCATATCACATCATCATCTTCCTGTCGGTTAAATTTCGCGTCTGTAGCACGCCATCTTCGTGGTGTAGCAAATTTAATGGCCAGGAGTGTGTACTTACTGCCCGTTTAAAATTTGTAAAACTTATTTATTGTGACGTGTTCTCAACATGTATTTCACGCTGACTGTAGTTTATACGTCATTGTAATTAAAGTCCAATATCCACCCCCACCAGTCCACCTTCTCCAGTATGGTGATGACACCGCCTTCCTGGCTCTCTATCCTACCCTTCAATGGTCTCAACGTACCCTCCAAACCCACCTTAACCAGTTCACCACTTGGTGTAACCAGTGGTTCCTCCGTCTCAACCCCTCCAAGACCCAGGCAGTCATCATAGGCCGCACCACTCGTTCCTTCGCCTCCATGAATTCTACCTCACCCTTCATGGTCGTCCTATCCAGCTCACCCCCACCCTGAAATACCTTGGCCTCACCCTCAACTGACACCTCACCTGGACCCCTCATCTCCAGACCATCCAGCAGAAAGCCCATTCCCGCCTCCGCCTTCTGAAACTCCTGTCTGGCCGGACATTTGGATTGCATCCTTCTACCATCCTCCACACCTACAAATCCCTTATACGTCCTATCCTCTGTTATGCCAGCATTGCCTGGATCTCCGCGCCCACCCGCTTTTACAAGGTCCTCCAAATCCTTGAACGCCATGTGCTCCGCCTTGCCTTCCGTATCCGCCTTCCTTCCCCCACACGGCTCGTGTATGAACTGATCCCCTTCCCCCACCTCCTCCTGTTCCTCCAACATCTCCACATCCTTTACATTGTTCGCAGGCTTGATCCCCCCCCACCCTCTGGTTTCCTCCTTCCTCTCCACCCCCCGCCCGTTGCCGCGCCTCTATTGCTGTATCCCTCCCTCTCTCCACCTCCACACCCTCCATCTCCTTCATCAGGGCAATTTCCAACGCCTCCCCATCCCGGATGACGAACTTCGCCGTGACATCTACCCTTCCTTCCAACTATAACCTGGCCTTGTTCCCCCCCTCCCCAGGGCCCCCTTTTTCCTCTTCCCTCCTCCTCCCAGAGCAGATTTTCCTCCATCCCCCCCCCCCTCCCCTGAGACCCTGCACTGCATACTTGCCTCTTTCCTTCCCACATCCCTCCCTACCTGGCCTTCTTCAGCGCGCCCCCCCCCCCTCATCTCCTCCATCCCTTCCCCTCCCTCCCTTCTTCAGGTCCCCCTCATCTCCTAGCGCCTGGCAGATCCTCTGTATTGATCATCATCAGTGTGCCACATCAGTGTTGTCTGGTGCTGTTTCTCCTGTGCGTCAAGAGGTGTGATTTTAATTGTGTACTGCCTTGAGGTTCGCCGTCAGTGTTATGTTATGTGCTATGCCATCCGTTGATACCTTTATACTGTGCCTTGTGTTCTTTTAATGGTTGCAGTGTGTGGCTTTTTGTGTGTGCTACTTTTAAACAGTTTTTTATCTCCATTTTAGTCACCCCATATTTTTTTGTCTATTGCCTTCCATGTTGTTCCCCCTTTTTTATATCTATGTTCACCTTATTCTCTCCTTTGCTGTTTTTAAATGTCTTCTATTGTCTTGTTCTATGTCTTTCGGCTGAAGAGCAGCGCATATGCTGCTGCCAGCCCGCCCCGATGGGGAATTGAAATACAATAAAGAAAAAAAAAAAAGTCCAATATTTTCACTTAGACCATGCTATAGCAAGCAGTCAGCACGATAAAGTTTATTCCTAACTTATATTTGCACAGCAAAAACAAGATACAAGTCATACGATTCTGGCCACTAGGACCATGTTCCTGAGCAGTGGAGCTCAGGTAACAGTTTGACTATGGTGACCTGTATCAGTAAACTATTTTAAACTAATGGTTCCTTTTAAAGAGGCCTCTGTCGCTTACTTTCTCTCCCTTTTTGTTCTGCCTAAAGACCTCAGCATTGGTGACACATTCAGCTAGCTTCCTGCTCTGACCCACTCCAGAGCGGCTTCAGCTGGACACTGAGTGAAATGAAGTATAACTGCAAAGGCTATTTGCTGGCTGGCTCTGAGCACTATGGGACTCAACTGCTGAGGTCATTAGTCCCCTATAACTTAGAACTAGTTAAACCCAACTAACCTAAGGACATCACAAACATCCATGGCCGAGGCAGGATTCGAACCTGCGACCGTAGCGGTCTTGCGGTTCCAGACTGCAGCGCCTTTAACCGCACGGCCACTTCGGCCGGCGGCTATTTGCTCTGCCACGCTTTAGTCATCAGCTTTTTGTGGCTTTCACAAACTGTTCACTGTGTACCATTTCGTAAACAGATAGCGAATTCTGTTTCCTGCAGCATCATTTTTATAGATGATACTGATTTCCCATTTTCAGCCAAAGACATCGGCTGTGTATTGCTGCAGTAGGATTTCATTCATGCATGCGTTTACTCGTTGCGTAATGTTCTGGCTTAGCATTTATGCACAAACTGAAAAAAATCACAGCACCCAAAAATAATTAATGTAGAGGAATGAAATTTTGGGAATACCTTCGTCTAGGTGACATTGCAAGATCGCAGGTGAATGTAAGCGCGAGATAAGCCATTGTAAATTTGAAAAATCTGTTACATTAGTAACTGGTGTAACCGCCAAAATGTTAAGTGCAAGCATGCAGACATGCATGTTTCGTGTTGTACTGGTGCCAGATGTCAGTTTGTCAGATGGAGTTCCACACCTGTTGCACTTGGTCTGTCAATACAGGGACGTTTAAAGCCGGTTGCGGGTTACGCCAGAGTTGTCCGTTGATGTCTCTTACATGCTCAACTAGCGACAGGTGTAGTGATCGAGAAGGCTATTTCAACACGTCGATATTCTGTAGAGCATCTTACGTTACAACAGTAGTATGTGGAAGAGCGTTATCCTGTTAGAAAAACCCGGTGCTTGAGATAACCTGAGTTAATAACGAGCATCAAAACCGATTCAGGGATTAGTGAACTCAGAGTTGTCGTAGCGCTATTGAATATTGTAATCCTCAAATCCTCAAAAAATAAGCGAAAAATATACCTATTCAAAAAAGCAGATAAAAATTCACTTGACGCCTTCCTGAGAGACAATCTCCACTCATTCCAAATTAATAACATAAGTGTAGACCAGATGTGGCTTAAATTCGAAGAAATAGTATTGGCAGCAATTGAGAGATTTATACCAAATAAATTAACATACGACGGAGCTGATCCTCCTTGGTACGCAAAACGGGTTAGAACACTGTTGCAGAAACAACGAAACAAACATGCCAAATTTAAACAGACGCAATATCCCATGATTGACGATCATCAACAGAAGCTCGAAATTTAGCACGGGCTTCAATACGAGATGCCTATAACAGTTTCCACAACGAACCTTTGTCTCGAAACCTGGCCGAAAATCCAAAGAGATTCTGTTCGTATGTGAAGTATGTTAGCGGCAAGAAACAATCGATGCCTTCTCTGCGCGATAGCAATGGAGATACTACCGAATACAGTGCTACCAAACCAGAGATACTAATCACAGCCTTCCGAAATGCCTTCACAAAAGAAGACGAGGTAAACATTCCAGAATTCGAATCAAGAACAGCTGCCAACGTGAGTAACGTAGAAGTAGATATCCTCGGAGTACTGAAGCAAGTTAAATCACTTAATAAAAGCAAGTCTTCTGGTACAGACTGTATACCAATTAGGTTCCTTTCGGAGTATGCTAATGCATTGCTCGACGAAAGATCCGTACCCAAAGGCTGGAAAAGTTGCACAGGTCACACCAATATTCAACAAAGGTAGTAGGAGTAATCCACTAAATTACAGGCCCATATAGTTAACGTCGATATGCAGCTGGATTTTGGAACATATATTGTGTTCGAACATTATGAATTACCTCGAAAAAAAAAAAAGTCTATTGACACACAGTCAACACGGGTTTAGAAATCATCGTTCCTGTGAAACACAACTACCTCTTTATCCACATGAAGTGTTGAGTGCTATTGACAGGGGATTTCAGATCGATTCCGTATTTCTGGATTTCCGGAAGGCTTTTGACACTGTACCACACGAGCAGCTCGTACGGAAATTGCGTGCTTATGGAATATCGTCGCAGTTATGTGACTAGATTTGCGATTTCCTGTCAGAGAGGTCACAGTTCATAGTAAGTGACGGAAAGTCATCGAGTAAAACAGAAGTGATTTCAGGCGTTCCCCAAGGTACTGTTATAGGCCCTTTGCTGTTGCTTATCTATATAAAAGGTTCGGGAGACAATCTGAGGAGCCGTCTTCGGTTGTTTTCAGACGGCGCTGTCGTTTATCGACTAATAAAGTCATCAGAAGATCAAAACAAATTGCAAAACGATTTAGGAAAGATATCTGAATGGTAGGAAACATGACAGTTGACCCTAAATAACGTAACGTGTGAGGTCATCTACATGAGTGCTAAAAGGAACTCAAACTTCGGTTACATGATAATGCAGTCTAATCTAAAAGCCGTAAATTCAGCTAAATACCTACGTATTACAATTACGAATAACATAAACTGGATGGGACACACAGAAAATGTTGTGGGGAAGGCTAAAGAAAGACTGCGTTTTATTGGCAGGACACTTAGAAAATGCAACAGACCTACTAAGGAGACTGCCTGCACTACGCTTGTCCGTCCTCTTTTAAAATACTGCCGCGCGGTGTGGGATCCTTACCAGATAGGACTGACAGAGCACATCGAAAAAATTCAAAGAGAGGCAGCACGTTTTGTATTATCGCGAAATATGGGAGAGAGTGTCACAGAAATGATACAAGATTTGCGATGGACATCATTAAAAGAAAGGCGTTTTTCGTTGCGACGGAATCTTCTCACGAAGATCCAAACACCAACTTTCTACTCCAAATTCGAAAACTACGACAAAATAAGAGAAATCAGAGCTCATACGGAAAGATAAGGTGTTCATTCTTTCCGCGCGCTATACGAGATCGGAATAATAGAGTATTGTGAAGGAGGTTCGATGAAACCTCTGCCAGGCACTTAAATGTGATTTGCAGAGTATCCTTGTAGATATAGAGCGTGGTCCTACTGTCATACGAAATAGCACCCCAGAACTAAACTCCAGGTATAGGTCCAATATGTGTACACACTCACAGGTTGGTTACAGACCCTCAGCTGAATTCCTTCTAACCAACACAAGTACATCACTGGTAGCGAGGCAGTCTTTCTGCAATATCGCAGAAGGAATATGCATCTCCTTGTATCCCTAACACACGACCTCATTGAAACTCATAGAGGTGTTGATAATGTTATCTTTGTCACCTTAAAGGCATTCTTAACTAGCATCAACACACTACGTTCAGTCTCAAAGGTAACTAATTCACACGACCGTTAGAGCGTGTATTTAAAGCAAACTTCATTTGCATCCTCATAGTGGCGCTACTAGCACCACTGTTGTGCCACTGGCACGAAACTTGAACAGACACCTTTCAGATGTAGAAACACAACTACCAACTTACTTTTATGTGGCAGAACTCCGTCTTGGTGTTGCGATTTTTCTCCCGCCTGTTCCCAGTTTCTGGAAATACACGAGGAGTGACCTGATACTACCATTAAACTTTCTTTAGGAACAATTCCGTGTTCGAGCGTGCGTGTTTGTTTGTGTGTGTGTGTGTGTGTGTGTGTGTGTGTGTGTGTGTGTGTGTGTGCAAACATTAATAAACGAATTAATAAACGAATAAATACGGAAAAAGAACGAGATTTGCATAGAGGTATCATTTCGATATACCAAAGACTGTAGTGACTGTCGAACGTATGCGTCCACTGTGATGTGACAGTTGCGAATGTAAAAACTAAGCGTCCAAAATGCCCACATTAAGGAACGTAATTTTTTCTAGCGCCTTTGTCGCGCATAAGGCAGGGCCGGCACGTTTATGAATGCGTTTTGCATGATTAGTTTAAGGGGTGGCCGGATGCCATCGCTGTCGCCTCCCCGTAACCCCTCCGGGACGGAATTTGTGTACCCCAACTGTCTACGTGAATGGCTATTCATGTGACAGAGCCAGACGCATTAGTGAAGTGGGTTTGGGTACCATCCCGGTATTCACCTAGTCGAATGTGGCAAGCCGCCTAAGTGTCACATCCAGGCTAGCCGGCACATCGCCCACTGTCATTAATTCGCCGAGTGGTTACGATCCGGCGTCTACACGTCTCCCCGTCCCAGAAAGCGACGTTTTAACTCGCACGGCTATACGGGTAGATTCACATTAAAGAACACAATAACGTTCTACACTTCTAGAATAGTGGCTGCGACTGCAGTTAGTATCAGCAAGCTAACTGCTGGGTAGTTTGCCTAACAGACAGAAGTTGCATCATAGAGTGCTGCTTCATTTGTAAATATGTTTGTTGTCCTTATTTTATTCATACGGAAAATCTACTTACAGATCCAACATTCGGGTTTTCTTTTTCTTCTGTTTAACTCTTGTGTCAGTTCTAATGCCATAACGAGCGATGTAACTTCAATATCCGCCCGAATTATCTCGGCTGACGCTATGTTGCCAAACTTAAACATTTAAAGAAACGACACAAAAAACTCTAAAAAGTAAAAAAAAGTATTGCCCCCTTAATGCAGATGGTATTTCAGTGAAGCACCAAAGAGACTGGTATAGGCATGCGTATTCAAATACAGGGATATGCAAACAGGCAGATTACCTCACTGCGATCGCCGAGGCCTATATTAGACAACTAGTGTCTGGTGCAGCTGTTAGATCGGTTACTGCTGTTATAATGGCAGGTTATAAAGATTTAAGTGAATTTGAACAAGGGGTTAAAGTCGGCGCACGAGCTATGGGGCACAGCATGTCTGAGGCAGCGCAGAAGTAGGGATTTTCCAATACGACCATTTCATTTCACAAATGTGCAGTGAATATCAGGAATCCGATAAAACATCAAATCTCCGACATCGCTGCGTCCGGAAAAGATCCTGCAAGGACGGGACCAACGACGGCTCAAGAGAATCGCTTAAAGTGACGGAAGTGCAACCCTTCCGCATACTGCTGCAGATTTCAGTGCTGTCCCATCAACAAGTGTCAGTGTGCGAACGGTTCTACGAAACATCATCGATATGGGCTTTCGGAGCGAAGGCCCTCTCCTGTACCCTTGATGACTGCGCGACACAAGGCTTTACGCCTCGCCTGGGGCCGTCAACATAGACATTGGACTGTTGTTGACTGGAAATATGTTTCCTGGTGGGTCGAGGCTCGTTTCAAATTGTATCGAGCGGATAGACGTGTACGGGTGTGGAGACAAGCTCATGAATCAATGGACCCTGCTTGTCGAGTCTCTGTAATGGTGTTGAGTGTGTGGAGTTGGAGTGATACGGGAACCGTCATACGTTTAGATGCTTCTCTCACATGTGACATGTACCTAAGCATCCTGTCTGATTACCTGCAGCCATTCATGTCCATTGTGCATTCCGACCAACTTGGGCAATTCCAGCAGGACAATGCGACACCCCACACGTCCAGAATTGCTACAGAATGGCCCCAGTAACACTCTTCCGAGTTTAAACACTTCCGCGGCCCACCAAGCTCCCCAGACATGAACATTACTGAGCTTTTCTGGGATGGCTTGCAACGTGATGTTGAGAAGAGATCTCCACCTCCTCGTACTCTTACGGAATTATGGACGGCCCTGCAGGATTCATGTTGTGAATTCCCTCCAACACTACCTCAGGCGTTAGACGAATCCATGACACGTCGTGTTGCGGCAATTCTACGTGCTTGCGGGGCACTACACGATATTAGAAAGATGTACCAGTTTCTTTGGCTCTTTAGTGTATTTTGATCCAAGCGTGGTCGCATCGTGGGGCGGGGAAGGGGGGGGGGGGGCGGGGAAGGCGCTAAGTTAATAGAAATAAATAAGTTAACAGAAGCTCTCCTTTGTAGATCAGCGTAATTTCGCTGCTGCTGGGTTAAGCCTCTTCTGTTTGGCGTCGTTCCTTCCAGTTTCTCCATCAAAATAATTACTTATTATATGAAATATTAAAACTAATCTGTCTAATTAGCGTATCATTATTAAAGAATATAGTTACCTATTTATTTTATATCGTATTTTTTACATAATTGCGTACGAATTTAGTATGATCCATTAATATTTCTTACGCGGCCTATATCTTGCAGTGGTTTGAAGACGGCGTATTAATACATGCGGCATTAAAACGCGAGCGTGAGGCGCGTGGGTCGTGCGGCGACCCGAAGTGGTAGGCGTCGCTGGCGGTTGCGTCTGTACTGTGAATTTTTCGCAGAAAATTAATTGAGACAGACTCTACGATTTGATATTGTTGTTTTGAGATTTACCTACGTTGTCCAGGTAGCTTACTTGCACTTAAATATCACACTTTATCATTTGTAGATGTATTGAGTTCTAATTTCAGCTTCTTAGCGGTCTCCCGACGAAACGACGCTTGGCTCAAAAAAATATCGCTTCTATTAAACTTAAAGGGGCAATAAAGTTTTTAACTTTTCAGAGTTTTTTTTTGGTGAGGTGATCTTTTTTAAATTTCAAGTTTTATTTCAACTTTTCAAACGTTAGATTTTATTATTAGACACGGTACGTTCGTCACTCTATCCCCACATTCACACGTGTACTTTTCGGCACGGAACACGAAATTGTGGCAAGAGATGTTGCCTCGCCGAATTCTGCGTATTCTTACTGTAGGTGTATTTTCATAAATATTATTACAGTAGCAAGATTTTGGCAGTGCAATAATGGCCTTGCGATTTTGAGTTACAGCCTGGAATTATTCTTCTGACTTTTAACTTCTCTTTGATATTTTGTTCACCTATGCGATTTGTGTGTTTAGTTTCTAAGTTCACACATACGGTAATTGACTAATTTTAGTATATATTTAGCTAATTTAGGTAACATAAGCAATAAGCACTTTGCTACAGAGTTGTCTGCCATTGCGCTCTCTTGCAGAAGGCTGATAAAACGAATAGGGCAAAATCATTTGGTTAGGTACAGAATTGTAGATCTCAAACAACTACAAAAAGTCTGCAGGTGTATCAGTTTGTCTTTTACAGCTTAGTCACAATCACTATTTTCCTGCTTTGTAGGTGCTGAAATGGGCAGCTCCAAAAGCCAAGAATCATCATTGTTCGTCGACAGTAAAAGATAACCATATATTCTCACTCACTTCTGTTTAGATCCTTTTGAGCTCTACAATCCGGTACTACGTAACTCGATGTAGCTGTTATGTACTACATATCCGGTGGGAAACATTTTTTTTTTCATTTAGCTATTGGAATTTAAACAACTGAACAGACTTTCATGGAATGTAGCGAAGAACAATCTCGACTAAAGAAGACTTCAAATTTAAAAAACTGCATTGAAATCTAATTTGTCATTTGGGAGCTACGATACCAGAGACAGGTACACAGATACAAACATTATACATACAACACCCCTGTGATTGCGTCGGGGGTTAATAACTGCCGGCGATGCGTAGTAACGGTGGCTGTCTGTGTGAACGATAAGTGCCACTGCAGAATGCCCCCAGATGTGGCGTCACTTTAGTTGCATGTGTGGACACAGCTTTACATCCTCTCATGAGCTGATGATACCTGCTGTTAATCAACTGCAATTAATAAGCTTCTTTGGAACGGTAATGATAGCCGCCTGGCCGAGAACGATGTTGCCTCACTGAAATCACCTGCTACGAAAATTGTTCTGTTGAAAGAGTTGACCGCTCTCCAGCTGTGTACGCCATAACACAGGACTCGGCTGGACGTCTCAGCTAGACCACTAGCAGACCACTGCTACAGCCAACAGGCAAAAGAACTACTTTAAGTTTGGAAACTGAAGATTGAAGATCGCGTGGTATGAGGCTACGACTCACTTCATCCTTGAATGATCATCGGAGACTGTGTCATAAGACCAGAAAGACTACGAGGCAATTAGCAGCGGATCAGCTTGTACTCTCTTATGTTTCCATCTAATATCTTTTTACGATGCGACTGTACAAAAGTGGTGTACGATTTAGGTATAATTCGCAGGATGCATTTCATTAATGTTGACAACTGCAGTGTTTTCAGCACTTTTAACAACCTGAATATGTCGAAAAGATCGAAATCCCAATGATGGATATTGTAATAAATTTACAGTCAATGTTGAATACAGTCATTTACAAAATTCACAGAAAACAAGTTGCACATTTTAATAAAATATTTTGTTGGACAGACACTTTTACCTTGAATTGCACTGTTATTTCTCGTGGCTCGGTAGGGCTGTGACTAACTTCCGCTTAAAATATTAGCCCCAGGAGAGCTAAAAGTAATAACTATTAAATCTAGAACTGTTCGAAAACTATTATGTAGCTGAAGATTAGTTACCACGTAGTGTACGTCTATCTATCCGAAAAGTAAATAAGCACCAATTAACGTCGACTATTTTGGAATAGTCAGGTACGGTACACTAAAGTATTTCGAAACTGCACCCACTAGATTCCCTACTTCAGAGGCCTTAAAATAAAAGTTTGGACCTACCCGCATTGTAGCGGTGATGCAAATTTTGTGCACCTCGGCGGCTCAGTATTATGCGTATTCCAAAAGATGACCTTCATTTGAAATACGGTGCATAATTTTATGTATAGGAGTTTAAAACGAGAATCTGAACTTAAGTTTAATCATCTAACTTCACCTACGAAATAACTGTGCAATAGCGGAATGATAGGATAAAAATTTCTGAACTTCTCTAGAAAAAATTGCTTTTGGCGTCACCGTTCCAAATCGACGTATTCTGTCATGGGAATCATCCTTACAGCCATGATGTTTTGTGATGTAACATAATTCGACCCGAGAACTGATGAGTAAAGTAAGCAGATACAATCATTCCGCTGTATTTCTCTTGTGTAGACATATTTTCTAATTGTATCTCAGAGTTCGTATTAACGTCATCATAAAAAATAATGAATCAGATTAGTAAGTAAATACTTCATTCAGAATGTTCTAGGTGCCATACCAGGATTCTGAGTAGTTCAGAGTGCCAGTAACAAAACTTTTAAAAGTTGTTTCTTGCGAAGAGGGAAACACGAACTGACAACTGTTAATAACGCAATTTGTTTACAGAAACAGTGCAGCTACCTGTTTCTAAACGACAGGTGTGATATACACGAAAGTGACTGCCTGAAGATGACCCGGTCAGTTCGAAATCGATAACGGGGCTATTGGTGTAAATAGACAGCATTACTGTCAGTAGCTGGATACAGTTTTCTTATTTGAAAGAATAAACGTGTACTTTGTACACAATTGCAGTCTCACAAAAGTCAAGTTTCGATAAAATAGCAGGAAGGAAATATTTGTTCCAACTGCTATTAATACTGAGGCACTATGTTTTATCTGTGATAATAGACGTACAGAAATACAGCATTAGCTTTTAAGTAATAGAACCGTCATCAGAAAGAATCACTTCTCATATTTATTCAATTTCGGGTCTCCAGAGGGAATTACAGTTTGGCGGTAAGACTATGTGTCATCTACTAACGCAGGTCTTAAACACATCCTCCACTGTTTGGCCCCTGAATCAAACCCAGGAACATACAGCGGAGTACTGAAAGCACGCGTTTTGTGAAAAAATTTCACTTAGAAGCTTTTCCATTAAAACTCTTCAATTAACAGTTCTCTGCTCCTTGTTTCTAACTACCGAAATGATTTAACAACAAATAAAATTTCAACTTAAATTTGATATCAGATATTCGTAGCTCCTGTGGATAAATTAAATATATACTAGTACATCTAATTCTAAGCTAGTATCGCATGACATTATTTGCTTATTTGCAAATGTTCCCCCCAATGACTGTCTAAATAGACCTTAAGTAAGTTTCCTCGAATGTTATTACATTAATTGTCAAAAAGCAACTCTCCGTAAAATGAATTTTTTCCAGTTACAGAACACACCTTATTAACAGTTTGATAACACAGCTATGGATTCTCTTCTTAGTCCTGCAGTGTTTGAAATTTTAATGGGCATTTTCGAACAAGTTTTCTTACAGAAAAGGCCACGAAGCTGTAAAATGAAAATTTAGAATCAGTTCTGTGGATGATGCGTTGTTTTTACGGGCTTGTATTATAGGACCATTAAGCACAACCGTAAAGCATTTAAACTGAGCAAAATAAAATCCAGTTTACGATGGAGCTCGGAGGGTCTTGTATATTCTTGGACATTAATACAGACTTTTCACAAAGCACCACTTGGTATTTGCAGAAAAACAACATCTGGCAATATAAAACAACGAACATGCAGATTTCCATTCCATGTTGTATCGCTTCATAATGGTTACATTATCAGAACACTCTTTTCTGTCAGAATTGCAGATGATCAAACTATTCGTTCTTAATAATGGCTGTAGTTGTCTTCTGGTTGGTACTATTGTACGAAATAAAAGAATGCGTAAATTTGCATCACTTCTGAACGTTGGCCAACAAGAACCTCTCTGTCCCATTTGTCTCTCAACTCCATACATGCGTTTCACAATAACAACAACGTAGCAAAATTTTAAACCTCACAAAGAAACATTTGGCCTGTAGTGGTGTGTGTACAATCAGCTGTAAGCGATTTTGGAAATATATGTTGGTCAGTCAGTCACAGCTGTGGCAGTTAGGTTATCGGAACGTTAGGTTAGCTAGAGACCAGGAAAGACAGATTTTACTTTTCCCGAACGTTTTTAACAGAAAACCACGCTCGTAGTGTAGATTGAGACATTTTAAATACATTACAATTCGCAAAAAGAACGGCATTACTAGAAACACATGACATCAATAAACATATTCTAAATGGCAGCTTACTTTAAAAGACTAAATATTATATACTTTTTCTCCTATGTTAAGTTTCAGACATGCAAAATTAAAGACACAAAAAGAAATATAACTATTTTTCATTTGTGTTTTATGTAATGATTACCATACAATATAAAGAAAATAATGCTTTCCTTGTTACAAAACATGTGCCTCAGATTCTATGTGTCTACTATATCTGTATCGGTATACGATGCATGTTAGTTCGTCTGTTATTGCAACAATCAGTTAGCATATGACGATGATAGAAAGCTGATTCCCAACCAAATAAATAGAATTATAAAAACACCAAGGAACTGTTTCCATTTTCATGAGAAAAGTCATACTCTGTCAAGCAACGATGGAGAATTCAGTTACAGTCATCAGTTCATTTCTTTACGAGGTGTACAGTTGGGTCTCAAGAAATTCTGGCGTCCAACGCGCTACTCGTTCTGCAATTACTTAGTTGCTAATTCTACATCTGAGAAATCAACCAATTATTCAGAGCCACTTATTATAGCAAGTAATCATCGGTTGTACTGCTGATACCGTCGATTCTTCAAGATGTCTCAATACGCGTGACGAAGCACACTCCATCTGTCTCAGGGTATAACTAGTAATGTTAACAGAGGGTGCGACTTCAGAGCCTCACCCTGATGACGCAGCTTTAGATCCAGCTGAAACCCACAGGGGTATTCAACGTAGTTACTCACTGGTAAAGCAACCACAGTCCTGACCCTTAACGTTCTCTTCCATAATCGCTGTTTTGTAATACGATTGCGCGGTGCAGAGTGGTTGAAAGAGGCGAAAAAGCTTAACATACGGCTACAAAGTTAGTAGCAGTAAATGTGCAATAAAGGGTGGAGGAGTCAAGACGGTAAACGCAATTTCAGGACGCTTTCGCGTTGTTAAAAACCAGCGGGGTGCTTCCAGGTAGACCGAAGACCGGTTATCAACGCGGGATGGACCGTAACTGTGTGTGAAACGTTAACAGCACCAATCGTGGAACACATTGCTGCTCATGACTAAAAATCATATTTTTTAAATAGTATGAAACTTTGAGAGTAAAAATATAAAAATTTGAGAATGAAAATAGGCTTTATTCTTTTTATTGTCCGCGAAATGGGCCAGTTTCAAGCGTAGATCATTTTCAAGAACATATTTTAAGCTTTATGCTTCATTTCACCTTCTACTATATTGCTGGTACATGTGGACGGCTGTACATCGCACATCTGCTTGTATGTGGTACAAAAACAATACAATAGTGTACATGATTGCTTTCCTTAGCCGGTACAAAAAGCTGAATTGCATCTTACTGCACTGTAATATTGTTTTGTGCCACATACATGCTGAACTATGGTCTATACCTGTCTTTATCCGCCAGCGATGTAAGAGAATGTGAAATGGAGCTTGAAACTTAAAATATGGGCTTTAAAACTGCTCACTGCTGAAAGTGGCCAATTCCAGGGATAATAAAGAGAATACGTCCTACTTGGACCAAGTTTTCTTTCTCAAAAGTCGTTAGGGCTGTGTACCCCCACATAAATAAAATTTTAAGTGGCAAGAAGCCGTTTTGCACTCTTAAACAATTTTGGAAGTAACGTATAAGGTCTATGAGGCTGCCACTGTGTTGCTATTGTATCTACGAAACTCATAACGACAGTAAATTGTAGCGAAACGCAGAAAGGCCAGCAAATTACCCACGCATGTTGCAGTGACTAACAGTTGAAGATCAATGTAAATTAAAGTAATTTATAATTCATAAACAGGCGAAAACATCTAGTGTTACGTGATTGTTTATCAGTAATTCCGAACCTTAATAACGGTAAACCAATAGCATGCGACAGGAGGGACCTGAAATGTAATGGCCACATAAAACTGGGTGTAGCAAAAGCAGACACTGGATTGAGAGCTTCATTATAAAATGCCCAGGGAAAAATAATTTACCCACAACCCCTTCAGTTGATTTTTGGGTACTGCGTATTTCTATTGATCGTTAAGCAGGCAGGTTTAAGAAGTTAAGAGACACATCGAGACACGGGGCGTATTGTCACCGATTTGTTTAGCAAGTTCGAGAGCTCCACATAGATAATCACAAACTCCAGACACGTTTACATCACGGAGGGATTTGCTGTTGAGTTTCCGAGAGCGTACCATCGGAAAAGATATGATTATACTCACTAAAAGGAAACGAGTGGACTCCATTTCGGGGAAATATGTGAAGATGCAGTGACAAGAAACGATATCATCGCAAAACCATTCACAGTTGACTATATCGTCTGGTATAGAGATATTCTCGGATAGCTTAATGGTTTGTTTTCTCCTACTGCTTAGGATTTGGCAAACAACGCAATTAAAACAAAACTGCGACGCTCAGAGAGTGTGCTATTTACGTAGACACAGAACCTTTTAAAACAAAAAAATGGAAACAGTGGTTTCAAAGCTACCATATCGATACAATGCCATAACAAAGTGAGTTTTTTGACATCGCCCGGGTTACAAGAACAGAAATTGAAATTATAATCAGACTTTTTACTTTAGTAACATCGTCGTCTAATTTTTTAGTTAATATAGGATTACTAGAGTCTTGACGAAAAAGTACAGCATTTAATTTTTTATTAGTTTCTATAGAAGAAAATCACTTAAATTCAAAGAAAATAACTTTGTTTGAATTGCGATATCATTTGCTGTCGTGTTTTAACCAAGAAACGGTAGAGGAATGTCCTACGCACAACTCACAAGTAATTTAAGTAACGGATAAGAATCACGACAAAAAAAGCATCATTGGCACAAAAAGGGGTACAGTAGCGTCTCCGGAAGAAAAGAACACTTGCGAGAGACACGGCAGATAGAAAGTCTGTCAACAATAAGATTTCTTAGGCTAGAAATTTAATTTTATCAATTATTCACTCCTCACGTAAGGTGACAGGGCGTTTTTCTTATTGCTTCTGAGCTTGAGATGTTTAAAGGCATGATTAGAGAGCTCACTGCAAGCAGGTAACTCGGTGTCGAGTCCCCTGAATGGCCCAGAATTTTATTTGCCACTCCCCTTTCGTCTGAAACTGACAGGCAAAATATCATTTCCTTTTAATCGCACTATATGAAATGGCGGTTACGGGAAAATCAGAGAAATTCGTACGAGAATTTTGGGACGTTCTTCTCACCGAACATTTGTCACTCGAACAGAATAGTGACACCCGAAGTACTCTTCTCTACACATCTTAAGAAGGCTTGCCGGATACAGACGTAGATACAAAGGTTGGTTATATTACAGTAGTGAGTCCGCTCTAAACGAGTATTTGTGTCACACATCCTATCTCACCTCCCCTGCGCCTTAGATATTCAAAACCCCTGTAGTTGCTCGGTTTTAAGAGTAGCGTTATACTTTGCTTTGTTAAGTTTTCGTTCATATCTTTCACAAATCATTTAGGCGCTCGCTTGAGCAAAATTTATGCCTGTTGCTAGACATTTTCACTTGTCAATGACGAAGGTAGAAAACAAAATAAAAGATTACGCGATATCCTGTTATTTGGGCCAAGAACCCCCACCAAGCGAATGAAAATTGTTAGTTTCACAAAGTATTTACATTTACTACGGTATTTCCTGGATTATTTTTAGCTCAATTCTCTTATATGATAAATCATATCAGGGTGGCTGCTCAAACTTAGAGAAAAAAATTTTTATGTGAGTTTCAAATGTGAGGAGGAAGATGGTGAGACAAAGCTCCTTGTGAATTAACAGCGAGCGATATCGAAGGAGCATACCACTAAACGAGTTTTCTTTCTTCTCAGCTGAGCTGTATACCAGCCATAAGCAGCAGCTTAACCGGAGTTTTTAAACATCGATAATTTATATGGAGTAACAATCATATAATTAACATATTTGGAGATATTAAGCTTTTTAAAATATGTGATTTACAGAAATCAATAAAATCCAGTTGCAATGCTAGGTATAAAACACAGAATTCCCAGAGATTTTATGAAATTCCTGAAATTGCCTGAGATTTCGCTGATTTTTCCAGATAAAATGTAATTAGCTGACAATGCCAGATTTTCAAGAAAAAACGCCACACTACATGTTATCAGCAGTCAGCTCAATAGTAATGAAATAGAAAAAGGGAAGATTGTTATATGACACAGACCACATTGATTCGTATCGAAGGAGCATACCACTAAACGAGTTTTCTTTCTTCTCAGCTGAGCTGTATACCAGCCATAAGCAGCAGCTTAACCGGAGTAACCGAGGTATATTTGAAGATTCCATTTTGATAGTGTTCATACGTCCCATTACGTGACGCACTTCATCACAACAAAATGCTCTCTGTAAATGAGTTATGAGAAGGCAAAGGACTCCAATAATCAGCGTACCAGCTCACTTAGTGGTTTGAACAAACATTAAATTTCATTCTCCTCGTGTTAAAATTGGCAAATATATGACAAAGCTACTATTTTTCAGTTCCACACATTACATTAGCATTAAATTTTACAACTTAACAAGAGTAACATTTCTTATCTCATGCAGATAGCCTACAGCGTTATTAATAGGCCGGGGGTACGAGACTCCAGGCGTAGGCATACATAATCTAATGATATGTGGGTCACAACATAGACCTGAAAATCGATCACGTTAGTCTAACATACGTTTTACAAGACTAACCGATGAAAGTTAAAAAGAACGTTTATCCAAAAACGGAACTCGTGCTGCTAACAAACCCATTGTGTACTGATCCACCAAGACTGCTAATTTCATGCCGTTGAATTTTTTGTTACCTCGCTACCACACTCCCGCTAGCAACAGGATCCGGTGTAAATACTTTTCCCACCTAAACAGGTGGGGAAATGCACGAATAATACGGTAGAAAATGTGTGTCATTTGTCAAATAAATACAGAAACCTTAACAATTACGCAGTCCCTATTCCAGTCTATAGTTAGCAGACGTACTGTAGACCTGAATAAACTTTTATGTGGCTTGTATCCAGAATGTAAACAATATTACTTAGGAAAACATACGGAGACAGAGATATGGTTGAAAGGTAAGGTCGGCTTACTTGTGAAAGTTCTGCTAATGTGAAAATCATCACGTTGCGAATCATGGACAATTAGATTTTTGTATCTGATCTGCTCCACACCTCTGGACAACCAGTAAACGAACCGAGTGCGATATCTGCTAGTGCCGCTCCTCCGCAGCCACCAGAACGTAACCGAGCACCGCCTGAGCCGCCGCGGACTCACCTCGAAACGGCTGCAGTGTGAGCTCGGAGCTGGCGCCGCCTGCCCTTCTGGCGACGACTGCCTTGTCGGGCGCTCTGTTGCCGATACTCGCTGTGAAAAAGACTGCGGGTTCATCTCCATCGCGGCTTTCACTGCTGTAAGAACGGTATTAACCGATGCTGCGTTAACCGAAGACTGGTTCACCTCGTGACACCACAGTAACTGAACCACCTGACCTGTGGGCTCACACGCAGTACCTGTGACTAGTAATGGCACTGCAAGGGAGGGTTAGTGGCAGGGGTGGAGGGGATGATGCGCTGGAAATTTCGGAGAATTGTTTGCGAAACCAGCGGCGCACCGTGAATAGACTCCCCACCCCTCAGGTACCTGGACTCGAAGGAAGGACCAAAGGTCAGGGTGTCTGGAATGTGGACGACGGAGGTAATAGACGCAACACAAAAGCGGAGATGGCGGGGAAGAAAATCGGCCTTATCTTTGTTTGACATTCGCATTACTTCGTTCAGGACAACTTGGGAAAATCAAAGTGTGGATGGCCCGACAGGAATTTGTATTCCAGACCTCTGGAATGCAAGTCTGCGACGGTAGCGTTATCGAGGCGAACACCAGCACGTGTCAGATGGCCTGCTACCCTCACTTAAAATCTGATAGCAAGTCAATGTATTTAAAATTATGTGATGCAGTTGGTGGGCATGTGTGTTGGGGGGGACCGATTTCAAGGAGCTGTATCTCAATTTTCGGTAACAGACCTCGTGTGCAGTGATACAAGAACCGTATATGTATATATCTTTCCAAAGTTATAATTTCCTTACTTTACCGTGACATTATATTGTATTTCACGTCGATGTGCACCTTATAACTAACAGGGCGTGTGTTACAATGGAGTTTTGTTTATAATAGATTTTCGTTGTTAGGATTAGTGATCCAAATGGTAACTGGATTACTATTAGTTGTAAGTTGTACTTCAGATACTTAAATACCGTTTAGCAGAGTATTCCATATTTGCCGAGATGTTAAAGCAGTAAAATCATTTACATAAGTGTGACTGCAGTTGACACTTAAGTGCCTGTCAGAGGGTTCATCCAACCACCTTCGAACTGTTTCTCTCCTCGGTCCATTCTCTATTATGGCACGGAAAAAAAAACAGTTGACTCTGTCCTTGCAGCTCTGATTTCTCTTATTTCTTTGACGATGATCATTTATCCCTACTTAGGTAGCGAGAAACGCCTTTGTTTGAATGACTGCCACTGCATATGAAATATTTTTTTCGCTATAATACAAAACGAGCTGCCCTTCTTTGAACGTTTTTGATTATTTCCTGTATTCTAACACGGATCCCACAAAGCGCAGAAATCCTCCAGAGGAGGACACAAAAATATAGTGTAGATAGTCGCTTTTAGTATCTTGTTGCATCTTCTAAATGTTTTATAAATGAAACGCAGTCTTTAGTTCGCTTATTTCATAACATTGTCTATGTGATCGTTCCAACTTAAATTTTTCGTTATTGTAATTACTATGTATCTAGTTCAATTTACAGCCTTCAGATTTGTGTGATATATCATGTAACCGAAATTTAACCGATTCCTTTCAGTGCACATGTGGATGATACCACACTTTCCGTTATGTAGAGTCAGTTGCCATTTTTGCACCATACAGGTCTCGTGTACATCATTTTCCAATTGATTTTGATCTTCTGGTGACATTACTAGAGGGTAAACTTCGGTATCATCTGCAAAAAAATCTAAGATGTTTGCTCAGACTGTCACCTAAATCGATAAGAGGCAATCAAATGAAAGCCACACACATGGGAAAAAAGTAAGTACGCTGTTTATTATTTCAAAAGTAATCGCCATAAATGTTTATACACTTAAGACAAGATGGTCAGTCGCTATACGTAAAAGATTTTTGCGGTTGCCCACGGAACCACGATTGTACCCAGGTGTGGACGTCTTCGTTCGAAACAAATCGAGGGCCACTGACAGCGGGCCCACGTGCTGCCGAGGTTGGTTGGACTGCGCTGGAGAAGTTTCGCTGAAAAGCCCTTGCACATCCTGCATTCGGTTCCGGTCGCTCCCCACAAGATTTGTGTATTTTTGGATCACTGAAGAAGGACATTCGTGGCCCTCGATTTACTTCGGACGAAGAGGTGCACGCCAGGGTACCATCTGGTTTCGTAAGCAACTGAAAAAAATTTTCCGTGAAGGCATTGACCGCCTTGTGCCACTGTGGAATAAATGTCTTAAAAGTTATTGCGATTGCTTGTGAAATAGTAGCGAGTTTACGTACTTTTTTCGCCATCTGTCTGATTTTTGTTTGACTGCCCCATACAGATTAGATTAAGCAGACGCCCTATAACACTTTCCTGAAGAATGCGATGTGTCATTTCGGTTTTAGTCGATGGCTTTCTGTCATTTGCTACCATCTGAAAGAAAATCTACACCGGTTCTAGCATCCCTCTTATCCTTCCCCTGTAAACAGTTACTTTCCAGATTGTGCTTTTTAGTGACGCGGCGTATATCAACCTTTACTTCACCTTGAGCAAATTCTAACTCTTGCTTCGTTGGTTATGTGTTCACGCCTTGTCATTATATGTTCTGCAGTGCTTCCCGTTCCGACACCCGCCTGCTGCAGCCGTGCTTACGACACGCCACCCTGAGTGCTGCCAACACCGAGTCGGTGTTGGTGCTTATCTCCTGTCGTAATCCCGTTACCTGCACTGACTGCCACCCGTCCGACGCGATACCTGGAATTTCTAATGGCGGCAGCCGGTCCCGCCTTTCCTCAATACTGCAAAAACCTTCCGTCAAAGATTTCTAAACGATGAAAAAAAAAAATACATACAGTAGTAGTAATAATTTAATGTTTCTAACTCCAACGCGCCTCATTCATGTACTACTGATGAGTGCAATATATAGTGTTTCATGACCCGTAGGGAGCGGTGGCCATCCATGTCGTAGCATGCAGTAGGATGTATGGAAGTAAGCTTAAGGTCTGATGTCCCCTCGACCAGTATGTGATCCGTTCGCATTTGAGAAAAATGAAGACGGCAGTAGTTTCTGTAAACTTCGAAGCAACCATACCGGCATTTACCTTCAGCCATTTAGGGAAACCACTGGAAACGTATATGCGAGTCCGTAAAAGGAGATTTGAAACTCCATCTCATGGTATTAGGGAGAGCAACCTTGTTCAGTTCCAAAACCCAAAGCGTTGTACGAGGGCCGAAATATACAGACCATGTGTTATATCGATCTAATAAATAACGAAAAAAGACATGATCTTTTAGCGGCTACTTTGTTGGATACATGTAATGAGACCTGTACATAGTTCCGTGTAAAATTTATTAGTTACACAGCTGCAGACAGAGCGCTTGCTCACAGAATCACTAATTACCATCTGTAATACGGATTCCATATATACTGTGTCCATTTGGTATATATCTCGACGCCATGTTTAATGGCTTATAAGTCTGGTTGCTCGAATTTCCACTCCCCTTATGCAATGCTAATAGCCAGTGCCCTTTCTTTCACGGTGGGCTGCGCAGTGTTTAGTGCTTTTACACAGCATTCGAAACAAGCGCTGTAAACATCGGCGTGTACATCCTCCGCCGCCCATTTGCTGACACACTAGAGCGGCCGAGGGGCTTAGTGGATTCGAATTTGAGAGGACTGCGGTCGAAATACCAATGTGGCCATCCACTTTCAGGTGTTCTGTGATCTTCGTGGGGCCCTTAAAGTGAGGGTTGGAATGTTTCTTTTGAAAATTTTACTCCATGACGTCATCATCAATAGAACGTTGAACCTTGACTTTATTTTATTTATTTATTTATTTTGAGGATGGCGAATTTTCGATCTTGAATCATCCTTCAGTCCTTTTCCTTCACACAGTAATTCATCAATAGGTGCTCTATCAAGTTGTTAAATAATAAATGCGTCCGAAGAATTTGTGTACACAGAGTGTTCCAGGAGGAATGTCCATATGCAGCGATATCTCAGGACAGATCATTCGAAGGAAAAAAATCTAGTAAACGCTGGCTGAAGAATGCGTTCCTTAGGAGTTAGGCCTATGACTACTTGTTCATCTTCGCTGCTGTGAAACATATCTCTTCTACGAAATTAAGTCATACGTTTTAAGGCATGCGTTTTAGAGCTCCTATTTACTGGTCGATATTTTCTTCTTTTCGTCCATACCACCTTCTTAAAAAATAGAGAAAGCAAAGAGCTTGACATTTGTTTAAGAGTATAGAAGATGAAAAAATAACTCTGAAGGTATGCAGTTTTCATCCCATGTTTACTAGATTTTTTTGCTTCGAGTGATCGTTCGCCTGAATACTGACCACTTCTCATGAATCGGCCAGTACATGCATATCGAAAACACAAGTTCTGTATTCGTTTTCCCCTCTATTTTGGTGTTGTATCCACAATTTCAGAATATGCTGTTGTTTGGTGTGTGCCCTGCCCTCAGTAAACGTGCGGACGGCACCAGGAGCTCCACTTCTCCGCACTCTGAATAGCGCCACACGGCAGCAGCACTCCCGTGCCGCGGTCCCTGAGGCCAGGCCGTCTCGGCACTTACGCTTCAGTGAGGTTATACTGCAAGGTTGCTTGAAAGACTGAAAGGGAAAAAAGAAATTGGCGACTATAACAATGCATATTCTAAATGTTTTTCCTTTAGTGGTTAATGAAGCAGCTGTAAGGGCTAAAGACGCGCACGCAGCGACGCGTGCCACACGCGTGCGCAGCCGCCGCCCCCGCGGGACGCTGGCGGGCCTGTTGTGTGGAGACAGGCGGTCGGCCACAGGCAGAACGCCTCCACAGCCGTGTCGCCGGCTGAGCTGCCTAACCAGCGGGGCTCGGACGAGCTGTCAGTCAATCCTTCAGAATGGCGAGTCTCGACAAGTTTGTAATTACACTACTGGCAATTAAAACTGCTACACCGAGAACAAATGCAGATGGTAAACGGGTATTCATTGGACAAATATATTATACTCGAACTAACATGTGATTATATTTTCACGCAATTTGGGTGCATAGATCCTGAGAAATCAGTACCCAGAACAACCACCTCTGGCCGTAATAACGGCCTTGATACGCCTGGACATTGAGTCAAACAGAGCTTGGATGGCGTGTACAGGTACAGCTGCCCATGGAGCTTCAACACGATACCACAGTTCATCAAGAGTAGTGACTGGCGTATTGTGATGAGACAGTACCTCGGCCACCATTGACCAGACGTTTTCAGTTGGTGAGAGATCTGGAGAATGTGCTGGCCAGGGCAGTAGTCGAACATTTTCTGTATCCAGAAAGGCCCATACAGGACCTGCAATATGCGGTCGTGCATTATCCTGTTGAAATGTAGGGTTTCGCAGGGATCGAATGAAGGGTAGAGCCACAGGTCGTAACACATCTGATATGCAACGTCTACTGTTCAAAGTGCCGTCAGTGCGAACAAGAGGTGACTGAGACGTGTAACCAATTACACCCCATACCATCACGCCGGGTGATACGCCAGTATGGCGATGACGGATACACGCTTCCAATGTGCGTTCACCGCGATGTCACCAAATTCGGATGCGACCATTATGATGCTGTAAATAGGGCCTGGATTCATTCGAAAAAATGACGTTTTGCCATTCGTGCACCCAGGTTCGTCGTTGAGTACACCATCGCAGGCGCTCCTGTCTGTGATGCAGCGTCAAGGGTAACCGCAGCCATGGTCTCCGAGCTCATAGTCCATGCTGCTGCAAATGTCGTGGAACTGTTATAGATGGTTGTTGTCTTGCAAACGTTCCCATCTGTTGACTCAGGGATCGAGGCGTGGCTGCACGATCCGTTACAGCCATGCGGATAAGATGCCTGTCATCTCGACTGCTAGTGATAGGAGGCCGTTGGGATCCAGCACGGCGTTCCGTATTACCCTCCTGAACCCACCGATTCCATATTCTGCTAACAGTCATTGGATGTCGACCAACGCGAACAGCAATGTCGCGATACGATAAACCGCAATCGCGATAGGCTACAATCCGACCTTTATCATAGTCGGAAACGTAATGGTACGCATTTCTCCTCCTTACACGAGGCATCACAACAATGTATCAGCAGGCAACGCCGGTCAAATGCTGTTTGTGTATGAGAAATCGGTTGGAAACTTTCCTCAAGTCAGCACGTTGTAGGCGTCGCCACCGGCGCCAACCTTGTGTGAATGCTCTGAAAAGCTTATCATTTGCATATCACAGCATCCTCTTCCTGTCGGTTAAATTTCGCGTCTGTAGCACGTCATCTTCGTGGTGCAAAAATTTTAATGGCCAGTCGTGTAATTGCGGCAAAAGTGACTGACACAGTGGTAGCGAGTTGGCGTAGCGTTAGTGTTATTGTAAACGGTATTTGCGATTAAAGGGTGAAGTTAGTCACGCTGTGTTCGCTTATTTCTGCTCCTCACGCACCCAGTGCCCACATTGTCCAGAGAGTAGCACATGGGGTCCCCAGTCGAGGATAGCCCATTATAGAAGTATTTTCTCGGGCCCTTGTAGATGTCAATGTGGGGATGAATTCTGCAAATAATACAGCGAGCGCGGAAACTATAAAATAAGAAGCAGTAAGCATTCAACTGTCCCTATATATCAAAAGTAATGAAGAGTTTCTTGTACGGCTGCGTTTCTGGTACAATGTAATACTAAAATCCAGTATATGCTCACATGCGTAATTGGATGATTCTTATTACCGGAATTCATTTATATTCTTAAAAGAAACATTTGACATGCTTTTCACTTCCTCGAATCAAGTTTGTGGAAATGTTTTCCCAGAAAAGAAAGATCTAAGAAAAACCATAGCATGTCAGTTCCACCACACGGTTCAGTCCTCTGTATTTAGTAGCCATTCTTCAACAAACCAGCCACACAAATTGAATTTGGAAATTAATAACCGGTCCGTTTGATAGGGTCCTCACTTACCGAGAATTGTCGTTGCTGTTGCGTTTTTCATCGTGTATTTTAGTGATGGACGTCACCGACATCACCTGAAAATTAATAGAGGAAGCTAAGTTACTTAGCAGTACGTGTCAGGTAATAACATGTTGGTGAGAGAAAGCGTTTTCTTAACACAAGCTTCAAAATGTACTATCGAAGAATAGCTCAATTTTTAGCAATCATATACGGCTTCTTGTTCGTCTAATGATCCTTATCTAAGTACTGTAAAGTTGTGCGGGTCGCACCAATACAGAAGAACTGAAATAGAAGTAATTCACTGAATTATTGACCCATAACACTGACATCGATTTGCGATAGGATTATAATACTACCTTGTTCGAACATTATGAAATAATTCGTAGAAAATGACGTATGGACAAGTAACAAGCACAAATTCAGAAAATTTTACTCTTACAAAACACAGTTGGTTCTTTATTTCCACGAAGTAATGAAGTCTATCGATAGGAGCTCTTAAGTTAAATACCTGTTTCTAGGTTTCTAGAAGGCTTTTGACGTCGTTCTTCACAAGCGGTTTCTATTTAGATGACGTGTCCATGGAGTATCGCCTCAGCTGTCCGACAGAATTCGTGCTTTCTTTTTAGAAAGGTCATAGTGTGTACTAACAGACGTGAAGTCCCTCTGTTAAACCAAATTTATGCCTGAGATTACGCGCGTAATAGTTCTCTACCGTTCTTACGGTATATAGACGATTTTGAAGACGATCTAAGCCACTCTCTTGTTTTCAGAAGATGCTGTTGCTTATAGTGTGGTAAAGTCAACAGACGGTTAAAAATACTTTTAATATCGCTAATACAAGATACGTGTGCGGTGCGAGAAGTAGCAACAGACCCTAAAGAATAAAAAGTGTGGGGTTTGAAGTGATAAAAGCTTTTTTATGCTGTATGGATGATGACTTTGCCGACTGCAAGATATATGGCAAAGTACAATATGTTTTTATCTCAGTAAGAGCTGAGAACTGCTTATCAAAGGAAGGCCACAATGACGAAAGCAACCTTTTTTTCCTTTATTGTGGTTTTAAAACTCGTATAACAGGTAGGCTGGCAGCAGCACAATACGCCGCTCTTCAACCAAAGATAGTACAATGATAAAACAGAGAAGACACATGAGTTGGAACCAAACGGAGGGGAAAAAACAGTAGACACAAGTACATAAAAAACATGAAGCCGTTCACACTCAATGACAATCCACACTACAAACTGTTGACACGAAGCACAAACACTGAAGATGTCGATGGCACTGGTGAACGATGGAGTGTGACGGTGAACACTGAACACTAAACACGACGACACACACGAGACACTAATGGCGATGATCTCCGGCGCGCGAATGTCCACGTAGCGTGTACGAGTCCGGGGACCTGTCAAGTGGGGAAGAAGGGTCGGGGGAGGGGAAGAGGGGAGAACAAAGATACCAATGGCTGAGGAGATGGGAGGATGAGTAGAGGGACAGGGGAGGGGAAGCCCAGGGAAGGAGTGGTGAAAAATGGAGGAGAGAAGAAAGGGGGGAGAGAAGGGAGGGAGGGTGCCCAAAGGAGCAACACAGGATGCGGGAGGGAGGATCAAAGTTGGTAGGAGGGGTAGATGGAGGGGAGGAGGGCATCATCAGGAAAAGGGAGCTGGCGGAAGCCAACTTGGGAGAGGGTAAGGAGGGTGGAGAGATGGAGACCGGGTGGCAGCGGGCGGGGGTGGGAGAATATGGGGGAGACAAGAGGGTGAGGAAGATCGAGTTTTCGGGAGGTGTACAGGATCTGGATCCGTTCCAGGAAAAGGATTCGCCTTCATCGTCATCGTCTTCACCGTCGCCTTCGCCATCGCCCTCACCATCTCCGGCGCCGCCTCCAGCACTGGGACATGCCCCTCCCCGCAACCTTCCAGTCGCTTCCGACCCCCACACCTCCTCCGTCGCCTTCAAGCGCCCCAATGGCACCCCTGCCTCCTCTACTCCCAAAAAGGCTCCGCCTCGGCCCCCTTCCCGCACCCATGATGCCATGGATGTCTCCCTGCCTGTCCCCGCCCCCTCCTCCTCCTCTTCCTCTACCCCCTCCTCCTACCGCTACCTCCTCTCCCGTCCTGATACCTCCCTTCTTGAAGCCCGGAACCTCACCCTCTTCCTTCGCCAGAATTTTCCTGGTGCCCCCACCTCCCTCCTCACTCCTCGCCGTGATTCGGTGCTCATCTCCTCCCCCAGCCCTGCTCTCCACACAGACCTCCTTTCCCACATCCCTGTCACCCGCTTTGGCCCTAATGCCTCCCTCACCCCTGCTCCTACCCCGCCTCTCTCCCGCCAACCCCAACCCCACGTCGCCCGCCGACCCTCACCGCCATGATCACTCGGCTTAGTCCGACGATCATGGAGGAGGAGGTGTTGGCGGAGCTTCAGGCACATCCCCATCTGGAGGTGCGTGCAGTTCATCGCATACACAACGCTGCCGGCCCCACCCGCCTTATGTGGGTCTTTTCCGAGCACACCCCCTCCATAGACCATCTCCTGAAGGAGGGTGCCCTCCTTTTTAACCAACGTTATAAAGTTGACCCCTCCCGTTGCCCTCCTCAATCCCTCCGCTGCCAAAGGTGCTTGCGGTATAATGCACCTCCGACATCTGAGTGCCGCGAGGCCCCCACCTGCCCGCACTGTAGGTAAGCCCACTTTTTATGGCAGTGCCCCAATCTCCAGTCCCCTCACCCTCCTGTAATGCCTGTAACCTCCCTCATCCTACCTACTCCCAGAAATGTAAGGCCCGACCCCCTCCTACCACTCCTGAACTCACCGTTCCTGTCCACCCTTTGGACACCCCCACCCCTCCCGGCAATTCCCTTCACCCCCTACCACTGAGGACATCATCAGATTCCTCACCATCGTCCTTCAGAATGTTCATCCTTTTCAGCGCCCGCACATCCTCCAACAGATCTCCCTTGCCACCCGTTCCATTTTCCAGCTCAAAATGTATGCCACCTACTCCAACAACCGGGCCCATTTCACCTTCTCCTGTCTTGAAACCCTTGTTTAAATCCCTGTCATGGCGCGACAGCACCGTATCCTTTTCAACAACATCCGCTCCCTTCCCGTCAACAAGAACCTCTTCCTGCACACCCTTGCCAACCACCACGTGGATGCCTTCCTCCTCAATGAAACCTTCCTCCAACCCCACCACACCGCCCACACTTCTCCCTACCTCCTCCACTGCTCCAATAATCCCCTCCCGATTGCGCGTGGTGGAGTTGCCATTGGTCACCACTGCCAGATCCCCGTTCGACTCCAACCTCTCCTTCCTGACCCCACCGAACACCTGATCCTTAGTCTCTTCTTCCCTGGGCTTACCGTTACCTGCGCCACCATGTATGTCCACCCTAACGCCCCTATTCCCTTCAACTTCCTCTCCCACATTGACCGTACCTTCTCCTCCTACGTGATCACCGCCGACCTCAACATCCATAGTCGTTCCGCCACCCAGTTACGGCGGTGGCATCGGTTCCTCTCCTCCCTTCAAGGCGACCTCATCCCCATCCCCCAGCACACCCGTCCCGAATCCAACTCCACTCCCGATGTTATCCTTTCCTCCTCCAACCTCCTTGGCCGCATAACAGTGGATGTCCTGGAGCCTATAGGTGGTGACCATCTCCCTGTCCTCCTCACCATTTCAGACGGACGTCACCCCCGCCCTGACCCTCGTAATTACCCTCCCCCTAAATACATCCATGACTATTCCCATGCCAACTGGAATGCCTACCGGGATACCCTTTCCACCCAGGTCGATAGCCACCCCTTCACCTACCACCACCCTGACGATGTCACCGATGCCGCCTCCTTTCTCCAGCAGACCTTGTCTGAGGCCATGGAGGCCCACGTCTCTACTGTCGCCGTCCACCCCCACCGTCCTACCTTACCCCCACAGGCCGTCCTCCTCCTCCGTGAATCCCACCATCTCTACCGAGCCTTCCTCCGCACGCGTGACCCGGACACACTACGACACCACCTGCAACTCCAGCGACACATTCGTAATTTGCTCGCGGCTAAGAAACTCCGGGACTGGCGAGAGACATGCACCCATTTAAATACTACCCTACCTATCAACTCGTCCAAGTTCTGGTCAGCCTTCCGTCGCCTTACCGGAACTAAACCCTCCCCCTATTATCCTCTTCTCCATGATGATCACCCCTTCCCTGACTCCCTTAGTAAGGCCAATCACTTTGCCTCTTACCTCTCCGATGTCTTTTCCATCCCCGATGATCCCCAGTTCGATTACTCCCTCTTCCCGAATGTCCACGATCGAACTGACACCTCTGTCCCTCCCCTCACTCCTGGTTTCCAGTACTTGGACAACATTGCACACACGGAACTCAATGCCCCTATCACTACACAGGATCTCATTGCTACACTCCGTACAAAACGCAACACCGCTCCTGGTCACGATCGTGTCACCTACCGTCACCTTCGTGAAGCTCCTGTGTCTTTCCTCTCCTCCCTGGCCAGGCTCTACAATGTAGTCCTGTCCACCGGTTACTACCCCGACCTGTGGAAAACCTCTCGTATCCTGATGTTCCTTAAATCTGGCAAACCGCCGTCCGCCATCTCTTCCTACCGTCCCATCAGCCTTATCTCGGTCTTCAGCAAGGTCCTGGAATCTATCCTCACCCGTCGCATCCACCAGCATCTCCGCCAGCACTGCCTCCTTCCCGTTACCCAGTGTGGCTTTCGGCCGTCCTTCTCTTCCGACGATCTTCTCCTTCACCTCACTCATCTCCTTTCCGACCAGCTTAATTCTCGTCGCTCCGCAATCTTCCTCTCCCTGGACCTCGAACGAGCTTATGACCGTGTATGGCATTCCGGTCTCCTCTTCAAGCTCCAAACCTTCGCCCTTCCCATTAACTACGTCCGTCTGATCGGCTCCTTTCTCTCCCACCGTCCTTCCTACGTCACCATCCATAACACCGACTCCTTCACCTTTTTCCCCTCCGCCGGTGTGCTCCAAGGCTCCGTCCTCTCCCCCCTTCTGTACCTTTTGTATATGGCGGACATGCCGCAGCCGTCACCCCCCATCCACCTTCTCCAGTTTGCCGATGACACCACCTTCCTTGCCCTTGCCACCACCCTGCAGCACTCCCAACACCTTCTCCAATCCCATCTTGACCAGTTCACTGCTTGGTGCAACCAGTAGTTGCTCAAGGTCAATCCTTCCAAAACCCAGGCGATCATTGTAGGCAAAACCACTCCTTCCTTCCGCCTCCTTGATTTCTATCTCACCATCTATGGCCGTCCTATCGCCCTCACTCCCACCCTTAAGTACCTTGGCGTCACCCTCGACCGTCGCCTCTCCTCGACTCCCCATCTCCGGACAATCCAAGCCAAGGCACGCTCCCGACTCTGTCTCCTCAAGCTCCTTTCCGGCCGTACATGGGGTCTGGACCCCTCCACCATCCTTCACACCTATAAATCCGTCATCCGCCCTATCCTTTGTTACGCCCATCCGGCCTGGATCTCCGCCCCCCTACCTTTTATAAATCCCTCCAAATCCTTGAACGCCATGCTCTCCACCTCGCCTATCGCATACGTCTCCCCTCCCCCACGCAGATCCTGTATGATCTCATCCCCTTCCCCCACCTCCTCCTCTTCCTGTACACCTCCCGCAAACTCGATCCTCCTCATCCGCTTGTCTCACCAATCCTCTCCCACCCCCGCCCCCTGCCACACCTGTATTCCCACGTCCCACCTGGTCTCCATCTCTCCACACTCCTTACCCTCTCCCACAGTGGCTTCCGCCAGCTCCCCCTCCCTGAGATGTCCTCCTCCCCTCCATCTACCCCTGCTATCAACTTTGATCATGCCCACCACTTCCTGTGTCCTTTCTTTTAGGCACCCTCCCTCCCTTCTCTTTCCTTTTCCCCCATACCCTCCCTCCACCCCTCTTCCTCCAGGCTTCCCATCCCCCTTCCTCCCTGCCCCCTATCTCCCCTGCCCATGGCATCTGCTCTCCCCTCTCCCTCTCCCACCCCACCTCCTCCTCTCTTGGCAGGTCCCCGGACTCGTACACCGTTAGTGAACATTCGCGCGCCGGAGATCAACGCCTTGTGTTCTGTGTGTGCCGTCGTTTTGTGCTTAAGTGGTTCAGTGATTTTCGTTTTGTGCACCTACGTTCACGTGTGACAATTTTCGTCTCTGTCTGTGTCCAAGTGTCTGAACAATTTTATCTTGGACTCTACGCCCGTGAACGGCACCGTGTATTTTAAAAGGTGTTTGTCTCCGTTTATATGTCCACCATGTTTTTTCTCTAAATGTCTTCATTTGTATATTTGTGTTTCTCTGCTGCCAAAGAGCGGCGTCGTATGCTGCTGCAGGCCTACCTGTAATACAGGTTTCAAAATATCAATAAAGAAAAAAAAACCTAGTCCAGCCAGTCTGGTAATCGCTCTGGATTTCGTTTCTATCTCGGCGGTACTGCGTTCTGGTCGTTGCTCGTTGTTGACATTTGCCTGGCTCTGGTTCCGAGTGGATTTACTTTTGGTGTTTGGTGTTGTGGTTTCCACAAGCCTCCGTTGTTTATCTCTTCCTGGTTGTGTCGCTCATAGTCAGTCGTGGTCGGCTGTTGTCAGTTGTTGTCGGTCTGTCGTCCGACTCGTCCTGTGTTTACCCGGTTGTGCGTGCTCCACCGCCGGCGGCTTCCCCGCCTGGCGGCTCCGATCCGCAGCCCAAGGCGTTCCCGTTGTTGTTTGTGTTTACTACATTTTCCACTGATGAATTGTGTATACGATTAGCATTATCTCCCTCAGGGACAGTTAAGGCATTAAGATGGTGTACTGAAGCACCGAAACTTGTAACTATATAATAAATAACACTGTCAGGACAGCTGTAGGTGTTCCTTTTTATTATACGTATATGTTTTAACGATGCATCCACAGCTGAAACTGGATCTCTCCAGAGCCAAAATTCGCAATCGTTTACAAATGAACCACAACCAAGACCAATTACCTACGTTTCCCGAAAAGAAACAATTCCTTTGCAAGAGGAAAACGTTGTTAGAAAAGAGAGAAGAAAGGGAAGAAGTCAGAAATAGTATATGGGACTCCATTCAAGGAGCAACTGGAACCCCAGTTACGAGAACAACAAATAAATAAGCCAAAGAGGAAACTGATTCTAGCCAAGCAAACGAAAAGAAAAGAAAGCAAAATTTAAATACGCCGACAGAAGAAAGGCAGCCTTTTCGCTGCCCAGATTGCTCTGAAAAGTACAACAATCCATCAACAGAAGACTTCATTCAAAGCCTAAAGAGCGAGGAGTCGTGTCATAAATCCTACTCTTGTTACGAAGGTTCGGGACACTCAGTTTGTGCTTTGTATTAAACAGAATTGCCTCCGACTGGAATACTTTCGCATGTTTCTGTTCACAAACGTAAGAATTATTAATTAAATCATTAAATGAAATTTTTGTATCGTGAGGCACAAGGTACATAGTGTGTATGTATGCTATAAATCAAACAAAGAAGAAGAATTAAATGGCACATATGTTTTTCCATTTTTTAGCGATCTGTACCTCAGTAAGATAACTGTTTTGTCCGTCTGTCTGTCTGACCGACTGTTAAAAACCCTTTTCTTCAGGAACGGGTCGACGCATCACGTTGAAATTAATTCCACATACTGAGATCTAGGATCTCTCCGCAGTGGAAAAAGTTGATGCCTTTACGTCAATGCAGTCAAAAGATACGGCCGCTTACGTCACATATTTTGATATTCGCAAACTCTCTCTTCAAAACTTGTAGGGTACTTCCTGTTGACCGAGAACCATGATATTTGGCAAGAATCAAGGTTTTGCGGTAAAACTAAAAGAAAAATTCCGAAAACTGTTAATTTGTAATTATCACAGAGGGAAAAAAAATTCTCACTTGCTATCAGGCTGTCTGTCTGCCCGTCCTTATCTTAACACCGCTTTTTCTCAGTAACGTACAGACATATCAAGTGGACATTCGCGCCTTATAATAAGCTCTACGCTCCCTTTGCGAGATAAAGCATTAAGGGTTCTGTATCTCTACATAAAGACGTTAGTCCACTTACATAACATATTTTGATACCCCACCAGTATCCATATCAATAACAGGCAAAAATCGTTAAAATTCTCGATTTCCTGGCTGTATGAACTATTTATATACATATTTAAGCTTCTACGGAACCTTCAGTGCGTGAGCTCTTTTTGTATTTATCTGGAATTTTTTAATTGTTTACGAATGTACCCGCCCTGCAATCGTAGTCTGACCCCACGGTCGGATAATACTGTGCGTTAGCGTATTTTTTTTTTCTAATTTTTCACTAACAGGGAACCCCGTGAGTACGAGGTCGCAAAAGGCCAACGATGTTTACGGCATTCGACGCCTCCGCATACTGTCTACGACGCAACCACGTTACTGCCTGCTAATGGCAACAGGGGGCCGAGACTGGGGTATCCAATGGTGAGCACAGCGTGAGGCTGCGGAGCATAGTCGAACTGCTTAGTCGCTGAGTAACGCCCAACAGTGCTACAGTGCTAGTGGTGCTGATACAAAGCAGAGCCATGGCAACGGTAAACAAAAGCAAATACTGCGTTATTTCTACAAGAAGTTGTTGAAGTGCACCTAAGGAAGCTAAGGAATTTTTCAGAATGAGAAAGAAGTGGCATATGAATTATAGTATTTCTGCAAGACGAGGCAGTGGAAAGTGTGATGTCGTATACGCTCGACTGTGCAGACAATATACATGAAAAGTAGAATGATGATGATACGTACTTGTTGTTGTTGTTGTGGTCTTCAGTCCTGAGACTGGTTTGATGCAGCTCTCCATGCTACTCTATCCTGTGCAAGCTTCTTCATCTCCCAGTACCTACTGCAACCTACATCCTTCTGAATGTGCTTAGTGTATTCATCTCTTGGTCTCCCTCTACGATTTTTACCCTCCACACTGCCCTCCAATACTAAATTGGTGATCCCTTGATGCCTCAGAACATGTCCTACCAACCGATCCCTTCTTCTAGTCAAGTTGTGCCACAAACTTCTCTTCTCCCCAATCCTGTTCAACATTAGTTATGTGAGCTACCCATCTAATCTTCAACATTCTTCTGAAGCACCACATTTCGAAAGCTTCTATTCTCTTCTTATCTAAACTATTTATCGTCCATGTTTCACTTTCATACATGGCTACACTCCATACGAATACTTTCAGAAACGACTTCCTGACACTTAAATCTATACTCGATGTTAACAAATTTCTCTTCTTCAAAAACGCTTTCCTTCCCATTGCCAGTCTACATTTTATATCCTCTCTACTTCGACCATCATCAGTTATTTTGCTCCCCTAATAGCAAAACTCCTTTACTACTTTAAGTGTCTCATTTCCTAATCTAATTCCCTCAGCATCACTCGGCTTAATTCGACTACATTCCATTATCCTTGTTTTGCTTTTGTTGATTTTCATCTTATATCCTCCCTTCAAGACACTATCCATTCCGTTCAACTGCTGTTCCAAGTCCTTTGCTGTCTCTGACAGAATTACAATGTCATCGGCGAACCTCAAAGTTTTTATTTCTTCTCCATGGATTTTAATACCTACTCCGAACGTTTCTTTTGTTTCCTTTAAAAAAAAATGGCTCTGAGCACTATGGGACTTAACTTCTGAGGTCATCTGTCCCCTAGAACTTAGAACTACTTAAACCTAGCTAACCTAAGGACATCACACACATCCATGCCCGAGGCAGGATTCGAACCTGCGACCGTAGCGATCGCGCGGAACCAGACTGCAGCGCCTAGAAGCGCTCGGCCACCTCGGCCAGCCTTTGTTTCCTTCACTGCATGCTCAATATGGAGATTGAATAAAATCGGGGATAGGCTACAACCCTGTCTCACTCCCTTCCCGACCACTGCTTCCCTTTCATGCCCCTCACGTCTTATAACTGACATTTGGTTTCTGTACACATTGTAAATAGCCTTTCGCTCCCTGTATTTAACCCCTGCCAGCTTCAGAATTTGGAAGAGAGTATTCCAGTCAACATTGTCAAAAGCTTTCTGTAAGTCTACAAATGCTAGAAACGTAGGTTTGCCTTTCCTTAATCTAGCTTCTAAGATAAGCCGTAGGGTCAGTATTGCCTCACGTGTTCCAATATTTCTACGATATCCAAACTGATCTTCCCCAAGGTCGGCTTCTACTAGTTTTTCCATTCGTCTGTACAGAATTCGCGTTAGTATTTCGCAGCCGTGACTTATTAAACTGATAGTTTGGTAATTTTCACATCTGCCAACACCTGCTTTCTTTGGGATTGGAATTATTATATTCTTCTTGAAGTCTGAGGGTATTTCGCCTGTCTCATACATTTTGCTCACCAGATGGTATAGTTTTATCAGGACTGGCTCTCCCAAGGCCGTCAGTAGTTCCAATGGAATGTTGTCTACTCCCGGGGCCTTGTTTCGACTCAGGTCTTTCAGTGCTCTGCCAAACTCTTCACGCAGTATCATATCTCCCATTTCATCTTCATCTACATCCTCTTCCATTTCCATAATATTGTCCTCAAGTACATCACCCTTGCATAGACCCTCCATATACTCCTTCCAACTTTCTGCTTTCCCTTCTTTGCTTAGAACTAGCTTTCCATCTGAGCACTTGATATTCATACAAGTGGTTCTCTTTTCTCCAAAGGTCTCTTTAATTTTCCTGTAGGCAGTACCTATCTTACCCCTAGTGAGAAAAGCCTCTACATCCTTACATTTATCCTCTAGCCATCCCTGCTTAGCCATTTTGCACTTCCTGTCGATCTCATTTTTGAGACGTTTGTATTCCTTTTCGCCTACCTTATTTACTGCATTTTTATATTTTCTCCTTTCATCAATTAAATTCAGTGTTTCCTCTGATACCCAAGGGTTTCTAGTAGCCCTCGTATTTTTACCTACTTGATCCTCTGCTGCCTTCACTACTTCATCCCTCAAAGCTACCCATTCTTCCTCTACTGTATTTCTTTCCCTCACTCCTGCTATTTGTTCCCTTACGCTCTCCCTGAAACTCTGTACAACCTTGGTTTAGTCAGTTTATCTAGGTCCCATCTCCTTAAATTCCCAACTTTTTGCAGTTTCTTCAGTTTTATTCTACAGTTCATAACCAATAGATTGTGGTCAAAGTCCACATCTGCCCCTGGGAATGTCTTACAATTTAAAACCTGGTTCCTAAATCTCTGTCTTACCATAATATAATCTATCTGATACCTTTTAGTATCCCCAGGTTTCATCCATGTATACAACCTTCTTTTATGATTCTTGAACCAAGTGTTAGCTGTGATTAAGTTGTGCTCTGTGCAAAATTCTACCAGGCGGCTTCCTCTTTCATTTCTTACCCCCAATCCATATTCACCTACCACGTTTCCATCTCTCCCTTTTCCTATTCTCGAATTCCAGTCACCCATGACTATTAAATTAACGTCTCCCTTCACTATCTGAATAATTTTTTTTATTTCATCATACATTTATTCAATTTCTTCGTCATCTGCAGTGCTAGTTGGCATATAAACTTGTACTGCTGTAGTAGGCGTGGGCTTCGTATCTATCTTGGCCACAATAATGCGTTGACTATACTGTTTGTAGTAGCTTACCCCCCATTCCAATTTTTTATTCATTATTAAACCTACTTCTGCATTACCCGTATTTGATTTTGTATTTATAACCCTGTATTCGCCTGACCAAAAGTCTTGTTCCTCCTGCCACCGAACTTCACTAATTCCCACTATATCTAACTTTAACCTATCCATTTCCCTTTTTAAATTTTCTAACCTACCTGCCCGATTAAGGGATCTGACATTCCACGCTCTGATCCGTAGAACGCCAGTTTTCTTTCTCCTGATAACGACATCCTCTTGAGTAGTCCCCGTCCGGAGATCCGAATGGGGGACTATTTTACCTCCGAAATATTTTACCCAGGAGGACGCCATCATCATTTAACCGACAGTAAAGCTGCATGCCCTCGGGAAAAATTGCGGCTGTAGTTTCCCCTTACTTTCAGCCGTTCGGAGTAACAGCACAGCAAGGCCGTTTTGGTTAGGGTTACAAGGCCAGATCAGTCAATCATCCAGACTGTTGGCCTTGTAACTACTGAAAAGGCTGCTGCCCCTCTTCAGGAACCACGCGTTTGTCTGGCCTCTCAACAGATACCACTCCGTTGTGGTTGCACCTACGGTACGGCTATCTGTATCGCTGAGGCACGCAAGCCTCCCACCAACGGAAAGGTCCATGGTTCATTGGAGGGCGATACGTACTTAGCAAGTGAAAATGATAATGAAACATGTATCGAGCCATGTAGTTCATCATCCTTGTTGGACAGGGAGCTGCAAATCGCGTCTCCGGCGAAACGTAGTGAAGTACAGTCGTTGTTCAAGGAGAGGGTACTACACTCCTGGAAATGGAAAAAAGAACACATTGACACCGGTGTGTCAGACCCACCATACTTGCTCCGGACACTGCGAGAGGGCTGTACAAGCAATGATCACACGCACGGCACAGCGGACACACCAGGAACCGCGGTGTTGGCCGTCGAATGGCGCTAGCTGCGCAGCATTTGTGCACCGCCGCCGTCAGTGTCAGCCAGTTTGCCGTGGCATACGGAGCTTCATCGCAGTCTTTAACACTGGTAGCATGCCGCGACAGCGTGGACGTGAACCGTATGTGCAGTTGACGGACTTTGAGCGAGGGCGTATAGTGGGCATGCGGGAGGCCGGGTGGACGTACCGCCGAATTGCTCAACACGTGGGGCGTGAGGTCTCCACAGTACATCGATGTTGTCGCCAGTGGTCGGCGGAAGGTGCACGTGCCCGTCGACCTGGGACCGGACCGCAGCGACGCACGGATGCACGCCAAGACCGTAGGATCCTATGCAGTGCCGTAGGGGACCGCACCGCCACTTCCCAGCAAATTAGGGACACTGTTGCTCCTGGGGTATCGGCGAGGACCATTCGCAACCGTCTCCATGAAGCTGGGCTACGGTCCCGCACACCGTTAGGCCGTCTTCCGCTCACGCCCCAACATCGTGCAGCCCGCCTCCAGTGGTGTCGCGACAGGCGTGAATGGAGGGACGAATGGAGACGTGTCGTCTTCAGCGATGAGAGTCGCTTCTGCCTTGGTGCCAATGATGGTCGTATGCGTGTTTGGCGCCGTGCAGGTGAGCGCCACAATCAGGACTGCATACGACCGAGGCACACAGGGCCAACACCCGGCATCATGGTGTGGGGAGCGATCTCCTACACTGGCCGTACACCACTGGTGATCGTCGAGGGGACACTGAATAGTGCACGGTACATCCAAACCGTCATCGAACCCATCGTTCTACCATTCCTAGACCGGCAAGGGAACTTGCTGTTCCAACAGGACAATGCACGTCCGCATGTATCCCGTGCCACCCAACGTGCTCTAGAAGGTGTAAGTCAGCTACCCTGGCCAGCAAGATCTCCGGATCTGTCCCCCATTGAGCATGTTTGGGACTGGATGACGCGTCGTCTCACGCGGTCTGCACGTCCAGCACGAACGCTGGTCCAACTGAGGCGCCAGGTGGAAATGGCATGGCAAGACGTTCCACAGGACTACATCCAGCATCTCTACGATCGTCTCCATGGGAGAATAGCAGCCTGCATTGCTGCGAAAGGTGGATATACACTGTACTATTGCCGACATTGTGCATGCTCTGTTGCCTGTGTCTACGTGCCTGTGGTTCTGTCAGTGTGATCATGTGATGTATCTGACCCCAGGAATGTGTCAATAAAGTTTCCCCTTCCTGGGACAATGAATTCACGGTGTTCTTATTTCAATTTCCAGGAGTGTATATATAATTACGTTTATTGAAGATTATCCGCAGCATAGTAAGAAAACAACGATGGCCAGTTTGCGAATAAATCCGCACCAGTATAACCGTGTAGTGCATAAGAAAAACTACCGATATCCGAGGGAGGACAAGGCGCACTTGCTACGAAAACTGGATTTTGCGCGTTTCATGGACACTCGTTACAATTTACAGGATGCGCTTGACAGTGACCCACCACGCTACGCAGATCAAATTGCGCGCACCGTAGGTTACAGTGATTTAAAGGGAAGCGGTAGACGGTTGTTTGATTTATCACTTTTCAGCTCTGGTTTGAGAATATCAGAGATCAAACAAATAACAATAATAGGTAATGATAATAGTATGTGATCCGACTATTAATTTTTAACGGTGCGTAATACAAACTTTTGGAGCTCGACAATGGCTTTTTGCGTAAGGTCCGTTCATTTTAAGTTTGACCGTGAGTGACTTTTCTGAAAATATTTCTTTATCGGACATCGTACATTGAATAATTTCAAAATTTTGGCTCGTTCTGGACTATTCATCAGGTTTGTAACACGGAACCTTTAATGATGCCAAGACGCCGTTTAATTATAACAGTAGCTTGCAACATAAATGAAACACAAGATTAAATAATATCGCTGTATTGTGTGTGAATTCCTAAGGGATCAAACTGCTGAGGTCATCGGTCCCTAGTCTTACACACTACTTAAACTAACTAATGCTAAGAACTACACACACAGCCATGCCCGAGGGAGAACTCGAACCTCCGGCGGGAGAGGCCGCGCAATTTGTGACATGGCGCATCTAACCCCACGGCCACTCCGCGCGGCTCTCCTAGCTTAGCTCGAGCACATTCCATTACTTTTGTTAAATCCAGTAACCGAAAGAATTTGCACCTGAAAAAGTTAGGGGACCGAGAAATGACAGACATGATGTACACTTAGAAGCCAAGTGCACTAATCAGGCTGAATTCACTCAGTACACACAGCAGCGCACACCACTTAATAACATCTTCAGACCTCCAACACAAGAGGACAACTCTGTCTAAAAACACACACATAGGCAATTCCGCTGTCTCCAAGTTCTGCTTCTGAAACAACCATCCAGGTAGCCGTGAAGCAAACTACGCCCAGTCTCCGGCCAACACCCTCTTACTTCTTGTTGTCGCCCTCCGCCATGGCAGCCACGGTGTGCAGTTAAGTGAAACGGCCGCTCCCACTACTGAGCTCTTGCCCTGCTTGATACTCACTCGCCGTCCAAAAACCCGACTCCGCGTGCTGCTGGCTGTTCGTGAGCAATGTTGAGGACTCATTGACTAATTTTTAAGAACAAAATTTCCGATAGAACACACCTATTTAAGAAATACATCGTCACTGTAAATGCACAATGTTTACCACTTCCGTTAGGGCTTCTGGCGTGAAATTCGAAACTGCGATGCTATCTCGTGCCAAGTTCCAGCGTACGATCCTTGAAGTTTCAAAAACAGCGATGTAGGAGGTCAAAGTGCTAGTAGCACTGCTGCAGTAGGCGTCCTGCCCACGAATGTAACAGTATACATCCGACATTTGTCGGAAAACGGCGGTGGAGCAGTGAGGCAGAATAAAGTTTTTTTAATCCTCTATCGTTCAGGGGCGAGACTTCGTCGAATTCGATCAGAATACCGATAGGCAGGTTCCTGGTTGCACCTCCGCGGCAACACCCCAAATCACAAAGCGAGGGCTGTGTACACGTTTTTGGCCAGCAAGCGGATCACAGTCCTGGATCACCCACAACATTCGCCGGATTTGACCCCAGCCGACTTCTGACTGTTCCCAGAATGAAGTTGGAAATGATAGGACATTACTGTGACGCACTTAAGAACATCCAGGAAAACTGTAATGCATAATCCATGACTTTCGTTTTACATAGCCACTGTCCTAACGGAGCTGGGAGACACTATGCACATTTTAAAATAATAACTTGTCTGAATAAAAATATCACATTGCTTGTGACAATTTATTGAATCTTTACAGCGCAGTTTTGAAAGCAACCAACTTGCCCCGTATTATTATTTACGATGGAGGGATTCATATGAGACAGGCGAAATACCCTCAGCCCTCAGACTTCAGCAAAGACTGTAACAAGTCCATTTTCAAAGACGGTAGGTGCTGACATCTGTGAATACTACTAAACAATCAGCTTAATGAGTCATAGGTACAAAATACTGGCACAAATTATTTGTATAAGAATGGAAAAATTTACAGGGACAGATCTTGGAGAATATCGATTTCTGTTCAGGAGAACAACAGAAACCCGGGAAGCGATGGTGACTACAACTTATCTTAGAATTGGAGAAAGATTTTGACAATATGATATGTACCACTCTCTGAAATTTTGAAGGTAGCGGTGATGAAACAGAAGAAGTGATAAGTTATTTATAACTGTTACAGTAAGAAGCCTTTAGTTGTAGAAGTAGAAGGGTATGGTAGGTAGGCTATAGTTGAGAAGATAATCAGACAGGGTTGCAGCTTATACCCGACGTTATTCAATCTGTACGTTGATCAAGTTTTTAAGAAATCCTAGGAGACATCTGGAAAGGAAATGAAAGTTTAGGGAAAAGAAATAAGAGCGTCATAGCTTACCGTAGACGTTGTAATTTTATCAGAGATGGTTTAGGACTCGGAAGAGCTATTGAACGTGAGCCGTGGCGCCATTGAGTTAATAGACAATTCTGTCTGGCGCCACTGGTTCAAGGGCAGTGTCGACTATCCCCCTTGCGGCCCCATTGCCAATACCTATGCCGGCCGAAGTGGCCGTGCGGTTAAAGGCGCTGCAGTCTGGAACCGCAAGACCGCTACGGTCGCAGGTTCGAATCCTGCCTCGGGCATGGATGTTTGTGATGTCCTTAGGTTAGTTAGGTTTAACTAGTTCTAAGTTCTAGGGGACTAATGAGCTCAGCAGTTGAGTCCCATAGTGCTCAGAGCCATTTTGCCAATACCTATGAGAAAGAGTTGGTATTTGAGAATGTGTTTGCTTGCCGATATATATATACGGGTTCTATGGCCCGAGAAGTGGAGGCACGAAGTTTTGGGATTGGCGGTAGCGTCGTGACAAGAGGTGGTCACGAGGCCCGAGCGTCGGTTGGTTGACAACTTTCTTGTCGGACGACCGCTCGTGGCCTGGCTGCCCTCTTCTACCTGGCTTTCATCGGCATCACTCAGCAACCGCCGTGACGCACCGTGGATCCCCGGAGCTGCTTTCTGATGAAGGCGAGTAACATTCTGTTATCCTCGTGGTGATTTGTGTCATTGCCTACCTGCCCTCCTTATTATTATTTTCTGGTTTGTACCCGACCCACAGAGTTTTCCTCAGTCGGCCCTTTGGTTGTAAATATAGACCGTAGTACTGTACCAAGACACTAGTTGTCGGTCGAAAATTTGTCAGGCCATAATATTCATTAGCGTTCTAATGAATCAGCTGCTGGTCCTAAATACAGCCGGAACCATTGTACTATCGCACAGCTTGTTGTTAAACAAAACAGGGGCCTTTTGGTTAAGTTTGGATGTTAACCAGTTCAATTCTCTGACCGTAATTGCATTTCTCAGTCATTAGTTATAATCTGAACGACCTGTTGTACTGACAGTGTTCTAGCAGTAGTGGACACCAAAAGATCCTGAGGACGATCCCAGCAGAGGGGTCGAAACGTTGAACATTTTAGAAGAAACATGACGCGGCCTAATAACCCAGAAGATTTTAACTTAAGTGACAACGGCCACGAAAGCCTGCAGACTTACATAAGAGGTTGGTTGCTTCTAAGTAAGCCTTATCATTGTCATATTGTTTCCTATTCTGTTTAACCTTTAAGCACAGGTGCGGATCTTAACACGAACCTTTCGACATGCAGCTTTCAAATACAAAGTTAAGTCAACTGTTTTGAGTAACTGAATCACTCTTGTCATCAATGCTGCTTATATGTTTTTCATGTGTTGCAGAAGGTCATTTAATAAGACTGTGTCCAGCGCGGTAGTAAACACCACTGCCCCCCCCCCCCCCTAACGGGTCTGGCCGTGTTGTAATTATTGTCATATTGTTGGCTGTTTTGATTTCTTTTGCAAAAGCTTGTTCATCGTGAGGTTTAAGGTCAAAAAAATTTGCGGATTCGTTCATTTTGTAAATATATATATATAGTGATATGTTGTTAAATAAACAGGTTGTGTGAAAAGAAGTTTGTATTGGTGGGTACTCCCCTCCACGTTTCCCTCAATGCCAGTAAGTACCACGTCTCAGAACGGAATGGATCGTTTCTTGAAACCAGACTTTGAGATGAAAAGTAACAAAAGTAATGGAATGTGCTTGAGTTAAACTAGAAGAGCCGCGCGGAGTGGCAGCGCAGTTTCAGGCGTCATGTCACGGATTGCCCGGCCCCTCCCGTCGGAAGTTCGAGTCCTCCCTCGGGCATGGGTGTGTGTGTGTGTTGTTCTTAGCATAAGTTAGTTTAAGTTAGTTTAAGTAGTTTGTGAGTCTAGGGACCGATGACCTGAGCAGTTTGGTCCCTTAGGAATTCACACACATTACAACACTTTTTGTGAACTAGGAGATGATGAGGAAATTTGTTACGAAATTAGATGCTGAAAGTAATAATTGTGTTTTGCTCCACTGGCAAAAAAATTATTGGAAGATATAAAATTCAGACTGACAACAACAAGGAAAGAATTTCCGTGGAAAAAGAATTTGTTACGCTGTGATGCAAATTTTAGTGTTATAAGGTCTTTTGTGAAGATATTTGTCTGGAGTACAGTCTTATAAGGAATTGAAACGTTGACAAAACCCAATACAGACAAGAACAGGACCGAAGTTTTTGAAATGAGGTGCTATACGTCAAGGCTGAAAATCTGATGGCTACATCGAATAAAAAATAAGGAGATAGTGAGTCGAATTGGGGAGAAAAGAAGTTCAGGGTACAGCCTGACTAGAAGAACAGATCGGTTGATACGACACGTCCTGAGGCATCAACGAATTTTCAATTCCATAATGGAAGGAAGTGTGGGATTAAAACTGTAAAGCGAGACCAACGCTTCAAAAAATGGTTCAAATGGCTCTGAGCACTATGGGACTTAACATCTGTGGTCATCAGTCCCCTAGAACTTAGAACTACTTAAACCTAACTAACCTAAGGACATCACACACATCCATGCCCACGGCAGGATTCGAACCTGCGACCGTAGCGGTCGCGCGGTTCCGGACTGAGCGCCTAGAACCGCTAGACCACCGCGGCCGGCACCAACGCTTCAACTGGGTAAGTGAGGCGTGCACAGGACAGAGGAGCACTGACAGCCACTTGAAAGCAGTCTGCGGAGTGATAATCACAACATCAATATCAGGAAGATATGAAGAACAATTTCATGCAGTGAATTTTCCGTGTTGCACAGTGTACAAAGTTAACATTCTCTTACGGGATTAAAACATTAAATCGTACTAATAGTAATGAAATATAATGACATCTATTTCCATCTGCCCTGTTTTAGCACCAAGAGTACTGTGCAGCAGATGACAGATTGCTACAGTTCCTGTGCTAGAAGTAAGCTCATTGTAACAAAAGTGTGTGAACGCACACTTGTGATAGACCGTACGCCAACGTCTTGCAAAACACTTCGCAGTCCTATACGGGGTGCAATCTTCAGACAGTGTTCGATGATCCCTCTGTCATATGGGGACTCATGTTATACTTTTTAAATCGAGCTCAGTGAATAACATTAACTCAGAACAAAAGCTACACTGACTTCCCAGTTACACCGTCTTAACTACAGCTCTGCATCTTTCAACCACCAACTCGGATGTATCTCGGCAACAAATAGAACTCACAAAAGTTTTGCAGTTGGTATTTTGTCCGTAAATACGATCTTCCTTGAGTAGAAACTAGTTTCCAGTTGCAGTCATTCCTTTTTTTCTTTTTTCGCCTGTTCCTATTAATTTATTCTAAGCAAGAGTGGTAACCTTACCTGTGAGGCAATTTCACGACAAGTAACAAGCGTGAATAGAGGAATGCACAATGTAGTATACAGAGAAGTTGCAGCATTAGAAAATTGTAGCGAAATGCAGGAAGATCTGCAGCGGATAGGCACTTGGTGCAGGGAGTGGCAACTGACCCTTAACATAGACAAATGTAATGTGTTGCGAATACATAGAAAGAAGGATCCTTTATTGTATGATTATATGATAGCGGAACAAACACTGGTAGCAGTTACTTCTGTAAAATATCATGGAGTATGCGTGCGGAACGATTTGAAGTGGAATGATCACATAGAATTAATTGTTGGTAAGGTGGGTACCAGGTTGAGATTCATTGGGAGAGTCCTTAGAAAATGTAATCCATCAACAAAGGAGGTGGCTTACAAAACACTCGTTCGACATATACTTGAGTATTGCTCATCAGTGTGGGATCCGTACCAGATCGGATTGACGGAGGAGATAGAGAAGATCCAAAGAAGAGTGGCGCGTTTCGTCACAAGGTTATTGGTAAGCGAGATAGCGTTACGGAGATGTTTAGAAAACTCAAGTGGCAGACTCTGCAAGAGAGGCGCTCTGCATCACGGTGTAGCTTGCTGTCCAGGTTTCGAGAGGGTGCGTTTCTGGATGAGGTATCGAATATATTGCTTCCCCGTACTTATACCTCCCGAGGAGATCACGAATGTAAAATTAGAGAGATTCGAGCGCTCACGGAGGCTTTCCGGCAGTCGTTCTTCCCGCGAACCATACGCGACTGGAACAGGAAAGGGAGGTAATGACAGTTGCACGTCAAGTGCCCTCCGCCACACACCGTTGGGTGGCTTGCGGAGTATAAATGTAGATGTAGATGTAGAAGGAACAAGAAGACATAATACTGCTCTTTTGTTATATCAGAAATTTTCTCGAAACTATGATCAGCAAAGAGTCTATAAAGTGTTCTATTATATAGTGCCCTGGACGCCGTATTAGTAGGTATCCTACAGTGACGTTTTTGTATTAAATTCATTCCTTAAAAATATCGTAGGCACTGGTCGACCGATGTCACCAGATAATAAACGTAATATTGTACAGTGCAGTAACACATACCTGATGCAAAGTACGTTGTTATATTGAAAGACGTTCGTTTGTCATTGTCGAGACCTCATAGGAAGTAAACTCAATACGTGTAAAGTAACGAACGTTGCAGCACACACAACAGTTTCACAACTCTCCCAATTTGTTGGTACAGAAACAGTCTCTAATTGATCGTTCAACACTTCGTATGTTTGAGGAACTTTATGGAAACTAATATGCAAGTTTTTCGGTCTACATTGTATCATTGGAGTAGCAAATAGCTGTAATGCTTAATTAAACTCTTGGAAGTAATAACTGATTCGTAAACTAATTGGGAGCATCCACTACAGCGAAATAGTAGTTGCTAAAGAAAATACCCTCGTCTTTAACGTAATACATCTAGTCTTAGAATTTAAAAAAAAACATTTACTAATCATAAACCCATCTTACGGTCTATTTACAGGCAGAAGGATCACTGTCTCCTGTGTGTTCGAGTATAGCACATCTGCTAATAGAAAGAATTATCTCTACTGCAAATCGTATCGAGGTGTTAGCAAGCAGTTATACTCTCTGAAGTGGGAGCTAGCTACGAAGGAAGTAATCACCATGTTGCTAAACAGTTGGTATTAAAATCTATACGCGAGAAAAATACTAAAATAAGCAAATGTTTCGTATTCATAACTAAAAGTGGCTTCAGTCCTGATACTGATCTACGATACACGATGTAAATACTGTTTTCTATATAGCATACTGTCTTCCAGGACGACAGATGGTGAAGACCTGCACGGCACTTGGAACATTCGTCACTAGAGGGATCATCTGTTTTTACTAAACTTGTGACCATATGTTTAAGTAAGCATGATCTTGCCAAGCTTAATGGAAATAAGTGTCCAAAGTGAAAAATAACAGATCTGTCAGATGTTCATTTAGAGTCGTATATAACGTCTCCCACTTTTGCTCATTTCTGAATCCTGTGTAAAGACAGACATTCGTTTTTCAAAAGTCGCGTGTTCTCCCTGCTTAACCAAAATTTTTGTGTATCTGGAGACGTCAGTGGATAAAGACTGACTTCTCACGCACGGCCCTGACAATCTGGTTATTAATAATCTAGAAGGGCGTTCATGATTTATTTCGTCTGAGCTGTGATGGGCCATTTTATTGCTTTATCACAAATTTATTAGTATTTTTATTGGAGAAAGACTGCCAATTCCACCTAAAGCTCCGGATCTGGCTACAAACAACTGCAGTGTCTGCTAACGCTAATGCAACATAACACTCTAGTAGTGACTCATTGGTAGTGACTATGAGAATTCGTGTGCAAACATAGGCAGGCTCAGAGGCGATGTATTTTTGAAGTTCCCCGCAAAGGCTCAAATGATGGATAGACTGCAGATTGATTCGCAGAGGGTTACTGATGTGGCCTTGGTTAATGCAGAGCTGCTGCGAGAATGACATCGTCAAAGGAAGAAAACAGTGATCAAATTGTCATCAGCGTGCAATTAACGAAGATAGTGCAATTTAAAATTAACGGTATGTTATCAACGCAAAACGGTACCTTTAGGATGAGGCATACAGACACGATGGCAGTTCCCAATATCAGCTGTGCTGTAGGGTGCAGCATTAACTGCTGTAAATTAGAGTTTGTTTGGAACCAGAAGCACTCAAGTGGACGTTTCGTGATCTTACAACTGTAGATATAAACTGAGACTCTTTATAATGAACAAATACAGTGCACGAGGCTTGAATCATAGGTAGGCATAAGGAAGACCTAGGAATCAATAAAGATTGAATTTGAACGCGAAGGACGAGTCGCCTCAATTGCTGTCGGCTCTGCATACGGCAGGCTGTGGTGTGACAGCGACCTGAAACGGTCTGGCCAAATGAATGCTGACTCCTTTCCACCCAGCAGACTACAACGAAGATCAGCAGGAAACGGTGAGAGAGTGCATGGACGAGTACACTAATACCCGAGTTGTCGAATTGTGATATAGTTCATAGAGGAAAGAAAAACAGACGACCATCACTTCTCCAAAAAGAGATAGGTTAGTGCATAAGTTCTCCAACAGATGAGACAGCATTTTGCAGCGTCACGAATGATACTGGTGGCTATCTCAAGGATATGCTGTTATCATAAACAAAGGTGCGTCCAGCTGCTGTAATGTTTACAACGTTTTTGCAAAATACTTGTGTAAACTGGTGAAAACATCACTGCACCTGAAACCAGACGAGGAACTTATAGATTTTTTAAATTAATACGGCTCTAAAAATCCTGATCGTTACAAGACGCATTTATCAGACCGTAAGCGAAGTGAAAAAGTGTAATGAAAAATTAGCTGTTAGCCTAACAATGATCTCTAGTGCCGAGCTATAGTCACACATAGTGTGCTGAATACGGTAAGATGTCCATGAATATGATTATTACACAAATCTAATGCTGGAGTGGACGACTCGTCAAATGACACTTAAGAGAGAAATTACAAAAATCTGCCTACAAGGGCCAGTTGCTGCCATTTCTTCTGCAACACATGACAGTTGCGATTACTATCAACTATTAGCTGTATAGGGGAATGACGACAGTATAAATCTGTGCCGTACCGGGACTTGAACCCAGATTTGGTTATCCGTACATGACTCATGGCCACACCCAAACTTTCATATAGCGACGTTCATGCTTCACAGCCTGTACTCGTACACACATTACGTAATTCCCGTAAAGGGCAGGAAATTTTAATTGAACTTCTGTTATAAGCGTATAAATATGATATTCCAGTGCCTTTGTTGTAAAGGAGAACGATGCAATATCGTGTACATTTTCTGAAAGTTTTCTTCCGGTCATTGCATGAATATTTGTAGAGCAGTGAGATGAAGTAAGGAGTCGATACAAACGCAGATATTTAGGTAAGCATTGTTGTACTGTATTGTATTATGGGGACCAGAAGGTAATGTTTCTACGCATGTTGATAATCGTTTGACATGTATCATTTCACTGTGTACTTCAAACCCGTGCAAAACATTTGCAGGTTAGAGTAACTTGTTGACTTGTAAATAACTTAATCTTAATTTTTTGAAAATTTATGCTAAAGTGGCCAGCCAAATACCAGAAGAGATACATATCCGGCATCTTACGCTTTTTGAGTTCCGCAAGGGTGGTGACCGACTGAACCGCCACGAAGTACAGCTAAGCCAGGCTTACACTCCAAAAGCCGCTTTTGTGTTTGGCGGAGTATTTGCGAGGCCGTTCATTTTGAAGCGCTGAAACCTGGACAAACTGTGAATTCAGTGTGAAATCCTTCCGTAATTCGAAAGTGCCCAGCGATTGGCAGCATAAAAGACATTATTCTCCAACACGATAATGCAAGACCACACTGCGCAAGACGAACCCTGGAAAAAATTAAGAACTGAGATAGGGGGTATTGCCTTATTCACCTGCTCGGCCATTATTGCGCAATCGAATTTCCATTTATTACGATTGCTGCAACATTTTCTAATCATGGAAGAAATGGTGTCTCTTAGTGGCAACTTAATGGGTACAGAGAAATCACAGGCACACTGTACAGGAGCTGAACGATGTAAATAATCTAATTATCAACACATTGTAGCAGTTCTGTGACGATGTAGGAGCTGGCAGAAGATTTCATCAGCAGCTTCTAGGTCTCAGGGAAATGAAAAGAATGAAATTCTTAAATATGGCACGAGGAACGATACAGATCATAACATAACTTCCCAGATCGAATCTTAAACGGTATAAGAGTTGGTACAGCGATTCTGGAACTACAATTAAACACAGAAAGTCGGGCTTCAGGGAACTGGATGCTAGTAATACAGTATATTCCAACGGTACTAATGTGTGCACGTGTGCGCGTGTGTGAGTGTGTGGGAGGGGTGGGGGGCTGAGGGGGGGGGGGGGGGAGCTGCTGCGCGCGCGCGCGTGTGTGTGTACAATAGACGCAGAAACAATAATACCCCAGAGACAATTAACATAAGAAAATACATGGTGTAGGGAGGATTTACTCTGACATATAGTATACAGGTAGACCCTTTGGAAGTGCCGGCGGAAGTGGCCGTGCGGTTCTAGGCGCTGCAGTCTGGAACCTCGAGACCGCTACGGTCGCAGGTTCGAATCCTGCCTCGGGCATGGATGTGTGTGATGTCCTTAGGTTAGTTAGGTTTAACTAGTTCTAGGTTCTAGGGGACTAATGACCTCAGAAGTTGAGTCCCATAGAGCTCAGAGCCATTTGAACCATTTGAACCTTTGGAAGTAAATAAGTGAAATGAAAATCATGCTTCCATTAATCGAGTCAGTGGAAATGGATTACTTCCAGTTATAAGCATTGTGAGGTATTTTTAGTTTGCATGATAGATTACTGTAGTAATTTGGTTGATGCAATACTTAATACAGGTATAAATTAGTTATTTTTAAGTTTCTGCAAAAGAACTTTAATAAGCGTTTTGGATAGACGAACACTACAAATATAAATTTCAAAAGTCCGAATACTGAAGTGTTTCTTCACAAATTAGATTCCATGTCATTTATTTCATAATAATACTTCTATTTTTTAAATTATTGGTACTGAAAAAAAATGGCTCTGAGCACTATGGGACTCAACTGCTGAGGTCATGAGTCCCCTAGAACTTAGAACTAGTTAAACCTAACTAACCTAACGACATCACAAACATCCATGCCCGAGGCAGGATTCGAACCTGCGACCGTAGCGGTCTTGCGGTTCCAGACTGCAGCGCCTTTAACCGCACGGCCACTTCGGCCGACCTATTGGTACTGAATGGAGAAAACTATATCTCTCTCTGGTTTGTCAACGACAGATGTTTAAATTGTAGTGCACGATACTAATTTTGCATTTCAGGCTATTTGAGTTACTTGCGATATGTGGGAAGACACGTAATGTGGGAAACGTCGACTAACACATATGATGAATACTTACTTCCCCAAGCACGATCACTTTTCCGGTTGTACTAGCTCGTTTACAGTTGATGTGAACTTCTGAATACAGTAATAAGTAACTGAGACAAAATACAGTCGCCAAAGAAGTTAAGTGCAGAAGGAACAAAAGTGTAAATCGCAATTGCAGTGTAGGATGCAAGTGAGCTAGTCATGATTCAGGAACAATAAGTTCTGTTAATGTCAACTGAATAGTTTAAAATAATTTATCCGTAAGAAACATTAATTATTTAAACTAAAGGACTGAAGTTCCAAAGACTTATTATATGATTTAATTATTACTGACAATGACGCAGGAAACCAGAATCTTTATAGAAGTACAGAAATAATCTTAGACAGGAAGAGGTACACCCGTTCGTGGGTCACTGGAGGAGTTGCCTATGAACCCTAGAAGAATGATTTTAAGCGATTTGATGCGCGATGAACCGCACTTTGTGAAGTAAGTTGAGTTCTGAACAATGTCACAATCGAACTGAATGAGCAGAGGATAATGGCGTGTACTGACCACGTAAACAGTCGTAGCAGGATCAGTATATGGTCATAACATTCAGGGAAAGGTAGCGACCAAAATGTTAAAGGAGAGAGATAAGGGTTTACTGACCAGTTGACATTAAAGAGGCGGCAGAGAAATGAACGTGGAAGAGGTAGACAACTGGTCGAAAAATACAACTGAGTCCTGTTTATAGCTGTAAGCTCTCCAATGAAAGCATGTCCTCACATAATGCAAGCCTACCTCATAATGTGTGAGGACAGTGGGACAATTCCACAGAACTCTGGTTCGTAAAATAATTGTCAGTGGATATTCGGAAATGATGCGTGATTAGCAGCTCGAATCGCATGTTGACACTCTGGCTATACCGTGCCGATATTTTTGTTGCAAGGAGAGACAAGATCGTCTAGCTGCTCAACAACAATGTCAAGTCCCGTTCTCATGTCGTCTCTGGTGCCAAGACTGAACAGTCAGCTGAGGTTTCCTGCATCACCCACCATACAGTCATAAGCTTACACCTTCAGATGTCCATCTGTATCTCCCGCCGATGGTAGTCTCAGGCCAGCGAACCTTTCACGCCGATTTCAATCTTGCGTACGTCAAACACCAGCAGCTACCCTCGGAGATACATTAAATGAACATGACTTCTAAAAATTTGTTCCCTACTGAAAGGTATTTTTCTAGAAACATCGTACATATATCTCAATGTAGGTATGGAACTGTTGTGTTTGGAACTAAACTATTGTTTGTCCAATAAAGAAACATGGAGCTACTTATATGTGCTACATTTTTGTCCAAACTGCAGAGTTTGGCGCCTAATACAATAAACGATACTCAGGACTCTTAGCCACAATATACTCAAATAGTAAAAATATTGTAGCCATTAAAATCTACTATCTCAAGAAACAGAAACACATATAACATCTACGCCCTTAGTACCACTAAGAATCTACAAGAGGAAGCAAAAAGTAAGGGATACAATTCCCCAAGTGCACAGACCGCCGTCGAAATAGTTCCAGCCATTGTTTGTTATGGTACCTCTCTTCTAAAGATAATAACTACAGTAGCGTTGGATTTTTGTTGCAGCAACAGGATTAGCCTGTTAGTGAAAGACATTGAGGGGCTGGTGGTGCCAAGGGACGCAGAAGAACGAAACTTCTGTCAGGAGGAGCAACACTATTATTATTGAGTGGAAGGGGGCAGGTGTTGGAGCGTGTTTATGGTCCAGCAGTAGGAATATTTATTTAATTTCAAGTGATCTAAATGTAAATCCAGTTTTTCGAATGTGTTTCAATATATTTGTGAGTGTGCATTGGCTTGGAGAAATGGCGGGAGCGCTCTAGCCAGTCACAGCGCTCGCTAATGGGGAGACTTATCGAAATAGAGGAGGAGTGCTGGCGAGGACAGAGGGTGCTGGATGGGAAGCAGCGTCGGTCGGTCGCAGCAGCTACGTGGAGAGTGTGGCAGTTTGCGCGTGGCCGCGGGACATAGAAATATTTCAGAGTGCCGACTTGTGCATTTGTCAGACTTCTGTGGCGTCTGCAGTGAAGACGTAGTGTGCGTTCAGAAGTGAATATCTCGAGAGCTGCGCTGTTGTTCATAACTAACTACGTGAAGTAGGAATCTATTGCTTCCCCGTTATTCAACTTATATTTTATTTAAATGCTGGACCATCCACATCAATAAGTGTTTTGCAGTAAGAAACAGCACTCTTAAAGGGACTTCTGTTATCGTACTCATCCTTTAAAGTCTTTAAGAATAGTCGCTGCAGATTTTATTTAATTGCAATCTTTCATTTATAAATTTCTACGTTACATTCAATATTCGCAATTGTCAAGTGATAGGAATCTTCGACGATTCGATTCACTTGTGTATTCATATTGTATACTTATACTCAGCAGTATTTTGCTTGTAACACAGCAACTATGCACCCCTGCACCTAGACAAGGAAACCATCCAAAACTTTTAATATTTCAACTCTGAGTCTGAGGGTACGTAGTTGAGGGCCACAAAACCACCATTTCTTATTTGAAAGCCCGCAATAGGGGACTCGTCTCGGATCTGTATTCTGCAGTGTGGTAGTGCCATTGCTCTGTGTTATTCAGCGTACTGTGTCAAGTATAAAAACCTTTGCTAAACCAATTGTGATTTCTGTAGAGTGAACCTCTCACAAAACACGGTGTGAGATCGCTTTTTTTCAGGAAGTAGATTTCTGGAAATAGTGAAATTACGCAGTAATTAAATTTATTTTTTAAATTCTGATTCTAATACTGGATCCCCTTTCCCTTCCCTATCGACTCCTGTTTCCTCATCCACCACGTTATAAAGCAAGTCTTGTCCCTCATAGAGGTCTTTAACGTACTCTGCCACCTATCCTCTCACTCTTCTGCACTTATCATTGGAATTACCATTGCCCACTTAATGATAAAACCCTTGCTTTTCATTTCAACAAAGTCGGTTTTGACTTTTCTGAATGCTAAGACCGTCCTTCCAACAAACAATTCTTTTTAGATGGCTCTGAGCTCTATGGGACTTAACATCTATGGTCATCAGTCCCCTAGAACTTAGAACTACTTAAACCTAACCAACCTAAGGACATCACGCAACACCCAGGCATCACTCGTTTTAGTTTCCTTCATACTTTTCAAACAGCCATTTCGCTTTAGTTTCCCTGCAGTTCCTATTTATTTAAGTTCTACGCGATCAAGAACTAAATTCTTGGATTAAAAATGCTGTAAGACAGAGATATAGTCTTTCATCCATACTGTTCAATCTTATACATCGAAAAATCAGAGATGGAAATGAAAGGAAGTTTCATGTGTGGAATTAAAATTCAGCGTCACAGTATATCAGTGATACGATTCGCTGGTGACATTGCTATCCACAGTGAAAGTGGAGAATAGTAATATGATTTGCTGCATGGAATGAACAATCTAATGAGTACAGAATAAGGATTGAACGTAAAGCGAAGAAAGTCGAAAGTAATGAAAGGTAGCAGAAATGAGAACAGTGAGAAACTTAACATCAGCATTGATGGTCACGAAGTCGATGACGTTAAGGAGTTCTACTACCTAGGCAGCAAAATAACCAATGACTGACTGACGGAGCAAGCAGGACATTAAAAGCAGACCAGCACTTTCAAAAAGAGCACTCCTGGCCGAGACAAGTCTAGTACTATCAAACATAGGACTCAATTTGAGGAAGAAACTTCTGATAATCTATGTCTGAAGCACAGCATGGTGCGATAGTGAAACATGGACTGTGAGAAAACAGGAACAGAAGAGAATAGAAACATTTGAAATGTGGTGCTGCAAACGAATGTTGAAAATTAGGTGGACTGATATGGTAAGGAATGAGGAGGTTCTGAGCAGAATCGGAGAGGAAAGGAATATGCGAAAAACACTGACGAGAAGAAGGGGCTGGATGATAGGACATCAGTTAAGACGTTAGGGAATAACTTCCACCGTACTAGAGGGAGCTGTAGAGGAAACGAATGGCAGAGGAAGACAGATATTGGGGAAATAAAAAATAAATGAGGGCGTAGGTTGCAAGTGCGACTCTGAGATGAAGAGGTTGATGCAGGAGAGGATTCGTTGTGGGCCACATCAAACCAGTCAGAAGACTGATGACGAAAAAAGTAGTAACTTGTATTTCTGTGTTCTTGAATTTCACTGAACTTTTTTGTACTGCATTCTTTCATCGACCAACTGTCCGCCCCAGTAGCTGAGTGGTCAGCGTGACGGATTGCCGTCCTCTGGGCCCGGGTTCGATTCCCGGCTGGGTCGGAGGTTTTCTCCGCTCAGGGACTGGGTGTTGTGTTGTGTTCATCATCATTTCATCCCCATCCGGCGTGCAGGTCGCCCAATGTGGCGCCGAATGTAATAAGACCTGCGATATGGCGGCCGGACCTGCCCCGCGAGGGGCCTCCCGGCCAATGACGCCAAACGCTCATTTCCATTTCCATCGACCAACTAGAGTATTTTTACTGTTAACCATAGTTTCTTCACAGTTACCTACCGTGTACCTATATGTTTATTTCCATCTCCTATGATTGGACTCTTTAGATATGTTCATTCCTCTTCATTTGAAATGATTACTGAGCTGTTATTTATCGCAGTATCTATACACTCAGAGAACTGCGAGCATACCTATTCATTCCTTAGTACTTCCTTATCCCACTTCTTTCTGCACTGATTCTTTCTGATTAGTCTTCATCATTAATAATTTGTGGTCTGTATCTGTTCCTGAATATGCCTTACATCGCAATATCTGATCTCGGAAACTTTGATTGACCATGACGTAATCTAGCTGGAATCTTTCCGTATCTCCCGGCCTTTTCGACGTATACCTCTTCCTCTTGTGAATCTTGAATATACTATTTGCTATTGGTAGCTCAAATTCATTGCAGAATGCAGTCACTCGCTCTCCTCTTTCATTCTTACTATCAAGCACATATTCCCCAGTAACACTTTCCTCTACTCCTTCCCCTACAACCGCATTCTAATCCACCATCCCCCATGAGTCGTAGGATTTCATCTCTCTTAACGTACTGAATTACCTGTCCAATATCATCATATACTTTCTCTATCTCTTCATCTTCAGCTTGCTGTCGATTCTGATGTCAACAACACTATCATCTAACTGTTCACAGTAACCCACTCTCTGCAGTATCTTCCCATTTATAATGAATCCTACTCTTGTTGCACCATTGACTGCTACTAGTGATATTACCCTATACTCGTCTGACCAGAAATCCTTGTCTTTCCATTTCACTTCACTACTCCTACCATATCTAGACTGAGCCTTAGCATTTCCCTTTTCAGATTTTATAGTTTTCCTACCATGTGCACACTTCCGATATCCCACACCCTGATTCGTAGAACGTTACCCTTTCGTTGGTTACTCAATATTTCTCTGATGGTCCCCTCCCAGAGATCCAATTGGGGGACTAGTTCGCAATCCTTTGCCAACTGAGAGATCATCATAACAATTATTCAGTTATAAGTCACATGTCCTGTGTATCCTCATGTCGCTGATGATTGCTGATTCTTCTGCCTTAGAGGTAGTTTCCCGCCCGAAGGGCAAGAGAGTGCCCTGAACCTGTTCGTTCCTCCGCCCTCTTTGACAATGCCGTTGGCAGAACGAGAAAGGCTTCATGTGCCGGAAGTCCTTGGGTGCAATTGACGATGCTTTTCATACAAAATTTAAACAGTGGAGAGGTTCGAACCCCGTATCCACAGTGTTCGATTATTAGTTATGATCTTTGTTTTCTTCTTTTATTCCACAAAGCACGTGGAAGCTTGTATGTTCCTCCACCACACTTTCCCTCATATGCCATACATATCAAGCAATACAACGTATGTGGAGAACAGAAATAGATCATATATATACATAAATGGAAAATAAAAGAAAGAGTGGGACTCTATCAAGCGATCCATTCACCACAGATTACCGAAGTGAGCCATTTTTTTTTCTTTTCTCTCCCCTCTATATAACACAACACAAAGATCACGTAGACCGACGTGTTACCTCGACGTGTCAGTGGGATAGAGGTCACACCGATTGACCAACCTGACCAACAACCTGTCTAGTAAACGTGAGATTTAGCATGTTATCAAAAGTGTCCAGATATTGGTGCAAGTGCGAGGCTTCGCAATATGCAATAAGCATGTACTGCTGAAACGTCAAAGTCATCCTCCACCCTCCCTGTCCGACGCCAGCAACAAAAAAAATGTACAAAACGTGAAATTAAAAATATCACGGAAATACTCTTCGACTGCGCAAAGTAGGAGAAATCTGTCCGCAGGGTAATGTCATTGGTGTGAGGAATGACAAAAGTCATTGAAACCATGGTGGGAAAAGCAAGCAGAATCAGCACCCAGAGTCAGTTCGACAGCTGACCACTGCGTATCTCTGTGGAAGCGTGTCCAAGGAACCACATCGACAATTTGTGGTTGTGTCACTAAATCCAATTCGGTGTTGACGTTCATTAGTAGGTAATAAGTTATTGATGATTCTGTGTCAAAAGGAAGCTATCTCCGCCATGATTCGGGAGATTGATGTTGGTCCACACAGCTCTCCAACGAACATGCGGTGATAACAATTCAACAGGATTGGGACAGACCCACCCGTCCCCACGAGGAAGAAGGAATTGTGTCGTGACCAGTTGCCACCTCAAGATGTCGTCCCCCAGATAGCTCACCACAATATAAAATTCTTGAAAGTTTCGCCATTCGAAATAAATGCGACCTGTGTCAACAGGTGAAGCAAGACTTACAGGCTGTACTAGAGCGAAGAGACGTTACGTGATAGTTTGCAGTTCACGGATAAAAATCAGTATGATAGAATAAAGGCTTTCTCCAGCAAGGCTCAACAGAGGCGAACGCTTCTGAAGGTGTCCAGCGCTGTCCTGGACGAAACGTAAGGTGGAGAAGAATTTCGTTGATGACGACGTTACACCCCCGGAGGTTTACCGGCAGTAAGAATCATCGGTGTCATGCATCGGACACACGGTGCAGACGCCTTGCCTGTGATATCTGAGCGGGACAAGACTCCTTCCGAGCACGGCTTCGTCGGAATCTCGTAACGTAGTTTAAATGTATGGTCTTGCCATATAAATAGGCAAGACAGTTGCCACAGTTTCTTCGCTGCCGCTATGGGAAGGGGAAAGATTTGTGCCCTATAATATGCCTTACACAGAATAATAGATGTCTAATATTCATACTTTCTGCAAAATGGTATGCGAGTGTCGTTCATATTCCAGGACGGCATCCTGAACTTTATCAGTAATACGTTTCCGCCATCTTCAGTGGGTCACGATCAACGATCACTCCCAAAGATGTATATCCATCCACAAAACGTGCCCACAAAAGGACGGTGTCCTCTAAGCCGCGTATGTTGAGGAATTAGCATTTGTTTTCATTTATCAGCGCATCTGAAGTACAACAAAATCATCAAGTATCTCTTTAACAAGGGGTCTTCTTCTCTTCGAAGAAGGAAGACCATCACGTCATCGACATACGCCGTAACTGTGAGGTACCCCATGGGAGTTTTATACCTGACAGCTAATAAGAAACTTGGCGCAACAACGGTTCGAAAGACTGCCTTGGGGCAGTCCCCGACAGAAAACAGCCGACGGTGTCAGCCGCCCATTGGTCACCAGTGACGCTGCAATGCCCTGGTACAAGTTAGAAAGAATGAAACGTGAACGAGCGCTGACGCTAACGATCTCCAACAGGTGACCGAGATAGGCCTAACTAACTGGATCAAATACTGTAAGAAAATCTAAAAAGGCAGTAGCACACTGAATAGATGTAACAGCCGCCAGCGACACCACATACCCATTTTGTACCACGAGAGACGTGATTGTATGGGCAGGGAGGCAACAACACTGATGTTTACAAATCAAACAACTAAGCAATAAGGCTAACCTTCTGTTCACATCCCGTGCAACAATTTTGTAATCAAAACTGAGTAACTTGAGGGACGAAAGTCAGCCGTTGTTCAACGGCCACGATGATTTGAAATGAGAACAGTTTTACCCACCTTGAAGTTGGTAGGCACAGATCTACTCTGCAAGTCTTTTTTTTTTTTTTTTTTTTGTAAAATGGAAGTAAATGTAGAACCTAAGACGTCATAACGTTAATCAAATTATTTTGGTGAACCGTCCTGACCCTGAAACTTCGTTAAAAACGCAACATTCAAGTCAGGCGTGATTATCACGCAGAGGGTCGCAAAACTGGTATCAGAAGCAGGCCCACGGTGTCATGTGGTGCACACACCTTGAGTAGTCAATTGACAATGATCATGTGCGGTGAGGGAAGTAACAAGAGAGCGACGACGACGAGTGTGCTGGCGAATCAAGTGAGTCAAAGACGTCAGTTCCCTGTTAACGAGAGAACGTGGCTTAGTCATCCTCCTCAGCTCTCCATCTGTTGGTTCCTAATCAGTATCATCTTCGCCTTGACGCACCGAACGTCTGCGATACTCAGAGAGGCATCACCTGTCCGTGGTATAATTCATGAAGTTCGGCGTTCCGAAAGTCCCTCGCCCCTGCTGCGGTATAACATATCAGCATTTTTCGAATTCACGTCGTTGCATACTCGTATCACTAGCATCCCTACCGAACGGAAGCAATCCACTCAGCACCAATAACGGCATCAAAGGACTCTTCAGCAAGATCGGAACTGACGAGCATCCACTGAGGACGACAGTATTTCACGGGTTGTCGAACGACGTTGGTAGCTGCTGCAGCAGCACAAATATCAGTGAAAGGGCAGGAGTAGCGTCGACTCCAAGAAACTGATGATAAAAAAAATCCAACAAACAAGATGTGTCAAATCTGATTTTAGACGTTGCAGTAAAGGCCGTAACTTTGAATAACTTTGGAGATTTATGTTCCCTGAAATCCCTCAAATGCACCATACGAACCAGTTCATAAAGATCACGACTAAAATTAAACAGCGGGATGCAACACGCAGTTGAACTCATCTCCCAGCCGAAAGAGCAGAGGATTCTTACGCGAAAGTTAAGGGAGGTCCTCCCTATAAAAACTCGAGCACGTCACCGTTTGACCCATTCCACATGGTGCATGAAGCACCACCAAGGTAACGTAGCATATACGACAACCAATCCCCCAGCCAGAATCGAGAACTTCAGTGTCAGTGGCGGGAAAACGTTCACGATAAAAAGAGCAACACCCATCGAGCCTTCAGGCGCTACATTAAGAAAGGTCCGAAATACTGGGAGAGAGAAGGTGGTAAACAATATTTCCTGCAATAAGATGTCTGCGCTTGAATCATGAATAAACTGACTGAGCGCTGCAAGACGTAACACAGATTCAATGCGATTGACATTAAAAGTTACAAGGCTATATGCCTGAGTCATCTACCAAAGTGGGACAAAGTTGTAGTCCATCTAAGCCACATTCCGATAATCAATCCGTTGGCGAGTCCACAGACGAGTCCGCGGGAGGGGGACTAGTCCCACGCCTTGCAGAGCACTTATGCCGCGATTTCTTGCGCAAGACAGCGATCCGGTTGGTCACGCTGTGTACACCGGCCGTGAGGCAAAGTCGCCTCATCAGCCGGAAGAATAGTTGGCTCAAGCACAAGATCTGAATGTGCCCGCTACTAGCAACAGTAATCCGCTGCATGAGGGGTCACCCAGGTGGCAGACAGGGACGGAACAACTGGCGCAGCAGGCGACAAGACTGAAACAGGCTCGGGTGACTCCTGCACTACAAGATTCCACGGCGGAAGCACCGAATATTGTGTAACCGAAGCGCCATCGATGGCGGGCGACACGGAGGCAAGGAGACGTCGCTGTTCGTCTTACTGCGATATCTGGCAGGGGCGAGGGGTGGAGTGAGGTGGGTGGGGGGGGGAGGGAGGGTTGAGGAAGGGGTGTCAAACACGCCCGATTCCTGACGTGACTCCAAAGTAGGACGGGAAGCAGTTCGTAACACCAAGAGACAAACTTGACGCTGAGGAGGGTAAGACGGGGGAGTCCACAACGGAAATGTCTGCGTCCTCTGTATGACATCGCTTATATTCCAGCATCTGAGCTTCGGCACAGGGACCAGTTGGCGTAGAGTCCGTCTTCAGTTTTAACATGGGGAAATGTCCAGCGGATAAATTCAAAGCGAACTGTGGATTGCCACTAGAATCAGCACCAGGCGGAATCGAAATAAACTCACTTGGAGCAGACTGGCCTAAGCGCTTTCCGAAATAACACTTTGCGTTAGGGAATAGTCAGGCCTACTTGAAATCACAAGTCATGTGGAAAAGAATAGATCCGAGCAGCCTGTGGCCTCTACAGGCACCAGAGTCACCACTTATTGTATGTTGGAGCATGGCCATCTGTCTTCTGGAAAATTGTCTCATATGTGTTTGGTATTTTAGGAGCACTAATTTAGTGTTGGATGCTGACACTGCAGGCATTAGGTCTTGGTATAGCATCTACATCAGAGGTGGCCAAGATATTAGCTCACATATCGTGCCAAAGCACTCAGCCTCATTGGACATTTCCCTCATTACCAACCACGGTGCGTCAGCGTGAGGAGGGAAAGAGGAGAAACTGCTAATGTGCCACATTTAAATGCGAGTGCAGTCATATGGCATACGACTTGGTTTTATATTTCACATTTATCAACAACATAGATCACAAACAAAACAAATTTTCAAGTATATTTAGTTATCTTCAGTATGCTGAAAACATGCTTTTTATCCGCTACAGTCTGTCATCATATTGACAGGTCAGACAATTCCTTAGAGTCTCGCACGAAGGTTGACGCATAATCGTTACTTATTAGGTTTCACCATGGAAGAAAGGTATTTCGCACAAATATGTTGATCGAAATATTGTAGCAACATCTGTACCGATACTTAGAAATCTTACCTGAGGAATTACTTTTGAATACATGATGGGACTGACACTGATCAATATGTTACAAATATTTACTATTAAAAACAGTCTTGATCACAATTTATTGAAGTTGTGATCAAGATTGTTTTTGATAGTAAATTACCTGAGGAAGCCACTGTAGACATCCTGGACAGTTTTAAAGTAAAAAGATTCGGCATTAAAATTGGAATTACCTTGCAATTCAATCATTTAGATCTGCACATTCCCAAGGGCTCTTTCAACTGACGCAGCGAGGGGTCTCAAAAATAGCTCGGAAACGCATGTAAGACTGACACTGTATTCAAAACCTTTATAAAACTATCCTTGTAATTCTTTCAAGGCCACAATTAATTCTTCAAACATCGCATTTTCTTTAACGCGGTTGAGTTTGAGAATTTGAATGCCTTTGTCACATGCACTCCTCCTGCGACACAAATGCACCGCTGTCAAATCACAGAGAAGTTACCATGCAGTGTCTTACTGTGTGCAGTGTACAGTCAAGTCCACTTAAACTGCGAAGTCTTCAGTCGACTCCGGATATTCTGATTTTCGTTCTTGTACTCCTTTTTTCTTCGCAAATAACTGCAGCGACTTTTAAATCGAAAAATCGTTCCAGAAAGCCCCCTTAACTTAAGCAACGAACACTGCAGTAATATGTGAAGTCTCCGTGCTTTTCATTCAGATCCACTAAAAACGGTTGCAACTGACAACGCAATAATGCGTGCAACTTCGGAAATGTTACTATTTGTAGCACCAGCCTCTTCAACTCCCACATGCCTACAAATTTAGCACAAAGAATTTCTTGATGTACAGAACAATGAATCCCATCTGTCGATCGTTATAATTTTTTGCTCTTTCATTGTCAACTAAATCCTTAAATTCTTCCTGCATGGTACTGTAATGTCGTTTCATAACAAATACGCCGTACCCATCGATTATGCAAATTGAGAATACTCATCCCTCTCCTCTGTCATCATCGCCATTCATTTTAAGAAAGTGTGATGACGGATCACTACGCTACATCTTTTTGTGCCAACAACCACTGGACCTATGAACGTCTTCTGTATCACGAACAAATAGTTAAGGGTAAATAGGGCTGACACAACAATTCTACTAAGTGCAGAGAGTTGTACCGACCGGAAAATGGCACACTACAGTGCTAAATGAAATGTCGCGCTTTTCTGGGTACTTCCGTGAAGGACGGAGCAAATTCGAGCTACAAGCCAGGTCTTGGTCACCATAGGGCTCGCACATGCTGCATGCGTGTAGTTGGCACGTCATTACTGCCCCCGTCTATTGACTACTGAGGCAAGATGCTTTGCTACAACAGGTTTACAATTACAAATCCAAAAATTATGGTTACAATATGTACATATCAGCGTACATAATATGTATGTATTGTAACAATAATTTTTGAGATCTGAATTGTAAACTGAACCACCTTCCTTCAGTAGTCGATGTAAGCACCACTTTCTGGTATGTGAAGTGTCCATTTAACTGGCCGGAACTAGTAACCGATTCATCGCTTTTTGCTATCTTAGCAAATAAAAAGTATTCCCATATAAGACTACAACACTTTTTTTTTTAAATTTCGACTGTATGCATTTATCTGCAGTACAGCTTTCACCCCGTTGTGGTATCAGGACTTACCATTAAAATGTACAGCGTTATGTTATAGAAACACATATGTACTTCAGTATAGGCATATGTATTGTGAGAATCCTCGTACCAGTATTTTAAATTGTTCCAGTATGACGTACTTAGTCATTCATAAGTGCGTCAAGTGCGTGAATCGCTTGTTACTGTTCGTATCAAATTACAGACTTGTTTATACCATGGTTACTAATGCTTGCCAAATTTTAGCAGAAACATGCACAATTGTGTCAGTGAAGTACTTGGAATGTATATCACATGTTCTGAAATACGAGAAAATCGTAACCTTCAACATCATGAGTATAACAGTGCATATAATACAGGAAACAGCAACACACTAATAGCAACAGAATAAGTTTTTGCTCACAAAACAATGAAAATACCTATTTTAGACAGTTTGCCCTACTATTAAAGAACGACGATCATGTGAAAATTGTCTGGAAGCAATTTTTGAGCGGGACGAAAAATATTACAACTCACTGAAGAAAACTGGGCTCTGCCCGATAAGAGCCAACAATTTTTTGAAGCATGTAGTTTTACATAGCAGAATGTCTGCTCTTCCCTGTGATGAGAAGAACCGTGGGATTTGCGTGCTGAGTTTCACATATTGTTTGCTCAGGAACATGAGCTTCTGTAATGTACCATTTCTAAAATAATTTAAGAATGAATACTTAAAGAACTGGTTTTCCTGTATGTCCACTGATTAATGTCGTGCTTTTCATCACATTAACTCAACTGGACTTCGATCTGTTCTCCTTTGATAACATCTAGCTTATGACAGCACACACAGCCTTGTCAACCACACTTTCATTACAGCTGATGAGCTGGAGATCGAAATTAATCTACATTAAGTGCATTAAGTAGGATAGGAAGAGAACAGTATTCTTATGCTGGGCTCGCAGTAAGACGTTTGTCGCGGCTCCAACTGCCTCATGGAGTTGTAGTTGCCCACTAGCACCAAGTGTTGAGAACTAGCTTTCTGCCTCATTCTTTCAGCACAGTTAAAGAACACTGATATTAGTTATTAGCGGTTAATTGACTATTTTATGACATCACCAGAAGAAAAAATAAAAGGTAAATTAAGAAGTGTTTTTTAGTTCCTGGAGGGATAAATTACACTTACCTCTGTCATCGTGTTTTGGTTTTTCTCAGTAAGTGTTCATGCATTTGCAGTGAGACACTATAGTCTAAATTCGTTGTATCTATTTTGCAATGAATGTCTACAGCTTGAAAAATGCTATCAGGCCTCTGCATTTTCTGGTTCAAGTATGTGGTCTGGCTCCAGTGAGATTTGGCTGTCAGGCCTCTTCAGAACATAATATGTTCAACGCACAAGTGAGCAGATTGGCTACTGTAGGAATAGCATCTGTCTGGCTGATGTTCATTGCGGGTGCTGGCTCATACTGCATCTTCAGCGAGAAATGTTTACGGTCGCATCCTGGACAATCACCGGCGATTCAAGTTATTAATTTATTGATTTCGCACGTTAGTTGGCTTGAGCCGGCTGTGATGTTGACGACATGTCTAATTTCTGCAAACAGATATGTGAGAGAAATTTTTCGACTTTTGGAACTGGTAGACGAATTATTTGCCCAGTATGAGAGAAATTACTTCCGAAGTCATTACAGTAAAACGAGGCTAATAGGGACTCTCTTGCTGGTTTCAGTTCTAATGTTTCTCTTCATACCTCTCGTGTTCTACATATACAATATTTTCAGTGATGCTCGCGCCCCGATCATCCTTTTCTGTCTCCAAGCGTACTGTGTGGTTTGGCGATCGCAGTTCACCTGCATAGTTCTGGTAATAAGAGACCGTCTGCGCACTGTCAGTGTCCACCTCCTGAGAAGCGTGTGGCCTCGGATCCGCGGGGAGAACGACCTGGACGAGGCGATGACGTGGCCGGGGCTGTCTGCAGCGCCTCTGGTGGCGGTCGGTCAACTGCGGCGACTGCAGCGCGCCCGGCTGGCGCTGCACCGCTGCGGCCTGCTGTGTGTCCGCCACTTCGGACCAGCGCTGCTGCTCGCTGCCGGTAACAACTTCGTCATGATCATCGCTCTGAGCTACGGGGTGGTGATGGCGCGAGCCAACAAGCAAAGCAGTCTGCTCCTGTCGTGGCTTTCCAGTCGGCTGCTGCTCGTGTTGGGAAATCTCCTCCTTACTTGCTGGGCGTGCTCTTCTGCAGCCCATCACGCTGTCAGAGTGACTCTATTATTGAACAAGGTCGCGACGCTGTTAAGACGGAGTGAAGCGTGTGACACTTTCTGGCTGGAAGTGGAACCACTACACTTCTCTGCTGCAGGTTTCTTCAACATCAGTTTGCCTCTCTTTATGTCTATTGTTAGTGCTGCCATCACCTACCTGATAGTGTTTTTACAGATTTCACTTTAAAATGTGAACTAAACCACCGGTGTCACTCTACAACTCCAAGAAGTAATCTACAGCTAAGTTCACTGTGCACCGCAGTAGACACCGACTTAAACGAGCTGGCTGGTCGCCTGATGCAGTGTAGGTGGAGCAGAGCTGGGTATATGATGTTCCATCGATCAATTAAGTCATGGCACTGCAGTTGTATGTTCCCAGTCCATTGTGTGGAATTAGCGCATTAGTAAGGGTCGACATACAGTCCTAGCAGAATGGCAGAAAGAGCTGGATACACTCACCTGCCAAGATACTACTCACAGCCTTAAGAGAGTCCGCTGTTCGCTTTGTAGAACTGTAGATGATATAGGAATGCTACCATCTGTTCATGAAAATGCCACCACTCAATGGATTAAACCAGTAAAGTGGTATGTCAGCATGGTTTAATGGGTGTAAGTGCAGATATTTCTAATGGTGACTGAGAGTGACATACTGTGCAAGAATACGTTAGTGTTTACTTTATTTGTACATTAATAATTGTAGCTATTACAAGTTATATATTTTTATGCTGGGGCAGTACCTCCAAGTACATGTGGCTAGAGCAAGCCATTATGCTTATTTTCCTGGGTAGCAGGTAAAATGTTGAAGTGTGCATGAATGGATGCAAAACGGTGAGGCTATCCTGAAAGGGGTAGTCTACTTAGTGGTACAGCTACAACCACACAGAAAACATGAGGTATTCAGTTACATGACGTGTTTGTAGGACGACAGTTTGATGCAGAGATAAAACAACCAACACAATGATGCGCCTACATGTTAAGATGCCAAATATGAAAATATATGCGCTTATACCCATTACAATCCGTATGTCAGTCAGTTGTATGGAATCAATGTAATAAGAAGTGGACGACTTAGAGAAGTGACGAAATGACCAAAGCGAGCTATCGTGTCTGAACATGTTGATGGCAACACTGTTTATGAAACTGCCCTGCTTGTGGGTATATTAACGTCAACTACCCGATGTGTATACTTTGAGTGGTGTACAATTCATAGCTATGTAGCATGGTGTAAGAACAGACATTATGGAAATGTTTTCACTGACAGGGACTTGAGACGACATGCCTCATAAAAGACAGCTGGTTTGAAGACTGACAATAATTGCGTCTGTCTCTGCAGGAAGAAACAACTCAGCCAGTTTTCAGGAGAACTGCTTGCAAGGGGCCTTTGCAGCCTAGTACCTCGCAAAAGGTCATCACTCACAACGACATATACAGCGGCACATCTTCGTTAGTCCAAACAACACAAAAGCTGAACAGTACCTCTCTGGGGATGTATACCTGTACTGCAGTCCACTGAGTTACGGTTTTGTCATTTTTCAAATGGTAGAAGTCCCTTGGTACACCAACAATGCTATGAGACATTTAACCTCTAGTACAAGGACAGTGTAGTTCAGGGGCAGAGGTGGTGTTGTGATATTTTTTGGGTGGTTCTCATACCACACGTTGGGCTGCCTCATGAACATGAAGCAGGCTGTTTATTTTCAAATTCTTATTTAGTATGCTGAGGACATTCCTTTTTCCAAAAGAGCAACACTCATGTTCACAAAGCTATATGCATACCTACCCCACTGACGAACATTCAGGCACTCTCACACATGTCAATTGACCCACTAAATTACCCAACCTTAACTCCATAGAAAATGTTTGTATGAGGGTGAAATATAGGAACTAGCATTGCTGAAGCTTGGTACCTCCGTGGGATCAGTGAATACTTCTGCTGGGTGTAATGTAACTGTAGGAGTTTGTAGATTGTCTTGTTCACTGTCTGTCAGCAGCTTTACACAGAATTAGCGCAATGTCTCCTGCAGGTGACTAATTTTTTGTCACACACATTTATAACTTTCTTATCTGTTACTATTCCACACATCTTACTTGTTTTTCAGGGTACATCCATAAATTTCCATCTAAGTTTTGGTATTTAAAGTACTGCTGTACAATTAATGGCGTGTAGGTGTAGGTGATATATTAATGAAATATACTTAGTGTTATGGAGACATACTGAGGAATAGCAGTGAATTGGATATAATTAACCCATCACATACACTTGTGGTACAGGCTTGATTAACATCATTGGGCTCATCGTTAAGGTGCTATACCAATCTTGGAGATCCACACAATACTGATGTGAGTTTAGAAGGAGGACAGAAGTGAGTCTAAACTTATATCATAGAAGGAGACATACTAGAGTAGTCCATGCAGCAGTAATATGTACAGTGACAGTGGGGCTTAACGGATAGTGCATCTCCATAGTAAGCAGGAGACCTGGGTTCGGATTCTGGCGCTGTTACTAGTGTAAATTCCTTACTGTGGCCTACAGGTTTTCCTTACTGTACAATTGTTTGACTTGGCACAGTTTAGCTTTTAAAAAGACCAATATATGCTAATCATTTTAAGAAACATTTGACAAAGAGAAATGGTCACCCCAAAATACGCTAAGCATTATTTTAAACATCGCATGTATTCAGTTTTACTTCATTACTTGCTTTGGATGCTAGTCTCCAGGCCAAATTCTGATTGTTATAAATATTTCTGCAGATAGTACATTCTTCTATGAGTTTATAAGTCCTGTCCTAATTAATCATTTATTACATTCTTTTTACCTTATCGTAGTCAGTCCTACAGGCATACTATAACATCAGGCTATTATCTTACATACTCAAATAATTTTGTGTTATACTTTAAATAATAATAATAACGCTAATAATGATTTAATTGGTATAAATAATAATTAAAATGGTAGTAACAGTAGTGAAATGTTCATTTGATTCACTTTTTCATATGTCAACGACAAATTATATTTTATTGTTACCACTGTAACTGCAATAATTAATTCTGTTGGGATTCACAGTATTCACTGACATTAAAAACAAGTATTGGTGTTATGATGACACTTTCTTTGATTCTTTCTTGGTTCTATATTACTCTAAGCCCTGGGAACAATCTTATTATTATAATATTTCTCAGGCTGATACTCGGTTTGTACATAAAGGTGTTGTGACTGAGAAGTTTCGCAGTGAAACACGTGTGCTCTACACTTTTCAAATGTCTTCCCTATGATTAATTCTCAAGCACAGCACACACACATATAGGTACCCATTTATGACCAATAACCTCTTCCACGAGACTTTCATATTTGGAAGTTAAACTTCAGTAATATATTTCTAGTATAATTACATATAAAACTTGTGGGTTAGAATTTCCATAAGTGGTGCACAGAGATTGGGTGTTGCTGATCTCTTACATAATCTCACGGGAACGCATACAACAATGAACACTGCTGTGAAATAAGATTCCAAGATGAAATTCAACAGAAGTAAAATAAGGACAGCGTGGTCGAATGAAATCAAGTGAAGCTGGGTATATTACATGTGGAAACGAAGCACATAAAGTTGAAGATGAGTTTTGCTATCTGAGCATCAAAAGAGCCATTGATGACTGAAGTAGAATGGTTGTTATAAGATGTAGATTAGCAGTGGTAAGTAAAGTGTTCCTGAAAATGGGAGAAATGTTAACAGCGAAGATAAATTTAAATGTCAATAATTCTTTTCTTTATGTATTTGTCTGGAGTACAGCCTTGTACAGAAGTGAAACATAGACAATAAACATTTCAGGCTAGAAAAGAAATTAACCTTTTGAAATGCCATTTATGCAAAAATGCTAAACGTTGACTGCGTAGATCGAAGGACGAATGAGGAGGTACTGATCGAAAAGAAGAAAGAAATTAACCTATGTCACAACTGGACTGATAGGAGGATTCGGTTGATAGTCAACATTCCGATGCACGAAGGTCACTTGGTGATGGAGGAAGGTGGGTACAATTGTAGATGGAGATCAACAAACAAATACAGTAATTAATGTATAGATGCAGGTTGTTGTAGTTACATGCAGATGAAGCGACTTGCTCAGGAATAGCTAGTGTGGTGACCTGCAACAAATGAATCGCCGGTCTAGGGACCACAATAATAACAGCTACTCATACACAAAATATTATGCAACAATACACACAATACTAATTTTCTTAACTAGTGGTGGCTCTTCTTTTATACAGCTGCCCCCTCGTAAAGAAATTTATCAAACGGCTGTCTACGCAGCAGGGACATAGGTTCTGTCCCTATCATCGGTATGATCTTACCAACAATTCGTATTACTAAAACACTATCCCAGAACTCAGTACCTGTTGCAGGTAGCCCACCTACAGATTTCCAAGCACAACAAAATTTGATTTTAAATACTTTGCGTAGTTATTTTCCGAATTTAACAGTTCAGACTCCTGTAATGACCTACCATTAAAAGGTATAATATTATGTTAGAATTGTGACACAACAAGACAGTACGACAGTCAGAACTGGGTGGTTTTCTTGAGGCTGCGTAACTGATGGCACGCAAGTACCCAGAGTTTTTCACCCATTAGTTAGGAATGTGAGCACTTAGCGATTTCCAACAAAATTTACACATAATTTCATACCCTAAAGAGATATTTTCCCAGTGATACAGTGCCCCCTCCCCCCTCCCCATCGTAAACAAGATGATGAATGTGAAGTAGTTTATCACTTACTAAACTTTTGCTGTTCTTCCAGTCAAACTTCAGTATCAAGCACGATGTTTTGATTTATTACTTCTTTACTACAGACTTTATTCATAGTTCGGTTTGCAGACAGTATCCACACATAGGACTGACTACAGCTGCAAAATTATATCGTTGTACAACTCATCGTCCAAGACAAAACGTCATAAACATTGAGACGCGCGAGAAACTAGTTTTTGTTTAAAACAGAAGGCAAATAAAGGATACTATACTTACCTGTTGTTCTGTAACGAGAGCACTTAGCGATTTTTAACAAACTCTAAGTATAATATTAAACCTTACACAAACGTTTTCTCGCTTACACGCTTATAGTCAGACCTTTAAGACGTTACCTCATTTGTAAGGTAATTAGCCGTTTGAAACTCTTTTGTTCATGGGAATTCAATTCTTCAAAGAATCGGTGGCTTATTGGATGCACAGTAGTGAGTCTTTTTAGCCATTTCTAACTTTGGCGATAAGAACCGGCCACAATGAAATCCGTCAGTGATATGGGTTCTTTTATTTAATATATCATTAAAAACGTATTTATAACTGAACCCCTCTAATTCTCGTTTGATCTTCCTTCTAAATTCTTAAAAAACAGATCGTGCAAATCGAACCTGTAACTTTTCGTAACAGAGGCTAAACTTTTAATTACGTAAATAACAGATGTGATGTGATTTAAGTTAACTCACTCTTACCTGCAGCAGTGTGTAAGTACTGTGTTTTCCAGAATCGGCAACTCGTCAGTCCGCTCCTGTGCCAAGACGGCCGATGTGTTCCCAAAAAAAAAAAAAAAAAAAAAAAAAAAAAAAAAAAAAAAAAAAAAAAAAAAAAAAAAAACAATCTTCGTGACGCACATGGTTTCCAGAACCGCTAACGTTAGTGCTTTGTCAGTGGAATATCATTGTTTGCCCTGTACGTAAAAAAAGACCAACACTTTTACGTAATGCATTCTACGTGATTTTGATTGATGTTGACCATGTAGAATACGAAGCCGTTTCTCTGCCCACACAATGGAGGATTAAAAACTGTAAAATTGTTTGACATAAATATGAGCCTTGCGCAGCACATCGTACCACCTGCCTGGGTGTATGGGATGAACAGGCAGTCATCATCAGTCGTTAGTATCGAGTTGGAATCGATTCATGGAACTGAGGACACAAGCTGAGAGACAGAAATACTCCAAGACTGTGTGCCTTCCATTGATCAATGAAATTGTAAGTGATCAAGCGTACTCTACAGCACATGTATCCATCATCACTGAAATTGGAGAAAGCAAGGGAATTAACCATAACACGTATAGCCACTTTTGAGATATATTGTTCTGGAAGACTCATGATGTGGTTGTCTTCATTCCAGATTTGAGCAACATTGTTGTGAGACGAGGAGGTTTCCACCACTTAATGTCATTCATGAGTGCCATGCGAACCATAATAGCTGTTATGCGAGATTTTTGCAACGAAAAGTATTGATAAGATACAGTCTGTACATGCTTACACCAGGGCATTATCTGTTTCAGCAAAGTCACCTCCTAGAGACTTTTCATCATCGTGGTTTGTACCTACGTTAAGAGTCTGCGTATGTGCTCAACACTGTTAAAATGAAGTCTAACATATGCTACGACACCGTGTGGAACGAAAGATTTCTTTATAGTTTTCTAATACACGATGTAAGACTTATTTTATCTGTATTTCCCGGAATGGCTGCAGTTCTGGAAACCTTGTTTCCCCAACCGAACGATACATTTGCGGTCTTCAATTCCGGTATATACTGTTCTGAATACCTGATACACTTTTCCTGAGATTAGTCAGACTACTACACAGTTTGAAAACACTATCTCCATAAAGAAGTCAGTTTTAAAACTTAAAATACAAATGGCTCGCGGCAAAGTGTTGAATCTGCTCCCGAAATGAACGGAACCGAGTGTCTTCTCGCAGTTCTGCCTGTGACGTTACATCCGTCTCAACTACCATCACATGAGCGCCTAGCGTGAAAAATATAATTTGCTTCGTAAAATTTGGTACTCGAAGACTGAAAATATAAGTATTACACCTCACGTCCAAAATCTGAACATTTGGTGTACGGTTAAAAGTTTACAACGTACATCTACATATACATCCATACTCCGCAAGCCACCTGGCGGTGTGTGGCGGAGGGTACCCTGAGTACCTCTATCGGTTCTCCCTTCTAATCCAGTCTCGTATTGTTCGTGGAAAGAAGGATTATCGGTATGCTTCTGTGTGGGCTCTAATCTCTCTGATTTTATCCTCATGGTCTCTTCGCGAGATATACGTAGGAGGGAGCAATATACTACTTGACTCTTCGGTGAAGGTATGTTCTTGAAACTTTAACAAAAGCCCGTACCGAGCTACTGAGCGTCTCTCCTGCAGAGTCTTCCACTGGAGTTTATCTACCATCTCCGTAACGCTTTCGCGATTATTAAATGATCCTGTAACGAAGCGCGCTGCTCTCCGTTGGATCTTCTCTATCTGTTCTATCAACCCTATCTGATACGGATTCCACACTGCTGAGCAGTATTCAAGCAGTGGGCGAACAAGCCTACTGTAACCTACTTCCTTTGTTTTCGGATTGCATTTCCTTAGGATTCTTCCAATGAATCTCAGTCTAGCATCTGCTTTACCGACGATCAACTTTATATGATCATTCCATTTTAAATCACTTCTAAAGCGTACTCCCAGATAATTTATGAAATTAACTGTTTCCAGTTGCTGACCTGCTATTTTGTAACTAAATGATAAGGGATCTATCTTTCTATGTATTCGCAGCACATTACACTTGTCTACATTGAGATTCAATTGACATTCCCTGCACCTTGCGTCAATTCGCTGCAGATCCTCCTGTATTTCAGTACAATTTTCCATTGTTACAACCTCTCGATACACCACACCATCATCTGCAAAAAGCCTCAGTGAACTTTCGATGTCATCCACAAGGTCATTTATGTATATTGTGAATAGCGACGGTCGTATGACACTCCCCTGCGGCACACCTGAAATCACTCTCACTTCGGAAGACTTCTCTCCATTGAGAATGACATGCTGCGTTCTGTTATCTAAGAACTCTTCAATACAATCACACAATTCGTCTGATAGTCCATATGCTCTTAATTTGTTCATTAAACGACTGTGGGGAACTGTATCGAACGCCTTGCGGAAGTCAAGAAACACGGCATCTACCTGTGAACCCGGAACAAAACCGAAAAATTCCGTATATATTCCAGGTTGAAATGAAACTAGTGAGAAACAATACGATTAATTTCTAAAAAATGGGGTCCGGATAATATCTGCTTCATAACCTCGATTCGGCCAGACGTATTAGGTTGATACTGACTGCGAAGTCGCTCAGTTTTCAAACATCAAGTAGGAGAGCATGGCCATTACAAAGAAAATTGGATGGAAACAAAATTAAAGTAGAGAACAGCTCTCATATATCAGCTAATAGGATTGCGTCACATTTACTGCCCTCATGAAGAACAACAAAGTATATGGTTCAAATGGTTCTGAGCACTATGGGACTTAACATCTGTGGTCATCAGTCCCCTAGAACTTAGAACTACTTAAACCTAACTAACCTAAGGACATCACACACATGCATGCCCGAGGCAGGATTCGAACCTGCGACCGTAGCAGACGCACGGTTCCGGACTGAGCGCCTGAACCGCTAGACCACCGCGGCCGGCAACAAAGTATAAAAATCATACAAGATACATCAGACGCAAACTTACATTCCTCAAAAAGAACACTAATCGCCCAATTACAATATTGAGCACTATTTATGGACTCCTCGAAAGAATCCTACACAGGCAGAATAGACCAGTGATCTTTCAGAGCTCTTCTATTGAGGAAGCTGTATTCTGACCAGGACAGAGCTGCGCTGATGAAATCTTATCTTTAACAACATTTATTGAAGCAGGATGGCGAATAGAATAGAAAACAGCAGTTGCTTTCGTTGATCTAACTGCAGCATATTACACGATTTGGAGGCATGGTGTGCTTTATAAGTTATTAGTACTTGTCCCATGCAAACGGGCAACATCTAATTGACCACATGTCAATTGGAAGTTCATTTACATTTACTCCAGAAAAAGACACTAGCTGCCCAAAAGAATTGAATATGGCTTACCACAGGGATACGTCCTTGCTTCACTCTTTTTTAATTTATGTATATCTGATTTCCTCCAACACCGTGCGGACAGTTCGGCTTTGTAGACGACTGGGCAGTAGCTCACCAATACAAAACGGTTGAAACAGCTGAAGAAACTGTAGCTTCTGATCTAAACACCTGAGGCCACTATTTCCGTAAATGGAGGTTACAACCAGCCTCTAATAAAACAGAAGTTTCATATTTTCGTCTGTGCAACAGACTAGCATACGAAGTCCTTGTCTATTTCGAGGGAGACAAACTTCATCATAATACTCATCCAAAATATATTGGGATCACGTTAGGTGAGATACTTTCTTTTAATGAGTTCTTGACACGAACATAGTCTAAGCTCAAAACGAAAAACGACATTCTCCATAAACTTTGTGGCTTTCATTGAGGATCGTCAGCCGACACTGTCTGGGTATCAGCGATCGGATTGGTACACTCAGCATCAAAGTACTGTATTCCTGTCTGGCTTAACAGTCCACCAGTAAAATAGATAGACGTACAACTTAACGAGGCCATACACATTGTTATTGGGTCAATGAGATTGCTCGTACACATTGGTTACCTATCCTGAGCCTGTTTCTACCTCCTGATGCTACACGGAAGAGCGCGCTACTGCCCGAGTACCAGAATATCGCTAGTAACACTGACATTCCAATACTGGACGACGTATTCCCTGCGGAGTGAAAAAGAAAAGATCAAGAAATATCACTCTCATAGTAGCCGGGACTCTCACGGTCTGTGAATGCAAACGCTACTGGCAACGAAACTGTTCTCTACGATGACTGAAGCTGCCTTGCATCCAGAAGAAACCCGCTTTATTCGTCCTGCCTCGGGCAAATAGGACTACCTTGGAGCGCATCCGAATGGGCCACGGGCGATGTCCAGACACTCTCTACTAGTGGGGCAAATCTTCATTACCATCGTGTGACTGTGGCGCGGAACGACAGCTCATGTTATATCGACATGTGCCTCACGTGCCTACAAGAGTCCTTTCGAAGATTTCCTGACACAGCGACGATTGATGTTATAAAATACATAAAAAACTTGAGAACCATATATAGCTGTTGTCATTTATGTTTTTTTTATGTGGGAGAGCTGTGTTTAAACACTGAAGTGTAATCTTTGTATGTGTATTGTCATACGATAAACAAATAAATTTAAAAATATTGCATGTAATATATATCTTATTTATGTCTATGTAACATATGTCTTATGGCTACTCAGCCTAGCGAAGCTGATCGAAAAGAAGGCACATTAGATGTCGGAAGGACACCGTATAGAGAAAGCCACTATAGCCAAGCGCTCTTTTCGTTTAACGTTAACCACCTATGGAAAGTTGCACTCCACATCTTCCTACATGTGTGAGGGAATGGTAAACAATCACCAGTGCCAGAACAGTGTACCATCACACTAGCTGGAGCTCTGTAGTCCGTCACTTCACGTGATGAAGTCTTGTCGTGAGGTCTACTGCAGAGCCGTCACACTCGTCTTTCACTCAAGCTTCAGTACAGTAGTGTGTCGCCTCGTAATGTCTCGGCTCGACAGACCGCGAAGGAAGAGCATTCCTCTATGTGCAAGACGCACACGTTGGTCATATGGTTTTGTGTGGCGAAAATACGCACTGTGTTCCGTCACACATCGCTGATGGACAGCATGCATGAGTAGGCAACATTCAACAACATTAACAGCCTTTTTGTACACGCCTAAAAGAGTTATAATGTGATCTTGCTCAACCCTCATACGTATCATCACATTGCAGTTCTTACATCCAACTGTGATTGATGGGTACTAAATTCCACAGTGTTTGCATGCCTCTTCAAAGCTTTGCTATTTGACCAAATATCATATTTTGGCGAAGATATGGAATTTCACTGTTGTAAATGTTTAGATGTCTAACAACACTGACGTGTGTTATGTTTCGAAAATAAACAAAGAATTCGTTTAATTGTCCTAAGCATGTTTGAGGTTAGATCTCAGCTTTATAGTAACTGTAGACGTTACGTTGAACACTAGTTTTGAGTAGGGTTACCAGACGTGTGGTTTTAGCGAGGTCAATAGGGAATTTTTCCCTTTTGTTCTGGGTACGTTACAAACTTTTAACCATACACCACATGTTCAGATTTTGGACGTGAGGTGTAATATTTATATTTTCAATCTTAAAGTACCAAATTTTAAGAAGCAAATTATATTTTTCACACTAGGCGCGCATGTGATGGTAGTTGACACGGATGTGACGTCAGAGGCAGGACTGCGAGAAGACACTCGGTTACGTTCATTTCGGAAGCAGATTCAACACTTTATCGCAAGGCATCTTGCATTTTAGGTTTTAGAACTGACTTCTTTATAGAGACAGGGTTTTCAAAATGTATAGTAGTGTTTTCCCGAGGGCATGCAGTTTTACTGTATGGTTAAATGATGATGGCGTCCTCTTCGGTAAAATATTCCGGAGGTAAAATAGTCCCCCATTCGGATCTCCAAACAGGGACTACTCAGGAGGACACCGTTATCAGGAGAAACAAAACTGGCTTTCTACGGATCGGAGCGTGGAATGTCAGACCCCTTAATCGGGCAGGTAGGTGAGAAAATTTAAAAAGGGAAATGGATGGGTTAAGCAAGATGCGACATTGTCCCGAAAAAACAGTGACCCGTATATTCAATAAGTTTCCTTTAGTTACGTCTATTGTCACAAACTTTTTGTTAACAGACCGAAACCGGTAATCTGTAAACAAAAAGTTTGTGACCATAGACGTAAATAAAAGGAAGTTCGTTGGCAGGAGGAACAAGACTTCTGGTCAGGTGAATACAGGGTTATAAATACAAAATCAAGTAGGGGTAATACAAGATTAGGTATAATAATGAATAAAAAAGTAAGAGTGCAGGTAAGTTACTACAAACAGCATAGTGAACGCATTATTGTGGCCAAGATAGACACGAGGCCCATGCGTACCAAAATAGTACAAGTTTAAATGCCAACTACCTCCGCAGATAACGAAGAGATTGACGAAATGTATGATGAGACAAAAGGAATTATTCAGATAGTGAAGGGAGACGGAAATTTAATAGTCATGGGTGACTGGGATTCGATAGTAGGGAAAGGAAGAGAAGGAAATGTAGTAGGTTAATGTGGAATGGGAGTAAAAAATGTAAGAGGAAGCCGGCTTGGAGAATTTTGCATAGGGCATAACTTAATCATAGCTAACACTTGGCTCAAGAATCATAAAAGAAGGTTGTATACATGGAAGACGCCCAGAGATACTTAAAGGTTTCAGACAGATTATATAATGGTAAGACAGAGATTTAGGAACCAAGTTTTAAATTGTAAGTCAATTCCGGGGGAAGATATGGACTCTGGCCACAAGCTATTGGTTACGAACTGTAGATTAAAACTGAAGAAACTGCCGAAAGGTGATAATTTAAGGAGATGGGACCTGGATAAACTGACAGAACCAGAGATTGTAGAGAGTTTCAGGGAGAATATTAGGGAACTATTGACAGGAATGAGGAAAAGAAATACAGTAGAAGAAGAATGGGTAGCTTTGAGGGATGAAATAGTGAAAGCAGCAGAAGGTCAAGTGGGTAAAAAGACGAAGGCTAGCAGAAATCCTTGGGTAATAGAACATATATTGAATTTAATTGATGAAAGGAGAAAATATAAAAATGCAGTAAATGAAGCAGGAAAAGGGAATACAAACGTCTCAAAAATGTAATCGACAGGAAGTGCAAAATGGCTAAGCAGGAATGGCTAGAGAACAAATGTAAGCATGTAGAGACATATCTAAGTAGGGAAAGATAGATACTGCCAACAGGAAAATTAAAGAGACTTTTGTGGAAAAGAGAACCACATGTATGAATATCAAGAGCTCAGATGGAAACACAGTTCTCAGCAAAGAAGAGAAAGCAGAAGGGTGAAGGAGTATATAGAGGGCCTGTACAAGTGTGATGTAACTGAGGACAATACTATGGAAATGGAAGATGTAGATGAAGATGAAATGGGAGATATGATACTGCATGAAGAGTCTAACAGAGTACTGAAAGACTTAAGCCGAAACAAAGACCTGGGAGTAAACATTCCATTAGAACTACCGATAGTCTTGGGAGAGCCAGTCCTGACAAAACTCTACCATCTAGTGAGCAAGATGCATGAGACAGGTGAAATACCTTCAGACTTCAAGAAGAATATAATAATTCCAATCCCAACGAAAGCAAGTGTTGACAGATGTGAAAATTACCGAACTATGTGTTTAATAAGCCATGGCTGCAAAATACTAACACGAATTCTTTACAGACGAATGGAAAATCTGGTAAAAGCCGACGTCGGGGAAGATCAGTTTGGATTCCTTAGAAATGTTGGAACACGTGAGGCAATACTGACCCTACGAATTATCTTAGAAAATAGATTAAGGAACGTCAAACATACGTTTCTCGTATTTGTAGACTTAGAGAAAGCTTTTGGCAATGTTGACTGGAATACTCTCTTTCAGTTTCTGAAGGTGGCAGGGGTAAAATACAGGGAGCAGAAGGCTATTTACAATTTGTACAGAAACCAGGTGACAGTTATGAGTAGAGGGGGATGAAAGGGAAACAGTGGTTGGGAAGGGAGTGAGACAGGGTTGCAGCATATCCCAGATGTTATTCAATCTGTATATTGAGCGAGCTGTAAAGGACACAAAAGAAAAATTCGGAGTAGGAATTAAAATCCATGGAGAAGAAATAAAATCTTTGAGGTTGTAATTCCGTCAGAGACAGCAAAGGACTTGTAAAAGCAGCAGATCGGAATGGTCAGTGTCTTGAAAGGAGGATATAAGATGAACACCAACAAAAATAAAACGAGGATCATGGAATGTAGTCGAATTTAGTCGGGTAATGCTGAGGGTATTGGATTAGGAAATGAGACGCTTAAAGTAGTAAATGAGTTTTGCTATTTGGGGAGCAAAGTAACTGATAATGGTCGAAGTAGCATATAAAATTTAGACTGGCAATGGCAAGGAAAGCATTTCTGAAGAAGAGAAATTTGTTAACATCAAGTATAGATTGAAGTGTCAGGAAGTCATTTCTGAAAGTATTTGTATGGAGTGTAGCCATGTATGGAAGTGAAACGTGGGCGAATAACAGTTTGGACAAGAAGAGAATATAATCTTTCGAAATGTAGTGCTACAGAAGAATGCTGACGATTAGATGGCTAGATCACATAACTAATGAGGAGGTATTGAATAGAATAAGGGAGAAGAGAAATTTATGGCCCATCTTGACTAGAAGAAAGGAACGGTTGGTGGGAAATGTTCTGAGGCATCAAGGGATCACCAATTTAGTATTGGAGGGCAGCGTGGAGGGTAAAATTCGTAGAGGGAGACCAAGAAATGAATACACTAAAAAGATTCAGAAGGATGTAATTTGCAGTAGGTACTGGGAGATGAAAAAGCTTGCACAGGATAGAATAGCACGGAGGGCTGCATCACACCAGTCTCTGGACTGAAGACCACAACAGCAACAACAACAACAACAGTAGTGCATCTAATCTCACGCTAAGTGTATCAGATATTCAGACCAGCACATACCGGAATAGAAGACCGCAAATGTTTCGTTCGGTTTGGGAAACATGATTTCCAGAATTGCGGCTCCTCTTTTATCCAGTTGCCCCCTCGTAAAGAAATTTATCAAACGGCTGTCTACGCAGCAGGGACGTAGGTTCTGTCCCTATCATCGGTAAGGTCTTACCAACAATTCATATTACTACAACACTATCCCAAAACTCAATACCTGTTGCAGGTAGCCCACCCAGAGATTTCAAAGCACAACAAAATTTGATTTTCAGTATTTTGCGTAATTATTTTCCGAATTTAATAGTTCAGACTCCTGTCATGATCTACTCATTAAAAGGTATAATATTATGTTAAAATTGTGACACAACAAGACAGTAGTACAGTTAGAAACTGAGTGGCTTTCTTGAGGCAGCGTAATTGATGGCACGCAAGTATCCAGAATTTTTCATCCAGTATTTAGGAATGTGAGCACTTAGCGACTTCCAACAAAATTTACTCATAATTTCAAACCCTAAAGAGATATTTTCCCAGTGATACAATGCCCCTCCCTCCCCACCGTATACAAGATAAACAATGGGATGGAGTATATCACTTACTAAACTTAACTTCAATATCAAGCACGATGTTTTATTACTTATTTATTACGGACTCTATTCATAGCTCAGTTTACGGACAGTATCCACACATAGCACTGGCTTAAGCTGCAAAATTATATCGTTGTATAACACATGGTCCAAGACAAAACGTAATAAACATTGAGACGCGCAAGAAAAATTACTTTTGTTTAAAACAGAAGGCAAATAACCGACACTATATTTATCTGTTGTTTCGTAACGAGAGCACTTAGCGATTTTTAACGAACGCTAAGCATAATATTAAATCTTCCACAAACTTTTTCTGGCTTACATGCTCATAGCCAAACCTTAAAAACGTTACCTAATTTGTAAGGTAATCAGCTGTTTGAAGCTGTTTTGTACATGGGAATTCAGTTCTTCAAAGAATCGGTGGCTTATTGGATGCACTGTAGTGAATCTTTTTAGCCATTTCTAACTTTGGCGATAAGAACCGGCCACAATGAAATCCGTCAGTGATATGGGTTCTTTTATTTAATACATCATGCAAAATGTATTTATAACTGAACCCCTCTAAGTCTCGTTTGATCTTCCTTCTACATTCTTAAAAAAGAGATCGTGCAAATCGAACCTATAACTTTTCGTAACAGAGACAAAACTTTTAATTCCGTAAATGTGATGTGATTTAAGTTAGCTCGCTCTTACCTGCAGCAGTGTTTAAGTACTGTGTCTTGCAGAATCGGCAACTCGTCTGTCCGTTCCTGTGCCAGGGCGGCCGATGTGTTCTCACAAAAAACAATCTTCGTGACGCACATGGTTTCCTGAACCGCTAATGTTTGTGCTTTGTCAGTGGAATATCAGCGTTTAAGCTGTACGTAAAAAAAGACAAACACTTTTACCTAATGTATACTACGTGTTTTTAGTTGATGTTGACCATGTGGAATATAAACGAAATTTACTTTATAATGAAGGCGATCGGAAACTATCACTCAGCTCTTTACCAAAGCGTGATGATGATAAGAGGTCAAATTTAGGAATTTGGAACTCATACAGGTCACACTTCACTTCACTTCCTACCTGTGTACAGTCCTTACAACTTGGTTTAAACCTCAATATAGCAACACGCAGTTTGTAGGCTGGAAGAGGACTGATATTACCTGTTTGACAATCACTCTGCAGAGAAAGTTGTACTACGAAGATGTCTGCCACCAGCTCTCAAGGAGCAATTAACTTTAATGTTTCAGAAATAATTTAGCTTTTTGCTGAAATGAAATATAATTTTTTTGTCAGACTGATATTTCACTAATCGACAAGATGGATGCAAACTGTAAAAGTACTAAAGTTACTATACATAGTTCTGAATTTACGTAAGCAATTATATTAATTACCGAAAAATTGTGACGTTACTTTCGAGCAAAATTAGCAAGATAGCAAAGCAGCCCCTGTGTTTATCTGAGACACTAATACTTCTTTAAGCTGGGAAACAATTATTTAAAATTTACAAAAAAACAAACTATTTCTTAACGTTTTTGATTCCATTAGGATTTTTCAAATCTTATAAATTTACACTAACATCTTTTTTATGAAGCGTATGACTGGGCAACGATCATTTAGACATACATTGTGTTCACCAGAATCGTACAACAAGAAATGTGTTGCTGTGGATATGCCATTATGCTAGACATGCGATGAAAATAATCGTTGTCACCAATTGCAACAACGGTTGTAATGTACGCTTATCAAACTTTGTCTAAACCTCCTAGCGATATTAGGACTTTCAACTTCCCATTATGAAGCTTGTAGGTTTGAAGGATCGTATGTGCTGCAGGCTACGAAAGACATAGTTGATGAATTAGCCAATTCATTCAGCCAGTTGATCTACGACCAAGCTGACTTCAGTGCTAACACGCTAGGGGGAGCAGTATTGGCCATCACCTCTCGAAGTACTGTGACCAGAGGGACATGCAATTTGCATGAAAGCCCTTTTATCATCAATCACAACGGGAAAAGCTGACACTGTTGAAGTTAAGCAGTTTCTCTGCCCATACAATGGAAGATTAAAAACTGTAAAGTTGTTTGACATAAATATGAGCCTTGCACAGCAGATCAAACCACCTGCTTGGCGGTATGGGATGAACAGACAGTCGTCATCAATCACCAGTATCCAGTTGGAATCGATTCATGGAACTGAGGACAGAATGTGAGAAATAGAAATACCCCAAGACTGTTCCTTCCATTCATCAATAAACTTGTAAGTGATCAAGCGTACTCTACAGCACATGTATCCATCATCACTGCTATTGAAGAAAGTAAGGGAATTAACCAAAGCATGTGTCCTCACTTTTGAGATACATTGTTTTGGAAGGCTCATGATGTGGTTGTCTTCATTCCAGAGTTGAGCAACGTTGTTGTGAGACGAGGAGATTTCCACCTCTTAATGTCATTCATCGATGCCATGCGGACCATTATAGCTGTTATGTGCGATTTTTGCAGTGAAAAGTGTTGATAAGATACAGTCTGGACATTCTTACACCAGGGCTTTAAGGACACATAGCCTTGCTTACACTACTTTGGGTGGATTGATAAGTGAACTATCGGGATTGAAAGAGGATGCAGTGGATGCAACAATCGATTGTTCTTACCAATCCAAGATGTACAGGGTATTAGGATGTAGATGCAGATATTGCGGTGGTAGGTACTGTAATATGTACCCACTTCACCGAATTCAGTGTGATAGTCGTTCTTTCTTTGCGGTTAACGTTCTCCCACAAATACACTCCTGGAAATGGAAAAAAGAACACATTGACACCGGTGTGTCAGACCCACCATACTTGCTCCGGACACTGCGAGAGGGCTGTACAAGCAATGATCACACGCACGGCACAGCGGACACACCAGGAACCGCGGTGTTGGCCGTCGAATGGCGCTAGCTGCGCAGCATTTGTGCACCGCCGCCGTAAGTGTCAGCCAGTTTGCCGTGGCATACGGAGCTCCATCGCAGTCTTTAACACTGGTAGCATGCCGCGACAGCGTGGACGTGAACCGTATGTGCAGTTGACGGACTTTGAGCGAGGGCGTATAGTGGGCATGCGGGAGGCCGGGTGGACGTACCGCCGAATTGCTCAACACGTGGGGCGTGAGGTCTCCACAGTACATCGATGTTGTCGCCAGTGGTCGGCGGAAGGTGCACGTGCCCGTCGACCTGGGACCGGACCGCAGCGACGCACGGATGCACGCCAAGACCGTAGGATCCTATGCAGTGCTGTAGGGGACCGCACCGCCACTTCCCAGCAAATTAGGGACACTGTTGCTCCTGGGGTATCGGCGAGGACCATTCGCAACCGTCTCCATGAAGCTGGGCTACGGTCCCGCACACCGTTAGGCCGTCTTCCGCTCACGCCCCAACATCGTGCAGCCCGCCTCCAGTGGTGTCGCGACAGGCGTGAATGGAGGGACGAATGGAGACGTGTCGTCTTCAGCGATGAGAGTCGCTTCTGCCTTGGTGCCAATGATGGTCGTATGCGTGTTTGGCGCCGTGCAGGTGAGCGCCACAATCAGGACTGCATACGACCGAGGCACACAGGGCCAACACCCGGCATCATGGTGTGGGGAGCGATCTCCTACACTGGCCGTACACCACTGGTGATCATCGAGGGGACACTGAATAGTGCACGGTACATCCAAACCGTCATCGAACCCATCGTTCTACCATTCCTAGACCGGCAAGGGAACTTGCTGTTCCAACAGGACAATGCACGTCCGCATGTATCCCGTGCCACCCAACGTGCTCTAGAAGGTGTAAGTCAACTACCCTGGCCAGCAAGATCTCCGGATCTGTCCCCCATTGAGCATGTTTAGGACTGGATGAAGCGTCGTCTCACGCGGTCTGCACGTCCAGCACGAACGCTGGTCCAACTGAGACGCCAGGTGGAAATGGCATGGCAAGCCGTTCCACAGGACTACATCCAGCATCTCTACGATCGTCTCCATGGGAGAATAGCAGCCTGCATTGCTGCGAAAGGTGGATATACACTGTACTAGTGCCGACATTGTGCATGCTCTGTTGCCTGTGTCTATGTGCCTGTGGTTCTGTCAGTGTGATCATGTGATGTATGTGACCCCAGGAATGTATCAATAAAGTTTCCCCTTCCTGGGACAATGAATTCACGGTGTTCTTATTTAAATTTCCAGGAGTGTATATCACATTATTTACTACCCGATGTTTTCTGCATGATTGTAGCTGTCTCATAAAGTGGACTACACCTGTCAATATAATTATCTTCTTTGTGCCCATTTGTTCACACTTCAGTACCTGACCTGCTCACCAGGGGAAATGGCTTGCTTGTGCCACGTATATATCTACATCTAAATCTACATTTATACTCCGCAAGCCACCCAACGGTGTGTTTCAGAGGGCACTTTACGTGCCACTGTCATTACCTCCCTTTCCTGTTCCAGTCGCGTATGGTTCGCGGGAAGAACGACTGCCGGAAAGCCTCCATGCGCGCTCGAATCTCCCTAATTTTACATTCGTGATCTCCTAGGGAGGTATAAGTAGGGAGAAGCAATATATTCGATACATCGTCCAGAAACGCACCCCTCTCGAAACCTGGACAGCAAGCTACACCGCGATGCAGAGCGCCTCTCTTGCAGAGTCTGCCACTTGAGTTTTCTAAACATCTCCGTAACGCTATCACGCTTACCAAATAACCCTGTCACGAAACGCGCCGCTCTTCGTTGGATCTTCTCTATCTCTTCCGTCAACCCGGTCTGGTACGGATCCCACACCGATGAACAATACTCAAGTACAGGCCGAACGAGTGTTTTGTAAGCCACCTCCTTTGTTGATGGACTACATTTTCTAAGGACTCTCCCAATGAATCTCAACCTGGTACCCAACTTAGCAACAATTAATTTTATATGAGCATTCCACTTCAAATCGTTCCGCACCCATACTCCCAGATAATTTACGGAAGTAACTGCTATCATATAATCAAACAATAAAGGATCCTTCATATAATCAAACAATAAAGGATCCTTCTTTCTATGTATTCGCAATACATTACATTTATTTATGTTAAGGGTCAGTTGCCACTCCCTGCACCAAGTGCCTATCCGCTGCAGATCTTCCTGCATTTCGCTGCAATTTTCTAATGCTGCAGCTGCCCTGTATACTACAGCACCATCCGCGAAAAGCCGCATGGAACTTCCGACACTATCTACTAGGTCATTTATATATATATATATTGTGAAAAGCAATGGTCCCATAACACTGCCCTGTATACTTGAAGTCACTAACCAACCTAAAAACATACTACTAGTAATAGCTATAATTGTTAGTGTGTAAATGAAGTATTCAAATGTGATGTTGTTCAGCACACCGCCGTCAATTGTCAATAGAAGTATCTGCAGTTACTCCCCTAACACCTTGTATACACTGAGGATCCTGCATTGCATGCTGTGAAAGTTAAATGCCGGAAAGCATATGCTGATGGAAATTAAGGAAAGAGGGTCAAACACTGCAACATAAATCCAATACTTTCGCATGTTGACCCCAATGAAAAATTTTATCAGCATTGAATGTACTGGTGGCTGGAACCTCCATCTCATCCCACTCAAAGAAATTATACCTTACTTCCATGCATCTGGCCATTGAAACAAGACTTGTACTACTAGGATGCTCAAAGGAGAAAAAGTATTGTGAGGGATATCAAAAGTTCATCACTAAGAGCTTCTTCACTATTCACGGAACTGGCAAATTCTGGTAGGAATATGGTCAGTAATAATCACAGAACAGGTTCTCATGTGAGCCATGAGGAATTATAGTGGGCTGACTCTGGTCATGGTGTCAGTGATAGTGTACCATCTCGATCGACTGTTCCTGTGTGTTATTCCACCTAGCGCAATTTACACAGAAATGTTGACAAATGGAAGTTATAAGGCACTGAACTGTCTTTATCTGTCGCAATTTATAGACATATAGCACAATTTACGTAGAAATGTTGACATACAAAAGCTGTAAGGAAAAACCTGTGTTTTGCTGCTATTTTTAATAATTTTAGAAATTTATTGTTTTTGTGAACCACTGTATCTTGCTAAGTATTGGGTCAAAAATAGTTTTGACTGGTGAAATGTGCAGGAAGTTTAATGGTCGTCAACACTGTAAATAGGTGAGTTGCGCAAAAAAGGGAAGGTTTAGATGTAAGAGAAATAAAGAAAAACGGCCGAAAATTTGGTTCTTTTCTGCCCTCTCCCCACGCAACCCCTCCCCCCTCCCACCCCATCCATCGTGTTGGCACAGGGTCCTCGAGGCCGAAAACTCAGATCTGCTCCACCGACTACCCACAAACAACATACCAAAATATCATAAATTTCAGAATACTTTCCAGGTAGAAAGTACTGACTGCTGGACTGATTGTAGATTCCCACCTTGCATACTTTTCGTTCCAAAACGTTAGTACATAATTATTGCCATTAACAATATTTTGGGGGACTGATGACCTTAGCTGTTTAGTCCCCCTTAAACATCCCAACAACCACCACCACCACAATATTACAGTCATATTTGATACATTGAGCTTTCAAGTTTGCCTTATAATAATGATTAACAGGTAATTATCTATGCCCCTTCATTTAGGTAATATAGATTTGAAAGTAGTGTGAAATGTCGATATATACACGTCGACTTAAGTTTCCAAGGATTAACTAAAATTTTTTTGAGAAGTTTAAGCTCAATTGAAGCTGTTACGTTACGCAGTGACTACGGTATGACTTATTGAGGTCAATCGACAATGAGGTGATAAAACTCATGGGATAGTGATATGCACACATACAGATGGCATTAGTAGTGTCTACACATGGTATAAAAGGGCAACACATTGACAGAGTTGTCATTAGTGCTCAGGTGATTCATGTGCAAATGTTACCGAAGTGATTGTGACCGCATGGCAGGAATTAACAGACTGAAAACTCTAAATGGTAGATGTAGCTAGACGCTTGAGACATTCCATTTCGGAAATCGTTAGGAAATTTAATATCCCAAGAGCCAGAGTGTGAAGAGTGTGGCGAGAAAACCAAATTTCAGGCATTACCATTCACCATGGACAACACAGTGGAGGAAGACTGCCTCATCCCATCTAATGCATGAAAGCTGCCTAGAAGCAGTTGTACTGTCAGCTGATACTAAAGCACGTAGCCCTCTAGTAGTTGCGACACATTGGTAGCAACTACGAACAATTTTTGTGGACCATAAATGACCTGATATACAGGGTGTTTCGGTAGCTCTCCGTACATACTCTAGTGATCTGTAGAGGACATTTCGTTAATATTTCACAGAGGATTACTGATGTGCCCTTGGCTGATCCGGAGCCGGCCGGTGTGGCAGAGCGGTTCTTGGCGCTTCAGTCTGGAACCGCGCAACTGCTACGGTCGAAGGTTCGAATTCTGCCTCGGGCATGGGTGTGTGTGATGTCCTTAGGTTTGTTAGGTTTAAGTATTTCTAAGTTCTAGGGGTCTGATGACCTCAGATGTTAGGCTAGTTGCACACACGGAGGATTTTTTCCGTCGCGGTCAGTTGACCGTCGCCACTCGCAGAACTCAAGGGTTTACACACATGGCGGTAAAATCTCCGTCGACAGCAGCTTACGTGTTGCAGGCTATTCGCTTTGCGGTGCGCTTGGGCATCTAAACGAGTCAGGCATTTTTTTACTGGCAGTGCTCGTTCATGATCAAACCAGTTCATACAAGTTTACCACTTTATTTGAAGTATTTGTTGCTTTTAAGCACACGGTGCCGTCCGAAATGAACAGAGTGCGAATTATAAGTTTATTGTTATTACGTCGACGAATGAAAAGGAGAGGAAATAATCGATTAATTTGGGTGCATCCAATTAATGAAAGAAGAAGGCAGGCTGGAGCTTTCTACACGTTGTTTGAAGAGTTGAGGCAGGATGACACGAAATTCTTAAATTATTTCAGAATGTCGGTGTCTACCATTGACAGGCTCCATGGGCGGTTGAAAGATACTATTCAGCGGAAAAATATCAAAATGAGGAATTGTATTCAGCCTGTAGAAATGCTGGCAATAACACTGAGGTAAGTTTGCGATAATCATTTTCAAACTAGTTTTAAAGTAACGGTTGTTGTTGTTGTGGTCTTCAGTCCTGAGACTGGTTTGATGCAGCTCTCCATGCTACTCTATCCTGTGCAAGCTTCTTCATCTGCCAGTACCTACTGCAACCTACATCCTTCTGAATCTGCTTAGTGTATTCATCTCTTGGTCTCTCTCTACGATAGCTACCCTCCACGCTGCCCTCAAATACTAAATTGGTGATCCCTTGATGCCTCAACGCATGTCCTACCAACCGATCCCTTCTTCTAGTCAAGTTGTGCCACAAACATCTCTTCTCCCCAATCCTATTCAATACTTCCTCATTAGTTATGTGATCTACTCATCTAATCTTCAGAATTCTTCTGTAGCACCACATTTCAAAAAAACGGTATTTAATGATAAAATTCCGAAGAAAGATACAAAATATCTAAATTACCAAAACTTTAAATAAACAAACACACATTAGTACACAATATAGTATTAGAAGTTGATGTTCATTTTAGTGGACGAATTCATTATCTATGTCTAGATTACTCATGTCTGAAAGAAGAAACCAATTAACAACTGTGAACACCACCTCTCTATTCACACTGAACAAAACAGCTGTCGACGGTAGAAAAACCGCTACGTGTGTAAGCTTGCATTTGGTCAAGTGCGACACTACTTTGGCTGTGCCGGTAGAATTGCCGTCGGCACCAGTGGCAGCCTGCGGTCACACAGCTACCGCCGACGTCAGATTTACCGCTCGTTTTTTCTTCCGCTTAATGTGCAAGCTCTGACTTACTCCTGTGCACCACTGTGGGAAAGGCGGTGACTGTCAATTGACTGCTGCGGAAAAATCCGCCATGTGTGCAACCGGCCTTAGGTCCCATAGTGCTCAGAGTCATTTGAACCATTTGGCTGATCAAGAGCATTCGCGAGGATAGCATCGTGGATGGTAGAAAACAGTCTTACCACCAGTGATCAAACTGCCATCAGCTTGAAACTGGAGCACATATTAGCATTTGAAAGTAACAGAGAATTCTCAATATAATGCGCACATTCTTAGAGCGTGATAACTCGATACGATCGCAGTTTCCAAGATAAGATGTACTCTATGGTGCTCTAAAATACAGTGTTTGTTTGGCGCAGGAAGGACACAAAATGAAGTTAAAGGCTCTTGCAAGTGCACAAATAAAGTGAGACAATTTACAAGTAAGAAACACAACGTAAGTCATGAATCGGTGGTTGGAATAAGGTAGGCCTGCAGTACAGTACAGTTTAAATAGGGCATGAACGTCTGATGCAATAATTAGTACAAAGGCTGAGGCGTCACACTTGCTGTCGGTTCTGCTTACAGTAGATGTTGGTATGATTGCGAGTTAAAATGAGTTGGCCAACTGCTTGCTCATTACCTCGCTCCCCAGCAGACTAAAACGATAGTCAGCAGAATATGTGGAGATGGCACATAGATGAGTTTTATAGTTCCGACTTTCACTCAGGACAAGAAATAGGCTTCCATCACAGTTGTAAAAAGAGATAAGGTAATGCGTAAGTCCTCTAGCAGATGGGAGACAAATTTAAGTTATTGCTAATGAGACTGGTGTGTGTGTCATCTGTGGCAGAATTAAAAGCGTATGGTAAGAAACTGAGGCTGTTATCATAAACGATGAGAAAACCAGCAGCGAAAGTTGTACGTGGTTGCTAAATTACATCGTCTAAATTGTTACATGACATCACTGTGGCTAAGGCAGATGAGCAGTTAATTGAATTTATTTTAAATTAATATCGGTTTAATAATTTTCAACAACATAGGACGCAATATTCAGACTGAAAGCGAGGTGCAAAACGCTGATGAACAATATACTGTTGGTGTAGTAACTGAGGTAGCTGCAGTTTCAACGATCTCTGGTGCCCAGATATACTCACCACACTTCGTATGCTGCATACCCTAATATGTGTACAAAATATGGTTTTTGCGCATGCAACGTCAAGTAAGAGACGAATTGCAAAGACTAACCACAATGGCCAGCTGCGGATCTGTTTTCCGCAACGTGTCAACGCTTCCGTTGGGCAAAATTTTTTGTAGGGCAGTGGGATCATATAGAGTGTTGTTGCGAACGTAGATACCTCGATAAACACTGTTATTGTCATTTAAAGCTGCAGTAGCAATACAGTGATTACCTCAAGTGTTCGTCCAACGAAAATAGGTTCTCTCCAGAGAGCGCATGTGCTTGTGACAAAGACATTCTTTAGTGGAAAAATTTATTATACATATTACGATAAGTTACCACTATCACAGTCTTGGAGGGAACGCAGGGAGGAATCCTGAGGGCTAACAAAACATTGCGTGCACAAACTCAGAAAATAGTAATCGGCCATAACCAAGAAGGCAATAGAATTTCACAGTGGCTATTTAATGGGTACAAAAAAATATCAGGCACAGTGTAGGGAATATGAAGCATGTAAATAACCTGATTAATAACACATTGCAACAGTTCTGGGACAAGCTTGAAGCCGATAGGAGACTTCACCAGCTGCTTCCAGGTCACAGGCAACAGAAAATAATTATATACTTGAATCTAACATTAACAACGACTCACATAACAACATGAGTAGAGCTTACCCCACTTAACTACACAGAATCAAACTGGGACTGAATAAAAAGTGCCACAATAATGTTACAAATACATCTCAACAGAGAAGTTGATATTTCAGTAGACTGAAAACTAGTGATAAAGTATATGACAGCCTTATAAGTCTGTGTATGTTCACTTTATTTAGAAATAATAAACTACCGTATCCAATTAATACCAGAAAATACAAACCCTGTACAATATTCTCAAGGAAACAAGTTAATTAGAGGAAACAGACGATGAGCGTCACATGTTTGCAGAATGCATAGAGAGCTCCTGAAAAGTTACGTTTTTCTTGCAAGTATGACATTAATAATTCACTCTTTCTATTTCATCTCTCTCTCTATATATATCAGTCTCTTTTTTTCTAATTCGGTCTTAGTTCAGACAAGAAAAAAATTTGTGGCTGTGGTTGCAGATATACTTACTCAGAAATAATAACTGACATAGACGTAAGAAGATTCACGTTGTGGGTTTCGGTTTGCGTCTCTGCTGTTACTTCTCACTTTTCAGAGGTAAAATAACTTAGTTTTTTGGCAGTTATAGTCACATCGTCATTAACTTAACTACAGAAATCTTAATGTTTACATGGTTCTGAGAGACTTTACTATGAAATTTGGGATCTAGACGGACTGATACCAAAGTGATAATTCAAATATAGTTTACGCTTCCATTAATCAAGTCAGTTAAAAAGGAACCCTTCCAATCACATACGGTTCGAGGTATATATAATTTGCTCGAATGCCTCCTATATTATACTGCTTAGTCCATAACCTTTTAATACAAGTACATTCTGTTAGTAATTATTACGTTTCTATGAAAGAAATTTGCACACTTGTATGCTGATCACCTTAAGATGCGTTTTGAATAGATTACCAGGAAAAATAGAAATTATGAAAATCATAATTTTAATATTTTTCTTTCCAAATGAAATTCCTTATTTCAAAATAATCGCGTTTTTGGGCTTATTTCTACTGATTGAAACTAACTTTATCGCTATCTCCTTTGTTGACGACAGATGGTCAAAATGTAGTACACCAAACTTATTTTTTGAGTTGATCTTTTAATTAGCTTTGGAAATTTGGGAGGATATTTCTTCTGGGAACTTCCAACGAACATATATGATGAATACATATTTCTAGAGGCACAATCGCTTTGCAGCATATTATTTGAAAGATTTTGTCATCTCATTGTACAGTTAGCGGGAATGTTTGAAGATACTAATAAAAATTTTCCTCCTAAGACAGTCAGTAACCTAGCAAAGTAAGGAAATGGACAGGATTCTATATCGCAATTGCTTGACAGGATGCAAACACTCAAGATGATTAACAGTACTACAGAACTAGTTTTGAGGTAGGATAACATTTGGTAATGACAGTTTGAAATGGCTTATCTGCATGAAACATGAAGATGTAAATGAACTAAAGGACTGAATTTTCAAAGAATCTCTACTTCAATTAATAATTACTGAGAAAAACACAGGGAGCCATCTGTTTTATAAAGATACAGATGACTGGAAGATTAATTTAATGAAACAAAAGTACTGAATTTATGGCAAAAACAGTAATCCTCTCTCTTTATGAAACTCACTCTTTTCTCTATTAACGGTAGCAACAGCCACTTCAGGTAGTATCCATTGAAGATTCAACACAGCATTAACGTCGTAACGTCGTTTTGCTGTAATATACTATAAAGATGTCAGTTTTAGTCTCACTTCAACGATATGGGAGTAAGTACGCCATGTTTTAATTTATTACTGTACTAATTATAAGGGACAGTTTTAGTACATGTGCCATATTGTGTACTTCATTAATTTGGCATGATTGTGACTGTGTATGATGCATTGCATTTCAGCTGTATACTGGTGCCTCGTTGTATCAGAAAACACACAGCTATCTTGTGACGTAAGTAGCACCTCCGATCTGACTGAGTAGGGTAGCACTGCCGATTACAGACGACCTTGACCTTGATCTTAAGTACCAGGTTACACCTGAGGCAAGTGTTCATATTAACTAAAAGTACGAATCTCCCTCCGTCTCGACTCCACACGTCTCCTCCCCTCTCCTGCTTTATTCTCAGACAATTGCATTAAGCAAAAATTTCACTGTCATCATACACTATTCCTCTCGACCAATAGCCATGGGGCCCAACTGCTCTCTGGCAGTAAGGCCTCCAGCGTTGCTCTCGGCCAATAGGAATCTAGTTCTCCCTTCCCTCCTCTGTAGATCACATTATGGGATCGCCATTAAGCATCATCAGCTGGGTACCTTCCACTGCGTCTGGCCAGAATTAAAAGGAGAAGAAGACTGTGGCATTTGAAAAAAGTACACTCGTTTTCAGAAAAAAAACAGAACATCTTGAATGGCTAGGGATAGGACATTTATATTCACAGGACATGTATATTAGTATGTTCTGCAGAAATTACTAGCATTTAAACTATTGCGGATTGGCAAGAGAGCCAACCCACTATGAGAGGAAGCCGAAAGGCACGTGTTTTAGCTCACGCAGGCTGGCATGAGATCTGGAACAGAACAAGGAAGTTAGACTTTAGCAAAAAAGGACGTAGCTGTTGGAATACTTAACTTTAATCCGTAAATGGTGAACATCGCTCTTGATGGTACATGTTTTACAGCATCAATAGTAACTGGTAATGGCGCCTTGCTAGGTCGTAGCAAATGACGTACCTGAAGGCTATGCTAACTATCGTCTTGGCAAATGAGAGCGTAATTTGTCAGTGAACCATCGCTAGCAAAGTCGGCTGTACAACTGGGGCGAGTGTTAGGAAGTCTCTCTAGACCTGCCGTGTGACGGCGCTCGGTCTGCAATCCTGATAGTGCCGACACGCAGGTCCGACGTAAACTAACGGACCGCGGCCGATTTAAAGGCTACCACCTAGCAAGTGTGGTGTCTGGCGGTGACACCACATGAACCATGTTGGCTTTCAGGTTCAAGGTCATCATCTATATCGTGGGGCTGTGGTAAAATGCGCCTGGGACTCTCGTGGTTGCTACAAACCAAAGGTAGGGGATGAGTGTGACATGACCACATGTGCAGGATGCTTTGCAGATGTATGTGCAATCAGTGACTTTGAAAGACGGCGCATCAGAGGAAGTGATGCATCCGTCCGGGTAATTGCTGATCGTGTGAGACGAAATGTTTTGGCAGTACAACAGATGTGTGCAGAATGGTTCACGGGAGACAGTAGAACGTTACGATATGTGTCAGGTCGCACCACCTAGACCGCCCCCGAGAAGATAGACACCTCATCCGAATGGCATTGCAAGACAGGTGTGCATTCTTCTCGGCTCTCGCGCAACAGTGGAACAGTGTAACACATCACAAACTTTTAGGAGTGATAGTTTATTGCTGGCCGCAGTGGTCGAGTGGTTCTAGGCGCTTCAGTCTGGAACCGCGCGACCGCTAGGGTCGCAGGTTCGAATCCTGCCTCGGGCATGGATGTGTGTGATGTCATCAGGTTTGTTAGGTTTAAGTAGTTCTAAGTATAGGGGACTGATTACCTCAGACGTTAAGTCCCACAGTGCTCAGCGCCTTTTGAACCATTTGATAGTTTATTACTTCATGGGTTATGAGTGCATCGTCCAGTTCTCCCCCTAACTTCGACGAACGTGCAGAAACATACTAGGTGACAATGGTGTACCCAACGACATAACTGGTAATAGGAATGGCATCAGTTAGTGTTTTCGGATGAATCTAAGCTCTGCTCGTTTGAAAATTATGCCCATATTTTGGTTTGCCACAGACAAGGGTAGAGGCATCACAGTGACAGCTTTTGCACAAGACATACAGTGCTTTTTCAAGACCTTATGGTGTGTGGTGGTACTGGGTATAACCACAAACCACAGTAAGTGCGTGACCATTCCACTGTGACCAGAGCGGCCAACAAGATTGACATCCGGGGACTGGTAGCCATATCCTTTCTGCAGAACACCCTGTAAGTCATTTTTCAGCAAGGAAATGCATGACTACATGTTGCTGCATGAACATGTATCTTCTTGGTATCACAGAATGTTAGCCTTTTGCTTGGGTCTGCTCGATCAAAAGAGTTGTTGCCAATCGAAAATTTGTGGGATATACCATGAAATGACAGCTGCAGTGCTGTGACCCAATGCCAACCACTACAGAAGAACTTTCGAACGAGGTGCAGCGTGGATGGGTATACCACAGGACGCCATTTGTGCCTTATATGCGTCGATGACACCATGTATGGAACATGTTACCAGGGGCCCATGGCCAATCCTGTGCCTACTCGGAAACAGGACACACTCTGAACTGAGGTGACAGAAATGTTAATCATTTCTGCAGAAAATACCAATTTTTTCGTGTTCTATGGATATGAACGTTCTGTATCTAGTCGTTTATCGTGTTCTGTTTTACTGAACATGAGTGCACTTTTCCTTCAATTATTTTTAATAATAGTATTGATTATTATTATGAATTTATTCATAAATTTGTTATAGATCGTCCGATAATTTTTCCAGGAGTGCACCTACCCTAAAATCAAGGGCTCCAGTGGTCTCAGGTAATATGTCCTCAGCCAACAGGAACCACTGGAGATAGGAGCTCTGTAGTGAGAGGAGCACCATCAATATGACCAACTGCGTGTCGCTAAATACATAAATTGGTGGAATAGGCTGTAAAATTGGCAAACTGGCAGGACAGGCCATAAAACTGGCAGTAAATAGGTACGATAGACAATAAAATTGGAAAGTGGCAGCACAGGCTGTAAAATTGCCAGGAAATTATTAAGATAGCCTGTAAAATCGGAAAAGTGGTGGGATCTGCTGAGAAATGGGAAATTGGTGCGCTAGGCATATTGCGTTACGTACAAATGGTGTAATGTGTCACCACAAATCACTTGGACTTCTCGTTCGCTCCCTGTAAAGGGTCGTTGCTTGTGTGTGAGTCATTGATACAACACGCCATGTGCCCAAAGCACATGGCAGGGGCAGGCTCGCTTCTGAGCTATCACTCACATGCAAGCTGGTCTCCTCTTGCTCATTAGCAGCACCAACCCTCCCCCTTACCCCACCCCCCAGCCCACACATCCGCTCCCATCAGCCAGATAATAAAAGGCAAACCTCAGCAGGTCTTTTGGTGGCCACAGCGATCTTATTGATGTTGTGCACTAGTGCAATCAACAAAATTATTCGACAACTTGCTTCCATTTTAGTGATCCTCAAACCACATACAATATATACGATCAAACACATCTGGACATTACCATGACAACTGCGTAATCATTCAATCAGATGCTGTGTGTAAACCAGTAAATGATCAACACCCACCACTTCACTAGTATACTGCACACAGTCAGTCAGGATGGGTGTGTGTACAAGTTAAAAAATGTGATGGCAGCACTAAATTTTAATTTATTGCGTAAGATTCATTAACATTACACTGTGTGGCTGAGTTACTATTACTTCTTTATGCCGTAGTATATTCTGCAAAATTGAGGAAAACTTTGATTATTCGTCCAATAAGGTGTTAGACTCGAACATATTCAATACAAAGCATGAGGTGGTTTCTAAATTTGCATGAAGTTACTACATTTCAGATTCTACAAAATGCCTCAAACTGTTGTTCCTCCTCTCCTTTAGGCGAATCAAGTTTGACTGTGTGCTTTTCTACTTAAAAATGATATAGCCAGCATTAGCACAATTAATGGTCCAAAATGGCTACCTTCAAGTTCCATACCTTAATTAATACAATTAGATGTCACTATTACACATTTTCTGTAAGCGCTCCACAAACACCCGCTGAAAGTACGAGCCTGCGCAGAAAATAAACTATTGTTAGAAGGAAATATGTCCCCTGAATGCTTTGGGGTTTTTCACACTGCCTCTGGCAATCCTTTAGAGACCATGACCTTGGTAAAACTATGCTGGGGGAAACACTCAGCAGTTTCCTTGGAACATGGGCGGGAGACGTGCAGTGCAGTTCTAGAATCAAGAATGACACTCCTTTACACGTGAACTATACTGTATCGACAACAGGCTTATCGGAAAGCAATTAATGACAAATATACACTTTTTTTACACCTTTTGCAAGCACGCTAATGGATGATCAGATCCCTAGATTACTGTCCACTGGTATCGTTTAATAGCTGTTTATGAAGTTAAATAGGATTATTCTTTACATGCAAATTGTTGGCCCAGTATACCAACAGTCAGCTTTGTTTCTACACATTAGTGAAGTATGTAAGGATTACACTTATATTCAGATATTTGTTTGGAATTGTTGTAGAAGCCAAGTGAGGATAAGAATAATTCCTTTATAGTGTTTTCGTTGACTGAAAATGGCTTCTTAATAATTTTTCCTAACTACATCAGGAACTGACTTACTTCTCCTCAGGCGTTTACCTTGGTCACACTTTCCAATTAGCAGTGACTTAAATCGTTTACACGGACTCCAGAGGTTAACACAAAGCCACTGAGCTGTTATTACTATAGAACATTGCAAATCGAAAAAAAAAAAACCTTATTCATGGTGCCATATGACGTCATGAGCTCCAGTGTAATTTTCCCCCTCAGCATTCGCGTAATGAAAGGGTCCTGTCTCAACGTCTTTCGTGTAACTGTTATCTGGAATACTTAATTTACATTGTGTTAGTCTAGAAGATTATGCTCCTGCTGTTTGACGAAAGAGAAACTGTGACATCAGCTTCAATTGGGGACTGAAATAAATCCAATGGCGAAAAGTAAAAATTTGTGCCGGACCGGGTCTCCATCCTGGATTTCCCACTTATCGTTATTGGTCACCTTGACCACTTCGGTTAGCTGAGCACACTGCCTGTCCAGACCAATTTCCCATATGTCACACACTAGATGTGTAGTGTCCCTCGACCATTATCATCATTCCTCATAGCCTCACCCGATTCCAGCGAGATGTTGAACGAATAGTACATCCGCACAGAACGTATCATTATTTTCCCTCGAGGTGCATGTTTCTATATGTGTGGTGTCCATTCTTTCGGACATATCGGAAAGAACAGACACTACGCATACAAAGTTCTACTGTTTGTCTTACGTAAATCATAGCTGGGAGGAGGATTGCGTAGGGAACCATCACTTATTGATTTTATTTTTCTACAACTTGTCTTGGCCTCTTTCCATCATCCCGAATGCGGACAAGTTGTACAATGTATGAAGTACTTAGTAGCTGGATGCGCACTTGTAACTGGAGAATCCAGGTAGCTTGCTCTTTCTCTCTTTAGATTCTGGATAACTTTTCTTTGAATTTTGCTTTCAAATCTGGCTTCTGGCTTGAGGTGGCAATGGTCAAGTTGAGTCCACTCTTTAAAAGTATATGTTGCAGTTAGTTGAATAAAAACCAGTGAGGGAGGCTGTAGAAATTTCCACTGAAAGCTCTAGTACTATCCCGTAAAATTCAGGAAGAACAAGGCAACCGCCTTTCTGCCAGTTTGCCAGCTCCCGCCCAACTGGGTAAGTGGCTGGCGCTTCTGACTATTGTCCTGATTGGCCAGCTACCGCCCCACTTTGTCAAGGTGCGCTGGTCATACTGCGGCTGATGTAGATGTTTAAAAACTTGGTAGACGCCACTCTGGCTGTATAAAAGTGGACAGTAGGACATGCTCTTACCAGCTCTTCAAATATAATTTCTTTTATGGCTCGGATAATTACATTATTTAAATTCAGGCATCCACCCAATAAATGATCTTTGGTGATTAATGAAATTATGAGTTTCCAAAGATCTGTCTTTTTTTTTATTTACGATGTATGAGTGTCATATCATGGATCAAATTCTCATCCTAAAAGTTAATCAGTGCATTCCCAACGGCATATATCGGTTACCGTGTTCGATAAGCAAATTTGTGTGTGCCTTTTTTACTAATTTTTCTATTACAGGTCATTATGTTTAATTGGAAGCCAGAGGAGTTACTGGTAGTTCGGGATTTTGCAGAATAATCAGCATTTGAGACAGCGTGGTGAAACTGGTTTGTGACGCTCCCTTGATCCACCCTTATTGATGTTGCTTACATATGTGAGAATCCTATCTACCTTCCTCCTTTAGCATCTTGTTAATGCGTGTAAATCTTTGGATGTTACGGAATGTTAGAGGTTATTACATTCCAATGTGCCTATGCGATTTATCCCTTGCTGATGATGATATTTACTGGAAAAAGGACCCCACTTTCGACAGTCATACCAGTAAGTTTGTTCTGTTTTTGGTGCATGATGAACAAGTAAAGAAAGAAGATCTTACAAGGTGATAAATGTTTATTCCATGGAACACAATTCCCATTTCGTTTCACGCAATATGCACTCCGCCATCGTACTGCATCCCCTGTCACATAACTGGTAATATCACTTTGTGCTTGATAAACGCTTACTGAAAGTTGGATGTAATCCATTGCCTGGACCACCGTGTACAATTTATGACGGAAATTGGCTGTATTCTTGTAACAGAAAAGGTCACTTGGCCGCAAATGGTCATAGAGGACAGACAGCTCATGGGATTTGTCATAGATAGAAGGCTACGACCAATTAAAGGCTTATGTGTGCGCGTTTTAATGGTTTACGAAAAGTTGCAGAAAAGCAGATGACTTTCTGGACCAGAGAAGCACACTGGGCGTTCCTTGGAGTGTGGCAGATGGAGGCGAGTGCAGGGCTGTGGAATGGTGACAGCCATGAGATGACACCATCAACCGCCTCCCCTCTTCTAAGCCAACTCCTTTCCTGGAAGCAGGTAATTCAGAGAGATTTTAAGCCAACGCACATTTTCTTCTGCCAGTCACATCACAGTATTGTACTGAGTATTAAAATTGGAACAGCCAGTTACTATGAACTGTATTGTTTGCATCTTCTTTTTGTACCTCTCACTTGACGCAAATACCAGACAGTGCTTTGATCGTAAAAGTTAAAAATTTAAACAACACTTTAAAAAAACGCGAATATGATCTTTATTCTTATTATTCAAAATATGTAAAGATTTATTCTATAGCGGTATGAAATGCACAAGGCTCCTTCTTAAGCCAATCCACTTTCTTGGAAATTCGCCTATCAGATAGCTTCTAAGTCGTAACAACACTTATGTTGAGTTTCGAGTTAGAGCGTAGTGTTTTACTGACCATGAAAACGAAACAGTCAATTATTATTTGCCCAAGGGCAGTTATCTTTCCATAATTCACAGCAACCTGACTCAGTTTTGCTAACAGAACAAACACACACACACACACACACACACACACACACACACACACTCACACACTCACACACACACACACACAGTTAGATCTCCCAACCACAGTCCTGCATTTTACTGGCAATTAAGTCGAAACAGCCAATCAGAGCCAAGAATTGTACGGCCATTAAAATGAAAGAGCCAATAAGTAAGTACTTCAAAGTCGGCTACCTTGTCCTCTCTGCCGCTCTTGATGATGACCAAACCACAGTATTCGTAACTAATTTGGTTCAAGGCATAATGGACCTTCAAATTGTCACAGTATCATTTCTGTGACTAAATAGTCCACATTATTCTTCTATTAGAGCACAATACACATTTGGCTAAAATAATATGCTAAGCCCATAAGGCATTAATAGTTAACAGTTCATCCCAGGTCTTAGGCTACATCACTTCTGGTACAAAAAACGAACGTTCGTCACTTGACCAAACATCATTTTATGGGGGAAGAAGATAATGTATCATGTTTTGCACTAAAAAATATAATTGACTAGATGCTATAGCTTTTTTCATTAATTTTGATCTTAAGTTACGTGCCGTCGAGGAAGGCTGTGGCATTTACAGTTTGGAACTTGGAGGAAATGCTCTCTAAAAATAAGCTTACAAGCTGTGCCTCATCTTCTTCAAAATGAACTACTAAGTAATACCATGGTCTATAGCATTTTTATACACCGACTTCAAATTTTCCAACACTTCACCATGACGATGCATACTAAATATGATTTGTTTTGATGAGATCTTTAATGCAGTGTCTCACTTAAAGATGCATATTTTTGTAACGCACAATTATAGCCACGAAGACCACCAAATACGATACGTTACATCAGAAACACTCAGGTTAAAGTGGCAGCTGCTTATTCTTCTTCTGTCAAAATCAGTGATGAACAAGGCTCCAAACAAAAGAAAGTTCGATCTCTGATCGTGGAAAAAAATTCCATCCTTGAACTTTCGACAAAATAAAAATTACCTCTATTACTAATCAAAATACATTCAAATTTCCACAGTGTGGAACATAGCTGGGACGCATATCGGAACCACTGTGGAAATTAGAGGTCGGAGTAAACTTGGCGACGAATATAATTTAATATTTGTGCCCCACTTGGTGCAAGGCTTAACGAATCCTGAAACTAAGTGTCAAATGTCCATATTTTCGTATTATTGTTCTAATGCAATCCAAAACACCTGTGGCTCGCTTGTTATCAGTACTGTTGTACCTTACAGGTTAACGTGCCTAGAGTTCAGCGTTTGAGCCGCACATTGTGCAAGGCACGTTGGACACTCTCTTTTAAACTGTCTGTACTATTGTTCTTTAACAGGCTAGGGCACACGTGACACATCTATTGGCACTGCTGATCTAACTTGCATGTTAAGGTACACTTGACAATGACTGTGACACAGTGACACTTTGGTGATACCACATACTGGGCAGTAGTTTTAACAGTGCAGTGGTGTAAGTAAGTTAACGCTAAGTGTACCTCAACGTCTAAATTAGATCAGTAGTGCCAATAAGTGGGCCACATGTTTTTGGTACTGTTATAGAACCAATTTACACCTGGAAATAATATTGTGACACTTATTTTACGGTCATCGCTCTTTGCTCTTTGCATCAAGTGGATTACGAGTAGTGAACTTTGGATGTCACCAATGGGTGAGTCGTGTATTATAATTTGATGAATACTTCATCTTTATCAGCCTCCTTATAACTTTGGACCACAAGCAGTTTCTCTTTAGCAGAGCTGACCGGATATAAACTAACTTCGTGTACCGCATTATATACAACAATATTTGTAAGTGACACAACATTGCTACTGAAACTGTTCTCTCAGTGGGTTGAATCTCATGGATAAAGAATAGGTGTGTTATTTACATGCTGCCTCTTGGCTGTAGACCTATATCACATGCAATAAGTTGAAAGCAAGTTTTAACCGTAACAGAGGACAGAAATGTCGCATTAAAGTAATAAGTTACGCTGGTGCTCTATCGCGTCCTTGTGGTATGCACCAGTAATCTATATCCAGGTTGTAGATAGAAAGGAAGTAAATATTACTACAAAAAACTTGGTGCCCGTTTATTGAGTTGCGTTGTGTTGGGTGGTTTGGGGGAGGAGACCAGACTGAGAGGTCATCCCTCTCATCGGAATAGGGAAGAACTGGGAAGGAAGTCGGCCGTGCCCTTTCAAAGGAACCATCCCGGCATTTGCCTGCAGCGATTTAGGGAAATCACGGAAAACCTAAATCAGGATTGCCGGACGCGGGATTGAACCGTCGTCCTCCCGAATGCGAGTCCAGTGTGCCCGTTTATTAGGATTTGTTTCTCTACACCTATACACTACTGGCCATTAAAATTGCTTTACCACGAAGATGACGTCCTACATACGCGAAATTTAACCTACAGGAAGAAGATGCTGTGATATACAAATGATTAGCTTTTCAGAGCATTCACACAAGGTTGGAGCCGGTGGCGACACCTACAACGTGCTGAGATGAGGAAAGCTTCCAACCGATTTCTCATACACAAACAGCAGTTGACCGGCGTTGCCTGGTGAAACGTTGTTGTGATGCCTCGTGTAAGGAGGAGAAATGCGTACCATCACGTTTCCGACTTTGATAAAGGCAGGATTGCAGTCTATCACGATTGCAGTTTATCGTATCGCGACATTACTGCTCGCTTTGGTCGAGATCCAATGACTGTCAGCAGAATATGGAATCGGTGGTTTCAGGAGGGTAATACGGAATTCCGTGCTGGATCCCAACGGCCTCGTATCACTAGCAGTCGAGATGACAGGTATCTTATCTGCATGGCTGTAACGAAACGTGCAGCCACGTCTTGATCCATGAGTCAACAGATGGGGACGTTTCCAAGACAACAACCATCTGCGCGAACAGTTCGACGACGCTTGCAGCAGCACGGACTATCAGCTCGGAGACCACGGCTGCGCTTACCCTTGACGCTGCGTCACAGACAGGAGCGCATGCGATGGTGTACTCAACGACGGACCTGGGTGCACGAATGGCAAAACTTCATTTTTTCGGATGAATTCAGGTCCAGCATCATGATGGAAGCGTGTATTCGTAATCGCCATACTGGCGCATCACCCGGTGTGATGGTATGGCGTGCCATTGGTTACCGTCTCGGTCACCTCTTGTTCGTATTGACGACGCTCTGAACAGTGGACGTTACAGTTAAGACATGTTACGACCCGTGGCTCTACCCTTCATTCAATCCCTGCGAAACCCACCATTTCAACAGGATAATGCAGGACCTCATGTTGCAGGTCCTGTTCGGGTCTTTCTGGATACAGAAATGTTCGACTGCTACCCTGGCCAGCACATTCTCCAGATCTCCCACCAACTGGAAACGTCTGGTCAAAGGTGGCCGAGCAACTGGCTCGTCACAATACGCCAGTCACTACCCTTGATCAACTCTGGTATCGTGTCGAAGCTGCATGGGCAGCTCTGTTTGACTCAATGCCCAGGCGTGTATAATATATTTGTCCACTGAATACCCGTTTATCATCTGCATTTTTTATTGGTGTAGCAATTTTAATGGCCAGTAGTGTATGTAACTCATACGTTTGTATAGCACAAACGCTACGAGTAGTCGAGGAATAACAACTACTTTCCATGTAGGCATTAGACGATATAGGCAATATGCTACTAATTTTATGTTTGCAATATGATGATTGCTTGAAGAATAGTCTCTGTACATTGCACCTTAAGAATTAAGGATTTCCCGGACGAAGTCCGTATGTAGTACCCTGTGTATCAAACTGGACAAGTATTACTAGATAGGCTAATGCCGCACTAACAGTGGTTGTGAAGATTTGAAGATTGATGTCACAAAATCCCATGGCGGAAACTATCAGTCTGTCTACCGGAAGTCGCAGGATGCCCACTGCTGACCTGGGACGCAGCAGCAGGCGCAGCCCGTCAGGAACAGACCAGCTCTGTCGGCGCGCTCAGCCACCAAGGAACACACTCAGCACACCAACAGCTGGCGACACAGGGCGTTAGCATATTTCGCATATTTCGACACTCTTGCACGCTTCTGCTCTTAGGACTGTAAGGAAATAGGCAGAGCAAGTCATAGCAAAGACAGCCAGCAGCTGTGCTGATCCGAAGTGGAAACGGCAGAGCCGGCCGCAGCGGTGGAGGGCCATCCTGGCGCGCTGCAGCCGCCGCACATCCACCCCCGCCGCCCCCGCCGCCCCCGGCTGTCCTGCTCGCGTCGCCAGCTCCTCCAGCTCAGCCTCGCTGCCCGCCGGTGGCCGGGTACTCCTCAGCAGCTGCCCACAGACGATGCCCATCCTGTGCCGAAGTACCAGGACGATGCCAAAGAACTGCACACGTCAGATTGTGATGAAGCCTTTATAGACATAGAAGAATGACTGTTGTGTGATCACGTGTGAAGAAATACGGTACTAACAAGCTAATTGGTACAATTAAGTAGATAAGAACTGTAATCAAAAGTGCAACTGCTGTATGGCACGTTTCGCGATGTATTTTCGTTCTGTAAGTGTGATATCGCATGGCGAGCAACTTATCTACCTGCTCCAACAGTTCCATGATGCCACTAACGTTATGGTACCCAGTAAATAGACATCTGCATAAAATAGTAGCTGGTTGTAACAAACACAGTAAAAGAAACAACAACATTACTAAACGCATCGCTATAGGGAAAAGTGTAGGTACTCTAGATCCATTACTAAATAAGTAAAGTAAAGAGCAGAGCCACTGATACAGGTGAGCCATGTCAAGGGTGTGACGTAGCCTGAGAGCCTGTTCAATGACTGTCGGAAGCGACAAGATGCAGAATCTTTGTTATCACTGACCGTGGGAGCAAAACCAAATGTTTGTAATATAACCTATATGGGTGCAAATGCATTATGGAAGCTATGACCACTTATTTCAGAAGCAAAACCGCAAGTACTGCTCATTATTAAACGAGCTACACTCACGCGTTCGAACAGCTCTCATGACTGAGTTACGGTCTAGTTATCAGACAGAGTACAACACGAAAATTCCAATATTCTTAATGGGGAAACGATCGAAACGTAAATTCACGAATACCAGTGATGAGTCATTAACACTAATGAGTCGTTAACTTGAGAGGTTGGTAAAACCAGATACAAGTCAAACCGTGCTTATCGAACTAAGTTAAAACCATTCACAAATAAGGACAAAACATAATATGATGATAAACGTAAGTCACACGCCAGCTCATAAATGCGTTAATACAACTACATAAACTTCTATAGGCCTTTAATTTCTATTTGTACACGTAGTACTCTCCACTACAACCTCCTCTGTTAAGTACAACCAATGAGAACACTGTAGTAGACGATATATACTGGGTGAATCGCTTAAAACTACCACCGCAAATACGGAAATGGAAAGTGCTACTGATGTGTAGTTTTCACAGAATGAACTGTTTGTCCGGGCCTCGTACTGTTAGCCAATAACAGATTGTAATAACACCTAGAATGTTTGACATAATCTTTTTTCTTACATGGAACGGTGACTATTAACATTAAAAAATGAAACGGAGGGTAAGTGAGAATGACTGTGGTGTTTGTCGGAGGATTCTTGTGGAGTCGTTTACGATATATCGTGTTGTGTAAAGTTTCCACACCTAAACTTTGTTGCGCCATTGAACCAGCGTAGTTGCTAGGTAAGGTGTTCTCATATCTGCTTCTACTTACAGTGTGCTTGTGTGTTCTTTGCGTGCATTGCGATTCTTAGTCACACAGTGTGTGACAGTCCAAGCAGTAGGCCGTGAGTAAACGATGGAATTCACCAACGCAGAAAAAGGCGATATGCTCATGGCGTGTGGAGAGTGTAGGAAGAACACAGTTCCTTCTTGTACTGCGTATACAGCAAGATATCCCTATAGAAGGCAACTGTCTTAGCAGTTATTTATCAACGTATTCAGCCAGTTACGTGAAAGTGGTATTGTAACGCCTAGACAACGTAACAGAAGGAAACAACACAGAAGAGGGGAAATTAACATTCTGGCTGCTAGAATAAGATTGTCACTCTGCAGCGGGGTGTGCGCTGATATGAAACTTCCTGGCAGATTAAAAACTGTGTGCCGGACCGAGACTTGAACTCGGGACCTTTGCCTTTCGCGGGCAAGTGCTCCACCATCTGATCTACCCAAGGTAGGAGGCGAGGTACTGGCAGACGTAAAGCTGTGAGGACGGGTTGTGAGTCGTGCTTGGGTAGCTCAGATGGTAGAGCACTTGCCGGCGAAAGGCAAAGGTCCCGAGTTCGAGTCTCGGTCCGGTACACAGTTTTAATCTGTCAGGAAGTCTCATTCTGGCTGCTGTTGCAGCTGATCCGCATGTTAGTTCCAGTGCAGTCGCACGGGGAAGTGGCACAGATCAGGCAAGTGTCTTCACCGACATAGTTTCGATCCGCGTCGCATCTCTTTCCATCAAGAGCTGCATGGAAACTATTATCAGAACCGGCTCTAGATGCGCATTAAGACAGAATACTCCAGATAGATCGTATATCTTGTTTAGTGATGAAGCTACATTTGCCAATAACGGACAGGTAAATCTCCAAAACATACACCATTGGTCTGTTGAAAATCCTTGTTAGCTTCGTCTGGTGAAACGTCAGCGTTCTTGGAATGTAAATGTTTGGTGTGGGATAGTGAACCATCAGCTCTTAGGCCCGTTTTCATATACGGAACGATGAAAGCACCCAAGTATTGCAGCCTCCTGACATGCCATCGTCCAGGGATGCTAGAAGGTATTCGTCTGCAGACTAGGAGGAACCTATTCCAACAATATCATTGGTGTTCGGCCCATAGAGTACGAATTACTACGGGATGTCTTCATGAATTGTTTGCATATCGTTGAACTGGACGCAGAGGACCTGTACTTGGAGGGCCCATTCCCCGTGTATGATGTCTATATAGATATTTTTCTGTGGGGGAAGTTGAAAGTCGCTGTCAAGAAGAGCACATTAACTACACCCGATGATACGCAACGACGTATTACTGCAGCCTGCCCGTACATCTCGGCTGAAATACTAACGCTTGCGCGGTAATCGTTCCGTACTAGACGGAAAGCGTGTACTGCCACTGCCAGCGGTTATTCTGAATACGATCTGTGACGGTCAGCTGTCTCGTTACTGGCCACAATCCACATGACGACTGCATGCACTCGTGTTGTTCTTTAGTGTGTGCTACCACAGGTATTGTACGACTGTCGGTATGGGAACTTTTCGAAATACAGAATCTCATAAACGACTCACACCTGAACCCTGCAGAAAACACCACTGACATTCTAATTTACCCTACTTTTACTTTTTTATTGATGTCGTGCAACATTTCGTAACGGGCATTACAACCAAAGTCAGCGTAAATCGACAGTTTACTCAGCCCATAGAGGTCCAAAGAGGAGTGCCGCAGGGGAGCCCTCTCCATGATTTTATTTGTTTTATCCCTCGAGCTACTCCTACGCTCCATTCGTGACAAACTTGCAGGCCTGTCTATCTCCGGGACGTCCTTCGTGGTTCGTGCTTACGCCGACGACGTCGGAGTGTTACTGCGCAACGACGGAGATGTATCAACCCTCAAGTCCGCTGTAGACGAGTACTGTCGTGCTTCCGGTGCTAAAATCAACGCCGATCAATGCACCTTTGTCAGCGGTCGAGGATTCGACGCAGTTATTGTACCTTGGGCGAAGCGTGCCGAAGCCCACACCACGCTGGGGATGATTATCGACAAATGCCCGCTAAAAATCAGTGCAAAAAATTGGAAACAGGTCACCAATAAAATTCAAGGTGCCATATATGAAAACAACTGCCGGTCTGTTGACATTCTCCAACGCATACGACTCCTCAGCTGTTATATATTCAGTAAAGCGTTCTATACGGCCCAGATATTTCCAGTCTCCAAGATGCATGCCAAACGCGTGATGAAACTCTCTAATAGATTTATCTGGCAAGGGCATCTGTCCAAAGTGAAATACACCAAGCTGACGTCTTCCAGACATGCCGGCGAACTCAAAATGCCTGACATTAACCGAAAATGTACTGCATTACATATTAAACGAATCAACCACTTGTTGGACAAGGAACCTCTCAGCGTAACCAGTTGGCTCTTCCGAACCTTACAACCCACCGATATGCACCCATCCATTGATGTAGGTAAAATGCATTACAAACTACATGTCAACCATTTTTTTTTTTTTGAGTAAGCTATATTGATGGAAACTTTCTCACGCAGGATTTACCGACGACGCACCAGTTACTAAAAAGATGGACATCTCCAATAATCCGGAAACCCATTTAATTTTAATACCCGAGTGTTCATTGGAAGGCAGTTTGGGACAACATAAGTTTAACCACGCTGATGAAGTGGCGTCCACATGGTGTAAAGTGGTAAACGATGTTATACCCACTAATGAAAGGTTGCATAGAATCGGCCTATGTGACAGTGATAAATGCGTCCGCTGTGGTCTGGTCGACACCTTGCGCCATCGCTTCACTTGTGGCGGCCATCTCATTAACTGGAAATGGGTGCAGCAGAGGCTGGGCCTGATTACACGCAGCAACCCAGCCAGCCACTGTACCGACATCCTGCCCTGGCCGGACACGAAACGTTTTCCAGCTACCAAGAGCAACACCGTGATGTGGCTGTTAGGACAGTGTGTGACATATACCATCATCCACAATAGTGAAGAAAATCTCATTAGTTTCGAGGCTTATATGAGAACGGCACGTTGGAAGGTGAAACGTTACCCAAATTTCAGGACGATGTTTGGTAACATATTAGACATAATTTTTGAAAACAAGACATACGGTAGTTCTCGACGCCGGTAAGGACACAAATCACATATACGACGATGTAGCGGACAAAATACACAACGAATAAGGGACTACACCTGTTCCCAGGGCTGCTCCCGACTTCTCAACGGTGTTTATTAACTTCATTTGACATTTTCCTTAATTTATGTTGCCTGTGCACGTCTTTGTTATTCGTTTGTATGCTCCAAATGACTTTCTGTGAAGAGTTTGAACGGCTGTGAATCAGTTGACCGAACTGCAACTCTAGTTAAGACATATATTGTAATTCTCTTTAACATGTTTGCATTTTGGTTCTATGTCTCTGTCTGAACTGAATATGCTGTTGTCAGTTTAAAATTTTTGTTATGTTTTGTAAGCTTAAAAATGGCACTATACAGAAATGTGTTCTTCAGTCTATTGTAGGATACAATTGGTGTTGTAACAGTTCCAGTACTTCATTATTTTGTTTTTCTGCCTATGTGCTTATCTGATTGTTTAATAAAGGAAAAAATGGAAAAAATTGGTAACGTGGTTGTCTCCCATGCAGCAGGCCCACTCGTGGACTGGGTGTTCTGTTGCCCTCATCATCATTTCGGCCTCAACACCAGCACGCATATCGCTCAATGTGTTGTCGACTCAAATAAGACTTGCACTCGGCGGCCGAACTTCCCCAGATGTGGCATCCCATATCATACGATCATGTCTTTTTTTTTTTGTATTTCACAAACAACTAAGACAAGAAAATAAGTTATTTAGGGAGGATTTACTGTGGAATGTAGTATATAGACTGACCCTTACAAAGTAAATAAGTGAAATAAATCTTAAGCTTCCATTAATCGAGTCAGTGGAAACAGGTTGCTTCCAACGGCTTCTGGTCTCAGATAATTTTAGTTTGCATGACAGACTACTACACTATTTTGCCTGATCTATATGTAATACAAGTATATGTCAGCTATTATTACGTTTGTTCAAAAGAAATTTCACATATTTTTGTGCTGAGAACTTTAATAAGCATTTTGGGATAGATGAACACGAAAAATATAAATTACAAAAATTACAATACGGATACTTTTCTTAACAAATCAGATTCCTTGTTATTTATTTCATAATAATTTAACAATTTTATATGATAATTAATTGAAACCCTCAGCTGGCGACAGGTGATGTTGATATACCTCGATGGAGACAGCTGGAAATGTGTGCCCCGACCGGGACTCGAACCCAGGATCTTCTGCTTACATGGCAGATGCTCTATCCATCTGAGCCACCGAGGACAGAGATGAATAAAGCGACTGCAGGGACCGAGGCGTGCAAAAGACAAGTCCCTGCGGTCGCACTGTTCATCTGTCTCCTCGGTGGCTCAGATGGATAGAGCATCTGCCATGTAAGCAGAAGATCCCGGGTCGAGTCCCGGTCGGGGCACATATTTCCAGCTGTCCCCATCGAGGTATATCAACAGCACCTGTCGGCAGCTGAGGGTTTCCATTAATTAGCATTTGTTCTGGAGAAGCTGCACGGTCATGAGTGGTATTTGTTCTTTCGAGAACAGTTAGTATCTTCATATATTACTATTTTTAACTTATTAGCACTGAATGGAGCAGACCTTATCTCTAATTGCTTTGTCATGGACGTATGTTTGAACTGTAATTCGCTACACGAATTTTGCAATTGAGGATATTTGAGTTACTTCAGAAATGTGGGAAGATAAGCTTCGTGGAAAATATCATCAGATATGATGAATACATATTTCCATAAGTATAATCACATTTCCGATTTTACTAGCTCAATATACAGTCTATGGGAACGTTTGAGTACACTAACAAGTAAGGAAAAGATAATGATCAAAATGGAAAAGGAGGAAGATGGGGGTTTACCGACCTGTCGACATTATTAAGGAAGCAAAGAAATCGATATGGAAGAGGAAGTAAATTGGTCATGATGCACAATTGGATCCTGGTTGTAGCTAAAAGCCCTCGAACAAAAGCAGGCGCTCACATACCGGAAGGAAATCTCAAAACATATATTGAGAGTGGGACAAGTCAGCAGAGCTCTGGTCTAGAACATAAATAATATTTTTGTAAGTGGAGATTTGGAAATGATGCATGATTATCAGACAAGATCACATGCTGACCCTCTGACCATACCTTCTCAATATCTAGTGGGAAGGAGAGACAAGATGGTCCAGCTGCTCAACAACAATGCAAAGTCGCATTCTGATGTGGTCGTTAATGTCAAAACTGAACAATCAGCTGCGTTTTCCTGCATCATCAACCATACAGTCATAAGCTTACACCGTCAAACGGCCATCTGTATTGCCTATCGACGCCAGCCTCATTCCTAATTAATATTATGTACGTCAAACACCAATAGCTACTCGCGCATATACATTAAATGAACACGACTTCTAGAAATTTGTGTCCTACTGAAAGAAATTTGTGTAGAAACATCTCACATATACCACAATGAAGATATGGAATTATTGTGTCTGGTACTAAATGTTTGATTGTCCAATAGAGAAACGTGGAGGTTTTTCATGCCCTACACTTTAATTCAAACTCAGAATTTCTAACACAACAAACAGCACTCAAGTCTATTAGCTGCAGCATATTCAAATAAATGAAAGATATCATAAAAACTAATCTATCTGAAGAAACAGAAACGTGTAAAACATATATGTCCTTAGTATCAGTGCGGGTCATAAGAATCTACAAGAGGAAGCAATAAGTAAGGGTTGCAGTTCCCCAAGTTCACAGACTGCCCGTCGAGAAAGTTCCAGCCATTGTCTGTGGCGTTACGGCTCTTCTAAAGATGATAACTTATCCACCTGTTCCAGAGAGCCTGGAATGGAGTGGGATTTTTGCATCAGCAACGAGATTAGTCAATTACTGAAAGACATTGAGATGCTAATGGTGTTTAGGGACACAGAAGGACGAAACTTCTGCCAGCAGGAACGGGACAAACTGTCAGTATTGAGTGGAAGAGGGAGGAGTAGTTACAAACTTCATGCCAGAAAGAGACAGAAGGCACACTTGCGACAGAGATTGTGATAAAAGGTTCAAGGAGCGGCAATTAGAGGACCGAAGGGGGAGCAGGAGACGTGGCTAAAAGCGGTTGTGGAGAAAAGACAGAATGTTGCGAGTGATTAGCATAGGATGACATGTATTTTAATGGATGGTGGACAGTAGCAGTGAAGCAAGTTTCAGGACCAAATATGGACACCCGATGTCCCTTGGTGGCAGGTGGAGGTGAGGTCAGCAGCAGGATGACATCATCAACCCACTCCTTTGTGCTAAGCCGACCCTCTTCTAAGCAAAGGCACGCCTGTTGTTATCTTCGATTCGTAGACCTGTATTTTACTGGCTGTTAAAACGAAACAGCAATTAGTATGTACTCCCACACTATCACCTTGCGAGCGTTTACAGCATCCTGACAAAGTTCTCTCAACAAACACATATATGTGCGCATACAGCTTCACTCTAATGAAAAAATATGGTTCCAGGTATCTTTTCAAGTCTCAAACCTCGATTTTGTGTTTATGCTACGATCTACAAAAAAAGATCATACATATGAATCTTCAGGTTTTGGCGGCCCAAAGACCCATTAAGTTTCGGGTGTGCAGCCGCAAGAGTTCTCCTTCTTCTTCTAACATTTCGGCCGTATAACGTACAGCCATGTTCAGAAGACTGCCGCTCCAGTGCTCGCTTCATCCCTTTATACTCGTGTACCGCGCAACTGCGCATGCGGCCACAGATGCAAATGCGCCAGAGACGTTGGTCGGCGGCGGAGACGTGCACAATGCGAGAGTTACATCTATGACTCAGCAGTCGATCTGTGCTGGCATGTCGATATATCATTGTGAGCTGCACTGTGACGGGGTCTTTGTGAGTTTATTACAGTAAGTGCCGGATTCCCTGATTTATCAGGGTTGAAACTATTATCTCTATTAATTAAATTCGACCTCAAGCGAAAATACAGAAGGCTCTGAAAATGAAACCGAAAGAGGCCACAAAGAAAGCAGGAGAAGACGAAGAAACCTTTAAACCGATGGCCTTCCTGCCATTTGTGGGTAGCCTCTCATCAAAAATAGGACGGATTCTCAGCAGACATAGAGTAAAAGTGATTTAGCGTCCTCCACCCAAGACAGCTGCACTCGTGGGCTCCGTCAAAGATGATTTGCTGCTCCGAAAATCTGGAGTTTACAAAATTCCATGTGAATGTGGCCTTTCTTACATTGGACAAATAACCCATACTGTCCAAGAAAGATGTACAGAACACCTGAGGTACACACGACTTTTACAACCTAACAAGTCGGCAGTGGCAGAACACTGTATTGACACTGGTCACACAATGTTGTATGACAACATCGAAATTTTGGCAACTACGTCATATTTTTGGGACTTTATAGTCAAGGAGGCAACTGAAATTTGCTTGACGTCGAATTTAATTAATAGAGATAATGGTTTCAACCCTGATAAGTCATGGAATCCAACACTTGCTGCAATACACTCACAAAGACGCCGTCACAGTGCAGCTCACAATGATATATCGACATGCCAACACAGATCGACTGTGGAGTCATAGATGTAACTCGCGCATTGTGCACATCTCCGCCGCCGACCAACGTCTCTGGTGCATTTGCATCTGTGGCCACATGCGCAGTTGTGCGGTACAGAGTATAAAGGGACGAAGCGAGCACTGGAGGGGTTGCCCCTCCTCTCTTCATCCCGCTGCTTCCCCTGCTGACCCATGCTCTCCCCTCCTTCTCCATCCTCTCTGCTCTTTCCCTCGGCAGGTCCCGCCTGGCAGTTTTATTCTTCGTTATGTGTGTTCCAAGTGGGTTTTAAGTGTGTTATTACAGAGCGTTTTTACTACTGTGGCCGACTTTTAACGTGTGCGTGTCCATTCAGTGTCTTCTCTGAGTTTTGAAGACTCGCAAACTGTGTTTTTTAACTTTCTGGTGACTTTTAACTGCCCTCCATGAGCGTCTCCGTGTTAGTCTATTTTTTACCTCCATTTTCTCCCATTATTATGTTTTACGTTCCCCTTTCTCACCTTATGCATGTAAGATTTTATTCTTATTTTAAGTTGTTATGTCACTCGGCTGAAGAGCAGCGGATTGTGCCACTGACAGCCCTCCCCTACCCATATGGGGCAGGGGAATGAAATCACAATAAAGAAGAAAAAACTGGAGGGGTGTCTTTCGGCTGAAGAGCGGCGCATACGCTGCTGCCAGCCCGCCCCTATGGGAAATTGAAATACAATAAAGAAAAAAGAAACTGGAGCGGTAGTCTTGCGGCTCACTCTGAAGATGGCTGAACGTTATATGGCCGAAATATTAAATAAAGAAGGAGAACTCCTGCGGCTGCACAACTGAAACTTAATGGAATTTAACATACATGTTTGAGACTTGAAAATATGTCTGGAACTACATGGTTTCATTTGATTAAAGCACCTATTTCTGGGGTACATGTGGGATCTACCGCTTCGTTCGATGCTGAGGCGCTGTTCCAGTACAGCTGGAGAGCATGTGCAACGCTGCTCGAGTTTAGGGGATATACCACCTGCGCCGAGGCGTGAATGGGAATTTGGGCTGAGGCGGGAGGCATGCTAGGTTAACTCACGCAGTTGTGCAGAGCTACTGTGCCCAAGTGGCGTAGCGGTTAGCTCATCTGTCAAGTGAGTGGGAGACCCGGCTTCGAATGCCGACGTTTGCACAAATTTTCATTCGTCGTTACAATGTGCATATATACATCATATACACAGCTTTGTCAAGTATTGACTTGTCTGAAACCTTGCAGAATCCTTAGACCTCATACACCTTTAACTACAATCTGATGTATGAGTATTACCAGCCGTTGAATCGAAACAGCCAATCATACCGAAGTATCTTAAGGGCCATTACAGTGAAAATGCCAAACAGTATGTACCTCAGAGTACGCTATGCTGTTCTCTGTACCCAACTTGGCAACGACCAGAATTTGATATTGGTATCCCACTCAGTGCAAGTATAATGTACACTGAAATTAAGTGTCACAATGTTACTTCTTCGGCTTAGTTGTCAATATAATTCTTCTATAACAGGTTGAATCCCATGTGGCTAAATCATCTGATGAAGCACTATTTTAGGGGGCAACAAGATAATGGATCATATTCACACACACACACACACACACACACACACACACACACACACACACACATATATATATATATATATATATATATATATATATATATATATATATATATATATATGAAGCTACTGTAGGCACTCGTATTCAAATATAGAGATATGTAAACAGGAAGAATAAGGCGCTGCGCTCGGCAACACCTATATAAGACAAGTGTCTGGCGCAGTTGATAGATCTGTTACTGCTGCTAAAACGGCAGGTTATCAAGATTTAAGTGAGTCTGAGCATATTGTTATAGTGGGCGCACGAGCGATGGGACATGGCACCACCGAGGTAGCGATGAAGTGGGGATTTTGCCGTACTACTGTTTCATGAGCATATCGTGAATATCAGGAATCTGGTAAAACATGAAATCTCCGACAACGCTGCGGCCTGATGATCCTGCAAGAACGAGACCAACGACGAATGGTGAGAATCATTGGACGTGACAGAACTGCAACCCTTCCACAAATAGTTGGGCCACCAACAAGTGTCAGTGTGGCAACAATTCAACGAACCGTCATTGATATAGTCTTTCGGAGTCGAAGGCCCACTCATGTACCCTTGATGACAGCACGATACAAAGCTTTACGTCTCCTCTGTGCCCGTCAACAGCGACATTGGACTGTTCATGACTGATAACATGTTGCCCGATCGGCCAAGCCTAGTTTCAAATCGTATCGAGCGAATGGACGTGTACGGGTATGAAGACAACCTCATAAAGCCATGGATCTTGCATGTCATCAGGGGACTGTTTAAACTGGTGTAGGCTCTGTTACCCGTGGTCTACGAGCAGCGTCTTTGATTCATAATCAAAACGTCTTCGGTCCCCGGTTCGATCCCCGCCACTGCCTAAATTTTGATAAATAATCAGCATTGGCGGCCGAAGACTTCCGGCATAAGAAGTCAGCCTCATTCTGCCAACGACCTTATCAAAGAGGGCGGAGGAGCGGATATTGGTTCAGGGCACTCTCTTCTCCTAGGGGTGGGAAATTGCCCTTAAAGGCGGAAAAATCAGCAATGATCAACGACATGAGGATGCAGAAGGCAATGAAAACCACTGCATTAAATACACGTAACGTGTATTCACAGGACATGTGGCCTGTAATTGAAGAAGTGTCATGATGATCTCTCCATTGGCAAAAGATTCCGGAATAGTCCCCCATTCGGATCTCCGGGAGGGGACTGCCAAGGGAGAGGTTACCATGAGAAAAAGATTGAATAATCTACGAATGGATAACGTTCTACGAGTCGGGGCGTGGAATGTCAGAAGCTTGAACGTGGTAGGAAAACGAGAAAATCTTAAAAGGGAAATGCAAAGGCTCAATCTAGATATAGTAGGGGTCAGTGAAGTTAAATGGAAGGAAGACAAGGATTTCTGGTCATATGAGTATCGGGTAATATCAGCAGCAGCAGAAAATGGTATAACAGGTGTAGGATTCGTTATGAATAGGAAGGTAGGGCAGAGGGTGTGTTACTGTGAACAGTTCAGTGACCAGGTTGCTCTAATCAGAATCGACAGCAGACCAACACCGACAACGATAGTTCAGGTATACATGCCGACGTCGCAAGCTGAAGATGAACAGATAGAGAAAGTGTATGAGGATATTGAAAGGGTAATGCAGTATGTAAAGGGGGTCGAAAATCTAATTGTCATGGGCGACTGGAATGCAGTTGTAGGGGAAGGAGTAGAAGAAAAGGTTACAGGAGAATATGGGCTTGGGACAAGGAATTAAAGAGAAGAAAGACTAATTGAGTTCTGTAACAAGTTTCAGCTAGTAATAGCGAATACCCTGTTCAAGAATCACAAGAGGAGGAGGTATAATTGGAAAAGGCCGGGAGATACGGGAAGATTTCAATTAGATTACATTATGGTCAGATAGAGATTCCGAAATCAGATACTGGATTGTAAGGCGTACCCAGGAGCAGATATAGACTCAGATCACAATATAGTAGTGATGAAGAGTAGGCTGAAGTTCAAGACATTAGTCAGGAAGAATCAATACGCAAAGAAGTGGGATACGGAAGTACTAAGGAATGACGAGATACGTTTGAAGTTCTCTAACGCTATAGATACAGCAATAAGGAATAGCGCAGTAGGCAGTACAGTTGAAGAGGAATGGACATCTCTAAAAAGGGCCATCACAGAAGTTGGGAAGGAAAACATAGCTACAAAGAAGGTAGCTGCGAAGAAACCATGGGTAACAGAAGAAATACTTCAGTTGATTGATGAAAGGAGGAAGTACGAACATGTCCCGGGAAAATCAGGAATACAGAAATACTATTCGCTGAGGAATGAAATAAATAGGAAGTGCAGGGAAGCTAAGACGAAATGTCTGCAGGAAAAATGTGAAGTCATCGAAAAAGATATGATTGTCGGAAGGACAGACTCAGCATACAGGAAAGTCAAAACAACCTTTGGTGACATTAAAAGCAACGGTGGTAACATTAAGAGTACAACGGGAATTCCACTGTTAAATGCAGAGGAGAGAGCAGATAGGTGGAAAGAATACATTGAAAGCCTCTATGAGGGTGAAGATTTGTCTGATGTGATAGAAGAAGAAACAGGAGTCGATTTAGAAGAGATAGGGGATCCAGTATTAGAATCGGAATTTAAAAGAGCTTTGGAAGACTTACGGTCAAATAAGGCAGAAGGCATGGATAACATTCCATCAGAATTTCTAAAATCATTGGGGGAAGTGGCAACAAAACGACTATTCACGTTGGTGTGTAGAATATATGAGTCTGGCGATATACCACCTGACTTTCGGAAAAGCATCATCCACACAATTCCGAAGACGGCAAGAGCTGACAAGTGCGAGAATTATCGCACAACCAGCTTAATAGCTCATGCATCGAAGCTGCTTACAAGAATAATATACAGAAGAATGGAAAAGAAAATTGAGAATGCGCTAGGTGACGATCAGTTTGGCTTTAGGAAAAGTAAAGGGACGAGAGAGGCAATTCTGACGTTACGGCTAATGATGGAAGCAAGGCTAAAGAAAAATCAAGACACTTTCATAGGATCTGTCGAACTGGAAAAAGCGTTCGACAATATAAAATGGTGCAAGCTGTTCGAGATTCTGAAAAAAGTAGGGATAAGCTATAGGGAGAGACGGGTCATATACAATATGTACAACAACCAAGAGGGAGTAATAAGAGTGGACGATCAAGAACGAAGTGCTCGTATTAAGAAGGGTGTAAGATAGGCTGTAGGCTTTCGCCCCTAGTCTTCAATCTGTACATCGAGGAAGCAATGATGGAAATAAAATAAAGGTTCAGGAATGGAATTAAAATACAAGGTGAAAGGATATCAATGATACGATTCGCTGATGACATTGCTATCCTGAGTGAAAATGAAGAAGAATTAAATGATCTGCTGAACGGAATGAACAGTCTAATGAGTACACAGTATGGTTTGAGAGTAAACCGGAGAAAGACGAAGGTAATGAGAAGTAATAGAAATGAGAACAGCGAGAAACTTAACATCAGGATTGAAGGTCACGAAGTCAATGAAGTTAAGGAATTCTGATACCTAGGCAGTAAAATAACCAATGACGGACGGAGCAAGGAGGATATCAAAAACAGACTCGCTATGGCAAAAAAGGCATTTCTGGCCAAGAGAAGTCTACTAATATCAAATACCGGCCTTAATTTGAGGAAGAAATTTCTGAGGATGTATGTCTGGAGTACAGCATTGTATGGTAGTGAAACATGGACTGTGGGAAAACCGGAACAGAAGAGAATCGAAGCATTTGAGATGTGGTGCTGTAGACGAATGTTGAAAATTAGGTGGACTGATAAGGTAACGAATGAGGAGGTTCTACGCTGAATCAGAGAGGAAAGGAATATGTGGAAAACACTGATAAGGAGAAGGGACAGGATGATAGGACATCTGCTAAGACATGAGGGAATGACTTCCATGGTACTAGAGGGAGCTGTAGAGGGCAAAAACTGTAGAGGAAGACAGAGATTGGAATACGTCAAGCAAATAGTTGAGGTTGTAGGTTGCAAGTGCTACTCTTCAGATAAAGAGGTTAGCACAGGAATGGATTCGTGGCGGGCCGCATCAAACCAGTCAGTAGACTGATGACCAAAAAAAAAAAAAAAAAAAAAAAAGGCTCTGCAATGGTGTGAGGCCTGTGCAGCTGGAGTGATATACGAACCTGATACGAATAGATACGACTCTGACAGGTGACACGTACATAAGCAGTTCCAATCTGGTCACCTGCATCCCCTCATGTCCATTGTGCATTCCGACGAACTTGGGCAATTCCAGCAGGACAACATGACACCCCCACACGTCGAGAATAGCAACAGAGAGGTTCCAGGAACACGACAGACACTCAAATCAAGTTTTACAATGTTATTTCAAAATGTAAAATGGTTTCACTGCTGATCTAACTTGCAGGTTAAGGTGCGCTTGGTGATGACTATCCTATAGTGAATGCTACACAAAAGTTCTAAGAAATTACATACTAAGGGAATGTTTTCACAATATAGCAGCAAATCACAGTCATGTTTAAGTGTATCTTAACCGATAGGTTAAATCAAACAATATACACGAGGAAATAACATTGTGACAATTTGATACTCCATTGTGGTTTGCGGCAAGTGATGTAGAAATATTGAAGATTTCGCCAAGTGGGGTGCAGAGGACCAGATGGCCGAACTTGGGATACGTACTGATTGTTTTGCCTTGATGGCCAGGTAAAATACTGCACAGTTGCTGGGAAATTTAGTGTGTGTGGGTGTGTTTGTTTGTGTGTGCTCCTGTTATACTAAGAAGCTTTGTTAGATTGCTGTGAATGATTCTCGGGATCACTTCCTTACATATTCTGATAAACAATATAGACAAGTTTTGGTTTATCCAAAGAGCTATTCCACTTTGGTACAAAGATCGAGCTACTGTCGGGTTTTGGCGCCAAGCTGGATGTGCAGAGAACAAGACACTAGGGAACATACTGACTGTTTTACTTTAATGACTGATAAAACAACGTGCTGCGACTTGGAGGTCTAAATACGTGCATTTTGTCTGATTGGCCTACTTCCAAGATAAAGACTTGACTGAGGGGAGGGGAGTGCGGATGATGAACTTATACTGCCGCCGCTGCCGCTGCCGCTGCCACACTCCCATCATCGCTTCCAACAGCTACAGTCGGAGGACTGGCGTACTGCATATTTAATGAGGAAAGTACTTTGCTATCCTACTGACAGTGGTGGCTGTACTGGAACTACTGATCTTTTTCGTATGGACCTGCCTAGATACAAAACATGTCAATAGTGTTAAAGCATGTGAGTGTCTGCTTGAGACGAAATCTGACATGTTAGCATATTACATTGTCTTCTCCAGCTTCAGTATGTGTTAAACATGTTTGTAAACGTAATCTTTTCTATTAGACCCAACATGGAGGATCGATTGAAACTATGTTTCCCATCTTTTTACTTTACCTCCAGTCATAAGAAAATCGATTCGTGACTAGTGTGTTATTGTGTATTGTAGTTTTTCAACATATAAAATACTTTATTGGGATGATGTTTGATGCTATATTGCACTCAGCAACTTGTTTAAAGCATCTAGCGTTATATGTATGTGTCGGAATGCTATACTGATGCGATGATTCGTTTCTGTGAGTGAAAGCGTCTCTTCTCTTTATATCTGCTGTGTCATAGGTGATATTACTGACAAGTTATATTAAGAAGGAAGCAGGGAAGATTGTAACTAACAAAAACTGGGCAACTAGCTTTTATAGTTAATGCATAGGTGGACTGTAAGGTAACGTAGATTTGATTTGTAGGTTTCCTTTAATAGAATATCTATCTTTCTATCGACCTACATAAAAACTCTGGATAACTGCTTACAAACACGTCTCTTCATTTAATTTGTAGTGATTATCTATTGGGTGTAACATGTGATAAACTAGATGAGTGGGAAGTAATATGAACTTCTTTTACATTTAGATTTCCTTATTAGCATTGGTTTGCAGGTGATAAACAACGATTTACATCGGCTCTGGTACGTTACGTTGAGTTGTGTGACTGCACGTAACGCTTCTGCATTTCCAGGCGGCAACATCCCTTTAGTAATTATGTGTATTTTCTCGTATTTCACGGAACTGTAGTGACACCAACTTCTGAACGCTCATTTATGGCAACATTTTTTGTTTAGTAGTGTCGGTGTGCCGTATGGATATCATTTCCTTTCAATCCAGGTACGTGTTGTGTAAGTTCAAATGGCTCTGAGCACCATGGGATTTAACATCTGAGGTCATCAGTCCCCTAGAAATTAGAACTACTTAAGCAAATGGCTCTGAGCACTATGGGACTTAACTTCTGAGGTCATCAGTCCCCTAGAACTTAGAACTACTTAAACCTAACTAACCTAACTACATCACACACATCCATGCCCGAAGCAGGATTCGAACCTACGACCGTAGCGGTCGCGCGGTTCCAGACAACTACTTAAGCCTAACTAACCTAAGGACATTACACACATCCATACCCGAGGCGGGATTCCAACCTGCGACCGTAGCGGTAGCACGGTTCCAGACTGAAGCGCCTAGACCGCCCGGCCACACCGGCGTTATGTTTAGTCAAATGGTTCAAATGGCTCTGAGCACTATGGGAATTAACATCTATGGTCATCAGTCCCCTAGAACTTAGAACTACTTAAACCTAACTAACCTAAGTACATCACACAACACCCAGTCATCACGAGGCAGAGAAAATCACTGACCCCGCCGGGAATCGAACCCGGGAACCCGGGCGTGGGAAGCGAGAACTCTACCGCACGACCACGAGCTGCGGACTGCGTTGTGTTAGTCGTCTATTATAATTTGTGGTGAAGCTTTTCAACCAACAAGTAACTTCAGAAGTATATGTCATTTTTCTTTAGCAGAAATACCTAGAGAAAACAAGGTACGGTCACAGATTCGAATCCTGCCTCGGGCATGGATGTGTGTGATGTCCTTAGGTTCGTTGGGTTTAAGTAGTCCTAAGTTCTAGGAGACTGATGACGTCAGAAGCTAAGTTCCATAGTGCTCAGAGCCATTTGAACCATTTTTGAAAACAAGGTAAATTGAAATAGCGTCTTACATGTAATAATACCTGTCAGTGTCGCAAAAATCGCTATTCTCATTCATTTCTTGCCAGGCTGAATCTCATGGATAAATAGTACGTGTCCTATGTACGGGGTGTTTCGAAAAGAATGAACTGACTTTGGGCGGTAATAATTACGAAACCTGGGAGGTACAGGCAAGGAAATGTGTGTAGAGTATCAGAAGATCGCATTTAGTTGTCAGTCGATGTGTCTTCTCAGTTAACGGTCAGTTAGAAGTAAGTGGCGTCCACTCAACAGAAGGCACTTCGCAAACAGTGTGTCACCGATTTTCGTCCAGCGTGCTTTTCGTCAGCGTTTTCGCATTGATCAGGCTGCACACGAAAACCTCTGTCATTCGTATGACCAATTTGAAGAGACAGGGTGACTGTGCAAAAGTAAGAGTCCAGCTCGACCTGCCATTTCTGACGACATGGAGGAAGGAATTCGCAAACGTTTGTATGGAGTCCTCGAAAGTCTACTCACCACGCAAGCAGAGAACTGACAATGCCTCTTACGACTGTCTGGTGAGTTTTAAAGCGTCGTTTGGTCTATAAACTGCACAGAATACAATTAGTTGATGCTCTTCAGGTTGTGGTAAAAGAAAACGGGTTGATTTCAACAATGCTCTATAGAAGACATGCAAGACGATACGTTTTTCCCGTGGTTAATTTTCAGTGATGAAGCAACATTTCATGATAGCGGTAAAGTAAACTGACTTAACTTTCTCGTATGGGGACTCAGGAACCGTCACGACAGCACTGAGAACAAAAGAGACTCACTTAAAGTGAACATATTATGTGGCACTTGTCGTGAAAAAGTGCATAGTATCTTCTTTTCTGAGGCAAACATGGGGTCTGAAATGAGATTGCTTCACATGCTGCAGAACTGGGTTTTCCACCACTTCTGGAGGGCTCCGATGACATCATTTTCCAACAGGGTGGAGCTCTATCACACTGATACAACAAACTACGTGAATTTCTCAATGACACTCCTATACAACACTGGATAGGACGCACAGGACCCCGAGATAGTGCCCTGCATTCTTGGCTTCCATTTATCTATGACCTTAACTCGTGCCGGAAGAAGGGAACAACAAAATAACTGCCTACATTACGCAGGTACGTTATGTAAAGTTTCTATTTGACACACAGAGAATTTTTAATAGCCTAGATAAATCTTTAATATTTTGTGAGTATTCTGCAATTCAGCCCACGTCTGCAGTATGTTTTTATCAGTAAACATGGTGTTCTGAAATCAGGTTAATCTTTTTAAAACACCGTATATTATGTCTTGGCTCTAGGCGTCAGACCTCAGATCACCTGTCTCATGTGATATACAGTGGAAGTAAGTATTAGTAGCAATAGATGACAGAGGACCAAATTGAAGTAGTAACTTATACTGGAGCTCTACTACATCCTCTTGGTATGGCCAGGTAAGTAATTGATTGCAGGAGGATGCATTCTAGTATTTAGCCGGCCGCGGTGGTCTCGCGGTACTAGGCGCGCAGTCCGGAACCGCGCGACTGCTACAGTCGCGGGTTCGAATCCTGCCTCGGGCATGGATGTGTGTGATGTCCTTAGGTTAGTTAGGTTTAAATAGTTCTAAGTTCTAGGGGCTGATGACCACAGCTGTTAAGTCCCATAGTGCTCAGAGCCACTTGAACCATTTGAACCATTCTAGTATTTACCTCGTGTGACTCAAGGGAAACAAGTTAGAGGTCCATTTATTATCCATTCTGTAGGTAGAAAGAAAATAATTACACACATTTGCTACAAAATGGTTAGGAACCCATTTATTGGGTTTTGTTTTTTAGATGCACATGCCTCACAATCCTCTGGATGGTACAAACACCACGAGTAATTGAAAAATAACCTATACTTACCATGCAGCTGTTAAGTAATCTGACACTGATTTTATGTTTGCAAGATGATGTTTTCAGCAGTCAGAGCTTCCGTACATTGCACTGCTAGAAGGAGAGATATTCTAGCAAAGACCACACGTAGTACTTTACTTATGAAATTGAACAAGTATCACGAGATAAGTGACTGCAGCACTAACAGTGGTTGTGAAGGTCTGGAGGTTGATATCACAAAACCCCATGGCGGAAAGTCGTAGTCTCTCCACAGGAAGTTGCAGAACATCGAGTGCTGGCCCGGGACGCAGCAGGGGCTGCAGCCTCGACAGTAACAGACCAGCTCTGTCGGCGCGCTCAGCCGCAGAGGAACACACCCAGCAGACCAACAGCTGGCGACACAGAACGGAAGTCAGGGCATACATGTTCACGAATATTTCCGCATTATTGTCTGCTTGTGGTGTCAGGACTATGAGCCAATAGGCAGAGCAAGTCATGACGACGAAATCCCCCAAGACGGACAGCAGCAGGGCGGGTCCGAAGTGGAGGCTGCAGAGGCGGGCGCAGCGGTGGAGGGCCATCCTGGCGCGCTGCAGCCGCCGCACCTCCGCTCCCGCCGCCTGGGCCGCCCCCTGCTGTCCTGCGCGCGTCGCCAGCTCCTCCAGCTCAGCGTAGCTGCCCGCCGGTGGCCGGGTACTCCTCAGCAGCTGACCACAGACGACGCCCATCCTGTGTCGAAGTACCAGCACAACAGCGAAGAACTGAACTCGCCAGACCGTGACAAAGCCTTGTAGGCATAGAGTGATGGTCGCTAATTGATCACGTATGAACAAATAGGTTCCTAGTACGCTAACTGGTATGACAACCCACACAAGCACTGTAATGAAAAGCAAAATTGCTCTCTGTCGCGTTTTGCGATATATTTCCGTTCTGTAAGTGGGATCTCGCATGGCGAGCAATGCATCTACCTGTTGCAACAGTTCCGTGATGCTACTAAGAAAGTGGTATCCAGTACACAGAGATCTGCATAAAATTGTAGCTGGCTCCAAAACAGTCAGTAAAAGAAAGGACACAATTACAAAACGTAGTGTCATAAGGAACTGCGGATTTATTAGGATTAACTGCATTACTAAATAACCGCAGTAAAGACCAGAGGCAGTGATACAGATAAGCCAAATCAAACATATGACGTAACTGGTGAGTCTCTTTAATGTCACTCTGAAAGCACAAGAAGCAAAATTTTTGCTGTCGCTCTTGACGGGAACCAAACCAAAGATTTGAAATATAAGATACAAGGGTCTCACTGCTATTTCGAAGCTATGACCACTCATTTGAGAAACAAAACTGTATGTTCTGCTCATTATTCAACTAGTTACAGTTGGGTAACCGAACAGCTCTCACGACTGAGCTACCACCTAGTTTTCAGACAGGGCACGTTTTGACAGTTCCAATTTTGTTGATGGGATAACGATCGAAAGGCAATTTCACGAAAACGAGTAAAGAGTCATTAACACTAATGAGTCGTTAACTTGAGAGGCTAAGGCCAGAAACATTTCGATCCCTGTGTAATACTGTGGGAGTTTTTTTTTTTTTTTTTTTTTTTAACTGTGTTACAGTCAGTAATATCGTAAGACCTATTAAGGTAATACACATGTATCACTGAACATCTAGGAAATACTTTAAATAGAAATTTATAAATTTCTAACCTCATAAATTAATATAGGACTTAAAATACGGTTTGCAATGACAAATAGACTGTTTCATGAGAAAGACTACTGCTGTGTCTGATAGGTAGTTTGGCTGTAAATACTTTCTGCTACCCGTGCAAGGTCAGGAAGGATCACCAATGCTGTATGATGGAAGAAAAGAAGTCTTTTCAATTATCTGCGACTAAGATGCACTTATACGCAAAATGTTTCTGTCTACATCACTTTTTGCTTTTTAGAATTGAAATTTATACATTTTTCTTGATATGAGCTGGTGTTTCGTCTGGAGGTATTACACCTGCCTTACATATCTTGCACACCAAGTGAAATTGTTTTGTTGTCCCTGGTTCTTCAAGGGTTCTCAATAACTCTGAAGGAATGTCGTCTACCCTAGGGGCTTTTTTCCATTTAGGTCTTTCAGTGCTCTGTCAAATTCTTATTGCAGTATCATATCTCTTAAGTCATCTTCACTTACTTACACTTCTATTTCTATAACATTGTCCTCAAGTTTGTTTTCTTTTATGGACCTAATATGTGTTCCTTCCATCTTTCAACTTTCTTGAACGGCGCGTTTTATCAGTATCTATCAGTGAGAAGTTAAAATAATCTTCAAAGACACTAAAACAACATGACTATTAACTACTAAATGTATGCAGTATGACCAGTTTTGACTTTAGCTTTCCTCAGTCCACAGACTGGTCCGACACAGCTCTCCAGTCTAGTTTAATTTGTGGATCCCTTACATCTCTGAATAACTACTGTAGCCCAAATCAATTTTAACCTACATGTTGTGTTCATATCTTGGTCCGCCTCTACAATTCTTATCTCCACACTTCCATCCTTTAGTAAACTGACTACTTCTTCATGCCTCAGGTTACGCCCTACCAACCAATAGCTTCTTTTAGTGAAGTTGTGCGCTAAGTTTGTTTTCTACTCATTTCGATGGTTTACTCATCATTTGTTTGCTGATTTACGCACCTAATGTCCAGCATTCTTCTGTAGCTCTATTTTTCAAAAGCTTCTATTCACTTTCTGCGTGATTAACTTACTCTCCTTGTTTCACTTCTGTAGCAGGCCACACACCGAACAAATGCTTTGAAAAAAGACGCCCTAAAGCTTAAATTTGTGCTAGATATCAACAAACTCTTTTTCTGACGCGCTTTCTCTGCTCTTGTCAGTCTTCCTTCTTATCCTTACTACTTTTTGCTGCCCAAGTAGCAAAACTAATTTATTAATTTTAGCATCTCATTTCTAAAGTAATATTCCCAGAATCACTTGTTTTCATGCAACTACATTCCACTACCCTTGTTTTACTTTTTCTCGTGTTAATCGTATAAGTTATTTTAAGGACGCTGCATATTCCATTCAACCGGTCTTCCAAGTCTTGTGTTCACTCTGACAAAACTGCAGTGGTATTAGCAAACATCATACTTCTAATTTTTTCTCCATGAACTTTAATTCCGTTTCCAAATTTCTCTTTGGCTTCTTTTCCTGCTTGCTCAATGTAGAGATAACGTGAGGGATAGTATTCAGCTCTGCCTCCACTCCCTGCACATCCACTGCTTCTGTCTCCTGTCCTTCGACTCTTACAACTGCAGTATGGTTTCTGTAGAAGTTTTAAATAACCCTCTGTGCCCTGCATAATATTTCTGCCGCCTTCAAAATTTTTGGGATATTAGTCCAGACCACAGAGTCAAAGTATTTTAAATGTGGGCTTGTGTGTGCTTGAAAAAGCTTCAGACACTCTCACAGCTACTTATGAGCGAACTCTGACTTCCTGGTGATATGCAAAATGGAATTCATAATGGCCATTAAAATTTTATAGTTCTATCTGCCTGGAATAAACCAGTTTAAAGTGGCCATTTAGCATGTACTTAGTGAAAAGAGAGGATGAGGGCTGCATACCTAAAAATAACTCAGAATACCTATGTGAGCAGCTTCATAAGACAAATTGTGCTAAGATGTGATAGTCTCACCTATAGCACTTTGGTGTGCTACGAGGCAGTTCTCCCAGTTATGTAATTATCTATTAAGAGTGACTACAGTGTCTGAAAAATCATGTAGTAGTGCTCCAAAATCTCTCTCAAGTCAAATAATAATAATTCCCTGAAACGATGGTACCACACATAAAACATTAGCGACCAGTGACACAGCATCACAAGTCATCTTACCTTACTCAATTCCTGAAAAACTAACTAGCAAGCAGAGAGATTATAATTAATTCTCTTGTCAGCTTTCAGCCACGGCTTCCTGTAGATAAGCTTAATAATCAGTTCGACTAAGCTCACGACAAAAATTTGGTGGCATGTATCTGAGGCACATTTGAGAAAAGCATGAATAAAAAACAATGATCTTTTTGGTTAATCATTGTACAACACATGTTGTTGATGATAAATGCATTATTCCTCTTATATATGGGCACAAATTGCAGTCGCATATTTAAAATACTCTCCACATCACTCTACAAAATCAACCTTCTATCAATAGAAATGTCATCCATTATCATCCACACAAAACAAATCTTGTCTTTTTGGTATCTTTAGCATGGAGGAATTGGAGATGTAACACAATAAATTGAAGTTAAAATGATGTAGTAAACAGTCTCCTAATACTTCGTAAATCACAACTTCTTGAAGGCTACTCCACAAAATATGAATTCATTGAAGTACATTGGCATCTAAACTGATACAAATGGATGGCCTGACTAATATGAAACTGCAGAGCGTTTTATGAACATAAACTTGAATGATCTTGCCAGTCATTTTGCATGGCATACAGATTATTCAAGATGTTGGATCTACATCAAACAAAGGTAATTTCATCAGAAAAGCGGCATCTGTCATCATATACCCCTTAATAAGTTGTGAAAACTTGGAATGTGCTCTGGAGACCATCAGCGGAAATTCAAATTTTCATCAAGCTTTTCTAATATATTACTAAACAAGATAGAATTTCTAGAATAAACAATTAAAAGTTAATTCTACAAGAAAAAACTGAGTAGTGAGAGTAGAAAATGGTAATGCTGAATGGCTGACTGCACACAGCTATTGTTCATCTTCCTCAACTAGATCTTAAAGAGCATATCAGAATTATGATATCGACAATTAAAACTTATCACCTAATCAGAATCTGTGCATGAAGAGCATATTAGCATTATAATATCAATAAGCAAAACATATTAACTATTCAGAATGTGCACTTAAAGACCATAAAAACATTATAATATCATGGAACAAAGTAAGTTAACTCACCAGATCCTTGGGTTGGAGAGCATATCAACATGATAATATCAACAAGCAAAATGTGTTAACTATTCAAATTGAAATCCTAGCTGAATAATATTAACTATAGACTTTATAAGCGTATAGAACTGTAGAGAATCTAAATGATGTTGAATATGTTACCATATTTTTAAAATTGATACTAAGAGATTACATCTGAATAGTAAGATAAGCTATGCATTAAATTCTTGGAAAATTGAAACAGTGTGGTACTCAGCAAAAATTAGGGAGCTTAAACAACCATTAATGTTAAACAAATCTGAAAATCATTGATGAAGAAATCCATATGAAGTTTTCATTCCTATTAGACAACTGAGATGGTTATGTTTGATGATTTAACATGAAATGATTATCACTTTGCATGATACTTAAGAACTCTAAACATTATGACGCAAAAATAGTAAATTGATTGTCGTTTGGAGAAAGAGAGGAACTTTACTTTATTTCCTTACACAACAATTCATAAGTTAAATCGCACACTAGAAAGGCAAAGGCATCTCTGCTCTGAAACACTGACACAAACATTCTTTTCACTTCATGAGAATCTGTTCATTTAAATATTTCTTCAGCCATTGTTGCAGTAAATGTTCTGTAGATTATGAAGAGGAATAGACAAACACTTTATACCTCGTAATTCTTCAAGTCTTCTCAGAGAGGCGTTGTCATGTTGATTAATCGGGTTTGTGCCGGTTATCCGCGTCTTTCCTGCACGATATTTCAACTGCGTGACTCGCAGTCTTCTTCAGGTGTTGTCCGATACTGAGTCCAGTGTGGAACGAGTCCGATATTTATGCCTACGTTGTGCTAGGCGTTCCCTCTGCGGTTCGCGCCGCGTATGGAGCCTGTCCGCGGTGTGAGCCGACCAATAGCAGCGGCTGTAGCGTTTTCTTCTAGCCGCGGCTGTTCCGAACGCTGTTCGCGTACTTTGTGGTTATTATCCGTTGTCAATATAGCTGAATTATGTTCTGAATGGCATCAAAGCTGTGCTAGACATTATATTATCCAAATGTCGTCATCTGAGTCCTTCTGTGAATTAGCACATTGTGTCCCGGTGGTGTGCCGTGTTAGGCGTTCTGTCCGATTTTTTTGCCCCCCCAGGAGCGGCTGCAGGGTTATTTTCAGGCAGATTCTGTTCATATTGTCGCTCGAGACCCTGAAGAACGTCCACAGTTATTGTGTCTGTTGTTTGAGGTACCATTTCACGTACGTCCTGTGTTGCATGTACTGGGCTGTTGTCTCTAATTCCGTCTTTATATTTGTGTCCCTTGGGGTCTGGATGTTGCCTACGTTGCGTCTTCAGAAGATCGAGTGCTGGGCTCCAAGCCGATCTTTTACTTGCACTTGATTTCTCTAATCAGCCCATTATGGCAATTGACCACTTTTCAAATATACATTTCGCTGTGTCTGTTATTTCCAATGGTATTTCTGTTTCCGCTTGTTTAAACAGATCCTTCTAGCATGACAGACATTCTTGTAAACTGCACTTCGTACCTTTCCATTCTATATAATGCATAATCCTCTCGAGCCCTGTGTGCATTCCCTGGTGTCCTCCCAATTGACTATCATGATTCCCTTCAGCATATTTTTCTTTCTCTCTTCGCTAATTTTGTTTTCCTTAGCCTCTTCCTCTGCATTTACTGCCGTCTCATCATCGGTCTGTTTCAGCTCTCCAAGTGCTTGTCACACATTTACCGGAATGTCCCCTTCTTTTCCATCCATTTGATTCCTATCATAGCTGACAAAAATGAAATAACGTTAACGCTTCAGAAGAAATCCTACCTTAGCAGGATAAATTAATCTTTCGCCAGATCACAAAATAAACTTGATACAGTGAGAAAAATCCAGACAAAATGAATGAAGAAAATTAATAATTCCTTTCCACTAAACTTAAATAATGCCCACTTTCGTATCAGACACTGCATGCGTTTACGGTGTTTTTGGCTTAAAAGGAATATTTTGCTCACAGCCTACTGTCACAAAATCCGGCTATCTTCTCATACTGTATCAAAAATATGTGTCACTCCATGTCAGAAGCCAGATGCAAATAAATTGCATTCTCTATTATCTACAAGCAGTAGGTTCGATTGTAGCATCACTCAACTGTTATCGCTATAACTTCAGAAAAATGCATATTTGATACTTCATAAAGGCATGTGTGCATAAAAGTAATCTGATTCCGTAAGTTAAAGAAGTGTTACAAAGGTAGTACAATATATTATTATATTCCGAGTAATTTTTATGCGTTTTTCACGTCTTTCACAATTTGTTGAGATAAATACCACAGACGTTCACTTCTGCGTTAAAGTTCACTTCTGTGGGAGTTCGCTTGTGAGATAGATTTTGCTTAGCCCTTACTTCAGCATTAGAGCTTATTGAATCTATCAGATAACACGTACCTTTAGAATTACTGCAAACCAAAAGTTCAATTTATCTTTGCGGTGTAGTTACGTGGAATGCATCCTAAGATGACGTAAGTTTACTGTGAATAAAGCTACAGATAGTTATTTTTAACCATACGTGTGAATTATTTGCTTATCGCCATCAGTGAACTATTTAAGTGAGAAAAGGGATAATCCAAAAACGGTTATGTAACTTAAATGTCATGCACTGTTTAGTGATCTTATGTGGAAGGACAGAATTTCATCGCTACTCATACCAATTTTTATTATGATGATATACAAACCTGCCACATTTGTCAAATATAATAGCACAGGTATTCAAATTAAATATTACAAGAAAGAAAATAATTTCCAAAGCCAACTGAAATCAGGTACTCAATACTGGCACTTGGAAATAAAGCACAACTTTTGCTATTCCCATCTAGTTGAAATTTTATAATGGTACCTGGCGGGCGCTGTTACAAGTCTAGTTCGATAAGTAATGGAACACATTTTTTCTGAATGGATATTGGTTTTATTCGGGATTGCAATGCACCGTAATTTCCCCCACTCTTTTGCCTAAAAAACCCTACTATTCAACATAATCTCCATTCAATCCGATGGCTCAATGTTACCTTACTGGGAGGATCTGTACGCCCGCATGGTATCATCCTATTGGTCTACGCCAGAGCCAATGTTTTGCTGCATCTACATCTACATCTGCATATATACTCCGCTAGCCACCAAGCGGTGTGTGACGCAGGGCACCATTCGCGCCAAAGTCATATTTCCCCCCCCCCCCCCCCCCCCTCTGTTACACTTGCGGATCGAGCCAGGAAAAAACGGAATGGTGATCATTACGCGATTTGAAAGTTGGTGGTAATAATATATCCTCTACATCCTCGGTGAAGATTGGATTTCGGAATTTAGAGAGCAGCTCGATCTGTTTAGGGCGTCGTCTATCTGCAAGTGTGTCCCACTTCAAACTATCTATGAGATTTGTAACGCTCTCGCGATGGCTAAATGTACCAGTCACGAATCTTGCCGCTCTTCTTTGGACCTTCTCAATCTCTTGAATCAGACCCAACTGGTAAGGGTCCCATACAGACGAACCATACTCTAAGACTGGACAAACTAATGTATTGTAAGTTATTTCCTTTGTTGAAGGACTGCATCGCTTCAGGATTCTACCAATAAACCGCAATCTAGAGTTCGCCTTACCCGTTATTTGTGTAATTTGATCATTCCATTTGAGACCATTTCGAATAGTCACACCCAGATAGATGACTGACGTTACCGCTTCCAAAGACTGATCATTTATTTTGTACTCATACATTAATGGTGATTTTCGCCTTGTTATACGCAGTAGATTACACTTCCTAATATTGAGAGATAACTGCCAGTCATTACACCACGCATTTATTTTCTGCAAATCCTCATTGATTTGTTCACAACTTTCGTGTGATACTACTTTCCTGTAGACTACAGCATCATCGGCAAACAGTCTAAGGCCGCTGTCAATACCATCAACCAGATCGTTTATGTAAATCGTAAAAAGCAGAGGACCTATTACACTGCCCTGGGGCACACCTAAGTTACTCTTGTTTCTGTTGAAGTTACCCCGTTCAGGACGACATACTGCTCCCTGTCTGTTACAAAACTTTCTATCCAACCGCATATGTCATTGGATAGACCGTAAGCACGCACTTTTAGTAGCAAGCAACAGTGCGGAACTGAGTCGAACGCCTTTCGAAAGTCGAGAAATATGGAATCAACGTGGGAGCCCGTATCTTGAGCCTGTTGTACATCATGCACAAAGAGGGCCAGCTGTGTCTCGCATGAGCGCTGTTTCCTAAAACGGTGCTGGTTTCTGCAGATGAGCTTCTCAGAGTCTTGAAAGGTCATTATGTCTGAACATAAAATATGTTCCATGATTCTACAACAAATCGATGTCAGTGAAATTGGCTGGTAATTATGTGCATCCGATTTTCTACTCTTTTTATAGATTGCTATGACCTCGGCCTTCTTCCAGTCCCGTGGAACTTTCCGCCGTTACAATGATGTCTGGTAGATGACGGATAAGAATGGTGCTATATTTGTAGCGTAGTCAACATAAAATCTTACAGGGATACCGTCTGGGTATCGATGACCTTCCCAAAATCTAAGTACCGACTTCTGTGGAGTGCATCCTTCATTGGGCGAAACAGGTGGATGTCGGAAGGTCCGAGTTTCGAGCTGTAGATTGGAGGAGGAAGAACAGACCATTGAAGTTTTGAGAGCTCCTCTCGGGCGCGCAGACTTGTGTGGGTTATGAGTTGTCTTGGAGAAGTTCGTTTGAGTTTTTGTGGCGCCTAGCACGCTGAAGCCGTTTCTTCATTTTCCGGAGGGTAGAAAACACACTTCAGAGCTGATTGCTGCCCCATGAGGGAGAACATCAAACAGAATATCTCCTTCAGAGTTCCAGAACACTTTACCGGCGGAGGGTACGAATTGAACTACACTGCTGGCCATTAAAATTGCTACACCAAGAACAAATGCAGATGATAAACGGGTATTCATTGGACAAATATATTATACTAGAACTGACATGGGATACATTTTCACGCAGTTTGGTTGCATAGATCCTGAGAAATCAGTACCCAGAACTACCACCTCTGGCCGTAATAACGGCCTTGATACGCCTGGGCATTGAGTCAAAAAGAGCTTGGATGGAGTGTACAGGTACAGCTGCCCATGGAGCTTACACACGATACCACAGTTCATCAAGAGTAGTGACTGGCGTATTGTGACGAGCCAGTTGCTCGGCCACCATTGACCAGACGTTTTCAATTGGTGAGAGATCTGGAGAATGTGCAGGCCAGGGCAGCAATCGAACATTTTCTGCATCCAGAAAGGCCCGTACAGGACCTGCAACATGCGGTCGTGCATTATCCTGCTGAAATGCAGGGTTTCGCAGGGATCGAATGATGAGTAGAACAACGAGTCATAACACATCTGAAATGTAACGTCCACTGTTCAAAGTGCCGTCAATGAGAACAAGAGATGTCCGAGACTTGTAACCAATGGCATCCCATACCATCACGCCGGGTGATACGCCAGTATGGCGATGACGAATAAACGCTTCCAATTTGTGTTCACCGCGATGTCGCCGAACACGGATGCGACCATAATGATGCTGTGAACCGAACCTGGATTCATCCGAAAAAATGACGTTTTGCCATTCGTGCACTCAGGTTCATCGTTGAGTACACCTTCGCAGGCGCTCTTGTCTGTGATGCAGCGTCAAGGGTAACCTCAGCCATGGTCTCCTACATAATAGTCCATGCTGCTGCAAACGTCGTCGAACTGTTCGTGAAGATGGTTGTTGTCTTGCAAACGTCCACATCTGTTGACTCTGGGATCGAAACGTGGCTGTACGATCCGTTACAGCCATGCGGATAAGATGCCTGTCATCTCGACTGCTAGTGATACGAGGCCTTTGGGATCCAGCGTGGCGTTCCGTGTTTCCCTCCTGAACCCATCGATTCCATATTCTGCTAACAGTCATTGGATCTCGACCAACGCGAGCGGCAATGTCGCTATATGATAAACCGCAATCGCGACAGGCTATAATTCGACCTTTATCAAAGTCGGAAACGTGATGGTGCGCATTTCTCCTCCTTACACGAGACATCACAACAACGTTTCACCAGGCAACGCCGGTCAACTGCTGTTTGTGAATGAGAAATCGGTTGGAAACTTTCATCATGTTAGCACGTTGTAGGTGTCGCCACCGGCGCCAACCTTGTCTGAATGCTATGAAAAGCTAATCATATGCATATCACAGCATCCTCTTCCTGTCGGTTAAATTTCGCGTCTGTAGCACGTCATCTTCGCGGTGTAGCAATTTTAATGGCCAGTAGTGTATTTCTTCAGAGGAGGAGAGGCGTGGTGCCACTCCATGGATTGCCGTTTTGTTTCCGGTTCGAAATGGTGAACTCATGTTTCAAGGTCTGTGATGTTGTATTACAATAAGTGTCACGATCAGCGTCGTAATGTGCAAGGAGTTCCGTTCAGGTTCAAATGGTTCAAATGGCTCTGAGCACTATAGGACTTAACATCTGTGGTCATCAGTCCCCTAGAACTTAGAACTACTTAAACCTAACTAACCTAAGGACATCACACAACACCCAGTCATCACGAGGCAGAGAAAATCCCTGACCCCGCCGGGAATCGAACCCGGGAGCCCGGGCGCGGGAAGCGAGAACGCTACCGCACGACCACGAGCTGTGGACTTCCGTTCAGGTGGTTCTTCGTTGCTGCTTATGTATGTTCCATCAGTGAGGCGGCGTGCAACCCGCAGGAACACTTTTTTGAGAACCCCAACTGGTGGACGGGTGATTGTCAGCACTGCTAACAGAGACGTCCTGTTGAGGTGCGAGTTGTTTGGTTGTGATCCATCGATCACTTCGAGTGAGAGTGTCCGCACGTTACAACTTTGCAGGAGTCATAGTTGTGAGCAGCCGGTCGGCACGCGGGTGGCGGGACGTCTTTATGGGACGTTGTTTCCTCTCCTAAGACTCACCTAGCTTTTGCTCACGGCCAGGTCTCCGTAGACATTCTGTAAACGCCTATGAACATCTGCGATGCTCTGGTTTTCTGCCAAAAGAAACTCAGTGACAGCTCTCTGCTTGGAACGCACCTCCATTACTGACGTCGTTTTGAAAGCTACGTATATCGCCGACACCCACTGGAGCTTCATGAAACTGTAGGAGCTGACGTGGGAATTATCCAAGATGCCTCACAACAAATTTTGCATTTTTTTAATGGACATTGGCCGAGAAAAGAATACGTTTTTTTTACTTCTGGAACTAAAATTCAGTGTGTGCGTGGAAAATTTTCAACTGCTCTACATATGAGCAAGCCCTGATATTGTTGTGGCATGCCAAATGAACTATGTAACTACCTCTAAATGGTTGCTAACGCTCCCTCACACAAATAGGCAACTCTGCTGTATGTGTACTTGGAGTCTTTCGCGGCCGCATGTCTAAATAAAATCTGCTCGGTTTTCAAGCGTCGATTCGAATAACTCACTCAAAAAAAAAAAAAAAAATCGATGACTCCCGGGGTGGTACTGTTTTTCGCTTGTATACGGACGATTTCAGACTTTAAAGTAGTCTTAGAGGACACACTATCATATAAAGATACCAAGCTTCTATCAGTGGAAATGTAATCTAGTATCATCCATCAAAAACAGATCTTGCAATGCTCGCATCCTTGACATGAAATAATTGGATTTGTAACATAGTGAAATGAAGTTAAAGTGGTGCAATAACGAGTCTCCAAATACTTAATAATTTGGAACTTCTTCAAACTCACTGGTACAAATGGCTGACCTGACTGACCTAAATCTTTAGAACTAATTACATAACTGAATATAAATGGGAATAATCTTACTGATCATTTTGCGTGACGGGAAAAACTGTTCAGAACGATGGCTCTCCATCAATCAAAGAAAACTTACTGGTCATTTTGCGTGACGCGCATAAGTGCTCAGAACGATGGCTCTCCATCAAACAAATTTCATGAGAGAAGTATGGTTCCTGACAGCTGCAAATAGCACGACTGCTGGGTGTGCCGTATTACTTAGATGCCACCTCTCTCAACTCCAAGCAGTTAGCAGTATATTTATTTCACTTACAGATAGTTTGAGGAATCGGATAATGACGGGTTGGTAGTTATTTTTAGTGAGTCACTAACCTATCTTTAAGGACACTCGGTTTCAGTAATATTCTGCTTGTCACTATGCAACGTTAATTGGTCCTCACTGAAACCTTAAAGCGAACAGAACGCGACATGAATAATTACACCGAATGCCAAGCTGCAAGTACGTCCGAGCAATGCTGACACGCAAATCGTGGACAAACAAGCCTTCAGAACAAAGAAGTTTATAAACAAAAAGGCCCGTTAATATAGAAGTGTGAAGGAAATTTGTGCATCTGTTATTCGAAGTGTTTGAGCTCAGCGAGTTGACATGCAGTAAGCAGGAGAGTACAAAAAGTTAGAGGTAACAGAGATGTCGATAAAGCGATGTGTCACAAAAGTAACATGAATTGAAAGAAAAATCAGCATTCAAGTTACAAAAAAGAAGTTCCTTGATTAACAGTTTATAGCATAGGAAACGTTAATTAAACTGGCACAAATTTGGCACTTAGTTCGTTTGTCAAGGAAACTAGTAAGAAAATTCGAGACGGTGTCCAGGATATAAAGCCATGAGAAGACGACGACGATGACGAATGAAAAAAAAAATCGAATAAAACAATTCATCATAATGTTTCTTATATCGAATCCCAAAACTACAGTGATCATTTCGATCATGAAGGAACAGGTAAAACTGGCAAACAGCGAGCGTGTTTTTGCTGCAGCCCGCCGAAGAAGTGGAGCTCACTCAACGATGAGATCCCACGCTCCTGGAGACTAAAATTGTAAGACCAGAAGGCAAGCAAGTACAGTATGGAGCGAGGAATACGTCGTTAAACGTTAAGAGGATCTGGGAATATACAGACTGGCGAAATACACTACATAGACATGACACTTCTGGCGGTAACAAAGACTGTAATTCGTATACACATCGATCTGGGATGATGGATCCGTCATTCCGTGCTGCTTCAATTCTGTCCCACATTTAATCCGTCATAACGACTACAGACTCTCAGGAAAAACAACGTCAGGAACACCTTGAATACGGGGAACATCCACCGGCCTTAATTCGTCAGAAGCGGATGGCTGCTCACCTTATTACTGGTTATGTGAACCAGAAGTGCTCGCGTTGTGCACCCACTGGCACGCCATACTGTCACGCCAGATCAGGAGCACAAACTACCGGGGTTCGTATGAAAAGATGGTGTGGTGCCTCTCCTGTGTCCACTATTGTTACTGGACCCACCACTGTACACACACTGTAACCATATCTCCCTGTTGCTAGGTCGAGGGAAGCTGCAACGATGGTATGGCATTCCAGACGTCATCGCGCTTGCCGCGTGGATACTTATATATTTTGCAAACAATTCCATTATCTGACCCAAGGAACTTGAAGTGACCCTACGATCCTGCATGGCTGAGTGAACGTTTGCCCTAGCCAAGTAGGGTCTTCGAGAACATGTATGGCGTTGAATATGCCTCTCTTGAACTACAAATTCACATCACTGAGACACTTATGATATCCCACCGACGGCGGGCAACGATGTCGTGGAACGGTATACCCAAAACGGTACAGCCAAAACCGAATTGCAAGTGATGGCATACGTTTCTCCATGTTACACTAAACATAATACTATTATCTCACAAATAACAACACTTCGTTACAATTTCTGAATGAAACCTCTTCTGCCTGATTACTGTTTACATGCAGAACTTACGAAAGCGAGCTAAAATTCATGCCTACGAATTTCTTATGTGAAGTCTCATAAAGCTTTTTAAATCATACGAACGTTATTAACATGCTACATCCTTATTCTTCATGTCTACATATCTACTTCTCAATATAGCCGCCCTGACAAGGGAAACACTTCTTTCAGTGACACACCAGTTTGCTGATATTTGACTTTCTTGATGGAGCCACAGCCTCACCTCTGCTTGCACCACTTCTTCATTATCAAAGGTGTTCTCGAACTTCCGGGAACAGATGAACATCGGAGGTCGCCAAGTCGGTGCTGTATGGAGGGTGATCGATGGCAGTGAAACCTAGGCGTCCGATTGCTGCCGACGTCCCATCACTCGTGTGTGGTTTGGTATTGTCATCTTGAAGAAAGAGTGCTCCGTGTGTAGTCGAAGTCTTTCAGTTTATACATTTAGCTTTCTGCGATAAGAACACGCTGATTCTCACAGACCGACATATGTAAGTTACACACAGCCATGTTACACGCTACATTTCGGAGCCCTGTGGTGGTAGAGAGCTGCAGATATGTAGACATGAATAATATAAATGTAGAATGTTAATATTGTTTGTTTATTTAAAAGCCTTAAGAGTTGTCGCGTAAGAAATTCGGAGGCATTACATTGCAGGAGGCGTCACTTTTACATGTAGTCCTTTCTGGAGTTGCACTGGAGTACTAGTCTTTTGCATATCAAAGTATGCAGTGCAGCACACGACAATCTGACGTTTGTTGTATGCCGCCTGCCTAGTGACGCAGTTTTAGCGGCGAGCAGCGTACGTGGAGTATGACTGACTTCCTTCTGTTTGCTATTTTATTGTCTTTGCCTCACAAAGACAGGTTACGACGTTTCTGACGAAACACAGAGCTATCTGATTTCTTTGCTACTGATACGGGTAAACAGACTACAGATAAGGCCAGCGATGTTAGTGTTGTCAATCATTAAACTTCCTTGTTTCGGGGTACACTACAGGATATCGGCCGCCAAGAAGGATGAACTGAAGAAAGGCAGTCCAGTATAACACAGTGAGCGCGAAATCAGTAATAGTTTAGCCTGATTGTTGATAAGAACTCGATCACTGTGCCCTCTAAAAAACCATCGATTAAAGGTTATGCAGTCGAGTACTTAAAACCCTAAATACTGCCTGTTCAGCAGTCCGCAACATGGCTTCTCAGGTGACACGCCAAAATATGCGTAACAATATGTATTCATCGGTGCGCCCGCTGGCTGCTCTATCTATACTGCTGGTCGTGCTTCCGCTGCTAAACATCTCCTCCCTGAACGCCTTTACTATTAGCTTCCGCTGAACATCTTGGCAAATTGTGTACAGTGTCGCTCTCAACTTGATCTGCTGCACTGTCTTCCTGTACGAAACTACAAATTGGTATAAGGTGAAAGTGCCATACATCGTGATGAGAAGCTGTTTACTAGTAGTCTAGAGCATACACGCCACTAGGGATGTTCCACCGCTAGACCGAGAACTGGAGTACGACCGTTTGGCAGGCAAGAGCGTGGCCGCCCGCGGGTGGGTCTTGACTGCCTGCGTCCTGGTGCTGGCGCTGCCGGGCTGGGTTGCCGGGTGGAACAGTGAAGCAGGGATGAGCGGGTGGTGCGTCACGGCTGGCTTTCAGCCCAACGCAAACACCGTGGCGGCGCTCGGATTCTTTGTGTACCTGGGCAACGACCCGCGGCACAGCTTCCAGGTGGCTTCTGGAAGCACCGGTGACATCACATTAGCGCTCTGCTGCTCGCCTCGAAGAGCTCCGGGAGGCAGCCTCAGCGGCGTCTTCCGGAAGCGACCTCCTATGCTGCCTAGGCACCTACTGCGTAGAAACATTTCTGTACTGGGAGGATTGTACTTCTTCACAATGCCACCACGTCGCAGTGATCTTCACGATTGCTTCCAGTGTGCGTAGCCTACGGGCCACTGTCAGTCATCAGCTTATTACCATAGCTGGGCAAAGGAGCTTTAATCTGTTAACCCTAGGATGCATGGTGCCGAAAACACACATGAATGCATATGCAGGCCTTTGAGGCCCTGCCCTAATTTTAAATTTTCCTCTTTTCATATAATCATTCTTTGGAGTTAAATTTATTTCTGTCAAATTTACTGTCATATTGAAAGATTCCTAAGATACAGTAACAGGATGTGGTGGGCCTGATTAACATTTTATTAATTCTTTTAAAAAAAACTAAGAGTGAAATTTTTTTAGTTACATCCATTTACATACAACATATACAAATAATTTTATTAAGTCACTTATAAGTTGCAGTTTACATTTTAGAACATTTATTACAACCAATTTCTTCAATAAAAACATACTCATTACTTACAATATTATGTTTATAGGCAATATTTTTACAAAAAATTGCTTTTTTTATTGTTTTCAACATGTGACAAACAAGAAGCACAAAGAACACCACCATGTTCCTTGCAAATGTTGCTTTTACACTTAATGCATGTCATAGCACTTTTCCTGTGTTTATTATATGGAAAATAATTGCATCTTCTTCTTTTTCCTGAAACAGGTAGTTGGTTCGGCAATATGTCATATTTTTGAACACCACATCTTTGCATGGCATCAGCAATTTTCTTTAGAAGATTAGGGATCTGAATACGAAGTTCCATTAGTGGTCTTACCATTTCCTCTGCTAAATCTCTTAGGAACAAACGCCTTTTATCACTTCTCCTAGGATGGTATGTCAGATGTTGGGCGGAAAATAAAATTTCACTGTTCATTGCTGCGACGTCCATCATATTCATCCGTAATGCAAATGGCCATCGTCTTGTTTGTCTCTTGCAAGTGTAATAACGAATTTTCGGGTCCATTTTATCTACTCCAACCTTCGTAGTGTTATAGAACTTTATTATATCTGGTTTCTTTTTTGCATGAGTTTGATCAATGTTTCTGTTGTGATGCATTGTGCTAATGAGAACTACAGACTGTTTCTTTTTGGGAACATAACTCACCATTGTAATGTCACCTCTAAATGCAACCAAAGAGGAAAAATGGTTCAAATGGCTCTGAGCGCTATGGGACTTAACATCTGAGGTCATCAGTCGCCTAGAACTTAGAACTACTTAAACCTAACTAACCTAAGGACATCACTCACATCCATGCCCGAGGCAGGATTCGAACCTGCGACCGTAGCGGTCGCGCGGTTCCGGACTGAAGCGCCTAGAACCGCTCGGCCACTCTGGCCGGCAATCAAAGAGGAATGAATCGCTCTTGAGGCAGATGGTTTCATCTCATTAGGAATTTCTCGTTTATTTTGTTTGATTATTCCCACCACTGTAATTTGCTTCTGCAGCGTCTCTTCTGCCATCTGCACACTAGTAAAGAGGTTGTCAACAGTAATATCTTTTGATGATCCTTCAATGCTTTTAGCAAGATCTTTCACCGCATTCAATCCAAGATTTTTCTGACTAGGTTCATGGGGCTTCCTTCCCGTGTAAACAATTCCGTCTAAAGCATATGCAAATGTAGCATCACATAACCAAAATATTTTTATGCCGTACTTGGCTGGTTTAGAGAGCATATACTGGGTGAAGCTGCATCTTCCACGGAATGGGACTAGCTGTTCGTCAACTGTGAGCGAATCATTGGGAATCATTCTATTTCTACACTTGTCAAGAAATAGTTCCCATACATAGCGAACAGCTGCAAGTTTGTCATCTGCAGATCGAGCTTCACGGGTACGCCTGTCATCAAATCTAATCATTCTCCATATATCCTCGAATCTATGTACTGACATGGTAGCTTTATATGTAGGATTTGCCTTTTCATCCAAGAATAATTCTCTAATAGAGACATCCCAACTCTTCTCATCACCAGAAAGCAGTAAAAGACCAAGAAAACCCTCCATTTCAGTAATCGAAACGTTTTTCCACGTTTTACCACGTAAAGCAGCCACTCTTCTGCCTTCAATATTTGTGCAGTTGATGATTTCCTATAGTATTTCCTTTGAGATGAAATAGTCCAGGCATCCTTAGGTTTACAGGTTTTCAAACCACGGGCTGGACCAGGTGCCTTCTTTACGATATTATGGACAGGTGTACGAAACGCTGCAAGAGGACCTAATTTCCAAATCGTTCCATTTCGACTAATGCGTATGTGGTCATCTATAGCTTTTTGTGGTGGTTCTTAATTTTCAGACTCTGATGAAGTAATATTATTGGAAGGATTGTCATCTGCCTCAATACTCACATCTGCAGGTTCATTGGCTGATTCTTCACTACTTGCATCTTCAAAAATATTTCCTTCCTCGCAAGAATCATCTTCTTCAAACCACTGAGCCACAACACTTTCAAAATTAGCTGCATTTGCACGTACTGAATCTCTTGCTTTGCGTGTCGAAGCCATAGTAAAATGCGTGTCTCTCGAACAGCAGCTTGTGCAGCACTAAACGAGTCATACTCGTAACAATATGGGCCTTGCAGCAACAAACAAACTACAGTAACAATGAGGCTGACAAAAGCAGCGCAGCATAACAATACTATGCAATAATAAAACATTTGATAGCAAAAAGATCAATAATACGCCGACATCGCTAATATGTGAAAGTAGTGTGTATTATTTTTTAGTTATACTATTACTACTACAGGTGTTGCTGCTGTTGGCACTCCTGTTGCTGGAAATACCACTACAGTTATTGTTGAATTAGTAACTGCTCCCAAACAAATGTTGAAGACGATATATGCTAAGGAACATTTATAAATGCGTGAGGGCTTCTGAACCCCTGCTTATGCATTCACGGTGTATAGGTAAACGTATTGAATTATACGAAAAACTTAAAAAGTTATCTCGTTCAGACTTGATAGGAGGAATGTCACAGAATTAATGAAAGAGTACTGCAATTTGAAATCAAACAAATAAAATTACATAATTTTTTTAAAAATTAAGACATACAAGGGCCTCGGACGTCCTGTATATGCATCCTAGGGTTAATAGTTAAGTAATGAAGTTAAATTTTCGAGTAACGGATTAACTGTTAAGCTAATTTTCAAACAAACAATAAAGGACTTTTTAACTTAGGTTATATTTCTTTCAATGTTTTAAACGTTAATTATGTATCTATTATTAATGACAAAATGATGCCATACCACCCACGGAAATCACATTCTGGCATGTTCGGGTCATGTAGGTACCTGGCTTCGCCGGAGAGTCCACGACTGATGTAATTAATAAATAGCGGGAATAAATATGTGTTGGCTGTTCATTGTTGTTTGTTTACTGAGCTCGCATTATGTACTATGTTTTACTAGTGGATTGACTAGGGAAAATAAATCATGGAATCGGATTCTAGCTCTACAAGCGATAAGAAATGGGGCTGCATGTAAGCGAATACTATAATTTACATCCAGATCGGGGTAACAAATACTCTCGATTGTACTTTGTGATTGCCTAAGGAATCAAAAATTAGAACTAACACTTCGACACTTAACATTTTGACACAACTCATAAGGAGAGCAAATGAATCGCGGTACGTATAGTTTAAAAAAACAGTGACGGCAGAGTCCGGTCTAGGAAACCCAAAAAGAAAAATGAAACGTGGCCATTCATATGTCGACAGTGGAACCAATAGCAATAAAACGGTTAAAAGAATACGACAGAGAAGCACTGGAGAATCTTCTGGCATTGCAGCAATTGGCAGCGGTGTGTCTCAAGCTAGTGTGGGCCAACGCGTGGTAAACTGTTTTGTTACGAAAATAATTCCTTTATGTCCTCGATGTCCCACCTGAACTTTTCCAGCCAAAAGTTTCCTTATTTAAGCGATAGTAATGCGTTTGATTCACTTGCTCTTTTCACTGCACCAATAACATAAAAATTACTGTTACGAGTTACCGATTACCTCTAACTATCGATGAATCTCCTGTAAAGCAAAGCTTTAACGTTTGGAAAACTCAATTTTTTTACTAACAGATTAACGATTAACGTTGTCCAGCTATTCTTATCACACTGCTGGCCGTTAAGAATGCAATACCGGGGAGAACGGCCAACACCACAATTTGACTTGTTCGTATACTGTATAATAGGATGAACGCCCATACATTGATAACCGACAACAGAAATGAACCAGGTGTCCGCTTCAAAATCTAGTGTAGTCTTGGTATAGGCCAAGTAAAAGCTGCTACCGATCCAAATCTATCAGCCGAAGGACAGAAACGCTACTTCACATTACCTACAACGACACTTCAACCACAAACGGAACAGAGACTAACTGATTATGACTATACCCACGATAAATTCTATCTAAAGCATGTTACTGGCAACACCGTAAAAAAAAGTAGTCATACATATGAGGTCATCATCAACTGGACTCGATGACATCACATTCCAAATGATGAAGCTTATTACTGACCCACACTACTGCCCGTTGTAACAGATATATCCAACCAGTCCTTAATCACAAGTGTTTCCCCTGCAGTCTGGAAACAAGGAATAGTTAAGCCACTACCCCAAACAAATATTGCCACAGCACCATCTGGTTACCGACCTATTTACATTCTTCCTACACTGCCCAAGGCCTTGGAATAATAATCTACGATTAGCTAACAAACTACCTAACTAGAAAAAATCTGTAAACATCGCAGAACATCTGCCTTTACAAAGGCAACGTGTGAACTGAAAGTTGCCATGGAGGAACAAGATGTGACTATTACGTACTTTTCAGACTTCAGCAAAGCCTTCGACACTGTCGACTTAGACATTTTACTTGTCAAACTTACTAGCTAAATTTTTCCGCTAAGTGCAGTACAATGGTTTCGCTCATACCTGACGCCTCCCGGGCAGTGCGTCATATCCAGCATCACAAAGTCACAATGGAGGCAGGTAGTATCAGGCGTCCGTCCTCCACACGTCTGTGTTAGGTCCTATACTCTTTTCATTATACGTCAGTGATGTGTCATCAGTTTTGTCGTACTGCAAATACCAGATACATGCTGATGACTTCAAGCTGTATTTAAGTGCAAAACCAATAAACCTGAAGACAGCTATCTACAATGTCGATACTGACCTGTGTGTACTAACAAAAAGGGCATAGAATAGGGGGTATAAGCTCAACCTATCCAAAACCTAAACGATGCAGGTAGGTGATTCTAGGATCATTAGTCTGAAATATCGAGAATCATCAACGTCTTTAATCCTAAGTCCTCAGGAAAGAGTCTAGGAGCAATGTATATAAATGAACATACAAATGTTCCTTTTTTTTTTTAAACCGTTAATCCTCGAAAGTTCTTAACCAATTACGTACACAAAACCTCTTATAGCATGTAAATGCATCCCCCTGCTGGTCTGGGGGTTAGAATTGGCCTGAGGTATTTCTGCCTGTCGCAAGAGGCCGCTAAAAGGAGTCTCACACGTTTCGACCTTTAGGTGCTGGTCTCCTGTAGGGTCTGAACTCCACTTTCCCTAATTTTCCAGAAGAGTGAGGCATTTGGGGAAGGGCGCCTTAGATGGTGCATCGTGACTATTCTGCAATGAGACTTTTGGCATTCCCTATAATCGTGGCTTTCCAGTTCCGCTCGTTCTCCATCTCTTGGGCGTGGACACTTTTCTGGGTGCCTTTTCCTCCATCCACTGTGCAGTATCTTTTCTGCGCCGATGACCATAATCGACTTCTTTGCACCTCATATTCAGAATAGTAGTCAGTCCATTGTGGTGGGGCTGTTGGTTGTAGCCCCTTGACTAACAGGGATCGCTCTGCTGGTGTCTGCGCCATTAACTCCACATGTATGCCAAGGAGTAGATGCCTGTCACCCTGGGGCATTGGGACTCCTGGCAATGGCCAACCTGCCAGGTGGCCTTTGCTGTGGCTGGATGGCGCTCGTGGGGAGGGCCCCTGGTCAGAGTGGGTGGCATCAGGGCGTACCACATCATCACTTGCTGGTGGTCAAACACCAGCAGTCTCTAAGTGTTCCAGGTCTCAGTTCAATGCACGGAAGTATGACACTAAATCATTCCCCTCCCTGGCCACACCATGGGAGGAACGTCAGGCTAATCTCGGGGGCACTGCCCCACCAGCCATTGGGGACACCAGTCCCTGCTTCTCCACCAGAGAAGCTGGTCGTAAGGCTTCACAGTCCTCCTTAGTTCCTGAGACTGACTCAGTGAGACCCTCCCAGATAGAAAAACCAAAGGCGCAGCGAGAGAAACTGAAGAAGAAGGAAATCCTCAAGAATCCAGTCATTGCAGTGACCTCCACTACCTACAAGCTCTGTGTCTGAAGATGAGGTGGAGATTCTGGAGTCCCTTGAGGACCTACATCTTACTGGACCCTCAGACGCAATGGATGTTGATTGAACAGGTACTCAGTTGGTAGCATCAGGAGACTCTGAGGCGAAAACTGCCTCCTTGAACACTTCATGCCTTCCCAGCCTCAGGATAACGTCATCCTCATGTGGAATTGCTAAAGGTTTTTCGACCACCTGGCTGAGCTACAGCAACTGTTAAGTTTTACACCTGCTTTCTTCATTGCCCTCCAGGAAACCTGGTTCCCAGCAATGGGGACCTCTACCCTACACAGCTATAAAAGATATTACAAGAGCTGTAGTGAGGTGGAGTCTGTGTCTATGTCTGCATACTTAGTATGCAGTGAACCTGTGCCCCTACAAACTCCTCTTGAACCTATGGCTATCAGGATAAGAACGATGAAATAGCTGTGTGCAACATATATTTTCCTCCAGAATGTGCAGTACCCCTAAACGTATTGGCTGCACTGATTCATCAACTCCCTAAACCTTTCCTACTTTTGGGAGATTTTAACGTCCATAACCCCTTGTAGGGTGGCACCATGCTTACTGGTCGCACTACAGCTGTCGAAACTTTACTGTCTCAACTCGACTTCTGTCTCTTAAATACTAGGGCCACCACACATTTCAGTGTGGCTCATGGTACTCACTCGGCCATTGATTTATAAGTTTGCAGCCCAGGACTTCTCCCATCTGTACAATGGAGAGTCCATGATGACTTGTGTGGTAGTGATCACTTTCTCATATTGCTGTCACTCCCCCAGCGTCATTCAAATGGTTCAAATGGCTCTGAGCACTATGCGACTTAACTTCTGTGGTCATCAGTTGCCTAGAACTTAGAACTAATTAAACCTAACTATCCTAAGGACATCACACACATCCATACCCGAGGCAGGATTCGAACCTGCGAGTGGAGCGGTCGCTCGGTTCCAGACTGTAGCGCCTAGAACCGCAAGGCCACTCCAGCCGGCCCAGCGTCATTCCTCCAGACGTCTACACAGATGGACTTTAAACAAGGCTGACTGGGAAGCTTTCGTCCCTGCTGAATCTCCCCACATGGTACCATAGATTTCGTGGTTGAGTGGGTCACTACAACGGTCGTTTCTGTGGTGGCAAACGCGATCCCATGATCCTGAGGGTGCCCCCGGCTAAAGATAGTACCTTTGTCGTCGCCGGAAATCACTGAGACCGTTAAAGAGCGTAAGTTGGCTTTACAGCGACATAAGCAGGACCTAACAGATTTTAAACGTCTCCGAGCCCACATTCGCCAGCTTACAAAAAGTTGCAAACAGGAGTGTTGGAAGAGGTAAGTGTAGACCATTGGGTGCCATACGTCACCTTCCCAAGTCTGGCTGAAGATCAGACGTGTTTTTGGGTACCAGACCCCATCAGGTGTCCCTGGCATTAACATCAATAGCGTGTTATCTACCGACTCCAACGCAATTGCCGAGCACTTCGCTGAGCACTACGCTCTAGCCTCTGCATTGGAAACAGATGGAAAGGAAAGTCCTCCCGTTCACTGAACCCCAAAGTGAACCTTATAACGCCCCATTGACTTCCTCACCTTCGTCAATTTAAGCAGAAGTGCTGGCAGCAACTCAGTACCCTCTGCTGCCTGAGCATCACAAACTGGGGTGTAGATCGCTCTACACTGCTGAAACTCTACAGAGCCCTTGCCAATCCCACCTTGGCTATGGGAGTGTTATTTTTTGGTTCTGCGGTGCCCTCAGCATTGTGTTTACTCTACCCAGTGCATCACTGTGGCATTTGAATAGCGACAGGAGCTTATAGGAAGAGTCTGGTGACTAGCATGCTGTGGAGGCTGGTGTCCATTTAAGTTTGGGCGTGCCCAGTTGCTCGCCAGTTACATTGCACACATTTGCAGTTCTCCTGAGCATCCATATTACCGTCTCATTTTCCCAACCACTGCAGTTCATCTCCCTCGTCGACAGCCCAGGTCAGGGCTTACGATTGTGGTTCGCATCCAATCCCTTCTGTCTGAACTGCAGTCCTTCACCTTACCACCTCCATTCGAGGTCCATTCAAGTACACATCCATGGTGTGAACCTAGGCCAAACCTTTGTCTCAACCTTTACATGGCCCTAAGGACTCATTAAAACTGCAGCTCTCCGCTATCGCTTCCTCTCGATTCTTGTCGTGTTCCGGTGCTCTGAAATTTACACCAACGGCTCGATGAATGATGGTTATGTTGTCTTTGCCTACGTCCACAGATGCCATATTGAACAGCATTCCTTGCCCAATGGCTGCAGTGTATTCACTGTGCTCTTGCGCACATACACTTACACCCAGGCGAGTTGTTTTTTCTCTGTATTTACTCCTTGAGCAGCCTACAAGCTATCGACCAGTGGTACCTTTGGTAGCGACCATCCAGGAGTCCCATCTGTGGCCTGTAACCCTCCCATCGTTCAGTGGTGCATGTCTGGACCCCAGGTCACGTCGGCATGCCAGGTTACGAAGGTGCTGACAGTCTAGCCAAGCAAGCTACGTGGAAACAATTTCTGGAGATGGGCATCTCTGAAACTGACCTGCGTTCAATATTACGCTGCAAGGTTTTCGGCCTTCGGGAGGTGGAATGGCATATCCCCAGTATGCACAACAAACTGCGTGCCACTAAGGAGACTACAAATATGTGGAAGTTCTCCATGTAGCCCGCTCACAGAGACTCTGTGCTTCTCTGTCGCCGTGAAGACCCACCTGAGTGTCGGTGCGGCGCCCAGTTGACAGTGAGCCATATATTATTGAGCTGTCCATCTTTGGCTGCCCTGCAAGGGAATCTTCAGTTACCAAACGTTTTATACGTGAGGGTGAGTTTCATCATTCTATCTAAGTTTTACGGCATGTCCTTTGTCTCTCTAAGTTCTGCACCTTAGTGCTTTTAGGCTGAAGGTTTTCATGCGTCGCAGAATGGCTGGCTTATCCCTTTTATTCTCGTGATGTGACAGCCATGGTCATTTGCTCTCTTGTTTTACTTTTTCTACCTGTTTCTAGTGTCTCTGTGGTTTTCTTGTCCAATTATATCCAATTTTAGCGTTTGTTGCCCTTCTGTCATTATTGTGGTTTTCCTTTCTTCCAGCTTTGTGTTGTATTTCTCATTTGTTTTACTAAAATCCTTGTGGAAGTTTTTAAATCAGAACAAGGACCTGGTGACCTAGCAGTTTGGTCCCTTTGCCCTCTCTTTAAACCAACCAACCAACCATATAAATGTATATAATCTGAAAATGTACATTTCCGATTTACTTTACTTTTACTTTTTACAAGTCATTTGGAAACACACAGACTATACAGTTTTTAAAATATACAAAATAAACAATAGTGAAACTCTATTAACAAACAGGAAAGTTGTATGTTGGGATTATTATTTCACGATTGCAATATTACTACAGAAACTGAATTTACAGTAACAACAAACAAGGCTAAAGGGGGAGAGAGATGGGGGATGGAGAAAATGGAGAGAGATAGGGTGGATGGGGTGCTGTACTGAGAGAGAAAGAGGGAGCAGGAGAGGTGGAGATGGAGAGGGGGAGGAGAAGAAGATGGACAAAGAAGAATAGAGGAAATGATTGACAGAGAGATTGGGAAAGAGGAGAAGATGGACAAAGAAAGGTGGAGGGGGAGAGAAACAGAAACAGGGGAGAGAAGGAGATTAGGATGTATAGCCAAGTCCCACATATTAGAAATGTTTGCTTCCTCTTTGCTTTCTTTTTCGAGAAAGCAGACTGAGCCATAGCAAAGTTTGGCCAGCTAAAGCTAGCAAGAGATGAAAATCTAAAGTGCATAGAGCATGCAACTGCAATGTGCATCTCTCCATGCCCTACAAAAATATAGAAAGCTCTTCCCTATTTACCTGAACAAGAAACTTGTACAAACAGTTATACTTCCACTTTCTGATTACAGTGATGTTATCCTGCAAGATATTTCTAAGAACACCTCACGGTGCCTGGAACTTGTTATGAATACTGTGTTCGTTATATCTGTGATGCTCGACTCTTTGATCATATTTCATCATCACAGGTCTCCTGGCTGTGTGAAGACAAGCACTGAGATTTCCATACACTCTGTCTTGTCCACCGTCCTCCTCCACAATGACGCACTTGTCTGAATGACACGGCACAAGCAAGCGATCCCAACAGAGCAAAATCCTTTTTGTTCCACTCCATTGGTCGGCCACATTCTCGAAGTCCTTCTCAGTAGCAGAAACCCGACTCTGAAGTAATCTACCACATTATCTTAGACAACAGAATAACATCTTCATCTTCAAAATATACTTAATGGCATATCTGCTGAAGCAGCAATAAGAATTACCATTATCCCTCTACGCACTTGTTACCATTATACATCCTTTTTTCTAACCACGTCTTCCTCATTTCCCATTATTGGAAGCCGGTGCAGTCTGCTTTAAATTTCCTTTCCATAGAACTCGTACTATCAGAAAACATTTATCCTGTGCACCCATAAATTCTTTTATATCTGCCAATTTATTGTCATTATTATTATTATTATTATTATTGTTATTACCAAAATTAGTGACAGCAGCAGCGGTAGCAGAACTACTGCCAGTATTACTTTCAATACTTCATAGTTAGTATTATTTACTCACGTTGTCTCTATAGACACTCAAATCATTTCAGTACCATTTGTCATATTAAATTTTTTTTTCATACTTAACTGTGAGGTAGAAAAGGTACTGTAAGTGTGAAACCCTGGTCCATTGTAAGAGAAGGCCTGATGGCCCTAATCAGTTCAGGTTAATTTAATAAACAACTAACATCTAGCTAAACCTGTAGAAGGTTTGGGATATCTATTACGTAAAATTCAATGCACAGCTGCATCGTAGCAGGCATCAACATCAGTATAGCCTCGCTGGGCATCAAGTCGAACTCACCTAGGATGATGGAGCCTGTCTTGTCAGCCTGTAGACGGTCGGAAGTTCGGCGCCGCAACGTCGCATACTCGCAGCGAAGAGGTGCAATGGGGCAACAGACAGCGACAGACATCCGTGAATTGAAACAGTGGTCGTGAGACTCATAATCACTCACATACTCTTTGTCAAAGTGCTACCGCTGCAGAGGAGGAAGTACTATGGAAGTTAATGGACGGGACATATATTCTACTGGACTGATCAGGAATCTTATGTCTGTTTTCACTTGCGTCTACATACATACTCTGAAAGCCTCTGTAGCGCGTGTGCCGTTTCCCTCGCTCCTCCCCCATTTAGTTTGGAAACAGAGCGAGGGAAAAACGACTATCTGCAGGCTTCCGTCTCACCCTTAATTTCGCTCATCTGCGTAGTAGCAGCACTACCATTTGGGATAGGAAAAGTCAGTTTTGCTGCAATATTTCTGAGCGCGCAAGTTACAGCCAGGCGCAGGCCTGTGGACATTAAGTTAAGCTACCAGCGGTTGCGAAGTAGAATGGAGGCCACAGGGATATAGACCCACTGAAAAGAGTAAACACAGTGGTTTGCATGGCGCAATTTACAGGCAGAAGAGGCCCACTGGCCTTCCTAGGTCTTGGGAGTACGTTACTTGGAGTGGCATGTTAGCAAAACAGAGGCGCACAGATGGATATAAGTAGTAAGTGGGTATGCTGAGCGTAGTTGAAGATAATTTAATAATGTTTTTATTTCCTTATACACAGCTAGGCTGAGCACACGAGCCACTTACTTACTAACATTTTTTATAAACAGATGCAAGCCAATACACCCATAAAAAATGAAATTTTTAAAAAATTTTCAACTAAAATTCTGCAGCTACACCCTAAATTCCAGATCTTGAAGTTCTTTACTTTTGGTTCTTTTCATTTCTTTATATTTCAGTTTAATTTCACCATCTTTAAAAAATTGGAAGTCCCAGTTACCTAATATTTTATTGAGCCTTTCTGGCAAAATAATTTTAACTTTATTATCGAGCTCGAGAGAAATTTTCTCCCCATACCTAGTTTTTAAACGTTCACAATCAGTAATGTAACAACACACAATTACCTCAAGCTCACTAATTTTTATAAACAGATTAGAATTGCTTGCATTATTGAGTTTCTTCAGTAGAGTGTCCATTTATATAGAACAAAATTTTAATAACCTTTTAAATTTTTAATTTTGTAAATATGACTAATGTGTGGGATGAATTTGTTTGACATCTTTGTCGAAAGAAATAATAATCCAAGAGAGAAACAAGTTGAGTGAAATATTTGGAAGAATATTTTAAGTGATCATTAGCTATAGAACACTTGAGAAGTCAGGATCATTTTAAATGTGTTAGTGCATTAAAGAGAATTTATAGAGAAGAATACGAAAAGTTATTTGATAGCTATGAGGTAACTGATATAGAAATATGGGAGGAAATAGAAAGCTCTGATTCTCTCTTTTCTATAGCTGTAAAGCAAATAGCGAATTCTAATTTACCAATTAATAATCTCCCTACAAAATTACAAAATGACACTAAAGCAAGTTTGTTATTTTTAAAAGTTTATCGTTCTATAACCAAAAAGTTAGACAATATAGAATACAAGAAAATGCAACTAACCAATTTATTCTATTTGTATAAGGAATGTGGTACGAATTTTTTATTTACATTAGAAGATATAGACTAAAACATTTAACAAAATTAAAATTTGTTATGTTGTAAATAATTTTTAATAACAATAAGGCACCATAATATCATAGTTATCTAGAACAATTCCTTTATCATACTGAAACAAGAATTCTTTCTTAACCTGTTTGTTTACTAGATGTTTAGTATCAACATCTCTTGTTATCTGATTGTATTCTAACTGTATCTTTTCTTTAACTTCACTTTGTATTAAAATTATCATCGATCTACCATTCAACTTTTGAATATTCTTGTAATTTAATGTGAATCTTTTCACCTTAATTTCTGTTTTTCCATCATTTTTCTCATAACAGTAACTTTTGGGACCTGTGGAAGCCCAATCTGTAATCCAATTATTTCCTAATTCATTAGTCCATTCACCTAACTTACAACCTGTTTCCACAGTATTTTTACCATTATCAGTATATACTACGGAATCAGTATCAAAATATGCAACAGATTCTCCTAGTTTACCTAACATATCATATAATCTGAGTCTTGCATTTGATGTAGTGAATGCAGCTATAAAGATATTCGTAGCTGCATTGATTTCCACATAATAATGCTTGAAATTGTACCTCATCTAAACCATATGCTCTGTAACAAAATTTACGTCTAAATTATCTAATCTGTCATCCAACAGTATCTCATAAAAGCGCTGTAAATCGGTTTCATATTCTGTTAGACTCATATTTTGCCTTTGTCCAAATTTGCCACATTATGAATTAAGAATCTTAACAACAGCTCATTTTCCAGGATTTTCCTTTACTCTAACATGATCTAAGACAATGTCCAATTTCTCTTTAACTATTTTGATGTATTCTTTGTCACTTACAAAATTATATGAACTAGTTTCTAATTTTATTTTTATAAAGTCTTTCCAATAATTTTTAAACAGCATATTACTCTTATTTTTAAAATCCCATACTTCATTAATTTCTAAAACTTTATATCCTTTTTCTATAGCTTTCTTTACTTCATCTGTTACCCAAGCTCCAATAAAACTTCTTTCTTCATCGCTGTGATTGTATTTACTTATTTGTTCTTCTGCACATTTGACACACAAAGGAAACAATAGTTCTTCACGTTTATCGATTTCCATGTATACAGGTAAAACAGGATGATACAATCATCTAGGAGCCAATATTTCACATTTTATTGAACTACCAATTTTTAGAATAATATCTTGGTCTATATATTTCTCTTGGATGTTGTTCAGGATAATAATCGTAATATTGCACAATAGGATAAAGACTACATACATCAATATATTTTATTTTTGAGCTAATACCATCTGCTTTAGCTCTTAATTTTATAACATTTGTTTATCCACCATAAAATGCATCTCTTGTATTTAATGGTTCAATAACTTCTGGTAACTGCCTTTTATACTCTGCTAAGTTCAGCCAATCACATTCCCACATTTCCACTAAATTGGATATAGCATTTCATATTTATGTACTTCTTTAAAAGTCTTTTGATAAAGATCACCCAATGTTTCCTGATTTTTATTTTTAATCGTTTCACTTTTGAAACAATTTTTGCATCCATACCAATAACAACCATGGTATTGGTAAACAGTATTAATTTCTTTATCAAATTCATCTACTGTTGCACCAGCTATTCTTACTTCACCACCATTAAGAACATGCGAGATATTATTGTTGTTTAAACTAATCAATCAAGGTATCGATTGTTTACTGTAATTCTCCCTCTGTTCTTTATCCAATACAGCAATTGTATTTTCCAGTAATTATTTAGATCTCTAAATTGCCATGAAAACCCCAGCAATTGTTAAATAACAGAATGGATCAATGTTAGCAATTTACAGAAATTATTTTCTTAGCTTCAAAGAAACTCTTCTTAATATATCTACATCAGAATGAAAGTACTCGGTAATTTCTTTTTTCATATTGAACACATAATTGTCTTTATCTCTAGAGCTGTATCTTTTGGCTTCATAGTGTCAACACAGTAATATTGAGTATCAGGAATTGGTTCTACATAATTTCCATTCTCTGGCTTATTGAATAAATGTGGGAAGTATCCTTTCTTCAATTCTTTCAAATCAAAAGTTTTTGGAAAATTACTAAGTGGACCTTGTACAAACTTACTCCTATCTATAATTTTTATACCAAACTGCTTGATTTCCAACAAAATCGGTTTAGTTCCTGTGTAGATGGTACACTACTGGACATTAAAATTGCTACACCAAGAACAAATGCAGATGATAAACGGGTATTCATTGGACAAATATTTTATACTAGAACTGACATGTGATTACATTATCACGCATTTTCGGGGCATAGATTCTGAGAAATCAGTACCCAGAACAACCACCTCTGGCTGTAATAACAGCATTAATACGCCTGGACATAGAGTCAAACGGAACTTGGCTGGCGTGTACAGGTACAGCTGCCCATGCAACTTCAACATGATACCACAGTTCATCAAGAGTAGTGCCTGGCGTATTGTGATGAGCCAGTTGTTCGGCCACCATTGATCAGACGTTTTCCGTTGGTGAGAGATCTGGAGGATATCCTGCCTGGATAGCAGTAGAACATTTTCTGTATCCAGAAAGGCCTGTACAGAACCTGCAACATGCGGTCGTGCATTATCATGCTGAAATGTAGGGTTTTGCAAGGATCGAATGAGGGATAGAGCCACAGATCGTAACACATCTGAAATGTAACGTCCACTGTTCAAAGTGCCATCAATGAAAACAAGAGGTGACCGAGACCTGTTACCAATGGCACCCCATACCATCATGCTGGGTGATATGCCAGTATGGCAATGACAAATACACTCCTCCAATGTGCGTTTACTGCGCTTTCGCCAAACACGGATGCCACTATCATGATGCTGTAAACAGAACCTGGATTCATCTGAAAAAATGACATTTTGCCATTCGTGCACCCAGGTTCATTGTTGAGTACACCATTGCAGGCATTCCTGTCTGTGATGCAGTGTCAAGGGTAACTGCAGCCATGGTCTCCTAGCTGAAAGTCCATGCTGCTGCAAACATCGTCGAACTGTTCGTGAAGATGGTTGTTGTCTTGCAAAAGTCCCCAAATGTTGACTGAGGGATCGAGACGTCGCAGCACGATCCATTACAGCCATGTGGATAAGATGCCTGTCATCTCGACTGCTAGTGATATTTGATATCATTTGCATAACACAGTATCTTCTTCCTGTTGGTTAAATTTCGCGTCTGTAGCACGTCATCTTCGTGGTGTAGCAATTTTAATGGCCAGTAGTGTTATGGCCTAACTGCAATTTCAACACAGTACTTCAAAATGAATTGTGAATCATAACCTTTTGCATAGTGAGCTATGAATGTGTGATAACTGTTATCCTCACGTATAATCCACTTACAGAATTCATCATTTGTCCTAAATTTATAAACAGTATCACCTTTAAAATTGTGAACAATTATGAGTTTTGGAATGCATGTTCCAGTTTCTTGAGTTGCTTCATAGTCAAATCACATGTGTCTTTCAGAATAGGTACAATTCACTTTCCTTGGAAAGCCTTATTTAGAACATTTAAACTCTTTACCAAAAACTAATTTATTATATTTGAAGCACTGGTAAATGTAAAAATCTTTGAATTCTCTATTAATATAGCAACCTTCTTTATTACAATTTGGGTAACCTTGCACTATGAATTCCTCGCCAGATTTTCTTTCAGATAGCACCTTTTTGTAATACAGGTTGCATATAACATTTATGATTTCCAATTTCCACTAGTTGTTTACAATTTCTTCAAAGTTCAAAGCTGCATTTATGTTCTTTGGATCTTAAACAATTCTTTTTACATCCTTCACACTTGTAAGCAGTATGACAGACTTCTTGGTGATTGTTCAAACATTCTTCTTTATAACAGTATCTATTGTATTTCTCACAATAAATCTTATTTTCTTCTCTTTCATGTTCTGGACTTTTGCGTAGTATACACACTTTTCTGTCTATTTTACATTTGTGAGCATCCTTGTTGTGATAAACCTTCTTGCATTTATCACAGAAATATAAAGATCCCTAGAAACCAGTCATACTGTTAATTACATCGAAATGGTTGTGATCTTTGTGCAGATATATCTTGATTTACTTCTCAGGACCATTATAGATAACTGCATTAAAAATTTCAGCACATACAACATTTATTTGGATATCCAAAAATTCTTCAACATTTTTAATGTCATCTAAAGCATTCTTCATTGTATCCACCAAACTGATTACATAATGATCAGTTAACTTTTTCTGTAACTTGTATTTATCTCCTCCTCTGATTTTCTTGATCTTGTGTGTAGTTAGTTCTCTTCCCAATATATTATCTGTTTGATATGTCAAAGCCACAATAACTGCTCTAGGACAGCACAGATTATCATCATTTTTAATTCTTGTAATGCATCTCTTAGTCTTTTTGTCTTCAGCCAGATTTATTATTATTTTCCCTTACCACCTCTATGAATTGCTAACATCAGAATATTAAATGATGTTTCTGCTATATCAACAGTTTCATCAGATGTTAAGATGTCCCTCATTTTACTGCATAAAACTTTAACAGATTCTCGAGTATGATTTGATGCATTATAACCTGTAGAAATCGGATAAACATTTTTGGGTTATTGACCGCTATATTTAGATTACCTCCTTTTCTGAAATTAGTCCTCATTTCAGCTATATTTACCATGGAATTGAGTGCTTTCGTTATGTTATCTGTCTTCTCACTAACAGTATTGAGTTTAGCAATGTTAGCATCATTAAAGACAATTTTATAGTCAACACACCATGCTTTAAATTTTTCATTAAATCTAGATCTAATTACTTTAATCTCAAATAAATGCTTTTCAGATGTTTCAGCCTCTTTTTCTTATCAAACATTTTGCTTCTAAATGGGTAAGTTTGATATAACCTTACTATTTTATGCTCTCTTGGTGGATGAGGCTTTTCAATAATATCATCATCAAATCTGTGAAAGTAATTTATATTTGGTACTGTCTTTGGTCTTAATCCAGTTTTTTGAAATACATCTGGATGAAATTTAAACTCTTGTAATACAATGACATTAATTAACTCACACTTCCTTAATGTATTGTGTCCTTTAAAGCCCAGATTCTTTACTCTAGCTTTAAGTTCACTTACTTTCAATTTTTCGAGAGTTCTTGTGGGAAGAGGCAAATTATTTGAAATAATTAAAATGATAAGGCCATCCTTTCTAAATGCACTACATCATCGTAAATTATTCCTTCTGCAGTAATCATGAAGTTGAGCAACTGTAAAATCTCTCAGAGAGACTTCCATTTATTAAGGAATAAAAAATATTAGCTTTGCAAAAAATGACAGTTTTCATTTTTGATGTGTCTGTAAATGTTTTAACTACCTCACTATTTTTCTTTTTTGCCTATATTCTAGTTGACAAGTCTTGCATCTACTTATGTAAAAACAGACAAAGTCTTTAATTTCTTGACAGTCAATACATTTTTTAAAATGTTGTAACTCCTGTTGCCATTGTTTGTAAAAATAAAGAAAATCTTTCATATCCTTAAACAATGCCAAAGAATTCTTATAATTGATATAAGCTGTTTAAAATGTTCTTTTTATTATTACATGTATTTCTTGTAAGCATTTTATAACATTCTTTACACATATTTGAATGTTGATCCATTGTGTATTTAAGTAAATGAAAGCTATCGATTGACTTCACTTCCCATTTTTTACACTTCTTGTGCACTTCCATTTTTTGGATAAAATTTTCATTAATAATTAAAATTTTTCGTTAATGAATGAATCCTCTTCCATGCTGTGGGCATGATAGCAGTGTGGATAAAGTATTTACACTCTTCATTTTCCTTCTGTCACTAGTATTTCTACTGTGTGTTTTTTATTTCATTTATGAGTTTTTAGTAGAATACACATTTCACAAAAAGGAAATTTTTTTCTTTAATAACACACTTTTAATGAAATTGCAGATGCCTGAATAGCTAACAGATGATGACATCTGCTGATAATGTTCGAAGATTTAAAGAGGAACGAGTCGTTCCCCTTAGGGGTAATGAGAAATCAGCAATTTTCTTTAGTGAAATTTTAATTTATTAATACATTTTCATTCTGTATAAATGGCAGTTGTTCAATCACCTATGCTGTACAATTTCAATGACATTTGGATTCCTTTTTTTTTTAATAAGAAGGATGTTTTGATAACAAACAACATTTTATTCTTTGTTCATTATAGTATTGCAGGGTTGCCGAGCATGTACCCTGAAAATACGAGATGGAAAAAAGGAGATTTTCTTAAATCCTTGAAAAATTGTAATCTCGAATACAAAGGAAAAAAAACATGATGATCTACTAATGCTAGATTATGAATACATTCAAAATGACCAAAAACACTTGCTCCTCATAATTTAGTCCAAAAAACGTGGATTTTGCTGTCAGTTAGAAACTTTCAAAAACTTGTAATGAGTTTGAGAACTAAAGTAGCTAAATATTACTCTTGAAGAAATATTTCGTGATTATGCTGACTATGTAAAAGTATATACAGCCATTCAATCTCAAAACCTTATCGAACAGCAAGCAATAGAGTTAAAAGAAAATGAAAATGAATGTTTACAATGAAAAGAAGTAATATCTTATGTAGTGGAGATGAAGAAAGAACATATTATATAATTTGCCACATCTGAGCAGTATGCCAAGAAAAATCATTTTAAAGTTGGTAGCGTATTGTCTGAAAATCATCTTTCAAAAAGATTATTATGCTATAGTAGTCGAACACGTAAAGATGATAAAATATTTTATGTCAGTAAATATAAATGTACTGATTATAAATTAATAGAGCAAATGCTTAATATTTATATTGGTGTACACAGAGTAGATAAAAGAAAAGAGATATACAATATGCACTTCTACAGTCTATCTTACTTCATTGAGAAATTATGTGACCAATCCAATGATATTGTTGATGAAGTAAACGAAGAGAGAAAAAATATTTATGTTTAAATTTTAACTGTCCTTGCTGTAGAATTTTAATTTACTAATGTACTTTAATTCTGTATAAATGGAGGCACTTATTGATATAAAGAATAATAAGCTCACTTATAACAACCGAAATATTTTAGTAACTATTGATAAATATAACGGACTATGGTTTAAGGTTAAAGATGTCGCTGAAATATTAGATTATAAAAAATCTAGGGATGCTATTAAAAACATGTGGATGTTGAATATAAATAAAGATTTAAAGATTTTATAGACACCATAAAACAAGGCGTCCAAAATATTGATATAAAAACTATATTTTTCTAGTGAATCAGGATTATATTGCCTAATACTAAAATCAAAAAAAGAAGAAGCAAAAGCATTCAGAAAATGTGTTACACATGAAGTATTACCAGCAATTTGTGAACATGTGGAATATAAGATTATAAAAAAGACGATTGATGCTTATAAATACCAAATAAAATATATATGGGAAATACACGAATTGGATAAAAAACTAATCGAAAATTTGAAGGAAACATTTAATATGGCTTTTGATGTAATAAACAAAAGAAACAGAGAAATAGATACACTAGTGTAACATGTTGTTCCTCAAATAAACAGTGAAAATATAAGACCATCTTTTGTTGTTTTAAGATTATACAATTTCAATTATGAATACTATGTCATCTGAGCGCAAATAATAATGTACAAAGGCAAATGAATATAATCAGAAATATGCACCAAAACAGCGAAACAAATTTTAAGAATTGATTATGTGCTAAATTCAATAAATTTATATCAATGAACAAAAAAAAATTTGAGAATTGTTTGCTATCAAAATTATTTCAATACTTTGGATAATTATACACAAGAAGAATTACTTGATGATCTTCTTCATCAAACTGAATTAATGTAAGTCAGTGTTTTTTTAAAAGTGTTTATAAACAATACAAATTTCATCTCCTTTGAGATATATGAATAATTCACACTTCCATCTGTTAATTGATTTATGAACGTAGAGATTATATCATCATTAAGATACATACCGATAGAAAGCATGAATGTGCGAATTTCCTCATTCGTACTATATGGTACATTTATACAGAAATTTTTTTAATAGGTTTGCTGTAACTTGTGGTCAGCTATTTTATCTTTATTTACCCAACTGTTTGCAGATTATCAAAACCTAACCATTTAACACAAACTTGGCTACCTTTCTTTCTCAAAACTTCTTCAACTATGTATACATCTGGATATTTCGTTTTCTGTAGTTCCTGTTCTCAAAATTTTCCATTTATATCTTTTAATTTATATGTAATTGGATTATAATGAATAACATCTTCAATTTCAAATATTTCTGTTGACCAATTAGCTGTATATCCTTTTTCGAAAAGACCTTTAAGTTTACTAATTCTAACTGTATCACACTTTTTAAATTTAGGTTCTTCACTAGATACAATGTTACTTATTTTTAAATTTTTTCAGTAACTTCTATTGGTTTCATTCTTATTGTAGAATGTTTTGTGATATTGTATTCATCAGTTTGATTTTTAACTAAATTTAACGATTTATAATTTCCTTAAAAACAAATTTTTTCCACATTTTTTCTTTAAGTGTTCTGTAAAACCGTTCAACTACAGATGCTTTTAATTCTGAAAAAGTTATAGAACGATTAATGTTATGTTTCTTCATTAAAGCTTTAAATCCTTTATTATAGAATTCTTTACTGTTATCTGTTTGTAAGTTTTTTGGCTTTCTAATTATAAAATTTTTTTGAAAAGCATCTACTATATTTTTAGCAGTTTATTTTTTAATAGGAACAGCAAATGCAATTTTGAAAAAACATCAGTTATTGTTAACAAATATGTATAACCTTTGTTTATTTTTGAAATTCGTTTTAAATTACCCGAATCCATTTCTACTAGATGAGATGTACCTAGAGAGACTACATGTCCTCTTTTAAAAATTTTTCTCATTCATTAATTATTTCTTCACAAATAATATTGTCACCTCCTACAATTATTTTTTTACGAATGTACTTTTCTTCTTTTCACAACTTGTACAGAGATGTTCAGTTGTTTGTCTTCCTTTTTTGTTGTTACTCTCTGTGGATTATGTGTATCAGTAAATATTTTACACTCTAAACAATAAATACGAAGCATGATTGTCCATTTGTATAGATAAAAACATTTAATAAAGGTCAAATTAATCTAACGACCTCAATACTTCTAGTTCTTCACCTACGATCTTTTGCTAATTTGCAATTCTAATGATTTCAGTTTACATTCAATTTTATCTAATGCATGAAGGAGATATCTTTTTATTTCGCTTATTTCATTATTATAATGTTTCGTGATATCATCCATAACACCATTTCTTTGCTTTAAATCTGAGAGCATCTTGTTGAAATCTTCTTTATTGACATAATTACTGAACTGTTTTAGAATGCTTGTCTATTCAGGTTTTGTAACATATTCTTTCTCTATGTACTGTTTGGTAACAGCATCCTTTGCATCAATTGGATAATTTACATTAGCAAGTATTCTACCTTTTAAAGCCAATATAGTCTTTAGGTACTTTAAAAATAGTACTAAATTCTTTCTTAAATTGTTTAATTATGTTGGCTATCATTGGATCAATTTTTTTTTATTTTTTCATACACACTACATCCTTCAGTTTGACCTATCTTATTTCCAAAAATGCCCATTTACTAAACTTAAAATATTATTAAATTCAAAATAACCACAGAATAGTCTCAAAACAGACACAAATGGCCACATATTACTTCACTGAAATTTTGTATTCTCTCGCTATTGTAGTACAGATCATTTCTTCTAAATAGTTAACTAGTTGTTTAGGTATATTTCCACCAAATGAAACCAAAACAACTTTTTACCATTATTTTTATAATAACAAATCCAATGAGTACCAACATGATCTAATCTAAATTACTTAATACAATAGGATATTTATCAATTGCTTTTTGGAATTTTTTTTACTTTCTTCAGTCCTGTGCCAGCTTTCTTCTCCATTGCTTGATTATGTCTTTTCTGTTCTTCCAATTCCTTATCAGCTTTTTTCTTGTTTATACCTGCATTTGCAACAGCTGCTGCTCCACCAGCTAATGAATCAATTGTTGCTAAATATGGTAATGTAGCTAATAATAGTGGAAGAGATCCACCTTTGTGATGTGTTAGTCCTTTACCTTCTTTCTTTTTCGTTGGATATTCAATGATTTTTTTCACAACAGGAAGAGCTAATGTAACAAGTAGATTTCCACCAACTTTGTTTTCTTTCTTTCTCTTTTGAATGTCTGTTAAAAATGGTTCAATTGCATTTCATTTTTCATTATTCACCTTTAATTTAATCAATTTCGGTTTAGTCTTGCCACTAGGTAGCAAAGTATAATCAACAGTAAAATTTTTCATTTATATAGATTAAAAATTTAATAAGACGAAATTTTTATACTCCTCATCTATTGTCATCCACACCTAAGCCTATTCCTAATTTTCGTTTCCCATACATTATTCCTCTAACTGCTATTGCTGCAACTTTTTCTCCTAATGAAGCATCACTTGCATGCACTCTTTCTTTTGCAGCTAACTGAAGTTCATTATTGGCTACAAGTCATTTTTCTAAATCTTTATGATCACAATATGCAATATCATGCTGTTTACAAGCTTCATCTAATGGATTTATTCCTGGATCACCATGTGCTAGTCTTTCTTCAAGTTTAGTAAATGGCCCACAATAATTAAATCCTCGTAGATGTGACTCTGGCATTGCTACATTATTTAAAACCCAGTTAACTAACCCTGTACCATATTTTTTGCTATTCCAAAATGTATGAGGAAGATTATTCAAAATTCTAATTAAATATGTAATGCTGTTTGGACTATTTACGATGAAATCACTAAAGTTATTTGTCCACATTTGCATTGTTCCCACTATTTCATTGTGATGATTTTTATTTCCAGCTAGTTCTTCACCATGAATAGCTGCTAATCTATCATTTAATTTACGAATGTCATTAATCCAAACATATTCAATTGGTTTTTCTGTATATTTTTACTAAGCCTTCACCTTTTTTCTCAGGTGACCTAGAATCTATAGTTAGTCTTCTTAAGTTAGGAAAATAGTCATCAACAATTGGTTTTCTCGGATATTTATATTTATTACCTTTACTTGATCTTATTTTATTCGGATAATTGTCAGAATACAATGCTCCTGATTTGTATAATATATCTACATAATTTGATAAATCTACTCCATCAAACTTTTCTCCCATATAATCTATAGTAATTGGTTCCTGAGTTAAAAGTCTCATTAATCCATAAGTCCCTTCATATGTTTTTCGCCCATTTTTAATTTATCTCCTTCAAATATTACTAGTAAACTTCCTATATATATATATAAAGGTACCAACAGGCCTTAATCCAAAAGTAGTATCTTCACTTTATTTTACATATTTTAGCATTCTTTCACTTATATTTATTTTCTTATCATCGCTATCCTTTATAGATTTTTTCTCTTTTTCATATTCATTCAATGCATTTTTAATTTCTGTTTCACTTAATGTGTAATCATATTCATCATGAATATCATCATATAATTGTTTCATTGGTGATAAATCTCCAAAATCTTCTATACGATGATGGAATCATTTGTTTTTCGACTTCTGTGTTTTCTTCATTTGCTTTAAAAACATTGTCACACAATCCTTCAATTCCTTGTTTTACCTGTTCAATGGCATCGATATCTGGTTGATCTTCTTCTTTTAATTTTTAATACTCTGTTCTTGGTAGTTTTTTCCATTTTAAATACTTCTTTTAACTGTTCTTTTACTCAGCTGTTCTGTCTGGCATTTTTAACGATTTCTGGATCGTATTTTGCAAACATTTGTTTAAGAATAATAAACATTAATGAAGATATTTGTGTTGTTATGAAATGTAGTATTTGATTTCTAAACTTACTTTCATTTGGTTTTCTACATATATTTATTGTGAAAAATCCAAACTCATCATTCCAACATTTACTACACATTTCTTTAAAATTATCAAACCTTAAATCTCCACCAACAAACTCATGGTTAATATGATTTAAATTTGTATCATCTTGTCTAAGTATATTTTTAAAAATTAGATTGTCTCTAATTAACTGTTTTGGTATTTTTAAATAAGTTGGAGCTAAGTAAAAACAATCTATACATTTGTGTCTCTCTCTAGTAAAATAATCTCTAGCAGTATCTTGATTTTCTAGAGTGAAGTCATCAACTACAACTGAGTTATCTAGGCATTGGTCTAATGTGACAATATCTTCATTATTTCCTATGAATGTAGCTATTTTTTCATTATGCTTATCTTCAATTTTTTCACATCTCTTTTTAAATATTCTTGTTATTTTGGTTGATCTAAACTTTTTAAATAAACATACAAATGTTTAGTTTTATTCCAGTTCAGCCATCCTGGAGCTAAAATATAATTATCAATCATTAATGTCGTTTTACCACAACCACTTGGTCCAATTATTGCACATCTAACAAAATTTGGTAAAAGATTACCATGTTTATTTTTCTGAAATTCTTATCTTTTGTTCCCAATCAGTTTTGATCAGTTATTAATAAAATTTTAATAGTAAATGAGTAGGTCATTTCAATTAAGTGGCAAGTCATCTGTTCGCAGAAAGGTTAACTGTTCCTATATGGGACAGTTTTAGCAGTGTTTCATTAGCTGGTTTTTGATCAAAATTCACTAACTCCAAATATTACATCGAAAAATAATAAACTTTATTGTGATTTAGAAGCGATAGAAATTCCTGTAGGTCAGTATAGTTTGAAAAACATGGAAAAATTTATTCATTCGAAGAAGCCAAATATTGACTTTAAACCAGACGAAATTTTAAACAGAATTGTTATTGAAAGTGATGTAAAAATTGTATATGGATACAGCAGATAGTACTGGAAGTTTACTTGGCTCTAGTAATCAAGTTGTTCAAGCTAAAGAGAAAGTTGTAGCTAACGATGTTCCCAAAAAATTCCTTTTCAATTAATCAATATAAATTTCAGTCTTGCCAATGGAATGTTTGTAAAGCATACTGAGCATTTTTATTGCTTCATTTCAAGCCTAATGCAGAATTTGGTGGACCACTAATTCATGAACCAAATTATCCTGCAAATATTCCTATTTCTGATCCAATTCAAGACTTAGAAATTACTGTAATTAATGAAAACGATAATTTAATTGACTTTAATGGTGCTTGTGTAACAGTTATTTTAGAAATTTCTTAATATTTTTTATTCTCAAATAAGTCATGAACAAAGTGAAAAGTTATCAGTTTTATTCATTCCCTGTGAATGAGAAGACTAAAAATAATTTGAATCTCCCCAACAAGAACATGGAGTTTAATATACATATTGGAGATGGTTGGGTTCATCCAAATCATGCTCAATTGTACATGAATTTCAGTATTATTGGAACTGATAGCACAGATTATCCAACTTATGATGGAAAATCCAATAAAAAATTAGTTGATAACTATGTAGCAAAACTGTTTGATGTTATCACCATAAAGGAAGGTAACAATATTTTGTCTAGAATGAAATTTCCATATATTTCTTCATCAGCTCTTATTCGATTGACTTCGACTATAGCCTATGAGTTAACCATGGAAGGTTATATTCTTAGTAATGGAAAGACAAAAAGTAAGAAACATGAAGTATTTTATCCATTAGAATTATTTGGTGGATTTTTTTAAAGATTATAAAGAAACAATGTGGGAAGGAGATTTAACAGTTATTTTTGCGTGGTCATCGAGCGCTGGAGATGAAATTCTTTATTGGTCTGACACAAATGATGCTGGTGTTGAAATAAAAGATGCACTTCTAAAACAAGGTAAAATTGTTGTAGAATCATTGGAAATTGTTGTTCGTGTTGTTAAAAATGAACCAGAATATTCGCTTGAATTAGAACAAGATAGACTTAAAAATCTAAAAATTCCCATATCTTTCTTCGAACCACAAACTGTAGAGATTGCTGGATTAAATGAAAAAAGAAGTTTTGAGTTAGATATTACAAATTTATATAATTTGCAGAATTTGATACGCCTTATTTCATCTTCGTTGTTTCACAGACAAAAAGGAAAAATAATCAGTTAGTTGACTCTTCCTTATTCGATCATGACAAATTATGGAATACATACTTGAAAAAGGGTAGAAATGAAGTTTTTCCTCAAGAAATGTGGAATCTAGATCTGCCAAATAATTATCTAAAAGCTTATAATGCTTTACTAGATTTTAAGAGAACTATACAATTGAATGGTGATGTTAATGTGAATGCATTCAATTTTATTCAAAATTATCCTACCTATGTAATAAATATGTCTAGAAGAACCAATGTGTTAGTTACTCAGAAAACTACAATGAAGTTCTGTGCAAATTTTAATGATAAAATTCCGAAAGATATACTTATGTAAGTAGTAATATATGGTAAAAAGAATTTCACATATGATTCACAGGATAGAATTTTAGTTGAAAATTTTTAAAATTTTTTATTTTTTATGGGTGTATTGGCTTGCATCCGTTTATAAAAAATTTTAATAAGTAGTTGTATAGTGTGGTCAGCCTAGCTGTTTATAAGAAAATAAGAAACATTATTAAATTATCTGCAACTGCACTCAACGTACCCACTTACTACTCATATAAATAGGTGCTGGTTTTCTAACAAGGCATTCAAGTGTGGCAGCTCTCCTAGATGGCAGGTGTGTCACACCACTGGCTACACACACCAGCAGATGAGGCGCCAGCGTTCCAGTCCACGGCGGGTCGCTGGTTCGACTCTCTAAGGCTGATGCTGGGTCTGTAGCCAGCCAGCAACGGGCCACTCCACGGCTCGCTACTGCGGGCAGTAGTCATGGCTACCGACATGCACCAGAGACATCCAGGGCATGGGATGCAGGTTCAGCTGCCGGATCGCAGGCGCTCTTTGTCGCCGCATTCTTAGCCACGCCAGGGAGAGAGTGCGCTGCGGGTCGCCTTACAGTGGGCGGCGCTGAGGCGGCAGAGCCGAAGACCGCTGAGTCGACTGTCAACGCATCCTGACGTAGGAGCTGTACGAGGCCGACACACAGCTGTTTATTGCATGGGTTGCTGAGGCAGCGATTTCGCGCCAAGCTGTTTCACAGACAGTGAAGTGGCGTCCTCAGCATTGTGAGACCTGGTGATGCAGACTGAGGGGAACGTGGCACTGCAGTTATAGTTCCCACTACATTTGGTGTTGCTGTCACATTCGGTGTCAGAAGTTGGCCACTACAGAGTGCTCCCTACGCGAAAAATACGTTGGCGGCAGCAGAATCTCTGAAATTATGTTGATCGAACCTACTGGTAACAAATCTAGCAGCCCACCGCTGAACTGCTTCGATGTCTCCCTTTAATCCAACCTAGAAGCGATCCCAAACAGTAGAGCATTACTCAAGAATGGGTTGCATTAGTGTTCTGTAAATGGTCTCGTTTAAAAATGTACCTAATTTTCAAAAAATTCTCCTAACAAATCAAAATCGACCATACACCTTCCCTACTACAGACCTGATATGCTCACTGCATTCCGTTATGCTTCGCAACTATACACCTACATATTTAACCGTAATGATGTGTTGAGCAGCACATCACTATTCCTGTATTCGAACATTAATGGACTGTTTTTCCTACTCGTCTTCATTACCTTGCATTTTTCTACATTCCATCACACCAATTGGAAATTCTGTCTAAGTCATCTTGTATTCGCCTACAGTCTCTCACAGACGACACCTTCCCGTACACCACAGGTCATCAGCAAACAGTGACATATTGTTTCACAGCCTGTTAGTCACATCATTTACGTATACAGAACACAAGAGCGGTCCTGTCACATTTCCCAGACGACAGCCTTGTCCCTGATGAACAGTCGCCCTCGTCATCACCGTCGAGGGCAACGTACTGGCTTCTATTGCTCAAGAAGTCTTCCAGCCACTCACATATCTGGAACCTCATCGCTCAAAGCTACCTTCTAGTATGCAGTGGGACACTTTATCGAACGTTTTTCGAAAATCTATGAGTATGAAATGTGCTTGTTACCCTTCATCAAAGACTCGTAGGGCATCACGTGGGAAAAGGGCAAACTGAGTTTCCCACAAGTGATGCTACCCAGACCATGCTGATTTCTAAACACAAGCGTTTCCGACCCAAGGAAATTTGTTCTATTCGAATTGATATTACGTTCAAGAATTATGCAGTAAACCCATGTTACGAATATTGGTCTGTACTTTTGCCGTTCCGTTGTTTTACCCATATTTTTCCTGGCTTTCTGTACCACCACTTCCAGTGTCCCCCGATGTGAAAGTGTGTGTACATTGTCTAAATGCATACAAATCGTGTACTTGAGGTGATACCTCGGTAGCAACGTGATCTTCACTTAGGTAAGAGACACTACCTAAAAACCACATCTAGAGAAAGACTTCTTTAACCTGATGCAGGCAACACTGGAAGCTGTAAATAATTCTTCCATTCAACGAGTGCACCAGTGTGTCGGTGTCCAGGGTCACCACTTTGAGCACCTTTGAATGTTCTACTCCTGGGCAATAGTACAGGAGAGTCATAGTCAATTTTGTGTTCTGTTTTTAATTGGTTTCAATAGGTTTTCTGACAACTCCAACAAGTGGATGGGTTTGTGATCCTGGGCTCAAAGTCAGTTATGTAACTAATAACGTTGTGTTTCAGTGAATGGTATCAGAGATACATTTTTGAAGAAGTCTAGGAGAGGAAATGAATTACCGTATAAAAAATACAGGGTGCCATTTAAAAAAGTCATACCTCTGTTGATATCTTTGTAAAAAACAAAGCTACAACGAAGGCAATCATGCTGATTGATATCACCCTGACGGCTACAGAACATTTCCTTGAAAAATTTTGTAATTTGCATTTAGGGTGGTCAAGATAAATGTGACATCCTGTATAATCAGCGTGGGGATTTTATAATGGTACATACTTTCAGAGATGAAGGATAATGGCAGCTGTATCAATCTAAGGTGAGGTATTCACGTCAGGAAACGACCCATTCAAAGTTACAAGCCAAAATGGTTATGATACCTCAGAGAGCGGAATACATTTACCGGTACTGTCGGTCCTACGGTTGTATGGCAGGAAACTTTCAGAGTCCCAAGAGCAAAACAATTTTTAAACAATAGCTCTAAAAAGCTTACCTTAAGAGCACTGCTTTATCTTCGGTACTGTGAAACACGTCTCTTCAACTACCAGCAGCAATGTTTCTACATTTTTTGAGGAGGCAGTGTGGACTAAAACATGGCCAAAATGTCCAGTAAATATAGGGCTCTAAAATTTACACTTTAAGAGATGTAACAACTCGTTCATCTTCGCTATTGTGAAACACATTTCTTCTACTAAACAAGCGCCCATAGCTCTTAAGCGTTTCAGAGCTCGTACTTATTGTTCTTTCTTGTTTTGGTCCATAGTACCACCTCTGAAAGTTGCCCACACATCAGAGGCGGTACATCTGTTTCACGGTCTGTGGTATCGGATAGATTCTCGCTTACAACTTTCAGCTTGCTCTTTTCCGGACCAGGGTCTCTTATCTCAAACTAATAAAACAGCCCCTCTCCATAATCCTTGAAAGTTTGTAGTAGCATAACGGAATCACCCTGTAAGTAGTGTTAAAGATGTAGAATACCTAGTTAGATGCCACAGGGCATACTTTTGCGAGGTTAAGTAAATCAATAAATAAATAAAAAGTCTCTCATGTCCTCGTATTTCTCCCTTGCGGCCCATATCGTCGCTAGGATGATTAGACATTCCTCTCAGTCCCGCTTACGTAGTTCCCATATCGCATGTGAGGCCCGCATGGCACGCAGAGTAGTGATCACAATGTTCCCGTTCATCAGTGACTATTCTCTGTAAACCACAGTACAGTGTATGGCGGAGGGCACATCGTAGCAACATTATCGATTTACTTTCCTTTTGCATTCGCGCATTGGGGAAGGTGAAAAGGGCAATCTATCTCTCTTTATGTACTCGAAACCCCTCTTATCTTATTCCTCCAGGAGATATATGCTGCGGGAAGGACACTGTTGGCTCGTTCGTCGAATACTGGTCATCCAGATGTACCAAAAAAGCTTTAGTCGGAACTGCATCGGTTTCCTTCCAATGATTCCCGACCAAGTCCCCCTAGCATTTATGTTGTCATTTCGTATGAGCTCTAGTATCCTGTTAATATCCTAGATTTGCTTGGCTGAATTCATTCAGTGTCTGTTGCCGTATCTCGTTGATAAGGTGTCCAAACAGAAGAACAACAGAATTAGTCGCACTCGGGTCTTTTATGTGATTTGTTACAGATGTCAGATGCACTGCACGTTTCCTTAGCCTGTTCAACAACCTACATCTCCTACTTGCGTTCCCAAATTGTGATTTTACCTGATCGTCACATGTCACATTGCTTTCTCTTAATTGAAAGCATTTTCTTACATTTATAGACATTTAAAGGAATCTGGCGTTGATTACACCAAGTGGTAATTTTGTCGAAGTGACTCTGCAATACCTTATGACCGTCTAGAGACTTTACTGCACAACGCAGCTTCGTTAACGAACGATATCATAGATCTGCTGATCCTGTATGATAAATCGTACACACATGAATGTATGTTTGTATGTTTCGACATACAATCAAATGGAGTAACTTTGTACCACTTTTTACCAATTTTTAAAAATACTGAAGACAAAATAAATTACATATCACAACAGACATTGTAACATCGTTTTACACCTTCACTGATCAGCCAGAACATAATAACCACCAACTTATTTTAAACGACGTTCAGACGTCGTAGGGTTGGGCGGCTACCCCTTATTAATGATGTCGGACATCGTAGGCTGGGAAGACTGGTAACACCGGTCAGGAGGCGAACTGTGGAAGAAACAACATCAGCTTCTAATGCTGGGTAGAGTACATTTGTGTCTGAACACACAGTTGACCGTGCACTCCTAACGATGGGCCTCCGGAATTTACTGGAATCAGGTGACTTGAGTGTGCTGATGTGGTGCCGACTCCCTCCAGCGACCTACTAAAGCCTCACTGCTTCCATCCCACCACGCGTCGCTGCTGTTATACGTGCAAAAGTTGGACACACCGGCTATTAGGTAGGCGGTCATAATGTTCTGGCTGATCTGTGTATAGTTACTGAGTGCTTGTAAAAGTGAGAATGTGTACTAACTACGCCCTATTGGAGGAAAATTTCAATTCTAATGCTAGTACAAAGTTTCGCTGGCAGCAGAGCGTGGTTTGCTCACTAGCTTACCAACCTAGTTGCGGTCAGTTTCACCCTTGTTTCTATTGTGTCTGTGGCATCGTACTGTTCGCCTTGTTAGTGTTACAGGTGTTACGATAATGGCAGTCAAAGTCCGGGGATCGGCCAGCTAAGAAGCCCATCTTGTTTACGGGTTGACAATAAGGCGCCAACCGACTGAGGGCAGTGCTCCTGAATTGGTAGCAGGTTCGCACGCTGCCATGCTGCAGCCGGTTGACGTCACGCCGGCGGTGGTCGGAGAGACAGGAGCGGCAATTCGGTTTCCTTTACCGCTATTGAAGGCCTTGAAGACACTATTTGTCTTCTAGAGGGAATCCAACCTGGTGACAGTCAACTGGATTGAGTGCGGGCACTGATAATCCTTTACGTTCAGACAATACCTTCTGGTCTTAAAGTTCTGGTAGCTGTTTGGTCATCTTGTGAGGCTTAGCTCGGTGCCTTCTACTGTGTGGGGATGTCGGGTTGCCTGGGGCATGTTTCCTCTGAATTGTTGAAGTACGAGCGGGTATCTCGTTGTTTTCGTTGCTGGCTTGCCGAAATTAGGCCGGTCTCTTCCCGGGGCAGGGATGTCGGGTAGCCAGTGGCCGTGTTCCCTCTGCAGGGGTGGCTCCGACCGAGTGTTTCGCTTGCGGTCTTTCTCGGCCACTGTCGTGTGCCTTTTTAGAAGCCAGTTTATTTCGGCATATCAACCCCGGGTTCTTGTTTGAGGGGCGGGGAGGAGGGAGGGGTGGTTGAGCCGTGGGTGGTTCGTGTTCCCGCCATCATGTATTTTACACCCTGTTTTTAACGTACTTTAACCTCACAACGTTAATTTGAATTACTACTGTCACTGAGCTGCTGCTTTGCCTGACCGTGAGAGGCGTTAGCAGTGCATTTCGATATGTCCCCTGTCGTAGTATCTTTGCTCGACTGCTATTATTCCCCAGTCGTCGTCTGTCGTAAGAGACTTTAGGTCAGTCTTAGAAAACAAGGAATTTTTCCTGTATCAAAGGATATGGGGAAATTTAAATCGCATCCCAAAGAAACCAGGTGTTAGTAATAAGTAGAGGCAAACAGATTTACTTTCCAATATCCAGATATTCGTATCAGTCTAGCACTGTTCAACTTAAATCACTGCCGCCAGAAGTTCTCTTCACAGTCAACGTAATTAAAGGATAATCATGAGCCTATATCTACATCTACATCTACATTGATACTCCACAAGCCACCCAACGGTGTGTGGCGGAGGGCATTTTACGTGCCACTGTCATTACCTCCCTTTCCTGTTCCAGTCGCGTATGGTTCGCGGGAAGAACGACTGTCTGAAAGCCTCCGTGCGCGCTCTAATCTCTCTAATTTTACATTCGTGATCTCCTCGTGAGGTATAAGTAGGGGGAAGCAATATATTCAATACCTCATCCAGAAACGCACCCTCTCGAAACCTGGCGAGCAAGCTACACCGCGATGCAGAGCGCCTCTCTTGCAGAGTCTGCCACTTGAGTTTATTAAACATCTCCGTAACGCTATCACGGTTACCAAATAACCCTGTGACGAAACGCGCCGCTCTTCTTTGGATCTTCTCTATCTCCTCCGTCAGACCGATCTGGTACGGATCCCACACTGATGAGCAATACTCAAGTATAGGTCGAACGAGTGTTTTGTAAGCCACCTCCTTTGTTGATGGACTACATTTTCTAAGCACTCTCCCAATGAATCTCAACCTGGTACCCGCCTTACCAACAATTAATTTTATATGATCATGCCACTTCAAATCGTTCCGCACGCATACTCCCAGATATTTTACAGAAGTAACTGCTACCAGTGTTTGTTCCGCTATCATATAATCATACAGTAAAGGATCCTTCTTTCTATGTATTCGCAATACATTACATTTGTCTATGTTAAGGGTCAGTTGCCACTCCCTGCACCAAGTGCCTATCCGCTGCAGATCTTCCTGCATTTCGCTACAATTTTCTAATGCTGTAACTTCTCTGTATACTACAGCATCATCCGCGAAAAGCCGCATGGAACTTCCGACACTATCTACTAGGTCATTTATATATATTGTGAAAAGCAATGGTCCCATAACACTCCCCTGTGGCACGCCAGAGGTTACTTTAACGTCTGTAGACGTCTCTCCATTGATAACAACGTGCTGTGTTCTGTTTGCTAAAAACTCTTCAATCCAGCCACACAGCTAGTCTGATATTCCGTAGGCTCTTACTTTGTTTATCAGGCGACAGTGCGGAACTGTATCGAACGCCTTCCGGAAGTCAAGAAAAATAGCATCTACCTGGGAGCCTGTATCTAATATTTTCTGGGTCTCATGAACAAATAAAGCGAGTTGGGTCTCACACGATCGCTGTTTCCGGAATCCATGTTGATTCCTACATAGTAGATTCTGGGTTTCCAGAAATGAAATGATACGCGAGCAAAAAACATGTTCTAAAATTCTACAAGAGATCGACGTCAGAGATATAGGTCTATAGTTTTGCGCATCTGCTCGACGACCCTTCTTGAAGACTGGGACTATCTGTGCTCTTTTCCAATCATTTGGAACCCTCCGTTCCTCTAGAGACTTGCGGTACACGGCTGTTAGAAGGGGGGCAAGTTCTTTCGCGTACTCTGTGTAGAATCGAATTGGTATCCCGTCAGGTCAAGTGGACTTTCCTCTATTGAGTGTTTCCAGTTGCTTTTCTATTCCTTGGACACTTATTTCGATGTCAGCCATTTTTTCGCTTGTGCGAGGATTTAGAGAAGGAACTGCAGTGCGGTCTTCCTCTGTGAAACAGCTTTGGAAAAAGGTGTATAGTATTTCAGCTTTACGCGTGTCATCCTCTGTTTCAATTCCATCATCATCCCGTAGTGTCTGGATATGCTGTTTCGAGCCACTTACTGATTTAACGTAAGACCAGAACTTCCTAGGATTTTCTGTCAAGTCGGTACATAGAATTTTACTTTCGAATTCAATGAACGCTTCACGCATAGCCCTCCTTACGCTAACTTTGACATCGTTTAGCTTCTGTTTGTCTGAGAGGTTTTGGCTGCGTTTAAACTTGGAGTGGAGCTCTCTTTGCTTTCGCAGTAGTTTCCTAACTAAGAGCTTGTAGGAAGTTGGAAAGACAACTGAAATAGTAACTACAAACCACAGAGGTAATAAATCTGTTACTTTTAGTGCAAAACATTGGAAGTGGATGGAGCGGCAGCAATTTGAAACAAAAGTGGTAAGTGGTACAAAGATACCCCAAAAGTAAAAAGTTACCCTGACTGACTGTAACCCTGGAATCTTCGGAGGAATTTCAACCAAACTATTTCATTACCTGTAAAAATGATATTATTAGTATAGACAAGCAGTCACCATATTATATATATGTATGGGAGTTTTATCAGAACAGTAACGTATTTCTTTATCCAAATAAACTAGCTCTAACAACGAAAGGAAAGACTTTGTGTATCCATTGATGTATGACAGTACACCACCACACAGCACTATTTTGACGCATATTTAACACTTAGTTTCTTGACAAAAAGTAATTCAAGTCGACATAAATTACTACTGTCACTGAAGCAGAAAAATGTAGGAAAATTGAACATCTTACAGAGTGAAAGACGAGTGTCATATTGCTTCTAGTTTATTACTCTTGACTTCTTCAATTATTGCTATTTGATGCTGTTAATACCTTTACACCTGCTTGGAGCGTAAACAATGCTAATTCAACAATAGATTAGTTTCATATCCAAACTTATTATCCTTCCACAGTTTCGTCCTTTTTTCGAATCTTGGTACTGTTCCAGTAACAATTACGAAGCCCGTCGAGTCGTCCACGGATCTCACAGTAGAAAGCTGTAACTGACACGTCACGCCTTCAGTAATTTACAAAGCATACAGTCACCAATGGTAAGGAGTGATTCGTTGTAATGTCCTTGGCTCTCCGTCTTTTATTTCTTCTTCGAGTTACATATAACAGAGAATATTCTTTTCATATCTCGTCTAGACAAAAAACTAGTCTTACATGTTGCTTATAGAAGCTTAATAACTTCTGCTTATGACCATCTTCTGAAAAACCAGCCAAAGTGTGACATCGTGAGCTAAAACACAGATCCAGGAGGCCGTAATATGATGTCGTAAACCTGCAACACAAGAAAATGTGTAACAAATTCAGCTCCTAAGTGACAAAGGCAATATAAACACTGTATTTTGGCAGAAAAAGAGTGGCACATCGAGATGGTATCGCAATCGTATGAGTCCAGATTTGGTAGTTAAATAAGGCACAGGACGATTCCTGGCCCTGCAAGTATTGCAGACGAGACGTTTTCGGTTGCTCCTCGTAAATCTAGATCCCGCCCACCAAACACCTTACCATTGTGACATTTCTAACTATATTTCATTACGAGTTGACGAGCATAATGGTACACTCGCTAGGCTGTGTCTGTTTTCACGTAGTGAGCGAGCATCACCTAGTTACAATGCTGGATGCAGTGCTAACATAATCTGCATGCTGGAATTCACAATGGGGATCCAACAACGTTACGAATAATATGAAAGATGGCAATGGTTAAAGGCAATAAACAAAAAGAAACCCTCAGAGAAAATTTATTTTGGTAAATGGAACGAAAAGATTAGATCAGGCCCGATTCCTGTACTGTAAGAACCGACCTACCAGTACTCCTAAAGAAAGTAGAGGAGCATAGAATGGGCAGTGGCCCCCGCTACTTACGACTACAATATCCTAATAATAGTAGCAAATGTTAAGGAATTCAGCTGCTGGGAAATGGTAACACAGTTATGTTCATGATTTTTCCAATTAGCAACAATGTGACAAACTGATAATTGGACGAGGAAATTACTGAAAGCGTTTCGATGTTGCGAAGAAACCTAAATCACTTAATAAAGTCTTTCTGTCGAGACTCTACACCAGTTAGGCTCCTGTCGGAGTAAGCTGATGAAATACAGTCCTTCTTAGCAATCCTTATACAATCGCTCGCCAAATGAAAGCCCGTACCTAATGACTGAAAAGTTGTACGGGTCACATCAATGTTCAAGAAAGGAAACAGCAGTAACCTCCTGAAATACAGACCCATATTTCTGACAATAATTAGCAATAGGAATCTGGAACGTATACTGTATTCGAATACTATGGAATAGCTTGAAGAAAACGATCTATTGACAAGTAAGAAGACTGATTCAGAAAATATCGCTAGTGTGCAACACAAGTAACTCCTTATTTTCGTGAAGTCATGACTTCACCGACGCGTTGCGGAAGTATCTTTTTATGTACATTCAGTCATCAAGTTTTTCATCCAGACGTAAAAAAAACTGTAGGCTAGCATCTACGTATGGGGAAACGACCGTCGTTAAAAGGAAAGAGTTATCTGAACTTGCATGGAAAGATGTAGTTGCTCATTTTTCCCATTTCCCACTCGAGACTGGAGCCGTCGAGAGATAGTCTGCGAGCGGTTCCATGAATTTCTGTCAATTGTAGAGCAGTTCTGTAGTTACAGAGATAATGTATGACTAAGCCCTTAACACCCATCGGTGCCACAAATTTTCTTTTCTTTTGCCATCAATCTTCTGCCTAGTTTGATGTGACCTTCAACAAATTCCTCTGTTGGTCCTACATTTTCATCTCAGAGCAGCAATGGATGTACCCCAATCTCTGTTTTCCTCTACAGTTTTTACTCTCTACAGCTGGTCCAACTCGTACCATGGAAGTCATACCCTGTTTCCTTACCAGATGTTCTATCTTTCTGTCCCTTTCTGTCAGTAACTTACATAAGGTCCTTTCCTCACCGATTCTGCAGAGAACCTTCTTATTTATTGCCTTATCAGTCCACGTAATTTTCAACATTGTTCTGTAGCACCATACCTCAAAGACTTCGAATCTCATCTGTTGTGGTTTACCAACAGCCCATGTCTCACTACCAAATGCTGTGCTCCAAACGCACATTCTCATAAATTTCTTCCTCAAGTTGAGGCCTATGTTTGATACCAGCAGACTCCTCTTGGCCGGCATGTCATTTTCGCCAGAGCTAGTCTGCTTTTTACGTCCTCCTTGCTTCGTCCGCCATAGGTTATTTTGCTGCCTACGTAGCAGAAATCCTTAATTTCCTCTACTTAGTGATCCCCAGTATTAACGTTACATTTCTCGTACTTCTCATTTCCGCTATTTATTGTTACTTTCGACTTTCTTCGATTTACTCTCAATCCACATTCTGTACATATTGTACAGTTCATTCAGTTCAACACACCCTGCAATCCTTCAGTTTCACTGAGGATAGCGATTTCATCGGGGAATCTTATCACTGATGTTTCACGCTGAATTTTAATCCCACTTTTTAACTTTTCTTTTTTTATCCTCATTGCTTCTTCGATGTATAGATTCAACAGTAAGAATGAAAGGCGCAGATAGATTCTTACACCTTTTTTAATCCGAGCTTTTCGTTCTTGGTCTTCCAATCTTATTGTTATTTCTTGGGGCTCGTACATATTGTACTCCACCCGAGTTTCCTTGCAGTTTATCCCCATTTTTCTCTGAATTTCGAACATACTGCACCATTTTACATTGACGAACGCTTTTTTGAGTTTGGAAAATCCTATGAGCGTGTCTTGCTTTTTCTTGAGTGTTGTTTGCATCAACCGCAACGACAGAACTGCCTCTGTGATGCGTTTACCTTTCCTAAAGCCATACTGATAGTCGTCTAACACATCAATTTTCTTTTCCTTCTCCTGCAAATTATTCTTGTCACCACCTTGGATGCATGGGCTGTTAAGCTGATTGTGTGTAATTCTTGCACTTCTCAGTTCTTGCTATCTTCGGAATTCTGTGGATAATGTTATTCCGTCAGTTTGATGGTACGTCGCCAGTCTCATATATTCTACACACCAACGTGAGTAGTCGTTTTGTTACCACTTCCACCAGTGATTTTAGAAACTCCGACGGAATGTTACCTATGCCTCCTACCTGATTTGATCTTAAGTCTTTCCAAGTTCTTTTAAATTCTAACACTTGGTGCCCTATTTCTTCCCTGTCGACTGTTTCTTCCTCTCACATCTTCAGACAAGTATTTCCCCTCGTAGAGGCCTTCAGTGTACACTTTCCACCTACCCGCTGCGTCCTATGCATTTAGGAATTACCTAAGAACTCTAAATGTTACCACCCTTGCTTTTAATTTCACAGAACGTTATTTTGACTTTCCTATATGCTGAGTCTGTCCTCGTACCTACGGTTTTCCTTCCAGCTTCTGTTCTTGCCCTCTTTATAGATGGCCATTCCGCTTCAGCTGTACTGCCTACTGTGTTATTCTTCATCGCAGTGCCTATACCCTTCAGAACTTCAAACGTATCTCTTCATTTCTTAGTAATTTCGTTATCATACTTCCTTGCTTACTGATTTTGCCTGACTAATCTCTTAAGCTTCAGCCTAATCTTTATCATAATTAAATTGTGACCTGAGTCACTGTCTGCTCCTGGGTGCGCCTTACAATCGAATATCTGATTTCAGAATCTCGGCCTGACCATAACGTAATCTAACTTAGACGTTCCATTATCTCCCGGCCGTTTCCAAGTATACCTCCTCCTCTTGTGATACATTCGCTATTACTAGCTGGTATTAACTGGAGAACTCGGTTAGCCGTTCTGCTCTCTCGGCTCCACTAGCAAGCCCTTATTCTCCCGGAATCCTACCCCTACAGCAGCATTCCAGTCCCGCATTACTATTAGATTTTAATCTCCCTAGATACCCGTTTAATATTCTCATATAATTTCTCTGTGTCTTCATCTTCGACTTGTGACGTTGACATGTATACTTGAACTATTGTTATCTGTGTTGGTTTGCTGTCGATTCTGATGAGAACAACCCTGTCATTGAGCTGTTCACAGTAACCCACTCTCTGCACTACCTTCCTATTCATAACGGATTGTACTTACGTTATACTATTTTCCGCATGTGTTGTTGTTAGCTAATACTCGTCTGACGGGAAATCCTTGTCTCCCTTCCATTTCACTTCACTGATCCCCATTATATCTAGATTGAGCCTTAGCATTTCTCTTTTGAGAATTTCTAGCTTGCTTACCACGTTCACTCTTCTGATATTCCAAGCTTCGTCTCGTAGGACGCTATCCTTTCGTTGGTTATTCAGTCTTTTCCTCACGGTCACCTCCACCCTGGCATTTGCTCCCGCAGATCTTAATGGGTGACTATTTCGGAATCTTTTCCTACTGGAGAGATCATCGTCATACTTTCTCAATTACAGGCCACATATGTTGTGGATATAAAGTGGTTTCCATTGAGAAGCTCCGTTTCAATTGTCCTCCTCTCCCGAAAGAGGATATTGTCACAAGAGGTCAATCAGATGCTTACAGAAGGCCGTCCTCGTCACTATACGTTTCTGGTCCCTAAGGGGCAAGGAAAGGGTTACAGGCCAGTAGTCGATTGCAGTGCAGTTAATGAAAACTTGATTCTGGAATCTGTGTCGCTTCTCGACTTGCACAATTTTTCTGGGGCTTGTTAGTTCACGGTACTCGTTCTTAACCAAGCGTATTACCAGATACCGTTGACCGAGGATGCTAAGCATGTTACTGCATTTTGCATCGATTGGAATCTGAATGAGTTCAGTCGGGTTCCATTTGGCTTCTCTATCAGGGCCGCTGAGCTGCCTCGGTTGTTGGACCATGTTCTGGGTGACCTTAAGTTCAGCTGTGTCTATAGCTAGGCCTACCTTAATTATGATCTTGTGTACAGCCGTTCATTTGACAAACATTTATGTCATCTCGAAGCACTGTTGTTACAGCTTTGGGTAGCCGTATTAATCTTTACGACATCTAAGGTTACATTGGCTAGGCGACAAAGTTCTTTCTTGGGTGATCTCGTGTCGAGCGATCGGTTTAGAATTGATAAGGATTGTACCTCGCCCTTACGACGCTTTCTTCACCCCAAGGAATAAGAAAAGGTAACTACACTCCTAGAAATGGAAAAAAGAACACATTGACACCGGTGTGTCAGACCCACCATACTTGCTCCGGACACTGCGAGAGGGCTGTACAAGCAATGATCACACGCACGGCACAGCGGACACACCAGGAACCGCGGTGTTGGCCGTCGAATGGCGCTAGCTGCGCAGCATTTGTGCACCGCCGCCGTCAGTGTCAGCCAGTTTGCCGTGGCATACGGAGCTCCATCGCAGTCTTTAACACTGGTAGCATGCCGCGACAGCGTGGACGTGAACCGTATGTGCAGTTGACGGACTTTAAGCGAGGGCGTATAGTGGGCATGCGGGAGGCCGGGTGGACGTACCGCCGAATTGCTCAACACGTGGGGCGTGAGGTCTCCACAGTACATCGATGTTGTCGCCAGTGGTCGGCGGAAGGTGCACGTGCCCGTCGGCCTGGGACCGGACCGCAGCGACGCACGGATGCACGCCAAGACCGTAGGATCCTACGCAGTGCCGTAGGGGACCGCACCGCCACTTCCCAGCAAATTAGGGACACTGTTGCTCCTGGGGTATCGGTGAGGACCATTCGCAACCGTCTCCATGAAGCTGGGCTACGGTCCCGCACACCGTTAGGCCGTCTTCCACTCACGCCCCACATCGTGCAGCCCGCCTCCAGTGGTGTCGCGACAGGCGTGAATGGAGGGACGAATGGAGACGTGTCGTCTTCAGCGATGAGAGTCGCTTCTGCCTTGGTGCCAATGATGGTCGTATGCGTGTTTGGCGCCGTGCAGGTGAGCGCCGCAATCAGGACTGCATACGACCGAGGCACACAGGGCCAACACCCGGCATCATGGTGTGGGAAGCGATCTCCTACACTGGCCGTACACCACTGGTGATCGTCGAGGTGACACTGAATAGTGCACGGTACATCCAAACCGTCATCGAACCCATCGTTCTACCATTCCTAGACCGGCAAGGGAACTTGCTGTTCCAACAGGACAATGCACGTCCGCATGTATCCCGTGCCACCCAACGTGCTCTAGAAGGTGTAAGTCAACTACCCTGGCCAGCAAGATCTCCGGATCTGTCCCCCATTGAGCATGTTTGGGACTGGATGAAGCGTCGTCTCACGCGGTCTGCACGTCCAGCACGAACGCTGGTCCAACTGAGGCGCCAGGTGGAAATGGCATGGCAAGCCGTTCCACAGGACTACATCCAGCATCTCTACGATCGTCTCCATGGGAGAATAGCAGCCTGCATTGCTGCGAAAGGTGGATATACACTGTACTAGTGCTGACATTGTGCATGCTCTGTTGCCTGTGTCTATGTGCCTGTGGTTCTGTCAGTGTGATCATGTGATGTATCTGACCCCAGGAAGGTGTCAATAAAGTTTCCCCTTCCTGGGACAATGAATTCACGGTGTTCTTATTTCAATTTCCAGGAGTGTAGATTTATCGGCATGGACAGTTATTTTAGGAACTTCGTTCCTAATTTTGCTCAGCTCTCTGCCTCTCTTAATAATTTTCGTAAAAAGGGAATCTCTTTTGTTTGGGGGAGGGCCAACAAGCTGCTTTTGAGGCTATTAAAACTACCTTGATTGGTCTTGCAATCTTGATCACACCGGACTTTGAGAAAGGCTTCGTTGTTCAGACTGACGCGTCTGAAGATGGCATCACAGGCGCGCTCTTGCAGGAATGTTTCGGGGAAAGGCGTCCCATCGCTTAAACCTCGAGTCTAACTGGCTCTGAGTTAAAGTATTCCGTTTGCCAGTGTGAGGCCTTTGCCGTTCTCTTCCACCCCGAGACATTTAAACTTTATCTTGAGAACAAGGAGTTTGGTTTGGAGGGGGACAACCCAGTCTTAAGCTGGGCCTTAGCGCGACCTAGAAAGACCGGTAGGATCGTCAGATGGACGGTACTGATATCGTCATTCCGCTTCAGAGTTCGGAGGATTAAGGGGTCTGCCGGCCGCGGTGACCGTGCGGTTCTAGGCGCTTCAGTCCGGAACTGCTACGGTCGCAGTTTCGAATCCTGCCATGGGCATGGATGCTTGTGATGTTCTTAGGTTAGTTAGGCTTAAGTAGTTCTAAGTTCTAGGGGACTGATGACCTAAGATGTTAAGTCCCATAGTGCTCAGAGCCATTTGAACCATTTTTGATTAAGGGGTCTGACAATCAGGTGGCCGACGCACTTAGTCATAAGCATAAAAAGCTCTCGGTTTACTTGCCGCGTCAAATTTGGATAAAATCCCCAGCTTTCGCTGACTACCTCTGTCATCTTCGTCAGGGGCAAAACTGACTGTCGTGGCCTGTTTTTTTTCTTTATTTTTTTTGGCCACAGAGAAACACAAATATGCAATGAAGACAATTGGAGAAAAAAGATGGTGGACATGTAAACGGAGACTAACACTTTTTAAAATACAAGGTGCCGTTCACAGGCGTAAAGATAAAATTGTTCAGACACTTGGACACAGACAGAAACAAAAATTGTCACACATGAACGTAGGTGCTCAAAACGAATAACACTGAACCACTTAAGCACAAAACGACGGCACACACAGAACACGAGGTGTTGATCTCCGTCGCGTGAATGTTCACTAACCGTGTACGAGTCCGGGGGCCTGCCAAGAGAGGGGAGGGGGGGTGGGAGAGGGAGAGGGGAGAGCAGATGCCTTGCGCAGAGGAGACAGGAGGAAGGGAGGAAGGGGGAGGGGAAGCCCGGGGAAGAGGGGGGAGGGAGGGGACGGGGGAAAAGGAAAAGGAAGGGAGGGAGGGTGCCTAAAGGAAAGGACACAGGAAGTGGCAGGGGAGGACGAAAGTTGAGTCGTGGACCGGTGAGGCTTCCACTTTTATAAGCAATGGACGGCTTATCATTGGCTGGAGGACGGCTTATCATTGGCTGGATGAAAACAGCGCGTGCGGAGTTGGCGGCCTCTATGTCCATAGATTTTGTATGCGCGCTTTATCCAGCGTTGCTTGCAGCGCCATCCATCGCAAGAGGCGGAGAACTGTGAGGAATGTATGGAGTCGCTCTCTGTGCTCTTTATCAACTGCGCGCTTCCATGCATTGTTGAGTGCACAAGCGGAGTCTCTGTTGAAATTATTTTCACAAAGTCTAATTTCAACTGCTTTCCTGATGGCAAAGTTCCAATACTTCGAAGCATGAGCAAGTATTCTTGTTTCATCGAATAAAATCTTGTGTTTATTTAACAAACTGTGCTCAGCCTCCGCTGATTTTTCAGTATACCTGTATTTCAGGTGACTCTGATGTTCCACACAGCGATCGGCAACAATTCCTATAGACTGGCCCACATAATTTTTCCCACACTCGCAAGGAATTCTGTAACTTCCTGGTACTCTCAGGCCGGGTCGCAACATTTCCTTAAACCTCCTGGTGGCCGGAAGACTGGGCTGATTCCCTGCCGGCTCCGGACTCTACAGAAAAAAATGGTTCAAATGGCTCTGAGCACTATGGGACTCAACTGCTGAGGTCACAAGTCCCCGAGAACTTAGAACTACTTAAACCTAACCAACCTAAGGACATCACACACAGCCATGCCTGAGGCAGGATTCGAACCTGTAACAGTAGCGGTCTCGCGGTTCCAGACTGTAGCGCCTAGAACCGCTCGGCCACTCCGATCGGCGACTCTGCCGATCTTGCTGGTCATTGCACCGCAGAATGGTAGCCGCGCTATGTGTTGGTCCTCTTCATCTGTTCGAACAGCATCATTCCTTGGTTTCTTCGCCAGAGTAGATCTGATATCATGATCAGAGTATCCATTTTTTTTAATACCGTCGTCCGAAATAGCCCTTGCTCTGTGTACCAAGGTATTCAGCACAGCTCTCTTCTGAGCTTGGTGGTGAAAACTATGTGGGTTTGCGTGTAGATATAAATCTGTACGCGTCGGTTTTCTGTACACAGAATTTCCAAGACGTCCATCTGATTTTCGCTCCACCAGCACATCTAAGAAGAGTAACTTTCCATCCATCTCCACCTCCACTGTAAATCTTATGTTCTGGTGTATACCATTCAAATGATAAACAAACTGCTGCAGTGCCTCAGTGCCACGTGGCCAGATTAAAAATGTATCGTCAACATACCTGAAGAAACAGGATGGACGTAAGGGAGGACTGTTCAACGCTCGTTCTTCGAAATCCTCCCTGAAGAAGTTACCTATGGCTGGTGACAGTAGCGAACCCAAGGCTGTTCCGTCAAATGTCTGAGGAAGGCGCCGAGGGAGTAGGACGGTGCCACTCCTCGTCCGTGACTCCTGATTTGGTGTCTTGGCCGAGGTAACGGAGTTTTTCACCTACTTTAAGTCCAAACAAGGCAAAAATCTGCTTTTGGGACTCTTAAGAGAATGGCTGTTTTCGGAGAACAGGTACTCGGTTATCTGTTGAAACAGGGCATAGTAAGTAGGGAGGTCGGGAGATCCATTGATGTTAGAATTTGTTTGACTATGGAGCTTGTTCCTTCCATTTTTTGTCACTTTCATGTTTCCTTGCTTGGGGGACATTTGGAGCTTGACAAGACCATCGTTAAGGTGCGGCAACATGTAGATGGGAGTCATTATATAAGAATATCCTCCGACTAGTGGGGGAGTGCGAACTGTGTAAGATGGGAAAACGCAAACGCAACTCACGCAAGGAACTTTTGCAGTCCAATCAAGAGCAACAACCTGTGGATAAATTGTTTATGGATTACGTGGGGCCTCTTCCTCAGTGTTAATCGTTATGCACTGGTTGTAGTAGGTGCCTTTTTTCCGTTTTGTTCGGCTTGTCCCGTTTCGTTTGGTTTGTCGCTAGTAGTGGGGTTACTGTGCACGTTGTGATCCACATCTAAGAGATCTTTCCCATATTCGGGCCGCAAAACTACCTGGTGAATAACAAGGCAGCGACCTCTGTGTCGAAGGTTTTAAACGTTTTTGCTTTAGTTACGCCATGAAGCATTTCACTACTACCCCCTATTACCCTCAGCCATTTTTCGCCGAAAGGGTGAACAGAAACCTCAAGGCCACTCTCATCAACTAGCATGCCAGGTCTCTGACCAAGTGGGACGGCTCTCTCCCTTGGATTAATTCCGCTTTAAATTCTTAGCACGAAGCGCTGAAGGCAACCGCCGTCACCTTAATGTTTGCCTACCCCCTGTATTTCCCTCTAGGCAACTTGTGGATGTTGTGCTCTTGTTATCTTTTGCCTCAGAATGTAGCTTCCGAGAGCATACACGGAATTAAAATAAGGCTAGGAGAAATATAGAACTTGCTCACCGCTGCCAAAGAGAGGCAGCCGTTTCGTGCTAAAGCTGGGGACAGAGTTTTTGTCCCTAACTTCAGAGCCGGTTGCGACAGGGATGCGTGTATATCTAGGAAGCACACTCGGCATTTTGTGTGGCCTTGTCGAATTCTTAGGATCCTGAGTTCAGTTAACGTTTTGATCTACAGTCTTGCCACAGGTAAAACCTTGAGGGTGCACGTCAGCCAGATCAAGGAAGCGAGGTAGGGCTCCTTGTCGTCCCTTACGCGCCATGTTATTGGAATAAAAAGGGAGAGGGGTTTCTGGGTTTAGTTGAGAGTGTCGGATCGTATCGATTAAGGTCTCAACATCCAATCTCTGGTTCATTTTCCCTCTGGTCGCGGGGCGGCGCTCTTGCGCTGCCTCTTCCAGTTTAAAAGATTTGCGAGGCAAGGGAGTGCGGAACGGACAGTCACCAGGAGCGAGGAGGACGGAAGTCGGCTGGAGAAAACGTGTGTTGTCACGCGACGGTGGTCTCTGTCTTGACCGATTCGCTCTGAGGGAACCGTACAAGTGGGAACGATTTTGAATATCATTAGCTGATTCCGGAGCGCTGAAAGGGCACCTCTTTAGTGTTGTCGAGCCGTGTTGTGTGATCAAGTTTGGCGACGTTAGCAGTCTCTGTTGTTACTGCCCTGTCGTATGTGTTTCTTCCCTGATTTGCGAATTTTGGTTTTCATGGAAACTTGATTCCGCTGATAGTGTGGTCTCTCTCGCTTATAGAAACTGTTTGAGCCTGTCCACCTCGGTGTTCGGTGAGCGCCCTGTGTTGTTTTTCTGAAAAGTAACTTAGTTGTGATCCCCGGGTGTGTCGATTGTGTTTCGCCATGGCGAACGTTTACCATTTATAGTGCTTCTCCTTGCCAAATGATCCTTAACATTATCACTCCTACCGTCTGTGCAAGCGGGGGAATGTGACGGTGGTCGCGGATGCTACTGGTGCTGTCATGAACATAAATGATTGACGTGGTTTTTAAATTATGTTTTACGAGGGCTGTTCAATAAGTAATGCAACACATTTTTTTTCTGAAACAGGGGTTGTTTTATTCAGCATTGAAATACACCAGGTTATTCCCCAATCTTTTAGCTACACAACACTATTTTTCAACGTAATCTCCATTCAATGCTACGGCCTTACGCCACCTTGAAATGAGGGGCTGTATGCCTGCACGGTACCATTCCACTGGTCGATGTCGGAGCCAACGTCGTACTGCATCAATAACTTCTTCATCATTCGCGTAGTGCCTCCCACGGATTGCGTCCTTCATTGGGCCAAACATATGGAAATCCGACGGTGCGAGATCGGGGCTGTAGGGTGCATGAGGAAGAACAGTCCACTGAAGTTTTGTGAGCTCCTCTCGGGTACGAAGACTTGTGTGAGGTCTTGCGTTGTCATGAAGAAGGAGAAGTTCGTTCAGATTTTTGTGCCTACGAACACGCTGAAGTCGTTTCTTCAATTTCTGAAGAGTAGCACAATACACTTCAGAGTTGATCGTTTGACCATGGGGAAGGACATCGAACAGAATAACCCCTTCAGCGTCCCAGAAGACTGTAACCATGACTTTACCGGCTGAGGGTATGGCTTTAAACTTTTCCTTGGTAGGGGAGTGGGTGTGGCGCCACTCCATTGGTTGCCGTTTTGTTTCAGGTTCGAAGTGATGAACCCATGTTTCATCGCCTGTAACAATCTTTGACAAGAAATTGTCACCCTCAGCCACCTGACGAGCAAGCAATTCCGCACAGATGGTTCTCCTTTGCTCTTTATGGTGTTCAGTTAGACAACGAGGGACCCAGCGGGAACAAACCTTTGAATATCCCAACTGGTGAACAATTGTGACAGCACTACCAACAGAGATGTCAAGTTGAGCACTGAGTTGTTTGATGGTGATCCGTCGATCATCTCGAACGAGTGTGTTCGCACGCTCCGCCATTGCAGGAGTCACAGCTGTGCACGGCCGCTCGCACGTGGGAGATCAGACAGTCTTGCTTGACCTTGCGGCGATGATGACACACGCTTTGCCCAACGACTCACCGTGCTTTTGTCCACTGCCAGATCACCGTAGACATTCTGCAAGCGCCTATGAATATCTGAGATGCCCTTGTTTTCCGCCAAAAGAACTCGATCACTGCCCGTTGTTTGCAACGCACATCCGTTACAGACACCATTTTAACAGCTCCGTACAGCGCTGTCACCTGTCGGAAGTCAATGAAACTAAACGAGACGAAGCGGGAATGTTTGAAAATATTCCACAAGAAATTTCCGGTTTTTTCAACCAAAATTAGCCGAGAAAAAAAAAGTGTTGCATTACTTATTGAACTGCCCTCGTAGATTCTGATCTGGCCAGATCTATTAGTATACTGGGCGTGCTACCGGAAGGTTGTGAAATTTTCTTTGTTGGCTCCATTGCTTGCTGTAAGGCGAGATTTCTTACCTGGTTCTTGGCGGTTGATTGGATATGCTGGCCATCTTGTACTAGTATCTGACCGTAATATTATTAATGGACCAGAATTTCAACCCACTAGGGAAGGACGAAATTTTTATTTAAGATCTACTTAAACTATTTTTGTAGCCTGGTTATATTGATATACTTATCGTTGGCCCTCGTCAGTATTTAAATTGTACTGTTGCAGAAATTCTTAATTTATTCTGTTAATTGCCGTTAGCCAGCTGTTGTTGTAAATTATTGTGGATTGCTTGTTCAGGCAGTTATTTGCTGAAAGGGTGATTTCGTAATAATTGACCGGTTAGTGTTTCTAGCCATCTTCTTGACGCATAAAGGTTACTTTAGGAGCGCCACGCTGTTGCATGATGGTTCAGCTACTGTTGCTGCAGTCTATGAATACAACTGGCCCTGCCTATGAGCTCACGGGCCGGCATTTGGCATTCGCTCTTGCCGTTACCTTTTGTGAAGCATTTGGCATTCGCTCTTGCCGTTACCTTTTGTGAAGCATTTGGCATTCGCTCTTGCCGTTACCTTTTGTAAAGCTGCTCTACGGCACGGCGACTGCTACTTAAGTCAAGTCTTGTCTTCACTGGTTTGCGTGTGCCTAAATCATTTGAGAGTTCGCGTATTTTTGTCTTTGGGCTTGAATCCCTTGTGATGACGTTTCCTCTCTGTATCAAGTTTTTCTATGTCAGCCGGACCGTTTGCTGCCCCTTATATTTGCTTACATTTCTCAGCTCTCACAAAGGACCGTGTTAAATCTCGGGTCTGTAATTTAAAACCATTGTGTTAGCTTGGGATATCTAAGAAGTCATATTTGTTCAAACATATTGCTATTGTTTTTAAATTGGTTAACCCATTGTGCTCCTTTGAATTTAAAGCATTGCGCTGTTGATTTAAGAACTACTGATTTCTGAAAGATTATTCAATTGTGTTTTACTACGGTTGGTTTTCTTAAATGTTTAATAAATGTGAAACATTTGGCAAATAATGAATGATTTCATAATCTGAGGCCTAGTCCTTCCATGAATTTCTGTCAACCTGGCTGGCTGGAGTTCAAAAATGTTTTGAAAAGTTGCGACACAGGAGAATGCTGAAGATTTACTCGGTAGATCGGATTACAAACGAGAAAGTACTGCAACTTTTCAGTGAAAAAAAGAATTTTATGGCACAATTTGATTAAAGGAAGAGGTCAGTTGATATACTTCCTGAGGCACCAAGGGATCGTCAGGAGCTATCCAAAGACGAAGAGGGCTGAAAAACGCTGAAAAAAAAAAACAACAACTACTACAAATTTTTATTAAAAATGAAATTCCTCCAGCTGTACTTAAGATTTATATTTACTTCGCTACTAGTTTTGACGTTGCGTCAACGCCATTTTCAGGCCCGTACACTCTGATGAAATCACTTGATCGTAGCTCAGTCTAGAAGTCCGCGGTGAGACCAACACGCGCTACTAGTTACTGCCCGCCATCCATGTGGAGCATGTGTTGGTCTCACCGCGGACTCCTGGACTGAGTCACACACAATTTAATTTTTAATAAAAATTATCCCATTTGTGTCCCACCTTCATCCAGTTTAAACATGAATGTACGCTGACTACTACAACTCGTTGGTTGCTAACTCACCTGAACACGTGGGTGCTGGGACAGCATGTACACCACGGCCGCTGCCACGTCCTCTGGTTGCATGTGCGGCATCGCCATGGCTACTTCTTTCGAAAATTTCGTCTGATAGTCCCAAATTTCCGTCATTACTGCTCCCGGAGATAATTGCTGAAAAAGACAAGAATTTTCAGAGGGCCTTAAATGGTATAGTATGAGGCACGTCCAATGGTTCCCCGCGCTTTAAATCTGTTGCACAGGGAACCTTATATATTCACAAATAATTACAGCCACCCACTGCTTGGTTGTCACCCGCTCTCGAACTGATGACAGCATAGAGGTCAACATTAAGAATGTTAAACATCCAAAGACCACTTTACATGCAGGAGAAGACGCCTTTGGGAGAAACGGTATCAAGTATGGAAATCCATTAAATGGCGATACTGAACAAATAAAGTTGTTACCATCACCCCAAAAAATGAAGTTACGTAATTAACTTTTGGTACGTTTGTTCTTAGATACGTGTTTCTGGTTCTGTCGCACAGTGAAATCCCCAGGTCCAATGAAATCCCTGGGTCTGTAAAGCCAGTCTCCAAGCTGAACAGCGAGCAGGCGTGCACCCACTCTGTCTGCCCTGTGACGTCACAAGGAGCAGCCTCAGTCTGTTTCACAAAGTTGTAACGATACTTCTGCAGCCCTCCTATCAAATCAGTGGCGACGCTGTGTGCAGTCACACAAGTGCAATGTTCATTTTCCTCTAAATTCCACTTCATACACATGAGTCGCTCGTGTCGTGACCGGCCCATCATACCACCGAGGTAAGTGAAAGTACTGCTCTGGGAATATAAAGGGCGGTGTTCACACTCGCCCATGGCACCCTGAGATGCCTTGGCCTCACCCTCGACCGTCACCTCACCTGGACCCCTCACCTCCAGACCATCCAGCAGAAAGCCCATTCCCACCTCCACCTTCTGAAACTCCTGTCTGGCTGGACATGGGGATTGCATCCTTCCACCATCCTCCACACCTACAAATCCCTCATCCGTCCTATCCTCTGTTATGCCAGCGTTGCCTGAATCTCCACACTCACCCGCTTTTACACAGCCCTCCAAATCCTTGAACGCCATGTGCTCCACCTTGCCTTCCGTATCCGCCTTCCTTCCCCCACACAGGTCCTGTATGAACTCATCCCCTTCCCCCACATCCTCCTGTTCCTCCAACATCTCCACATCCTTTACATTGTCCACAGGCTTGATCATCCCCACCCTCTGGTTTCCTCCTTCCTCTCCACCCCCCACCTGTTGCTGTGCCTCTATCGCTGTATCCCTCCCTCTCTCCACCTCTGCACCCTCCGTCTCCTTCATCATGGCAATTTACAGCGCCTCCCCCTCCTGGATGACTGGATGATGAACTTCGCCTTGACATATACCCTTCTTTCCAACTATAACCTGGCCTTGTTCTCCCCCTCACCAGGGCCCCTTTTTCCTCTCCCCTCCTTCTCCTAGAGCAGATTTTCCTCCTTCCCTCCTGAGACCCTGCACCCCATCCCTGCCTTGTTCCCTCCCACATACCTCCCTACCTGACCCTCTTCGGCACGCCCCTCCCCACCCATCTACCCACTCTTTTCCCCTCCGCCCCTTCTTCCATTCTCCCTCATCTCCTTGCGCCTGGCAGATCCTTCATTTTGATCATCGTCAGTGTGCCACATCAGTGCTGTGTTTCATGCTGTTTCTCCTGTGCATTGAAAGGTGTGATTTTAATTCTGTGCTGGCCTTGTACCTAGTGTTACTGTCAGTTTATATTATGTGCTATGCCATTCGTCGATACGTTTATGCTCCGGTCATACTGTGCCTTGTGTTCTTTAATTGTCCCAGTGTATGGTTTTTTGTGTGCGTTACTTTTTTACGTTTTTTTATCTCCATTTTACAGTCGCCCCTATTTTGTCTATTGTCTTCCATGATGTTCCCCCCTTTTTTATATCTATGTTCACCATGTATTCTCCTTTGTTATTTTAAAATGTCTTCTAATGTTTGTTCTATGTCTGTCCGCTGAACTGCAATGCATATGCTGCTGCCAGCCTGCCCCTATGGGGAATTCAAATACAATAAAGGAAAAAACCTCGCCCGTGGCGTGACCTTAACAGTGCAGACGGTGGTCCCCGTCGATGCTTTCCCTTGGTCGTCATATTTCTTGTAGCCGATATTTTCTCACTTCATGGCCACTGCATGATCAGGTTGTTATTTCGTAGTACTGTAGTTTATCATCAGAAAGAAGAATGACGAAAAAGTTATTGAATTTGTGTGCCACTATCATGTTTTGTACGATATCTCCAATCCCAAATACATGGACAAACAGCTCAACAATGCACTCTGGAAAAAATTGAATCAGAAATAAAAACAGCTAAGTACTTACGCGTCGCCTGCCGCTGTGGCCGAGCGGTTCTAGGCGCTTCAGTCCAGCACCACGCTGCTGCTACAGTCGCAGGTTCGAATCCTGCCTCGGGCATGGATGTGTGTGATGTCCTTAGGTTAGTTAGGTTTAAGTAGTTCTAAGTCTAGGGAACTGATGGCCTCAGATGTTAAGTCCTATAGTGCTCAGAGCCATTTGAACCATTTTGAACTTACGCGCCTATTTCTGATTTTACTTGAATAAATACAACCGGTTAGGTAAAATTTTATTCGTTCAGACTGTTTGCTATAGTTGTAACATCTTCTTTCCATATGCCCTGACATCAGTTGTCACTGTCTACAAGAGGCAAGTTATGGAGACAGTCTTTGTGTAATTAAAGAATTGTGTTCCAGTGTTCTAAGGAGTCTGAACAGAAAATTGATTCTCATCCAAAGCTACTACGAAGTTAGGAAAAATACCACCCTTACCGATCTTCTACTACATTTGTTGTATCAGACTGGGCATCAATCTGTTACAACCTTGCAGGTTTCTCGTATAATCTTCTGAACCGTACTATGCCCCACACAATACGTAAAGGAAACCGTGTTTAGCGCATCTCCACTGGCCAAATATGTGAAAAGGGTAGACGGTAGGGTCATAACGAACGAAGATTTCGTAGGTAGTATTAGAGGTAATGAATCAGTATCACGCGAAACAGAAGAAAACACCCAACACTATACAACAGAAGCGAATAATGATGAATGTTCATTTCATTTATTTACTTAACAATAAACTATCAAAGTGCTTCTTTTATACAGGGTGAAGAAAAAATGCCACACTTTGCAGTCGGCACGCGGTTCAAGACAAAAGTGTATCTAGCAAAACCTAGTCTCATCAGTAGATTTAATAGAAATGCTGTAACTGTTTGCAGCGTGGCCAATAAGAAGTAGCAATGAACTCTGCACTGTACCGCATGTGTCCCATTAGCTCAGTGACACGCAGCAGTGCCGTGGGAAAAGGATATGCGGATCACCGACGTTCGAGTCGCGCCTGCTATACAATTTTTTTCATTTAAAGTATCCGATTACATCCAATTTACTCCTCCACATTACGGTATCTTGTGTATTTCTTTCTATTACTGTTACCTTTATTTAAAAATTAAGGTATAACATGGATTTCTTACAGACTTAAGTGACCACCGAAGACACAAATACAGCCAACAGAAAATAAATGTCGACATAGTAAAATCGCCTGTATCCAATGAGGTACAACAAACACAAAAGATAGGCTACACTACGTTACACATTATGCTACGCACAAAAATTCCATTCTATATGTCGGATGTCCAGGTTTATTTTCACACAGTCGGTACGACCACGTTTGAGAAACGTTCACTTTAAAGAAGATGTTCAAAGAGACCACGTTGCATTTGCAAGCACTTCACCCCTCGGTGAAACATACTTTGCTGGGCCCTACGCATAACACCTGCATCCACCATTGCCGAAGCGTCATGTACGCGAGCTTTTAGGTCGCGTACATCGATGCCTGGGGTACCATAAATTTGATTCCTTAAGTGTCCCGAACAGTAAAAATCTAGTGTATTATGGTCCGGGAGGGCAGAATATTGGACCTCCACGACCAATCCATTTTCTTGGAAACGCTTCATCTAAATAGTTGCACAAGTTCGTTCCAAAATGTGGAGTCGTACCATCATGCTAAAAGCATAGCTGTCGCCGAACGCCATGTGGAACGTTTTCTAATGGATCAGGCGAAGTATTGGAAAGAGAAGTAAGCTACATAGGCGCACTGAAGTTATTTGGCAAAAACCACGTTCACGGACGACGTGTGTGTTGTATTCCGACCAATAATGGCGGTTGTGAAGGTTGAAAATACTAACGTTATTTATAAAAATTTCGTTGTCATCCACTTGGTACAAAAGCCATTCACAATACTGTACTCCTGGAATGAGGTCTTCCAGATGCTGGTGCTGAGGTAACGTTAACGATGGTGATGCAGTTCTTCATAGTGTAACACTTCAACAGCAAGTCTATGAGATATCTGGAACTGCCTGGCAATATCACAGGTTAAGAAATATCACAGGTAATTCACCAAGGTGACAAATGAACGGTTTCAAGAATAGTGTCCTCTGTTTGTGGAGTGCATCAAGTCATTGGACGACCTTTGGCCATTAATTGTGGACGAAGATTACCGGCTTCCCGATAGCGTTGCTCCAGACGATGAAAACTTCCTCATCGGAGTGGCCCCTTTGAAGGTACCATACAGCATACGCACGACCAGCAGCAGCTTGGTTGTCGGATACATCCAGCACCAGAAACATATCGGCGTATTCATCTTTGTATACTCCGTCGGGGAGCCGGCCTACATGAAGTTGAGAGGAGCAGTTACGGTGGTACGCTGCGCGGTTAGTAGACACATCCATGCAGTCTAATAGATCCCATGTCTTGTGGTAGGCTATTGTCAGCTGCCAAAATGATGTCTCGCTTATAACCGGCGAGAAACAGGGAATGGACTTCTACGAAATGAAAAAGGAACCTGACAATGATTCGAGCGGTTGCTCCATGGTGGATGAGGGTTTGATACTCCAGCAGCTCACTCAATGGGTTACGATGGCTGGTACAGTAGTGGGAGGTGATGCACATTCCTCTGTACATTCCGATGTGCTGCCGATGTGAGTTGCCAGCTTCTCGTTTTCATACACGGGTTTTCAAAACGCACCCGATCTGATTTTGCTACATAAAATTTTGTTTGAATCTGGATGAGGACTCGCATGCGACAAGTGTGGCAATCTGTATACCAACCAACAACAAGCAAACGGCGAGCCGTTCTCTTGACGTGATTACTGTCCTCCAGGTGGCCTTTCATTTTATAAGAAGAACCTCCAACTGATCGACAATAAATTGAATGAATTTTTCTGACATTCTGAAATATGCACAGAAATTTGTTCCATTGTACTTAAGTTCACTGCACAGAGTGCCAAATTCCCCTTCTGTTTCTCTGTTCTCCTCGTCTGATGAACCCAATTCCGTTTTTCCACTTATTTTTCCTCTTCTTCATCCCAAATCACAGCCATCAGCATGAGATCGTCGTCCGAGAACTTTGCCGTCCCGGACGTCATGCCACCCGCCGGAAGAGACACTGACCACTGTGAACAGGCGTCAGTGCGGAATCACGGCCGGTGCAACCACGGATCGGTCACAGCACTGTCGCACCACTGATGTATGTGAAGCATCCTTTACGCATACGACAGCATGCGCCAACTAACGCATTCTTTTATAGGATGCTTCCTCCTGGGCACATACCTCGGATTCTGTTGAGTGATAGAAAAGTAAATTCATGCGTTATGTATATGCCCTTGGGCCAGGTACCGCTTGTATACCCAACAGAAGCGTCATCTTAGAGCCACTGTCGTACAGTACAGAGTCAAAGTACAAATATTACTCATTTCTTCCTGCTTAGACTAATGGAATAACTCGGTTGGTTCTTTTTGCATTTGACGTGGTCCACGGAAGGCTTGATGGGACTTACGGAGGCACCATTAGTTAATAGGCGTTTCCTCGCAGAACCCAGCAAAAATGGTTTTTTACTATATTTTCACCGTCAGCGGCGGACCAAAACCAAGGGGAGGATCCTAAGACATTATACGCAGAAAACGGAAAAATTTCTTACAATATATTCGTAACATTCGCATCTGGAACCACTTTGATAATTTTCTTGATACCCTTATCCGATTATAAGTTACAGAGATTCAGAATTATCCTATTTGTACACATAAAATGCGCACTTACAAGGCCGGAGTGAGGCACATACGTAGTTTCTAAAGTGACATGCCACGGAGAAATACGCTGTAAAGTGTCTCTGATATCATCTGGAGATTCTATGTTGTGTACTGAGTACATGAAAAATTCTTTTGATTGTATAAAATTTGTAAGTATAAAAATAAATTTGCATTATCTCAGTTACACGTAAGTGAATTCTCTACTTTTTTCTGAACAATACATTTATTTTCAAATGAGTTACATCCCTCTATCTTTTCCAGCAGGAAAATGGATCTATCGGAGGACAAAAAATGCGAATATGTTTCTCCTTTATAATTGCGTAGGTTTCCGCGGTCAGAGTCAGTCGACATAAAAGTTTTCTGGGTATGGTACCGCGTCATATTGTATAAAACCACTGCTGGAAGGAAAAAAAAAAACCAACGTTTCGGCATTCGTCTGGTCAGCAGTAGACCCAGAAGACGGTCGCTACAACCGGGGCGACAATATGATGCGATACCAGACCCAGAAAACATTTATGTCCATGTTCTTCTTTATTTAAAAGGCTCTGACGGAAAAGTGAGGTACCAGTTCCCTCATTCTACCGCCCTCAGCAATTTTCAAAAGCATTTAGGTTTGCGATAGTACTCGTGCTTTTGTACGTTGAGTGAGAAGAAGCTTACAGTAAGATATTCAAAAGAGTCCGCTACGGTCTCGGGTTCGAATCCTGCCTCGGGCATGGATGTGTGTGATGTCCTTAGGTTAGTTAGGTATAAGTAGTTCTAAGTTCTAGGGGACGGATGACCACAGATGTTAAGTCCCATAGTGCTCAGAGTCATTTGAGCCATCAAAAGAGTCGTCCTGTCTACGTACATACACTATGTGATCAAAAGTATCCGAACACCCCTAAAAACATACGTTTTTCATATTAGGTGCATTGTGTTACCACTTACTGCGACCTCAGTAGATATTAGAAATCGTGAGAGAACAGAATGGGGCACTCCACGGAACTCACGATCTTCGAATATGGTCAGGTGACTGGGTGTTACTTGTGTCATACGTCTGTACGCGAGATTTCCACACTCCTAAACATCTCTGGGTCCACTGTTTCCGATGTGATAGTGGAGTGGAAACGTGAAATGACACCTACAGCACAAAAGCGTAATGGCCGACCTCGTCTGTTGACTGACAGAGACCACCTACATTTGAAGAGTTTCGTAATATGTAATAGGCAGACATCTGTCCAGATCATCACACAGGAATTCCAAATTGCATCAGGATCCACTGCAAGTACTATGACAGCTAGGCGGGAGTTGAGAAAACTCGGATTTCATGGTCGAGCGGCTGCTCATGTGCCACACATCACACTGGTAAATGCCAAACGACGCCTCGCTTGGTGTAAGGAGTATAAACATTGGACGATTGTACAATGAAAAAACGTTGTGTGGAGTGACGAATTACGGTACACAATGTGGCGATCCGATTGTAGGGTGTGGGTATGGCGAATCCCCGGTGAACGTCATCTGCCAGCGTGTGTAGTGCCAACAGTAAAATTCTGAGGTGGTGGTGTTAACTGTATGGTTGCTTGTGGTGTGTGTATGTGTGTGTGTGTGTGTGTGTGTGTGTGTGTGGTGTGGTCGTGTTTTTCATGGAGGGGGCTTGCACCCCTTGTTGTTTTGCGTGGCACTATCACAGCACAGGCCTACACTGATGTTTTAAGCAACTTCTTGCTTCCCACTGTTGAAGAGCAATTCGGAGATGGTGATTGCATCTTTCAACACGATCACCCCTTCATAATGCACGGCCTGTGGCGAAGTGGTTACATGACAATAACATCCCTGTAATGGATTGGCCGGCACAGAGTCCTGACCTGAATCCTATAAAATACCTTTGGGATGTTTTGGAACGCCGACTTCGTACCAGGCCTCACCGACTTACATCGATACCTCTCCTCGGTGCAGCATTCCGTGAAGAATGGGCTGAAATTCCCCAGGAAACCTTCCAGAACCTGACTGAACGTATACCTGCGAGAGTGGAAGCTGTAATCAAGGCTAAGGGTGGGCCAACACCATATTGAAATCCAGCACTACCGATGGAGGGCGTCTCGAACCTGTAAGTCACTTTCAGCCAGGTGTCCGGATACTTTTGATCACATAGCGTATTCATATTGCATTAGAGTATTAAGAGCATTGCACTCCACATGACTAATATTTCTGGAACCACATGGCTAGAACATTACAGCATATTAAAGTGCAGAACTATGTAGCCTTTGGAGTGCGAGGAAACGACAGCAGTGGTAATGAGAAATAAAAGTAATAAATACGGGGAAGTAGTAGAAAGTGTTTGTCATGGAAAGAGCAAGAGAAACAATGTCAGAGAGAGAGAGAGAGAGAGAAGGTGAGAGAAAGATAGTGACACAGTGGCAGTGGAACATAGTTGACAAGGACAGAACAGTGCTAGGAATGAAGAGGGGAGGAATAAAGAAAGAGAAAGTGGAAGTGTGTGAGAGCCACTGATAATGAGAGACAGAGTATATGACAACGACAGTGATGGAGAGAGAGATAGTGACAGTAAGAAGATATAGCAGAAATGGGAAGAAATGGATGAGATGTTAGCAGTAAGAGAGAGCAAAATAGTGACAGAGACAGTGAGTGGAGATTGTAGTAGTAGGACAGAATGAAGGGGACGGTTGGTGTGATATAGAATGACAGACGCGAAGAGGTAGTGACAATGATTTGGGTTGAATGATTGAGTGAGGTAGGGCAACTGAAATGGGTATGAGAAAACTTACAGCGATGGACTAGTGGGTTTTGAGTGGGTAACAGTTGCGGGAGCTCGTGGTAGTTTGCGGTGAGTTGCATGTTAAAAAAATCGCGAATTTGTTCGCATGCCAAAATTTGTGGGAAATTTTTTTAAGTCGCTGAGGAAGGTAGAATGAGGCAGTTGGTACACCACTTTTCAGTCAGTCTTATAAATAAACAGAAACATATTCGCGCATTTTGTGCTCCTCTGGTGTGTTATTTTGTGTTTTTTCTTGTTTTATTCCTTAATTCTTTGTTTACAAATTTTCTAATCAGCATTTGGTAAACTACGTGCTAAAGTGTTCCTTGAGCAAGTAGTATTGGCTTGCATTGTCTCGAGAAACCTGATAAATAAATAAATAAGAGAAAAAGATACCTCTTCTCTTAATTTCCAAACCTCAAAGAAGTTGTCTTGGGTTCTGAGGGCGGGAGTCGACGTTCTGGTGTAAGAAATACTATAGGAGGTAGGGGGCGGGTGTTCATCTGTCCTGCTTAGAAGGCACTGCCTTAAAACACTTGTCTGTGAAAGGCAAAGGTCCCATGTTTGAGTCCTGGTTTGGCATACCGTTTTAGGCTGCCAGGAAGTTTCATATCAGGGCAGAGTGAAAACTGATTCTGTGTAAATCATCTCAATTAGAACTGTAACAGGACATCATAACCTATACTGTAAGTTCGAAGAATTACACTTTTTGCAGAAAAGATGTACGTGTAATAAAACAGAATATATAAAAACTTTGGAATACAATGATAATCACAACAAAATAAATAAACACAGAAAAAGTAGAGAAATAGTCTGGGACAAGTAGTGTGCGAAGAGCTGGTCAACAGTGGGCCTTAAATAAAATTTAGGATTAGGGAGATATATAAAATTTATCGCAGTCAAAAACTTTATGTACACCTTTGTTGTTGTTGTAGTCTTCAGTCCTGAGACTGGTTTGAAGCAGCTCTCCATGCTACTCTATCCTGTGCAAGCTCATTCATCTCCCAGTACCTACTGCAGCCTACATCCTACTGAATCTCCTTAGTGTATTCATCTCTTGGTCTCCCTCTACGATTTTTACCCTCCATGCTGCCCTCCAATACTAAATTGGCGATCCCTCGATGTCTCAGAACATGTCCTACCAATCGATCCCTTCTTCTACTCAAGTAGCGCCACATGCTCCTCTTCTCCCCAATTCTATTCAATACCTCCTCATTAGTTACGTGATCTAATCTCTAGCATTCTTCTATAGCACCACATTTCGAAAGCTTCTATTCTCTTTTTGTCCAAACTATTTATCGTCCACGTATCACTTCCATACATGGCTACACTCCATACAAATACTTTCAGAAACGACTTCCTGACACTTAAATCAATACTCGATGTTAACAATTTCTCTTCTTCAGAAACGCTTTCCTTGCCATTGTCTGTCTACATTTTATATCCTCTCTACTTCGACCATTGTCAGTTATTTTGCTCCCCAAATAGCAAAACTACTTTACTACTTTAAGCGTCTCATTACCTAATCTAATTCCCTCGGCATCACCTGACTTAATTCGACTACATTCCATTATCCTCGTTTTGCTTTTGTTGATGTTCATATTGTACCCTCCTTTCAAGGCTCTGTCCATTCCGTTCAGCTGCTCTTCCAAGTCCTTTGCTGTCCCCGACAGAATTACAATGTCATCGGCGAACCTCAAAGTTTTTATTTCTTCTCCATGGATTTTAATACCTACTCCGAACTTTTCTTTTGTTTCTTTTATTGCTTGCTGAATATACAGATTGAATAACATCGGGGATAGGCTACAACCATGTCTCACTCCCTTCCCAACCACTACTTCCCTTTCATACCCCTCGACTCTTATAACTGCCATCTGCTTTTTGTACAATTTGTAAATAGCCATTCTCTCCCTATATTTTAGCCCTGCCACCTTCAGAATTTGAAAGAGAGTATTCCAATCAACATTGTCAAAAGCTTTTTTCAAGTCTACAGATGCTAGAAACGTAAGTTTGTCTTTCCTTAATCTTTCTTCTACGATAAGTCGTAGGGTCAGTATTGCCTCACGTATTCCAACATTTCTACGGAATCCAAACTGATCTTCACCGAGGTAGGCTTCTATGAGTTTTTCCATTCGTCTGTACAGAATTCGCGTTAGTCTTTTGCAGCTGTGACTTATTAAACTGATAGTTCGGTAATTTTCACATCTGTCAACACCTGCTTTCTTTGGGATTGGAATTATAATATTCTTCTTGAAGTCTGAGGGTATTTCGCCTGTCTCATACATCTTGCTCACCAGATGGTAGAGTTTTGTCAGGACTGGCTCTCCAAAGGCTGTCAGTAGTTCTAATGGCGTGTTGTCTACTCCGCGGGTCTTGTTTCGACTCAGGTCTGTCAGTGCTCTGTCAAACTCTTCACGCAGTATCATATCTCCCATTTCATCATCATCTACATCCTCTTCCATTTCCATAATATTGTCCTCAAGTACATCGCCCTTGTACAGACCATCTATATACTCCTTCCACCATTCTGCTTTCCCTTCTTTGCTTAGAACTGGGTTTCCATCAAAGCTCTCGATATTCATGCAAGTCGTTCACCTTTCTCCAAAGGTCTCTTTAATTTTCCTGTAGGCGGTATCTATCTTACCCCTAGTGAGATAGGCCTCTACATCCTTACATTTGTCCTCTAGCCATCCCTGCTTAGCCATTTTGCACTTCCTGTCGATCTCATTTTTGAGACGTTTGTATTCCTTTTTGCCTGTTTCATTTACTGCATTTTTTATTTTCTCCTTTCATCAGTTAAATTCAATATTTCTTCTGTTACCCAAGGGTTTCTACTAGCCCTCGTCTTTTTACCTATTTGATACTCTGCTGCCTTCGCTATTTCATCCCTCAAAGCTACCCATTCTTCTTCTACTGTATTTCTTCCCCCCCATTACTGTCAATTGTTTCCTTATGCTCTCCCTGAAACTCTGTACAACCTCTGGTTCTTTCAGTTTATCCAGGTCTCATCTCCTTAAATTCCCATCTTTTTTCAGTTTCTTCAGTTCTAATCTACAGTTCATAACCAATAGATTGTGGTCAGAGTCCACATCTGCCCCTGGAAATGTCTTACAATTTAAAACCTGGTTCCTAAATCTCTGTCTTAGCATTATATAATCTATCTGATACCTTTTAGTATCTCCAGGGTTCTTCCATGTATACAACCTTCTTTCATGATTCTTGAGCCAAGTGTTAGCTATGATTAAGTTATGCTTTGCGCAAAATTCTACCAGGCGGCTTCCTCTTTCTTTTCTTAGCACCAATTTATATTCGCCTACTATGTTTCCTTCTCTCCCTTTTCCTACTGACGAATTGCAGTCACCCATGACTATTATATTTTCGTCTCCCTTCACTAGCTGAATAATTTCTTTTATCTCATCATACATTTCATCAATTTCTTCGTCATCTGCAGAGCTAGTTGGCGTATAAACGTGTACTACTGTAGTAGGTTTGGGCTTCGTGTCTATCTTGGCCACAATAATGCGTTCACTGTGCTGTTTTTAGTAGCTTACCTCTACTCCAATTTTTTTATTCATTATTAAACCTACACCTGTATTACTCCTATTTGATTTTGTATTTATAACCCTGTATTCACCTGACCAAAAATCTTGTTCCTCCTGCTACCGAACTTCACTAATTCCCACTATATCTAACTTTCACCTATCCATTTCCCTTTTTAAATTTTCTAACCTACCTGCCCGATCAAGTGATCTGACATTCCAGGCTCCGATCCGTAGAACGCCAGTTTTCTTTCTCCTGATAACGACGTCCTCTTTAGTAGTCACCGCCCGGAGATTCGAATGGGGGACTATTTTACCTTCGGAATATTTTACCCAAGAGGACGTCATCATCATTTAACCACACAGTAAAGCTGCATGCCGTCGGGAAAAATTACGGCTGTAGTTTCCCCTTGCTTTCAGCCGCTCGCAGTACCAGAACAGCAAGGCCACTTTGGTTAGTGTTACAAGGCCATATCAGTCAATCATCCAGACTGTTGCCCCTGCAACTACTGAAAAGGCTGCTGCCCCTCTTCAGGAACTACACGTTTGTCTGACCACTCAACAGATACCCCTCAGTTGTGGTTGCACCTACGGTACGGCTATCTGTATCGTTGAGGCACGCAAGCCTGCCCACCAACGGCAAGGTCCATGGTTCATGGGGGGGATGTACACCTTATAGTGTCAATAAAACATTTGCGACAGTCGTTTCTCCACAGCCGCCGACCCAAAATGTGTGCCAAGAATTTTATCATTACTTGTCATGTTTCAAAGTAGGAGTATTATCCTTTTGTATGTGCAAAAGAGGTTCTTCTGTTGCTTTACATGTTACTGGCGAGTATCGGAAGAGTTCGTGCCGCCTCCGAGGTCAGAGCCATGTCGAGTACCTGGCCGCTAGCAGCGTATGCGCTAGGCAGCCGTTGCTCCTAGGAGAAGTGCCCACGTCTTGTCCGAGGACTTTCAGAGAATTGTAAAAAAACAAAAAAAAAAAAAAACGGTGTTGTGTGATTTTGCTATTAAAGAAATGGTTGTATCTTGTCTGATGTAATCTGGTTGAAATGTTCTTGAGTGAAGTCGATTTTAATGTACGCTAAAGACCATAGGAAGTTGGCAGTTTCATTTTCTGTGAAGTAAAATATTACGCAGGAATATTCTGAGGTGTCATTTATCCACAGTTTTGCATGCTTCTTAATTAGAGGAGGGCTTTGGGAACATTTTGATTGGACCTGATAGTATCTCTATTTCAAGATAAACTTCCATTACTGTTGCGGATTTTGAGAAGATATTCATGCAACCAGTTTGTGTCGATCGGAGGAAGACTTTTAATGCCACTATCGGCAGCATATGTGAAAGAAGTCAATGACTGTCGGCCTCTGTGCACTGTTCTTACAGTCTCTTCTCCCTCGCGTTAAAAAGAATTGGACCTACAATTACCATGAACAATTAAGTCAGAAAAGAGATTGAACATTAACACCTTAACCTATTTTGTCTAGTAACGGGGCCTTCTCTTTGCAATAAAATGTGCTGGGTTGTGGTATTTACATGGGAAATCTTAAAGTTGCAGTTTATCAGTGTTTTTAGCTACAGTCTGTGAGACCTCCCATAAGTTTGAAATAGGCCATCACTCTCTGCGAACATTGGAAAGAACATCAGATGGAGCATAAATGAGCGATATAACTTAGAATTTTTGTTTAGATCCAGAGCTGTTTTAGCAGCATGCCAATAACGAACTTTTCTGAACTGTGTTATACAAGTACAAACACATTATAGAGGGTTTTTAAAGGAAGGACTGAAATATGGAGTGGTCATTTAAGTGGACATTGGTTATGAATCGATACATAAGATTCCTAGGTTGAGAAAAATTCCTCCTTGCCATAAAAGCATATTTTTACTTTTTATCAACAATATTTATTACAGTTAACTTGCATATATATCATATAAACTGAAATGACTGTATATTTTATGAAGATATTTATATTCTCACATTTTTGTTTTCTTTTGTAAATATAAGTTGCCTCCTGCGAGGTATGAAATGCGTTAGTACCAAAATGTAAAGTAAATGTAACATTTACAAAGTACTTTTAACAACCAAGTATTACAAACATGTTGCTGAACACTGCATTAAAGAGCATTAGCTTTTTCCCAATATAATTTTTCATGCACCTTTGATAAGCGGTTGTTCTACACAGTAAAGCAAAAACATGCTACACACATGCTGAACACATCGTTATCTTTTTTGTGCAACCACTCTTCCTACAGTTCATACAAGTAAATTCACAATGACTTTTTCGTTCTGTTTGGTGTACAACTGTCATTACTGCCCTTCTGTTTCCTTCCAAAATGGCTCAAATGACTCTAGGCACTATGGGACTTAACATCTGAGGTCATCAGTCCCCTAGAACTTAGAACTACTTAAACCTAAGGACATCACACACATCCATGCCCGGAACAGGATTCGAACCTGCGACCGTTGCAGTCGCGCGGTTCCGCGCCTAGAACCACTCGGGGATCGTGGCCGCCTGTTTCCTTCCATCCTCGTCTTTGTTATCTGTGTCGCTGGAAGTATAACCCCCTTTTTCGAAAGTTACTTCTTCCAAAGCTATCTTGAAAGCCATGAACTGCAAACATTGTTGCTGGACGCATTTCATTTAACCTTTTCCGCCTTACATTGCTTCCAACTGTTTGTAACATCTAAATCAAGAAAGTGAAAAATAGTTTTTACAGTCCACTTTTTTGTTCGACATTGATTCTGTGATCATTCAGTTAATGTGGCGCATGCCTCCAGAGTTGAAGTTGTATTGAGATACTCTGTAGAATATATCTCTCACATTTTTTCCCATAATTTCCACCTAGCATTGCCTATGTTTTCAACAAGAATCTGATCAGCTACGCTGTAGTATCATCGTCATATTTGTTATCTCTTGATGAATCATCTGCATGTTGTCGTTCTCGATGTTTCTCATCTACAACTGTTTGCTGCCGATGATTACCATTTATATTCTGTAGGATCATCTTCATCGTCATCGCTAAACCCCTTCAGCTCAAAAAATTCTCCATTCTTAGGAATTATACCATCCGTTTATTTGACAAAACGAAATACGTAATACGTCTCTTATCTAAGCGTAGAGCAAGACCTGCAGTGCTTTACAATACAATATTTCTCACACTTGATGCGATGCGAATTAATGTGACGATATGTTTTATTAGCACTAATTTCTAGAGTCTATTTAAATGGACATATACGTCTCTCAAAGACAAGTAGTGGATGATTGTATTAATCGATGTTAGTTAATTAATTGAAATATCTCAATCGCACTGAAAACTATATTTCACGCATTAATACTGGATAATGAATCGTTTGTAAGACGTTATTCATACATATTACAAAAATGGATGTATTTACGTATGTATGATTCACATCTCCTCCAAAACCACCCGACTGATTTCGCCTAAATGTGGTACACATATCCCTTACTTAGGGGCAACAATCACTGTGATCGTTGAAAGCACCTACCTACCTTAGTCCAAGATGTCATAAATGATGAGACGCTTGAAAAATAGTGTCATCATCCATGACGTTTAAATTTATTGCTGCTGTGCTACTAAGTCCATTCATAATAAGTTTCGCACACAGCTAAATGCACCTACAAAATTGTATCATGGTACCACACATAGTGCAGGAGGAATGACGCCATAAACACTCAAATGCGTGAAAAACTTCCGCATTGTGCGTGACGTTTAAATTTATTACTTCTTTGTTGCTAATTCCATTTGCAATATATTTTACAGACAGGCACAAATAGACAACATCATTGTAAGACCCATAATTCAAATGATATACCACAACATGTATAAAGTTTTAATATTTTTACTCGTTGCTACTAAGATACTCCTACAGTCGGCTCAAGGAAGTCGTTGACACCTGGCAGAGCTTTAGACGTCTTTCATCTGCGGATCGCAAATGGGTGTAGCGGAGAGCAGTAGCCGTCTGCAGAGCAATGAAGAGGCGTTCCCACAGAGACATTTACAAAATCGAGTTGTAGACACGTGAAGCAGCTGCGACCATCGTACAGAAACTGTCTGGGATTATCTCACATCGAGTCTACTCCTTAATTTCAAAATAATGGCTCTGAGCACTATGGGACTCAACTGCTGAGGTCACTAGTCTCCTCAATTTCAAAGGTGTTTGCACGAATATATGTAAACGAAATTGTTTAGGTATTACACTACACACACAGTTCATTTTTTAATTTCGTTTCTAATCTAAAATTACAAAAATGACTACCCAGGCAATTCCGGGTCTGTCAGCTAATTTACTAATAAACAGTACACACTCAACCTGCCATGTTTGTCTACAGCAGGGATACTAAAAGAGAACCTCAGTTTTTCATGTAACATTTGCAAGCTCTAACGGATGGAAGCACCAAACAGTCTGCCACGTTGGACAGTGAATTATCTTTACCAAAAAGTTGTATCTACAAAGTGGCAGACCAAAACTTAAATGCCCAATTTTAATGAACGTGGCGTATGAGGAGGGTTGGTCAGCCAGAACTGGACTGTAGCCATTGGATGAGACTCCTCTAGCTGTGTCAACTGTCTGCTATATGGAATTCTTTGCCAGTACGTCGGTATGAACACTATTGCCGATTTCTTTACACTGTGTTCTACTGTGTCTACGAACTTTGATCTACCACGTGAGCCGTTTCGAAGGATCTGCATTACGTTTTGTTTCAAGCTCCGCACAACTGCAGCTGAAAGCCAGAACATGCTAAGCGAGGCTTTTGATGAGCATGTTTTGACCCAAGCAAGAACGTTTGAGTGATTGAAGCGATTTAAAAATAGAGGAGAGTCTCAGGAGGATGACAAACACGCGGTCCACCAGTCATCATGCACAACTCAGGATACGGCTGCAAGGACAGAAGGCAGACAGTGTTATTTGTGAAATCCCTGGAATTTCGCATGGGACATGCCAACACATTCTAGCCGACGAATTTAACACGGGACGAATTACAGCAGAGTGCTTTCCTTGTCATTTGAGGGCCGGCCAACGATTTCATCAAGTTCAGATTGCATTGAGCTGCAAAGAACACTTGAAGATGAACCATATTCTCCGTCCAGCTTCTTAACTGCCGATGAACAATGGTAGAACGGCCACATCGGCTGGATTCCCTTTTTATTCTTTTGTGTGTGTGTGTGTAAGGGGCGGGGGAGTGGGGGAGGGAGGGGCGTCATTAGTCTTCTGAACGCTTTGATGCGGTCCACCACGAATTTCTTTCCCGTGCCAACATTTTCATCTCAGGTTAACACTTCCAACCTCAATCCTCAATTAGTTGTTGGCTGTCTTGCAGGCTCTGTCTTCCTCTTCCTCTACAGTTTGTACCCTCTACAGCGCCCACTAGTACTCGTACCATGGCAGTTGTTCCCTAATGTCTTAACGGGTTTCCTCTCATCCTGTCTCTTCTTGTTGTCAGTGTTTTCCATGTATTCCTTTTCTTACCGATTCTGCAAAGAACCACCTCATTACGCAGTCCATCTAATTCTTCTGTAGCATCACGTCTCAAACGATCGATTCTCTTCCCTTCCGGTTTTCCCACAGTCCATGTTTCATTACCACACAATGCTATGCTCACAGCGTTCATTCACAGAAATTTTTTGCTCAAGTTAAGGCCTATGTTTGAAACTAGTGGACTTCTCTTGGACTGGAATACCCTTTTGCCCCTTTTGCTTGTCTGCTTTTTATGTTCTCGTTGCTACTTCCACCCTGGGTTACGTTGCTGCGTAGGTAGCAGAATTCCGTAATTTCGTCTACTTTGTGATCACCAATTCTGATGCTTTTCCCGCTGTCCTCATTTCTGTTGCTTCCCATTACTTTCGTCTTTCTTCAATTTGCTCTCCATCCATATTCTGTACTTATTACATCCTGTAATTCTTCTTCACTTTCACTGAGGATAGCAATGTCATCAGTGAATATTATCATTGATATTCTTTCATCCCGAATTTTAGTCCCACTCTTGAACCTTTATTTCCGTCATCGTTTCTTCGACGGATAGGTTGAAAAGTAGGGACGAAAGAAAACATCCTTGTCTTACACTCTTTTTAAGCTGAGCACCTCGTTCTTGGTCTTCCACTCTTATTGTTCCTTCTTGATCCTTGTACATATTGTATATTACCCGTCTGTACATATAGCTCACCCTTATGTTTTTCAGGATATCGAACACATTGTACCGTTTTACGTTGTCGAACATCCGGCCCACATCGTGTCGTAACCAGAGGAAGGAAGACCTTGGACATCTTGATCAATGGGAAACCGACTACAGTCTCCATTGACCGCGTGAAACCGGCGTACGTCTTTCCGGAAGCAACGACGCCTGACCTACCACAACTTCCGCCTCACTCAGCAATCACTCCGTCAACGTCGTCGCCGACACAGACGCAGCTGGGGGCCGCCGTTGACCCACCACCACGCACCTCAAGATACGGGCGACATGTCAATTTTCCAGCACGCTATTTGGAATGACCCTCCGCCTCTACCATGGGGGCTGATGTGGCGTCTCCTGTCATCGTCCAGCACCGTGACATGCTCGGGTGTTTGGAAGTACAGTGCTGCGAAACTTCCACGCTGGACGCCAGAGACGCTATACACAGAGACGTTCTGTGTTTTATTCTTTGATTGTTGATTTCAGTTCCACGTTCTACACCGTGACGAAAGCATGAAACCAAGTGCATTAGATACGGAATACTTTACCGTACTGAACTTTTCTCATGCCTTCGCACGAGTTATTTGTTGCAGTGTATTATTGTCTGTTTCAACCGCAGGGTATCGCTAATAAATTATTCCATCAAGCTGAGACAAGCCTACTTCTCCTATTCAGCCTACAAGCACACGCAGATGTTAAACCATCGATCGCGGTAATTCAAACCGGTACCGACAGACTTTTTTCCAGGCTGAGAAATCCTATGGAAGTGTCTTAATTTTTCATCAGTCTTGGTTCCATTGTCAATCGCAAATCAAAACCCCCTCTCTGGTGCCTTTACCTTTCCTAAAGCCAAACTGATCCTCGTCTAACAGATCTTCATTTTTATTTTCCGTCCTTCTATATATTACTCTTGTCAGCAACTTGGATGCATAAGCTGTTCAGCTGATTGCGCGGTAATTCTCGCATTGATCGGCTCTTGCTAGCTTTGGAATAATGTGAATGATATTTTTCTGAAAGTCTGATGGTATATGACCAGTCTTATACATTCTGCACATCAATGTGAATAGTCGTATTGTTGCCATTGATTTTAGAAATCTCGGTGGCATCTGATCGATTCCTCCTGCTTAATTATGGATTTTTCCGGTACTTTCGGATAGAAGTTGTGTTTTAAAGACGGCATAATAAGCCGGAAACTAGTTAGAAATAGACAAAAATCAGTTCAACACAAGCAGAGCATTTGTTACTCAACCTGAAATATTCCTTCCGCCTTATTTGAGACAAAGTCGTTCCAAGTTTTTGTAAATACTGATCCTAATACTGGATCCCCTATCTGTTCCCTTTCGACTAGTGTTTCTTTTTCTATCACGTCGTCAGGTATGTCCTCCCCTTCTTAGAAGCCGTCAATGTACTCTTTACAGCTATACGCTCTCTCCTCTACATTTAAATGCGGAATTTCCATTGCACTCCTGCACTGCAGACATTTTAGCTTGAATTGCTTGTACTTCCCATTTATTTCATTCCTCAGTAATTTGTATTTCTGTATACCTGAACATGCGTGTACATTTTTGTACTTCCTTCTTCCGTGTATCAACTGAAAGATTTCTTCCATTTCCCAGGGTTTCATAGCAATCGCCTTCCTTGGACCTGCGTTTTTTGTTTCCAGCTTACGTGATTGTGCATTTTAGAGACGTCCATTGCTCTTCAGCTAAACTGCCTCCTGAGCTATTTATTATTGTAGTATCTACAGTCTCAGGGAACTAGAAACGTATCTCTTGATTGTTTGGTATTTGCGTATTCCCATTCTTTGTGCCATGATTCTTTCTGACTAATCCCTTAAACTTGAGCCTACTCCTCTACGTTACTGCATTTTACGTATATAACCCTGAAATAGAACAACAGTCTTCGCAGTGGAAGACATCATCCCCTCGCGTTCCAAAAAGCGCTCCAAGTGTGCACCAACATCAAGTCAGCTTTAATGAATTTTTTATTACATTCACTGAAATGCCCATAATTTCTTCCATGTACCATAGTCACACCGTCACTGGGGAGCTGTACTGCTATGTTTTGAGAAGACTGGGGAAAGCTGTTAGACGCAAAGTACATGGAAAATGGGAGAACAAGGACTGGTCCCTGCATCATGACAATGCAACTGTGCACATCTCTCCCACTGTAAGGGAATTACTAGCAAAAAACCATTACAACTGTCCCCCACCTGCCCTGCTTACCTGAACCAGTTCCTCGCGAATAACTGCTCCCGCACAAAATGAAACTAAACTTAAGCGAGTGGTGTTTTGACTCCATAAAGAGGTTCAATCGAAATCACAACTAATTTTGAACACGTTTCAGCCAACAGGCTGGAAGCGTTTCACTCAAGCACGTGGAAACTAATTTAAGGTTCAAAAATGGTTCAAATGGCTCTGAGCACTATGGGACTTACTGCAGAGGTCATCAGTCCCCTAGAACTTAGAACTACTTGAACCTAACTAACCTAAGGACATCACACACATCCATGCGCGAGGCAGGATTCGAACCTGCGACCGTAGCAGTCGCGCGGTTCCGGACTGAGCGCCTAGAACCGCTCGGCTACCGCGGCCGGCACTAATTTAAGGGTATGTTCTCTGAGTTTTCTCTCGGAAAATTTTGGGTAGCACCTTGCATTTCCACAGAAGTGAGGAACCGTGGGGCAAATCCGTCAAACTGTTTACACACAGCACGCCATGTATGGAAGTGAAACATGGACGGTAAATAGTTTGGACAAGAAGAGAATAGAAGCTTTCGAAATGTGATGCTACAGAAGAATGCTGAAGATTAGATGGGTAGATCACATAACTAATGAGGAAGTATTGAATAGGATTGGGCAGAAGAGAAGTTTGTGGCACAACTTGACCAGAAGAAGGGATCGGTTGGTAGGACATGTTCTGAGGCATCAAGGGATCACCAATTTAGTATTGGAGGGCAGCGTGGAGGGTAAAAATCGTAGGGCGAGATGAAGAGATGAATACACTAAGCAGATTCAGAAGGATGTAGGTTACAGTAGGTACTGGAAGATGAAGAAGCTTGCACAGGATGGAGTAGCATGGGGAGCTGCATCAAACCAGTCTCAGGACTGAAGTCCACAACAAAAACAACAACAACGCTGGAAATGGAAACAGTTTTATGCTAAGCATGTCTGAAGGGCCAGTCTGAAACTTCACATAAAACACAGAAAATTCCTGTAACACTCAGAGATGGCGGTACGTACTGTAATGCAAAATACAGTTACGATGAAAGCAATGACGTCACCGCAAGAGCTGCAGTATACAACAGGCCAGAACTCACCCCGACACGGATGCGGCTCTTCTTGGCGACCAGGTCCAGCCGCAGCCCCTCGAGCAGCACCCTGACGGCGCGTTTGCTGGCGCAGTATATGACGACCACGTCGTCGATTGCGGGAACGTGGCCCAGCACACTGCACAGAAAAAAAATGATTAGGACTGATTTTAAAGGTACTTCTGTAGTTACGTGATTTGATTTTTTATTTGGTCTCGTACGAGGGGCGTTTGAAAAGTCCGTGCAAAAATAAAAACTACCTACGTGTTTGGGGTAAACCTTTTTTATTTTTCGACATAGCCTCCTTTTAGATTTATACACTTCGTCCAACGCTGTTCTAATCTGTTGATCCCTTCCGAATAATAGGAATTGTCCAAGTCTGCAAAATCGCTATTAGTTCCTCCAATCACCTTCTCGTTTGAATAAAGTCTTTGTCCTGTCAGCCATTTCTTCAAATTGGGGAACAAATAGTAGTCCGAGGGAACCAAGTCTGGAGAATAGGGGGGATGCGAAACGAGTTAGAATCGTATTTCCACTAATTTTGCGATCACAACTGCTGATGTGTGTGCTGGTGCATTGTAGTGATGAAAAAAGAATTTTCTGCGGTGCAATCGCCGGCTTTTTTCTTGCAGCTCGGTTTTCAAACGGTCCAATAACGATGAATATTATGCATGTGTAATAGTTTTACCCTTTTACAGATGGTGAGGATTATCCCTTGCGAATTCCAAAAGACGGTAGCCATAACCTTTCCGGCCGAAGGAATGGTCTTCGCCTTTTTTGGTGCAGATTTTCTCTTGGTAACCCATTGTTTAGATTGTTGTTTGCTCTCAGGAGTATATTAATGTATCCATGTTTCATCCACAGTGACGAAACGACGCTCAGAGTCCTGCGGATTCTTCCTGAACAGCTGCAAACCATCCTTACATCACTTCACACGATTCCGTTTTTCGTCAAGCGTGAGCAATCGCGAAACCCATCTTGCGGATAGCTTTCTTATGTCCATATGTTTATGCAAAATATTACGTACCCATTCATTCGAGATGCCAATAGCACTAGCAATCTCACGCACTTAACTCTTCTGTCATTCATCACCATATCATTGATTATATCAATGATCTGGAGTCGTAACCTCCACAGGGCGTCCAGAACGTTCAGCATCACTTGTGCCCATATGGTCACTCCGAAAATTTTGAAGTCCCTTATAAACTGTTATAATCGGAGGTGCAGAGTCACCGTAATGTTTATCTAGCTTCTCATTAGTCTCCTCAGGCGTGCTGACTTTCATAAAGTAATGTTTAAGCACCACACGAAACTCTTTTTCGTCCATTTTTTTACCATCACTCGACTTCCTTGATTCACACGAATGCCAAACACAAAGAAATAGACCAATATGGCTGAAACTTGGTGTGCGCTCTTTCCAAAGATGCTACTAACTTAACATGACCTCGATACACGCCGGTAATGCCAACTCTTGGACTTCGCACGGACTTTTCAAACGCCCCTCGTATTTATATGTGTGAGGAGCGTAATACTAACAAGCGAGAAGTTGAGTTAGAGAATATAAAATTACATGAAAATTTCATTGTTATTCGCCTTTCCTCATTCCTGTATTGAGAACCGCTCTTTTATCATGCTGTTCGTGTTGGTTCTCCATACACGCTGCTCCAGGGTCAATATACTGGCCCGTCACGACCGTAGAAAATATTAATAATTTTAATTACATACCACATCAAAAAATGTTAATAATTTTAACTATATGTCAGATCATGACGTAATACATGAGCTGGGTATCGTATGGAAGACGGCTCTCGTGTGTAACAGACGGAAGTTCAACAGGATATTTGGGGCTTATAGAACGTCAAGAGCTCAGATGGAAAACCAGTCCTAAGAAAAGAAAGGAAGTGAAAGGTGGAAGGAGTATATAGGCGGCCTATACAAAGGAAGGTGACTGAAAGAAATATTATAGAAATGTTAGAGGACGTAGCTGAAGAGGAGATGGAAGACGTGATAGTGCGAGAAGAATTTGACAGACCACTGAAAGACCTTAGTCCAAACAAGACCCTGGGAGGAGACGACGTTCTGTCAGAGCTACTGACAACCTTGGGAGAGACAGCCATGGCAAAACTCTATCATCTGGAGTGCAAGATGTGTGAGACAGGTGAAATACCCACAGACTTCAAGAGGACTGTAATAATTCCAATTCCAAAGAAAGCAGTTACTGACGGGTGTGAATATTACCGAGTTATCATTTTAATAAGCAATCGTTGCAAAACGCTAACAGGAATTCTCGACAAACGAATGAAGAAACTGGTAGAAGCCGACGTTAGTGAAGTGAAATGGGGGAACATGTGAGACAATACTGACCTTATAACTTATCTTAGACGGTAGCTTAAGCTAAGGCAAACCTACGTTTATAGCATTTACAGGCTTACAGAAACATTTTGACTGGCATAGTCTCTTTGAAATTCTGAAGGTAGCAGGGGGTAAAATACAGGAAGTTAAAGGCTATTTACAACTTGTACAGAAACCAGACAGCAGTTATGAGTCGAGTGCAATAAGAGGGAAGCAGTCAGGTTGAGAAGGGATTGAGACAGGGTTGTAGCCTATCACAGATGTTATTCAATCTATACGTTGAGCAAACATTAAAAGAAACCAAATAAAAATTAGGAGAATCAATTAAAGTTTAGGGAGAAGAAATAATACTTTAAGGTTTGCCGATGACATTGTAATTTTGTCAGAGGCAGCAAAGGACTTGGAAGAGCATCTGAACATAATGGAGAGAGTATTGAAATGACGATATAGGATGAACATCAACAAATGCAAAATTAGGGTAATGGAACGTAGTAGATTCAAATCAGGTGATACCGAGGGAATGAGATTAGAGAACTAGATGAGTTTTGCTGTTTCGGCAGCAAAATAGCTGACGATGGCTGAAAGAGAGAAGATATAAAGTGTAGGCTCGCAACAGCAAGAAAAGCATTTCTGAAGAAAAGAAATTTGTTAACATATAATATAGATTCGTTTGGAAGTCTTTTCTGGAAGTATGTATATGTAGTGTAACATGCAAGGAAGTGAATCATGGACGACAAACAGTTTAGACAAGGAGAGAATCGAAGCTTCCGAAATGTGGTGCTACAAAAGAATGCTGAACATTAGATGGGTAGATCACGCAGCTAATAAGGAGGTACTGAAGAGAAATGGAGAGAAAAGAAGTTTCTGTCAAACCTGTGTTTGTGTGTGTGTGTGTGTGTGTGTGTGTGAGTGTGTGTGTGTATGTGTGTGTGAATTTGTGTGTATGTGCGGGGACGCGGGGAAGGGGTGGGGGGGGGGGGAGAGGCTGGGGAGGGGTAAAATCGTAGAGGAAGACCATGCACACATGCACGTATCTTTGGACATTTCACCACGTATAGCAATTTACACAGAAGATATCCTCAAATGAGACGTGTTTCTCAACGTGAGGAATGATAGACGGGGAATACATTGTGATTACTACATGCTTAACATGTGTGTTGCATCACACAAAAAGTGTTCGTCCTCATGATTTGCTACCTAGTCTCCTCCGGTGGTAGTTGTCAACTGTATCTGTCTCGAAAAATTACACTGTTTGTTTATAAAAATGGACACGTGCAAAACTACTACGTTGGTTATATTAAAATGCACGTTTCCTATCTTGCCACATGCTAACTATACGTTTCGTCCGTACTATACATACACTCTGAGACAAAAAGACGATGCACCACAAAGGAATTATCCGAATGGGATGGAAATCAGTAGATATGATCTACATGTACAGACACCCGAATGATTATAATTTCATTAAAAAAATTAATGACTTGTTCAAGAGAAAGAGCTTCAGTTATTAAGCAGGCCAATAACGCGTTGGTCTACCTCTGTCTCTTATGCAAGCAGCTATTGTGCACTGAATGTACTCCTGAGGGATATCGTCGTAAATTCTGTCCAATTGGTGCATTAGATCGTCAAAATCCCGAGATGGAGCGTCCTTCCCATAATGTTCCAAGTGTTCTCAATTGTGGAGAGATCTGGCGACTTTCCTGATCTAGGTAGTGTTTGGCACTTACAAAGACAAGCCGTAGAACCTACCGCTGTGTTCGGGCGGGCATTATCTTGCTGAAATGTAAGCTCAGAATGGCTTACCATGAAGGGCAACAATACTGAGTGTAGAGTATCGTCGACGTATCACTGTGATGTAAGGTTGCGACGGATGGCAACACAACGGGTCCTCGTACTAAATCAAATGGGACTGCAGACCATCAGTCTAGGTCGTCAGGCCGCATGGCGAGTGACAGTCTGGTTGGTATCCCATTACTATCTGAGGGGTTTCCAGACAGGTCTACGCTGGCTCATTTCAAAGCGAGACATACCACTGAAGACAATTCTACTCCAGTCAATGAGATTCCAGGCTGAAGACGTGTCTGGACGCACCGGACAGCGGAGGGATACCAATCTGACTCTAGCGCGCCATACTGCCTGACAACCAGGAGTCATGTCTAGAGTGGCATTTCATTTCATTGAAGGACCCCTTTGGTTTTCATCCGTTGCAACAATACAGCACATCGGTACGTCGACGATTATCTACGCACAGTATTGTTGCCCTTCGTGGCAAATCATCATGCACTTATATTTCAACAAGATAATACCCGCCCGCACAAGTCCAGAGTTTCTACTGCTTGTCATCGTACGTGCCAAACCCTGTCTAGGTCAGCCAAGTCACAAGATCTCTCCACAATTCAGAATATCCGGAACATTATGAGCATGGCCCTCCAACCAGCTCGGGATTTTAACTATCTAATGCGCCAATTGGACAGATTTTGGCACGATATTTCTCAGGGGGACGTCTAACAACTCTATGAATCGTTGCCAAGCTGAGTAACTGTTTGCACAAGGGCCAGCGTTGGACTAGCACATTACTCTCTTGCTCAGTTTGCGAAGCTCTTTCTCTTGAATAAATCATTCCATTTCTATGAAATAAGATTCATTCATTTGTCTGTATATGTACGTATCTACCGACGCCCGTCCCATTCAGGTAATTGCTTCGTAGTGTGTTGTTTGTGTTAGGGCGTACTATGGGTTGCTAGATTTATAAATATGGATTCAGTTCATGATTTACTTTAGGAAACCAACGATATTTAGATATGGAGAATATAGCTCGTTGAAGTCAGTAGGACTGGCCAGCTTAACCAGTTGTTGCTCACTAAGCACGAAGAGTGGGAGTGCTTTTGTTGGCGTTCGTCGTTAGAGTCTATGAGAGGCGGTTCACACGAAAAGTTTAGAAACTCTGTGCGACGGTACGTCACATAAATGGACGTTTGGAGAAAGGCAAAAGAAGCTTTTGTTGTGCGACTTGTGAATTATAAAATATTTCAAGACTGTGTACGTGTGCCCGATGTATAAGAAAGATTAAAAAAGTTAAATAACACCACCAAAAATCACAAACAGCGATGTGATATAAAAATAAAAGAACACTCTTTTTATCTGTGTAATGAAAATGAACATGACCAGAGACTATTGCTTTATTGAAAGCTCTTCTGTTTTGTTTCGTCTAGCGGTAGGCCGCCATTGTAGTGCTGTCTGATAATTTTATCTGTATTTTTGAAAAATATAATAGAAATTGTTATTAGAAAGTGTGTATTATTGACTTAGTTGTCACCTCCCATGATCGCAACCATTAATTATAATTAACGACGTTTTTACAGGTCTTCGCACTGCAGGGAGCTTATCTCCCCTAGCAGAATTTAGTCGGCCGTTACGCTGACTGTATTATTTAATTAAAATTTCATATCATAATATTAAATGTAATTGTGAGAGACTTCTCAGTTTTGATCTTTCATTAATTTCAAAGTTAAAGAGAGTAGTGATAAATTTCATTTATTAAAATCTACAGCACTAAATGAGTTCAGCATGTTTCAATGTTGGCCGTCTAACGGCAGATGAGATTCTCTCCAGTTTTGCATTGCAAATAATGAACAAGAAATATTGAAAAACATTACATTTCGCAGTATCTCAGTTAATCTTTATGTAGTTTGGTACATAAACAACCAGTAGCCTCTGAGACCCATATTAATAATTACAGTTTGCGTAAGAATACGCATGTTTTCTTTTCTAAATAACAGCGCTCACGCAAACTATTTACTAGAAGGCGGTAAGTCGCGGGTTGTGTTTAAAAAATATTATATCGTACGTACTTCCGGGCAGCCGATGTCCGTACGAGTGTTATCGCAGTATACGTTAATTAAAAATCTCATGCTAGCCCACAATATTTAAAGCCACCCCAACCAAAATCATAAAAAATATAACTATAAAAACAAAAACGTACAATTATTCCGCGATAAAGTTGCCACACACACATACATATACACTTATACCGTGATATCTGGAAAGAAAAGTTTGTTTCAGCATGATGTGTGTACACTATTCGCGATCAAAAAGCTCCTAGCTTCACTTGATGGTCTTCAATAGCTTGTCTTCACGAACTTGTAAGCAGCCTGTTTTGGAGAAGGAAAGTACGGCTGCATTTTACAAACATTTAGGAGGTGTAAGTGGCGAGTCTACGGAAGAGCGGCGAGTTTTACACTGCGTCATTGATTTTAATATTCGTTTAGAAAGTTATTCTACTTTGCGAGAGTAAAATCCGCGCTGCAGAAGCGTAATAGAGTGGGAAAAAAATTGGCTTTGTTTATAAGCAGGGCTGATGAGCTATGTCACTTCGGCTATCATCACCGAGAAATGGACTTCAGTGATTCAGAACTAGACTTACGGCCATGAAAAGAACCATTTTTCAGTCGTTTGTAGAATTCATGCCATAATTTAAGAACAATGACGAGCGTTTTATGATAAACATTGATTCATAATGAAACTTTCTTAGTAAACTTTCAGTTTTCAGTCGAGTAGGCAGGCCGACACAAAGCAGCAGATGCGATTTTCGCCTACAGCCAGGAATGCTGTGGGTGTTGAACTGGCAGGTGAACAAGCTCAGGATAGCTGTTCGCGCATGTATTTTCCAACTGTTAGTGATAATGATATCTAATCAGATGCTCCGTACTGCAAGTTGCCTTGCGTCACCAACTTCCAGTGTGGGTACGCTCACTAAAGTGAAATGAACAGCTACCAACAAGATACTCACGCGACCTGCCGAACTACGCTACATGATGGAATTACAATCATTCCACACTATCACTGCCGCGGTAGCATTGATACAGCAACGTAAGTTTATTTAATCTTCACGTGTGACGCGTTTCGCGTGACCGTGGCGTCGAATGTAATTAGAAGTTCCATAGAACTGGGAGGTAACAGCCAGATAGCCACAGTCATCAAACGTCCCGTAGACTGTTTCCTCTCAGTTCTTTGGGACTATTCATTATGTTTGACGCCCAGACACTAGTAGTTATCGATGATGTAATGAAGCATACGCTGTGGATATCTGGCTATTACCTCCCGGTTCTATGCGACTTTTAATTACGTTCGACGCCTCGGTCATTATTAGCAATCGGTTGTCTGATGATTCCTAGAACAGCGAAAAGCGTCATATATGAATATTAAATAAACGCCGGCCGAAGTGGCCGTGCGGTTAAAGGCGCTGCAGTCTGGAACCGCAAGACCGCTACGGTCGCAGGTTCGAATCCTGCCTCGGGCATGGATGTTTGTGATGTCCTTAGGTTAGTTAGGTTTAACTAGTTCTAAGTTCTAGGGGACTAATGACCTTAGCAGTTGAGTCCCATAGTGCTCAGAGCCATGTGAACCATTAAATAAACTTATCTTGTGCAAGCAAGACTTTTTTTCTGCATCGAAACTATATGATCAAATATATGTTGAGAGGCCTAAGTGGAGTTGACCACTAAATGCCGTGCGAGATGGTTCCGGGAGTATTAAAAGAGACGGGGAGTGTTGTGTTTTCACTAGAGAACCACTAACATCAGAATGAGTTGCTCATGAGAGCTCAGTTGCCTCGAACGTAGACTAGTGATTGGATGTCACTGAATAACAGATCGGCCAGGGAGATTCCAATCATTCTAAAGCTGCCAGGTCGATTTTTGATGATGGTGATTCGATTGTGAAGCGCAACTGCGAAGGAACAGCCCAAAACCGGGCATACCTCACGTACGGACGGGCAATGACCATCGAGCATTGCGAGGGAGAGACTGTAAAAAATCGCAAGAACGACTAGGAGGAGTCGCCCGTGAGCTACAAAGTGGTACCAGGGGTCCAGCTAGCGCGATGACTGTGCATACGGAGTTAAAAAGAATGCATAGAGTCGTCGAGCAGCTCTTCATACACCACATTTTTCTGTGGGCAATGCCAAGCGACTCTTGATCTGATAAGGACAAACATCACTGGTCAGTAGTGATTTGAAGTGAAGAATAACACCAAACGCATAGGCAATCAGATGAAAGAATTTGGCTTTGGCGAATGCCCGGAGAACGTTGCCTGCAAACATGAGTAGTGCCATTAGTGGAGAACGGAGGTGGTGGTGTTGCAGTGTTGCGGTATCTTTCATGGTTAGGATGTGATCCCATTACTACACTTAAGGGGGTAGGACGTAAAACGGGCCGACTTGGAGCAGGAGAGGCACCACAGGACATTTTAATTTCCACTGTCTATACTTTTACAAATAAATTCATAAAACTTTGTCAGCATGACCAGGAAGGATTCAGAATTCACACTCGTAGGAGTGGAAGTTCAAAACATAACGAAATGATTTTTTTTTACATGTGAAATTTCTTCATTTTTTCACTTACTAATGGCAGTATTTGTTGCTATAGGTACACTTTTCTTCATATGTAAGAGAGATTCTTCGATTAGTTTTACACAGCATACAAACCATACTTTAAGGTGTATGAAACTCTAGAATTTTCCAAATCTACTAAAAAATGTGGAAACAATTGAGGTAATTAACTATAAAATTTGTTTGTTTCCTAAACATGAAGTTTAAAATATAACAGCTCATTCGTTTTTCCATAAATTAAATAAATTCTAGAGTTTCATACACCTGTGAGTATGGTATGTATGCTGTGTAAAATTCATCGAAGAATCTCTTTAACTTATGAAGAAAAGTGTACCTATAGCAACAAATGCAGCCATTAGTAAGTGAAAAAATGATCAAATTTCGCACGTAAAAAAATTTATTTTGTTATGTTTTCGAACTTCCACTGCAATGAATGTGAATCCTGAATCCTTCCTGTTGTTGCTGACAAAGTTTTATGAATTTATTTGTAAAATTATAGACACTGGAAATTAAAATGTCCTGTGATGCCTCTCCTGGTCCAAGTCGCCCTTTTTGACGTCCTACCCCCTTAAGAAAACGCTAAATGTGGGAGGGCATAGACACATTTTAGGGCATAGTGTAGCGTGTATAGGATAGGAACGTTTAAGTGCCGATAACTGATTATGTCAGCGTGACAATGCATCCCGTCTAAAGAAGCATCTTTGAGGCAACGATTTGAGGACAGTAACATTCCTGAAATGGACCGGCCTGTCCACAGTCCCAGCCTCAGCCCTGTGGAATACCTTTGGGATGAGATAGGATGTAGACTCCACCCCAGACCTCAGCGTGCACAGATCACAGTTTCCTTCTCCGGCTTCAGCTATTGAGGTAGTGTGGGCTGCTATTCCCTCACCACACAGACACGTCACTGAATGTACATCCAGCAGAGCTGAGAAGCCGTCATAAAGGCGAAGAGTGGAGACACTCACATCAATGTCCACTGATAGGTGCCCAGATACTTTTAATCAGATTATTTTCCTACGGGTGTCGTGATTGCTAACGTGGCGTTGTTTCTAAGAGTTTCTCGTGAATTCTTGAAGAGACTGATGCTCACATTTGATATTAAAACTACCACACAGAAATAGCTTTAATTATAGTTGTCCGTTACGCACGGATTTTGCACCATGTTCAAGAATTCTCTTTTTATCAACGCAAATAGTATTCATTCGCTACGTTTTTTACTTTTTTAACAAAATTTTAAAAGTATCTATATTGTTTAACGTTTTCGCTCAGACTTAAGCTTTTTTAGCTTCTATGTCCTTAGGTAACCGCTATGTGGAACACAACTTTCATAATAAGTCGACAACAAAGCCATCTACTGTAGAAAATGTACAAAGTTGCTACACAGGTTCTGTAAGCTGCGTTGTTTTCTGAACTGTTTAACTGGCTTACACATGCATGCTTAGCTACGAAAACCCATATACATATTTATTAATTTTTTCTTTAAAACTGTGCTGCAAAACAAACCAATTCGTTTCATTAATTCGATTACTATTCCCGTTTAATTTAAAGCTGATTTTTAATGAAACTATAAGAAAAAAACATATTAAAATTCTCTTACGCTTAAATCAATATTAATTCAAACACTGAATGTGGCCTGCAAATGTTACTAGTAAGAGGTTGCCGGGTATGCACCAGAACACTGAAAATTTTAAATTGGGCGAACAAGACGCTGGTCTTGATCTAATCTCACGAATAATTTTTTTTGCTTGTTTTCTTCAGTCTAGGTACGCGTATGTGCGTAGATATGCAGATTGTGTGAAAATTCTTTGAGCAGGAAGTGAATAAGCGAAAGGTGGTTATTGTATTACTTTTATTTTACTGGAAACTAATTATTTTTAATTTGAGGTTTGTGTAATACCGGAACAGGATCCTTCCATCTATTGTAGAGGCCTGCAACCAACATTTCAGTTATGGCTTCGGTTTTCAAGAGGCTACTTCCAGGTCACCGCAGTCAGTTCGTGAACAAAAATTGGAGTAGCCTGCTCTAGTTCGGGTTTGCACTGCGGTATCGCAGGAACCCTCGTCACACGATGGATAAGATTAAGAGGGCTGTCCTCGAAGAATAGGACAAGGCTGTATGCTAAGCAAGATACGTGCATCTTATGGACCAATTCAGTATTGATGAGTAGTGTGGCTGGAGAGGGGGGGGGGGGGGGGTATATTGTGCCTAACCTAAAAACAATTTTGATAAAATTCATTAAGTGCTGTTGAATTATCTTAAGAAATTGCTTTTTAAAGAGATATTGATGTGTAATCAGGTCCCAAAACCTGAAAATACCTTTAACACATTCTTAGCAATATCAACATATTATCAGTAACGTGTACTGCAGACTTTACGATCTCCACAAAAGAATATAAAAAAATGCAAATTTCGTTCTTGTGTTCATTTTTACTCTCAAAGTACTTTTTTTTAAAGAGACACTGATTTGTACGTAAGGCTCTGAACAGAGAGATACTGATTGCAACCTTCCTTAGGAAAAGTGACACCTACCACGGAACCTTAAATTTTTGGATTAATTTTAATTGAAAAATTTAAAAACAGTGAGGAATCTGGTAGAATAATTCATTAAAAAAATAAATATTTCTTTCTAAAATTTAAAATAGAGAGAAACGACTAGATTACATTAATTTCAGAACGTGAACAACAAGTACCCCCTACTAAGCTGATGTTGCGAGGGTTAAAACTGGTTCGATCCATGTATAAGGTAATACTTCCGTGATAAGAAACACCTGAGGCAATTGTGTGAGGTGCATTCAAAGTCATCCCTCTCCCTGCCCCCTACCAGAGAGGATACTTTCCTCTTCTCACCTCCCATCCCTCTCCATCCCTTCAAGGTCGGTAACGGTCCAGCTCCTACTCCTCCCCCTTTCTCACTTACCCCTCTTCATTTTCTTACTAGAGCAACCGTCTTGGCCACATCACTCAAAGCCTATTCACTGTGGTGAGAGGACCATCGACAGCAGCAGAGTCATATGACATCAAAAATTGTGGCATATATTACCATAATTTGGGAGGTAAGGCACACTGACATTACAGTGTGGACCTGAGTTACACTGAAGCGCCAAAGAAATTGGTATAAGCATGCGTATTCAAATATGTAAACAGGCAGGGCACGGCGGTGCGGTCGGCAGCGCCTACATAAGACAACAAATGCTTTTCGCTGTTGTTAAATCAGTTACTGCTGCTATAATGACAGGTTTTTTTTGTGGTCATCAGTCTTCTGACTGGTTTGATGCGGCCCGCCACGAATTCCTCTCCTATGCTAACCTCTTCATCTCAGAGTAGCACTTGCAACCTACGTCCTCAATTATTTGCTGGATGTATTGCAATCTCTGGCTTCCTCTACAGTTTTTGCCCTCTACAGCTTCCTCTAGTACCATGGAAGTCATTCCTTCGTGTCTTAACAGATGTTGTATCATCCTGTCCCTTCTCCTGATCAGTGTTTTCCACATGCTCCTTATCTCTCCGACTCTGCGCAGAACCTCCTCCTTCCTTACCTTATAAATCCTTCTAACTTTCAACATTAGTCTGTAGCACCACATCTCAAATGCTTCGATTCTCTTCTTTTCTGGTTTTTCCACAGTCTACGTTTCACTACCACACAATGCTGTGCTCCAGACGTACATGCTCAGAAATTTCTTCCTCAAATTAAGGACAATATTAGATATTAGTAGATTTCTATTGACCAGGAATGTTAGTCTGCTTTTGATGTCCTCCTTCCTCCGTCCGACATAAGTTATTTTACCACCTAGGTAGCAGAATTCCATCATTTCATCTACTTCGTGACCATAAATCATGATGTTAAGTTTCTCGTTGTTCTCATTTCTACTACTTCTCATTACCTTCGTGTTTCTTCGATTTACTCTCAGTACATACTCTGTACTCATTAGACTTTTGATTCCGCTCAGCACATAATGTTATTCTTCTTCACTTTCACTCAAGATAGCAATGACTTATCAGCGAATCGTATCATTGATATCCTTTCACCTTGAATTTTACTTCCACTCCTGAACCTTTCTTTTATTTCCATCATTGCTTCCTCGATGTACAGATTGAACAGTAGGGGCGAAATGTCACATTCTTGTCTTGCCCTCTTTAATACGAGCACTTCGTTGTTGGTCGTTCACTCTTATTACTCCCTCTTGACTGTTGTACGTATTCTATACAGGGTGTTACAAAAAGGTACGGCCAAACTTTCAGGAAACATTCCTCACACACAAATAAAGAAAAGATGTTATGTCGACATGTGTCCGGAAACGCTAAATTTCCATGTTAGAGCTCATTTTAGTTTCGTCAGTATGTTCTTCCACCTACGCTCAATGGAGCACGTTATCATGATTTCATAGGATACTCTACCTGTGCTGCTAGAACATGTGCCTTTACAAGTACGACACAACATGTGGTTTATGCATGACGTAGCTCCTGCACATTTCAGTCGAAGTGTTCGTACGATTCTCAACAACAGATTCGGTGACCGATGGATTGGTGGAGGCGGACCAATTCCAGGGCCTCCACGCTCTCCTGACCTCAACCCTCTTGACTTTCATTTATGGGGGTATTTGAAAGCTCTTGCCTACGCAACCCCGGTAACAAATATAGAGACTCTTCGTGCTCGTATTGTGGACGGCTGTGATACAATACGCCATTCTCCAGGGCTCCATCAGCGCATCAGGGATCCATGCGACGGAGGGTGGATGCATGTATCCTCGCTAACGGAGGACATTTTGAACATTTCCTGTAACAAAGTGTTTGAAGTCACGCTGGTACGTTCTGTTGCTGTGTGTTTCCATTCCATGATTAATGTGATTTGAAGAGAAGTAATAAAATGAGCTCTAACATGGAAAGTAAGCGTTACCGGACACATGTCCACATAACATAATTTCTTTCTTTGTGTGTGAGGAATGATTCCTGAAAGTTTGGCCGTACATTTTTGTAACACCCTGTATAACCTATAGCTTAACCCAAATTTTTCCAGAATTTCGAACATCTTGCAGCATTTTACATTGTCGAACGCTTTTTCCAGGCCGACAAATCCTATGAACGTGTCTTGATTTATCTTTAGTCTTGTATCCATTATTAACCGCAACGTCAGAATGGCCTCTCTGTGCCTTTACCTTTCCTAAAGCCAAACTGATCGTCATCTAGCGCATCCTCAATTTTCTTTTGCATTCTCCTGTATATTATTCTTGTAAGAAATTTGGATGCATGAGCTGTTAAGCTGATTGTGCGATAATTTTCGCACTTGTCAGCTCTTGCAGTCTTCGGAATTTGATGGATGATGCTTTTCCAAAAGTCATATGGTATGTCGCCAGACTCATACATTCTACACATCAATGTGAGTAGTCGTTTCTTTTGCCACTTCCCCCAATGATTTTAGAAATTCTGATGGAATGTTATCTATCCCTTCTGTCTTCTTTGATCTTAAGTCCTCCAAAGCTCTTTTAAATTCTGACTCTAATACTGGATGCGCTATCTCTTCTAAATCGACTCCTGTTTCACATCAGACAAACGTTCCCCCTCATAGACGCTTTCAACGTATTCTTTCAACCTATCCGTTCTCTCATCTGCAGTTAACAGTGGAATGCCCGCTGCACTCTTAATGTTATCACCCTTGCTTTTAATGTCACCGAAGGTTGTTTTGACTTTCCTGTATACTGGGTCTGTCCTTCAGACAGTCATTTCTTTTTCGATGTCTTCACAATTTTCCTCCAGCTATTTCCTCTCAGCTTCCCTGCACTTCTTATTTATTTCATTCCTCAGCGACTTGTTTTTCTCTGTTCCTGAGTTTCCTAGAAATTTTTTGTATTTCCTCCTTTCATCGATCATTTCTTCTGTTACCAATGGTTTTTTCGCAGTTACCTTCTTTGTACCTATCTTTTCCTTCCCAACTTCTGTGATGGTCCTTTTAAAAATGTCCATTCCAATTCAACCGTACTGCCTAATGAGCTATTCCTTATTGCTGTACCTATAGCCTTAGAGGACTTTAACCTATTTCGTCACTGCTTAGTACTTCCGTATCCCACTTCTTTGCATATTGATTCTTCCTGACTAATGTCTTAATCTTCGGCCTACTCTTCGTCACTACTATATTGGAATCTGAGTCTATATCTGCTGGTGGGTACACCTTACAATCCAGAATCTGATTTCGGAATCTTTGTTTGGCCCTGATGTAATCTGACTGAAACCTTTCCTTATCTCCTGGCCTTTTCCTACTTTCTTCTCTTGTGGTTCTTGAACAGAGTATTCCCTATTACTAGCTGAAACTTGTTACAGGACTCAGTTAGTGTTTCTCCTCTCTCATTCCTTGTCCGAAGCCCTTATTCTCCTGTAACCTTTCCTTCTACTCATTCCCCTACAACTGCATTCCAGTCCCTCACGACTATTAGATTTTCATCCCCCTTTACATACTGCATTACCCTTTCAATATCCTCATACACTTTCTCTATCTCTTCATCTTCAGCTTGCGATGTTGGTACGTATACTGAATTTTCGTTGTCGGTGTTGATTTGCTGTCGATTCGGATAAGAACAACCTTGTCACTTAACTTTCCACAGTAACACACTTTCTGCCCGACCTTCCTATTCATAACGAACTCTACTTCCGTTACACCATTTTCCGCTGCTGTTGATATTACCCTATTCTCGTCTGACCAGAAATCTTTATCTTCTTTCCATTTCATTTCACTGACTGCTACTATATCTAGATTGAGTCTTTTCATTTCTCTTTTCAGATTTTCTAGTTTCCCTATCACATTCAAGTTTCTGACATTCCACGCCCCGGCTCGTAGAACGTTATCCATTCGTTGATTATTCCATCTTTAGAAAAACTCTATTACCACCTCTGGAAGCAGTTCTCCAGGAAGTTTTACCGTAAGTGACCGTGTAAACCCCAAAATCAAAAGACGTTCTTCAAAATATAAAAGCGAACAACACCTGCTTCCAAATGACTTCCTTCGGTGTCACGTCGATCAACACAAAAAGAGATGAAATCCATTGATTTTCCGTTCAAGGACAAATATGTCACAACATGTGATCATTACTTCCACTACCTAACAAAGACTACAGATTTCTGTACGTATATTTCATCAGAAATGAAGAAACAGAAACTGATCAACGATGCGCAAATATCAGTGGGCTGAGACGAAAATTAGTCCAAGACGTACAGATGCTGTTACACAAATACAATCAACTGCTACACATACTCAAAGGAGCATTAGGCCGAGTGATTTCTGATGACTATAAAGTTATTATTCGAGCCGACAAAAGACCTCCTGGAGAACTCGAACTATTTAATGAACCTCAGATAGACGAAATTGTTGACAATGAAAAGACAAACCATGACATAACTGCACAACGAAAAGGAGTAAGACTATAACGCATGCAGAGACACGCCGTTCGTATGATGCCCCCCAACATCCATTAATGCACGGAGAGGACGGATATCATTTTAATGTGAAACAAATCCAAACTGAAACAGGCGTAGAACGAACGAAGGAGTCACTTCCAAAGAGTTTTATGCTTACCGTTTAATGGTCAGAGACAACGAAACCTGCAATCACATTCTCAACACTCTCCGTTTATTCCAACAGTTCTTGGTAGACATGTATGCAAAACTAGAAGCGGAATGGATATTTACATAAGACTGAGTCAGAACAAACAACTCACGGAAGAATACATCCACCTTCAAGGCTCAGTCATAAATGACGGAAACATTAGCGACACTGGAACAAAAGTAATCTTACCCTCATCATACACATGCGGCCCGAGACACATGCACGAATACACTCGAGATGCAATGACCTACATAAGAAAATATAGACGACCTGACCTCTAACATTTTAACATTCACATACAACTCGCCGTGGCCAGAAATCAAAGAACAACTAAGACACAGACAGAAGTTTCCGACAAAAGCAAGTGAGATTTATTGAACCCATCACAAAATACCACATATTTGGAACCGTCAGATGCTGGATGTACACAGTCGGATGGCAAGAACGAGGACTGGATTACTCACACAATTTAATATGACCACGTGACGGAATTCATCCCTCGGATGTCAACAAAGTCATCCTATCAGAATTTACCAGTACACAAGAAGATCCGGAACTCTGCGAAATAATAGTGAAAAACATGATTCACTGACCATGCGGGACATTAAACACCAATTCGCCATCTGGACGACACCCAAACTGGAGTTGATGGTTATCCCAAATACAGAAGACGATCACCCGAAAACGGTGGCTTCACAGCTAAAATACAAATATGTGGCAGCGACGAACTGGAAATAGATAGTCAGTGGGTAGTACCATATAACATACTACTTACCAAAATGTTGCAAGCACATATATACGTAGAATACTGCAGTTCAGCGAAGTCATCAAATATGTCTGTAAGTATGTGAGCAAAGGCAGTAACATGGCACTATTTCAAATAGCCGAAGACAGCGAACAACAAAACAGAAACAATGAGTTTCTCAGGTACCAAACAGGAAAGGACATCAACAGTAACGATGCAAGTGGCGGATTTTCGATTTTCTCATACATGAGGGCGAAGCAACTGTGAAGCATCTAGCAGTACATTTGGAGAAGGGACAGAGAGTTTTCTTCACAAGTGACACCACCAAGAAAACTGCAAGCAAGCACCCTCAGAACACAACATTATCAGCTTTTTACCAACTGTTCCAAACAGATCTATTCGCGAAAACATTACTATATGCCGGCGTCGCTACCTATTACACGTGGAACACAACAAGAAATATCCTTCAAAGAAGAAAACAAGGAATTACAGTAGAAAGTCAACCAGAAATCATGAAAATTGGCGTAATACGCCGAGTAAACGCTGTAAATCCGAACATCTACATCTACATCTACATCTATACTCCGCGAGCCACCTTACGGTGTGTGGCGGAGGGTACTTATTGTACCACTATCTGATCCCCCTTCCCTGTTCCATTCACGAATTGTGCGTGGGAAGAACGACTCCTTGTAAGTCTCCGTATTTGCTCTAATTTCTCGGATCTTTTCGTTGTGATCATTACGCGAGATATATGTGGGCGGTAGTAATATGTTGCCCATCTCTTCCCGGAATGTGCTCTCTCGTAATTTCGATGATAAACCTCTCCGTATTGCGTAACGCCTTTCTTGAAGTGTCCGCCACTGGAGCTTGTTCAGCATCTCCGTAACGCTCTCGCGCTGACTAAATGTCCCCATGACGAATCGCGCTGCTTTTCGCTGGATCATGTCTATCTCTTCTATTAATCCAACCTGGTAAGGGTCCCATACTGATGAGCAATACTCAAGAATCGGACGAACAAGCGTTTTGTAAGCTACTTCTTTCGTCGATGAGTCACATTTTCTTAGAATTCTTCCTATGAATCTCAACCTGGCGCCTGCTTTTCCCACTATTTTTTTTATGTGATCATTCCAGTTCAGATCGCTCCGGATAGTAACTCCTAAGTATTTTACGGTCGTTACCGCTTCCAGTGATTTACCACCTATGGCATAATCGTACTGGAATGGATTTCTGCCCCTATGTATGTGCATTATATTACATTTATCTACGTTTAGGGAAAGCTGCCAGCTGTCGCACCATGCATTAATCCTCTGCAGGTCCTCCTGGAGTACGTACGAGTCTTCTGATGTTGCTACTTTCTTATAGACAACCGTGTCATCTGCAAATAGCCTCACGGAGCTACCGATGTTGTCAACTAAGTCATTTATGTATATTGTAAACAATAAAGGTCCTATCACGCTTCCCTGCGGTACTCCCGAAATTACCTCTACATCTGCAGATTTTGAACCGTTAAGAATGACATGTTGTGTTCTTTCTTCTAGGAAATCCTGAATCCAATCACAAACCTGGTCCGATATTCCGTAAGCTCGTATTTTTTTCACTAAACGTAAGTGCGGAACCGTATCAAATGCCTTCCTGAAGTCCAGGAATACGGCATCAATCTGCTCGCCAGTGTCTACGGCACTGTGAATTTCTTGGGCAAATAGGGCGAGCTGAGTTTCACATGATCTCTGTTTGCGGAATCCATGTTGGTTATGATGAAGGAGATTTGTATTATCTAAGAACGTCATAATACGAGAACACAAAACATGTTCCATTATTCTACAACAGATTGACGTAAGCGAAATAGGCCTATAATTATTCACATCTGATTTATGACCCTTCTTGAAAATGGGAACGACCTGCGCTTTCTTCCAGTCGCTAGGTACTTTACGTTCTTCCAGCGATCTACGATAAATTGCTGATAGAAAGGGGGCAAGTTCTTTAGCGTAATCACTGTAGAATCTTTCTATCTCTGGATGTTTCTACACGAAAAAGGGGACCAACAAGTTTCATAGATTTCAACACTGTGGACGGTTACCTATGACAGGCGTACAGAGAAGGGTGCCAACGTTTAGGACTGCTGGAAAACGAAAACTACTGAAAATTGACACTACAAGAAGCCTAACTCACAGCGTCAGCTGAACAAATGAGAGACTTACTTGACATAAATTAACAACGGTTAACCCATCGAATCCAACACAGCTATTGGACTCCTTTAAAGTGAGTATGAATGATTACATACTGTATCATATCCGATAAGTTCATCACGAACTGACCATCGAATTCAGCGCCAACATCTTCAGTGAGGCACTCATTCGGCTAGAAGATAAATGTTTCGCAATAAACAGTCAGACCTTAGTACGACTTGGAATGCAAGCACAACGAAAAGATGCTAACAGTATGCTAAACTTCGAAATTACAAAGGAAAAAAGCTACAACATCAACGAACTACTTTAATCCATCGCTCAGGACAAACCATTCCTTAGATACAACCAAATGCAAATTTACAACATTATCATGGACCGGATCGACAACAACACTGACGGAATGATTTACTTGGATACAACAGGCGGCACTACAGAAACGTTTCTAACAAATCTAATGCTGGCGGAAATACGTGCTAAACAACACATCGCTCCTGCACTGGCATCAACCGGCATTGCAGCCATACATATGAAAGGAGGTTCAAATGGTTCAAATGGCTCTGAGCACTATGGGACTTAACTGCTGAGGTCATCAGTCCCCTAGAACTTAGAACTACTTAAACCTAACTAACCTAAGGACATCACACACATCCATGCCCGAGGCAGGATTCGAACCTGCGACCGTAGCGGTCACGCGGTTCCAAACTGACGCGCTTAGAACCGCACGGCCACACCGGCCGGCTATGAAAGGAGGACGAACTGCCCATTCCATACTACAACTACTGCTGACTGTAGAGGAAGAGCAATTAGCTGTGTGTAAAATTTCAAGAGCATCAGGACGGACTGAACTTGTAAAGAAAGCTAAAATTATCTTCTGGGACAAATGCACGATGGCATGAAAAATTACTCGAAGCCATGGACACAACATTAAAAGATTTACGGGGAAACCGAAGTGATAGGAGGAGCTATACTCACACTATCAGGAGATTTCTGACAAACACTTCCAGTTATCCCCAGTTCAACACCAGCAGACGATATTAATGCATGCTTTTAAAAAAAATCACACCTCTGGCCACATATACGAGTACAAATAATGCAACTAACAAAAAATGTGAGCGTTGAACTACCTAAAGACGAAACAACAGCTTGCTGTAATAACTTCCAAAGTCATTGTTTATTTGATTTTATGAATAGCACATGTCAATATCAGCAAATAACTACATGTTATTTTTGCAATAGAGAAATAGATACATTCTTACTGTCGCCAGTGTGTATTACAAGAGCTGAACAAAGTGACTCTCTGCCCTAACACAAACTCTTTGGCATAATTTAATCCTTGGTTACTCTGCAAGAGAGACGTTCAGTAGCTCGGTACGGGCTTTTGTTGAAGTTTCGAGAACATACCTTCACCGAGGAGTCAAGCAGTACATTGCTCACTCCTACGTATATCTCGCGAAGAGACCATGAGGATAAAATCAGAGCCGGCCGCGGTGGTCTCGCGGTTAAGGCGCTCAGTCCGGAACCGCGCGACTGCTACGGTCGCAGGTTCGAATCCTGCCTCGGGCATGGATGTGTGTGATGTCCTTAGGTTAGTTAGGTTTAAGTAGTTCTAAGTTCTAGGGGACTGATGACCACAGAAGTTAAGTCCCATAGTGCTCAGAGCCATTTGAACCATTTGATAAAATCAGAGAGATTAGAGCACACACAGAGGCATGCCGAAAATCTTTCTTTCCACGAACAATACGAGACTGATACAGAAGTGAGAACCGACAGAGGTACTCAAGGTACCCTCCGCCCCAACCCGTCAGGTGGATTGCGGAGTATGAATGTAGATGTAGATGTAGATATGTTTTGTAAAGCATGTGGAACGTGTTACCTATAACTAAGTGTGTGAAGTGCAGTGAAATTAACGTCCCTGGAAAACATTCATTATATTTCCCAGAATATTGTGTGCACCAGCAACCAAAGAACGGACACTAATAACTGTAAGTAAAGTAACAAAATCGATCTCATTATGTGAATAATTCTCTCCACACTCGGTGCCTACATCTTCCGTTTATACAACTTGCCACAGCTACACGACTCCCACACTGCTGCAGACAGTCAAAGAATATACACCATCAGATGGTGAATCACTAGGCGGTTTGAATCCGGTAACGGGACAATAGAAACTGAAGAACAAAGCACAAGGCGAGTAGCTGCAGTAATTTGAAGAAACCATGATATTACTATACATGAACATCAAAGCGCTTCTGGTATTCCACCTCCATACCCTCCGAAGATTGTGTGTAACGACATGGACCATCCACTCAATATGTGTGGCAAATGAGGGACTGATAAACAGTGACACATCCATACACCAAACAAAAGAAATAGCGCAGATATGGTTACATGTGGGACTACACCTTGCGTCAGGCTATGGTTGTGGTAAAATGTTTGTAAATTTATCAGTGCCGTATCTGTAGATTATTGCTACACCATTATTTACATACTTGAAATTAGACAGACACAGCGTTTTATCCATTGTGAGAGCAGTAAATACAGACTGCTCTCTCCTCTCCTCGGAACTTCGACTGGTGGCATCCTGCCTGTTTTATCACACACCTGCCTCCGGCGGTTAGCATCTGATATTTGATCACAGGTGCTGCCAGCACGTGCATATTCTGCTTCTTCTCCAGTTGTTCTCTACTTTTCAACGGTCATGTAACTACTACTTCTCCCTTGACTGTTGCCTGTGTGATGTATGTGCAGTTGGGCGTGTCACCACTGTAGTTCTTCTTGCTATGGTGAGGCGGTTACCAGTGTGCAACGACTAGTGCAAACAGAGTGGCCTCCGCCAGCTACCAGTTACGTCACACCAGCGACGATTACAAATAATTTCTTTTTTCTCTATCCTAATCCTGGCAACGGCCTTTCCGCAGTGGGTACACCGGTTCCCGTGAGATCACCAAAGTTAAGGACTGTCGGGCGTGGTCGGCACTTGGATGGGTGACCATCCAGGCCGCCATGCACTGTTGCCATTTTTCGGGGTGCGCTCAGCCTCGTGATGCCAATTGAGGAGCTCTCGACCGAATAGTGGCGGCTTCGTTCAAGAATACCATCGTAACGACCGGGAGAGCAATGTGCTGACCCCACGCCCCTCCTATAAGCCTATCCGCATCCTCAACCGAGGATGACACGGCGGTCGGATGGTCCCGGTAGGCCACTCGTGGCCTGAAGACGGAGTGCTTCTTTTTTCTATCCTAATCCCATGCTATGACTGTAGCGGTTATTGCTTACAGCGAGAATTGAGAAGTGTGTTGTGGGTACACACATTCGGATTTTTTCATAGTTATTTACGTGTAGACAGCTCTAAGGAATATTTATAGTGTTCTCACATGTAAATAATACAGACATAATGTAGACTTTGTAGTTAGCAAGTACGTATTGGTCATTAAATAAAGCACTGAGCACTGTGCAGTTTGTGAACATTTAAGTGTCTCGGATTTATGGATGTGTTTTGGAATACTGGGTAGTGGTCATGCTATCTAATACTTAGGGGAAACGCAATGACATCATTAAATTACAGTAACTCTATCGATAGGATAACGCACTCATCTTAACATACACTATGACTTCCCACAGACAGTAAAAATTTAGGGGTGGAACAGATTTGGCATGTAGAAAGAGTTAATTTATTCAAATACGGTATTCTGGTGGTTAATTGTACTTAAGTGTCTTGCAATCCCGCTTTACTCTGCCGGAGGGTGCCGTCTCATAACAGCTTATCAGGGCACTTTATGGTGATTCTTAATTATGCTGATGAGACCTCAAATATCACAACCCACATAACTGCTCCACTAATAAAAGGGAAAAGGGGATCTTCATTGTTTTGATCCAGAGAGAAAGAGGCAGGGGAGGATTCTCAGAGGCAGCAGGGATCTGGCAGGGGGTTTCAGGCTGTGGCAGTCCCTCCTCAGCCAGCCTAGATACCAGTAAATACAGTACTGGCCATAAAAATTGCTACACCAAGAAGAAATGAAGATGATAAACGGGTATTCATTGGACAAATATATTATATTAGAACTGACATGTGATCACATTTTCACGCAAGTTGGGTGCATAGATCTTGAGAAATCAGTACCCAGAACAACCACCTCTGGCCGTAATAACAGCCTTGGTACGCCTGGGCAATGAGTCAATCAGAGATTGGATGGCGTGTACAGGTACAGCTGCCCCTGCAGCTTCAACACGATACCACAGTTCCTCAAGAGTAGTGACTTGCGTATTGTGAAGAGTCAGTTGCTCGGCCACCATTGACCAGACGTTTTCAATTGGTGAGAGATTTGGAGAATGTGTTGGCCAGGGCAGCAGTCCAACATTTTCTATATGCAGAAAGGCCCGTGCAGGATCTGCAACATACGTTTTGCCATTCGTGCACCCAGGTTCTTCGTTGGGTACACCATCGCAGGCGCTCCTATCTGTAATGCAGCGTCAAGGGTAAGCGCAGCCATGGTCTCCGAGCTGATAGTCCATGCTGCTGCAAACGTCGTCGAACTGTTCGTGCAGATGGTTGTCTTGCAAACGTACCCATCTGCTGACTCAGGGATCGAGACGTGGCTGCATGATCCATTACAGCCATGCGGATAAGATGCCTATCATATCGACTGCTAGCGATACGAGGCCGTTGGGATCCAGCACGGCGTTCCGTATTACCCTCCTGAATCCACCGATTCCATATTGTGCTAACAGTCATTGGATCTCGACCAACGCGAGCAGCAATGTCATGATACCATAAACCGCAATCACGATAGGCTACAATCCGACCTTTATCAATGTCGGAAACGTGATGGTACGCGTTTCTCCTCCTTACACGAGACATCACAACAACGTTTCACTAGGCAACGCCGGTCAATTGCTGTTTGTGTATGAGAAGTCGGTTGGAAACTTTCGTCATAACAGCACGTTGTAGGTGTCGCCACTGGCGCCAACCTTGTGTGAATGCTCTCAAAAGCTAATAATTTGCATATCACAGCATCATCTTACTGTCGGTTAAATTTCGCGTCTGTAGCACGTCATCTTCGTGGTGTATAAATTTTAATGGTAAGTAGTGTAATACAGACATAATGTAGACTTTGTAGTTAGCAAGTATGTATTTGACATTAAATAAAGCACTGCGGAATTTATAAACATTTAAGTGTCTCTGATTTACGTATGCGTTTTGGAAAAACTGGGTAGTGGTAATGCTTTCTAATAATTAGGGGAAACGCAATGATATTATTTACTACAGTAACTCTGCCGAAAGGATAACGCACCCATATTAACACACACTGTGACATCTCATAGACACTAAAAATGTAGGGGGGATACGGTTTTGGCATATAGAAAGAGTTAATTTATTGAAATACGTATAGTATTCTGGTAGTTAATTGGACTTATCTGTCTTCTAATCCACCTTTATTCTGCTTGAGGGTACCGTCTCATAACTGCGTATCAGGGCACATCATAGTGACTTTTTCACTGTGCTGATGAGACCTCAAATATCGCGGCCCATGCAACTGCTCCAGTGATAAAAGGGTTATACTGGTTCAAATGGCTCTGCGCACTATGGGACTTAACTTCTGAGGTCATCAGTCCCCTAGAACTTAGAACTACTTAAAGCTAACTAACCTGAGGACATCACACACACCAATGCCCGAGGCAGGATTCGAATCTGCGACCGTAGCGGTCACGCGGTTCCAGACTGTAGTGCCTAGAACCGGCCGGCAAAAGGAAGGGAATCTTGATTGTTTTGATCCAATGAGAAAGAGGGAGGGGAGTATTCTCAGAGGCTGAAGGGATGTGGCAGGGTGTTTCAGACTGTGGCAGTCTCCCCTCAGGCATCCTAGATACCAGCAAATAATAATGTGGGGACGTGATCATTAATCGGTGTGCTGGCAGAAGGTTCAAGTAGGAGTGCAGTTTCAAATAATGCTCTGCGCAAATTGTTTGAATTTTAATAACCACGAATTAACATGCACCTTAGAATGGAAAGGCGATGTCTAAGAAAATAGAAATATATAACCAAATTGTAAACAATAGTGGGTGGCTGAGTGCTTATACGTTGTTTTTGTCGCTATTATGTGACAGAACTAAATTTTCACTCAGCAGCAGAGTGTGCATTGACATGAAACTTCTAGGCAGACTATAGCTGTGCGTTAGAACGAGACTCGAACTCGGGACCTTTGCCTCTTGGGAGCAAGTGCTCTACCGACTGCACTACCCAATCACAACACGTCCTCACAGATTTACTTCCACCAGTATCCCGTCTCCTACCTTCCAAACTTCACAGAAGTTCATCTGCGAAATTTGCAACACTGGAATTCTTACACTTTAATAATGGAGGGATGTGTTTCTAGTAGCAATAGTTTATTTGATGCACTGTGGTTGTTTCTCAGTCTCGTACTTACAGTGGGTATTTGCTAAAACCATTACCCAAAGTTGTAAATAGTAGTGTAACTTGTATTGCTTATGCCCTTATTTTAACGAACTATGATGTAACACATTAGTAATACAGAGACGTGTTTCCTCATGACAATAGCCTATTTATTACACTGTGGAAGCTTTTCCGTCTCGTTTTTATATCTGGAAAAATCGGATAAAGCTGTAAGTAGTACTGGGAGGCGGAGTACTTGCAGATAATGTCCAAATCTTTGCTGCTAATTGTGTTACTTAAGCTAAAAATCTTGAAGGTGGCCATTTTGGACCACTAATTATGGTAATCTTGGCTACCGTTTCGAAACAGGATACCCCACAGTCACACACAGTTCGCCTAGAGAACTAACATCTTCTGTCAGTTTACAGAATCTGAAATGCAAAACGTGTAATAACTCGCAAGAACCAACTTTAAAAACAATGATTTGTTCTGTAATGAGTATGCTGGAGTCTTGCCCTTACCAGTCTCATTTTTTAAAAAATTCCGTCATTTTGCAGAATATTCCTTCACGTCATAAAATTACAGCAATTCAACCACACTCTGTAGTGTCAAAGTAAATTATGATAATAACCATCACCATTTTTTAAAAAGTGCAGCTCTGTTGCTGGTGATCCTCTCACAACAGTGCACAGAACAAGAATGACATGTCCACACGTTTTCCCCAATAATAAAAAGAGGAGGAGAGGAAAAGTGCTTGATTCCTATTGGTGCAGACAAAATAGGGGATGGTGATGGGGTGACCTTGAATGTACCACATACAACTGTCTCAGGTTTGTGAGTACAGAGGTGGGTCTCCAGGGAAGATGATGACCTTAGATATATATCGGGTAATTGCTTCAGATGTCACCTTATACCTCGGATGCCTTATCACCGGATTTTATCCTATAAGTAACCTTGAAAAGCTCTTAAACTTGTACTGCCCCTCTACAACAGATGTTTATGTCACAGATATTCGAAGATATTCACTATGAAAGAGACTGCCTTTTATTGGTTACTGCATCGTTTTTAATGAACACCCACACCAACCAGAAAGAAAGGGATCCGTATACACAGGCGACACTGCCATTACTGCTCAAGGCAGAAGTGATTGAAAGAAACCTCGCCAGGGCTTCGGATACCTTGTGTAACCACTATGAAGAAAATCACCTGCTATCTAACTCAGGAAAAATGCTAGTACATATATTCCATCTACATAACAGAGAAGCCTGAAGATAATTTGGAATGGGATGGCGGGGGATTAGACTACACCACTGCATCAAATAAAAATACTTGGGAGTCAGCCAAGACCGTCCACTGTGTTTAAAAAACACTGCACAGGTCTGTAAGGAGAAAACAAAAGTGCGAGGAACAATATTATACGTAAACTGACTGGTTCGACATGGAGACTGCTTGAAGTACTTCGGCCATCACAAGTGGGACTCTATTTTGCAGCTGGAGAATATGCAGCACAGGTATGGGAGACTTCTTGTCACTCTGAGCGCGCAGACGTCGGTTTAAATGAGACTGTTGCGATTGCCACAGGATGTTGAGGCCTACAACTGCCCACTATACTTATTTTTCTTTGCGCTCATAGCACTATCAAATATGAGACGCTAAACAGCCAGTGAAATAGAGGAAAAAAAGCAGCGAACCGATCCATGGCACTTAATGTACAGGGTGATTCAAAAAGAATACCACAACTTTAAAAATGTGTATTTAATGAAAGAAACATAATATAACCTTCTGTTGTACATCATTACAAAGAGTATTTAAAAAGTTTTTTTTTCACTCAAAAACAAGTTCAGAGATGTTCAGTATGGTCCCCTCCAGACACTCGAGCAATATCAACCCGATACTCCAACTCGTTCCACACTCTCTGTAGCATATCAGGCGTAACAGTTTGGATAGCTGCTGTTATTTCTCGTTTCAAATCATCAATGGTGGCTGGGAGAGGTGGCCGAAACACCATATCCTTATCATACCCCCATAAGAAAAAATCGCAGGGGGTTAGATCAGGGCTTCTTGGAGGCCAGTGATGAAGTGCCCTGTCACGGGCTGCCTGGCGGCCGATCCATCGCCTCGGGTAGTTGACGTTCAGGTAGTTATGGACAGATAAGTGCCAATGTGGTGGCGCTCCATCCTGCTGAAATATGAATTGTTGTGCTTCTTGTTCGAGCTGAGGGAACAGCCAATTCTCTAACATCTCCAGATACTGTAGTCCAGTTACAGTAGCACCTTCGAAGAAAAAGGGACCAAAAACTTTATTGGCTGAAATGGCACAGAAAACGTTCACCTTAGGCGAGTCACGTTCATACTGAGTTGTTTCCCGCGGATTCTCAGTGCCCCACGCTGAACAACTGTCGTCGATTCACTTCTGCCGTACTCAAGAACACAAAAAGCTTTCTGTTGAGCGGTCGCCATCTCAGCATCAACTGACGCTGACGCCTAGTCAACAGCGCCTCAAGCGAACAAATGTACAACTAAATGAAACTTTATAGCTCCCGTAATTCGCCAACAGATAGTGCTTAGCTCTGCCTTTTGTCGTTGCAGAGTTTTAAATTCCTAAAGTTGTGGTATTCTTTTTGACTCACCCTGTATAATCACCACAGAATTACTATTAGTCTTACGTCAAGCAACAGCTTTATCCAAGGGAAAGAACAGCTAGATCGCCGGCCTGAGATCTACCGTGTATCTTTATGGCTGGACTCTCTGCAAAATACAAACCTTTATTACAAAGAGGAAAGGACAGAAACTACAGTATGGTACATGGCCAGCGAACCGGAAGGTAAAATTAGTAAATATAAATTATTTTCTTCCTTGTATATGGATAGTTCTTTTATTTGCTTCTCCCCTTCAGTCTAAGCCCATAAACGTTTGTAGATAGACAAGTAGTTTGAAACATTTATGAGCAGGAAATATGTAACCAGGAGAAGATTATTGTACTGTCTTTATTTGCGAATAAAGTAATTTTTGTACATGAAATTTTTGGTAAGCAGAGTCGGGATATGTAGTAAATATGAGACAGAACGTCACTGCCGCAAGTCGGTGAAGTCCAGTTATGGGATGTGTAGACGGTAACAGGGGTGAAAGTGTGAAACTGTATTATACCGCAGCCTTCACCCTCACTTTCAGAATATCATCCGCATTTCTTTCGGCTACCTTGCCCGTAAACCTGAAGAACCGACAAAACGATGAATCGATTGCCCTCCAAAAGCAATACAGCACACATCATTTTTATTTAAATGGTAGTTTCTTCAATACCACGTTGGGAAAAAATAATGTGAGCGTTGACAATACGTAAAAACATTTTGGAAACACCAGGTGTCCAGACTCAGGGCCAGCATCAGCATGCATTTTAAGAAAGCAGGTGTTGACAGATTTCTGCTGAAGTAATTCTGGAAGTACTCCCCCGCAGACACACACACACATAAATAACCTGTTCGGTATCTCAAACTGTTTATGAGTTAGTGGCAATAACAACTTTCTGTAGAACGCTGTGCGTATAACATACGCAGTGAGATGGTCTAGAAGTAGGCACTGTGAGTTGATACGTGCGCCGGGACGAAAACAAACCTGTTGATGTGGATGATGAAGCCGTCGTCGACGCCCCTGCTCAGCATGTCCTGCACGGCCTCCCTGGTGCAGATGCTCAGACCCAGCACGTTCACGTCCAGGACACGCTTCCAGTCTTCCGTCTTGCCAGCTGCGAACGTATCAGGGAGTCAGAGAACATGGAATAACAACGAATCAGGAATATTGTTTACATTTGATAACGCAAGAGTTCACGGCTTGACATGGTGTCCAACGCAAACTATAGCTGTAGCGATCAGAAGACGTGAAACAGGAAAGTGCGAATCAAGGACGTGTGAAAATGGTAAATTTTATATTTCTGCCATCGATGGAGGAAGATTTGTCGGTGGCAGACACCTTGGTTCAAATGTTTCAAATGGCTCTGAGCACTATGCGACTTAACTTCTGAGGTCATCAGTCGCTTAGAACTTACAACGAATTAAACCTAACTAACCTAAGGACATCACACACATCCATGCCTGAGGCAGGATTCGAACCTGCGACCGTAGCGGTCGCTCGGTTCCAGACTGTAGCACCTAGAACCGCACAGCCACTCCGGCCGGTGACACCTTGGACATCGTAGGTTTACCAGCTCCTGTCACGTGAACATAAGGTACTCAAGTCGATGGACAAAAATGACGATGTAGCTGGCCGCAGAAGAGTGAAGACAAATTTCATTTATCGAGTTGTTTCAAGCACTCCTTCGCTGGCTATACTACGCCACGGTATTCTCGCTGACACAGCCGTTGGACTCTGCCGCATTCGCCATCGAGCCGTGCCACTGGACTCTGCCAACAGCACCCAACGATAGGTGACAGGCACTGCAACATTTCCTTCCGATATTTGTACCGCTCATAACTTGCTCACGTGGTTATGATGTGTCACTGTTTGCATCTTGGGATATATGCTGGACCTGTGGAAGTTATTGTGACAGTTATTTTTTCTTCGGTTATTTATCTTTTGAACTTAATTCCCTCCCCCCCCCCCTCCCACCAGGATCAAGGATCCTGAGAATTAAGTTGTAAGAATGTTTAATGGCCACTAAATGCTATAACCGTAAAAGAGTTTATTTATTTCCTGTAAGGTACAGCAGTAAAGGATCACTCCAGTGAGAATGAAGACACGAAAAATTCTGCCTAAAGGTATGACACCTTGTGTTATATGATATATGATGAGCGGCAACCCCACTTAGGCATTCTCTCGGACTGAGCTCTCGACTATGTGCCATAAATGTTCAATTGGATTCATGTCGGGCGATTTGGGTGGTCTGTTCATTCGCTCGAACTGCCGAGCATGTTCTTCAAAGCAAGTGCGAACAGTTGTGGCCCAGTGACACGGTGCAATGTCATCCACATAAATTCTATCGTTGTTTGGGAACGTGAAGTCCATAAATGGTTGCACGTCGCCTCCAATTATCCTAACGAAACTATTTCCAGTCAATCATCGGTTCAGTTGAACCAGAGGACCCAGTCCATTCCAGTTAACACTGCCCACACCATTATATAGCCACAACCAAATTGCACAGTGTCTTGTTGACGATTTGGGTCCGTAGCTTCTTCGGCTCTGTGTCACACTTGTGAGGTAACGGGCAAGTTGTGACACCCTAGCAATATTCTAAGTTCGGAGTTGGCGTGGCTGCATGGGCCACTCGGCAAGCCACTCGGCAAACCAGGGCCCGGCAGCAAACACGTGGTGCCGAATGTTAGCCAGACAAGAGGGGTAGTTCGAGCGCATGGTCTAGGCCGAGCACGTGGCTGGGAATTCCTTGGTGACGCTGTGTCGATGAAAGAGACTTGTATGCTGAGAGTGCCAAAGATGGCGGAGTTTTTGGATCCATTATGGCAGACATTCCACAATTCGTATAGAAATTAATAGCAGTCAGAGGAATCATGACACCTTAAAAAGAAACATCTACATTGCCATTATTTGCACGACGATTCTGATGGTGTAATCAGATTTTCAATACCTTTATTGGTTTTAAGTTTAGTATCTGACTGTAAATTATACAAGTAACCCCCAGCAACAAAATTCCAAAATCTAAACCGCTCATCCGATTTCTTCGATCGACGTGTCTTTACAAAGCTATGAGTGTGAACCTAAATTGGTATGAATTACAGGCACGTAACTTGAATAGTACATGAGTTATTGGAGGTCAAAGTGGCCGATTGCTATCGATTGCATCAGGCCTTAAGTACTCTACACTTAGAAGAGAAAACGGTAGCAGCATGATTATATATTTATTCACCTGTGTCTTTGTTCATATCCGATATATGTTATTCAAGAAGAATTTAATAATTCCAATCCCAAAGAAAGCAGATGTTGACGGATGTGAAAATTACCGAACTGTCAGTTTAATAAGTCACGGCTGGAAATTACTCTAACACTAATTCTTTGCAGACGAATGGAAAAACTGGTAGAAGCCAACCTCGGGGAAGATCAGTTTGGATTAATTAGAAATGATGGAACACCTGAGGCAATACTGACCCTACGACTTATCTTAGAAAATAAATTTTAAAAAAGGCAAACACCTAAGTTTCTAGCATTTGTAGACTTAGAGAAAGCTTTTGACAATTTTGACTGGAATACTCTCTTTCAAATTCTGAAGGTAACAGGGGTAAAATACAGGGAGCGAAAGGCTATTTACAATTTGTACAGAAACCAGATGGCAGTTATAAGAGTCGAGGGGCATAAAAGGGAAGCAGTGGTTGGGAAGGGTGTGAGATAGGGTTGTAGCCTATCCTCGATGTTATTCAATCTGTATATTGAGCAAGCAGTAAAGAAAAATTCGGAGTAGGAAGTAAAATCCATGGAGAAGAAATAAAAACTTTGAGGCTCGCCGATGACATTGTAATTCTGTCAGAGACAGCACAGGACCTGGAAGAGCAGCTGAAAGGAATGGACAGTGTCTTGAAAGGAGGATATAAGATGAATATCAACAAAAGCAAAATGAGGGTAATGGAATGTAGTAGAGTTAACTCTGGTGATGCTGAGGGAATTAGATTAGGAAATGAGACACTTAAAGTAGTAAAGGAGTTTTGCTATTTGGGGAGCAAAATAACTGATGATGGTCGAAGTAGAGAGGATATAAAATGTAGACTGGCAATGGCAAGGAAAGCATTTCTGAAGAAGAGAAATTTTTGTTAACATCGAGTATAGATTTAAGTGTCAGGAAGACGCTCCTGAAAGTATTTGTATGGAGTGTAGCCATGTATGGAAGTGAAACATGGACGATAAATAGTCTTGACAAGAAGAGATAGAAGCTTTAGAAATGTGGTGCTACAGAAGAATGCTGAAGATTAGATGGGTAGATCACATAACTAATGTGGAGGTATTGAATAGAATTGGGGAGAAGAGGAGTTTGTGGCACAACTTGACTAGAAGAAATCGGTTGGTAGGACATGTTCTGAGGCATCAAGGGCTCACCAATTTAGTATTGAAGGGTAGTGTGGGGGGTAAAAATCGTAGAGGGAGACCAAGAGGCGAATACACTAATCAGATTCCGAAGGATGTAGGCTGCAATACGTACTGGGAGATGAAGCAGCTTGCACAGGATAGAGTAGCATGGAGAGCTGCATCAAACCAGTCTCAGGACTGAAAACCACAACAAACACAACAACAGCAATGTTATTCATGAAGAACTTGGTTAAATATTTACTGTGTTTTAGAAAGCACAGAGAGATTGGGTTACTGGCCTACGTTTTGTTCTATTCCTTTGATACAAGTTTATTTAATTTGTTTATTTATCTAATAATGTGTGTTAGAGCGTGTTTATGGTCCAGCCCTAGGTATATTTATTTAATTTCAAGTTATTTAAATTTAAATCCAGTAATTCGATTGTGTTTCATTATGTCTGTGTGGGTGCGTTGGCTTGAATGCAGGGTGCGAGCGCTCTAGCGAATCAGAGCGCTCGTGAATGGGGAGACTGGATAGAAGCGGGAGAACTGGGGCAGAGGACACGAGAGGCAGTTCGGAACAGTGCGGCAAGAGCGACGGTCGCACAGGTCACGAAGATGGCGGGACAGTACGGCGCGGCAGACGCAAGGTCGCGGGGGAGACTTGGAAAGTGTGGGGTGGTTTGCACGTGGTCGCGAGAGACAGAAATACTTCGGAGTGCCGACTTGTGAACAAGTGGAATTTCCGAGGTTTCTACAGTGAAGACGTAGTATACGTTTAGAAGTGAATATCGCGAGCTATGTTGTCGTTCATAACTAATTACGTGCAGTAGGAATCTGTCGTTTACCTGTTATTCAACTTATATTTTGTTTAATTGCTGGACCATCGACACCAATAAGTGTTTTCCAGACATATAACGCATTCTCAAAAGTACTTCTACTATAGCACTCATCATTTAAAATCGTTAAGTTAGTACATGCAGATTTTATTTATTTTAATTTATAATCGTCCATGTTACGTTCAAAATTTGCAATTGCCGAGTGGTAGGAACCTTCGACAATTCGGTTCATGTGTCCATTCATATTGTAGACTCTAGACTCAGCAGTATTTGCTTGTAATGCGTCAACTACGTATCCCATCACCTAGACAACGAAACCAGCCAAAACTTATAATATTTCGAGTCGGAGGGTACGTAGTTGAGGGCCACCCTCCATCACATCTTTGTTGAAAGCCCGCCCGGTCGAAGCCTACCATCTACATCTACATCTACATGACTACTCTGCAATTCACATTTAAGTGCTTGGCAGAGGGTTCATCGAACCACAATCATACTCTCTCTACCATTCCACTCCCGAACAGCGCGCGGGAAAAACGTACACCTAAACCTTTCTGTTCGAGCTCTGATTTCTCTTATTTTATTTTGATGATATTCCTACCTACGTAGGTTGGGCTCAACAAAATATTTTCGCATTCGGAAGAGAAAGTTGGTGACTGAAATTTCGTAAATAGATCTCGCCGCGACGAAAAACGTCTTTGCTTTAATGACCTCCATCCCAACTCGCGTATCATATCTTCCACACTCTCTCCCCCATTACGTGTTAATACAAAACGAGCTCCCCTTTTTTGCACCCTTTCGATGTCCTCCGTCAATCCACCAAGTAAGGATCCCACACCGCGCAGCAATATTCTAACAGAGGACGAACGAGTGTAGTGTAAGCTGTCTCTTTAGTGGACTTGTTGCATCTTCTATGTGTCCTGCCAATGAAACGCAACCTTTGGCTCGCCTTCCCCACAATATTATCTATGTGGTCTTTCCAACTGAAGTTGTTCGTAATTTTAACACCCAGGTACTTAGTTGAATTGACAGCCTTGAGAATTGTACTATTTATCGAGTAATCGAATTCCAACGGATTTCTTTTGGATTTCATGTGGATCACCTCACACTTTTCGTTATTTAGCGTCAACTCCCGCTTGCCACACCATACAGCAATCTTTTCTAAATCGCTTTGCGACTGATATTGGTCTTCGGATGACCTAACTAGACGGTAAATTACAGCATCATCTGCGAACAACTTAAGAGAACTGCTCAGATTGTCACCCAGGTCATTTATATAGATCACGAACAGCAGAGGTCCCAGGACGCTTCCCTGGGGAACACCTGATATCACTTCAGTTTTACTCGATGATATGCCGTGTATTACTACGAACTGCGACCTTCCTGACAGGAAATCACGAATCCAGTCGCACAACTGAGACGATACCCCATAGGTATAGTCGCTTGTGAGGAACGGTGTCAAAAGCTTTCCGGAAATCCAGAAATACGGAATCAACCTGAGATCCCCTGTCGATAGCGACCATTACTTCGTGCGAATAAAGAGCTAGCTGCGTTGCACAAGAACGATGTTTTCTGAAACCATGCTAAGTAGGGAGCTATTGTATCAGCGTAATCTGAAAGGAACCTAATTGATATACAATCTGGACCTGAAGACTTGCCCGTATCAAGCGATTTAAGTTGCTTCGCAACCCCTAAGGTATGTACTTCTAAGAAACTTATGCTAGCAGCTGTTCGTGTTTCAAATTCTGGAATATTCAATTCGTCTTCCCTGGTGAAGGAATTTCGGAAAACTGCGTTCAATAACTCCGCTTTAGCGGCACAGTCATCGGTAACAATACCATCGGCACTGCGCAGCGAAGGTATTGACTGCGTCTTGCCGCTTGTGTACCTTATATACGACCAGAATTTCTTCGGATTTTCTACCAAATTTCGAGACAATGTTTAGTTGTGGAACCTATTAAAGGCATCTCGCATTGAAGTCCGTGCCAAATTTCGCGCGTCTGTAAATTTTAGCCAATCTTCGGGATTTCGCATTCTTCTGAACTTCGCATGCTTTTTCCGTTGCCTCTGCAACAGCGTTCGGACCTGTTTTGTGTACCATGGGGGATCAGTTCCATCTCTTACCGGTTTATGAGGTATGAATCTCTCAACTGCTGTTGCTACTATAGCTTTGAATTTGAGCCACATCTCATCTACATTTGCATAGTCAGTTCGGAAGGAATGGAGATTGTCTCTTAGGAAGGCTTCTAGTGACACTTTATCCGATTTTTTAAGTAAAATTATTTTGCGTTTGTTTCTGGTGGATTTGGAAGAAACGGTATTGAGCCTAGCTACAACGACCTTGTGATCACTAATCTCTGTATGAGTCATGATGCTCTCTATTGGCTCTGGATTGTTTGTGGCTAAGAGGTCATCAGCTCTTACGGAGTGGAATCGGCCTCATATGACCAGGCCACGGATTTCCAGTCGTCTAGGATTCAACCAGCATGCTCACGAACCCAGGAGAGGCGGTGCAGGCGATGTCGTGTTGTTACTAAAGGCACTCGTGTCGTTTGTTTGCTGCCATAGCCCGTTAACGACAAATATCGCCGCTCTGTCCTAACAAATAGATTCTTCGTACGTCCCACATTGATTTCTGCGGTTATTTCACGCCGTTTTGCTTATCTGGTAGCACCATAGAAACAGAATACCATAGAGAGTCAACACGACGACAAGAGTGAAGCAAATTGGACAAACCTCCTCCATGTTTTCGGAGGTCAAAATAAAGGGACATGGTACACGATAGTGAGCAAGGAAATTACGAAACGTAGCCTGAGGTAATAAGCTCACATATTCACGTAAAGTTAAACACTGCTGGGGTATGAGACAAACAAATAAAACCACCAATAAATAATATATTTGAGGACTATTCACATGAAACGAGAGATATCCGTATTATCATACACTGCGCAGATGTTAGTCATGATTTCGAAAAGAGATTGGGCAACTCCATACCTTCCAAGTTCGCACACATACTGTTTCATATTTAAAGCAACCACAGAATGACGAGTGACTAAAATGAAGAAGCCACGTCGCTTTCGACTGGCGTTCGTCTCAAATTGAAAATCGGTCACATGACATTGCTCTCTCGTTACTTGTTGGAGAGTTTATCGTATTTCGATGTTTTCTTCCTATAGCTTGTTATTAAAACATGCTGTTTCAGGGCACCGGCACAATGAAGATTTACCACACATTCATTCTAGGTACAATCCGTTATAATTAAAAGGACATATCAGCTGTAGAAGTCCTTAGCATTCTAAGGCAAACGATAATAATATTCGAAATTGTAACTGATAGTTGTGGTGCTGCGGTCAGAGACGTGTAAGTGGAGAGTCGAAGGAAGTTCGTTCGCGTCCTGCTGCATTCTTTTATTCTCTTTTTTTCATCTTAGAATTTGCAATACATTCTGGGACTTTCTCGTTCATGTAACAGCAGCATGATGTGCAATTTTCGATGTTATCTGCATGTAAGAGGTTAATTCTGGCTCTGGAGGGATTAAAATGCAAATCAAAAAGCGGGCACATTTTGAATATAAGTTTACAAAACTAATACAAATCGAAAAATAACTTACTGTTTCCAGTGATTGATACATGGTTTGAAGAACACTACGAGTAAAAATGTTTATGTACATATATACACTTTTCATTCTACAGCACATGTTGTAAGCAAAGGTCAAAGAATTTCAGATGTAAAGAGGATGCATTTTGGCAAATATGCAGTTGTTGTTATTTCAAAGGAGATTCAAAGCCATTATGTTATTAGTAACTAGAATATCATTCACAAAACGAATGTTCGTGCATATGTCAAATGTGAGTTATATTATCAAATGGCTAGACTACTAAGAATTTTTTTAGGAAAAAGTAAACCTTTGAAATTACTGAAAGAACTGTGACCACTAAACTCAGTTCATTCAACATGTTTCCAGTACAAAGAAAAATCTTCTGAAAAAATGTTGATGAACTAATAGAGTTTAGCAACCACATTTTTTTAGTAGTTTCAAAAGTTTACTTTTTCCTAAACAAAGTGCAGCCAGCCATTTGACAGCATCGTCCACATTTAACATATTCACAAATATTCTTTTTGTAAATGACAGCATGTGTATGGTTCAAATGGTTCAAATGGCTCTGAGCACTATGGGACTTAACTGCTGTGGTCATAAGTCCCCTAGAACTTAGAACTACTTAAACCTAACTAACCTAAGGACATCACACACATCCATGCCCGAGGCAGGATTCGAACCTGCTACCGTAGCGGTCGTGCGGCTCCAGACTGTAGCGCCTTTAACCGCTCGGCCACTCCGGCCGGCTCAGCATGAGTATCTGACAACATAATGGCTTTGTATCTCCTTTGAAATAATATCACCCGTATATTTGTAGAAAATCAGCGTCTTTATATTTGAAGTACTTTGATATGTTTTGACTTGTGTTTAAAAAACATGTTGTAGAATGAAAGATGCAGATATGTGCGTAAACATATTTCTTCATAATATTTTTAAAAATCATGTCTCTGGCAACGGAAAAAGTAATTTATTTTTAGATTTGTATTAATTTTGTAAACTTATATTCAAAATGTCCCCGCTTTGTAATATATCAGAATTAGCCAGCCGCTGTGGCCGAGGGGTTCTAGGCGCTTCAGTCCGGAACCGGGCTGCTGCTGCGGTCGCAGGTTCGAATCCTGCCTCGGTCATGAATGCGTGTGATGTCCTTAGGTTAGTCAGGTTTAAGTAGTTCTAAGTCCAGGGGACTGATGACCTCAGATGTTAAGTCCCATAGTGCTTAGAGCCATTTTAACCATGAATTAACTTAAATCCGGAAAAATGAACGATGTAGCCTGTCGAAGCACCTGAATATGAGCCCCCAGGTCTCGAAATCCATCTTGCATTGATGTAAAATCCTGATTGTGACTGAAGGCGGTAGTTCCTTATTTACGAAAGTAATACAGTCAAACTGAATACCAGAGTGTTGAGCACACTGTTCTCCTGCGATGGATGGTGGCAGCTGGAGGCATGAAATCTGTACGTGTTGGCTTACGGTATACATTGACGGCAAGCGAGCCGTTGGCTATATGCTGAATTAGGATGTCAAGAGAAGGATGTTTGCGACCTTTTGCCACTTTCATGGCAAATTGGGTGTTTTCATGGATGGAATTGAGATGTTCTAAGTAAATTTGGTAGTTTTTCTGGTGCATGAGGTCAAATAACGAAAGTGTCGTCTTCATACCGAAAGAAATAAACAGGTTTTGGTTCAGTGGTCTACAGTGCTCTGTCTCGATGATCAGATTTGGTACACGTGGCGGGAGACTTCTTAAGTAATAGAACCCAGTACGTTGTCCTCGATGGTGAGTGTTCATCGGAGGTGAGGGTATCATCTGGAGTGCCCCAGAAAGTGTGGTAGGTCCGCTGTTGTTTTCTATCTACATAAATGATCTTTTGGATAGGGTGGATAGCAATGTGCGGCTGTTTGCTGATGATGTTGTGGGGTACGGGAAGGTGTCGTCGTTGAGTGACTGTAGGAGGATACAAGATGACTTGGACAGGATTTGTGATTGGTTTATAGAATGCAGCTAACTCTAAATATAGATAAACGTAAGTTAATGCAGATGAATAGGAAAAAGAGTCCTCTAATGTCTGAATACTCCATTAGTAGTGTAGCGCTTGACACAGTCAGGTCGATTAAATATTGCAGAGCGATATGAAGTGGGACAAGCATGTAATGGCAGTTGTGGCGAATCCGGATAGTCGTCTTCGGCTCATTGGTAGAATTTTGGGAAGATGTGGTTCATCTGTAAAGGAGACCGCTTATAAAACACTAATACGACCTATTCTTGAATACTGCTCGAGCGTTTGGGATCCCTATCAGCTCGGATTGAGGGAGGAAATAGAAGCAATTCAGAGGCGGACTGCTAGATTTGTTACTGGTAGGTTTGATGATCACTGGAGTGTTACGGAATGCTTCAGGAACTCGGGTGGGAGTCTCTAGAGGAAAGGAGGCGTTCTTTTCGTGAATTGCTACTGAGGAAATATAGAGAACCAGCATTTGAGGCTGACTGCAGTACAGTTTTACTGCCGCCAACTTACATTTCGCGGAAAGACCACAAAGATAAGAGAGATTAGGCCTCCTACAGAGGCATACAGGCGCCACGAAATGGCATCAGGAAGGCGCTGCCCACACGCGAATGGAAAGTACGGGCAGCGCCACACTTCCAAGAAGAGTCAGCGCCCCCTGTTAGCGATGGTTTAACCAGCCGCCCGCTGCTGGTCCGCCTCACTTCGGTCGCGGAATTCGGGAGAACCAGCATTGAGTAACAGGAAGTCAATACTTAACCTGTGTTCTGCGAGTATTAATAGACTGTCAATGTAACTGCACGCAGGAGGCACAAGAAGCACAGGAAGTTAAGTATTGTTTTTTCCCTTAATGGAAATACACTACTGGTCATTAAAATTGCTACACCACGAAGATGACGTGCTACAGACGCGAAATTTAACCGACAGGAAGAAGATGCTGTGATATGCAAATGGTTAGCTTTTCAGAGCATTCACACAAGGTTGCCGCCGGTGGCGGCACCTACAACGTGCTGACATGAGGAATGTTTCCAACCGATTTCTCAAACACAAACAGCAGTTAAACAGCGTTGCCTGGTGAAACGTTGTTGTTATGCCTCGTGTAAGGAGAAGAAATGCGTACCATCACGTTTCCGGCTTTGATAAAGGTCGGATTGTAGCCTATCGCGATTGCGGTTTGTCGTATCGCGACATTGCTGCTCGCATTGGTCGAGATCCAATGACTGTTAGCAGAATATGGAATCGGTGGGGGGTTCGGTAGGGTAATACGGAACGCCGTGCTGGATCCCAACGAACTCATATCACTAGCAGTCGAGATGATAGGCATCTTATCCGCATGGCTGTAACGGATCGTGCAGCCACGTCTCGATCCCTGAGTCAACAGATGGGGACGTTTGCAAGATAACAACCGTCTGCACGAACAGTTAGAAGACGTTTGCAGCAGCATTGACTATCAGCTCGGAGACCATGGCTGCGGTTACCCTTGACGCTAAATCAGAGACAGGAGCGCCTGCGATGGAGTACTCAACGACGAACCAGGGTGCACGAATGGCAAAACGTCATTTTTCGGATGAATCTAGGTTCTGTTTACAGCGTCATGACGGTCGCATCAGTGTCTGGCGACATCGCGGTGAACACACATCGGAATCGTGTATTCTTCATGGCCATACTAGCGTATCACCCGGCGTGATGGTATGGGGTGCCATTCGTTACACGTCTCGGTCACCTCTTGTTCGCACTGAAGGTACTTTGAACAGTGGTCGTTACATTTAATGTGTGTTAAGACCCGTGGCTCTACCCTTCATTCGATCCCTGCGAAACCCTGCATTTCAGCAGGATAATGCACGACCGCATGTTGCAGGTCCTGTACGGCCTTTCTGGATACACAAAATGTTCGACTGCTGCCCTTGCCAGCACATTCTCCAGATTTCTCACCAACTGAAAACGTCTGGTCAATGGTGGTCGAGCAACTGGCTCCTCACAATAAGCCAGTCACTACTCGTGATGAACTGTGGTATCGTGTTGAAGCTGCATGGGCAGCTGTACCTGTACACGCCATCCAAGCTCTGTTTGACTCAATGCCCAGGCGTATCAAGGCCGTTATTACGGCCAGAGGTGGTTGTTCTCGGTACTGATTTCTCAGGATCTATGCACCCAAATTGCATGAAAATGTAATCACATGTCAGTTCTAGTATAATATATTTGTCCAATGAATACCAGTTTATCTTCTGCATTTCTTCTTGGTGTAGCAATTTTAATAGCCAGAAGTGTAAAATTTTCTGTTAATTGCAGCTGACACAACAGAAAACAAAGTCGATGTCAGAACACGTCTAAAAACCTGTGTCTGCTCAGAGCTGAACTTCTCGTTGAGACTCCCAAAATGACTCGAGTGAGAAGCGAGATAACATTCGAATGGCCGTTATTTCGCACTCTTCCAGCCTTGGCTCTATTAGTAGGTGGGTGAAATAACCTGAGTTCCGAATGTGATGTCTACACTCGCGGAAGTGAGGATCCAACAGCTGCTTACGAAGGGGTTATGTTGGTGCCCCAGTATTGATCACTATTGATCGCATGGTTTCATTGTGAATCTTTGGCAGGCCACACAACCAGAAAGGTATATAACGTTGTGAGAAAGCTGGATAAGCTTCAAAACTAGAAAGTCCATCTGCTAAGCTTCCTCGCATTTTTACTAAGGTGCCTGGATGAAGGTAAAACATATTCTCTGAAAATTATTTCAAGCAGTTAGTTCATGAGCCAACGTGAATAGTAAACAGTTGCGAAAACACACTTGACCTCTTAGCAAAAAATAATCCTGAGTTACTAACGAGCATCAAAGCCGATATAGGGATTCGTGAACACAGGGTTGTCGTAGCGAGACTGAATATTGAAATCCCCAAATCCTCGAAAAATAAGCGAAAAATATACCTATTCAAAAAAGCAGATAAAATTTCACTTGACGCTTTCCTTAGAGACAATCTCCACTCATTACAAATTAATAATATAAGTGTAGACCCGATGTGGCTTAAATCAAAGAAATAGTAGTGGCAGCAATTGAAAGATTTATACCAAATAAACTAACAAACTACGGAGCTGATCCTCCTTGGTACACAAAACGGGTTAGAACGCTGTTACAGAAACAACGACACAAACTTGCCAAATTTAAACTGGCGCAATATCCTCCCCATGACGATCATTTACAGAAGCTTTCACTCGAAACCTGGCAGAAAATCCAAAAAGATTCTGGTCGTATGTGAAGTATGTTAGCGGCAAGAAACAATCAATACCTTCTCTGCGCGATAGCAATGGAGAAACTATCGAAGACAGTGCTGCCAAAGCAGAGTAGCAGAGTTACTAAACACAGCCTTCCGAAATGCCTTCACAAAAGAAGACGAAGTAAATATTCCAGAATTCGTATCGAGAACAGCTGCCAACATGAGTAACGCAAAAGTAAATATCCTCGGAGTAGTGAATCAACTTAAATCACTTAATAAAAGCAAGTCTTCTGGCCAGACTGTATACCAATTAGGTTCTTTTCGGAGTATGCTGATGGATTAGTTCCATAGTGAACAATCATATACAACCATTCGCTTGACGAAAGATCCGTATCCTAAGACTGGAAAGTTGCGCTGGTCACACCACTATTCAAGAAAGGTAGTAGGAATAATCCACTGAATTACAGGCCCATATCGTTAACATCGATATGCAGCAGGATTTTAGAACATATATTGTGTTCGAACATTATGAGTTACTTCGAAGGAAACGGTCTATTGACACACAGTCAACACGGGTTCAGAACGTTCCTGTGAAACACAACTAGCTCTTTATTCACATGAAGTGTTGAGTGCTATAGACAAGAGATTTCAGATCGATTTCGTGTTTCTGGATTTCCGGAAGGCTTTTTGACACTGTACCACACAAGCGGCTCGTATTGAAATTGCGTGCTTATGGAATATCGTCTCAGTTATGTGACTGGATTTCTGATTTCCTGTCAGAGAGGTCACAGTTCGTAGTAATTGACGCAAAGTCATCGAGTAAAACAGAAGTAATTTCTGGCGTTCCACAAGGTAGTGTCATAGGCTCTCTGCTATTCCTTATCTATATAAACGATTTTAAAGGCAATCTTCGCAATCGTCTTCGGTTGTTTGCAGATGACGCTGTCGTTTATCGACTAATAAAATCATCAGAAGATCAAAACAAACTGCAAAACGATTTAGAAGAAATATCGGAATGGTGCGAAAAGTGCCAGTTGACCCTAAATAACGAAAAGTGTGAGGTCATCCACATGAATGGTAAAAGGTACTCGTTAAAATTCGGTTACACGATAAATCAGTCGAACCTAAAGCCCGTAAATTCAACTTAATACCTAGGAATTACAATTACGAACAACTTAAATTGGAAGGAACACATGGAAAATTTTGTGGGTAAGGCTAACCAAAGACTGCGTTTTATTGGCAGAACACTTAGAAAATGTAAGAGACCTACTAAGGAGACTGCCTACACTACCACTGTCCGTCCTCTTTTAGAATACTGCTGCGCAGTGTGGGATTCTTACCAGAGAGGACTGACGGAGTACATCGAAAAAGTTCAAAGAAAGGCAGCACGTTTTGTATTATCGGGAAATATGGGAGAGAGTGTCACAGAAATGATACAGGATTTGGGCTGGAAACTGTTGTGACTTGGCAAGACAGCCAAGTCACTATGCGAGGAAGCCGAAATGCACGCGTTTACGCTCACGCAGACTAGCGTGAGGTCTGGAACATTACAAGGAATTAGAGTAGCCAAAAATAGTACATAGCTTCTGGAATACTTAACTTTAATTCATAATTGTAGAACATCGCTCTTGATGATACAGAAGTATAATAGCAATAATAACAAAGGATAATGGCGCCTTGCTAGGTCGTAGCAAATGACTTAGCTGAAGCCTATGCTAACTATCGTCTCGGCAAATGAGAGCTTATTTGTCCGTCATCCATCTCTGGCAAAGTCGGCTGTACAACTGGGGCGAGTGCTAGGATCTGTCTCTAGACTTGCCGTGTGGCGGCGCTCGGTCTGCAATCACTGACAGTGGCGACACGCGGGTCCGACGTATACTAACGGACCGCGGCCGATTTAAAGGCTACCACCTAGCAAGTGTGGTGTCTGGCGGTGACACCACAGAAATCATTAAAAGAAAGGCGGTTTTCGTTGCGACGGAATCTTCTCACGAAATTCCAATTACCAACTTTCTCCTCCGAATGCGGAAATATTTTGTTGACACCAACCTACATAGGGAGGAAAGATCACCACGATAAAAAAAGGGAAATCAGAGCTCGTACGAAAAGATATAGGTGTGCTTCTTTCCGCATGTTATACGAGATTGGAATAATAGAGAATTGTGAAGGTGGTTCGATGAACCCTCAGCCAGGCACTTAAATGTGATTTGCAGAGTATCCATGTAGATGTAGATCATACACTCGTCCGCCAATGTGGTGCAACGCATCACCACTCTTGCAGTTTAACTGAACCAAACGAAGAGCGAACTTAGCCTTAATCCGGGAAAGGATCGGATTAACTCTACGACAGATCGTCGTTAACGCCAGAAAGCTCTTAGCGCTCCATCTACTTACATCCTCTACTCTATCTACAGACTCATGGGAATGGGTCGATACAGTCACCTGGGTGTAGTCGTTCTGGACGCACAAGAAATCAACCGGGAGAATAATCGCCCAGATTTCTCGATTTCCAGTTAAGCACTCGCATGAAGTACAGACCCATATGACTAACGTCGATACGTTGTAGGATTTTGGAACATATACGCTGCTCGAGCTTTGTGAATCACCGCGAAGTAAACGATTTATTTACAAAGAGCCAACATGGGTTCAGAGTATATCGTTCTTGTGAAACGCAACTAGCTCCTTATTGCCATGAAGGAATGAGTGCTATCAACAGGGGACGTCAAACTGATTCCATATTTTTAGATCTCTGGAGCAATGTAGATACCGCTACTTACAAGCGACTTCTAATTAAATGTTGTGCTTATAAAATATCGTCTCAGTTGTGAGACTGGATTCATGATTTCGTGTCAGAAAGGTTACAGTTCATAATATCTTACGAAAAGTCATCGAGTAAAATAGAAATAATATCTGACGTCCCACAAACAAGTGTTATACGCACTCTGATCAGAGTAGCTGTCTTACATTGTTTGCATATGATGTAATTTACCGTCGTGTAATGTCATCAGATGGTAAGAATGGGTTGCAAAATGATTTATGCAGGATATCCTGTATAGGGCAATAAATGGCAATTGCCTCTAAAACATGAAAAGTGTGAAGGCATTCATGTGAGCATTAAAAAGAATCCGCTATATTTCAGTTACACAATAAATCACATAAATATAAAGGCCATTGATCGTGACCGGGCACAATATCTCACGAAATAAGCGTCAAACGAAAAAACTACAAAGAACGAAATTTGTCTAGCTTGGAGGGGTAAACCAGATGGCGCTGTGGTTGGTCCGCTAGATGACGCTGCCATAGGTCAAACGGATATCAACTGCGTTTTTTTTTAATAGGAACTCCCATTTTTTATTACATATTTGTGTAGTACGTAAAGAAATATGAATGTTTTAGTTGAAACACTTTCTTCGTTTTGTAATAGATGGCGCTGTGATAGTCAGAAACGTATAGGTACGTGGTATCACGTAACATTCCGCCAGTGCGGACGGTATTTGCTTCGTGATACATTACGCGTGTTAAAATGGACCGTTTACCAATTGCGGAAAAGGTCGATATCGTGTTGACGTATGACTATTGTGATCAAAATGCCCTACGAGCGTGTGCTATGTATGCTCCTCCGTATCCTGGGCGACATCGTCCAAGTGTCCGGACCGTTCGCCGGATAGTTACGTTATTTAAGGAAACAGGAAGTGTTCAGCCACAAGTGAAACGTCAACCACGACCTGCAACAAATCATGATGCCCAAATAGGTATTTTAGCTGCATGGTGACGACTTTAAACGTCGTGTACAGTTCAGCCACTGGGCACAAGAGAAATTACGGGACGATAACAGATTTTTTGCACGCGTTCTATTTAGTGACGAAGCGTCATTCACCAACAGCGGGAACGTAAACCGGCGTAATATGCACTATCGGGCAACGGAAAATCCGCGATGGCTGCGACAAGTGGAACATCAGCTACCTTGACGGGTTAATGTAGGGTGCGGCATTGTGGGAGGAAGGATAATTGGCCCCCATTTAACGATGGCAATGTAAATGGTGCAATGTATGCTGATTTCCCACGTAATGTTCTACCGATGTTACTACAAGATGTTTCACTGCACGGCAGAATGGCGACTGTGATGACCTCGCCCACAGGAAAAATAATTATCAAAATCTGAACTGTGAAGTCATCCTAAATTCTAGTTGGAAAACCACACTCTTTGTTATACTTCTCAATTGGTCACGATCCCACTTCGTTTATGAACTGAAAACTCTAATATTCATGAGAAACTGCTCTGAAACTAACCTGAACCGACAAAATTGTTTATATATTCTCTGAAACTTCAAAGACATCTAAGACAATCTCTGAAAGGAATTAGAAAAAGTGACAAAATTTCGTGAATGAGGCACAATAATGTTAACAATTGCATGAACACTGGGTGGGTTCACCATACATCTACCCACTTTTGAGTACAACCAGAGTCTCTTAGTACTACGACTCGTAGCAATACAATATCATAAACTTTTATTAGTGGGTAAACAGTCCCTACGTGATTTGACTGTTGACATTTATAATTCACGCTTACGTCAGGAAATGCACCAATACGGGAATAGCAGCTTTTACGTTATTGGTCAGAACGCAAGCAATTATGGCGGTCGCCGTAATTTTCGCGCGACGCCATATTTCGCGACAAAATACTCTTATTAGTCACTGTCATATATCTAGTCTCATAACAATACATAAAACTACATAAAATAACTACAATAATTTTGACATGCAAGGAGAATTAGTTCTAATAAGAGGAAGAGTTTATATTTACTGGTGTTTCAACAATGACTACCAGGCAACTTTTAATTCACTGATTGTAATTTTATTTTCGTTAGCAGAAAGCAAACATAAAACTAAACAAAGCATTTATTTGAATAGAGTCTGTAAGTCTTATACTTTTAATAGAGAAAGAAGGTTTCTAGGTCAGGGGATAGCGTTCGGCGAAATCTCTTAACTTTTTGTTGCAAAACGAAGCGTTGTGTTGGGTAGCACGATGTCGCCGGGTTACGGTGATGAGAGCAGGATACAGGCAGTTCCGCTGGTTAATCTTCGGCGAAACGCAAATAAAGTTCCGGCACAGCCGTGTTATTAACCCCGTGGTGATTAACAAACCACAAGACGCCAGTATACGACCGTTGTTGACATGTCCTCTCTTTCAAAGTACATCACGTAGACATCGCTCGTTTTTACACTTTATGCACTGTTCGTGACGCTATCGTCCATAATTACACAGTTCGTTACATTTATATAGTCTTAGCCACAAATACACAGTTCATAGAATTGTTCTTGTGTGTGAAGCACACCGTAAACAATGTCCACTCTGTTCTCGCATTTCAAACTTCGACAAAGTCACTGAAAGTCATTTATGTTGCACAGTTAATTGAAGTCTTCACTTTCACGGCTTGATAGAATGTGGTAGACAACAGTTCCACCACCCAAAAAACCAATACCAGCAAAGTTCATTCGCATAAAACCACAGTAGAATGTTACATAACCACAATTATAAATGCCCATATGAAAAAAAGAAAAAGAATGGAAACCTAAAGAAAATCACGAAAAAAAATTTTTATGTGCGTAATTAGCAATGCTTTCACACGATATACTTCCAATATGATGGATGTGCGGCACATAACTCGCGTGCGGTTGAAGCGGTTTTGAAGAGTATATTTCATGGCACGTGAATTGGTCGTCGAAGCACCATACCATGGCCCGCACGTACACCGGATCTGACGTCCCCGGATTTCTTTCCGTGGGGAAAGTTGAAGGATATTTGCTATCGTGATCCACCGACAACGCCTGACAACATGCGTGAGAGCCTTGTCAATGCATGTGCGAACATTACGGTAGGCGAGCTACTCGCTGTTGAGAGGAATGTCGTTACACGTATTGCCAAATGCATTGAGGTTGACGGGCATAATTTTGAGCATTTATTGCATTAATGTGGTATTTACAGGTAATCACGCTGTAACAGCATGCGTACTCAGAAGTGATAAGTCACAAAGGTACATGTATCACACAGGAACAAGTGAAATAAAATGTTCAAACGTACCTACGTTCTGTATTTTATTGTAAAAAACCTACCTGTTACAGACTGCACGTCTAACTCTGTGAGCCATATGTTTGTGACTATTACAGCGCCATCTATCACGAAGCGAAGAAAGTGGTTCAACTAAAACATTCATATTTCTTTACGTACTACACGAATATGTAATAAAAATGGGGGTTCCTATTTTAAAAAACGCAGTTGATATCCGTTTGACCTATGGCAGTGCCATCTAGCGGGCCAACCATAGCGCCATCTGGTTTCCCCCTTCAAGCTAGAAGTTTCGTTCTTTGTAGTTTTTTCGTTTGACGCTTATTTCGTGAGATATTTGGCCCGGTCACGATCAATGGACCACCCTGTGTACTTAGGGATTACAATGATGAATAACCTAAAGTGGAACGATCACATAGATAATGCTGGGAGGAAAGGAAACCAAACATTGCGATTTATTGGCAGAAGACTTGTAACAGGCTCACTAAAGAGACTGCATGCACTACGCTTGTCCGCCCTCTTCTGGAATATTGCTGTGCAGTGCGTGATCCGCATCATATAGGATTGACGGAGGACGTCGAAAAAGTTCAAAAAAGGGCAGCTTGCTTTATATTATCGCGAAATAAGTGAGAGAGTTCCACGGGTATGCTACAGCAATTGGGATGGCTGTGATTAAAACAAAGGCGTTGCTCGCTGCTGCACGACGTTCTCATGAAATTTAGATCGCCAGCATTCTCCTCATAGTGTGGTAATATTTTGTTGACGCCCACCTGCATAGGGAGAAATGATCACCAAAATAAAATAAGAGAAATGAGATCTCGCACGGAAAGATTTAAATGTTCATCTTTCCTGCGCGCTGTTCGAGAGTGGAATGGTAGAGCAGTAATTTAAAAGTCGGTCAATGAACCCTCTGCCGGGCACTTAATTGTGAATTGCAGACTAATCACGTAGATGTAGACGCCACAGGCGCACTGCGATCAGTATCACGGAGCAACAACTGGACGACGAAGCGGCAGCAGTACTGGACACAAGCCAGAGCTTTGCGCCGATGTCTATACCTACATCCCCGAAAACTGCCGAGATTTTGAACGCTGTGGAACAGGCTATCCGACGAGTACCAAGCGATACCGCAGAGGAAATTCGTCTGGAAACCTGCCAAATTGTTGTCAAATCGGCTCGACAAAGAAACAACAACTCCAAAACAGAAAGAGGATAACTTCTCATCTGCATCCTTTTCAAACAATGCGTAAGTATACCTTAAAAGTAAATTTACCAAGCATGTTAGTAATCTGTGATTCGTTACATTCTGCAGACATCTATGTATTAATTTTATTTTAGAATATTAATTGTAACTAAGGTCAATACCGTCAAAGGCTCAGCACATAAATAACAAATGTCAGACAGTAATAAAACTACACACATCAAAAAAAGTTTGCATCATATCAGTTCCGAGAGTTCCTAAACCTGTAAGAAAATTGGAATAGAGATTAACATAAACATCATTTCCGCCCTTTTTATTGCTCATGAAACCCACACATTCCATATTGTACCACCATACAGCGAGACCTTCATAGGTGGTGGTCCAGATTGTTGTACACACTGGTACCTCTAATACCCAGTAGCCCGTCGCCTTGCTTTGATGCATGCCTTTATTCCTAGTGGCATGCTGTCCACCAGTTCACCAAGGCACTGTTGGTCTAGATTTTCACGCTCCTCAACGGCGATTCGGCGTAGATGCCTCGGAGTGGTTGGTGGGACACGTCGTCCATAAACAACCCGTTACAATCTATCCCAGGCATGTTCGGCAGGGTCCATGTCTAGAGAACATGCTGGCCACTACAGTTGAGTGACGACATTCATGTATAGTATAGCGGTTACGGCGCCTTCCATGAGCACCAGCGGCATACGTCGGCCCCACATAATGCCACCGCAAAACAGCAGGGACATTCCACCTTGCTGCATTCGCTGGAAAATGTGTGTAAGGCTTCCCGCCTGACCGGGTTGCCACCAAACACGTCGACGACGATTGTCTCGTTGAAGGCATACGCGACACTCATCGGTGAGGAGAACGTGATGCCAATCCTGAGTGGTCCATTCGGCATGTTGTTGGGCCCATCTGCACCGCGCTGCATAGTGCCGTGGTTGCAAAGATAGACCTCAGAAAGGACGTCAGTAGTGAAGTTGCGCAGCATGCAGCCTATTGTGCACAGTTTGAGTCGTAACACGACGTCCTGTGGCTGCACGATAAGCATTATTCTACATGGTGGCGTTGCTGTCAGGGTTCCTCGGAGCCGTAATCCATAGGTAGCGGTCGTCCACCACAGTAGTAGCCCTTGGGCGGTCTCAGTGAGGCATGTTATCGACTGTTCCTGTATCTCTGTATCTCCTCCATGCTGGAAAATGTGTGTAAGGCTTCCCGCCTGACCGGGTTGCCACCAAACACGTCGACGACGATTGTCTCGTTGAAGGCATACGCGACACTCATCGGTGAGGAGAACGTGATGCCAATCCTGAGTGGTCCATTCGGCATGTTGTTGGGCCCATCTGCACCGCGCTGCATAGTGCCGTGGTTGCAAAGATAGACCTCAGAATGGACGTCAGTAGTGAAGTTGCGCAGCATGCAGCCTATTGTGCACAGTTTGAGTCGTAACACGACGTCCTGTGGCTGCACGATAAGCATTATTGTACATGGTGGCGTTGCTGTCAGGGTTCCTCGGAGCCGTAATCCATAGGTAGCGGTCGTCCACCACAGTAGTAGCCCTTGGGCGGTCTCAGTGAGGCATGTTATCGACTGTTCCTGTATCTCTGTATCTCCTCCATGCCCGAACAACATCGCTTTGGTTCACTCCGATACGCCTGGACACTTCCCTTGTTGAGAGCCCTTCCTGGCACAAAGTAACAGTGCGGAGGCGATGGAACCGCGGTATTGACCGTCTAGGTATGATAGAACTACAGAAAACACGAGCCGTGTACATCTTTCCTGGTGGAACGATTGGAACTGATCGGCTGTCGGGCCCCCTGCGTCTAAAAGGTGCTGCTCATGCATGGTTGTTTACATCTTTGGGCGGATTTAGTGACATCTCTGTCGTATAATATGCACAGTCAACGTGTATCTACAGGAGTTCTGAGAACCGGGGTGATGCAAAACTTCTTTTGAGATGTGTATTAAGACGTAGGCAGTTTCTTCGGTAGATGATAAATGCCGCTTACAAGACGGAGGTGCTTCTGCCGTAACGCCAGCGTTGTTAATGAGAATGTCGACGCCTCCCAGGTTTTCTTTAATCCACTTGAAGACTGAAATAATGCTCTCCTCGCTGCTGACATCGCCTTCTATGGCGTGTAGCTGGCCTGAAGCATCTTTCAGTTCCAACTCCTGGAAAAATAAGAGAAGTTCTTAATACAGCAATTCCAGTATAACTACATGCCTTAATTTAATGTATTTATTTTTATTTTTATTTATTTTATTTTATTTTATTTTTAACTTTGCTAAAGGTGGCTGATTTAAAGTTTTTGAAACTGGTGGCTTATGTGAAGTTTTCGAACCTTTATCTCAGTGTAGCTCAAGTATGGCATAGACTGACATCTTCTCAAGAAAATACCATCTGAGAGGAATTTTGCAATTTTGTAAACCAAAATTATTTTATTCTACCTACCTGTGTCTTTCGTCACTACTATAATTGTTGGTGTCTGCTGGTTCGAGCAACTGCAGCAGATGTTAGGGGTCGGTATGTTTGGTTCAAATGGCTCTGAGCACTATGCGACTTAACTTTTGAGGTCATGAGTCGCCTAGAACTTGGAACTAATTAAACCTAACTAACCTAAGGACATCACACACATCCATGCCCGAGGCAGGATTCGAACCTGCGACCGTAGCGGTCGCTCGGTTCCAGACTGCAGCACCTAGAACCGCACTGCCACTCCGGCCGGCGTCGGTATGTTTCAACTTAGTTGTAAAGTTACTCTAATCCTCATATCAGGGTGTAAGTCTAGGGTATTCTTGTTTGTTGACAAGGACATGGAGGCAGATTAATTGCGATTTTGCATTTACTGTTGGAACTGCCGCTAGTATGCTCTTCTTGTTTGGCGTGTTGGCAATCAGGTGCAGGTGTGGTTTGTATTGGGTAATACCTGTTGGTTCGTAGTCGATGTCCAGTCTGATAATGCTTCTAGGTGGACATAGTTCTATCGTAAATAGTATTTTGAAGGTCAGTTGATTTAGTTTCGGTAGGTGTGCAGAAGAGTAGTCCATAATCGCTATAATAAAGATATTGTTGATACATATGGCTATGGTGTCGGAGCATGCATGGAAACGTCTGTCCGTTTCTTCTAAGAAGGAATGTCATTACCTAGCGTTATGTACTACATGTTTTATGTGAGTCTTAAAGTTGAATAGGTCTATAGACGGGCGATCAAGTATTTTGCCGAGTTGCTCGATATGACGTGGATTCCCATAGGGTGAGTCTGATGTTGCTAGTTTGTTATCGTTTTTGAAACTGAGATGTCAGTGTATGGATAGTCAAGTTCGATTTGAAACGCCTAGTCAACAGCCATTTTTGTGGTCTGAAAGGGCTCGGTCTCTAGCTTTTACAGGCGTGTACCGGAAAGCAAAAGTAACACAAGTTAGTGCCCGCAGACGAATTTTAGTAACGCCATTATTTTAAAATAGGAAATGGTTGGTACTCTCCTCTTCAAATAGGGATATTGTGGTCCTGCAGCCATTATCAAACAAGATCCAGAGGAATTACGAGATGTAGCTGTCAGAGGGCACTGATTTACATCAGTGGGGGAAGTTGGTAATTTGTACGGAACCAGGATTGGAACCTGAATCTCCTGCTCTGACTGCTGACGGGAGACGTAGGGCCGGCCACTGTGGCCGAGCAGTTCTAGGTGCTTCAGTCCGGAACCGCGCTGCCGCTACGGTTGCAGGTTCCAATGCTGCCTCGGGCATGGATGTGTGAGATGTCCTTAAGTTGGTTAGGTTTAAGTAGTTCTAAGTATAGGGGACTGTTGACCTCAAATGTTAAGTCCCATAGTGCTTAGAACCATTTGAACAATTTTTTTTAGGCGTGTTAGGGTAGTCCGTGCAATAGGGATGACCTTTGTGTCTGGCTGGTTCAGTGGTCACAGCATCTGGCTAGTAAGCAGGAGGCCTGGGTTCGAATACCAGTCAGGTACAAATTTTCATTGTTTGCCATTGATGTAAATCAATGCCTACTAACAGCTCCATACCGTAACTTCTCTGTATCTTGATTTAGACCACAGCCTGAGTGCAGCGACGCAGCGAACAGGCAGAATGTTCGATGACGTGAGAACACGATCCGATGCTGTAGTGTCATGGGTTCAGTGGTGTGTAGCAGAGTTCTTCAATGTCATTACGAGTAGAACGTCACGCGCAGTCCATTAGCTCTGCATACTTTGTCACTCTATTGTGAAGGAACGATCCGATAAAAAATTGGATTTTTACGTTTCATATAGCTTTACATGTCATCTTCATGGTGAAGTGTCTATCATCTTGTTAATGGTTATTTATTGTGATATTCGCAATTAAATAAGAAGCTGCGTGGAACTCGAAAAAGTTTGCAGTAAAAATATGTGACGCTATGATACTGCGTTTGCCACATACTACATTATATGTTGCTGCGAATTTGGTTCAAAATGGTTCAAATGGCTCTGAGCACTATGGGACTCAACTGCTGAGGTCATTAGTCCCCTAGAACTTAGAACTAGTTAAACCTAAGGACATCACAAACAGCCATGCCCGAGGCAGGATTCGAACCTGCGACCGTAGCGGTCTTGCGGTTCCAGACTGCAGCGCCATTAACCGCACGGCCAGTTCGGCCGGCTGCTGCGAATTTATTTTAGATTTTGCAGGAGGTTTCTATCTGTCTCCAGTCTCGAGAAAATGTAGTTTATGTAGCACGTTCATTTCTGACCACACACGTCCGAGAATGAAACATTCATAACATACTCTATATTTCTTAAACCGCCCAAGATACCGAAACGAGATTTTGGCAAATGGCGTCACACAATGAGGAAATATTTGGCCACGTGGTTAACATATGGAATTTTCTTATCTACGGCGGTATAGCCAAAGGTACAGTTTTTTTATTCACTCACTGGTAGCTAGTGAAAAGCGAATTCCCTAGTATAAAAATAAACGTAAAATTTCTTATCTTATATTACAACAAATTTACACCATGAAGTTTTCCCTTAGGTATTGACCTCTCTGTTCACCTTTAGCTTGTTTAATACGACACTGTTTCAAGATTCTGTCACAACAGCTATTGCGAGGCGAGTTTGTGAATTTATACTGTGATTTGCCAATAGAGACACAATTAAACCAGTCAACAAGAGAAATTTAGCCAATGCTCAAGACAGATGAGGCTTCTTTAAATAATAAATGGTTAACAATTCAGACAAAATAAATCGCCAACTCTGTTGCAGTTTTGGCGGAATCCTGCAACCCATGGTACTTTTAACATTGAACGTCTGGAATGTAAACTTACCGAAGGATTTTGTCCCTGTTCATCACCTCAGAAACATGAAAATAATGCAGCAAATAGTGTATCACAGTTTTGTTCCCCATTCATAGTGAAGCAGTGAACTTCTTCACCATATGTAATTGTCTTTTAATGGTTAAAGATAGACTACGTATGTTTGTTTTAACCCTAGTGAGTAGTCTCAAATGGTTTATAAAGTAACGACTATCATGTTTTCATAACTTTGTTATCCACAAAAAAAGCATGCATCATTTCTTTTCTACTAGAACGACGCTGCATTTTTGGTGCAGAGTAGAAGTGACCGAATAAAACACTTTCATAACTCTGAAGCTATAAATACATTGACTACTTGCAGAACCCTGCAGATATTCGGCAACGTCAATATCACTGATGAATTAAAGGATATTTCTAGTAAGAAGATTCACTCTGTTAGTCTGTACAGGAATAGAAATGGAAACATGGTACCCTGTTACTGTACTTTTTCGTATGTCAAAGATAAATGAAGTGTACACATAAAATGATTTGGTGAGTTTCATTCCCAGCTGTTGATTGTTAACGGCACACTGGGCTACACGATTACCCTAGAATTTTAACAGAATTGGAGATTTATATTCATCTGACTTTTAAACTTCTTTCTTCAGAAGTGTCGTCACTGACAACAAACTAAAGCTAAAGCAGAGACTGATGAAACTTAATGATTATAGGTGTTAATGGAACGATAGTATATTAACAGGTTACACAGTGAAGGTGCAAGTGCTTTTTAGCAAATTATTTCTTTAAAATCGTAAGGTTGTGCTGTAGCTCTTATACATGCAGACAAACAACAGAGTCGGCTGCATTGCTATTGTATTTGATAGCCGGCCGGGGTGGCGGAGCGGTTCTAGGCGCTACAGTCTGCAACCGCGCGACCGCTACGGTCGCAGGTTCGAATCCTGCCTCGGGCATGGGTGTGTGTGATGTCTTTAGGTCAGTTAGGTTAAGTAGTTCTACGTTCTACGGGACTGATGACCTCAGAAGTTAAGTCCCATAGTGCTCAGAGCCATTTGAACCAATCTATTTGATACTGGAGGGACATACGTTTCTAAAAGTCGATTTATTCATTCTAAGGAAAGCTCCAAGTCTTCCAGTGTCTGGAAAGTTTAATACATTGTGTGAGAATTTACGATTAGATCTTGATAAGTTCCATTAACGCACGAGAATGTTTGTGTCTACATTTGATCATACTTCGCAAAAGATCCGTGAACGCTTGAGCGTGTTTTGCAGCAATTTGCATTCAACTACGTCGCCAAAGGAAAAATAGTTATCTTAAACAGGGGACCTAGAAACGACGGAGAGGCTCCGTCCCCGCCGTAGCCCTCGAAACGCGCACAACCCCACAACACGCGACTGCAGTCCACTCACCCCACCGCCGCCCCACACCGAACCAGGGTTATCGTGCGATTCGGCCCCCGGTGCACCCCGGGAACGTCTCATACCAGACGAGTGTAACCCCAGATGTCTGCGTGCTAGAGTAATTATGGTGTACGCGTACGTGGAGGCAATGTTTGCGCATCAATCGCCGACATATTGTAACTGAGGAGGAATAAGAAGAACCTGCCCGAATTCGCCGAGGCAGATGCAAAAGCGACTTAAAAACCATCCACAGGCTGGTCGGCATTCCGGACCTCGACACTATTCCGCCGGACGGATTTGTGCCGGGGACTGTCACGCCTTCCCGCTCTCTAGACCACGCGGCTAGTCGGGCGGGCTACCTTGATGTAAGTAAAAGTCAATTCAATAACTATTTGCTTTATGAAATTTTATTTTAAACAAAACAGCATTACGCAATTTAAACAATTGCGTCTAATATCAGTAGTGGAAAGAAATTTGCGAGACATGTTTCCGAATTAATTTTGTCAGAACAGAATGACACAATAATAATATTTACTTGCCGTCAATAATAGCTCATTGCTATTTCTCACTATATCCTCCCTCTAGTCGATCTGGTTTTGTATTGTGACTGACTAGATTGCCAAATTTATTGCGCTTGGTATAAGGCTGTGATAATCTCTTCAAAAGACGTGGCTCACCGCTCACCGCACGCTCGAGGATCACAAACTGCTTTCTGTTGCACGCTCACGCCCCGCTGTAAGCAGCTATCGCCAGCTGTGCGAGCCTCCCGACGCGCTTGCCAACAGCACACTTCCCTATCGTCAAATGGGTTTCTGTTGCACGCTGCGGGGGGAACAGCGCTCAAAGCTGGCCGCCCACTCTGGTCACGGCCTTAATGGTACGTACTAGCGGAGATTCAGAAGATCGCAGAATTACAGTACAAATAGGAAAATGATAAGTGTCAGTGGATACAGCACCTTTACAAACTTGTATTCATCTACATCTACACCTTCATCAATATAGATACTCCGCAAGTCACCGTACGGTGCGTGACGGAGGGTACTTTGTACCACAATTAGTCGTTTCGTTTCCTGTTTCAGTCGCAGATAGAACGAGAGAAAAACGACTCTCTACATGCCTCCATATGAGCTCTAATTTCTCGTATCTTATCTTCGTGGTCCCTACGCGAAATTTATGTTTGCGACAGTAGGATCGTTCTGTAGTTAGACTCAAACGCCGGTTCCCTAAACTTTGTCAGTAGTGTTCTTACCTCCAGGGACGCCCACCTGATCTCCCGAGGTATATCCAAAACTCTTACATGCTGATCGAACCTACCGATAAGAAATCCAGCAACTCGTCTCTGAATTACTTCGATGTGCTCCTTCAATCCATCCTGCTGCGGATCCCAGACACTTGAGCAGTGAGGTGCCTGTAGCGTCCTCTATGCAGTCTAGATGAACTACACCTTCCAAAAATTATTCGATTAAACCAAAGTGGACATTCGCCATTCCTAACACATCCTCGGATGCTCGTTCCATTTCATATCGCTTCGCAACGTTAGGCACAAACATTTAAACAACGTGACTGTGTCAAGCAGTGCACTACTATTGCTGTATCCGAGCATTACTGGTTACAGTGATTCGGCGCAGATCCCTTACAGTGGTTGGTGGGTCACATCGTCCATAAACAGGCCTTTTCAATCCACCCCAGGCATGTTCGATAGGGTTCATATCTGCAGAACATGCTGGCCACTCTAGTCGAGCGGTGTCGTTATCCTGAAGGAAGTTATTCACAAGATGCGTACGATGGGGGCGCGAATTGTCGTCCATGAAGACGAATGCCTCCCCAATATCCTGCCGATATGATTGCACTATCGGTCGGAGGATGGCATTCACGTATCTTACAGCCGTTACGGCGCCTTCCATAACCACTACCGGCGTAGGTCGCCGACGATTGTCTCGTTGACATATGCAACACTCATCGGTGAGGAGAACGTGATGCGAATCCTGAGCGGTCCGTACGGCCTGTTGTTGGGCCAATCTGTACCGCGCTGCATGGTGTCGTGGTTGCAAAAATGGACCTCGCCATGGACGTCGGGAGTGAATTTGCGCATCATACAGCCTATTGCACACAGTTCGAGACGTAACACGACGTCCTGTGGCTGTACGAAAAGCATTATTCAACATGTTGGCGTTGCTGTCAGGATTCCTCCGAGCCATAATCCGTAGGTAGCGGTCACCCATTGCAGTAGTAGCCCTTGGTTGGCCTGAGCGAGGCATTTCATCGACAGTTACTGTCTCCCTGTTTCTCCTCCATGTCCGAAAAACATCATTTTGGTTCGCTCCGAGACGTCTGAACGACACTTCCCTTGACGAGACCCCTTGCTGGCACAAAGTAACAATGGAGACGCGATCGAACCGCGGTACTGACCGTCTGGGCATCGTTGAACTACAGACAACAAGAGCCGTGTACCTCCTTCCTGGTGGAATGACTGGTACTGATCAGCTGTCGGACTCCTCCGACTACTAGGCGCTGCTCAAGCATGGTTGTTTCATCTTTGGGCGGGTTTAGTGACATCTCTGAACAGCCAAATGGACTGTGACACAATGTCCACAGCCAACGTCTATATTCAGGAGTTGTGGGAACTAGGGTGATGCAAAGCTTTTTGTGATGTGTGCATATCGATAGCGAAAGTTAGACAGCCCACAATAAAAGCTGGGTCGTTCTGTGCATAACGCTATGCAGAAACATTGAGCACTTCAAGCGTCACAGAACGAGTGATTACTTGCCTCCTAACCTGCCTTATACAGTGAAGTGACAAGTCATGTGATAGTGGTATACACTTATACAGATAGCGGTAGTATCATGTACACAACGTATAAAAGGGCAGTGCAATGGCGGGGCTACTGTTTGTACTCAGATGATTCATGTGAAAAGGTCTTTGAGATGATTATGACCGCACGATGGGAACTAACAGACACTGAACTCGCAGTCGTAATTGGAGCTAGACGCATGGGGCATTCCATTTCAGAAATAGTTGGGGTTCTGAATATTTCGAGATCCACAGAGTCAAGAGTGTGCTGAGAATGCCCAATTTCTGACATTACCTCTCACCGCAGACATCGGAATGGCCGACGACCTTCACTTAACGACTGAGAGCAGCGGCATTCGAATAGAGTTGTCTGTGCTAACAGATAAGCGTCTTAGCGTGAAATAACCGCAAAAATCAATGTGGCTCGTACGACGAACTTATCCGTTAAAATAATTCGGTGAAATGTGGCGTTAATGGACTACGGCAGCAGATGACCAACGTCAAGGCCTAACAGCATGACATCGCCTGCAGCACCTCTCCTGGGCTCTTGACTGTGTCAGTTGGCCGTAGACGACTGGAAACTGTGGCCTGATCATATGAGTCTCGATATCGGTTGCTAAGAGCTAACGGTGGGGTTAGTGTGTGGCGCGACCCTACGAAGTCATGGACCAAGATGTCAACAAGGCACTGTGCGAGCTGGTGGTGGCTCCATAATGGTATTGGATGCATTTACATGAAATGCACCGGGTGCTCTGGTTCATCTGAACCAATCATTGACTGAAAATGGTTCGGTTACCTGGAGACCATCTGCAGCCATTCATGGACGTCATGTTCTCAATTTTTTATGGATGACAATGTACCATGTCATGTGGCCACAACTGTTGGCCATTCGTTTGGAGTACATTCTGGACTATTCGAGGGAATCATTTGGCCACCCGGATAGCCCAACATGAATTCCGTCAAACATTTATGGGACATAATCGAGAGATCAGTTCGTGCATAAAATCCTGCACCGGAAAGAATACGGAACGATAATCCGACGGTCGTGGGATCGAGTCCCTATCCGAAAAAATATTTTTGTTTTCAATTTTTACGTTTGTTACACTGCAGATAAACAGAGATAACACTGAATATGTTTTATTTGAAGTGGTGTATGCAGGAAAAATGTTTACTTCTGTCAACTGACTAAATCGTGAAACTAATAAAGCGGTTATTCAACAAAATGTCACATGGATTTTCACTACCCAAGGAAATAAAGCTAGGATATGTTAGTACCGTATTTAAGAAAGTGGATTTCTATAGCTGCTCGAACTATTGATGAATTTGTGTTATAAACACATTACTGAGAATTTTTGGGGAAATAATAAAATATATGCTACAAATAAATTTTAAAATCCAGTAAGAAAAATGTAACTTCACAGCTGGTAGACATGCGAAGACCATATTTCACATTACGACAGATCTTAGAGAAACATAGTGAAAAATCAAGAAACATTATATTAATTTTCATAGATTTAGAAAAAGCATATGTTACTGTCCTGCGAAAACTACTTTGGAGAACATTACTTATGGCGAATATAAGAGGCCCATTAATTAAAATAATACAACAAAAATACGAAGATAACATATGTCAAATGAAATTTTGGTAATATACTTTCACAGAAGTTTAGAACAAGCAAGGGTGTGTTACAAGGCTGCCCCATTTCAAAACATTACTTAAAATCTACATAGACATAAATCATATGAGAAGGTCTCGTAAAAGCAATGGGGTGGGGCTAGATATTAAAGATGAAGCGTATTTACGTCACGTACTATTGGCTGATGATCAAGTAGTTACAGCGCAAGACGGAGAGGATGCAAATTATATGTGTAATCAGTTAGTAATGGAATACGAAACTGGGAATTGAAGATTACTCATCAGAAAACAGAATACCTCACTAATGATGCAGATGACTTGTACATAGAGGGAAAGAGAATGAAGAAGGTCAATAATTTCTGTTATTTGAGATCCATTTTAGAGATGGAGGGAAAATCAGAAGTAGAAATTAATAAAGGAATTAGCAGTGGAAGGTCACTTGGATACTCAACTGAATCTTATGCATCAGAAATATAATAAACCGAATATAAATCGATGATAGAGAACCTAGTTACGTATATACATTTACTACTAATCCGAAACACGTAACAGAACTGCTAGCAGTAGAAATGAACTTCCCGAGAATCAGCAAAAATTTCCAGAAAACAGAAAATAAGAAACGACGAAATAATAAAGAGAGTGGAAGTAGAAGAAAGAATACCTGAAGCGATAGACAGAAGTAAGTTGCAGTGGTAGGAGCATGTAAGAAGAAAGAAGGAAGCCAGGATACCGGAATGGGAACCAGAGGGAAGGAAGAGAAAAGGACCCTCTATGACCATATGGCTCCAAAATGTACAGTTAACAATGGGAATATATACAAGATCGTAACACCAGGAGGGACATCCTGTGGACATAAATTAAGATCTTATATAACAGATGTAATAATTTCCGGGTATTTGTTATGTTGTGTAGCTTTGTGTGTTGTATGCCTTTGTATGTAGGAAAATCTCAATAAATAATGAAAAATAAATATTTGACTCGTTGGCAGGAGAAACGAAAACATAAACACATGACGACATATTTCAAGGAAAAGAAGGATTCCCATCTCGCAGTTAAAGCGATTCCCCCCAACCAACCTCCCCCAGATACACTTCGCTATTGCAACTCTGCAACATCCACTCTTATCTCCAGCTGAGGAATTTGATCAAAACCGCATTTATCTTGTCGAGAGACAAGGTGAAATAACCTACCGAGAAGGCCGTTCTAAAATACAAGAAAATAGTTCAAATGGCTCTAAGCACTATGGGACTTAAAATCCAAGGTCATCAATCCCATAGACTTAGAAGTACTGAAACCTAAATAACCTAAGGACATCACACACATCCATGCCCGAGGCAGGATTCGAACTTGCGACCGTAGCAGCAGCGCGGTTCCGGACTGAAGCGCCTAGAACCGCACGGCCACAGCGGCCGGCTTCTAAAACACATCTAATGTATATCAACCGCTATCCGCGCTCATATATGACGAAATGATGCGATATGGGCGGTTTACTACCAAAATGTGCGATGAGACACAAGCTTTTACGAATGTAAACCACTTTCGTTTTTTTACAGAAACTATAAAAAACGTTGTAATTTAGAAAACAAAAGATGCTGCGCTTACAACGTGTGTAAGATTCCGAGGAAATTACTGCTTCTACTATTTTTATGTTGAATGTTACTCCAGCATGTACAAATCACCAACTGCACCACGAATTCACTGAGGTTTTAAACTTCACGGGATATCAACTAATAATGTGTCGGATCTTCTTCTGTTCGCCTTATAGATGTCGACATGGCATGAACTCAGTAAGCCGTTGAAAGTTCCCCGCATAAATACTGAGCCATGCAGTCCGGAGACTAGGTTAATGTAAATGTCTCATACCCTGACCGAACCACGCAAAAATGCTGTATTTTTTCTGAACATTTGGCCATCTGAAGTTCCCACTTCCGTCCCTTTCATTTATGATCAAGACCTGCATGTACAAAAAGTTTCGAACGAAATCGGTAATGTGGTGTCACCGCCAGACACCACACTTGCTAGGTGGTAGCCTTTAAATCGGCCGCGGTCCGTTAATATACGCCGGACCCGCGTGTCGCCACTATCAGTGATTGCAGACCGAGCGCCGCCACACGGCAGGTCTAGAGAGACGTCCTAGCACTCGCCCCAGTTGTACAGTCGACTTTGCTAGCGATGGTTCACTGACAAATTACGCTCTCATTTGCCGAGACGATATTTAGCATAGCCTTCAGCTACGTCATTTGCTACGACCTAGCAAGGCGCCATTATCATTTGCTATTTATCTTGTGATGCATGTACCGTCAGACCGATGTTTACCAATTATGGATTAAAGTTAAGTATTCCAGAAGCTACGTACTTTTTTACTAGACTCAACTCCTTTAACTGTTCCAGATCTCACGCCAGCCTACGTGAGCTTAAACGTGTGCCTTTCGGCTATCTCATAGTGGCTTGGCTGTCTTGCCAAGTCACAACAGGTAATAACGAGTAAGGGCTGTGCTCTAACCTAAATGAAGTTAAAGAAACCTATAAAAATCTCGAATAATTGAGAGTTCATTGTAATGCGAGTTTTGACCAGGGCAAAAGTAAGCTAAAAATGGTATTGCAGTATCAATAACATACCGACTTCTGGACAAAGGGAAGCAAAAAGTAATATATAAAACTACATAAGGTTTATTTTTTACCGAAATTGCTACTTTTTATTTATTTTAAAATTTGAAACGTAAGGCGCACACATATTTCTGATAAAACATTAGAAAACTTCACTTTCATACCTTGTTGATTGCTCAACAAACTGTGTCATCTCCATTCATATTTTAATTTTAAAAGCGAAATTACATCTCTTTAAACACCGTGAACCAGTTCTCGCTTGAAGCGAATGATGAACCCTTCAATGCGCGGCGAATGTTTTTTTTCTTTTTTTTTCCTCTGCATGGAGAATGGTATTTCAATAAGCTGTTAGGGCTCCCCGGCCGCAGGGGTAGTAGCGCGCCAGGATGACTCAGAGTTTTGGTTTGGGAGAGAGGGGGGACTCCCGCCAGAGCGTCCAGTGCTGCACAGACGAAATGGCATCGACTTTTTTTCCGTCGAAGAATACACAGTGCCTCTTCTGATCCAGACGACGGCGACATAGCGTGTGGAAGTGTGTCAACGCGAACGTCATCGCCGGAATCTGCTGCTACGGCAACCGGCCGCTCTGTCCCGTGACGTAACGCCTGTCTGTCCTCGTCCCTGCGGCGTGGACGAAGGCGTCTTTCAGGCAAGCTGAAATCCCCGCGCCACCCCTCCGGAGCGCAGTTGGCTACTCCAGCAAGAGCTACTCGTGCTCACCACGTACAGCGCCGAATAACAACAGCCAGCAGCGGTCGCCGTAGAAGAGTCTCAGCAGCTCCAGTTGCCCATCCAGGGCGCATCGGACTGTGATTAAGGACAGGCTCGGATCCGGGAGGCCTTGGGATCGCGTCCCTGCTCCACCCTTACGGATGGCAGCTTACAGTCCGTCGGACGACGTCATCCAAAGAGCGGAGGCTGGCTGCCCCGCTGCGGTGCGTCGCCACGGCTGTGTCTTATCCATACAGCAGAACTTGGCGAGTGATTCAGCTGGCTGATTCCAACCGAAATCCATCATCTGATTGTGGTCATATTTTGACAATCGTTGCTCTCTCCGGTTCCAGATGTAGACACAATATCGATACAGCTGCTTGCCTTGAACCTCTCTGGCCCATTTGATGTAATCCCTCTGGAGCGGATGAGTGGAGTTTTCCTTAATAATTATAATATCAGTTTTTCTAGCCTATTTCGGCCTCCACACACACACACACACACACACACACACTGGCAGGAGCTGCTGTAACTGCCATGTGAGGGTTTTTCATAGAACTTCACTGCTTTGTGTTGCGCCAGATCAGAGGTCATTGGAACGGCGGACAGTTCCACGGTACTGGAAGAAGGCCCAGATCATAGCAATCTATAAAAAGGGTAGAAAATCGGACGCACGTAATTACCGGCCAATTTCACTGAGATCGATTTGTTGTAGAATCATGGAACATATTTTGTGTTCAGACGTAATGACCTTTCTAGACTCTGAGAAGCTCATCTGCAGAAACCAGCACGGTTTTAGGAAACAGAGTCATGCGAGACACAGCTGGCCCTCTTTGTGCACGATATACAACAGGCTCAAAATACCGGGTCCCAGGTTGAGGCCATATTTCTAGACTTTCGAAAGGCGTTCGACTCAGTTCCGCACTGTCACTTGCTACAAAATGGGGGTGCTTACGGTCTATCCAATGACATATGCGGTTGGATAGAAAGTTCTGTAACACACAAGGAGCAGTATGTCGTCCTGAACTGGGTAACTTCAACAGAAACAACAGTAACTTCAGGTGTGCCCCATGGCTGCGTAATAGGTCCTCTGCTTCTTACGATTTACATAAACGATCTGGTTGATGGTATTGACAGCGGCGTTAGACTGTTTGCCGATGATGCTGTAGTCTACAGGAAAGTAGTATCACACGAAAGTTGTGAGCAAGTCAATGAGGATTTGCAGAAAATAAATGCGTGGTGTAATGACTGGCAGTTATCTCTCAATATTAGTAAGTGTAACCTGCTGCGTATAACAAGGCTAAAATCAACATTAATGTATGAGTACAAAATAAATGATCAGTCTTTGGAAGCGGTAACATCAGTCAAGTATCTGGGTGTGACTATTCGAAATAATCTCAAATGGAATGATCAGATTACACAAGTAACGAGTAAGGCGAACTCTAGATTGCGATTTATTGGTAGAATCCTGAAGCGATGCAGTCCTTCAACAAAGGAAGTAGCTAACAATACGTTAGTTCGTCCAGTCTGATAGTATTGTTCGTCTGTATGGGACCCTTAGCAGTTGGGTCTCGTTCAAGTGATTGAGAAGGTCCAAAGAAGAGCGGCAAGATTCGTGACTGGTACGTTTAGTCATCGCGAGAGCGTTACAAATCTCATAGAAAGTTTGAAGTGGGACACACTTGCAGATAGACGGCGCGCTAAACAGAAGGGGCTGCTCACTAAATTCCTAAATCCAGTCTTCACGGAGGATGTAGACCGTGTATTATTACCACCAACTTTCAAATTGCGTAATGATCATCATTCAAAGATAAGGGAAATTGGAGTTCGTACTGAGGCGTTCAGACAGTCGTTTTTCCCTCGCGCGATCCGTGAGTGGAACAGAAGGGGGGAAATATGACTTTGGCGCGTATTGTGCCCTCCGCCATACACCTCTTTTTGGCTAGCGGAGTATATATGTAGACCTACCTCAAAAAACCGCAACATTGTCAGCACCCGCTACTCAATGTGTCCATCGATCCCGTAACTTCTGCCTTCCCGCTACAGCTGCGCAATCTTTAATATTGGGCTTCCACTAAACTGCCTTAACTCTAATACACCCCGTGCCCACTCGCATTTTACCAAGGAATAGTCTACACAAAACCCTGCTACAAACACGCCACAACTGATAGCAGATACGCCTACTACTAACATTTTGGGTTGCTGTTGTTCTCGAAGATGGTCTACATGCTGCCACATTTGTTCCATCGAGATTCCCTCTTGTTGGACTCTATTAATTTGTCCAAGGACTGTAGAAGTTCTGTATTGAGTGTGTTACTTAAATAGGTTAAATTTCGAAAAGGTAATAGCGTCAGAGATCCTTCTGGGTAATATAAGCTACTTCATGACAATGTCATAACATTTGAGCCACTAAGCATAGAAGATGACAGTATGTCCAGATTACTTCTCAAGCGGTGCCATTAATGATAGTGCCACTCTCCCGAAGCTCATGTTTTCTGAGCCCTACCGACCAGCCTCCTTCATAGCAGTTAACCATACAGTTTCTGCCGTGAAAACTGAGTATAATCAATGTGTTTCCATTGTCTGTAACTTCCCCCTACAACAAACTCACTTCTCAAATCCATGTATAAGTCTGTAGATAGCCACCCGAACACATCATCAATTACCCTTGTACGCACTTTTCCAACTTTACCCGTGATAATACCTCATGAGTCCGCCTTTCCTTGGAGACTAGTAATACTAGACTAGCAATACTTGCCGCGTTCTCACCTTCACCCACTTCCTCAATATTCTCCACTGGATATTGGTGAATGTTGTACCAATGAAACTCTGAATTTTTCTTCGCAATAGGAACGCAGATCGCTGTATGAAAACTGAGCGCATCGGCTTCTATCTGTTCCCCAACCATATGGAAGAACAGCCAGAAATTTTCCTACTACACTTCGGCTGTATGTAGCAACTCTGTCGCAACCTGCTCTTCTGCTCGGCGCAATCCAACCATGAATTCCCTAGCTATAGGTGTGGCCGTGCGGTTCTAGGCGCTTCAGTCTGGAACCGCGTAACCGCTGCGGTCGCAGGTTCGAATCCTGCCTCGGGCATGGATGTGTGTGATGTCCTTAGGTTAGTTAGGTTTAGGTAGTTCTAAGTTCTAGGGGACTGATGACCACAGATGTTAAGTTCCATAGTGCTCACAAGGGAACCTCCCCATCGCACCCCCCTCAGATTTAGTTATAACTTGGCACAGTGGATAGGCCTTGATAAACCGAACACAGATCAATTGAGAAAACAGGAAGAAGTTGTGTGGAACTGTGAAAAAATAAGCAAAATGTACAAACTGAGTAGTCCATGGGTCACATATGCAACATCACGGAGTTTGTGGGTTCGGGAGCGCCGTGGTCTCGTGGTAGCGTGAGCAGCTGCAGATGAAGAGGTCAGAGGTCCTTGGCTCAAGTCTTCCCACAAGTGAAAATTTTACTTTCTTTATTTTTGCATAGTTATTATCTGTCCGTTCGTTCATTGACGTCTCTGTTCACTGTAATAAGTTTAGTGTCTGTGTTTTGCGACCGCATCGCAAAACCGTGCGATTAGTAGACGAAAGGACGTGCCTCTCCAATGGGAACGGAAAACATTTGATCGCAAGGTCATAGCTCAACCGATTCCTTCACAGGAAAACACATCTGATATATTCTATACGACACTGGTGACGGCATGTGCGTCACATAACAGGAATATGTTCTCGACCGACCTAACTTGTACACTTGGCGAATGGGTAAAAAGACTCTTCTACCTTGCCCGATTTAGGTTTTCTTGTGGATGTGATAATTACTCCCAAAAAAAGTGATGAAAACATAAGAGTTTGTCACATAAACTGGAAATAAAAAATTTAAATTTTCACTCGATTGAAGATTTGAACCAAGGACCTTTCGTTCCTCACCTGCTCACGTTACCACGAGACCACAGAGCTCCTGCTATCCTAGCGTCCTTGATGTTACTTATCTTCCCATGAACTACTCAGTTTGTATATTTTGCTTATTTTTTCTCAGTTCCACACAACTTCTTCCTGTTTTCTCAATTGATTTGTGTTCAGTTTTTCAAGGCCTATCCACTGTGCCAACTTATAACTAAATCTGAGGGGGGTGCGATGGGGAGGTTCCCTTGTCAGAGCCATTTGAACCATTTGAACTCTAGCTATAATCAATACAGCACTAGTATGTCCGTTTAATACATGAAACATCGTCTCCTGTAACATCTCCATTTCACCCCTAGCATCCCTAAGTTGGTCTGGTAGCCCAAGTAGTGAACTTGTTATAATCAGTTCGCCGTCCAATTCACTCAACTGCTTCTGTATTATCTCCAAAAATGGTTCAAATGGCTCTGAGCACTATGGGACTTCACTTCTGAGGTCATCGGTCCCCTAGAACTTAGAACTACTTAAACCTAACTAACCTAAGGACATCACACACATCCATGCCCGAGGCAGGATTCGAACCTGCGACCGTAGCGGTCGCGCGGTTCCAGACTGTAGCGCCTAGAACCGCTCGGCCACCCCAGCAGGCTATTTTCTCCAAATCACTGTTCAGCACTTCCCTCCTTTCACTAGCACATCTTGTTAGGTCTGCTGCCATTTTCCGTAGAAGTCTCGTGTCATTCAACTCCCCTTGTTACAGTTCTGATAACCGCGCTGTGTGCTGCCCCACGGCATCCTTCATAGAATTTGCCATCTGTTGAACCCGGAAAACTGTGCTGTTTAACTTGTACAGTTCCTCTTCATCTGCTGTTACGAATATTGTCTTTAACAACTCTGGTCCAGCATTTACATAGGCTTCTTCCTCCGACTCCTGGCTTGCGGAACCACATCCACCAACTGTGACAACAGCGTTATTACGTACTGTAAGTGAACTGCAACTCTTCGTACTCACCCTCCAACTCCCGAAAAAAATTGTTCCCGTGTTGCTTCTTATGTTGTTCTTGTTGTGGTCTTCAGTCCTGAGACTGGTTTGATGCAGCTCTCCATGCTACTCTATCCTGTGCAAGCTTCTTCATCTCCCAGTACCTACTGCAGCCTACATCCTTCTGAATGTGGTTAGTGTATTCATCTCTTGGTCTTCCTCTACGATTTTTACCCTCCACGCTGCCCTCCAATACCAAATTGGTGAGCCCTCGATGCCGGCCGAAGTGGGCGTGCGGTTAAAGGCGCTGCAGTCTGGAACCGCAAGACCGCTACGGTCGCAGGTTCGAATCCTGCCTCGGGCATGGATGTTTGTGATGTCCTTAGGTTAGTTAGGTTTAACTAGTTCTAAGTTCTAGGAGACTAATGACCTCATCAGTTGAGTCCCATAGTGCTCAGAGCCATTTGAACCATCTGAGCCCTCGATGTCTCAGGACATGTCCTACCAACCGATCCCTTCTTCTAGTCAACTTGTGCCACGAGCTCCTCTTCTCCCCAATTCTATTCAATACCTTCTCATTAGTTAAGTGATCTACCCATCTACAGCATTCTTCTGTAGCACCACATTTCGAAAGCTTCTATTCTATTCTTGTCTAAACTGTTTATCGTTCACGTTTCACTTCCATACATGGCTACACTCCATACAAATACTTTCAGAAACGACTTCCGGACATTTAAATCTATACTCGATGTTAGCAAATTTTCCTTCTTAAGAAACGCTTTCCTTGCCATTGCCAGTCTACATTTTATATCCTCTCTACTTAGACCATCATCAGTTATTTTGCTCCCCAAATAGCAAAACTCCTTTACTACTTTAAGTGTCTCATTTCCTAATCTAATTCCCTCAGCGTCACCCGACTTAATTCGACTGCATTACATTATCCTCGTTTTGATTTTGTTGATGTTCATCTTATACCCTCCTTTCAAGACACTGTCCATTCCGTTCAACTTCTCTACCAGGTCCTTTGCTGTCTCTGACAGAATTACAATGTCATCGGCGAACGTCAAAGTTTTTATTTCTTCTTATACAACTCTGAAAAGACATCTTCTAGCATTTGCATCTGATTCCTAATCTCCCAGATCTCCAGTGTTGTTTTTAGGGTCCATGTACCACTAGTAAGCCATGCAGCCGGCTGTCTCGAGAATACCGCACCCAATTCTAGTGGCTGAAGAGCCGTTTCATGCCCTGCCTCACCCTTGATGCAACACAGCAGCATCCGCATCATCCTTACATATTCGACACCTGCAGAACAACATTGCTCTTTCGCCCCTTTTCTCCTTCCGAGAATGCACAGCACACAAAAAACAATATCAATAATAAGAATATGAGTAAAACTAGCAATTCCGCAAAAAAAGTTCCTAGCGCAGTAAAATACACACTCTCCGAGACACTAACCTGAAGAACCGCCAACAAATTGCAGTCATATAACTTACTTACGTGACCTTAACCTGTATTGCACATCATGCACAGTACGTTGCTCACCAATTCCCGGTCCCTTCTTTTTATCCCTTGCAACTTTCTCCTCTTGTTTGGTTGCCAATAAATGTGGTATCCGCTGCACCATAACTTTAAATGTCTTTATGCGACTGATATCACAGGCCTGCGACATAGAAATTGTTTAAAACATATTTAGTAATTTTTATAGTATTTTCAACGCTGATTTCGAGAAAAATAGTGAAAAAATTCCATCACGTACAGTTATTTAACAAATTACTTGTCTAGTTTTAGCTTTTTTCGATACTTCAGTGACTTTGAATTTTGGATTTTAGGATCTCCATAAACTGTTATTTAGCAGTGTTTATACTAGATACACGTAAAACAAAGAGTAATTAGAAGAAACCAGCAGTATTTTCATGTCTGTACCAGTCTGTCGCGCTGCTACTTCCCCCGCCATCACCAAGCAGTGAGCTTCTGCTGTTGTCCTTCAGTTCACAGTACCTCTTTACTCTCTGCTGTTCATGTGTTGTTGTTACTAGTGCATTAAAGTAGTGACTGTTTTCTTGTGTTGCGAAGTTGTTTTATGGGCAATGGACAATGGCTTCCAGAGGATGTATAAAGTCAGATTGCTTCTGCTACATTTCTGGTAACTATACCGTTAAAAAGCAACAAAGAAACATTTCCGATTTTGTTGAAAAAGTATATTTCGCCAATTTTGGTATAAAGTTATGCGATCAAGATAAGCCTTGGGCCCCACACATAGTTTGTTCAGTGTGTTTTGAAGAACTGAGGCAATGGTTTCAACGTAAAAAGAAGTCCTTACGTTTTGGAATACCAATGCTTTGGAGAGAGCCCAAAAATCGTAGTGATGACTGCTATTTTTGTTCTTTGCTACGTACGAGGTTTCAATTTGAAAAACAAAAAGGATATTACTTACCCTAACATTCAATTAGCCATTCGTCCTTTTCCTCATGGATCTGAAGTGCCAATACTCTCTCCTCCAGATTCTTTCGATGATACAGATGATCACGAGCCATTGGCTCAGCAAGGTGATAGTAAAGAAGTCAGAGATTGCTACGATCCTAGCACAACCGAACTCATTCCATTTTCACAATCTGAACTGGACGATTTAGTTAGAGACCTAGGCCTTTCTAAGGAATCGGCAGAGGTTTTAGGATCTAGATTGAAAGATAAACATGTGTTGGCTCCGGGTACATCCTTTCCTTGTATCGGTCGATGGAAAAGGAGTTTGTATCTTTCTTCTCTCAAGAAGGTGACCTGGTGTTTTGCAGTGATGTTCCTGGACTTATGGCACGCTTCAAAATAGAATATGCTCGTGATGAGTGGAGACTTTTCATTGATTCTTCAAAAAGAAGCCTTAAAGCAGTAGTTCTACACAATGGCAATAAGTATGCTTCTATACCAGTTGGAAACTAGGTTCAATTAAACGAATGTTACGAAAACTTTGAGCTGATTTTAAGCCAACTCTGCTATTGAGACGACAAATGGACACTGAGTGGTGATTTAATAGTGATTTCAATGCTGCTTGGTCAACAAAGTGGCTATACAAAGTTCCCTTGCTTTCTCTATAAATGGGATAGTAGAGACAGAAAGCAACACTACATAAAAAAAGATTGGCCCTTGAGAAAAACCTTACAGGTAGGGGTTACTTCCACCACTTCACATTAAGTTGGGGCTGATGAAACAATTTGTTATGGCATTGCCAAGAGAAGGGGAGTGTTTCAGATATCTTTGTGGACAGTTTCCTGGCTTATCCGAGGCAAAGCTAAAGGATGGAATCTTTGTCGGACCAGACATTAGAAAACTAATGACAGATCCCAACTTTGTGGACAAAATGGAAACAAAGAAAAGGCGTCAAGGACATCTTTTAAATTAATTGTTACCAGTTTTCTAGGAAACAATAGAGATCCAAACTACAAGACAATTGTCGCAGGCATGCTCGACAACTTTAAGAAGCTGTGCTGTAACATGAGCATTAAAGTTCATTTTCTCCACTCACATCTTGAGTACCTCCTTGCAAAAGGTGGTGATGTAAGTGAAGAGCAGGGCGAAAGATTCCACCAAGACATCAAAGAAATGGAAAGAAAATATCAAGGAAGATGGTACCTCTACATAATAGCAGACTACTGCTGGATGATAAAAAGAGATGATCCTCAACAAGTCCACAGCCGGAAAAGCAAAAAAAAAAGCTTCTGCAGAAAGTGAAGGCGTTATTATAAGGACTTATGAGCTCAAAGAGAAATGGAAGTGTACTGGAAATGTAGTTTCGAACATAATTTATAAATAAAATAAAGTTTCATAGCGTTGGAAAAATGTAATAAATTGCTTAAATTTTGCTATTATACCCAAAAGTACTCCATATTTGTGAGAAAACCTGACGTGATAGAAAAAAAGTTGATAGCATTTTTGAAATCAGCGCTGGAAAGTACATAAAATTCAGTTATCAAATTTCAAGCAACTTTCAAAAATTATTTCTTTTAGATCTGTGCGATATGTATATGAGACTTCTTGTGGAAAATCGTATCTTCACGTTGACCAGTGAGACTCCTGGCACTTAGTTAAAAATGTCTTTGCCCGACGGAGTGGCCGAGCGGTTCTAGGCGCTACAGTCTGGAACCGCGCGACGGCTACGGTCGCAGGTTCGAATCCTGCCTCGGGCATGGATGTGTGTGATGTCCTTAGGTTAGTTATGTTTAAGTAGTTGTAAGTTCTAGGGGACTTATGACCTCAGAAGTTGAGTCCCATAGTGCTCTGAGTCATTTGAACCATTTTAAAATGTCTTTGTTTTTCTGTTTGGTGTCTGGGAATTGTGAACATTACCCACAGTCTCTCGCGGTTCTGCGGCAACTTACTTATCTGTCTGTACGGCCTTCTCTGCAGTTGTAGCACATTCATGTTTGCCTTCTGTACATTGCTCCAAACTTCCTTACGGCCTCGCCATTCGTCCCTAATTTAAGAGGCAAGACGTCCCGCTGCACACCACAATAAATGACAAGTCTTTTGCAGGATGGACCTTAGAATTACATGCCCACAGGAGAGATGCAAGATAGGTTGTATCATGCCTGGAATTAACGTAATAACTCAATATCTTTTGCAATTCCCTAGGGTTCTTACGTTGGTCTGTAGATGAAACTGATTTGTCTGTAACTTCTGTATACGCAAAACGCGACAACACGCGGCATAGTTGTTTGTAGATCCGAGACAAAATTACATAACTGTGGTACACATAGTTACATAACTATGGTATCAAGTACTCCAAGCTTCAGTATCCATCTGTTTACTAAGGCCTGCACCATGGTTCTAGTCCGTTGGCCTGGCGTCTGTACCACTGCCAAAAATCGATAAAATGATCGATGATCTTGGGAATATTCCTGTTTCCAGTAGGTGTTTTATTAAATGGTCCGAGACATCCAGCTTCAACGCAGAAAATTGACTGGACACCTCTGGTAATCTTTGCAGCGGTAATATTTAATGCGTAGTGGCGGCCCTGCTCGCGCATGGCACATAATCCCTGTCATACTGCTCCATGTCGCGTTTCCTGTTCCTCCATCAAAACTGTCTGGTACACGTCTCTCCGATGCGCGTCACCTTCCATGACCTGACAACATATGATCATCAGCTTGCGACAAAACTTCCTTCTTGAAAACCAGATGGCACAACCACGTGTGGTTCACACCTTGTCGTTCTATACAACAAACCCTCGTGAATAACAAAATCGAGCTCTGACTTAAATGCCTGTCACTTCTTATCCTTTGCCTGTGCCCCGTGCCACTCTTCCACGCTCCTTCCTATAGTCCTCAACATCGCCACTCCACGACTTAGTGCTTCTGCGTTTGCATGCAATCTCCCAGGCTTATGGATTACTCGTACGCGAACACACCAAGTTAATCTTTTAAACCAAGCAACCAATTCAGTGAGATATGGTTTGCCACGACCTTAAACGTCATACCACACAAGTAACATCGAAAATAGGTAACAGCATATATAACCACCAACACCTCGCACTCAGACGTTGAGTAATTACCCTCTACCTGTTTAACTGCCTTGAAGAGTAGAATACCAAATATTCTTTACCATCTACCATCCGTCCCAAAACATACCTGACTGATTTATTCGAAGCAGCACATGAAAGGACAAATTCTTTCTCGATATCTTGAAAAACCGATACTGTACCTGAAACTATTATTTCCTTTCATTTTTCAAATGGCCCATGACATTCCTGCGGTATTAACCTTCTTTCTCAGTAGCTTGTTCAGGGAAACGACTGTTTCTGCAAAGTCCTTCATGAATTATGTATAACAATTGAAAAAGGCTGATGAACTACTGTACCTGTTTACGTGTCCGTGATGCTGGAAAATTTTGAACTGCGTCTGTAAGACGAGGATCGATCCGTACGCCACTTTCACTAATCACGTGCCGCAGTTAGTTTGCCAGAGTACGTGCAAAATGGCGCTTGTCCACACTTACAGTCAAATTTGCCGACCCTGGTATACTAAAAACATCCCAAAAACGTCTCACATGTTCCTGTAAATCCTCTGAAAATACAATTATGTCTTCCCGATACCATACAAGTTTTTGGTTTTCATCCTCTCAACATCCTATCTAACAACCACTGAAAAGTTACCGGTGCGTACTTTAGCCCAAACGGCCTGCGCTTGTAATGAAAGTGGTCAACTGTAACAATAAATATTGTTTTCAGCCTATCTTCGGGCACAACGTTCAATTGATGATACTCGCTCCTGAGATCCATAGTTGTAAAAAACCGACACTGACCTATATTATCCGAAGTTTATGTGATGTCTTAAAGTGGATAAGCATCCGAAATAATTAGGGCATTTAAATATCTGTAGTCACAGTAAACTCTGTTTTTCGCCGTTCCGTCACCGATTTCTTGGGCACAATCACAATATTCACGTGCCAGCGCCTATCAATTGGTCCAATGATCCATCCAGTAATTGTTGGTCAATTAAATCCTCTACTAATGGCTGCAATGGCCTCACTGTGTGGTATGGATCCCTATAAATTGGTGTTCTGTCCCATGTCGGTTTATAACTTTGCGTCACCGGAGTTGCTGGTAACCCTCCATCCGTACAAAATAAATCACTAAACCTCAACAATAAGTTTTCCGTAGCCCTTTGATCACTGGCCTTCAAGTGACCCACTTTCAAGCCTAATCGTTTGCTTGCGGCTTTCCTCTAAACCCGGTCTATCAAAGTCCTCATCTTCGAAGACTTCCAGAGTGGCTGTTAATTCACCCTTTGACAGAGTCACCTGCCTCTGCCAAAATTATCCACACTAATTCGAATCATCAATTCCCCATTAGTGTCACTCGCACGAACTCATGCACACAAAACAATGTGAACTATCCAACTCTTCACTGCGTGAGAGCTATTCAACCATGTATAATGTTTCAGAAAGTCGGTAGCCACAGAAACCTAAACTGTTTTCCACGTGCCTGCTGGTATTTTATCCTGCTGATCAATTTTTACTGAAGAGGTACGCAATTCAGCTGGTCTCATCCGCATGTTAGGCAAACCTTGCATCTCTGCCTCAGCTGCTGCTGTTTCCTCAAATTGAAACAAAGTTACAGTGATTTCTACGTGCGCTGTCGAAGATCAGCTGTAGCCTTGATGTTTGTCCAGAAGGTATAGCTCGATAATCCCTGAATAACTCTCGCCCATGCATGGTAATACCTCAATTTGTTCCCTGAACTCAGTGTCGCCAACTGAAATCTGCAGTACAACCCTCCCCGATTTATTCACCAACCCCAGGCAATCTACTCCGTGATGACGCCAGTCTCCTCCTTCCAGCAAGGTCCAGAATGATAACGGACACATGCACCCCTGTTTATACCAAAACACTTTGTTTGCTGCCACTCACCAAGCCCCCTATACAACACTCCATCTGTGCAACTGCTTGTGCAGTGTTGCAGTCTACCAGGACATCCTTCCGACGGTGCAAGCACTCCCGATTGCTCTTAACGGCTGCTTCCCTCGTCACTCTTTCCCACCTTTCCTGCTTCTACAGTCAAATGCCCGGCGGTCCACACTGCTACGCACATAGCACAATGGCTGTCTAACGTTGCTTCCTTATACGGCCCGGCTGACCATATCTAGAACATACGATTTCAGAAGTGAATCCCCTGTGGTCCCCTCTTTTATTTGTTGCTATATCCACTTCCTCTATTTGTGTTGTGATCCTAAAAGCTGATGCTGTGATACCCTGCGGTTATACCATATAGATAAACTTCCACTGCTGTACTTTCTGCCACTCGTAATAACACCCTATTAGCTTCAGCATTCTGGGTCTGGACATATGTCTTTGAATTCACTCATGGATTCTATCCGAGAACGCTTCAATAGACTCGCTGAGCTGCATCGACCATGTACTTAGTTTCTCCTGAAAAAACCGCACATTATTTTGCTTTTGGTACTGCTATCAAAGTCCAGCGACCCACACCTGAAACGTCTGTGCTGGTATACAACGTATGCTTTGGCGTCCCCTGCCAAGTGCATATTGGCAACATGCAGGGTTATATTTCGTCTGGTCATCCAAGCGTTTCCGCAGCGTCCCTAACGTCCTTAATAAAAACTGTCATGTCCTCCGTTGCCTTGCCCGAGAAGAGATTAATTAATGCGACCACTACCGGTTGATATGGAGCATAAGGCACTCTCAATCCAGACTTACTTTCCCTGACTACAATTCCGGCTGAATGTAACTCGCTTTTCCAGTGACGATTAAATTCGGAACTCCTCCGCCTCTCATGCTCCAATTCTCAGACACAAAAACGTAACTGCAAATTAATTCTTCCAGTGAATCATCGCCCACCTACACTCAGTACAACCATCAAGCAGATGAGCAATTCGCCTACACACAGAAACAGTAGCTGCTAAAGCTATGGTACACGAAGAATCGTGCCCAGAGTAATTACAAACTGGCACCACACTTGCAGTAAACATCGTGTCCACCAATATCTCTTAACAAAGATAAGTGCAGGGTTCAAATGATTCAAATGGCTCTGAGCACTATGGGACTTAACAGCTGTGGTCATCAGTCCCCTAGAAATTAGAACTACTTAAACCTGACTAACCTAAGGACATCACACACATCCATGCCCGAGGTAGGATTCCAACCTGCGACCGTAGCAGTCGCACGGTTCCGGACTGCGCGCCTAGAGCCGCGAGACCACCGCGGCCGGCATAAGTGCACAGGTTCCTGTGGCTTTACAAAAGTAACTCTAAACATTGCGTACTATTGCTCATGCAATTAACTCTTGACTCCGAGAGCAAACACCAAAGCTAATAAAAATAAAACTACACTCACTGCACCACATTTTGCTGAGCTGATACCACCAAACCCACGTCAAGTACCACTGCTTCACTCACCACTCACCGAAACAGTTTACGACACAATTCGTTGAGTTGGGAAGCGAAACGACCACTCCGACACCAAATTGTTACGACCAACTAGACCCGTGGGGGCGAAATGCGCCAAGATGACAGAGAGATTGGTTTGGGACAGAGGGATGAATAATGCTGGGGTGTCACAGATACACTGACAAGTTTGGCTCTGACTTTTATTCCACCAAACAATACACAGTGCCTCTGCTGATCCAGACGACGAGGGCGCGGGGTGTGTAGTGTGCCACTGCAAACACGAGCGCCGGAATCTGCTGCCATGGCAACCGGTCCCTCTGTCCCCTTGACGTAACGGCTCCTCTCCTCGGTCAAGCAGTGTGTGTCGACAGAGCTCGCAGCCCCGCGCCTACCCTCCGGAGCGCAGCTGGCTGTTCCCCCAAGCGCTACTCGTGGTCACCATGTATGGTGCAAAAGGCTAACAGCCAGCAGCCTGGGCATCTCCCGTAGCCCAGCCTGGGCGGTTCTGCCAGTGATTAAGGACAGCCTCGGACCCGGGAGGCCGCGAGATCGCATCCCTGCTCCACATTTACAGATGGTAACTTGCAGTCCATTGCACGACGTCACCCAGAGAGTGGAGTTGGCCGCCCTTCTCATTCTGTGCCTGTGCAATGCCTAGTTTCTAACCCGCCGCAGCAGAGCTGGACGGTTGATTCAGTGGACAAGTTGGTCGCTGAAATTCATCACCATCGTCGTGGCTGGCCTGCAACTTAAACAATCGTTATTCTCTCCGGCTCAAGACACCGACAGAATGGACACGCGGCTGCTTGCCATTAGCCTCTGGGCTCCCGTATGTACCGGGTGATCAAAAACTCAGCATAGATTTGAAAATTGAATAAATCACGGAATATTGTAGATAGAGAGGTACAAATTGACACACACGCTTGGAATGACATGAGGTTTTATTAGAACCAAAAAATATTAAGGTTCATAAAATGTCCGACAGATGGCGTTTCATCTGATCAGAATAGTAATAATTAGCGTAACAAAGTAAGACAAAGCAAATATGATGTTCTTTACAGGAAATGCTCACTATGTCCACCATCATTCCTCAACAATAGCTGTAGTCGAGGAATAATGTTGTGAACAGCACTGTAAAGCATGTCCGGAGTTATGGTGAGGCACTGGCGTCGGATGTTGTCTTTCAGCATCCCTAGAGATGTCGGTCGATTACAATACACTTGCGACTTCAGGTAACCCCAAAGCCAATAATCGCACGGACTGAAGTCTGGGGACCTGGGAGGCCAAGCATGATGAAAGTGGCGGCTGAGCACACGATCATCACCAAACGACGCCCGCAAGAGATCTGTCAGACATTTTGTGAACTTTGATTTTTTTTGTTCTAATGAAACCCCATGTCATTCGAAGCATGTGTGTCAATTTTTACCTCTCTCTCTACATTATTCCGTGGTTTATTAAGTTTTCAAATTTATACATAGTTTTTGATCACCCGGTATACTGCTTCTCTTACGTATGTGATGCACTCCCTCTGTAGCGGATGAGTGGAGTGTTCCTTAATAACTTCGTCAGCTTTCTCCTGCTCGCTTTGGCCGCCACATACAGGTTGGTAGGCGCTGTTGTAACTGCCACGTACGGGTTTCTCATAGTGTGGTGTGCGTACTGAAAGACCTTCGATACACACACCATCCGATTATTTGACTTGTCGCTCTAACGAAGTAGGCGAGTGTCAGCAATATGTCTCGTGGTCTCATCGTGGCGTGTTTATCTTCTGCCGTTAGGTCAGACGATAGAAATGCCACTTGCACTTGCACGCTTAGAGTAGCAGACTGACAGTGACAAAACTTTAAACAGAACTTGATTAATTTTCACACGCATTTATTAAAATAATAAAAATCATAGATATTACGTAACTTGATTCTGGATGCTGTTTACAATTGACAATCTGAAGTTCCCTTGGTCTTGGTATGTTAATATTATTCTCACATATCTCTGATACCTGACAAAGTGTCTATACATTTATCTTCATGGCTATGTACAGGAATATGGTAATCTTATTAGGCGCAGTCTGAAACTTGACTATAGACTGGTACAGACAAATGCAGACTAATGCAGACTGGCTAATCGGACGTCTGTACACTCGTTATAATACACTCCTGGAAATTGAAATAAGAACACCGTGAATTCATTGTCCCAGGAAGAGGAAACTTTATTGACACATTCCTGGGGTCAGATACATCACATGATCACACTGACAGAACCACAGGCACATAGACACAGGCAACAGAGCATGCGCAATGTCGGCACTAGTACAGTGTATATCCACCTTTCGCAGCAATGCAGGCTGATATTCTCCCATGGAGACGATCGTAGAGATGATGGATGTAGTCCTGTGTAACGGCTTGCCATGCCATTTCCACCTGGCGCCTCAGTTGGACCAGCGTTCGTGCTGGACGTGCAGACCGCGTGAGACGACGCTTCATCCAGTCCCAAACATGCTCAATGGGGGACAGATCCGGAGATCTTGCTGGCCAGCGTAACTGACTTACACCTTCTAGAGCACGTTGGGTGGCACGGGATACATGCGGACGTGCATTGTCCTGTTGGAACAGCAAGTTCCCTTGCCGGTCTAGGAATGGTAGAACGATGGGTTCGATAACGGTTTGGATGTACCGTGCACTATTCAGTGTCCCCTCGACGATCACCAGTGGTGTACGGCCAGTGTAGGAGATCGCTCCCCACACCATGATGCCGGGTGTTGGCCCTGTGTGCCTCGGTCGTATGCAGTCCTGATTGTGGCGCTCACCTGCACGGCGCCAAACATGCATACGACCATCATTGGAACCAAGGCAGAAGCGACTCTCATCGCTGAAGACGACACGTCTCCATTCGTCCCTCCATTCACGCCTGTCGCGACACCACTGGAGGCGGGCTGCACGATGTTGGGGCGTGAGTGGAAGACGGCCTAACGGTGTGCGGGACCGTAGCCCAACTTCATGGAGACGGTTGCGAATGGTCCTCGCCGATACACCAGGAGCAACAGTGTCCCTAATTTGCTGGGAAGTGGTGATGCGGTCCCCTACGGCACTGCGTAGGATCCTACGGTCTTGGCGTGCATCCGTGCGTCGCTGCGGTCCGGTCCCAGGTCGACGGGCACGTGCAACTTCCGCCGACTACTGGCGACAACATCGATGTACTGTGGAGACCTCACACGCCACGTGTTGAGCAATTCGGCGGTACGTCCACCCGGCCTCCCGCATGCCCACTATACGCCATCGCTCAAAGTCCGTCAACTGCACATACGGTTCACGTCCACGCTGTCGCGGCATGCTACCAGTGTTAAAGACTGCGATGGAGCTCCGTATGCCACGGCAAACTGGCTGACACTGACGGCGGCGGTGCACAAATGCTGTGCAGCTAGCGCCATTCGACGGCCAACACCGCGGTTCCTGGTGCGTCCGCTGTGCCGTGCGTGTGATCATTGCTTGTACAGCCCTCTCACAGTGTCCGGAGCAAGTATGGTGGGTCTGACACACCGGTGTCAATGTGTTCTTTTTTCCATTTCCAGGAGTGTACCTCGCGCGTTCAGGTATCACTGTGCGAGTGTAAACCGCGAGGAGAAAAGGTCCTACGTTAGCAGCAATCTCATTGGCTGCGTTACATATTAATACGCGGATCGGCGGAAGCAGAATTTGGTCCGTCTCTAAGACAGCGCCATCTTGTACTGCGTAGATGGACGAGCGCTGCGTCTGCGCTGTTGTACTTAGCGGGGCGCGCTCTATTGGGAAAGTTGTGTATGCGCTGACTACGCGGAACTATGTACACAACACATAGCATGTCACTACCCTGAGCTGTGCCTGATTACCCCATACCCATCTCCACACGTGTTTATAGTGCGTGGCAGCATGAGCTTCTTTGCCTGTGAGCGGTGTCGTAAACCTGCCTGGCAGAACCACTCGCTTAATAACAACATTGCCAGCACCCTCTACTCGATGTGTCCAATCGGCCCCTTAAAATCTGCCTTCCTACAAAAGCTGCCAAAAATTTTCAAGAATTCCCAAAATCAATGCCTCTACTCATTCGTGGTGCAGCAAAGCAGTTTTGAGGAGGTGGGGACTCACCTCGCCATGACCAGTTCCTCCATCCGTGCGATATGTTTTCAGAAATTTTTAGCTTCCTGCTTTATTCTTGACAGCATAGGTAACAGAATCCTGGAACCTTTTGTTACATCCTTCTTTCCTCCACTCCACATTCGAGAGGCTGAAGAGCCCACTTCTTTTCCACAGCAGTCGAACACTTGTACTTCTTTGAAGTCATTTTCATTACTGATTTGTATACTGTGATAAGTTATGCCTTGTAGAGAAAACCATTGAATTTCACGAAGAACTGAATGATTCAGACGGAATATAATAATTATCTGTTCTGGCTCAAATGGTTCAAATGGCTCTGAGCACTATGGGACTTAACATCTATGGTCATCAGTCCTCTAGAACTTAGAACTACTTAAACCTAACTACCCTAAGGACAGCACACAACACCCAGCCATCACGAGGCAGAGAAAATCCCTGATCCCGCCGGGAATCGACCCCGGGAACCCGGGTGTGGGAAGCGAGAACGCTACCGCACGACCACGAGATGCGGGCATCTGTTCTGATAAAGGGTTCCATACACAAGCAACTGATCGCAGCAATTCATTGCAAGCGATATATCGCCTGCAATCGGTCGCTCTTTTCGACCCTGCCACACGCGAGGGATTTCCCAACAAATTTCAACCAGAATTACGACCTCCACTGTGTCGAGAAGTTCTGCTATGGGAAATGAACTGCAATGTTTAGCGTCAGTGGCAGTTGGTTTCCATATCCCCACGAACTCTTGCAAAAAAAAAAAAAAATAAAGAAAAATCGAGATGTCTGATTTCTTAAACCTCTTTTGAAACGCTTTCTTTCAGAACTGTTGGTCCCTTTACGCACTATATTACATTCTACACTGACACAAAGGAGATTGTGTAAATCTTTCCAGTACGCTAATACAATTTCTTTTTCATTCATTAGTGAGCAAAGTATCCAGAAAAAGTATAAAGCAAACGATTTTTTATTAACCTTATACTATGCGTACTTAATTGTTGTTTATATGTGCCAAAGGATATAAATGTGTCTAAGAGTATAAATAGTCAAACTTTACTGGACTATAGAATCGTTTTACATATCCCAAATGGCTCTGAGCACTATGGGAATTAACATCTGAGGTCATCAGTCACCTAGAACTTAGAACTACTTAAACCTAACTAACCTAAGGACATCACACACATCCATGCCCGAGGCAGGATTCGAACCTTCGACCATAGCGGTCACGCGGTTCCAGACTGAAGCGCCTAGAACCGCTCGGCGATCGTTTTATATAAGCAGTATATTCTGCTGTAGCAGGGAAAAGAATTGAACCAGCGGAATAATGATCCTGACGGAGCACGAAAAAGGCGAATATGTTCCTCTGCAAAAAAAACTCTTCACAAAACTGGGGAACAAACTGTTTCAGTCCTCATTCCGCCTTCCTCACCAATAATTTTCTCTTGCGAACATATTCGCGCTTTTCCTGATGAAAGAGAGTTGCCGAGAGACAATGGCGGTGGAAGAGAGAGGGAATAGCCTCAGTGGGAAAGAAAGAGAGAGGAGTCAAAGAAAATGAAAAACAGACATGAGTGGAGATCATATACAGGCTTGAGGAAAGGTGGTGGTGAGTGGCGGGGGAGAGGGGGGGGGGGGGGGAATGTAGACCATCCCAAACCGGCGAACTCAACACGTAGGCTTAGAGGAGGTTGCATTTTGGACCGAAATTTTAAACACGTGGATTTAGGGGCAAGATAAGTTGGATCCTCCGGAATTTTTGAGCTGCTGAGGTGTGATGAAGACAGTGGCAGTGGGAAAGAAAGTAAAAGGGGACAGAAAAAATGAGAGAGGGAACAGTAGCATAGGGACATATTGTAAACCAATGGGATAGAGAGGACGCAGTGGGAGAAATGCATATGCAGAATTGTCAGAAATAATCTGAAAAGCTTGAAAGGTAGGTATTGCTGAAAAAAGTTCGATAAATTGCGCCGTTTCTGACTTAACTGAAATTAAAAGTTACCCAATCAGGTCATTGTACGAGCAAATTCAAGCAGACAGCCAGATAAACTAGTGTCAGTTGTCTCATAGCGTATATGGTAGCCTTTGGCTCGAGATCGATCCTTACTAGCGTCCCACGTCCAACAGCTGTCTGTCCGCAGCTCGTAGTCGTGCGGTAGCGTTCTCGCTTCCCACGCCCGGGTTCCCGCGTTCGATTCCCAGCGGGGTCAGGGATTTTCTCTGCCTCGTGATGACTGGGTGTTGAGTGATGTCCTTAGGTTAGTTAGGTTTAAGTAGTTCTAGGGGAGTGATGACCATAGCTGTTAAGTCCCATAGTGCTCAGAGCCATTTTTGAATCCAACAGCTGCACCGCATTCTTGATCGGTTTTAGAAAACCAAACGAAGTACACGTTTGGCAACAACGTCTTTCGCGGGCCGCTTGTATTTGTGCTCGCAACGACCTGATTAGCTAACGTCATGTTAATTAGATTGGAAATAGCGCAACGTATATTTCCTTAATAACTATTTCTCAGCTCACCCTTACAAGCCTTTCAGATTGTCTCTGACCAGACTGTACAGATACTGCCAGTGGGAGGGAGATGCCGACTATTAAGGCTTAACTACGAAGAGTGATTGTCTAAAAGGATTTAACATGTTTTATGTTAAAAGATGGCGAATATGTTAACGTGCCAAAACTTTTTCCTGAGGTAGGTGAACTGAGGATTGAGGGAGCTGGTTCCTCACATTTGCTTCAGACTCCTTTAAAGAGGAACGTATTCTTTCTTTCTGTGCTTCAACAGGATCAATTTTCTGCTAATTGTTAGTTGCTTCAAACGCAAACTCTTCTTTTAGTGGTTCGCAAATTTCTGTTCATAGAGATGTGAATTATTCATGAGTGCTGCATTTTGGTACGTAAAATTATTGCTTTTGAACATGTACTTCTTACGAAAATTTATGTAATGTAAAAAAAAAACAGAAAATTAATTTTCACTTGCTGTGCTTTGTATGGAATAAACTGAAGTCTTTGATTTTAAATGAGGAGTAGAACAAAGACAGATGTTAGTGTAGGTTTGGTTGGAATCGAAGTAGGCCAGTTTTCGCGGTTTTTACGAATGTTGCGAAACAAGAAGCTTGGAGGAGGAGTAATCTGAACAAAGTCTTATAAAAAAGAGTATTATAAGAGGTACTAGTCGATGTAGCAGAAGGTGAAGTCGGATCTAAGAGATTTTATTGCGTGTGGAAAATTATCGTGGTGTACGTGTGTGATGGCAATGTTGTGGAACTGCTTAACGAATGATATATCGACCTGTCGGTTATTCATTGTACAGAAGGATAGTGGAGGTGCCAAAGGAAGCCAAACTGGACGACCGACAAAATGAGTAACATACAGAGGTGTTTCCTAGTGGAGATCAACAAGCTAGAAGGAGAAAATCGAAATTTCGTTAATGGCTGATAACAAATGTGCTAATTTCGAGAAGTTTAATAAATGGAAGACACTCAGTCAACACAAACAGGAGGAAGAAGCATGAAGGATTAATTTGGTCAAGCATTAAGAAGCTGGTTGAGGAAAGAACTATCGTTTACATGGACTGTAGCGTGTGAATTATCTGTGTAGCAGAAAGATTTAAAACCGTGCTTGAACATTAATGTTTCGCAGCAAAGATAGACCTACCAAATAATATGAGTGCTAGCACGAAATTCGCCGTAGTGAACATCCTTACGTAAATGTGCACGCAAGTAACTAAATTTAATCTAGCATGTGTTATTATCACTGAAATTCTGTGCTCTGCTAAAGCAGTAAGGCACATCCCGGCAGCAATTTCCGTTTGCATTATTTAAATATTCCATTTTTTCACCTGACGACAACGTCGAGTAAAAATTTCCATTATGTAATTTTTAGTGGAAATAGTACGTATATGGTTGCCGAGGGCCGACTTTTGCTGCGACGATTGACTACGACGAGAGATGACCAGAGTTCACGCAGCATTCCACGGGAACAGCCTGTGACGTCAGCGATAAAGGATCGAGGCCCACGAGAAAGACAGGCCGCGGCGCACACGATCACTGACTGCCTGAACTCGCTCGCTCGCTCAGCTCAGCAGAAAAACTGCGTTTCGAACTCGCAGCTGGCCATGTACGTAATAATGAGGATTGCATCTTCTGCTGGAATCTGCTATTTTGAAGTCTTACTGATTAACAGTACTACAATAAAATTTAACTTAAGATCAATATTCGATGTAATTGGTGTAATGGCTTAATAGTCCTCATTTGTTACAAGAAGTAGTGCATTATTCAACTGGTAATCATTCTGACATGATTTTAATTTTATTGCACCCCAGTGTAGCCGTAACAAGTTATAAGTAGTCCATTGGACTGCCGATCACGGTAGGACTAATAACAGTAAAACTCCATAACAGCGGATTCCTGTAGAAGATGCAATTCTTGTTTTAAGTAAACACTTGGTTACGAGTTTACAAGTGAGAAACGTACTTTATCTGCTGAGTTGAGCGAGCCAACAATCTCAGGCCTACCTTCGTGACGTACGCGCCGCGGTCTGTCTCTCTCGTAGGCCTCGTGTAGGATTCGGGAGCGAATGTGATCAGCCCAGGGAGGTAGTTAGTAGATGATCCTATCGTTTGCCGTCTAGTAAACTCAACAGAATATCAATGCCAAAAGAACATAGTTAAGACAAGGTATCTGTATGGTGTGAAAGTGGCAACTGACCCTGAAGAACAAAAAGTGTGAGATTCTCCGGATGAGAACTACAAAGAAATCGTTAAATTTCGGTTACACAATAAATAATACAAATTTAAAGGCTATCGATTCACCTAAATAGCTAGGAATTACAGTTACAAACAACTTAAATTAGAAACATTAAATAGAAAACGTTCTTCGCAGAGCGCTTAGAAGATGCAACAGACGTACTAAAGAGATTACCTACACTACTCTTGTCCGTCTTCTGCTAGAGTATTACTGCCCGGTAAGGGATCGTCACCATTGATGGAGGATGTCGAGTAAGTTCGAAGAAGGACGCCTCGTTTTCTATGGCAAAACAGGGAAGACAGCATCACGGTTATGGTGCAAGAGATGCGGTGGGAATCATTTGAATAAATATGTATTTCCTTCCGGCGAAATCTCTTTAAAAAAAAAAAAAAAAAAAAAAAAAAAAAAAAAGTCAGTCAATATCTTTCTCCTCAGAATCTCAGAATGCGAAAATATTTTGATAACTCCAGCCTACATAGGGAAAAACGACCATAGTAATAAAATAAGAGAAATTTGAGCTCTCAAAATAATATTTAGGTGTTCATTTTTCCCACGTGCTATTCGAGAGTGAAAGGATGGAGAAATAGCCTGGAAGTATTGTGCGAACGTTCTGCAAAACACTTGGTCGTGAACTGCAGAGTAGTGACGCAGATGAAGGTAAAATATGGGTTACAGACTTTGAGCCAGATTTGAAAACACAGTTCAATAGAGAGGTACTGATTTCTTATGTCCCAAAAAACTCTGACGAACTCAGTGAACGACCAAATAAGTAATGTTTTGGTCGTGATGGTTCGTTGGTGATCAATGCACACGCACTTGAATTTATGCGTGCAGTGTGTTATCATGACTAAGCATTAAAACTGCATATTAATGTGATAAGTAGGTAGAAGAAATACTCCAGAAGAAGTCGGGAAAGTGTAGTGTCGTCAGCCCCTTTGGTAGATTTGTTGCGTCTTCTAAATGTTCTGCAAATAAAACGCAACCGTATTTTGTTTTCTACATAATGTCATGTACGTAACCGTTCCTATTTAAGTAGTTCGCACCTGTAACTCATAGGTATTTAGTTGCAGCGACAGCATTTAGATTTCTGTGATTTGTATCGCAACCAAAATTTAACGAATGATTTTTTAGTACTCATGTGGAGCAACTCACACTTTTTATCGTTTTGGATGAACTGCCACGCTTCGAATCATTTTGTAATTTGTTTTGTACTAGACGACAAATGGCAGCATCAGCTACAGTCAGACAGGACAGTCGAGATCGTCTCTTAGAACGTCGATACAGGTTAAGCGCAGCAGGGGGGCCCATAACGTTCCCTGGGGAGTCCCTGATTTACATTCGGTTTCACTAGACGACATCCTGTCAATTACGACAAAATGTGTTCTTTCTGTCAGGAATCTGTGACTCCACTGGCACAACTGAGGCGGTATTCCGCACCCGTGGAGGGAGGGAGGAATTAGTGTTTAACGTCCTGTTGACAACGATGTCATTAGAGACGGAGAAGGAAAGCGGCGTGTCCTTTCGAAGGATCCATCCTGGCATTTGCCTTAAGTTGATTAGTGAAATCATGGGAAATCTAAAACAGGAAGGCCGGAAACGGATTTGAATCGTCGTCCTCTCGAATGCGCGTGCAGCGTGCTAACCACTGCGCCACCCCGCTCAGTTCCGCACTCGTGTAATTTTATTAGAAGCATGAATTCAACTAGAGATACCCTGTAGACTGTGTGTGAATACACACTACTACCCGTTAAGACTGTTACACCAAGAAGAAATGCAGATGATAAATGTGGTGTCACCGCCAGACACCACACTTGCTAGGTGGTAGCCTTTAAATCGGCCGCGGTCCGTTAGTATACGTCGGACCCGCGTGTCGCCACTGTCAGTGATTGCAGACCGAGCGCCGCCACACGGCAGGTCTAGAGAGACTTCCTAGCACTCGCCCCTAGTTGTACAGCCGACTTTGCTAGCGATGGTTCACTGACAAATTACGCTCTCATTTGCCGAGACGATAGTTAGCATAGCCTTTGGCTACGTCATTTGCTACGACCTAGCAAGGCGTCATTATCATTTGCTATTTATCTTGTGATGCATGTACCGTCAAGAGCTATGTTCACAACTTATGGATTAAAGTTAAGTATTCCAGCAGCTTCGTACTTTATTTGCTAGTCTCAAAGACCTTGCCTGTTCCAGATCTCACGCCATCCTGCGTGAGCTTAAACGCGTGCCTTTCGGCTACCCCACAGTGGCTTGGCTGTCTTGCCAAGTCACAACAGTTTGGCGACGAGGATTGGCGACGAGCCAATTCCCGTTTGTATCAATACGGACTAATTTACTTGTGTCATGGCTTCGCCACAATCTCCAGATGTACTGTCCGAATTTTATTGCTTGCAGAATCAGCAGACGCAGGCCTTATTGGATGCCCTTGGACAGCTCGTCCAGGGTCAACGTGCAATGCAAAACGATGTGGTAGCCGCCGCTCCACGGCTACCGCAGCCACAACACGCTGGTGCACCAACTTTTCGTCCTTTTGATGCGGTACTGGAAAGCTGGCTGGAGTGGCCACGCCAATTTGGATTCCATCTCGCCGCCTACAGAATTCAAGGTAATGAGCGGCAGCCTTTTCTCCTTTCCGCCGTAGGTGTCCAGACGTACCGTGTGATAGTGAAATTATTTCCCTGACGCGACGTAGCAACTCTGTCCTACGACGAAATTTTGTCTGCATTAGATGCATATTTCAAAGAATCAGTCAATGTAGTTGCAAAAAGGTATACCTCCTTTCGTACAAAACGTACAGCCGGTCAGACTAATAGGAAGTGGGTTGCAACTTTGCAAGGCCTTACTAGGGATTGTGCTTTTGAGTGTGAATGTGGACTTCCTTATTCAGATACTATGGTACGTGATGCAATTGCACAGAATGTTGCTGATGTTCGTATACGGGAACAGAATTTGAAACTAGTCAATCACTCCCTTCAACAAGTGATGGACATATTGGATCGGCAGGACACACTTCACTTTGCTCAGGAATCATTTGAAGCTTCGCCAGCCGTGTGTCACATTAGCCAGCCCGCCGGGCGAGCTGCACGGAACAGTAAACAGTTCTCGTGCCTGGCCGCGCCAAAGCCGCCAAGGCCTCAGTCACGTGTGCCACACAAGCAAGCAAATGCAGTGCTCAAATCAAGCCCGCGGTGTGCTACTAGACATTGCCCGTCACGCCAAGCTATTTGCTGTTTCTGTAATAAAGAGGGACATGTTCAAAGTGTTTGCCAGAAAAAGCTCAGATTGGAAGCTCACAACCATTCCAGGCCCTTTGCTTCACGCTGGAATCGGAATCGAACCCAGAATACTCAGGCTCTTGAACATTCGCCCATGGACATTCATGTAGTTCATTCCACTCTGCCCAGTGCCACTCTCTCTAACAGTGACTGTGTTCGTCCCACAAATAGTGTGCGTCGACATCGCCGGAAATCCCGTCAAGTCGCAAGTGATTCTGTACCAGTGTCAGTTCACACTGCACGAGATAGTCGCTCTTGTCGTCAGCAGGACAATAAACTTTTTGTAGATTTGGACATTAATGGCAACGTGATACCATTCCAGCTCGATACCGGAGCTGCAGTTTCCTTGATCAATCACGTCACGTACAAACAGCTGGGCACACTTCCGTTGCGTGCCGCAAATGTTAAGCTAACTACTATTCAGGACAAGCAATCCCTGTGTTAGGACAGTGCAGCCTTCTTGCAACATACAAAGGACAAACAAAACTTTGTCATTGTACGTCCTTCGTTCTTCTTCGGCAGTGAACTTCTTTGGTTTAGATTTATTTCAGTTGTTTAACTTGTCTATAGTCAATCAGGTCCTATCAGTGAACCAGACTGTGCCTTCAGACAGTGTTTCTCGTCTATGTGAAGAGTTTGCAGACATTTTTGCACCGGGCCTTGGTTGCGCTAAGAACTATGAAGCACATTTGGAACTGAAAGTAAACGCGCAACCGAAATTTTTCAGAGCACGCAATGTTCCCCACGCATTGCGTGATGAGGTCGCAAGAACATTACACGATTTGGAATCACAAGGTGTGATTTAATGTGTGCAGGCTTCTCTCTGGGCATCACCCTTAGTAATTTTGCAAAAACCTTCCGGAAAATTGAGACTTTGCGTGGACTTTAAGGCAACAGTGAATCCCGACTAGTGACTGCAACTTTTCCTTCACCCCGCCTTGAAGATCTTTTTGACAAACTGTGCCCGGGTAAATATTTTTCGAAGGTTGACCTAGTAGATGCGTACTTGCAAATACCGGTGGACGAAGAATCCCAGCGCGTTTTGGTGGTTAACACGCATCTTGGTTTGTACCGCTTCAAACGACTGCCATTCGGGTGTGCATCCGCCCCTGCATTGTTTCAGCAATATCAGCAAACTGTTTGTGCGTCGGTCCCTACTGCAGCAAACTATCTGGACGATATTGTGATCTCCGGAAAGACGGAAGAAGAACATTTAGCCAATCTCAGAATATTATTTCAGGTCTTGCGACAAAATGGTCTTCGCTTGCGGAAGGACAAATGTGTGTTTTTTGCTCGTGACTTACCCTATCTGGGCCATGTACTCAATGTCCAAGGCATACATCCCAGTCCAGAGCACCTCCGTGCCATACAAGAATTGCCTTCGCCGCAGAATTTGAAGCAGCTACAGAGTGTGCTGGGAAAAATCAATTACTATCATAAATATGTGCGCCACGCCTCTTCCATTTCAGCTCCGCTTCATCGCTTACGCCGTAAAGGTGTTCCGTTCGTCTGGACGACGGAATGCGAACGCGCCTTTCGCCAGTTGAAATCGGCGTTGCTTTCCAATACTTGCCAGAAAACCCTTTTGTGGATGCATCGGATTTCGGGATCGGTGCTGTGCTTGCGCACAAAGATGGTTCGCACGATCGCCCTATTGCCTTTGCGTCCAAATTGTTCTCGTCTGCACAAAGAAATTATTCACAGATCGAGAAAGAAGCTGTGGCTCTCGTATTTGGTGTTACAAAGTTTCATGATTTCTTGTATGGTCGTCACTTTACCATCATCACAGACCACAAACCTCTGACATCGCTTTTTCATCCGACCAAGCCTGTACCCCCACGTACAGCGCAGAAATTCATTCGCTGGTCTATTTTCCTATCGCAGTACCGCTACGATATCTTGTATCGGTCCACTGCTAAGCACGGAAACGCCGATGCGTTGTCCCGTTTGCCTGTTGCTGAGGATAGAGCATTCGATTCTTCCGAACTCGCTTGCATGTTCATTGATGCGGAAACCGATGACGTGGTCGAATCGTTTCCCATTGATTTTCGTCGTGTAGCTACAGCCACAGCTGCTGACCCTGTCCTTGCTACCATTCTGCGTTTTGTTGCTACGCAATGGCCCTTGTCAGAGTCACGGATCGAGGATCCGTTGGTTCGCCGATTTTTTGCTCACAAGGAGAGACTTTTTGTTCGAAGTGGTGTTTTGCTGTTGCGTTCTGATAATGATCAGTCCAGGGTCGTGGTCCCACGTTCGTTACAGACCTCTGTTTTACGACTTCTCCACCAAGGACATTGGGGTATAGTACGAGCGAAACAACTTGCTCGCCAGCACTGTATTTGGTTCGGAATCGATGCTGCGATTACGAAAATGCGCTCTTCTTGCATGGCGTGTGCCAAACAACAATCCGCACCACCGCGGAAATTCTTTGCATGGCCAAAAGCCACTTCCCCTTGGCAACGCTTACACTTCGATTTGCTGGTCCATTCTGGAATGCTCGATGGTTGGTTGTTGTCGATTCCTTCAGTAATTTTCCTTTTGTTGTCCGGGTGTCTTCCACGACGTCTTCTGCCACCGTCCAAGCGTTATCTGCTATCTTTTGCATTGAAGGTCTTCCGCAGACTATTGTTTCCGACAATGGCCCACACTTCATGTCCGCAGAATTTCAGTCATTCTGCAAGGCCAATGGTATTCAACATCTGACGTCCGCGCCGTTTTCCCCACAGTCAAACGGTGCCGCAGAACGTTTGATCAGGACTTTCAAGTCACAGATGTTGAATCTGAAAGAGTCGCATTCTCGGGAGGACGCGATATTGCTCTTTTTGTCCTCGTATCGCTCTCAGCCCCGAGATGGTCGCTCGCCGGCTGAGTTGCTCCACGGTCGTCCTCATCGAATCTTGATGTCTATGCTACATCCGCCGCATCAGGTTTCTGTGCAGCGGCAGACACCTGCTTTTGCCCCAGGCGACGTTGTCTACTATCGTAACTATCGAGGTTCACGGCGTTGGCTCGCAGGGCGCATTCTTCGCTGCCTCGGCCGCGCTATGTATCTGGTTTTGGGGGCCTCTGGTGAGGTGCGTCGGCATCTCAATCAGCTGCGCCTCTGTCGTCGCACGGGTTCTGCCGCTCCCCGTCTGCTTTCAGCGACGGTGCCGCCCGGTCAGCGCCCTGGGGACCCATCTACTGGCTCGCCCATCCCCAGGTGTTACCGACGCTGCCTTCCATTTTGCCCCATGGCGCCGCGCCGCCGCCTGTTCTCCCGCCGGCGACGCCCGCAGTGGACGCGTCGCTGCAACCGCCGGGCGCCTCCCTGGGTCACGCGCCGCCGATCGCTTCCCGTGACGAGCTGTCCTCCGATATGGAAGTCTTGCCCGCTCCGGACCACATGGCGTCTTCGCCCGTCGGGTGCGTCGACCTGATGGAGGTCGACCCTTCGGCCCCTCCTGTCTCTCTACGGGCGCATACACGGCATGTTTCGTGCACCATGGAGTAGGTTTTCAGGCGTTTCCTAGCTCCCCTCGAACCGAATGGCAGGGCGCGGGTGGCACAGCCTCACCTGTTGTTAGGCTCCCCACCTCGTCGCATACGTCAACATGGGGTCCTGCCCATTGCGGGCGGAAGCCTTCTAACACAACCGTACGCCGATTTGCGGGGGAGGAATGTGGTGTCACCGCCAGACACCACACTTGCTAAGTGGTAGCCTTTAAATCGGCCGCGGTCCGTTAGTATACGTCGGACCCGCGTGTCGCCACTGTCAGTGATTGCAGACCGAGCGCTGCCACACGGCAGGTCTAGAGAGACTTCCTAGCACTCGCCCCTAGTTGTACAGCCGACTTTGCTAGCGATGGTTCACTGACAAATTACGCTCTCATTTGCTGAGACGATAGTTAGCATAGCCGTCAGCTACGTCATTTGCTACGACCTAGCAAGGCGTCATTATCATTTGCTATTTATCTTGTGATGCATGTACCGTCAAGAGCTATGTTCACAACTTATGGATTAAAGTTAAGTATTCCAGCAGCTTCGTACTTTATTTGCTAGTCTCAAAGACCTCGCGCCATCCTGCGTGAGCTTAAACGCGTGCCTTTCGGCTACCCCACAGTGGCTTGGCTGTCTTGCCAAGTCACAACAATAAACGGGTGTTCATTGGCCAAATATATTATACTAGAACTGACATGTAATTACATTTTCAAGAAATTTGGGTGCATAGATCCTGAGAAATCAGTGCCCAGAACAACAAACTCTGGCCGTAATAACGGCGTTTATACGCCTGGGCATTGAGTCAAACAGAGCTTGGATGGCGTGTGCAGGTACAGCTGCCCATGCAGCTTCAACACGATACCACAGCTCATCAAGAGTAGTGACTGGTGTATTGTGACGAGCCAGTTGCTCGGCCACCATTGACCAGACGTTTTAAATTGCTGAAACATCTGCAGAATGTGCTGGCCAGGGCAGCAGACGAACATTTTCTGTATCCAGAAAGGCCCGTACAGGACCTGCAACATGCGGTCGTGCGTTATCCTGCTGAAATGTAGGGTTTCGCAGGGATCGAATGAAGGGTAGAACCACGGGTCGTAACACATCTGAAATGTAACGTCCACTGTTCAAAGTGCTGTCAATGCGAACAAGAGGTAGCCCAGACGTGTAACCAATGGCACCCCATACCATCACGCCGGGTGATACGCCAGTATGGCGATGACAAATACACGCTTCCAATGTGCGTTCACCGCGATGTCGACAAACACGGATGCGACCATCATGATGCTGTAAACAGAACCTGGATTTATCCGGAAAAATGACATTTTGCCATTCGTGCACCCAGGTTCGTCGTTGAGTACAGGATCGCAGGTTTCCCTTTCTGTGATGCAGCGTCAAGGGTAACCGCAGCCATGGTCTCCGAGCAGATAGTGCATGCTGCTGCAAACGTCGCCGAACTGTTCGTGCAGATTGTTGTTGTCTTGCAAACGTCCCCATCTGCTGACTCAGGGATCGAGACGTGGCTGCACGATCCGTTACAGCCATGCGGATAAGATGCCTGTCATCTCGACTGATAGTGAGCAGCATGGCGTTCCGTTTTACCCTCCTGAACCCCCCACCGATTCCATATTCTGCTAACAGTCATTGGATCCTGACCAACGCGAGCAGCAATGTCGCAATACGATAAACCGCAATAACGATAGGGTACAATCCCATCTTTATCAAAGTCGGACACGTGATGGTACGCATTTCTCCTCCTTACACGATTCATCACAACAACGTTTCACCAGGCAACGCCGGTCAACTGCTGTTTGTGTATGAGAAATCGGTTGGAAACTTTCGTCATGTCAGCGCGTTGTAGGTGTCGCCACCGGCGCCAACCTTTCGTGAATGCTCTGAAAAGCTAATCATTTGCATATCACAGAATCTTCTTCCTGTCGGTTAAATTTCGCGCCTGTAGCACGTCATCTTCGTGGTGTAGCAATTTTAATGGCCAGTACTGTAGATTCACATGAACGACATTTTCTGATCCGTGGTGGTTACTTGTCAATAGGTAATTTTCTTCAAGGTATTTCATAACGATGAAACACAATGTCCTACTGCAAATCGATGTCAGTGACATGGGCGTATGGCTATGAAGAACTCACCTTAACTCTGTGGATCCTCCTGGCCACGCCCACGACAGTGAGCCCTTCTCTCAGCAGGGCCTGTACGATAGCGGCGCCGATTCCTGAGCTGGCGCCCGTCACCATGGCGACGCGTCCCCTGTACCTCTCCATGTCGTTACCTGCGTCTGCAGTGTCCGCCGCTTGCGACGCAACTGATTCGGCGGCACGCGTATCTCGCCGTTTATCAGGCGCTCCTCAAGGCCAGCCCCACAGCCTTTGGCAGTAAGGCACTCCAAGAACGCACTGCTTTGATCATAATAATAATCGTGATTTCGTGTGGCGCAACGGCCCTGTCAGGCCTTCCAGTTTGACGCCACTTCGGCGACTTGGGTGTCCCTAACATACCACTGTTATCTAACAGTTTATTCTAGGCGCTGCAGTCCGGAACCGCGGGACTGCTACTGTCGCAGGTTCGAATCCTGCCTCGAGCATGGATGTGTGTGATGTGGTTAGGTTAGTTAGGTTTAAGTAGTTCTAAGTTCTAGGGGACTGATGACAGAAGATGTTAAGTCCCATAGTGCTCAGAGCCATTTGAGCCTAACAGTTTAACGCGGAATCCACAACAACTGCCGTTCGTGGCGACTCACCAGATCGTTCATAGGTGAAGGACAGCCTAAAGGCAACGTGGCTACCAAGTCTGTCGTGACGTAGCTCTCGCCTTGCATAAAATGTTTTCGGTTTAATTGCAACGTCAAATTCGGTTAAAATACCCAGTTTCCAACGGCTGCTCCGTCTTCTGGGACTAATTCCGGGTGCCGTAAAATATTGTTCTCTTTTACAATTATTTCACTTGCACACGAAGTGGCCGGGCTGGCAGGGGATAAAACTGCTTCTCAGAATCAGGTTACACAAATTGAAAAGATGGTTTAAAATAAAAACACGCGGAAATAAGTGAAAAGTTTCCAAAAACACAAAAAGGAGAAAGATATTTAAGATTTTTTTTCAGTTAAGCGTATGTCAATATTAAGATAAAAGAAAAAGAAACTCTGGTAGGCTATACTGAAGATTTTAAAAACTCCTGAATGATCTCATATTACACAACTGGCTGTTAAAATTGCTACAATACGAAGATGACGTGCTACAGACGCGAAATTTAACCGACAGGAAGAAGATGCTGTGATATGCAAATGATTAGCTTCTCAGAGCATCACTCAAGGTTGGCACCTGTGGCGACACCTACAACGTGCTGACATGAGGAAAGTTTCCAACCGATTTCTCATACACAAACAGCAGTTGTCCGGCGTTGCCTGGTGAAACGTTGTTGTGATGCCTCGTGTAAGGAGGAACCATCACGTTTACGACTTTGATAAAGGTCGGATTGTAGCCTATCGCGATTGCGGTTTATCATATCGCGACATTCTACATCTACTTCCATACTCCGCAAGCCATCTGACGGTGCGTGGCGGAGGGACTGCAGCTCGCGTTGGTCGAGATCGAACGACTATTAGCAGAATATCGAATCTGTGGGTTCAGGAGGTTAATACGGAACGCAGTTCTGGATACCAACGGCCTCGTATCACTAGCAGTAGAGATGACAGGCACGTTATCCGCATGGCTGTAACGGATCGTGCAGACACGTCTCGATCCCTGCGTCAACAGATGACACGTTTGCAAGACAACAACCATCTGAACGAACTGTTCGACGACGTTTGCAGCAGCATGGACTATCAGCTCGGAGACCACGGCTGCGGTTACACTTGACGCTGCATCACAGACAGGAGCCATGCGATGGTGTACTCAACGAGGAACCTGGGTGCACGAATGGCATCACAGCATCATGATGGTCGCATCCGTGTTTGGCGACGTCGCGGTGGACGCAAATAGGAAGCGTGTATTCGTCATCGTCATATTGGCGTCTCACCCGGCGTGATGGTATGGGGGGGGGGGGCATTGGGTACACGTCTCGGTCACCTCTTGTTCGCATTGACGGTACATTGAACAGTGGACGTTACATTTCATATGGGTTACGACGCGTGGCTCCACCCTTCATTCGATCCCCGCGCAACCTATATTTCAGCAGGATAATGCACGACCGCATGTTGCAGGTCCTGTACGGGCCTTTTTGGATACAGAAAATGTTCGACTGCTGCCCTGGCCAGCACATTCTCCAGATCTCTCACCAACTGAAAACGTCTGGTCAATGGCGGCCGAGCAACTGGCTCGTCACAATAAGCCAGTCACTACTCTTGATGAACTGTGGTATCGTGTTGAAGCTGCATAGGCAGCTGTACCTGTACACGCCATCCAAGCTCTGTTTGACTCAATGCCCAGGCGTATCAAGGCCGTTATTACGGCCAGAGGTGGTTGTCTGGGTACTGATTTCTCAGGATCTACGCACCCAAATTGCGTGAAAATGTAATCACATGTCAGTTCTAGTATAATATATTTGTCCAATGAATACCCGTTAATCATCTGCATTTCTTGTCGGTGTAGCAATTTTAACGGCCAGTAGTCTACATTTAAAACAAAATAATATGTATTATGTTATGGTGTATTGGTGATGCTGGTGTGCATGAGTATGGTCGTTTGGTCGGGTTCTCATATGTTACCTGCTATTGTAATGAATTTGCCTTTACTGTACTGGGGCAAAGACGAATGAGCGCACTGCATGAGTAGTGAATAAGATCACTGCCTCCTTGTTTTGTTTTATCGGTGGTTGAGTTGATAGACAGTTTAGTTGTGCAGCGCTAGGACATTTTGTTTGGGGCATAGTAGCGAGCAGTTGAGTTTTTCACAGAAAGAGATCTGTTATTGGCGAATCTGAGAGAAACTAATTGGAAGCTTTATTATGGATATGAATCCTCATTTATAATACTTTGTTGTTCTTTGTACAGGGTGTTTCTTTAAGAGCGTGCAAAAATTTGACGGGGCATAGAGGATGCTTCACTGAACAATTTGAGGTAGGGATCCTGGGATCGGAGAAGCCAGCTTAAGCAGATAATAGGAATAAAATCACATTATGTCTGCTTTTTTACAAATACCATCATTCACACAGTGAACGTAGCATTTGTACTGTATTTTACCGAACATGCTGAAACTGACAGCCCTCAACCTCAATGCAAGCGTGACATCAGAGAAGAAGATTCTGACGCACCCTAACAAATTTCCGTGGTGTGGTCTTCACGTTGATAGGTCCTTCATTTCTTCTTGCCAATGAACAAGTCTCTCGCTGTCATCGATCGAGAGAGATAAATGCTCATGATGGATGTTGCCTGAAAGGAAATCGTCCCCTGTATTTTTTTTTTTTACTTTAGTTACAGTTAACTGCAAATACTATCATTGACACAATGATCGTACCAGTTCTACTATATCTTATAAAATGTGCTGAAGCTGGCGGCCATGAACTTCAATCCAAGCATTGCGGCGGCGCTGTTCCTTTCGTCCTGTTACCTGCGCCTACCTGTGAACTCGTTGCAGCAGATATCGCCGGTAGGAAAGCAGAGCAGAAACCTATCGTACTGCAACTCCCACCAGGCTGCATAAAACGTAACTATTCTAAGAATCGGGTAAAGGTCTTAATACTGGAAAAATATCGGTGTAGTCTGAAGTCGAGAATTACAAGTTCATTGCCGATCCCGTGCCAATCCTAACACAGTCACGCTCAAACCCTTTCATTCACGTTAGCAAGTTTATGGCAACGTATTTCCTGAAATCTGAACAGCAACAAAGCTTTGGTTGTTCTTAAATGAAAATGCTCGCCATACTGTTAAGTTTATCAGTGTCTATGCACTCACGTTTTTAGTAACCAATCTGCGCAATATGTCACGCAGAATTATTGTCTTTCCTCATAGACGAAGTTACTTATAAATCCATAATTTCTAAAATGAACACACCGGGATAAATATGCCTTCACCTTAAAACACTTTTGAAACATGTAGTACAACTAAAAGTGGCAAATTACAACTTCATTCGCAGCTCATATTGCACACGATCGTACCACTGAAAGGCTGTGCGCTGTCTCACTAGACAGCTGTAGGCCTTCTGTATCTCCAAGAGCAAAGACGCGGGAAGAATACTCCATTCTGATTGATCAGTTCTCTTTAAGGCCAATAGGAAAACATTATTCTCCCGCGTTAGTCCGCGCTTTTCATGAGTAATGTAAGGGATCCGTGATCCCACGAACGTAGATGCTAGTATCCGACGCCCAGGTCGATAGTAGACAGGAGTCGATTGTCAAGCGCTGCAGGAGGCAGTGAGACGAGTGTCGAGTGCAGAGTAGTGCTGGAGTGTTGAGTGAGAAGTAGTGTTGGAGAGACGGGCAAGAATGGTGATCAAGTGAGTGGTAAACGGTAAAATTTACCGGAGTGTGACAAGTGAGCACGTCCCCCTGATCGTCGTGGGGTTGACCTTCACTAATACCGATTCGCGAGTGATATGAAACAGAAAGTGACAAGTGACGAATTACGTGTTTCGCGTCGGCCAGCAACAACCATGGATTGCAGTGAGGATTGTTGTGGATGTTAACCATCATCATTACGTGTGACGAAATACACTCCTGGAAATTGAAATAAGAACACCGTGAATTCATTGTCCCAGGGAGGGGAAACTTTATTGACACATTCCTGGGGTCAGATACATCACATGATCACACTGACAGACCCACAGGCACATAGACACAGGCAACAGAACATGCACAATGTCGGCACTAGTACAGTGTATATCCACCTTTCGCAGCAATGCAGGCTGCTATTCTCCCATGGAGACGATCGTAGAGATGCTGGATGTAGTCCTGTGGAACGGCTTGCCATGCCATTTCCACCTGGCGCCTCAGCTGGACCAGCGTTCGTGCTGGACGTGCAGACCGCGCGAGACGACGCTTCATCCAGTCCCAAACATGCTCAATGGGGGACAGATCCGGAGATCTTTCTGGCCAGGGTAGTTGACTTACACCTTCTAGAGCACGTTGGGTGGCACGGGATACATGCGGACGTGCATTGTCCTGTTGGAACAGCAAGTTCCCTTGCCGGTCTAGGAATGGTAGAACGATGGGTTCGATGACGGTTTGGATGTACCGTGCACTATTCAGTGTCCCCTCGACGATCACCAGTGGTGTACGGCCAGTGTAGGAGATCGCTCCCCACAGCATGATGCCGGGTGTTGGCCCTGTGTGCCTCGGTCGTATGCAGTCCTGATTGTGGCGCTCACCTGCACGGCGCCAAACACGCATACGACCATCATTGGCACCAAGGCAGAAGCGACTCTCATCGCTGAAGACGACACGTCTCCATTCGTCCCTCCATTCACGCCTGTCGCGACACCACTGGAGGCGGGCTGCACGATGTTGGGGCGTGAGCGGAAGACGGCCTAACGGTGTGCGGGACCGTAGCCCAGCTTCATGGAGACGGTTGAGAATGGTCCTCGCCGATACCCCAGGAGCAACAGTGTCCCTAATTTGCTGGGAAGTGGCGGTGCGGTCCCCTACGGCACTGCGTAGGATCCTACGGTCTTGGCGTGCATCCGTGCGTCGCTGCGGTCCGGTCCCAGGTCGACGGGCACGTGCACCTTCCGCCGACCACTGGCGACAACATCGATGTACTGTGGAGACCTCACGCCCCACGTGTTGAGCAATTCGGCGGTACGTCCACCCGGCCTCCCGCATGCCCACTATACGCCCTCGCTCAAAGTCCGTCAACTGCACATACGGTTCACGTCCACGCTGTCGCGGCATGCTACCAGTGTTAAAGACTGCGATGGAGCTCCGTATGCCACGGCAAACCAGCTGACACTGACGGCGGCGGTGCACAAATGCTGCGCAGCTAGCGCCATTCGACGGCCAACACCGCGGTTCCTGGTGTGTCCGCTGTGCCGTGCGTGTGATCATTGCTTGTACAGCCCTCTCGCAGTGTCCGGAGCAAGTATGGTGGGTCTGACACACCGGTGTCAATTTGTTCTTTTTTCCATTTCCAGGAGTGTACCTAAAATCAGCAACCAATAAGAGATATAAACGTAATTAAAACTGTAAGGCGAAGGTAGCAACTGCTTCAGAATTTGTGTGTTAGTAGGAACTATATATCAGTTTGTAGATGGCAACCTTTATGGTCATTAATAATAGACAAACTTTCAGTCATTCCACCATTCAGTCTCAGAACAGCCGCTCTCGGTTGAAATACGTCAGAAACCACAGCATAAAAACCGATAGCCTTTCATCCATTAAGCACACGGTCATATAATCATAATAATTAACTGTTTGGTGGCTTCGATAAATTACACAAAATCCAGTAAAGGAATTAAACGGGGGTGTTTCACTAAGCAATCAACAAATAACACACTTTAGAACCGTACTTTTTACCGAAATAAGTATTTAGCATTCTGATATTTTGTTTATACTTTTACCTTATCGACTATTTTGATTTGCCCTCGAATTAGATTTCCTTTTACCATAAACTTACTTAACGTATTGTTATACAAAATTCCCCGTCGTCTGCATTCACACTGTCTTTCTCAGTAGACCAATGATCTACATATTTACTTTAGATCACATTCATGCATCATTCACACTGCTAGAAGCATATACAAAACTGTACAAACAAAAATAAACAAAAAAGCCTTGAAGATATAAACATAATTCAGAAAAACATTGTCTAGACGTGTTTCTTGAAAGTCTCTGTGCACTCCTGTCCTCTAGCAGATGAAAATAAGAACTACGTACTCAACTGTGAACCCGCTTCAGAACGTCTGTCACTGTGCACGCATGAGCCATTCTCCCGATACACAGTCTCTATACAGGAGCGGTATAAGGCGCTACGCTTCAGCATGACATCTGCCAACAAGATTCTGACGTACCCTGAAAAATGTACCTGGTGTGGTTCGAATCACACCACAGGCAGCTACACTTCTGGCAACTAATTCCATCTCCGTATCCATCGGCGCTTCATACACAAGTAACATTAGATGTCTCTATAGGAAATAATCAACGGGAGTCAGAGCAGGTGACGTCACAGGCCGTGGAATAGGATCTCCCATTCTAATCCAGCGCCCTTGAAATACTTCTTAGTGATCAGGCTGGACCTCCTTATTTCTTTGAAGGAAATAAAGAAAGTACATGTAAATAAAATGTAGAGTAAGTGTAATCCTGTGCGCATGTTAGTTGTACATAAGCTGGAACACAGTAATGCTAGACAAAGAAAGCGGTAGACAAGTTTACTTCCATATCTCCTTAAGCTGGCTTCTCCGACCCCAAGTCCCCTACCTCAAATTGTTCAGCGAAGCATTCTCTACGTCTTGTTGCACTTTTGCACGCTCTCGCGGCAAGACTCTGTCTTGATGGGGAATATTTTTGGAGGAGTTTTTAAGGTATGTTCGTAGTTTCTTTGTAATGAGAGAAATTTGTAATTCTTAAAGTCTTCTTACGCTGTGCAGTCCTTTCATCAATATTCAGAGTCTCATTTCTTACAAAAGATTTTCTTTAAAGTAAAACCCACCTCCATGATTCATAGTAATGTTTTAATATTCTGTCGTGTGTGCATTGCACCTAAAATCACACGCAATTACAGATTGTTTCTGGCAAGCAAAAAAATTTAGAGCAGATTATTTACTTTTAGTTGCTGCATCTGCTGACTTGCATTTGCTTTCGAAAACGTCAGTACTCCAGACGCAAAAACAGCATGATGTGTAGGATGTAAGTCACTTTTATTTCTGGGCAAATCGCACCTTGTATTCTTGAGCATACAGTGGGTAGTTGGGATTTTCTGGTGTTGTACTAAGAAGCAGACTGATTTTCAGCGAAAAGCATTGGTAATTTCAAACAGGTATTTTTTACGAGTGGAGTAGTCTGTCAATATTCCAACACTGCACTTCATACCAAGCAACGTTCATAACGTACTTTGGTACTGAGCTTTACTTATAGTTTTCACTGAGCACACAATTACTTTCTTTTGGCTCGTAAGTAGATTCATTTTATTTATTTCAAATTTCTCATTTTATGAAGTTTAAAGTTTTATTTCGCGACTCGTGCGCATCCCATGTCTGAGAAACAGTCAGTTTTGCTCAGCAGTTGAATGCGACACCTGAAGTACATGTTCCAAGTGAAGAAAATTTTTGAATTCAGTATGTATACTGTTTTCTCTCGCATACGGAAAATTTTTATAGAAAGCTTACAATTATTGTGAGGAAGGTGCACTGACTATGGGACCCTGTGGGACCGCAGGAAGCCTGATAACCAGCAACGTGGAAGAAGTGGGAGGATGGAAAATGGAAGGAAGGTGTGAGATGGAGCATAGCGACAAGGATTGGAAAGAGGGGTATCTTTCGGGGCGTATTTCAGCGCTGCGGAGTGGGAGTTGGTTAGAATTCCAGCGGGAGAGGATCTATAACGCATGAAGATGCTTAGAAGTTGGAATGTGGATGCTATGGCGCAGCAAGGTACCTGGACTGGTGATTAGAGAAAGCGAAATTCGTATGCTGGGAGTGGGTTTTTCGGTTAATATACTGTATCCAAAGGCGCTCTATGGTGAGGAGAAGGTGTGGTTAGTGGGTGAGTTGGTACACGGCGAGAGCTGGAAAAAGTAGGAGGGTGTATTAGGAAAGGCGAAGTGTGGTCTTTCAAAAATTTCAAGAGACTTGTAGGATTTACGGGAGATGGAAGTTGTGGCAATTTTGGCGTAGGTGAGGATGGGACGAATGACTGATTTATAGTTGACGTTAAAGGCAGAACGATGTAGACATCCATGTGTGGCCTGTTAGTAATTCTAACAGTTTTATTCATTTCGGGTTTTGTGTTGGATTGTAAGATATGCATTCAGTGTTAGTTTTCTGACAGCAAAGCATAAGAATAGAGTCATGGTCTGGAGTGTGTTTTCTTGGTATGGTTATAGGCCGATATCTATTATAGAAGCAATTTTGAGAGATGAACGACAAATTAAAGTATTGAGATCCAGTTAACTCCTAAAGCGCTAGAATCATTTCACGAAAATGTATTTATATTTATGCAAGTTGGAACTCCATGACATAAACCAAAAGTTCACTGAAATGTTTCAGAGAAAACCACGTGAAAGTGCATGACTGGCCTGAAAACAGTGCAGCCACGAATCCCATTGAATTATAGTGCAGCAGTTTAAATAGTTCAATACAAGGTAAGTATCATTATTTAATTTAATTTTAATTGATTTTTGTTTAGTTTTGCCAATACGTAGCAAAGTATAATCAATGTAAAAGTTATTCATTTATACACATGAAAAATTATTAGTATTAACAATTTTTCAATCCACATCCATTGTCATCCACATATATTCCCAAAACTAATTTTCGTTTTCCCTCTAATGGCAGTTGCAGCTATTTTTTGTCCTAACAAAGCATCACTTGCTTATATTGTTTCTTTCACATCTAATTGAAGTTCTTTATCTGATTTGAGTCTTTTTTCTAAATCTTTATTATCTCTATAGGCAATATCACGTTTTTTACAAGTTTCATCTAATGGAATAAATCCAGGATCCCCAGGTGCTAGACATTCTTCACGCTTAGTAAATGGTCCACTGTAAAAATTTACTGGAAGATGCATCTCCAGCATAGGTAAATTATTTAAAGCCCATTTACTGAGCTTCTTTCATGTTTTTCACTTTTCCTAATGTGTGAGGAAAATTATTCAAAAAATTTAATCAAATGTGAAAGTCCTTTTGGACTATTAATAAAAAGCCTTACATTTGTATGTTAACATCTGTGTTATTTCAACTTCATCATTATGATAATTTTTATTTCCAGCTAAGTCTTCTCTACGAATTACTGATAATTTATCCATTAAATCGCAAACATCATTCATTCAAACATACCTGATGGGTTTTCTGTAAACTTCTTTATTAAACCTTCACGTATTTTCTCAAGTGAACTTATTTCTGAATAATCTGAAGAATCAATAGTTGATCTTCCTCAGTTTGAGAAATACTCATCAACAATTCTTTTTATGAAATATCTATATTTATTATATCTACTAGATTTTATTTTATTTGGGCTACTCTCAGAATATAATGCTTCTGATTGATATAATACATATGCATAATTAAATAAATTAACACCATCAAATTTTTCATCCATATTATCCATAATAATGTTTTCTTTTCAGTTAAAATATTCCTTAATTCATCTGTACCTTCATATGTATTTTCGCCAATACCTAATTTATCTTCATTGATTTCAACTGGTAATTACCAACATATTTAAATATACCAATGGGACTCAGCCCAAAAACTTCATCTTTACTATGGTTAATATACTGTAACATTGTTTCACCAACATTAACTTCTTGGTGCCACTATTAATTTGTTTTTTTTTTTTTACAGTATCTGTCTTGTGTTTTCTTTTATTCTCTTCTTCCTACTTTTGCAATTCATCCTCTATTTCTGCTTCACTTAATGTGCATTTATGTTGTGGACTTTCATAAGATTTAATTTTTAATATATCTCCAAAAAGTCCTATATTATGATGATATGGGATCATTTGTTTTCCAACTGCTCTATTTCCTTCAGTAGCTATCAGAACATTGTCACCTAAACCTTCGATTCCTTGTTTAACTTCTTCAATAGCATTGATAGATATTGTATTTTTTTGTTTTTTCTCCAAAGCTAAAACCGTTCTTTCATTTCTTCAGCTTTCTTTCCAGATCGATGAGCTTTTTTAAGAAATTCTAGGTTGTGTTTTGGAAACATTTATCAGAGATGAAAAAAATTATTAAATATTTTTAAACATTTATGTTCACATTTAACATTAATGTTGATATGGAATTCTGTATTTTATTTCTGAACTTACTTTCATTCGCTTTTCTAGTGATATCTATCATAAAATATACAAAATGATCATTTCAATATTTACTGCACATTTCTTTAAAAATTGTCAAATTTTAAATCACTTTCAACAAACTCATGATAAATTTGAGTGTCACTTAAATTTGTGTCATCTTCCCTGAAAATATATAAAAAATTAAGATGGTCTATGTCTATTACTTATTGTCGACCTCTAGTAAAATATTCTTTAACTATATCACAATTTTCAGGGATTAATTCATCAAATACAACTACAGAATCATCTACACATTGATATAATGGAAAAATTTCATAGTTATTTTCAAAAAAGTTGTGATTTTCCATTGTGCTAATCTTCAATTTTTTCACATCGTTTTATAAATTCTTTATATTTTGGTTTATCAAAACTTTTTGAATGAACATAAAACTGATTAATTTAATTCCAGTTCAACTATCTTTGAGCTAGAATATATTTGTCAATCAATAATGTTGTTTTTTTGGAACCACTTGATCCTACAATTGCACATCGAATAGAACTTTGTGAAAGTTTACAGCACCTACTGTTTTGATTCCTTTTCTCGAATTCTTATTTTTTGTTCCAAATCTGTCATTCATTTAAATAAATTTTTATTAATACAAATGTAATGCAGTCAAGATTCCTTCATCTGTCACAGTAGATTATTTCAGTTAAGTGGTAAGTCATCTATTCGTAGAAAAAGATATCTGTTCCAATAAGAAATGCTGGTAAACATTATATTAATTGGCTTTTATTCAATTTTTTTAAGTCCAAATATTATATTGAAAAATAGTAGATTTTGTTGCATTGTGGAAACTATCGAAATTCCCATTGGTCAGAACAGTTTAAGAAATTTATCCAACTCATTCATTTCAAAAATCCAAATAACCATATTAATACAAATGAAATTTAAAATAGAACTGTTATCGAAAGTGATGTAGAAATATACATGGACATAAAACATGGTATTGTTAGTACATTATCATTTTGTGACCAGGTTGCAGAATAACATAAACACTGATACTAAAGATATTCTTAAAATTATTTCATTTCACTTACTTAATATAAATTTTAATTTGATTAATGCAACATTTCTTAAACATACAGATCGTTTTCAGAGAGAAACTGATATTATTGCTTCATTTAAACCAAATAATGTATTTCGAAAGCGAGTTGTTTATGAAGCACAATATCCTGGAGCTATTCCTATGTTTGATACTTTTCAAGATTTAGAAATTACTGAAACTGATGAAATGAGAGTCTGATTGACTTAATGGTTGTTCTAAAAAGGTCTTAGTAAATTTTATCCTTAATAAATCACGAAAAAATCGTGAGTTATCGGTTCCACTCATTTTCTGTGAATGAGAAAATAATTGAAATGAGCCCAGAAACGATACAGAGATTTAAATAAATATTGGTAATAGATGGCTTCATATGAATCATGCACAATTGTACTCAAACTTTAGAATTGTTATACCTAGTCCAGATGGATCAGCATCAGATTTTACAGCTTATCATGAAAATTCAATAAAAATTGTTAGATTATTATGTGACAAAACTGTTTGATTATGTGACTGTAAAGAAAGGAAGCAATATTTTATCTAGAATCGAACATCATTTTATTTCATCAACAGCTACATTATATTTGACTTAATCTGTTACTGATAAAATAAGCTTGGAAGAACATATTCTTAATGATGTAAAAGTAAGGAGTAAGAAAAATGAGGTACTTTATACACTTGGAATACCTGGTCCATTTTTTACTGTTTATAAAGAAATTATGTGGAAAGGAGATTTATCAGTAAATTTTACTAGGTAGTCTAGTTCTGAAGATGCAGTTCTTAAATAGCATGATTATAACAATGCCAGACGTGAAATTGACGATGCACTTACTAAGGAAAGAGAAATTATAATAGAATCGATGGAAATTCGTGTACCATTTGTTAGTAGTAGTAGTAGTAGTAGTAGCAACTTTATTCATCAGTAGATCTCTCTTTACAAGGATACAGGACATGTCAAAGTATTTACAAGTTTAGATCAATTTAAAATAAGCTAATTCGTACACACATATCCTTACAAACTTCTCATTACAGACAATCATTAGATGTACTCCTGGTATACAATACTCATTTTACAAATAACTTATTAAATAATGTAATGTCACACTGTTCACTCATATCTCACTATCAGTCACTGCACACACTATGCACACATTGTTTTATTGTACTTCACTCACTTCACACACGAACACACACACACACACACACACACACACACACACACACACACACACACACACACACACATACATACACACACACACACACACACACACACACACACACTGGTGATCTGTAGGCCATTTTCTGTACCACAACTTCCCATTTTCTGCCTTGAAAAACTGAGTCAGCATCCCTCCTAAATGAGTGTGATGTTGAGCTCAGAAAGAAGAAGAGGTGTTAGTATTGTGCTATGCATACCATGAGGGTAAGTTTCTCTAGAACAGGAAAAAAGAAGGAAAAAAACGTAGTGTGATGGTGCTATATGGAATTTTGGATGTTTTATAATCATTATTAATCTTACTTGATTCAAAATCTTTTTTACCAAACCCCTACTTTGTTTTATCTAAGTAATCCACCAATGTATAAAATATATTGCACAAGAGGTACTTCTTAGATGCCTTTTTAAAAAAGTGTATTTTTGCAATTTCTTTAAAAGCTTTTGGTAATTTATTGCATAGTTTTATTCGTTGCTAGAAAATGCTGTTTTCAGTTTTATGTTTATTTTTTCTTGGCAAATGTAAGTTGAGTCTAACTCTTGTTCTGTGGTCATGGACAGAGCTGTTTGTGCGGTAATTACCAATGTTATTTTCGATGTGTACAACTGACTGGTAAATGAATTCAGATGGAGCAGTTAAAATCCCCAGTGTTTTAAACATAAATATGAACCAACATATGAGATAGAACAACAAGAAAATATTATCAAAAATGCAAAATTCTTTTTATGAACTGTAGAAGGTGCAGGATTGAGTGGTAAGAAAAATTTCTAACTTTATGCCACAAATTACTATAACTCTGCAGAATGTGATGTGCTATATTTCATATATGTTACATTTCAGACAAATCCTAAAAATAATCAGTTACTTGACTGTTCATTATTTGAATAGGTTAAGCTACATTTTATATACTTGAAAATTTCAAGAAATGAAATTTTCCCATGGAGATGTGGAATATTAATCCTCCACAAAGTTTTCTCAAAGCATACGATGCAGTTCTCGATTTTGAATGAGTTACACGACTCAACTAAGTCACTGACATAACTTCATATAACTTCATAATGAACTTTTCTATCTATGAGCTTAATATGACTCGTAGAAAGAATATCATATCATCCAGAAAACGACTATGTAACTTTGTACAACTTTTGATGAAAAAATTGCTAAGGCTACTATAGCAATTGTAACAATGTCAGACCTTTTAACCAAGTATTTAGACTGAAGAATATTGGACATTGCCTCACAAAGTCCTCAAAGCATCAGTGGTGTGGAGGAGAGCTAGCCATTTGACAAAATGTTTTTTATTCTCGCTTCTGTATGACTTGTCACCATCCCACAGTTGGTATCAAGACCTATCCTAAAGAGTGGATGGTGTGTTTCAGCCTGAAATAAAGGAGCACTCTGTTAACTCAGAGAGAGTCCTCCATGATGTGCTGATGTAAAGAAGGTTGGAGGCAAGAAGCGCTGTCTGTAGGAATAACCAAGTGGAAGGTTTTCGATAGTGAATGTTTTGCACTATTTGAAAATGAATTTTTTAATTAATTTCATTATATCGAATTCACTCTGTGAAAATTTTTGACTTTTTGATAACAGATTTATTTATTTACTTGCTTTTTTACATTCACCATAATTCATTTCATTTATTTTCTTGCAGTCACCTTTTATAAAAAATAATTTATTTTGTATGAAAAAAAATAATTATGTTGAAAATTGGTGAATGTGATATGAAAAATATTTATTTTTATTAATTTTCTAATTAGTTTAATGTAAAATAGAATTTTTAACTAAATTATGTAGTTAGTCATAACATCTAAGCTTTCACGGCTGGCGTCCTCATTAATTATAACTTCCGGGCTGAATTGCCATGGTCCATATGTAAAACTGCTTCTCCTTCTTGACGTTTTGTTGCCTACTGCAGGCAACATCTTGTGAGGTGAGTCGGCAGAAGTTTTAATTTATGTAGTTAGACTGAAAATTGGATTATAGTCGCTAGAAAGTATACATGCTAGGTAAGCTCTAGTCAGGTACTCACGAGGTAAAAGTTAGATGGTAAGCTAGAACTGTGCTAAGACCTACACTATCTAGCTACTACTGATATGGCACACATACCATGCCATGGCTCGTGAGCTGAATGCTTTCCCACCCTCAACACATTCTGTCAGGTGACCCATTTGGTAAGTGGTGCAGAAGGAGCTCAGGGGTTTAAAAGGTTTCCCACTGTAGAGAGATGTAGGCTGCACAAACTAGAACCAGAAACAAAGTGGTACTTGAAGTTGAGACGCCATTCAGTTTGATTTTTTTTTTTTGTATCTTACGAGATACTGCTGTATTTGTATAAACATTTGCTCCATGCTATAACACCATTTCAGTGACGCTACCACCTTGTCCAGAGAACTGATTAGTATCGGATCCAAGGTATTGTTCTGTAAGGTGATTTTTTTAGGAGGCAGTATTGCCAAACATTTATCATGCAAATACAGTAGTGAATATGTCAGGTTCTGAATCGTTGTTGTTGTTGTGGTCTTCAGTCCTGAGACTGGTTTGATGCAGCTCTCCATGCTAATCTATCCTGTGCAAGCTCCTTCATCTCCCAGTACCTACTGCAACCTACATCCTTGTGAATCTGCTTAGTGTATTCATCTCTTGGTCTCCCTCTACGATTTTTACTCTCCACGCTGCCCTCCAATGCTAAATTTGTGATCCCTTGATGCCTCAGGACATGTCCTACCAACCGATCCCTTCTTCTAGTCAAGTTGTGCCACAAACTTCTCTTCTACCCAATCCTATTCGATACCTCCTCATTAGTTACGTGATCTACCCACCTAATCTTCAACATTCTTCTGTAGCACCACATTTCGAAAGCTTCTACTCTCTTTTTGTCCAAACTATTTATTGTCCATGTTTCACTTCCATACATGGCTACACTCCACACAAATACTTTCAGAAACGACTTCCTGACAAATCTATACTCGATGTTAACAAATTTCTCTTCTTCAGAAACGCTTTCCTTGCCATTGCCAGTCTACATTTTATATCCTCTCTACTTCGACCATCATCAGTTATTTTGCTCCCCAAATAGCAAAACTCCTTTACTACTTTAAGTCTCTCATTTCCTAATCTAATACCCTCAGCATCTCCCGACTTAGTTCGACTACATTCCATTATCCTCGTTTTGCTTTTGTTGATGTTCATCTTATATACTCCTTTCAAGACACTATCCATTCTGTTCAACTGCTCTTCCAAGTCCTTTGCTGTCTCTGATAGAATTACAACGTCATCAGTGAACCTCAAAGTTTTTTATTTTTTCTCCCTGGATTTTAATACCTACTCCAAACTTTTCTTTTGTTTCCTTTACTGCTTGCTCAATATACAGATTGAATAAAATCGGGGAGAGGCTACAACCCTGTCTCACTCCCTTCCCAACCACTGCTTCCCTTTCATGCCCCTCGACTCTCATAACTGCCATTTGATTTCTGTACAAATTGTAAATAGCCTTTCGCTCCCTGTATTTTACCCCTGCCACCTTCAGAATTTGAAAGAGAGTATTCCAGTCAACATTGTCAAAAACTTTCTCTAAGTCTACAAATGCTAGAAACGTAGGTTTGCCTTTTCTTAATCTATCTTCTAGGATAAGTCGTAAGGTCAGTATTGCTTCATGTGTTCCAACATTTCTACGGAATCCAAACTGATCTTCATCGAGGTCGGCTTCTACCAGTTTTTCCATTCGTCTGTAAATAATTCGCCTTAGTATTTTGCAGCTGTGACTTATTAAACTGATAGTTCAGTAATTTTCACATCTGTCAACACTTGCTTTCTTTGGGATTGGAATTATTACATTCTTCTTGAAGTCTGAGGGTATTTCACCTGTCTCGTACATCTTGCTCACCAGATGGTAGAGTTTTGTCAGGACTGGCTCTCCCAAGGCCGTCAGTAGTTCTAATGGAATGTCGTCTACTCCTGGGGCCTTGTTTCGACTCAGGTCTTTCACTGCTCTGTCAAACTCTTAACGCAGTATCGTATTTCCCATTTCGTCTTCATCTACATCCTCTTCTATTTCCATAATATTGTCCTCAAGTACATCGCCCTTGTACAGATCCTCAATATACTCCTTCCACCTTTCTGCCTCCCCCTCTTTGCTTAGAAATGGGTTTCCATCTGAGCTCTTGATATTCATACAAGTGGCTCTCTTTTCTCCAAAGATCTCTTTAATTTTCCTGTAGGCTGTATCTATCTCACCCCTCGTGAGATAAGCCTCTACGTCCTTGTATTTGTCCTCTAGACATGCCCCCTTAGCCATTTTGCACTTCCTGTCGATCTCATTTTTGATTCGTTTGTAATCCTTTTTGCCCACTTCATTTACAGCATCTTTATATTTTCTCCTTTCATCAATTAAATTCAATATTTCTTCTGTTACCCAAGGATTTTCACTAGCCCTCGTCTTTTTACCTAGTTGATCCTCTGCTGCCTCCACTACTTCATCTCTCAGAGCTACTCATTCGTCTTCTTCTTTATTTCTTTCCCCCATTCTTGTGAATTGTTCCCTTATGCTGTCCCTGAAACTCTGTACAACCTCTGGTTTAGTTTATCCAGGTCCTATTTCCTTAAATTCCCACCTTTTTGGCCTGTAGCCCCTGTTATTGTTGCTGATTGGCCAAAAGGTGGTCCCAAAATGTCACATGTGGTACAGCTTATTAATACACTGTTATCTCCAATCATTCTTTTTCCCTACGTAGCCCTCCCTTGTAACAACTCGCGACAACCTCCACTGGGATGTATACGGAATGTTACCAATGTTGATACGCCTCTTGGAAATATGGTTGCAGTACAATAATTTCTCACGGGATCTTTCTGATCATGTCACTACAAACAATAATTGTGTTTTACACTTTCCTCTAGCAATTTGGATAATCCAGAATAGGAATTCACAAAAACCACTGTACCAGAGAGAGCCGTAGAGGGCAAAAACTGTAGAGGAAGATAGAGATTGGAATACGTGCAGCAAATAATTGAGGAAGTAGGCTGCAAGTGCTACTCTGAGATGAAGAGGTTGTCACAGGAGAGGAATATGTGGCTGGCGGCATCAAACCAGTCAGAGGACTAATTACTGGAGAGAGGTCCGCCTTTCGATACCAACGGCCTGTCATTGTATGATTTCGGTCCGCCGATTAGTTGTGCATTGGAGTGCTCGGAAACAGGGCGAGTGAATGTGTTGTAAGGGGGTATGGCTCTCCTGGTTGAGAACAAGTGGATGCGGCCTGTTTTCTATCTAGTGCGGTTTTTCCGCTTTTTCAAGCTTTGTTGAGAAGGTCGAGAAACCGTGAGTGCCAGTTCACCTATTTATCTACATACACACCAAAATAGTTGACTTTACCTTGGAGTCTAAGTGGCGTAACACAGCGGATTATTTGTGTATCTCGTTCTTCTTGTTCGTGCATTTGTGTGGAGGCATCTGTGACGGAACAAAATTGTGTGTTTGAGTGTGAATGTGTTTGTGTGTGTGTGTGTTTGGAGTTCACAGGCGCTCAACGGCGGGGTTATCAGTGCCCTTACAAACGATGAAATAAACAAATGTTGATAAAATGCTTAAAACGACTGTCACACAATGAGAAGTAAACCTACAAAGTGACACTTACTAATTCACTCCCGTCACACTCGGATTGACATACAAAATCACTCTACCTCACTCACCGTAAAAGAACTGAGAAACTGTGAAAAGTGCTACAGCGGTATTAAAACATGAGTAAAACTACACAGGAGCTAAAATAATGGCAAAGGGAAATGTGACTGGCTGACCACTTACAAAAAACGCAAGTGAGACAGTCACCCTTGTAACACATTAAGAACATATCCCTAATATATTAGGAAACCAGTTAGACATGTCACAAAACCTCTGACCCCATTCGTTTGAATGCCTCTTATAACAGAGGACACATCTGTCGGCAAATCTGTCGCTGCCCTCTGGTCTGAAAATAAAACTCAGTCTAATAAAATGTAGTGCACAGTGATCTGTATGCCACATCATAAGGCTGTGGCCTATGTGAAGACGACATGGCTGGAAGGAGGTACGCTACTGCCAAGTTTTGGGCTTTACTACACGGAGTTTGTTGTGTAGAGGACAAGGGGTTACTTTTAGGCAATGTGGTGCGAAATTGTGATTTAGTGTGTTTCAGTGCATGATGCGCCAGCCTTACGGCAGACGGCGGACGAAGGCTGGCCAGGCCGTTATGCAGGTGACACAATTTTGCAACGAGTGTTGGTATGAGTGTACGTGCACAGCAACCATCAGAATGCAGCATTAGCAGAATTACGCAGGCGCGGGCCGCGTGTGGCATGGTTGCAACTTATCGAGAGCCTTCTAATAAACACGACGGATTCAGCAGCGGTCTGCACTATTTAATGGCATCAGAGGTGGGTGTCAGCATTCGGTTTGACCGATGAGGTGTTTGGTCGCTGTCACGTCATCATCATCAGGGACGCTGCCCCCGAGGACTGGCTGGCGGAGGGCGTTGCCCGCTGCTGCACCGGCGACTCCTGGCGTCGTCACGAGCCGCAGCGTCTGCAGGGGGTGAGCTGGGCCTGGCTTCGTGCCGCTAACCTCCTACCGCCTGCACAGTCACTGACCGAGGGTGGCGTCGCATTTCCCGGTCTGACGACAGTGGCAGAGTGTCATTACCACAGTTGTGTGATCTACACAATTAAGACAGATGAATAAATATTAAATAAAGAAAATGGCCATATAAATCTGTTGCAGAATGGATAGCAGCAGGACGTAAAATGGACGTTGGCGAGGGAATACGTAAGCATGCGCTCTGGCAAGAACATCACGTTTATTCAAGGACAGCGGTACAAAATAATAAGCTAAACAACTAATAAATGAGTGATGGTTGCTGTTCTCCATAACACTCTCTGCTGAACTAGAAAATAAAACATTTAAAACTGCGTCTTGAAGACCCCACTACAATTTATCATTAATTATTAATTATGGGAGTGCCAGAGGAATCTTTCAATGGTGAAATTCACGTGCATATAAACGCATAATAGAAATTCAGGACAAATATAAGAGTAATGAAAAACTTCACCCGTATGACAGTGGTTGGGAAACGGTTTATCCCTAGGCTTGAGTGCACATACCAAGTAAACAAGAATTCACCGATAAAAACAAATTCTTAATAGTTGCACCATGAAAGAGGTTCTGAAACTAATTTGGGAGTTTTACCAGGAAAATCAGTAGTAGTGACATTTAACGGGTCTCACAATCTTCGAACATGTGGTCGTCACATACAGAAATTCTGGATAAAGTGAGTGCTAAAATTCAGAATAGCTAGGCAAATGAAAGAAGTGAGTTACAATGAGACACAATCTGCGAACTTAAGGCTGTCAGAACCGTACTTAATATGTGCTGAGATGAGAAAGACACGTGGAAACTAGACAAATGTAAACCAGCGAAGTTTCAGAAATCTGTTCAGTTATACTATTCTCGTGAGATCATCAACGAACCAAATCAGACTGAACTGAGAAGATACATCACGAGTCCACGTGTCTGAACAGAGGTAGAGCAGAACAATGGCTTGCATGCATGGCTAAGTGGAACTGCTCATGATGTTCCGAAATTAGCAAGAAAGATTCCGTATACCGCCAAACGAGCGAAAAGCGATGAGAGCAAGACGTTAATTTTGACTTGAGCTGAAATGAACCAACTATGAATAGACACACTTACACTTAGTGGGAGTCGCTCGTCTCGCGTCTCTCAGAACACTGTCAAGGGGATTCTTTTGGATAACACGCGTTCCATTCTTTCGGAAGTGCCCAGAGAGCTCCCTACTGTGTGGTGCCAAACTGTACGTGAGCTTTGTCCAAGGTGAACAGAAATCTCTTTGCTACCTGTACGTGATTCTTCCACTTAGCACCTTTACTCCCACAAATCTAGATACTGAAATTTACCGTGTACACTCTCATTCATGCTTTTCATTCATCAAATGAGAAGAGGAAAGGATGTATATACTGACATACTGCACGTAGATATATTGAATAATTGAAGATGCGTGTGGGACTCCGATAATTACCAAAATTCTTAGTAAGATGTTTCGTGAAATAAAGGTAATATACCTTGTGGCCAGATAAATGTTAAAAAAAGTAATGAAGAGGGTAATGCAGACACACTTCACAGTAATTCATTCCATGTCAATCTGTTAGAAAGTGTTAGGCTACCGCTGATTCTTGGGCTGCAGTAATTGGATATTTAGTTATTATCGCAAACAGAATGAGGTAACACTAAACAGAGGTTAAACTTTCTAGAATTCATCCAGTCCAGCGTTATACTAGAGTCCGTTGCTGTAACATATCATCTAACTGACCCGAGTAACACGAAACCAGGTTTGTAGGCAGCAGCAGCATATCTCTTGAGAAATCAGAAAAAGAGAAGCCAGACAAAAAAGAAACGAAAAAGGATATCCGAATAGGACAATAATTGATGTGTCGTACAGATACAAATAACCAAATGATTCCAATTTCAGAAGGCTGATTTATTCAAGAGAAAGAGCTTCACAGATGCATTGGTCCACCTGTGGCCTTTCTACGAGCATTCAGCTTCCCATTCACTGATACGTTTGCTGGATGTCCTCATGAGGAATATCGCACTAAATTGTCCAAATGAAGTGGTTGATCGTCAAAATCCTAAGGTGGTTGGATGGCCATGCTCATAATGTTCCAAAATTTCTCTGGCGGGGAAAGATCTAGCAATCTTGACAGCCAAAAATGGGTTGAGCAAGCATGAAGAATAGCAATAGTAGCTCTCGCCATGTGGGGGCGGGCATTATCTTAATGAAATATAAGCCAAATATGGTTTCCCAGTAGGGCAACAAACCAGGGCGTAGATATCGTCGTCGTACCGATATGCTATAAGTATACCGCCAGTGACCCCCCCCCCCCCCCCCCACCGGTCCTGCTATGAAAGGATTGACACCGAGAGACCATCATTCCTTATTTTCGGACCATATCGCAGGCAACAATCAGGTTGGTATTCCAACACTATCCAGTCGCTAGTTAACGGTGTCAGAACAGCTCTAGTTATTCGTTCTTCAAGTTGACCTACTGTGCCATAAAGGATTTCGTCAGAGGAAATCCATCCCTGAAAACATTTATGGTCCAGTCACTGAGATTCCAATACGGAGACGTCCCTGGAGAAGTCCCAGATAGTAGTGGGATACCAGTCTTACTGTCGCCCATCATATGACTCGACAACCAGGAGTGATGGTCTAGGATGTCATTTGTTTTCATAGTAGACCCGATTCAGCTGCCACGCGTGGCACTATTACAGCGCAGCGATACGTCGACGACTTTTTACGTCCTGTTTTGTCGCTCTTCGTGGGAAGTTATCCAGTGCGTACATATTAGCAAGATAATGCCCTCCCGCACACAGTGAGAGTATCTACTTCTTGTCTTAGTGCTAGCCAGACCCTACCTGGCACAGCAAGATCGTCCGGTCTCTCCTGAAATGAGGGCGTCTGGAGCACTACGTTCAAGGCCCTCCAACCATGTAACTATTTTGACGATTTAACGGGTCAGTCGAACAGAATTTGGGACTATATATCTCAGGAGGACACCCAACAACTCTGTCAGTCAATGCCATACCGAATAACTCAATTCACAAGGTCTAGAGGTGGACCAACGCATTATTCACTTTCTCTGTTTGTGAAACTCATTCTATTGAATAAATTATATATTTGCTGTGAAATATCAATCATTTGTTTTTTTGTACATGTAAATCACATCTACCGACTTCCCTCACATTCGAATAATTCCTTCGTGGTACCTGGTGCGTCCATTTTTTGTCTTAGAGTGTATTATAAAACTGTATGTATGTGTATGTGCGTGTACACACGTCCTTCTAAACCACTGTATCAGTTTCATCCAAACTTCTTACACATATCCATTACAGAGTATGAAGAACCACTGTGTGCTTAAGAACCTCTTGCCTCTCAAAGCTGTTGGTTTGTGGTGGGGGTGTAAAAGAAGCATAATTCGCAACTTATGAATAGCCAGATTATATTCATCCATTATTTGAGAATGGGTGCACTCGCTGACTTTAAACAATCATTGTACATACTTTCAAACCTTTTCGATATGTTTTCTCGCTCAGTCGTCCTTTAAAAAACTGATGAAAGAAAAAAAAGTTTATCGCGTATACATTTTTTTATTCATGCAGTATAACTGCTTCATCTGGCATGAGCTTTTAATTTATTGCTTCTTGACCAACAACTCTATTGCCAACACTGTTTGCAAAATGGTTCAAATGGCTCTGAGCACTATGGGACTTAACTTCTGAGGTCATCAGTCCCCTAGAACTTAGAACTACTTAACCCTAACTAACCTAAGGACATCACACACATCCATGCCCGAGGCAGGATTCGAACCTGCGACCGTAGCGGTCACGCGGTTCCAAACTGAAGCGCTTAGAACCGCACGGCCACACCGGCCGGCTCACTGTTTGCAGACAGTATTCACATATACCACTCAATATAGCTGCAAAATATGTACAACACATAGTTCAGAATATATGAAGTCATACACACTGAGATAAATCAAAAATTTCCGCATCATGCTGACAATTTGATTTGTTACTGCTTTACCACTCACTCGGTTCGCAACATATTTCAGAGACAGCGTCCACAAGTACCACAGGACTTACCTGGAAAATAATGTCGTTGTCCGACATACTGTTCTAAGGATGTGACGCCATAAACATTGAGCTGCGTTCAAACGAAACTGCTGGGTAGAATTTGTTAGAGATATGAGTGAAATATATGTATAAATATGTAATGAAATACGTTAAATATTTGTGAAATATATGTACAAATGCAGAGTGATCAGAAAGTTCGTTAATTTGAAAGTGCACAAATTTGAATGTTTCAAATGGCTCTGAGCACTATGGGACTCAACTGCTGTGGTCATGAGTCCCCTAGAACTTAGAACTACTTAAACCTAACTAACCTAAGGACATCACACACATCCATGCCCGAGGCAGGATTCGAACGTGCGACCGTAGCGGTCGTGCGGTTCCAGACTGTAGCGCCTTTAACCGCTCGGCCACTCCGGCCGGCTGCACAGATTTATGGAATAACTTAGGTAGAGAGGTGAAACTTGTCACACGTGCGTAAAGTGACATGGGACTTTATTGAAAACGAAGATGAGTGCAAAAACCGGCCAACGCATGGGGCTGGAAATTAACATGTCAGTGACACCGCATGAGCTGCTTGTATAAAATGAGCTGTAGTGAGAAAGGGGTTCAGATGTGCCAGCAAAGGCGGCAAGTTGACGTCACCAGAAAAGGCACCGTTAGTGAAGCTTTACTACCAAAACGGAGAATACGCAACTATACAATTCTATCACCATAAGAAGGTAAATGTCCCATGCGAAGTGTCACCGCGAAGTAAATGATCAAGAATCTCGAGGCTTCGAGCTGTTAAGACAAACGGCCGTGCAACGGGCGACCAGACAAAATCACTACCACTACTCGATCAGAGGGAAGTGGAGACTTTGGAGGATTCACACCGTCGTTCCACGCGCTAATGTTTGGAGAACACTAAGGCGTATCATCCACAGTTATTCGTACAAAATCTAGCGCCATCATGAACTCTTTAGCCAATCTTTTTGTGAAGCGGCGAGTGTTTGCGATGTGAGCGCTTCAAGAAAAGGGGAACGTTCACGATTGGTAGTCTGACGTGTAAATGGACCGACGGAACCTCTTTCAAAACACCGAGGGTCCGACAACAATCAGAACTATAGGATCAGGGCGACCGATATTCCCAAAATTGTTATGGAAACCCACTGAGTGACGAGAAAGTCACGCTGTGGTGTAGATTTAACACATAATGCGTGAGGATAGGAGGCTCACAATAAACGACCCGTAGTGCGTCGGAAAAAAGCTACACAGCTCCCAGACGAGGTTCCGTTAGGTGACCGTAGCGACCCAGAGAAAAGTCGTCATGAAACCCGTAGTACTCAGTTGCGATTTGTGCGTTGTACGGACAGTGTGAGGAAGTGAGTGTTACAATAAACGACCTCTAGTGCATCAGAAAAAAGCTACTCAACTCCCAGATGAGGTTCCGTTAGGTGACCGTAACAACGAAAGTCTACAAGAGAGAAGTCATCGTGAAGCCCGCAATACTCGATCGCGACGCAATTTTTGTTTCATATCGTCAAAGTGGGGATACGTAGGTTATAAAAACCAACCTGTAGTGCATCGGAAAGAAGGTACACAACTCCCAGACGAGGTTCCGTTAGGTGACAGTAGCGACGTCAGTCTCCTGGAGACAACACGTCATGAAGCCTGTAGTACTCAATTGTGACGAAATTTTTGTGTCGTATCGTCAATGTGAGGATCCAAGGGTTACGATAAACGACCTGTAGTGCATCGGAAAAAAGCTACACAACTCCCAGATGAGGTTCTCTCCCGGAGAGAAGTGGTCATGATGCCTGTAGTACTCAATCGTGATGCAGTATATGTGTTGTATAGTCAATGTGAGGATACGTAGGTTACATCAAATGACCTGTAGTGCATCGGAAAAATGTTACACAAATCCCACACGCAGTCCTGTTAGGTGATCGTAGCGACGTTAGTCTTCAGGACAGAAGTTTTCATTAGCCCTGTAGTAGTCAATCGTGACGCAATGTTTGTGTCGTATCGTTAATGTCAGAGGGCAAGGGTTACAATAAGCGACCTGTAGTTTTTCGGGAAAAAGCTACTTAAATCCAAAACGAGGATCGGTTAGGTCATCGTAGCGACATTTCTCCCCCGGGAAGAGGTCGTCATGAAGCCCGTAGCACTCCATCGCGACGCATTTTTTGTGTCGTATCGTTAATGTCAGAATGCAAGGGTGACAATAAACGACCTGTAGTCCATTGGAAAAAAGCTACACAAATCCCAGACGAGGATCGGTTAGGTGACAGTAGCGGCGTTAGTCTTCCGGAGAGAAGTTTTCATTAGCCCTGTAGTACTCCATCGCGACGCAATGTTTGTGTCGTATCGTTAATGTCAGAGGGCAAGGGTTACAATAAGCGACCTGTAGTTTATCGGGAAAAAGCTACTTAAATCCAAAACGAGGATCGGTTAGGTCATCGTAGCGACATTTCTCCCCCGGGAAGAGGTCGTCATGAAGCCCGTAGCACTCCATCGCGACGCATTTTTTTGTGTCGTATCGTTAATGTCAGAATGCAAGGGTGACAATAAACGACCTGTAGTCCATTGGAAAAAAGCTACACAAATCCCAGACGAGGATCGGTTAGGTGACAGTAGCGGCGTTAGCCTTCCGGAGAGAAGTTTTCATTAGCCCTGTAGTACTCCATCGCGACGCAATGTTTGTGTCGTATCGTTAATGTCAGAGGGCAAGGGTTACAATAAGCGACCTGTAGTTTATCGGGAAAAAGCTACTTAAATCCAAAACGAGGATCGGTTAGGTCATCGTAGCGACATTTCTCCCCCGGGAAGAGGTCGTCATGAAGCCTGTAGCACTCCATCGCGACGCATTTTTTTGTGTCGTATCGTTAATGTCAGAATGCAAGGGTGACAATAAACGACCTGTAGTCCATTGGAAAAAAGCTACACAAATCCCAGACGAGGATCGGTTAGGTGACAGTAGCGGCGTTAGTCTTCCGGAGAGAAGTTTTCATTAGCCCTGTAGTACTCCATCGCGACGCATTTTTTGTGTCGTATCGTTAATGTCAGGAGGCAAGGGTTACAATAAACGACCTGTAGTCCATTGGAAAAAATCCACACAAATCCCTGACGAGGATCAGTTAGGTGACAGTAGCGGCGTTAGTGGTTCAGAGAGAAGTCATCTTGAAGCCCGAAGTACACAAGCGTGATACAATTATTTTGTCGTATTGACAATTTGATAATACGTAGGTTATAGTAAACGGCCCGTAGTGCATCGGAAAAATGTTATACAACTACCACACAAGGTTTTCTTAGGTGTACGTAGCGACGTTAGTCTTCCAGAGAGAAGTCGTCATGAACCCCGTAGCAATCCATTGCGACGCAATTTTTGTGTCGTATCGCTAATGTCAGGAGGCAAGGGTTACAATAAACGACTTGTATTGCATCGGAAAAAAGCTACACAAATTCTGAATAATTAAATAAAAATGAATGTAAATATGATTATTTATATTATTTTAATTTTTGTTGTAGTGAATTGAGATGGATGGAAATATTTTTAAAAAATCAGTGAATAAATTTACTTTCATGATAAGGTGGCATCAGACGTATGTTTTGAGGATTTCGTCGCCGTAAGAAGGACCTTCGTGGGCCACATTACTTCTGAGCTAAAATGAGATAAATACTGGACATACAGTTTGCATATAATGTTGAAATTTTTGGATCATGGATGAAACAAATAATGAAATTTAAAAACAAATAGCGTTGCACTATGCTACTTACAGTAGGAATACAATATTAATCACTAGTGATATATTGATTATCCGCACGTCAGTATCTCGTCCGTGCGCAGTGGGAATTTCCTTATATAATTACTAGTATACGCGATTTTGCTCCCTGCAGTACGCAGTGACTTTTTATAAAGTTAAACAGTTTAAATTAGAGCGGCCAGTCTAAGGCGCGAGGCTCTCCCTCGACTCCATTCCAGAACAGATAACAGAAGAAGTAATTAACAAAAGACTAGACATCCTCTCTGTGTCTCACCAGCGATCACATGCGACCTCACACAAGATAACTTGCATTGGTTTTCATGCTTTATTAAACAGGGTTCTGTGATTAAAAAAAAATAGATTTACATGCTATGGCTAAAAATGTTCCTTTAAACCGCCCCCAAATTTTCGAAGCAAAAGATCACATCTTTAGACAAGCTACTTTCCCAAGTGGGATGGCAAAAAATAATAAATAATAAATACTCATACAATTTCGTAAACATAACATCATATACAGATACATTATGATTGCATTTATTTACATTTTGACAAATCAAGTTCTTAGCCGGTCTTTAAGTTGCCGGATTATGTCCCTTTGTTGACCATAGTCTGTTATTGCAGTCCGCGCGCATGCGCTTCACTGTAGGTTGCTGCCGCGCCGCGATCGTTGCTAGATACTCCGTCTTGCATAGTCGCTGGTTTCAGTCTCTATTGCCGCGCGTACATTCTCGGATGTATCTTGTCGTGATAGTGTTCATATGACTGCATACCAAAGTTCCTTGCAGGTAAGTACTTCGTCACTTTGGAAAGAAAATATTTTTCATTGGTTTTCAATGTTCATTGTACTGGTATAGTTTATAATTTATTCATTGCTTGCATCCGTTAGGTTCTCGTGCCGTCAATTGACGTCAGCAGTCAAAGTCCATTTGTCGGTGTTATTGCAGATGTGAAACAGCTTTGTATTGTCCATTAAAGTTCATTACAGTGCACCTTTTCCTCGCTTTTAACGAAGGAAAGGGTTCATTTTTGTCGCTTGATTGACTATTTTGTCGTTGTTCACAGATCCGGTCGTACGTAAGAATTGAAGTACGTAACTTCAGGTGTGCCACAAGCGTTTAGTCCCGGAGAAGGCATGGAAATCACTTCCGACGTCACAGTTTACTGATTTGGTTATCCAATGTTCTAAGGTTAGTGCTCGTCATACGTTGAATTATTAGCATTTTGAAGTGTTCCATAAGTTGCTCCTCCGGTCGCTTGCATGGCATTACATAGTTAGTTTCTCATGTTGTTAGTGAGTGCGGGCGCACTCCGACGATAATTGTTCGCGACAGCTTGCGCTCGTCGTCAAACATAATTGGCATAATGTCTTTGTTCAGAGTCGTTTGGACTGAAAATTTCACCGTATCACGGCGTTGCCATTGTTCGCATTCACACACAAGACCTAACAACGCACTTGTTCATACACGCGAATAACTTCACACATAAACACACTGATCACATTGTGTTTGACAAAAGTTTCAATTTGTGGACATTTATAAATTCTGGTCCTTTTCTACACTCTTGTCATTATTTACAGGTATTGATCAATACATTGACATGGAAATAAAATTAAGAATACAATTACAACTATATTTCTCACTGATTCATGTGAGGGTTTCATGTTAGACATGTACAATATTATTCACATTTCTCCTTCTGTTGTGATCTAGTTTTTACAACTAAATAACATAATGAAATAAGTATCCTTTGTCAACAAAGGTATGGAAAGAAGTGTTTGCAAATCAAAATTTCAACAAATATATACAAGTTTAAATTCACCTGAAAACGGAGAACATAAGACAAAATACATCACAACTAGAGCACTGGACCCCGAGGCGCTTATTAAACACAAATGTTACCGCGTAACGAAAAGGAAATTTATTCAGTAAATCATAACCTAAGGTAACCATGCAAATAATTGGCCACTGTGTTTGCGTCACTCAGTGACGTGTGTTTTTGTCTCAAATCGCTGTGCTCAAGAATTTCTCTTTCTTCCGCAGGCGTGCGTGTGAATCGGTGTCACAATCTACACATCGTACTGCCAACTTCTTTAATAGATGTGCCTTGCACAATCATATATACTTAATACCAAATAATATCACTTACCTTCTATCTTAATGACTATAATATTCAGCATCAGCGTTCTGCAATCATGTCTTCTTTCTTCAGTCAGGTGCATAAATATTACTTAATTAATATTAGTATCCTCTGCTGTCATTATTCAGTGCATTCCCTCAAAAATACCATTTACATGTAGATATTCTGTGTTGTAATTTTTAATGTCTTTATGCGGATTTAATCCTATAATCTTGTCATTTCTCCAGTTCTTTAGTAAATTCGCTCCTGGATACGGCATCCCGTGGATTATGTATGGACCGTCGTAGGCAAGTCTGCACTTAGCATTCCTATGCATCAGAGCTGAGGATTTGTGATGAGTACGCAAAAGTACAAGTTCACCTTGCTTGTAGTTTAGTCTTTTCTTAGTTTGTTTACTATAGTGTCCTTTTCTTATCTTACTTTCCAATGTAATGTAGATTTCTCTTAGCTTGTCTTCTAGTGGGATTTCTTCGTGTTTCAACTTCGGTATTGGATTACTCCATTCATTTCTTTCTGCTATGTTAAACATGATTTCCATAGGTGTATATGTAGTATCATATATGTTTAGATTATTGTGCACCTCCTCAAATGAGTTCAATAGGCTTACCAATTTGGTTTGCTTATTTGGTATGGAAGTCCTGATAAACCGATTGAGTTCCCTAAATACTCTTTCTGCTGGGTTACCTTGTCGTGCAAATTTACTAATGAATATGGGTTGTAAGTTGTTGTCGGATAAAAATTTCGTCCAACGAAATCCTGTATGGCATTGTGTGATAGGATTTTAACAGGTTTTCCTACATGTGGTATGTAATCGTTCCTAAATCTCCTGATAATGGCATTTGCTGTTGCAGATTTCAGTGCAAATAATTTTACATGTTTGCTAAAAACATCATAAAATAAAAGTATATATTTTGCTCCTCCAGAGCTTGTACGATGAGGTCCAGATATGTCAGTACTAATTATTTCCAATAGTTTGGTAGGCAGTATTGAATGTAGTTCTGTTCTATGTGACTGGTTACTTGCTTTTGCTTTCTGACATATGGTACAAGTTTTGAGTGTGTTATGTACTTTTCTCCTCATGTTTGTGAAGTAACAGTATGAGCTTGATTTAGAAAAACATTTCTTAGATCCATAATGACCAAAGAGAAAATGTGTATGCCAAATAAGATATCCTTCATATTTCTGGGGAATACAAACGCACCAGTTTTTACTCAAAATGTGTCTCCTGTAAAATAATACTCCTCTATCTAGTTTATATCTACTACACAGTGTGTGCTGAGGCTGATCTGTGATAATTTTCCTAATTTTTGACCAGTGAGGCTCTGCCATCTGTAGTGTTTCCATGTGTGTACACAAGTCTTTGTAATACTGACTATAATAGCTATTCTGCATTAGCAAAATTCTGTGATCATGGAGGTTCTCTGGTTCTGTTGTATCCTTACTTAATCCTTGTGGAAGTCGTGATAGTGCGTCTGCTACGACATTATCTGTACCTTTAATGTGAATTATTTCAAATGAGTATCCTTGAAGGGAAATCGCCCACCTGGCTAATCTGGGGTGTAATAATTTACATGATAGAAGAAATGTCAACGCATGATGATCTGTGTAAACCCTTGCGTGCTTTCCAAAAATATAATAGTTAAATTTCTTGAAATCCCAGACTATGGCTAACGTTTCTTGTTCTGTAGTTGTGTAAGATATTTCACATTCGGTCAAAGTTCTGCTAGCAAATACTACAATTCTAACTTCTTCCTTACCATCTTTATTTACAACTTGGAAAAGACATGCTGCTAAACCATAGTTGGAAGCATCACAAGCTAAACAGAATTCTGAGCTAAAATGTGGGTGGCACAATACGCTTGCATTCATTAGTGCATGTTTAATTTTCTCAAAGCCTTCTTGACACTCCTTATTCCAATGTCAAGTCTGGTTTTTCTTAAGCAGTTTGAGTGGATGTGGGTTGTTTCAAAGTGGGTGAGGTAAAAATTTTCTGAAAAATGAGAGAAACCCAATTAGTGACCTTAGTTGTTTCTTTGTTCTGGGTGCTGGGAGATTCTTCATTGCATCCAGCTTCATGGGATCTGGCCTTATGCTTTGTGCATTTATTATATGTCCTAGAAATTTAATTTTTACACAAGCAAACTTAGTCTTAGATAGATTCACTGTAACACCACATCTCGAAAATCTGTTTAATAGCTTGTTAAGAATGTATGAATGTCCTTCCCATGTAAGGGTGGCAATCGTGATGCAATTTTCCTGTCGAATCGTCAATGTGAGGATGCGTAGGTTATAGTAAACGACCTGTAGTGCATTGGAAAAATGTTACACAACTCCCTCACAAGGTTCTGTTAGGTGACAGTAGCGACGTTAGTCATCCATAGAGAAGTCGTTATGAAGGCTGTAGTACTCAATCGCGACGCAAATTTTGTGGCGTATCATCAATGTCAGGGTGCAAGGGTTACAATAAACGACCTGTAGTGCAGCGGAAAAAAGCTACACAAATCCATACGAGGATCGGTTAGGTGATAGTACCGACGTTAGTCTTCCGGAGAGAAGTCTTCCTGATGCCTGTAGTACACAATCGTGACGCAATTTTTGTGTCGTATCGTCGAAGTGAGTTATAATAAACGACCTGTAGTGCATCGGAATAATGTTACACAACTACGACACAAGGTTCTGTAAGGTGACCGAAGCGACGTTAGTGTTCCGGAGAAATGCCCTCATGAAGCAATTTTTGTGTGCTATTTTTAATGTGAGGATGCGAGGGTTACAATAAACGACCAGTAGTGCGTCGGAAAAGAGCTACACAAATCCCTACGAGTGTCGGTTAGGTCACTGTAGCGACGATTGTCTGCCGGGAAGAAGTCATTGTGAACCCCGAAGTACTCAATCGAGACGTAATTTTTCTGTCATATCGTTAATGTCAGGAGGCAAGGGTAGCAATAATTGAACTGTAGTGCATCGGAAGAAAGCTACACAAATCCCAGACGCGGATCAATTAGGTGCGAGTAGCGACGCTACTCTCCGTAGTGAAGTCGTCATGAAACCCATAGTACACAGTCGTGATACAATTTTTGTGTCGTATCGTCGAAGTGAGTTATAATAAACGACCTGTAGTGCATCGGAATAATGTTACACAACTACGACACAAGGTTCTGTAAGGTGACCGAAGCGACGTTAGTGTTCCGGAGAGATGCCCTCATGAAGCAATTTTTGTGTGCTATTTTTAATGTGAAGATGCGAGGGTTACAATAAACAACCTGTAGTGCATCGGAAAAACGTTACTGGAATGCCAGACAAGGATCGGTTAAGCCACGCGGAGAAGTCGTCATGGAGCCCGTAGTACTCATTCGCGACGCAATTTTTGTGTTGTGTCGTTAATGTCAGGAGGCAAGTGTTACATTAAACGACCTGTCGTGCATCGGAAAATAGCTACAAAATTCCCATACCTGTATCGGTTAGGTGAGAGTACCGACGTTTGTCTTCTGGACAGAAGTCGTCATGATGCCCGTAGTAGACAATCGTGATGCAATTTTTGTGTCGTATCGTCAATATGAGGATAATAAGGTTTTAATAAACATCCTGTAGTGCATCGCAATAATGTTACAAAACTCAAACACAAGGTTCTGTTAGGTGACCAAAGCGATGTTAGTCTTCCGGATAGAAGTCGTCAGGAAGCCTGTAGTACTCAATCGCGACGCAATTTTTGTGTCATATCGTCAATGTGACGATACGTGGGTTACAATGAACAACCTGTAGCGCATCGGGAAAAAGCTACACATCTCCCAGACCAGGATCGGTTAGGTGATAGTAGGTACGTGAGTCTTCAAGAGAGAAAACGACATGAAGAACTTAGTAGACAATTGTGATGCGTCCTATCGTCAATGTGCGGATACGTAGGTTATATTAAAGCAACTGTAGTGCATCGCAAAAAGTTGCACAATTCCCACACAAAGTTCTGTTAGGTGACCATAGCGACGTTAGTCCTGAGAGAAGTCGACATGTACACCGAAGTACTCAATCGTGATGTAATTTTTGTGTCGTATCATTAATGAGAGGTTGCGAGGTTTACAATAAAAGACCAGTAAGGCATCGTAAACAAGCTACATAACTCCCAGGCGAGGTTCAGATAGGTGACAGTAAAGGCGTTAGTCCTCCGGAGAGAAGTCGTCATGAAGCCCGTAGTACACAATCGTGATGAAATTTTTGTGTGATATCGTCAATGTGAGGATGCGTAGGTTATAATAAACGAACTGTAGTGCATCGGAAAAATGTTAACAACTCCCACACAAGGTTCTGTTAGGTTACCTTAGCGATGTTAACCTTCCGCAGAGTAGTCTTCATGAGCCCCATAGTACTAAATCGCGAAGCAATTTTAGTGTTGTATCGTTGATGTCAGGTGGCAAAGGTTACAATAAACGACCTGTACTGCATCCGAAGAAAGCTAAACACGTCCCAGTCGAGGATAGGTTAGGTGACCGTAGCAACGTTAGTCTCCCAGAGAGAAGACGTCATGAAGCCCATAGTACACAATCGCGACGCAATTTTTGTGTCGAACCTCCAATGTGAGGATACGTATGACATAATAACCGACCTGTAGTGCATCGGAAAAATGTTACACAACTCCCACACAAGGTTCTGTTAGGATACCATAGCGTCGTTAGTCTTCCACAGAGTAATCGTCATGAACCCCGTAGTACACATTCGCGACGCAATTCTTGGGTCGTATCGTCAGTGTCAGGACGAAAGGGTTACAATAAACCACCTGTAGTGCATTAGAAGAACGTTACACAAGTCCCAGACGAGGATCGGTTAGGTGACAGTAGCGACGTTACCCTTCAGGAGAGTAGTCCTCATAAAGCCTCGTAGTATACAATCGTGATGCAATTTTTGTGTCATATCGTCATCGTATCGTCATTGTGAGGGTACGTAGGTTACACTAACGACCTGTAGTGCACATGAAAAAATCTACACAAATCCCAGACGAGGATCGGTTAGGTGACAGTAGTGACATTTGTCTTCCGGAAAGAAGTTGTCATGTCTCCCGTAGTACTCAATATGGGCCCAATTCTTGTGTCGTATTGTTAATGTCATGGGGCAAGGCTTACAATAAACGACCTGTAGTGCATCGAAAAAAAGCTACAAAAATCCCAGACGAGGATCATTTAGGTGACAGTGGCGACGTTCGTCTTCCGGAGAGAAGTCGGCATGTAGCCTGTAGTACACAATCGTGATGCGATTTTTGTGTCGCATTGTCACTGTGAGGTTACGTAGGTCATAATAAACAACCTTTAGTGCATCGGAAAAATGTTACACAACTCCCACACGAGGCTCTGTTAGGTAAATTAAGTGATGTTAGTCTTCTGGTGAGAAGTCGTCATGAACCCGTTAGTACACAATCGTGATGGAATTTTTGTGTCGTATCGTCAATGTGAGGATACTTAGGTTATAGTAAACGACCTGTAGTGCATCAGAAAAATGTTACACAACTTCCTCACAAGGTTGTGGTAGGTGATCATAGCGACGGTTATTCGTCTGGAGAGAAATTTTATGATCCCCGTAATACCCAATCGCGACGCAATTTTTTTGACGGATCGTTAATTTCAGGAGGTAAAGGTTACAATATACGACCTTTAGAGCATTGAAAAAAGCTACACAAATCCCAGACGAGGATCGGTTAGGTCACCGTAGCGACGTTTGTCTCCCGGAGATAAGTCGTCGTGAAGCCTGTAGTACCCAATCGCGACGAAATTTTTGTATGGTATCGTTAATGTGAGGATACGTAAACTATAATAAACGACCTGTAGTGCATCGGAAAAATGTTACACAACTCCCACAGAAGGTTGTGTTAGTTGACCGTAGTAACGTTAGTCTTTCGCAGAGACGTCGTCATGACCCCCGTAGTACTCAATATGGGCCCAATTCTTGTGTCGTATTGTTAACGTGATGTGGCAAGGCTCACAATAAACGACCTTTAGTGCATCGAAAAAAGCTACACAAATCCCACACCAGGATCAGTTAGGTGACAGTAGCGACGTTAGTCTCCCGGCCAGAAGACGTCATGACTCAATAGCGACACGATTTTAGTGTTGTATCGTTAATGTCAGGAGGCAAGGGTTTTAATAAGCGAGCTATAGTGCATCGGAAAAAAGCTACACAAATCCCAGGCGAGGATTGGTTAGGTCACCCACTGTAGCGACGTTTGTCTCCCGGGGAGAAGTCGTCATGAAGCCCATAGCACTCAATCGCGACGAATTTTTGTGTGGTTTAGTTGATTTCAGGACGTCAGAGATAGAATAAACTACCTGTAATGCATCCGAAAAATGCTACACAAATCCCAAACGAGGATCGGTTACGTGACAGTAGCGACGTTAGTCTTCCGGGGAGAAGTCGTCATGAAGACCGTGGTACACAATTGTGATGAAATTTTTGTGCCGTATCGTGAATGTGAGGATACGTAGGTTATAATAAACGACACTTACTGCATTGGAAAGATGTTACACAACTCCCACACAAGGTTCTTTTAGGTGACCATAGCGACGTTAGTCCTCCGGAAAGAAAACGTTATGAACCCCGTAATACTCTATCGCGGCGCAATTTAAGTGATGCATCGTTAAAGTCAAGAGGCAAAGGTTACAATATAGGACTCGTAGTGCATTTGAAAATAGCTGCACAAATCCCAGACGAGGAACGGTTAGGTCACCTTACCGACGTTTATCTCTCGGGGAGAAATTGTCATGAAGCCCGTAGTACCTAATCGCGACGCAATTTTTGTGTCGTATCGTTAATGTCATGAGACATGCGATATAATAAACGTCCTGTAATTGGTCGGAAAAAAAGCTACCCAAATCTCAGACGACCACTGCCTTAAGACACGTGGTCCGGGTGGGACATGAATATGGCAGGAGAGTCACCTTCTCGGTAATGGAGGCTGTAGACAGAATTCAACTCAAGTCAGTGAATCTCCCCACCGACTTCAGAGCCTGCGGGACCCACTTAAGAAAGTCTTCGAAAGACGTGGCGAAAAATTCGACCTGGACGAAATCTACCAACAAGCAGTTTTGGCAAATGGACGCATCACATTTGACTGGAACAAGACTTGGCCTAACGACAGAATTCACACATATTTCCCATAAAAACTACATGACGAAAATCACCATTGGCCAACTTAACGCCCATAACAGCAGACTCGTGATGCAGGAGCTACGTAAGGAAGTGGAGGAGAGGAGACTGGATCTGGTCTGTCTGCAGCAGCCGTACTCCGTAAATGGGAAATTAGCTTTCACAGCTGCGACCTGGCAAGTTGTAAGCAGAGGGGAAGACCCAAGATCGGCAAACTCCTAAGAGCCACAGTTCTAACAAAGTTCACAACCAGCCACTGCAACGTCGTGGAGCTGCAGTCTCCATCCGGAACAACTATCTTCATCAACATGTACTTCCAGTATGGTGATGACATTGAGAGACACTTGGCACACCTTACCACAGTCATCACGGCGTTGCGGGGCCGGAAAGTAATTATAACTGCAGACATAAACGCTAAATCCCCCCTATGGTACAGCGGTACCAGGGACGCAAATGGAGAGAGGGCACAAGACGCCACCATGGCCTTGCATCTGGTGGTGGCAAACAAGCCTGGAAACCCTCCGACCTACATGGCGGGAGGTGGCCAAGGCACAAACATTGATGTGACCTTGGCTACGCCCAATGCTGCGCATCTAATCCAGCAGTGGAAAGTTGTAGAGAAAGCCACCACTAGCGACCATAATCTCATCACTTTCAGTATGGGAGACAAGGTGAGCCGCTGGGTCATGGGGTGGGAGGTGCAATATAATTACAAAAGAGCCGATTGGGAGAGACTTGCTAGGGAGTGCGACATTCCTGCACTACCAGAAGGTGACGGACACCTGGACATTGACGTTGACAACAGAGCCGAGGAACTGGTGACAGTAATAACTCGAGCGGTGAAAGCTGCTGTACCTACTAGGAGGAAGGCCATGGCGGCCTCTCCGTCACCATGGTCAGCTGAACTACAGGAGATGCGCCGGTCTATTAGAAGGCTCAGGAGGCACTACCAGCGCAGTGTCGTCTGGCTAGAAAGACAACGATGGTTGCAGCTACACCGGGAAGCTAAAGACAATTTCCACAAACATTTACGTGAAGTAAGATCAAAAAGTTGGGAACACTTTGTTATAAACCAACTTGCTATAGACCCTTGGGGAGTTCCCTATAAGCCTGTCCGGGAGAAAATCCGCTCTCCGATGGAGCTCTCAACCGTCAGGCGTGGGGACGGGATGACGGAGTCTTGGCAGGAAACTGCTGAGGTCCTTCTCCAGTCCCTGCTGCCTGATGATACAGCGGATGGAGAGACAGACGAACAACGGCAGCTGCGTGAGAACTACAACAACAATGTATATGGAAATGATACGGCATTCTACCCATTCTCTGAAGAGGAGGTAGCTGCCCATATAAAATCCCTGAAGAGAGGGAAAGCTCCCAGGCTAGACGGCATTGTGGCGGAGGTGGTGTAATTCCTGGCCCCCCAGATAGTCGCCCCTCTAACTCACCTATACAATGAATGTCTCAGGCAGAAAAAGTTCCCTCGAATTTGGAAGAGGGCAAATGTCTTAATCACTAAGAAAGGAGCTGACAAAGACCCAGCAGAAAAAAAATCCTACCGACCAATCTGCCTGCTTGATCGGCTTGGGAAGGTTCTGGAGAGAATGCTGGCTGACAGACTGGCTGCGCACCGAGTGCTGTGCGGGATGAGCAGCAGGCAGTTCGGCTTCAGGCCTGGGCGATCGGCATCTGATGCAATCGCTCTGGCGGCCGAGGTCTGCGGCTCTACCCCGTACAAGTACGTTGTCGGCATCATGGTGGACATAAGTGGCGCCTTCGACAAGCTGTGGTGGCCTTCGCTCTTCTCCTGCTTACGGGAGAAGGAGTGTCCAGGGCCGCTATATGGGTGTCTGAGGAGCTATTGCGAGGATCTGGAGGTCTGGCTATCATCCCCTGGCACAAGGGTAAGAAAAACAATCACTAAGGGATGTCCCCAGGGCTCCGTACTAGGCCCCCTGTTTTGGGACATCCACATGGAACCCTTACTAGACAAATTACAGCAAAGTGACGAAGTGCTAGAGGTGAGAGCCTATGCAGATGGCCTCCCCTCCTCCTACTGGTTGGAGGCCGTAGCCGAGAAGACTTAGAGCCCAAGATTGAACGAGCAATAGAAATTCTACAACTTTGGTGCCGAAACACAAAGATGAAGATTTGACCAGCTAAATCCACATACCTCCTTCTAAAGGGACAACTAGTTCGCAATCCAAATTCAGGATAGAGGGCTCACCATTTCTCAGGCGACGTGAGACTCGCTATCTCGGCATCATCATTGATGAAAGGTGGTCATTCGGCAGGCACATTGAAACCGTAACTCAAAGAGCCCTACAAGTACTCAACAACCTCATCTCCATTGAACACAAACGCTTCCATCTCCCACCACATCCCATCAAACTTTATCACAATAGCATACTCACCTCCATAGTGGGTTACGGCCCGGGAATCTGGGCACACAGGATCACGAGGGTGGTGCCCGCCATGACAGTGAGAAGAGTGCAGAGAAACATGATTATGAGATCAGTGGGGGCATACAGGACTACACCGGGAGGAGCCCTGTTAGTCATAATGGGACTCTGCCCCTTAGATATCAAAATTCGGGAGCAGGCCGCTTGGTACTTGGCAAAAAAAGGGTAATTTGGAGAAAACAGAGGAAATTCTAGGAAGCAGGATTGAGAAAACAAAGTTGAGATTAGGCTAAGAGGGGATCAGTTATGGCAACATTCGTGGGAAGGCGAAGAAACAGGGCGCAGAACTTTTGATTTCTTACCAGATGTTATGGAAAGGATGGGAATGTCATATTTTGAACCAACCCGGGGACTAATTCACTTTCTCACTGGACATGGACCCTATTTTGCATACCTATGTCGATTCGGGAAAAAGGCGACACCCGCATGTGTCTGTGGTGTTCCGGAGGGTACTCCTGACCATGCAGTCTACGAGTGCCCCCTTTTCAATGATGTGGCCTCAGTGTTAAGTGACCAACTACCGCACAATGACACATATAAACTGCTTAGACAACACGACACCTTTCAGACTATTAACAAACTGGCTAACGCGGTATCACAGAAAGTCTTAAAGGACTATCTGAGAGAACCAAATTAGCACCTATTAGAGACCCACTCAAATACCGATAGAGTCTGGTACCCTATACCCAAACCGACTGGACCCGGAAAGGCCGACTTCTTCAGTCTAGAATCCGCCGCGCCTCGGGATTAGGGGGAGTGGGGTGCAATCTTACCGATCTGGACAACGCATCTGATTCGACCTTAGGATAAGTTTAGTTGTAGGACTTAGTTTTTAGATAATATTCTTAGGAACCTGCAGCGAGCAACATCTTGGCCTGCCCAGTGTCAGGGGCATGCTCATTGGGGTTAGCTCAATGAGCAAGTCTCTATAGTAGGTTTATATTTTCCAGCTGGCACATTTGCAACACTGCAGGCTTTAGTGACTAGTATACAGTTAGTTAGGTTACCAACTTAGAATTAACACACTAATTTGCCCATTGCATTTTCCATATAGCTTGCCTACTAACTAGTTACTAAATATTACTTAGAATAGCTGCAACTTATATAAAAATGTATCAGTATTTTCGGCCCACTAATCACATAAGGCAGTGGGCTAGATTGTATAATTAATAAGCTTTCTGGAAATAAAGAATTAAAAAAAAAAATCCCAGACGAGGATCGGTTAGCTGACAGTAGCTACATTTTCCGGATAGAAGTCGTCATGAAAGCTGTAGTACACAAGCCAAATGCAATTTTTGTGTCGTATCGTCAATTTGAGGATAAGTAAGTTATAATAAACGACCTGTACTGTATCGGAAAAGTGTTACAGAACTTTCACCCAGGATTCTGCTAGGTGAATGTAGCGACGTTAGTCTTCCGGAGAGAAGTCCTCATCAAACCCGTAGTACTCAAAAGCGACGCAAGTTTTGTGTGGTATCTTAATGTCAGGACACAAGTGTTACAATAAACGACCTGTAGCGCATCGGAAAAAGGGTGCACAAATCCCAGACGAGGATCGATTAGGTGACAGAAGCGACATTAGTGTTCCTGAGAGAAGCCGTCACGAACCCCCTGGTACTCAATCGCGACGAAATTCTTGGGTCGTATCGTCAGTGTCAGGACGCAATGGTTACAATAAACGACCTATAGGGCATCGGAAAAAAGCTACAAAATTCTCAGACGAGGATCGGTTAGGTGCCCGTAGCGACGTTTGTATCCCACGGAGAAGTCATCATGAATTCCGTAGTACTCAATCGCACGGAATGTTTGTTGTATCGTCAATGTTAGGATACGTGGGTTACAATAAACAACCTAGTGTCTCGTAAAATTAGCAACACAATTCCCAGGCAAGGTTGCGATAGGTGACTGTAGCGGCGTTAAACTCCTGCAGAGAAATCTTCCTGAAGCCCGTAGAAAACAATCGCGACGCAGATTTTGTTTCGTTTCATCGATGTATGGATGTGAGGGTTACAATAAACGACCTGTAGTGCATCGGCAAAATGTTACACAACTCCCAAACAAGGTTCTGTTGGGTTGCCGTAGACACATTAGTCTTCTGGAGAGAAGTCGTCAGGAAACCCACAGAACTTAATCGAGACGCCATTTTTGTGTTGCATTGTTGATGTCAGGAAGCAAAGGTTACAATAAATGACCCGTAGTGCATTGGAAAAACGCTACACTAATCTGAGACTAGGATTGGTTAGGTCACTGTAGCGACTTTTGTCTCCCAGGCAAAAGTCGTCATGAAGCCCGTAGTAGTCAATGGCGACATAATTATTGTACCGTTTCGTCAAAACGAGTGCGCAAGGGTTACAATAAACAACCTATAGTGCATCGGAAAGATGCTACACAATTCCCAGACGAGGATCAGTTAGGTGACAGTCGCGACATTAGTCTTCCAGAGAAAAGTCGTCATGAAGCCCGTAGTGCACATTCGTCATGCAATTTTTGTGTTGTATCGTCAATGTGAGGATACATAGGTTAAAATAAACGACCTGTAGTGCATCTGCAAAATGTTACTCAACTCCCAAACAGAGTTCTTCCCTACACAAGTAATGATTCTTGTAGTATCCAATCGCGAGGCAATTCTTGTGTCATATCGTTAATGTCAGCAGGCAAGGGTTAAAATAAACTACCTGTACTGCTTCGGAAAAAAGCTACACAAATCCCGGACGAGGATTGGTTAGGTGACAGTCGCGACATTAGTCTTCCGGAGAGAAGTCGTCCTGAACCCCGTAGTACTCAATCACGAGGCAATTCTAGTGTCGTATCGTTAATGTCAGGATGCAGGTGTTACAATATACGACATGTAGTGCATCGGAATAAAGGTACACAACTCCCAGGAGAGGTTCCGTTAGGTGACAGTAGCGACGTTAGTCTCCCAGAGAGAAGTCCTCATTTAGCACGTAGTAGTCATCGCAACGCAATTTTTGTGTCGTATTGTCAATGTGACGTTCCAAGGGTTACAGCATACGACCTGTAGTGCATCGGAACAAAGCTACACAGCTCGCAGGTGAGGTTCCTTTAGGTAACAGTACAGCGTAAGTCTCCCGGAGGGAAGTCGTCATGAGGCCTGTAGTACTCAATGGCGAAGCAATTTTTGTATCGTATTGTCAACGTGAAAATGCCACTAATAGAAGACCTGTAGAGAATCGGAAAATAGCTACACTACTCCAAGACGAGGTTCCGTTAGGTGACAGTAGCGAAGTTAGGCTCCCTGAGAGAAGGCGTCATGAAGCGCGTAGTAGTCAATCGAGACGCAATTTTTGTGTCGTATCGTCAATGTGAGGATCCAAGGGTTACAATAAACGACCTGTAGTGGATCCGTAAAAGCTACACAACTCCCAGGTGACGTTAAGTTAGGTGACAGTAGCGACTTTACTCTCCCAGATAGAAATCGTCATGAAGCCTGTAGTACTCAATTGCGACGCAATTTTTGTATCGTATCGTCAATGTGAAAATGCCAGTGTTACAATACAAGACCTGTAGTGCGTCGGAAAAAGGCTACACAACTCACAGACGAGGTTCTGTTAGGTGACAGTAGCGACGTTTGTCTCCCGGAGAGAAGTCCACATGAAGCCTGTAGTACTCGTTTTCGACGTAATTTTTGTGTCGTATCGTCAATGTGAAAATGGCAGGGTTACAATAAAAGACCTGTAGTGAATTCAAAAAAAGGTACCTATCTCTCATTCGAGATTCCGTTAAGTGACAGTAGCGATGTTAGTCTCCAAGTAACCTGTAGTACTCAATTGCGATGCTATCTTTGTATCGTATCGTCAATGTGAAAATGACAGGGCTAAAATAAATGACCTGTAGTGCATCGGAAAAAAGCTACTCAACTCCTTGACCAGGTTCAGATGGGTGACTGTAGCGACGTTAGTCTCCTGGAGATATCTCGTCATGTAGCCTGTAGTAATCAATTGCGACTCAATTTTTGGGTTGTATCGTCACTGTACCACTTGCATGAATATCAAGAGGTCAGATGGAAGCCCAGTTCTAAGGAAAGAAGGGAAAGCAGAAAGGTGGAAGGAGTTTATAGTGGGTCTATACAGGGGCGATGTCCTTGAGGACAATATCATGGAAATATAAGAGGATGTAGATGAAGATGTAATGGGAGATATGATACTGCATGAAGAGTTTGACAGAGCACTGAACGTCCTAAGCCGAAACAGGGCCCCGGAAGTAGACGCAATCCATTAGAACTACTGACAATCTTGGGAGAGTAATTCCTGGCAAAACTCTTCCATCTGGTGAGCAAGATGCATGAGACAGGCGAAATTCTCTCAGACTTCAAGAAGAATATAATAATTCCAATCCCAAAGAAAGCAGGTGTTGACAGATGCGAAAATTACCGAACTATCAGTTTAATAAGTCACAGCTGCAAAATACTAACGCGAATTCTTTACAGGAGAATGGAAAAACTGGTAGAAGCCGATCTCGGGGAAGTTCAGTTTGGATTCCGTAGAAATGTTGGAACACGTGAGGCAATACTGACCCTACGACTTATCTTAGCAGAAAGATTACGGAAAGGCAAACCTACGTTTCTATCATATATAGACTTAGAGAAAGCTTTTGACAATGTTGACTGGAATACTCTCTTTCAAATTCTGAAGTAGGCAGGGGTTAAATACAGGGAGCGAAAGGCTAATTACAATTTGTACAGAAAGCTGATAGCAGTTATAAGAGTCGAGGGACATGAAAGGGAAGCAGTGGTTGGGAAGGGAGTGAGACAGGGTTGTAGCCTCTCCCCGATGCTATTCAATCTGTATATTCAGCAAGCACTAGCGGAAACAAATGAAAAGTTCGTAGTAGGTATTAAAATCCTTGGAGAAGAAATCAAAACCTTGAGGATCGCCGATGACATTGTAATTCTGTCAGAAACAGCAAATGACTTGGAAGAGCAGTTGAACGGAATGAACAGTGTCTTGAAAGGAGGGTATAAGATGAACATCAACAAAACCAAAACAAGGATAATGGAATGTAGTCGAGTTAAGTCGGGTGAATTAGATTAGGAAATGAGACACTTAAAGTAGTAAAGGAGTGTTGCTGTATGGGGAGCAAAATAACTGATGATTGTCGAAGTAGAGAGGATATAAAATGTAGACTTGCAATGGCAAGGAAAGCGTTTCTGAAGAAGAGAAATTTGTTAACATCGGGCATTGATTTAAGTGTTAAGATGTCGTTTCTGAAAGTATTTGTACGGAGTGTAGCCATGTATGGAAGTGAAACGTGGTCGATAAATAGTTTAGACAAGAAGAGAATAGAAGCTTTCGAAATGTGGTGCTACAGAAGAATGCTGCAGATTAGATGGGTAGATCACATAACTAATCAGGAGGTATTGAATAGAAGAAAGAATCGGTTATCAGGACACGTTCTGAGGCGTCAAGGGATCACCAATTTTGTACTGGAGGGCAGCGTGAGGGGAAAAAGCCGTAGAGGGAGACCAAGAGATGAGTACACTAAGCAGATTCAGAAGGATGTAGGAGGCAGTAGGTACTAGGAGATGAAGAAGCTTGCACAGGATAGAGTAGCATGGAGAGCTGCATCAAAGCAGTCTCTGGACTGAAGCCCACATCAACAACACCGTCAATGTGAGGACACAAGGGTTACAATAACGACCTGTAGTGCATCGGAAAATGCTACACAACTCCTAGGCGAGGTTACGTTAGGTGAGTGTAGATACGTTAGTCTCCCGGAGGTAAGTCGTCATTAAGCGCGTAAGTAGAAAATCGCAACCAAAAATTTTTGTGTCATACCGTCAATGTGAGGATCCAACGGTTACAAAAAATGACCTGTAGTGCATCGGTAAAATGAAACACAACTCCCAGACGAGGTTCCGTTAGGTGACAGTAGCCACGTTAGTATCCCGGGAAGAAGTCGTCATGAAGACTGTAGGACTCAATTGCGTCACAAACTTCGTATCGTATCGTCAATGTGATAATGTCAGGGTTACACTAAAAGACATGTAGTGCATTGGAAAAAACCTACACAAGTCCAAGGCGAGGTTCTATCAGGTGACTTAGCTATGTTAGCCTCCCAGAGAATAGTCGTCCTAAAGTGTGTAGTAGTCAATCGCGACGCAAATTTGGTGTCGTATCGTCAATGTGAGGATGAAAGGGTTACAATAAACGACGCCCAGTGCATCGAAAGAAAGCTACACAACTCCCAAGCGAGGTTACATTAGGTGACTGTAGCGACGTCGGTCTCCCGGATGGAAGTTGTCATGAAGCACATTGTAGTCAATCTGGACGAAATTTTTGTCTCGTATCGTCAATGTGAGGATCTAAGAGTTACATAAAAAGACCTTGATTGCATCGCAAAAAGCTACACAAATTTCAGAAGAGGTTCTGTTACGTGACAGTTGCGAAGTTATTCTCCTGGAGAGAAGTCGTCATGAAGCGTGTAGTCATCAATTCCGACGCAAATTTTGTGTCGTATCGTCAATGTGAGGACCCAAGGGTTACATTGAACGACCTGTGCTACATCGAAAAAAAGCTACACAATTCCCACACGACGTTCTGTTAGGTGACAGTAGCGACGTTAGTCTCCCGGAGAGAAGTCATCATGAAGTCTGTGGTACTCAATAGCGACGCAATTTTTGTAACGTATCGTCAATGTGAAAATGCCAGGGTTACAATAAAAGACCTGTAGTGCATAGCAAAAAAGCTACACAACTCCCAGACCAGGTTCAGATAGCGACTGTAGCGGCGTTAGTCTGTCGGAGAGAAGTCGTCATGAAGCTTCTAGTACTCAATTGCGACGCAATTTTTGTGTCGTATCGTCAATGTGAAAATTACAGGGATAGAATAAGAGACGCGTAGTGCATCGGAGAAATGCTACACAACTACCAGGCGACGTTACGTTAGGTGACAGTACCGACGTTAGTCTCCCAGAGACAAGTCGTCACGAAGCGCGTAGAAGTCAAACGCGACGTAATTTTTGTGTTGTATTGTCAATTTTAGGATTCAAGGATTCCAATAAACGACCTGTAGTGCAGCGGAAAAAAGCTACACAACTCCGAGGCTAGGTTTCGTTACGTAGCTGTAGCGATGTTAGTCTCCCGGAGATAAGTCGTCATGAAGCCTGTAGTCCGAAAAATGCGCACAATTTTCGTATCGCATCGTCAATGTGATAATGCCAGGGTTACAATAAAAACCTGTAGTGCATGGGAAAAAGGCAACACAACTCCGAGGCTAGGTTCCGTTAGGTGACAGTAGCTACGTTAGTCACCCAGAGAGAAATCGTCTTGAGGTGCATAGTAGTCAATCGCGACGAATTGTTTGTGTCGTTTCGTCAATGTGAGAATCTAAGGGTTACAATAAACGACCTGTAGTACATCGAAAAAAAGCTACACAACTCCCAGACGAGGTTCCGTAAGGTGACAGAAGTGACGTTAGTTTTCCAGAGAGACGTCGTCATGAAGGCTGCAGTACTCAATTGCGACGCAATTTTTGTATCGAATCGTGAGTGTGAAAATGCCAGGGTTACAATTAAACACCTGTAGTGCATGAGAAGAAAGCTACACAACTCCCAGGTGAGGTTCCGTTAGGTGAATGTAGCGACGTTAGTCCCCCAGAGAGGTGTTTTCTTGAAGCACGTAGTAGTCGGCAACGTTACGTAGCGCTCTGTATGAAATTCACTGGCTGTGCTGTGTGCAGTCTGTGGCTAGTTAGCATTGTTGTCTGCCACTGTAGTGTTGGTCAGCGGCAGCTGGATGTTAACAGCGCGTAGCGTTGCGCAGTTGGAGGTGAGCCGCGAGCAGTGGTGGATGTGGGTAGAGAAATGGCGGAGTTTGGAAATTTGTAAAAATGGATGTCATGAACTGCTGTATATATTATGACTTTTGATGACTATTAAGGTAAATACATTGTTTGTTCTCTATTAAAATCTTTCATTTGCTAACTATGCCTATCAGTAGTTAGTGCCTTCCGTAGTTTGAATCTTTTATTTAGCTGGCAGTAGTGGCGCTCGCTGTATTGCAGTAGCTTGAGTAACGAAGATTTTTGTGAGGTAAGTGATTTGTGAAAGGTACAGGTTAATGTTAGTAAGGGCTATTCTTTTGTAGGGATTTCTGAAAGTGCGTTGCGCTAAAAAAATTGTGTGTCAGTTTAAGCACAGTCATGTATAATTGTTCAAAGGGGACGTTTCATATATCGACCCTTAGCCGAGGATACCTCACTGGAATCTTCTGATTTTTTCTTGTAGTTTGTGTAATTAGTGTAGATCTTGTTTATTCCTAGCGCGTAATTGTAGAGAGAATCTCCTTTGTAGTTGCAGTCTTTCATTGTTGTACAGTAAAACAGGTGTGGCATGCATGTAGATTTGCACCAAGTATTTCGCTGCTGCGCTTGCAATTAACGAGATATTATTTTCAGTGCTATGTTAATGTGTTCTCTTATTGTTGCTCTTCAAATTGTGTTTTTCTGTGTTATCGTGTGAAATATTGTGACAATAATGGCGTGTGAAAAACGTAATACTAGGCTCCAAAGTAAACTGAGATATGACAGTGAAGACGAAAGCTGTGTGCTAGCACCACCGAGTAATGAATTAACTAATGTTCAAAGTAGTAATTTGGTAATTGTGCATAGGGAAATGGAGCGGGCGGCAAATAATGGTGTAGACAGTGAAACAGGTAGTGAACAGGGAAGCATTATCGATCGATCGGTCGGCAACAGCTCGCCTCAGGAATCCGAAATGACAGAACACAATACTGCAAATACTGTAGACTTAGGTTTTCGGTCCTCACCGTTTTCTCAAATGAGTCAAGACACATTTTCTGCTTGTCAAAATGTGAATGTTGCCGGTGAAAATGCACTGCAAAAAAGCATAGAGAAACAGATTCCAGACACTAATACATTATTATTGCAATTAATGCAACAAATGGACAAAATCTTCAACAGTTAGACACAATGGAACAAAATCTTCAAAAGTTAGACACAATGGAACAACACCAGAGACAAACACAGCAACAGTTAGACACAATGGAACAAAATCTTCAAAAGTTAGACACAGTGCACAAAATCTTAAAAAGTTAGACACAGTGGAACAAAATCTTAAAAAGTTAGACACAATGGAACAAAATCTTCAAAAGTTAGACACCACACTTGAACAAACACGTGAAGATTTAACTACTGAGTTACATAACATTGAATCGAAATGTCAAAAAGTCTGTAATGACGTAAAAACACAAATTTGTGAGCATTTTCAACCTATTTTTTCGCGGCATGAAAATGCATTACAGAATCACGAAGCAGCCATAAAAGAACTGCAAATCATTGTTCATGAAAATCATGAGACCTTGTGGGCTAAAATTGACTCAGTTGCATCCACCGATTCGGTTACGCAACTCGCAAAAACTCAGGAAAACTTGAAGGACACAGTAGATTCGATTTCAACACAAATGGACACTCTGAAACTTGCTTCAGAAAAACACACTGAGGAAATGTGTTCACTATCGGAGAAAGTAGCCGAACTTTCGGATCAGGTCACTAACTTATCTACAAAGGTAGATGATGATCTGAATGACACAATACCTGTAGCCTTCACTGACACAGAAGAGTATGAACAAATTAGAAAATTCAAACAAAATGAAAATCAAATCCATACACAGTACAAAAGAGAAATCCGAGAAGTACAAGATCAGTTGACGCAGGTAATACAAGAATTACATATTTCAGAGGACACTAGCGCTCCAGTACGGGAAGAGGGACATAGAAATACGGAACAACCACAAAATAATAACACAGGACATTTCGGAAATTATGATAGAAATTGGCAAGGCGCATTGGATTTTGAGATGGAACCGCCGACACGACGTAACAATGACCGATATGCTACTCGCCGACACGATGATTTTGACTACAAGCTGTTCATTACTACACGTAAATTCAAAACGTTTAAGAGTTCTGCCACCGACATTCATCCACAAGCGTGGCTCCATCAATTCTCTCAATGTTTTCCTCCCAACTGGTCGTTGGAGCACAGGTTAGAATTTATGTGCGGCTACTTGGAGAATGAACCAGCTGTAAGAATGCGACCGGTCATTCACGATTGTCACAGTGAAAGAGAATTTTATCATGCCTTCCTCTCAGTGTATTGGTCTCAAGCTACACAAGACCGAATAAAACATAGCATCATAATGATAAAACGTTTCGAACAATATGAATTTTCCAGTCTTATGAAATATTTAGAAGACATGTTGCATGAGAATCAGTATCTTTCAAACCCATACAGCCCCTCAGAACTCATCCGCATTTGCTTAATCAAATTACCTCAACATTTACGGCATATTATTTTAGCAGGACGTTGCAAAGACGACATTGAAGCTTTTCAGGGACTGTTACAAGAACTGGAAATTGACACTGACAATCGCGGAACGTGAAAACAGGAGCACAACAATTACAGGTCACATCTGTCACAATTCCGCGATGACAGAAATAATACACGACAAGGCTATTCTTATAACGTAAATCGTGACCAAAACAGACACCACCCGTAGGACAACCGCTGGCAGAGTAGCAATAATTACAGGGAAAGATCACCTCTCCGCGGTAATGACTATCACAGAGACAATCAGAGAAACAGAAGACAATACGGGAACCAAAATAATTATTATCACGGGAGACAGAATAACTTCAGACGCAACGGTCCACCGTGCAGTGATAATTCAGGGAGAAATTCTCCTCCACTTAACCGACAAGAAAGAAACTACAGAAACTGCTGACAAAACGACAGACCTGAATTCCATCAGAACTGGCGGGATTCAAACAGAGCAGGGAACTCTCGACAAGGTAAATTTGTAGAAGTTAGGTCTCCAAATCCCAATAACGACGCGCGCCAACAAAGAGACAATAGGCAATGACTCATATCGCTGGCAGCCACAAAACGTACGTATGAAACTGACGACGCAGCTGCCGTAGCTAGTAATTACGTAAAAATGGAAGACATTAGGGACATATTACTCCAGGAACACGACGTAAAACTTAACAACTTGCATATCCTGTGATTCACATTACTGTAAATGACGTAAAATTTACGGCAGTACTTGACTCTGGCAGTCCCATTTCAGTAATTAGTGAAACAGCTTTTAGCAAATGCAACAAATCGAACGATTGCCCCACACTTTCGTTACGTAAGATTAAATTACAAGGTGCGATCAGTGGAAAAAGTGTATATGTACGCCAACAAACTAACTTGGAATTCTTTTGTCAAAGCCACAGCTTCTCTATGTACTTTCTTATTGTTCCATTATTGTCGACGGAAATTATATTGGGAGTAGACTTTTTGAATGAATACAAAGCAATCTTAAACTTTCACGATGTTGAAATAAGTTTAGAGAAAGAAGGTAAGTCAATAGCTTTGAAATTTGAAGATTGGCTCTCGAACCATGACGAGGAAATTAATCGGCTTTACCTTCTGTTAGACAACAGTTCGGAATTTTCTACGGAACTAGACACTAACAATCACTCTGCAAGTACTGACAGGGCTGATATCGACGGCATGTTTGAAATTAATGAGTTAATTCAGAATAAAATTCAAACAATTGAGAATTGTAATGACACTGATAGGCAGGACCTTTTTGAGATTTTACAAGCACATTCCACAGTTTTTACTCACAACAATCAAGGGATTTCAATACCAATTTCGTGTTCCTGAGCATACTAAATTTTGTGTTAGACCATACGTAATTCCAGCACATTATAGGGACCGTGTTAGAACAGAAATACAATCTATGCTTGACGAGGGCATTATTGAGCCTGCAGCAAGCTCATACAACAATCCATTACATGTTGCTGAGAAGAAAAATGGATCGATCAGGCTTGTCTTAGATTCGAGACAAATCAATACTATCATTATTCCTGAAACAGACAGGCCGCAAACGTTGGAAGAACTTGTTCAAAATTTTAATGGTGTAAAAGTGTTGTCTTCCATTGATCTCAGATCCAGCTTTTATCAGATCGAACTTCATCCAGAATGTAGAAAACACACAGCTTTCCTTTGTTTCGGCGTTTGTTATCAGTTTCGTGAACTTCCTTTTGGTTTGAACATTTCTTCGGCAGCATTCATTCGCGGGCTAAATTCCATATTACCTGAGTTCTTAAAACGTCGCATCACCTTATATGTGGACGATATTCTAATAGCAGAAGCTTCATGAGAACAACATAATCGCATCCTCAACAGTTTGTTACGTATTTTAGCAGAATCTGGAATTACAGTTAACTTGGAAAAATCAGAATTCGGTAGGTCAAAGGTGAGGTAAGTGATTTGTAAAACGTATAGGTTAATGTTAGTCAGGGCCATTCTTTTGTAGGGATTTTTGAAAGTCAGATTGCGTTGCGCTAAAAAAATATTGTGAGTCAGTTTAAGAAAAGTCATGTATAATTGTTCAAAGGGGAGGTTTCACAATAAACGAGCTGTAGTGCATCGGATAAAAGGACACAACTCCCACGCGAGGTTACGTTACGTGGCTGTAGCGACGTTAGTCTCCCGGAGATAAGTCGTCATGAAGAGCGTAGTAGTCAATCGTTACGCGACCTTGAGTTGTATCGTCAATGTGAGGGTCCAAGTGTTACGATAAAAGACCAATAGGGCATCGGAAAAGAGCTACACAACTGCCAGGCGAGGTTCTGTTAGGTGAATGTAGCGACGTTAGTCTCCTGGAGAGAAGTCGTTCTGAAGCGCGTAATCGTCAATCAAGACGCTATTTTTGTGTCGTATCGTCAATGTGAGGATCCAAGGTTTACAATGAACGACCTGTAGTGCATCGGAAAAAGGCTACACAACTCCCTGACGAGGTTCCGTTAGGTGACAGTAGCGACGGGAGACTCTGTAGTGGGACGCGAAATTGAAGCGTCACCCATTCACCAGTGTCAGCCCAGTTTGCAGGTGAATATAGGTTTAATTACTGTTTTGGTTATGTATTTTGTAATATTTGTTATGTTTGTGAATTATCTAAAGTTTTATACTTATATTTATGCTGCATGTACGGAGAGGGCGGCGCAACGAACGGAGACAGCATCTTCACCGCCGGAACCAGAGAGAAAATTGCTGGCCACTTTACGTCGCGGGTCGACAGCCAAAGAGCAACAGAAGATCTTGAAACCGAGTTGTTGCGTCGTGCTTCTAAAAACTGAAAAAATAAGACTTTGTAATGTTTCTACAACAATGACGTCATAGAAAGTTTAATCATGATGTAAATGTTCAGTCCTATCTTGTCAAGGCTCATGTTCACGTCTATATGTAGTATATATGAAGATAATAAACTAGTGTATACTACAAAAGTTTAAATACGTGTTCCGAGAATTTATTAATGAAGAATTATACTAAGGAAGAAGTATCACTGATTTATTTGACAAGATTATTAATTTTTGACAACGTACATCGCGAGTTTTTAGTCTTAAAAGTTTATTCAATGTGGTTTTAATATTTATTACAGCAGATAACTTGCATTAATATAATTTCTGAGAAGAAACAAACGACATCTAATTTTAAAAGGAATGTTTGGATTGAGTGACTTAACCATTCAGAGATAACTTTAAAAAGAATTTAAATAATTTTGAAGTGTTTTGTAACTGACGTAGGTGACGAAGTCTGCACATGGTCATATGTCAAAAGAAAATCATTTATACAAAACTTAGGTCGTTACACCACACCGTGGTGACCTTAAAAACAGGACTTGTGTGCAACTAAGGCACACAGGTACGAAACAATTAAAACATCAAGAGTCCTTCGGAAGTAAACTCGAACCTTCGTGGAGCCTTCACCAGCCAGCGGCGACTTCGCAGGTGTGGGCATCTGACGGAGCGCAGCCAAGCAGCCCAGTACGTCAGCTGGGGGGCGTTCCTCCGGCTCGTATTAGAGGTGTTGCTGAGGGCTTCGCCTGTCTACGGTGCGGCCAGGCGTGGTTGCAGCCAGAGACGTCTTTGGTGTTCGACTCAGCGCCCTGCCGGTTGCGGAAGCGGGGTCGCAGCATCTCAGCGGCTGCATCGACGGCTGTTACTTCTGCAGCCCATAGCAGCACACTGATCACCGAGAACTAAAAACTACAATATTAGTGTCCGGTGAGTCTGTTTTAAGTTGGAAGTGGGGTGTTGTACATAGGGAGTGTGCTTTTAATAAGATTGTTGATTACAAGTCTGCGTGTGTAACTTGTTAATATCTTACAATAATGTCGGGAAGTGAAATGTCAGACGAAGAGCAATCTGTATCCGATAGGAGCATGAGATCCCTTTTTAGGGCGATCGCTAAATTAAAACAATCTAACGGCAATTTTTTAGCTGAATTAAAACAATCTAACGAAGAATCTACGGTGAGATTAAAAGAGGAAATTAAAGGGGAGCTAACAAAATCTATAGATAGGTTACAGGAACATCTTAATGAAACCAGTCGAGAATTAAGTGATAAAATAGAGGCTTCTAAAGTTGAAATGCAGGAAAAACTAGTAAGACTTAGTAATAAGATTGCTGATAATTGTAAGAGGTTAGAAGAACATATCCAGGAATCGCGTGAGGAAGAAGCTCGCATGCGAAATGATATTACAGACTTAACCAAGAGACTAGATAATGTCAATATATTATGTTGTAAATGAAATAGACAAAAATAACGATAAGTTACGAGATGACTTTTCTATGCAAACAGAAACTGTTTGTAGAGAATTATTCGAATCTATTAAAGAGGTTTCTATCAAACCTGTAGAGATTTCTTCAATAGATAATGTAAATTTAGAGACATTAACTCATCGGGTAGAAAAAGATCATACTGAAATAGAAAACATGAAATTTTTAGTTACTGAAATATGCAGTAACCTAGAGACTTCCAAAGATAATAATACTGACGAAGGTACAGAGCGTTCACATCGTGAACACAGTGAAGAATCGATATTAGCTAACCGTGTATCCAGTACAGAAATGCGAATACAGGAAATTACTAAACAGTCATCGGAATTAGATAATAATGAAAAGATTTCAAGTAGTAGAAGTAATAACGTAGAGACAACAGTCTCATCGTGTTTGCTAGCTCGGACGACAACAATACAAATAAAGAAGTCATGGCAAGCAAATCCGACGCTACTCCGCCTCTGCAATCGAAACAAAATCCAACTATGTCTCTTGCGGAATGTTGGGATGATATAACGACAAATTCAAATGTAGCAAGTCGATTTCCTGTATTCAAACCAGGAGGCGAACTTCACCCTATAATCTTTATAAAAGCTTTTGAAACTTCATTATCTACTAAATGGAGTAATGAAAAACGGATTCAATTTGTAATGGTACATTTAGAAGCAGAAACTACGGAATGGGCAGTACTGCATATAACTGAATTTAGGGACTGGGATGATTTTGTTAAGCAGTTTAAACAAAATTATGGGTCAAGAGGAAAACAACAACACTTAAATTTAGAGTTGTTAGACCCTCCTCCTTATTATAAACGGTGGGGAGGTTATAGGAATCATTTCGAATGGCATTTAAAGTGAGCTAAATTAATTGAAGAACCAATTATTGAAAGTCATCTAATACGAGTCATAATTAGTAGGTTACCGTATTATGTAAAGGAAAGAATGATAGAAAGGGAATGGTCACAACCTTGCGAATTATTAGGATATTTAGAACAGTTAGATATACTTAATAGCGAACAGGAAGACGAGAAATTTACATTTGGTAGAAATGACAGTTCTCGAAATAATAATAATTCAGAACCACGAAAATTTAACAACAACAATCATAGCCGGTTTTGTTGTATAAAACGTCAATCTAAAGATAAAGAGAGCCAACAAAATCGGGGTAATAACTCTAAAATGCGGAGATTACACAACAACGATAACGAGATAAATCATCCTCAAGTAATTAATGAAGGTCAGGTTGTACGTGACGTTATCATAGTACGGGTCGACTAAAGAGAACTGTTAGTCAAAATTATGCAAGACCGAATTACAATTTATCATTAAGCTGCCAAAAGGAAGGTGATTGGCACCAAGATTTACTTCATGAAGACAATCAGATGATGGAGAATATAATAAACCCATTATTAAAGGATTATATAGTGTCGATCAAATTAAACCCTTCATTCCTAGCCGTGCGGTTCTAGGCACTACAGTCTGGAATTGAGCGACCGCTACGGTCGCAGGTTCGAATCCTGCCTCGGGCATGGATGTGTGTGATGCCCTTAGGTTAGTTAGGTTTAATTAGTTCTAAGTTCTAGGCGAATGATAACCTCAGAAGATAAGTCGCATAGTGCTCAGAGCCATTTGAACCATTTTAGCCTTCATTCCTAAATAAGTTAATATTTAGTGTATGTTACATACGGACGAGCGTTCATAGTTTATTCATGTGAAGTTTTTCGTGATAGTTACGAGTTATTTTAAAGAAATGACAGGAAGTTTAAACAAGTGTTCTACAATAATCTACCGGTACGTCAAAGAAAGGAAAGATAACTGAAAAGGGATTTATATGGAACAAATTTTTGTTATTAGGTCAGAAGGAATTTTCAATATTTTATATTTACGCGGATAGTAGAACCAAAGGGGATGGTTAACAATTTTAGGGACCATGGGCGTCCAGAGCCATATGGCTCACGAGAACAAAGCAGGGTGCCTTTAATAGAAATTTGTAATAGTTTTAATATAGAACACACCAAACGGGACTCTCTCGCTTGTTTCTCCTAAATAAATTACCATTACCCAACAAAGTTTCCGAAGATAAAGAAAGCCGTGACGAGGTTCTAAAGAAAGCTTTGCTTGATTTCTTCTAGACCTCATGCATAAATAAAGCATTATGGAAAAGAACGACATAAAGTAAATAGTACTATTAGTTATTGTGTGAAACTTACTAGTAATATATATTTTGGAAAGAATAACTCTAGTAATTGAATAAAACTGAAATTCACTTATCACAATTTGAATGCTCTGTCCTAATGTAACAACGTTAAAGAACGCACTAAATTATTATTTACTAGCAACTATTAAATGAAAAGGAGTAATCTCCATATATTCAATTATGAATTACAATAATAGCATAATTAAAAGTAAATGACAAATAGCCACAACAATATCATCATAAAAGGATTGAATCTATCTAAGCGCAAGAACTTTAGATTACGGAAAATGTGAGAAAAATGTATAATATTAACAGTTAAATATTGTATATAGAAGAAGTTTTATTTTCGGTTATAAACTGACAAACTGAGCTTGTGGGTGAGGTGTGTAGGGGGATGCGAAATCGAAGCGTCACCCATCCACCAGTGTCAGCCCAGTTTGCAGGTGAATAAAAGTTTAATTTAGTATTTTGTTTATGTATTTTGTAATATTTGTAATGTTGGTGAATTATCTAAAGTTTTTTATTTATTTTTATGCTTCATGTACGGAGAGGGCGGCGCAACGAACGGAGACAGCATCTTCACTGCTGGGACCAGAGAGAAAATTGCTGGCCACTATATGTTGCTGGTCGACAGCCAAAGAGAAACAGAAGATCCTGCAACCGAGTTGTTGCGTCGTGCTTCTAAAAATTGAAAAAAATAAGAATTTGTAATGTTTCTACAACAATGACATCATAGAAAGTTTAATCATGTTGTAAATGTTCAGTCCTATCTTGTCAAGACCCATGTTCACGTCTATATGTAGTATATATGAAGATAGTAAATTAGTGTATAATAAAAAAGTTCAAATAATTGTTCCGAGAATTTATTAATGAAGAATTATATTAAGGAAGAAGTATCACTGATTTATTTGACAAGATTATTAATTTTGACAACGTTCATCGCGAGTTTGAGTCTTAAAAATGTTTATTCAATGTGTTTTTATAATTTATTACAGCAGATAACTTGCATTAATCTAATTTCTGCGAAGAAACAAACGACATCTAAATTGAAAAAGAAAGTTTGCGCAAACAATTTGGATGGAGTGACATAATACAGCGCTTACGACACAAATGATGATGTTTTAATTACAGTTTCTCCCAAGAACCAATCAGAGACAACTTCAAAAAGAATATAAATAGTTTTGAAGTGTTTTGTAATGGACGTAGGTGATGAAGCCTGCGCATGGTCATACATCAAAAGAAAATCATTTGTACAAAACTGACGTCGTTACACTACAACTCCTGGAGAAAAGCCGTCATGAAGCCTGTAGTATTCAATTGTGACACAATATTTGTATCATATCGTCAATGTGAGGAACCAAGGGTTACAATAAACGACCTGTAGTTCATCGGAACAAAGCTACACAACTCCCAGACGAGGTTCTGTTAGGTGACCGTATCTACGTTAGTCTCCGGGAGAGAAGTCGTCATGAAGTGCGCAGTAGTCAATCGCGACGCAATTTATGTGTTCTGTCATCAAAGTGAGGATCCAAGGGCTACAATGTATGACCTGTATTGCTTCGGAAAAAAGCTACACAATTCCCAGGCTAGGTTCAGCTAGGTAACAGTAAAAACCTTGGTCTCCCGGAGAGAAGTCGTCATGAAGCCTGTAGTGTGCAATTGCGACGCAATTTTGTATCGTATCGTCAATGTGAAAATGCAAGGGTTACAATAAAAGACCTGTAGTGCATCGGAAAAAAGCTACACAACTCCCAGGCGAGGTCCCGTTAGGTGATTGTAGCGACGTTAGTCTCCCCGAAAGAAGTCGTCATGAAGCGCGTAGTAGTCAATCGCGACGCAATTTTCGTGTCTTATCCTAAATATGAGGATATAAGGATTACAATAAAATACTTGTAGTGCATCGGATAAAGCAACACAACTCCCAAGCGAGGTTCCATTAGGTGACCCTAGTGATGTTAGTGTTAGACTGGATTAGATTTGATAGTAATTCAATCGAAATGGGTAGAAAAGAAACTTAGCGCACAACTTCACTAAAAGAAGGGTTTGGTTGGTGGGGCATATCCTGAGGCATGAAGAAGTAGTCAGTTTGGTTAAGGACGGAGGTGGGGAGATATGAATTGTAGTGGCGGACCAAGATATGAACTCAACAAGTAGGTTAAAATTGTTTTGGGTTGCAGTAGTTATTCATAAATGTAAGGGATCCACAAATTAAACTAGACTGGAGAGCTGTGTCGAACCAGTCTGTGGACTGAGGAAAGCTAAAGTCAAAACTGGTTTTACACTACTTCATACTGCATACATTTACTAGTTTTTAGTCGTGTTGTTTTAGTGTCTTTGAAGATTATATTAACTTCTCACTGATAGATACAGATAAAACTCGCCGTGCAAGAAAGTGGAATGATGGAAGGAACACATATGGGGTCCATAAAAGGAAAACAAACTTGAAGACAATGCTATAGAAATAGAAGTGCAAGTAAGTGAAGATGACTTAAGAGATATGATACTGGAAGAAGAATTTGAGAAAGCAATTAAAGACCTAAATGGAAAAAAAGCCCCTAGGGTAGACGACATTCCTTCAGAGTTATTGAGAACCCTTGAAGAACCAGAGATAACAAAACAATTTGACTTGGTGTGCAAGATATGTAAGGCAGGTGTAATACCTCCAGACGAGACACCAGCTCAAATAAAGAAAAATGTATAAATTTCAATTCTAAAAAATAAAGTGTGATGTAGACAGAAAATTTTTGCGTGTAAGTGCATCGTAGTCGCAGATAATTGAAAAGACTTCTTTTCTTCCATCATACAGTATTGGTGATCCTTCCTGACCTTTCACGGGTAGCAGTAACTATCTACAGCCAAACTACCTATCAGACCCAGCAGTAGTCTTTCTCATGAACCAATCTATTTGTCATTGCAAACCGTATTTTAAGTCCTATGTTAATTTATCGGCTTAGAAATTTATAAATTTCTATTTAACGTATTCCCTAAATTTTCAGTGATACATGTGTATTACATTAATACAGGTCTTACGATATTACTGACTGTAACATAGTTCTAAAAAAAAAAAAATACCTTCCACAGGATTACAGAGGGATCGAAATGTTTCTGGCCTTAGCCTCTCAAGTTAACGACTCGTTAGTGTTAGTGACTCTTTACTCGTTTTCGTGAAATTGCCTTTCGATCGCTATCCCATCAACAAAATTGGAACTGTCAAAACGTGCCCTGTCTGAAAACTAGGTGGTAGCTCAGTCGTGAGAGCTGTTCGGTTACACAACTGTAGCTAGTTGAATAATGAGCAGAACATACAGTTTTGTTTCTCAAATGAGTGGTCATAGCTTCGAAAGAGCAGTGAGAGCCTTGTATCTTATGTTTCAAATCTTTGGTTTGGTTCCCGTCATGAGCGACAGCAAAAATTTTGCTTCCTGTGCTTTCAGAGTGACATTAAAGAGACTCACCAGTTACGTCATATGTTTGATTTGGCATATCTGTATCACTGCCTCTGGTCTTTACTGCGGGTATTTAGTAATGCAGTTAATCCTAATAAATCCGCAGCTCCTTATGACACTACGTTTTGTAATTGTGTCCTTTCTTTTACTGACTGTTTTGGAGCCAGCTTCAATTTTATGCAGATCTCTGTGTACTGGATACGACTTTCTTAGTAGCATCACGGAATTGTTGCAACAGGTAGATGCATTGCTCGCCATGCGAGATCCCACTTACAGTACGGAAATATATAGCAAAACGCGACAGAGAGCAATTTTGCTTTTCATTACAGTGCTTGTCTGGGTTGTCACACCAGTTAGCCTACTAGGAGCCTATTTGTTCACACGTGATCCGTTAGCGACCATCTTTCTATGCCTACAAGGCTTTGTCACGGTCTGGCGAGTTCAGTTCTTCGCCGTTGTGCTGGTACTTCGACAGAGGATGGGCGTCGTCTGTGGTCAGCTGCTAAGGAGTACCCGGCCACCGGCGGCCAGCGAGGCTGAGCTGGAGGAGCTGGCGACGTGCGCAGGACAGCCGGGGGCGGCGGGGGCGCCGGGGGCGGAGGTGCGGCGGCTGCAGCGCGCCAGGATGGCCCTCCACCGCTGCGCCCGCCTCTGCAGCCTCCACTTCGGACCCGCACTGCTACTGGCCGTCTTGGGGGATGACTGGCACTGCCTATTGGCTCATAGCCCTCACACCACAAGCAGACAAGAATGCGGATATAGTCGTGAACATGTATGCCCTGACTACCGGTCTGTGTCGCCATCTGATGGTCTGCTAGGTGTGTTCCTCTGTGGCTGAGCGCGCCGACAGAGCTGGTCTGTTGCTGTCGAGGCTGCAGCCCCTGCTGCGTCCCGGGCCAGCACTCGGTGTTCTGCAACTTCCTGTGGACAGATTACGAGTTTCCGCCATGGGGTTTTGTGACATCGACCTCCACACCTTCACAACCACTGTTAGTGCTGCAGTCACTTATTTCGTGATACTTGTTCAATTTCATAAGTAAAGTACTACGTGTGTTCTTTGCTAGAATATCTCTCCTTCTAGCAGTGCAATGTACGGAAGTTCTCACTGTTGAAAACATCATCATGCAAACATAAAATCAGTGTCAGATTACTTAACAGCTGCATGGTAAGTATAGGTTATTTCTCAATTACTCGTGGTGTTTGTACAATCCAGAAGATTGTGAGGTATGTGCATCTAAAAAGCAAAACCCAATAAATGGGTTCCTAAACATTTTGTATCTAATGTGTGTAATTATTTTCTTTCTACCTACAGAATTGATAATAAATAGAGCTCTAACTTGTTTCCCTTGAGTCACACGAGGTAAATACTAGAATGCATTCTCCTGCAATCAATTAGTTACCTGTCCATACTAAGAGGATGTAGTAGAGCTCCAATATAAGTTACTACTTCAATTTGGTCTTCTGTCATCTATTGCTACTAAAACTTACTTCCACTGTATATCACATGAGACAGGTGATCTGAGGTCTGACGCCTAGAGCCAAGACATAATATACGGTGTTTTAAAAAGATTAACTTGATTTCAGAACTCCATATTTACTGATAAAAACGTACTACAGACGTGCGATGAATTGCAGAATACTCACAAAACATTAAAGATTTACCTACACTATTACAAATGCTCTGTGTGTCAAATAGAAACTTTACGTAATGTACCTGCTAATAGATAAGTTATGGGGGCTGTTATTTTGTTGTTCCCTTCTTCCATGTCACGAGTTAAAGGCATAGATAAATGGGAGCCAAGAATGCAGGGCACTGTCAAAGGGTCCTGCGCGTCCTGTCCAGTGTTGTATAGGAGTGTCATTGAGAAATTCACGTAGTTTGTTGTATCAGTGTGATAGAGGTCCAACCTGTTGGAAAATGAAGTCATCGGAGCCCTCCAGAAGTTGTGGAAAAAGCCAGTTCTGCAGCATGTGAAGATAAATCATTTCAGACCCTATGTTTGCTTCAGAAAAGAAGATACCATACACTTTTTCATGGGAAATGCCACATAATATGTCCACTTTAAGTGAGTCTCTTTTGTTCTCAGTACTGTCGTGACGGTTCCTGAGTCAAGTTAAGTCAGTTTACTTTACCGCTATCATGAAATGTTGCTTCATCACCGTGACGGTTCCTGAGTCAAGTTAAGTCAGTTTACTTTACCGCTATCATGAAATGTTGCTTCATCACTGAAAATTAACCGTGGGAGAAACGTATCAGCTTGCATGTCCTCTACAGAGCATTGTTGAAGTCAACCCGTTTTCTTTTATCACGAACCTGAAGAGCTTCCACTAATTGTATTCTGAGCACTTTATAGACCAAACGACGCTTTAACACTCGCCAGACAGTCGTAAGAGGCATTGTTAGTTCTCTGCTTGCGTGGCGCGGAGACTTTCGAGGACTCCATTCAAACGTTTGCCGAATTCCTTCCTCCATGTCGTCAGAAGCGTCAGGTCGACCTGGACTCTTACATTTGCACAATCATCCTGTCTCTTCAAATTGGTCATATCAATGACGGATGTTTTCGGGTGCAGCTTGATCAATGCGAAAGCGCCGACGAAAAGCACGCTGGACGAAAATCAATGACACACTCTTTGCGAAGTGCAGCACACAACTAAACGCGATTTTCTGAACCTCTATACACATTTCCTTGCCTGTACGTCCCCGGTTTCGTAATTATTACCACCCAAAGTCAGCTCATTCTTGTCGAAACACCCCGTATATAGGACACGTACTATTTATCCATGAGATTCAGCCTGGCAAGAAATGAATGCGAATAGCGATTTTCGACACTGACAGGTATTATTACATGTAAGACGCTATTTCAGGTTACCTTGTTTTCAAAAATGGTACAAATGACTCTGAGTACTATGAGACTTAAACTTCTGAGGTCATCAGTCCCCTAGAACTCAGAACTACTTAAACCTAACGAACCTAAGGACATCACACACATCCATGCCCGAGGCAGGATTCGAACCTGCGACCGTACCTTGTTTTCTCTAGTTATTTCTTCTAAAGAAAAATGACATATACTTCTAAAGTTACTCGTTGGTTGAAAAGCTTCTCCACAAATTATAATAGACGACTAACACAACGCCGGTCAGTGTGGCCAAGCGAATCTAGGCGCTTCAGTCTGGAACCGCGTGACCGTAGCGGTCGCACGTTCGAATCCTACCTCGGGCATGGATGTTTGTAATGTCCTTAGGTTAGTTAGGCTTAATTAGTTCTAAGTTCTAGCGGACTGATGACTTCAGATGTTAAGTCACATAGTGCTCAGAGCCATTTGAACCATTTGAACTAACACAACACGTACTGGAGGAAAAGGAAATGATATTCCTACGGCACACCGACACTACTAAACAAAAAATGTTGCCATAAATGAGCGTTGAGAAGTTGGTGACACTACAGTTCCGTGAAATACGAGAAAATACACACAATTAGTAAGGAGATGTTGCCGCCTGGAAATACAGAAGCGTTACATGCAGTCACAAACCTCAACGTAATGTCCCAGAGCCGATGTAAGTCGTTGTTTATCACCTGCAAACCAGTGCTAATAAGAAAATCTAAATACAAAGGAAGTTCATATTACTTCCCACTCATCAAGTTTATCACGTGTTACACCCAGCAGATAATCACTACAGATTAACTGAAGAGACATGTTTGTAATCAGTAACCCAGAGTTTTTACGTAGGCCGATAGAAAGATAGATATTCTATTGAAGGAAACTTACAAATAAAATTTACATTACCTTACAGTCCACCTATGCATTAACTATAAAAGCTAGCTGACCAGTTTTTGTTAGTTGCAATCTTCCATGTCTCCTTCTTAATATAAGTTATCAATAATATCACCTATGACACAGAAGATATAAAGAGAAGAAACGTTTTCACTCACAGAAACGAATCGCCGCATCAGTATACCATTCCGGCACGTACATATAACGCTAGATACTTTAAACAAGTTGCTGAGTGCAATATAGCATCAAACATCATCCCAATAAAGTATTTTCTATGTTGAAAAATTACAATACACAATAACACACTAGTCATGAATCGATTTACTTATGACTGGAGGTAAAGTAAAAAGATGGGAAACATAGTTTCAATCGATCCTCCATGTTGGGTCTAATGGAGAGGGTTACTTTTACAAACATGTTATACACATACTGAAGCTACAGAAGACAATGTAATACGCTAATATGCTAATATGCCTCAAGGAGACATTCACATGTTTTAACACTATTGACATGTTTTGTATCTAGGCAGGTCCACAAGAAAAAGCCTGATCAGTAGTTCCAGTACACCCATCAGTGTCAGCAGGGAAGCAAACTACTTTCCGCATTAAATATGCAGCATGCCACTCCTCCGACTGTGGCTGTTGGAAGCGATGGTGAGAGTGTGGCGGCGGCAGTATAAATTCATCATGTACCCCCCTCAGTCTAGTCTTTATATTGGAAGTAGGCCAATCAGACAAAATACACGTATTTAGACCTCCAAGTCGCAGCACGGTGTTTTATCAGTCATTAAAGTGAAACAGTCAGTATGTTCCCTAGTGTCTTGTTCTCTGCACATCCAACTTGGCGCCGAGACCCGCAGTAGCTCGATCTTTGTACCAAAGTGGAATAGCTCTTTGGAGAAACCAAACATTGTCTATATTATTTATCAATGTAAAGAAGTGATCCTGAGAATAATTCACATCAATCTAGCAATGCTTCTTAGTACAACAGGCGCACACACAAACAAACACACCCACACACACTAAATTTCCCAACAATTGTGCCGTATTTTACCTGGCCGTTAAGGCAAAACAATCAGGATGTATCCCAAATTCGGCCATCTTGTCCTCTGCACCCCACTTGGCGACATCTTCGATATTTGTACATCACTTGGCGCAAACCACAATGGAGTCTCAAATTAAGTGTCACAATGTTATTTCCTCATGTATATTGTTTGATTTAACCAATCGGTTAAGATACACTTAAACATGACTGTGTTTTGCTGCTATATTGTTAAAACTATTTCTTACTATATAATTTCTAAGAACTTTTGTGTAGCTTTCACTATATGATAGTCATCACCAAGGGCACCTTAACCTGCAAGGTAGATCAGCAGTGAAACCATTAGGCATTTTGAAATAACATTGTAATACTTGATTTGAGTGTCTGACGTGTTCCTGGAACGTCTCTGTAGCTATTCTCGACGTGTGGGGTGTCACGTTGTCCTGCTGGATTTGCCTAAGTTCGTCGGAATGCATAATGGACATGAAGGGATGCAGGTGACCAGATTGGAATTGCTTATGTACGTGTCACCTGTCAGAGTCGTATCTATTCGTATCAGGGTCGCATATCATTCCAGCTGCACAGGCCTCACACCATTTCAGAACCTCCACCAGCTTGAACAGTCCCCTGATGACATGCAGGGTACATGGGTTCATGAGGTTATCTCCATACCCGAACACGTCCATTCGCTTGATATGATTTGAAACTAGGCTCGTCCAACCAGGCAACATGTTACCAGTCATGAACAGTCCAATGTCGCTGTTGATGGGCCCAGACGAGGCGTCGTCATCAAGGGTACATGAGTGGTCCTTCGACTCCGAAAGCCAATATCAATGATGGTTCGTTGAATGGTTCGCACAGTGACACTTGTTGATGGCCCAGCAATTTGCAGAAGTGTGGCAATTCTGTCACATTGAATGATTCTCCTCATTCGTCGTTGGTCTCGTTCTTGCAGGACCATCAGGCCGCAGCGTTGTCGGAGATTTCATGTTTTACCAGATTCCTGATATTCACGGTATGCTCGTGAAACGGTAGTACGGGAAAATCCCCACTTCATCGCTACCTTGGAGGTGCCATGTCCCATCGCTCGTGACCGGACTATAACACCATGCTCAGACTCACTTAAATCTTGATAAGTGGTGGTTGCTGGGATGTGTAAGGGGGACTAAACAGCTAAGGTCATCAGTCCCCCATTCCAAAAAACAGGCGAGACATAAAGCCGCGGATCAGATAAAACCCCAAGGGGAAGGAGACTCCCCCCCAGGCACTAAAGAACACAAATTAGGCAACGAACACTACAGAAAAGAAGAGTACAGACGAACACCAGACAGAAAGAAATAGAAGAATAGAAGATGGCCGGAGACTGGTTGACTGACCACAAGAACAAAAAAAGGGAAAGAGTCAACCATCTGACGACACACCAAAACAGCAACAAATATGGAGAGACGCGAGGACAAAAGACACAGAAAGGGAAAGGTGCAGGACCCCCCTAAAAGGATCCATAAAAAGGACCAGCACAGATAAAATGTAAAACATTGTCAGCCATGGAGGCATCATCGCAGAAAATCAAAGGCAAGGTGCCCGGGAGATTAAAAGACTGCCGGAGGGTGCGCAGTCGGGGATACTGCAATAAAATGTGGGTGACCATCAGCCAGGACCCACACCGACACAGGGGGAGATCCTCCTGACGCAAAAGATGGCCGTGCATCAGGTAGGTATGGCCGATGCGGAGCCGACACAGGATAACAGAGTCCCTGCGAGAAGACCGCAGGCAGGAGCGCCACACATCGGTCGTCTCCTTGACAGCCCGCAGTTTATTAGGCGCTGTCATGCCTCGCCACTCAGCAGACCACATCCCAAGCACCTTACGGCGCAACACCAGCAGCTGATCATGAGCCGTGAGGCCGATCTCCAAAGCTGGGGCGTCGATCGCCCCTTTGGCCAGCCTGTCAACACGTTCGTTCCCCGGGATGCCAACATGACGTGGGGTCCAAACCAAGACCACCGAACGACCAGAACGGGCAATGGCGGAAACAGATCCCTGAATAGAGGACACCAGAGGAGAAGAGGGATAGCAGCGGTCGATGGCCTGAAGGCTGCTCAGGGAGTCACTGCAGATGACCTACCTGAGCAGAAACGCATATGCTCAAGAGCGCGCAGTATGGCCACCAGCTCTGCAGTAAAAATACTGCAGCCAGCCGGCAAGGAGCGCTGCTCAACATGGGCAGCGTGAGCAAAAGCGTAGGCAGTGCGACCATCAACCAGGGAACCATCAATGTAGACAGTCTCACAGTCCGGAAATGAGGCGAGGAGCGCTAGAAAACGGCGACGGAGGGCCACAGGCGGAACCGAGTCCTTGGGTCCCTGTGCCAAGTCCAGACGGATGGACGGCCGGGACAAACACCAGGGAGGCGTAGGTGCACGGACCCGGAAGGGAGGCAGAAGAGGGAATGACTCCAGTTCCGACAGGAGGGACTGGACGCGGACAGCGACGGAAAGCCCAGACCTAGGTCGCCGTTTGGGCAGATGGAGGAACATGGCAGGGAAAAGCAGGCGACGATTGGGATGGCCTGGCGAGCAATGCACGTGGACAGCATAGTCGGCGAGCAGTCGATGACGGCGAATCCGCAGCGGGGGAACCCCGGCCTCGTACCACGGGGCTGGTACGAAAAGCGCCAGTTGCAAGCCGAACCCCACATGATGTATGGGGTCTAACAACTTCAACACTGAGGGTGACGCAGACCCATATGCCAGGCTCCCATAATCAAGCCGGGACTGCACAAGGGCTCTGTACAATCGCAGCAGCGTGCAGCGATCTGCACCTCAAGATGTGTGGCTAAGGCAGCGGAGGGCGTTGAGGTGCCGCCAGCAGTTTTGCTTCAGCTGAGTAATATGAGGAACCCATGTGAGCCGGGCATCAAACACGAGTCCCAAGAAGCTTCAAGTATCCACCACTTCAAGCAGGTGGCCTTCGAGGTAAAGTTCAGGATGAGGGTGGACCGTCCGACGCCTGCAGAAGTGCATAACTCGAGTCTTGGCTGCAGATAACTGAAAACCGTGAGTCAGAGCCCATGATGCTGCCTTGCGAACGGCTACTTGCAGCCTGCGTTCGGCGACTCCTGTAGTCGTGGAGCTAAAGGAGATGCAGAAATCGTCGGCATACAAAGAAGGAGACACCGACAACCCCACGGCTGCAGCCAGATCATTAATGGCCACGAGAAATAAGGAGACGCTCAACACCGAGCAGTGCGGGACCCCATTTTCCTGTATATAAGATGAACTAGAGGCGGCACCCACTCGCACCCAGAAAGAGCGGCGCAATAAAAAGGTTTGAAGAAAAGCCGGGAGCTGACCACGAAGACCCCAGTCATGTAACGTAGCAAGGATGTGATGCCTCCATGTGGTGTCATACACCTTCCGCAGATCAAAAAATACAGCAATGAGGTGCTGACGTCAGGCAAACGCCGTACGGACAGCAGATTCCAGCCACACCAAATTGTCCGCTGCAGACCGGCCCCGACGAAAGCCACCCTGGGATGGAGCGAGGAGACTGCGTGACTCAAGGACCCAACACAGACGCCGCCCCACCATACGTTCGAGCAATTTGCACAAAACGTTGGTGACGGTAATGGGACGATAGCTGTCCACCGCCAGTGGGTCCGCACCGGGCTTCAAGATGGGGACAATAACACCCTCTCGCCATTGCGACGGGAACACGCCTTCGCTCCAAATGCGATTAAATATCGCGAGAATGTGTCTCTGGCAGTCCCTGGAGAGATGCTTCAGCATCTGCGCGTGGATGCAGTCGGGTCCTGGTGCTGTATCAGGGCAATCAGCGAGGGCAGCGAGGAATTCCCTCTCGCTGAAATGAGCATTGTATTTTTCAGAACGATGCGTGTGGAATGAGAATGGCGTCTGCTCGGCTCGCTCCTTTAGAGAGCGAAAAGTGGGGGGATAAGATGCAGTCGCAGAGCTCTTAGCAAAGTGCGCGGCATGCCGTTCAGCAATGGCGGCAGCGTCTGTGCAGACAGTGCCGTCCAAGGAGAGCCCAGGGACACCCATAGGGGTCTGGTATCCATAAATCCGCCGGATCCGGGACCACACGAGCGAGGGGGAGACATGGGAGCCCAAGGATGAGACATACCTCTCCCAGCACTCCTGCTTATGCCGTGCAATAAGACGACGGGCCAAGGCACGGAGCCTCTTAAAGGCGATGAGGGTCTCCAGAGACGGGTGCCACCTATGACGCTGGAGAGCCCGCCAACGGTCGCGAATAGCCTCAGCAATCTCCGGCGACCACCAGGGTACAGCCTTCCTCCGAGGAGGCCAGACGAATGGGGGATGGCAGCCTCGGCCGCTGAAATGATGGACGTGGTTAAAACACGGACCACCTCGTCAATGTCACCCGGTGGGGGAGACTCAATGGTTGCAGCGGAAGTAAAAGCCGGCTAGTCTGCCCTGTGGAGAACCCAGCGAGGCAGGCACCCAGAAGAATGACACTGGGGCAGTGACAAATAGATGGGAAAATGGTCGCTACCACACAGGTCAGGATGCACTCTCCAGTGGAGGGATGGGACAAGTCCAGGGCTGCAAAGAGAGAGATCGATGGCCGAGAACGAGCCATGGGCCACACTGAAATGCGTGGGAGCACCGGTGTTCAAGAGGCTAAGGTCGAGCTGAGCCAACACATGCTCCATGGACCGAACGCGGTCATTGGAGACAGTCCCACCCCAGAGAGGGTTGTTGGCATTGAAATCGCCCAGAAGCAGCAAAGGTGGCGGGAGTTGAGCCAGCAGAGCAGCCAAGACATGTCGGGGGAGCTCCCCATCCAGAGGAATGTAAACAGAGCAAACAGTAATAGCTGGCGAGAGCTCAACCCTGGCAGCAACTGCCTCCAAAGGCGTCAGAAGGGGTACTGGTGAGCTGCAGACAGAGTGGTGAACAAAGAGGCAAACCCCACCTGACGCCCGTTGACAGGCAGCGCGGTTCTTATAGTATCCCCGATAACCGCGAAGGGCGGGGGTCCACATTGCCGGAAACCAAGTTTCCTGCAGAGCAATGCAGAGAACAGGGGAAACACTCAGAAGCATCCGGAGCTCAGGCAGGTGGCGGAAATAACCGCCGCAGTTCCACTGGAGAATGGAAGCAGGAAGGGACTGCTAGGGCGTGAATGCGACTAAGAGGCAGACAGCTCCTCAGAGCCAACTGCCGCCACCGGGGGAGGGTCAGCTGAGTCCATAGGAGAGGCCCCCAAGGGTTCCGTGAGGGCGAGATCCGCGGCAGAGGCGAGGATCTCCACCTCATCCCCGGAGCCAGGAATATGTACAGCAGGCGGTACTGAAGCCGCCGGAACGTCCTTCTTCTTGGACACATTCCGTTCCTTCTTCTCACTATGGCCCTTAGGGTGAGAGGGCTGGGAGAGCTTCTCTGACGGAGCGTCGGAGGCTGACGACGACGCAGAGGCCCTACAACCAGCAGGTGGCGGAACCTTCAACCACTGGCTGACATCCGGCTGGGTAGGAGAAGAAACGGAGGAAGGGAGAGCCCCGAGGGACCCCTTCCGCGAGAGAGGAACCGGCAGAGGCAACGCCAGCGGAGAAGGAGGGGAAGGGATCGAGCCCCCCGGTTTTGGAGGAGATGTCACTCCCGAAGGAAGTGTGGGGGGGGGGGGGCGACAGAAGAGGGTTTGCCCCCAACTGCTAAGGGGGCAAGAGAGGACGGTTTGCCCCCAGGCACGAGGGGGGCAGACAGAGATACACGGCCCCGAGAGCCCATTGAAGGCGACACAGATGAGGTGACAACCATCGCTTGCGTGGGTGACGATAACGTGGCTGCAGCATAAGATGTTCGAATGGAAGAAGGATACAACCTTTCATATTTCAGTTTGGCTTCTCGATAAGTAAGCCGGTCCAGAGTCTTAAATTCCATGATCTTCCGCTCCTTATGAAGAACGGGGCAATCCGGCGAGCATGGAGTGTGGTGCTCCCCACAGTTGACACATACAGGCGGAGGCGCACATGGAGAATCGGGATGAGAGGGGCGTCCGCAATCTCGACATGTAGCGCTGGATGGGCAACGAGAGGACATATGCCCCAACTTCCAGCACTGGAAGCACCGCATCGGGGGAGGTACGTATGGCTTGACGTCGCAATGGTAAACCATCACCTTGACCTTCTCGGGCAAGACATCACCCTCGAAGGCCAAGATAAAGGTACCGGTGGCTACTCTGTTAGTCTTGGGGCCTCTATGTACACGACGGACAAAACGTACACCACGTCGTTCCAAGTCGGCTCTCAGCTCGTCATCGGATTGTAACAAGAGGTCACGATGGTAAATAATCCCCTGGACCATATTTAAGCTACTGTGGGGAGTGACGGTAACAGGGATGTCACCCAGCTTATCACACAAGAGCAACGCTCGTGACTGGGCTGGGGAAGACGTCTTGAGGAGGATGGACCCATTCCTCATTTTAGACAACCCCGCCACTTCCCCAAACTTATCCTCCAGGTGTTCCACAAAAAACAGAGGCTTCATCGTAAGAAAGGAGTCACCATCAGTCCTGCTGCAGACAAGGTATTGTGGTACATAAGGCTCCCGTTTGGCACTAGATCTACGTCCCTCCCATGGCACAGCCAACGAGGGGAACGACTGAGAGTCATATTGCGCAGCATCAAAGTCTACTCTGCCTCGCTTATAGACGCTGGTGGCCGTGCGACCAACAGCTTGGTGTGATTTATTGCGCTTCATTGCGCCACATCCGCCCAGATGCCACCTACTCTGAACGAGGGCTCTCCCCAAGGGCGCCACCCAGCCAAAGCAACAGGTACCTGGCCGATATCCCATTGCCCGGAGTCCCCGTGCCCCAGAGAAGATGGGCACATACTCCTTGGCATGCATGGGGAGGAAACAGCTCAGGCACCTGTAGTGCGATCCCTGCATGGTCAGGGGGCTACCACCAAGGGGGTACATGACGACCCCACCACAACAGACTGGCTACCGTGCTGGATTTTAGGTGTTGAAAGGGTCCGCAGTTGTCGTGGGCGCTAAGAAGAGGATTGTGCACAAGACGAGAAGGAGACAACCCAGAAGATCTTGGGTGTAATACCCCCACCACACGACAATAGGGAACATGCAAGATGTTGGTGCATGAGGGACCAATAGAAAAACACCACGTAAGGTGTCCTTCCCCAAATGGCACGCACTAACAACAGAAATTTGGAAAAAAAGAGGTCAAACCCAAGAGGGGACCATCACAGAATGCCGAAACGTTTGAGACTCCTTTTAGTCGCCTCTTACGACAGGCAGGAATACCGCGGGCCTTTTCTTACCCCCGAACCCGCAGGGGGAAAATCTTGATAAGCTGCCGTTTTAGCAGCAGTAACAGATCTAACAACTGCGCCAGACACTTGTCTTATATAGGCGTTGCCGAGCGCAGTGCCTTATTCTTCCTGTTTACATCTCTCTCTCTCCCTCTATATATATATATATATATATATATATATATATATATATATATATATATATATATATATATATGTGTGTGTGTGTGTGTGTGTGTGTGTGTGTGTGTGAATATAATCCATTATCTTGTTCCCCCCTAAAATAGTGCTTCATCAGATGATTTAGTCACATGGGATTCAACCTGTTATAGAAGAATTATATTGACAACTAAGCAGAAGAAGTAACATTGTGACATTTAATTTCAGTGTCCATTATACTTGCACTGAGTGGGATACAAATATCAAACTCTGGTCGTTGCCAAGAGAACAGCATAGCGTACTCTGAGGTACATACTGTTTGGCAGTTTCACTGTAATGGCCCTCAAGATACTGGGGTATGATTGGCTGTTTGGATTCAACGACTGGTAATACTCATATATCAGATTGTAGTTAAAGGTGTATGAGGTCTAAGGATGCTGCAAGGTTTCAGACAAGTCGAGACTTGACAAAGCTGTGTGTGTGATGTATATATGCACACTGTAGCGACGAATAAAAATTTGTATAAACGTAGGGATTCGGAGACAGGTCTCCCACTCACTTGACAGATGTGCTAACCGCTGTGCCACTTGGGGACAGTAGCTCTGCAGTACTGCATGAGCCAACCTAGCACGCCCCCCTCCTCAGCCCAATTCCGATTCACGCCTCGGTGCAGGTGGTATATCCCCTAAACTCGAGCAGCATGGCAGATGCTCTCCAACTGTACTGGAATAGCGCCTCAGCAACGAGTGAAGAGTGGGATCCTGCCTGAAACAGAGGCATAGCTGCTTCAATCAAATGAAACTATGTGGTTACAGAAAGCTTTTACAGTCTCAAAAATCCATTATACATGAAGACTGAAACGGCGAATGATAATTCGTACAAATGCCGGATTTCTAAGCCTGGTCTCCTGCTCACTAGAGACATGCGCGAACCACTACGCCACCTGGGAACAACAGTGGCTTTGCACAGCAGCGTGACCTACACTAGCATGCCTCCCTCCGCCGTACAACCTCCAATTCGTATCTCAGCCCACTTGTTGTTACCCTTGAACTCGGTGTGGCTACTTCCGGCAGAGGTTCGAGCCCTCCCTCGGGCATGAGTGTGTGTGTGTTGTCCTTAGCGTAGGTTAGTTTAAGTTAGATTAAGTAGTGTGTAAGCCCAGGGACCGATGACCTTAGCAGTTTGGTCCCTTAGGAACTTACCACAAATTTCCAAATTTCCTAAACTCGGACAGCACTGAAGAAGTTCTCCAACTGTACTGGAACAGCGCCTCAGCATCGAACGAAGCGGTAGATCCCACGTGAAACCCAGGAATAGGTGCTTTAATCAGATGAAACCATGTAGTTCCAGACATATTTTCAAGTCTCAAAGATGTATGTTAAATTCCATTAAGTTTCAGTTGTGCAGCTGCAAGAGTTCTCCTTCTTTATTTAATATTTCGGCCATATAACGTTCAGCCATCTTCAGAGTGAGCCACAAGACTGCCGCTCCAGTTTCTTTTTTCTTTATTTTATTTCAATTTCCCATAGGGGTGGGCTGGCAGCAGCATATGCGCCGCTCTTCAGCCGAAAGACACCCCTCCAGTTTTTTCTTGTTTATTGTGATTTCATTCCCCTGCCCCATATGGGCAGGGGAGGGCTGTCAGCGGCACAATCCGCTGCTCTTCAGCCGAGTGACATAACAAATTAAAATAAGAATAAAATCTTACATACATAAGGCGAGAAAGAGGAACGTAAAACAGAATAATGGGGGAAAATGGAGGTAAAAAATAGACTAACACGGAGACGCTCATGGAGGACAGTTAAAAGTCACCAGAAGGTTAAAAAACACAGTTTGCGAGTCTTCAAAACTCAGAGAAGACACTGAATGGACACGCACACGTTAAAAGACGGCCACAGTAGTAAAAACGCTCTGTAATAACACACTTAAAACCCACTTGGAACACACATGACGAAGAATAAAACTGCCAGGCGGGACCTGCCGAGGGAAAGAGCAGAGAGGATGGAGAAGGAGGGAGAGCATTGGTCAGCAGGGGAAGCGGGGGGATGAAGAGAGGAGGGGCAACCCCTCCAGTGCTCGCTTCGTCCCTTTATACTCATGTACCGCGCAACTGTGCATGCGGCCACAGATGCAAATGCACCAGAGACGTTGGTCGGCGGCGGAGATGTGCACAATGTGCGAGTTACATATATGACTCCGCAGTCGATCTGTGTTGGCATGTCGATATATCATTGTGAGCTGCACTGTGACGGCGTCTTTGTGAGTTTATTACAGCAAGTGCCGGATTCCATGATTTATCAGGGTTGAAACCATTATCTCTATTAATTAAATTCGACATCAAGCGGAAATACAGAAGGCTCTGAAAATGAAACCGAAAGATGCCACAAAGAAAGCAGGAGAAGACGAAGAAACCTTTAAACCGATGGCCTTCCTATCATTTGTTGGTAGCCTCTCATCAAAAATAGGTAAGATTGCCAGATAAATCTATTGCAAAGCTTCATCACGTGTTTGGCCTGCATCTTGGGGACTGGAAATATTTGGGGCGTATAGTACGCTCTACTGAATATATAACTGCTGAGAAGTCTTATGCGTTGGAGAATGTCAACAGACCGGCAGTTGTTTTCATAGATGGCACCTTGCATTTTATTTGTGACGTGCTTCCAAATTTTTGCATTCATTTTTAGCGGGCGTTTGTCGATATCATCCCCAAAGTAGTGTGGACTTCGACACGCTTCGCCCAAGGTACAGTAACTGCGTCGAATCCTTGAACGTTGACAGAGGTGCATTGATCGGCGTTGATTTTAGAACCGGAAGCACGACAGTACTCGTCTACCGTGGCCTTCAGGGTTGATACTTCTCCGTCGTTGCGCAGTGACACTCCGACGTCGTCGGCGTAAGCACGAACCACGAAGGACGTCCCGGTGATCGACAGTACTGCAAGTTTGTCACGAATGGAGCGTAAGAGTAGCTCGAGCGATAAAACAAATAACACCATGGAGAGAGGGCTCCCTTGCGACACTCCTCTTTGGACCTCGATGGTCTGAGTAAACTGTCCATTTACGCAGACTTTGGTTGTAATGCCCGTGACGAAAGGTTGCGAGACGTTAATAAAAAAGTAAATGTAGGGTAAATTAGAATGTCAGTGTTGTTTTCTGCAGGGTTCAGGTGTGACTCGTTTATGAGATACTGTAATTCGAAAAGTTCACATAACGACAGTTGTACAATACCTGTGGTAGCACACACTAAAGCACAACACGAGCGCATATGCTAGTCATGTGGATTGTGGCCAGTAACGAGACAGCTGACTGTCACAGATCGTATTCAGAATAACCGCTGGCAGTGGTAGTACACGCTTTCAGTCTAGTACGGAACGATTACCGCACAAGCGTTAGTATTTCAGCCGAGATGTACAAGCATATTGCAGTAATACGTCGTTGCGTATCATCGGGTGTAGTTAATATGCTCTTCTTGACAGTGACTTTCAACTCCCCCCCACAGATAAATATCTATATAGACATCATACACGGCGAATGGGCCCGCCAAGTACAGGTCCTCTGCGTCCAGTTCAACGATATGCAAACAATTCATGAAGACATCCCGTAGTAATTCGTACTCTATGGGCCGGAGACCAATGATATTGTTGGAATAGGTTCCTCCTAGTCTGCAGACGAATACCTTCTAGCATCCCTGGACGATGGCATGTTAGGAGGCTGCAATACTTGGGTGCTTTCATCGTTCCGTATATGAAAACGGACCTAAGAGCTGATGGTTCACTATCCCACACCAAACATTTACATTCCAAGAACGCTGACGTTTCACCAGACGAAGCTAACAAGGATTTTCAACAGACCAATGGTGTATGTTTTGGAGATTTACCTGTCCATTGTTGGCAAATGTAGCTTCATCACTAAACAAGATACACGATCTATCTGGAGTATTCTGTCTTAATGCACATCTAGAGCCGGTACTCATAATAGTTTCCATGCAGCTCTTGATGGAAAGAGATGCGACGCGGATCGAAACTATGTCGGTGAAGACACTTGCCTGACCTGTGCCACTTCCCCGTGCGACTGCACTGGAACTAACATGCGGATCAGCTGCAACAGCAGCCAGAATGAGACTTCCTGACAGATTAAAACTGTGTACCGGACCGAGACTCGAACTCGGGACCTTTGCCTTTCGCGGGCAAGTGCTCTACTATCTGAGCTACCCAAGCACGACTCACAACCCGTCCTCACAGCTTTACGTCTGCCAGTACCTCGCCTCCTACCTTGGGTAGATCGGATGGTGGAGCACTTGCCCGCGAAAGGCAAAGGTCCCGAGTTCAAGTCTCGGTCCGGCACACAGTTTTTAATCTGCCAGGAAGTTTCATATCAGCGCACACCCCGCTGCAGAGTGACAATCTCATTCTAGCAGCCAGAATGTTAATTTCCCCTCTTCTGTGTTATTTCCTTCTGTTACGTTGTCTAGGCGTTACAGTACCTCTTTCACGTAACTGGCTAAATACGTTGATAAATAACTGCTAATACAGTTGCCGTCTAAAGGGATATCTTGCTGCATACGCCGTACAAGAAGGAACTGTATTCTTCCTACACTCTCCATACGTTATGAGCATTTCGCCTTTTCCTGCGTTGGTGAATTCCATCGTTTACTCACGGCCTACTGCTTGGACTGTCACACACAGTCTGACTAAGAATCGCAATGCACGCAAAGAACACACAAGCACACTGTAAGTAGAAGCAGATAAGACAACATCTTACCTTGCAACTACGCTGGTTCAATGGCGCAACAAAGTTTAGGTGTGGAAACTTTACACAATACGATATATCGTAAACGACTCCACAAGAATCCACCGACAAACACCTCAGTCATTCTCACTTACCCTCCGTTTCATTTTTTAATGTCAGTAGGCGCTGTTCCTAGTAAAAAAGAGTATTTCAAACTTTCTAAGTATTATTACAATCTGTTAGTGGCTAACAGTACGAACCCCGGACTACCAGCTCATTCTGTGAAAACCACACATCAGTAGCACTTCCCATTTTCGCATTATTTGCGGTGCTAGTTTTAGGCGATTCACCCAGTATATACCGTATACTACCGTGTTCTCATTGGTTGTACTTCACAGAGGAGACTGTTGTGGAGAGTACTACGTGTACAAATAGAAATTAAAGGCCTATAGAAGTTTATGTAGTTGTATTAACGGATTTATGAGCTGGCGTGTGACTTACCTTTATCATCATATTATTTTTGCCCTTTAATTGTTATTGATTTTAACTTAGTTCGATAAGCATGGGCGTCATGTTTCTGGTTTTACCAACCTCTCAAGGTAACGACTCATTAGTGTTAATGACGCATCACTGGCATACGTTTCCATCGTTGCCCCATTAAAAAAATTGGAATTTTCATGTTGTACTCTGTCTGATAACTAGATCGCAACTCAGTCGTCAGAGCTGTTCGAACGCATGAGTGTACCTCGTTTGATAATGAGCATTACATGCGGTTTTGCTTCTCAAATAAGTGGTCATAGCTTCCAGAATGCATTTACACCCACATATGTTATATTCCAAACATTTGGTCTGGCTCCCACGGTCAGTGATAACAAAGATTCTGCATCTTGTCGCTTCCGACAGTCATTGAACAGGCTCTCAGGCTACGTCACACCCTTGACGTGGCTCACCTGTATCAGTGGCTCTGCTCTTTACTGTAGTTATTTAGTAATGGATCTAATCAGAGTATCTCCACTCTTCCCTATAACAATGCGTTTAGTAATTGTGGTGTGCGTACTGTAAGACCTTCGGTACACACACCATCAGATTATTAGACTTGTCGCTCTAACGAAGTAGGCGAGTGGCAGCAATATGTCTCGTGGTCTTATCGTGGCGTGTTTATCTTCTGCCGTTAGGTCAGTCGGTAGAAATGCCACTAGCAGGCTTAGAGTAGCAGATTGACGGTGACCAACTTTAAACACAACTTGATTAATTTTCACATTTATTAAAATAATAACAAGCATAAAAATAACTTAACTTGGTTCTGGATGCTATTTACAATGGACAATCTGCAGTTCCTTTGGTCTTGATACGTTAATCTTATTCTCATATATCTCTGATACTTGACAAAGTGTCTATACATTTCTCTTCATGGCGATGTACAGGAATATGGTAATCTTATTAGGCGCAGACTGAAACTTGACTATAGACTAATGCAGACTGGTACAGACTAATGCAGACTGACTAATCGTCTCGTTATAATACCTCGCGCGTTCAGGTATCACTGCGCGAGTGTGATCCGCGAGGAGAAAAGGTTCTACGTTAGCAGCAATCTCATTAGCTGCGTAACATTTTAATAAGCGGATCGGCGGAAACAGAACATGTTCCGTCTCTAAGACAGTGCCATCTCGTAGTGCGGAGAAGGACGAGCGCTGCACCTGCGCTGTTGTGCTTAGCGGGGCGCGCTCTAGTGGGACAGTTGTGTACGCGCTGACTACGCGGAACTATGTACACAACAGTAACGTTGTTATTTCTTTTATTGTGTTTGCTAGAGCCAGCTACTACACTACGGGCCATTAAAATTGCTACACCAAGGACAAATGCAGATGATAAACGGGTATTCATTGGACAAATATATTATACTAGAACTGAAATGTGATTACATTTTCACACAATTTGGGTGCATAGATCCTGAGAAATCAGTACCCAGAACAACCACCTCTGGCCGTAATAATGGCCTTGATACGCCTGGGCATTGAGTCAAACATAACTTGGATGGCGTGTACAGGTACAGCTGCCAATGCAGCTTCAACACGATACCACAGTTCATCAAGAGTAGTGACTGGCGTATTGTGATGAGCCAGTTGCTCGGCCACCATTGACCAGACGTTTTCAGTTGGTGAAAGATCTGGAGAATGTGCTGACCAGGCCAGCAGTCGAACATTTTCTGTATCCAGAAAGGTCCGTACAGGACCTGTAACATGCGGTCGCGCATTATCCTGCTGAAATGTAGGGTTTCACAGGGATCGAATGAAGGGTAGAGCCACGGGTCGTAACACATCTGAAATGTAACGTCCACTGTTCAAAGTGCCGTCAATTCAAACAAGAGGTGACCGAGACGTGTAAACAATGGTACCCCATACCATCACGCCGGGTGATACGCCAGTATGGCGATGACGAATACACGCTTCCATTTTGCGTTCACCGCGATGTCACCAAACACGGATGCGACCATCATGATGCTGTAAACAGAACCTGGATTCATCCGAAAAAATGACGTTTTGCCATTCTTCCACCCAGGTTCGTCGTTGAGTACGCCATTGCAGGCGCTCCTGTCTGTGATGCAGCGTCAAGGATAAGAGCAGCCATGGTCTCCGAGCTTTTAGTCCATGCTGCTGAAAACGTTGTCGAACTGTTCGTGCAGATGGTTGTTGTTTTGCAAACGTCCACATCTGTTGACTCAGGGATCAAGACGTGGGTGCACGATCCGTTACAGCCATGCGGATAAGATGCCTGTCATCTCGACTGCTAGTGACACGAGGCCGTTGAGATCCATCACGGCGATCCGTATTACCCTCCTGAACCCACCGATTCCATATTCTGCTAACAGTCATTGGATCTCGACCAACGCGAGCAGCAATGTCGAGATACGATAAACCGCAATCGCGATAGGCTACAATCCGACCTTTATCAAAGTCGGAAACGTGATGGTACGCGTTTCTCCTCCTTACACGAGGCATCACAACAACGTTACACCAGGCAACGCCGGTCAACTGCTGTTTGTGTATGAGAAATTGGTTGGAAACTTTCATCATGGCAGCACGATGTAGCTGTCGCCACCGGCGCCAACCTTGTGTGGATGCTCTGAAAAGCTAATCATTTGCATACCACAGCATCTTCTTCCTGTCGGTTAAATTTCGCGTCTGTAGTACGTCATCTTCGTTGTGTAGCAGTTTTAATGGCCAGTAGTGTATTTTATGCAGAAATCTATTTACTGGGTACCATATCGTTAGTGGCATCATGGAACTGTTGGAGCAGGTAGATAAGTTGCTCGCCATACGATATGACACTTACAGAACGACAATACAGGGTGTTACAAAAAGGTACGGCCAAACTTTCAGGAAACATTCCTCACACACAAATAAAGAAAAGATGTTATGTGGACATGTGTCCGGAAACGCTTAATTTCCATGTTAGAGCCCATTTTAGTTTCGTCAGGATGTACTGTACTTCCTCGATTCACCGCCAGTTGGCCCAATTGAAGGAAGGTAATGGTGACTTCGGTGCTTGTGCTGACATGCGACTCATTGCTCTACAGTACTAGCATCAAGCACAACAATGTGTCGATCCCCATTTCAGTGCAAATGTTCTCCTTGCGGATGAGGCTTCATTCCAACGTGATCAAATTGTAAATTTTCGCAATCAACATGTGTGGGCTGACGAGAATCCGCACGCAATTGTGCAATCACGTCATCAACACAGATTTTCTGTGAACGTTTGGGCTGGCATTGTTGGTGATGCCTTGATTGGGCTCCATGTTCTTCCACCTACGCTCAATGGAGCACGTTATCATGATTTCATATGGGATACTCTGCCTGTGCTGCTGGAACATGTGCCTTTACAAGTACGTCACAACATGTGGTTCATGCACGATGGAGCCCCTGCACATTTCAGTCGAAGTGTTCGTACGCTTCTCAACAACAGATTCGGTGACCGGTGGATTGGTAGAGGCGGACCAATTCCATGGCCTCCACGCTCTTCTGACCTCAACCCTCTTGACTTTCATTTATGGGGCATCTGAAAGCTCTTGTCTACGCAACCCCAGTACCAAATGTAGAGACTCTTCGAGGTCGTATTGTGGACGGCTGTGATACAATACGCCATTCTGTGTGTGTGTGTGTGTGTGTGTGTGTGTGTGTGTGTGTTTGAGGTTTGCGGGCGCTAAACAGCGTGGTCATCAGCGCCCAAACGCATAATAACAGGAACACATGCAGTGAAGGGACTAAGACGAACAGCGAACAAGGAGAACGGCTAAAGGACAACGACCTGACGCAGTTACATATCAACACATACAGAGGCAAAACAAGACGAGAAGGACCACACTAAAAAGGAAGGGAAACAAGAAAAAGAGAACAGAAACCGAAGGGAAACAAGGAGGTAATCGTGACTGGCTGACCTCTTACCTAAAACCTGGGTGAGCCAGTCACCCAGCAGCACATTAAAACCCTCTCCCTAAGATCCGAGGCAACAAATTGGACAGGACACAAAACCGTAAGACCTTAACTACAGTCGTTGCGTCATCGTGTAAAATAGAGGGCAAATCCGGTGGCAAAGAAAGCACCGCCCTCTGGTCAGAAAATAAAAGACAGCCAAGTAAAATGTGGCGGACAGTAATCTGGACGCCACAAGCACTGCAGATTGGGGGGTCCTCCCGTCGGAGTAAAAAACCATGCGTTAAGGGACTGTGCCCGATGCGGAGGCGAGTGAGGAGAACCTCATCCCGCCTGCATGACTGGTAGGACGTGCGCCATGGCCGCGTGGTGGCCTTGACCAGACGCAGCTTATTGTCCCTGACTGCCAGCCACTCCTCTTCCCACTGTCGCAGAACGCGATAACGCAGGAGGGAGGTAACAGCATGGAGGGGGACGGCAAATGCAACAACGTGAGGGAGGGTACATGCATCTTTGGCAGCCACATCCGCCAGTTCGTTTCCCCTAATACCCACGTGCCCCGGCACCTAGCAGAAGGAAACCTCCTTCCCCTGCCGTTGCAGGTGGAGTAGGGCATCATGGATGTCCTAGACGACCGTATCCGCTGGGTACAAGTGTTGCATGGTCTGAAGGGCACTCAGGGAGTCAGAACGGATGAGGAGCTTACGACTGGGAACACATCGCATCTGCTCCAATGCCCGCAAGATCGCAAACAATTCGGCATCAAAGATGGTAAATGCCGAGAGGAAGCCGTAACTTGACGACTCGATCAGGGAAAACAACAGCACAACCAACAGAGTCCCCCTGTTTTAGAGCCATCCGTAAATACTGGTACATGGTCGGGATGCTGGTTTAAAATATCATAAAATAAGGAGGTAAATACAAACGCAGGAGTGCAGCTCCTCCGGTACTCCGACAAGTCTAAAAGGACGCTGGGCCTCTGGAGCAACCAGGGAGGCAGGCAAGTAAAACCTTGTCGTTGGGGGGCCACACGCTCCACATCAAGGGACTCAAGCAAATGCTTGGCACGAATCCCAAATGGTCTCGTTGCCCTGGGACGACTGGAAAAGAGACGTTCAATAGGCGGTCGGGCAACGGTAGGGTACGCAGGGGAGGTAGGACAGGCAAGGAATTGACACACCCGTCGCACCATGAGGAGATTCCGCCGGATGGCGAGCGGCGGTTCCCCTGCCTCAGCACAAAAGCTAGGGATGGGACTGGTACAGAAGGGACCAGTGGCCAGCCTGATACCCTCATGGTGTACTGCGTCAAGTATCTTCAGATACGAAGGCCTTGCTGACCCATACACGGTGCAACCATAGTCAAGATGCGATCGGACGAAAGCCCTATAAAACTGCAGCAGACGCGCCCGATCTGCTCCCCAGGACCGATGGCTCAGACACTTCAAAATATTCAGTGCCTTCAGAGCCCGAACCTTGAGGTCTTTAAGGTGAGGCAACTATGACAGTTTGGAATCAAATGTGAGGCCCAGGAACCGCACAGTGTCGCTAAAAGGTAGAATGGTGTCCCTCAGACGCATTTCAGGGGAGGTAAAAAGACGTCGAGAACGATGAAAATGAACACACACACATTTGTCTGTAGAAAAGGTGAAACTCGTCTTCGCAGTCCATGCCTCTAATCGCTGTATCGTAAGCTGCAACTGCCGACTAGCAGTGATAAAGACTGGAGGAAGAACAGAAAACAGCAAAATCGTCCACAAACAAGGAGCATTGGGCAGGACTCCGGATAGTGGACGTGATACTGTAAATGGCGACGGGAAAGAGGGGGACACTTAAAACGCTTCCCTGAGGAACACCATTCTCCTGCACATACAAATCAGATAGCACATTACCAACCCTATATCGAAAGAGGCGGTGGAAAAGAAAGGACCGAATGAAGATGGGGAGACAGCCACGAAAGCCCCACTCATGGAGTTGATTGAGGATATGGCGGCGCCAAGTAGTGTCATACGCCTTATGAATGTCAAAGAATACACCTAGACAATGCTGGTTACGCAGGTAGGCCTGTTGGATGGCCGCCTCAGGCAGGGTCAAGTTGTCTGTAGTTGAACGACATCTCCGAAAGCCACACTGAGAAGCGCTAAGGAGCTGCCTGGTCTCGAGCAGCCAAACCAGGCGACGGTTGACCATGCATTCCAACGTCTTCCCGACACAGCTCGTCAAAGCAATACTCCGATAACTACTATCTCCTTCCCCGGTTTGAGGAGGGGAATCAAAATCGCCTCCCGCCACGAGTCAGGGTACGTGCCGGATAACAATATCGTATTAAAACAATTCAGGAGAACTTCCTAGGAAGGCAGTAACAAGTGCTGCAGCATGCTGTACCGGATTTGATCGTGACCAGGCGCAGTATCATGAGCCACAGACAGCGCCGAATCCAGTTCCCACATTGTGAAGGGGTAGTTGTAGGGCTCAGAATTTGGAGACCAGAAGTCCAAGTGACCCTTCTCGATGGCAGTGCGGTAGTGGCAGAAATCGGGATCACTGTTAATAGAGGCGCTAGATGCCGCAAAATGCATGGCCAGTGTCTGGGCAATGTCTCTCGACGCCGTGAGAAGACTTCCCTGATGCAGCAATGCCGTGACAGGTAGCTGGCTGAGTTTCCCGGAAATCCTCCTGATGGCTTCCCATACTTTCGTAGAATTAGTGGAGCGGGAGATGGAGTTCAAGAACGAATGCCATGACCTTCGTTTGCTCTCTTCAATCACGCGCCGCGCTTTGGCCCTTGCCACCCGAAAGGCCGCATGGTTGTCAGCTGAGGGACGGCACTTGAAGCGGCGCAGAGCTGCACGGCGGGCTCGGATGGCTGAGCGGCACTCAGTGGTCCACCAAGGGACAGGATGCCTTTTGGGAAGACCGGATGACCGTGGGATTGACAATTCAGCAGCATGGGAGATCATGGCTGTAACATGGTCTACCTATTCGTGGACGGTGGCACGGTGTTCCAAAACAGCCAGTTGGCTGAAAAGTGTCCAGTCAGCTCGGCAGAGGTGCCACTGGGGCGGCACTGGTAATGCCATAGCCTCATCCAGGAGCCGAATCGAAAGGGGGAAGTGGTCACTAGAATGGAGGTCAGCAGCATCCTACCACAGAGCAGAATCCGCGAGTGCTGGAAATCAAAAGGAAAGGTCAATAGCTGTTGACGACCCAGAAGCAGTACAGAAATGAGTGGGAGCACCAGAGTTGAGGATGCACAGTTCTTCAGACATCATGAGGCTTTCCAGAATGCGACCCCTGGGGCAAGTAGTCGAAGAGCCCCATAAGACATTATGAGAATTGAAGTCCCCCAGAAGAAGAAATGGGCGGGGGAGTTGGCTAATAAGGTCTGTGAAAGCCTAAGAGTCTATCGGATCCTGAGCTGGTAAGTAAAGTGGACAGACTGTGAGCCTCCGACCCACAAGAAGGTCAACTGCAAGTGCTTGCAAGTCTGTAACGAGAGGGAGCTCAGATGAGGGGTGCATGTCACGGACCAAAACCGCAAGACCACCTGTTGCCCTTTCCTCCGTCAGATCATCTTTCCGATAGACGGTATAGCTCCGTAAAGAAGGAGCATCAGCGGCCCGAAAATGTGTCTCTTGGAGACATAAGCACAAAGGGCACTCTCGTACAAGGAGCTGTAATTCGGCCACATGCGTCCTGAACCCATTCAGGTTCCACTGTAATATGGGAGCCAGTGATCAGGGGGGCTGAACTCTCGCCCTGCCTCTGTGCTTTGGAGGAGAGCTCGTACTGGCCGGAGATTTATTCCTGGGGCGAGAAAATCGCCCCCGGTCGACGTCAATGTCCATCAGCTCCGATGACGACCCACGGGTGACGTCAGACAGTACAATGGCCTCTTCATCGGACCGACCCTGACTAGTCTCCTGAGGTGGCAAAACCTTCAGCTTCAGCGTCTTTGTCTTGGGGGGCTTAGAATGCAGAGCCTTGTCAACAGGTGGAGCATTACTCGCCTGGGCAGAAGGCCCCATATGGGGAGAGGGAGGAAGTACCCCAATGTCAGCAACCACAGCCTTGTCCGACGTTGTGGGGAGAGCCGCAAGTTGCAAAACAACCGCAGCAGCACAAGTGCACTGGCAAACGCAGGTATTAGTGCTAACACTAGCAACCTCCATTTGCGTAGCAACAGTGGCCATATGTACCGGTTTTTTCAGAGCGGAAGCGGAAGATGTGGTAAACACAGCCTTAAAGAGCTTCTTGGCCTCACCATAGGGGATGCGCTTAGGTGTTTTAATCTCATGTATCTTCTGTTCGTCGAGATAGATGGGGCAGACCCGGCTCCAGACAGGGTGACTCCCAGAGCAATTCACGCACTTCACAGGCGATGAACAATCAGCTCCTTCATGGGCAGGCTGACCACATTTACCACAAGTGGCTATCCCATTGCACCCCAACGTAGTATGCCCAAAGCGTTGACATTTAAAGCAGCGCATTGGGTTGGGGAAATATCACCTTACTGGCAAACGTAAGAACCCCGCTTTAACATGCTCTGGGAGTCGTGGGCAACTGAACGTGAGGATAAACGAGTCGGGTTTGACTAGGTCCCCATCGACTCGTTTCATAATATGCTGCACGTCAACAATACCTTCATCAACCCATTCAGATTTTAACTCGTCTATGGGGATATCCACTAAGTCCCTACATGTCACAACACCCTTACTGTAATTCAGAGTGGAGTGGAGCTCGGTCTCGATAGCGTACTCACCGAGACAGGTTGCTTTCCGAAGAGAAGCGACTTGACGGGACATAGATGTCTCAACTAACAGAGTCCCATTGCGCAGTCGCTTCACAGATTTAAGTGTTCCTGCAATTCCCTCAAGACCCTTGTGGATGTAAAAGGGAGAAACCCTCTCAAAGCTACCCTCCCTCCGTTTAATAATCAAAAACACATTCTGATTATCAGCATGTGCTCTGTTACGACAGTCTGACAAATGTCGATCAACACTAGGCGCTGGAGGACTCACAGCACGAAGTTGCTTCTTCGATGGGGTGTGTTTTCCTACCAGTGGCCCACCCAAGCCACTGGTAGGGAGAAATGTAGAGGTCAAAGAGTCCATTGCGGTCCCACGAGCAGCTAGGGAACTAAAGGTCCGCTCAGACAGAGCCCTGCGTGCCTGAGTAAGCCTTATACAACTGGGGTGCGGCAGGTGCCCCAGAGGTAGCCTGCTTGCGACTGTTCCACCCCAACAGCCATGCATCTCAAGGCGCGGAGCACACCGGAAGATTGAGGGTTTTTTATAGAGGTTGGCCTTCCTCGCAATCCAGGCGATCAAGCCAAGATTACCATTCCCCGCAGCACACAACATTCCACCGCCGCGCCATACGGTGGTCGCTGAAGCATGTCTGGGGGTTACGGTGACAGGAGACTGGCGGCGCCGACCAGTCCCCAGCTCAGGACCCCGGGGTCGCCAAGCCCGCACTCAGCAAATGAATGCTGAGCCCCTGGGGGCAATATGCCATTCTCCAGGGCTGCATCAGTGCATCAGGGATTCCATGCGACGGAGGGTGGATGCATGTTTCCTCGCTAACGGAGGACATTTTGAACATTTCCTATAACAAAGTGTTTGAAGTCACGCTGGTATGTTCTGTTGCTGTGTGTTTCCATTGCATGATTAATGTGATTTGAAGAGAAGTAATAAAATGAGCTCTAACATGGAAAGTAGTCGTTTCCGGACATGTCCATATAACATATTTTCTTTCTGTGTGTGAGGAATGTTTCCTGTAAGTTTGGCCGTACCTCTTTGTAACACCCTGTATATCGTGAAACGCGCCATACAGCAGTTGTACTTTTGATTACAGTTCTTATCTACTGCATGTTGTCCAAAGTTACAAGGAGGCTAATAAAGATGAAGTGTTCATCAAATTATAATACAAGACTCATCCATTGGTGACATCTAAAGTTCCATATTCGTAACCCACTTGATGCAAAGAGCGATGGCCGTAAAATAAGAGGCACACTATTATTTCCAGTACCAAAAACATGTGGCTCGCTTCAATAAGCACTACTGATCTAATTTAGACGTTGAGGTGCACTTAGCGTTAACTTACTTACACCACTGTACTGTTAAAACTACTGCCCAGTATGTGGTATCACCAAAGTGTCACTGTGTCACAGTCATTGTCAAGTGTACGATAACCTGCAAGTTACATCAGCAGTGCCAATAAGTGTGTCACGTGTGCCCTAGACTATTAAAGAACAATAGTACAGACAATTTAAATGTGAGTGTCCAACGTGCCTAGCACTATGTGCGGCTCAAACGCTGAACTCTAGGCACGTTAACCTGTAAGGTACAACAGTACTGATAACAAGCGAGCCACAGGTGTTTTGGATTGCATTAGAACAATAATACGAAAATATGGACATTTGACACTTAGTTTCAGGATTCGTTAAGCCTTGCACCAAGTGGGGCACAAATATTAAATTATATTCGTCGCCAAGTTTACTCCGACCTCTAATTTCCACAGTGGTTCCGATATGCGTCCCAGTTATGTTCCACACTGTGGAAATTTGAATGTATTTTGATTAGTAATAGAGGCAATTTTTATTTTGTCGAAAGTTCAAGGATGGAATATTTTTCCACGATCAGAGATCGAACTTTCTTTTGTTTGGAGCCTTGTTCATCACTGATTTTGACAGAAGAAGAATAAGCAGCTGCCACTTTAACCTGAGTGTTTCTGATGTAACGTATCGTATTTGGTGGTCTTCGTGGCTATAATTGTGCGTTACAAAAATATGCATCTTTAAGTGAGACACTGCATTAAAGATCTCATCAAAACAAATCATATTTAGTATGCATTGTCATGGTGAAGTGTTGGAAAATTTGAAGTCGGTGTATAAAAATGCTATAGACCGTGGTATTACTTAGTAGTTCATTTTGAAGAAGATGAGACACAGCTTGTAAGCTTATTTTTAGAGAGCATTTCCTCCAAGTTCCAAACTGTAAATGCCACAGCCTTCCTCGACGGCACGTAACTTAAGATCAAAATTAATGAAAAAAGCTATAGCATCTAGTCAATTATATTTTTTAGTGCAAAACATGATACATTATCTTCTTCCCCCATAAAATGATGTTTGGTCAAGTGACGAACGTTCGTTTTTTGTACCAGCAGTGATGTAGGCTAAGACCTGGGATGAACTGTTAACTATTAATGCCTTATGGGCTTAGCATATTATTTTAGCTGAATGTGTATTGTGCTCTAATAGAAGAATAATGTGGACTATTTAGTCACAGAAATAATATTGTGACAATTTGAAGGTCCATTATGCCTTGAACAAAATTAGTTACGAATACTGAGGTTTGGTCATCACCAAGAGCGGCAGAGAGGACAAGGTAGCCGACTTTGCAGTACTTACTTATTGGCTCTTTCATTTTAATGGCCGTACAATTCTTGGCTCTGATTGGCTGTTTCGACTTAATTGCCAGTAAAATACAGGACTGTGGTTGGGAGATCTAACTGTGTGTGTGTGTGTGTGTGTGTGTGTGTGTGTGAGTGTGTGAGTGAGTGTGTGTGTGTGTGTGTGTGTGTGTGTGTGTGTTTGCTCTGTTAGCAAAACTGAGTCAGGTTGCTGCGAATTATGGAAAGATAACTGCCCTTGGGCAAATACTAATTGACTGTTTCGTTTTCATGGTCAGTAAAACACTACGCTCTAACTCGAAACTCAACATAAGTGTTGTTACGACTTAGAAGTTATCTGATAGGCGAATTTCCAAGAAAGTGGATTGGCTTAAGAAGGAGCCTTGTGCATTTCATACCGCTATAGAATAAATCTTTACATATTTTGAATAATAAGAATAAAGATCATTTTCTCGTTCTTTTAAAGTGTTGTTTAAATTTTTAACTTTTACGATCAAAGCACTGTCTGGTATTTGCGTCAAGTGAGAGGTACAAAAAGAAGATGCGAACAATACAGTTCATACTAACTGGCTGTTCCAATTTTAATACTCAGTACAATACTGTGATGTGACTGGCAGAAGAAAATGTGCGTTGGCTTAAAAGCTCTCTGAATTACCTGCTTCCAGGAAAGGGGTTGGCTTAGAAGAGGGGAGGCGGTTGATGGTGTCATCTCATGGCTGCCACCATTCCACAGCCCTGCACTCACCTCCATCTGCCACACTCCAAGGAACGCCCAGTGTGCTTCTCTGGTCCAGAAAGTCATCTGCTTTCCTGCAACTTTTCGTAAACCATTAAAACGCGCACACATAAGCCTTTAATTGGTCGTAGCCTTCTGTCTATGACAAATCCCATGATCTGTCTGTCCTCTATGACCATTTGCAGCCAAGTGACATTTTCCGTTACAAGAATACAGCCAATTTAATTATACAAAGCGCGCATTTCCGTCATAAATTGTACACGGCGGTCCAGGTAATGGATTACATCGAACTTTCAGTAAGCGTTTATCAAGCACAAAGTGATATTACCAGTTATGTGACAGGGGATGTAGTACGATGGCGGAGTGCATATTGCGTGAAACGAAATTGGAATTGTGTTCCATGGAATAAACATTTATCACCTTGTAAGATCTTCTTTCTTTACTTGTTCATCATGCACCAAAAACAGAACAAACTTACTGGTATGACTGTCGAAAGTGGGGTCCTTTTTCCAGTAAATATCATCATCAGCAAGTTATAAATCGCATAGGCACATTGGAATGTAATAACTTTTAACATTCCGTAACATCCAAAGATTTACACATATTAACAAGATGCTAGAGGAGGAAGGTAGATGGGATTAGCACAAATGTAAGCAACATCATTACAGGTGGATCAAGGGAGGGCCACAAAACAGTTTCACCACGGTGGCTAAAATTCTGATTATTCTGCGAAATCCCGAACTACCAATAACTCCTATGGCTTGCAGTTATACATAATGACCGGTAATAGAAAAATTAGTAAAACCAGGCACACACAAATTTGCTTATCGAACACGAAAACCGATATACGCAGCTGGGAATGCATTGATTAACTTTTAGGATGCGATTTTGGTCCATGATAACACACTCATGCATCGTAAATAAAAAAAGACAAATCTTTGGAAACTCACAATTTCATTCATCACCAAAGATCATTTATTGGCTGGATGCCTGAATTTAGATATTGTAATGATCTGAGCTATAAAAGATATTATATTTGACGAGCTGGTAAGAGCATGTCCTACTGTCCACTTCTACACAGCCAGAGTGTTGTCTACCAAGTTTTTAAACATCCACATTAGCCGCAGTATGACCAGCGCACGTTCACAAAGTGGGGCGGTACCTGTCCAATCAGAAAGCTGGCAAACTGCCAGAAAGGCGGTTGCCTTGTTCCTCCTCAATTTTACGGGATAGAACTAGGGCTTCCAGTGGAAATTTCTACAGCCTTCCTCACTGGTTGTTATTCAACTAATCGCAACACATACTTTTAAAAAGAGTGAACGCACCTTGACCACCTCAGGTCAGAAGCCAGATTTGACAGCAAAATTCAAAGAAAAGTTATCCAGACTCTAAAGAGAGAAAGAGCAAGCTACCTTGATACTCCAGTTACAAGTGCGCATCCTGCTACTAAGTACTTCATACATTGTACAACTTGTCCACATTCGGGATGATGGAAAGAGGCTAAGACAAGTTGTAGAAAAATAAAATCAATAAGTGATGGTTCCCTACTCAATCCTCCTCCTAGCTATGATTTACGTAAGACAAACAGTAGAACTTTGCATGCGTAGTGTCCGTTCTTTCGGATATGTCCGAAAGAATAGACACCACAAATATAGATACATGCCCCTCGAGGGAAAATAATGATAAGTTCTGTGCAGATGTGCTATTCGTTCAACATGTTGTTGGATTGAGGTGAGGCTATGAGGAATGATGATAATGGTCGAGGGACACTACACATATAGTGTGTGACATATGGGAAATTGGTCTGGACAGGCAGTGTGCTCAGCTAACCAATGTGGTCAAGGTGACCAATCACGATAAGCGGGAAATCCACGATGGAGACCCGGTCCGGCACAACTTTTTACTTTTCGCCATTGGATTTATTTCAGTCCCCAATTACAGCTAATGTCACTATTTCTCTTTCGTCAAACAGCAGGAGCATAATCTTCTAGACTAACAAAATGTAAATTAAGTATTCCAGGTAACGGTTACACAAAAGACATTGAGACAGGATCCTTTCATTACCCGAATGCTGAGGGGGAAAATTACACTGGAGCTGATGACGTCATATGACATCAGGAATAAGGTTTTTTTTCGATGTGCCATGTTCTATAGTAATAACAGCTCAGTGGCTGTGTGTTAACCTCTGAGGTCAGTGTAAACGATTTAAGTTACTGTTAATTGGTAAGTGTGACCAAGGCAAACGCCTGAGAAGAAGTAAGTTCGTTCCTGCAGTAGTTTAGAAAAATTATTTAGAAACCAATCTCAGTCAAAGAAAACATTATAAAGGAATTATTCTTACCCTCGCTCGGCTTGTACAAGAATTCCAAACAAAGGTCTGAATATAAACGTAATCCTTACAAACTTAACAAATGTGTAGAAACAAAGCTGACTGTTGGTATACTGGGCCAACAATTTGCATGTAAAGAATAATCTTATTTATCTTCATAAACAAATACTGAATGATGCCACTGGACAGCAATCGAGGGATCTGATCATCCATCAGCGTGCTAGCAAAAGGTGTAAAAAAAGTGTATATTTGTCATTAATTTCTTTCCAATAAGACTGTTGTCGATACAGTATGGTTCACGTATAGAGGTGTATGTCATTCTTGATTCTAGAACTGCACTGCACGTCTTCCGCCCATGTTCCAAGGAAACTGCTGAGTGTTTCCTCCAGCATAGTTTTACCAAGGCCATGGTCTCAAAAGGATTGCCAGAGGCAGTGTGAAAAACTTCAAAGCATTCAGGGGACATATTTCCTTCTAGCAATAGTTTATTTGCTGCGCAGTCTCGTACTTTTAGCGGGTATTTGTGGAGCGCTTACAGAAAATGTCTAATAGTGTCTTCTCATTGTACTAATTAAGGTATGGAACTTGAAGGTAGCCATTTTGGACTATTAATTATGCTAATGCTGGCTATCATTTTTAAGTAGAAAAGCACACAGTCACACTTGAATCGCCTAAAGCAGAGGAGGAACAACATTTTGTAGAATCTGAAATGTAATAACTTCTAGCAAATTTACAAACTATCTCATGCTTTCTATTGAATATGTTGGAATCTTACACCTTATTGGACAAATAATCAAAGTTTTCCACAATTTTGCAGAATATACTACGGCATAAAGAAGTAATAGTAACTCAGCCACACAGTGTAATGTTAATGAATCTTACTTAATAATTTACTTTAATATTTAGTGCTGCCATCACTTTTTAACTTGTACACACACCCATTCTGACTGGCTGTGTGCGGTGTACTAGTGAAGTGGTGTGTATTCATGATTTACTGGTTTATACACAGCATCTGATTCAATGATTACACAGTTGTCATGGTAATGTCCAGATGTGTTTGATCGTATACATTTTCTGTGGTTTGCGTATCACTAAAATGGAAGCAAGTTGTCAAATAATTTTGTTGATTGCACTTGTGCACAACATCAACAAGACCGCTGTAGCCACTAAGAGACATGCTGAGATCTGCCTTTACATATCTGTCTAATGGGGGTGGGGGGGGGGGGGGTGCTGTTGATGAACAAGGGGAGACCACCTTGGATGAGAGTGATAGCTCAGAAGCGAGCCTGCCCCTGCCATGTGCTTTGGGCACATGGCGTGTTGTATCAACGACTCACCCACAAGTTACGACCCTTTACAGAGAGCGAATGAGATGTCCACGTGATTTGTGGTGAGACATTACACCATTTGTACGTAACGCAATACGTCTAGCGCACCAATTTCCCATTTTTCAGCTGATCCCACCAATTTTTCAATTTTACAGGCTATCTCAATAATTTCCTACCTGTGCAGGCAGTTTCCAATTTTATTCTCTATCCTACCAATTTACTGCCAGTTTTATGGCCTGTCCTGCCAGTTTGACAATTTTACAGCCTATTCCACCAATTTCTGTATTTGACGACACGCAGTTGGTCATATTAATGATGCTCCTCTCACTACAGAGCTTCTATCTCCAGTGGTTCCTATTGGCTGAGGGCATACTACCTGAGAGCAGTGGAGCCCTGGATTTTAGGGTAGGTGCACTCCTGGAAAAATTATCTGATGAACTATAACGAATTTATGAATAAATGCATACTAATAATCAAATCAAATGGTTCAAATGGCTCTGAGCACTATGGGACTTAACATCTACGGTCATCAGTCCTCTAGAACTTAGAACTACTTAAACCTAACTAACCCAAGGACAGCGAACAACACCCAGTCATCATGAGGCAGAGAAAATCCCTGACCTCGCCGGGAATCGAACCAGGGAACCCGGGCGCGGGAAGCGAGAACGCTACCGCACGACCACGAGCTGCGGACTACTAATAATCAATAATATTATTAAAAATAACTGAAGGAAAAGAGCACTCATGTTCAGTAAAATAGAACACGATAAATGACTAAATACAGAACGTTCCTATCCATAGGACATGAAAAAATTGGTATTATCTGCAGAAATGATTAGCACTTCTGTCACCTCAGTTCAAAGTGTGTCCTGTTTCCGAGTAGGCACAGGATTCGCCATGAACCCTGGTAACATGTTGCATACATGATGTCATCGACGCATATAAGGCACAAATGGCATCCTGTTGTATAGCCATCCACGCTGCACCTGGTTCGAAAGTTCATCTGTAGTGGTTGGCATTGGGTCACAGCACTGCAGCTGTCGTTTCATGATATATCCCACAAATTTTTGATTGGCAACAACTCTTTTGATCTAGCAAGCCGAAGCAAAAGGCTAACATTCTGAGATACGAAGAGGATACATGTTCATGCAGCGACATGTAGTCATGCATTTCCTTGCTGAAAAATGACTTACAGGGTGCTCAGCAGAAAGGATGTGGCTACCAGTCTCCGGATGTCATTCTTGTTGGTCACTCTGCTCACAGTGCAATGGTCACTCACTTACTGTGGTTTGTGGTTATACCCAATAGCACCACACACCATAAGGTCTTGAAAAAGCACTGTATGTCTTGTGCAAATGCTGTCACTGTGATGCCTCTACCCTTGTCTGTGGCAAACCAAAATATGGTCATAATTTTCAAACGAGCAGAGCTTAGATTCATCCGAAAACCCTAACTCATGCCATTCCTATTACCAGTTATGTCGTTGTGTACACCATTGTCGCCTAGTATGTTTCTGCACGTTCGTCGAAGTTAGGGGGAGAACTGGACGATGCACTCATAACCCAAGAAGTAATAAACTATCAAATGGTTCAGAGCACTGTGGGACTTAACATCTGAGGTCATCAGTCCCCTATACTTAGAACTACTTAATCCTAACAAACCTAAGGACATCACACACATCCATGCCCGAGGCAGGATTCGAACCTGCGACCCTAGCGGTCGCGGGGTTCCAGACTGAAGCGCCTAGAACCGCTCGGTCACTGCGGCCGGCAATAAACTATCACTCCTAAAAGTTTGTGATGTGTTACACTGTTCCACTGTTGCGCCAGAGCCGAGAAGAATGCACACCTGTCTTGCAATGCCATTCGGATGAGGTGTCTATCTTCTCGGGGGCGGTCTAGGTGGTGCGACCTGACACATATCGTAACGTTCTACTGTCTCCCGTGAACCATTCTGCACACATCTGTTGCACCGCCAAAACTTTTCGTCTCACGCGATCAGCAATTACCTGGACAGATGCATCACAGACTCTCATGCGCCGTCTTTCAAAGTCACTGATTGCGCATACATCTGCAAGGCATCCTGCACATCTGCTCGTGTCACACTTATACATTACCTTTGGTTTATAGCAACCACATGGGTCCCAGGCGCATTTTACCACGGCGCCACGATATTGATGTTGACCTTGAACCTGCAAGCCGACATGGTTCAAATGCTTGTAGTTTCTGCAGAACATACTAATGTACATATCCTGTGAATGTAAACGTCCTATCCCCACACGTTCAAGATGTTCTGTTTTTTTTTCCTGAAAACGAGTGTACTTTTTTCAAATGCCACAGTCTTCTTCTCCTTTTAATTCTGGCTAGACGCAGTGGAAGGTGCCCAGCTGATGATGGTTAATGGCGATCTCATAATGTGATCTGCAGTGGAGGGAACTAGATTCCTATTGGCTGACAGCAATGCTGGAGGCCTTACTGCCAGAGAGCAGTTGGGCCCCATGGCTATTGGTCAGGAGGAATAGTGTATGATGACAGTGAAATTTTTACTTAATGCAAATGGCTGAGAATAAAGCAGGAGAGGGGAGGAGGCGTGTGGAGGGGAGACGGATGGAGATTCGTACTTTGAGTTAATATGAACACTTGCCTCTGGTATAGCCTGGTACTTAAGATCAAGGTCAAGGTCGTCTGTAATCGGCAGTGCTACCCTACTCAGTCAGATCGGAGGTGCTACTTACGTCACAAGATAGCCGTGTGCTTTCTGATACAACGAGGCAGCAGTATACAGCTGAAATGGAATGCATCATACACAGCCACAATCATGCCAAATTAATGAAGTACACAATATGGCACATGTACTAAAACTGTCCCTTATAATTAGTACAATAATAAAATAAAAGATGGCGTACTTACTCCAATATCGTTGAAGTGGGACTAAAACTGACATCTTTATAGTATATTACAGCAAAACGACGTTACGTTGTTAATGCTGTGCTGAATCTTCAATGGATACTACCCAAAGTGATAGCTCTCTGTGTTTTTCTCAGTTATTATTAATTAAAGTAAAGATTATTTGAAACTTCAGTCCATTAGTTCATTTACATCTTCATGTTTCATGCAGATAAGCCATTTCAAACTGCCATTAACAAATGTTATTCTACCTCAAAACTAGTTCTGTAGTACTGTTAATCATCTTGAGTGTTTGCATCCTGTCAAGCAATTGCGATATAGAATCCTGTCCATTTCCTTACTTTGCTAGGTTACTGACTGTCTTATGAGAAAAATTTTTATTAGTATATTCAAACATTCCCGCTAACTGTACAATGAGATGATAAAATCATTAAAATAATATGCTGCAAAGCGATTATGCCTCCAGAAATAAATATTCATCATATATGTTTGTTGGAAGTTCCCAAAAGGAATATCGTCCCAAATTTCCAAAGCTAATTAAACAGCTCAACTCTAGAACTAAGTTTGGTAGACTAAATTTTGATCATCTGTCGTCAACAAAGGAGATAGCGATAAAGTTAGATTCAATCAGTAGAAATAAGCCCAAAAATGCGTTTCTTTTGAAATAAGGAATTTCATTTGGAAAGAAAAATATTAAAATTATGATTTTCATAATTTCTATTTTTCCTGGTAATCTATCCAAAACGAATCTTAAGGTGATCTGCATTAAAAGTGTGCAAATTTCTTTTATAGAAACGTAAGAATTACTAACAGAATGTGCCTGTATTAAAAGCTTATGGATTAAGCAGTATAATATAGGAGGGATTGGAGCAAATTATATATACCTGGAACTGTATGTGACTGGAAGGGTTCCTTTTTAACTGATTTGTTTAATGGAAGCGTAAACTATATTTGAATTACCACTTTGGTATCAGTCTGTCTAGATCCCAAATTTCATAGTAAAGTCTCTCGGCACCATGTAAACATAAAGATTTGTGTATTTAAGTTACCGACCATGTGACTATAACTACCACAAAACTAGGTTATTTTACTTCTGAAACAGCAAAGACGCAAACCGAAACCCACAACGTGAATCTTCTTACGTCTATGTCAGTTATTACTTCTGAGTATATCTGCAACCACAGCCACTAATTTTTTCTTGTCTGAACTAAGGCCGAATTAGAAAAAAAGAGACTGATATATATATATATATAGAGAGATGAAATAGAAAGAGTGAATTATTAATGTCATATTTGTATGAAGAACGTAACTTTTCAGTACCACTCTATGCATTCTGCAAACATGTGACTCTCATCGTCTGTTTCCTCTAATTAGCTTGTTTCCTTGAGAATATTATACAGTGTTTGTATTTTCTGATATTAATTGGATACGATACTTCGTTATTCCTATATAAAGTAACGTACACAGACCTATAATGTCGTCATATCCTATATCACTAGTTCTCAGTCTACTGAAATTTCAAATTCTCTGATGAGATGTATTTGTAACATTATTGTGGCACTTTTTATTTAGTTCCAGTTTGATTCTGTGTAGTTAAGTGGGGTAAGCTCTACCCATGTTGTTATGTGAATCGTTCTTAGTGTCAGATTTAAGTATATAATTATTTTCCTTTGTCTGTGACCTGGAAGCAGCTGGTGAAGTCTCCTATCGGCTTCAAGCTTGTCCCAGAACTGTAGCAATGTGTTATTAATCAGGTTACTTACATACTTCATATTCCCTACACTGTGCCTGATATTACTTTGTACCCATTAAAAAGCCACTTTGAAACGCTATTATCTTCTTGGATATGGCCGATTACTATTTTCTGAGTTTATGCACGCAATGTTTTGTTAGCCCTCAGGATTCCTCCCTGAATTCCCTCCAAGACTGTGATAGTGGTAGCTTCCTGTAATATAATAAATGAAAAGCACCAGTTTGGTTTTGTTCTACAATATTACTTTTATTGTTAACCGGTTTTCGGCTTACAAGGGCATCTTCACACATTTACTGGGTATTATCACCAAAGAAGTTAAATGTTAGCAGACAACATTGGAAGAGTGTGTGTGTGTTTGAGGTTTACGGGCGCTAAACAGCGTGGTCATCAGCGCCCAAACGCATAAAAACAGGAACACATGCAGTGAAGGGCATAATACGGACAGCGAACAAGGAGAATGGCTAAAAGACACAGACCTGACGCAGTTCCAAATCCTCACTAAAAAAAAAAATGGTTGAAATGGCTCTGAGCACTATGGGACTTAACAGCTGTGGTCGTCAGTCCCCTAGAACTTAGAACTACTTAAACCTAACTAAGGACAGCACACACAACCATGCCCGAGGCAGGATTCGAACCTGCGACCGGAGCGGTCACACAGTTCCAGACTGAAGCGCCTAGAACCGCACGGCAACACCGGCTGGCAAATCTTCACATACACAGGAAAAACAAGAGGAGAAGAAACGCGTTAAAAAAGGAAAGGAAACACAAGGAAAGGAGGACAGAAACCGAAGGGAAACAAGGAGGTATTCGTGACTGGCGGACCTCTTACCTAAAACCTGGGTGAGCCAGTCACCCAGCAGCACATTAAAACCCTCTCCCTAAAATCCGAGGCAACACATTGGACAGGATACAAAACCGTAAGACCTTAACCACAGTCGTTGCGTCATCTTTCAAAAAAGAGGGCAAATCCGGTGGCAAGGAAACCACCGCCCTCTGGTCAGAGAATAAAAGACAGTCAAGTAAAATGTGGGCGGACAGTAATCTGGACGCCACAAGCACTGCAGATTGGGGGGGGGTCCTACCGCTGGAGTAAAAAACCATGTGTTAAGGGACTGTGCCCGATGCGTAGGCGAGTGGGGAGAACCTCATCCCGCCTGCATGACTGGTAGGACGTACGCCATGGCCGCGTGGTGGCCTTGACCAGACGCAGCTTATTGTCACCGACTGCAAGCCACTCCTCCTCCCATTGACGCATAACACGGAAAGGCAAAAGGGAGGTAACAGCATGGAGGGTGACGACACATTCAACAACGTGAGGGAGGGAACATGCATCTTTGGCAGCAACATCCAGCACGTTTCCCCTAATACCCACGTGCCCCGGCACCCAGCAGAAAGAAACCTCCTTCCCCTGCTGTTGCTGATGGAGTAGGCCATCATGGATGTTCTGGACGACCGTATCCGTTGGGTACAACAGTTGCATGGTCTGAAGGGCACTCAGAGAGTCAGAACAGATGAGGAACTTAAGACTGGGAACACATCTCATCTGCCCCAATGCCCACAAGATCGCAAACAATTCGGCATCAAAGATGGTAAACGCCGCAGAAGCCGTAACTTGACGACTCGATCAGGGAAAACAACAGCACAACCAACAGAGTCCCCCTGTTTAGAGCCATCCGTAAATACTGGTACATGCTCGGGATGCTGGTGTAAAATATCGGAAAATAAGGAGGTAAAAACAAACGCAGGAGTGCAGCTCCTCCGGTACTCCGACAAGTCTAAAAGGACGCTGGGTCTCTGGAGCAACCAGGGAGGCAGGCAGGTAAAACCTTGTCGTTGGGGGGCCACACGCTCCACACCAAGGGACCGAAGCAAATGCTTGGCACGAATCCCAAATGGTCTCGTTGCCCTGGGACGACTGGAAAAGAGACGTTCCAAAGGCGGTCGGGCAACGGTAGGCTACGCAGGGGAGGTAGGACAGGCAAGGAATTGACACACCAGTCGCAACATGAGGAGTTTCCGCCGGATGGCGAGCGGCGGTTCTCCTGCCTCAGCACACAGGCTGGGTATGGGACTGGTACGGAAGGCACCAGAGGCCGGCCCGATACCCTAATGGTGTACTGCGTCAAGAATCTTCAGATACGAAGGCCTTGCTGACCCATACTCGGTGCAACCATAGTCAAGACGCGATCGGACGAAAGCCCTATAAAACTGCAGCAGACGCGCCCGATCTGCTCCCTAGGACCGATGGCTCAGACACTTCAAAATATTCAGCGCCTTCAGGGCCCGCACCTTTAGGTCTTTAAGGTGAGGCAACTATGACAGTTTGGAATCAAAAGTGAGGCCCAGGAACCGCACTGTGTTGCTAAAAGGAAGAATGGTGTCCCTCAGACGTATTTCAGGGGAGGTAAAAAGACGTCGAGAACGATGAAAATGAACAGACACACATTTGTCTGTAGAAAAGGTAAAACTCGTCTTCGTAGTCCATGCCTCTAATCGCTGTATCGTAAGCTGCAACTGCCGACTAGCAGTGACGAGACTGGAGGAAGAACAGAAAACAGCAAACTCGGCCACAAACAAAGAGCACTGGGCAGGACTCCGGATAGTGGATGTGATACTGTTAATGGCCACGGCAAAGAGGGTGACACTTAAAACGCTTCTCTGAGGAACACCATTCTCCTGCACGTACAAATCAGATAGCACATGACCAACCCGATATCGAAAGAGGCGGTGGGAAAGAAAGGACCGAATGAAGATGGGTAGACAGCCACGAAAGCCCCACTCATGGAGTTGATTGAGGATATGGGTGCGCCAAGTAGTGTCATACGCCTTATTAATGTCAAATAATACACCTAGACAATGCTGGTTACGTAGGAAGGCCTGCTGGATGGCCGCCTCAAGCAGGGTCAAGTTGTCTATAGTGGAACGACATCCCCGAAAGCCACACTGAGAGGGGCTAAGGAGCTGCCTGGTCTCGAGCAGCCAAACCAGGCGACGGTTGACCATGCGTTCCAACATCTTCCTGACACAGTTTCTCAAAGCAATACTCCGATAACTACTGGGATGCGTTCGGTTGTTCCCCGGTTTGAGGAGGGGTATCAAAATCGCCTAGCTCCACGAGTCAGGGAACGTGCCAGATAACCATATCATATTAAAACAATTCAGGAGAACTTCCTTGGATGGCAGCAACAAAAGCTGCAGCCCGCTGTACCGGATTTGATCGTGACTGGGCGCAGTATCATGAGCCAAAGACAGCGCCGAATCCAGTTCCCACATTGTGAAGGGGCAGTGTACGGTTCAGAATTTGGAGACTGGAAGTCCAAGTGACCCCTCTCGATGGCAGTGCGGTAGCGGCAGAAATCGGGATCACAGTTAATAGAGGCGGTAGATTCCGCAAAATGCATGGCCAGTGTCTGGGCAATGCCTCTCGGCGCCGTGAGGAGACATCCTTAATGCAGCAATGCTGTGACAGGTAGTTATCTGAGTTTCCTGGAAATCCTCCTGATGGCTTCCCATACTTTCGTAGAACTAGTGGAGCGGGAGATGGAGTTCAAGAACGATTGCCATGATCGTTGTTTGCCCTCTTTAATCACTCGCCGCGCCTTGGCCCTTGCCACCCGAAAGGCCGCATGGTTGTCAGCTGAGGGATGGCACTTGAAGTGGCACAGAGCTGCACGGCAGTCCCGGATGGCTGAGCGGCACTCAGTGGTCCACCAAGGGACAGGACGCCTCTCGGGATGACCGGATGACCGTGGGATTGACAATTCAGCAGCATGGGAGATCACAGCAGTAACATGGTCTACACATTCGTGGACGCTGGCACGGTGTTCCAAAACAGCCAGTTGGCTGAAAAGCGTCCAGTCAGCTCTCCAGAGGTGCCACTGGGGCGGCACTGGTAATGCCACAGCTTCATCCAGGAGCCGAATCCAAAGGGGGAAGTGGTCTCTAGAATGGAGGTCAGCAGCAACGCCCCACAGTGCACAATCCGCGTGTGCTGGAGAGCAAAAGGAAAGGTCAATAGCTGTTGACGACCCAGAAGCAGTACAGAAATGAGTGGGAGCACCAGAGTTGAGGGTGCACAGTTCTTCAGACATCATGAGGCTTTCCAGAATGCGACCCCTGGGGCAAGTAGTCGGAGAGCCTCATAAGACATTATGAGTGTTGAACTCCCCCAGAAGAAGAAATGGGCGGTGGAGTTGGCTAATAAGGTGTGTGAGAGCCGCAGTGTCTACAGCATCCTGAGGTGGTAAGTAAACTGAACAGGCTGTGGGCCTCCGACCCACAAGAAGGTCAACTGCAACTGCTTGCAAGTCTGTAAAGAGAGGGAGCTCAGATGAGGGGTGCATGTCACGGACAAAAACCGCAATACCACCCTTTGCCCTTTCCCCTGTCAGATCATCTCTTCGGTATATGGTAAAGCCCCATACAGAAGGCCCGAAAATGTGTCTCTTGGAGACACAAGCACAACGGGCACTCTCGTACAAGGAGTTGTAATTCGGCTACATGCGTCCTGAACCCATTCAGGTTCCACTGTAATATGGGAGCCAGTGATCAGGGTGGCTGAACTTTCACCCTGCCTCTGTGATTTGGAGGAGAGCCCGTACTGGCTGCAGATTTATTCCTGGTGCGAGAAGATCGCCCCCGGTCGACATCAATGTCCATCAGCTCCGATAACGACACACGGGAGATGTCAGACAGTACAATGGCCTCGTCATCGGACCGACCCTGACTAGTCTCCTGAGGTGGCAAAACCTTCACCTTCGGCGTCTTTGTCTTGGGTGGCTTTGAATGCAGAGCCTTGTCAACAGCTGGAGCTGTACTCGCCTGGGCAGAAGGCGCCATATGGGGAGAGGCAGGAAGTACCCCAATGTCAGCAACCACAGCCTTGTCCGACGTTGCGGGGAGAGCTGCAGGTTGCAAAACAACTGCATCAGCACAAGTGCACTGGCAAACGCAGGTATTGGTGCTAACACTAGCAACCTACGTTTGCGTAGCAACAGTGGCGATTTGTACCAGTTTTTTCAGTGCAGAAGCGAAAGATGTTGAAAACATAGGAGGTTGCATGGCCTTAAAGAGCTTCTTGGCCTCATCATAGGGGATGCGCTTAGATGTTTTAATCTCCTGTATCTTCTGTTCTTCGAGATAGATGGGGCAGACCCGGCTCCAGACGGGGTGACTCCCAGAGCAATTCACGCACTTCACAGGCGATGAACAATCGGCTCCTTCATGGGCAGGCTGACCACATTTACCACAAGTGGCTATCCCATTGCACCCCAACGTAGTATGCCCAAAGCTCTGACATTTAAAACAGCGCTTTGGGTTAGGGAAATATGGCCGTACTGGCAATTGTAAGAACCCCACTTTTACATGCTCTGGGAATCTCGGGCAACTGAACGTGAAAATAAACGAGTCGGATTTGACGAGGTCCCCATCGACTCGTTTCATAATACGCTGCACGTAACAATACCTTTGTCAGCGCACTCAGATTTTAACTCTTCAGTGGGGATATCCGCCAAGTCCCTACATGTCACAACACCCTGACTATAATTCAAAGTGGAGTGGAACTCGGTCTCGATAGCGTACTCTCCGAGACAGTTTGCTTTCCGAAGAGAAGCGACTTGACGGTAACTAGAAGTCTCAACTAACAGAGTCCCGTTGCACAGTCGCTTTACAGATTTCAGTGTTCCTGCAATTCCCTCAAGACCCTTGTGGATGTAAAAGGGAGAAACCCTCTCAAAGCTACCCTCCTTCCGTTTAATAATCTGATTATCAGCATGTGCTCTATTACGACAGTCTGATAAATCTCGAGCAACACCAGGCGCTGGAGGACTCGTAGCACGAAGTCGCTTTTTCGATGGGGTGTGTTTTCCTGCCAGTGGCCCACCCAATCCACTGGTAGGGGGAAATGTAGAGGTCGAAGGGTCCATTGCGGTCCCACTAGCAGCTAGGGAACTAAAGGTCCGCTCAGACAGAGCCCCACGTGCCTGAGTAAGCCTAATACAACTGGGGTGCGGCAGGTGCCCCAGAGGTTGCCCGCTTGCGACTGTTCCACCCCAACAGCCATGCATCTTATAGGCACGGAGCACACCGGAAAATTGAGGGGTTTTTATAGAGGTTGGCCTTCTTCGCAATGCAGGCGATCTAGCCAAGATTACCATTCCCTGCAGCACACAATATTCCACCGCCGCGCCATACGGTGGTCGCTGAAGCATGTCCGGGGGTTACGGTGACAGGAGACTGGCGGCGCTCACCAGTCCCCAGCTCAGGACCCCAGGGTCGCCAAGCCCGTACTCAGCAAATGAATGCTGAGCCCCTGGGGGCAACATTGGAAGAGAAGTAACACATCTAGTTTGATGTAGAAACATACAGTAAGTAACATCTTTGCAATGAAAAAGTAAAAACTGAACTGTACATGAATAACAATGCAGTAGACAGGAAAACCCTAAGCACAAAATAGGAATAGCATGCCTACATAACAGTTTCTATTAACAAACAAAGCTAATAAAGTAAAATAAAATTAGTACTAGAGAAAGGCTTCATCAGAAGGTAGGAAACATGGAGAGTGATACACAACAAATTAAAAGAATAGACAGTTATCAATGTAAATACAGAATACATAAGGAACTTAATCAATATCAATAAGATAAACAGAAATAAATAAATGAAAGAAAATGTATACTAAGTTTTTCCACTAAAGAATGTCTTTGTCATAAGCACAAGTGCTCTCTGGAGAGAACCTATTTTCGTTGGACAAACACTTGAGATAATCACTGTATTGCTACTGCAGCTTTAAATTACAATAACATTGTTTATCGAAGTATCTACGTTCGCAACAACACTCTATTCGATCTCACTGCCCTACAAAAGAATTTCGCCCAACGGAAGCGTTAACACGATGCGGAAAACAGAGCCGCAGCTGGCCATTGTAGTTAGTCTTTGCAATTCGTCTCTTAATTGACGTTGCATGCGCAAAAACCATATTTTGTAGACATATTAGGGTATGCGGCATACGAAGTGTGGTGAATATATCTGGACACCAGAGATCGTTGAAAGTGCAGCTACCTCAGTTATTACACCAACAGTATATTGTTCATCAGCGTTTTGCACATCGCTTTCAGTCTGAATATTGTGTTCTATGTTGTTGAAAATTTTTAAATCGATATTAATTAAAATAGATTCGATTAACTGCTCATGATGTCATGTAACAATTTAATTTAGCAACCACATACAACTTTTTCCTGCTCTTTTTGTCTTTGTTTATGATAACAGCCTCAGTTTCTTACCCTACGCTTATAATTCTGCTACAGATGAGACAGACACCAGTCTCATTAGCAATAACTTAAATTTGTCTCCCATCTGCTGGAGGACTTATGCATTACCTTATATCTTTTTACAACTGTGATGGCAGCCTATTTCTTGTCCTATGTGAAAGTCGTAACTATAAAACTCATCTATATGCCATCTCCACATATTCTGCTGACTGCCGTTGTAGTCTGCTGGGGACGTGGGGAGGGAGGTAATGAGCAAGCAGTTGGGCAACTCATTTTAACTCGCTCTCGTACCAACATCTACTGTAAGCAGAACTGACAGCAAGTGTGGCGCCTCAGCCTTTGTACTAATTATTGTATCAGGCGCTCACGCCCTATTTAAACTGTTCTGTACTGCAGGCGTACCTCATTCCAACCACCGATTCATGACTTACGTTGTGTTTCTTCCTTGTAAATTGTCTCACTTTATTTGTACACTTGCAAGAGCCTTCAACTTTATTTTGTGTCCTTCCTGCGTCAAACAAACACTGTATTTTAGAGCATCATAGAGTACATATTATCTTCGAAACTGCCATCGTTTCTGGTTATCTCGCTCTAAGAATGTGCACATTATATTGAGAATTCTCTGTTACTTTCAAATGCTAATATGAGCCCCAGTTTCAAGCTGATGGCTGTTTGATCACTGGTGATAAGCCTGTTTTCTACCATCCACGATGTTATCCTCGCGAATGCTCTTGATCAGCCAAATGGTTCAAATGGGACTTAACATCTGGGGGTCATCAGACTGATAGAACTTAGGAGTACTTAAACCTAACTAGCCTAAGGACATCACACACATCCCTGCCCGTGGCAGGATTTGAACCTGCGACCGTAGCGGTTGCGCGGTTCCAGACTGAAGTGTCAAGAACCGCTCGGCCACACCGCCCGGCTCCGGATCAACCAAGGCCACATCAGTAATCCTTTGCGAAATATAAACGAAATGCCCTCTACAGATCACTGGAGTCTGTACGGAGAGCTACCAAAAACACCCTGTATATCAGGTCATTTATGTTCCACACAAATTGCTCGTAGTTGCTACCAATGTGTCGCAACTACTAGAGGGCTACGTGCTTTAGTATCAGCTGACAGTACAATTGCTTCTAGGCAGCTTTCATGCATCAGATGGGATGAGGCAGTGTTCCTCCACTGTGTTGTCCATGGTGAATGGTAATGCCTGAAATTTGGTGTTCTCGCCACACTCTTCACACTCTGGCTCTCGGAATATTAAATTTCCTAACGATTTCCGAAATGGAACGTCCCAAGCGTCTAGCTACAACTACCATTTAGAGTTTTCAGTCTGTTAATTCCTGTCATGCGGTCAAAATCACTTCGGAAACATTTTCACATGAATCATCTGAGTACTAATGATAACTTTGTCAATGTGTTGCCCTTTTATACCATGTGTACACAGTACTAATGCCATCTGTATGTGTGCATATCACTATCCCATGAGTTTTGTCACCTCAGTGTAGCTCGATCTCAATAACTCATACCGTAATCACTGCGTAACGTAACAGCTTCAACTGATCTTAAACTTCTCCAAAAAAAAAAAAAAAAATAATAATAATAAATAAATAAATAAAATTTGTTAATCCTTGAAAACACAAGTCGACGTGGATATATCGACAGTTCACACTACTTTCAAATCTATATTACCTAAATGAAGGGGCATAGATAATTATCTGTTAACCATTATTATAAGACTAACTTGAAAGCTGAATGTATCCAATATGACTGTAATATTGTTAATGACAATAATTATGTATTAGCGTTTTGGAACGAGAAGTACGCAAGGTGGGAATCTACAATCAGTCTAGCAGTCAGTACTTTCTACCTGGAAAGTATTCTGAAATTTATGATATTTTTGTATGTTGTTCGTGGGTAGTCGGTGGAGCAGGTCTGAGTTTTCAGCCTCAAGGACACTGTGCCAACATGATGGATGGGGCGGGAGGGGGAGGGTTTGCGTGGGGAGAGGGCAGAAAAGAACCAAATATTCGGCAGTTTTTCTTTATTTCTCGTATATTCTAAACCTTCCTTTTTTTGCGCAACACACCTATTTACAAAGTTTTCGACCATTAAACTTCCTGCACATTTCACCAGTCAAACCTATTTTTGACCCAATACTTACCAAGATACAGTGGTTCACGAAAACAATAAATTTCTAAAATTATTACAAATAGCAGGATTTTGCCTTACAGATTTCATCTGCCAACATTTCTATGTAAATTTTGCTATATGTCCATAAACTGCGACAGATGGAAACAGTTCAGAGCCTTATAACTTCCATTTGTCAACGTATCTTTGTAAATTGCGTTAGGTGTAATAACACATAGAAACAGTCCATCGAGATGGCACACTATCACTGACACCATGACCAGAGTTAGCCCACTACAATTGCTCATGGTTCACATGAGAACCTGTTCTGTGATTATTACTGACCATATTCCTACCAGAATTTGCCACTTCCGTGAATAGTGAAGTAGCTCTTAGAGATGAACTTTTGATACCCCTCACAATACTTTTTGTCCTTTGAGCATCCTAGTAGTACAAGTCTTGTTTCAATGGCCAGATGCATGGAAGTAAGTATAATTTCTTTGAGTGAGATGAGACGGACGTTCCGGCCACCTGTACATTCAACGCTGATAAAATTTTTCATTGGGGAACACATGCGAAAGTATTGGATTCATGTTGCAGTATTTGACCCTCTTGCCTTAATTTCCATCAGCATATTCTTTCCTGCATTTAACTTTCACAGTATGCAATACAGGATCCTCAGTGTATACAGGGTGTTATGGGAGTAACTGCAGATATTTCTATCGACAACTGACGACGGTGTGCTGAACAACATCACATCTGAGTGCTTCATTTACACACTAACAATTGTAGCTATTACTAGTAGTATGTTCTAAGGTTGGTTTGTAGCTTCAAGTATACGTGACACAAGCAAGCCATTTCCCCTGGTCAGCAGGTCAGGTACTGAAGGGTGTACAAATGGGCACAAAGAAGATAATTATATCGACAGGCGTAGTCCAATTCGTGGGACAGCTACAACCATGCAGAAAACATCAGTTAGTAAATAATGTGATATTTGTGGGAGAACGTTAACAGCAGAGAAAGAACAACTAGCACACTGAGTTCAGTGAAGTGGGTACATATTGCAGTACCTACCACCACAGTATCTGCATCTACATCCTAATGCCCTGTACATCTTGTATTGGTAAGAACAATCGATTGTTGCATCCACTGCAAACAACTGTTCCTCTTTCAATCTCGAGAGTTCACTTATCAATCCACCCAAAGCAGTGTAAGCAAGGCTATGTGCCCTTAAAGCCCTGGTGTAAACATGTCCCGAATGGATCTTATCAACACTTTTCACTGCAAAAATCGCACATAACAGCTATAGTGGTCCGCATGGCATCCAGGAATGACATTAAGAGGTGGAAATCTCAACTCACAACAACGTTGCTCAACTCTAGAATGAAGACAACCACATCACGAGCCTTCCAAAACAATGTATCTCAAAAGTCAGAACACATGTTTTGGTTAATTCCCTTACTTTCTTCAATAGCAGTGATGATGGATACATGTGCTGTAGCGTACGCTTGATCACTTACAAGTTCATTGATGAATGGAAGGCACACAGTCTTGGGGTATTTCTATTTCTCGCCTTGTGTCCTCAGTTCCATGATTCGATAAAAACTGGGTACTAATGATTGATGATGACTGCCCGCTCATCCCATACAGCCAGGTAGGTGGTATGATGTGCTGTGCAAGGCTCATATTTATGTCAAACAACTTTACAGTTTTTAATCCTCCATTGTGTGGGCAGAGAAACTGCTTAACTTCAACAGTGGCAGCTTTTCCTGTTGTGACTGATGATGAGAGGGATTTCATGCAAATTACATGTCCCTCTGGTCACAGTACGTCGAGAGGTGACGGCCAACACTCCTCCCATGGCGTGGAGTGCGTCTTTTTCCCTTATCGTGTTCGCACTGAAGTCAGCGTGGTCGAAGATCAACTGGCTGAATGGATTGGCTGATTCATCAACCAAGTCTTTCGTAGTCTGCAGCACATACGATCCTTCAAACCTACAAGCTTCATCATGGGAAGCTGAAAGTCCTAATATCGTTAGGAGGTTTAGACAAGGTTTGATAAACTGTTGTTTAATTGGATGGCAACGATGATTTTGATCGCATGTCTCGCATAATGTCATGTGCACAGCAACACCTCTCGTACGATTCTAGTGAACACATTGTTTGTCTAAATGATCGTTTCCCAGTCAAACGTTTCATAAAAGATATGTCAGTGTAATATAAGATTTGAAAACTCCTAATAGAATCAAAAACGTTATGACATAGTTTGTTTTCTTGTTGTTGTTGTTGTTGTGGTCTTCAGTCCTGAGACTGGTTTGATGCAGCTCTCCATGCTACTCTATCCTGTGCAAGCTCCTTCATGTCCCAGTACCTACTGCAACCTACATCCTTATGAATCTGCTTAGTGTATTCATCTCTTGGTCTCCCTCTACGATTCCTACCCTCAACGCTGCCCTCCAATGCTAAATTGGTGATCCCTTGATGGCTCAGGTCATGTCCGACCAACCGATCCCTTCTTCTAGTCAAGTTGTGCCACAAATTTCTCTTCTCCCCAATCCTAGTCAATACCTCCTGATTAGTTACGTGATCTACCCACCTAATCTTCAACATTCTTCTGTAACACCACATTTAGAAAGCTTCTATTCTCTTCTTGTCTAAACTATTTATTGTCCATGTTTCACTTCCATACATGGCTACACTCCATACAAATACTTTCAGGAACGACTTCCTGACACTTAAATCTATACTAGATGTTAACAAATTTCTCTTCTTCAGAAACGCTTTCCTTGCCATTGCCAGTCTACATTTTATATCCTCTCTACTTCTACCATCATCAGTTATTTTGCTCCCCAAATAGCAAAACTCCTTTACTACTTTAAGTGTCTCATTTCCTAATCTAATTCCCTCAGCATCACCCGAGTTAATTCAACTACATTCCATTACCCTCGTTTTGCTTTCGTTGATGTTCATCTTATATCCTCCTTTCAAGACACTGTCTATTGCGGTCAACTGCCCTACCAAGTCCTTTGCTGTCTCTGACAGAATTACAATGTCATCTTCGAACCACAAAGTTTTTATTTCTTCTCCGTGGATTTTAATACTTACTCCGAATTTTTCTTTTGTTTCCTTTACTGCTTGCTCAATATACAGATTGAATAACATCGAGGAGAGGCTACAACCCTGTCTCACTCCCTTCCCAACCACTGCTTCCCTTTCATGCCCCTCGACTCTTACAACTGCCATCTGGTTTCTGCACTTTTCTTGTAAATTTTAAATATTTGATTCCAAGCTTCAAGATGTATTAGCGTTTCAGATAAACATAGAGGCTGCTTTGATATCTTACTAATTTTGCTCGAAAGTAACGTAACAATTTTTTGGTAATTAATATAAATGCTTATGTAAATTCAGAACTATGTATAGTAATTTTAGTGCTTTTACAGTTTGCATCCATCTTGTCAATAAGTGAAATGTAAGTCTGCCAAAAAAAAAAAATTATATTTCATTTCAGTGAAAGCTAAATTATTTCGGAAACATTAAAGTTAATTGCTCCTTGAGAGCTGGCGGCAGAAATCTTTATAAAACCACTTCCTCTACAGAGTGATTGTCAAACGGGTAATACCAGTCCTCTTCCAGCCTACAAACTGCGTGTTGCTATGTTGATGTTGAAACCAAGTCGTAAGGACTGAACGCAGGTAGGAAGTGAAGGGAGGTGTGATCTGTATGAGTTCCAAATTCCTACATTTGACCTCTTATCATCATCACGCTTTGGTAAAGAACTGAGTGATAGTTTCTGATCGCCTTGATTATAAAGTGAATTTCGGTTGTACTCCTCAAGGTCAACATCAACTAAACGCATGTAGAATACATTAAGTAAAAGTGTTTGTCTGTTTTTACGTACAGCTCAAACGATTATATTCCACTGACAAAGCACAAATGTTAACGGTTCTCGAAATCACGTGCGTCACGAAGATTGTTTTTTTTTTTTAAAATTTTTTATGAGAACACATTGGCCTTCCTGGCACAGGAACAGACAGACGAGTTGCCGATTATGCAAGACACAGTACTTCAACACTGCTGCGTGTGAGAGCAATATACCTGAATCACATCACATCTGTTATTTACGCAATTAAGAGCTTAGTCTCTGTTACGAAAACTTACAGGTTCGATTTCACACGATTTTTTTTTTTTTTTGAGAATTTAGAAGGAAGATCAAATGAGAATTAGACGGTTCCAGTTATTAATAAGTTTTGAATGATGTATTGAATAAAAGAACCCATATCACTGACGGATTTCGTTTTGGCCTGTGCTCATCGCCAGAGTTAGAAATGGCTAAAAAGACTCACTACATTACATCCAATAAACCACCGATTCTTTGAAGAATTGAATTCCCATGTACAGAACAGCTTCAAGCGGCTAAGTACTTTACAAATGAGGTAACGTCTTAAATGTTTGACTATAAGCGTGTAAACGAGAGGAAGTTTGTGTAACGTTTAATTTTATGTTTAAAGTTTGTTGGAAGTCACTAAGTGCTCTCGTTATGAAATAACAGATAAATATAGTCTCGGTTATTTGCCTTCTATTTTAAACAAAAGATAGTTTCTCCCGCGTCTCAATGTTTATAACGTTTTGTCTTGGACGATGTGTTGTACAACGATATAATTATGCAGCTCCAGTCAGTGCTATGTGTGTATACTGTCTGCAAACTGAGCTATGAATAGAGTCTGTAGTAAAGAAGTAATAAATTAAAACATCCTGCTTGATATTGAAGTTTGACTGGAAGAACAGCAAAAAGTTTAGTAAGTGCTAAACTTTTTCTCAGTCATCAACTTGTATACAGAGGGGAGGGGGAGGGGGCACTGTATCACTGGGAAAATGTCTTGTTAAAGTTTGAAATTATGTGTAATTTTTTTTGGAAGTCGCTAAGTGCTCACATTCCTAAATACTAGATGAAAGATTCTGGATACTTGCGTGCCATCAGTTGCGCAGCCTCAAGACAACCACTTAGTTTCTGACAGTCGTTCTGTCTTGTTCTGTTACAATTTTAACAAAATATTATACCTTTTAATAAGTAGATCAAGACAGCATTCTGAATTGTTAAATTCGGAAAATAATTATACGAAGTACTGAAAGTCAAATTTTGTTGTGCTTGGAAACTCTAGGTAGGCTACCTGCATCCGGTATTGAGTTCTGGAATGGTGATATAGTAATATGAATTACTGGTAAGACCAATACCGATGATAGTGAGCGAACCTACGTCCCTGCTGCATAGACAGCCGTTTGATAAATTTCTTTACGAGGGGCAACTGTATAAAAGAGGAGCCACCTCTAGTTAAGAAAATGAGTATTGTGTGTATTATAGTATAATGTTTTGTGTATGGGTAGCTGTTGTTATTGTCGTCCCCAGACCGACGATTCATTTGTTGCCATTCTCCACACTAGTTTATCCTGAGGAAGTCGCTTCATTTGCATGTAACCACAACAGCCTGAATCTATGTGACACTACTTACTGTATCTGAGTGTCTATCTCCGTCTACAATTGTATTCACCTTCCTTCATCACCAACTAACCTTCGTGCATCGGAATGTTAACTATCAACCGAGTCCTACTATTAGTCTAGTTTTGACATAGATTAATTTTTTTCCTCTTTTAGATCAGTACCTCCTCATTAGTCCTACGATCTACCCAGTCAAGATTTAGCATTTTTACGTAAATGGCATTTCAAAAGGTTAATTTCTTTTCTAGCCTGAAATGTTTATTGTCCATGCTTCACTTCTGTACAAGTCTGTACTCCAGATAAATACGTAAAGAAAAGAATTATTGACGTTTAAATTTATCATCGCTGTTAACGTTTTTCCCATTTTCAGGAACACTTTACTTACCATTGCCAATCTACATCTTACGACAACCATTCTACTTCAGTCATCAATGGCTGTTTTGCTGCTCAGATAGCAAAACTCATCTTCAACTTTGTGTGCTTCGTCTCCACATGTAATTTCCCCAGCTTCGCTAGATTTCATTCGACCACGCTGTCCTTATTTTACTTCTGTTGACATTCTCTTGTATTCTTATTTCACGACACTGTTCATTGTTGTACACGTTCAAGTGAGATTATGTAGGAGATCAGCAGCACCAAATTTCTGTACACCACTTATGGAAATTCTAACGCACAAGTTTTATATATAATTATTCTAGAAATATATTACTGAAGTTTAACTTCAAAATATCAATGTCTCCTGGAAGAGGTAATTGGTCAGAAATGGGTACCTATATATGTGTGTTCTATGCTTGAGAATTAATCATAGAGAAGACATTTGAAAAGTTTATAGCACATCTATTTCACTGCGAAACTTCTCAGTCACAACACATTTATGTACAAACCGAGTATCAGCCTGAGAAATATTATATTAATAAGATTGTTCCCAGGGCTTAGGACAATATAGAACCAAGAAATAATCAAAGAAAGTGTCATCATAACATCAGTACTACTTTTTAATTGTCAGTGAACACTGTTAATCCCAACAGAATTAATTACTGCAGTTACAATGGTAGCAATAAGATATAATTTGTCGTTGACATAAGAAAAAGTGAATCAAATGAACATTTCATTACTGTTACTACCATTTTAATTATTATTTATAACAATTAAATCATTGTTAGTGTTATTATTATTATTTTAAGTATAACACAAAATTATTTGTGCATGTAGGATAATAGCCTGATGTTACAATATGCCTGTAGGACAACATAAAAAGGAATGTAATAAATGAATAATTATGATAGGATTTATAAACTTATAGAAGAATGTATTTCTGCAGAAATTATTCTAACGATCAGAATTTGGCCTGGAGACAAGCATCCAAAGCAAGTAATAAAGTAAAACTGAATACAAGCGATGTTTAAAATAATTCTTAGCGTATTTTGGGATGACCATTTCTCTTTGTCAAATGTACAGGCAAAATGATTAGCATATATTGGTCTTTTCAAAAGCTAAACTGTGCCAAGTCAAACAATTGTACAGTAAGGACAACCTGTAGGCCACAGTAAGAAATTAACACTAGTAACAGCGCAAGAATCCGAACCCAGCTCTCCTGCTTACTAGGGAGATGCACTATCCGTTAAGCCCCACTGTCACTGTACATATCACAGCTGCATGGACTACTCTAGTATGTGTGTCTACCTCACCGATACAGGTCGCAACTCATTGCCATTCCCCTTCTAAACTTGCATTAGTATTTCCAAGGCATGTAGCAATAAACAAAATAGGGTTAATGCTGCCTGTATCTCATAGTTACTTAATATGCTTAAGACATATTGAGTTTCAACTTTATCTACAATTATGATGTAGGTCAAAGCAATAAATGAAAAGTAGTATCAGAGCTGTGATTGGAATCCAGGTCTCCTCCTTACTAGGTGGATGTGCTATCCATTACATCACACTGGCACCACAAATATTGCAGTGCCTGGACTACTCTAGTATGTCTCCCTCATTGATACACGTTCTGACTCACTGCAGTCCTCCCTGTAAACTCACATCAGTATCATGTGGCTCTACAATACTGGAATAGCACCTTAACGATGAGCCCAATGATGTTAATCAATCCTGTATCTCAAGTGCAGGTGATATGTTAATCATATCCAAGTCTCTGCTATTTCTCAGTATGTCTCGATAACACTAAGTACATTTTATTAATATATCATCTATTCCTATGCGCCATTAATTGAACAGCAGTACTTTAAATACTAAAACTGAGTAGAGATTAGATGGAAATTTATGGATGCACCCTGAAAAACAGGTAAGATGTGTAGAATGGTAACAGATAAGAAAGTTGTAATCACGTATGACAAAAATTAGCCACCTGCAGGAGACATTTCGCTAATTCTGTGTAAAACTGCTGATAGAGAGTGAACAAGACAGTCTACAAACTCCTACAGTTGTATTGCACCCAGGGGAAGTATTCAATGATCCCACGGAGCTACCAAGTTTCAGCAATGCTAGTTCCTATGTCTCACCCTCATAGAGATATTTTCTATGGAGTTAAGGTTGGGTAATGTAGTGGGTCAGTTGAGACGTGTGAGAGTGCCAGAACGTTCTTCAGTGGGGTAGGTATGCATATAGCTTTGTGAACGTGAGTGTTGTTCTCTTGGAAAAAGGGAATGTCCTCAGCATACTAAATGATAATTGGAAAATAAACAGCCTGATTCATGTTCACAGTAATTTGAACGAAGCAGCCCAAGGTGTAGTATGCAAACCATCCTAAAAATATCACACAACCACCTCTGGCCCTGAACTACACTGTCCTTGCACTAGAGGTTAAATGTCTCATAGGATTGTTGGTGTACCAATGGCCTTCTACTATTTGAAAAATGTCAAAACCGTAACTCAGTGGACGCAGTACTGGTATACAAACCCAGAGAGGTTTTGTGCAGTTTTTGTATTGTTTGGACTAATAAAGATGTGCAGCTCTATATGTCCTTGTGAGTAATGACCTTTTGCGAGATACTGGGCTCCAAAGGCCCCTTGCAAGCAGTTCTCTTAAAAACTGGCTGATTTGTTTCTTCCTGCATAGACAGAAGCAATTATTGTCATTTTTCGAACCAGCTGTCTTTCGTGAGGCATGTCGTCTCAAGTCCCTGGCAGTTAAAACATTTCCACAATGACTGTTCTTACACCATCCTACATAGGTATGATTTGTACACCATTCAAAGTATACACACTGGGTAGTTGACGTTGATATACAAACAAACCGGACAGTTTCAATCACAGTATTACCATGGCACGTCCAGACGCGATAGCTCCCTTTGGTCATTTCGTCACATCTGCAAGTCGTCCCATCTTATTACAGTGATTCCATACAACTGTGAATGAAGATTGTAATGGGTATAAGTGCAGATATTTTCATATGTGGCATCTTAACTTGTATACACATCAATGTGTTGGTTGTTTTATATCTGCATCAAACTGTCATCCTACAAACATTTCATGTAATGGAATACCTTGTTTTCTGTGTGGTTGTAGCTGTACCACTACCAAGGGGAGGCCGCCAATTGTGAAATTCAGATTCGATTCATACTGCGCATAATAAAAGCTCATGGCCAGAGGTGTAATGTGGCAAAGCACTAAGATGTACTTCTCAGCCGTTGTCGAGAAAATCGACAGTTAAAAGAAACCGGTGCGGTGAAATACTCTCTACTATTTAAGATTTCGTACAGCGTCGTGGCGCAGAGGTAAGCGCTCGGGTTCGTAATCCGAAGGTCGTCGGATCGAATCTTGCGCGATGCAACTTTTTTTTTAGTATTTGTTTTTTGTAATTCAAATATATATATATATATATATAAAATTCCCGGCAATCAGTTGCAACAATTATGCATAAAATAAGTTGTTGAAAGTCGTTTGTCGTGGAAAAACTGGCGACTTCGAACATGATTATGTTTTGCGCAACCAAAGTTGTATTTCACAAATGTTATTAATTATCTTCATAATGTTTACACGTGTAGTTAACGGAAGACGTAGAAACTATATTCTGAAACGTATACGTATAGTGTAAGTCAAACGTTCGAATTAGAGACCCCACGATATATATATATATATATATATATATATATATATATATATATATATATATATATATATATATATTGTTCTCTTCCTATCCTACTTAATGCACTTAACGTAGATTGATTTCGATCTCCAGTTCGTCAATTGTAACGAAAGTGTGGTTGACAAGGCGGAGTGCACTGTCATAAGCTAAATATTATCAACGGAGAACCGATCGAAGTCAAGTTGAGTTAAAGTGATGAAAAGCACGACATTAATCACTAGACATGTAGGAAAACCAGTTCTTTAAGTATCCATTCGTAATTTATATTAGAAATGGTACATTATAGAAGCTCATGTTCCTGATGAAACAATATGTGAAACACAGCATGCAAATGCCAAGGTTCTTCTCATCACAGGGAAGATCAGACATTCTGCTATTTAAAACTACATGCTTTAAAAGATTGTTTGCTCATGTAGCAAAGAGCCGAGTTCTCTTCAGAGAGTTGCAATATTTTTCTTCACACTCACAAATTGCTTTCAGACAATTTTCACATGATCGTTTTTCTTCAATAGTAGGGCAAACTGTCTAAAATAAGTATTTTCGTCGTTTTGTGAGCATAAACGTATTTTTTTGCTACTTGTGTGTTGCTGTTTCCTGTAGTATATGCTCTGTTATCCTCATGATGTTGAATGTTACGATTTTTTCGTATTTCAGAACATGTAATGTACAAGTATTTCACTGACACAATTTTGCATGTTTCTGCTAATATTTGGCCAGTATTAGTAATCATTGTATAAACAAGTCTTTAATTTGATACAGACAGTAAGGAGCGATTCACGCACTTGACGCATTTTTGCATGACTATGTGCCTCATACTGGAACAAATTAAAATACTGATACGAGGTCTCTGACAATACATATGCCTATACTGAAGTAAATATGTGTTTCTCTATCATAACGCAGTACATTTCAATGGGAAGTCCTGACGCTACAAGAGGCTGAAAGCTATACTGCATGTAAAAGCACACAGTCGAATTAAAAAAAAAAAAAAATAAAAAAAAAAATGTTGTAGTCTTACTTGGGAAAACGTTTTATTTGCTAAGATAGCAAAAAACGATGCATCGGTTACTAGTTTCGGCCAGTTAAATGGACACTTTACATACCAGAAAGTGGTGCTTACATCGCCTACTGAAGCAAGGTGGTTCAGTTTACAATTCAGAACTCAAACATTATTGTTACAATACATACATATTATGTACGCTAGTATGTACATATTGTAACTATAATTTTTGGATTTTTAATTGTAAACCTGTTGTAGCAAAGCATCTTGCCTCAGTAGTCAATAGACGAGGGCAGTAATGACGTGCCACCTACACGCATGCAGCATGTGCGAGCCCTATGGTGACCAAGACCTGGCTTGTAGCTCGAATTTGCTCCGTCCTTCACGGAAGTACCCAGAAAAGCGCGACATTTCATTTAGCACTGTAGTGTGCCATTTTCCGGTCGTACAACTCTCTGCACTTAGTAGAATAGTTGTGTCAGCCCTATTTACCCTTAACTATTTGTTCGTGATACAGAAGACGTTCATAGGTCCAGTGGTTGTTCGCACAAAAAGATGTAGCGTAGTGATCCGTCATCACACTTTCTTAAAATGAATGGCGATGATGACAAAGGAGAGGGATGAGTATTCTCAATTTGCATAATCGGTGGGTACGGCGTATTTGCTATGAAGCGACATTACAGTACCATGCAGGAAGAATTTAAGGATTTAGTTGACAATGAAAGAGCAAAAAATTATCACGATCGACAGATGGGATTCATTGTTCTGTACATCAAGAAATTCTTTGTGCTAAATTTGTAGGCATGTAGGAGTTGAGGGGACAGGTGCTACAAATAGTAACATTTCTGAAGTTACACGCATTGTTGCGTTGTCAGTTGCAATCGTTTTCAGTGGATCTGAATTAAAAGTACGGAGACTTCACATATTACTGCAACGTACGTTGCTTAAGTTAAGGGGGCTTCCTGGAACGATGTTTAGATTTAAAAGTCGCTGCAGTTATTTGCGAAGGAAGAAGGAGTACAAGAACGAAAATCAGAATATCCGGAGTCGACTGAAGACTTCGCAGTTTAAGTGGACTTGACTGTACACTGCACAAAATAAGATACTGCATGGTAACTTCTCTGTGATTTGATAGCGGCGCATTAAAAAAAAAAAATTCGTGTTGCAGAGGAGTACATCTGACAAAGGCATTCAAGTTCTCAAACTCACCGGGGTTAAAGAAAACGCGAGGATTGAAGAATAGATTGTGCCTTTGAAAGAATTACAAGGATAGTTTTGTAAAGTTTTTGAGGACAGTGTCAGTCTTACATGCGTTTCCAAGCTATTTTTCAGACACTATGCTGTGTCAGTTGAAAGAGCCCCTGGGAATGTGCAGATCTAAATGATTCACCTTCAAGGTAACTCCAATTTTAATGACTAATTTTTCTTGCGTTAAAACTATCCAGGATGTCTACAGTGGCTTTTTCAGGTAACGTTTCCAAGTAGCCTTACAGATGTTGCTACAATATTTCGATCAACATATTTGTGCGAAATACCTTTTATCCTTTGTGAAAAGAAATAAGTAACGATTATGCGTCAACCTTAGTGCGAAACCCTATGGAATTGTCTGATCAGTCCATATGATGACAGACTGTAGCGGATAAAAAGTATGTTTTCAGCATACCAAAGATAACTAAACAACTTGAAAATTTGTTTTGTTTGTGATCTATGTTGTTGAGAAATGTGAAATATAAAACAAAGTCGTATACCATATGACTACACTGGCATTTAAATGTGGAACATTAGCAATTTCCACTCTTTCCCCTCCACACGCTGACGCACTGTGGTTGGTAGTGAGGGAAATGTCCAATGAAGCTGAGTGCTTTGGCACGGTATGTGAGCTAATATCTTGGCCACCTCTGATGTAGATGCTGCACCAAGGCCTAATGCCTGCAGTGTCAGCATCCAACACTACATTAGTGCTCCTAAGATACCAAACACACATGAGACAGTTTTGCAGAAGACATACGGCCGTGCTCCAGCATACAATAAGTGGTGACTCTGGTGCCTGTAGAGGCCACGGGCTGCTCGGATCTATTCTTTTCTACAAGACATGTGATTTCAAGTAGGCCTGGCTCCAAGTTAGTTTATTTCGATTTCGCCTGGTGCTGATTCTAGTGGCAATCCGCAGTCCGCTTTGAATTTATCTGCGGGAAATTTCCCCATGTTAAAACCGAAGATTGCCTCTATGCCGTCTGGTCCCCGTGCTGAAGCTCAGGTGCTGCAACATAAGCGATGTCGTAGCCAGGACGCAGACGCTTCCGTTTTTGACTCCCCCGCCTTACCCTTCTCTGCGTCAAGTCTGTCTCTTGGGGATACAAACGGCGAATTAGCTTCCCGTCCTACTGTGGAGTCACATCAGGGATCGGGCGTGTTTGGTACGCCCTCCTAAACCCTCCCCCCTCCCATCACCCGCTCCCCCCCCTCCCCCCAGGGAAATTCCAGATATCGCAGTAAGACGAACAGCGACGTATCCCTGTCTCCGTGTCGACCGCCATCGATGGCGCTTCGGTTACACAATATTCGGTGCTTCCGCCTTTGAATCTTGTAGTGTAGGGATCTTCCGAGGCTGTTTCAGTCTTGTCGCCTGCTGCGCCAGTTGTTCCGTCCCTGTCTGCCACCTGGGTGATCCCCTCATGCAGCGGATTACTGTTGCTAGTAGCGGGTACATTCAGATCTTGTGCTTGAGCCAACTACTCTTCTGGCTGATGAGGCGCCTTTGCCTCATGGCTGGTGTACACAGCGTGACCAACCGGATCGCTGTCTTGCGCAAGAAATCGCGGCATAAGTGTTCTGCAAGGCGTGGGACTAGTCCCCCTTCCCTCGGACTCATCTGTGGACTCGCCGACGGATTGATTATCGGAATGTGGCTTAGATGGACTACAACTTTGTCCCACTTTATTAGATGACTCAGGCATATAGCCTTGTAACTTTTAATGTCAATCGCATTGAATCTGTGTTACGTCTTGCAGCGCTCAGTCAGTTTATTTATGATTCAAGCGCAATCTTACTGCAGGAAATATTGTTTACCACCTTCTCTCTCCCAGTATTTCGGACCTTTTTTAATGTAGCGCCTGAAGGCCCGATGGGTGTTGCTCTTTTTATCGTGAAAGTTTTCCCGCCACTGACACTGAAGTTCTCGATTCTGGCTGCGGGATTGGTTGTCATATTTGTTACGTTACCTAGGTGGTGCTTCATGCACCATGTGGAATGGGTCAAACGGTGACGTGCTCGAGTTTTTGTAGGGAGGAGCTCCCTTACCTTTCGCGTAAGAATCCTCGGCACCTTCGGCTGGGTGATGAGTTCAACTGCGTGGTGCATCCCGCTGTTCAGTCCCTCGTTTTAATTTTAGTCGTGATCTTTATGAACTGGTTCGTACGATAGATTTGAGGGATTTCTGGGAACATAAATCTTCAAAGTTATTCAAAGTTACTGCCTTTACTACGACGTCTAGTATCAGATTTGACACATCTTGTTTGTTGGATGTTTTTTTATCATCAGTTTCTTGCAGTCGACGCAACTCCTGCCCTTTCACTGATATTTGTGCTGCTGCAGCAACTACCAACGTTCTTCGACAACCTGTGAAATACTGTCGTCCTCAGTGGATGCTCGTCAGTTCCGATCTTGCTGAAGAGTCCTTTGATGCCGTTATTGCTGCTGAGTGGATTGCTTCCGCTCGGCAGAGATGGTAGTGATATGACTATGCAAAGCCGTGAATTCGAAAAATGTTGATATGTTATCCCGCAGCAGGGGCGAGGGACTTTAGGAACGCCGAACTTTATGAATTATACCACGGACAGGTGATGCCTCTCTGAGTATCGCAGACGTCCGGTGCGTGAAGGCGAAGATGCTACTGATTAAGAACCAACAGATGGAGAGCTGAGGGGGATGACTAAGCCACGTTATCTCGTTAACAGGGAACTGACGTCTTTGACTCACTTGCTTCGCCAGCACACTCGTTGTTGTCACTCGCTTGTTACTTCCCTCACCGCACATGATCATTGTCAATTGACTACTCAAGGTGTGTGCACCACATGACACCGTGGGCATGCTTCTAATACCAGTTTTGCGACCCTCTGCGCGATAATCACGCCTGACCTGAATCTTGTTTTTTTAGCGGAGTTTCAGGAGGATGATGCGTATTTTAAGATATTGCTAAATCCTCTGATAATTTCCAGGGTCAGAACGGCCTAACAAAATAATTTGACTAACGTTATGACGTCTCTTAGGTTCTACATTTACTTCCATTTAAAAAAATAAAGACTTGCAGATTAGATCTGTGGCTACCAACTTCAAGGTTGGTAAAATTGTTCTCATTTCAAATCATCGTGGCTGTTGAACAACGGCTGACTTTCGTCCCTCAGGCTACTCAGTTTTGATTACAAAATTGCTGCACGGGATGTGAACAGAAGGTTGGCTTTATTGCTTAGTTGTTTGATTTGTAAACATCAGTGTTGCCTCCCTGCCCATACAATCATGCCTCTCGTGGTAGAAAATAGGTATGTGGTGTTGCTGGCGGCTGTTACATCTATTCAGTGTGCTACTGCCTTTTTAGGTTTTCTTAAAGTATTTGAACTAGTTAGTTAGTCCTATCTCGGTCTCCTGTGGGAGATCGTTAGCGTCACCGCTGGTTCACGTTTGATTCTTTCTAACTTGTACCAGGGCATTGCAGCGTCAGTGGTGACCAATGGACCGCTGACACCGTCGGCTGTTTTCTGTCGGGGACTGCCCCAGGGCAGTCCGTTCCGTGCGTTTTTTGTTTGTCTTGTTTTTCGAACCGTTGTTGCGCCAAGTTTCTTATAAAACTCCCATGGGGGAACGTCACAGTTAGGGCGTATGTCGATGATGTGGTGGTATTCCTTCCTCGAAGAGAAGAACCCCCTTATTAAAAGAGATACTTGATGATTTTGTTGTAGTTCAGATGCGTTGATAAATGAAAACAAATGCTGAGTCCTCAATACACAATGCTCAGAAGACACTGTCCTTTCTTAGGCACGTTTTGTTAATGGATATACATCTTTGGGAGTGATCGTTGATCGTGACCCACTGAAGATGGCCGAAACATATTACTGATAAAATTCAGGATGCCGTCCTGGAATATGAACGACACTCGCATACCATTTTGCACCAATTATGAATATTGGACATCTATTATTTTGTGTAAGGCATATTATATTGCACAAATCTTTCCCCTTCCCAAAACGGTAGCGAAGAAACTGTGGCAACTGTCTTGCCTATTGATATGGCAAGGCCACACTCTTAAACTATGTTACGAGATTCCGACGAAGCCGTGCTCGGAAAGAGGCTTGTCTCTCTCAGATATCACAGGCAAGGCGTCTGCACCGCGTGTCCGATGCATGATACTGATGATTCTTACTGCCGGTAAACCTCCGGGGGTGTAAGGTCGTCATCAACGAAACTCTTCTCTAGCTAACTTTTCGTCCAGGACAGTGCTGGACACCTTCAGAAGCGTTCTCCTCTTTTGAGCCTTGCTAGAGAAAGCCTTCATTCTATCATACTGATTTTTATCCGTGAATTGCGCACTATCACGTAACGTCTCTTCGCTCTAGTGCAGCCAGTGAGTCTTGCTTCACCTGTTGACACAGGTCGCATTTATTTCAAACGGCGAAACTTTCAAGAATTTTATATTGCGGTGAGCTATCTGGGGGACCACAACTTGAGGTGGCAAGTGGTACAAAATGGTTGAAATGGCTCTGAGCACTATGGGACTTAACTCTATAGTCATCAGTCCCCTAGAACTTAGAACTACTTAAACCTAACTAACCTAAAGACATCACACAACACCCAGTCATCACGAGGCAGAGAAAATCCCTGACCCCGCCGGGAATCGAACCCGGGCGTGGGAAGCGAGAACGCTACCGCACGACCACGAGCTGCGGGCGAGGTGGGAAGTGGTCACGACACAATTCCTTCTTCCTCTTGGGGACGGAGGGGGGGGGGGGGTGGTCTGTACCAATCCTGTTGAATTGTTATCACCGCATGTTCGTTGGAGAGCTGTGTGGACCAACATCAATCTCCCGAATCGTGGTGGAAAGAGCTTCCTTTTGACACAGAATCATTAATAACTTATTACCTACTAATGAACGTCAACACCAAATTGGATTTTGTGACACAACCACAAGTTGTCGATGTGGTTTCTTGGACACGCTTCCACAGAGATACGCAGTGGTCAGCTGTCGAACTGACTCTGGGTGTCGATTCTGCTTGCTTTTCCCACCATGACTTCTATGCACTGCTCACACCAATGACATTATCTTGCGGCTAGATTTCTCCTACTTTGCGAAGTCGAAGAGTAATTCCGTGATATGTTTAATTTCGCATTTTGTACTTTTTTTGTTGCTGGCGTTGGGCGGGGAGGAGGGGAGGATGACTTTTTGACGTTTCAGCAGTACATGCTTATTGAATATTGGGAAGCCTCGCACCTGTCCCGATATCGAGACACTTTTGCTGACATGCCAAGTCTCACGTTTACTAGACAAGTTGTTGGTTAGGTTGGTCAGCCGGTGTGACATCTATCCTATAGGCACGTTGAGGTAACACATCGGTGTACGTGATCCTTGTGTTATATAGAGGGGAGAGAAAAGAAAAAAAATGGCTTATGTCGGTAATCTGTGGTGAATGGATTTCTGGAAAGAGTCCCGCTCTTTCTTTTATTTTCCATTTTGTATATGTATTATCTGTTTCTGTTCTCAACTTTAGTTGTACTGTTTGATACATATGGCATATGAGGGACAGTGTGGTGGAGGAACATACGAACTTCTACGTGCTTTGTGGAATAAGAGAAGAAAACAAGAAAACAAAAAGTATAGCGATCATAACTAATAACTGGACAGAATAGCATCATCAATTGCGCCCAGGGACTTCCGGCATATGAAGCCTTTTCGTTTTGCTAACGGCATTGTCAAACAGGGCGGAGGAGCCAACAGAGGTTCAGGGCACTCTCTTGCCCTTCGGGCGGGAAACCACCTCTAAAAGGCGGAAGAATCAGCAATGATCAGCGGCATGAGGATGCAGAAGGCAATGCAAAACCACTGCGTTAGAGACATATGACTTTTATACACAGGACATGTGAAATATAACTGAATAATTGTCATGATGATCTCTCAATTGGCAAAGGATTCCGAACTAGTCCACCAACTGGATCTCTGGGAGCGGACCATGAGAATAAGGTTGAATAACCAACGAAAGGTTAACGTTCTACGAATCAGAGTGTGGAATATCAGAAGTTTTAACATGATAGGAAAGCTATAAAATCTGAAAAGGGAAGTGCTAAGGCTCATTCTAGATATGTCAGGAGTCAATGAAGTGGAATGGAAAGATAAGGATTTCTGTTCAGACGAGTATAGGGTAATATCAGCAGCAGCAGAAAATAGTGCAACGAGAGTAGGATTCATTATAAATGGGAAGATACGGCAGAGAGTCGGTTACTGTGAAAAATTAAATGACAGTGTTGTTTACATCAGAATCGACAGCAAATCAACAGCGGCGCAATTTCAAGTGTGCATGCCGACATCGCAAGCTGAAGAGGAAGAGACAGAGAAAGTATATGATGATATTGGACAGGTAATTCAGTACGTAAAGAGAGATGAAATCCTAAGTCTCATGGGGGATGGGCGATTAGAATACGGTTGTTGAGGAAGGAGTAGAAGAAAGGGTTATTGGGAAATATGAGCCTGATAGTAAGAATGAGAGAGGAGAGCGAGTGACTGCAATCTGCAATGAATTTCAGCTACCAATAGCAAATAGTCTATTCAAGAATCGCAAGAGGAAAAGGTACACTTCGAAAAGGCCGGGAGATAGGGAAATATTCCAGCTGGATTACTTCATGGTCAGGCAGAGTTTCCGAAATCAGATATTGGGATGTAAGGCATATACAGTAGCAGATACAGACTCAGACCACAATTTAATTATGACGAAGAGTAGGCTAAAGTTTAAGAGACAAATGAAGGAGAAGCAGTGCAAAAAGAAGTGGGATACGGAAGTACTAAGGAATGAGGAGATATGCTCGCAGTTCTCTGAGGGTATAGATACTGCGATAAGGAAGAGCTCAGTGAGCATTTCAGTTGAAGAGGAACTGACATATCTGAAAAGTTCAATCATAGGAGCTAGAAATAAGAACATAGGTGCAAGGAAGGTAACTGTGCAGAAATACTCTAGTTGGTCGACGAAAGAATGAAGTACAAAAATGCTCAGTGAAATTCAAGAACACAAAAATACAAGTTACTTTTTCTGTAGTCATCAGTCTTCTGTCTGGTTTGACGTGACCCACAACGAATCTTCTTCTGTGTCAATCTCTTTATCTCAGACTGTCACTTGCAGCCTACGTCCTCATTTATTTTGTATTCCTCCAATCTCTGTCGTCTGCAATTATTTCCCTCTACAGCTCCATCTAGTACGATGGAAGTTATTTCCTGATGTCTTAACAGATCACCTAACGTCCTGCCCCTTCTTCTTGTCAGTGTTTTTCGCATATTCCTTTCCTCCCCGATTCTGCGCAGGACCTCCTCGTTTCTCACCACATGAGTCCAACTTATTTTCAACATTCGTTTGCAGAACCACATTTCAAATGTTTCGTTTCTCTTCATGTTTTCTTACAGTCTATGTTTCACTATCACACAATGCTATACTTCAGACATACATTATCAGAAGTTTCTGCCTCAAATTGAGTCCTATGTTTGATACTAGTAGACGTCTCTCGGCCAGGAATGCTCTTTTCGACAGTTCTGATCTGCTTTAAATGTACTGCTTGCTCCGTCAGTCATTTGTTATTTTGCTGCCTAGGTAGTAGAACTTCTTAACTTCGTGACCATCAATCATGTTGTTAAGTTTCTCACTGTTCTCATTTCTGCTACCTTTCATTACTTGCGTCTTTCTTCAATGTACGCTCAATCCATATTCTGTACTCATTAGACTGTTCATTCCATTCAGCATATCATGTCATTCTTCTCCACTTTCACTGGGGATAGCAATGTCACCAGCGAATCGTGTCACTGATATACTGTCACCTAGAATTTTAGTTCCAAACATGAAACTTCCTTTCATTTCCATCAGTGATTCTTCGATGTGCAGATTGAACAGTATGGATGAAAGACTATAGTCCTGTCTTACAGCCTGTTTAATCCAAGCATTTCGTTCTTGATTGCTTAGGACTGAAATAAATAGGAACTGTAGGGAAACTAAAGCGAAATGGCTGCTTGAAAAGTATGAAGAAATCTATAAACAATTATTTGTTGGAAGGACGGCCTTAGCATTCAGAAAAGTTGAAACAGACTTTGTTGAAATGAAAACCAAGGTTTTTTTTTAAATAAAAAAAGAAAGAGTGCAATGGGAATTTCACTGCTAAGTACAGAAGAGTGAGCGGATAGGTGGTAGAGTGCGTTGAAGGCCTCTGTGAGGGACAAGACTTGCCTTATAACGTGATGGAAGAGGAAACAGGAGTCGACAGGGAAGAGAAAGGGGATAGAGGATTAGAACCAGAATATAAAAAAATATTTGGACTACTTAAGATCAAATAAGCCAGAATGGATAGTCAACATTCCATCGGAATTTATAAGATTATTGAGGGAAGTGGCAACAAAACGAGTATTTACTTTGGTGTGTGGATTGTATGAGACTAGCAATGCACTATCAGACTTAGGGAAAAAGTCATCCACACAATTCGGAAGACAGAAAGCTCCGCAAAGTGTGATAATCGTCGCACAGTCAGCATGACAATTCATGCATCCAAGATGTTGGCGAGAATATTATACAGAAGAATGGGAGCGAAAATAGAAGATCTGTTAAATGACGATCACTTTGGCTTTACGAAAGGTAATGGGGCCAGAAAAGCAGCTCTGACGTTGCGGTTGTTAATGCAACCAAGACACGTTCGTGGGACTTGTTGACGAGGAAAAAACGTTCGACAATTTAGATGGTGCAAAATGTCCGTAACCTGTCTAATGGAGTACAAAATATGAGTTGAGAGCAAATAGAGGAAATACGAAAGTTATGAGAAGTCGCTAGAGTAAGAACAGGGAGAAACTTAGCATCAGAAATTGGGATCACGAAGTAGACGAAGATCAGGAATTCTACTAGTCAGGCAGGAAAAAACCAGTGATGGAAAATCTACTAGGTCTTACTTTGAGGAAAAAATTTCCGATATGTATGTTTGGGACACGACATTGTATGACTGAGAAACATGGACTTTGGGAAACGGGAACAGAAAAGAATCGAGGAATCAGAGTTTCGGTGCTACAGGATAACGCTGAAAATTTGGTAGAGTGATAAGCTAAGGAATGAGGAAAGGAATGTACAGAAAACACTGACAGTAAGAAGGGAAAGGATGGCAATACATCCTTTAAGATATCAGGGAATAACTTGATGGTACTACAGGGAGCTGTAGAGAGTAAAAATGGTAGAGGGAAGCAGAGATTAGAATACATCCAGCAAATAATTGAGGGTGTAGATGCAATTGCTAGTGGAGGACCGCATCAAACTGATGACTGATGAAGCAAAACGCTATGACCACCTGCATAGTAGTTTGTTTCTCTGTCTTTGGAACGAAATACAGCAGTGATTCTGTGTATCAGTGATTCGACAGTTCATTGGTAGGTTTGTGGAGGTATGCGGCATTAGTTGTCGATGCACAGGTCATGTAATTCGCGTAAATAATGGTCCGCTGATTTGCGTGCGTGGTGATGGGATCCGATAACGACACAGAGTGGTTCCAAAGGGTTTCCATCAGGGGATTTTGGGCGCCTAGACCAACGTGAGTTCACTGTAATGCTCCTCAAACGGTTTTAGCACGGACAATTATACTACTGAAAATTGACATTACCATCGAGGAAGACATGAAGCATGATGGGAAGCAGATGATTCACTGCTGTCAGCGTATCTTCGATTACTACCACAAATCCCATGCAGGCGCAGGAGAATGCCTCCCTCAGCATAATACTGCAGCCACCAGCCTGCGTCCGTGGCGCGTTGTACGCGGAGAAGACCATCGACCCAGTATAGCAAAAATCTGATTTTACCCGAACAGCCGACATTTTTCCACTGATCGACAGACGAATTCCGATGGCCCCATGCCAACTGGAATTGTAACTGACGATGTCCTCGGGTCAACATGTGAAAACGTAGGGGCGGTCTGCCGCGGAGCTGCATTTTCAACAATGTATGATGGACGGTGTGATCCCAAACACTTGTGTGTGCATCACCACTGTTTCTTTTGGTAGAGGTGCTACATATCACTATCTGGCCCACTCTACAAATAAGAGAAGCCTCCGAACACCACATTTTGTGAAGAGTGGTGGACTTCTCATCATTTAGTGCCCAGTGGTAACTTCACTGTCCTTCTAGCTCTTTCCATAGTAGCACGTGGATATTCGACGGGCTTCGCCGTTTCCGAGATACTCGTTCACAGGCTCTGCATAATAATAATCAGCCTTTGGTGAATGTCACGTATCCCAATGGATTTCCACATCTTCAATCCATGTCTTCACTAGGGTGTTACCCCATGCGTGTCTTCACCATTTACGTGTCACGTGCACCAGACTTCACACATCGTCACGATGGGAGGTGGTCATAATGTTTCGGCTTATTAGTGTATAAACAATTTCAGCATTATGCCTGTGTTTGGTAATCGATTATTTGCTATAATTAAAGTGTAAATATCTCTATGACAATAATGTACTTTTATTCTGGAGCTGAGGTAATTTCTTGTCTTCGGAAATTGCAGAAGCAGGAAACACTAGAGGGGAGAGGGCTGACGGATCCCTCCCTGGCACTGTTAAAAGTTATTGTTCTGATCGATCTAAAATGGATAATTTTCGGCAATTTTTAATAGCAAAATCGAATCGAAAATGAAATGAACTCATCCTAAATCAGTGACAAGTATTTGTGGAAGCAAAACTATTGCAAATATGATGATAGGTATTTATTAACTGGCTTTAAATCAACAATGACAGCGATGTTGAGGTGTCACAGAGTGTGTTGTGTCTGGATATTTTGGCAGCAGACCGTATGCTTCAAACTAATTATAACCCCACGTAGAATCTAAACAATGAAACTGTTTTGTAAATCTCGTTTTTTCTTTACGAGCAGTTAAATCAGTTTATACCACGAGGAACTTTTCCTCAGTTATTGTCAATAGCAAATTATGTCTTGCTATTATTATTCGGAGTTGCATGCTCTACCGTCTACTATAACTCTGGTGAATATTTCGATTGCCGAGTCGGAGGGGAATGTTGTTTAAAAAACTTTGACAATATTGTTAGTCACAGAACTGAGCCTATAGCAGACGACAGTAACACAAGATTAACCGAAGAATTAAGGGTTTGTGAATTTGGGTGGGAGTCCGATGAATCAACAGTGAATAATTAATTTGCACACTTGATTGTTTTACGAATGATTGTTAGACATTAACTTCATTTTGGAGGACAGGTTTATTCGTAGAAAGTATAATTGCAAGCAGAAAAGGGACTGACCTCATTTACAAATATATCATCACATCAGCAGCTTTACCCCCTGTCAGCTTGAAACTATATTTACTTCAACTAATGTCACAAATTGTACATCCCTCTGCATATTTTAAAGCATTAACCAATGCATTAATCCAGTTATTACATATAACAGACATAATCTCAAGAAACCTCTGCTTTGGAAAGTTTTCTCTCATCCTACCAATGTTCTCATCCAATCAATCCTTCCACCCTCTCTCACTTTCCCTTTCCTCTGCCTGCTGCCTTTCATTTCTGTCTGTGAATCCCGACCAAATTTCTTTTTTGTATAATTTTTCCACTGTAGCCAACATTATTATTGTACTCAAAGTTTGTAACATGTCACCTGATGTTATAAACGAGTACGAAGTTTAAGCTTTATTAACATTGACAAAATCGGATTTATTTACCACCTGATATATTAATTACAACACATGTATTCCAGACCTCAAAACAAAGTCCTCTAAAACAACATTTAAAACTTATTCTGTAATAATGTTGTTACGATGTATATTCTTTGTACTCTGTGATAACGTTTCTCTTCTGCTATTTGATCCCTGCACCTGACAGTTTCCAGACGCCATATATGTTAACAAAATATGACAGTATACATGTGATGTGTTACGAAAATGAAAGGAACGTGTGACCACTGAAGGTCCTCTATTTTTCTTAATTTATTTTTACCGTTAGATATACGTTTTGTTTTTTGTCAAAAAAACCCAAAACCAAGATCTGAAATAGTGTCTTGTTTCTCTGCTAGACGGTGCCCCAAGTTCCTCCAAAAATCGTAACACAACACACACGCACATGTCATGGTAATAATTGTAACTCCATTTGATGATGAAGGTTTAAACCATTGAAACGCGTCATGGAGACAAATAAAGTGGCTTGTAAGAGTAAACTAATTGTTTCATTTAAAGAAAGAATCCAGACTTCTTCATGATTTCTCGCTTGTGGTAATGTATTGCCTCGTACTGACAGAACAAAAGGTTTGCTTGAAGATGGAAATAGAAGTGTTCGAAACATTTGTGGCAGCAGATCTTTCAATTATCCTTTCAGTTAACCGAACTTACTTTCGTAGAGTCTTTTTAAGGCTGTAAGTGCTGAAATTTTCCATGTGAGATTACAACATGCTCATTTCAGCTTTCAGAGGAAAACGGTACACGAAAAGAAAAATTATGGAAGATAGTATCAATGACGTGTACAATAGAGTTATAGTCAGTAGCATTATATTCTGGAGCTGTTTGTCTTCAGGTGTCCAGAGATAAAGGACTGAGGCCTCCGTCTTCTAGTTTGTGGTTTCCTTTGCTGAGATGTACCCACACATTTTGTACGAAATGCATTCCGACAGTTATATTTTCTATCATTCTCAATAGATCTTTTATTCCAGTGGCTTTGTTCGAGTATAGCATTTTACGGTAACGGTTATTTGACATATACCAGGGACTGAAAAATTTTTTGAGCGGTTTTACACAAGGCGGCCACGTGGATCAGTGTATCCAGTCCATATTTGTCCATCAGCAGTTGTAGCTATTCTGACCAGCTTAGGCCAGTTTATGGGTTTTTTTTCAGGATGTTCTGTGAAATCATTTTGTTTGGTATTGTCGGGAATCGTGTTTTCCCTGTTTGTTTTAATTTTTATATCAGCCCACAGGTTTGTTCAGAAATTTTAGTGGAAATATATAAATTTCCTTATTGTTTTCTTTTGTAACAAATACAAGAGATTGAGCACAGGACTTCTGTGTAGTAATTTTCTTCACAGGTTGGCGAGTGCCATCAGCGTCACATCCACTGTATAAATTCTGGTAAAATAAATAGCTGTGTAAAATTTATTTTTGCTGCAAGAATGAATTCTCTGGAATCATATTAACATCTGCTCACAGTTCATCGCTAGAGACTCCTTTAAGCTTTTACCAGGCACTGAGCATTATTTAATTAATTTATTTCACTTGTTCATACAATATTTCCACTTAAAAACCATCTGAAGCAGGAAAGCTAAGTCTATATTTATGGTGATTTTCAGTTTCATCAAGGCATGTTCGTCGAGTTATAACCACGTAGAGTACAATTCCTACGTGAGTGTCGGGTGTGAAACACAGTTGAAATGTGCGTATATGAGGGCGTGATGAAGAGTAATGTCTCGGAAATTTTTGTGTGAAAACTCAAAGCTTTTTGAATAAAACAAACATTATTAGCACTTTTCATCTTTCTTCTTCATGTCTGCATATTTATTTATCTGCCAACGACATACTAGATTGTTGATACTGTCACTGAAGAATGCTTGACTTTCTTGACGGAGCTACAACTTCACCTGTCCTTGCGCCGCTTCATTACGATCAAAGTGCATTCCTCGCTGGTGTTCTTTAAGTTTCAGAATGAGGTGAATATCGGATGTGGGCAAGTCGGGGCTGGATGGCGGGTGATCGACGATAGTGAACTCAAGGCGTCTGATTGTGGCAGACGTTGGAGGGTTCGTATGCGATGTGGCACTGTCATACAGAAGGGTGCTCCGTGTGTGAACGAACTCGTCAAGTTCGTGCTTTCAGTTTTCTGAGGTCTCGTAGTACCTCTCAGAGTTTAGGCATGAGTTGTAAGTGTCCCAAACCTTATACATCCCAGAATACTGTGAGCAAGGATTTGCCTGCTGGTGCCATTGTTTTAACTTCTTAGGCCTCGGTGATTCTTGGTCACAGAACTCCACTGATCTCACTTGTTTTCGGGGTGACAATTATGAACCTAGCTTTCATCACCTGTCACAATCATTCCACAATGAAGTTTTCACTCTGTAGTGCAGCGTGAGCTGGTACGTAACTTCCTGGCAGATTAAAACTGTGCCGAACCGAGACTCGCCCTCAGTATCCTTGCGATTCGTGGGGAAGTGTTCCAGCGACTCACGACCCGTCCTCACATCTGTACTTCCGCCAGTACCTCGTCTCCTCCTTTTCGTCCTGGAAGGTAGGAAACGAAGTACTGATGGAAGAACAACTGTGAGTATGGGTCGTGAGTTTCGCTTGGGTAGCTCAGTTGGTAGAGCAACTGCCCACAAATGGCAAATGCCCACAGTTCGAGTCTCAGCCTGGCACACAATTTTAATCTGCCAGGTAAATTCATGTCCGTGTATTGTTAAGGAATTCATCACCTTCACGCGCAAAGCGGATAATAAGTTGTTGACAGATATTCAGTCTCCTGTATTTCATGTCAGGAGTGAGCATTATAGGCACCAGCAGTGCTGTCAGTTCCAAGAAGCTCAGCTGTGCAATAACGGCTTGTAAACACTCTCGTGATATACCACACTTACCTGAGAGCTGTGTCTGTGTTACCCGAGGATTTTTTCTGATGTTTTCAACATCTTGATACCGATGAGTTTCGTTGATTGCCGTACGCAGTCGTCCACTCCGAGGTCTGTCCCATACGTTGTGGTCAGCACCACTGTTTCCATGATTACGACCACAAACAACCCAACGTCACACATTACTGATGCCGAACCAGTCATCACCGTACGGAGCTTACATTCGTATTCGGATTTCAGTTAAAATGTTTAAAGCAGTCTGAAATTCAATTACAGTACGCTGTTTCCTCCAGACAGCGGTAGGACGAAGAGGCACGGAACAGAGTGGAAAATGTAAGCACAGAGTACCATATAATCTCTACCCATGAAACAGTTCTTTACAAATACGCAATAATATTCTTGGTGGCTCGTTTGCAGATGATAAGAAAAAACGACGAAAAAGGGCAAAAAAAAGGTGTATAATAATGTAGTTCTTTAGGGATGTAATTTTAAGGTGAGCGTCTAAATATACAAAGCTAACTGTATGTATTGTAATTTTTAGACCTACAACAGTAAAATTATCACAAAACTCTGTCGCCAAATCTCAGGAATCCTCATGACTGAGATTTAACAACACAAGCACGCTCCCCTCTTTGGTGACATGTAAGGAAAGGTTGGTCCTGCATAGCTAATTGAGGAGGTATATATGAATAACTCTTGGATGCTAAATATGGTGCGTTACATATAATTTAATTCATTTAATTATTTATTTACTGATGTTGGAAAATTTGCTCATACTTGGGAATGTTGTATGTGAGACTTGTTATGAAGTGATGTAGAATATGGTGAAGGCCTGCTGTAGGTAATCAGTTTCTTTTGGAGGATTGCAAAGTACTGTTGATGAAGATTTTCCACGGAATTTATGAGTAGTTCAGTATTTTATCCTATATGCAACTATTCTTACTATATGTATTTTTATATTATGTTCCTACTTTTGTTAGTGAATGGAGGACCCAAGTCCTAGTCAAATTATTTTGATGATTAAATGTCTTATGGCGCATTATAGGGAATTTTGTACAGTACTTTTCATTTCTGTAAGAAGATTTAAACTTGTTAAAATTTTGGTCAGCTTACTGCCCAGGGAGGTCAGTTTGACAGTGTTTGACAGTGCAGTGGCAGTAATGCAACTCAGTGCATGCCGGGGAAAATGTATGTAGTTACAGAGAGAGCAGGTGAGCACGTTTTAAGAAAGGTATGGAAAGGGGGGAATAATACAAAATATTGGAAAATTCTGATTCAGATGGCTTGTCCACTGCTGGTATTCAGCGGATTATTAATATATATTAAATAGTAATTCACTCAGTATATCTGGTAGTCAACGAAAGTTTGCAGCTACCAGTGATGTTAATACTGAAATTCAGGAAAACATAACTGCTGTCATGAGTGAGAATGCAAATGCTATCGGTAAAATTCAGCTGCAGGAGTATGGAAGTGGTTGTAGTAGATCACCAGATCTTTCTACTGTATCTATTTCTGTGCTACTCAGGGTGAACCCACCAGTAACAGCTCAGATACAAATGCTCGTGTTGATAAAGATTTTGTTAATTAGTTGCAAGGACTCTTAATGAGGTTTGATGCAAGTACAAAATACAGAGCTTGATGGGAGAATTTCTAATGCTGAAAGTAAGCTTACTATTCTTGAAGAATATCAGGGTCAATTTTATTTGGTCGCTAGTGAACAAAATAAGCAATGGCAAACTTATTTTAAAATTTTATGACATGAATATGAAACAAATAAAACAGGTTTATGACAGAAACTTGATTGAGTACCCGCTTAGGAATCTATTCAAATTCGGGAACATGCTTCAAGTCCGCTACTTTATTAAAAGAGCTGATAGTTAGTGTAGAAAATCAGAGTAAAGAAGAGATTAAGCGGAAGTTACCACTTGATAAACTGGGCTCTTCTGCTGCACAATTAGTAGTTCATACTGTAGAGGATTCTAAGTACAGTACCTGTCGGTGTTGGTGAGTCACACTCAAGGATATCACCGTTAAGATTTAAACAGTGTCAAATGGAGATTAATAGGAGATGGTAACTAGCGCAAGAATGAAGTGAGAGGTTATCAAAGATAAAGGGCAAGTTATACAAAGGTGTTGCTGAATGTCAATGTTATAGTAGAGGTCATATACATGATGATGATGTGGATTCAAATCTAGAAGATCAGCCACACCCAATGTCTCTTAATGAGAGAAGGCGAAGCTATCCTAGTCTTAAAGATTTCAATCACGAGACTGTACACCGTGAGGCGATATTGGGTTTTAATAATAACCATTTATTATTACTCGAAACGTTTCAAGTGTTCAGAACCACAATAAATTGAATTCGTCCTTGTACTTGGTTGGAAAAAATTAATTTACACTTCCACCAACTTGGCTTTTTGATAAAAGACTGAATTGTGTGTGGTTACTTGGAAGGTGATCTCTTGCGTCGGTGCACACACTGATTAGGAATTTTGTGTCATTTTACGGGGTTTGGGCAGTTATCCTTGTATGTTTGACGACCGGAAACACCGCAAGACACACTCTAACAAGGACTTTTGATGTGGCAAATATTTCAGACATTTGGTTTAGCAATCTGTACGATTCTTTCATCACATGTTGTAAAAAAATCAATTTTTATGCCAAACCTTGCAGTCCTGGTAAGCCAATTTGTATTTTTCATGTGAAACTTCGTTCACAGTTACACTACCGGCCATTAAAATTGCTGCAACAAGAACAAATGCAGATGATAAACGGGTATTCATTGGACAAATATATTATACTAGAATTGACATGTGATTGCATTTTCACACAATTTGGGTGCATAGATCATGAGAAATCAGAACCCAGAACAACCATATCTGGCCGTGATAACGGCCTCGATACGCCTGGGCACTGTGTCAAACAGAGCTTGTATGGCGTGTACAGGTACAGCTGCCCATGCAGCTTCAACACGATACAACAGTTCATCAAGAGTAGTGACTGACTTATTGTGTCGAGCCAGTTGCTTGGCCACCGTTGACAGACGTTTCTAATTGGTGAATGATCTGGAGAATGTGCTGGCCGGGGCAGCAGTCGAACATTTTCTGAATCCAGAAAGGCCCGTACAGGACCTGCAACATGCGGTCGTGCATTATCCTGCCGAAATGTAGGATTTCGCAGGGATCGAATGAAGGGTAGACCCACGAGTCGTAACACATCTGAAATGTAACGTCCACTGTGCAAAGTGCCGTCAATGCGAACAAGAGGAGACCGAGACGTGTGACCAATGGCACCCCACACCATCACTCCGGGTGATACGCCAGTATGGCGATGACGAATACACGCTTCCAATGAGCATTCTCCGCGATGTCGCCAAACACGGATGCGACCATTATGATGGAATAAACAGAACCTGGATTCTTCGGAAAAAATGACGTTTTGCTATTCGTGAACCCAGATTGGTCGCTGAGTACACCATCGCAGGCGCTCCTGTCTGTGATGCAGCGTCAAGGGTAACCGCAGCCATGGTCTTTGAGCTGATAGTCCATACAGCTGCGAACATCGTCGAACTGTTGTTGTTGTCTTGGAAACGTCCCTATCTGTTGACTCAGGGATCGAAATGTGGCTGCACGATCCGTTACGGGCTTGCGGATAAGATGCCTGTCATCTCGACTGCTAGTGATACGAGAACGCTGGAATCCAGCACGGCGTTTCGTATTACCCTCCTGAACCCACTGATTCCATATTCTGCTAACAGTCATTGGATCTGGACCAACGCGAGCAGCGATGTCGCGATACCATAAACCGCAATCGCGATAGGCTACAAACCGACATTTATTAAAGATGGAAACATGATGGTACGCACTTATCCTCCTTACACGAGGCATCACAACAACGTTTCACCAGGCAACGCCGGTCAACTGCTGTTTGTGTTTGAGAAATCGGTTGGAAACTTTCCTCATGTCAGCACGTTGTAGGTGTCGCCTCCGGCGCCAACCTTGTGTGAATGCTCTGAAAAGCTAATCATTTGCATATCACAGCATCTTCTTCCTGTCGGTTAAATTTCACGTCATTAGCACGTCATCTTAGTGGTGTAGCAATTTTAATGGCCAGTGGTGTACATTGAATTGTTCTTGCTGACTATGTGAAAAATCAGTTAGAAAGTTTTCAATGTTTATTACAAGAGTTCAATTATGGTAGTAGTGAAGGGAATGGATGTGGTAGGAACGGTAAGCACTTTGTTTATTGTGATGCGAGACACAAAGAAATAGCAATTTCGATTGTCAGCAGTATGATTCCCAATGGGATTGATGTGGTGGTAGCAAATGGAGGCATATGAATGAAGGACTGATCGCAATGGGAATAGTTTTCGCAGGAGGGGTAGATATGGTGGAAATAGTAGGATATTAGATAGTTCGCAGGTAGCATGGCAAATGGTGTTAGTGCTGACTGCACTGATGGAGATTAAGGTCCACAGATTCTGGAAGGTCTGGACATCTGATCCAAGAAATAACCAGCTTGCAACAGGTCTGCCACTGTGTAACAGCATTTGGAGTCTGCAGTTAAATCAGATGCTGAAAAAACGACCAACACTAGCCATGAGAAATTGAATATGTTAAGATATGAGGGAACTCTTCCTTAGTAAGGAACAAGGAACTACAGCTTCTTTTGTGAGTCTAGTGCTTCATATAGATGTTAATGCAATAATTTTGTCTTGCATTCTTGATACTGTTACATGGTCGGGATGTTGCTTTAAAACAAGAAGGTAAAAGAAAAACGCAGGAGTGCAGCTCCTCCGGTACTCTGACAAGTACAAAAGGACGCTGGGCCTCTGGAGCAACCAGGGAAGCAGGCGGGTAAAACCCTGGAGTTGGAGTGCCGCACGCTCCACACCAAGGGACTCAAGCAAATGCTTGGCACGAATCCCAAATGGTCTCGTTGCCCTGGGACGACTGGAAAAGAGACATTCCATAGGCGGTCGGGCAACGGTAGGCTACGCAGGGGAGGTAGGACAGGCAAGGAATTGACGCACCCGTCGCACCGTGAGGAGTTTCCGCCGGATGGCGAGCGGCGGTTCCCCTGCCTCAGCACACAGGCAGTGGCCAGCCTGATACCATCATGGTGTACTGCGTCAAGTATCTTCAGATACGAAGGCCTTGCTGACCCATACACGGTGCAACCATAGTCAAGACGCGATCGGACGAAAGCCCTATAAAACTGCAGCAGACGCGCCCGATCTGCTCCCTAGGACCGATGGCTCAGACACTTCAAAATATTCAGCGCCTTCAGGGCCCGCACCTTGAGGTCTTTAAGGTGAGGCAACCACGACGACTTGGAATCAAAAGTGAGGCCCAGGAACCTCACAGTGTCTCTAAAAGGAAGAACGGTGTGCCTCAGACGCAATTCAGGGGAGGTAAAAAGAGGTCGAGAACGATTAAAATGAACACACACACATTTGTCTGCAGAAAAGGCAAAACCCGTCTTCGCAGTCCATGCCTCTAATCGCTTTATCGTAAGCTGCCACTGCCGACTAGCAGTGACAAGACCGGAGGAAGAACAGAAAACAGCAAAATCGTCCACAAACAAGCAGCACTGGACTGGACTCCGGATAGTGGACGTGATACTGTTAATGGCGACGGCAAAGAGGGTGACACTTAAAACGCTTCCCTGAGGAACACCATTCTCCTGCGAGTACAAATCAGATAGCACATGACCAACCCGATATCGAAAGAGGCGGCGGGAAAGAAAGGACCGAATGAAGATGGGGAGATGGCCACGAAAGCCCCACTGACGGAGTTTATTGAGGATAAGGCGGCGCCAAGTAGTGTCATACGCCTTATTAATGTCAAATAATACACCTAGATAATGCTGGTTACGTAGGAAGGCCTGTTGGATGGCCGCCTCAAGCAGAGTCAAGTTGTCTATAGTTGAACGACATCTCCGAAAGCCACACTGGGAGTGGCTAAGGAGCTGCCTGGTCTCCAGCAGCCAAACCAGGCGACGGTTGACCATGCGTTCCCACGTCTTCCCGACGCAGCTCGTCAAAGTAATACTTCGATAACTACTGGGATGCGTTCGGTCGTTCCCCGGTTTGAGAAGGGGAATCAAAATCGCCTCCCTCCACGAGTCAGGGAACATGCCGGATAACCATATCATATTAAAACAATTCAGGAGAACTTCCTTGGATGGCAGAAACAAGTGCTGCAGCATGCTGTACCGGATTTGATCTTGACCGGGCGCAGTATCATGAGCCACAGACAGCGCCGAATCCAGTTCCCACATTGTGAGGGGACAGTTGTAGTGTTCAGAATTTGGAGACCGGAAGTCAAGTGACCCCTCTCGATGGCTGTGCGGTAGCGGCAGAAATCTGGATCACAGTTAATAGTGGCGGTAGATTCCGCAAAATGCATGGCCAGTGTCAGGGCAATGTCTCTCGGCGCCGTGAGGAGACATCCCTGATGCAGCAATGCCGTGACAGGTAGTTGGCTGCGTTTCCCGGAAATCCTCCTGATGGCTTCCCATACTATCGTAGAACTAGTGGAGCGGGAGATGGAGTTCAAGAACGATTGCCATGACCGTCGTTTGCTCTCTTTAATCACTCACCACGCCTTGGCCCTTGCCACCCGAAAGGCCGCAAGATTGTCAGCTGAGGGACGGCATTTACAGATGGCTCTAAACAGGGGGACTCTGTTGGTTTTGCTGTTGTTTTCCCTGATCGAGTCGTCAAGTTGCGGCTTCCTGAGGCGTTTACCATCTTTGATGTCGAATTGTTTGCGATCTTTCGGGCCTTGGAGCAGTTGACATGTGTTCCCAGTCTTAAGTTTATCATCTGTTCTGACTCCCTGAGTGCCCTTCAGACCATGCAACACTTGTACCCAGCGGATACGGTCGTCCAGAACATCCATGATGCCCTACTCCACCTGCAACGGCAGGGGAAGGAGGTTTCTTGCTGCTGGGTGCCGGGGCACATGGGTATTAGGGGAAACGAACTGGCGGATGTGGCTGCCAAAGATGCATGTTTCCTTCGTCACGTTGTTGAATGTGCCGTCCCCCTCCATCCTGTTACCCCCCTTTTGCGTTTTCTTGTTATGCGTCAATGGGAAGAGGAGTGGCTGGCACCACGCGGCCATGGCGTACGTCCTACCAGTCATGCAGGCGGGATGAGGTTCACTTCACTCGCCTCCGCATCGGGCACAGTCCCTTAACGCATGGTTTTTTACTCCTGCGGGAGGAGCCCCCAATCTGCAGTGCTTGTGGCGTCAAGATTACTGTCCGCCACATTTTACTTGACTGTCTTTTATTCTCTGACCAGAGGGCGGTGGTTTCGGATTTGCCCTCTATTTTGCAAGACGACGCAACGACTGTGGTTGAGATCTTACGATTTTGTGTCCTGTCCAATTTGTTGCCTCGGATTTTAGGGAGAGGATTTTTATGTGCTGCTGGGTGATTGGCTCACCCAGGTTTTAGGTAAGAGGTCCCCCAGTCACGATTACCTACTTGTTTCACTTCGACTTCTGTTCTCTTTTCCTTGTGTTTCCTTTCCTTTTTAGTGCGTTTCTTCTCCTCTTGGTTTGCCTCTGTATGTGAGGATTTGGAACTGCGTCAGGTCCGTGTCTTTTAGCCGTTCTCCTTGTTCGCTGTCCGTCTTCGTTCCTTCACCGCATGTGTTACTGTTTCTATGCGTTTGGGCTCTGATGACCACGCTGTTTAGCGCCCGAAAACCTCAAACCACTCACCACACACACACACACACACTTGTTACTGGTAGCCAGGTGTCTGTGTGTGAGAGAAAGCATTTAAGAAGTGTGGAGGTGAAGGTTTGTGGGCTATTCTTCCTTTACAGTGGATCAAGGTGAAAGATTGGTTGGTTGTTGCGATGTTTAAGGGGGACTAAACAGCTAAGGTCATCAGTCCCCCATTCCAAAAACTGACGAGACAATAATGCACGAAGCAGGGAAAACCCCAAGGGGAAGGAGACTCCCCCCCAGGCCCTAAAAGAACACAAATGCGGTAACGAATACGACAGACACGAAGAGTACAGATGAACACCAGACAAAAAGAAACTGAAGAAAAGAAGATGGAGGGGAGACTGAACCTACTGTGATGCCTCATAATAATCGATTGTTTGTGGTGCATAAGAAAATGGCATTAAATAGATGGGTACCAGACAAGCTAACACAATTATTGAACCAGAACATGATAGACCAGTGACATTAGAAGAGATGTAAAAGATTCCTAGTATTAAAGTGCTGTCTTTTATTGACTGAAGCCTAAGTTAGTGGCTGACAGAACTGCATCCTTCATGTCGATTTTTCACAACAAGCTTAAATTGTGGTTGTTGCTATAAATTTCATAACCTGCCCTTCAGGTTCTGTGTTAGCTGGAAAAGTTTAGTGAGGATTTGGATATGCTGTTAAGTGGTCTTACTGAGATGGTGGAATTAGTAAAATAGGAGTTTGTCAGACATCAGCTAAAAGCTCTTCAACATATTGTGACTACATCAGGGATTCTACGTGATTCTGAAAAGACTTAGTTGATTAAAAATATTCCTTTCTCAAAGCAAGAAAAAAGAGTAGACCATTTTTGGCATTCGTTAACTTTTATAAATGAATATTTTCGTTATGCTACATCTGTGTACATTGATATGGAAGGAAGTCATTGGGAGTGGGATACCGAAGCGCAGACAGATTTTGATTGTGTGAAACATGCTGTTCAAGACGCATCTCTTCTGTCACATTCAGATTTAAGTAAATATTTTCGTTTAAACTCAGGTATTTGTAGGTGTGGTCTTGGACCTATGTTCTTCAAAGAATTCGAAGTGAATGAGGTGACAACATGTCATATTATTGTTTTAAACAGTTGGGTGCTCACTTAGTGTGAATGAAACTACTCAGTCATGAAACGTGAAGCTCTAGCTGTTAGGTGTGGTTTAATGCAATTCAGGTGTTACTTGTTTGGTAGTATGATGGGTTTATACTGGTTATCGAAAACTACAATTTTTTATGAATGAGAATCCGACTCGAGGTTACTTAGCCAGGTATGTGTCATACCACAAGTACCAAATTCCAGAATTATGCATATTCCTAGATAAGACAACGTCTTTTCAGAAACTCTTTCAAGATCCGATCTATGTTAAATCATGGGATTGCGGATGACTCTGATGAGAAACAAATTCGGTATTATGCGCATACAGAATATTGTTATTGATAATGTTGCAAAAGAACTACATAAAGATCCTTCTTTGCAAGAGTTTAAGGAGATGTAGAGAGATCGAGGTAACGTTGCAGTTAGGCAGTTTTATTTGGTGAAAGATTATACTCTGTTTAAGAGAAGAAATGGAGGTAATTCAGAGTGGATTTTTAGTGTTCTTGGAAATTTAGTCAATAAATAAATCTGGCATACATATTTGAGTTATATACACTTTGGGATGAGGACTGACTGTAAAATAGGTCTATAAACTGCTCACACAGGGTTACACGCCGATCGAAATGTTTCTGGCCTTGATCTTTCAAGTTAAGGTCTCATTAGTGTTAATGATTCAATACTGGTTTTAGTGAAATTACCGTTCGATCGCATCCCATCAAAATAATTGCAATTTTCATGATGTTCTCTGTCTGAGAACTAGAACTCAGTAGTGGAGCTGCTTGGTTACACGAACGTAGCTCGTTGAATAATGAGCAGTACATACAGTTTTGTTCCTCAAATGAGGGGTCACAGCTTCGAAAGCGCAGTGAGACCCTTGTCGCTTATATTTCAAATCTTTGGTTTGGTTCCATTCGTCAGTGGCAACAAAAACTCTGCATCTCGTGTCTTCGGAGTCTCATTAAGGAGACTCACCAGCTCTATCATATGTTTGATGTGGCTTATCTGTATCAGTGCCTCTGGTCTTTACTGCGGTTATGTAGTCATGCCTCTAATCATAATAGATCCGCAGTTCCCTACGACAGTGCGTTTTGTAATTGTGTCATTTGTTTTACTGTCTGTATTGGAGCCAGTTACAATCTTATGCAGATCTCTGTCTACTGGATACCATATCTCTGGTAGCATCACGGAACTGTTGCAACAGATAGATGCATTACTCTCCATGCGAAATCACTCGTACAAAAGAGAAATGTATCGCAAAACGCGCCAGAGAGCAGTTTTACTTTCCATTATAGTACTTGTTTGGATGATACCAGTTGGCGTACTAGCAACCTATTTCTTCATACGTAGGCCAGTAACTGCCATCTCTCTTTGTCTACAAGGCTTTATCACGATCTGGCGGGTTCAGTTCTTCGCTGTTGTGCTGGTACTTCGGCACAGGATGGACGTCGTCTGTGGACAGCTGCTGAGGAGTAGTCGACCGCCGGTGAGCAGCGAGGCTGAGCTGGAGGATCTGGCGACGCGAGCAGGACAGCCGGGAGCGGCGTGGGCGGCGGGGGCGGATGTGCGGCGGCTGCAGCGCGCCAGGATGGCCCTCCACCGCTGCGCCCGCCTCTGCAGTCTCCACTTTGGACGCGCACTGCTGCTGGCCGTCTTAGGCGATTTCGTCGCCATCACCTGCAGTGTCTTTTGGCTTATAGACCTGGCTCCAGAAACAGACAATTGTGGGGATATGCTCGTCAACGCGTTTACACTTATTAGCGTCCTGTGCCGCCAGCTGTTCGTCTGCTGGGTGTGTTCCTCTGCGGCTGAGCGCGCCGACAGAGCTGGTCTGTTGCTGTCCAGGTTGCAGCCACTACTGCGGCCAGGGCCAGCACTGGACGTTCTGCAACTTCCTGTGGACAGACTGCGAGTTTCCGCCATGGGGTTTTGTGACATCGATCTCCAGATTTTTACAGCCACTGTTAATGCAGCAGCCACTTATCTCGTAATACTCGTACAATTTCATAAGTAAAGCACTACATATGATATTTGCTAGGGCGTCTGTCCTTCTAGCAATGCAATGTACGTAAGCTATCATTGGTTGAAACATCATCTTGCAAACATAAAATTAGTGTCATATTACTTAATAGCTGCATGTTAAGTATAGGCTATTCATCAATTACTTGTATTGTTTCTATCGTCCAGAGGATTGCGAAATTTCTAAAGAAAGAGAGCACAATAAATGGATTCCTAAGCATTTCGTAACAAATTGTGACTATTTTCTTCTATCTATAGTGTGGATCGTAAACGGTGCCCTAACTTGGTTCCTTTGTGTCATGTAAGGTAAATACTACAGCTCACTATTTCAGTTTGGTCTATCTGTCACCTTACTGTATAGCACATAAGACAGGTGATACCATGTCCGACGTCTACAGCCAGCCGGCCGCGGTGGTCTCGCGGTTCAGGCGCTCAGTCCGGAACCGCGCGACTGCTACGGTCGCAGGTTCGAATCCTGCCTCAGGCATGGATGTGTATGATGTCCTTAGGTTAGTTAGGCTTAAGTAGTTCTAAGTTCTAGGGGACTGATGACCACAGATGTTAAGTCCCATAGTGCTCAGAACCATTTGAACCATTTCGTCTACAGCCAAGACATAACAATGGTGTTTCAAAAAGAATGACCTGATTCCAAAACTCCACATTTCTTGAAAAAAACATACTATAAATATAGGGTGAATTGCAAAATACAAAAGCTTCTAGTTTTAGCTAAGCTATTATACACTCTCTATGTGCCCATCGGCAGCAGTACGAACAACATCTTGACGATAGCTAAATGTATCTGTATTTAGAGAAATTAAGGAGTTGTTATTCTGTTCATCAATTCTTCTGTTTCACGAGATAAAGGGAGACATAAACACCTTTCCCATCACATATTCCCACAGCAAAAAATCGTATAGTGTCATGTCAATCTTCGAGACAAGAATGCAGACCAGTGTCTCAGGATCCTAAGTGCCCTATCCAGCGTTGAGGCAGAGTGTCAGTGAGAAATGGACATACTTTGTTGTGCGATGTGGTGGGGTTCCCTCCTGCTGGAAAATGAAGTCATTGGAGTCCCTTTGAACTTGTTAAAAAGCCAGTTTGGCTTGGAAGAAAGCTCATTCCAGACAGTGTTTCCCTCAAGAGAGGGGGGGATGTAGAAATTTTTGCGAGAAATGTCATAAGGAACGTTCACCTTAGAGGAGTCTCTTTTGTGTTGAATAATGTCATGAGGATTCTATAGTCCCTATATGTGCATGTTATGTTCCCGCGCTTAGAGGCGCCATTTCAAAAACTGTGCGGACCCTCCCGCCGGGCGTTTGAGTCGTCCCTCGGGCATGGGTGTGTGTGTTGTCCTTACTGTAAGTAAGTTTATGTAGTGTGTAAGTCTAGGGACAGATGACTTCAGTAGTTTGGTCCCTTGGGAATTCACACACAATTTGCGTCTTATGTCGGTTCACCGCTGATATCAAATGTTGCATCATCACAAAAAATTAAAAAGTATTGTCTTCCATGTCCGCAATCAGAGCATCGTTGTAATCAACCAGTTTCTTGAAGAGTTGCACTAATTGCAGCCTATATAGTTTATTGACAAAACGCCCCTTAACACTCACCAGGCTGTCGTATGAGTCACTACTGTCAGTTCCCTGTTTGCGTGGCGAGTAGACTTTCGTGGGCTCCGCTCAAACGTTAGCCGAATTCTTTCCGCCATGTCGTCAGAAGTGTGAGGTCGACCTGGCTCTTAGGTCTGCACAAGCATATTGCCTCTTCAGATTGGCGATACCAACGACGAATGATTTCGCGAGAGAGCGGATCAATACCAAAACGTCGACGAAGAGCACACTGTACCGAAATGACTGACTCACACTTTACAAATGGCAGCACACAAAATGCCTTCTGTTGAGCGGACGCCGTCTTACTTCTGACTGATTATAAACTGAGAAGAGACGCATTGGTTGACATCTAGCGGAGATTTTCTGAAACTCTTGGCAACGTCCATTCAAACAACACACATATCCTTACCTGTACGTCACATGTTTCGTAATTGTTACCAACCAAAGCCAGGTTATTCTTTCTGAAACACCCCGCCGTATACAGGACATGTACTGTTTATCCAAGATTGTGTCTGGCGGGAGATAAAAATGAATAGTGGTTTTGCGACACTGACGGGTATCATTGTATGTAAGACGCTATTTGAAGTTACCTTGCTTTTTCTGGTCATATTTGCTAAAGAAAAATGACTTGTATTTATAAAGATATTGGTTGGTTGGAAAACTTCACTACAAATTGTAATACACGACTAATATATACCTGCAGGAAAAGGCACACCAACACCAATAAACAAAAAACATTGCCATAAATGAGCGTTAAGAAGTCGGTAATACTACAGTTCCGTGAAGCACGAGAAAATACACGCAATTAATTAAAGAGACGTGTTTATAACTAGTGTTCCAAAAGTTTTATTTAGGCCCAGAGAAAGCTTCTCTGTTAAAGGAAACTTACAAATCAAATTTACGATGTCTTACAGTTCCACTATGCACTGATATTAAAAGGCTCTTGCGCCGCTTTTACGGTCAAAGTTCTTTGCTCATCAATGCACGAGGCCACACCTCCGACTGTGACAGTCGAAAACGATGGTAGGTTGGTATCGGCAGCAGCGGCGGCGATGTAAGTTCATCATGCCTCTTACTCTCTCCTTAGCCAAGCCCTTGTGTTGGAATCAGTGAGCTTCTAAGACGAAACATTTGTATTTATACTCCAGATCACAAAAGAGTTTTTTTAACGGTCTTTAAAACACACTGTCACTCAATATGTTCCCTAGTGTCTTGTTTTCTGTACATACAACTTGGGGCCAAGACCCGACCACAGCTAGACATTTGTACCGAAGTAAAATAGCAATCTGAAGAAACCAAAACTTGTCTGCACTATTTATCAAAATACACAAAGAATTGGCCTGTAACAGACCAAAGCGCACACGGTTCCTTCTTGGACGACACATTTTTCTTGGAAGCAGGCAAATCGAGGAGTTTCTATGTCAACACACTCACACATGCATAGGTCTCCCAATCACAACCAGTGATTTAATAGCCATTAAAGAGAAACGGCGCATCGTTATGTATATTAGAGCGTCCACATTGTTACCGTTTACTTCAGTCTAACGATATACCAAATTCGGTCATCTTGTTCTCTGTCCACCACCGGGTGACATCTTAAGTTCGAAATTTGTAGCCCACAGTGGACTCTCAACTTACGTGTCACAATGCCATTTTCTCGTGGAAACTGTCTGTCTTATTGTTCTGTAAGAGTACAAAACACACAAGGCTCGGTTACTGGCTATACTGTACTAACATACCGGTTAAGGTACACTTAAGTACACTTAACGATGACTGACTTATACTGCCATTCTATTAAAACTAATACTCACTATGTAATTCCATCGAACTTTTATGTAGTTTTCACTCTGTGACAGTCATTACCAAGCATACGTCAGATCAGCAGTAACAACAATACCAACAATTTAAACTTCAAAATAAGATTGGTAAACCTAATATGAGCGGTCAGCGTAACTCGCAGCAAGTGGTGTGCTTATACTGAACTTCAGTCGACGGCAAATGCATCTTAACCTATAGATTACGACTATTTTACAATACCAGAAGAGACATCTTAGAAATGTAAATAGTGCTATGATACATAAAAGTGTGGGTTCATTATGAGTTTCACCAAATGGGATATAGACATCGAAATAAAACATCGTCAAGTACACCTTAACCTCTCAGATTCAAATGTAGTGCCAATAAGCAAGGAACGTACTTGTTGTAGTGTTATAGATTAAATCTTTACATATTCTGATAAATAATACAGACAGTTTTTGTTTTATTCAAAGAACTATTTTATTTCTTTGAAAAAATTGAATTTTCTATTTGATACTGTAGTTTCTTCTGTGTGGAACCGTGCCCACTATCGTCTTTGGAAGAGGCAGGCAGAGTAGCCGCTATTCTGATCTAAGTTTTAATGAAGCTAACATATCGTATTTCGTGTCTTACGTAGTTATATTTGCGTACTAGAAAAATGTACTGCTTAAGTGGTACACTGCATTAAATATCTCTCCACACCACATCATATCAGGTATGCTTTCTTGTGCTAAGGTGTCAAATAATGCAACGTCCGAGGATTAACATACTATAAATTTTGGCGTTATTTAGTAGTATCTTATGACAGAAGAAACTGATTCAGTCAGTGAAATTCATTATAAATTCTTTATACCAAAGCCTCAGTCAGTAAATATCTGTCTTCCTCGTAAGTTCTTTATTGTGGCACCAGTGTAACACCTTGTAAGATAAAACTTAATAAAGAATTGTATTGGCTAATCTATGAAGACAGATAACACATTTTTTAGTGTAGAACATGATGAATTATCTTGTTCATCTCTAAAATATTGCTTGTTTAGGAGTAGAAGGTTCATTTTTGTACTACCAGTAACTTATCCTGAACAGCGCCTAAGACGAAATGTCAAACATTTCTGCCTTGCCTGCTTAGGATATTATTTTAGACACGTGGATTTTGTGCTGTTATACAACAATAGTATATACAATTAAACCATAGAAATGACATTATGACAATTTGAGTGTCCGTTATGCCTTACACTAAGTAGGGTACAAATATCCAACTCTAGTCGTTGCCAAATGGGATACAGAGAACAACATAGCCGTCTCTGAGGTATACAGGTTGTAAATTTTAAGTCGACAAACCAAAATAACTCGAAAAATAAGCTTCACACGAAAAAATATGTAGAGTCCAAAGTTGATTATTTTTGAGGGGGATATCTGTTGGTACTAAAATTATCCCGCCACCCCAGTCCCATGGCGGTGGGGTGGGAGGCAGCTTTATAATTTCTAATGGGAACCCCCAATTATTTACTGCAAAATCAGATTCTACATAAAAAAACTACGTACATTTTGTCGTAAGCATTTGTTTTGATTCTTGATAGTTCGCGCTGTAATTTCAGAATATCCATGTCCTCATTTTTGCTTGGAAAATTGTTACGGATAAAAAAAATACTTATTTACTTCGTAAATAAGTAAAACTAACACTCCCCCTCTCTCCCCATTGGGCGGGGTTTGGGAGAGAGGCATTAGAGCATTGCAAATGTTGACCCAAATATTAAATTTTTTCCTCAGATTCGGATACGTTTTGTTTGTTTCGTGGTCATGAGGCCACACAGCTTTTAATTATGAAACAAAGCATATGACTAGCTAACTGACTAACCAAACATCCTACTTACTAACGAGTGAACTCATTAACTAGCAGAGTAAACAAAGTAAAGACTAACTGGGGAAAAGACTAACCCACTCACTAACTGAAGGAGAATGCATTCCCGTTTAAGATTTGGTGGTCCCTAAGAGGAACGATTGGTTTCGTTTTATTGTTGATTATTTGCAAATACACTCCTGGAAATGGAAAAAAGAACACATTGACACCGGTGTGTCAGACCCACCATACTTGCTCCGGACACTGCGAGAGGGCTGTACAAGCAATGATCACACGCACGGCACAGCGGACACACCAGGAACCGAGGTGTTGACCGTCGAATGGCGCTAGCTGCGCAGCATTTGTGCACCGCCGCCGTCAGTGTCAGCCAGTTTGCCGTGGCATACGGAGCTCCATCGCAGTCTTTAACACTGGTTGCATGCCGCGACAGCGTGGACGTGAACCGTATGTGCAGTTGACGGACTTTGAGCGAGGGCGTATAGTGGGCATGCGGGAGGCCGGGTGGACGTACCGCCGAATTGCTCAACACGTGCGGCGTGAGGTCTCCACAGTACATCGATGTCGTCGCCAGTGGTCGGCGGAAGGTGCACGTGCCCGTCGACCTGGGACCGGACCGCAGCGACGCACGGATGCACGCCAAGACCGTAGGATCCTACGCAGTGCCGTAGGGGACCGCACCGCCACTTCCCAGCAAATTAGGGACACTGTTGCTCCTGGGGTATCGGCGAGGACCATTCGCAACCGTCTCCATGAAGCTGGGCTACGGTCCCGCACACCGTTAGGCCGTCTTCCACTCACGCCCCAACATCGTGCAGCCCGCCTCCAGTGGTGTCGCGACAGGCGTGAATGGAGGGACGAATGGAGACGTGTCGTCTTCAGCGATGAGAGTCGCTTCTGCCTTGGTGCCAATGATGGTCGTATGCGTGTTTGGCGCCGTGCAGGTGAGCGCCACAATCAGGACTGCATACGACCGAGGCACACAGGGCCAACACCCGGCATCATGGTGTGGGGAGCGATCTCCTACACTGGCCGTACACCACTGGTGATCGTCGAGGGGACACTGAATAGTGCACGGTACATCCAAACCGTCATCGAATCCATCGTTCTACCATTCCTAGACCGACAAGGGAACTTGCTGTTCCAACAGGACAACGCACGTCCGCATGTATCCCGTGCCACCCAACGTGCTCTAGAAGGTGTAAGTCAACCACCCTGGCCAGCAAGATCTCCGGATCTGTCCCCCATTGAGCATGTTTGGGACTGGATGAAGCGTCGTCTCACGCGGTCTGCACGTCCAGCACGAACGCTGGTCCAACTGAGGCGCCAGGTGGAAATGGCATGGCAAGCCGTTCCACAGGACTACATCCAGCATCTCTACGATCGTCTCCATGGGAGAATAGCAGCCTGCATTGCTGCGAAAGGTGGATATACACTGTACTAGTGCCGACATTGTGCATGCTCTGTTGCCTGTGTCTATGTGCCTGTGGTTCTGTCAGTGTGATCATGTGATGTATCTGACCCCAGGAGTGTGTCAATAAAGTTTCCCCTTCCTGGGACAATGAATTCACGGTGTTCTTATTTCAATTTCCAGGAGTGTACTTGCAGGTAAATGAATTTCGGGGTGCTTGTTTCCAGTGAGTCTCCTCGCGTCTCACATTCCGCCTCCTTGTTGTCCGTAAATGCCTTGCATCTCAATGTTTTATGATATCAAATGTTCAAAGTGATGACTTCCAATTTCGATGCATTTATTGACTCATGCTGTAAATCCCTGCACACATGTTGATAACATGTCTGGTGCAATTTCAGCGCAAGCATCTCTTATTCTTTGCATCATGTTTTCGCGAGTGGTAGGCGTTTCCTGATAAACGATATGTTTTAAATAACGCCACAAGAAGAAATTTGGCGATCTGGCTGGAAAATTCACAGGACCTGCCCTGCCGATGCAGAGACCATGGTAAAGTCGATCTAGCACATCGCGCGCTACTAATGAATAATGCGCTGGACAACCATCATGTTGAAGCCACATGTTTTGTCGAAGTTCGATGCTCAGGTCTTCAAGTAGATCTGGCAGTTCATTTTCAAGTAGGTTGCGATATTTGTTGCCATTCAACTTCCCGTCGATAAAATATGGACCGATCAGTTTATCGACAATTGTACCTCACCAAACATTAACAAACAAAGGTCGGTGATGGCTGACACCTCGAATCCAGTGTGGGTTCTGTTCACTCCAGTAATGCGTGTTATGGCGATTAACGTCGCCGTGGTTTATGAATGTTGCCTCATTGGAGAAAAGTACTCTGGCTAAAAAGTTTTGGTTTTTTTGCATCCGCTGAACTGCCCAGTGACAACGCGACGCAGGTGCACAGAGTGAACCTTCGCAGAACAGCCAGAAGTACGTAAAGTCGGGTTTTGGAACGTCATGTGAGTATCCACCAGGGCAAGAGCTCAGTAGTGGGAGAGGCCGTTTCACTTAACTGCACTCCGTGGCTGCCGTGGTGGAGGGCGACAACAAGAAGTAAGAGGGTGCTGGCCCGAGACTGGGCGCTGTTTGCTTCACGGCTACCTGGATGGTTGTTTCAGAAGCAGAACTTGGAGACAGTGGAATTGCCTCTGTGTGTGTTACTAGACAGAGTTGTCCTCTTGTGTTGGAGGTCTGAAGATGTTATTAAGTGGTGCGCGTTGCTGTGTGTGCTGAGTGAATTCAGCCTGACAAGCGCACGCTATAAAACCAATACTTGGCTTCTAACTGTGTATCATATCTGTCATTTCTCGGTCCCCTAACTTTTTCAGGTGCAATTTCTTTCGGTCACTGAATTTAACAAAAGTAAGGGAATGTGCTCGAGTTAAACTAGGAGAGCCGCGCGGAGAGGCCGTAGGGTTAGAGGCGCCATGTCACGAATTGCGCGGCCTCTCCCGCCGGAAGTTCGAGTTCTCCCTCGGGCATGGCTGTGTGTGTAGTTCTTAGCATAAGTTAGTTTAAGTAGTGTGTAAGACTAGGGACCGATGACCTCAGCAGTTTGGTCCCTTAGGAATTCACACACAATACAGCGATATTATTTAATTTTGTGTTTCATTTATGTTGCAAGCTATTGTTCCAATTAAACGGCGTCTTGGCATAGCTAAAGGTTCCGTGTTACAAACCTTATAAATAGTCCAGTACGAGCCAAAACTTTGAAATTATCCAGTCTACGAAATCCGATAAAGAAATATTTTCAGAAAAGTCACGGTCAAACTTACAATGAAAGGACCTTACACAGAAAACAATTGTCAAGCGCCCAAAGTTTGTATAACGCACCGTAAAAAGCTTTATAGTCGGATCACATACTACTATCACTAGCTATTATTATTTGTCTGCTCTCTGATATTCTCAAACCAGACCAGATAAGTGATAAATCAAACAACCGTCTACTGCTTCCCTTGAAATCACTGTAACCTATGTTGCGCGCCATTTGATCTACGTAACGTAGATTGTCACTGTCAAGCACATCCAGCAAATTGCATCGAGTGTCCTCGAAACGCGCAAAATCCATTTTTCGTAGCAAGTTCGCCTTGTCTTCCCTCGAATATCCGTAGTTTTTCTTATGCACTACACGGTTATACTGCTGCGGACTTATTCGTAATCTGGCCATCAATATTTCCTTACTATGCTGCGGATAATTATATACAGTACCCGCTCCTTGAACAACGACTGTACTTTACTACGTTTCGCTGGAGACGCGATTTGCGGCTCCCTGTCCGACAAGGATGATGAACTACATGGCTCGACACATTCTTCATTATCATTTTCACTTGCAAAGTACGTATGACCAGCATTTTACTTTTCGTGTATATTGTCTGCACAGTCGAGCGTATACGACATCACACATTCCGCTGAATCGTCTTGCAGAAATACTATATTTCATCTGTCACGTCTTTCTCATTCTGCGAAATTCCTTAGGTTCCTTAGGTGCACTTTTTGTAGAAATAACGCAGTATTTGCTTTTGTTATCCGTTGCCATTGCTCTGCTTTGTATCAGCACCACTAGCACTGTAGCACTGTTGTGCGTTACTCAGCGACTAAGCAGTTCGACTATGCTCCGCAGCCACACGCTGTGCTCACCATTGGATACCCCAGTCTCGGCCCCCTGTTGCCATCAGCAGGCAGTAACGTGGTTGCGTCGTAGACAGTATGCGGAGGCGTCGAATGCCGTAAACATCGTTGGCCTTTTGCGACCTCGTACTCACGGGGTTCCCTGTTAACGAAAAATTAGAAACAAAAAAAAAAAAAAAAAGAAATTACGCTAACGCACAGAATTATCCGACCGTGGGGTCGGACTACGATTGCAGTGCGGGTACATTCGTAAAGAATTAAAAAATTCCAGATAAATACAAAAAGAGTTCACGCACTGAGGGTTCCGTAGAAGCTTAAATCTGTATATAAATAGTTCATACAGCCAGTAAATCGAGAATTTTAACGATTTTTGCCTGTTATTGATGTGGATACTGGTGGAATATCAAAATATGTTATGTAAGTGGACTAACGTCTTTATGTAGAGAAACAGAACCCTTAATGCTTTATCTCGCAAAGGGAGCGTAGAGCTTATTATAAGGCACGAATGTCCACTTGATATGTCTGTACGTTCCTGAGAAAAAGCGGTGTTAAGAGAAGGACGGGCAGACAGACAGTCTGATGTTGTTGTTGTCGTTGTTGTGGTCCTCAGTCCTGAGACTGGTTTGATGCAGCTCTCCATGCTACTCTATCCTGTGCAAGCTTCTTCATCTCCCAGTACCTACTGCAGGCTACATCTTTCTGAATCTGCTTAGTGTATTCATCTCTTGGTCTCCCTCTACGATTTTTACCCTCCACGCTGCCCTCCAGTACTAAATTGGTGATCCATCGATGTCTCAGAATATGTCCTACCAACCGATCCCTTCTTCTAGTCAAGTTGTGCCACAAGCTCCTCTTCTCCCCAATTCTATTCAATACATCCTCATTAGTTATGTGATCTACCCATCTAATCTTCAGCCCGCAGCTCGTGGTCGTGCGGTATCGTTCTCGCTTCCCACGCCCGGGTTCCCGGGTTCGATTCCCGCCGGGGTCAGGGATTTTCTCTGCCTCGTGATGCCTGGGTGTTGTGTGATGTCCTTAGGTTAGTTAGGTTTAAGTAGTTTTAAGTTCTAGGGGACTGATGACCACAGATGTTAAGTCCCATAGTGCTCAGAGCCATTTGAACCATTTTTTTCATCTAATCTGCAGCATTCTTCTGTAGCACCACATTTCAAAAACTTCTATTCACTTCTTGTCTAAACTATTTATCGTCCATGTTTCACTTCCATACATGGCTACACTCCATACAAATACTCTCAGAAACGACTTCCTGCCATTTAAATCTATACTCAATGTTAACAAATTTTTCTTCTTCAGAAACGCTTTCCTTGCCATTGCCAGTCTACATTTTATATCCTCTCTACTTCGACCAACATCAGTTATCTTGCTCCCCAAATAGCAAAACTCCTTTACTACTTTAAGTGTCTCATTTCCTAATCTAATTCCCTCAGCATCACCTGACTCAATTCGACTACATTCCATTATCCTCGTTTTGCTTTTGTTGATGTTCATCTTATACCCTCCTTTCAAGACACTGTCCATTCCGTTCTCTTCCAAGTCCTTTGCTGTTTCTGACAGAATTACAATGTCATCGGCGAACCTCAAAGTTTTTATTTCTTCTCGTTGGATTTCAATACCTACTGCGAACTTTTCTTTTGTTTCCTTTATTGCTTGCTCAGTATACAGATTGAATAACATCGGGGAAAGGCTACAACCCTGTGTCACTCCTTTCCCAACCACTGCTTCCCTTACATGCCCCTCAACTCTTATAACTGCCATCTGCTTTCTGTACAAATTGTAAATAGCCTTTCGCTCCCTGTATTTTACCCCTGCCACCTTCAGAATTTGAAAGAGAGTATTCCATTCAACAATGTCAAAAGCTTTCTCTACGTCTACGTATGCTAGAAACGTAAGTTTGCCTTTCCTTAATCTTTCTTCTAAGATAAGTCGTAGGGTCAGTATTGCCTCACGTGTTCCAACATTTCTACTTAATCCAAACTGATCTTCCCCGAGGTCGGCTTCTATCAGTTTTTCCATTCGTCTGTAAAGAATTCGCGTTAGTATTTTGCAGCTGTGACTTATTAAACTGATACTTCGGTAATTTTCACATCTGTCGACATCTGCTTTCTTTGGGATTGGAATTATTATATTCTTCTTGAAGTCTGAGGGTATTTCACCTGTCTCATACATCTTGCTCACCAGATAATAGAGTTTCGTCAGGACTGGCTCTCCCAAGGCTGTCAGGAGTTCTAATGGAATGTTACCTACTTCAGGGGCCTTGTTTCGACTCAGGTCTTTCAGTGCTCTGTCAAACTCTTTACGCAGTATCATATCTCCCATTGCATCTTCATCTACATCCTCTTCCATTTCCTTAATATTGTCCTCAAGTACGTCGCCCTTGTATAGATTATCAATACACTCCTTCCACCTTCCTGCTTTCCCTTCTTTGGTTAGAAGTGGATTTCCATCTAAGCTCTTGATATTCATGCAAGTGGTTCTCTTTTCTCCAAAGGTCTCTTTAATTTTCCTGTAAGCAGTATCTATTTTACCCCTAGTGAGATAAGCCTCTACATCCTTACATTTGTCCTCTAGCCATCCCTGCTTAGCCATTTTGCACTTCCTGTCGATCTCTGGGCCTCTTCCATGTATGCAATCTTCTTTTATGGCTCTTGAACCAAATGTTTGCTGTGATTAAGTTATGCTCTGCGCAGAGTTCTACCAGACGGCTTCCTCTTTCATTTCTTAGCCCCAATCCATATTCACCTACTATGTTTCCTTCTCTCCCTTTTCCTACTGACGAATTCCAGTCACCCATGACTATTAAATGTTCGTCTCCCTTCACTACCTGAATAATTACTTTTATCTCATCGTACATTTCATCAATTTCTTCGTCATCTGCAGAGCTAGTTGGCATATAAACTTGTTCTACTGTAGTAGGCGTAGGCTTTGTGTCTATCTTGGCCACAATAATGCGTTCACTATGCTGTTTGTAGTAGCTTACCCGCACTCCTATTTTTTTATTCATTTTTAAACCTACACCTGCATTACCCCTATTTGCTTTTGTATTTATAACTCTGTATTCACCTGACCAAAAGTCTTGTTCCTCCTGCCACTGTACTTCACTAATTCCGACTATATCTAACTTTAACCTATCCATTTCCCTTTTTAAATTTTCTAACCTACCTGCCCGATTAAGGGATCTGACATTCCACGCTCCGATCCGTAGAACGCCAGTTTTCTTTCTCCTGATATCGACGTCCTCTTGAGTAGTCCCCGCCCGGAGGTCCGAATAGGGGACTATTTTACCTCCGAAATATTTTACCCAAGAGGACGCCATCATCATTTAACCATACAGTAAAGCTGCATGCCCTCGGGAAAAATTACGGGTGTAGTTTCCCCTAGCTTTCAGCCGTTCGCAGTACCAGCACAACAAGGCCGTTTTGGTTAGTGTTACAAGGCCAGATAAGTCAATCATCCCAGTCTGATATCAAATAGGAATTTTTTTCCGTCTGATATAATTACAAATTAACAGTTTTCGGAATTTTATTTTAGTTTTACCGTAAAACCTTGATTCTTGCTAAATATCATGGTTCTCGGTCAACAGGAAGTACCCTACAAGTTTTGAAGAGAGAGTTTGCGAATATCAAAATATGTGACGTAAGCGGCCGTATCTTTTGACTGCATTGACGTAAAGGCATCAACTTTTTCCACTGCCGAGGGTGCCTAGATCTCAGTATGTGGAATTAATTTCAACGTGATGCGTCGACCCGTTCCTGAAGAAAAGGGTTTTTAACAGTCGGTCAGTCAGACAGACGGACAAAACAGTTATCTTACTGAGGTACAGATCGCTAAAAAATGGAAAAACATATGTCCCATTCAATTCTCCTTCTTTGTTTGATTTATAGCATACATACACACTATGTACCTTGTGCCTCACGATACAATAAATTTCATTTAACGATTTAATTAATAATTCTTACGTTTGTGAACAGAAACATGCGAAAGTATTCCAGTCGGAGGCAATTCTGTTTAATACAAAGCACAAACTGAGTGTGCCGAACCTTCGTAACAAGAGTAGGATTTATGACACGACTCCTCGCTCTTTAGACTTTGAATGAAGTCTTCTGTTGATGGATTGTTGTACTTTTCAGAGCAGTCTGGACAGCGAAAACGATGGCTTCTTTCTGTCGACGTATTTAAATTTTGCTTCCTTTTCTTTTCCTTTGCTTGACTAGAATCAGCTTCCTCTTTGGTTTATTTATCTGTTGCTTCTTGAATGGAGTCCCATATACTATTCGGACTTCTTCTCTTTCTTCTCTCTTTTCTGACAATGTTTTCCTCTAGCAAAGGAATTGTTTCTTTTCGGGGAAACGTAGGTACTTGGTCATGGTTGTGGTTCATTTGTAGACGACTGTGAATTTTGGCTCTGGAGAGATCCAGCTACAGCTGTGGATGCTTCGTTAAAACATATACAACAAAAAGGAACACTTACGGCCGGCCTTACGATATTATTAATTGTATGGTTCCCAGTTACGGTGCTTCAGTACACCATCTTAACGTCTTAAATGTTGCTGAGGGGGTTAACGCTAATCGTATACACGATTCACCAGTGGCCAACATCTATAAATCTCTTTTCGCAGACTACCTGTAACAACGATGTTGCGTCTCCAACCGTCAACTAGTAATTAAGTCCCTCAAGCCACCAACCCCAAGCATGGACATGCACAAACATCATCAAAACTGTCACTCTGGTCTGTAAGACTAGAAGGTAGGAAATAATCTACTGTGAATAGGTGGCATTCTACTCGTTAAATGCCATTTATCTTGAACGCTTCTGTTGCTTTACTCATTGTGACCTTACTTTGATAAGCAGTTCTTAACTCTTTAGTTTCATGTGAAATAACTATTACTGAGATAAAACATGATTGTATTTTGCCATGTATCGTGTAGACGGCAAAGTAATCATTCGTACAGCACAAAAAAAACTTTTAGCACTACAGACCTCACACTTTTTATTGTTTAGTCAGTTGCTACTTCTCGCACAGTGTTGGTACCTTGTATTAGCGATATTAAAAGTATTTTTAATCGTCTGCTGACTTTACCAGTCTATAAGCAACAGCATCTTCTGAAAACAAGAGAGTAGCTTAGATTGTCTCCAAAATCGTCCAAATAGCGTAAGAACAGTAGAGAACTATGACGCGCGTAATCTCAGGCATAAATTTGGTTTAACAGGAGGATTTGGCTTCTGTTTCTACAAACTATGACCTTTCTAAAAAGAAGGCACGAAATCTGTCGGACAGCTGAGGCGATACTCCATAGGCACGTCTTCTAAATAGAAACCGCTTGTGAAAAACGACCTCAAAAGCCTTCTAGATACCTAGAAACAGATATTAAACTTAGGAGTACCTATCGATAGATTTCATTACTTCGTGCAAATAAAGAACCAGCTGTGTTTGGTAAGAATAAAAATTTCTAAAGTTTTGCTTGTTATTTGTCAATAGGCCTTCTTCTACGAGTTATTTCATAATGTTCGGACAAGGTAGTATCATAATGCTATCGCCAATCGATGTCAGTGTTATGGGTCAATAATTCAGTGGATTACTTATATTTAATTTTTTTCTGTATTAGTGCGACCAGTACAACTTTACAGTCTTTAGATACGGATCATTAGACGAACGAGAAGCCATATATGATTGCTAAAAATTGAGCTATTATTCGATAGTGAATTTTGAAGCTTGTATTAAGAAAACGCTTTCTCACACCAACATATTACTACCTGACACGTACTGCTAAGTAACTAAGTTTCCTGTATTAATTTTCAGGTGATGTCGGTGACATCCTTCACTAAAATAGACGAGGAGACACGCAACAGCAACGAGAATTCTCGGTAAGTGAGGACCCCCTCAAACGGACCGGTTATTAGTTTCGAAATTCAATTTGTGTGGCTGGTTTGTTGAACAATGGCTACTAAATACACAGGACCGAACAGTGAGGTGGAACTGACATGCTATGGTTTTTTTATATGTTTCTTTTCTGGGAAAACATTTCCAAAAACTTGATTCGAGTAAGTGAAAAGCATGTCAAATGTTTCCTTTAAGAATATAAGTGATGTCCAGTAATAAGAATCATCCATTTACGCATATAAGCATAAACGGGAGATTAGTATTACATTGTACCAGAAACGCAGATGTACAGTAAACTGTTCATTACCTTTGACGTACAGGGACAGTTGAATGCTTACTGCTTCTTATTTTATAGTTTCCGCGCTCGCTGTATTATTTGCAGAATTCATCCTCACATTGAGATCTATAATGGTTATAATTAGCTAAGGGCCCGAGAAATGACTTTTATAATGGGCTATCCTGGACTGGGGACCTAATGCGCTACTCTCTGGACAATGTAGGTATTGGGTGCGTGAGGAGCATGATAAATAAGCGAACACAGATTGACTAACTTCACCCTTTATTAGCAAATACCGTTTACAATAACACTAACTCTACGCCAACTCGCTACTACTGTGTCTGTCACTTCTGCCGCAATTAATTACACACTTGTCGATACACGCCATTCTGAGAGACTGACAGCTCGTCCGAGCCCCGCTGGTTAGGCAGCTCAGCCGGCGACTCGGCTGTGGAGGCGTTCTGCCTGTGGCCGACCGCCTGTCTCCACACAACAGGCCCGCCAGCGTCCCGCGGGGGCGGCAGCTGCGCACGCGTGTGCGCACGCGTCGCTGCGTGCACGTCTTTAGCCCTTACAGCTGCTTTATTAACCACCAAAAGTAAAACATTTAGAATATGCGTTGTTACAGTCGCCAATTTCTATGTTCCCTTCGAGTCTTTCAAGCAATCTTCCAGTATAACCTCACTGAAGCCTAAGTGCCGAGACGGCCTGGCCTCAAGGACTGCTGCACGGGAGTGCAGCTGCGGTGTGGCGCTATTCAGAGTGCGGAAAAGTGGAGCTCCTGGTGCTGTCCGCACGTTTACTGAGAGCAGGGCACACACCAAGCAACAGCGTATCCTGATATTGTGGATACAACACCAAAATAGAGGGGAAAACGAATACAGAACTTATGTTTTCGATATGCATGTACAGGCCGCCTCATGAGAATTGGTCAGTACTCAGGCGAACGATCACTCGAAGCAAAAACAATCTAGTAAACATGCGCTGAAAAATGCATACCTTCAGAGTTATGTGTATTTTTTCATCTTCTATACTCTTAATAAAGAAGTCTATCACTGTAAGCTCCTTTCTTTCTCTATTTTGAGAGAAGGTGGTATGGACCAATGAAGAAAATATCGACCAGTAAATACGAGCTCTAAAGCGCATGCCTTAAGACGTATGACCTAGTTTCGTAGAAGAGAGATGTTTCACAGCAGCGAAAAATGAACGAGTACTCATAGGGCTAACTCCTAAGGAACGCATTCTTCAGCCCGTGTTTACTAAATTTTTTTTTCTTCGAATGATTCCTGAGATATCCCTGAATATGGACATTCCTCCTGGAACACTCTGTGTGCACAAGTTCTTCGGACTTATTTATTATTTAACACCTTGATAGGGCACCTATTGATGAATTACTGTGCGAAGGAAAAGGACTGAAGGATGATTCAAGATCGCAAATTGGCCATCCTCCAAGTAAATAAATAAATAAATAAAATAAAGTCTAGTTTAACGTTCTATTAATGATGACGTTTCAAAACGAACAAGCCAGCCTTCGCTTTAAGCACCCCACGAAAATCACAGAAAACATGAAGGTGGATGGCCAGATTGATATTTAGACCGCCGTCCTCTCAAATTCCAATTCACTAAGCCCCTCGGTCGCTGTACTGTGTCAGCAAACGGACGACCCAGGATAGACACTGCGGCGTTTACAGCGTTTGTTTCGAATACTGTGTAAAAGCAACAAACATATACGGAATCCTTATTACAGATGGAAATTTATGGTTCTGTCAGCAAGCGCTCTGTCTGCAGCTGTGTAACTAATAAATATTACACGAATCTATGCACAAATCTCTTTACATATATGCAAACGAAGAAGCCTCTAAAAGATCACGGTTGTTATTCGTGATTTATTAGATCTATATAACACACGGTCTGTATATTTCGGCCATCGTACAACGCTTTGGGTTTTGCAACCGAACAAAGTTGATGCGTCGTATACCGGGAGATGGAGTTTCAAATCTCCTTTTACAGATTCACATATACGTTTTTATTGATTTCCCTTAATGGCTAAATGCTGGTATGGTTGCTTCGAAGTTTACAAAAACTACTGCCTTCTTTATTTCCCTCAAATGCGAATGGATGACGTAGTTGTCGATTGGACGTTAAACCCTAAACTTACTTCCTATTTCCTACTGCATGCAACGACATGGATGGCCATCGCTCCCTACAGGTCACGAAACACTAAACTGCACACCATCATCAGTACATGAATGACGTGCGTTGGAGTTCACAAAACTGTTCAGTTCTTCAACCAGGAAAATAAGAATTAAGTGTTGCATAACATAATTCTTATCGTGTAGCCAAAGACGGAGTAGTGAACTACTGAGATGAATAGGTAGGGTAACACCAGCTTCGTCATGCGTTCTAATTATCTAACACTAAGTCAATAACATCTCTGTCGATTTAACAGAACATCCAACCATCGGCTGAGAATCTCGAAAGGCTGCAAGAAAATTATTAAAGTGCTGCTAATGGCTGGCATATAGCTCAGCTGAGAAGAAAGAAAACTCGTTGCCGTGGTATGCTGCTTCGACCCCACTCGTTGTTAATTCATCAGAAGCTTCGTCTCACCACCTTCCTCCTCACATCTGAAACTCACAGAGAGTTTTTTTTTTTTCAAGTTTGAGCAGCCACCCTGATATGCTATATCATGTAAGAGTACTGAGCTAACAGTCGTCCCTGAAATAACGTAGGAAATATAATATTTTATGAAAGCAGCAATTTTCATTCGTTTGGAGCGGGTTCTAGGCCCACCTAACAGGATATCGTGTAATCTTTTATTTCATTTCCCATCTCAATCATTGACAACTGAAAATGTCTAGGCAGCAGCCACAAATTTTGCTCAAGCGAGCACCTAAATGATTTGCGAAAGATATGAACGGAAACTTAACAAAGCAAAACTATAACGCCACTTTTAAAACCGAGAAACTAAAAGGGTTGCGAATATCGACGGCGCGAGGGAGGTGAGATAATAAGTGTGCCACAAATACTTGTTTACAGCGGGCTCACTACTGTAATATGACCAACCTTTGTACCTACGTCTGTATCCGGCAAGCCTTCTTATGATGTGTAGAGAAGAGTACTTCAGGTGTCACTGTTCTGTTCCAGTGACAAATGCTTAGAGAGAAGAACGTCCCAAAATCTTCGTACGAATTTCTCCGATTTTCTCGTAACGGTCATTTCATATACTGCGATTAAAAGGAAGTAATACATTTCCTGCCACAGCTTCGGACGAAATGGCCTTGGCAAATAGAATTTAGGGCCAGAGGACACGACACCGAGTTTGCCGTGAGCTCCCTAATCATGCCTTTAAACATCTCAAGTTCAGATACAATAAGAAAAGTGTCACCTTACGTGACGAGTGGATAATTAATAAAATAAAATTTCTAGCCTAAGAAATTTTTCAGATGACTGACTTTATATCTGCCGTGTCTCTCGCAAGTGTTTTTTTCCAGAGACGCTACTCTACCCCTTTTTGTGCTAATGATGCTTTTTTTGTCTGGATTCTTATCTGTTACTTAAATTACTTTTGGGTTGTGCGTAGGACATTCTTCTACCGTTTCTTCGTTCAAATGAGACAGCAAATGATATCGCCATTCAAAAAAAAAAAAAACTATTTTCTTGCAATTTAACTGATTTTCTTCTACTGAGACTGATAAAAAAGTAAATGCTGTACTTTTTCGTCAAGACTCTAGTAACCATTGAGCCGTGGTAAAAAATTGCTGTTTTGAAGAGCGCGCCGCAGTGCGTTGTGTGAAGCAGTCGCCTTCCGTTTCTGGCGGTGGCGCCGCTGTGGTAATCGCAGCTTTGGTGTCTCCCTCTGGTGGGAAACCGGGAAGGTTGCCCGTTCACGTGCATTTAAGGGGCGCTGTCAGCTCCGTTGGGCTTGTCCGGCGGTACCTCATAATGAATACCGCTCTTCAATAGTGGCATTCGCCTCTAACCGAAGCGTTAGCGTTTTTGCAGGGCCAGCCAGCCAACCAGCCAGCCAGCCAGCAGCAGTCTAGCCAGCAGCAGTCCCACCAGCCAGCCAACCAACCAGCAGCAGCTGGCAGCAGCAGCAGCAGCAGCAGCTGTGGTGGTCCAGCCCACAGCAGCAGCAGCAGCAGCAGCGGTGGTCCAGCCCACGGCAGCAGCAGCGGTGGTCCAGCCCACAGCAGCAGCAGATGCAGCGTTCCTGCCAGCCAGCCAGCGAGCGTTCCTGCCAGCCAGCCAGCATTCCTGCCAGCCAGCGTTCCTGCCAGCTAGCCCGCCAGCCAGCCAGCGTTCCTGCCTGCGGTCGCCTCCCACAGGCCTCCTGCCCCAGTCGGCGTTCCATCGGTCTTCGTCCGTCTCCGTCTGTCTTCATGGGTCCCTTGTTTTCTTCTGTACTTTTCGTCCTGTCCGATTTCTATTCCTCCTTGTCGTCATGTCAGCCCCCACCACCACTACCACTACTACCACCACCGCAATAGTATATACTTCTCCCTCCGCCGCCACCACCGCAATTACGTGGTGTGCCCAATCGCCCCCCCCCCCCCACTCCATCCCTTCACTACTCACTCTCCCTTCGCTTCCGCTCTTTGCCACCCTATCCCCAGCTTCTTCCTCCTATGCCTCCACCTCTGATCCTTTCCCTCCCCTCCCTCACCCTATTACTGTAGCCCCTGCTAGGGTCGCGGCCCAGAGGGCCATGGCCCACGCCCCGCTCTCGCCCTCGCCTTCACCATCGCCGTCATCTTCATCATTGCTGTCACCTTCACCATCGCCATCCCCACCTCTGGCGCCATCTCCAGCATCCACGCCAGGACCTGCCACTTCCTGCCACCTCCGAGTTGCTCCTGTCCCACATGCCTCCTCTCACCCTTCTGTCGCCATCAAACGCCCTAGTGGCACCCCTGCCTCCTCTGCTTCCAAAGAGGCCCTGCCCCGTACTCCTCCCCCCCCCCCCCCAGGATGCCATGCATGTCTCCTCACCTGGCCTTGCTTCCTCCTCCTCCTCCTCCTCCTCCTCCTCCCCCTCCTCCTACAAATACCTCCTCTCTCATCCTGATCCTTCCCTCCTTGAGGCCCGGAACCTCTCGCTCCTCTCCTGCCAACACTTTCCCGGAGCCCCCATCTCCCTCCTCACTCCCTGAAGAGACTCCGTTCTCATCTCCTCCCCCAGCCTCACCCTTCACTGCCTCCCTCACCCCTGCACCTTCCTCGTCCCCCTCCTGCCAACCCCAACCCCCAAATCACCTGCCGACCCTCACTGCCGTGATCACTCGGCTTAGTCCGACGATCACAGAGGAGGAGGTGTTGGCGGAGCTCAAGGCGTACCTCTCATTGGATATACGTGCAGTCCGCCGCATCTTCAACCCAGTCGGCCCCACCCGCCTTACGTGGGTGTTCTCAGAACATACCCCATCCATTGACCATCTGCTGAAGGAGGGTGCCCTCCTCTTCCACCAACGTTACAAGGTCGACCCCTACTGTTCCCCTCCTCAATCCCTCCACTGCCAAAAGTGTCTGTGCTATAACGCACATACTATATCTGAGTGCCGTGAGGCCCTTGTATGCCTGCACTGTAAACAGGCGCATTTCCTCCGGCAGTGCCCCAACCTACAATCCCCTCCCTCCTGCAACACCTGTAATCTCCCACATCCCACCTATGTAAGTCCCAACCAACTCCAACCACTCCTCTCACCGTCTCCGTCCGCCCTCTGGACGCCCCCACCCCTCCTGGCAATTCCCTTCTTCCCCCCGTCCGCTGAGAACATCATCAGGTTCCTCACCATCATCCTCCAAAATGTCCACCCTTTCCAGCACCCCTTCACCCTCCAGCAGATATCCCTCACCGCCTGATCCATCTCAACATGTATGCCACCTACTCCCATAATCAGTCCCATTTCACCTTCTCCCCTCTCGACACCCTCGTTTAATTCCCTGTCATGGCGCTACAGCACCGTATCTTGTTCAATAACATCCGTTCCCTTCCTGCCAACAAGAACCTCTTCCTGCACACCCTTGCAACCCACCGTGAGGACGCCTTCCTCTTCAATGAAACCTTTCTTCAGCCCCAACACACTGTACACACCTCGCCCTACATCCTTCACCACCCCGATAATCCCCTTCCGATAGCGTGTGGTGGGGTAGCCATTGGTCACCATCGCCAGATCACTGTTCGGCTCCAACCTCTCCTTCCTGACCCCGCAGAACACCTGATCCTTAGTCTCTTCTTCCCTGGCGTTACCATCACCTGCACCACCATCTATGTCCTCCCCAATGCCCCTATTCCTTTTGACTTCCTCTCCCACACTGACCGTACCTTCTCCTCCCATGTGATCGCCGCCAACCTCAACATCCATAGTTGTTCTGCCACCTTGTTCCGCCACCCAGTTATGACGTTGGCATCAGCTCCTCTCCTCCTTCCAAGGCGACCTCATCCCCATTCCCCAGCACACCCACCCTGAATCCCACTCCACTCCTGATGTCATCCTCTCCTCCACTAACCTCCTTGGCCACATAGCAGTGGATATCCAGGACCCCATTGGTAGTGACCATCTCCCTGTCCTCCTCACCATTTCAGATGGTCGTCACTCCCATCCTGACCCTCATACTGACCCTCCCCCAAAAAACGTCCATGATTATTCCCGTGCTGACTAGAGTGCCTACCAGGGTACCCTCTCTACCCAGGTCGATAGCCACTCCCTCACCTATCACCACCCTGATGATATTACCCGTACTGCCTCCTTTCTCCAGCAGACCTTGTTTGAGGCCATGGAGGTCCACATCCATTCTGTCGCCATCCATCCCCACTGTCCTACTTTACCCCCACAGGCCGTCCTCCTCCTCCGTGACTCCCGCCGTCTCAACCGTGCCTTCCTTCACACGCGTGACCCAGACACACTATGACGCCACCGGCATCTACAACGACACATCAGGAACTTGCTCGTAGCTGAGGAATGCTGGGACTGGCGACAGACATGCACCCGTCTTAATGCTACACTTCCTATCAACTCATCCAAGTACTGGTCAGCCTTTCGTCACCTTACCGCATCTAAACCCCCTCCCTACTACCCTCTCCTTCATGGTGATCAACCCTTCCCTGACAATCTTAGTAAGGCCAATCACTTTGCCTCCTACCTCTCCAATGTCCTTACCATCCCCGACGATCCCCAGTTCGATTACTCCCTCTTCCTGGATGTCTGCGATCGAACTGACACATGTCCCTCCCCTCGCCCCTGGTTTCCAGTACTTGGACAACATTGCACACACCGAACTCAGTGCCCCTATCACTACTCAGGGTCTCATCGCTACACTCTGCATGAGACATAACACTGCTCCTGGTCACATTTGCGTCACCTATCGCCACCTTCGTGAAGCCCCAGCCTCCTTCCTCTCCACTCTGGCCAGGCTCTATAATGTAGTCCTGTCCACCAGCTACTACCCCAACCTGTGGAAAACCTCTCGCATCCTGATGTTCCTTAAACCCGACAAACGGCCGTCCGCTGTCTCCTGCTACCATCCCATCAGCCTTACCTCGGTCTTCAGCAAGGTCCTGGAATCCATCCTTACCCGACGCATCCACCAGCATTTCCGCCAGCACCGCCTCCTTCCCGTTACCCAGTGTGGCTTTCGGCCGTCCTTCTCTACCAATGACCTTCTCCTTCACCTCACTTATCTCCTCTCCAAACAGCTTAATTCCCATCGCTCCACTATCTTCCTCTCCCTTGACCTCGAACGCGCTTATGACCGTGTGTGGCATTCCTGCCTCCTCTTCAAGCTCCAAACCTTCGCCCTTCCTATTAACTACGTTCATCTGATCAGGTCCTTTCTTTCCCAACGTCCTACCTACATCACCATCCATAACACGGATTCCTACACCTCCTTCCCCTCCGCCGGTGTGACCCAAGGTTCCATGCTCTCCGCTCTTCTGTACCTTTTGTATACAGCGGACATGCCGCCACCTTCACCCCCATCCACCTTCTCCAGTATCCCGATGACACCACCTTCCTTGCCCTCGCCCCCACCCTGCAGTGCTCCCAACACCTTCTCCAGTCCCATCTTGACTGGTTCACCACTTGGTGCAACCAGTGATTGCTTAAGGTCAGTCCTTCCAAAACCCAGGCGATCATTGTAGGCAAAACCACCCCTTCCTTCGGCCTCTACGACTTCTATGTCACTGTCTATGGCAGTCCTATCGCCCTCACCCCCACCCTTTACCTTGGCTTCAACCCTTGACTGTCGCCTCTCCTGGACCTCCGGAAAATCCAAGTCAAGGCACACTCACAAATCCGTCTCCTCAAGCCCCTTTCTGGCTGTACATGGGGTCTGGACCCCTCCACCATCCTCCACACCTATAGATCCCTTATCCACCCCGTCCTCTGCTACACCCACCCTGCCTGGATCTCCACTCCTCTTACCTTTTAAAAATCCCTTCGGATCCTCGAACGCCATGCTCTTTGCCTTGCCTATCACATCCGTCTCCCCTCCCCCACGTGGATCCTGGATGACCTTATTCCGTTCCCCCACCTCCTACTCTTCCTCAAACAGATACGGATCCTTTACACCTCCCAGAAACTCGATCCTCCTCACCCGCTTGTCTCTCACATCCTCTCCCACGCCTGTCCACTGCCGCTCCTTTATTTCCATGTCCCACCTACTCTCCATCTCTCCTTACCCTCTCCCAAGATGGCTTCCGCCAGCTCCCCTTCCCTGATGATGCCCTCCTCCCCTACATCTACCCCTCCTACCAACTTTGATACTCCCCTCCCACTTCCTGCGTTTGTTCCTATGGGCACCCTCTCTCCCTGCTCTCCCCCTTCCCTCCCTCCTGCCTTTCTCCCTCCTCCTCCCCTCCTCCCCCGGGCTTCCCCTACCCCCATACCTTCATTCCTCCCACCATCTCCTCTGCCATTGGCATCTCTCCTCTCCCTCCCCCACCACGTTCTTCCTCTCCTGGCAGGTCCCCGGACTCGCACACGTTAAGTGGAGATCATTGCCATCAGTTTCTCGTGTGTGTGCCATCATGTTTGCGATTTAGTGTTTTTCGCCACCACGCTCCTTTGTTCACTTGTACCATCTAAATCAACAGTGTTTGCGCGCAGTGCCGACAGTTTTTCGTGTTTTTTTTTTCTTCGAGTGTGAACGGCTTCAAGGTTTTAATTATTGTATCTACCGTTTTTTAACCACCAATCTGTTACTTTTCTGTCTTCATTTTCTCTTTTATTGTAATGGTTGTAGCTGAAGAGCGGAGTAGATTTATCCACTGCCAGTCCACATTGTATGGGGTGAAAAATGACAATAAAGAAAAAAAAACCTCCGATGGGGGTCAGTCGGAGTGAGGCTAGGTCAGTCTCGCGTCACCAGTTGCTGATCTGTCTCTGGTTTGCATTTGTGCTGTAGTTAGTGTCCGTCTCGTCGGAGTGCTAGTATGTCTATCGTTTGGATCAAACTTTAAAGCCAGGAAATGAGAGTCGTGCCACTCCGCGAGTAACAGAACTCAGCTAGTGGTCGCCCGGTCGGGGTTGAGTTCATGCATCTGAGCCAGCGCGTTAGGCCGCCAGTCTGCTCGAGTTGCTCAGGCAACGGTTGGTCGGTTGGTCGGTCGGTCGTGCTCTGAGGCACGAGATGACTTGTCCGCCTTCAGCGTCGGCGCATGTGAGGTCCCCACGTGAGTCCAGTGGGCAGCGCCGTATAGAAAGGGGTAGTCGTTTTGCGGTTCATACGAGAGCAACACGAGCGAAACCACAACATCGAGCTGCCCGGGCGAGCTGCGACACTGTGAGAATCGTATATTAACTGAAAAATTTTATGAAGACCTTACTGAAGTGAAAAGTCTGATTATAATCATAATTTTTGGTCTTTTAACCCGGGCAATGTTAAAAAAATTCATTTTGTTATGCAATGTATCGATATGGTAGCTTTGACACCACAGTTTCTATTGGCGGACTTTTTTTGTTTTGAAAGGTTCTGTGTATACGTAAATAGCACACTCTCTGACCGTCGCAGTTTTGTTTTTAATTACGTTGTTTGCGAAATCCTAAGCAGTAGGACAAAACAAACCATTAAGCTATCCGAGCATATCTCTATACCAGACGATATAATCAATTCTGAATGGTACTGCGATGATATGGTTTCCTGTCACTGCATCTTCACTGATTTCCCCCACATGGAGTCTACTCATTTCCTTTTAACGAGTATAGTCAAATCTTTTCAGAAGGTACGAACTCGGGTTGGTTGGTTGGTTGGGTTAAGGTTGGATGGTTGGGTTAAAGGTTAAAGGGACCAAACTACAAAGGTCATCAGTCCCTTGTTTCATAAAAACACAGAGCACAGTGAAACTATCCACCAGTAAGGCGAAGCACTAAAAGAAAAATTCCGGTGGAGGAAAACCTCCATGGACTATTGTAAGACAACACGGAAAACAGAGCACAGCAACAAAAACAACATAGAGAACAGAGGCAGAAGGAATTAAAAATGCACAGCAGAGGACTGTGGCTGGCTGATCACGAAAATAATAGGATGAGCCAGCCACTCTGCAACACGTTAAAACCTCCAGCCTAAAAGATTAGGGTGGAGTCGAATCACAACACAAAACTAATTAAAAGAGACAGCTCAAAAGAGGGTGATGTTAAAAAAATTTAAATGGACCTATAAAAGCCGCTTGCGCGAATAAAACTTAAAACCCGATCTGCCATAGAGACATTATCACCTAAAAGAGATGATAAAGCACCCTGGAGATTAAAAGTTCGCCTGAGGGCGATTAAAAGAGGACAGTTCAACAATATATGGGCCACCGTCATATTCGCACCACAGCGACAATGAGGGGGGTCCTCTCGACGCAGCAGATGACCATGCGTCAGCCAAGAGTGGCCAATGCAGAGCCTACACAGAACAACAGAATCCCTGCGAGAGGGCCGCATGGAGGAACAACACACAGTCGTGGTCTCCTTTACCTGCCGCAGCTTGTTGGGTGCAGACAGAGTGCGCCATTCGTCTCCCCACATCCCAAAGACCCGACAGTGCAAAACCGTTCGGAGATCAGTTGCCGGGAGGCCGATCTCCAACGTCAGTTTGCGGGTGGCTTCTTTAGCTAACTTGTCGGCGTGTACGTTTCCCGCTATCCCAACGTGTCCTGGGGTCCATAGGAACACCACAGGACGACCACGCTGTTCAAGAGCGTGAATGGATCCCTGGATGGCAACAACAATGGGATGGCATGGGTAGCACTGGTCAAAAGCCTGTAGACTACTGAGAGGGTCACTGCAAATGACAAAAGACTCGCCAGTACTGGTATGAATACGCTCAAGGGCACGAAAAATGGCTGTTAGCTCTGCGGTGTAAACACTGCAGCCTTCCGGCAAGGAGCGCTGGTCTACATAGTCCGCATGAGCATAAGCGTACCCCACACGGCAATCAACCATCGAGCCATCTGTATAGATAACCTCCGAGTCATGGAATGCGCCTAGGAGAGCATGGAATTGGCGGCGCAAGACTGCAGGAGGAACTGCAGCTGCGACCGACGAATACACCAAGGTGGTGTATGCGGGCGGACATGGAAAGCGGATGGAAGAGTCAAACACTCGAGGTCACTAAGGAGTGACGAAACACGGATCCCAATTGCGTGGCCTGATCGCGGCCGCCAGTGTGGGATATGGACTGCCGCATCGGCGAAAAGAAGACGGTAGTTAGGGTGACTGGGCGAACAACGAACGTGGACAGCAAAGTTGGCTAACAGTTGTTGACGCCGAATACGATGTGGAGGAACCCCAGCCTCAGCAAGGAGGCTATTAACAGGGTTGGTGCGGAATGCTCCTGTCGCCTGTCGAACCCCACAGTGGTGAACGGGGTCCAGCAGTTGCAACGCCGAGGGCGACGCTGAGCCCTACGCCACACTCCCATAATCCAGTCGGGACAGCACAAGGGCTTTGTAGAGCTGCAGCAGCGTGTTACTATCGGCACCCCAAGTTGTGTTGCTGAGGCAGCGGAGGGCATTCAGATGCTGCCAGCACTGACACTTGAGCTGACGAATATGTGGAAGCCAAGTAAGCTGGGCATCGAACAGCAATCCCAGAAAACGGTAAGTGTCAACAACCCTGAGCATGGCATCCTCAAGATAAAGCTCAGGGTGGGAATGGACAGTTCGACGCCGACAAAAGTGCATAACACAAGTCTTCGCAGGAGAAAATTGAAACCCTTGGGCTAGGGCCCACGCCTGCGCCTTGCGTATGACTCCCTGCAACCTACGTTCTGCAACACTAATGGCGGAGGAGCTGAAAAAGATGCAGAAATCGGCATCATATAACGTGGGTGAAACAGACGACCCTACTGCTGTTGCAAGGCCATTAATGGCCACAAGGAAAAGGGGCACGCTCAATACAGAGCCCTGTGGAACGCCGTTCTCCTGGATATGATGTGAACAATGGGATGTGCCAATTAAAACGCGGAATGTCCGAACAGATAAAAAATTCTGAATAAATATGGGGAGAGAGCCCCGGAGACCCCACCCATGCAACGAGGCGAGAATATGGTGCCGCCACGTCGTGTCATATGCTCTGGAGAGATCGAAAATGACGGAGACGAGGTGTTGGCGCCTGGAAAAAGCAGTGCGGATTGCCGACTCAAGAAAGACCAAAGTATCGGCGGTGGAACGGCCCTGACGGAAGCCGCTCTGGCACAGAGCCAGAAGACCCCGAGACTCGAGCAGCCAACACAGCCGTCGACTCACCATGCGTTCCAATAGCTTGCACAGAGTTTTTGTCAAGCTGATGGGCCGGTGGCTATCCACATTAAGCGTGTCCTTACCAGGCGTCAGCACCGGAATGACGGTACTCTCCCGCCAGTGCGACTGAAAGACACCATCACCCCATATGTGGTTGAAGATGGCAAGAACACACCACTGACAGTCCGGGGACAGGTGTTTGAGCATCTGATTGTGGATGCCATCTGTCCCAGAGGCTGTATCGGGGCACTGTGCCAGGGCGCTCTGGAGTTCCCACAAACTAAATGGGGCGTTATACGCCTCAAGGTGGCGAGAAGCAAAGGAAAGCCGTTTTCCTTCCTCCCGGCGTTTGAGCGCGCGAAACGGGGGCGGGTAATTCCCCAACGCAGAGGCCCGAACATAGTGCTGAGCGAAATGCTCGGCGATTGCGTCGGCATCGGTGGATACCGCCCCGTTGATGATAAACCCTGCGACACCTGTAGAGTGCTGCAATCCAATGATGCGCCGAATCTTCATCCAGACCTGGGAGGGTGAAGTACGGGAACCAATGGAGGAAACGTACCTCTCCCAGCACTCCTGTTTCCGCCTTATGATGAGCCGCCGTGCCTGAGCACGGAGACGCTTGAAAAAAATTAGGTTCTCCAAAGACGGGTGCCGCTTATGTCGCTGAAGAGCCCGCCGACCTGTAATGGCTTCAGCGACTTCCAGAGACCACCAAGGCACTGACTTTCGCCGGGGGCACCCTAACGAACGAGGAATGGTACGTTCCGCGGCGGAAACAACTGCTGCAGTCAGTGTCTCAACCGCCACATCAATGGTACCGTGGGGGAGAGATTCAACAGTGGCAACAGAGGAGAACGTGTCCCAGTTTGCCTTGCGAAATGCCCATCGAGGCAGGCGTTCATGGGATTGACGCTGGGGTAATGAAAGGAAGATGGGAAAATGGTCACTACCACACAAGTCGTCATGGACTCTCAAGTGGACCAATGGTACAAGCCCTGGGCTGCACAACGACAGATCTATGGTCGAGAACGTGCCATGCGCCAGTGTTTAAGTGGCAAAGGTCGAGTTGGGAGACGAGATTCTCGACCTCTCTGCCTCGGCCAGTAACCTTCGTTCCACCCCACAGGGGATTGTGGGCGTTAAAATCCCCCAGGAGAAGAAAAGGCGTGGGAGTTGGGCGACAAGTGCAGCCAATTCGGTCAGGGAGACTGTACCACCTGGAGGGAGATAGACACTGCAGACGGTTATGTCCTGGGTAGTCCTTACGTGTACAGCCACAGCTTCCAATTATGTTGGAAGGGGCACAGGAGCACTATATACAGAGGTAAGGACATACACGCAGGCTCCACCTGACATACAATTGTAAGTGCTACGGTTGCAGAAATAACCCCTGTATCCACGAAGGACAGGGGTCCGCATTGCCGGGAACCAGGTTTACTGGAGGGCAATGCAGAAAGCAGGTGTCAGGCTTAGAAGCTGTCGTAGCTCAGGGAGATGGCTAAAATAACCGCCACAATTCCACTGGAGGATCGTACAAAGCTGGTGGCTTCCTCAGCCACTGGCTAGCGTCGAGCGAGACACTGGTAAAATCCAGGAAGGGACTCCCCCAAGGGACCCCTTCCGAACGAGTGAGGCCTGAGGAGGCTGGTGCCTCTCCAGCTGAGAAGAGGTGGGGATGGATGTCCCCAGTTGTTCGGGGTCCACTGCCCCCAAACCGGGTGTTTTGGGAGCATTGGACGAGAGTGTGGCCCCTACCAGTGGTGGGGCAGCGTAACTTTACTTTCCTGTGGGCCAACTGAGAAGGGAGTCTTTGCAGGAACTGGTGGCGGCAGAGTTGCAGCAGCATAGGTCCCCAACATAGATGCGGGGTTGAGCCGGTCTAGCTTCTTCCTTACCACGTGGTAAGTTAAACGGTCCAGGGTGTTAATTTCTTGTATCTTCCGCTCTCTTTGGTAGACTGCACAGTCTGGCGAGCAGGGAGAATGATGCTCCCCACAGTTAACGCTGGTGGGAGGCGGAGCACAAGGAGCATTAGGATGTGATGGTCGTCCACAATCACGACACGTGGGGCTGGCAGTGCATCTAGAGGACATATGTCCGAACTTCCAGCACTGGAAGCATCGCATAGGGGGTGGGACATAGGGCTTGACATCGCACCAGTAGATCATGACCTTGACCTTCTCAGGCAAGCAGTCACCCTCAAAGGCCAGGATGAAGGCACCGGTAGTGACCCTATTATCCTTGGGCCCCCTAAAGACACGACAGACAAAGTGCACACCTCGTCGTACCAGGTTCTCCCGTAGCTCGTCATCAGACTGTAGCAGAAGATCTTTATGAAAGACAATCCCCTGGACCAAATTTAAGGACTTATGGGGAGTGACATCAACGGGGATGTCAGTGAGCTTCTCACAGGCGAGTAACACTCGTGACTGTGCAGATGAAACTGATTGTATCAAAATAGCCCCGCTCCTCATTTTGGAAACAGATGCCACTTCCCCAAACTTATCTTCAAGATGGTGAACAAAGAAGAGAGGCTTAGTCCCCCAAAACGAATCCCCATCGGTTCTGTTGCACACAAGGTATCGCAGTGAATACGGCTCCTATCTCTCTGCAGCCCTACGTTCCTCCCATTTCGTGGCTAGGGAAGGGAACGATTTGGGGTTATATGTCACAGCATTAAATTCTGTCTTACCGCACTTAGAGACGTTGGCGGTCGTGCGACCACCGGATTGAGACTTCACCCGCTTCATTGCGGGGCATCCGCCCCGATGCCACCCACTCCGACCAGGGGCTCTCCCCACGGGCGCCACCCAGCCACAGCATAGGCCACCTGGCAGGATGGCCGTTGCCGGGAGTCCTGATGCCCCAGGTAGACGAGCATCGACTCCTTGGCTTACGTGGGGAGGTGTCAGCTCAGGCATCGGCAGTACGATCCCTGTGTTGACAGGGGGCTACAACCTAGAGGATACATGACGACCCCACCACAATGGGCTGGCTACCGTGCTGGATTTTGTGTGCCATGGGTAGTCCATAGTGATCGTGGGTGCAGATGGTGACGCACAAAGGGCGTTACGTACACAATCCATCAGGTTTGTATGCCCAAAATGAGGGATGGAGGGTGCAGTGACGACGCCGAGACGATCAAGAGTGCCTAGGCCGTAGGGCAAAGAGGACTGATGGTGCACCACATAAGGTGTCCTTCCCCAAAAGGCTCGTACTTCTGTGGAATTTGGAAAAATGGAGGTCAAACCCTAATGGGGACCATCACATTAAGGCCGAAACGTTTGAGACTCCTTTTAGTCGCTGCTTACGACAGGCAGGAATACCGCAGGCCTATTCTAACCCCCGAACCCACAGGGGGTGCCCGATCCGGGACCACACGAGTGAGGGGGAGACACGGGAGCCCAAGGATGAGACATACCTCTCCCAGCACTCCCACTTACTCCGTGCGATAAGGCAACGGGCCAAGGCACGGAGCCTCTTAAAGGCGATGAGGGTCTCTAGAGACGGGTGCCGCCCACGACACTGGAGGGCCCACCTACGGTTGCGAATAGCCTCAGCAACCTTCGGCGACCACCAGGGGACAGCCTTCCTCTGAGGGAGTCCAGAAGAGCGGCGGATGGCATTCTCGGCCGCCGAAATGAGTGACGTGGTTAAGACATGGACCACCTCATCAATGTCACCCTGTGGGGGAGACTCAATGGTTGCAGTGGAAGTAAAAGCCGGCCAGTCAGCCCTGTGGAGAGCCCAGCGGGGCAGGCGCCCAGAAGAATGACACTGGGGCAGTGACAAATAGATGGGAAAATGGTCACTACCACACAGGTCAGGATGCTCTCTCCAGTAGAGGGATGGGACAAGTCCGGGGCTGCAAAAAGAGAGATCGATGGCCGAGAACGAGCTGTGGGCCACACTGAAATGTGTGGGAGCACCGGTGTTCAACAGGCTAAGGTCGAGCTGAGCCAACAAATGCTCCACTGTATGACCGCGGTGATCAGAGACAGTCCCACCCCGTAGAGGTTTGTGGGCATTGAAATCGCCCAGCAACATGAAAGGTGGCGGCAATTGGGTTATCAGTGCAGCCAGGACAGGCAGTGCGATATCACCATCTGGTGGAAGGTAAAGACTGCAGACAGTAATAGCCCGTAGCGTCCACACCCTAACAGCGAAAGCCTCTAAAGCTGTTTGTAGAGGTGGTGGTGGTTGTTGGGATGTTTAAGGGGGACTAAACAGCTAAGGTCATCAGTCCCCCATTCCAAAAACAGGCGAGACATAAATGCACGAAGCAGGTAAAACCCCAAGGGGAAGGAGACTCCCCCCCTGGCCCTAAAAGAACACAAATGCGGTAACGAACACTACAAACACGATGAGTACAGATGAACACCAGACAAAAAGAAACAGAAGAAAAGAAGATGGCTGGAGACTGGTTGACTGACCACGACAACAGAAAAGGGAAAGAGTCAACCATCCGACGACACACCAAAACAGCAACAAATATTGAGAGACGCAAGGACAGAAGACACAGAAAGGGAAAGGTGCAGGACCCCCCTAAATGGAACCATAAAAAGGACTACCACGGATAAAATGTAAAACATTGTCAGCCATGAAGGCATCGTTGCATAAAATCAAAGGCAAAGTGCTCGGGAGATTGAAAGACTGCCGGAGGGTGCGCAGTCGGGGACATTCCAATAAAATGTGGGCGACCGTCAGCCAGGACCCACACCGACACAGGGGGGGATCCTCCTGACGCAAAAGATGGCCGTGCGTCAGGTATGTATGGCCGATGCGGAGCCGACACAGGATATCAGAGTCCCTGCGAGAAGCACGCAGGGAGGAGCGCCACACATCGGTCGTCTCCTTGACAGCCCGCAGTTTATTCGGGGCTGTCATGCCACGTCACTAAACAGACCACATCCCAAGCACCTTACGGCGCAACACCAGCTGCTGATCGTGAGCCATAAGGCCGATCTCCAAAGCTGGGGCGTCGATCGCCCCTTTGGCCAGCCTGTCAACACGTTCGTTCCCTGGAATGCCAACGTGAGCTGGCGTCCAAACAAAGACCACCGACGACCAGAGGGGGTAATGGTGGAAACAGACTCCCAAATAGAGGACACCAGAGGAGAAGAGGGATAGCAGCGGTTGATGGCCTGGAGGCTGCTCAGGAAGTCACTGTAGATGACGATGGACGTACCTGAGCAGGAACGCATATGCTCAAGAGCGCGCAATATGGCCACCAGCTCTGCAGTAAAAATACTCCAGCCAGCCGGCAAGGAGCGCTGTTCAACATGGGCAGCGTGAGCAAAAGCGTAGGCAGTGCGACCATCAACCGGGGAACCATCAGTGTTGACAGGCTCACAGCACAGAAATGAGGCGAGGAGCGCAAGGAAACGGCGACGGAGGGCCACAGGCGGAAATGAGTCCTTGGGTCCCTGTGCCAAGTCCAGACAGACGGACGGCCGGGGCAAACACCAGGGAGGCGTAGGTGCACGGACCCGTAAGGCAGGCAGAAGAGGGAATGAGCCCAGTTCCAACAGCAGGGACTGGACGCGGACAGCTATGGAAAGCCCAGACCTACGTCGCCGTTCGGGCAGATGGAGGACCACGGCAGGGAAAAGCAGGCGATGATTGGGATGGCCAGGCGAGCAATGCATGTGGACAGCATAGTTGGCGAGCAGTCGATGGCGGCGAATCCGCAGCGGGGGAACCCCGGCCTCCACCAGTAGACTATCCACGGGGCTCGTACAGAAAGCGCCAGTTGCAAGCCGAACCCCACAGTGGTGTATGGGGTCTAACAACTTCAACACTGAGGGTGACGCAGACCCATAGGCCAGGATCCCATAATCAAGCTGAGACTGCACAAGGGCTCTGTACAATCACAGCAGCGTGCAGCGATCTGCACCCCAAGACGTGTGGCTAAGGCAGCGGAGGGCGTTGAGGTGCCGCCAGCATTTTCGCTTCAGCTGAGTAATATGAGGAACCCATGTGAGCCGGGCATCAAACACGAGTCCCAAGAAGCGGCAAGTGTCCACCATTCCAAGCAGGTGGCCGTCGAGGTAAAGTTCAGGATGAGGGTGGATCGTCCGACGCCTGCAGAAGTGCATAACTTGAGTCTTGGCTGCAGAGAACTGAAAACCATGAGTCAGAGCCCATGATGCTGCCTTGCGAATGGCGACTTGCAGCCGCGTTCGGCGACTCCCATAGTCGTGGAGCTAAATGAGATGCAGAAGTCGTCGGCATACAAAGAAGGAGACACCGACAACCACATGGCTGCAGCCAGACCATTAATGGCCACTAGAAATAAGGAGACACTCAACACTGAGCCAGGCGGGACCCCATTTTCCTGTATATAAGATGAACTAGAGGCGGCACCGACTTGCATTCGGAAAGAGCAGCGCTATAAAAAGGTTTGAAGAAAAGCCGGGAGCCGACCACGAAGACCCCACTCATGCAACGTGGCGAGTATGTGATGCCTCCATGTGGTGTCATACGCCTTCCGCAGATCGAAAAATACAGCAACGAGATGCTGACGTCGGGCTAAGGCCGTACGAATAGCAGATTCCAGCTGCACCAAGTTGTCCATGGCAGACCGGCCCCGACGGAAGCCACCCTGGGATGGAGCGAGGAGACCGCGAGACTCAAGGACCCAACACAAACGCCGCCCCACCATACGTTCGAGCAATTTGCACAAAACGTTGGTGAGGGTAAAGGGACGATAGCTGTCCACCGCCAGTGGGTCCGCACCGGGCTTCAAGATGGGGACAATAAGACCCTCTCGCCATTGCGACGGGAACACGACCTCGCTCCAAATGCGGTTAAAGATGGTGAGGATGTGTCTCTGGCAGTCCCTAGAGATATGCTTCAGCATCTGTGCGTGGATGCAGTCCGGTCCTGGTGCTGTATCAGGGCAATCGGCGAGAGCAGCGAGGAATTCCCTCTCGCTGAAAGGAGCATTGTATTTTTCAGAACCGCGCCTGTGGAATATTAACGGCGTCTGCTCGACTCGCTCCTATAGAGAGCGAAAGGCGATGGGGGGGGGGGGGGGGGGGTAAGTTGCAGTTGCAGAGTTCGCAGCAAAGTGCGCGGCAAGGTGTTCACCAATGGCGGCAGCGTCCATGGAAGCAGCGCCGTCCAGGGAGATCCCAGGGACATCTATGGGGGTCTGGTATCCATAAATCCGCCGGATCTGGGACCAAACGAGCGAGGGAGAGACACAGGAGCCCAAGGATGAGACATACCTCTCACAGCACTCCTGCTTACGCCATACAATAAGAGGACGGGGCAAGTCACAGAGCCTCTTAAAGGCGAAGAGAGTCTCCAGAAATGGGTGCCGCCTATGACACGAGAGCCTGCCTACAGTCGCGAATAGCCTCAGAAATCTCCGGCGACCACCAGGGTACAACCTTCCACCGAGGGAGGCCAGAAGAGCGGGGGATGCCAGAAGAGCGGGGGATGGCAGCTTCGGCCGCAGAAATGATTGACGTGGTCAAGACACGGACCACCTCGTTTATGTCACCCTGTGGGGGAGACACAATGGTGGCAGCGTAAGTAAAAGGAGGCCAGACAGCCCTGTTGAGAGCCCAGCAGGGCAGGCGCCCAGAAGAATGACACTGGGGCAGTGACAAATAGATGGGAAAATGGTCACTACCACACAGGTCAGGATGCACTCTCCAGTGGAGGGATGGGACAAGTCCAGGGCTGCAAAGAGAGAGATCGATGTCCAAGAACGAGCCATGGGCCGCACCGTAATGCATGAGAGCACCGGTGTTCAACAGGCTAATGTCGAGCTGAGCCAACACATGCTCCACGGCACTACCGCGGTCATCGGAGACAGTCCCACCCCATAGAGGGTTGCAGGCATTGAAATCGCCCAGAAGCAGCGAAGGAGGCGGGAGTTCTGCCAGCAGCTCAGCCAAGACATGTCGGGGGAGCTCCCCATCCGGAGGAATGTAAACAGAGCAAACAGTAATAGCCGGCGAGAGCTCAACCCTGGCAGCGACTGCCTCTAAAGGCGTCAAAAGGTGTACTGACGAGCTACAGAGAGTGGTGAAGAAAGAGGCAAACCCCACCTGACGCTCGATGACAGGCAGCACGGTTCTTATAGTATCCCCGATAACCATGAAGGGTGGGGGTCCGCATTGCTGGAAACAAAGTATCCTGCAAAGCAATGTAGAGAAAAGGGGAAACACTCAGAAGTATCCAGAGCTCAGGCAGGTGGCTGAAAAAACCGCCGCAGTTCCACTGGAGAATGGAAGCAGGAAGGGACTGGGAGGGCGTGAAGGCGACTAAGAGGCAGACGGCGCCTCAGAGTCAACTGCCACAACTGGTGGAGAGTCAGCTGTGTCCATAGGAGAGGCCCCCGAGGGTTCCGTGAGGGCGAGATCCGCGGCAGAGGCGAAGGTCTCCACCTCGTCCCCGGTGCCAGAACTATTTACAGCAGGCGGTACTGAAACCGCCGGAACGTCCTTCTTGGACACATTCCATTCCTTCTTCTCGCCTCTGTCCTTAGGGTTAGAGGGCTGGGAGAGCTTCTCTGAAGGAGTGTCGGAGGCTGACGACGACGCAGAAGCCCTACGACCAGCAGGTGCTGGAACTTTCAGACAGTGGCTGACATCTGGCTGGGTAGGAGAAGAAACGGAGGAAGGGAGAGCCCCGAGGGACCCCTTCCGCAAGAGAGGAACTGGCAGAGGCAACGCCAGCGGAGAAGGAGGGGGACGGATCGAGCCCCCCAGTTTTGGAGCAGATGTCACTCCTGAAGGAAGTGTGGGGGGAGCGACAGAAGAGGATTTGCCCCCAACTGCTAAGGGGGCAACAGAGGAAGGCTTGCCCCCAGACACGAGGGGGGCCGACAGATGCACGGCCCCGAGGGCCCACTGAAGGCGGCACAGATGAGGCGACAACCGCCGCTCGCGAGGGCGACGATAACGTGGCTGCAGCATAAGATGTTCAATGGGAGGCAGGATACAACCTTTCAAATTTCAGTTTTGCCTCTCGATAAGTAAGCCAGCTCAGGGTCTTAAATTCCATTAGCCTCCGCTCCTTATGAAGAATGGGGCAATCTGGCGAACTGGGAGAGTGGTGCTCCCACAGTTGACACATACAGGCGGAGGAGCACATGGAGAATCGGGATGAGAGGGGCGTCCGCAATCGCGACATGTGGCGCTGGATGGGCAATGGGAGGACATACGCCCAAACTTCCAGCACTGGAAGCACTGCATCGGGGGACGGACGTATGGCTTGACGTCACAACAGTAAACCATCACCTTGACCTTCTCGGGCAAGACATCACCCTCGAAGGCCAAGATAAAGGCATCGGTGGCCACCCTGTTAGTCTTGGGTCCTCTATGTACACGACGGACAAAATGTACACCACGTCGTTCCAAGTCGGCTCTCAGCTCGTGTCGGATTGTAACAATAGGTCACGATGGTAAATAATCCCCTGGACGATATTTAAGCTACTGTGGGGAGTGACAGTAACAGGGACATCACCCAGCTTATCACACAACAGCAACGCTCGTGACTGGGCTGGGGAGGACGTCTTGAGGAGGATGGACCCATTCCTCATTTTAGACAACCCCACCACTTCGCCAAACTTATCCTCCAGGTGTTCCACAAAAAACAGAGGCTTCGTCTTAAGAAAGGAGTCACCATCAGTCCTGCTGCAGACAAGGTATTGTGGTACTTAAGGCTCCCGCTTGGCACTAGATCCGCGTCCCTCCCACGGCGCAGCCAACGACGGGAACGACTTCGGGTTATATTATGCAGCATCACTTATTCATAGCCCATCTGCTAGGACGCCCAGAAGAGTGACGCTGTGGCAGTGACAGATCGGAAAGTGGTCACTACCACACCGGTCGTCATGCACTCTCCATTGGACAGAAGGTAAGAGGTTAGGGATGCAGATTGAAAGGTCGATGGCGGAGTACGTGCCATGTGCCATGCTGAAGTGAGTGACTGCACCATCATTTAAAATGGAAATATCAAGCTGTGCCAATAAATGCTCAATGGTGGCGCCTCGACCTGTTGCCACTGACCCACCCCACAGAGGGTTATGGGCGTTAAAGTCGCCCAGTAACAAGAAAGGGGAGCGGCAATTGGGCTAGCAGTGCAGCCAGGTCATGCTGCGCGACATAACCATCCGGTGGAATGTAAAGACTGCAGACGGCAATAGCCTGTGGCGTCCACAACCGAACAGCGACAGCCTCTAAAACTTTTTGTAGAGGGACAGACTCGCTGTGAAGAGAGTTAAGGACATAGTTGCAGACGCCACCAGACACCCTTTCATAAGCTGCCCGGTTCTTGTAATAACCCCGATAGCCACGGAGGGCGGGGGTTCACATTGCTGGAAACCAAGTTTCCTGAAGAGCAATGCAGAAGAAAGGGTGATGGCTGATAAGTTGTCGGAGCTCAGCTACATGATGGAAGAAACCGCTGCAGTTCCATTGTGGGATGATATTGTCCATGTCTGAGAAATGTGCGACGGGACTGGGAAGGCAGATTACGCCGCTGGGTCACCTGCTGCCTCCGATGGAGCACCCGTGCAAGTGCTATCCACTGCGTCTGAGGGACCGGCGAGATCGAGGTCCTCAGCGGACGCAAGAATCTCCACCTCATCCTCAGACGCAGAGCTTGTAGGTAGCGGTGGAGGAGGTGCCACTGCAGGTGCCTTGGTCTTACGGGTCTTCAATGTCGTTTTCTCACGCTGTTCCTTTGGTTGCCGTTGTTGAGAGGGCTTATTGGAGACAGTCTCTGGGACCGAAGATGATCACGAAGCTCGACGATCAGCGACTTGTGGCTTGTGGCTTCTTCAGTCACTGGTTGGTGTCTGCTGTGCCCGCTGGCAGGAACCTGGGAAAGGAGAAACCTAAGGGATCCCTTCCGAGCGAGAGAAGCCAAAGAAGACTTATGCTTCTCCGGCTTCGAATTGGAGACTGTTGTCCCCGGTGGTTTAGTGAGTGCTGCTCCCAAGGTAGATGGTGTGAGAGCAACAGCGAGAGAAGGGGACCCCATCGTCAAGGGGGCAGGTGAGGTCCTCTGACCCTGAGAGCTGACTGTTTGTGGTGCAGCTAAAGGAGCTGAAGCAGGAGTGACAGTGGAGGCATAAGATGACATGTGCACGGGATGTAGCCATTGAAATTTCCGCTTAGCCTCATTGTAAGTTAGTAGGTCCAGGGTCTTATATTCCATGATATTGCGTTCTTTCTGCAAGATCCTGCAGTCTGGCGAGCAAGGTGAATGAGGCTCTCCACAGTTCACACAGATGGGAGGCGGAGCACATGGAGTATCGGGATGAGATGGGCGTCAGCAATCTCGACATGTGAGGCTGGAAGTACAGGTGGAAGACATATGGCCAAACTTCCAGCACTTAATAGCACCGCATCGGGGGAGCGATATACGGCTTGATGTGACAACGGTAGACCATCACCTTGACCTTCTCCGCTAATGTATCACCCTCGAAGGCCAAGATGGAAGCACCGGTAGCAACCTGATTGTCCCTCAGACCCCGGACGAAATGAACACCTTTACGCTCTAAGTTGGCGCGCAGCTCGTCATCAGACTGCAAAAGTAGGTCCCTATGGAAAATAACACCCTGGACCATATTTAAACTCTTATGTGGTGTGATGGTAACGTCAACATCAACCAACTTGTCACAAGCAAGTAACCTGCGCGACTGGGTGGAGGATGCCGTTTTTAACAAAACTGACCCAGAGCGCATTTTGGACAAGCCCTCCACCTCCCCAAACTTCTCCCCCAAATGCTCTACAAAGAACTGAGGCTTCACGGATACAAAGGATTCCCCCTCAGCTCTGGTACAGACGACATACCTGGGCGAATACATGTCACTGTCATTCATTACCTTTCGTTCCTCCCATGGTGTGGCCAGGTATGGGAACGATTTGGGGTCATAAACGTTACCTTTAAAATGAGCCCTTGAACGCTTAGAGACTGCTGGTGGCTGGCCACTAGCAAGAGATGATGTGCCACGCTTCATTGCGTGTTATCCACCCTGATGCCATACTCCGATCAAGGGCCCTCCCCATGAACGCCACCCAGCCACGGAAAGGGCCACCTGGCAGGATGGCCATTGCCGGGAGTCCTGATGCCCCAGGGAGATGGGCGTCTACTCCTTGGCATACATGGGGAGTAAACGGGGCAGGCATCAGTAGAGCGATCCCTGTGTTGTCAGGGGGCGACAACCAACAGGGTACATGGCGGCCCCACCACAACGGACTGGCTACCGTGCTGTATGTTAGGTGCGAAAATGTATAAGGTCGTTGTCGCAGCTAAAAGCAACACTGCACAGTGAAGCACACCCAGGGATGTATCCTCGGCCAAAAGATGGAAAACGAGCGGGACACCATTGCAACGATGAGAAAGCCGGCTAAAGGTCTCAATGCACGACAGATACAGTGCACCATGTAAAGCGCCCTTCTCCAATTGGCTCGCTCTTCGGAACAATTTAGAAAGATGGAGGTCAAACCCGAGAGGGGACCATCACATAAGGCCGAAACATTTGAGACTCCTTTTAGTCGCCTGTTACGACAGGCAGGAATACCACGGGCCTATTCTTACCCCCAAACGCGCAGGGGGGACTGGCAGGAATATCGCAGGCCTATTCTTACTCCCGGACCCGCAGGGGGGGGGATGAAATAACTGAACAGACACTATCCTAATCAACACTAAAAGTAAATCCCAGCGTATGGAGGAAGCTTTAGTCGAATCAGCGATAGACTAATTTATCACTAATGAATAAGGGACGGTCCTCGCTGGAGGAATTTGCTGGTGAGAGCTGAAGACAGCCACTGAGGGAAGTGGGTGGCCACGACAACAGAACATGTCTATTTTTCGTAGTGCAGTACAAGGGCACAACTTAATAAATAAGCATATGCCCGTAAAATGAGAAGCACCACCATTGTGGCAAATGTTCATGTAAGAGGAACTACCAAGGACCTCGTTCTATACAAGCAGCCTAAATAGATAATGGCAAACCTCAGACCACACGCAGATCAGAACACGACATCGACCTGACAAATGCATGGACATTCGTTCAGCAACCAGGGAATACTGTTGTATTGTATGTTAACCGGGGAGCTAGAAACGATGGAGAGCTCCATACCCGCCGCAGCTCCAGTGGTTCACAACCCCACGACCACTACCTCAGTGCACTTCACCCCTCCGCCGTTCCACACCGAACCCAGGGTTATTGTGCAGTTTGGCCCCCGAGACGAGTGTAAACACTGTTTGCTCTGTAGGGTGATGGCGGTTAAGCGTACGTGGAGAACTTGTTTGCGCAGCATCGGCGACATAGTGGAGCTGAGGCGGATTAAGGGAACCAGCCCGCATTCGCCGAGGCAGATGGAAAACCGCCTAAAAACCATCCACAGACTGGCCGCCTCACGGGACCTCGGCGCAAGTCCACCGGGCGTTAGACAGCTCGGCTAACCGGTAAATACTAAAATCACTGTGCGACTAGCCGAATCAAACGCAGAGAAACATAAGGCGACAACTAACTAAGCACGCCCTCGTTTTTCCATGGAATAATCAACAAAATCATGACAAATTAGGAAAACGCAGCCACTAAATTTAATACTCCGTGGGACACGGCTCTGGCAAACCATACGCCGTCTAACATCACCACAGAGTGACAATCGAACCTTCAGTACCGCCCCTAGTTTTAATTTAGTTGCTTAAGATTGCGAGCAGTTCACACCCGAGAAACTGGTCGCTGTTGTCGAGTGACAAGGTAAATTTATTTCCCCGTCAGTGGACTCATATGAAACCACTCAGATAGGATGAGGATCTCAAAAGAACAGCTAGTAAAAGATACCCGACTCTCACTATAAACCACTTACGTAGTCTGACTACCAAAACTCACGACCTGTGTGCCTAATCACGGATCCTACGCCATAGTGGAACCAATCACAATGGAAATATCGCCGATTCTCGAACGCGTGATAGACAGGGAGCACGTGCCAAGCAAATTCACTACCAACATCTTGTTAGTGCCTGCCGCAAGAAACAATGTAACCTGGGGCTACCAGAAGACCCAGACTAGGCAGTAGCTTACTTTCACATTTCAAAATAAGGTACCAAGCAACGAGACAGTGGAGAGAAGCAGTTCAGTAGCGCTTCCTCTTCCAGGCGCACATTGCATGCTGATGCTGTAGCCATTTCATTGCACATGACCGAACTCAATGAAAGCAACAACCATAATTACGGAAATCGAATATAGCGTTTCAATCAGATTGTGCTAATCTGATTTTAATGTGCAGCTGACACTACCAACCACTGAGATTAAATTTCCGAAGGGTAAACCTCCCTACCTTTCGTACGTATGGGAAACTTAACCATCCCATAACCAACGGCGAGTCTGGTATCATACCTCGCCAAGTTATCAAAACGATTTCACTAGACGTGGTTTCAAGCGCTACCAGCAACTCAAGCTCCCAATGGTGCGAAACGTAAGTCCGAAAGAAACTTAAAAACTACAAACAACTCCTACCCGCCGTTCGCACACTAAACAAGCCACACCTCTTCCTACTCTCTAACCACGCGTCGTTTGCTAAACCACTCCCAGTGGAGCTAACGCACTCCAGAACACGTCATCCGCAACACACATTAATTAACACACACTACATTCACCACAAACCATGGAACCGTCGGCTTTTCGGTCCCTACAAGAAACAACTATGCCTATAGATAGTAGAAAGCAGGAATTCATTCTGATGCTCTCAACATTCGACGAATGAGTAAGCACGATCAGACATCAGGACAAAGGATTTCAAGGACTTCTACTACACTACAGAATACTAGACAGAAGGCACGACGAACGGCCTGTCACAACAGCCTCTAAACACATGACTTCACGCCTCCGCGATACACGTAGGAAAAGCTATCACCACAAACACAAGTGGGGCAGCCCATACTGCCAGCTATTCAACACTGCTCCGTGTCGCTCTATAGAAAGGATGGTATGTAGCCGCTGTTCGCCTAAAGTCGCCAAAACACCCGCCAGAGGGCGTCGCTTTGATGGCAGCGCCGTACACGGTAGATGGCGGTATTTCTAAAACATCGGAGAGTTGCACAGTTGCTACAGTTTTGTGTTTTGAGTAATTTTCTGATACCAAATGACGTCATACTTTCCATTTGCAATTAACTGAGGAGTACTCCACTAGAAATGTAATACTGATGAAAGGCTGCACCACAGACAAATGTGAAATGTCTTCGCAGTCTCCGCCGGCCGCGGTGGCCGAGTGGTTCTAGGCGCTTCAGTCCGGAACCGCGCGACTGTTACGGTCGCAGGTTCGAATGCTGCCTCGAGCATGGTTGTGTGATGTCCCTAGGTTAGTTAGTTTTAAGTAGTTCTAGGGGACTGATGACCTCAGATGTTAAGTCGCATCGTGCTCAGAGCCATTTGAACCATTTTTAGCAGTCTTCCCCTTTTCAGAACGTTATCCAATAATGGTGACGAACTCAGTTGATTTTAATAATATAACACATAAAGGCTTCACCTATATATAATGCAGCAGGAGTCACGACTTCCGTCATGTGATATGATACTGCTTCTTACCAGTATATGTGAACTCTGTCCCTACAGGCCTTGGAAGGCCCAACGGTACCGACCGACCGCACTGAGATCCTCAGCCCTTAGGCATCCCTGTATGCGAAAATGGAGGGGCATGCGGACAGCACACCGCTCTCCCTGCCATTTTTAGTTTTCGATACCGGAGACGCTACTTCTCAGTCAGAGAGCTCCTCAGTTGGCCTCAAAAGGGCAGAATGCATCAGGCTTTCCAAAAGCGCTAGGCAGACACGGACGACCGCCCATTCAAGTGTTAGCGAGCCTGAAAGCGCTTAATGCTGGTGATCTGACGGGAACGGTGTTACCACATGGCTGTTGGCATGTGTGATCTAATATCTTAAATTTCAATAAGAGTGGTTTCACAGAGCACAGGAAGTAATGTGGTGCGGGCATGCACAGAACGTTATGTAGAAGAAGCAGTCAGACACTCTGTAGTGCAAATGCAATTGAAAACACGTGTGGCAAGAAAACGTAGAATATCCAGTACGTGGAAATGTTGTGGAAGGTTAATGACACATGAAGACCATCCAAAATATGAGAAATTTTAGGAATCACAGAGTTGTAGAGAATTCCACGCAGGTGGTCTGTTGACAGTTATGGAAATATTTGTGGCAAAAAATGGCTCTAAGGACTATGGGACTTAACATCTGAGGTCATTAGTGCACTAGACTTAGAACTACTTAAACCTAACTAACCTAAGGACATCCTGCCCGAGGCAAGGTTCGAACCTGCGATCGTAGCAGCAGCGCGGTTCCGGATTCAAGCGCCTAGAACCGCTCGGCCACAGCGGCCGGGGAAGTATTTATGAGATCACAAAATACTGGGTGGTTACACTTAACACGTCGGTGCCATAGAGGTCCAGTGTGGGCTGTTATCATCGTATGTCAGCGAAACTTTGTACACATTCCAGCACATTAATGAAGAACCTAATTACACTGGAAAAAATAATTTACATCTTTGGCCACCAGGGGCATATCTGGCGCTGTGCACTGCTTGTATGATAGTATGACAACCCCGGTGTCCTTTGACAAGCCTAACTTGGGTGAACAATAGGGCTGTCGGGAAGACAGAATCTGTTTTATGCTACGGCAGCAACTACAGCACTGCCTTAAGAATGTATCGCCGACTTAAAGGTTTGAGGAGGGGTCCGATGTCATTAAATGGTTTAAAGAAGACGTCAACGAAATTCGAAAATGCGGTTGAGCTTGGTGTGACACCTGGGAGTGGAAGGCGACCCGTCTCGGAGGAAGTTATTAACGAGATTGCCGTTGCTGTAACTGACCATGAAGCACATACTCCAGTTAGTGTTAATGCTCGTACAATGTCATGAGAACAGTCCATCCAATGGTCAACAGTAAAGAAAATTTTGCGGTCTATTTCACAGTAGTTCCCGCGCAAGAAGCAGACGATGCAGCAGCTGATTCGCAGCAACCTTCTATATATGCTCCTTAGTTTCTGGCACATATAAAAGTTGATGACACGTGGCCGAGCAGTATTACACAGAGCGGCAAGCCATAACTTGCACTACAGGGTGCAGTGACTACATTGTGTTGTGCACGAAGAGCCGCTGCACTCGCCTTATGGGACTGTATAGTGTGGATTCAGAAGCATCTTTAATCTCGGTCCGTTCTCCTTTGAAGAGAATACGCCCAGAGTTTTGGTCAGGTGTACGTTGACGTGTGCACATTATCGAGACCTCCTAGTCCAGCATGTGATTCCTGCTTTGCAACAGCGCATCTGTGTGGAAACCACTATTTTCATGCAAGATGGCGCAACACGTCACGTTATTCCCCCAGCGAAAGATGTGCTTAGTGCCACCTTTCACAAACATGTTATCTACAGAGGTTTCCCAAACGCAGGGCCTCCATGATCACCTGACATGAAACCATGTGACTTTTGGCTGTGGGGATATGTAAAAGAATGCGTTTACCAGGGACACTTTTGGTTTCGCCTAATTGCAGCGTCTCGTCGCCGTCTCCGGTGTCACATTAACAAGCTCTGAAAGTGGTGATTGATAATAAAATCAATATTATGCCCTTCTCGCTTGTCTGACCTTGTCTACGCATGTTTGGAAAGAGTTTATTGTCCCTAATTCAGACGAATATGCCAGATTATGTACGAACACGGACTTACACCTACCTACAGACATCTTTGAGAACTCCCAGAGTGTTTTCTTGGTCACATAATTTCCGGATCCTGCCTTATATTTCATCACATCTGTGGTTTCGTGGGACATGATGTTATGGAAGACACAAGTCAGCATCTAACTGTGGACCAATGTTCACATGCTGCTCTTCTCTGAATGCGTGATGCATGGGAGACTTTGCCAGTGTTTACACTACTAGTGCATACACTAGTACACCAAGGCGAGGAACCTGTAAATGAGTGAGAAGTAGAGGTCTTCTGACGATTTAAGTTACACACTTTACCATAAAGTAAAAGGTCTACAGACAAGCCATGCAACCAAGTCAACCATTTTGAGTGTTCTGATGGCTGTACCAGGGTAGATCGACAAAGTGAAGGGAAAGATCCATGATGTGGCTGAGGATGCAGGTGAGATGTATGTCTTGGGTCTAGAGGTGCAATATCCCACCATGATGAACAGAGTGACTTTCCATTGTGTCTAGAGCACCTAGTCTTGCAAAATAGTCCATTTCAACAGTGGATGACAGTGCTGGTGAACAAACAATGTCATATTATCGATTGAAAGAACCTCTAGCATTGTTTCAGGTCTGGGATGAAACTTGTTTCACTCACATAATCTCCTTCAATCAGCATCCTTGGCTACAAAAATATGTTGATTTAAAAATTAAACAGGTGCCTCCAGTGACTTAATTTTAGAAAGATTTTTACATATTAATGATCGAGTCAGTTTTTAAGAAAACGAAGAATGTTAGAGAATACCACGAAAGTCAATTACTTTACCAGTGGAACTGCCATATGGCGCAAGAGATTATGCCGCTACACCATATTTCAAAACGGTTATCATCCTCAATGAACGACTAGTCACTGTGGAGATGCCCCATATTTCAATGCAGGTCATGAAGGCTATCTACTCGTATATGGATATATGTGTTCTGGACCTCTCCCAACTCCACAGGTACCACTTTTCCTAATACTTTGTTAAGCCAAACTTCGCTACTCCCAAATTACTTTGTATGGATGGAGATAGTTTCATTCATTGGTTGAAAGGCACTGAGAGCCTTTGATTCCACATCATGCACGTCCACAGCGCCACTCTGGGTGGAAACTGCTTCAATATGTTTAACGTTCGTATTAGATCTGAGCCCCACAAACTACATGATGTGTGAACCACTGACTTCATCTTTCATCAGGCAGATAACCTTCTTGTTCAGAGGTGTTATTCCAAAAGTATTATCAGTTGCGTATTCTAATGTGGTGAATTCTTTGTGATTGTACCTCATTACCTTACATGAATTGCATGCAATGTAAGGTAGCAGAATATAGAACTGTAAAATCGTGACAACAAACAGTTGATCTGTCAGAGTAGGATCGAAACCCTATCATAATCACACTATTTATTGCAGTCACTGAGTGTGTGGCTATGTAGATGCTTCAAAAGATGCATCTTTGGGAGTGTATATGGAATAGTTTGATGAACCATTCGCTGTTGTTGTTGATGTATGTGTGTGTGTGTGTGTATGTGTGTGTGTGTGTTTTTTGTGTGTCTGTCTGTGTGTCTCTCTCTCTCCCTGTATATATATATATATATATATATATATATATATATATATATATATATATATATATATATAATTCTTCACTGATTGAGATGTGTGTAGAGTGGAACATAAAGGTAATGTAAATGTTGTATATATATTGTAAATAGAAAGAATGAAAATAGAAATAAATGAATGATGAAATGTAAATGCCTGATATATGATGAAAGAAACGTAAATACTGAAACAAATTGGACAATAACGATTACATGGGATAAATAGTACTTACAATTTCCTAGTTTATGTCCCAATAGTATCCGATGTTAGTAGTTAAAGTGATGGTGATGATGTCCCATACTTTATTACAGACTGTAGGGGAGCGATGTGGGAGACCCCCACCGCCGTACTAGCCAAGGCAAAATGCATATATTTATAAATCACAAAAAAATAATTTATTATAGAACATGTATGTAAATAAATCAGAAATTATTATTGTTATAAGTGTATAAAACTTGTTAACAACAAAGACTGTCAATAAACATTAAGATATTTTTACTTCAGTTTTATTATTTACAAACTGCAGAGTTCAACTGAATGAGATCATGCAATAATTAAACTAGAGAGAGAGAGAAAATTATTGTTGATTACATAATCTGTTGTTGTTTATAGCAAAACCGAAACCTCTCCCCATGGTGATCCGACCTCAAATGAAGAGACCTCCACAAAGTTGAGCTAGTTATAAAGGATGATATGGTGGAGGAGGAGGGTGGGGCCCAAACTTATTGGCCCATTGTGTTTCCTGTCATTTTATATCATGCGACCACTGTTGAATTACGTAATGAGCTCGGCTTCAGCTAGCACAATTGCCTACGGCTTATGGGAGATTCCCATGGGTGAAACTGATCGATTCCCAGTGCTCTCTGGGGTTTGGGAGGGGGTAGGCTAAGAAAAGGGAATAAGGGATGACCTTAATTGTAAGTGAGCCAAATGTGTAATCTGACAGAGGATCTGATAAGGTGGTTACCTGTCCAGAAACTCCCCCCTGTTCTAATAAGGACAAAATCAAGCTAACCAAAATCGTAATGATTTAGGATAGAGAGGAAATTGAAAAGTCTAAGAAACAGCAAACAAATTTAGTTTGACTCCACAGGTATGTGACAGATGATTGTTGATGCTGAAATGCATTACGATGTTTTAGTTTCTGTTCAGTATTGGTAACAGAAATTTGTTTTGGAAGCTGTATTAGTCTATGAAGGTGTAATACCTATTGCAAAATGGTTCAAAATGGTCATCACACACATCCATGCCTGAGGCAGCATTCGAACCATCCAGGCCTCGGGCACGGATATGTGTGATGTCCTTAGGTTAGTTATGTTTAAGTAGTTCTAAGTTCTAGGGGACTGATGACCTGAGAAGTTAAGTCCCATAGTGCTCAGAGCCATTTTGAACACTGTGGATAAGAGCAGCTAGCAGCAAAATTCCTGAAAACAAGATGTATTCTAAAGAATTTGTTTTAAATAAAAAGGAAACACTAATTATTGGACCTATGCTCATAGAAACGCTATGGATGGGCTAACAAGGAAACTACTACGTAAATGGCGTAGGTAAAGGAAACGTAACATCGGTACACTGGGTAAGACGTGAAACAAAATAATTTATTTTTTAAGATATTGGTATAAGACATCCATATAACTTCTGTTGCCTGATAACTGTGTACGACTGCTAGTGAAACGCTATGCAATTCACAAGAGAATCTCTTAATTTAGACTCTCGGTCGTAATTAGCGGTGGCGGGAAAGGTTTAATACTCGCATTCAGACCCACATTCACCCAAAGAACAGCAAGGACGGTCCCAGCACCAACATACAACGAGGCTAGGGGGTTTGTTCCACTGTGTTGAGAAATAATTAAATAAGAGAGTAAATCTGAATATCGCGGTTGCGTTTAAAGTTGAACTTCGGTTTGGAGAAACAGCCTCAACGAGGGCCACACGTACACTCTTATGCGCTTAACATGAAATCATAAACCACAAATACAATTAAAAATTCCGGACAGTATATATTTAACATTCCAAAATCAGAACAGTAAGTAAACTATAGGACCGAGACAGGGGGCCACAGCAGAGTTAGGCTCACAGTTAACTTGTGTGGCAACGTGGTTCTCCGAATCACAATTTTACGTACCGTGGCCCATATCTGGCTACATTAAACCACGCACCCGTTAACAACTAACATTTTATAGAGGACACATTTGAGTAGACAAAGGGTACTGGTAGAGGGCCAACCAACTCTAATATTAACCCACGCGGATGGTTTCCAACGGACATATGGTAATGAAACAAAGAAAATTCACAAAAAGGCAAAAATTCGGAAAAGATTACAATGCATACACTCGCAGTCGCAGGCACACAAACATTCACACTGAACCGAGGGAGTTCTTTCTCCCTGAGATCGCTTCAACATAAGCAACACCCTTGCGCTACGTTTTTCTTACACACCTGAGTCTCCATTAGGAATGAAACTGAAAAAACTGCAAAAGCCTTCCGTTCCTTGCTGCGAACCAGCAATACAACCTTTATAAGACAAACGGGAGGCCAAAAACTGCACAAAGCGCAAGTTCAGTGAGACTGAATTATAAAAAGCTCCTCTCTCGCTATGAGACAATGCGCCACGCGGTTAAATCAACTCACACTTCTTCGAAGAGATCTCGTCTACAGACCCTCGGAGAGCTGGAAGCAGACTGACTATCTCACTCTAAAACTTCTCTCACACAACGCCGTAGCCAGGAAAACCCAGAGATCAGGCTTATGCCGCCAACCTAACAACAGTAACTTGCACGCAAAGGGAACAAACCTCTTTGCCTACGTGAAAACGATCAGGGTTGGCCATTCCGTCAGACTACCGCTGATTCTATGCAGCAGACTAAACCGCCGTACAGCAAAATAAAACACACCCACATTCGTTCACTCACGCATGCCAGCTAGTTTTGTAATAGGATAACAAGGGATAAACATTTTATTGAATCATAGTCGTGAGATGTGACACATATAAAAACATGGACGACTTACAATGGCGTTATAGACACATTTGCATGTCTGAAAAGAACCTACATAACAACCATCATAATCTTGAGTTATTTGGAAACAGCTATTCTAGCCAAATAATGTGATATATGGAAACTGTAATGTTGTGTAATATGGGATAAACTAAACTCCTCTGTCATCATATACTAGGTGTGTGGCCACGCATGCAGAGCACCCGAGGAATTCATCAGTCTACTGACTGGTTTGATGCGGCCCGCCACGAATTCCTGTCCTGTGCTAACCTCATCTCAGAGTAGCACTTGCAACCTACGTCCTCAATTATTTGCTTGACGTATTCCAATCTCTGTCTTCCTCTACAGTTTTTGCCCTCTACAGCTCCCACTAGTACCATGGAAGTCATTCCCTCATGTCTTAGCAGATGTCCTATCATCCTGTCCCTTCCCCTTATCAGTGTTTTCGACATATTCCTTTCCTTTCCGATTCTGCATAGAACCTCCTCATTCCTTACCTTATCTGTCCACACAATTTTTAACATTCGTCTATAGCACCACATCTCAAATGCTTCGATTATCTTCTGTTCCCTTTTTCCCACAGTGCATGTTTCACTACCATACAATGCTGTACTCCAGACGTACATCCTCAGAAATTTCTTCCTCAAATTAAGGCCGGTATTTGATATTAGTAGACTTCTCTTGGTCAGAAATGCCTTTTTTGCCACAGCGAGTCTGCTTTTGACGTCCTCCTTGCTCCGTCCGTCACTGGTTATTTTACTTCCTAGGTAGCAGAATTCATTAACTTCATTGACTTCGTGACCATCAATCCTGATGTTAAGTTTCTCGCTATTCTCATTTTTACTACTTCTCATTACCTTCGTCTTTCTCCGATTTACTCTCAAACCATACTGTGTACTCATTAGATTGTTCATTCCGTTCAGCAGATCATTTAATTCTTCTTCACTTTCACTCAGGATAGCAATGTCATCAGCGAATCGTATGATTGATATCCTTTCGCCTTGTATTTTAATTCCACTCCTGAACCTTTCTTTTATTTCCATCATTGCTTCCTCGATGTTCAGATTGAAGAGTAGGGGCGAAAGGCTACAGCCTTGTCTTACACTCTTCTTAATACGAGCACTTCGTTCTTGATCGTCCACTCTTATTATTCCCTCTTGGGTGTTGTACATATTGTATATGACCCGTCTCTCCCTATAGCTTACCCCTACTTTTTTCAGAATCTCAAACAGCTTGCACCATTTTATATTGTCGAACGCTTTTTCCAGGTCGACAAATCCTATGAAAGTGTCTTGATTTTTCTTTAGCCTTGCTTCCATTATTAGCCGTAACGTCAGAATTGCCTCTCTCGTCCCTTTACTTTTCCTAAAGCCAAACTGATCGTCACCTAGCGTATTCTCAATTTTCTTTTCCATTCTTCCGTATATTATTGTTGTAAGCAGCTTCGATGCATGAGCTGTTAAGCTGATTGCGCGATAATTCTCGCACTTGTCAGCTCTTGCCGTCTTCGGAATTGTGTGGATGATGCTTTTCCGAAAGTCAGATGGTATATCGCCAGACTCATATATTCTACACACCAATGTGAATAGTCGTTTTGTTGCCACTTTCCCCAATGATTTTAGAAATTTTGATGGAGTGTTATCTATCCCTTCTGCCTTATTTGACCGTAAGTCCTCCAAAGCTCTTTTAAATTCCGATTCTAATACTGGATCCCCTATCTCTTCTAAATCGACTCCTGTTTCTTCTTCTATCACATCAGACAAATCTTCACCCTCATAGAGGCTTTCAATGTATTCTTTCCACCCATCTGCTCTCTCCTCTGCATTTAACAGTGGAATTCCCGTTGCACTCTTAATGTTACCACCGTTGCTTCTAATGTCACCAAAGGTTGTCTTGACTTTCCTGTATGGTGAGTCTGTCCTTCCGACAATCATACACTCCTGGAAATTTAAATAAGAACACCGTGAATTCATTGTCCCAGGAAGGGGAAACTTTATTGACACATTCCTGGGGTCAGATACATCACATGATCACACTGACAGAACCACAGGCACATAGACACAGGCAACAGAGCATGCACAATGTCGGCACTAGTACAGTGTATATCCACCTTTCGCAGCAATGCAGGCTGCTATTCTCCCATGGAGACGATCGTAGAGATGCTGGATATAGTCCTGTGGAACGGCTTGCCATGCCATTTCCACCTGGCGCCTCAGTTGGACCAGCGTTCGTGCTGGACGTGCAGACCGCGTGAGACGACGCTTCATCCAGTCCCAAACATGCTCAATGGGGGAAAGATCCGGAGATCTTGCTGGCCAGGGTAGTCGACTTACACCTTCTAGAGCACGTTGGGTGGCACGGGATACATGCGGACGTGCATTGTCCTGTTGGAACAGGAAGTTCCCTTGCCGGTCTAGGAATGGTAGAACGATGGGTTCGATGACGGTTTGAATGTACCGTGCACTATTCAGTGTCCCCTCGACGATCATCAGTGGTGTACGGCCAGTGTAGGAGATCGCTCCCCACACCATGATGCCGGGTGTTGGCCCTGTGTGCCTCGGTCGTATGCAGTCCTGATTGTGGCGCTCACCTGCACGGCGCCAAACACGCATACGACCATCATTGGCACCAAGGCAGAAGCGACTCTCATCGCTGAAGACGACACGTCTCCATTCGTCCCTCCATTCACGCCTGTCGCGACACCACTGGAGGCGGGCTGCACGATGGTGGGGCGTGAGCGGAAGACGGCCTAACGGTGTGCGGGACCGTAGCCCAGCTTCATGGAGACGGTTGCGAATGGTCCTCGCCGATACCCCAGGAGCAACAGTGTCCCTAATTTGCTGGGAAGTGGCGGAGCGGTCCCCTACGGCACTGCGTAGGATCCTACGGTCTTGGCGTGCATCCGTGCGTCGCTGCGGTCCGGTCCCAGGTCGACGGGCACGTGCACCTTCCGTCGACCACTGGCGACAACATCGATGTACTGTGGAGACCTCACGCCCCACGTGTTGAGCAATTCGGCGGTACGTCCACCCGGCCTCCCGCATGCCCACTATACGCCCTCGCTCAAAGTCCGTCAACTGCACATACGGTTCACGTCCACGCTGTCGCGGCATGCTAGCAGTGTTAAAGACTGCGATGGAGCTCCGTATGCCACGGCAAACTGGCTGACACTGACGGCGGCGGTGCACAAATGCTGCGCAGCTAGCGCCATTCGACGGCCAACACCGCGTTTCCTGGTGTGTCCGCTGTGCCGTGCGTGTGATCATTGCTTGTACAGCCCTCTCGCAGTGTCCGGAGCAAGTATGGTGGTCTGACACACCGGTGTCAATGTGTTCTTTTTTCCATTTCCAGGAGTGTATCTTTTACGATGTATTCACATTTTTCCTGCAGCCATTTGGTCTTAGCTTCCCTGCACTTCCTATTTATTTCATTCCTCAGCGATTTGTATTTCTGTATTCCTGATTTTCCCGGAACATGTTTGTATTTCCTCCTTTCATCAATCAACTGAAGTATATCTTCTGTTACCCATGGTTTCTTCGCAGCTACCTTCCTCGTACCTATGTTTTCCTTCCCAACTCCTGTGATGGCCCTTTTTAGAGATGTCCATTCCTCTTCAACTGTACTGCCTACTGCGCTATTCCTTATTGCTGTGTCTATATCGTTAGAGAGCTTCAAACGTATCTCGTCATTCCGTAGTACTTCCGTAACCCACTTCTTTGCGTATTGATTCTTCGTGACTAATGTCTTGAACTTCAGCCTACTCTTCATCACTACTATATTGTGATCTGAGTCTATATCAGCTCCTGGGTACGCCTTACAATCCAGTATCTGATTTCGGAATCTCTGTCTGACCATGATGTAATCTAATTGAAATCTTCCTTTATCTCCCGGCCTTTTCCAAGTATACCTCCTCCTCTTGTGATTCTTGAACAGGGTATTCGCTATTACTAGCTGAAATTTGTTACAGAACACAATTAGTCTTTCTCCTCTTTCATTCCTTGTCCCAAGCCCATATTCTCCTGTAACATTTTCTTCTACTCCTTCCCCTACAACTGCATTCCAGTCGCCCATGACTATTAGATTTTCGTCCCCCTTTACATACTACATTACCCTGTCAATATCCTCATACACTTTCTCAATCTGTTCGTCTTCAGCTTGCGACGTCGGCGTGTATACCTGAACTATCGTTGTCGGTGTTGGTCTGCTGTCGATTCTGATAAGAACAACCTGGTCACTGAACTGTTCACAATAGCACACCCTCTGCCCTACCTTCCTATTCATAACGAATCCTACACCTGTTATACCATTTTCTGCTGCTGTTGATGTTACCCGATACTCATCTTACCAGAAATCCTTGTCTTCCTTCCACTTCACTTCGCTCACCCCTGCTATATCTAGATTGAGCCTTTGTGTTTCCCTTTTCAGATTTTCTAGTTTCCCTACCACGTTCAAGCTTCTGACATTCCACTCCCCGACTCGTAGAACGTTATCCTTTCGTTGATTATTCAATCTTTTTCTCATGGTAACCTCCCTCTTGGCAGTCCCCTCCCGGAGATCCGAATGGGGGACTATTCCGGAATCTTTTGCCTTTGGAGAGATCATCATGACACTTCTTCAATTACAGGCCACATGTCCTGTGGATACACGTGACGTGTCTTTAATGCAGTGGTTTCCATTGCCTTCTGCATCCTCATGTTGTTGATCATTGCTGATTCTTCCGCCTTTAGGGGCAATTTCCCACCCCTAGGACAAGAGAGTGCCCTGAACCTCTATCCGCTCCTCCGCCCTCTTTCACAAGGCCGTTGGCAGAATGAGGCTGACTTCTTTTGCCGGAAGTCTTCGGCCGCCAATGCTGATTATTTATCAAAATTCGGGCCGTGGTGAAGATCGAACCCGGGACCGAAGACGTTTTGATTGTGAATCAAGAACGCTACCCCTAGACCACGGGTACATGCTCTTATTAGAAAGCATTGCCTTTTCTGTCCTCTAATTGGCTATTACTTGAGTATAGAAACTACAAAAAATGGCTCTGAGCACTATGGGACTCAACTGGTGAGGTCATTAGTCCCCTAGAACTTAGAACTAGTTAAACCTAACTAACCTAAGGACAACACAAACATCCATGCCCGAGGCAGGATTCGAACCCGCGACCGTAGCGGTCTTGCGGTTCCAGACTGCAGCGCCTTTAACCGCACGGCCACTTCGGCCGACGTAGAAACTACAGAACGCCCCGATACGGAGCTGTGGCACATCAATGAAAGTAGTGGCTGGAATGACATTAAACGTCGCCTAATTTTTCTCTTTCCTAACTTCTCATGTGAATTCCAGGAAGTGATCCTTTCCAAATATATCTTGGTCGGCCAATTTTCGCAAATACACTTTTGTAGCTTTCGTTAATATTTTATTTCTGTATTCAGTTAACTGTCGAATTCAGACAAGAAGTGCCGTATAACACCTCCATCACTTTGCTTGGAAATTAATGAATGAGAAACGCTTGGTAAAGCCGATATAGCTCAGAACCTTTCATATATTCATGGAATTCCTTAATGCCACATAGCCTCAATTCCAGTTTCAGTGCCACGACAACGGCCACTATTTTATGAATGACAGTCATCATGAGTAATGGTATTTAGAAATTTTTAAATAATTGACATCACTATGTCACACTCATTGAAAGTGATAAATATGTTTACATTGTTACATGTGTAAGTGCTAACACAACGTTAAATCTGACCATTTTTCAACGTGATCTTATTTTTCGCTGTATGTACTTCGTTACTGACACTCGCAAATAATGAGACACGCATCACCTTCTGGAGAAGAATACTAAGTGCCTGAAACAGCTCAAGGAATTAAATTTCGTATATGCAACTAGTTGCTTATTATTTCGTTATAGACGACTACAGTTACTGAAAATGGACAAAATAATATTTTTATTTTTCGGAAGCGGTTTACTTTACCGAGTACAAAATAAATTATGCTTAATCTGAGTGTATAATCTTCACATCGGTCCTTTTGATTTTGCATCGTTGCGATGTGAGGAGAAATCAGTAAACGATGCTGACATGTTCGAATGGGTAATACTATAACACAGAAAATGAAAATTCCTATAAAACTGGTAGTTGTCATATTCAGCAACAAGTTCATAGTTACTGGTTTCTAAAAGTCGAATCACTATTACTTTTAAAAAATCTTGAAACTTCTGACATTGCAATAAATTCAGGAAATGTGCATTTACTGTTCTGTCAGTAGGCCAGTTCTTCAGGAACGAATAATCTTTTGTTGTAATAGCAATATTTCCAAGCAGTACAAATACTTAATTGCGAGGGGGGACTGGAAATCGGTAGCAGGAAAATCAAGAGATGGAATGATTGTTGGTGAATATAGACTGGGGTAAAGGAATGAAAGAGGAAGTCACGTGGTAGAATTTTGTACAGAGGATAATTTAATTATCGCTAACACTTGGTTTAAAAATCATGAAAATAGGTCATAGATATGAAGAGGTCAACAAACACCGGAAGTTTTGATATTTATTATATAACAGTAAGCCAGAGATTTGGGAACTAGATTTTAAACTGTGAGACACTTCCAGGAGCAGATGTGGACTCTGACCACAATTTATTGGTTATGAACTGTACATCAAAACTAAAAGATTTCAACACATTAGGAAATTAAGGAGATTAAATCTGGATGAGCTGAAAGAGCTAGGGTTGTTGAGAATTTCGGAGGGTGCATTAGCCAACGATTGACCTGAACAGGGAAAGGAACACAGTAGAAAACGAATACCTTTAGAGATGAAATAGTGAAGGCAGCAGAGGGTCAAATCGATAAAAAGACAAGACTTACCAGAAATCCTTGGGTAATACAGGAGATGCTGAATTTAGTTGATGAAAGGACAAAATATGAAAATGTAGCAAGAGAAGAAGGTGAAAAGGAAAACAAATGTCTAAAAAGTGAGATTCACATTAAGTATGAAATGGCTAACCAGGAATGGCTAGAGGGCAAGTGTATGTATTTAGAAGCGCTCTTTACTAGGGTAAAGACAGATACGGCATAAAAGACAATTAAAGACTCCTTTTTGGGAGAAGATATGCAGTTGTATGAGTATCAAGAGCTCAGATGAAAAACCCAGTCCTAAGCTGAAAAGTGGAAGTAGTCGATGGAAGGAGGATGAATTTCAAGGCAGTATTATTAAATGCAAGAGGATGTAGATGAAGGTGAGATGGGAGATATGACATGACATAAAGAATTTGTCATAGAATTGAACGACTAAGTCGATACAAGGTTTGGCAGTAGATATCCAATCAGTCAGAAGTACTGACAGCACTGAGAGAACCAATAATGGCGAAACTCTTCCATGTTGCGTGCAAAATATATGAGGCAGTCGAAATACTCTCACACTTCAAAAAGAAAGTAGTTATTCCAGTTCCATGGAAAGGAGGAGATGAATGATGTCAATAATGCCAAACTATCAGTTTCATAAGTCATGGTTTGTAAAATACTAACTTGAATTCTTTACAGAAGAATGGAAAGACTTAGAGGGTAGGTTAAGTAAGGAACATCTACCTTTATAGCATTTGTCGACTTAGAGAAAGCTTTTGACGTTGTTGATTGGAGTACCCTCTATGAATACTGAAGGTAGCAAGGGTAAGATTCAGGAAGCGAAAGGTTATTTGCAACTTGTACAAAAACCAGACGGCAGTTACAAGAGTCGAAGGACAAGAAAGGAAAGCAGTGGTTGAGAAGGGAGTGAGACAGTGTTGTAGCCGATCGCTGTTCCTATATCATCAACGTTTGAGAAAGCAAAAAAGACAGCAAAGAATAATTTGGTGTAGGAATTACCTTGAGGCAGAAGAAATAAAAACTTTGAGTTTTGATGATGATATTGTAATTGTGTCAGAGGAATTGGAAGAGCAGTTGAACGGAATGCGAAGTGTCTTGAAAAGACAATATGAGGTGAACATCAACAAAAAAATGTTTCAAATGGCTCTGAGCACTATGGGACTTAACATCTACGGTCATCAGTCCCCTAGAACTTAGAACTACTTAAACCTAACTAACCTAAGGACATCACACACATCCATGCCCGAGGCAGGATTCGAACCTGCGACCGTAGCAGTCGCGCGGCTCCGGACTGAGCGCCTAGAACCGCTAGACCACCGCGGCCGGCCCTGAACATCAACAAAAGCATAACAAGGATAATAGAATTTACCCGAATTAAATCAGGTGGCACAGAGAGAATTAGATAGGAAAATGATACCTTTAAAGTAGTAGTAGGGTTTTGTTATTTGGGATGTAAAATAACTGGTGGGCTTGGTTGACAGGAAACATTCTAACATATCAAGTGATTATGTATTTAATATTGGCGGAAATATGGAGAGCAAGAACTGTGATGGAGACCAACAGATGCATACAGTTAGCAGATTCAAAAGGATGAGGGTTTTATTAGTTATTCGGAGGTGAAGAAGCTTGCACAGGTTAGAGAAGCAGGGAGAGCTGCATCAAACCAGTCTTTTGGCTGAAGACCACAACAACAGTTTCATAATGTTATGAGCAACTCGATATAATGAAGTATGAGCGTTTTGTGCAGTAATGAAATGAAAGTCAATTAGTGGATAAGACACTCGTAAAGGCAAGATAATTAATTTAGGTGACATTCAATCGATGTGTCCCTCGTCGCTTACAGACTGATGAGCAGAATAACGACTGGGAAATATCTTGCTCTCCTTCAGTGAGGTAGCATTGCGAAGGTGGAGACACAGTCATTCGAATTTACACTGATTGTTAAGTTTATGCATAATGAAGTAGTAACGAACTATTTGTATACATTATTCACAGAAATAGGATACCTTACAGCAAGTCTGAGGCATTGCGAGGTGCATTTATTGAAGTAAAATCAAAAGAATACTTCCAGTTCAGTGGACACATATCATCGCTATCGAGTTTCTCAAGAACAGTTACGACTCCTGGTACCTTCATGGATGCAGTAAAACCTTTATATATACTCTTCAGGATGTGTGGTTACGCTTCAGTGATTAGAATAGACAGAAACAGGAAACACTTGTGTCTAAGAGGGTGGTATGTAACAAGTGCAGTATGGTTTGCTTGTATTGTGGCACTAGGCTCATATTGTAGCTATAGTTACTCTTGTAATCCTCCGATTAGAGAATATTTACCAACTTCGACGGTTCCTGCGGTATTAGTTTTACTTCTGGTGTGGATGGAGTCAGCTATAATGCTATTCAAGTGTCTCACTACTGGGAACCGACACCTCTGCCGAGTAATTAATCTGCTGGAAACAGTAGATCAATTGCTTCTCCACTGCCAATATGGGTACAGCAAGGTTTTTACCAAAACACGGAGAGTGATTTTTATTTTTGTTGCAGTATTATTAGGACTCTTTATTGGTCTCTGTTTACATACTGCAGCTGTTAGTTTCGAAGGGAAGTGGAAGGAGAATATTGTCTTTTTTTCTGCACTCTATAACTTAGTTTGGCAAGTACAGTTCTTTGGCATCGTGCTGGTTGTGCGGGACCGGATGGGCGCCATCCGCAGGCAGCTGCTGAGGAGTGTGCGGCCGCCGCTGCACAGGGAGGCGGAGCTGGAGGAGGCGGCGACCTCCGGAGCGCGGCGGTGGGTGGCCGAGGGCGGGCTGTGGTGGCTGCAGCGCGCCAGGCTGGCCCTCCACCGCGTTGCCCGCCTCTGCGGTCAACACTTTGTGCTCTCGCTGTCGCTGTCCTTTCTCAACCGCCTGCTCCAGCTCGTCTGCACCAGTTACAGCTCCGTGCTCTTGGCGAACAACTGGCAACACCTCTCGTTCGGATTATGTGCCCTTGCCGCTGCGATCGGTGTTCTGTTGGTGGTTGAAGCCAGCTTCCTGCTAGCTCTGTGCTGGGCGTGCTCGTCTGCTCAGGATAGAGCGGTCAGAGTTGGCTTGGTGCTGGACAAGATTCAGTCCCTGCTTGGGCCCAGTGTTACGTCAAGTTCTCTCCAATTGGCAGTAGAGAATCTGTGTTTTTCCGCTGCAGGCTTCTTTGACTTAGATCTACGTTTATTTGTTGCTCTTATTGGTACGAGTGTCACATATGTTATAATACTTGTACAGTTTCGCAAATAAGACAACTAATGCATGGTTCACTAGCTTTCTTTTAGTACAATTAGTCACTCACTCAGAGACACTATGTAACAACTCCTACCACTGCACACTTTGCTTTGAAATGTAATGACTCTCCAGTGTGGTATTACCTTTCAGTTCATATTCTATAAATTGCCTTCAAATTTTTTGATAGTAGTTTTGCAGAAAGTTTCTCTGTAAATATTGTTAACTATTGTACCTGTACATCTTCGAATGTTTGCTATTAAATACCATTAAAAATATGACCAAAAGTACATTAAAAGCCAGGCTCCCTTCGATAACTCAGTTGCCAATAATAAGTCAATATTAGTTATACATCAAATTAACACTTACTTACAGTATAAGTTTTATTGTAGGAATTTATGCTTCTGTATTTTGAATCGTTAAATGGGATGCATTGTATTTGGTGGAACAGGTATAAGGGCAGATATTTGTAAATGTCGTAGGGTGATATGTACACACACCAGAGTGTTGGTTGTTTTTTTTTTTCTCTTTGTCCATCACTCCTCACACAAACACATCACATACTCCACAGCCCAATGTTTTCTGCATGGTTGTAACTGCCCCACTAAGTGAACGACACCTGCCAGTACAGACTCATATTTTAGTATCCATACAACCACTCTTCAATACATGACCTGCTGTAGAGGAGAAAATAACCATTAATGCCTTGCTGTGACCATTAGTTCTTGGAGGTACTACCAAACATAAAAATATACCTCTTGTAATACCTACAAATATCAGTTTGTAAGTGACTTAAAATACTGATGTAATGTTTTTCAGTACACCGTCATCAGTCATCAAAAAAATATCTCCATTTACACCCGTTACACCCTGAAAAACGAATGGTCCACAGAGAAAAATCGAATAACTCCCTGGGTAGAATCGCTACTAGGAATACTATTTCACACTCTTAAATGTAAGGTTGCCAGATTACAGTGAGAAGAAATGGGGCCACTAAGTTTTGTAAAATTATATATATTTCTTCATTCTACGAACAACACAATTAAGAAGAATACTTGTCAGTTGAGCATGCATTTCTCAGGACAGTATTATAAAAGTCACTGTAACTTAAATCAAATTTGAAGAAAGTATAAATTCATTATCATGAGATCAACTAAATATCTTTTTCGCTCATCACTGTTTTTAATGTTTATAGTGGACAAACCTCTACCTGTGGAACTAAAACATTCCGTATTTCTGATGCACTAATCAGCTGTATTTTGTAGACCCATTTCTGTGGTACTGAGATTCTGGCTAACTTTGCTTTCAAATGTTCATCCCCCACCCCTTAAAATAAATCACAAACCACATCAGTGTCTGAACGCATATTATCTACACTAAGTAAATCAACAATATAAAGTGATTCGGCTAATTTCAAAATACAGGCTGCACATAAAGTGCGGGAACACTTTCAGTTCTTTCTTGCACAAGAACAAAACATTGTACAGATATTATACATATAACATTTTGAAGAGAAACCCTGAAAGTTTTTTTTTCATGTTTACCGCCACAGCGTAGTTTGCTGATTTGTCGATAGACAGCGTTAGTCGCAAACATGGCGAGTTCAGGTGCGGAACGTACATTCTGTGTGTTGCAGTTCGACAAAAACAAATGTGCTACAGCTGTTCAACGGATGTTTAGAACCAAGTACTGTAAGAAGCCACCAACAAGGAAGGCCATTTACCACTGGTACAACAAATTCCTTACGACGGGTGTCTTGTGCCCAGCAGAGAGAGACGGACGTCCCAGTGAGAGTGAAGTGAGTGTGGAGCGCGTACGAGAGACATTCATAAGGAGTCCAAAGAAAGGTGCCTCAAATGCAATCGGACTCTCTGTTCATCTTTCAGCAGAATGGGGCTCACCCCCAATTTTCATCGGGAAGTTCGTGGGTACCTGAACACGGAGCTGCCGTATCGATGGATCGGCCGTGCTAAAGAAGTGGAGAGTTGTTTCATGAAATTGACTCCGCGATCACATGATCTCACTCCGTGTGACTTTTTTTCGTGAGGACACATTAAAGATCTGATGTAGGAGAGCTCCGGGAGAGAATACGGGAAGCGACTGCCACAGTCGACGATGCCATCGGGGACGGGTATGGAAAGAAATCGATTACCGTACTGACGTCTGTCGGGTCACTCATGGATCGCATATCGAATGTTTGTAAAAAAAAAAAAAAAAAATTCAGAGTTTCTCTTCAAAATGCAATATGTACGACATCTCTACAATGTTTAGTTCTTGTGCAATAAATAACTGCATGTATTCCCACACTTTATGTACACCCTGTATTTTGAAACTCATCGTTTTTGTTTTCAAGTGATGTATTATTCATTAATGATGGAACTTGGTTATCATTGAGATCCCTACATTCATTCAAATATTTCAGACACACTACATTTATGTGTGTCTGTATTCTTATAGTTGTGTCCACCTTTGACTTTGTATTAGATCCTCTAATTTATCTAGCAGCTGTTTGCAACTCATAACGAAAGTAACAGTTAATTAACCCATGTCCAAACTCCATTTTTATTTTCCCCATCCTACAGTATGGTTCACAAATTGTCAGTTGATTTTCTTCTGAATTGAGTATACCCTTGGAAAGTGTCATTTAAATGCAGCGAAAAATGAAGATATTATTTCACTAAAATGAATTATTGTTTTTCTGAACCAGACGCATTCATACAGTTCATTTTAATTAATTTGGGTCAATCATCTACACTAGAAAAGTACGATGTAATGGCAGGAAGATTTTTCAACAAACGTTCTACGGCAGGCGTTAAGCTTAAGCATCTTGTAGGTCCATGTCTGAATATGGCAATGTATTCCATATTAAGAAATTGAAATAAGTATTTGAGCTGCGATACCCCTCTAGCTGAATTTGATAAATAGTTGAAAGACTTGATTACTGTAATTTCATTATCTAAGGACATAACATTCACACCAGATTTACAGATTTATGGACTGTATGTGGACAGCAATTAAATTTCACTACACAACGTATTTCCCTTTTTAAGTGAACGTAACAAACAGTTTTTCTTCCCACAGTTTGCATTTGTGTTGTCCACAGTAAAACTTGGAACCTGGGACGAATTCAACTCGCGTTATGGGATCCTTCTGAAGACTTGCTAAGATACTGCAGGTTCACCAGCCTCATCAGAGAAATCTATAATTCTGTCGGACACACCTGCTTGCACGTCAAAGTATCTTACACAAATAGTATAACACTTTTGATTACCTATGTTGGAAGTGTCAAATCCTCCACCGAAATGTTTGTTAACCTTTAAGTTTTGCGATAAATTATTGACGCTGTTTGGTCCAAAATGAACAGTAATCAACGCCTCACATTTTGTTTTATCACAGGAGATCTTATCTTCATTTGTCAAATCTGGGAATAGCTGAGACGATACTTTCACACTGCTCTCATTGGTGGCGTAGCTAAGATGATGTTTAAATGTGTGAATTGCGAATGTAAGCTCAGACGCAGTTTTCTGAAAAGCACTTTTAATAGCACCATTTTATTAATTCTTAAATAGGTCTATTATTAGCTTGAAAATTAGAATTTGTAGAAATTACCACGCATCTACTACATAACTCCTCTGTTCCAGCAGAGTCCATCTCCTAGTTACTTTTCATCAATGTGGTTTGTACCGTCGTTAAGCGTCTGCGTTTGTGTTTAATTCTGTTAAAAGGAAGTCTACCATAGGCTACACCACCGTGTGAAATGGAAAATCTCTCTCTAGTTTTCCAATTAATGATGTAATACTTACTTTATATGTATTTACCGGAATGGCCGCAATTCTGGAAATCATGTTTCCCAACACGAACGAAACATTTGCGGTCTTCTATTCCGGTATGTGCTGGTCTGAATATCTGATACACTTTGCGTGAGATTAGTCACACTACTGTTGTTGTTGTTGTTGGTGTTGTGGTCTTCAGTCCAGAGACTGGTTTGATGCAGCTCTCTATGCTACTATATCCTGTGCAAGCTTTTTCATCTCCCAGTACCTACTGCAACCTACATACTTCTGAATCTTATTAATGTATTCATTTCCTGGTCTCCCTCTACGATTTTTACCCTCCACGCTGCCCTCCAATGCTAAATTGGTGATCCCTTGATGCATCAGAACGCTTTCTACCAACCGCTCCCTTCCTCTAGTCAAGGTGTGTCATAACTTTCTCTTCTCCCTTATTCTATTCAATACCCCCTTATTAGTTATGTGATCTACCCATCTAATCTTCAGCGTTCTTCTGTATCACCTCATTTCGAAATATTCTATTCTCTTCCTGTCCAAACTGTTTATCGTCCACGTTTCACTTCCATATATGGCCACACTCCATGGAAATACTTTCAGAAACGACTTCCTGACACTTAAGTCTGTACTCGACGTTAGCAAATTTCTCTTCTTCAGAAACGCTTTCCTTGCCGTTGGCAGTCTACATTTTATATCCTCTCTATTTCGACCATCATCAGTTATTTTGCTCCCCAAATAGCAAAACTCATTTACTACTTTAAGCGTCTCATTTCCTAATCTAATACCCTCAGCTTTATCCGATTTAATTCGACCACATTCCAATATCCTCGTTTTGCTTTTGTTGATGTTCATCTTATATCCTCCTTTCCAGAAACTGTCCATTCCGTTCAGCTGCTCTTCTAGGTACTTTGTCGTCTCTGACACAATTACAAAATCATGGGCGAGCCTCGAAGTTTTTATTTCTTCTCCATGGATTTTAATTCCTACTCCGAATTGTTCATTTGTTTCCTTCACTGCTGGCTCAATACACAGATTGAATAACATCGGGGATAGGCTGCAAGCCTGTCTCACTCCCTTCCCAACTACTACATCCCTTTCATACCCCTGTACTCATAAATGCCATCTGGTTTCTGTACAAATTGTAAATAGGCTTCCGCTCCCTGTATTTTACCCCTGCCAGCTTCAGAATTTGAAAGAGAGTATTCCCGTCAACATTGTCAAAAGCTTTCTCTAAGTCTACAAAAGCGAGAAACGTAGGTTTGCCTTTCCTTCATCTATTTTGTAAGATAAGTCGTAAGGTCAGAATTGCCTCACGTGTTCCAACATTTCTACGGAATCCTAACTGATCTTCCCCGAGGTCCGCTTTTACCAGTTTTTCCATTCGTCCGTAAAGAATTCGTGTTAGTATTTTGCATCCGTGGTTTATTAAACAGATAGTTCGGTAATTTTCACATCTGTCGACACCTGCTTTCTTTGGGATTGGAATTATTATATTCTTCTGGAAGTCTGAGGGTATTTCGCCTGTCTCATACATCTTGCTCACCAGATGGTAGAGTTTTGTCAGCACTGGCCAGGAAATAGTGCCAGTAGTGTCAGTGTCGTCGTAACTACCGTCTGCTTCACATCTGCTGAGCACTATGGGACTCAACATCAGACCCCTAGAACTTAGAACTACTTAAACCTAACTAACCTAAGGACACCACACACATCCATGCCCAAGGCAGGATTCGAACCTGCGACCGTAGCGGCCGTGCGGTTCCAGACTGTAGCGCCTAGAACCGCATGACCACACCGGCCGGCTCTCCTGTGCAGCGAGCTACTTTAAGTACTAACTGTATTATTCTTACTTGTCTTCTCTTCCGTGTGTTTTTGCTTTTAGGAAGCTTTAATTTTCTAGTACTAGTAATAATGTTCCATAGATTTCGTGTTTGTTTTGAACACAGTCAGAGAGAGTCCCTCTAGTCAGTTGTAGTGCCAGTAGTGCTAGCATTTGTTTTGAATACAGTTCAGAGACAGGTAGTGCTCATTTTCATTGTTTTCAACAAGAACTGTCTAGTAGCCACAGTTCAGTCAGCTATCAGCCACCTTTAGTGAATTAGCAGTCTATTTAAAAGTTGATTAACTGTCTACAGTAAACTGTTGATTTCTTAGAATGGATAGGATGTGTGACTGCTGTGTACGGACGCGGGAGGAGCTGGCCACTGTTCGCGAACAGCTGAACGTGTTGATGGTCGCGGTCAGCCGTCTTCAGGCTGCTGCCTCGGAATGTAGCGGCAGTGGGGAGTCCGGTGCGTCGCATGGTACACCCCAGCTGTTACAAGTTTCACCCACAGTCCCTGCTGTCGAGACATCTTCGAGGGTACAGGGCGCGGTTAAGCTACCCTCTTCCAAAGGGGAGTGGCGGGTTCAGCAACGTTCGCGGCGCACCAGGCGAAGGGTCAATGTGGAGAGGCTGGCCGTGTGGCATCGCCCGCTCTGCCTGTGAGTGGACATGTGGCCGCTCCTTCAGCAAGGTCCGAGCGGGCACACAGGGGGAGGGGTTTATTAGTGATTGGGAGCTCCAACGCTAGACTGGTGATGGAGCCCCTTAGGGGGATCGCGGAAATGTCGGGGAAGAAGGCCAGTGTTCACTCTCTCTGCTTGCCGGAGGGTCTCAACCAAGATGTGGAGGAGGCCCTGCCGCTGGCGATAGAGAGCACTGGGTGCATCCGACTGCAAATTGTTGCTCATGTCGGGACCAATGACTCCTGCCGTCTGGGTTCAGAGGTCATCCTTAGTTCATACAGGCGGTTGGTGGAGTTGGTGAAGGCGGAAAGCCTCGCTCGCGGGGTGGAATCTGAGTAGTATCGTTCCCAGAATCGATCGCGGTCCTCTGGTTTGGAGCCGTGTGGAAGACTTAAACCAGAGGCTCAGACGATTCTACGGAGATCTGGGGTGCAAATTTCTCGACCTCCGCTATCGGGTAGAGAAATGTAGGGTCCCCCTGAATAGGTCAGGCGTGCACAACACGCAGGAAGCGGCTACAAGGGTAGCTGAGTACGTGTGGAGTGCACATATGGGTTTTTTAGGTTAGAGAACTCCCTCCCTAGGCCCGACAAGACGCCTCCTGAGACGCGACAAGGTACTAGTAGGCAAAACGCAACAGGGAATAACAATATTAATGTGCTAATAGAAAACTGCAGGAGCGTCTATAGAAAGGTTCCAGAAATGCTCTTATTAATAAACGGCAACAGCTCCCACATAGTACTAGGGACAGATAGTTGGCTGAAACAAGATGTAAACAGTCATGAAATTGTAAACTCAGATTGGAATGTATACCGCAGAGACAGGCTGGGCAGTGAAGGAGGAGGCGTGTTTATAGCGATAAGAAGTGCAATAGTATCGAAAGAAATTGACGGAGATCCGAAATGTGAAATAATTTGGGTGAAAGTCACGGTTAAAGCAGGCTCAGACATGGTAATTGGATGTAATAGGCCCTCTGGCTCAGCAGCTGTTGTGGCAGAGCACCTGAAGGAAAATTTTGAAAATATTTCGAGTAAATTTCCCGACCGTGTTATAGTTCTTCGTGGAGATTTTAATATGCCGGATGTAGACTGGGAGACTCAATCGTTTATAACGGGTGGCAGGAACAAGGAATCCAGTGAAATATTTTTAAGTACGTTATCTGAAAACTACCTGGAGCAGTGACACAAAGAACCGACTCGTGACGATAACATATTAGACCTTCTGGTGACAAACAGACACGAACTATTTGAAACAGTTAACGCAGAACAGGGAATCAGCGATCATAAAGCGGTTACTGCATCGATGATTTCAGCCGTAAATACAAATATTAAAAAAGGTAGCAAGATTTTTCTGTTTAGCAAAAGTGACAAGAAGCAGATTTCAGAGTACTTGGCGGCTCAACAATAAAGTTTTGTCTCAAGTACAGATAGCGTTGAAGATCAGTGGACAAAGTTCAGAACCATCGTACAATATGCACTAGGTGAGTATGTGCCAAGCAAGATAGTAAGAGATGTAAATGAGCCACATTGGTACAACAACCGAGTTAAGAAACTGCTGCGGAAGCAAAGGGAACTTCACAGCAAGCATAAACATAGCCAAAGCCTTGCAGACAAACAAATAATACGCAAAGCGAAATGTAATGCGAGGAGGGCTATTCGAGAGGCGTTCAATGAATTCGAAAGGAAAGTTCTATGTACTGACTTGGCACACAATCCTAAGAAATTTTGGTCTTATGCCAAAGCGGTAGGTGGATCAAAAAAAAAAAGTCCAGACACTCTCTGACCAAAATGGTACTGAAACAGAGGATAACAGACTAAAGGGCGAAATACTAAATGTCTTTTTCCAAAGCTTTTTCACAGAGGAAGACTGCACTGTAGTTCCCTCTCTAGATTGTCGCACAGATGACAAAATGGTAGATATCGAAATAGACGACAGATGGATAGAGAAAAATTAAAATCGCTCAAAAGAGGAAAGGGCGCTCCACCTGATGGGATACCATTTCGATTTTACACAGAATACGCGAAGGAACTTGTCCCCCTTCTTGCAGCGGTGTACCATAGGTCTCTAGAAGAGGGTAGCGTTCCAAAGGATCGGAAAAAGGCACAGGTCATCCCCGTTTTCAAGAAGGGACGTCGAACAGATGTGCAGAACTATAGACCTATATCAACGTCGATCTGTTGTAGAATTTTGGAACACGTATTATGTTCGAGTATAATAAATTTTCTGGAGTCTAGGAATCTACTCTGTAGGTATCAGCATGGGTTTCGAAAAAGACGATCGTGTGAAACTCAGCTCGCGCTATTCGACCACGAGACTCAGAGGGCCGTAGACACGGGTTCCCATGTCGATTCCGTGTTTCTTGACTACCGCAAGGCGTTCGATACAGTTCCCCACAGTCGTTTAATGAACAAAGTAAGAGCATATGGACTATCAGACCAATTGTGTGATTGGATTGAAGAGTTCCTAGATAACAGAACGCAGCATGTCATTCTCAATGGAGAGAAGTCTTTCGAAGTAAGAGTGATTTCAGGTGTGCCACAGGGGAGTGTCGTAGGACCGTTGCTATTCACAATATGCATAAATGACCTTGTGGATAACATTGGAGGTTAACTGAGGCTTTTTGCGGATGATGCTGTGGTATATCGAGAGGTTGTAACAATGGAAAATTGTACTGAAATGCAGGAGGATCTGTAACGAACTGATGCATGGTGCAGGGAATGGCAATTGAATCTCAATGTAGACAAGTTTAATGCGCTGCGAATACACAGAAAGAAAGATCCTTTATCATTTAGCTACAATATAGCAGGTCAGCAACTGGAAGCAGTTAATTCCAAAAATTATCTGGGAGTAGGCATTAGGTGTGATTTGAAATGGAATGATCATATAAAGTTTATCGACGGTAAAGCAGATGCAAGACTGAGATTCATTGGAAGAATCCTAAGGAAATACAATCCGAAAACAAAAGAAGTAGGTTACAGTACATTTTTTTCGCCCACTGCTTGAATATTGCTCATCAGTGTGGGATCCGTACCAGATAGAGTTGATAGAAGAGATAAAGATTCAACGGAGAGCAGCGCGCTTTGTTACAGGATCATGTAGTAATCGGGAAAGCGTTACGGAGATGATAGATAAACTCCAGTGGAAGACTTTGCAGGAGAGACGCTCAGTAGCTCGGTACGGACTTTTGTTGAAGTACATATCTTCACCGAGGAGTCAAGCACTATATTGCTCCCTCCTACGTATATCTCGCGAAGAGACCATGAGGATAAAGTCAGAGAGATTAGAGCCCACATGGAGGCATACCGACAATCTTTCTTTCCACGAACAATACGAGACTGGAATATAAGGGAGAACCGATAAAGGCACTCAAGGTACCCTCCGCCACACACCGTCAGGTGGCTTGCGGAGTATGGCTGTAGATGCAGAAGTAGCTCCCATCTCCTCAAATTATCAGCTGTTTGCAGTTTCTTCAGTTTTAATGTACAGTTCATAACCATTCGATTGTGGCCAGAGTCCATATCTGCACCTGGAAATGTCTTACCATTAAAAACCTGGTTCCTAAATCTCTGTCTTACCATTATATAATCTATCTGGAACGTTCGAGTATCTCTGGTCCTCTTCAGTGTATGCAATCTTCCTTTATGACTCTTGAACCAAATGTGAGCTATGATTAAGTTATGCTCTGTGCAAAATTGTACCAGGTGGCTTCCTCTTTCATTTCTTACTCCCATTCCATATTCAGCTACTACGTTTCCTTCTCTTCCTTTTCCTACTATTGAATTCCAGTCACCCATGACTATTAAATTTTCGTCTCCCTTCACTATCTGAATAATTTCTTTTATCTCATCATACATTTCATCAATCTCTTCGTCATCTGCGGAGCTAGTTGGTATATAAACTTGTACTACTGTGGTAGGCGTGAGCTTCGTGTCTATCTTGGCCAACATAATGCGTTTACTATGCTGTTTGTAGCAGCTTACCCGCACTCTTATTTTATTATTCATTATTATACCTAGTCCTGCATTACCCCTATTAGATTTTGTATTTATAACCCTGTATTCACATGACCAAAAATCTTGTTCCTCTTGCCATCGAACTTCACTAATTCCCACTATATCTAACTTTAACCTATACAATAAGTTTCCTTTTATTTACGTCTATGGTCACAAACGTTTTGTTAACAGATTACCGGTTTCGGTCTGTGAACAAAAAGTTTGTGACCATAGACGTAAATAAATGGAAACTTATTGTATATACGGGTTACTGTTTTTTCAGGACAATGTCGCAGCTTGTTTAACCTATCCATTTCCCGTTTCAAATTTTCTAACCCACTTGCCCGATTAAGGGATCTGACATACCACGCTCCGATCCGTAGAAAGCCAGTTTTCTTTTTCCTGATAACTGTGTCCTCCTGAGTAGTCCCGCCCAGAGATCCTAATGGGGGAATATTCTACCCAAGAGGACGCCATTATCATTTAACCATACAGTAAAGCTGCATGCCCACGGGATAAACACTTCTATACATTTTAAAAACACTGTCTCTATAAAGAAGTCAGGTCTAAAACCTAAAATGCAAGATGCCTTGCGATATAGTGTTGAATTTGCTCCCGAAATGAGCGGAACCGAGTGTCTTCTCGCAGTTCTGCCTGTGACGTCACATCCGTCTCAACTACCATCACATGCGCGCCTAGTGTGAAAAATATAATTTGCTTCGTAAAATTAGGTACTCTAAGATTGAAAATATATTACACCTCCTGTCCAAAATCTGAACATTTGTATATGATTAAAAGTTTGTAACGTACCCGGAACAAGGAAAAAATTCCACATTGACCTCGCTAAAACCTACTCAAAACTAATGTTCAACGTAACGTGTACAGTTACTATAAAGCTGAGATCTAACCTCAAACATGCTTACGACAATTTAACGAATTCTTTGATTATTTTCGAAACATAACACACGTCAGTGTTGTTAGACATCTAAAACCTTTACGACAGTGAAATTCCCAATCTTCGCCAAAATACGATATTTGCTCAAATAGCAAGGATTTGAAGAAGCATGCAAACAGAGTTGAATTTAGTACCCATTAATCACAGTTGTATGTAAGAATTGCAATTTGATGATACGTATGAGGGTTGAGCAAGATTTTATATTAACTCTTTTAGGCTTGTACAAAAAGGCTGTTAATGTTGTTGAATGTTGCCTACTCATGCATGCTGTCCATCAGCGATGTGTGACGGAACACAACACGTATTTCCGCCAGACAAAACCATATGAACCAACGTCTGCGCCTTGCACATAGAGGAATGCTCTTCCTTCGCTCCCTGTCGAGCCGAGACTTTACAAGGCGACATACCACTGTACTGAAACTTGAGTGGAAGACGAGTGTGGCGGCTCTGCAGTAGACCTCACGATAAGACTTCATCACGTGAAGTGACGGACTAAAGAGCTCCGGCTAGTGTGATGGTACACTGTTCTGGCACTGGTGGTTGTTTACCATTCCCTCACACATGTAGGAAGATGTGGAGTGCTACTTTCCATAGGTGGTTAACGTTAAACGAAAAGAGCGCTTGGCTATAGTGGCTTTCTCTATACGGTGGCCTTCCGACATCTAATGTTCCTTCTTTTCGGTCAGTTTTGCTACGCTGAGTAGCCATAAGACATATGTTAAATTGACATACATAAGTCATATATTACATAGACATACACAGGACATATATTACATGCAATACTTCTAAATTTATTTGTTTATCGTATGGCAATACACATACAAAGATTACACTTCAGCGTTTAAACACAGCTCTCCCACATAAAAAAAAAACATAAATGACAACAGCTATATATGGTTCTCAAGTTTTTTATGTATTTTATAACATCAATCGTCGCTGTGTCAGGAAATCTTCGAAAGGACTCTTGTAGGCACTTGAGGCACATGTCGACATAACATGAGCTGTCGTTCCGCGCCACAGTCACACGATGGTAATGAAGATTTGCCCCACTTGTAGAGAGTGTCTGGACATCGCCCGTGGCCCATTCGGTTGCGCTCCAAGGTAGTTCTAATTGCCCGAGGCAGGAAGAATCCTGGGGTTTCTTCTGGGTGCAGGGCAGCTTCAGGCATTGTAGAGAACAGTTTTGTTGTCAGTAGCGTTTCCATTCATAGACCATCAGAGTCCCGGCTACTATGAGAGTGATATTTCTTGCTCTTTTCTTTTTCACTCCGCATTGAATACGTCGTCCAGTATTGGAAGGTCAGTGTTACTAGCGATATTCTGGTACTCGCGCAGTAGCGCGCTCTTCCGTGTAGCATCAGGAGGTAGAAACCGGCTCACGATAGGTAACCAATATGTACGAGCAATTTCATTGACCCAATAACAATGTGTAGGGCCTAGTTAATCTTTTTTACAGGCGGACTGTTAAGCCACACAGGAGTACAGTACTTTGCTGCTGACTGTACCAATCCGATGTTGTTTTTGGTTTTGAGTTTAGCCGATGTTCGTGTCAAGTACTCCATAAAGGAAAGTATCCCACCAAATTTGATCACAATATATTTTGGGTGCATATCATGATGAAGTTTGTCCTCCTCAAAACAGACATCGAGGGCTCTGTATGCCAGTCTATTGGACAGATGAAAACATGAAACTCGTATTTTATATAAGATTGGTCGTAACCTCCATATATGGAAATAGTGGCCTCAGGTGACTGGATCATGAGTTACAATTTCTTCAGCTGTTTCAACTGTTTTCTACTCAGAATAAGATTTTCACTCTGCAGCAGAGTGTGCGCTGATATGAAACTTCCTGGCAGATTAAAACTGTGTGCCGGACAGAGAATCGAACTCGGGACCTTTGCCTTTTTTGTGTTGGTTAGCAACTGCCCAGTCGCCTGCATAGCCAATTTTTCTGCACGGTGTTGGAGGAATATCAGATTTACATAAATTAAACAAAAGTGAATCAAGGGCAGATCCCTGTGGTAAACCATATTCAATTCTTTTGCGCAGCTAGCGTCTTTTTCTGAAGTTAATGTAAATGACCTTAAAACTGACATGTCGTCAGTTAGTTGTTATCCATTTGCATGGGACAAGAACTAATAATTTATAAAGCAAACCATGCCTCCAAACCGTGTAACATGCTGCAGTTAGATCAACGAAAGCAATGCTGCAGTTAGATCAACGAAGGCAACTACTGTTTTCTATTCTATTCGGTATCCTGCTTCAATAAATGTTGTTCAAGATAAGATTTGATCAGCGTAGCTCTGTCCTGGTCAGAATAGAGCTTGCTCAATAGAAGGGTTCTGAAAGATTACTCGTCTAATCTGCCTGTATAGGATTCTTTCGAGGAGGCTATAAATAGTTCTCAGTAATACAATTGGGAGATAGTCCTTAGACTGGTCTGACGCCCTTATGATTTTTGGCTGTTTCATTTTTTGTGGCACTGAACCAGATATCAAAGTCTGAGAGAAGAAATCCTCCCTCTACATTTTTGCGCAGTTCCCGCTAAATAGAAGAAATTCTATTTGGATTCCGTCATTTCCCGGTGCCTTAACGGGTTGTATAGTTTTAAGCGTAGCTGAAATTTCGAATATGGAGAAAATTCTTGAGAAATCAGAGTGTTCATTAGTGTTCTTTTTGAGGAATGTAAGTTTGCGTCTGATGTATCTTGTATGATTTTTATACTTTGTTGTTCTTCATGAGGGCAGTAAATGTGATGCAATCCTATTTCCTGTTATATGAGTGCTATTCTCTACTTTAATTTTGTTTCCATCCAATTTCCTTTGTAATGGCCATATTCTTCTACTTGATGTTTGAAAACTGAGCGACTCAGCAATCAATATCAACCTAATACGTCTGGCCGAATCGAGGTTATGAAGTAGATATTTCCCCGAACCCGTTTTTTAGAAATTAATCGTATTGTTTCTCAGTAATTTCATATCAACCTGGAATATATACGGAATTTTTCCGCTTGGTTCCGGGTACGTAACATATTTTTAACCGTACACCAAATGTTCAAATTTTCGACATTAGGTGTAATACTTATATTTTCAATCTTCGAGTACCTAATTTTAGGAAGCAAATTATGTTTTCCACGCTAGGTGCGCATGTGATGGTAGTTGAGACGGATGAGACGTCACAGGTAGAACTGCGAGAAGACACTCGGTTCCGTTCATTTCGAGAGCAGATTCAACACGTTATCGCAAGCCATCTTGTATTTTAAATTTTAAAACTGACTTCTTTATAGAGATGCTGTTTTAAAACTGTGTAGTAGTCTGACTAATCTCACGAAAAGTGTATCAGGTATTCAGAGCAGTATATACCGGAATTGAAGACCGCAAATGTGTCGTTCGTTTGGGGAAACATAATTTCCAGAATTGCAGCCATTCCGGGAAATACAAATAAAGCAAGTCTGACATCATGTATTAGAAAACTAGAGAGAGATTTTCCATTTCACACGGCGGCGTAGCGTATGTTAGACTTCATTTTAACAGTGTCAAGCACAAACTCAGACTCTTAACGTCGGTACAAACCACGTTGATGAAAAGTCTATAGGAGATGATTCTGCTGAAACAGATAAAACGCTGGTGTAAGTATGTCCAGACTGTATCTTATCAATACGTTTCGTTGCAAAATCTCTCATATCAGCTCTAATGGTACGCATAGCATCAATGAATGACATTAAGAGTGGAAACCTCTTCGTCTCACAACAAAGTTGCTCAACTCTGGAATGAAGACAACCACATCATGAGCCTTCCGGAAGAATGTGTCGCAAAAGTGACAATACGTGTTATGGATAATTTCCTTGGTTTCTCCAATTTCAGTGATGATGGATACATGTGCTGTGGAGTACGCTTGATAACCTACAAGTTCATTGATCAATGGAAGGCACACAGTCTTGGAGTATTTCCATTTCTCAGCTTGTGTCTTCAGTCCATGAATCGCTTCCAACTGTATACTAATAACTGATGATGACTGCCTGTTCATCCCACACACCCAGGCAGGTGGTACGACGTGCTGTGCAAGGCTCATATTTATGTCAAACAATTTTACAGTTTTTAATCCTCCATTGTGTGGGGAGAGAAACGGCTTAACTACAACAGTTGCAGTTTTTCCAGCTATGATTGATGATAAGAGGTCTTTCATGCAAATTACATGTCCCTCTGGCCACAGTACTTCGAGATGTGATACCCATTACTCCTCCCATGTCGTGTAGTGTGTCTTTTTCCCGCTAGCGAACTCAGCATGGTCGAAGATCAACTGGCTGAATGCATTGGCTGATTCATCAACTACGTCTTTCGTAGCCTGTAGCACATACGATCCTTCGAACCTACAAGCTTCATCATGGGAAGCTGAAAGTCATAATATCGCTAGGAGGTTTAAACAATGTTTGATAAACATACATTACAACCGCTGCTGAAATGGGTGACAATGCTGATTTTGATCACATGTCTGACATAATGGCGTGTTCACAGCAACAAATTTCCTCTTCTACGATTCTACTGTACACATTGTTTGTGTAAATGATCGTTTCCCAGTCATACGTTTCATACAAAAGATTCCACTGTAAATGTATACTATTTAAAACATCCTAATATAATCAAAAACGTTATGACAAAGTTTGATTTCTTGTAAATTTTAAATGATTGTTTCTCAGCTTCAAGATGTATTATTGTTTCACATAAACATAGTGACTGCTTTGCTATCTTGCTAATTATGCTCAAAAGTAACGTCACAATTTTTCAGTAATTGATACAAATTCTTACGTAAATTCAGAACTTTCACAGTTTGCATCCGTCTCGTCGCTAAGTGAAAGGTAAGTCGGACAAAAAAAAAAATTCATTTCAGTAAAAGCTAAATTATGTCTGAAACATTAAAGTTAATTGCTCCATGAGAGCTGGCGACAGAAAGCTTCGTAAAACGACTTTCTCTGCAGAGTGATTGTCAAACAGGTAACACCAGTCCCCTTTCAGCCTACAAACTGTGTGTTGCTATATTGAGGGTGAAACCAAGTTGTAAGGACTGAACTTAGGTAGGAAGTGAAGTGAAGAGTGATTTGCATGTGTTCCAAATTCATAAACTTGACCTCTTATCATCATCACGCTTTGGTAGAGAACTCAGGGATAATTTCTGATCACCTTGATTATAAAGAAAATTTCGGTTGTATTCTATATGGTCAACATCAATTAAAAGCACGTAGAATGCATTAGGTAAAAGTGTTTATCTTCTTTTACGTACAGCTCAAACGCTGATATTCCACTGACAAAGGACAAACGTTAGCTGTTCAGGAAACCGTGTCCGTCACGAATATTGTTTTTTTTTTTGTGAGAACACATCGGCCGTCTTGGCACAGGATCGAACAGACGAGTTGCCTATTCTGCAAGATACAGTACTTAAACAGTGCTGCAGTTAAGAGCGAGTTAAGTTAAATTACATCACGTCTGTTATTTACGTAATTAAATGCTTAGTCTCTATTACGAAAACTTATAGGTTCGATTTCACACGATCTGTTTTTTAAGAATTTAAAAGGAAGATCAAACAAGAATTAGAGGGGTTCAGTTATAAATACATTTTGCATGATGTATTAAATAAAAGAACACATATCACTGACGGATTTCGTTGTGGCCGGTTCTTATCGCCAAAGTTAGAAATGGGTAAGCGAGAGAAAGTTTGTGTAACGTTAATATTATGTTTAAAGTTTGTTGGAAGTCGCAAAGTGCTCTCGTTACAAAACAACAGATAAATATAGTACGGTTATTTGCTTTCTGTTTTAAACAAAAGATAGTTTCTCCCGCGTCTCAATGTTTATGAAGTTTTGTCTTGGACCATGTGTTGTAGAACGATATCATTTTGCAGCTGCAGTCAGTGCTATGTGCGGATACTGTTAGCAAACTGAGCTATGAATAGAGTCTCTAGTAAAGAAGTAATAAATTAAAGCATCGTGCTTGATAATGAAGTTTGACTGGAAGAACAGCAAAAGTTTAGTAAGTGATAAACTTTTTCCCGTTCCTCATCTTGTATGCGTTGGGAGGGGGGGCTCTGTATCACTGTGAAAACATCTGTTTGGGGTTTGAAATTAAGTGTAAATTATGTTGGAAGTCGCTAAGTGCTCACATTCCTATATACTGGATGAAAAATTCTGCGTACTTGCGTGCCATCAGTTACGCTGCCTCAAGAAAACCACTCAGTTTCTGGTTGTAGTACTGTCTTGTTGCGTTACAATTTTAACATAACATTATACCTTTTAGTGATTAGGTCATGACAGGAGTCTGAACTGTTAAATTCGGAAAATAATTACACAAAGTACTGAAAATCAAATTTTGTTATGCTTGGAAATCTCTAGGTGCGCTACCTGAGACAAGTATTGAGTTCTGGGATAGCGTTTTAGTAATATGAATTGTTGGCAAGACCAACATCGATGATAGTGACAGAACCTACGTCCCTGTTGCGTAGACTGACGTTTGATAAATTTCTTTACGAGGGGCAACTGTATAAAAGAGGAGCCACTTCTAGTTAAGAAAATTAGTATTGTGTGTATTGTTGCATATGTTTTGTGTATGAGTAGCTGTTGTTATTGTGGTCCCCAGAGCGACGATTCATTTATTGCCGGTCTCAACACCACGCTGTCCTTATTTTACTTCTGTTGAAGTTCTCTTGTATTCTTATTTCACGACAGTGTTTATTGTTGTACACGTTCCAGTGAGATTATGTAGGAGATCAGCAGCACCAAATTTCTGTACACCACTTATGGAAATTCTAACCCACAAGTTTCACATATAATTATTCTAGAAATATATTACTGAAGTTTAACTTCCAAATACGAATGTCTCGTGGAAGAGGTAATTGGTCAGAAATGGGTACCTATGTGTTTGTGTGCTATGCTTGAGAATTAATCATAGAGAAGATGTTGAAAAAGTGTAAAGCTCATCTACTTCACTGCGAAACTTCTCAGTCACAACACATTTATGTACAAACCGAGTATCAGCCTGAGAAATATTATACTAATAAAACTGTTCCCAGGACTTAGGAAAATATAGAACCAAGAAAGAATCAAAGAAAGTGTCATCATACCATCAATATTTGTTTTTAATTGTCAGTGAACACTGTTAATCCTAACAGAATTAATTATTGCAGTTACAGTGGTAACAATAAGATATAATTTGTCGTTGACATAAGAAAAAGTGAATAAAATGAACATTTCATTACTGTTACTACCATTTTAATTATTATTTATAACAATTAAATCATTATTAGTGTTATTATTATTATTATTTAAAGTATAACACAAAATTATTTGTGGTTGCAGGATAATAGCCTGATGTTATAGTATTTCTGTAGGATAATGTAAAAAGAATGTAATAAATGATTAATTAGGACATGTTTTATAAACTTAGAGAAGAATGTATTTCTGCAGAAATTTTTTTAACGACCAAAATTTGGCCTGGAGACTAGCATCCAAAGCAAGTAACGGAGTAAAACTGAATACAAGCGATGTTTAAAATAATTCATAGCGTATTTTGGGATGACCATTTCTCTTTGTCAAATGTATCGCAAAATATTTAGCATATATTTGTCTTTTTAATAGCTAAACTGTGCCAAGTTAAACAATTGTACAGCAAGGAAAATCAGTAGGCCACAGTAGGGAATCTACACTAGTAACAGCGCCAGAATCCAAACCCAGGTCTCCTGCTTACTAAGGAGACGCACTATCTGTTAAGCCCCTCTGTCACTGTACATATTACAGCTGCATGGACTACTCTAGTATGTGTGTCTACCTTACCGATACAGGTCGCAACTCATTGCCGTTCCCCTTCTAAACTGGCATTAGATTTCCAAGGCATTTGGCAGTGAACAAAATAGGCTTAATACTGCATGTATCTTAGGGTTACTTGACATGCCTAAGACATACTGAGTCCCATCTTTATCTACAATGATGATTTAGGTCAAAGCAATAAATGAAAAGTAGTATCAGAGCTGTGATTGGAATCCAGGTCTCCTCTTACTAGGTGGTTGTGCTATCCATTACATCACACTGGCACTACAAATACTGCAGTGCCTGGACTACTCTAGTATGTCTCCATCATTGATACAAGTTCTGACTCACTGCTGTCCTCCCTGTAAACTCACATCAGTATCGTGTGGCTCTACAATACTGGAATAGCACCTTAACGATGAGCCCAACGATGTTAATCAAGCCTGTACCTCAAGTGTAGGTGATAGGTTAATCATATCCAAGTCTCTGCTATTCCTCAGTATGTCTCGATAACACTAAGTATATTTTATTAATATATCATCTACGCCTATGCGCCATTAATTGTACAGCAGTACTTCAAATACTAGAACTGAGTAGAAATTAGATAGAAATTTATGGATGCACACTGAAAAACAGGTAAGATGTGTAGAATGGTAACAGATAAGAAAGTTATAAATATGTATGACAAAAATTAGTCACCTCCACGAGACATTTCGCTAATTCTGTGTAAAACTGCTGATAGAGAGTGAACAAGACAGTCTACAAACTCCAACAGTTGTATTGCACCCAGGGGAAGTATTCAATGATCCCACGGAGCTACCAAGTTTCAGCAATGCTAGTTCCTATGTTTCACCCTCATACAGACATTTTCTATCGAGTTAAGGTTGGGTAATTTAGTGGATCAATTGAGATGTGTGAGAGTGCCTGAATGTTCATCAGTGGGGTAGGTATGCATATAGCTTTGTGAACATGAGTGTTGTTCTCTTGGAAAAAGGGAATGTCCTCAACATACTAAATGATAATTGGAAAATAAACAGCTTGATTCGTGTTCACAGTAATCTGAACGAAGCAGCCCAAGGTGTAGTATGCGAACCATCCTAAAAATATCTCACAACCACCTCTGGCCCTGAACTACACTGTCCTTGCACTAGAGGTTAAATGTCTCATAGGATTGTAGGTGTACCAAGGGCCTTCTACCCTTTGAAAAATGACAAAACCGTAGCTCAGGGGACTGCAGTACTGGTATACAAACCCAGAGAGGTATTGTGCAGTTTTTGTATTGTTTGGACTAACAAAGATGTGCAGCTCTATATGTCGTTGTGAGTAATGACCTTTTGCGATATACTGGTCTTCAAAGGCCCCTTGCAAGCAGTTCTCTTGAAAACTGGCTGAGTTGTTCCTTCCTGCATAGACAGAAGCAATTATTGTCATTCTTCGAACCAGCTGTCTTTCATGAGGCATGTCGTCTCAAGTCCCTGGCAGTTAAAACAATTCCACAATGACCGTTCTTACACCATGCTGCGCAGCTATGAGTTGCACGCCATTCAGAGTATACACATTGTGTAGTTGACGTTGATATACCAACAAACAGGGCAGTTTCATTCACAGTGTTGCCATGAACATGTCCATACACGATAGATCCCTTCAGCCATCTCGTCACTTCTCCAAGTCGTCCCATCTTATTACAATGATTCGATACAACTGACTGACATACAGAGTGTAATAGGTGCAAGTGCAGATATTTTCATATGTGGCATCTTAATTTGTATGCACATCAATGTGTTGGTTGTTTTAACTCTACATCAAACTGTCATCCTACAAACATGTCATGTAATGGAATACTTTGTTTTCTGTGTGGTTGTAGCTGTACCACTAAGTAGACTACCACTTTCAGGATAGCCTTACGGTTTTGCATCCATTCATGCACACTTCAACATTTTACCTGCTGCCTGGGAAAATAAGCATGATGGCTTGTTCTTTCCACATATACTTGGAGGTACTGCACCAGCATAAAAATATATAACTTGTAATAGCTACAGTTATTAGTGTACAAATAAAGTAAACACTAATGTATTCTTGTTCAGCATGTCACTCTCAGTCACCATTAGAAATATCTGCACCTACACCCATTAAACCATGCAGACATACCAATGCACTTGTTTAATCCATTGAGTGATGGCGTTTCACATGAGCAAATAGTAGCAGTCCTACACCATCAGCAGTTCTACAAAGCGAACAGTGGATTCTCTTAAGGCTGTGAGTAGTATTTTTGCCAGTGAGTGTATCCAGCTCTTTCTGTCGTCCTGCTAGGACTCTATGTCGACCCTTACTAATGCACTGATTCCATACAATGGACTGGGAACATACAACTTCAGTGCCATGACTTAAGTGATCGATGGAACATCATATACCCAGCTCTGCTCCACCTACACTGCATCAGTTGACCAGCCAGATCGTTTAAGTCGGTGTCTACTACGGTGCACAGTGAACTTAGCTGTAGATTACTACTTGGAGTTGTAGAGTGTCACTGGTGGCTTGGTTCACATTTTAACGTGGAATCTGTAGAAACACTATCAGGTAGGTGACGGCAGCACTAACAATAGACATAAAGAGAGGCAAACTGATGTTGAAGAAACCTGCTGCAGAGAAGTGTAGTGGTTCCACTTCCAGCCGGAAAGTGTCACACGCATCACTACGTCTTAACAGCGTCTCGACCTTGTTCAATAATAGAGTCACTCTGACAGCGCGATGGGATGCAGAAGAGCACGCCCAGCAAGTAAGGAGGAGATTCCCCAGCACAAACAGCAGCCAACTGGAAAGCCACGACAGGAGCAGACTGTTTTGCTTCATGGCTCGCGCCATCACCACCCCATAGCTCAGAGTGACGATCATGACGAAGTTGCTAGCGGCAGCGAGCAGCAGCGCTGGTCCGAAGTGGCGGCCACACAGCAGGCCGCAGCGGTGCAGCGCCAGCCGGGCGCGCTGCAGTCGCCGCAGCTGACCGACCGCCACCAGGGGCGGTGCAGACATCCCAGGCCACGTCACCGCCTCGTCCAGATCGTTTTCCTCGCGGATCCGCGGCCACACACTTCTCAGGAGGTGAACACTCATTGTGCCCAAACAGTCTCGTATTACCAAAACGATGCAGGTGAACTGCGATCGCCAAACCATAGAGTATGCTTGGAGACAGAAAATGATGGGCGGCGCGTGAGCCTCACTGAAAATATTGTATATGTAGAACACGAGAGGTATGAAGAGAAAAATTAGAACTGAAACCAGCAAGACAGTCCCTATTAGCTTCGTTTTACTGTAATGATTTAGGAAGTAATTTCTCTCATACTGGGCAAACAATTCGTCTACCAGTTCCAAAAGTCGAAAAATTTCTCTCACATAGCTGTTTGCAGAAATTAGACATGTGGTCATCATCACAGCTGGCTCAAGCCAACTAAGGTGCGAAATCAATAAATTAATAACTTGAATCGCTGGTGATTGTCCAGGATTCGGCCCTAAACATTTCTCGCTGAAGGTGCAGTATGAGCCAGCACCCGCAATGAAGATCAGCCAGACAGATGCTATTCCTACAGTAGCCAATCTACTCACTCGTGCATTGAACATATTATGTTCTGAAGAGGCCTGACAGCCGAATGTCACTGGAGCCAGACCACATACTTGAGCCACAAAATGCAGAGGCCTGATAGCATTTTTCAAGTTGTAGACATTCATTGCAAAATAGATACAACGAATTTAGACTATAGTGTCTCACTGCAAATGCATGAACACTCACTGAGAAAAACCAAAACACGATGACAGACGCAAGTGGACTCTATCCCACCACGAACTAAAAAACACTTCTTAATTTACTTTTCATTTTTTCTCCTGGTGATGTCATAAAATAGTGAATTAACCGCTAATACCTGTGTTCTTTAACTGTTCTTTAGTGTTCTTTAACTGTGCTGAAAGAATGAGGCAGAAAGCTAGTTCTCAACACTTGGTGCTAATGAGCAACAACTCCATGAGGCCGTTGGAGCCGCGACAAACACCTTACTGCGAGCCCAACATTAGAAAACTGTTCTCTTCCTATCCTACTTAATGCACTTAACGTAGATTAATTTCGATCTCCAGCTCGTCAACTGTAATGAAAGTGTGGTTGACAAGGCTGAGTGTGCTGTCATAAGCTAAATATTATCAACAGAGAACCGATCGAAGTCCAGTTGAGTTAATGTGATGAAAAGCACGACATTAATCAGTGGACATACAGGAAAACCAGTTCCTTGAGTATTCATTCATAAATTATTTTAGAAATGGTACATTATAGAAGCTCATGTTCCTGAGCAAACAATATGTGAAACTCAGTATGAAAATACCAATGGAAGATCAGACATTCTGCTATTTAAAACTACATGCTTTAAAAAATTGTTGGCTCATGTAGGAAAGAGCCCAGTTATTTTCAGAGAGCTGTAATATTTTTCTTCCCACTCAAAAATTGCTTTCAGACAATTTTCACATGATCGTTTTTCTTTAATAGTAGGGCAAACTGTCTAAAACAGATATTTTCATTGTTTTGTGAGCGGAAACTTATTCTGTTGCTATTTGTGTGTTGCTGTTTTCTGTAGTATATGCATGAGGTTGAATGTTACAATTTTTTCGTATTTCAAAATATGTGATATACATTCCAAGTACTTCACTGGCACAATTGTGCATGTTTCTCCGAAAATTTGCCCGGTATTACTAATCATGGTATAAACAAGTCTGCAATTTGATACAAACAGTAAGGAGCAATTCACGCACTTGACCTACTTATGAATGATTAAGTGCATCATACTGAAACTATTTAAAATACTGATAAGAAGTTTCTGACAATACATATGTCTATGCTGAAGTAAATATGGGTTTCCGTAATATAATGCTGTGCATTTCAATGGGAAGTGCTAACGCTACAAGAGACTGAAAGCTATACTGCAAGTGAATGTATACAGCCGAAGTAAAAATAAAAAAAAAAGAAGTTTTGTTGTCCTTCCTAGGAAAACTTTTTATTTGCTAAGACAGCAAAAAGCGATACATTGGTTACTAGTTTTGTCCAGTTAAATGGCTACTTAGTGGTGCTTACATCGACTACTGAAGCAAGTTGGCTTACTTTATAATTCAGATATCAAAAATTGTTGCTAGAATACATACATATTACATACGATAGTATTTACATATTTGTAAGCATAATTTTTGGATTTGTAATTGTAAACCTGTTGTTGCAAAGCATCTTGCTTAAGTTGCCAGTAGATCAGGGCAGTGATAACATGCCAAACTAGACACAAGTATTGGGGCCAGGGCAGTTCTGAGCCATCCAGCATTGCTGCCAGATGATTCCAAGATGGCGGCGATGACGTCATCCAAGATGGCGACATGAAGACTTGGCAACAGCATATGACATCATCCAAGGTGGCGGCTGTGCCGTCATCCAAGGTGGCGGATTTTGGTGGGAAGGTAGATCAATTGGGCTATGTCCACTAACCTAATCCCCCTCCCCTCCCTTCCCCCAGAAAAATGGTAGGAAGTTCAAATTCCAACAGGATAAAGCATCATACCACATTCGTGTCTACAAACCTAAGAAAATTGCAGAAGATAGGTCACTTGGGCTACCTCCACTAACATAAGTCATCCGACTGACGCCTCTACCTAGGAACTGGTGCCAAGTTTTAATTTTGGTGGTAAAGAAAGGTCAATTGGGCTAACTCTACCAACCTAAGAAAATGGCTGGGAAGAAAGGTCACCTCCACTAACCTAAGTCACCCAACCGCAACCTCCTCATATGGATTGGCAGGCATAGGTCTTGACCTGTGCTGGACATAAGTCTTTATTATTTTGCATGCTCTGTTTTATTTAAACAATTAGAGACACTACCACTGTCCAGTGTGGTCAATAAGGGGTCTGACCTAGTACACAGTACCACCACTAGGGGGGTTCTGTTATCCCTCCTGGGACGTAATTCGAGATGTTTGGGGAAATGGCTGGAAACATTGTGGTCACCATGGGGTCAGGGCTCAAACTCACCTAGTACACAGTACCACCACCAGATGGCGCTCTCATCTTGACATACCCCAAGATGGCCACTATGATGTGAGTACCATTATCCAAGATAGTGTGAAACAGTGTGTTCGCAATGAGGTCTGGGCCTAGTACACAGTAGCACAACCAGAGCGTGCTGTCATCCATTCCGTGACATAACCCAAGAAGATGGAAGAAATGGCGGAATAAGGACTCTGCCTTTACCGGACATAAGTCTTTATTTTGCAGAGAGTGACTCCACCATTAGATCTAGAGTCCAACTGAACTAGGACACCGTACAGCCACCCGAAGATGCTGTCATCCTTCCTGTCACATAATCCAATATGGTGGCCTGGAGGGAGAAAATGGAGCAAAAGTGACTCAGCCAGTGCTGGGCTGCTGGAGCGAGTAAGGAAGGAGTGTACTTTATTTATTTTCGAACCATTTATTTAGGTCTGGAGAATTTACCACACTAGTACAAAACACATGCTGTGACATGCTTGGGGTCACGCAACACAGCCCACGGATCTGTAAACTACTCCTCAATAACGCTCTGCAGACATGCAAACAACTCCTAACTTACTGAAATAATTTCAGTTCAGACATGCAAACCCCTCCTAAATAATATGGTACACTGATGAGTAGACACAGTCAGTCCTTGTAAACTGTGGAAATAATGCATATCACAGCCTACAGACTTGCTCACAAAATAATGCAACAGACATGCAAACAACATACGCAGACACCATTTGCTGCCCCTTATCCACTGGACCGCATAGGAGGCTAGCGACAACCCTATGAAGTGACTTGACAATCAGCTGTCAAACCACACACAGGTGCCCGTTTGGGTCCTGCACACATGAGGCGGGCACATCCCTCTAATACATGGTACCGCCAGCCGCGGTGGCCGAGCAGTTCTAGGTGCTTCAGTCTGGAACTGCACGACTGCTACGGTCGCAGGTTCGAATCCTGCCTCGGGCATGGATGTGTGTAATGTCCTTATGCTAGCTAGGTTTAAGTAGTTCTAAGTTCTAGGGGACTGATGACCTCAGGTGTTAAGTCCCATAGTGCTCAGGAAAGTTGATCAGATCCGCCCTTCCCAAGTATTCCATTCCCTGTTCTTCGCCTCAGCAACACTATGAGCAGCCAAGACAATGGAGAATCGCAAGATCTTGGAATGGTGGAGGTCTCTCTACTTCTCACCAAATGAACTTAAAGCTTGGAGGATCCAGTTTACAACGCGGTATTGCACTCTCGTGACCACTGGCCTTTGAATCAGCAGCCCATGTGAGCCACCAGTGGTCCTGGCGTTTTCTTGCACTGTGCAGACCTGGCTCCTCTGGAGTCCCCAACCGAACAGCCCACTGATGCCCACTGACAGGACCAGGAAGAACAACGACGTCACCCCAGAGTTAGCGCTACAGTTACTACAAATCGATAGCCGCAACTGCTGTCACTAGCAGACAGGCAGTGCTTGCGAATCTAAGTGGCGCCATTCAACACGAGAAGAAGACAAACAACCGCAACCATGTAAACTAAACGATACGGTCTGGCCTTCAACAGAGGATAGAAACCTAAAAACAGCACCAATGGGAGCTGCAGCATGGCTGAACCTCCCAAAGGAGAAACCCAGAGGGATGGGGGGGAGCGGTGTTAGGAGACCCAACTAGTGGCCTAACCAAACTTAATTTGGCTGAGGTGGACCCAGTACTGCTTACCGGTATGGTTGTCCTTAATCAGAAGATTAACTGGACCTAAAATGAGCATAATCGTACACGGACCCAAAAAACTGGGAGTACAATTACCAATGTTGCCAACACGTACCTCCCTCCTGGGAAAATTACGGCCATACGCCTGATCTCTCAGCTTACCCCTGAAGGCTCGTCGATTACGGCTACAACGACCAGCTTGTTTGTTGTTGGCTCTGAGAATATTGTGCCTCGCACGATTCCAGTTTTCCTTTTCAACCTGAGGAGTGATCTGAGCAGGAATTAGGTCCTGAATCTCCCATAAGTTCGAAAGGGGGGGGGATTAACAGGATAACCAAACATCAAGGGAACCGGAGTAGCCTTCAGAGCCTCATGACTGGCGGTATTGAAGGCAAAGCTAACCCTAGGGAGACTAGAATCCCACTTACTTGACGGCTTCTGTTGTAAGATGATCAGTGCGGATTTAAGGTTATGACTGACCCTTTCTGCAAAGGACCTCTGCAGATAATACGGAGTGGTACTTACATGCTTAACACTGCTTTTAAAACAGAAGGCCTTGAAGGGAACTGAAAGAAAGGCCAGTGCATTATCACTAACGACTTGCTTAGGGGATCCAAAAACACCATGTACGTTAGTTAAATGCGCAAAAGTGGTAGCAGCAATCACATTACAACTCTAAAGAACCCAGGTAAACCTCGAAAACGCGTCAAAATTAATTAATACATACCGATGGCCTCTTTTGGTGCAAGGTAAGGGCCCCACATAATCAGTATAGGGTTTGTCCATAGGGCTAGATTAAAGCTCAGAACTAAGGAACCCCTGCTGAAGAGCGTTATTCGGTTTGGCCACACGACACCATTTCTTCAACGTCTCGTTCAATAGATGGCAAAGTCAGATGCTCATTATTCTTCTGCAAGGTTTATAGGTTCCCAAATGCCCGCCAATCATCGAGTTGTGAAAATAATGGAAAACCGGGCGTATGAGGGTGCTTGGTAGACAGATCGTAACCCCCTTGGTACATCCCACCCTTTTACACCAAATGCTTCTCCTGATAATGTATTCATTCAAATGCTCGCCCGCCGAAAGCCGTTTCTTAACCGGTCCCCAAGTGGGGTCCTGATCCTGATGGTTGGCAAATATCACTAAACATATGAGGAATAGCGCCAGACACGACATAACTAAGATTGCCTTCCGCAGCTTCTTGTACACCCTCACTAGATGGTTGTTCGGTAAACATACGGCTGAGGACGTTCGCGAGCACATTCTTAGTGCCTCTAATGTGCTTAACTTTGAATTGAAACGCCAAAATGCGTACCGCCCACCTCGCGATTTGGCCAGTTTTACGTGGCCTGGCTAGCACCCAAGGCTTGATTACCAGCGCATTTCATTTAGAGGAGCCGCCAATTGAGCAAAATTATAGACAAAACACGTAAAATAATTCGCCAGCCCTATGAACTTGGTAATTCCTCGCTTATAAATGGGCGGCGGGAGGGCTCTCAAGGCTTTAGTCTGCTCCTGATCGATGCAAATACTATCTCCTGATACTAGGTGACCTATAAAGGATACCTACTGCCTGGCTAATGTCACCCTATTGGGTTTAACAGTCAAACCGGTCCTCTGCAAGGTAGACAAAACTTGCTGGATATGTTCCAAATGCTCTTGAAACGAACGACTATAAATCGCCAAATCGTCCAGGTAATTGTAAACACAGTCTCCAAGAATATTATCCAGAAATCGAGTAAAGATGGCCGCGCCAATAGCCAAACCAAAGGGGACCCTATGAAATTCAAACAATCCGTACAGAACGCTGTAACGGGTTTACATTCTTCAGCTGAGGGAATCTGGTAACAGGCTTGATTCAGGTCGAGCACAGTAAACCAATTGCCCCGGCAAACAAAGTAAAAAAGAAGATCAGATAAAGTAACCGATTTGAGGACAACCTTCTTATTTAGGCGACGGTAGTCAACAACAGGCCAAAACCCCCGCCCCCTGATCCTTAGGGATGAGGAACATAGGGGAGGCATAAACGGATGTAGAAGGCCTATTAACTACATGCTTAAGAATTTTTTGGACATCTTTTCCCTTAGTATCTTCATCTTAGGCGGTGAGAGGCGATATGGGAAATGCCTGACGGGAATATGGTCAAACAGATGAATATGGAAGTAAAGAACACTAGTAACCCTGAGTCTATCACAGAGAAGCTCTGGGAACCTCTCCAACAATCCCCTTAGTTCAGAGGCCTGCTGGGAAGAAAGATGGGTGACATCAAACTCACTATCCTTAGCATCAACAGCCAGCAATCCCGCATCTCGATGCACCTTACGATTAGTACAATCACAGAAACCACGTTTCTGACCAGAAACGAACTTAACGGAAAAGCTGTACCCTGAATAATCCAAGACAAGACCAGTTTCACCGATAAAATCACATCCCAAAATCAAATCGACTGGCAGCTCCTTAACCAAGGCCAAAGGCATGGGCCATGAGAAATCCCAAACCAAGATACTCCCTCTAACCCAACCATGCAGAGGCAACACCTGCCTGTTGGCAATGCGACATCTCTGCACTGAGGAAGGGACTGGGCTAAGTCTCGCAAGATGACCAAATTCAAGAAACCTACACAAGATCAACAATGAAAAGGAGCTACCTGAATCCAAAAGGTCACATAATAGGTTCACCACCTACTCGAGAACAAATATAAGGCAGTAGGGGTGGTGATTGAGGACACGGGCACAACAGGATTTAAAGGCTCGACCCCAGGTCGCTGCCCAGCCGGTTGTCATTTATTGACTCTGGGTGCCTACGGATGAGCGCAAATACGAACTAAATGCCTTGTTACACCACACCTGAAACAACGCCGCAATTCTCTTTTAGCAGACGCAGCTGGTGTTGGTAATCCACAGTTCTCCTCGGTGATGCCCACAGGGTGAACCTTAACCTCATGGTGTCTATTTTCCGAGAGTAGCAACGCGGATGTCGCTACAATGCGGGCACGAAGTTCTTCCCAAGTGGAGGGACGACCACGAAAAACAAAATGTGACTTATCCGCCACTCTATTCCCCTCAAGACAACAGAAATTATCTCTAGTTCTGGCAAGTCGACTAACAAGACTAAACAGGCAGTCTTAACCCTTTCCATGTATTGATGCAACTCCTCCCTATTTTGCTGTATCTGGCAAATATAGCGACACTCGAGCTGTTTACGAACTCCCGTGGTCAACCTTTCGTTGATCACAAGCTCCCTCAACTGTTGCAATGAAAACTCTTTTGCCATAGCTCTTGATACCAAGGTCCTCAATTAGCCTCTAGTTAAAGGATACAATAGAGACAAAATTCCTGACTGCTAACCATTTTAATAATTGTTCTGTGGACTCACTCGACTCTTCCATTTCCTTCAGAGTGTGCTGGTGTAGTCCTTAACTGTGTTATTTGCATTAGCTTACAAGTCTGTTTAAGTAACTCACTCATAAAATTCGTTCCATGATCAGTAATTATACTTAATGGTGAGCCAAACTTTAGAATCCATTCGTTTACAAAAACCTTAGCTATAGTCTCAGCGCTCTGATCAGGTATTGATATCATGCGAAGGTATCTACAGAAATTATCTGTCATTGTTAATATATATTTGTTTTCATCTTTAGTCTTAGGTAACGGTCCTACGACATCTAGTCCTACTTGTTCAAATGGTTCAATTGTCTCTGGCAATTCTTGCAATGGTGCTCTACTTTTCCCTACATTATTCCGTCTGTTACAGAGTCACATTGTGAAACAGACTCAAAATCGTCAGCTTTGCAGCTCGGCCACCAAAATATTTGAGCTATTTTTATGTTTGTTGCTTTTTTACCTCAATTGTCCTGATAATAAAGAATCGTGTTGCTCTCTCAAGATTTGCTCTTTCATGCTTTCTGGAATACCTAGGTGGTTTCCTCTACTAGTGATTTTGTACAATAATCCATCTGTTTGGACAAAACGTTGATCATTTTTCCATAATTTGCATTGTGGATCTTCTTCTTGAGCTACCTTTAACTCTTCATGTCTACTTATTGTAACACAAACATTGACTTTTCGACTTATTGCATCAGCATTCACATGTTGTTTACCAGGTCGCTGAACTCACTGCCTTAATGTCCATCTTGTTAATCTGGAACTTGGATCCCTGAAGTTCAATAACCATTTAAGTGTGACATGATCTGTAATAACTGTAAATTCTCTTCCCGTTAAGAAACATCTGTTATGTGTTACACCAAAAACCAAAGCACAAAGCTCCTTCTCAGTAGTAGTATAATTACATTCTGCTTTGTTTAATTATGTGGAAGAAAATGAGATTGGATGTTCATTACCATTAACTTGTTGAGAGAAGATTGCTCATAAGGCAAAATTGGATGCATCTGTTGAAAGAATAAAAGGTTTACTGAAATCCAGATATGCGAAAACTGAGGCTGTGGCTACAGCAGTTTCAAGATCTTCCATTGCCTTTTTGCATTCTGTTGACCGATTAAATGTGGCGCTTTTCTTGAGTAGCTGTATCACTGGACGTGCTATATTCGCATATCCAGCTATAAATCATCTGTCGAAATTTGACAATCCCAAGAATGATTGTAATTCTTTCAAAATCTGTGGTTAAGGAAAATTCTTTACATCTTCAATTAATTTTGGATCATGGTGAACACCTTCACTGGTTATAACATGGCCAAGATAGTTAACTTTGTGCAAAACCACATTTATCTATTGATAAACAAAGGGTCTAGCGGTTCTAGGCGCGCAGTCCGGAACCGCGCGACTGCTACGGTCGCAGGTTCGAATCCTGCCTTGGGCATGGATGTGTGTGTTGTCCTTAGGTTAGTTAGGTTTAAGTAGTTCTAAGTTCTAGGGGACTGATGACCACAGATGTTAAGTCCCATAGTGGTCAGAACCATTTGAACCATTTTGATAAACAAAGTTTTGCGCTTCTTATACCTCAAAAACAGCTTGTAGTCTCTCAGTATGCTGCTTCATGTGTTCACCAAAAAATATTGGATCATCAAAGTAAACAAGTACTAGTGCTGGAGTGAGCCATCGTAAAAGCGAATCCATAAAATGTTGAAATGTAGCTGGAGCATTAAGAAGCCCAAATGGCGTACGAAGATACTTGTGTCCCCCCTGTTGCAGTTACAAATAATTTTGCTTGATCATCTGGATCCACTGTTAATTCGTAATAACCACTCGTTAAATTACATACTGAAGAAATTCGACATCTGCCCAAGTAATACAAGGATTCCACAAAATTTGGTAAGGGGTAAATATCGGGTGTGGACACAGCATTCAAAGATCGATAATCAACACAAGAAACGGAACTGTGGTTCTCCAGAAATTGATTTCTTCTTTTCAATTACAACAGGCGAACACCACAGTGGCTCTCAAGGATCTCTTGGTTTTATAATTCCGGCTTCTAATTGTTCTTAAACCATGTCTTCTACTAACTCTCTTTGACTGAGTGGTATTCAGTAAGATTTCTGTGTGATTGGGGCTGCATTCCCTGTATGAATACGATGCTGAACTAAATGAGTGACAGGTAAATTTGCACGTTCTCTGAATAAATCTGCATACTCCAACAAAACAGGCGCTAAAATCTTCCGTTAATCAGCTGTTAAATCTTCTATCTTCTTCCAAATCTTGCACTTCAGTTCATTAATAACTTCGTCTCCTCGTTGCAATTTTGCGGTACTGTTACAGAAATCTGTGTTTATAACTGCAGCATTTGTTACCTCATCTGGAATCTGTATTACGTCACATTAACTTACGTTTGGCACTTCAGCAACGTTAGTTTCTCGTGTCAAAACAACATCCTCATTGCTCATATTCATTATTGTAACGAGGACTTTTGCGACATTCTGTCTCACCATTGTAACGACACCGACACGTCTAGCAACATAACAATGCATCTCGGATTGCTCATTTAATAACAAAGTTCCTTCCTTGCACCGGGGTGACTTAACTTTAACGTAGATTTTCTTTCCTGCTCCCTTGGGATTTTGCTAAGGCTGATCAATTTGAACATCGACTTGGATGGTTTGAACTGATGCATCGTTTGGGCGGTCCATTCCCACTACGTCAGTATTGCTGCTGCTTTGAGTATGATCTGAAGAACGATTTCCTAGGTTACAATTGCTACGGCATAGTCTGATCTTTCTTTCTGCGACAAATATCTCTGCCTCGTTAGCGGACAAGAAATCAAATCCAAGTACACTGTCAAATGCGTTTCGTTATTTGAAACTACTTGCACCTTTGCTGTGTGTTTATCTTTACCTTTATTTTCACCTTCATCTTGGCCTTAGCCAAGAATTAAATCTACGTCAACTTCTCCATAGTTACGTAGCATTCCTCGTTTTAATCCCCGCACTTTTAACAGCGGCGATTTCAATCTATCCCGTTTATCTTTGCCACACCACATTAATGAGGTCTGTGCTCCTGTGTCAATAATTAGTTTGATGTTTCTCCCACGATATAGAGCACCTATCACGAAGTCATTTTCAATGTGATTTTCGCTGGAACTAACAGGAATCACTGTCTCTGGCAAGGGGCGGACTGAGTGGTGGCTCGTACGTCCCCGTACTCGTTTAAAGTTCTGGCAGTTAGTCTGGTGTTCGCATTACCTTTCGTCTTGATGCAACAATCTCTCGAAACATGACCCTGCATCCCGCAATGATAGCAGATTGGATTCCCTTTACAATCCTTATGGTTGTGACCCAGCTTATTGCATCTGTAGCATTGTACTGTTGTGTTGAAAACTCTGAGTTCTTGTTTCTGCATCTCATTCGGTCGTCTTAGTGCTTCAACGAAACCAACAGCTGATTCTACTGCTTCCTGAAACGTTTTACACCGTGCCAATCTAACAGATTTGCTTACTTCCTCTCCGTGAAACCCATGAACGAATGTGTCCAAGACTCTGTGGTCGACTTCGAACAACTGAATATGATTTTCATTTTCAGCTTCTACTAACTCGTACGTTTGAGCGTCGATGTATCGAATTCTGTCGGCAAACTGCTCGATTGATTCGTCTCGTCGCATTCGCAAACTGTAAAGCTGCTCTCTCTTAAATCTGATCGAGTTTTTACGTTTAAATCTCTGAGCAACAATAGTTCTAAACTCATTGTAATCTTCTGTTTTCACGCAAGTAGGCTCTACGCTAATGAAATCTTGTGCTGCCCCTGAATTTTTAATTTTGCAACCACTAGCTTATTGGAATCTGTCCATGATCCTAACAGGGTGGTACCTTGAAATTTACGAAAAAGACCTTCACATCATCTTTGGATTTCCCTCTGAACACTGGTGCTGATGGCAATAATGAAAAATTACTTATTGTAGTTGTACCTGTACTGCAAGAACTATTATTTGCCAAGTCTTTCAGAATGTTACGCTCGCTTCTTTCTGCTTTTTACTGACGAATCTCTTCTTGCAGTTCATTGATAACATTTCTTAGATCGACAACGTTACTCTGACTGGATTCCGACATTTTGTCTAATTTAATGCCAAAGCATCACTCAAAAGTAAAATAAAAATCCATCACTGCCTTCCGTATTCTAGCCAAACTGGAGTAGAACAACCTGAATTCCAGCGTTGGATGTCTCCGCCTAGTCGGAAGTTGTTCATGCCGCTGCTGCTGTTGCTGCTGCTCAAAATTCTCGTTGTGTTGCTCTTGTACAGGACTGTAGATTTTCCATTATTATCCCACTTGTGATACCACTTCTACAAGTGGGTTGTCTGTGTGGCCACCCTAGATGATGATCACACGAATATTTTGTCAGGATTTTCAAGCGGTGGGTCCTTGAGGTACGGCAATACGCGAACACCGAGAGGTAAGTTTAAACAGTTTTATTAACAAAGGCAGATTATAAAACACGCACACTATGCGTACCTATCATCACTGTGTCTCACATCCTAACAGCGGCTAATTACAGTTGTATCGAAAGGCTCCATGGTGGGCTAAGTAAAAGAGACGTATTCGCGCCCGAGGCCGGGGTCGAGAGTAATGCACGCTCCGGATGGCGGCCAGTGGCGTACTCCGCATCGCAGTGCGGCCTGGGAGCGTCTACCGACCAAGCAAATTTTCAGCATTCCAGACAGGCCGGCTAGCGAGCGTGTGTTAACGTACCGTACGGCTGCGCGCAATCCGTAGACTCTTACAGAATTACACTACCGGCCATTAAAATTGCTACACCACGAAGACAACGTGCTACAGACGCGAAATTTAACCGACGGGAAGAAGATGCTATGATATGCAAATGATTAGCTTTTCAGAGCATTCACACAAGGTTGGCGCCGGTGGCGACAACTACAACGTGCTGACATGAGGAAAGTTTCCAACCGATTTCTCATACACAAACAGCAGTTGACCGGCGTTGCCTGGTGAAACGTTGTTGTGATGCCTCGTGTAAGAAGGAGAAATGCGTACCATCACGTTTACGACTTTTAAAAAGGTCGGATTGTAGCCTATCGCGGTTGCGGTTTATCGTATCGCTACGTTGCTGCTCTCGTTGGTGGAGATCCAATGACTGTTAGCAGAATATGGAATCGGTAGGTTCAGGAGGGTAATACGGAATGCCGTTCTGGATCCCAACGGCCTCGTATCATTAGCAGTCGAGATGACAGGCATCTTACCTGCATGGCTGTAACGGATCGTGCAGCCACGTCTCGATCCCTGAGTCAAAAGTTGGGGTTGTTTTCATGACAACAACCATCCGCACGAACAGTTCGACGACATTTGCAGCCGCATGGACTATAAGCTCGGAGACCATGGCTGCGGTTACGCTTGATGCTGCATCACAGACAGGAGCAAATGCGATGGCGTACTCAACGACGAACCTGGGTGCACGAATGGCAAAACTTCATTTTTTCGGATGAATCTAGGTTCTGTTTACAGCATCATGATGGTCGCATCCGTGTTTGGCGACATCGCTGTGAATGCACATTGGAAGCATGTATTCATCATCGCCATACTGGAGTATCACTCGGCGTGATGGTATGGGGTGCCGTTGGTTACACGTCTCAGTCACCTCTTGTTCGAATTGACGGCACTTTGAGCAGTGGACGTTACATTTCAGATGTGTTACGACCCGTGGCTCTACCCTTCCTTCGATCCCTGCGAAACCCTACATTTCAGCAGGATAATGCACGACCTGGCCAGCACATTCTCCAGATCTCTCACCAACTGAAGACGTCTTGTCAATGGTTGCCGAGCAACTGGCTCGTCACAATGCGCCAGTCACTACTCTTGACGAACTGTGGTATCGTGTGGAAGCTGCATGGGCAGCTGTACCCGTACGCGCCATCCAAGCTCTCTTTCACTCAATGCCCAGGCGTATCAAGGCCGTTATTACAGCCAGAGGTTGTTCTGGGTACTAATTTCTCAGGATCTATGCACCCAAATTGCGTGAAATTGTAATCGATCACATATCAGTTCCAGTATAATATATTTGTCCAATGAATACCCGTTTATCATCTGCATTATTTCTTGCTGTAGCACTTTTAATGACCAGTAGTGTATTTATAGAATCACACAAAATCTCCATTGGACCATGGGTCTTTCCTCACATTTAGCGATTTCAGCTGGTTCTCAACCTTGCTGTCGCTAATGTCTATGACACACATCTTTTCAGTCAGCCAGAGTTGAAATATTTTCAATAGCTATATGCGTTGGGCATGAATACGATTGTACCGTTAAATTCACAGTAGAGGACGAGCCCACTTTGCTGATTTAGAAGTCTTAGTAAAGAGCAATGGAAAGGCAGAATGTTTGACATTGACTGTTAGTAGCAATGCTGCCGATATGCACCTGGAATACTTTAATAACTGGTAAATCAAACTCAATTTGGCTGCATGAGGAAAACGAACAATTTTCGTTTTTTAAAAAAACAATTTGTGACTTGCAACGGTGACAACACAGTTAAATAGACAATATATTACTTGGTGTTCACGTCATGCAGGTTTCCTGCGTTATGGTGATAATCGATTACTTCTATACCGCTTAACGATATAATCCATTTTCTGTGATTGTGTCAAAGAAAATGTTAATTGCAGGCAAAATTTTCTCGGTTGTTAACCAACGTCATCTTGACTGTCAAAGGCCTGTGTCACTATCTCTTACATATCTATCCAATGAAGATGATCCCCCTTATCGTAGCCACACGTGAAGATATAGCCATTAGTGATAGGTACTTTTTCTGTTTTTTTTCCTGTCTTTTCTTTCGGTTTCTTAGACTTAGCATTCATATCTTTGATGGGGTAACATAGCTGTGTTTCATAATAATATCAAAATGTAACTACAATTTATTTCTTATTCTCTAACGAATAAATATATTTCTCATTATTACTTGAATGGGAAGACCTTAAATTATTTTGTTTATTTTATCTCTATTTATCATATTACTTGTGATGTGAAGATCTGCTATGTAAATCGTAGATAAAAAAGCACAGAGAGCATATCTAAAGCACAGTTGAGCAGCGATGTACAGTGACGGATAGTTAGTGACTGTGTGGGCGGTAATATGGCGGACGCTAGTTGTTGGTTTGAGATGCGGAAACTTCCCGAGACCGTGAACTGTCGAACTTTAGAACTGACGATTGGGATTACCATATCAGTACGTAACGAAAACTGAAGTGATCAATATCTAGAGAAAGATCTCACGGTTTGATAATTACTAAATGGACTGTGTCTCTGTCGGTACTGACAGTGCTAATGCGAGTGAACATTGTAGTTACTGCCACCGTGCGTGTGAAACTGCTTTTACATTTAACCGCATCGCGAGAGCCAAGGCTTCATAAACGTGTTAATATGTTTGTCTTCTTAACGGACAACCGAGTGTTTGAAGCCGTAACTGTCTCAACGAACAAAATTACATCTGTGGATCGGTGTAAGAACTGTTTCACTGACTGAGTTCGCGGTCGCCGTAGTTCTATGCACACTCGACGAACAGTTACATCGCGGTCGGAAATTGTCGCGTATAGTGCATAAAATACTGAAACTGGAACTAAGTGTGCATAACGAGTAATGAACTTGTACATGCTAAACCTGCTTTATGCCGCTGCGGATGACTTTGATGCCTAATCAAGAAGGGACTTCACCAACATATTTATACGTAGAAATACGACAACAGGAGTTGCTGTAATAGCTTCGATTGCATCACAAGCCTCCGCCAACATCTCAACACGCTGCCACACCTCTCCAGCAGGGAGCAGATAAGCTGCATCGCCGTTCTCACTCCCTAGCTGAAAGACGTAACAGATTTTCGCAGCTCACCCTGTAAATCGTTTGTTTTGAAACGTCCCCCTAGAAAAATTATAAATGACTGTGATTAAACTGACACACAATATTTTTAGCGAAACGCAATCTGACTTTCAAAAATCCCTACAGAAGAATGGCCCTGACTAACAATAACCTATACCTTTCACGAATCACTTACCTCACAAAAATCTTCGTTACTCTAACTACTGCAATACAGCTAGCGCCAATACTGCCAGCTAAATAAAGGATTCTAACTAATGAAGTCACTAACTACTGATATCATTATCTTTCTGTTGGAAGGACAAAACTGCTTCTTCAAGACTGCATGGAAATCCACTTGTGCATTTTCTTTTACTGCTCAGACTTTGTGCATAAAATTGTAATTAATAGTGTGATGAATGATCAGGACTGTCTTTATGGACTGTGAGAAAATCTTTCCTTTTGACCAACAGTATATCAATAAGTGTGTGCATTCGATTTCTTTGTTATTGTAATTATGAAAATTTTTTTCAAATCTGCATTGGCCACTGCCCAAAACAACTTGTAAAATTTTTTGTGGGGAGCATGGGGGCTATGTAAGTAGGCTGTTTAGGTTTTTATGTTGGTAACGGCACCTAGCGCTCTGTATGAAAATCACTGGCTGTGCAGTGCGCAGTCTGTGGCTGGTTGGCATTGTTGGAATAGTCGCTATACTAGTGTTGGGCCGTTGGAGGTGAGCCTCAAGCAGTGGTGGATGTGGGGAGACAGATGGCAGAATTTTAAGAGGGGACGATCTGGACGTGTGTCCGCCAGAAAGAGTAAATTTGTAATACTGGATATCATGAACTGATATATGTATTATGACTTTTGAACACTATTAAGGTAAATACATTGCTTGTTGTCTATCAAAATCTTTAATTTGCTAACTATGCCTATCAGTAATTAGTGCCTTCAGTAGCTAGAATCTTTTATTTAGCTGGCAGTATTGGCGCACGCTGTATTACAGTAGTTTGAGTAACGAAGATTTTTGTGAGGTAAGTGATTCGTGAAAGGTATAGGTTATTGTTTGTCAGGACCATTCTTTTGTAGGGATTTTTGAAAGTCATATTGCGTTGCGCTAAAAATATTGTGTCAGTTTAAGCACAGTCATTTATAATTTTTCTAAGGTGATGTTTCAGTTTCATTATAAAAGTATTTTCTTTCTTAGCTCTCGCTACGCAAATAAAATTGCTTGAAGTGAACTATTAACTTCCAGCTGAGCAATGTTCAGCCACCATTATTTATAAGTATTTTCCTTTTACTTAAACTACTCTTACTTTTAAATTTATACTTTTGCTGTTACATGTTTTTGTATTCCTTTCTAGGGGATGTTTTATAAACGTGTGTGCAGTCATTTTCAAAGTGATTTGGAATACTTTAGTGTTTGATAAGGTCTCGCACGGATCGCAATGTCTGCCATTAGTTTCTCGCCAACGAGAAATAAAATTAAAATTGATTTTTCTCTATTGGTCTAAGATTCGCGGCGAAAACAGATTGAATATGACAGCCGTCAAACCAGGCAAGTTGTGTTTACATCGTATTTAGAGTCATGTTACCATACTTTCATGAGCAATAACTTGGTTGTTGATGATTACAGGGATAAGTGAACGGATGTAGAGTGTAATCTTGTAGTGTTTACAGGTTTAGTGACAGAATTGTGCGTGATTTAAATGATTTAGTGACTAGGTTGAACCACATTCTCCACATCCACACAATTCGGAGGTAAAGCAAGTTCTTCTGGGGCAAAATAATCATACATCAATGCGGTTAGGTTATTACTAAAAAAATCTCGCGTAGGTACAGGGTCTATAATGTCGTGAAATACAACTCTGAGAACAGTTTTCTCCAAACACACAGGAATTTTATCCAATAACGCCACTTCTCCAGTACAAGAGAATGCGGCATTGGTCTATGACAGCGTTTAGTTAACCGTGGACGCCACACGAACATGAAGAAGATCCCAGCAGATGTGTGGGGGGGGGGGGGGGGGGGGGGCGAAACCAGGAATGTACAGAAGAAATATGACGCCGCGTGACAACCTGTAAGATCTTATCTTCACGGAAGCCAGGAGACCTACATAAAATACTAATTGTACAATAAGAAAATCAGTCAGTCACTATATCCAAGATCAAATGTTACTTTTTCCAAAAACAATGAAATAAGTGTTACCTATTAGGGCACTGAATGAAAATAGCTTGTCAAGATAAATGGTCGAAGTTCGTATAGGTAACCTGTAGTTTTTCGAAAAACAGCCATCATCCATTCGAAACGTGTGCTGCGCGCTTTTCTGTCCTCGTGACATGATACCACTTTACTCACCTCTCTCTAACTAAAACATGATGGAGCCAAGAGATGTTTTATGCCTGATGTAGATGAAAAAAGAATGCAAGGAGATGTTGGTGTTTAGAAACAGCTTACAGGATTGCCCCGCCCACCCTAACTAGAAGGTCAGCTATTCAGCTATGGGTTATCCCTCCTGGAAACCACACTGACAGAGGTCAAAAGATACCGAGATTCGAGAACCTAGCATAATTGACCACCGTGTCAAGCAGTTTGCAGGGCACATTGGTGAGGTCAATTAGTCAGTAGATGTCGATGAATGTTAGATTTTATTTACTATCTCACCACTGCAAAGGGCCAAATACAGTTCAAGACATGGGACATGTTGCCAGCATCTGATATCACCCTTACACGACGCGCCAAGTTTGTAATACAGTGCTCTCGTGTCCTGGGTGCTGATGGCTGATGACGTGCAAGTACAGATCTGTGTGGGTAGTTTTCATACAGACGACGGAGCCAAGGAGAGAATTTCGTTTGCATCGCGAGAGGGCGTTTTTTTCTTCCTCCATGGTGAACTGGATGTTACTGTTAGCGCTGTTCAAATGTTCCAAGAGCTCGTCGTCCGTGGAGCCAAACGACGAGCATTTCGTCAACGTATCGATTTAAGCAACTAGGCTTTAATGGCACCACGTTTGGGGCAATATCCTCGAAATCCTCCAAGAAGAGCTTTCCAACAGCTGGAGCTAACGGGCTTCACATAGCAGTGCCGTCCGTGTGACAGCAATACTGGTCGTTGTACGGAAAATAAGAAGACGTAAGAGTGTGCGTAAATAGCTCTACCATGTCATTTACAAAGAACAAGGATATTATGTCTAGAGGGTCTTTGATAAGCACATGCGTATACAATACTACCGCGTCAAAACTGACCTTAATGTCATACTCATTAAATCGAATATGGTTAATGCGGCTGAGTTTCTAATACAGTGTTCACCGTGCCCCATCTGTTGAGCGAGGAGATTAGCCAAGCACTTCGCCAGCTTGTATGTTGGTGAGCCAGTGTGGATTCAGTGAGACGGGATGGCGATCCATTCTTCTGAATCTTTGGTAAAGTGTAAGCTATAGGTTGTCTAGGGGCCTTAGGGAGAAGATGATTGACCAAACTGTCTTTCACCGAAAAGCGCTTGAGAAAATCAGATGTCTTTCTTATTATTCTCGATTTTGGGTCGCATGGCAGCTCACAGTAAGTACCTTCGACCAGTAGCGTGCAAATCTTCGTATCGTAGTCCGCATATTCCATAATTACGGATACATTGCCCTTGTCAGCAGGAAGCATCTCAATGCTTACTCACTGCGTAGTGTACGAAGGCCATTGAGGTCAGCCCTGATCACGATGGGTGCTGGGAGCTTTACTTTCTTGGGAATACGGCTCGTTTCGCCCCATATTTCATCCACTGTTTGACTTGGAAGCTTGCGGAACCTTTTGACATCACTTATTATTTCAAAGATAGGAGTGACCCACGGCGAAGGTACGAAGTTAGGTCCTTCCTACGAGCCGACATTGCACCCGTCAGCTTGATGACTGTCTGTTCTGAAGATCTGTGTCCACACCATGTTGTCGATGGAAAGGCGTCTGAACTTTCCTTCCCGTTTCTCTGTAGTTTGTTTCTGTGATTAATTTTGATGGGAAACCAAAGGCGCGTCGACCCAATCCCACTGAAAAGCTGAGAGCGTCCATGATAGTTGCTGATGCAAGGCCATAGGAGCATGTCCACTTGCATCCAACTGTCGCCTAGTGTTGTGTACCCTTTCTGGCACAACGAAATATCTTCCTGGAAGTGAGGGTGTTCCATGTGATGGGATACCTTAGCCAATCGTACAACAGACTTCTCGCCACAGCAGCGCAGTAGGAAGACTAACGAACTGAATAAATTAGTCTTCTATGTGAGTGACGCGGTCGAGGTATTTATGCACATTCCTATGTCTTCTTACTATGAGTAAAACGGCCAGTATCACGAGCAGACGGATGGCGTTGCAATAGAAACCTCATTAGTTTCAGCTGTTGCAAACCTCTTCAAGGGGAATTTCAAGGATATTGCATTAGACACGGCGTCATTAAACCCTAGTTGTTTCTTTCGATACATTCGTCATTTGTCCCCACAGATATGAGAAGCATGACATGTTCATCCAATATCTCAAAGCGTTAACAGTAACATTCAGATCACCATGGTGGTAGAAAAAGGCGATGCATTGCGTAAATCGAAGTTCGTGGAGATTTGGAGAGATCAGAGCTTACAGGCGGGCTTACCAACAATCGCCTTTCCCTCAAAACATTCACGACTGGAACAGGTAAAAGGGTGAAGAATCAGTGAGTGACAATAGTACACAAAGTACCCTCTGCCACAGACCTTATGGTGGCCTTCGGAGTATCGCTGTTGGTGCAGAGACACAAATACCTTGATGTGTGTGGTGATGTTAACAGCTGGAGAGGCAGCTGAAGCAAAAGAGAACTCCCTTGGACGACAAATCAGTCATTCAACTAGAAGGTGCCTAAAAGTATACAAGTAATAAAGTTTTGATAGGCGTTCTAAAGGCGCGAAATGGAGGAGACTCTCACGGATCCACGTCGAGGGAAGAACGTAGGTCCAGCGTAGTGCGGATTTTGAGTGTTTACGGCAGTTCTGCTGCTCTGTCTATGATGACGTAGCCCTCAACGTGGCTTTTAATCTTTGTTTCTACCTATTTACGACCACATACTTCACAAATCATGAAACAATATAACCTGCTTTCTGTCACTACCGCATGGATCGCTCAATTTAAAGGTAATAGAATTATTCATGTCTTGAGTTAAAACAGGTGAGCGTTACGTGTGTCACAGCAATACTCTGATTGGGTAGTAGCAAACTACGGAGGTGAAAACAAGGCAAACACCAGTTTCGTCTAGGTTTACTAAAATCATATCGAAAATTGTTTAAAACTAAATAATCAGCTATTGTTGAAACAATACTAAGATCTCTGTCAATTTAACAACACAGCAAACTGCGTGCTGAATACTTTTAAAATCAGAAGCCAACAGGCTCGAAAATTTTTGCATGTGTGTTATTTATTTCCCTTCGTCGTTTCCTACGGTCTGACAGAAAGCTACAGCACCCTAGAAATAATGAGCAAAGTGGAGGCCAGCCGCTGCGATTAGCAATTCCAGGGATGGGCCCGCCGCGTAGCGGTCACCACAGGTAACGGGATTACGACAAGAGATAAGGGCGCGACATTCATGAGTGCGTGGCGCAAACACGCCTGCAGCTGCGAAGCGTCAAAACAAAGCACGACAGTACATGACGTTCGCCTAATGATAAGATGAGATCTGAGAGTAGATGTGAACGAAAGCAGCGTCACAATTTGCTAAAGGGAAGCACGGTAAATTCTGGCCGCGTGACTGCGGAACACACAAACTGAAAAATAAACGATACCCGGCAGACACTGTATAAACATAAGAGAGTTGTTGGACGTACCATTGCCTCGCTTTGGTTCCTGCAAGTTCCGTCGCTCGATAGCCGCGACTTCCAAAGAAACAGCGAGGCGCCTTCAGGGGGTGTGGCGGTGAGGTGGGAGCGGCAGGCTTGCTGACGCACGACACCTCTGCTACTTTGTCTGCCGGCACGCTCCACGTCTCTCGCACTACTTTTCCATGCAATTGAACTAAAGAATTTTGCAGAGTAAAGCTTGTGCTTACGTTTTGCTCTCAGTCATACAGCTACTACCAGACCGTTCCAAGATACATACGATGAGAATAACGGATAACTTTCTACATTGCATAGAGACACTTAGACGAAGGATGTAATGAGTCATCATCAAAATAAGGTCCTAAACCAACAGACCAAAAGAATCCGACAAGTATCAGTGAACTTTAAAGTGAGGTGTGTCCATTATTCACCTTTATGACTGCTAGAACTCTACTGCGCTCACTTCAGTGAGGTGTCTAAATGTTTGTGGATCAATGGCAGCCCATTTTTCCTCGAGAGCCGAAACCAGAGTATGCAATGATGTGGAAAGAAGTCGGCGTTCTAACTCATGCCAAAAAAGTTCCATTATATTCAGCTTGGGACTGAGCAGATCATTCCATTTCAGGAATGCTGGGGTGGCAGGGTCCATTCTCATGCAGATACAAACAACAATGGTGTCAAAACTCTTACGCTACTTTTAGCAGTACCGCATGCCATAAAGAAGAACAAAAAAATCGTGAAAAACGTCCCTATTCCGTAATACGACCTGCTCCTTACTTGTTCGCACTGCACATGATGGGAGATGACATTCTCTAAGTGTTCGCCAGACCCAAATTCTCCCATCTGATTGCAAAAGGGCATAGCACGATTCTCCACTCCAGTTCGCTAGCTTCTAGTCATTCACTGACCAGTGACTTTGTGGTGTGTTGGGGCTTATGGGCGCTCAACATCGAGGTCATCAGCGCCCTGACACACTTTAAAAATAACGAATGTGGACAGACCTAATAAAACCGAAGTACTCACTCAAAGAAATCAGGAAAAGAAGGAATATGCTGCACAAGAAAGTAAAACCTAAGGAAAGGGGAAACATAGCAACAAGAATGCCACAGGAAATTGTCATTGGCTGGCCACTTACATAAAATATTGGCGAACTTGTTACACAATGAACAAGTTAAAATCCTCTCCCTAAAGTCTGTGTAAAAACATTTGACATGGCACAGAACTTTAAAACATTAACCACATTGGTCCGAGTGTTGCCTAACAGAGATGGCATGTCCGCCGGCCAGTCAGCCGCGGCCCGCTGGTCAGAAAATAAAACGCAATCCACTAAAACGTGGCGCACAGTGACCTGGACGCCGCAAGCACCACATATTGGAGGGTCCTCTCGCCGGAGCAGGAAGCCATGCATCATAGGGCTGTGGCCTATTCGAAGCCGCCTGAGGAGAACCTCGTCCCGTCGATAGGGCTGAAAGGAAGTACACCACACACGCGTTGTGGGCTTGACTATACGGAGCTTACTGTCAGTCACTTCCAGCCACTCATCCTCCCACCGACGCATGACTCGTGAGCTCAACAGCGAGATGAGTGCGTGCAAGGGGATAGCACACTGAGATACTTGTGGATCGAGACACGCCTCGTTGGTTGCGAGATCTGCCCTTTCATTCCCAGCAAAGGCGACATGCCCCGGAACCCAGCAGAAAGCTACAACCTTCCCCAGTCGCTGTAGTCGGAGGAGGGCATCCTGGATGGTCTGGACTATTTTGTCTGCCGGATACAAACGTTGCAATGAGTGAATCGGAACAGACAAGAAATTTAGGAGAGGAAGAAAGCCTCATCTGCTCCAGTGCCCGCAAGATCGCAGACAATTCTGCATCAAAGACAGTAAAAGTCTGAGGCAGTCGAACCTTGAGGACACGATCCGGAAAAACAACAGAGCAACCAACGGAATCCCCTTGTTTCGATCCATCCGTAAAAACAGCTACATAGTCGTGGTGCTCAGATAAAATGGCAGAAAATGCTGCATTAAAAACGATGGCAGGAGTGTAATCTCTCTTGTACTTCAATAAATCTAAAATCACTCCAGGCCTCTTCAGTAACCAGGGTGGCAGACGGTTAAAACCCAGGATTTGGGGTTGTACAGACTCCGCACCGAGTGACTCTAGCACACGTTGCACACGGATCCCAAACGGCAACGTAGCCCGGGAACGGCGAGAAAAAAGGCGGTGTAGATGTGGATGGGCAACAAGATGGTGAGCAGGTGAGCTGGGAGCTGCAAGAAACTTACATGCCTGGTGCACCAGCAGGAGCTGCCGCCAGATGGTAAGTGGCGGATCGCCAGCCTCAGCACAGAGGCTGGGTACGGGACTGGTCTGATAAGCACCCGTGGCCAGTCGAATCCCAGCATGGTGAACAGCGTCAAGGATCTGCAAATAAGACGGCCTTGCTGACCCATATACTGTGCACCCAAAGTCCAGCCGTGAACGCACAAAAGCGCGATAAAACTGAAGGAGACGCGCCCTGTCCGCTCCCCAAGATCTGTGGCTGAGGCACTTGAGGATGTTCAGTGCCTTCAGGGTTCTGGCTTTCAAGTCACGTAGGTGTGGCAGCCATGACAACCTGGAGTCAAAAATTAGGCCCAGAAAACGCACTGTGTCTCTAAAATGTAGGACAGTATCCCCCATATGCAAGGCAGGCAAAGTAAAAAGACGACGAGAACGATTAAAATGAACACAAATACACTCATCGGCAACAAACCGAAAACCCGTCTTTGCAGCCCACTCCTCTAACCGCCGCACTGTTAGCTGCAACTGACGGCTCACGGTTGCAACAATGGAGGAGGAACAGAAAACAGAAAAGTCGTCCACAAACAAGGAGCACTGTACTGGACTCCTCACTGTAGACGTTATACTGTTGATGGCTATGGCAAAGAGGGTAACGCTTAAAACACTGCCCAGGGGGACACCTTCTCTTGCTCAAAGCGATCAGACAGTGTGTTACCAACGCGGGTCCGAAAAACCGCTGAGACAGGAAAGACAGAATGAAAATGGGGAGGCGGCCATGAAAGCCTCATTGATGCTGTTGTGGCGTTCAAAGACAGCCAACCGAGTGAACAGTCGCCAGTTTGCTCTGCCAGTCATCCACGATGGCGGCCTCTGCTCCAGCAATACACCATCCAGGAGCTGAATGCGGATGGGGAAGTGATCGCTGGAATGAAGGTCGTCATTGACCTCGCAGTGAACAGAGTTGGTGAGGGTTGGAGAGCAGAAAGATAGGTCAATGGCTGAGAATGACCCAGTAGCAGTAGTGTAATGAGTCGGAGTACCTGTGTTGAGGATGCGCAACACTTGAGATGTTAGGAGGCTCTCCAAAATTCGACCTCGAGTGCAAAGAGAAGTGGAGCCCCACAGGACATGATGGGCATTGAAGTCTCCCAGGAGGAGAAATGGGCGGGGGAGTTGGTCGATAAGATCTGTGAGAGCGTGTCTCCAAGTAGTATCATATGCCTTACTGATATCAAAGAAGATACCGATACAGTGATGCTGACGGAGGAAAGCCTGCTGAATAGCCGCCTCCAGGAGGGTCAGGTTGTCAACCGTTGACCGAAATTTTCGGATTCCGTACTGAAAGCGGCTAAGGAGCTGTCTGGACTCTAACAGCCAGACCAGACGACGGTTAACCATCCGTTCCAGGGTCTTTCCGACACAGTTTGTCAAGGCGATACTACGATAACTACTGGGACATGTGCGGTTCTTTCCTGGTTTGAGGAGAGGGATGAGGATTGTCTCCCTCCACGACGTAGGGAACACTCCTGTCTCCCATATGAGATTAAAACATTCAAGGAGGATTTCCTTTGACGCCGCTGGCAGATGTCGCAGCATGGAGTACCGGATGCGGTCGTAACCTGGTGCAGTGTCAGAAGTCTCATTAAGTGCCGATTCGAGTTCCCACATGGAGAAAGGGGAGTTGTAGGCCTGGGAACTGTTCGACCGAAAGTCCAAGTTCGCTCTTTCGACAGTCGCACGGTAGCGACGAAACGCTGGATCCTGAGTTGCAGTGGCAGTACTTTGTGCAAAATGCTCTGCCAGCGTCTGAGCAATAGCTCTGGGTGTCGTTTGGAAGTATCCCTGGTTCAGGACTCCAGCTATTGGTGAACGGCTGCATTTACCGGGAATCCTCCAGATGGCTTCCCATACTTTTGTGGAACAAGTGGAACGGTTGATGGAGTCCTGCCATGACCTTTTCTTGCTCTCTTTAATGACACGGCGTGCCCTGGCTCTCGCGATTCTAAAGGCGGCAAGATTGGCCGCTGTTGGGCGGCATTTAAATCTTCGAAGAGCCGCACGCCTGTCCCGGATGACTGAACGGCACTCCTCTGTCCACCAAGGCACAAGGCGCCGCTTAAGAGGGGCAGAAGACCGTCGTATGGTCAGGTCAGCAACATGATGGATAACAAGTGTGGTCATTACTGACAAACACGGCGACTCCGACTTTGGCTCTGTCTCCAGTCAGGTCATCTTTGCGATATAACGTATAGCCCCTTAGTACAGGAGCATCAGAAGGTTTGAAATGCGTTTCCAGTGGACAAAAGCACAGGGGACGTTGCCGTGCTAGGAGGTTAAGTTCCTCCACATGTGCCCAGAATCCATTCATGTTCCATTGTATAATGGGAACCATCTATCAGGGTGGGAGTTCCTTCATTCTCACTTTCTGTCGAGGAGGAGAGCCCACAACAGGTGGAGGCTCAGTTCTTGGGCGAGATGATTGCCCCAATCTGACATCAACCTCCATCGCCTCTGAAGAGGAGTCGAGAGAGACGTCAGAGAGAATTACATCAACATCAGCAGACTGTACAGACTGTATAACTTCAGTTTCCTTCAGTGGGCGAGTCTTTACCTTTGGCTTTGGTTTAGATTTTCTGGCCTGAGGTGGCATTGGAGCCAAAAACTCAGAAGCAGTAGGGGGTGTAGAAGCGCTGGGCAGTGCACAAGACTGGACCCGGGAAGGGGCAGGAAGTTCCATGATGTCAGCTACCACGGCCTAGTCAGAAGGACGGGAAGTGGGGGGGCGTGGGGGGGGGGGGGGGGGAGCAGCAGGCTTCACAGGAACGGCAGCACCACATGTACATTGACAAACGCAGGAGCTAGTGCTGACAGTAGCAACCTCCGTTTGTGCAGCGGCATCGGTTTTTAAGACTGGCTGTTTCAGAACGGAAGAAAAGGAGGCAGCGAACGTGGGCGGCTGCATAGACTTGTAGATTTTCTTTGCCTCACCATACGGGATGCGTTTAGGGGTTTTAAGTTCCTGGATCCTCCGTTCCTCAAGAAAAACTCTGCATTCCCTACTCCACACAGGGTGATCCCCAGAGCAGTTGACACACTTGGTTGGGAGGAGAGGAGCAACCAACTCCCTCATGGATGGCTTTACCACATTTCCCGCAAGTGGCTTCCCCTTTACAGCCGAGAGTAGTGTGGTCAAAGTGTTGGCATTTAAAACACCGCATGGGGTTGGGGTAATAAGGCCGTACAGTGAGACGTAGGAAACCTGCCTTCACATGATCTGGCAATTTGGTGCTGCTAAACGTAAGAATAAATGAGCCAGATTTCATGAGAGCACCATCCACCCGTTTCATAACGTGTTACACGTCAACAATTCCTTCCTGGGACCATTCAGACTTCAGTTCGTCTTGGGGAGTGTCAACGAGATCTCTGCAAGTCACAATACCCTTGCTGTAGTTCAGGGTGTTGTGAAATTCAGTCTCTATCAAAAACTCCCCAAGAAATTGTGCCTTCTGAAGGTTCTGGACTTGCTGGAAGCTAGATGTTTCAACCAGCAAGGAGCCATTTCGCAAGCGCTTTACAGACTTTAACGTGCCAGCAATACCTTCTAAGCCCTTCTGTATATAAAATGGCGAAACTTTTTCAAAACTCCCATCATTTCTTTTAATTATGAGAAACACATTCTGCGAAGCAGCATGCATTCTGTTACTACTACCTGAATCAGGAGGACTGGCTACACGAGCCCTCTTGTTAGATTGGGTGTTAGAACCTACCAGCGGCCCACCGTTTCCGCTGGGAGGAGGAGAAGAAAAGTTCGAGGGTTCCATCTCGGTCCCACGAGCAGCTAGGGAACTAGAAGCCCACCTAGACAGAGCCCCGCGTGCCTAGGTAAGCCTTATACAACTGAGGTGCCCCAGGAGGCAAAAGTAATCCCATTATGTATCAAGAATGTAACATCCAAGCTTAACGAATATTCT